>NC_088385.1:43165000-45652500 GCF_037993035.2 Macaca fascicularis | reverse complement strand
GGTTTTCTGTTCTTGTGATAGTTTGCTAAGAATGATGGATTCCAGCTGCATCCAAGTCCCTACAAAGGACACAAACTCATCCTTTTTTATGGCTGCATAGTATTCCATGGTGTATATGTGCCACATTTTCTTAATCCAATCTGTCACTGATGGACATTTGGGTTGATTCCAAGTCTTTGCTATTGTGAATAGTGCTGCAATAAACATACGTGTGCATGTGTCTTTATAGCAGCATGATTTATAATCCTTTGGGTATATACCCAGTAATGGGATGGCTGGGTCATATGGTACATCTAGTTCTAGATCCTTGAGGAATCGCCATACTGTTTTCCATAATGGTTGAACTAGTTTACAATCCCACCAACAGTGTAAAAGTGTTCCTATTTCTCCACATCCTCTCCAGCACCTGTTGTTTCCTGACTTTTTAATGATTGCCATTCTAACTGGTGTGAGATGGTATCTCATTGTGGTTTTGATTTGCATTTCTCTGATGGCCAGTGATGATGAGCATTTTTTCATGTGTCTGTTGGCTGTATGAATGTCTTCTTTTGAGAAATATCTGTTCATATCCTTTGCCCACTTTTTGATGGGGTTGTTTGTTTTTTTTCTTGTAAATTTGTTTGAGTTCTTTGTGGGTTCTGGATATTAGGCCTTTGTCAGATGAGTAGATTGCAAAAATTTTCTCCCATTCTGTAGGTTGCCTGTTCACTCTGATGGTAGTGTCTTTTGCTGTGCAGAAGCTCTTTAGTTTAATGAGATCCCATTTGTCAATTTTGGCTTTTGCTGCCATTGCTTTTGGTGTTTTAGACATGAAATCTTTGCCCATGCCTATGTCCTGAATGGTACTACCTAGGTTTTCCTCTAGGATTTTTATGGTATTAGTTCTAACATTTAAGTCTCTAATCCATCCTGAATTAATTTTCGTATAAGGAGTAAGGAAAGGATCCAGTTTCAGCTTTCTACTTATGGCTAGGCAATTTTCCAAGCACCATTTATTAAATAGGGAATCCTTTCCCCATTTCTTGTTTGTCTCAGGTTTGTCAAAGATCAAATGGCTGTAGATGTGTGGTATTATTTCTGAGGACTCTGTTCTGTTCCATTGGTCTATATCTCTGTTTTGGTACCAGTACCATGCTGTTTTGGTTACTGTAGCCTTGTAGTATAGTTTGAAGTCAGGTAGCGTGATGCCTCCAGCTTTGTTCTTTTGACTTAGGATTGTCTTGGAGATGCGGGCTCTTTTTTGGTTCCATATGAACTTTAAAGCAGTTTTTTCCAATTCTGTGAAGAAACTCATTGGTAGCTTGATGGGGATGGCATTGAATCTATAAATTACCTTGGGCAGTATGGCCATTTTCACGATATTGATTCTTCCTATCCATGAGCATAGTATGTTCTTCCATTTGTTTGTGTCCTCTTTGATTTCATTGAGCAGTGGTTTGTAGTTCTCCTTGAAGAGATCCTTTACATCCCTTGTAAGTTGGATTCCTAGGTATTTTATTCTCTTTGAAGCAATTGTGAATGGAAGTTCATTCCTGATTTGGCTCTCTGTTTGTCTGTTACTGGTGTATAAGAATGCTTGTGATTTTTGCACATTAATTTTGTATCCTGAGACTTTGCTGAAGTTGCTTATCAGCTTAAGGAGATTTTGGGCTGAGACAATGGGGTTTTCTAAATATACAATCATGTCATCTGCAAACAGGGACAATTTGACTTCTTCTTTTCCTAACTGAATACCCTTGATTTCTTTCTCTTGCCTGATTGCCCTAGCCAGAACTTCCAACACTATGTTGAATAGGAGTGGTGAGAGAGGGCATCCCTGTCTTGTGCCAGTTTTCAAAGGGAATTTTTCCAGTTTTTGCCCATTCAGTATGATATTGGCTGTGGGTTTGTCATAAATAGCTGTTATTATTTTGAGGTACGTTCCATCAATACCGAATTTATTGAGCGTTTTTAGCATGAAGGGCTGTTGAATTTTGTCAAAAGCCTTTTCTACATCTATTGAGATAATCATGTGGTTCTTGTCTTTGGTTCTGTTTATATGCTGGATTATGTTTATTGTTTTGCGAATGTTGAACCAGCCTTGCATCCCAGGGATGAAGCCCACTTGATCATGGTGGATAAGCTTTTTGATGTGCTGCTGGATTCGTTTTGCCAGTATTTTATTGAGGATTTTTGCATCGATGTTCATCAGGGATATTTGTCTAAAATTCTCTTTTTTTGTTGTGTCTCTGCCAGGCTTTGGTATCAGGATGATATTGGCCTCATAAAATGAGTTAGGGAGGATTCCCTCTTTTTCTATTGATTGGAATAGTTTCAGAAGGAATGGTACCAACTCCTCCTTGTACCTCTGGTAGAATTCAGCTGTGAATCCATCTTGTCCTGGACTTTTTTTAGTTGGTAGGCTATTAATTGTTGCCTCAATTTCAGAGCCTGCTATTGGTCTATTCAGGGATTCAACTTCTTCCTGGTTTAGTCTTGGAAGAGTGTAAGTGTCCAGGAAATTATCCATTTCTTCTAGATTTTCCAGTTTATTTGCGTAGAGGTGTTTATAGTATTCTCTGATGGTAGTTTGTATTTCTGTGGCGTCGGGGGTGATATCCCCTTTATCATTTTTAATTGCGTCGATTTGATTCTTCTCTCTTTTCTTCTTTATTAGTCTGGCTAGCGGTCTGTCAATTTTGTTGATCTTTTCAAAAAACCAACTCCTGGATTCATTGATTTTTTGGAGGGTTTTTTGTGTCTCTATCTCCTTCAGTTCTGCTCTGATCTTAGTTATTTCTTGCCTTCTGCTAGCTTTCGAATGTGTTTGCTCTTGCTTCTCTTGTTCTTTTAATTGCGATGTTAGAGTGTCAATTTTAGATCTTTCCTGCTTTCTCTTGTGGGCCTTTAGTGCTATAAATTTCCCTCTACACACTGCTTTAAATGTGTCCCAGAGATTCTGGTATGTTGTATCTTTGTTCTCATTGGTTTCAAAGAACATCTTTATTTCTGCCTTCATTTCGTTCTGTACCCAGTAGTCATTCAGGAGCAGGTTGTTCAGTTTCCATGTAGTTGAGCTGTTTTTATTGAGTTTCTTAGTCCTGAGTTCTAGTTTGATTGCACCGTGGTCTGAGAGACAGTTTGTTATAATTTCTGTTCTTGTACATTTGCTGAGGAGCGCTTTACTTCCAATTACGTGGTCCATTTTGGAGTAAGTATGATGTGGTGCTGAGAAGAATGTATATTCTGTTGATTTGGGGTGGAGAGTTCTATAGATGTCTATTAGGTCTGCTTGCTGCAGAGATGAGTTCAATTCCTGGATATCCTTGTTAACTTTCTGTCTCGTTGATCTGTCTAATGTTGACAGTGGAGTGTTGAAGTCTCCCATTATTATTGTATGGGAGTCTAAGTCTCTTTGTAAGTCTCTAAGGACTTGCTTTATGAATCTGGGTGCTCCTGTATTGGGTGCATATATATTTAGGATAGTTAGCTCTTCTTGTTGAATTGATCCCTTTACCATTATGTAATGGCCTTCTTTGTCTTTTTTGATCTTTGATGGTTTAAAGTCTGTTTTATCAGAGACTAGCATTGCAACGCCTGCTTTTTTTTGTTCTCCATTTGCTTGGTAAATCTTCCTCCATCCCTTTATTTTGAGCCTATGTATGTCTCTGCATGTGAGATGGGTCTCCTGAATACAGCAGACTGATGGGTCTTGACTCTTTATCCAGTTTGCCAGTCTGTGTCTTTTAATTGGAGCATGTAGTCCATTTGCATTTAAGGTTAAGATTGTTATGTGTGAACTTCGTCCTGCCATTATGATATTAACTGGTTATTTTGCTCGTTAGTTGATGCAGTTTCTTCCTAGCCTCAATGGTCTTTACATTTTGGCATGTTTTTGCAATGGCTGGTACTGGTTGTTCCTTTCCATGTTTAGTGCTTCCTTCAGGGTCTCTTGTAAGGCAGGCCTAGTGATGACAAAATCTCTAAGCATTTGCTTATCTGTAAAGGATTTTATTTCTCCTTCACTTATGAAACTTAGTTTGGCTGGATATGAAATTCTGAGTTGAAAATTCTTTTCTTTAAGAATGTTGAATATTGGCCCCCACTCTCTTCTGGCTTGGAGAGTTTCTGCTGAGCGATCTGCTGTTAGTCTGATGGGCTTCCCTTTGTGGGTAACCCGACCTTTCTCTCTGGCTGCCCTTAAGATTTTTTCCTTCATTTCAACTTTGGTGAATCTGGCAATTATGTGTCTTGGAGTTGCTCTTTTCGAGGAGTATCTTTGTGGCGTTCTCTGTATTTCCTGGATTTGAATGTTGACCTGCCCTACCAGGTTGGGGAAGTTCTCCTGGATGATATCCTGAAGAGTGTTTTCCAACTTGATTCCATTTTCCCCCTCACTTTCAGGCACCCCAATCAGACGTAGATTTGGTCTTTTTACATAATCCCATACTTCTTGCAGGCTTTGTTCATTTCTTTTTCTTCTTTTTTCTTTTGGTTTCTCTTCTCGCTTCATTTCATTCATTTGATCCTCAATCGCAGATACTCTTTCTTCCAGTTGATCGAGTCGGTTACTGAAGCTTGTGCATTTGTCACGTATTTCTCGTGTCATGGTTTTCATCTCTTTCATTTCGTTTATGACCTTCTCTGCATTAATTACTCTAGCCATCAATTCTTCCACTTTTTTTTCAAGATTTTTAGTTTCTTTGCGCTGGGTACGTAATTCCTCCTTTAGCTCTGAGAAATTTGATGGGCTGAGGCCTTCTTCTCTCATCTCGTCAAAGTCATTCTCCGTCCAGCTTTGATCCGTTGCTGGTGATGAGCTGCGCTCCTTTGCCGGGGAGATGCACTCTTATTTTTTGAATTTCCAGCTTTTCTGCCCTGCTTTTCTCCATCTTTGTGGTTTTATCTGCCTCTGGTCTTTGATGATGGTGATGTACTGATGGCGTTTTGGTGTAGGTGTCCTTCCTATTTGATAGTTTTCCTTCTAACAGTCAGGACCCTCAGCTGTAGGTCTGTTGGAGATTGCTTGAGGTCCACTCCAGACCCTGTTTGCCTGGGTATCAGCAGCAGAGGCTGCAGAAGATAGAATATTTCTGAACAGCGAGTGTACGTGTCTGATTCTTGCTTTGGAAGCTTCCTCTCAGGGGTGTACTCCTCCCTGTGAGGTGTGTGCTGTCAGACTGCCCCTAGTGGGGGATGTCTCCCAGTTAGGTTACTCAGGGGTCAGGGACCCACTTGAGCAGGGAGTCTGTCCCTTCTCAGATCTCAACCTCCGTGTTGGGAGATCCACTGCTCTCTTCAAAGCTGTCAGACAGAGTCGTTTGCATCTGCAGAGGTGTCTGCTGAGTTTGTTTAGTTTACTGTGCCCTGTCCCCAGAGGTGGAGTCTACAGAGACAGGCAGGTTTCCTTGAGCTGCTGTGAGCTCCACCCAGTTCGAGCTTCCCAGCAGCTTTGTTTACCTACTTAAGCCTCAGCAATGGCGGGCGCCCCTCCCCCAGCCTCGCTGCTGCCTTGCCGGTAGATCACAGACTGCTGCGCTAGCGATGAGGGAGGCTCCGTGGGTGTGGGACCCTCCCGGCCAGGTGTGGGATATGATCTCCTGGTGTGCCTGTTTGCTTAAAGTGCAGTATTGGGGTGGGAGTTACCCGATTTTCCAGGTGTTGTGTGTCTCAGTTCCCCTGGCTAGGAAAAGGGACTCCCTTCCCCCTTGCGCTTCCCAGGTGAGGCACTGCCTCGCCCTGCTTCAGCTCTCGCTGGTTGGGCTGCAGCAGCTGACCAGCACCGATCGTCCGGCACTCCCCAGTGAGATGAACCCAGTACCTCAGTTGAAAATGCAGAAATCACCGGTCTTCTGTGTCGCTCGCGCTGGGAGTTGGAGACTGGAGCTGTTCCTATTCGGCCATCTTGCTCCGCCCCCAGTTTTCATTATAAGATGTTTCCTTTCTCACCACAGGCATCTGGGTGCCACTTAATATCCCTTCACAGATTAATCAGAGACAGAGTTTCCAAACTGGGCAACATAGTGGAAGCTTTCACTCTCTGAAATGAATGTATACGCCAGAGAGAAGTTTCTTGGAATGTTGTTTACTGGGTTTTATTCCCGGATATTTCACTTTTCACCATATTCTTCAAAGCACTGCAAAATATCCCTTTTTGAGTTTCACAGGAACAGTGTTCAAACACTGTCTTGTGAGAAAAGAGGTATAACTCCCTGGGTGGAATGCACTCATCACAAAGCACTTTCTCTGAGAGCTTCTCTCCAATTTTTATCTGGTGATATTTCCTATTTCCCTGTAAGCCTTAATGTGCTCCCAAATGTTCTTCGGGAATCCATCCCTGACGCAGTTTCAAACCTGCATAATTGCAAGAAAGATTTATCTAAGTGAGATGAATAGACATACCTATTACAAAGCAGTGTGAGAGAAAGCTTCTTTCCAGTTCTTGTCTGAGGATAATTCCTTTTTCACCATAGTCATCTGTATACTCCCGAATGTCCCCTGGTACCATTTTCTCCAAACAGGAGTCCCCAGTCCTCTATGAGAAGGAAGGTTTCACTCTGTGAGTGGAATGTACACCTCAAAAGCACCTCCTCGGAAATCTTCTCTCCAGTATCTATCTGAAGATATTTCCGTTTTCAACATAAGCCTCAAAGCGCTCTCGAGTGTCCCTTAGCTGACTCACCTAAAACAGTGTTAGAATACTGCCCAATGAAACAGAAGCTTAAGAGTGCGAGTGGACTTCATGTGACCTAGAGCAGTTTCACAGAAAGTTTCCTTCTGGTTTTTATTTGTGGTTATGTCTTTTGTACCATATTCTTAAGGGCATTCCCAAATGTGCTTTCTCAGGTTCAACAGAAACAGTGATTTCCAACTGCTCAATCCAAAGAATGATTCAACCCTATTAGGTGAATAAGCATAGCACAAAGTAGTTGCTCTGAAAGCTTCTTGCCAGTTTTAATGCAAACACGTTTTTTCTCACCAGAAGCCTCCGGGAGCCAATTAGCATCCCTTCACAGATTCCTCAAAGACAGAGATTCCAAACTGCACTACCTAGTGGAAGCTTTAACTCTCTGAAATGAATGCACTCGCCAGAGAGCAGTTTCTTGGAATGCTTCTTTCTGGGTTTTATTTCCAGATATTTCACTTTTTGCCATAGTCCTCAATGCGGTATTTAACAGTGTTAGAATACTGCTCAGTGAAAACAGAAGCTTAACTGTGTGAATGCAATTCACGTGACCTAGAGCAGTTTCACAGAACGTTTCCTTCTGGTTTTTATCAGAGGGTATTACTTCTTCAGCATATTCTTAAGAGCGTTCCCAAATATCATTTCTCAGGTTCCACAGAAACAGTGATTTCAAACTGCTCAATCCAAAAAATGATTTAACTCTGTGAGATGAATACACACATCACAAAGCACTTGCTCAGAAAGCTTCTCTCCACTTCTCAACAGAAGACGATTACATTCTCACCAGAAGAATGCACACACCACTTAATATCCCTTCCCAGATTCCTCAAAGTCAGAGTTTCCAAATTAGGCAACGTATTGGAAGCTTTAACTCTCTGAAATGAATGCACACTCCAGAGAGCAGTTTCTTGGAACCTTTCTTTCTGGTTTTTACTTCCGGATATTTAGCTTTTCACCATAGTCTTCCACGCGGTGCAAAATATCACTTTTTCAGTTTTACACGAACAGGACTCAAACACTGCTATGAGAAAAAAGGTATAACGCCCTGTGGAATCTACACATCGCAACGCAGTTTCTCAGAAAGCTTCTCTCCAGTTTTTATCTGAAGATATCTCCTATTTAACGTCAAGCACGAATGTGGTCCCGAAAGTCCCTTCGCAAATCCGTCCGTGACGCAGTTTCAAAACTGCGTAATAGAAAGAAAGTTTTATCTATGTGAGATGCATAGACATATGTATCACAAATCAGTTTCACAGAAAGCTTCTCTCTAATTTTTGTCTGAGGATACTTGCATTTTCACCATACCCGTCCATATAATCCCAAATGTCCCATGTTAGCTTATCCTCCAAGTGGGATTCCCCCATCCTCCATGAGAAGAAAGGTATAATTCTGTGAGTGGAATACACACGTAACAAAGCAGCTCCACGGAAATCTTCTCTTCAGTATCTATCTGAAGATATTGCCCTTTACACCGTAAGCCTCAAAGCGCTCCCGAGTTTGCCTTAGCTGACTCACCTGAAACACTGTTAGAATACTGGGCAATGAAAACAGAAGCTTAAATGTGCGTGTGGAATGCACGTGACCTGCAGCAGTTTCACAGAAGGTTTCCTTCTGGTTTTTATTGGAGGCTATTTCTTTTTCAGCATATTCTTAAGAGTGTTCCCAAATGTTCTTTCTCAGTTTCCACAGAAACAGTGATTTCAAACTGCTCAATACAAAGAACAATTTAACTCTATGAGAGGGATACACACATCACAAACCAGGTTCTCTGAAAGCTTCTCTTCAGTTTTCATTCTAAACGTTTCCTTTCTCACCGCAAGCATCCGGGTGCCACTTAATATCCCATCACAGATTAATCAGAGACAGAATTTCCAAACTGGGCAAAGTAGTGTCAACTTTACCTCTCGGAAAAGAATGCTCACTCCAGAGAGAAGTTTCTTGGAACGTTACTTTCTGGGTTTCATTCCCGGATATTTCACTTTTCACCATATTCTTCAAAGTGCTGCAAAATATCCCTTTTTCAGTTTTACAGGAAAAGTGTTGAAACACTGTCTTTCCAGAAAAGAGGTATAACTCTCTGGGTGGAATGCACACATCATAAAGTGGTTTCTCCAAAAGTTTCTTTCCAGTTTTTATCAGGTGGTATTTCTTATTTCCCCATAAGCGTTAACGTGCTCCCGAATGTCCCTTAGGGAATCCGCCAATGACGCAGATTCAAAACTACATGTTAGAAAGAAAGATTTGTCCAAGTGAGATGAATAGACATATCTATTACAAAGCTGTGTGAGAGACACTTGTTTCCAGTTTTTGTCTGAGGATAATTCCTTTTTCACCATAGCCGTCTGTATATGTCCAAATGTCCCCTGGTAGCCTTTTCTCCAAACAGGATTCCCCAATGCTGTATGAGAAGAAATGTTTCACTCTGGGAGTGGAATGTACACATCAAAAGTACCTCCTCGGAAATCTTCTCTCCAGTATCTATCTGAAGATATTTCTGTTACCACTATAAGCGTCAATGCGCTCGCAAGTGTCCCTTAGCTGACTCACCTAACATAGTGTTAGAATACTGCCCAATGAAAACAGAAGCTTAACAGGGCGAGTGAACTTCACGTGGCCTAGAGCACTTTCACAGAATGTTTCCTTCTGGTTTTTATTGGAGGTTATGTCTTTTTCAGCATATACTTAAGAGTGTTCCCAAATGTCCTTTCTCAGGTTCCACAGAAACAGTGATTTCAAACTGCCCAATCCAAAGAATGATTTAACTCCATGAGATGAATACACACATCACAAAGCACTTGCTCCGAAAGCTTCTCTCCACTTCACATCAGAAGACGTTTCCATTCTCACCACGGATGTCAGAGTACCACTTAATATCCCTTCCTAGATTCCTCAAAGGCAGAGTTTTCAAACTGGCAAAGAGTTTTCAAACTTGGAACGTTTCTTTCTGGTTTTGATTTCTGGATATTTCACTTTCTGCCATAGTCTCCAATGCACTGCAAATATCTCTTTTTCAGTTTTACAGGAACAGTAGTCAACACTGCTATGAGCAAAAAGTTATAACGCCCTTTGGAATGCACACATCACAACGCAGTTTCTCAGAAAGCTTCTCTCCAGTTTTTATCTGAAGATATTTCCTATTAAATATCAACTGCGAATGTGCTCCTGAATATGCCTTCGCAAATCCGTCCATGACACAGTTTCAAAACTGTGTAATAGAAAGAAAGTTTTATCTATGTAGGATGCATAGACATATCTATCACAAAGATGTTTCACAGATAACTTCTTTCCAGTTTTTGACTGAGGATACTTGCTTTTTCACCATAGTCGTCCATAGACTCCTAAGGGTCCCGTGGTAGCTTATTCTCCAAATGGGATACCCCGTCCTCTATGAGAAGGAAGGTATAAATCTGTGAGTGGAATGCACACGTAACAAAACAGCTCCACGGAAATCTTCTCTCCAGTATCTACCTAAAGCTATTTCCCTTTTCAACACAGGCCTCAAAGCACTCCCAAGTATCCCTTAGATCACTCACCTAAAACAGTGTCAGAATACTGGTCAATGAAAACAGAAGCTTAAATGTGCTAGTGGAATGCTCGTGACCTAGAGCAGTTTCACAGAAGGTTTCCCTCTGGTTTTTATTGGAGGGTATTTCTTTTTCAGCATATTCTTAAGAGTGTTCCAAATGTCCTTTCTCAGTTTCCACAGAAACAGTGATTTCAAACTGCTCAATGCTAAAGATGTTTTAACTCTATGAGATGGACACACACATCACAAACCAGGTTCTCCGATAGCTTCTCTCCAGTTTTCATTCTAAGACGTTTGTTTTCTCACCGCAAGCATCCGGGCACCACTTAATATCCCCTCACAGATTAATCAGAGACAGAGTTTCCAAACGGTGCAACATAGTGTCAACTTAAACTCTCTGTAATGAATGCACACGCCAGAGAGAAGTTTCATGGAACGTTGCTTTCTCATTTTTATTCCCGGATATTTCACTTTTTGCCATATTCTTCAAAGCACTGCAAAATATCCCTTTTTGAGTTTCACAGGAACAGTGTTCAAACAGTTTCTTACGAGAAAAGAGATATAACTCCCTGGGTGGAATGCACACATCACAAAGTGCTTTCTCCGAGAGCTTCTCTCCAATTTTTATCTGTGATATTTCCTATTTCCCCGTAAGCCTTAATGTGCTCCCGAATGTTCTTCGGGAATCCGTCCATGACGCAGTTTCAAAACTGTGTAATAGAAAGAAAGATTTATCTAAGTGAGATGAATAGACATGTCTATTACAAAGTATTGTGAGAGAACGCTTCTTTCCAGTTCTTGTCTGAGGATAATTCCTTTTTCACCATAGCCATCTGTATACTCCCGAATGTCCCCTTTTAGCATTTTCTCCAAACAGGAGTCCCCAGTCCTCTATGAGAAGAAAGGTTTCACTCTGTGAGTGGAATGTACACGTCAAAAGCACCTCCTCGGTAATCTTCTCTCCAGTATCTATCTGAAGATATTTCCGTTTTCACCATAAGCCTCAAAGCACTCCAAAGTGTCCCTTAGCTGACTCACCTAAAACAGTGTTAGAATACTGCCCAATGAAACAGAAGCTTAAGAGTGTGAGTGGACTTCACATGACCTAGAGCAGTTTCACAGAAAGTTTCCTTCTGGTTTTTATTTGTGGTTATGTCTTTTGTACCATACTCTTAAGGGCATTCCCAAATGTGCTTTCTCAGGTTCCACAGAAACAGGGATTTCAAACTGCTCAATCCAAAGAATGATTCAACATTATTAGGTGAATATGCACAGCACAAAGTAGTTGCTCCGAAAGCTTCTCACTAGTTTTCATGCGAAGACGTTTCCTTTCTCACCAGATGCCTCCGGGAGCCACTTAATATCCCTTCACAGATTCCTCAAAGACAGAGTTTCCAAACTGGACTACATAGTGGAAGCTTTCACTCTCTGAAATGAATGCACCCATCAGAGAGCAGTTTCTTGGAACGCTTCTTTCTGGCTTTTATTTCCAGTTATTTCACTTTTTGCCATAGTTCTCAATGAACTGAAAAATATGACATTTTCAGTTTTACAGGAACAGTGTTTGAACACTGCCTTCTGAGAAAAGAGGTATAATTCTTTGAGGGGAATGCACACATCACAGAGCAGTCTTTCAGAAAGCTTCACTCCAGTATTTATCAGAAGATATTTCCTAATTCCCCACAGGCCTGAATGTGTCTCTGAATGTCCCTTTGCAAATCCGTCTATGACGAATATCAATCCGTCTATGGTGCAGTATTGACACTATGATGAGTGGAATGCACACGTCACAATGGAGCTCCTCGGATATCTTCCCTGCAGTATCTATCGGAAGATATTTCTGTTTACACCGTAAGCCTCAAGGCGCTCCTGAGTATCCCTTAGCTGACTCACCTAAAACAGTGTTAGAATGCTGCTCAATGCAAACAGAAGCTTAACTGTGTGAATGCAATTCACGTGACCTAGAGCAGTTTCACAGAACGTTTCCTTCTGGTTTTTATCAGAGGGTATTACTTTTTCAACATATTCTTAAGAGCGTTCCCAAATATCATTTCTCAGGTTCCACAGAAACAGTGATTTCAAACTACTCAATCCAAAGAATGATTTATCTCTCTGAGAAGAATACACACATCACAAAGCACTTGCTCTGAAAATTTCTCTCCACTTCTCATTGGAAGACGATTACTTTCTCACCAGAAGAATACGGGCGCCACTTAATATCCCTTTCCAGATTCCTCAAAGTCAGAGTTTCTAAACTAGGCAACGTATTGGAAGATTTAACTCTCTGAAATGAATGCACACTCCAGAGAGCAGTTTATTGGAACCTTTCTTTCTGTTTTCTATTTCCAGATATTTAACTTTTCGCCATAATCTTCCATGTGATGCAAAATAACACTTTTTCAGTTTTACAGGAAGAGTGCTCAAACACTGCTATGAGAAAAAAGGTATAACGCCCTGTGGAATCCACACATCACAACGCAGTTTCTCAGAAAGTTTCTCTCCAATTTTTATCTGAAGATATCTCCTATTTAACATCAAGCGCGAATGTGCTGGCGAATGTCCCTTCGCATATCCGTCCGTGACACAGTTTCAAACTGCGTAATAGAAAGAAAGATGTATCTAAGTGAGATGAATAGACATATCTATTACAAAGCAGTGTGAGACACTGCTTCATTCCAGTTTTTGTCTGAGGATAATTCCTTTTTCACCATAGCCGTCTGTACTCCAGAGGGTCCCCTGGGAGCGTTTTCTCCAAATGGGATTCCTCAGTCCTCTAGGAGAAGAAAGATTTCACTCTGTGAGTGGAATGTACATGTAAAAAGCACCTTGGAAATCTTCTCTCCAGTATCTATCTGAAGATATTTGCGTTTTTAACATAAGCCTCAAAGTGCTCCCGAGTGTCGCATACAAGACGAACCTAAAGCAGTGTTATAATACTGCCCAATGAAAACAGAAGCTTAACAGTGCAAGTGGACTTCACGTGGCTTAGAGCAGTTTCACAGAAAGTTTCCGTATGGTTTTTATTGGAGGTTATGTCTTTCTCAGCATATTCTTAAGATCGTTCCCAAATGTCCTTTCTCAGGTTCCACAGAAACAGTGATTTCAAACTGCTCAATCCAAAGAATGATTCAACTCTATGAGATGAATACACACAGCACAAAGGATTTGTTCCGAAAGCTTCTCATCAGTATTCATGCGAAGACGTTTCCTTTCTCACTGGAGGTCTCTGGGAGCCACTTTTATCCCTTCACAGATTCCCCAAAGACATAGTTTTCAAACTGGGCAACGTAGAGGAATCTTTCACTCTCAGAAATGAATGCACTCGTCAGAGAGCATATTCTTGGAACGCTTCTTTCTTGGTTTTATTTCCAGATATTTCAATTTTCACCATAGTCTTTAATGTGCTGCAAAATATCACTTTTTCAGTTTTAAAGAAACAGTGTTCGAACACTGCCTTATGAGAAAAGAGGTATAATTCCCTGAGTGGAATGCACACATCACAAAGCAGTCTCTCAGAAAGCTTCACTACAGTATTTGTCAGAAGGTATTTTCTATTTCCCCACAGGCTTGAATGTGTCTCCGAATGTCCCTTTGCGAATCCGTCTGTGACGATTATCAATCCGTCTATGACGCAGTATCAACACTATGACTAGTGGAATACATATGTCACAAAGGAGCTCCTCAAAATCTTCTCTCCAGTATCTATCTGAAGTTATTTCCCTTTTCACCATAAGCCTCAAGGCGCTCCCGAGTGTCCCTTAACTGACTGACCTCAAACAGTGTTAGAATATGGCTCAAAGTAAACAGAAGCTTAACTGTGCAAAGGCAATTCACGTGATCTAGAGCAGTTTCACAGAAATTTTCCTCCTTGTTTTTATTGGAGGGTATTTCTTTGTCAGCATATCCTTTAGAGTTTTCCCAAATATCCTTTCTCAGCTTCCACAGAAACAGTGATTTCAAACTGCTCAATCCTAAGAATGATTTACCTCTATCAGATGAATGCACACGTCACAAAGTACTTGCTCCGAAAGCTTCTCTCCACTTCTCATCGGAAGACGTTTCCTTTCTCACCACAAGAATCCGGGCGCTATGTAATATCCCTTCCCAGATTCCTTAAAGACAGAGTTTCCCAATGGGCAACGTAGTGGAGGCTTTAAAACTCTGAAGTGAATGCACAACACAGAGAGCATTTTCTTGGAACGTTTCTTTTTGGTTTTTATTTTTGGGTATTTCACGTTTGCCATAGTCTTCAACGTGCTGCAAAATATCACGTGTTCAGTTTTACAGGAACAGTGCTCAAACACTGCTATGAGAAAAAAGGTATATTGCCCTGTGGAATGCACACATCACAATGCAGTTTCCCCGATAGCTCCTCTCCAGTTTTTATTTGAAGATATCTCCTATTTAACGTCAAGCGCGAATGTGCTACTGAATCTCCTTTCACAAATCTGTCCATGACGCAGTTTCAAAATTGCGTAATAGAAAGAAAGTTATATCTATATGAGATGCATAGACATATCTATCACAAAGCACATTCACATAAAGCTTCTTTACAGTCTTTGTCTGAGGATACTTGTTTTTTCACCATAGCCGTCCATATACTCCCAAATGTCTCGTGGTAGCTTATTCACCAAAAGGTATTCTCCCGTCCTCTAGAGAAGAAACTTATTACTCTGTGACAGGAATGCACACATAACAAGGCAGCTCCACGGAGATCTTCTCTCCAGTATCTCTCTGAAGATATTGCCATTTTCACCTTAAGCTTCAAAGCGCTCCCGAGTATCCCTTAGCTGACTAACCTAAAATAGTGTTAGAATACTGGTGAATGAAAACAAAAGCTTAAGTGGGCGAGTGGAATGCTCGTGACCTAGAGCAGTTTCACAGAAGGTTTTCTTCTGGTTTTTATAGGAGGGTATTTTTTTTTTCAGCATATTCTTAAGAGTGTTCCCAAATGTACTTTCTCAGTTTCCACAGAAACGGTGATTTCAAACTGCTCAATACAAAGAATGATTTACCTCTATGAGATGGATAAACACATAAAAATCCACGTTCTCCGAAAGCTTCTCTCCAGTTTTCATTATAAGACGTTTCCTTCCTCACTGCAAGCATCCGGGCGCCACTTAATATCCCTTCGCCGATTAATCAGAGGCAGAGTTTCCAAACTGGGCAACATAGTGTCCACTTTAACTCTCTGAAATGAATGCACACTTCAGAAATAAGTTTGTTGGAACATTGCTTTCTTTGTTTTATTCCCAGATATTTCACTTTTCCCCATATTCTTCAAAGCGCTGCAAAATATCCCTTTTTCTGTTTTCCAGGAACAGTGTTCAAAGACTGTCTTACGAGAAAAGCAGTATAACTCCCTTGGTGGAATGCACACAATACAAAGCGGTTTTTTGAAAGCTTCTCCCCAGTTTTTATCTGGTGATATTTCCTATTTCCCCAGAAGGCTTAATGTGCAACCAAACGTCCCTTCAGAAATCCGTCCATGATGCAGTTTAAAAACTGCGTAATAGAAAGAAAGATTTATCTAAGTGAGATGAATAGACATATCTATTAGAAAGCCGTGTGAGACAGTGCTTCTTTCCAGTTTTTGTCTGAGGAAAATTCCTTTTTCAACGTAGGTGTCTGTATACTCCAAAATGTTCCCTGGTAGCCTTGTCTCTAAACGGGATACCCCAATCCTCTATGAGTAGAAAGTTTTCACTCTGTGAATGGAATGTATACATCAAAAACACATCCTCCAGAATCTTCTCTCCAGTATCTATCTGAAAATATTTCCGTTTTCACCATAAGCCTGAAAGCGCTTCCGAATGTCCCTTAGCTGACGCACCTAAAACAGTGTTAGAATACTGCCCAATGAAAAGAGAAGCTTAACAGTGTGAGTGGACTTAACATGGCCTACAGCAGTTTCACAGAAAGTTTCCTTCTGGTTTTTATTGGTGGTTATGTCTTTTTCACCATATTCTTAAGAGCGTTCCCAAATTTCTTTTCTCAGGTTCCACAGAAACAGTGATTTCAAACTGCTCAATCCAAAGAATGATTCAACTCTATGAGGTGAATACACACAGCTCAAAGCAATTGATCTGAAAGCTTCTCACCAGTTTTCATGCGAAGACGTTTACTTTCTAACCGGGAGCCTCCGGGCCCAACATAATATCCCTTCACAGATTCCTCAAAGACAGAATATCCAAACTGGGCAACGGAGTGGAAGCTTAAAATCTCTGAAATGAATGCACTCGTCAGAGAGCAGTTTCTTGGAACGCTTGCTTCTTTCTGGGTTTTATTTCAAAATATTTCACTTTTCACCATAGTCTTCAATGCGCTGCAAAATATCACTTTTTCAATTTTACAAGACCAGGGTTCCAAGACGGCCTTATGAGAAAAAAGATAAAATTCCCTATTGCAATGCACACATCACAAAGCAATCACTCGGAAAGCTTCACTCCAGTATTTAAGAAGATATTTCCTATTTCCCCACAGACCTGAATGCTCCGAAAGCTTCTCTCCTCTTCTCATTGGAAGACGTTTCTTTTCTCACCACAAGAATCTGGACGCCACTTAATATCCCTTCACATTTTCCTCAAAGACAGAGTTTCCAAACTGAGCAACGTAGTGGAAGCTTTAGCTGTCTGAAATGAATGCACACCCCAGAGAGCAGTTTCTTGGAACGTTTCTTTCTGGTTTTTATTTCTGGATATTTCACTTTTTGCCATAGTCTTCAGCTCGCTGCAAAATATCACTTTTTCAGTTTTACAGGAACAGTGTTCAAACACTGCTAAGGTATAACGCCCTGTGAAATACTCACTTCACTACTCAGTTTGTCAGAAACTACTTTCCAGTTTTTATCTGAAGACACATACTATTTAACATCAACCGCGAATGTGCTCCCGAATGTCCCTTCGCAAATCCGTCCATGACGCAGTTTCAAAACTGCATAATGGTAAGAAAGTTTTATCTATGTGAGATGCATAGACATATCTATCACAAATAGTTTCACAGAAAGCTTCTTTCAAGTTTTTGTCTGAGGATACTTTCTTTTTCACCATAGCCATCCATATACTCCCAAATGTCCAGTGGTAGCTTATTCTCCAAATGTGATTACCTCGTCCTCTATGAGAAGAAAGGTGTAACTCTGTGAGTGGAATGCACACCTAACAAAGCAGCTCCACGGAAATATTCTCTCCAGTATCTATCCTTTTCACTGTAAGCCTCAAAGCACTGTCAAGTATTCCTTAGCTGACTCACCTAAGACAGTGTTAAAATACTGCCCAATGAGAACAGAAGCTTAAATGTGCACGTGGAATGCAGGTGACCTGGAGCAGTTTCAAAGAAGGTTTCCTTCTAGTTTTTATTGGAGGGTATTTCTTTTTCAGCATATTCTTAAGAGTGTTCCCAAATGTCCTTTCTCAGTTTCCACAGAAACATTGATTTCAAACCGCTCAATACAAAGAATGATTTAACCCTATGACATGGATACACACACCACAAACCAGGTTCTCAGAAAGCTTCTCTCCAGTTTTCATTGTAAGATGTTTCCTTTCTCACCACAAGCATCTGGGCGCCACTTAATATCCCTTCACAGATAAAATAGAGTCAGAGTTTCCAAACTTGGCAATGTAGTGTCAACTTTAACTCTCTCAAATGAAGGCACACACTTAGAGAAGATTCTTGGAACATTACTTTCTGGGTTTTATTATCGGATATTTCACTTTTCGCCATACTCTTCAAAGCGCTACAAAATATCCCTTTTTCAGTTTTACAGGGATAGTGTTCAAACACTGTCTTATGAAAAAAGAGGTATAACTCCCTGGATGGAATGCACACATCACAAAGTGGTTTCTCAGAAAGCCTCTCTCCAGTTTTTATCTGGTGATATTTCCTATTTCCCCAGAAGCCTTAATGTGCCCCAGAATGTCCCTTTGGGAATCTGTCCATGACGCAGTTTCAAAACTGCCTAATAGAAAGATTTATCTGGGGGGCGGAGCAAGATGGCCGAATAGGAACAGCTCCAGTCTCCAACTCCCAGCGCGAGCGACACAGAAGACCGGTGATTTCTGCATTTTCAACTGAGGTACTGGGTTCATCTCACTGGGGAGTGCCGGACGATCGGTGCTGGTCACCTGCTGCAGCCCGACCAGCGAGAGCTGAAGCAGGGCGAGGCATTGCCTCACCTGGGAAGCGCAAGGGGGAAGGGAATCCCTTTTCCTAGCCAGGGGAACTGAGACACACAACACCTGGAAAATCGGGTAACTCCCACCCCAATACTGCGCTTTAAGCCAACAGGCACACCAGGAGATCATATCCCACACCTGGCCGGGAGGGTCCCACACCCACGGAGCCTCCCTCATTGCTAGCACAGCAGTCTGTGATCTACCGGCAAGGCAGCAGCGAGGCTGGGGGAGGGGCGCCCGCCATTGCTGAGGCTTGAGTAGGTAAACAAAGCTGCTGAGAAGCTCGAAGTGGGTGGAGCTCACAGCAGCTCAAGGAAACCTGCCTGTCTCTGTAGACTCCACCTCTAGGGACAGGGCAATAACAAACACAGCCGAAACCTCTGCAGACGCAAACGACTCTGTCTGACAGCTTTGAAGAGAGCAGTGGATCTCCCAACACGGAGGTTGAGATCTGAGAAGGGACAGACTCCCTGCTCAAGTGGGTCCCTGACCCCTGAGTAGCCTAACTGGGAGACATCCCCCACTAGGGGCAGTCTGACACCCCACACCTCACAGGGTGGAGTACACCCCTGAGAGGAAGCTTCCAAAGCAAGAATCAGACAGGTACACTCACTGTTCAGAAATATTCTATCTTCTGCAGCCTCTGCTGCTGATACCCAGGCAAACAGGGTCTGGAGTGGACCTCAAGCAATCTCCAACAGACCTACAGCTGAGGGTCCTGACTGTTAGAAGGAAAACTATCAAACAGGAAGGACACCTACACCAAAACCCCATCAGTACATCACCATCATCAAAGACCAGAGGCAGATAAAACCACAAAGATGGGGAAAAAGCAGGCCAGAAAAGCTGGAAATTCAAAAAATAAGAGCGCATCTCCCCCGGCAAAGGAACGCAGCTCATCGCCAGCAACGGATCAAAGCTGGACGGAGAATGACTTTGACGAGATGAGAGAAGAAGGCTTCAGTCCATCAAATTTCTCAGAGCTAAAGGAGGAATTACGTACCCAGCGCAAAGAAACTAAAAATCTTGAAAAAAAAGTGGAAGAATTGATGGCTAGAGTAATTAATGCAGAGAAGGTCATAAACGAAATGAAAGAGATGAAAACCATGACACGAGAAATACGTGACAAATGCACAAGCTTCAGTAACCGACTCGATCAACTGGAAGAAAGAGTATCTGCGATTGAGGATCAAATGAATGAAATGAAGCGAGAAGAGAAACCAAAAGAAAAAAGAAGAAAAAGAAATGAACAAAGCCTGCAAGAAGTATGGGATTATGTGAAAAGACCAAATCTACGTCTGATTGGGGTGCCTGAAAGTGAGGGGGAAAATGGAACCAAGTTGGAAAACACTCTTCAGGATATCATCCAGGATAACTTCCCCAACCTAGTAGGGCAGGCCAACATTCAAATCCAGGAAATACAGAGAACGCCACAAAGATACTCCTCGAGAAGAGCAACTCCAAGACACATAATTGCCAGATTCACCAAAGTTGAAATGAAGGAAAAAATCTTAAGGGCAGCCAGAGAGAAAGGTCGGGTTACCCACAAAGGGAAGCCCATCAGACTAACAGCAGATCTCTCGGCAGAAACTCTCCAAGCCAGAAGAGAGTGGGGGCCAATATTCAACATTCTTAAAGAAAAGAATTTTCAACCCAGAATTTCATATCCAGCCAAACTAAGTTTCATAAGTGAAGGAGAAATAAAATCCTTTACAGATAAGCAAATGCTTAGAGATTTTGTCACCACTAGGCCTGCCTTACAAGAGACCCTGAAGGAAGCACTAAACATGGAAAGGAACAACCGGTACCAGCCATTGCAAAAACATGCCAAAATGTAAAGACCATCGAGGCTAGGAAGAAACTGCATCAACTAACGAGCAAAATAACCAGTTAATATCATAATGGCAGGATCAAGGTCACACATAACAATATTAACCTTAAATGTAAATGGACTAAATGGTCCAATTAAAAGACACAGACTGGCAAACTGGATAAAGAGTCAAGACCCATCAGTCTGCTGTATTCAGGAGACCCATCTCACACGCAGAGACATACATAGGCTCAAAATAAAGGGATGGAGGAAGATTTACCAAGCAAATGGAGAACAAAAAAAAGCGGGGGTTGCAATACTAGTCTCTGATAAAACAGACTTTAAACCATCAAAGATCAAAAGCGACAAAGAAGGCCATTACATAATGGTAAAAGGATCAATTCAACAGGAAGAGCTAACTATCCTACATATATATGCACCCAATACAGGAGCACCCAGATTCATAAAGCAAGTCCTTAGAGACTTACAAAGAGACTTAGACTCCCATACAATAATAATGGGAGACTTCAACACTCCACTGTCAACATTAGACAGATCAACGAGACAGAAAGTTAACAAGGATATCCAGGAATTGAACTCATCTCTGCAGCAAGCAGACCTAATAGACATCTATAGAACTCTCCACCCCAAATCAACAGAATATACATTCTTCTCAGCACCACATCGTACTTACTCCAAAATCGACCACTTAATTGGAAGTAAAGCACTCCTCAGCAAATGTACAAGAACAGAAATTATAACAAACTGTCTCTCAGACCACAGTGCAATCAAACTAGAACTCAGGACTAAGAAACTCAATCAAAACCGCTCAACTACATGGAAACTGAACAACCTGCTCCTGAATGACTACTGGGTACATAACGAAATGAAGGCAGAAATAAAGATGTTCTTTGAAACCAATGAGAACAAAGATACAACATACCAGAATCTCTGGGACACATTTAAAGCAGTGTGTAGAGGGAAATTTATAGCACTAAATGCCCACAAGAGAAAGCAGGAAAGATCTAAAATTGACACTCTAACATCGCAATTAAAAGAACTAGAGAAGCAAGAGCAAACACATTCGAAAGCTAGCAGAAGGCTAGAAATAACTAAGATCAGAGCAGAACTGAAGGAGATAGAGACACAAAAAACTCTCCAAAAAATCAATGAATCCAGGAGTTGGTTTTTTGAAAAGATCAACAAAATTGACAGACCACTAGCAAGACTAATAAAGAAGAAAAGAGAGAAGAATCAAATTGACGCAATTAAAAATGATAAAGGGGATATCACCACCGACCCCACAGAAATACAAACTACCATCAGAGAATACTATAAACACCTCTACGCAAATAATCTGGAAAATCTAGAAGAAATGGATAATTTCCTGGACACTTACACTCTTCCAAGACTAAACCAGGAAGAAGTTGAATCCCTGAATAGACCCATAGCAGGCTCTGAAATTGAGGCAATAATTAATAGCCTACCAACCAAAAAATGTCCAGGACCAGATGGATTCACAGCTGAATTCTACCAGAGGTACAAGGAGGAGTTGGTACCATTCCTTCTGAAACTATTCCAATCAATAGAAAAAGAGGGAATCCTCCCTAACTCATTTTATGAGGCCAACATCATCCTGATACCAAAGCCTGGCAGAGACACAACAAAAAAAGAGAATTTTAGACCAATATCCCTGATGAACATCGATGCAAAAATCCTCAATAAAATACTGGCAAACCGGATTCAGCAACACATCAAAAAGCTTATCCACCATGATCAAGTGGGCTTCATCCCTGGGATGCAAGGCTGGTTCAACATTCGTAAATCAATAAACATAATCCAGCATATAAACAGAACCAAAGACAAGAACCACATGATTATCTCAATAGATGCAGAAAAGGCTTTTGACAAAATTCAACAGCCCTTCATGCTAAAAACGCTCAATAAATTCGGTATTGATGGAACGTACTTCAAAATAATAACAGCTATTTATGACAAACCCACAGCCAATATCATACTGAATGGGCAAAAACTGGAAAAATTCCCTTTGAAAACTGGCACAAGACAGGGATGCCCTCTCTCACCACTCCTATTCAACATAGTGTTGGAAGTTCTGGCTAGGGCAATTAGGCAAGAGAAAGAAATCAAGGGTATTCAGTTAGGAAAAGAAGAAGTCAAACTGTCTCTGTTTGCAGATGACATGATTGTATATCTAGAAAATCCCATTGTCTCAGCCCAAAATCTCCTTAAGCTGATAAGCAACTTCAGCAAAGTCTCAGGATACAAAATTAATGTGCAAAAATCACAAGCATTCTTATACACCAGTAACAGACAAACAGAGAGCCAAATCAGGAATGAACTTCCATTCACAATTGCTTCAAAGAGAATAAAATACCTAGGAATCCAACTTACAAGGGATGTAAAGGACCTCTTCAAGGAGAACTACAAACCACTGCTCAGTGAAATGAAAGAGGACACAAACAAATGGAAGAACATACCATGCTCATGGATAGGAAGAATCAATATCGTGAAAATGGCCATACTGCCCAAGGTAATTTATAGATTCAATGCCATCCCCATCAAGCTACCAATGAGTTTCTTCACAGAATTGGAAAAAACTGCTTTAAAGTTCATATGGAACCAAAAAAGAGCCCGCATCTCCAAGACAATCCTAAGTCAAAAGAACAAAGCTGGAGGCATCAGGCTACCTGACTTCAAACTATACTACAAGGCTACAGTAACCAAAACAGCATGGTACTGGTACCAAAACAGAGATATAGACCAATGGAACAGAACAGAGTCCTCAGAAATAATACCACACATCTACAGCCATCTGATCTTTGACAAACCTGAGAGAAACAAGAAATGGGGAAAGGATTCCCTATTTAATAAATGGTGCTGGGAAAATTGGCTAGCCATAAGTAGAAAGCTGAAACTGGATCCTTTCCTTACTCCTTATACGAAAATTAATTCAAGATGGATTAGAGACTTAAATGTTAGACCTAATACCATAAAAATGCTAGAGGAAAACCTAGGTAGTACCATTCAGGACATAGGCATGGGCAAAGACTTCACGTCTAAAACACCAAAAGCAACGGCAGCAAAAGCCAAAATTGACAAATGGGATGTCATTAAATTAAAGAGCTTCTGCACAGCAAAAGAAACTACCATCAGAGTGAACAGGCAACCTACAGAATGGGAGAAAATTTTTGCAATCTACTCATCTGACAAAGGGCTAATATCCAGAACCTACAAAGAACTCAAACAAATTTACAAGAAAAAAACAAACAACCCCATCAAAAAGTGGGCAAAGGATATGAACAGACATTTCTCAAAAGAAGACATTCATACAGCCAACAGACACATGAAAAAATGCTCATCATCACTGGCCATCAGAGAAATGAAAATCAAAACCACAATGAGATACCATCTCACACCAGTTAGAATGGCGATCATTAAAAAGTCAGGAAACAACAGGTGCTGGAGAGGATGTGGAGAAATAGGAACACTTTTACACTGTTGGTGGGATTGTAAACTAGTTCAACCATTATGGAAAACAGTATGGCGATTCCTCAAGGATCTAGAACTAGATGTACCATATGACCCAGCCATCCCATTACTGGGTATATACCCAAAGGATTATAAATTATGCTGCTATAAAGACACATGCACACGTATGTTTATTGCAGCACTATTCACAATAGCAAAGACTTGGAATCAACCCAAATGTCCATCAGTGACAGATTGGATTAAGAAAATGTGGCACATATACACCATGGAATACTATGCAGCCATAAAAAAGGATGAGTTTGCGTCCTTTGTAGGGACATGGATGCAGCTGGAAACCATCATTCTTAGCAAACTATCACAAGAACAGAAAACCAAACACCGCATGTTCTCACTCATAGGTGGGAACTGAACAATGAGATCACTTGGACTCAGGAAGGGGAACATCACACACCGGGGCTTATCATGGGGAGGGGGGAGGGGGGAGGGATTGCATTGGGAGTTATACCTGATGTAAACGATGAGTTGATGGGTGCAGCACACCAACATGGCACAAGTATACGTATGTAACAAACCTGCACGTTATGCACATGTACCCTACAACTTAAAGTATAATAATAATAAATAAATTTAAAAAAAAAAAAAAAAGAAAGATTTATCTAAGTGAGATGAATAGATATATCTATTACAAAGTAGTGTGAGAGAACGCTTCTTTCCAGTTTTTGCCTGAGGATAATTCCTTTCTCACCATAGCCGTCTGTATACTCCCGAATGTCCCCTGGAAGCATTTTTTCAAAACGGGATTCCCCAATCCTCTATAAGAAGAAAGGTTTCACTCTGTGAGTGGAACGTGCACGTCAAAACACCTCCTCGGCAATCTTCTCTCCAGTATCTATCTGAAGATATTTCCATTTTCACCTTAAGCCTCAAGTGCTCCCGAGTGTCCCTTAGAAAACGAACCTAAAACAGTGTTAGAATACTGCCCAATGAAAACAGAAGCTTAACAGTGCGAGTGGACAACACGTGGCCTGGAGCAGTCTCACAGAAAGTTTCCTTCTGGTTTTTTTCAGAGGGCATTACTTTTTCAGCATATTCTTAACAGCGTTCCCAAACGTTCTTTCTCAGGTTCCACAGAAACAGTGACTTCAAACTGCTCAATCCAAATAATGATTCAAATCGATGAGATGAATACATGCAACACAAAGCAGTTGCTCCTAAAGTTCCTCACTACTTTTTATGTGAAGATGTTTCCTTTCTCACCAGAAGCCACTGGGTGCCACTAAATATCCCTTCACAGATTCCTGAAACACAGAGTTTCCAAACTGGGCAACGTAGTGGAAGATTTAATGCTCTGAAATGAATGCACTCGTCAGAGAGCAGTTTCTTGAAATGCTTCTTTCTTGGTTTTATTTATAGATATTTCACTTTTCACCATAGTCTTCAATGAGCTGCAAAACATCACTTTTTCAGTTTTACAGGAACAGTGTTCGAACACTGCCTTATGAGAGAAGAGGTATAACTCCCTGGGTGGAATGCACACATCCCAAAGCAGTCTCTCAGAAAGCTTCACTCCAGTATTTATCAGAAGATATTTCCTATTTCCCCTCAGGCCTGAATGTGACCCCGAATGTCCCTTTGCGAATCCGTCTACAATGAGTATCAATCCATCTATGACGCAGTATCAACACTATGATGAGTGGAATGCACACATTCCAATGGAGTTCCTCAGAAATCCTCTCTCCAGTATCTATCGGAAAATACTTCCATTTTCACCCTAAGCCTCAAGGCGCTCCCAAGTATTCCTTAGCTGGCTCACCTAAAACAGTGTTGGAATACTGCTCATTGAAAACAGAATCTTAACTGTGCAAATGCACTTCACGTGACTTAGAGCAGTTTCACAGAACGTTTCCTTCTGGTTTTAATCGAAGGGTATTTCTTTTTCTGCATATTCTTCAGCGCATTCCCAAATATCGTTTCTGAGGTTCCACAGAAACTGTGATTTCAAACTGCTCAATCCAAAGAATGATTTAACTCTCTGACATGAACACACACTTCACAAAGCACTTGCTCCGAAAGCTTCTCTCCACTTCTCTATGGAAGACGTTTCCTTTCTCACCACAAGAATCTGGACGCCACTTAATATCCCTTCACATTTTCCTCAAAGACAGAGTTTCCAAACTGGGCAACGTAGTGGAAGCTTTAGCTCTCTGAAATGAATGCACACCCCAGAGTACAGTTTCTTGGAACGTTTCTTTCTGGTTTTTATTTCTGGATATTTCACTTTTTGCCATAGTCTTCAACGCGCTGCTAAATATCACTTTTTCAGTTTTACAGGAACAGTGCTCAAACACTGCTATGAGAAAAGAGGGATAACACCCTGTGGAATGCACACATCACAACGTAGTTTCTCAGAAAGCTTCTCTCCAGTTTTTATCTGAAGTTATCTCCTATTTAACGTCAAGTGCGAATGTGCTCCCGAATGTCCCTTCGCAAATCCCTCCATGACATAGTTTCAAAACTTCGTAATAGAAAGAAAGTTTTATCTATGTGAGATGCATAGACATATCTATCAAAAAGTAGTTTCACAGAAAGCTTCTTTCCAGTTTTTGTCTGAGGATACTTGCTTTTTCATCATAGCCTTCCATGTACTCCCAAATGTCCCTTGGTAGTTTATTCTCCAAATGAAATTCCCCTGTCCTCTATGAGAAGAAAGGTATAACTCTGTGAGTGGATTCTCACGTAACAAAGCAGCTCCACAGAAATCTTCTCTCCAGTATCTATCTGAAGATATTTCGTTTTTCACTGTAAACCTCAAAGCGCTCCCGAGTATCCCTTAGGTGAGTCACCTCAAACAGTGTTAGAATATTGGTCAATGAAAACAGAAGCTTAATGTGTGAGTAGAATGCACGTAACCTAGAACAGTTTCACAGAAGGTTACCTTCTGTTTTTTATTGGATGGTATTTCTTTTTCAGCATATTCTTAAGAACGTTCCCAAATGTCCTTTCCCAGGTTCCAAAGAAATAGTAATTTCAAACTGCTCAATCCAAAGAATGATTCCACTCTATGAGATGAATACACACAGTACAAAGCAGTTGCTCCAAAAGCTTTGTAGAGGACTGTGTGCTCACAAACGAGATGTTCCGAATAAGCCTTGCTCTTGCAAACAAATCAGGACAGTCCTTCTCTGCAAACAAGAAGGATAAAGGAGCCAGCTGTAAACAGCAGGCTCTGGGAACTGGTCATTGTTTTCTGATCTTGCGAGTCAAGGAAAAGTCAGAGAAACAACACACATCCCGTGACTTGGCAACATTCCACAAACGGCTGGATAAAATATAGTAGAGTGTGCCGTTCGTGGCGGCCGCCATGTATGTCTTCTCCTGTGTTGTCTTGTGTGTTCATTCCTTTGTTTAGGAAACACGTGGACCCCAAAAACTGGTGCAGCGAGCAGGGTCCGTGGCTCCAAGAGAGCAAGGAACTGGAGAGGGAGCACCCCGGGTGTGTAAGTACAGAAGGGGGACCCACGGGATAATTATGGGCAATTCCACCTCTCTGGTTTCAGAATATTTACAGCTGTTTCAAGGACTGTTGTTGTCTATAGGAGTAGAAGTGAAAGAAAAAGACTTTGAAGTGATTGTTTGCCCATGTTGAACAACATTGTTACTGGTTTCAGTATCAGACTAAAGTGCAGCTGAATCGGAGAGAATGGTTACAGGTAGTAAAAGCTTTGTTTAGAGCTCACCAGTTAGGGGATATTATGCCTCTAAATTTGTGGACCTTGTGTAACTCTATCACTCAGGCATTAGAGTTACTTGAGATTGATTCAGAGTGTGGTGATGTAGCCACAGGAGGAAAGGCATCTGAGGATTTGGGAAAAAATAAATCTGAAATGGAGCCCATTTATGCCAGGGTAACAGAGGATGGGGGGTTAGCAAAAGGTGGAGAAGAGGAAGAGCCAACTCTTCCTTCTTCTAAGGGGATTTCTGACATGCAGCGTATTATGGGAATGCTTCAACAGATATTACAGATACATTCTTCTAATTCACCTTTGCAAGCTTTCCCTGTTTCTTTTCCTTCTGCCCCGTTAGAAGGGGATTTTCCAGTGCCTCCAACCCTCCAGTTTCCTTACCTTTGTCTGGCAAAGTTTTCTCAGTGCCTTTCCTGCCATTAGGGGAGGGAAAAAAAATAAGAAAATTTGAGGAGCTGGATCTGTTTCCAATTATTCGTGCTTCTTTTGCTCCTAATGCTCAGTTTACAAATGGTGGCAATAATGTCCAAATTAATGCCTTACAATTTAAATTTTTGAAAGAAATGTAAGCTGACATTTGTATCTATGGACCTCAATCTCCTTTTATCCTTGGTCTTCTTGATGCTTTTTCATCAGAAAATTTGATGATTCCTATAGACTGGGAGACTTTGGGGAAGGGTTTTCTTGATCGTTCTCAGTGGTTACAATTGCACTGCTGGTGGATGGACAAGGCGCATGTACAGGCTAGAACAAATGCTATGTGTGATCCCCCAGGACCCCCTGAGGAACAACTCACAGGCACGGGCCAATATGCTATTCTTAATGCTCAGGCTGACCTAGATGATGTCGCCCTTACTCAAATCAAGACTTTGTTTTTAAGGGCCTGAAATAAGGTAAAAATAGCAGGAAAATCTTCCCTCTCCTTTGTAAGATTTTACAGGACACAAATAAACCATATCCAAATTTTGTAGCCCGTCTTCAAGATGCTGTCTTAAAAACTGTGGGTGTTGGCCCTACTTCAAAAATTTTGTTACAAACATTGTCTTTTAAAAATGCTAATGCTGACTGTCAAAAATTGTTGAGACCATTAAAGGCCAGTGGGGCCAATTTAGATAAATATATTAGAGCTTGTACTGGTGTTAGAGGGGCTATTTATAATGCTCAATTATTTGCTGGAGCCCTATCTACAGCCTTAAAAGAAAATAACAAACAAGGTGTTTGCTTTCAATGTGGTAAACCTAGATATTTCAAGAAAGAATGTCGTAAAAATTGAACACTTTTATCCCTCAAGGCAGAAAGCTGCCCTCACTGATGTACAAACGTTGTGGCAAAGGTCGACATTGGACAAATAAATGTCGTTCCAAAACTGATAAAAGTGGAAATTTACTGTCTCCTCTCCCAGGAAATGGGAGCCGGGGCCCACAGGCTTGGAGCCCCAACAATTACAATACAAGTCTACTACAATACCCAGTAAGCAATGGCCTACAAGACCAAGGAATAAATTCGAGTCCTCCGTAAGGATCCCACACCTTACCCCAGTTTCCCAGCTTTATGTGACAACTAAGCAGAGTGCCACTACTGATTTAACTGTTACTCAGCCTTATACCTTGTCTCCTAATAGAGGAGTATATAAATTAGCTATTAGAGTGTGTGGCCCTTTGCCAAAAGGACATGTAGGACTTTTGTTAGGTCAAAACAACAGTGCTATACAGGGGTTAATGGTAATTCCAGGAATCATTGATCCAGATGTTACTAATAAAATTCTTATTATGGTACAAGTCTCACAATTTATAAGCCTAGCGGCAGGGGAGCGTATTGCAAAATTACTTTTATTGCCTTTTTTTCCGTTCCTATCTAGGGAGATATCTCGACAGGGAGGGTTCAGTAGCACAAAAAAACCTGTTTTTTTGGGAAACTTTGGTTTCTGATCAAAAGCCCTTATGTTCATTACACATTAATAAAATAGTTTTTAAAGGGTTAATTAACACGGGGGTGGATGTGTCTATCATTTGCTTAAATCAGTGGCCTATATAATGGGAAAAAAAGACAAGTTTCAGTTACACTTACTGGCTTTGGTGCTGCTTCTGTAGTTTATCAAAGTGTAGAACCTTTAACCTGTGTCAGTCCTAAAGGTCAACAAGGTCAAGTGTTTTTTTATATTGTTCCTATCAATATTCATCTTTGGGGATAAGATCTTTTACAACAATTTGTTGCTTTTTTAAACATTCCTCATATTTCCTCAGCTGCCAAAAATATGATGTTCAAAATGGGCTACAATCCTTTAAACTCATAGCCACTGTTCACCCACCTCAAGTTTTATAATTAAAGTGGAAAACT
The DNA here is from genome assembly GCF_037993035.2 of Macaca fascicularis. Classification (NCBI taxonomy): domain Eukaryota; kingdom Metazoa; phylum Chordata; class Mammalia; order Primates; family Cercopithecidae; genus Macaca; species Macaca fascicularis. The sequence goes on along the minus strand of NC_088385.1, from coordinate 45,622,736 downwards.
ACCACTCCTGTTTAGGTGAAACAGTGGCCATTATCTAAAGAAAAACTTAGGGCTTTAAAAGAGTTAGTCAAAAAACAATTGGCCGAGGGGCATAAAAAGCCAAGTACTTCTGCATGGAATTCCCCTGTCTTTGTCATGTTAAAAAAAAAAAAGGGAAAAAAGGTGTTTATTAACTAATCTTAAAACTATAAATGTTTACATTCAACCTAGGGAAAGTTTACAGCCTGGTCTTCCTAATCCTGCCCTTATCCCACCAAGTTAAAAATTAATAGTCATAGATCTCAAAAATTGTTTTTTCTCTATTCCATTACAACCTCCAGATTGTAAAAAGTTTGCCTTTACTATTCCTAAATATAATAATGGGCAGCCCATTCAAAAATATCAGTAGAAGCTTCTTCCCCAGGGTATACTTAATAGCCCTACTTTATGTCAAAAATTCATACATAGGACTTTAAATCCTGTAAAAAATCAGTTTCCAACTGTGTTAATTTATCATTATGTGGATGATATTTTATTGGCTACCCCTGACGTAACCCTCCAAAATCAAGTTTTTAAGGTTTTACAACAACAGTTAATTCATTATAATTTACAAATATCTCCTAAGAAGGTACAAACTCAGTTCCCCATTCAATATTTGGGGTATCTATTGGCTAAAAAACAAATCCGCCCACAAAAGATTCAAATTAGGAGAGATCAACTTGTGACCCTTAATAATTTTCAAAAATTGTTGGGAAATATTAATTGACTTCGTCCCATCTTAAATATTCCTACTTATAAATTACAACATTTGTTTGCTACCTTAAAAGGAAATTCAGATTTAAACAGTTCTCAACAATTATCCCCTACTACAAAAAAAAAGTCTTTTATACAAAAAAAAAATTAGTAAAGTTCACCTTAATTATATTATACCCGATCTTCCACTCTCTTTATGTCTTTTTCATACTGCTCATTCACCAACAGCCATCTTACATCAGGATAATAACATTCTAAAGTGGCTAGTTTTGACTAATGAAGCCATTAAAAATTTTACCCTTATATTAATAAATTGGCTAAATTAATTATTAAAGGACAACATAAAACTCATCAATTACTTGGAACAAACCCTGTAAAAATTATTACCCAATTATCTAATCAATACATTAAATCTATACTAAAAACTCATAAAAAATAACAAGTGACTTACACTAAGTATACTATACTTTTCTCAACACTATCCCAATCATAGATTATTTACTTTTCTACAACAATATTATTTCCTGCCCTATAATCCTGTTTCTTATACTCCGGTTAAAGGTCCCACCTTTTTTACTAATACTTCTAACAATAAAAAAAACTAAATACTGGACATCAAATAATTCAAAAATTTCTCACTATCCATTTAAATCTGTACAAAAAAAAAAAACTTTTTGCCATTCTTATGGTACTACAAAATTGGCCTCAAACCCCTTATAATATAGTTAGTAATTCCCAATATACTGTATATGTGACTAAGTATATTTCTCAAAGTTCTTTACCATTAACCCAAAAACCCCTTTACAAAAAGTATTTTCCTTATTGTTCTTGACTCTTACATCCCATACAACCCCCCTTTTTGTCACTCATATTCGTTCACATTCAGCTTTACCAGGACCTTTAACTTTTGGTAATAGCCAAATTAATTCTTTACTTGTTGATAATGTCCAACAGACTCAAGATAAACATCAATTACATCATACTAACAGTTTAAAATTACAATGGCGATTTTCTATAACACGCCATCAAGCCCAAACTATTGTCAAAACCTGTCCATCTTGTGCTCCTATTATTGCACCCTTTTTAAGTCCAGGTATAAATCCCCAAAACACTCAACAAAATCATATTTAGCAAATAAATATAGCTTATATTTCTTCTTTTGGTCATTTAAAATATATTCATTGTACAATTGATACTTAGTCACACTTCCAATGGGCTACACCATTACCCTCTAAAAAAGCTAATTCTGTTATTACTCATTTACTTACTTCCCTTACCGTTATAGAAGTTCCTATTAAATTAAAAACTGACAATGCTTCTACTTACTACTCTCAAAAATTGGCTGTCTTCTTCTCTTCATACCACGCTCGTCATTCCACTAACATTCCATTTAACAGTCAAGGTCAAACAATTATTAAAAAAAAAAAAAAACTAATACTACCTTAAAGTGACAACTTCTAAAACAAACAAGGGGAAATGGACGAGATTCCCCAAAACATCAAATTCTGAAAGCTCTTTTTACTTTAAATTTTCTTAACTATTGGTGCCAATTACAGCAATCTACAACAATAAAACATTTTCAACAACCATTAGAAAAGCCACAAGCTAACAATTTGTGTGTGTACTATCCTTCATTACAAGGTCAATATTTAAAAGGAAAACTTTTACAGTGGGGTCGAGGTTATGCTCTCATTCGTACTGGTGCCGGAGATGAGTGGTTCCCATCCTGACGGTTAAAGCAGTGCCATGGCGAAGAGGAGCCGGCCGGAAGACTTCCTGGTGGCATTTCAAAAATTAAATCTGAGTACTCAGAAAACCTTCGCCTACGAAACTCGTCAAGCAGAACCCCTGACATGGGGTCAACTGAAAAAACTTACTCAAGAAGCTGAAGGGTTGTTCAACAAGCTGGACAGCCCAAAACCTCACTGACCTTATTTCTGGCTATACTAGCTATAGTGACTTGCCAAATAACAGCTGGAGAATTCACATATTGGACTTATATTCCCTTTTCACCCTTATATCAAGGTGTGGCCTAGGGAGACAAAGAAGTTTTAGTATTTACTAATGATACTACTTGGATACCCTCACCTTTTTAAAATCAGGATCCTGAGTTAGACACGGGTGCAGCAAACAGTTCATATCAATTTGGGGTGGAAGGGTTACCTATATGTCTTGGGAACAGTCCACATTGTTTACATCCTTCTCATGAGGCTTGGGCTGTGCACTAAAATCATAGTCACATTGCTGCCTTTGCTATGATTGCTGTTACTCAGAGTTTTAAATATAATCATACTGCTCTACTTAATGAAACCTTGCCTACTACATTATCCTTATGTCCTATTCCTGACGTGTCTGGAGGTGTTTCCCAATTAAAGTGGACTAGATGTAAAAGAAGTAGACCATGATAATTATTAGAGGTAAAAGGTAGACATTATAGATACCTTGTCACTGACTAGAGGGTGCATGGAAATTTTCAGACTAAGTTTAGCCACTTTAGCCTATGATGGCATAAAAATAATCACAACATTTATGCTGATGGTAACAAAACTATTATTTGGCATGATGGTGGCTTGTCACCCCCTATGCCACATTTGGCCAACACCTCACAAATACAAAGTCATATAGGGCAGTTACTAGCTGCTGGCAAACCAATGTCTACTTTTACGGGAAACATGTCCTTAAATACCACTAATCTTTCTAATCCTTTCCATATATCTTTACATCGAAATAGATCTAGATATGTCATTGCCTGTGTTAAAAAAAAACCTTACTTGTTGTTAGCAGGAATCTTTAAATGGGATAATAATACAGGAAGAGTTAACTATACAGACAATTGTACATTTTTAAACTGTATAAATACTACTTGATGGCATAATAAATGGAATGAGACTCACTCCAATATATATATTTTAAGAGCCAGAAAAGAAACCTGGTTACCTGTGAACTTGACATGCACCTGGAGTGAATCTACGGGGGTTGCTCAAATTTAAAAGTAATGCAAGATCTTGTCCACCACAGCCAGAGAGCAGTTGGGATCGTCGTAACAACAGTAGTGGGACTTGTGGCCAATGCTTCCACCGCTGCTGTTGCTGGACTGGTGTTACATCAGAGTATCCAAAATGCAGAGTTCGTGCAACAATAGCATGAACAATCTCACTTGTTGTGGCAACAACAATGAGACATCGATGCTCATTTGACTAAATGAGTAGGTAACTTCAACAAATTGTTTCTTGGATAGGGGATCAGCTGACAGTGTTAAATACTTGAGCATTGTTAAAATGTGACTGAAATACTACTCAATTTTGTATTACCCCTGTTCCTTTTAACAGCACTGTACATAATTGGACAGAGATAAAAAGGCTTTTAATTGGCCATAGCAATCTTTCCCTGAAAATATAGAACTAACACACAATATTTCTAAAACGTTTCGTAATCAGTTACCATTGTGGACTGGCACAGATTTAATGACTGATATTGCGCAAAGCCTAAAATCTTTAAACCCTACGAGTCCTGTAAAAACTTTACTGACTTCTGTTTCTAGTAATGCATTGATTGTTGTTTTTGCCTTTGTCATTTTCACAGTGTACTGGAAACGGTGCCCAAGGGCAAACACCAAATCCCAGTGAGCCCAACATGTAATAATGGTTAAAAAAAAATTCAAACCTGTAAATAAATAAGGAGGAGATATAGAGGACTGTGTGCTCACAAACGAGATGTTCCCAATAAGCCCTGCTCTTGCGAACAAAGCAGGACATTCCTTCTCTGCAAACAAGAAGGATAAAGGAGCCAGTTGTAAACAGCCGCCTCTGGGAACTGGTCAATGTTTACTGATCTTGCAAGTCAAGGAAAGGTCAGAGAAGCAACACATGTCCCATGACTTGGCAACATTCCACAAACGGCTGGATAAAATAAAGCAGAGTGTGCCGTTCGGGGTGGCTGCCATGTATGTCTTGTCTTGTGTTGTCTAGTGTGTTCATTCCGTTGTTTAGGAAACACGTGGACCCCAACAAGATTTTCACCAGTTTTCATGCAAAGACGTTTCCTTTCTCACTGGAAGCCTCTGGGCGAAACTTAATATCCCTTCACAGGTTCCTCAAACACAGAGTTTCCAGACTGGTCAATGTTGTGGAAGCTTTAACTCTCTAAAATGAATTCACTCCTCAGAGAGCAGTTTCTTGGAATGCTTCTATCTGGGTTTTTTCCCCAGATATTTCACTTTTTGCCATAGTCTTCAATGCACTGCAAAATATCACTTTTTCAGTTTTACAGGAACAGTGTTCGAACACTGCCTTATGAGAAAAGAGGTAAAATTCCCTGAGTGGAATGCACACATCACAAAGCAGTCTCTCGGAAAGCTTCACTCCAGTATTTATCAGAAGATATTTCCTATTTCCCCACAGGCCTGAATGTGTCTCTGAATGTCCCTTCGTGAATCCGTCTTATGAGTATCAATCCATCTATGATGCAGTATCAACACTCTGACTAGTGGAATGCACAAGTCACAAAGGACATCCTCGGAAATCTTCTCTCCAGTTTTTATCTGAAGATATCTCCTATTTAATGTCATGTGCGAATGTGCTCCTGAATGTCTCTTTGCAAATCCGTCCATGACGCAGTTTCAAAACTGCGTAATAGAAAGAAAGTTTTATCTATGTGAGATGCATAGACATATCTATCATAAAGCAGTTTCACAGAAAGCTTCTTTCCAGTTTTTCTCTGAGGGTACTTGCTTTTTCACCATTGCCGTCCATATACTCCCAAATGTCCCGTGGTAGCTTATTCTTCAAATGAGATTCCGCCATCCTCTATGAGAAGAAAGGTGTAACTCTCTCAGTGGAATGCACACGTACCAAAGCAGCTAAACAGAAACATTCTCTCCAGTATCTACTGAAGATATTGCCCTTTTCACCGTAAGCCTCGAAGAGCTCCCGAGTATCCTTTAGCTAACTCACCTAAAACAGTGTTAGAATACTGGTCAATGAAAACAGATGCTTAAATGTGTGCGTGGAATGCACGTGACCTAGAGCAGTTTCACAGAAGGTTTCCTTCTGGTTTTTATTGGAGGGTATTTCTTTTTCAGCATATACTTAAGAGTGTTCCCAAATGTCCTTTCTCAGTTTCCACAGAATCAATGATTTCAAACTGCTCAATTAAAAAAATGATTTAACTCTATGAGATGGATACACACATCACAAACCAGGTTCTCCAAAAGCTTCTCTCCAGTTTTCATTCTAAGACATTTCCTTTCTCACGGTAAGCATCCAGGCGCCATTTAATATCCCTTCACAGAGAAATCGGAGACAGAGTTTCCAAACTGGGCAGCGTAGTGTCCACTTTAACTCTCTGAAAGGAATGCACACGCCAGACAGAAGTTTCTTGGAACGTTACTTTCTGGGTTTTATTCCCAGATATTTCACTTTTCGCCATATTCTTCAAAGCACTGCAAAGTATCCCTTTTTCAGTTTTACAAGAACAGTGTTCAAACAGTGTCTTACCAGAAAAGAGGTATAACTCCATGGGTGGAATGCACATGTCACAAAGCGGTTTCTCTGAAAGCTTCTCTATAGGAAATAGGTGGTATTTCCTATTTCCCCATAAGCCTTAGTGTGCAACCAAACGTCCCTTCGGAAATTTGTCCATGACGCAGCTTCAAAACTGCGTAATAGAAAGAAAGATTTACCTAAGTGAGATGAATAGACGTATCTATTACAAAGCAATGGGAGAGACCGCATCTTTCCAGTTTTTGTCTGAGGAAAATTCCTTTTTCACCATAGCCGTCTATATACTCCCAAATGTCCCCTGGTAGTGTTTTCTCCAAATGGGATTCCCCAATCCTCAATGAGAAGAAAGGTTTCACTCTGTGAGTGGAATGTACATGTCAAGAGCACCTCCTCGGAAATCTCCTCTCCAGTATCTATCTGAAGATATTTCCGTTTTCACCATAAGCCTCAAAGCGCTCCTGAGTGTCCCTTAGCAGATGAACCTAAAACAGTGTTAGAATACTGCTCAATGAAAACAGAAGCTTAACAGTGTGAGTGAACTTTACGTGGCCTAGAGTAGTTTCACAGAACGTTTCCTTCTGGTTTTTATCGGAGGGTATTACTTTTTCAGCATATTCTGAAGAGTGTTCCCAAATATCCTTTCTCAGGTTCCACAGAAACAGTGATTTCAAACTGCTGAATCCAAAGAATGACTTAATTCTAGGAGATGAATATACACAGCACAAAGCAGTTGCTCCTAAAACTTCTCTCCACTTCTCATCGGAAGACGTTTCTTTTCTCACCACAAGAATCCGGGTGCCACTTAATATCCCTTTACAGATTCCTCAAAGACAGAGTGTCCAGACTGGGCAACGTAGTGGAAGCTTTAACTCTCTGAAATGAATGCACACCCCAGAGAGCAGTTTCTTGGAACATTTCTTTCTGGTTTGTATTTCCAGATATTTCACTTTTTGCCGTAGTCTTCAACGCGCTGCAAAATATCACCTTTTCAGTTTTACAGGAACAGTGCTCAAACACTGCTATGAGAAAAATGGTATAACCCCCTGTGAAATGCATACATCACAACTAGTTTCTCAGAAAGCTACTTTCCAGTTTTTATCTGAAGATACATCCTATTTAACATCAACCGCGAATGTGCTCCTGAATGTCCCTTCTCAAATATGTCCATGATGCAGTTTCAAATCTGCGTAATAGAAAGAAAGATTTATCTATGTGATGTGCATATACATATCTATCACAAAGCATTTTCACAGAAAGCTTCTTTCCAGTTTTTTTCTGAGGATACTTGCTTTCTCACCATAGCCATCCATATACACCCAAATGTCCGGTGATAGCTCATTCTCCAAATGGGGTTCTCCCATCCTCTATGAGAAGATAGGTATAACTCTGTGATTGGAATGCAGACATAACAAAGCAGCTCCACGGAAATCTTCTCTCCAGTATCTATCTGAAGATATTTCCCTTTTCACTGTAACCCTCAAAGTGATCCTGACTATCCCTTAGCCGACTCAACTAAGACAGTGTTAGAATACTGGTCTATGAAAACTGAAGCTTAAATGTGCGAGTGGAATGCATGTGACCTAGAACAGTTTCACAGAAGGTTTCCTTCTGGTTTTTATTGGAGGGTATTTCTTTTTCAGCATACTCTTTTTTTTTAAATTTATTTATTATTATTATACTTTAAGTTGTAGGGTACATGTGCATAAGGTACAGGTTTATTACATATGTATACTTGTGCCATGTTGGTGTGCTGCACCCATCAACTCGTCATTTACATCAGGTATAACTCCCAATGCAATCCCTCCCCCCTCCCCCCTCCCCATGATAGGCCCCGGTGTGTGATGTTCCCCTTCCTGAGTCCAAGTGATCTCATTGTTCAGTTCCCACCTATGAGTGAGAACATGTGCTGTTTGGTTTTCTGTTCTTGTGAAAGTTTGCTAAGAATGATGTTTTCCAGCTGCATCCATGTCCCTACAAAGGACACAAACTCATCCTTTTTTATGGCTGCATAGTATTCCATGGTGTATATGTGCCACATTTTCTTAATCCAGTCTGTCACTGATGGACATAAGGGTTGATTCCGAGTCTTTGCTATTGTGAATAGTGCTGCAATAAACATACGTGTGCATGTGTCTTTATAGCAGCATGATTTATAATCCTTTGGGTATATACCCAGTAATGGGATGGCTGGGTCATATGGTACATCTAGTTCTAGATCCTTGAGGAATCACCATACTGTTTTCCATAATGGTTGAACTAGTTTACAATCCCACCAACAGTGTAAAAGTGTTCCTATTTCTCCACATCCTCTCCAGCACCTGTTGTTTCCTGACTTTTTAATGATCGCCATTCTAACTGGTGTGAGATGGTATCTCATTGTGGTTTTGATTTGCATTTCTCTGATGGCCAGTGATGATGAGCATTTTTTCATGTGTCTGTTGGCTGTATGAATGTCTTCTTTTGAGAAATGTCTGTTCATATCCTTTGCTCACTTTTTGATGGGGTTGTTTGTTTTTTTCTTGTAAATTTGTTTGAGTTCTTTGTAGGTTCTGGATATTAGCCCTTGGTCAGATGAGTAGATTGCAAAAATTTTCTCCCATTCTGTAGGTTGCCTGTTCACTCTGATGGTAGTTTCTTTTGCTGTGCAGAAGCTCTTTAGTTTAATGAGATCCCATTTGTCAATTTTGGCTTTTGCTGCCGTTGCTTTTGGTGTTTTAGACATGAAGTTTTTGCCCATGCCTATGTCCTGAATGGTACTACCTAGGTTTTCCTCTAGCATTTTTATGGTATTAGGTCTAACATTTAAGTCTCTAATCCATCTTGAATTAATTTTCGTATAAGGAGTAAGGAAAGGATCCAGTTTCAGCTTTCTACTTATGGCTAGCCAATTATTCCAGCACCATTTATTAAATAGGGAATCCTTTCGCCATTTCTTGTTTCTCTCAGGTTTGTCAAAGATCAGATGGCTGTAGATGTGTGGTATTATTTCTGAGGACTCTGTTCTGTTCCATTGGTCTATATCTCTGTTTTGGTACCAGTACCATGCTGTTTTGGTTACTGTAGCCTTGTAATATATTTTGAAGTCAGGTAGTGTGATGCCTCCAGCTTTGTTCTTTTGACTTAGGATTGTCTTGGAGACGCGGGCTCTTTTTTGGTTCCATATGAACTTTAAAGCAGTTTTTTCCAATTCTGTGAAGAAACTCATTGGTAGCTTGATGGGGATGGCATTGAATCTATAAATTACCTTGGGCAGTATGGCCATTTTCACGATATTGATTCTTCCTATCCATGAGCATGGTATGTTCTTCCATTTATTTGTGTCCTCTTTCATTTCACTGAGCAGTGGTTTGTAGTTCTCCTTGAAGAGGTCCTTTACATCCCTTGTAAGTTGGATTCCTAGGTATTTGATTCTCTTTGAAGCAATTGTGAATGGAAGTTCATTCCTGATTTGGCTCTCTGTTTGTCTGTTACTGGTGTATAAGAATGCTTGTGATTTTTGCACATTAATTTTGTATCCTGAGACTTTGCTGAAGTTGCTTATCAGCTTAAGGAGATTTTGGGCTGAGACAATGGGGTTTACTAAATATACAATCATGTCATCTGCAAACAGGGACAATTTGACTTCTTCTTTTCCTAACTGAATACCCTTGATTTCTTTCTCTTGCCTAATTGCCCTAGCCAGAACTTCCAACACTATGTTGAATAGGAGTGGTGAGAGAGGGCATCCCTGTCTTGTGCCAGTTTTCAAAGGGAATTTTTCCAGTTTTTGCCCATTCAGTATGATATTGGCTGTGGGTCTGTCATAAATAGCTCTTATTATTTTGAGGTACGTTCCATCAATACCGAATTTATTGAGCGTTTTTAGGATGAAGGGCTGTTGAATTTTGTCAAAAGCCTTTTCTGCATCTATTGAGATAATCATGTGGTTCTTGTCTTTGGTTCTGTTTATATGCTGGATTATGTTTATTGATTTGCTTATGTTGAACCAGCCTTGCATCCCAGGGATGAAGCCCACTTAATCATGGTGGATAAGCTTTTTGATGTGTTGCTGAATGCGGTTTGCCAGTATTTTATTGAGGATTTTTGCATCGATGTTCATCAGGGATATTGGTCTAAAATTCTCTTTTTTTGTTGTGTCTTTGCCAGGCTTTGGTATCAGGATGATGTTGGCCTCATAAAATGAGTTAGGAAAGATTCCCTCTTTTTCTATTGATTGGAATAGTTTCAGAAGGAATGGTACCAACTCCTCCTTGTAACTCTGGTAGAATTCAGCTGTGAATCCATCTTGTCCTGGACTATTTTTGGTTGGTAGGCTATTAATTATTGCCTCAATTTCAGCGCCTGCTATTGGTCTATTCAGGGATTCAACTTCTTCCTGGTTTAGTCTTGGAAGAGTGTAAGTGTCCAGGAAATTATCCATTTCTTCTAGATTTTCCAGTTTATTTGCGTAGAGGTGTTTATAGTATTCTCTGATGGTAGTTTGTATTTCTGTGGGGTCGGTGGTGATATCCCCTTTAACATTTTTAATTGTGTCGATTTGATTCTTCTCTCTTTTCTTCTTTATTAGTCTTGCTAGCGGTCTGTCAATTTTGTTGATCTTTTCAAAAAACCAACTCATGGATTCACTGATTTTTTGGAGGGTTTTTTGTGTTTCTATCTCCTTCAATTCTGCTCTGATCTTAGTTATTTCTTGCCTTCTGCTAGGTTTCGAATGTGTTTGCTCTTGCTTCTCTAGTTCTTTTAATTGCAATGTTAGAGCGTCAATTTTAGATCTTTCCTGCTTTCTCTTGTGGGCATTTAGTGCTATAAATTTCCCTCTACACACTGCTTTAAATGTGTCCCAGAGATTCTGGTATGTTGTATCTTTGTTCTCATTGGTTTCAAAGAACATCTTTATTTCTGCCTTCATTTCGTTCTGTACCCAGTAGTCATTCAGGAGCAGGTTGTTCAGTTTCCATGTAGTTGAGCTGTTTTGATTGAGTTTCTTAGTCCTGAGTTCTAGTTTGATTACACTGTGGTCTGAGAGACAGTTTGTTATAATTTCTGTTCTTTTCCATTTGCTGAGGAGTGCTTTACTTCCAATTACGTGGTCGATTTTGGAGTAAGTGCGATGTGTGCTGAGAAGAATGTATATTCTGTTGATTTGGGGTGGAGAGTTCTATAGATGTCTATTAGGTCTGCTTGCTGCAGAGATGAGTTCAATTCCTGGATATCCTTGTTAACTTTCTGTCTCGTTGATCTGTCTAATGTTGACAGTGGAGTGGTGAAGTCTCCCATTATTATTGTATGGGAGTCTAAGTCTCTTTGTAAGTCTCTAAGGACTTGCTTTATGAATCTGGGTGCTCCTGTATTGGGTGCATATATATTTAGGATAGTTAGCTCTTCCTGTTGAATTGATCCCTTTACCATTATGTAATGGCCTTCTTTGTCTCTTTTGATCTTTGATGGTTTAAAGTCTGTTTTATCAGAGACTAGTATTGCAAACCCCGCTTTTTTTTTTGTTCTCCATTTGCTTGGTAAATCTTCCTCCATCCCTTTATTTTGAGCCTATGTATGTCTCTGCGTGTGAGATGGGTCTCCTGAATACAGCAGACTGATGGGTCTTGACTCTTTATCCAGTTTGCCAGTCTGTGTCTTTTAATTGGACCATTTAGTCCATTTACATGAAGGTTAAGATTGTTATGTGTGAACTTCGTCCTGCCATTATGATATTAACTGGTTATTTTGCTCGTTAGTTGATGCAGTTTCTTCCTAGCCTCGATGGTCTTTACATTTTGGCATGTTTTTGCAATGGCTGGTACCGGTTGTTCCTTTCCATGTTGAGTGCTTCCTTCAGGGTCTCTTATAAGGCAGGCCTAGTGGTGACAAAATCTCTAAACATTTGCTTATCTGTAAAGGATTTTATTTCTCCTTCACTTATGAAACTTAGTTTGGCTGGATATGAAATTCTGGGTTGAAAATTCTTTTCTTTAAGAATGTTGAATATTGGCCCCCACTCTCTTCTGGCTTGTTGAGTTTCTGCCGAGAGATCTGCTGTTAGTCTGATGGGCTTCCCTTTGTGGGTAACCCGACCTTTCTCTCTGGCTGCTCTTAAGATTTTTTCCTTCATTTCAACTTTGGTGAATCTGGCAATTATGTGTCTTGGAGTTGCTTTTCTCGTGGAGTATCTTTGTGGCGTTCTCTGTATTTCCTGGATTTGAATGTTGGCCTGCCCTACTAGGTTGGGGAAGTTCCCCTGGATGATATCCTGCAGAGTGTTTTCCAACTTGGTTCCATTTTCCCCCTCACTTTCAGGCTCCCCAATCAGACGTAGATTTGGTCTTTTTACATAATCCCATACTTCTTGCAGGCTTTGTTCATTTCTTTTTCTTCTTTTTTCTTTAGGTTTCTCTTCTCGCTTCATTTCATTCATTTGATCCTCAATCGCAGATACTCTTTCTTCCAGTTGATCGAGTCGGTTACTGAAGCTTGTGCATTTGTCACGTATTTCTCGTGTCATGGTTTTCATCTCTTTCATTTCGTTTATTACCTTCTCTGTATTAATTACTCTAGCCATCAAATCTTTCACTTTTTTTTCAAGATTTTTAGTTTCTTTGCGCTGGGTACGTAATTCCTCCTTTGGCTCTGAGAAATTTGATGGACTGAAGCCTTCTTCTCTCCTTTGCCGGGGGAGATGCGCTCTTATTTTTGGAATTTCCAGCTTTTCTGCCCTGCTTTTTCCCCATCTTTGTGGTTTTATCTGCCTCTCGTCTTTGATGATGTTGACGTACTGATGGGATTTTGGTGTAGGTGTCCTTCCTGTTTGATCGTTTTCCTTCTAACAGTCAGGACCCTCAGCTGTAGGTCTGTTGGAGACTGCTTGAGGTCCACTCCAGACCCTGTTTGCCTGGGTATCAGCAGCAGAGGCTGCAGAAGATAGAATATTTCTGAACAGCGAGTGTACCTGTCTGATTCTTGCTTTGGAAGCTTCCTCTCAGGGGTGTACTCCACCCTGTGAGGTGTGGGGTGTCAGACTGCCCCTAGTGGGGGATGTCTCCCAGTTAGGCTACTCAGGGGTCAGGGACCCACTTGAGCAGGGAGTCTGTCCCTTCTCAGATCTCAACCTCCGTGCTGGGAGATCCACTGCTCTCTTCAAACCTGTCAGACAGAGTCGTTTGCATCTGCAGAGGTGTCTGCTGCGTTTGTTTAGTTTACTGTGCCCTGTCCCCAGAGGTGGAGTCTACGGAGACCGGCATGTTTCCTTGAGCTGCTGTGAGCTCCACCCAGTTCGAGCTTCCCAGCAGCTTTGTTTACCTACTTAAGCCTCAGCAATGGCGGGCGCCCCTCCCCCAGCCTCACTGCTGCGTTGCCGGTAGATCACAGACTGCTGTGCTAGCAATGAGGGAGGCTCCGTGGGTGTGGGACCCTCCTGGCCAGGTGTGGGATATGATCTCCTGGTGTGCCTGTTTGCTTAAAGCGCAGTATTGGGGTGGGAGTTACCCGATTTTCCAGGTGTTGTGTGTCTCAGTTCCCCTGGCTAGGAAAAGGGATTCCCTTCCCTCTTGCACTTCCCAGGCGAGGCAATGCCTCGCCCTGCTTCAGCTATCGCTGGGTGGGCTGCAGCAGCCGACCAGCACTGATCGTCTGGCACTCCCCAGTGAGATGAACGCAGTACCTCAGTTGAAAATGCAGAAATCACCGGTCTTCTGTGTCGCTCGAGCTGGGAGTTGGAGACTGGAGCTGTTCCTATTCGGCCATCTTGCTCCACCCCCCCAGTGCTGAATTGAAACAGTGATTTCAAACTGCTCAATCCAAAGAATGATTTAACTCTTTGAGATGAAGACACACATCACAAAACACTTGCTCCGAAAGCTTCTCTCCACTTCTCTATGGAAGACGTTTCCTTTCTCACCACAAGAATGTGGGCACCACTTAATATCCCTTCCCAGATTTCTCAAAGTCAGAGTTTCCATGCTAGGCAACGTATTGGAAGCTTTAACTCCCTGAAATGAATGCACACCCCAGAGAGCAGTTTCTGGGAATCTTTCTTTCTCGTTTTCACTTCTGGATACTTTGCTTTTCACCATAGTCTTCCACGTGGTGCAAAATATCACTTTTTCAGTTTTACAGGAAGAGGGCTCAAACACTGCTATGAGAAAAAATGTATAACGCCCTCTGGAATGCACACGTCACAACGCAGTTTCTCAGAAAGCTTCTCTCCAGTTTTTATCTGAAGATATCTCCTATTTAACGTCAAGTGTGAATGTGCTCCCGAATATCCCTTTGCAAATCCGTCCATGACGGAGTTTCAAAACTGCGTAATAGAAAGAAAGTTTTATCTATGTGAGACACATAGACATATCTATCACAAAGCAGTTTCACAGAAAGTTTCTTTCCGGTTTTTGTCTGAGGATCCTTGCTTTTTCACCATAGCCGTCCATATACTCCCAAATGTCCCGTGGTTGCTAATTCTCCAAATGGGATTCCCCTGTCCTCTATGAGAAGAAAGGTATAACTCAGTGAATTGAATGCACACATAACAAAGCAGATCCACCGAAATCCTCTCTCCAGTATCTACCTGAAGATATTGCCCATTTCACCAGTAGCCTCAAAGTGCTCCCGAATATACCTTAGCTGACTCACCTAAAACAGTGTTACAATAGTGGTCAATGAAAACAGAAGCTAACTGTGTAAATGCCATTCACATGACCTATAGCTGTTTCACAGACAGTTTCCTTCAGGTGTTTATCAGAGGGTATTCCTTTCTCAGCATATTCTTAAGAGCGTTCCCAAATATCCTTTCTCAGGTTCCACAGAAACAGTGATTTCAAACTGCTCAATCCAAAGAAGGATTTAACTCTGTGAGATGAATACCCACATCACAAAGCACTTGCTCCGAAAGCTTCTCTCCTCTTCTCATCGGAAGACGTTTCATTTCTCACCACAGGAATCCGGGCGCCACTTGATATCTCTTCCCAGATTCCGCAAAGACAGAGTTTCCAAACGGGGCAATGTAGTGGAAGCTTTAACTCTCTGGAATGAATACAAACCCCAGAGAGCAGTTTCTTGGAACGTTTTTTTCTGGTTTGTATTTCCGAATATTTCACTTTTTGCCATAGTCTTCAACGTGCTGCAAAATATCTGTTTTTCAGATTTACAGCAACAGTGCTCAAACACGGCTGTGAGAAGCAACGTATAATGCTCTGTGTAATGCACACATCACAACGCAGTTTCTCAGAAAGCTACTTTCCAGTTTTTATCTGAAGATACATCCTGTTTAACGTCAACCGGGAATGCGCTCCCGAATGTCCCTTCACAAATCCGTCCGTGATGCAGTTTAAAAACTGCGTAATAGAAAGAAAGTTTTATCTATGTGAGATGCATAGACATATGTATCACAAATCAGTTTCACAGAAAGCTTCTCTCTAATTTTTGTCTGAGGATACTTGCATTTTCACCATACCCGTCCATATAATCCCAAATGTCCCATGTTAGCTTATCCTCCAAGTGGGATTCCCCCATCCTCCATGAGAAGAAAGGTATAATTCTGTGGGTGGAATGCACACGTAACAAAGCAGCTCCACGGAAATCTTCTCTCCAGTATCTATCTGAAGATATTGCCCTTTACACCGTAAGCCTCAAAGCGCTCCCTGGTTTCCCGTAGCTGACTCAGCTAAAACACTGTTAGAATACTGGTCAATGAAAATAGAAGCTTAAATGTGCATGTGGAATGTACGTGACCTAGAGCAGTTTCTCAGAAGGTTTCCTTCTGGTTTTTATTGTAGGGTATTTCTTTTTCAGCATATTCTGAAGAGTGTTCCCCAATGTTCTTTCTCAGTTTCCACAGAGACAGTTATTTCAAACTGCTCAATACAAAGAATAATTTAATTTTATGAGAGGGATGCACACATCACAAACCAGGTTCTCCGAAAGCTTCTATCCAGTTTTCATTCTAAGATGGTTCCTTTCTCACCACAAGCATCCGGGCGCCACTTAATATCCCTTCACAGATTAATCAGAGACAGAGATACCAAACTGGACAACGTAGTGTCAACTTTAACACTCAGAAATGAATGCTCACTTCAGAGAGAAGTTTCTTGGAATGTTGCTTTCTGGGTTTCATTCCCGGATATTTCACTTTTCACCATATTCTTCAAAGTGCTGCAAAATATCCCTTTTTCAGTTTTACAGGAAAAGTGTTCAAACACTGTCTTTCCGGAAAAGAGGTATAACTCTCTGGGTGGAATGCACAGATCACAAAGCGGTTTCTCCAAAAGATTCTCTCCAGTTTTTATCGGGTGGTATTTCCTATTTCCCCATAAGCCTTAATGTGCTCCCGAATGTCCCTTCTGGAATCCGCCCATGACGCAGATTAAAAACTACGTGTTAGAAAGAAAGATTTGTCTAAGTGAGATGAATAGACATATCTATTACAAAGCTGTGTGAGAGAATGCTTCTTTCCAGTTTTTGTCTGAGGATAATTCCTTTTTCACCATAGCCATCTGTATACTCCCGAATATCCTCTGATAACTTTTTCTCCAATGGGTTTCCCCAGTCCTCTATGAGAAGAAAGGTTTCACTCTGTGAGTGGAATGTACATGTCAAAAGCACCTCCTTAGAAACCTTCTCTCCAGTATCTATCTGAAGATATTTCCTTTGCCACCATAAGTGCCAATGCGCTCCCAAGTGTCCCTTAGATGACTCATCTAAAACAGTGTTAGAATACTGCCCAATGAAAACAGAAGCTTAACAGTGTGAGTGAACTTCACGTGGCCTAGAGCACTTTCACAGATTGTTTCCTTCTGGTTTTTATTGGAGGATATGTCTTTTTCAGCATATTCTTAAGTGCGTTCCCAAATGTCCTTTCTCAGATTTCACAGAAACAGTGATTTCAAACTGCTCAATCAAAGAAGGATTTACCTCCATGAGATGAATACACACATCACAAAGCACTTGCTCCAAAAGCTTCTCTCCACTTCACATCGGAAGACGTTTCCATTCTCACCACGGATATCAGGGCACCACTTAATATACCTTCCCAGATCCCTCAAAGACAGAGTTTCCAAACTGGGCAATGTAGTCTAAGCTTTAACTCTCTGAAATGAATGCACACCCCAGAGAGCAGGTTCTTGGAACGTTTCTTTCTGGTTTTGATTTCTGGATATTTCACTTTCTGCCATAGTTTCCAATGTGCTACAAAATATCTCTTTTTACGTTTTACAGGAACAGGGCTCAAACTCTGCTAATGAGAAAAAAGGTATAACGCCCTGTGGAATGTACACAGCACAACGCAGTTTCTCAGAAAACTTTTCATCTGAAGATATTTCCTATTAAATGTCAAGTGCGAATGTGCTTCTGAATATGCCTTCGCAAATCTGTCCATGACACAGTTTCAAAACTGTGTAATAGAAAGAAAGTTTTAGCTATGTAAGATGTATAGACATATCTATCATAAAGAAGTTTCACAGAAAACTTCTTTCCAATTTTTGTCTGAGGATATTTGCTTTTTCACCATAGCCGTCCATAGACTCCTAAGGGTCCCGTGTTAGCTTATTCTCCAAATGGGATTCCCCCGTCCTCTATGAGAAGGATGGTATAAATCTGTGAGTGGAATGCACATGTAACAAAACAGCTCAACGGAAATATTCTCTCCAGTATCTACCTAAAGCTATTTCCCTTTTCACCACAGGCCTCAAAGCGCTTCCGAGTATTCCTTAGATCACACACCTAAAACAGTGTCAGAATACTGGTCAATGAAAATAGAAGCTTAAATGTGTGAGTGGAATGCTCATGACCTTGAGCAGTTTCACAGAAAGTTTCCCTCTGGTTTTTATTGGAGGGTATTTCTGTTTCAGCATATTCTGAAGAGTGTTGCCAAAGGTCGTTCTCAGTTTCCACAGAAACAGTGATTTCAAACCACTCAATGCTAAGAATGTTTTAACTCTATGAGATGGACACACACATCACAAACCAGGTTCTCTGATAGCTTCTCTCCAGTTTTCATTATAAGACTTTTATTTTCTCACCACAAGATTCTGGGCGCCACATAATATCCCATCACAGATTAATCAGAGAGAGAGTTTCCAAGCAGGGCAACGTAGTGTCAACTTTAAGTCTGTAATGAATGTACGCACCAGAGAGAAGTTTCATGGAATGATGCTTTCTCGTTTTTATTCCTGGATATTTCACTTTTTGCCATATTCTTCAAAGTGCTCCAAAATATTCTTTTTGCAGTTTTACAGGAACAGTGTTCAAACACTCTCTTACGAGAAAAGAGGTATAACTCCCTGGGTGGAATGCACACATCAAAAAGCGCTTTCTCCGAGAGCTTCTCTCCAATTTTTATCTGGTGATATGTCCTATTTCCCTGTAAGTCTTAATGTGCTCCTGAATGTTCTTCAGGAATCCATCCATGACGCAGTTTCAAAACTGCATAATAAAAAGAAAGATTTATCTAAGTGAGATGAATAGACATACCTATTACAAAACAGTGTGATAGAATGCTTCCTTCCAGTTTTTCTCTGAGGATAATTACTTTTTCACCATAGCCCTCTCTATAATCCTGATGTCCCCTGGTAGCCTTTTCTCCAAACGGGATTCCCCAATCCTCTAGGAGAAGAAAGGTTTCACTCTGTGAGTGGAATGTACACGTCAAAAGCACCTCCCCAGAAATCTTCCCTCCATTATCTGTCTGAAGATATTTCCGTTTTCACCATAAACCTCAACACGCTCCCGAGTGTCCCTTAGCTGACTCGCCTAAAACAGTGTTAGAATACTGCCCAATGAAAACAGAAGCTTAACAGTGCGAGTGGACTTCACGTGGCCTAAAGCAGTTTCACAGTAAGTTTCTTCCTGGTTTTTATTGGAGATTATGTCTTTTTCCACATATTCCTAAAAGTGTACCCAAATGTCCTTTCTCAGTTTCCACAGAAACAGTGTTTTCAAACTGCTCAATCCAAAGAATGATTTAACTCTATGAGATGCATGCACACAGCACAAAGCAGTTGCTCCGAAAGCTTCTCACCAGTTTTCATGCAAACACGTTTCCCTTCTCACCAGAAGCCTCCCGGTGTCACTTAGTATCCCTTCACAGATTCCTCAAAGACATAGTTTCAAAACTGGGCAAGTTGTTGGAAGCTTTAAATCTCTGAAATGAATGCACTCATCAGAGAGCAGTTTCTTGGAATGCTTCTTTCTGGGTTTTATTTCCAGATATTTCACTTTTCGCCATAGTCTTCAATGCGCTGCAAAATATCACATTTTCAGTTTTACAGGAATAGTGTTCAAACACTGGCTTACGAGAAAAGAGATATCATTCCCTGAGTGGAATGCACACATTACAAAGTCGTCTCTCAGAAAGCTTCACTCCAGTATCTATCAGAAGATATTTCTTATTTTCCCACAGGCCTGAATGTGTCTCGGAATGTCCCTTCATGAATTCGTCTATGACGACTATCAATCCGTCTATGACGTAGTATCAACACTATGACTAGTGGAATGCACACGTCACAAAGGAGCTCCACGGAAATCTCTCTGGCAACTAAGGAAGATATTTCCATTTTCACCGTAAGCCTCAAGGTGCTCCCGAGTATCCCTTAGCTGACTCACCTAAAAAAGTGTTAGAAAACTGCTCAATGAAAACAGAAGCTTAACTGTGTGAATGCAATTCACGTGACGTAGAGCAGTTTCACAGAAAGTTTCCTTCTGGTTTTCATTGGATTGTGTTACTTTTTAAGCATTTTCTTAAGAGTGTTCCCAAATATGGTTTCTCAGTTTCCACAGAAACAGCGATTTCAAACTGCTCAATCCAAAGATCGATTTAACTCTTTGAGATGAATACACACATCACAAAGCACTTGCTCCGAAAGCTTCTCTACAGTTCTCAACTGAAGACGATTCCTTTCTCAGCACAAGAATCTGGGTGCCACTTAATATCCCTTCCCAGATTCATCAAAGACAGGGATTCCAAACTGGGCAACGTAGTGGAAGCTTTAACTCTCTGAAATAAATGTACACGCCACAGATCAGTTTCTTGGAACGTTTCTTTCTGGTTTTGATTTTCGGATATTTCACTTTTGGCCATAGTCTTCAACGTGCTGCCAAATATCACTTTTTCAGTTTTACAGGAACAGTGCTCAAACACTGCTATGAGAAAAAAGGTATAATGCCCTGTGCAAAATATCACTTTTTCAGTTTTGCAGGAAGAGTGCTCAAAAACTGCTATGATAAAAAAGGAATAACGCCCTGTGGACTGCACAACTCACAACGCAATTTCTTGGAAAGCTTCTCTCCAGTTTTTACCTGAAGATATCTCCCATTTAACGTCAAGCACGAATGTGTTCCCGAATGTCCCTTCGCAAGCCCATCCATGACACAGTTTCAAAACTGCGTAATAGAGAGAAAGTTTTGCCTAGGTGAGATGCATAGACATATCTATCACAAAGCAGTTTCAAGAAAGCTTCTTTCCAGTTTTTGTCAGAAGATACTTGCTTTTTCACCATATCCGTGTATATACTTCCAAATGTCTTGTGATAGCTTATTCTAAAATGGGATGCCCCCGTCTTCTTTGAGAAAAACGGTATAACTCTGTGAGTGGAATGCACACTTAAGAAGGCAGCTCCACGGAAATCTTCCCTGCAGTATCTATCTGAAGATATTTCCCTTTTCACCGTAAGCTTCATTGCGTTCCCGAGTATCCCTTAGCTGACTCACCTAAAACAGTGTTAAAATACTGGTCAATGAAAACGGAAGCTTAATAGTGTGAGTGGAATGCACATGACCTAGAGCAGTTTCACAGAAGGTTTCCTTCTGGTTTTTATTGGAGGGTATTTTTTTCTCAGCATATTCTTAAGAGTATTCACAAATGTCCTTTCTCAATTTCCACAGAAACAGTGATTTCAAACTGTTCAATAACAAGTATGATTTAAGTCAATGAGATGGATACACACAGATTGATCAGAGAGAGTGTTTCCAAACTGGGCAAAGTAGTATCAACTTGAACTCTCTGAAATGAATGCACACGTCAGAGAGGAGTTTCCTGGAACGTTGATTTCTGGGATTTATTCCCGGATATTTCTCTTTTCGCCATATTCTTCAAAGCACTGCAAAATATCCCTTTTTCAGTTTTACAGGAACAGTGTTCAAACACTGTCTTACGAGAAAAGAGGTATAACTCCCTGGGTGGAATGCACACATCACAGAGCGGTTTTTGTGAAGCTTCTCTTCAGTTTTTATCTTATGATATTTCCAATTTCCCCATAAGCCTTAATGTGCTCTCGAATTTCCCTGTGGGAATCCATCGATGACGCAGTTTCAAAACTGCGTAATAGAAAGAAAGATTCGTCTAAGTGAGATGAATAGACGTATCTATTACAAAGCAGTGTGAGAGAACGCTTCTTTCCAATTTTTGTCTGAGGATAATTCCTTTTTCACCACAGCCGTGTGTATACTCCCGAATATCACCTGGTAGCGTTTTCTCCAAACGGGATTCCCCAATCCTCTATGAGAAGAAACATTTCACTCTGTGAATGGAATGTACACGTCAAAAGACCCTCCTTGGAAATCTTCTCTCCAATATCTATCTGAGGATATTTCCGTTTTCACCATAAGCCTCAAAGCGCTACCTAGTGTCTCTTAGCTGAGTCATCTAACCAGTGTTAGAAAACTGCCCAGTGAAAACAGAAGTTTAACAGTTCGAGTGGACTTCACGTGGTCTAGAGCAGTTTCACAGAAAGTTTCCTTCTCGTTTTCATTGGAGGTATGTCTTTTTCAACATATTCTGAAGACCATTCCCAAATATCCTTTCTCAGGTTCCACAGAAATGGTGTTTTCAAACTGCTCAATCTAATGAATTATTCTACTCTATGAGATGAATACACACAGCACAAAGCAATTGCTCCAAAAGCTTCTCACCAGTTTTCATGCAAAGTCATTCCTTACTCACCAGAAGCCTCTGGGCGCCACTTAATATCCCTTCACAGATCCCTCAAAGAGAGAGTCTCCAAATTGGGAAACGTAGTGGAAGTTTTAACTCTTTGAAATGAATGGGCTCGTCAGACAGCAGTTTCTTGGAATGCTTCTTTCTGGGTTTTATTTCCAGATATTTCACTTTTCGCCATAGTCTTCAATGCGCTGCAAATTATCACTTTTTCAGTTTTACAGGAACAGTGTTCGAACACTGCCTTATGAGAAAAGAGGTATAATTCCCTGAGGGGAATGCAAATATCACAAAGCAGTCTCTCGGAGCTTCACTCCAGTATTTATCAGAAGATATTTCCTATTTCCCCACAGGCCTGAATGTGTCTCTGAATGTCCCTTCACGAGTCCGTCTATGAGGAGTATCAATCTGTCTATGAGACAGTATCAACCTTATGACGAGCGGAATGCACACGTCACAAAGCAGCTCCTCGGAAATCTTCTCTCAATTATCTTTCAGAACATATTTCCGTTTTCACCGTAAGCTTCAAGGCGCTCCCAAGTATCCCTTAGCTGACCCACCTAAAGCAGTGTTAGAATACTGGTCAATCAAAACAGAAGCTTAAATGTGCGAGTGGAATGCACGTGACATAGAGAAGTTTCACAGAAGGTTTCCTTCTGGTTTTTATTGGAAGGTATTTCTTTTTCAGCATATTCTTAAGAGTGTTCCCAAATGTCCTTTCTCAGTTCCCACAGAAACAGTCATTTCAAACTGCTCCATACAAGGAATGATTTAACTCTATGAGATGGATACACACATCACAAACCAGGTTCTCTGAAAGCTTCTCTCCAGTTTTCATTCCAAGACGTCTCCTTTCTCACCACAGATATCAGGGCACCACTTAATATCCCTTCTCAGATTCCTCAAAGACAGAGTTTCAAAACTGGGCAACGTAGTCTAAGCTTTAACTCTCAGAAATGAATGCACACCACAGAGATCAGGTTCTTGGAACGTTTATTTCTGGTTTTGATTTCCGGGTTTTTCACTCTTTGCCATAGTCTCCAACGCGCTGCAAAATACAACTTTTTCAGTTTTACAGGAACAGTGATCAAACACTGCTATGAGAAAAAGTGTATAACGCCCTGTGGAATGCACACATCACAGCGCAGTTTCTCAGAAAACATCTCTCCAGTTTTTATCTGAAGATACCTCCTAATTAACATCAAGCATGAATGTGCTCCCAAACGTCCCTTCCCAACTCCGTCCATGATGCACTTTCAAAACTGCGTAACAGAGAGAAAGTTTTATCTATGTGAGATGCATAGACATATCTATCACAAAGCAGTTTCACAGAAGGCTTCTTTCCAGTTTTTGTCTGAGGATACTTGCCTTTTCACCATAGCCATCCATATACTCGCAAATGTCTCGTGGTAGCTTATTCTCCAAATGGGACTCCTCTGTCCTCTATGAGAAGGAAGGTATAACTTTCTCAGGTTCCACAGAAACAGTGATTTCAAACTGCTCAATCCAAAGAATGATTCAACTCTGTGAGATGAATACACACAGCAGAAAGCAGTTGCTCTGAAAGCTTCTCACCAGTTTTCATGTGAAGTTCTTTCCTTACTCACCAGAAGCCTCCGGGCGCCACTTAATATCCCTTCACAGATTACTCAAAGACAGAGTTTCCAAACTGGACAACGTAGTTGAAGCTTTAACTCTTTGAAATGAATGCACTCGTAAGACAGCAGTTTCTTGAAATGCTTCTTTCTTGGTTTTATTTCCATATATTTCACTTTTCACCATAGTCTTCAATGTGCTGCAAAATATCACTTATTCAGTTTTACAGGAACAGTTTTCGAATACTGCCTTATAAGAAAAGAGGTATAATTCCCTGAGTGGAATGCACACATCACAAAGTAGTTTTTCAGAAAGCTTCACTCCAGTATTTATCAGAAGATATTTCCGATTTCCCCACAGGCCTGAATGTGTCTCCGAATATCCCTTCGCAAATCAGTCTATGACAAGTATCAATCCATCTATGACGCAGTATCAACACTATGACGAGTAGAATGCACATGTCACAAAGGAGCTCCTTGGAAATCTTCTCTCCAGTATCTATCGGAAGATATTTTCGTTTTCACTGTAAGCTTCAAGGTGCTCCCTAGTTTCCCTTAGGTGACTCACCTAAAACTGTTAGAATACTGCTCAACGAAAACAGAAGCTTAACTGTGTGAATGCTATTCACGTGACCTAGAGTAGTTTCACAGAAATATTCCTTCTGGTTTTGATTGGAGGGTGTTAATTTATCATCATATTCTTAAGAGCGTTCCTAAATATCCTTTCTCAGGTTCCACAGAAACAGTGATTTCAAACTGCTCAATCCAAAGAATGATTTAACTCTATGAGATGAATACACACATCACAAAGCACTTGCTCCGAAAGCTTCTCCCCACTTCTCATCGGAAGACGTTTCAATTCTCACCAGAAAAATCCGGGTGCCACTTGATATCCTTTCCCAGATTCCTCAAAGACAGAGTTTCCAAACTGGGCAATGTAGTGGAAGCTTTAACTCTCTGAAATGAATGCTCACCCCGAGAGCAGTTTCTTGGAATGTTTCTTTCTGGTTTGTATTTCCGTATATTTCACGTTTTGCCTTAGTCTTCAACGCGCTGCAAAATATTACTTTTTCAGTTTTACAGGAAGAGTGCTCAAACACTGCTCTAGGGAAAAAGGTATAACTCGCTGTGGAATGCACACATCACAACGCAGTATCTCAGAAAGCTTCTCTCCAGTTTTTATCTGGTGATATTTCCTATTTCCCCATAAGCCTTAAGGTGCTCCCAAAGTCCCTCCGGAATCCATCCATGATGCAGTTTCAAAACTGCATAATAGAAAGAAAGATTTATCTAAGTGAGATGAATAGACATATGTATTACAAAGCAGTGTGAGAGAACGCCATTTTCCAATTTTTGGCTGAGGATAATTCCCTTTTCACCGTAGACATCTGTATACTCCCGAATGTCCCCTGGGAGCGTTTTCTCCCAACGGGATTCCCCAATCCTCTAGGAGAAGAAAGGTTTCACTCTGTGAGTGCAATGTACACGTCAAAACCACTTCCTCAGAAATCTACTCTCCAGTATGTATCTGAAGATATTTCCGTTTTCACCATAAGTCTCAAAGCGCACCCGAGTGTCCCTTAGCTTACTCACTAAAACAGTGTTAGAATACAGCCCAATGAAAACTGAAGCTTAACAGTGCGAGTGGACATCACGTGACCTAGAGCAGTTTAACAGAATGTTTCATTCTGCTTTTGATTGGAGGTTATGTATTTTTCAGCATATTCTTAAGAGCATTCCCAAATGTCCTCTCTCAGGTTCCACAGAAACAGTTGCTTCAAACTACTGAATCCAAAGAATGATTCAACTCTATGACCTGAATACACACAGTACAAAGCAGTTGCTCCAATAGCTTCTCACCAGTTTTCATGTGAAGACGTATCCTTTCTCACCAGAAGACTCCTGGCGCCACGGAATATCCCTTCACAGATTCCTCAAAGACAGAGATTCCAAACTGGGCAACGTAGTGGAAGCTTTTACTCTCTTAAATGAATGCACTCGTCAGAGAGCAGTTTCTTGGAACGCTTCTTTCTGGGTTTTATTTCTAGATATTTCACTTTTCGCCAGAGTCTTCAATGCACTGCAAAATATCACTTTTTCAGTTTTACAAGAACAGGTTTGGAACGCTGCCTTATGAGAAAAGAGGTAAAACTCCCTGACTGGAATGCACACATCACAAGGCAGTCTTTCAGAAAGCTTCACTCCAGTATTTATCAGAAGATATTTCCTAGTTCCCCACAGGCCTGAATGTGTCTCCGAATGTCCCTTCACGAATCTGTCTATGACGAGTATCAATCTGTCTATGACGCAGTTTCAACACTATGACGAGTGGAATGCACACGTCACAAAGGATCTCCTCGGATATCTCCTCTGCAGTATCTATCGGAAGATATTTCCGTTTACACCGTAATCCTCAAGGCACTCCCGAGTATCCCTTAGCAGGCTCACCTAAAACAGTGTTAAAATGCTTCTCAATGCAAACAGAAGCTTAACTGTGCGAATGCAATTCACGTAACCTAGAGCAGCTTCACAGAACGTTTCCTTCTGGTTTTTATCGGTGGGTATTACTCTTTCAGCATATTCTTAAGAGCATTCCCAAATATCATTTCTCAGGTTCTACAGAAACAATGATTTCAAACTGCTCAATCCAAAGAATGATTTAACTCTATGAGATGAATATACACATCACAAAGCACCTGCTCTGAAAGCTTCTCTCCACTTCTCATCGGAAGACGATTACATTCTCACCAGAAGAATGTGGGCGCCACTTAATATCCCTTCCCAGATTCCTCAAAGTCAGAGTTTCCAAACTAGGCATCGTAATGGAAGCTTTAACTCTCTGAAATGAATGCACACTTCAGAAAGCAGTTTCTTGGAACCATACTTTCTGGTTTCTATTTCCAGATCTTTAACTTTTTGCCATAGTCTTCCATGCGGTGCAAAATAACACTTTTTCAGTTTTACAGGAGGAGTGCTCAAACACTGCTATGAGAAAAAATGTATAATGCCCTGTGGAATGGACAGTTCACAACGCAGTTTCTCAGAAAGCTTCTTTCCAGTTTTTATCAGAAGATATCTACTATTTTACATCAAGCGCGAATGTGCTCTGGAATGTCCCTTAGCATATCCGTCCATGACACAGTTACAAAACTGCGTAATAGAAAGAAAGATTTATCTAAGTGAGATGAATGCACATATCTATTACAAAGCAGTGGGAGACAGCGCTTCATTCCAGTTGTTGTCGGAGGATAATTCCTTTTTCAACATAGCCGTCTATATACTCCACAATGTCCCCTGGGATTGTTTTCTCCAAACGGGATTCCCCAATTTTCTATGAGAAGAAAGGTTTCACTCTGTGCTTGGAATGTACAAGTCAAAAGCACCTCCTTGGAAATCTCCTCTGCAGTATCTATCTGAAGATACTTCCAGTTTCACCATAAGCTTCAAAGTGCTCCGGAATGTCCCATAGAAGACTAAACTAAAAGAGTGTTAGAATACTGCCCAATGAAAACAGAAGCTAAACAGTGCAAGTGGACTACACGTGGCTTAGAGAAGTTTCACAGGAAGTTTATGTATGGTTGTTATTGGAGGTTATGTCTTTTTCAGCATATTCTTAATACCGTTCCCAAATGTCCTTTCTCAGGTTCCACAGAAACAGTGATTTCAAACTGCTCAATCCAAAGAATGATTCAACTCTGTGAGATGAATACACACAGCACAAAGCAGTTGCTCTGAATCCTTCTCACCAGTTTTCATGCGAAGACGTTTCCTTTCTCACCAGAAGCCTCCGGGCGCCACTTAATATTCCTTCACAGTTTCCAAACTGGGCAACGTAGTGGAATATTTCACTCTCAGAAATGAATGCACTCGTCAGAGAGCAGATTCTTGGAATGCTTCTTTCTTGGTTTTATTTCCAAATATTTCACTTTTCGCCATAGTCTTCAATGTGCTGCAAAATATCATTTTTCAGTTTTACAGGAACAGTGTTCGAACACTGCCTTATGAGAAGAGACGTATAATTCCCTGAGTGGAATGCACACATCACAAAGCAGTCTCTCAGAAAGCTTCACTCCAGTATCTATCAGAAGATATTTACTACTTCCTCACAGGCCTGAATGTGTCTCCGAATGTCCCTTCGTGAATACGTCTATGACGAGTATCAATCCGTCTATGATGCAGTATCAACACTATGACGAGTGGAAAGCACATGTCACAAAGGAGCTCCTCAGAAATCTTCTCTCCAGTATCTATCTGAAGATATTGCCCTTTTCACCATAAGCCTCAAAGCGCTCCCGAGTATCCCTGAGCTGACTCACCTCAAACAGTATTCGAATACTGGTCAATGAAAACAGAAGCTGAAATGTGCGAGTGGAATGCCCGTGACCTAGAGCAGTTTCACAGAAGGTTTCCTTCTGGTTTTTATTGGAGGGTATTTCTTTTTCAGCATATTCTTAAGAGTGTTCCCAAATGTCCTTTCTCAGTTTCCACAGAAACAGTGATTTCAAACTGCTCATAACAAAGATTGATTTAATTCTATGAGATGGATACACACATCACATACCAGGTTCTCGGAAAGCTTCTCTCCAGTTTTCATTCTAAGACGTTTCCTTTCTCACCACAATCATCCAGGCCCTCTTAATATCCCTTCACAGATTAATCAGAGACAGAGTATTGAAACTGGGCAACGTAGTGTCAACTTTAACTCTCTGAAATGAATGCACACGCCAGAGAGTTTTCATGGAATGTTGCTTTCTGGGTTTTATTCCCGGATATTTCACTTTTCTCTGTATTCTTCAAAGCGCTGCAAAATATCCCTTTTTCAGTTTTACAGGAACAGTGTTCAAATGCTGTCTTATGAGAAAAGAGGTATAACATCCTGGCTGGAATGCACACATCAGAAAGCAGTTTCTCCAAAAGCTTCTCTCCAGTTTTTATCTGGTGATATTTCTTATTACCCCATAAGCCTCACTGTGCTCCTGAATGTCCCTTCGGAAATCTGTCCATGATGTAGTTTCAAAACTGTGTAATAGAAAGAAAGATTTATCTAAGTGAGTTGAATAGATGTATCTATTACAAAGCAGTGTGAGAGAAGGTTTCTTTCCAGGTTGGTGTGAGGATAATTCCTTTTTCACCATAGCCATCTGTATAATCCTGAATGTCCCCGGTAGCATTTTCTCCAAACAGGATTCCCCAATCCTCTATTAGAAGAAAGGTTTCACTCTGTGAGTGAAATGTACACGCCAAAAGCAACTCCCCAGAAATCTCTCCATTATCTATCTGAAGATATTTCCGTTTTCTCCATAAGTCTCAATGCGCTCCCGAGGGTCACTTAGCTGACTCACCTAAAACAGTGTTACAATACTGCCCAATGAAAACAGAAGCTTAACAGTGCGAATGGACTTCACGTGGCCTAAAGCAGTTTCACAGAAAGTTCCCTTCTGGTTTTTATTGGAGGTTATGTCTCTTTCCACATATTCCTAAGAGCATACCCAAATGTCCTTTCTCAGTTTCCACAGAAACAGTGATTTCAAACTGCTCAATCCAAAGAATGATTTAACTCTATGAGATAAATACACATAGCACAAAGCAGTTGCTCTGAAACCTTCTCACCAGTTTTCATTCTAAGACGTTTCCTTTCTCACCACAAGCATCCGGGCGCCACTTAATATCCTTTCACAGATTAATCAGTGACAGAGTTTTCAAACTGAGCAACCTAGTGTCAACTTTAACTCTCTGAAATGAATGCACACGCCAGAGAGAAGTTGCATGGAACGTTGCTTTCTGGGTTTTTTCCCGGATATTTCACTTTTCACCATATTCTCCAAAGCGCGGTAAAATATCCCTTTTTCAGTTTTACAGTAACAGTGTTCAAACACTGTCTTACGAGAAAAAAGTTTTCACCATAAGCCTCAAAGCGCTTCTGATTGTCATTTATCAGATGAACCTAAAACAGAGTTAGAATACTGCCCAATGAAAACAGAAGCTTAACAGTGCAAGTGGACTTCATGAGGCCTAGAGCAGGTTCACAGAAAATTTCCTTCAGGTTTTTATTGGAGGTTACGTCTTTTTCAGCATATTCTTAAGAACGTTCCCAAATGTCCTTTCTCAGGATCCACAGAAACAGTGATTTCAAACTACTCAATCGAAAGAATGATTCAACTCTATGAGATGAATACACACAGCACAAAACAGTTGCTCCAAATGCTTCTCACCAGTTTTCATGCAAAGACGTTTCCTTTCTCACCAGAAGCCTCTGGGCGCCATTTAATATCCCTTCACAGATTCCTCAAAGACAGAATTTCCAAACTGGGCAACGTAGTGGAAGCGTTCACTCTCTGAAATGAATGCACTAGTCAGAGAGCAGTTTCTTGGAATGCTTCTTTCAGGGTTTTATTTCCAGATATTTCCCTTTTCGCCATAGTCTTCAATGCGCTGCAAAATATCACCTTTTCAGTTTTACAGGAACAGTGTTCGAACACAGCCTTATGAGAAAAGAGGTATAATTCCCTGAGTGGAATTCACACATCACAAACCAGTCTCTCATAAAGCTTCACTCCAGTATTTATCAGAAGATATTTCCTATTTCCCCTCAGGCCTGAATGTGTCTCCCAATATCCCTTTGGTAATCCATCTATGACGTGTATCAATACGTCTATGGCGCAGTATCAACGCTATGATGAGTGGAATGCACACGCCACAAAGGATCTCCTCAGAAATCTTCTCTCCAGTATCTATCAGAAAATATTTCCCTTTTCACCGCAAACCTCAAGGCACTCCTGAGTATCCCTTAGCTGACTCACTTGAAACAGGGTTAGAATATTCCTCAATGAAAACAGAAGCTTAACTGTGTGAATGCAATTCATGTGACCTAGAGCAGTTTCACAGAAGGATTCCTTCTGGTTTTTATCTAAGGGTAATACTTTTTCAGCATATTCTTAAGAGCATTCCCAAATATCCTTTCTCAGGTTCCACAGAATCAGTGATTTCAAACTGCTCAATCCAAAGAAAGATTTAACTCTATGAGATGAATATACACATCACAAAGCACTTGTTCCAAAACCTTCTCTCCACTTCTCATAGGAAGATGTTTCGTATCTCACCACAAGAATCCTGGCGCCACTTGATATCCCTTCCTAGATCCCTCAAAGACAGAGTTTCCAAACTGGACAATGTAATGGAAGTTTTTACTCTCTGAAATGAATGCACACCCCAGAGAGCAGTTTCTTGAAACGTTTCTTTCTGGTTTGTATTTCTGGATATTTCACTTTTTGCCTAGTCTTCAACGCGCTGCCAAATATCAGTTTTTCAGGTATACAGGAACAGTGCTTAAACACTGCTATGAGAAAGAAGACATAACGCCCTGAGGAATTCACATATCACAACGTAGTTAATCAGAAAGCTTTTCTCCAGTTATTATCTGAAGATATAACCTATTTAAGATCAACCACAAATGGGCTCCCGAATGTCCCTTTGTAAATCCATCCATGACACAGTTTCAAAACTGCGTAAAAGAAAGAAAGTTTTATCTATGTAAAATCCATAGACATATCTATCACAAAGCAGTTTCACAGAAAGCTTCTTTCCAGTTTTTGTCTGAGGATACATGCTTTTTCACTATAACCGTCCATATACTCCCAAATGTCCCATGATAGGTTACTCTACAAATGGGATTCCCCCATCCTCTATGAGAAGAAAGGTATAAATCTGTGAGTGGAATGCACACGTAACAAAGCAGCTCCACCGAAATCTTCTCTCCAGTATCTATCTGAAGATATTGCCCTTTTCACTGTAAGCCTCAAAGCGCTGACAAGTATCCCTTAGATGACTCAACTAAAACAGTGTTAGAGTACTGGTCAATGAAAACAGAAGCTTAAATGTGCGAATGCAATGCAAGTGACCTAGAGCAGTTACACATAAGGTTTCCTTCTGGTTTTTAATGGAGGGTATTACTTTTTCAGCATATTCTTAAGAGTGTTCCCAAATGTCCTTTCTCAGTTTCCACAGAAACAGTGATTTCAAACTGCTCAATACACAGATTGATTTAACCCTATGAGATGGATACACACATCACACACCAGGTTCTCCGAAAGCTTCTCTCAAGTTTTCATTATAAGACGTTTCCTTTCTCACCCCAGGCATCTGGGCGCCACTAAATATCCATTCACAGATTAATCAGAGACAGAGTTTTCTAACTGGGCAACGCAGTGTCAACTTTAACTCTCTGAAATGAATGCACACGCTAGAGAGAAGTTTCGAAGAACGTTGCTTTCTGGGTTTTATTCCCGGAGATTTCTCTTTTTGCCATATTCTTCAAAGCACTGCAAAATATCCCTTTTTCAGTTTTACAGGAACAGTGTTCAAACACTGTCTTACGAGAAAAGAGGTATAACTCCCTAGGTGGAATGCACACATCACAAAGCGGTTTCTCCGAAAGCTTCTCTCCAGTTTTTATGTTGTGATATTTCCTATTTCCCATAAGCCTTAAGGTGCTCCCAAATGTCCATCGGGAATCCGTCCATGACGCAGGTTCAAAACTGCATAATAGAAAGAAAGATTTATCTATGTGAGATGAATAAAAATATCTATTACAATGCAGTGTGAGAGAATGCTACTTTCCTGTTTTTGTCTAAGGATCATTCCTTTTTCACCGTAGATGTCTGTATACAGCCGAGTGTCCCCTGGGAGTGTTTTCTCCAAACGGGATTCCCCAATCCTCTATGAGAAGGGTTTCACTCTGTGAGTGGAATGTACACGTCGAAAGCACCTCCTCAGATATCTTCTCTCCAGTATCTACCTGAAGATATTTCCACTTTCACCATAAGCCTCAAAGCGCTCCCGAGTGTCCCTTAGCTGACTCACCTAAAGAGTGTTCGAATACTGTCCAATGAAAACAGAAGCTTAACAGTGTAAGTGGACTTCACGTGGCCTAGAGAAGTTTCACAGAAAGTTTCCTTCTGGTTTTTATTGGAGGTTATGTCTTTTTCAGCATATTCTTAAGAGCGTTCCCAAATGTCCTTTCTCAGGTTCCACAGAAACAGTGATTTCAAACTGCTCAATCCAAAGAATGATTCATCTCTGTGAGATGAATATAAACAGCAGAAAGCACTTGCTCTGAA
This sequence comes from Macaca fascicularis, assembly GCF_037993035.2. NCBI lineage: Eukaryota > Metazoa > Chordata > Mammalia > Primates > Cercopithecidae > Macaca > Macaca fascicularis. The sequence goes on along the minus strand of NC_088385.1, from coordinate 45,589,876 downwards.
AGCTTCTCACCAGTTTTCATGCGAAGACATATACTTTCACTCCAGAAGCCTCCGGGCGCCACTTAATATCCCTTCACAGATTCCTCAAAGATAGAGTTTCCAAACTGGACAACGTGTGGAAGCTTTGACTCTCTGAAATGAATGTACTCATCAGAGATCAGTTTTTCTTACCCGTTTTTCTTGGTTTTATTTACAGATATTGCACTTTTTGACACAGTCTTCAATGCGCTGCAAAATATCACTTTTTCAGTTTTACAGGAACAGTGTTCGAACACTGCCTTATGAGAAAAGAGGTATAACTCCCTGGGTGGAATGCACACATCACAACGTAGTTTCTCAGAAAGCTTTTCTCCAGTTTTTATCTGAAGATATATCCCATTTAACATCAAGCGTGAATGTGCTCCCAAATGTCCCTTCACAAATCCGTCCATGACGCAGTTTTGAAACTGCATAATAGAAAGAAAGTTTTATCTATGTGAGATGCATAGACATATCTATCACAAAGCAGTTTCACAGAATGCTTCCCTTCAGTATTTTTCTGAGGATTCTTGCTTTCTCACCATAGCCGTCCGTATAATCCCAAATGTCGCGTGGTAGCTTATTCTCCAAATGGGATTCTTCCATCCTCTATGAGAAGAAAAGTATACCTCTGTGAGTGCAATGTACACGTTACAAAGCAGCCACGCAAATCTTCTCTCCAGTATCTATCTGAAGATAGCGCTGTTTTCACCATAAGCCTCAAAGCGCTCCCGAGTATCCCTTAGCTGACTCACCTAGAACAGTGTTAAAATAGTGGTCAATGATAACAGTTGCTTAACAGTGCGAGTGGAATGCACATGACCTAGAGCGGTATCACAGAGGGTTTTCTTCTGGTTTTAATTGGAGGTATTTCTTTTTCAGCCTATTGTTAAGAGTGTTCCCCAATGTCCTTTCTCAATTTCTACAGAATCAGTGATTTCAAATTGTTCAATACAAGGAATGATTTAACTCTATGAGATGGATACACACAACACAAACCAGGTTCTCCTAAAGCTTCTCTCCAGTTTTCATTATAAAATGTTTCCTTTCTCACCGCAAGCATCTTGACATCACTTAATATCCATTCACAGATTAATCAGAGACAGAGTTTCCGAACTGGGAAATGTAGTGTCAATTTTAATTCTGTGATATGAATGCACACGCCAGAGAGAAGTTTCCTAGAATGTTGCTTTCTGGATTTTATTCCCGGATATTTCACTTTTTACCATATTCTTCAAAGAGTGGCAAAATATCCCTTTTTCAGTTTTTCAGTAACAGTGTTTAAACACTGTCTTATGAGAAAAGAGGTATAACTCCCTGGGTGGAATGTACATATCACAAAGTGGTTTCTCCAAAAGATCTCTCCTGTTTTTATCTGGTGATATTTCCTATTTCCCCATAAGTCTTAATGTGCCCTAGAATGTCCCTTCGGGAATCTGTCCATGATGCAGTTTCAAAACTGCATAATAGAAAGAAAGATTTATCTCAGTGAGATGAGTAGACATATCTATTACAAAGCAGTGTGAGAGAACGTTTCTTCCCAGTTTTTGTCTAAGGATATTTCCATTCTCACCATAACGGTCTGTGTACCCCTGAATGTCCCCTGGGAGCGTTTTCTCTAAATGGGATTCCGTAATCCTCTATGAGAAGAAAGATTTCACTCTGTGAGTGGAATGTACACGTCAAAAGCAACTTCTCTGAAATCTTCTCTCCAGTGTCTATCTGAAGATATTTCCGTCTTCGCCATAAGCCTCAAAGCACTCTCGAGTGTCCCTTAGCTGACTCACCAATAACAGTGTAAAAATACTGCCTGATGAAAACAGAAGCTTAACAGTGTGAGTGGACTTCACGTGCCCTAGACCAGTTTCACAGAAAGTCTCCTTCTGATTTGTATTGGAGGTTATGTCTTTTGCAGCATATTCTTAAGAGCGTTCCCCAGTGTCCTGTCTCAGGTTCCACAGAAACAGTGATTTCAAACTACTCAATCCAAAGAATGATTCAACTCTACGAGATGAATACACACAGCACAAAGCAGTTGCTCCGAAAGCTTCTCACCAGTTTTCATGCGAAGACGTTTCCTTTCTCACTTGAAGCCTCCAGGCGCCACTTAATATCCCTTCACATATTCCTCAAAGACAGACATTCCAAAGTGGGCAACGTAGTGGAAGCTTTCACTCTCTGAAATGAATCCACCAGTCAGAGAGCCGTTTGTTTGAAAGCTTCTTTCTGGGTTTTATTTCCAGATATTTCACTTTTCGCCATAGCCTTCAAAGCGCTGCAAACTATCACATTTTCAGTTTTACAGCAACAGTGTTCAAACACTACCTTATGGGAATAGAGGTATAATTCCCTAAGTGGAATGCACACATCAAAAAGCAGTCTTTCGGAAAGCTTCACTCCATTATTTATCAGAAGATATTTCCTATTTCCCCACAGGCCTTAATGTGTGTCCGAATGTCCCTTCGCGAATCCGTCTATGATGAGTATCAATCCGTCTGTGACACAGTATCAACACTATGACGAGTGGAATGCACATGTCACAAAGGGGCTCCTCGGAAATCTTCTCTCCAGTATCTATCGGAAGATATTTCTGTTTTCACCGTAAGCCTCAAAGCGCTCCCAAGTATCCCTTAGCTGAATCACCTAAAAGAGTGTTAGAATACTGCTCAATGAAAACAGAAGCTTAACTGTGCTCAAGCAATTCACGTGACCTAGAGCAGCTTCCCAGAACGTTTCCTTCCGGTTTTGATTGGAGGGTATTACTTTTTCAGCATATTCTGAAAAGCGTTCCCAAATATCCTGTCTCAGGTTCCACAGAAACTGTGATTTCAAACTGCTCAATCCAAAGAAGGATTTAACTCTAGGAGATGAATGCACACATCACAAAGCACTTGCTCAGAAAGCTTCTCTCCACTTCTCATCGGAAGACGTTTTCTTTTTCACCACAAGAATCCGGGAGCCACTTAATATCCCTCCCAGATTCCTTAAAGACATAGTTTCCAAATTGGGCAACGTAGTGGAACCTTTGAATCTCTGAACTGAATGCACACCCCTGAGAGCAGTTTCTTAGAACGCGTCTTTCTGGTTTTGATTTCTGCATATTTCACTTTTTGCCATAGTCTTCAATGTGCAGCTAAATATCACTTTTTCCATTTTACAGGAACAGTGCTCAAACACTGCTATGAGAAAAAAGGGATAACGCCCTGTGGAATGCACACATCACAACGCAGTCTCTCAGAAAGCTTCTCTCCTGTTTTTATCTGAAGATGCCTCCTATTTAACGACATGCGCGAATGTGCTCCCGAAAGTCCCTTCGCAAATCCGTCCATGATGCAATTTCAAAACTGCGTAATAGAAAGTTTTATCTATGTGAGATGCATGGATATATCTATCACAAAGCAGTTTCACAGAAAGTTTCTTACGCGTTTTTGTCTGAGGATACTTGCTTTTTCACCATAGCCATCCATATACTCCCAAATGTCCCATGGTAGCTTATTCTCCAAATGGGATTTCCCGGTCCTCTATGAGAAAAAATGTGTAACTCTGTGAATGGAATGCACATGTAACAAAGCAGCTCCAGAGAAATCTTCCCTGCAGTGTCTATCTGATGATACTGCCCTTTTCACCGTAAGCCTCAAATCGCTCCCGAGTATCCCTTAGTTGACTCTCCTAAAAGAGTGTTAGAATACTGGTCAATTGAAACAGAAGCTTAAATGTGCGAGTGGAATGCACGTGACCTAGAACAGTTTCACAGAAGGTTTCCTTCTGGTTTTGATTGGAGAGTCTTCCTTTTTCAGCATATTCTTAAGAGTGTCCCTTAATGTCCTTTCTCAGTTTCCACAGAAACAGTGATTTCAAACTGCTCAATACAAAGAGTGGTTTAATTCTATGAGATGGATACACCCATCACAAACCAGGTTCTCCGAAAGCTTCTCTCCAGTTTTCATTCTAAGACGTTTCCTTTTCAACACAAGATCTGGGCGCAACTTAATATCCCCTCACATATTAATCAGAGAAAGAGTTACCAAACTGGACAACGTAGTGTCACCTTTAACTCTCTGAAATGAACGCACACGCCAGAGATCTGGTTCTTGGAACGTTGCTTTCTGGGTTTTATTCCCGGATATTTCACTTCTCGCCATATACTTCAAAGCGCTACAAAGTATCCCTTTTTCTGACGAGTATCAATCCTTCTATGACGCAGTATCAACACTATGACGAGTGGAATGCACACGTCACAAAGGAGCTCAATGAAAATCTTCCCTCCAGTATCTATCGGCAGATATTTCTGTTTTCACCGTAAGCCTCAAAGCGCTCCCGAGTATCCCTTTGCTGAATCACCTAAAACAGTGTTAGAACACTGCTCAATGAAAACAAGCTGAACTGTGCAAAAGCAGTTCACGTGACCTAGAGCAGTCTCACAGAACGTTTCCTTCTGGTTTTGATCGGAGGGTATTACTTTTTCAGCATATTCTTAAAAGTGTTCCCAAATATCCTGTCTCAGGTTCCACAGAAACAATGATTTCAAACTACTCATTCCAAAGAAGGATTTAACTCTATGAGATGAATGCACACATCACAAAGCACTTGCTCCGAAAGCCTCTCTACACTTCTCATCGGAAGACGTTTTCTTTCTCACCACAGGAATACGGGAGCCACTTAATATCCCTTCCCAGATTCCTTAAAGACAGAGTTTCCAATTTGGGCAACGTAGTGGAACCTTTAAATCACTGAAATGAATGCACACCCCAGACAGCAGTTTCTTGGAACGCTTCTTTCTGGTTTTCATTTCTGGATATTTCACTTTTTTCCATAGTCTTCAAAGCGCTGCAAAATATCACATTTTCAGTTTTACAGCAACAGTGTTCAAACACTACCTTATGGGAATAGAGGTATAATTCCCTGAGTGGAATGCACACATCAAAAAGCAGTCTCTCGGAAGGCTTCACTCCAGTATTTATCAGAAGATATTTCCTATTTCCCCACAGGCATTAATGAGTCTCCGAATGTCCCTTTGCTAATCCATCTATGACGAGTATCAATCCGTCTATGATGGGGTATCAACACTATGACGAGTGGAATGCACACGTCACAAAGGGGCTCCTCGGAAATCTTCCCTCCAGTATCTATCGGAAGATATTTCTGTTTTCACCGTAAGCCTCAAAGCGCTCCCGAGTATCCCTTAGCTGAATCACCTAAAACAGTGTTAGAATACTGCTCAATGAAAACAGAAGCTTAACTGTGCGCAAGTAATTCACGTGACCTAGAGAAGCTTCACAGAACGTTTCCTTCCGGTTTTGATCAGAGGGTATTACTTTTTCAGCATATTCTGAAAAGTGTTGCCAAATATCCGGTCTCAGGTTACACAGAAACAGTGATTTCAAACTGCTCAATCCAAAGAAGGATTTAACTCTAGGAGATGAATGCACAAATCACAAAGCACTTGCTCCGAAAGCTTCTCTCCACTGCTCATTTTTTTTTGTATTATTATAATTAATATTATACTTTAAGTTCTAGGGTACATGTGCATAACGTGCAGGTTTGTTACATATGTATACTTGTGCCATGTTGCTGTGCTGCACCCATCAACTCGTCAGCATCCATCAACTCGTCATTTACATCAGGTATAACTCCCAATGCAATCCCTCCCCCCTCCGCCCTCCCCTCTCCCCATGATAGCCCCAGTGTGTGATGTTCCCCTTCCCGAGTCCAAGTGATCTCATTGTTCAGTTCCCACCTATGAGTGAGAACATGCGGTGTTTGGTTTTCTGTTCTTGTGATAGTTTGCTAAGAATGATGGTTTCCAGCTGCATCTATGTCCCTACAAAGGACACAAACTCATCCTTTTTTATGGCTGCATAGTATTCCATGGTGTATATGTGCCACATTTTCTTAATCCAGTCTGTCATTGATGGACATAAGGGTTGATTCCGAGTCTTTGCTATTGTGAATAGTGCTGCAATAAACATACGTGTGCATGTGTCTTTATAGCAGCATGATTTATAATCCTTTGGGTATATACCCAGTAATGGGATGGCTGGGTCATATGGTACATCTAGTTCTAGATCCATGAGGAATCGCCATACTGTTTTCCATAATGGTTGAACTAGTTTACAATCCCACCAACAGTGTAAAAGTGTTCCTATTTCTCCACATCCTCTCCAGCACCTGTTGTTTCCTGACTTTTTAATGATCACCATTCTAACTTGTATGAGATGGTATCTCATTGTGGTTTTGATTTTCATTTCTCTGATGGCCAGTGATGATGAGCATTTTTTCATGTGTCTGTTGGCTGTATGAATGTCTTCTTTTGAGAAGTGTCTGTTCATATCCTTTGCCCACTTTTTGATGGGGTGGTTTGTTTTTTTTTCTTGTAAATTTGTTTGAGTTCTTTGTAGGTTCTGGATATTAGCCCTTTGTCAGATGAGTAGATTGCAAAAATTTTCTCCCATTCTGTAGGTTGCCTGTTCACTCTGATGGTAGTTTCTTTTGCTGTGCAGAAGCTCTTTAGTTTAATGAGATCCCATTTGTCAATTTTGGCTTTTGCTGCCGTTGCTTTTGGTGTTTTAGACATGAAGTCTTTGCCCATGCCTATGTCCTGAATGGTACTACCTAGGTTTTCCTCTAGCATTTTTATGGTATTAGGTCTAACATTTAAGTCTCTAATCCATCTTGAATTAATTTTCGTATAAGGAGTAAGGAAAGGATCCAGTTTCAGCTTTCTACTTATGGCTAGCCAATTTTCCCAGCACCATTTATTAAATAGGGAATCCTTTCCCCATTTCTTGTTTCTCTCAGGTTTCTCAACGATCAGATGGCTGTAGATGTGTGGTATTATTTCTGAGGACTCTGTTCTGTTCCATTGGTCTATATCTCTGTTTTGGTACCAGTACCATGCTGTTTTGGTTACTGTAGCCTTGTAGTATAGTTTGAAGTCAGGTAGCGTGATGACTCCAGCTTTGTTCTTTTGACTTAGGATTGCCTTGGAGATTCGGGCTCTTTTTTGGTTCCATATGAACTTTAACGCAGTTTTTTCCAATTCTGTGAAGAAACTCATTGGTAGCTTGATGGGGATGGCATTGAATCTATAAATAACCCTGGGCAGTATGGCCATTTTCACAATATTGATTCTTCCTATCCATGAGCATGGTATGTCTTCCATTTGTTTGTGTCCTCTTTTATTTCACTGAGCAGTGGTTTGTAGTTTTCCTTGAGGAGGTCCTTTACATCCCTTGTAAGTTGGATTCCTAGGTATTTTATTCTCGTTGAAGCAATTGTGAATGGAAGTTCATTCCTGATTTGGCTCTCTGTTTGTCTCTTACTGGTGTATAAGAATGCTTGTGATTTTTGCACATTAATTTTGTATTCTGAGACTTTGCTGAAGTTGCTTATCAGCTTAAGGAGATTTTGGGCTGAGACAATGGGATTTTCTAAATATACAATCATGTCATCTGCAAAGAGGGACAATTTGATTTCTTCTTTTCCTAACTGAATACCCTTGATTTCTTTCTCTTGCCTGATTGCCCTAGCCAGAACTTCCAACACTATGTTGAATAGGAGTGGTGAGAGAGGCCATCCCTGTCTTGTGCCAGTTTCAAAGGGAATGTTTCCAGTTTTTGCCCATTCAGTATGATATTGGCTGTGGGTTTGTCATAAATAGCTCTTATTATTTTGAGGTACATTCCATCAATACCGAATTTATTGAGCGTTTTTAGCATGAAGGGCTGTTGAATTTTGTCAAAAGCCTTTTCTACATCTATTGAGATAATCATGTGGTTCTTGTCTTTGGTTCTGTTTATATGCTGGATTATGTTTATTGATTTGCAAATGTTGAACCAGCCTTGCATCCCAAGGATGAAGCCCACATGATCATGTTGGATAAGCTTCTTGATGTGTTGCTGAATCCTGTTTGCCAGTATTTAATTGAGGATTTTTGCATCGATGTTCTTGAGGGATATTGGTCTAAAATTCTCTTTTTTTGTTGTGTCTCTGCCAGGCTTTGGTATCAGGATGATGTTGGCCTCATAAAATGAGTTAGGGAGGATTCCCTCTTTTTCTATTGATTGGAATAGTTTCAGAAGGAATGGTGCCAACTCCTCCTTGTACCTCTGCTGGAATTCAGCTGTGAATCCATCTGGTCCTGGACTTTTTTTGGTTGGCAGGCTATTAATTATTGCCTCAATTTCAGAGCCTGCTATTGGTCTATTCAGAGATTCAACTTCTTCCTGTTTTAGACTTGGAAGAGTGTAAGTGTCTCGGAAATTATCCATTTCTTCTAGATTTTCCAGTTTATTTGCGTAGAGGTGTTTATAGTATTCTCTGATGGTAGTTTGTATTTCTGTGGGGTCTGTGGTGATATCCCCTTTATCATTTTTAATTGCGTCGATTTGATTCTTCTCTTTTTTCTTCTTTATTAGTCTTGCTAGCGGTCTGTCAATTTTGTTGATCTTTTCAAAAAACCAACTCATGGATTCATTGATTTTTTGGAGAGTTTTTTGTGTCTCTATCTCCTTCAGTTCTGCTCTGATCTTAGTTATTTCTAGCCTTCTGCTAGTTTTCGAATGTGTTTGCTCTTGCTTCTCTAGTTCTTTTAATTGCGATGTTAGAGTGTCAATTTTAGATCTTTCCTGCTTTCTCTTGTGGGCATTTAGTGCTATAAATTTCCCTCTCCACACTGCTTTAAATGTGTCCCAGAGATTCTGGTATGTTGTATCTTTGTTCTCATTGGTTTCAAAGAACATCTTTATTTCTGCCTTCATTTCGTTCTGTACCCAGTAGTCATTCAGGAGCAGGTTGTTCAGTTTCCATGTAGTTGAGCTGTTTTTATTGAGTTTCTTAGTCCTGAGTTCTAGTTTGATTGCACTGTGGTCTGAGAGACAGTTTGTTATAATTTCTGTTCTTGTACATTTGCTGAGGAGTACTTTACTTCCAATTATGTGGTCAATTATGGAGTAAGTGCGATGTGGTGCTGAGAAGAATGTATATTCTGTTGATTTGGGGTGGAGAGTTCTATAGATGTCTATTAGGTCTACTTGCTGCAGAGATGAGTTCAATTCCTGGATATCCTTGTTAACTTTCTGTCTCGTTGATCTGTCTAATGTTGACAGTGGAGTGGTGAAGTCTCCCATTATTATTGTATGGGAGTCTAAGTCTCTTTGTAAGTCTCTAAGGACTTGCTTTATGAATCTGGGTGCTCCTGTATTGGGTGCATATATATTTAGGATAGTTAGCTCTTCCTGTTGAATTGATCCCTTTACCATTATGTAATGGCCTTCTTTGTCTCTTTTGATCCTTGATGGTTTAAAGTCTGTTTTATCAGAGACTAGTATTGCAAACCCCGCTTTTTTTTGTTCTCCATTTGCTTGGTAAATCTTCCTCCATCCCTTTATTTTGAGCCTATGTATGTCTCTGCATGTGAGATGGGTCTCCTGAATACAGCAGACTGATGGGTCTTGACTCTTTATCCAGTTTGCCAGTCTGTGTCTTTTAATTGGATCACTTAGTCCATTTACATTTAAGGTTAATATTGTTATGTGAGAACTTGATCCTGCCATTATGATATTAACTGGTTATTTTGCTCGTTAGTTGATGCAGTTTCTTCCTAGCCTAGATGGTCTTTACATTTTGGATTTTATTTCTCCTTCACTTATGAAACTTATTTTGGCTGGATATGAAATTCTGGGTTGGAAATTCTTTTCTTTAAGAATGTTGTATATTGGCCCCCACTCTCTTCTGGCTTGTAGAGTTTCTGCTGAGAGATCTGCTGTTAGTCTGATGGACTTCCCTTTGTGGGTAACCCGACCTTTCTCTCTGGCTGCCCTTAAGATTTTTTCCTTCATTTCAACTTTGGTGAATCTGGCAATTATGTGTCTTGGAGTTGCTCTTCTCGAGGAGTATCTTTGTGGCGTTCTCTGTATTTCCTGGATTTGAATGTTGGCCTGCCCTACTAGGTTGGGGAAGTTCTCCTGGATGATATCCTGAAGAGTGTTTTCCAACTTGGTTCCATTTTCCCCCTCACTTTCAGGCTCCCCAATCAGACGTAGATTTGGTCTTTTTACATAATCCCATACTTCTTGCAGGCTTTGTTCATTTCTTTTTCTTCTTTTTTCTTTAGGTTTCTCTTCTCGCTTCATTTCATTCATTTGATCCTCAATCGCAGATACTCTTTCTTCCAGTTGATCGAGTCGGTTACTGAAGCTTGTGCATTTGCCACGTATTTCTCGTTTCATGGTATTCATCTCTTTTATTTCGTTTATGACCTTCTCTGCATTAATTACTCTAGCCTTCAATTCTTCCACTTTTTTTTTCAAGATTTTTAGTTTCTTTGCGCTGGGTACGTAATTCCTCCTTAAGCTCTGAGAAATTTGATGGACTGAAGCCTTCTTCTCTCATCTCATCAAAGACATTCTCCATCCAGCTTTGATCCGTTGCTGGCGATGAGCTGCGCTCCTTTGCCGGGGGAGATGTGCTCTTATTTTTTGAATTTCCAGCTTTTCTGCCCTGCATTTTCCCCATCTTTGTGGTTTTATCTGCCTCTGGTCTTTGATGATGGTGATGTACTGATGGTGTTTTGGTGTAGGTGTCCTTCCTATTTGATAGTTTTCCTTCTAACAGTCAGGACCCTCAGCTGCAGGTCTGTTGGAGATTGCTTGAGGTCCACTACAGACCCTGTTTGCCTGGGTATCAGCAGCAGATGCTCAGCTGAAAATGTAGAAATCACCGGTCTTCTGTGTCGCTCATGCTGGGAGTTGGAGACTGGAGCTGTTCCTATTCGGCCATCTTGCTCCGCCCCCCCACATATTCTTAAGAGCGTTCCCAAATGTCCTTTCTTAGCTTTCACAGGAACAGTGATTTCAAACTGCTCAATCTAAAGTTTGATTCAACTCTATGAGATGAATACACACAAACCAAGCCATTGCTCTGAAAGCTTCTCACCACTTTTCATGCAAAGGCGTTTCCTTTCTCATGGGAAGCCTCTGGGAGCCACTTAATATCCCTTCCCGTTTCCTCAAAGACAGTGTTTCCAAACTGGGCAACGTTTTGGAAGCTTTAACTCTCCGGAATGAATGCACGCGTCAAAGAGCAGCTTCTTGGAACGCTTCATTCTTGGTTTTATTCCCGGATATTTCACTTTTTGCTGTGTTCTCCAAAGCACTGCAAAATATCGCTTTTTAGTTTTACAGGAACTGGGTTCAAACACTGTCTAAACAGAAAAGAGGTAAAACTCCCTGGGTGGGATGCACACATCACAAAGCCATTTCTCTGAAAGATTCTCTCCGGTTTTTATCTACTGATATTTCCTATTACCCGAAAAGCCTTAAGATGTTCCCGAACGTCCCCTCCAGAATCTGTCTATGACGCAGTTTCAAAACTGCTTAATAGAAAGAAAGATTTATCTAAGTGAGATGAATAGACATATCTATTACAAAGCAGTGTAAGAGAACACTTCTTCCCAGGTTTTGCCTGAGGATAATTCCATTTTCACCACAGCCGTCTGTATACTACCGAATGTGCCCTGGTAGCGTTTTCTCCAAAGGGGATTCCACAATCCTCTGTGAGAAGAAAGGTTTCACTCTGTGAGTGGAATGTACACATCAAAAGAACGTCCTCGGATATCTTCACTCCACTATCTATCTGAAGATTTTTCCGTTTTCACCATAACCCTCAAAGCGTTCCCTAGTGTCCCTTAGCTGACTCACCTAAAGCAGTGTTAGAATACTGCCCAATGAAAACAGAAGCTTAACAGTGCGAGTGGACTTCACGTGGCTTAGAGCATATTCACAGAAAGTTTCCTTCTGGATTTTATCAAAAGTATTAGTTTTTCAGCACATTTTTAAGATCGTGCCAAAATATCCTTTCTCAGCTTCCACAGAAACAGTGATTTCAAACTGTTCAATCCAAAGAATGATTTAACTCTATGAGATGAATACACACATCACAAAGCACTGGCTCCAAAAGCTTCTCTCCACTTCTCATCAGAAGGTGTTTCCTTTCTCACCACTGGAATTCGAGCGCCACTTACTATCCCTTCCCAGATTCCTTAAAGACAGAGTTTCCCAACTGGGCAATGTAGTGGAAGCTTTAACTCTCTGAAATGAATGCACACACCCCAGAGAGCAGTTTCTTGGAACGTTTCTTTCTGGTTTTGATTTCCAGATATTTAACTTGTTGCCATAGTCTTCAACGTGCTGCCATATTTGACTTTTTCAGTTTTACAGGAACAGTGCTCAAACACTTGTATGAGAAAAAAGGTATAACGCCCTGTGGAATGCACACATCACAACGCACTTTCTCAGAAAGCTTCTCTCCTGTTTTTCTCTGAAGGTATCTCCTATTTAAGGTCAAGTGCAAATGTGCTCCCGAATGTCCCTTCTTAAATTCATCCATGATGGAGTTTCAAAACTGCGTAATAGAACAAAAGTTTTACCTTTGTGCGACGCCTAGACATATCTATCACAAAGCAGTTTCACAGAACCTTTCTTTCCAGTTTGGTCTGAGGATACTTAATTTTTCACCATAGCCGTCCATATACTCCCAAATATCCCATGGTAGCTTATTCTCCAAATGGGATTCCCCCCTCCTCTATGAGAAGAGAGGTATAACTCTGTGAGTGGAATGCACACGTAACAAAGCAGCTCCACAGAAATGTTCTCTAGATTATCTATCTGAAGATTTACCCTTTTCACCATAGGCCTCAAGGCGCTCCCAAGTATCCCTTTGCTGACTCACCTCAAACAGTGTTAAAATACTCGTCAATGAAAACAGAAGCTTAAATGTGCTAGTGAAATGCACGTGACCTAGAGCAGTTTCACAGAAGGTTTCCTTCTGGTTTTTACTGGAGGGTATTTCTTTTTCAGCATATTCCTAAGAGTGTTCCCAAAGGTCCTTTGTCAGTTTCCACAGAAACAGTGATTTCATACTGCTCTAGACAAAGAATGATTCAACTCTATGAGATTGATACACACATCACAAACCTTGTTCTCCAAAATCTTCTCTCCATTTTTCTTTTTAAGACGTTTCCTTTCTCAACGCAAGCATCCGGGCGCCACTTAATACCCCTTCACATATTAATCAGAGACAGAGTTTCCAAACTGGACAACGTAGTGTCAACTTTAACTCTTCAAAATGAATGCACACGCCAGAAAGAAGTTTCCTGTAATGTTGCTTTCTGGGTTTTATTCCCGGATATTTCACTTTTCGCCATATTCTTCAAAGAACTGCAAATATCTTTTTTTCACTTTTACAGGAACAGTGTTCAAACACTGTCTTACGAGAAAAGAGGTATAACTCCCTGAGTGGATTGCACACATCACAAAGGGGTTTCTCCGAAAGCCTCTCTCCAGTTTTTATCTGGTGATATTTCCTATTTCCCCAGAAGCCTTAATGTGCAACCAAACATCCTTCGGAAATTTGTCCATGATGCAGTTTCAAAACTGTGTAATAGAAAGAAAGATTTATCTAAGTGAGATGAATACACATATCTATTACAAAGCAGTGTGAGAGAAAGCTTCTTTCCAGTTTTTGTCTGAGGATAATTCCTTTTTCACCATAGCCTTCTGTATACTCCCAAATGTCCCCTGGTAGCGTTTCTCCAAACAGGATTCTCCAATCCTCTATAAGAAGAAAAGTTTCACTCTGTGAGTGGAATGTACAGGTCAAAGGCACCTCCTCGGAAATCTTCTCACCGGTATCTCTCTGAAGATATTTCCGTTTCACTGTTAGCCTCAAAGTGCTCTCGAGTATCCTTCAGCAGATGAATCTAAAACAGTGTCAGAATACTGCCCAAACAAAACTGAAGCTTCACAGTGCGAGTAGACTTCATGTGGCCTAGAGCTGTTTCACAAAAAGGTTCCTTCTGCTTTTAATTGGAGATTATGTCTTTTTCAGCATATTCTTAATAGTGTTCCCAAATGTCCTTTCTCAGGTTCCACAGAAACAGTGATTTCAAACTGCTCAATACAAAGAATGATTTAACTCTCTGAGATGGATACATACATCACAAACCAGGTTCTCCAAAAGCTTCTCTCCAGTTTTCATTCTAAGACGTTTCCTTTCCTACTGGAATCCTAGGGTGCCACTTAATATCCCTTCACAGATTCCTCAAACACAGAGTTTCCAAACTGGACAACGTAGTGGAAGCTTTCACTCTCTGAAATGAATGCACTCGTCAGAGAGCAGTTTCTTGGAACGCTTCTTTCTGGGTTTTATTTCCAGATATTTCACTTTTCGCCATAGTCTTCCACATGCTGCAAAATACCACTTTTTCAGTTTAAAGGAACAGTGTTCAAACACTGCCTTATGAGAAAAGAGGTATATTTCCCTGCGTGGTATGCACATATCACAATGCTGTCTCTCGGAAAGTTTCACTCCAGGATTTATTAGAAGATATTTCCTATTTCCCCACAGGCCTGAATGTATCTCCGATAGTCCCTTCGCAAATCCGTGTACGATGAGTATCAATCCGTCTATGACGCAGTAACAACACTATGACGAGTGGAATGCACACGTCACAAGGGAGCTCCTCGGAATTCTTCTCTCCTGTATCTATTGGAAGATATTTCCATTTTCACCGTAAGCCTCAAGGGGCTCCCGAGTATCCCTTAGCTGACTCACCTAAAACAGTGTTAGAATACTGCTCAATGAAAACAGAAGTTTAACTGTGTGAATGCAATTCACGTGACCTAGAGCAGTTTCACAGAAAGTTTCCTTCTGATTTTTATCAGAAGGTATTCCTCTTTCAACACATTCTTAAGAGCGTTCGCAAATCTCCTTTCTCAGGTTCCACAGAAACAGTGATTTGAAACTGCTCAATACAAAGAATGATTGAACTCTATGAGATGAACACACATCATAAAGCAGTTGCTCTGAAAGCTTCTCTCCACTTTTTATCGGAAGACGTTTCCTTTTTCACCTCAAGCATCCAGGCGCCACTTAATATCCCTTCACACATTAGTCAGAGACAGAGTTTCCAAACTGGGCAACGTAGTGGAAGCTTTCACTCTCTGAAATGAATGCACTCCTCAGAGAGCAGTTTCTTGGAACGTTTCTGTTGGGGTCCGTGCCGGGGGTGGTGGGGAATGAAAGAACACACAAAAGACAAAAACACACCGAGAACATGGCTGCCGCACCCAGAGCCTCCACCTCACTTTATTTATTCTCCATGAACCCCACGTCAGCAGAAAGAATGCAATGCAAAACAAACTTTCTTTTCCCAGATGTAACCTTCTACTCAGTTCTTTGTTTCTTTACTCTTCCTTATCTGCCCGCCTTCTTGGTGCCTATGGGAGTTCATTAAAAGTTCTATTGGAGATACTGTCCTTGAGCCCTATCTATTCTCAGCATACTGTTTTCAAAGGCCCCTGCATTTCCCCCCCTTTTTTTTTGTTTTGCCTCAATCCTAAAAAGGTAGCCCATATTTGTTCTTGTCTTTTCTTTTGTTTTTGGATGCGATGGAGGGAGCATCGAATCACCAAAAGAAGTAGACCCAATCCAAGTGCCCAAAGCCATATACTTCCAGAGATTGTAGAAATCCATGTCTTCATCTGGGTCCATGGGTTACAGGCAGCAAGGCGCTGACCCAGCTTCTGAAGGGTACAGTTCCGGACAACACATGTAATTGTTGTCGAAATGCTTCGGAAATGTTCTGAGTGAGCTCTTGGATGTCCAAACTAATATTTTTATGGCCTATTAATAATTTTTGGATTACGGTCCAATTTTGAGAGATGTTAAAAAGCACAGGCGTTACATAAAATTGAGTGGAGTTCCAATCACATTGTAATGTTATCTGAGTACTGAGGACAGTGAGCTGATCTCCAAGCCATATCAAGGCTTGTTCCATGTTGTCCAATCTTTCAGCAAGTTGAGAATCAATGTTTCGTTGTTGAATCCATAACTGGTGAGATTGTTCGTGCCATTGCTGCACAAATTCAGCATTTTGTATGCTTTGATGAAGAGTGAGCCCTGCTATGGCCGCAGTGGAGACGATGGTGACAAGGCTTATCACCGAGGCAATTATAAGTCCAAGGGCACGGAGGGTTCGCTGGAGAGAAGTCCAAATATAAGTCTCAAGAGGTGATGCCCCCCATGGTCACGTAAGGTTAACAGGTAGCCAAATTTCCTTATGAGCCCTGAGGATATAAATATCCTCAGTAAAGTTGTGCCACCAGGAATGATTGAAGCAAGACAAAAATATACACGTATCTGTACAATTAACAATCCCCGTATCATTATCCCATGTCAAATTCCCTGCTAATAATAGGTAGGGCTTACGGACACAAACAATAGTATATCAGGAGGTATTTCGATATAATTGAATATGAAAGGAGTTATTCGGGTTAGAAAGATTAAGGGGCATATTCCCCACAAAAGTGCTAATGGCATCGCCTGCAACTAACAACTTCCAAAAATAACTCTGTACTTCAGGCCTCCTTCACGCCATACCAAGGTTTCATTACTGTTAGCAGCAATACTTTTATTTACCCAGTGTCATTTCAAAGGTATGTGACTAAATTTTGTTTGAAAATCACCGTGCACACTTCAATCAGTTATTTGCATCCCATTGTATTCTAATAAAATCCGGGGTTTAGTTCCCCGACATTGTTGTCACTCCAGCACCTCAATATTAGGAGAAACCTCTAGAATAGGACAAAAAAGTAAAGAACTAGGAATAGTTTCATTACTATATACAGTATGATTATATTAAAAACTTCTAGTTACAATAATAACAGTATTAGCAGCCACATGACTATGATTATAACGAACAGCCCAGGCTTCATGCGATCTTCGGAGACAATGAGAACTATTTGCCGTACATATTGGAACTCCTTCCACTCCAAATTGATATGTGTTGTTTATAATTCCCGTTTCCCATCCTATATTGTCCTTGTCTATATAGGGGGACGGCATCCAAGTAGTGTCATTGGTGAAAACCTTAATTTCCGCCTCCCCCCAGGCGACTCCCTGATACAAGGGTGGAAAGGGAATATAAGTCCAATATTCATACAAAGCCTCACTAAGAGAAATAAGTCCCCTGGCGAGGCACATTCAACAAAGGAAGAAATGCATGCTGAATCCAGTTTTCTTTTCAACAGAGTTTCAATCATCTTGTAGGAAACCACTCAGGTCCGCTCCCTGTAAGTAAAAGCATAGCCCCGTCCCTGTTTTAGAACTTGCCCTTGAACATACTTACCTTTTTCATTAGGATACCAAACCTTTAAACTGTCAGCGGGGACTATCACCGAGGAGGTGAGGAAAGATGGGTTACGGCAGCAGAATCTTGCAATTGTCTCCATTGATTCAAAAAAATTAAGGTAAAAAGAACCTTCAAAATCTGGTTTCAAAATCTGGTTTCTGGGGGGGCTCATTTCCCCCTTTTTGTTTTGTTTTAATAGTTAAGTTTTTAAAGTTAAATTTGTGTGCTCAATGATGGCTTGACCTTGACTGTTGCCTGGGATACCGGTGATATGTTGGATATTGTATTGCTGTAAGAAAACTTGTAATTTATGAGAGACATAAGCAGGGGTATTATCAGTTTTAAGTATAAGAGGAATGCCCATGATGGTGAAACAAACTAAGAGATGAGTAATAACAGAAATGAGAAAAGGTATCAATGGTATGATGAACATTTTAATCGTCCAAAAGAAGGGACATCTCGTGGATTAACCCCAGGATGGAAGGATGCTCAAAGGAGCACAGGAAGGACAAGCTCGAATAAGAGAACGAGCTTGTTTATGAGTTAAATGAAACCATCGTTGAAGGCCAGAACTATTAGTGTGATGTAGAGTATATTTTTGTTCTGCAGCATGTAGGTGGCCGATTAAAAGCAAATCAATCTGAGTATTACCATGAACTAATGGTCCCGAAAGTTGAGAATGAGAACGAAGATGAGTGATGAATAAAGGAGCTCGACGTTGGCTCAAAGTAAAGGATAACAAAGAAAAGAATTTCTGAAGAGAAGAAGTAGCACAAAGAGGTAAAGTGGCCTGAGAAATATAAGAAGTAACATAAACGGCGTATTGAGAATCACTAACAATGTTACAACCAGTAGTAGGGAAATCAAGTAAGACCATGAGGCCTGAATGTGTCTCCGAATGTCCCTTTGCGAATCCATCTATGACGAGTATTAATCCATCTATGATGCAGAATCAACCCTATGACGAGTGGAATGCACACATCACAAAGGAGCTCCTCAGAAATCTTCTCTCCAGTATCTATCTGAAGACATTTCCGTTTTCACCGTAAGCCTCAAGGTGCTCCCAAGTATCCCTTAGCTGACTCACTAAAAGAGTGTTCGAATACAGCTCAATGAAAACAGAAGGTTAACTGTGCGAATTCAATTCACGTGACCTAGAGCAGTTTCACAGAAAGTTTCCTTCTGGTTTTGATGGAGGGTATTACTTTTTAAGCATATTCTTAAGAGCGTTCACAAATATCCTTTCTCAGGTTCCAGAGAAACAGTGATTTCAAACTGTTCAATCAAAACAATGGCTTAACTCTATGAGATGAGTACAAACATCCCAAAGAACTTGCTCCGAATGCTTCTCTCCACTTCTCATCAGAGGACGTTTCTTTTCTCACCACAGATATCTGGGAGCCACTTACTATCCCTTCCCAGATTCCTCAAAGACAGAATTTCTAAACTGGGCAACGTAGTGGAAGCTTTCACTCTCTGTAATGAATGCACTCGTTAGAGATCACTTTCTTGGAACGCTTCTTTCTGGGTTTTATTTCCAGATATTTCACTTTTCGCCATAGTTTTCAATGCGCTGCACAATATCACTTTTTCAGTTTTACATGAACAGCGTTCGAACACTGCCTTATGAGAAAAGAGGTATAATTCCCTGAGTAGAATGCACACATCACAAAGCAGCCTCAAGGGGCTCACAAGTATCCCTTAGCTGACTCACCTAAAACAGTGTTAGAATACTGCTCAATAAAAACAGAAGCTTAACTGTACGAATGCAATTCAGGTGACAGAGAGCAGTTTCACAGAAAGTTTCCTTTTTATCGGAGGGTATTCCTTTTTCAGCATATTCTTAAGAGCGTTCCCAAATATCCTTTCTCAGGTTCCACAGAAACAATGATTTCAAACTGTTCAATAAAAACAATTCTTTAACTCTATGAGATGAATACACACATCCCAAAGAATTTGCTCCCAAATCTTCTCTCCACTTCTCATTGGAAGATATTTCTTTTCTCACCACAGATATCTGGGCATCACTTAATATCCCTTCACAGATTCCTCAAACACAGAATTTCCAAACAGGGCAACGTAGTGGAAGCTTTCACTCTCTGAAATGAATGCACTCCTCAGAGAGCAGTTTCTTGAAACGCTTCTTTCAGTATTTTATTTACACATAGCAGTTGCTCCGAAACCTTCTCAGCAGTTTTCATACGAAGACGTTTCCTTCCTCACCGGAAGCCTCCGGGCGCCACATTATATCCCTTCACAGATTCCTCAAAGACAGAATTTCCAACTGGGCAACGCAGTGGAAGCTTTCACTCTCTGTAATGAATGCACTCCTCAGAGAGCAGTTTCTTGGAACGCTTCTTTCTGGGTTTTATTTCCAGATATTGTACTTTACGCCATAGTTTTCAATGCGCTGCAAAATATCACTTTTTCAGTTTTACAGGAACAGCGTTCGAACACTGACGTATGAGAAAAGAGGTATAATTCCCTGAGTAGAATGCACACATCACAAAACAGTCTCTCGGAAAGCTTCATTCTAGTATTTATCAGAAGATATGTCCTATTTCCCCACAGGCCTGAATGTGTCTCCGAATGTCCCTTTCCGAATCCATCTATGACGAGCATTAATCCATCTATGATGCAGAATCAACCCTATGACGAGTGGAATGCACACGTCACAAAGGAGCTCCTCAGAAATCTTCTCTCCAGTGTCTATCTGAAGACATTTCCGTTTTCACCGTAAGCCTCAAGGCGCTCCCAAGTATCCCTTAGCTGACTCAATAAAAGAGTGTTCCAATACAGCTCAATGAAAACAGAGGGATAACTGTGGGAATTCAATTCACGTGACCTAGAGCAGTTTCACAGAAAGTTTCCTTCCGGTTTTGATTGGAGGGTATTACTTTTTAAGCATATTCTTAAGAGCGTTCACAAATATCCTTTCTCAGGTTCCAGAGAAATGGTGATTTCAAACTGTTCAATCAAAACAATGGTTTAACTCTATGAGATGAGTACAAACATCCCAAAGAACTTGCTCCGAATGCTTCTCTCCACTTCTCATCAGAGGACGTTTCTTTTCTCACCACAGATATCCGGGAGCCACTTACTATCCCTTCCCAGATTCCTCAAAGACAGAATTTCTAAACTGGGCAACGTAGTGGAAGCTTTCACTCTCTGAAATGAATGCACTCCTCAGAGAGCAGTCTCTTGGAACGCTTCTTTCTAGATTTTATTTCTAGATATTTCACTTTTTGCCGTAGTCTTCAATGCCCTGCAAAATATCACTTTTTCAGTTTTACAGGGACAGTGTTCGAACACTGCCTTATGAGAAAAGAGGTATAATTACCTCAGTGGAATGCACACATCACAAAGCAGTCTCTCGATAAGCTTCAATCCAGTATTTAACAGAAAATGATTTCTATTTCCCCTCAAGCCTGAAAGTGTCTCTGAATGTCTCTTCCTGAATCCGTCTATGATGAATATCAATCCGTCTATGATGCAGTATCAACACTATGAAGAGTGGAATGCACACGTCACAAAGGAGACCCTCGGAAATCTTCTCTCCAGTATCTATCGGAAGATATTTCCATTTTCACCGGAAGCCTCAAGGCGTTCCCGAGTATCCCTTAGCTGACTCTCCTAAAACAGTTTTAGAATACTGCTCAATGAAAACAGAAGTTAACTGTGAGAATGCAATTCACGTGACCTAGAGCAGTTTCACAGAACGTTTCCTTCTGGTTTTTAACGGAGGGTATTACTTTTTCAGCATATTCTTAAGAGCTTTACCTGAAAACCTTTTTCATGTTCCACAGAAACAGCGATTTCTAACTGCTCAATCCAAAGAAAGATTTAACTCTATGATATGAATACACACATCACAAAGTATATAGGTCTGAAAGCTTCTCTCCATTTCTCATCGGAAGACGTTTCCTTTCTCATCACAAGAATCGGGCGCCACTTGATATCCCCTCCCAGATTCCTCAAAGACAGAGTTTCCAAACAGGACAACGTAATGGAAGCTTTAGCTTTCTGAAATGAATGCAAACCCCAGAGAGCAGTTTATTGGAACGTTTCTTTCTGGTTTGAATTTGCGGATATTTCACTTTTAGCCATAGTCTTCAATGCGCTGCCACGTATCACT
The DNA here is from genome assembly GCF_037993035.2 of Macaca fascicularis. Classification (NCBI taxonomy): domain Eukaryota; kingdom Metazoa; phylum Chordata; class Mammalia; order Primates; family Cercopithecidae; genus Macaca; species Macaca fascicularis. The sequence goes on along the minus strand of NC_088385.1, from coordinate 45,568,532 downwards.
TTTTTAGTTTTACAGGAACAGTGCTCAAATACTGCTATGAGAAAAAAGGTATAACGCCCTGTGGAATGCACACATCACAACGCAGTTTCTCAGAAAGCTACCTTCCAGTATTTATCTGAAGATACATCCTGTTTAACGTCAACCATGAATGTGCTCCCGAATATCCCTTCGCAAATCCGTCCACGACGCAGTTTCAAAACTGCGTAATAGAAAGAAAGTTTTATCTATGTGAGATGCATAGACATATCTATCACAAAGCAGTTTCACAGAAAGCTTCTTTACAGTTTTTGTCTGAGGATACTTGGTTTTTCACCATAGCCATCCATATACTCCCAAATGTCCCATGGTAGCTTATTCTCCAAATGGGATTTCCCCCGTCCTCTGTGAGAAGAAACGTATAACTCTGTGGGTGTAATGCACATGTAACAAAGTACCTCCACGGAAATCTTCTCTCCAGTATATATCTGAAGATATTTCGTTCTTCACTGTAAGCCTCAAAGCACTCCCGAGTATCCCTTAGCTGACTTACCACAAACTGTGTTAGAATACTGGTCAATGAAAACAGAAGCTTACGTGTGCGAGTGGAATGCACGCGACCTAGAGCAGTTTCACAGAAGGCTTCCTTCTGGTTTTTATTGGAGGGTATTTCAACATACTGTCAACTTTAACTCTCTGAAATGAATGCACACGCCAGAGAGAAGTTTCGTGGAACGTTGCTTTCTGGGTTTTATTCCCGGATATTTCACTTCTCGCAATATTCTTCAAACTGCTAAAACAAAGAATGATTCAACTCTATGCAATGAATACACACAGGACAAAGCAGTTGCCCCGAAAGCTTCTCACAAGTTTTCATGTGAACACGTTTCCTTTCTCACCGCAAGCCTCCGGGCACCACTTAATATCCCTTCACAGATTCCTCAGAGACATTTTCCCAACTGGGCAACGTAGTGGAAGCTTTCACTCTCTGAAATGAATGCACTCATCAGAGATCAGTTTTATGGAACGTTTCTCTCTGGTTTTGATTTCCGCATATTTCACTTTTTGCCATAGTCTTCAATGCACTGCCAAATATCACTTTTTCAGTTTTACAGGAACAGTTTTTGAACACTGCTATGAGAAAAAAGGTATAATGCCCTGTGGAATGAACACATCACAACGCACTTTCTCAGAAAGCTTCTCTCCAATTTTTATCTGAAGATATCTCCTACTTAACATCAAGCGCTAATGTGCTCCCGAATGTCCCTTCTCAAATCCGTCCATGACGCACTTTCAAAACAGCGTAAGAGAAAGAACGTTTTATCTATGTGAGACGCATGGACATATCTATCACAAAGCAGTTTCACAGAACGCTTCTTTCCACTTTTTTTCTGAGGATTCTTGCTTTTTCACCATAGCCGTCCATGTACTCCCAAATGTCCCGTGGTAGCTTATTCTCCAAATGGGATTTCCCGGTCCTCTATGAGAAGAAAGGTATAACTCTGTCAGTGGAATGCACACGTAAGAATCCAGCTCCATGGAAATCTTCTCTCCAGTATCTATCTGAAGATATTTCCCTTTTCTCCGTAAGCATCAAAACACTCCCGAGAATCCCTTAGCTGACCAACGTAAAACAGTGTTAGAATACTTGTCAATGAAGCAGAAGCTTAAATGTGCGAGTGGAATGCACTTGAAATAGAGCAGTTTCACAGAAGGTTTTCCTCTGGTTTTTATTGGAGGGTATTTTTTTCTCAGCATATTCTTAAGAGTGTTCCCAAATGTCCTCTCTCAGTTTCCACAGAAACAGTGATTTCAGACTGCTCAATACAAAGAATGATTTAACTCTGTGAGATGGATACACACATCACAAACCAGGTTCTCCAAAAGCTTCTGTCCAGTTTTCATTCTAAGACGTTTCTTTTCTCACCGGAAGCATCTGGGCGCAACTCTATATCCCTTCACAGATTAACCAGAGACAGAGACAAAAAACTAGGCAATGTAGTGTCACCATTAACTCTCTGAAATGAATGCACACGCCAGGAGAATTTTCTTGGTACGTTGCTTTCTGGGTTTTATTCCCGGATATTCCACTTGTCACCATATTCTTCAAAGCGCAGTAAAATATCCCTTTCTCAGTTTTACAGGAACAGAGTTGAAACACTGTCTCATGAGAAAAGAGGTATAACTCCCTGGGTGGAAGGCTTACATTACACGGCGGTTTCTCCGACAGCTTCTCTCCAGTTTTTATCTGGTGATATTTCCTATTTCCCCAGAAGCCTTAATGTGCAACCAAACATCCTTCGGAAATTTGTCCATGACGCACTTTCAAAACTGTGTAATAGAAAGAAAGATTTATCTAAGTGAGATGAATAGATATATCTATTACCAAGCAGTGTGAGAGAAAGCTTCTTTCCAGTTTTTGTCTGAGGATAATTCCTTTTTCACCATAGCCTTCTGTATACTCCCAAATGTCCCCTGGTAGCGTTTGTCCAAACAGGATTCTCCAATCCTCTATAAGAAGAAAAGTTTCACTCTGTGAGTGGAATGTGCAGGTCAAAGGCACCTCCTCGGAAATCTTCTCACCAGTATCTTTCTGAAGATATTTCCGTTTCACTGTTAGCCTCAAAGTGCTCTCGAGTATCCCTCAGCAGACGAACCTAAAACAGTGTCAGAATACTGCCCAATCAAAACAGAAGCTTCACAGCGCGAGTAGACTTCATGTGGCCTAGAGCTGTTTCACAAAAAGTTTCCTTCTGCTTTTAATTGGAGATTATGTCTTTTTCAGCATATTTTTAAGAGTGTTCCCAAATGTCCTTTCTCAGGTTCCACAGAAACAGTGATTTCAAACTGCTCAATACAAAGAATGATTTAACTCTCTGAGATGGATACATACATCACAAACCAGGTTCTCTGAAAGCTTCTCTCCAGTTTTTTTTCTAAGACGTTTCCTTTCTCACTGGAAGCCTAGGGCGCCACTTAATATCCCTTCACTGATTCCTCAAACACAGAGTTTCCAAACTGGGCAACGTAGTGGAAGCTTTCACTCTCTGAAATGAATGCACTCGTCAGAGAGCAGTTTCTTGGAACGCTTCTTTCTGGGTTTTATTTCCAGATATTTCGCTTTTCGCCATAGTCTTCCACGTGCTGCAAAATACCACTTTTTCAGTTTAAAGGAACAGTGTTCAAACACTGCCTTATGAGAAAAGAGGTATATTTCCCTGAGTGGTATGCACACATCACAATGCTGTCTCTCGGAAAGTTTCACTCCAGGATTTATTAGAAGATATTTCCTATTTCCCCACAGGCCTGAATGTATCTCCGATAGTCCCTTCGCAAATCCGTGTACGATGAGTATCAATCCGTCAATGATGCAGTAACAACACTATGACGAGTGGAATGCACACGTCACAAGGGAGCTCCTCGGAATTCTTCTCTCCTGTATCTATTGGAAGATATTTCCGTTTTCACCGTAAGCCTCAAGGGGCTCCCGAGTATCCCTTAGCTGACTCACCTAAAACAGTGTTAGAATACTGCTCAATGAAAACAGAAGTTTAACTGTGTGAATGCAATTCACGTGACCTAGAGCAGTTTCACAGAAAGTTTCCTTCTGATTTTTATCGGAAGGTATTCCTTTTTCCACACATTCTTAAGAGCATTCGCAAATCTCCTTTCTCATGTTCCACAGAAACAGTGAATTGAAACTGCTCAATACAAAGAATGATTGAACTCTATGAGATGAACACACATCACAAAGCAGTTGCTCTGAAAGCTTCTCTCCACTTTTTATCAGAAGACGTTTCCTTTTTCACCGCAAGCATCCAGGAGCCACTTAATATCCCTTCACAGATTAGTCAGAGACAGAGTTTCCAAACTGGGCAACGTAGTGGAAGCTTTCACTCTCTGAAATGAATGCACTCCTCAGAGAGCAGTTTCTTGGAACGTTTCTTTTTGGGTTTTATAAGGATATTTCACTTTTCGCCATAGTCTTCAATGTGCTGCAAAATATCGCACTTTCAGTTTTACAGGAACAGGGTTCGAACACTGCCTTATTAGAAGGGAGGTGTAATTCCCTGAGTGGAATGCACACATCACAAAGCGGTCTCTTGGAATCCTTCACTCCAGTATTTATCAGAAGATACTTCCTATTTCCCCATGGCTTGAATGTGTCTCTGAATATCACTTCGCAAATCCATCTATGATGAGTATCAATCCATCTAGGACGCAGTATCAACACTATGACCAGTGCAATGCACACGTCGCAAAGGAGCTCCTCAGAAGTCTTCTCTCCAGTATCTATTTGAAGATATTTCCATTTTCACCGTAAGCCTCAAGGCGCTCCGGTGTATCCCATAGCAGGCTCAACTAAAAGAGTGTTAGAATACTGCTCAATGAAAACAGAAGCTTAACTGTGCGCATTCAATTCACGTGACCTAGAGCAGTTTCACAGAAAGTGTCCTTCTGGTTTTTAATGGAGGGTATTACTTCTTCAGCATATTCTTAAGAGCGTTCCCTAATATTTTTCTCAGGTTCCACAGAAACAGTGATTTCAAACTGCTCAATCCAAAAATGATTCAACTCTATGTGATGAACACACACATCACAAAGTACTTGCTCCGAAAGCTTCTCTCCACTTCTCATCAGAAAACGTTTCCTTTCTCACCACAAGAATCCGGGTACCAGTTAATATCCCTTCCCAGATTATTCAAAGACAGAGTTTCCACCCTGGGCAACGTAGGGGAAGCTCTAGCTCTCTGATATGAATGCACACGCAAGAGAACAGTTTCATGGAACGTTTCTTTCTGGTTTTTCCGGATATTTCACTTTTTGTCATAATATTCAATGAGCTGCAAAATATCACTTTTTCAGTTTTACAGGAAGAGTGTTCAAACACTGCCTTATGAGAAAAGAGGTATAATTCCCTGAGTGTAATGCACAAATCAAAAAGTAGTCTCTCGGAAAGCTGCACCCCAGCATTTATCAGAAGATATTTCCTGTTTCCCCACAGGACTGAATGTGTCTCCGAACGTCCGTTCGCGAATCCGTGTATGACGAGTATCAATCCGTCTATGACGCAGTATCAACACTCTGACGAGTGGAATGCACGCGTCACGAAGGAGCTCCTCGTAAATTTTCTCTCCAGTACCTATCGGAAGATATTTCCGTCTTCACCGTAAGCCTCACGCGCTCCCAAGTATCCCTTAGCTGTTTCACCTAAAACAGTGTTAGAATACTACTCAATGCAAACAGAAGCTTAACTGTGAGAATGCAATTCACGTGACCTAGAACAGTTTCACAGAAAGTTTCCATGTGGTTTTTATCAGAGTGTATTCCTTTTCCAGCATATTCTTAAAACCGTTCACAAATATCCTGTCTCAGGTTCCACAGAAACAGTGATTTCAAACTGCTCAATCCTAAGAATGATTTACCTCTATGAGATGAATACACTTCTCACAAAGCACTTGCTCCGAAAGCTTCTTTCCTGTTCTCATCGGAAGACGTTTCCTTTCTCACCACAGGTGTCCAGGCACCACTTGATTTCCCTTCCCAGATTCCTCAAAGACAGATTTTGCAAACTGGACAACGTAGTAGAAGCTATAACTCTGTGAAATGAATGCACACCCCAGAGAGCAGTTTCTTGGAACGTTTCTTTCTGGTTTGTATTTCCGGATTATTACACTTTTGGCCATAGTCCTCAATGCGCTGCCACGTATCACTTTTTCAGTTTTACAGGAACAGTGCTCAAATACTGCTATGAGAAAAAAGGTATAACGCCCTGTGGAATGCACACATCACAACGCAGTTTCTCAGAAACTTTTTTCCAGTTTTTATCTGAAGATATCCCCTATTTAACATCAAGCGCAAATGTGCTCCTGAATATCCCTTCGCATACCCGTCCATGACGCAGTTTAAAAACTGCCTAATAGAAAGAAAGTTTTATTTATGTGAGATGCAGAGACATATCTATCACAAAGCAGTTTCACAGAAAGCTTCTTTCTAGTTTTTGTCAGAGGATACTTGCTTTGTCACCATAGCCGTCCAATACTCTCAAATGTCTGCCGTTAGCTTATTCTCCAAATGGGATTCTCCCATTTTCTATGAGAAGAAGGGTATAACATTGTGAGTGGCATGCACACGTAGCAAAGCAGCTCCATGGAAATGTCTCCAGTGTCTATCTGAAGATATTGCCCTTTTCACCATAAGCCTCAATGTGCTCCCGAGTATCCCTTAGCTGAATCACCTAAAACAGTGTTAGAATACTGGTCAATGAAAACAGAACATTAAATGTGCGAGTGGAATGCACGTGACCTAGAGCAGTTTCACAGAAAGTTTCCTTCAGGTTTTTATCGGAGGGCATTCCTTTTTCAGCATATTCTTAAGAGTGTTCCCAAATATCCTTTTTCAGGTTCCATGGAAACAGTGATTTCAAACTGCTCTATCCAAAGAATGATTTAACTCTATGAGATGAACACAAACATCATATAGAACTTGCTCGGAAAGCTTCTCTCCACTTCTAATCGGAAGACGTTTCCTTTCTCAACACAGGAATCCAGGTGCTACGTAATATCTCGGAACGTTTCTTTCTGGTGTGTATTTCTGGATATTTCACTTTTTACGAGACTGTTCAACACGCTGCCAAATATCACTTTCTCAGTCTTACAGGAACAGTGCTCAAACACTCCTATGAGGAAAAAGGTATAACGCCCTGTGGAATGCACACATCACAACGCAGTTTCTCAGAACGCTTCTCTCCCGTTTTTATCTGAAGATATCTCATATTTAATGTCAAGTGTGAATGTGCTCCCAAATATCCCTTCGCCAATCCGTCCATGATGCTGTTTGAAAACTGCGTAATAGAAAGAAAGTTTTATCTATGTGAGATACATAGACATATCTATCACAAAGCAGTTTCACAGAAAGCTTTTTCCGGTTTTTGTCTGACGATACTTGCTTTATCACCATAGCCGTCCATATACTCCAAAATGTCCCGAGGTAGCTTATTCTTTAAATGGGATTCCCCTGTCCTCTATGAGAAGAAAGGTATAACTCTGTGAGTGGAATGCAGAGGTAACAAAGCATCGCCAAGGAAATCTTCTCTCCAGTATCTATCTAAAGACATGGCCCTTTTCACCGTAAGCCTCAATGCGCTCCCGAGCATCCCTTAGCTGACTCACCTAACACAGTGTTAGAATACTGGTCAATGAAAACAGAAGCTTAAATGTGCGAATGCAATGCATGTGACCTAGAGCAGTTTCACAGAAGGTTTCCTTCTTGTGTTTATTGGAGGGTATTTCTTTTTCAACATATTATTAAGAGTGTTCCCAAATGTCCTTTCTCAGTTTCCACAGAAACAGTGATTTCAAACTGCTCAGTTCAAAGAATGATTTAACTGTATTTGATGGATACACACATCACAAACCAGGTTCTCCGAAAGCTTCTCTCCAGTTTTCATTATAAGATGTTTCCTTTCTCATTGCAAGCATCTGGGCACCACTTAATCTCCCTTCACAGATTAATCAGAGACAGAGTTTCCAAACTGGGCAAGGTAGTGTCAACTTTAACTCTCTGAAATGAATGCACATGCCAGACAGAAGTTTCCTGGAACATGGCTTTCAGGGTTTTATTCCCGGATATTTCACTTGATGCCATATTCTTCCAAGCGCTGCAGAATATCCCTTTTTCAGTTTTACAGGAACAGTGTTCAAACACTGTCTTATGAGAAAAGAGGTATAACTTCCTGGGTGGAATGCACACATCACAAAGCGGTTTCTCCGGAAGCTTCTCTCCAGTTTTTATCTGGTGATATTTCCTATTTCCCCCAAGCCTTAATGTGAAACCCAACGTCCCTTTGGAAATCCGTCCATGACGCAGTTTCAAAACTGCGTAATAGAAAGAAACATTTATTGAAGTGAGATGAATAGAGATATCTATTACAAAGCAGTGTGATACAATGCTTCTTTCCAGATTTTGTCTGAGGATAATTCCTTTTTCACCATAGCTGTCTGTATAGTCCCGAATGTCCCCTGGTAGCGATTTCTCCAAATGGGATTCCCAATCCTCTATGAGAAGAAAGGTTTCAATCTGTGAGTGGAATGTACACGTCAAAAGCACCTCCTCCGAAATCTCTCCAGTATCCATCTGAAGATATTTCCGTTTTCACCATAAGCTTCAGTGCGCTCCAGAGTGTCCCGTAGCTGACTAATCTAAAATGGTGTTACAATACTGCCCAATGAAAACAGAAGCTTACCAGTGCGAGTGGAAATCACGTGTCCTAGAGTAGTTTCACAGAAAGTTTCATTCTGGTTTTTTTTGGAGGTTATGTCTTTTTCCACATATTCTTAAGAGCGTTCCCAAATGTCCTTTCTCAGCTTCCACAGAAACAGTGATTTCAAACTGCTCAAACTAAAGTTTGAATCAACTCTATGAGATGAATACACACAACACCAAGCCATTGCTCTGAAAGCTTCTCACCACTTTTCATGCAAAGGCGTTTCCTTTCTCACGGGAAGCCTCTGGGAGCCACTTAATATCCCTTCCCAGATTCCTCAAAGACAGTGTTTCCAAACTGGGCAACGTTTTGGAAGCTTTAACTCTCCGAAATGAATGCACTCGTCAGAGAGCAGTTTCTTGGAACGCTTCATTCTTCGTTTTATTCCCGGATATTTCACTTTTTGCTGCACTCTCCAAAGCGCTGCAAAATATCGCTTTTTAGTTTCACAGGAACTGGGTTCAAACACTGTCTAAACAGAAAACAGGTATAACTCCCTGGGTGGGATGCCCACATCACAAAGCAGTTTTTCTGAAAGCTTCTCTCCAGTTTTTATCTAGTGATATTTCCTATTACCACAAAAGCCTTAAGATGTTCCCGAACGTCCCCTCCAGAATCTGTCTATGATGCAGTTTCAAAACTGCTTAATAGAAAGAAAGATTTATCTAAGTGAGATGAATAGACATATCTATTACAAAGCAGTGTAAGAGAACACTTCTTCCCAGGTTTTGCCTGAGGATAATTCCATTTTCACCACAGCCGTCTGTATACTACCGAATGTGCCCTGGTAGCGTTTTCTCCAAAGGGGATTCCCCAATCCTCTATGAGAAGAAAGGTTTCACTCTGTGAGTGGAATGTACACATCAAAAGAACGTCCTCGGATATCTTCTCTCCACTAACTATCTGAAGATATTTCGTTTTCACCGTAACCCTCAAAGCGTTCCCTAGTGTCCCTTAGCTGACTCACCTAAAGCAGTGTTAGAATACTGCCCAATGAAAACAGAAGCTTAACAGTGCGAGTGGACTTTACGTGGCTTAGAGCAGATTCACGGAAAGTTTCCTTCTGGATTTTATCAAAAGTATTAGTTTTTCAGCACATTTTTTAAGAGCGTTCCAAAATATCCTTTCTCAGCTTCCACAGAAACAGTGATTTCAACTGCTCAATCCAAAGAATGATTTAACTCTATGAGATGAATACACACATCACAAAGCACTGGCTCCAAAAGCTTCTCTCCACTTCTCATCGGAAGGTGTTTCCTTTCTCACCACTGGAATCCGAGCGCCACTTACTATCCCTTCCCAGATTCCTTAAAGACAGAGTTTCCAAACTGGGCAATGTAGTGGAAGCTTTAACTCTCTGAAATGAATGCACACACCCCAGAGAGCAGTTTCTTGGAACGTTTCTTTCTGGTTTTGATTTCCAGATATTTAACTTGTTGCCACAGTCGTCAACGTGCTGCCAAATATCACTTTTTCAGTTTCACAGAAACAGTACTCAAACACTTGTATGAGAAAAAAGGTATAACGCCCTGTGGAGTGCACACATCACAACGCACTTTCTCAGAAAGCATCTCGCCTATTTTTATCTGAAGGTATCTCCTATTTAAGGTCAAGCGCATATGTGCTCCCGAATGTCCCTTCTTAAATTCATCCATGATGGAGTTTCAAAACTGCTTAATAGAACAAAAGTTTTACCTTTCTGCGATGCATAGACATATCTATCACAAAGCAGTTTCACAGAACCTTTCTTTCCAGTTTGGTCTGAGGATACTTAATTTTTCACCATAGCCGTCCATATACTCCCAAATATCCCATGGTAGCTTATTCTCCAAATGGGATTCCCCCCTCCTCTATGAGAAGAAAGGTATAACTCTGTGAGTGGAACGCACACGTATCAAAGCAGCTCCACGGAAATGTTGTCAAGATTATCTATCTGAAGATATTGCCCTTTTCACCATAAGCCTCAAAGCGCTCCCAAGTATCCCTTTGCTGTCCCACCTCAAACAGTGTTAAAATACTCGTCAATGAAAACAGAAGCTTAAATGTACGAGTGAAATGCACGTGACCTACAGCAGTTTCACAGAAGGTTTCCTTCTGGTTTTTACTGGAGGGTATTTCTTTTTCAGCATATTCCTAAGAGTGTTCCCAAATGTCCTTTCTCAGTTTCCACAGAAACAGTGATTTCATACTGCTCTAGACAAAGAATGATTCAACTCTATGAGATTGATACACACATCAGAAACCTTGTTCTCCAAAATCTTCTCTCCATTTTTCTTTTTAAGACGTTTCCTTTCTCAACGCAAGTATCCGGGTGCCACTTAATATCCCTTCACAGATTAATCAGAGACAGAGTTTCCAAAATGGACAACGTAGTGTCAACTTTAACTCTCTAAAATGAATGCACACGCCAGAAAGAAGTTTCCTGGAATTGCTTTCTGGGTTTTATTCCCAGATATTTCACTTTTTGCCATATTCTTCAAAGAACTGCAAATATCCTTTTTTCACTTTTACAGGAACAGTTTCAAACACTGTCTTATGAGAAAAGAGGTAAAATTCCCTGAGTGGATTGCACACATCATGAAGGGGTTTCTCCGAAAGCTTCTCTCCAGTTTTTATCTGGTAATATTTCCTATTTCCCCAGAAGCCTTCATATGCTCACGAATGTCCTTCAGGATTCCGTCCATGAAATAGTTTCAAAACTGCGTAATAGAAAGAAAGATTTATCTAAGTGAGATGAATAGACATATCTATTAGAAAGCAGTGTGAGATAATGCTTCTTTCCAGTTTTTGCCTGAGGATAATTCCTTTCTCACCATAGCCGTCTGTATACTCCACAATGTCCCCTGCTAGCGATTTCTCCAAAGGGGATTTCCCAATCCTCTATGAGAAGAAAGGTTTCACTCTGTGAGTGGAATGTACACATCAAAAGAACGTCCTCGGATATCTTCTCTCCACTAACTATCTGAAGATATTTCGTTTTCACCGTAACCCTCAAAGCGTTCCCTAGTGTCCCTTAGCTGACTCACCTAAAGCAGTGTTAGAATACTGCCCAATGAAAACAGAAGCTTAACAGCGCGAGTGGACTTCACGTGGCCAAGGGTAGTTTCAGAGAAAGTTTCCTTCTGGTTTTTATTGGAGGTTATGTCTTTTTCAGCATATTCAGCATATTTTTGGGAGCACTCCCAAATGTCCTTTCTCGGGTTCCATAGAAAGAGTGATTTCAAACTGCTCAATCCAAAGAATAATTCAACTCAATGAGATGAATACACAGAGCACATAGCAGTTGCTCCGAAAGCTTCTCACGAGTTTTCAAATGAAGACGTTTCCTTCCTCACCGGAAGCCTCCGGGCGCCACATTATATCCCTTCACAGATTCCTCAAAGACAGAATTTCCAAACTGGGCAACGTAGTGGAAGCTTTCACTCTCTGTAATGAATGCACTCGTCAGAGCTCACTTTCTTGGAACGCTTCTTTCTGGGTTTTATTTCCAGATATTTCACTTTTCGCCATAGTTTTCAATGCGCTGCACAATATCACTTTTTCAGTTTTACATGAACAGCGTTCGAACACTGCCTTATGAGAAAAGAGGTATAATTCCCTGAGTAGAATGCACACATCACAAAGCAGCCTCAAGGGGCTCGCAAGTATCCATTAGCTGACACACCTAAAACAGTGTTAGAATACTGCTCAATAAAAACAGAAGCTTAACTGTACGAATGCAATTCAGGTGACCGAGAGCAGTTTCACAGAAAGTTTCCTTCTGGTTTTTATCGGAGGGTATTCCTTTTTCAGCATATTCTTAAGAGCGTTCCCAAATATCCTTTCTCAGGTTCCACAGAAACAATGATTTCAAGCTGTTCAATAAAAACAATTCTTTAACTCTATGAGATGAATACACACATCCCAAAGAATTTGCTCCCAAATCTTCTCTCCACTTCTCATCGGAAGACATTTCTTTTCTCACCACAGATATCTGGGCATCACTTAATATCCCTTCACAGATTCCTCAAACACAGAATTTCCAAACTGGGCAACGTAGTGGAAGCTTTCACTCTCTGAAATGAATGCACTACTCAGAGAGCAGTTTCTTGGAACGCTTCTTTCAGGATTTTATTTCCAGATATTTCACTTTTCGCCATAGTCTTCAAAGCGCAGCAAAATATCACTTTGTCAGTTTTACAGGAACAGCGTTCGAACAGTGACGTATGAGAAAAGAGGTATAATTCCCTGAGTAGATTGCACACATCACAAAGCAGTCTCTCAGAAAGCTTCATTCTAGTATTTATCAGAAGATATGTCCTATTTCCCCACAGGCCTGAATATGTCTCCGAATGCCCCTTCGCGAATCCATCTATGACGAGCATTAATCCATCTATGATGCAGAATCAACCCTATGACGAGTGGAATGCACACGTCACAAAGGAGCTCCTCAGAAATCTTCTCTCCAGTGTCTATCTGAAGACATTTCCGTTTTCACCGTAAGCCTCAAGGCGCTCCCAAGTATACCTTAGCTGAATCACTAAAAGAGTGTTCCAATACATCTCAATGAAAACAGAAAGTTAACTGTGTGAATTCAATTCACGTGACCTAGAGCAGTTTCACAGAAAGTTTCCTTCTGGTTTTGATTGGAGGGTATTACTTTTTAAGCATATTCTTAAGAGCGTTCCCAAATATCCTTTCTCAGGTTCCAGAGAAACAGTGATTTCAAACTGTTCAATCAAAACAATGGTTTAACTCTATGAGATGAGTACAAACATCCCAAAGAACTTGCTCTGAATGCTTCTCTCCACTTCTCATCGGAGGACGTTTCTTTTCTCACCACAGATATCCGGGAGCCACTTAATATCCCTTCCCAGATTCCTCAAAGACAGAATTTCTAAACTGGGCAACGTAGTGGAAGCTTTCACTCTCTGAAATGAATGCACTCCTCAGAGAGCAGTCTCTTGGAACGCTTCTTTCTGGATTTTATTTCCCGATATTTCACTTATTGCCGTAGTCTTCAATGCCCTGCAAAATATCACTTTTTCAGTTTTACAGGGACAGTGTTCGAACACTGCCTTATGAGAAAAGAGGTATAATTACCTCAGTGGAATGCACACATCAGAAAGCAGTCTCTCGATAAGCTTCAATCCAGTATTTAACAGAAAATAATTTCTATTTCCCCTCAAGCCTGAAAGTGTCTCCGAATGTCTCTTCCTGAATCCGTCTATGACGAATATCAATCCGTCTATGATGCAGTATCAACACTATGAAGAGTGGAATGCACAGGTCACAAAGGAGCCCCTCGGAAATCTTCTCTCCAGTATCTATCGGAAGATATTTCTGTTTTCACCGTAAGCCTCAAGGCGTTCCCGAGTATCCCTTAGCTGACTCTCCTAAAAGAGTTTTAGAATACTGTTCAATGAAAACAGAATGTTAACTGTGAGAATGCAATTCACGTGACCTAGAGCAGTTTCACAGAAAGTTTCCTTCTGGTTTTTAGCGCAGGGTATTACTTTTTCAGTATATTCTTAAGAGCGTTCCCTAAAAACCTTTTTCAGGTTCCACAGAAACAGCAATTTCTAACTGCTCAATCCAAAGAAAGATTTAACTCTATGATATGAATACACACATCACAAAGCATATAGCTCTGAAAGGTTCTCTCCATTTCTCATCGGAAGACGTTTCCTTTCTCACCACAAGAATCGGGCGCCACTTGATATCCCATCCCGGATTCCTCAAAGACAGAGTTTCCAAACAGGACAACGTAATGGAAGCTTTAACTTTCTCAAATGAATGCAAACCCCAGAGAGCAGTTTATTGGAACGTTTCTTTCTGGTTTGAATTTGCGGATATTTCACTTTTAGCCATAGTCTTCAATGCGCTGCCACGTATCACTTTTTCAGTTTTACAGGAACAGCGCTCAAATTCTGCTATGAGAAAAAAGGTGTAACGCCCTGTGGAATGCACACATCACAACGCAGTTTCTCAGAAAGCTACCTTCCAGTTTTTATCTGAAGATACACCCTGTTTAACGTCAACCGTCAATGATTCAACTCTATGTGATGAACACACACATCACAAAGCACTTGCTCCGAAAGCTTCTCTCCACTTCTCATCAGAAAACGTTTTCTTTCTCACCACAAGAATCCGGGTACCAGTTAATATCCCTTCCCAGATTACTCAAAGACAGAGTTTCCACCCTGGGCAACGTAGTGGAAGCTCTAGGTCCCTGATATGAATGCACACCCCAGAGAACAGTTTCTTGGAACTTTTCTTTCTGGTTTCTCCGGATATTTCACTTTTTGTCATAATATTCAACGCGCTGCAAAATATCACTTTTTCAGTTTTACAGGAAGAGTGCTTAAACATTGCTATGACAAAAAAGGAATAACGCCCTGCCTGTGGAAAGCACACATCACAACGTAATTTCTCAGAAAGCTTCTCTTCAGTTTTTACCTGAAGATATCTCCCATTTAACGTCAAGCAAGAATGTGATCCCGAATGTCCCTTCGCAAGCCCATCCATTACGAGTTTCAAAACTGCGTAATAGAAAGAAAGCTTTATCTAGGTGATGTGCATAGACATATCTATCACAAAGCAGTTTCAAGAAAGCTTCTTTCCAGTTTTTGTCTGAGGATAATTCCTTTTTCACCATAGTCGTCTGTATACTCACAAATGTCCCCTGGTAGCCTTGTCTCCAAATGGGATTCCCCAGTCCTCTGTGAGAATGAAGGTTTCACTCTGTGAGTGGAATGTACACGTCAAAAAGACCTCCTTGGAAATCTCCTCTCCAGTATCTATCTGAAAATATTTCCGTTTTCACCATAAGTCTCAAAGTACTCCCGAGTGTCCCTAGCTGACTCAACTAAAACAGTGTTAGAATACTGCCCAATGAAACCAGAAGCTTCACAGTGCGATTGGACTTCATGTGGCCTAGAGAAACTTTACAGAATGTTTCCTTCTGCTTTTAGTTGGAGATTATGTCTTTTACAGCATACTCTGAAGAATCTTCCCAAATATCCTTTCTCAGTTTCCACAGAAGCAGTGATTTCAAACTGCTCAATACAAAGAATGATTTAACTCTATGAGATGGATACACACATCACAAACCAGGGTCTCTTGAACGCTTCTCTACAGTGTTCATTGTAAGATGTCTAATTTGTTACCGCAAGCATCCCGGCGCCAACTAATATCCCTTCACAGATTAATCAGAGACAGAGTTTCCAAACAGGGCAATGTAGTGACAACTTAACTCTCTGAAATGAATGTACACGCCAGAGATAAGTTCTTGGAACGTTGCTTTCTGGGTTTTATTCCCGGATAGTTCACTTTTCGCCATATTCTTCAAAGCGCTGCAAAATATCCCTTTTTCAATTTTACATGAACAGTGTTCGAACACTGTCTTATGAGAAAAGAGGAATAACTCCCTGGGTGGAAAGCACACATCACAAAGCGGTTTCTCCGAACGCTTCTCTCCAGTTTTTATCTGGTGATATTTCCTATTTCCCCAGAAGCCTTAGTGTGCAACCAAACGTCCCATCGGAAATTTGTCCATGATGCAGTTTCAAAACTGCGTAATAGAAAGAAAGATTTATCTAAGTGAAATGAATAGACATATCTATTACAAAGCAGTGTGAGAGAATGCTTCTTTCCAGTATTTGTCTGAGGATAATTCCTTTTTCACCATAGCCGTCTGTATACTCCCAAATGTCCCCTGGTAGCCTTTTCTCCAAACGGGATTCCCCAGTCCTCTATGAGAAGAAAAGTTTCACTCTGTGAGTGGAATGTACACGTCAAAAGCACCTTCTCGGAAATCTTCTCTCCGTTACCACCAGAAGCGTCAATGCGCTCGCAAGTGTCCCCTAGATGACACATCTAAAACAGTGTTAGAATACTGACCAATGAAAAGAGAAGCTTAACGGTGCGAGTGAACTTCACGTGGGCTAGAGCAGTTTCACAGAAAGTTTCCTTCTGGTTTTTATTGGAGGTTATGTCTTTTTCAGCCTATTCGGAAGAGCGTCCCCAAATGTCCTTCCTCAGGTTCCACAGAAATGGTGATTTCAAAATGCTCAATCCAAAGAATGATTCAAATCTATGAGGTGAATTAAGACAGCACAAAGCAGTTGCTCCAAAATCTTCTCACCAGTTTTCATGTGAAGGGGTTTCCTTTCTCACTGGAAGACTCCGGGCGCCACATAATATCCCTTCACAAATTTCTCAAAGACCAAGTTTCCAAACTGGGCAACGTAGTGGAAGATTTAACTCTCGGAAATGAATGTACACCCCAGAGAGCAGTTACTTGGAACGTTTCTTTCTGGTTTGTATCTCTGGATATTTCACTTTTCACCATAGTCTTCAACGCGCTGCCAAATATTACTTTTTCAGTCTTACAGGAACAGTGCTCCAACACTTCTATGAAAAAAAAGTATAACGCCCTGTGGAATGCACACATCACAACGTAGTTTCTCAGAAAGCTTCTTTCCAGTTTTTATCTGAAGATATCTCCTATTTAACTTCAACCCCGAATGTGCTCCCGAATTTCACCATTCAAATCCACTCATGACGCAGTTTCAAAGCTGCGTAATAGAAAGAAAGTTTTATCTATGTGAGACGCATAGACATATCTATCACAAAGCAGTTTCAGAGAAACTTCTTTCCAGTTTTTGTCTGAGGATACTTGCTTTTGCTTTTTCACCATAGCCGTCCATATATTCCCAAATGTCCCGTGGTAGGTTATTCTCCAAATGGGATTCCCCCGTTCTCTATGAGAAGAAAGGTATAACTCTATGAGTGGAATGCACATGTAACATACCAGCTACACGGAAATCTTCTCTCCAGTATCTATCTGAAGACATTGACCTTTTCACCGTAAGACTCAAAGCACAACCTAGTATCACATAGCTGACTCACCTAAGACAGTGTTAGAATACTGGTCAATGAAAAGGGAAGCTTAAATGTGTGAGTGAAATGCAGGTGACCTAGAGCAGTTTCACAGATAGTTTTCTTCTGGTTTTTATTGGAGGGTAATTACTTTTCAGCATATTCTTAAGAGTCTTCCCAAATGTCCTTTCTCAGTTTCCTCAGAAACAGTGATTTCAAACTGCTCAACAGAAAGAATGATATAACTCCATGAGATGGATACCCACATCAAAATCCAGGTTCTCCAAAAGCGTCTCTCCAGTTTTCATTATAAGGTGTTTCCTTTCTCACCGTAAGCATCCGGGCACCACTTAATATCCCTTCACAGATTAATCATGGACAGAGTTTCCAAACTGGGCAACGTAGTGTCAATGTTAACTCTCTGAAATGAATGCACACGCCAGAGGGAAGTTTCTTGGAATGTTGTTTTCTGTGTTTTATCCCCGGATATTTCACTTTTTGCCATATTCTTCAAAGGGCTGCAAAATATCCCGTTTTCAGTTTTACAGGAACAGTGTTCAAACACTGTCTTAAGAGGAAAGAGGTGTAACTCCCTGGTGGAACGCACACATCACAAAGCGGTTTCTCCGACAGCTTCTCTCCAGTATTTATCTGGTGATATTTCCTATTTCCCCATAAGCTCAAGGTGCTCCTGAATGTCATTTCGAGAATCTGTCCATGACGCAGTTTCAAAACTGATTAATAGAAAGAAAGATTTACCGAAGTGAGATGAATAGACATATCTATTACAAATCCGTGTGATAGAACGCTTCCTGCCAGTTTTAGTCTGAGGATAATTCTTTTTTCTCCATAAAGGTCTGTATACTCCCAAATGTCCCCTGGTAGCCTTTTCTCCAACCGGGATTCCCCAATCGTCTAGGAGAAGAAAGGTTTCACTCTGTGAGTGGAATGTACGCCTCAAAAGCACCTCCTCGGAAATCTTCTCTCCAGTATCTACCTGAAGATACTTCCGTTTTCTCCATACGCCTCAAAGAGCTCCTGAGTGTCCCTTAGGAGACGAATCTAAAATAGTCTTAGAATACTGCTCAATATACACCGACCTTTAACAGTGCGAGTGGACTTAACGTGGCCAAGGGTAGTTTCAGAGAAAGTTTCCTTCTGGTTTTTATTGGAGGTTATGCCTTTTTCAGGATATTCAGCATATTCTTGGGAGCGCTCCCAAATGTCCTTTCTCGGGTTCCACAGAAAGAGTGATTTCTAACTGCTCAATCCAAAGAATAATTCAACTCAATGAGATGAATACACAGAGCACATAGCAGTTGCTCTGAAAGCTTCTCACCAGTTTTCATACGAAGACGTTTCCTTCCTCACCGGAAGCCTCCGGGCACCACATTATATCCCTTCACAGATTCCTCAAAGACAGAATTTCTAAACTGGGCAATGTAGTGGAAGCTTTCACTCTCTATAATGAATGCACTCGTCAGAGATCCGTTTCTTGGAACACTTCTTTCTGGGTTTTATTTCCAGATTTTTCACTTTTCGCCATAGTTTTCAATGCGCTGCACAATATCACTTTTTCAGTTTTACATGAACAGCGTTCGAACACTGCCTTATGAGAAAAGAGGTATAACTCCCTGAGTAGAATGCACACATCAAAAGCAGCCTCAAGGGGCTCACAAGTATCCCTTAGCTGACTCACCTAAAACAGTGTTAGAATACTGCTCAATGAAAACAGAAGCTTAACTATACAAATGCAATTCAGGTGACTGAGAGCAGTTTCACAGAAAGTTTCCTTTTTATCGGAGGGTATTCCTTTTTCAGCATATTCTTAAGAGCGTTCCCAAATATCCTTTCTCAGGTTCCACAGAAACAATGATTTCAAACTGTTCAATAAAAACAATGCTTTAACTCTATGAGATGAATACACACATCCCAAAGAATTTGCCCCAAATCTTCTCTCCACTTCTCATCGGAAGACATTTCTTTTCTCAACACAGATATCTGGGCATCACTAAATATCCCTTCACAGATTCCTCAAACACAGAATTCCCAAACTGGGCAACGTAGTGGAAGCTTTCAGTCTCTGAAATGAATGCACTCCTCAGAGAGCAGTTTCTTGGAACGCTTCTTTCAGGATTTTATTTCCAGATATTTCACTTTTGGCCATAGTCTTCAAAGTGCAGCAAGATATCACTTTTTCAGTTTTACAGGAACAGCATTCGAACACTGACGTATGAGAAAAGAGGTATAATTCCCTGAGTAGAATGCACACATCACAAAGCAGTCTCTCGGAAAGCTTCATTCTAGTATTTATCAGAAGATATATCCTATTTCCCCACAGGCCTGAATGTGTCTCCAAATGTCCCTTCGCGAATCCATCTATGACGAGTATTAATCCATCTATGATGCAGAATCAACCCTATGACGAGTGGAATGCACACATCACAAAGGAGCTCCTCCGAAATCTTCTCTCCAGTATCTATCTGAAGACATTTCCGTTTTCACCGTAAGCCTCAAGGCGCTCCCAAGTATCCCTTAGCTGACTCAATAAAAGAGTGTTCCAATACAGCTCAATGAAAACAGAAGGTTAACTGTGCGAATTCAATTCTCGTGACCTAGAGCAGTTTCACTGAAAGTTTCCTTCTGGTTTTGATGGAGGGTATTACTTTTTAAGCATATTCTTAAGAGCGTTCACAAATATCCTTTCTCAGGTTCCAGAGAAACAGTGATTTCAAACTGTTCAATCAAAACAATGGTTTAACTCTATGAGATGAGTAGAAATATCCCAAAGAACTTGCTCCGAATGCTTCTCTCCACTTCTCATCGGAGGACGTTTCTTTTCTCACCACAGATATCCGGGAGCCACTTACTATCCCTTCCCAGATTCCTCAAAGACAGAATTTCTAAACTGGGCAACGTAGTGGAAGCTTTCACTCTCTGAAATGAATGCACTCCTCAGAGAGCAGTCTCTTGGAACGCTTCTTTCTGGATTTTATTTCCCGATATTTCACTTATTGCCGTAGTCTTCAATGCCCTGCAAAATATCACTTTTTCAGTTTTACAGGAACAGTGTTCGAACACTGCCTTATGAGAAAAGAGGTATAATTACCTCAGTGGAATGCACACATCAGAAAGCAGTCTCTCGATAAGCTTCAATCCAGTATTTAACAGAAAATAATTTCTATTTCCCCTCAAGCCTGAAAGTGTCTCCGAATGTCTCTTCCTGAATCCGTCTATGACGAATATCAATCCGTCTATGATGCAGTATCAACACTATGAAGAGTGGAATGCACAGGTCACAAAGGAGCCCCTTGGAAATCTCTCTGCAGTATCTATCGGAAGATATTTCCGTTTTCACCGTAAGCCTCAAGGCGTTCCCGAGTATCCCTTAGCTGACTCTCCTAAAAGAGTTTTAGAATACTGTTCAATGAAAACAGAATGTTAACTGTGAGAATGCAATTCACGTGACCTAGAGCAGTTTCACAGAAAGTTTCCTTCTGGTTTTTAATGGAGGGTGTTACTTTTTCAGCATATGCTTAAGAGCGTTCCCTAAAAACCTTTTTCATGTTCCCCAGAAACAGCAATTCCTAACTGCTCAATCCAAAGAAAGATTTAACTCTATGATATGAATACAAACATCACAAAGCATATAGCTCTGAAAGCTTCTCTCCACTTCTCATCAGAAGACGTTTCCTTTCTCACCACAAGAATCGGGCGCCACTTGATATCCCTTCCCGGATTCCTCAAAGACAGAGTTTCCAAACAGAACAACGTAATGGAAGTTTTAACTCTCTGAAATGAATGCAAACCCCAGAGATCCGTTTATTGGAACGTTTCTTTCTGGTTTGAATTTGCGGATATTTCACTTTTAGCCATAGTCTTCAATGCGCTGCCACGTATCACTTTGTCAGTTTTACAGGAACAGTGGTCAAACACTGCTGTGAGAAAAAAGGTATAACGACCTGTGGAATGCGCACATCACAACGCAGTTTCTCAGAAAGCTACCTTCCAGTTTTTATCTGAAGATATATCCTGTTTAACGTCAACCGTGAATGTGCTCCCGAATATCCCTTCGCAAATCCGTCCACGACGCAGTTTCAAAACTGCGTAATAGAAAGAAAGTTTTATCTATGTGAGATGCATAGACATATCTATCACAAAGCAGTTTCACAGAAAGCTTCTTTACAGTTTTTGTCTGAGGATACTTGGTTTTTCACCATAGCCATCCATATACTCCCAAATGTCCCATGGTAGCTTATTCTCCAAATGGGATTCCCCCGCCCTGTGTGAAGAGGAATCCTATAACTCTGTGAGTGCAATGCACATGTAACAAAGTAGCTCCACGGAAATCTTCTCTCCAGTATATATCTGACGATATTTCGTTCTTCACTGTAAGCCTCAAAGCACTCCCGAGTATCCCTTAGCTGACTCACCTCAAACAGTGTTAGAATACTGGTCAATGAAAACAGAAGCTTAAGTGTGCAAGTGGAATGCACACGACCTAGAGCAGTTTCACAGGTTTCCTTCTGGTTTTTATTGGAGGGTATTTCAACATACTGTCAACTTTAACTCTCTGAAATGAATGCACACGCCAGAGAGAAGTTTCGTGGAATGTTGCTTTCTGGGTTTTATTCCCGGATATTTCACTTCTCGCCATATTCTTCATACTGCTCAAACAAAGAATGATTCAAATCTATGCAATGAATACACACAGGTCAAAGCAGTTGCCCCGAAAGCTTCTCACTAGTTTTCATGTGAACACGTTTCGTTTCTGACTGCGAGCCTCCAGGCACCACTTAATATCCCTTCACAGATTCCTCAAACACAGAGTTTCCAAACTGGGCAACGTAGTGGAAGCTTTCACTCTCTGAAATGAATGCACCTGTCAGAGATCAGTTTCTTGGAACGTTTCTTTCTGGGTTTTATTTCCAAGCATTTAACTTTACGCCATAGTGTTCAATCACGGCAAAATATCACTTTTTCAGTTTTAAAGGAACAGTGCTCGAACACTGCCTTATGAGGAAAGAGGTGTCATTCTCTTAGTGGAATGCACACATCACAAAGCCATCTCTCGTAAAGCTTCACTCCAGTATTAATCAGAAGATATTTCCTATTTCCCCACAGGCCTCAATGTGTCTCCGAATGTCCCTTTGCGAATCCATCTATGACGAGTATCTATCTCTCTATGACGCAGTATCAACAGTATGACATTTCCTTTCTCACCACAGGAATACTTTCTCACCACAGATATCTGGGCGCCACTTAATATCCCTTCCCAGATCCCTCAAAGACAGAGTTTCCAAACTGGGCAACGTAGTCAAAGCTTTAACTCTCTGAAATGAATGCACACCCCAGAGAGCAGGTTCTTGGAACGTTGCTCTCTGGTTTTGATTTCCGCATATTTCACTTTATGCCATACTCTCCAACGCACTGCCAAATAACACTTTTTCAGTTTTACAGGAACAGTGTTTGAACACTGCTATGGAAAAAAGGTATAACGCCCTGTGGAATGAACACATCACAACGCACTTTCTCAGAAACCTTCTCTCCAGTTTTTATCTGAAGATATCTCCTACTTAACGTCAAGCGCGAATGTGCTCCCGAATGTCCCTTCACAAATCCGTCCATGATGCACTTTCAAAACAGCATAAGAGAAAGAAAGTTTTATCTATGTGAGACGCATAGACTTATCTATCACAAAGCAGTTTCACAGAAAGCTTCTTTCCACTTGCTTTCTGAGGATACTTGCTTTTTCACCATAGCCATCCATGTACTCCCAAATGTCCCATGGTAGCTTATTCTCCAAATGGGATTTCCCAGTCCTCTATGAGAAGAAAGGTATAACTCTGTCAGTGGAATGCACACGTAAGAATCCAGCTCCATGGAAATCTTCTCTCCAGTATCTATCTGAAGATATTTCCCTTTTCACCATAAGCATCAAAATGCTCCCGAGGATCCCTTAGCTGACCAACGTAAAACAGTGTTAGAATACTTGTCAATGAAGCAGAAGCTTAAATGTGCGAGTGGAATGCACTTGACATAGAGCAGTTTCACAGAAGGTTTTCCTCTGGTTTTTATTGGAGGGTATTTTTTTCTCAGCATATTCTTAAGAGTGTTCCCAAATGTCCTCTCTCAGTTTTCACAGAAACAGTGATTTCAGACTGCTCAATACAAAGAATGATTTAACTCTGTGAGATGGATACACACATCACAAACCAGGTTCTCCGAAAGCTTCTGTCCAGTTTTCATTCTAAGACGTTTCTTTTCTCACCGGAAACATCCAGGCGCAACTTAATATCCCTTCACAGATTAATCAGAGACAGAGACAAAAAAATGGACAACGTAGTGTCACCATTAACTCTCTGAAATGAATGCACACGCCGGAGAGAATTTTCTTGGTACGTTGCTTTCTGGGTTTTATTCCTGGATATTCCACTTTTCGCCATATTCTTCAAAGCGCGGTAAAGTATCCCTTTCTCAGTTTTACAGGAACAGAGTTGAAACACTCTCTCATGAGAAAAGAGGTATAACACCCTGGGTGGAATGCACACATCACAAGGCAGTTTCTCCGACAGCTTCTCTCCAGTTTTATCTGGTGATATTTCCTATTTCCCCAGAAGCCTTAGTGTGCAACCAAACATCCTTCGGAAATTTGTCCATGACGCAGTTTCAAAACTGTGTAATAGAAGGAAAGATTTATCTCAGTGAGATGAATAGAAATATCTATTACAAAGCAGTGTGAGAGAATGCTTCTTTCCAGTTTTTGTCTGAGGATAATTCCTTTTTCACCATAGCCTTCTGTATACTCCCAAATGTCCCCTGGTAGCGTTTCTCCAAACAGGATTCTCCAATCCTCTATAAGAAGAAAAGTTTCACTCTGTGAGTGGAATGTACAGGTCAAGGCACCTCCTCAGAAATCTTCTCACCAGTATCTCTCTGAAGATATTTCCGTTTCACTGTTAGCCTCAAAGTGCTCTCGAGTATCCCTCAGCAGACGAACCTAAAACAGTGTCAGAATATTGCCCAATCAAAACAGAAGCTTAACAGTGCGAGTAGACTTCATGTGGCCTAGAGCTGTTTCACAAAATGTTTCCTTCTGCTTTTAATTGGAGATTATGTCTTTTTCAGCATATTCTTAAGAGTGTTCCCAAATGTTCTTTCTCAGGTTCCACAGAAACAGTGATTTCAAACTGCTCAATACAAAGAATGATTTAACACTATGAGATGGATACACACATCACAAACCAGGTTCTCCAAAAGCTTCTCTCCACTTTTCATTCTAAGACGTTTCCTTTCTCACTGGAAGCCTAGGGCGCCACTTAATATCCCTTCACAGATTCCTCAAACACAGAGTTTCCAAACTGGGCAACGTAGTGGAAGCTTTCACTCTCTGAAATGAATGCACTCCTCAGAGAGCAGTTTCTCGGAATGCTTCTTTCTGGGTTTTATTTCCAGATATTTCACTTTTCGCCATAGTCTTCCACGTGCTGCAAAATACCACTTTTTCAGTTTTACAGGAACAGTGTTCGAACACTGTCTTATGAGAAAAGAGGTATATTTCCCTGAGTGGTATGCACACATCACAATGCTGTCTCTCGGAAAGCTTCACTCCAGGATTTATTAGAAGATATTTCCTATTTCCCCACAGGCCTGAATGTATCTCCGATAGTCCCTTCGCAAATCCGTGTACGATGAGTATCAATCCGTCTATGACGCAGTAACAACACTATGACGAGTGGAATGCACACGTCACAAGGGAGCTCCTCGGAATTCTTCTCTCCTGTATCTATTGGAAGATATTTCCGTTTTCACTGTAAGCCTCAAGGGGCTCCCGAGTATCCCTTAGCTGACTCACCTAAAACAGTGTTAGAATACTGCTCAATGAAAACAGAAGTTTAACTGTGTGAATGCAATTCAAGTGACCTAGAGAAGTTTCACATAGAATTTCCTTCTGATTTTTATCGGAAGGTATTCCTTTTTCAGCACATTCTTAAGAGCGTTCGCAAATCTCCTTTCTCAGGTTCCACAGAAACAGTGATTTGAAACTGCTCAATACAAAGAATGGTTGAACTCTATGAGATGAACACACATCACAAAGCAGTTGCTCTGAAAGCTTCTCTCCACTTTTTATTGGAAGACGTTTCCTTTTTCACCGCAAGCATCCAGGTGCCACTTAATATCCCTTCACAGATTAGTCAGAGACAGAGTTTCCAAACTGGGCAACGTAGTGGAAGCTTTCACCCTCTGAAATGAATGCACTCCTCAGAGAGCAGTTTCTTGGAACGTTTCTTTTTGGGTTTTATTTCAGGAAATTTCACTTTTCGCCATAGTCTTCAATGTGCTGCAAAATATCGCACTTTCAGTTTTACAGGAAAGGGTACGAACACTGCCTTATTAGAAGGGAGGTGTAATTCCCTGAGTGGAATGCATACATCACAAAGCGGTCTCTTGGAATCCTTCACTCCAGTATTTATCAGAAGATACTTCCTATTTCCCCACAGCTTGAATGTGTCTCTGAATATCACTTCGCGAATCCGTGTATGATGAGTATCAATCCATCTAGGACGCAGTATCAACACTATGACCAGTGCAATGCACATGTCACAAAGGAGCTCCTCAGAAATCTTCTCTCCAGTATCTATTTGAAGATATTTCCATTTTCACCATAAGCCTCAAGGCGCTCCCGTGTATCCCATAGCAGGCTCACCTAAGGAGTGTTAGAATACTGCTCAATGAAAACGAAACTTAACTGTGCGAATGCAATTCACGTGACCTAGGGCAGTTTCACAGAAAGTGTCCTTCCGGTTTTTAACGGAGGGTATTACTTTTTCAGCATACTCTTAAGAGCGTTCCCTAATATCCTTTCTCAGGTTCCACAGAAACAGTGATTTCAAACTGCTCAATCCAAAAATGATTCAACTCTATGTGATGAACACACACATCACAAAGCACTTGCTCCGAAAGCTTCTCTCCACTTCTCATCAGAAAACGTTTCCTTTCTCACCACAAGAATCCGGGTACCAGTTAATATCCCTTCCCAGATTACTCAAAGACAGAGTTTCCACCCTGGGCAACCTAGTGGAAGCTCTAGCTCTCTGATATGAATGCACACCCCAGAGAACAGTTTCTTGGAACGTTTCTTTCTGGTTTTTCCGGATATTTCACTTTTTGTCATAATATTCAACGCGCTGCAAAATATCACTTTTTCAGTTTTACAGGAAGAGTGCTCAAACACTGCTATGACAAAAAAGGAATAACGCCCTGCCTGTGGAAAGCACACATCACAACGTAATTTCTCAGAAAGCTTCTCTCCAGTTTTTTCCTGAAGATATCTCCCATTTAACGTCAAGCACGAATGTGTTCCCGAATGTCCCTTCGCAAGCCCATCCATGACGAGTTTCAAAACTGCGTAATAGAAAGAAAGCTTTTTCTAGGTGATGTGCATAGACATATCTATCACAAAGCAGTTTCAAGAAAGTGTCTTTCCTGTTTTTGTCTGAGGATAATTCCTTTTTCACCATAGTCGTCTGTATACTCACAAATGTCCCCTGGTAGCCTTGTCTCCAAATGGGATTCCCCAATCCTCTGTGAGAATGAAGGTTTCACTCTGTGAGTGGAATGTACACGTCAAAAGCACCTCCTTGGAAATCTCCTCTCCAGTATCTATCTGAAAATATTTCCGTTTTCACCATAAGTCTCAAAGTACTCCCGAGTGTCCCTAGCTGACTCAACTAAAACAGTGTTAGAATACTGCCCAATGAAACCAGAAGCTTTACAGTGCGATTTGGCTTCATGTGGCCTAGAGAAGCTTTACAGAATGTTTCTTTCTGCTTTTAATTGGAGATTATGTCTTTTACAACATACTCTGAAGAGTCTTCCCAAATGTCCTTTCTCAGTTTCCACAGAAACAGTGATTTCAAACTGCTCAATACAAAGAATGATTTAACTCTATGAGATGGATACACACATCACAAACCAGGGTCTCTCGAATGCTTCTCTACAGTTTTCATTGTAAGATGTTTCCTTTGTTACCGCAGGCATCCCGGCGCCACCTAATATCCCTTCACAGATTAATCAGAGACAGAGTTTCCAAACAGGGCAATGTAGTGTCAACTTAACTCTCTGAAATGAATGTACACGCCAGAGATAAGTTCTTGGAACGTTGCTTTCTGGGTTTTATCCCCGGATATTTCACTTTTCGCCATATTCTTCAAAGCGCTGCAAAATATCCCTTTTTCAATTTCACACGAACAGTGTTCAAACACTATCTTATGAGAAAAGAGGAATAACTCCCTGGGTGGAAAGCACACATCACAAAGCGGTTTCTCCGATCGCTTCTCTCCAGTATTTTTCTGGTGATATTTCCTATTTCCCCAGAAGCCTTAGTGTGCAACCAAACGTCCCATCGGAAATTTGTCCATGATGCAGTTTCAAAACTGCGTAATAGAAAGAAAGATTTATCTAAGTGAGATGAATAGACATATCTATTACAAAGCAGTGTGAGAGAATGCTTCTTTCCAGTTTTTGTCTGAGGATAATTCCTTTTTCGCCATAGCCGTCTGTATACTCCCAAATGTCCCCTGGTAGCCTTTTCTCCAAACGGGATTCCCCAATCCTCTATGAGAAGAAAAGTTTCACTCTGTGAGTGGAATGTACACGTCAAAAGCACCTTCTCGGAAATCTTCTCTCCGTTACCACCAGAAGCGTCAGTGCGCTCGCAAGTGTCCCCTAGATGACACATCTAAAACAGTGTTAGAATACTGCCCAATGAAAAGAGAAGCTTAACAGTGCAAGTGAACTTCACGTGGGCTAGAGCAGATTCACAGAAAGTTTCCTTCTGGTTTTTATTGGAGGTTATGTCTTTTTCAGCCTATTCGGAAGTGCGTTCCCAAATGTCCTTCCTCAGGTTCCACAGAAATGGTGATTTCAAAATGCTCAATCCAAAGAATGATTCAAATCTATGAGGTGAATAAAGACAGCACAAAGCAGTTGCTCCAAAATCTTCTCACCAGTTTTCATGCAAAGGTGTTTCCTTTCTTACTGGAAGTCTCCGGGTGCCACTTAATATCCCTTCACAAATTACTCAAACACCGAGTTTCCAAACTGGGCAATGTAGTGGAAGATTTAACTCTCGGAAATGAATGTACACCCCAGAGAGCAGTTACTTGGAACGTTTCTTTCTGGTTTGTATCTCTGGATATTTCACTTTTCGCCATAGTCTTCAACGTGCTGCCAAATATCACTTTTTCAGTCTTACAGGAACAGTGCTCCAACACTTCTGTGAAAAAAAGTATAACGCCCTGTGGAATGCACACATCACAATGCAGTTTCTCAGAAAGCTTCTTTCCAGTTTTTATCTGAAGATATCTCCTATTTAACTTCAACCCCAAATGTGCTCCCGAATGTCACCATTCAAATCCGCTCATGACGCAGTTTCAAAGCTGCGTAATAGAAAGGAAGTTTTATCTATATGAGACGCATAGACATATCTATCACAAAACAGTTTAACAGATAGCTTCTATCCAGTGTTTGTCTGAGGATACTTGCTTTTTCACCATAGCCGTCCATATACTCAAAATGTCCCGTAGTAGCTTATTCTCCAAATGGGATTCCCCCATTCTCTATGAGAAGAAAGGTATAACTCTGTGAGTGGAATGCACATATAACATACCAGCTACACGGAAATCTTCTCTCCAGTATCTATCTGAAGACATTGACCTTTTCACCGTAAGACTCAAAGCGCAACCGAGTATCCCTTAGCTGACTCACCTAAGACAGTGTTAGAATACTGGTCAATGAAAAGGGAAGCTTAAATGTGTGAGTGGAATGCACGTGACCTAGAGCAGTTTCATAGATAGTTTTCTTCTGGTTTTTATTGGAGGGTAATTCCTTTTCAGCATATTCTTAAGAGTCTTCCCCAATGTCCTTTCTCAGTTTCCACAGAAACAGTGATTTCAAACTGCTCAACAGAAAGAATAATTTAACTCTATGAGATGGATACCCACATCAAAAACCAGGTTCTCCAAAAGCGTCTCTCCAGTTTTCATTATAAGGCATTTCCTTTCTCACCGTAAGCATCCGGGCACCACTTAATATCCCTTCACAGATTAATCAGGGACAGAGTTTCCAAACTGGGCAACGTAGTGTCAACGTTAACTCTCTGAAATGAATGCACTCGCCAGAGTGAAGTTTCTTGGAACGTTGTTTTCTGTGTTTTATCCCCGGATATTTCACTTTTTGCCATATTCGTCAAAGGGCTGCAAAATATCCCGTTTTTAGTTTTACAGGAACAGTGTTCAAACACTGTCTTAAGAGAAAAGAGGTGTAACTCCCAGGTGGAACGCACACATCACAAAGCGCTTTCTCCCACAGCTTCTCTCCAGTATTTATCTGGTGATATTTCCTATTTCCCCATAAGCTCAAGGTGCTCCTGAATGTCATTTCGAGAATCTGTCCATGACGCAGTTTCAAAACTGCTTAATAGAAAGAAAGATTTACCGAAGTGAGATGAATAGATATATCTATTACAAATCAGTGTGATAGAACGCTTCCTGCCAGTTTTAGTCTGAGGATAATTCTTTTTTCACCATAGAAGTCTGTATACTCCCAAATGTCCCCTGGTAGCCTTTTCTCCAACCGGGATTCCCCAATCGTCTAGGAGAAGAAAGGTTTCACTCTGTGAGTGGAATGTACACCTCAAAAGCATCTCCTCGGAAATCTTCTCTCCAGTATCTACCTGAAGATACTTCCGTTTTCTCCATAATCCTCAAAGCGCTCCCGAGTGTCCCTTAGCTGACTAACCTAAAACAGTGTTAGAGCACTGTCCAATGAAAAAAGAAGCTTAAATGTTTGAGTGGAATGCACGTGACGTAGAGCAGTTTCACAGAAAGCTTCCTTCTGGTTTTTTTTGGTGGTTATGTCTTTTTCACCATATTCTTAAGAGCGCTCCCAAGTGTCCTTTCTCAGGTTCCACAGAAATAGTGATTTCAAAGTGCTCAATACAAAGAATGATTCAATTCTATGAGGTGAATACACACAGCTCAAAGCAGTTGCTCCGAAAGCTTCTCACCAGTTTTCATACGAAGACGTTTCCTTTCTCACTGGAAGCCTCCAGGCGCCACTTAATATCCCTTCTCAGATTGCTCAAAGACAGAGTTTCCAAACTGGGCAACGTAGTGGAAGCTTTCACTCTCTGAAATGAATGGACTCGTCAGAGAGCAGTTTCTTCGAATGCCTCTTTCTGGGTTTTATTTCCAGATATTTCACTTTTCAGTATAGTCTTCAACGCGCTGCAAAATATCACTTTTTCAGTTTTACAGGAAGAGTGTTCAAACACTGCCTTATGAGAAAAGAGGTATAATTCCCTGAGTGTAATGCACACATCACAAAGCAGTCTCTCGGAAAGCTGCACCCCAGTATTTATCAGAAGATATTTCCTGTTTCCCCACAGGCCTGAATGTGTCTCCGAACGTCCCTTCGCGAATCCGTGTCTGATGAGTATCAATCCGTCTATGACGCAGTATCAACATTCTGACGAGAGGAATGCACACGTCACGAAGGAGCTCCTCGTAAATCTTCTCTCCAGTACCTATCGGAAGATATTTCCATCTTCACTGTAAGCCTCAGGGCGCTCCCAAGTATCCCTTAGCTGTCTCACCTAAAACAGTGTTAGAATACTGCTCAATGCAAACAGAAGCTGAACTGTGAGAATGCAATTCAAGTGACCTAGAACAGTTTCACAGAAAGTTTCCTTCTGGTTTTTATCAGAGGGTACTCCTTTTTCAGCATATTCTTAAAACTGTTCCCAAATATCCTGTCTCAGGTTCCACAGAAACAGTGATTTCAAACTGCTCAATCCTAAGAATGATTTGCCTCTATGAGATGAATACACCCATCACAAAGCACTTGCTCCGAAAGCTTCTTTCCTCTTCTCATTGGAAGACTTTTCGTTTCTCACCACAGGTGTCAGAGCGCCACTTGATATCCCTTCCCAGATTCCTCAAAGACAGATTTTCCGAACTAGACAACGTAGTAGAAGCTTTAACTCTCTGAAATGAATGCACACCACAGAGAGCAGTTTCTTGGAACGTTTCTTTCTGGTTTGTATTTCCGGATTATTACACTTTTGGCCATAGTCTTCAAGGCACTGCCACGTATCACTTTTTCAGTTTTACAGGAACAGTGCTCAAATACTGCTATGAGAAAAAAGGTATAACGCCCTGTGGAATGCACACATCATAACGCAGTTTCTCAGAAACTTTTTTCCAGTTTTTATCTGAAGATATCCCCTATTTAACGTCAAGCGCGAATGTGCTCCCGAATATCCCTTCGCATACCCGTCCATGATGCAGTTTAAAAACTGCCTAATAGAAAGAAAGTTTTATTTATGTGAGATGCAGAGACATATCTATCACAAAGCAGTTTCACAGAAAGCTTCTTTCTAGTTTTTGTCAGAGGATACTTGCTTTGTCACCATAGCCGTCCAATACTCTCAAATGTCTGCCGTTAGCTTATTCTCCAAATGGGATTCTCCCATTTTCTATGAGAAGAAGGGTATAACATTGTGAGTGGCATGGACACGTAACAAAGCAGCTTCATGGAAATGTCTCCAGTGTCTATCTGAAGATATTGCCCTTTTCACCGTAAGCCTCAATGTGCTCCCGAGTATCCCTTAGCTGAATCACCTAAAACAGTGTTAGAATACTGGTCAATGAAAACAGAACATTAAATGTGCGAGTGGAATGCACGTGACCTAGAGCAGTTTCACAGAAAGTTTCCTTCTGGTTTTTATCGGAGGGTATTCCTTTTTCAGCATATTCTTAAGAGCGTTCCCAAATATCCTTTCTCAGGTTCCATGGAAACAGAGATTACAAACTGCTCAATCCAAAGAATGATTTAACTCTATGAGATGAACACAAACATCACATAGAACTTGCTCGGAAAGCTTCTCTCCACTTCTAATCGGAAGATGTTTCCTTTCTCAACACAGGAATCCAGGTGCTACGTAATATCTCGGAACGTTTCTTTCTGGTTTGTATTTCTGGATATTTCACTTTTTGCCAGAGTCTTCAACGTGCTGCCAAATATCACTTTCTCAGTCTTACAGGAACAGTGCTCAAACACTCCTATGAGGAAAAAGGTATAACGCCCTGTGGAATGCACACATTACAACGCAGTTTCTCAGAACGCTTCTCTCCCGTTTTTGTCTGAAGATATTCATATTTAACATCAAGCGCGAATGTGCTCCCAAATATCCCTTCACCAATCCGTCCATGATGCAGTTTGAAAACTTCGTAATAGAAAGAAAGTTTTATCTATGTGAGATGCATAGACGTATCTATCACAAAGCAGTTTCACAGAAAGCTTTTTCCGGTTTTTGTCTGACGATACTTGCTTTATCACCACAGCCGTCTGTATACTCCAAAATGTCCCGTGGTAGCTTATTCTCTAAATGGGATTCCCCTGTCCTCTCTGAGAAGAAAGGTATAACTCTGTGAGTGGAATGCACAGGTAACAAAGCATCTCCAAGGAAATCTTCTCTCCAATATCTATCTAAAGACATTGCCCTTTTCACCGTAAGCCTCAATGTGCTCCCGAGTATCCCTTACCTGACTCACCTAACACAGTGTTACAATACTGGTCAATGAAAACAGAAGCTTAAATGTGCGAATGCAATGCATGTGACCTAGAGCAATTTCACAGAAGGTTTCCATCTTGTGTTTATTGGAGGGTATTTCTTTTTCAACATATTCTTAAGAGTGTTCCCAAATGTCCTTTCCTAGTTTCCACAGAAACAGTGATTTCAAACTGCTCAGTTCAAAGAATGATTTAACTGTATTTGATGGATACACACATCACAAACCAGGTTCTCCGAAAGCTTCTCTCCAGTTTTCATTATAAGATGTTTCCTTTCTCACCGCCAGCATCCGGGCACCACTTAATCTCCCTTCACAGATTAATCAGAGACAGAGTATCCAAACTGGGCAAGGTAGTGTCAACTTTAACTCTCTGAAATGAATGCACATGCCAGACAGAAGTTTCCTGGAACATTGCTTTCGGGGTTTTATTCCCGGATATTTCACTTGACGCCATATTCTTCCAAGCACTGCAAAATATCCCTTTTTCAGTTTTACAGGAACAGTGTTCAAACACCGTCTTACGAGAAAAGAGGTATAACTTCCTGGGTGGAATGCACACATCACAAAGCGGTTTCTCCGGAAGCTTCTCTCCAGTTTTTATCTGGTGATATTTCCTATTTCCCCCAAGCCTTAATGTGAAACCCAACGTCCCTTCAGCAATCCATCCATGATGCAGTTTCAAAACTGCGTAATAGAAAGAAACATTTATTGAAGTGAGATGAATAGAGATATCTATTACAAAGCAGTGTGATACAATGCTTCTTTCCAGATTTTGTCTGAGGATAATTCCTTTTTCACCATAGCTGTCTGTATAGTCCCGAATGTCCCCTGGTAGCGATTTCTCCAAATGGGATTCCCAATCCTCTATGAGAAGAAAGGTTTCATTCTGTGAGTGGAATGTCCACGTCAAGAGCACCTCCTCCGAATTCTCTCCAATATCCATCTGAAGATATTTCCGTTTTCACCATAAGCTTCAGTGCGCTCCAGAGTGTCCCTTAGCTGACTAATCTAAAACAGTGTTACAATACTGCCCAATGAAAACAGAAGCTTACCAGTGCGAGTGAAAATCACGTGGCCTAGAGTAGTTTCACAGAAAGTTTCATTCTGATTTTTATTGGAGGTTCTGTCTTTTTCGCATATTCTTAAGAGCGTTCCCAAATGTCCTTTCTCAGCTTCCACAGAAACAGTGATTTCAAACTGCTCAATCTAAAGTTTGATTCAACTCTGTGAGATGAATACACACAACACCAAGCCATTGCTCTGAAAGCTTCTCACCACTTTTCATGCAAAGGCGTTTCCTTTCTCACGGGAAGCCTCTGGGAGCCACTTAATATCCCTTCCCAGATTCCTCAAAGACAGTGTTTCCAAACTGGGCAACGTTTTGAAAGCTTTAACTCTCCGAAATGAATGCACTCGTCAGAGAGCAGTTTCTTGGAACGCTTCATTCTTCGTTTTATTCCCGGATATTTCACTTTTTGCTGTGTTCTCCAAAGCGCTGCAAAATATCGCTTTTTAGTTTTACAGGAACTGGGTTCAAACACCGTCTAAACCGAAAAGAGGTAAAACTCCCTGGGTGGGTTGCCCACATCACAAAGCGGTTTCTCTGAAAGCTTCTCTCCGGTTTTTATCTAGTGATATTTCCTATTGCCCCAAAAGCCTTAAGATGTTCCCGAACGTCCCCTCCGGAATCTGTCTATGATGCAGTTTCAAAACTGCTTAATAGAAAGAAAGATTTATCTAAGTGAGATGCATAGACATATCTATTACAAAGCAGTGTAAGAGAACACTTCTTCCCAGGTTTCGCCTGAGGATAATTCCATTTTCACCACAGCCGTCTGTATACTACCGAATGTGCCCTGGTAGCGTTTTCTCCAAAGGGGATTCCCCAATCCTCTACGAGAAGAAAGGTTTCACTCTGTGAGTGGAATGTACACATCAAAAGAACGTCCTCGGATATCTTCTCTCCACTATGTATCTGAAGATATTTCCGTTTTCACCATAACCCTCAAAGCGTTCCCTAGTGTCCCTTAGCTGACTCACCTAAAGCAGTGTTAGAATACTGCCCAATGAAAACAGAAGCTTAACAGTGCGAGTGGACTTCACGTGGCTTAGAGCAGATTCACGGAAAGTTTCCTTCTGGATTTTATCAAAAGTATTAGTTTTTCAGCACATTTTTAAGAGCGTGCCAAAATATCCTTTCTCAGGTTCCACAGAAACAGTGATTTCAAACTGCTCAATCCAAAGAATGATTTAACTCTATAAGATGAATACACACATCACAAAGCTTCTCTCCACTTCTCATCAGAAGGTGTTTCCTTTCTCACCACTGGAATCCGAGCGCCACTTACTATCCCTTCCCAAATTCCTTAAAGACAGAGTTTCCAAACTGGGCAATGTAGTGGAAGCTTTAACTCTCTGAAATGAATGCACACACCCCAGAGAGCAGTTTCTTGGAACGTTTCTTTCTGGTTTTGATCTCCTATTTAAGGTCAAGTGCAAATGTGCTCCTGAATGTCCCTTCTTAAATTCATCCATGATGGAGTTTTAAAACTGTGTAATAGAACAAAAGTTTTACCTTTGTGCGATGCATAGACATATCTATCACAAAGCAGTTTCACAGAACTTTTCTTTCCAGTTTGGTCTGAGGATACTTAATTTTTCACCATAGCCGTCCATATACTCTCAAATATCCCATGGTAGCTTATTCTCCAAATGGAATTCCCCCCAACACTATGAGAAGAGAGGTATAACTCTGTGAGTGGAATGCACACGTAACAAAGCAGCTCGACGGAAATGTTCTCAAGATTATCTATCTGAAGATATTGCCCTTTTCACCATAAGCCTCGAAGCGCTCCCAAGTATCCCTTTGCTGTCCCACCTCAAACAGTGTTAGAATACTCGTCAATGAAAACAGAAGCTTAAATGTGCGAGTGAAATGCACGTGACCTAGAGCAGTTTCACAGAAGGTTTCATTCTGGTTTTTACTGGAGGGTATTTCTTTTTCAGCATATTCCTAAGAGTGTTCCCAAATGTCCTTTCTCAGTTTCCACAGAAACAGTGATTTCATACTGCTCTAGACAAAGAATGATTTAACTCTATGAGATTGATACACACATCAGAAACCTTGTTCTCCAAAATCTTCTCTCCAGTTTTCTTTTTAAGACGTTTCCTTTCTCAATGCAAGCATCCGGGCGCCACTTAATACCCCTTCACAGATTAATCAGAGACAGAGTTTCCAAACTGGACAACGTAGTGTCAACTTTAACTCTCTACAATGAATGCACACACCAGAAAGAAGTTTCCTGGAATGTTGCTTTCTGGGTTTTATTCCCGGATATTTCACTTTTCACTGTATTCTTCAAAGAACTGCAAATATCCTTTTTTTCAGTTTTACAGGAACAGTGTTCAAACACTGTCTTAGGAGAAAAGAGGTATAACTCCCTGAGAGGATTGCACACATCACAAAGGTGTTTCTCCGAAAGCTTCTCTCCAGTTTTTATCTGGTGATATTTCCTATTTCCCCAGAAGCCTTCATGTGCTCACGAATGTCCTTCAAGATTCCGTCCACGACGTAGTTTCAAAACTGCGTAAAAGAAAGAAAGATTTATCTAAGTGAGATGAATAGACATATCTATTACAAAGCAGTGTGAGAGAACGCTTCTTTCCGGTTTTTGCCTGAGGATAATTCCTTTCCCAACATAGCCGTCTGTATACTCCACAAAGTCCCCTGCTAGTAATTTCTCCAAACGGGATTCCCCAATCCTCTATGAGAAGAAAGATTTCACTCTGTGAGTGGAATGTACACATCAAAAGCACCTCCTCGGAAATCTTCTCTCCAGTATCTCTCTGAAGATATTTCCGGTTTCACCATAAGCCTCAAAGTGCTCCTGAGTGTCCCTTAGCAGACGAATCTAAAACAGTCTTAGAATACTGCTCAATATACACAGAAGCTTAACAGTGCGAGTGGACTTCACGTGGCCAAGGGTAGTTTCAGAGAAAGTTTCCTTCTGGTTTTTTTGGAGGTTATGTCTTTTTCAGCATATTCAGCATATTCTTGGGAGCACTCCCAAATGTCCTTTCTCGGGTTCCACAGAAAGAGTGATTTCAAACTGCTCAATCCAAAGAATAATTCAACTCAATGAGATGAATACACAGAGCACATAGCAGTTGCTCTGAAAGCTTCTCACCAGTTTTCATACGAAGACGTTTTCTTCCTCACCGGAAGCCTTCGGGCGCCACATTATATCCCTTCACAGATTCCTCAAAGACAGAGTTTCC
Source organism: Macaca fascicularis (assembly GCF_037993035.2). Taxonomy (NCBI): domain Eukaryota; kingdom Metazoa; phylum Chordata; class Mammalia; order Primates; family Cercopithecidae; genus Macaca; species Macaca fascicularis. Next base: position 45,531,512 of record NC_088385.1, on the reverse strand, counting down.
AACCTGGGCAACGTAGTGGAAGCTTTCACTCTCTGTAATGAATGCACTTGTCAGACATCAGTTTCTTGGAACGCTTCTTTCTAGGTTTTATTTCCAGATATTTCACTTTTCGCCATAGTTTTCAAAGCGCATCACAATATCACTTTTTCAGTTTTACATGAACAGCGTTCGAACACTGCCTTATGAGAAAAGAGGTATATTTCCCTGAGTAGAATGCACACATCACAAAGCAGCCTGAGGGGGCTCGCAAGTATCCCTTAGCTGACTCACCTAAAACAGTTTTAGAATACTGCTCAATGAAAACAGAAGCTTAACTGTAGGAATGCAATTCAGGTGACAGAGCAGTTTCACAGAAAGTTTCCTTCTGGTTTTTATCGGAGGGTATTCCTTTTTCAGCATATTCTTCAGAGTGTTTCCAAATTTCCTTTCTCAGTTTCCTCAGAAACAGTGATTTCAAACTGCTCAACAGAAAGAATGATTTAACTCTATTAGATGCATACCCACATCAAAAACCAGGTTCTCCAAAAGCGTCTCTCCAGTTTTCATTATAAGTTGTTTCCTTTCTCACCATAAGCATCCAGGCACCACTTAATATCCCTTCACAGATTAATCAGGAACAGAGTTTCCAAACTGGGCAACGTAGTGTCAACGTTAACTCTCTGAAATGAATGCACACGCCAGAGGGAAGTTTCTTGGAACGTTGGTTTTGTGTTTTATCCCTGGATATTTCACTTTTTGCCATATTCCTCAAAGGGCTGCAAAATATCCCGTTTTTAGTTTTACAGGAACAGTGTTCAAACACTGTCTTAAGAGAAAAGAGGTGTAACTCCCAGGTGGAACGCACACATCACAAAGCGGTTTCTCCGACAGCTTCTCTCCAGTATTTATCTGGTGATATTTCCTATTTCCCCATAAGCTCAAGGTGCTCCTGAATGTCATTTCGAGAATCTGTCCATGACGCAGTTTCAAAACTGCATAATAGAATTAAAGATTTACCGAAGTGAGATGAATAGATATATCTATTACAAATCAGTGTGATAGAACGCTTCCTGCCAGTTTTAATCTGAGGATAATTCTTTTTTCCCCATAGAAGTCTGTATACTCCCAAATGTCCCCTGGTAGCCTTTTCTTCAAACGGGATTCCCCAATCGTCTAGGAGAAGAAAGGTTTCACTCTGTGAGTGGAATGTACACCTCAAAAGCACCTCCTTGGAAATCTTCTCTCCAGTATCTACCTGAAGATACTTCCGTTTTCTCCATAAGCCTCAAAGCAATCCCGAGTGTCCCTTAGCTGACTAACCTAAAACAGTGTTAGAGCACTGTCCAATGAAAAAAGAAGCTTAAATGTTTGAGTGGAATGCACGTGACATAGAGCAGTTTCACAGAAAGCTTCCTTCTGGTTTTTTTTGGTGGTTATGTCTTTTTCACCATATTCTTAAGAGCGCTCCCAAGTGTCCTTTCTCAGGTTCCACAGAAACAGTGATTTCAAACTGCTCAATACAAAGAATGATTTAATTCTATGAGGTGAATACACACAGCTCAAAGCAGTTGCTCCGAAAGCTTCTCACCAGTTTTCATGTGAAGATGTTTCCTTTCTCACTGGAAGCCTCCAGGCGCCACTTAATATCCCTTCTCAGATTCTTCAAAGACAGAGTTTCCAAACTGGGCAATGTAGTGACACCATTAACTCTCTGAAATGAATGCACACGCCAGAGAGAATTTTCTTGGCACGTTGCTTTCTGGGTTTTATTCCCGGATATTTCACTTTTCGCCATATTCTTCAAAGCGCAGTAAAATATCCCTTTCTCAGTTTTACAGGAACAGAGTTGAAACACTGTCTCACCAGAAAAGATGTATAACTCCCTGGGTGGAATGCGCACATCACACGGCAGTTTCTCCAACAGCTTCTCTCCAGTTTTATCTGGTGATATTTCCTATTTCCCCAGAAGCCTTATTGTGCAACCAAACATCCTTCGGAAATTTGTCCATGACGCAGTTTCAAAACTGTGTAATAGAAAGAAAGATTTATCTAAGTGAGATGAATAGACATATCTATTACAAAGCAGTGTGAGAGAACGCTTCTTTCCAGTTTTTGTATGAGGATAATTCCTTTTTCACCATAGCCATCTGTATACTCCCAAATGTCCCCTGGTAGCGTTTCTCCAAACAGCATTAGCCAATCCTCTATAAGAAGAAAAGTTTCACTCTGTAAGTGGAATGTACAGGTCAAAGGCACCACCTCGGAAATCTTCTCACCAGTATCTCTCTGAAGATATTTCCGTTTCACTGTTAGCCTCCAAGGGCTCTCAAGTATCTCTCAGCAGACGAACCTAAAACAGTGTCAGAATACTCCCCAATCAAAACAGAAGCTTAACAGTGCGAGTAGACTTCATGTGGCCTAGAGCTGTTTCACAAAAAGGTTCCTTCTGCTTTTAATTGGAGATTATGTCTTTTTCAGCATATTCTTAATAGTGTTCCCAAATGTCCTTTCTCAGTTTCCACAGAAATAGTGATTTCAAACTGCTCAATACAAAGAATGATTTAACTCTCTGAGATGGATACATACATCACAAACCAGGTTCTCCAAAAGCTTCTCTCCAGTTTTCATTCTAAGACGTTTCCTTTCTCACTGGAAGCCTGGGGCGCCACTTAATATCCCTTCACAGATTCCTCAAACACAGAGTTTCCAAACTGGGCAACGTAGTGGAAGCTTTCACTCTCTGAAATGAATGCACTCGTCAGAGAGCAGTTTCTTGGAACGCTTCTTTCTGGGTTTTATTTCCAGATATTCCACTTTTCACCATAGTCTTCCACGTGCTGCAAAATACCACTTTTTCAGTTTTACAGGAACAGTGTTCGAACACTGCCTTATGAGAAAAGAGGTATATTTCCCTGAGTGGTATGCACACATCACAATGCTGTCTCTCGGAAAGCTTCACTCCAGGATTTATTAGAAGATATTTCCTATTTCCCCACAGGCCTGAATGTATCTCCGATAGTCCCTTCGCAAATCCGTGTACGATGAGTATCAATCCGTCTATGACGCAGTAACAACACTATGACGAGTGGAATGCACACGTCACAATTGAGCTCCTCGGAATTCTTCTCTCCTGTATCTATTGGAAGATATTTCCGTTTTCAACGTAAGCCTCAAGGGGCTCCCGAGTATCCCTTAGCTGACTCACCTAAAACAGTGTTAGAATACTGCTCAATGAAAACAAAAGTTTAACTGTGTGATTGCAATTCACGTGACCTAGAGCAGTTTCACAGAAAGTTTCCTTCTGATTTTTATCGGAAGGTATTCCTCTTTCAGCACATTCCTAAGAGCGTTCGCAAATCTCCTTTCTCAGGTTCCACAGAAACAGTGAATTGAAACTGCTCAATACAAAGAATGATTGAACTCTATGAGATGAACACACATCACAAAGCAGTTGCTCTGAAAGTTTCTCTCCACTTTTTATCGGAAGACGTTTCCTTTTTCACCGCAAGCATCCAGGCGCCACTTAATATCCCTTCACAGATTAGTCAGAGACAGAGTTTCCAAACTGGGCAACGTAGTGGAAGCTTTCACTCTCTGAAATGAATGCACTCCTCAGAGAGCAGTTTCTTGGAAAGTTTCTTTTTGGGTTTTATTTCAGGATATTTCACTTTTCGCCATAGTCTTCAATGTGCTGCAAAATATCGCACTTTCAGTTTTACAGGAACAGGGTTCGAACACTGCCTTATTAGAAGGGAGGTGTAATTCCCTGAGTGGAATGCACACATTACAAAGTGATCTCTCAGAATCCTTCACTCCAGTATTTATCAGAAGATACTTCTTATTTCCCCACAGCTTGAATGTGTCTCTGAATATCACTTCGCGAATCCGTCTATGATGAGTATCAATCCATCTATGACGCAGTATCAACACTATGACCAGTCAATGCACACGTCACAAAGGAGCTCCTCAGAAATCTTCTCTCCAGTATCTATTTGAAGATATTTCCATTTTCACCTAAGCCTCAAGGCGCTCCTGTGTATCCCATAGCAGGCTCACCTAAAAGAGTGTTAGAATACTGCTCAATGAAAACCTAGAGCAGTTTCACAGAAGGTTTCCTTCCGGTGTTTATTGTAGGATATTTCTTTTTCAGCATATTCTTAAGAGTGTTCCCAAATGTCCTTTCTCAGTTTCCACAGAAACAGTGATTCGAACTGCTCAATACAAAGAATGATTTAACTGTATTTGATGGATACATACATCACAAACCAGGTTCTCCGAAAGCTTCTCTCCAGTTTTTGTTATAAGAGGTTTCCTTTCTCACCACCAACAACCGCACGCCAATTAATATCCCTTCACAGATTAATCAGAGACAGAGTTTCCTAACTGGGCAACGTAGAGTCAACTTTAACTCTCTGAAATGAATGCACACACCAGAGAGAGGTTTCTTGTAACATTGCTTTCTGGGTTTTATTCCTGGATATTTCGTTTTCACCATATTCTTCAAACTGCTGCAAAATATCCCTTTTTCAGTTTCACAGAAACAGTGTTCAAACACTGTCTTAGAGAAAAGAGGTATAAGTCCCTCGTAGAATGCACACATCACAAAGCGGTGTCTCTGAAAGCTTCTCTCCAGTTTTTATCTGGTGATATTTCCTATTTCCCCATAAGCCTTAATGTGCTCCCGAATGTCCCTTCGGGAATTCGTCCACGATGCAGTTTCAAAACTGTGTAATAGAAAGCAAAATTTACTTAAGTGAGATGAATAGACATATCTATTACAAAGCATTGTAAGAGGACGCTTCTTTACATTTTTTGTCTGAGGATAATTCCTTTTTCAACATAGCCGTCTGTATAATCCCGAATGTCCCCTGGTAGCGTTTCCTCAAACGGGATTCCCCAATCCTCTATGAGAAGAAAGGTTACAGTCTGTGAGTGGAATGTACACGTCAAAAACACCTCCTCAGAAATCTTGTCTCCAGTATCTATCTGAAGAAATTTCCGTTTTCATCATAAGCCTCAAAGCGCTCCCGAGTGTCCCTTATCTGACTCATCTAAAACAGCATTAGAATACTGCCCAATGAAAACATAAGCTTAACAGTGCGAGTGGACTTCACATGGACTGGAGCAGTTTCACAGAATGTTTCCTTCTGCTTTTAATTGGAGATTACATCTTTTTCAGCATATTCTTAAGATTCTTCACAAATGTCCTTTCTCAGTTTCCACAAAACAGTGATTTCAAACTGCTCAATACAAAGAATGATTTAACTCTACGGGATGGATACACACATCACAAACCAGGTTCTCAGATAGCTTCTCTCCAGTTTTCATTATAAGGCAATTCATTTCTCACCACAAGCATCCAGGCGCCACTTAATATCCCTTCACAGATTAATCAGAGACAGAGTTTTCTAACTGGGCAACGGAGTGTCAACAATAACTCTCTGAAATGAATGCACACGCCAGAGAAAAGTTTCTTGGAACGTTGCTTTCTGGGTTTTTTTCCTGGATATTTCACTTTTCACCATATTCTTCAAAGCACAGCAAAATATCCCTCTTTCAGTTTTACAGGAACAGTGTTCAAACACTGTCTTACGAGACAAGAGTTATAACTCCCTGGGTGGAATGCACACATCACAAAGCGGTTTCTCCGAAAGCTTCTCTCCAGTTTCTATCTGGTGATATTTCCTATTTTCCCATAAGGGTTAATATGCTCCCGAATGTCCCTTCAAGAATCTGTCCATGACACAGTTTCAAAATTGCGTAATAGAAAGAAAGATGTATATAAGTGAAATGAATAAACATATGTATTACCAAGCAGTGTGAGAGAACGCTTGTTTCCAGTTTCTGTCTGAGGATAATTCCTTTTTCGCCATAGCCGTCTGTGTACACCTGAATGTCCCCTGATAGTGTTTTCTCCACACGGGATTCACCAATCCTCTATGAGAAGAAAGGTTTCACTCTGTGAGTGGAATGTGTACGCCAAAGTCACCTCCTTGGAAATCTTCTCACCAGTATCTATCTGAAGATATTTCCGTTTTCACTATAAGCCTCAAAGTGCTCCCGGATGTCCCTTAGTTGTCTCACCTAAAAGAGTGTTAGACTACTGCCCAATGAAAACAGAAGCTTAACAGTATGAGTAGGCTTCACGTGACCTAGAGCAGTTTCACAGAAAGATTCCTTCTGGTGTTTATTGGAAGTTACGTTTTTTTCACCATATTCTTAAGGACGTTCCCAAATGTCCTTCCTCACATTCCACAGAAACAGTGATTTCACACTGCTAAATTCAAAGAATGATTCAGCTCTTTGAGGTGAATACACACAGCACAAAGCAGTTGCTCCGAAAGCTTCTCACCAGTGTTCATGCCAAGTCGTTTCCTTTCTCACTGGAAGCCTCCGGGCGCCACTTAATATCCATTCCCAGATTCCTCAAAGACAGAGTTTCCAAATTGGGCAACGAAGTGGAAGTTTTAACTCTCTGAAATGAAAGCACACCCCAGAGAGCAGTTTCTTGGAACGTTTCTTTCTGGTTTGTATTTCCGAATATTTCACTTTTTGCCATAGTCTTCAACGTGCTGCAAAATATCACTTTTTCAGGTTACACAAAAAGTGCTCAAACACTGCCTAATGAGAAAAGAGGTACAATTACCTCAGTGGAATGCACACATCACAAAGCAGTCTCTCGATAAGCTTCACTACAGTATTCATCAGAAGATATTTCCTATTTCCCCACAGGCCTGAATGTGTCTTGGAATTTCACTTCGTGAATCAGTCTATGACGAGTATCAATCCGTCTATGATGCAGTGTCAACACTATGACGAGTGGAATGCACATGTCACAAAAGAGCTCCTCGGAAATGTTCTCTCCAGTATCTGTCGGAAAATATTTGCATTTTCACCATAAGCCTCAAGGCGCTCCCGGGTATCCCTTATCTGACTCACCTATAACAGTGTTAGAATACTGCTCAATGAAAACAGAAGGTTAACTGTGAGAATGCAATTCACGTGACCTAGAGCAGTTTCACAGAATGTTTCCTTCTGGTTTTTAACGGAGGGTATTACTTTTTCAGCATATTCTTAAGAGAATTCCCTAAAAACCTTTTTCAGGGCCAGGCGCGGTGGCTCAAGCCTGTAATCCCAGCACTTTGGGAGGCCGAGACGGGCGGATCACGAGGCCAGGAGATCGAGAGATGATCCCGGCTAACATGGTGAAACCCCATCTCTACTAAAAAAAAAATACAAAAAAACTAGCCAGGCGAGGTGGCGGGCGCCTGTAGTCCCAGCTACTCGGGAGGCTGAGGCAGGAGAACGGCGTAAACCTGGGAGGCAGAGCTTGCATGAGCTGAGATCCGGCCCCTGCACTCCAGCCTGGGTGACAGAGCAAGACTCCGTCTCAAAAAAAAAAAAAAAAAACCTTTTTCGGGTTCCACAGAAACAGCGATTTCTAACTGCTCAATCCAAAGAAAGATTTAACTCTATGATATGAATACACCCGTCACAAAGCATATAGCTCTGAAAGCTTCTCTCCACCTCTCATCGGAAGACATTTCCTTTCTCACCACAAGAATGGGGTGCCACTTGATATCCCTTCCCGGATTCCTCAAAGACAGAGTTTCCAAACAGGACAACGTAATGGAAGCTTTAACTCTCTGAAATGAATGCAAACCCCAGAGAGCATTTTATTGGAACGTTTCTTTCTGGTTTGAATTTGCGGATATTTCACTTTTAGCCATAGTCTTCAATGTGCTGAAAAAATCTCTTTTTCAGATTTACAGGAACAGTGCTCAAACACTGCTGTGAGAAAAAAGGTATAACGCCCTGTGGAATGCACACATCACAACGCAGTTTCTCAGAAAGCTACCTTCCAGTATTTATCTGAAGATACATCCTGTTTAACGTCAACCGTGAATGTGCTCCCGAATATCCCTTCGCAAATCCGTCCACGACGCAGTTTCAAAACTGCGTAATAAAAAGAAAGTTTTATCTATGTGAGATGCATAGACATATGTATCACATAGCAGTTTCACAGAAAGCTTCTTTCCAGTTTTTGTCTGAGGATACTTGGTTTTTCACCATAGCCATCCATATACTCCCAAATGTCCCATGGTAGCTTATTCTCCAAATGGGATTCCCCCGTCCTCTGTGAGAAGAAACGTATAACTCTGTGAGTGCAATGCACATGTAACAAAGTAGCTCCACGGAAATCTTCTCTCCAGTATCTATCTGAAGATCCTGCCCATTTTCCCAGAAGCCTCAATGCTCCCTCGATATCCCTTAGCTGACTCACCTAAAACAGTGTTTGAATACTGGTCAATGAAAACAGAGGCTTAAATGTGCGAGTGCAATGCACGTGACCCAGAGCAGTTTCACAGATGGTTTCCTTCTGGTTTTTTTTGTAGGGTATTTCTTTTTCAGCATATTCTTAAGAGTGCTCCCAAATGTCCTTTCTCAGTTTCCACAGAAACAGTGACAGTAAACTGCTCATTAAAAAGAATGATTTAACTCTCTGAGGTGGATACACACATCACAAACCAGGTTCTCCAAAAGCGTCTCTCCAATTTTCGTTCTAAGACGTTTCCTTTCTCATTAAGAGGCAAGCATCCGGGCGCCACTTAATATCCCTTCACAGATTAATCAGAGACAGAGTTGCCAAACTGGGCAACATAGTGTCAACTTTATCTTTCCGACATGAATGCTCACACCAGAGAGAAGTTTCTTGGAACGTTGCTTTCTGGGTTTTATTCCCGAATATTTAACTTTTCGCCATATTCTTCCAAGTGCTACAAAATATCCCTTTTTCAGTTTTACAGAAACAGTGTTCAAACACTGTCTTACGAGAAAAGAGGTATAACTCCCTGGGTGGAATGCACACATCACCAAGAGATTTCTCTGAAATTTTCTGTCCAGTTTTTATCTGGTGATATTTCCTAGTTCCCCATAAGCATTATTGTGCCACCGAATGTCTCTTCGAGAATCCGTCCGTGACGCAGTTTCAAATATGCGTAATAGAATGAAAGATTTACCTAAGTGAGATGAAGAGACATATCTATTGCAAAGCAGTGTGAGAGAATGCTTCTTTTCAGTTTTTGTCTGAGGATAATTCCTTTCTCACCATAGCCATCTGTATACTCACAAATGTCCCCTGGTAGCCTTTTCTCCAAATGAGATTCCCCAATCTTCTATGAGAAGAAAGGTTTCACTCTGTGAGTGGAATGTACATGTCAAAAGAACCTCCTTGGAAATCTCCTCTACAGAATCTATCTGAAAATATTTCCGTTTTCACCATTAGCTTCAAAGCATTCCCAAGTGTCCCTAGTTGACTCAACTAAAACAGTGTTAGAATACTGCCCAATGAAAACCGAAGCTTAACAGTGCGATTGGACTTCACATGGCCTAGAGAAGTTTCACAGAATGTTTCCTTCTGCTTTTAATTGGAGATTATATCATTTACAGCATACTCTTAAGAGTATTCCCAAATGTCCTTTCTCAGTTTCCACAGAAACAGTTATTTGAAACTGCTCAGTACAAAGAATGATTTAACTCTATGACATGGATGCACACATCACAAACCAGGTTCTCCAAAAGCTTCTCTCCAGATCTCATTATAAGGCATTTCCTTTCTAACCGCAAGCAACCAGGCGTCATTTAATATCCCTTCAAAGATTAATCAGAGACAGAGTTTCCAAACTGGTCAACGTAGTGTCAACTTTAACTCTCTGAAATGAATGCACACGCCAGAGAGAAGTTTCTTGCAACGTTGCTTTCTGGGTTTTATTCCCGGATATTTCACTTTTTGCCATATTCCCTAAAGTGCTGCAAAATATCCCTTTTTCAGTTTTAAAGGAACAGTGGTCTAACACTGTCTTACGAGAAAAGACGTATAACTCCTTAGGTGGAATGCACACATCAGAAAGCGGTTTCTCTGAAAGCTTCTCTCCAGTTTTTATCTGGTGATATTTCCAATTTTCCCATAAGCTTTAATGTGCTCCCGAGTGTCCCTTCAGGAATCTGCCCATTATGCAGTTTCAACACTGCATATTAGAAAGAAAGATTTATCTAAGTGAGATGAATAGACATATCTATTACAAAGCAGTGTGAGACAGTGCTTCTTTCCAATTTTTGTCTGAGGGTAATTCCTTTTTCACCATAGCCATCTGTGTACTCCAGAATGTACCCTGGGAGTGTTTTCTCCAAACGGGATTCCCCAATTTTCTATGAGAAGGGTTTCACTCTGTGAGTGGAATGTACAGGTCAAAACCACCTCCTCGAATATCTTCTCTCCAGTATCTATCTGAAGATATTTCCGTTTTCACCATAAGCCTCAGAGCACTCCCGAGTATCCCTTAGAAGACGAACCTAAAACAGTGTTATAATACTGCCCAATGAAAACAGAAGCATAACAGTGTGAGTGGACTACACGTGGCTTAGAGCAGTTTCACAGAAAGTTTCCTTCTGGTTTTTATTGAAGGCTATGTCTTTTTCAACATATTCTTAAGAGTGTTCCCAAATGACCTTTCTCAGGTTCCACAGAAACAGTGATTTCAAACTGCTCAGTACAAAGAATGATTCAACTCTATGAAATGAATACACACAGCACAAAGCAGTTGCTCTGAAAGCTTCTCACCAGTTTTCATTATAAGACGTTTCTTTTCTCACTGCAAGCATCTGGGCGCCATTTATTATCCCTTCAAAGATTAATCAGAGACAGAGCCACAAAACTGGGCAACGTAGTGTCACCTTTAACTCTCTGAAATGAATGCACACGCCAGAGAGAAGTTTCTTGGTACGTTGTTTTCTGGGTTTTTTTCCCGGATATTTCACTTTTGGCCATATTCTTCAAAGCGCTGCTTTCTCAGTTTTACAGGAACAGTGTTCAAATACTGTCTTATGAGACAAGAGGTATAACTCCCAGGGTGGAATGCACACATCACAAGGCGGTTTCTATGACAGCTTCTCTCCAGTTTTTATCTGGTGATATTTCCTATTTCCCCAGAAGCCTTAATGTGCAACCAAACGTCCTTCGGAAATTTGTCCGTGACCCAGTTTCAAAACTGCGTAATAGAAAGAAAGATTTATCTAAGTGAGATGAATAGACATATCTATTACAAAGCAGTGTGAGAGAACGCTTCTTTCCAGTTTTTGTTTGAGGATAATTCCTTTTTCACCATAGCCATCTGTATACCCCCAAATGTCCCCTGGTAGCCTTTTCTCCAAATGGGATCCTCCAATCCTCTATAGGAAGAAAGGTTTCATTCTGTGAGTGGAATGTACAGGTCAAAAGCACCTCCTTGGAAATCTTCTCACCAGTATCATTCTGAACATATTTCCGTTTTCACCATTAGCCTCAAAGTGCTCCCAAGTGTCCCTCAGCAGACGAACTTAAAACAGTGTTAGAATACTGCCCAATGAAAACAGAAGCTTAACAGTGTGAGTAGACTTCATGTGGCCTAGAGCTGTTTCACAAAAAGGTTCCTTCTGCTTTTAATTGGACGTTATGTCTTTTTCAGCATATTCTTAAGGGTGTTCCCAAATGTCCTTTCTCAGCTTCCACAGAAACAGTGATTTCAAACTGCTCAATACAAAGAATGATTTAACTCTATGAGATGGATACATACATCACAAACCAGGTTCTCTGAAAGCTTCTCTCCAGTTTTCATTCTAAGACGTTTCCTTTCTCACTGGAAGCCTTGGACGCCACTTAATATCCCTTCACCGATTCCTCAAAGACAGAGTTTCCAAACTGGGCAATGTAATGGAAGCTTTCACTTTCTGAAATGAATGCACTCGTCAGAGAGCAGTTTCTTGGAACGTGTCTTTCTGGGTTTTATTTCCAGATATTCCACTTTTCACCATAGTCTTCCACGTGCTGCAAAATATCACTTTTTCAGTTTTACAGGAACAGTGTACGAACACTGCCTTAATAGAAAAGAGGTATATTTCCCTGAGTGGTATGCACACATCACAATGCTGTCTCTCGGAAAGCTTCACTCCAGGATTTATTAGAAGATATTTCCTATTTTCCCAATGGCCTGAATGTATCTCCGATAGTGGCCTCGTGAATCTATCTATGAAGAGTATTAATCCGTCTGTGTTGCAGCGTCAACACTATGACGAGTGGAATGCACACGTCACAAGGGAGCTCCTCGGAATTCTTCTCTCCAGTATCTATCGGAAGATATTTCCATTTTCACCATAAGCCTCAAATGGCTCCCGGGTATCCCTTAGCTGACTCACCTAAAACAGTGTTAGAATACTGTTCAATGAAAATGGAAGCTTAACTGTGTGAATGCAATTCATGTGACTTAGAGCAGTTTCACAGAAAGTTTCCTCCTGATTTTTATCAGAAGCTATTCCTTTTTCAGCATGTTCTTAAGAGAGTTCCCAAGTATCCTTTCTCAGTTTCAACAGAAACAGTGATTTCAAACTGCTCAATCCAAAGAATGATTTAACTCTATGAGATGAACACACATCACAAAGTACTTGCTCCGAAAGCTTCTCCCCACTTCTTATCAGAAGACATTTCCTTTCTCACCACAAGAATACGGATGCCACTTAATATCCCTTCACAGATTAATCTGAGACAGAGTTTCCAAACTGGGCAATGTAGTGGAAGCTTTAACTCTCTGAAATGAATGCACACACCCCAGAGAGCAGTTTCTTGGAACGTTTCTTTCTAGGTTTTATTTCAGGATATTTCACTTTTAGTCATAGTCTTCAATGTGCTGCAAAATATCGCACTTTCAGTTTTACAGGAACAGTGTTCGAACACTGCCTTACACGAAAGAGGTGAATTTCCCTCAGTGGAATGCATGCATCACAAAGCAGTCTCTCGTAAAGCTTCATTCCAGTATTTATCAGAAGATATTTCCTGTTTCCCAACAGGCCTGAATGTGTTTCCCAATGTCCCTTCTCGAATCCATCTATGACCAGTATTAATCCCTCTATGAAGCAGTATCAACACTATGATGAGTGGAACGCACATATCACAAAGGAGCTCCTCGGAAATCCTCTCTCCAGTATCTATTGGAAGATATTTCCCTTTTCACCATAAGCCTCAAGGTGCTCCCGAGTATCCCTTAGCTGACTCACCTATAAGAGTGTTAGAATAATGCTCAATGAAAACAGAAGCTTAACTGTATGAATGTAGTTTACATGACCTCGAGTAGTTTCAGAGAAAGTTTCCTTCTGGTTATTATCGGAGGGTATTACTTTTCAGCATATTCTTAAGAGGATTTTCAACCATCCTTTCTCACGTTCCACAGAAACAGTGATTTCACACTGCTCAATCGAAAGAATGATTTAACTCAAGGAGATGAATACGCACACCATGAAACACTTTCTCTGAAAGCTTCTCTCCACTTCTCATCGGAAGCCATTTCCTTTCTCACCACAGATATCCAGGCGCCACTTAATATTCATTCCCTTCTTCCTCAAAGACAGAGTTTCCAAACTGGGCAACATAGTGGAAGCTTTAACACTCTGAAGTGAATGCACTCATCAGAGAGAAGTTTCTTGGAATGCTTCTTTCTGGGTTTTATTTCCAGTATTCTGTAGTCTTCAATGCGCTGCAAAATATCACTTTTTCAGTTTTACAGGAACAGTGTTCGAACACTGCCTTATGAGAAAAGAGGTATAATTCCCTGAGTGGAATGCACACATCACAAAAGAGTCTCTCAGAAAGCTTCACTCCAGTATTTATCAGAAGATATATTTTATTTCCCCACAAGCATGAATGTGTTTCCAAACGTCCCTTCGTGAATCCATCTTTGACGAGTATCTATCCATCTATGACCCATATCAACACTATGACGAGTGGAATGCACACGTCACAAAGGAGCTCCTCAGAAATCTCCTCTCTAGTATCTATCGGAAATATTTCCGTTTTCACCATAAGAATCAAGGCGCTCCCGAGTATCCCTTAGCTGACTCACCTAAAAGAGTGTTAGAATACTGCTCAATGAAAACAGAAGCCTATGTGTGCGAATGCAATTCACGTGACCTATAAGATGTTTCCTTTCTCACCGCAAGCATCCAGGTGCCACTTAATATCCCTTCACAAATTAATCAGAGAGAGTTTGCAAACTGGGAAACGTAGTGTCAGCTTTAACTCTCTGAAATGAATGCACATGCCACATAGAAGTTTCTTGGAACGAGGCTTTCTGGATTTTATTCCCAGATATTTCACTTTTCGCCATATTCCTCAAAACGCTGCAAAATAGTCCTTTTTCAGTTTTACAGGCACACTGATCAAACACTGCCTCACGAGAAAAGAGGTATAACTCCCTGGGTGGAATGCACACATCACAAAGCGGTTTGTCTGACAGCTTCTCTCCAGTTTTTATCTGCTGATATTTCCTATTTCCCCATAAGCCTTAAAGTGCTCCTGAATATCCCTTCAGGAATCCATCCACAACACAGGTTCAACAGTGCGTAATAGAAAGAAAGATTTATCTAAGTGAGATGAATAGACATATCTATTACAAAGCAGTTTGAGAGAACGCTTCTTTCCAGTTTTTGTCCGAGGATTTTTCCTTTTTCACCATAGCCATCTGTATACTCCCGAATGTCCCCTGGAAGCATTTTCTACAAACGAGATTCCCCAATCCTCATTGAGAAGAAAGGTTTCACTCTGTGAGTGGAATGTACACGTCAAAAGACCCTCCTTGGAAATCCTCTCTCCATTATCTATCTGAAGATATTTCCATTTTCACCATAAGCCTCAAAGAGTTCCTGAGTGTCCCGTAGCTGAGTCACCTAAAACAGTGTTAGAATACTACCCAATGTAAACAGAAGATTAACAGTGTGAGTGGACGGCAAGTGGCTTAGAACTGTTTCACAGAAAGTTTCCTTCTGGTTTTTATTATAGGTTATGTCTCTTTCAGCATATTCTTAAGAGCGTTCCCAAATGTCCTTTCTCAGGTTCCACAGAAATAGTGATTTCAAACTACTCAATCCAAAAAATGATTCAACTCTATGAGATGAATACACTCAGCACAAAGCAGTTGCTCCGAAAGCTTCTCACCAGTTTTCATGTGAAGACGTTTCCTTACTCACCGAAAGCCTCCTGGCGCCATTTAATATTCCTTCAGAGATTTCTCAAAGACAGAGTTTCCAAACTGGGCAACTTAGTGAAAGCTTTAACTCTCCGAAATGAATGGGCTCGTCAGAGAGCAGTTTCTTGGAACACTTCTTTCTGCCTTTGATTTGCAGATATTTCACTTTTTGCTATAGTCTTCAAAGCACTGGAACATATCACATTTTCAGTTTTACAGGAACACTGTTCGAACACCGCCTTATGGGAAAATAGGTATAATTCCCTGAGTTGAATGCAAACATCACAAAGCAGTCTCTCGGACAGCTTCACTCAGTATTTATCAGAAGATATTTCCTATTTCTCCACAGGCCTGAATGTGTCTCCGAATGTCCCTTCGCGAATCCATCTTTGACGAGTATCTATCCATCTATGACCCATATCAACACTATGACGAGTGGAATGTACACGTCACAAAAGAGCTCCTCGGAAATCTTCTCTCCAATAACTTTCGGATGATATTTCCGTTTCCACCATAAGCCTCAAGGCGCTCCCAAGTATCCCTAAGCTGACTCACCTAAAACAGTGTGAGAATACTGCTCAATGAAAACAGAAGCTTAACTGTGCACATGCAATTCAAGTGACCTAGAGCAGTTTCACAGAAAGTGTCCTTCTGGTCTTTATCGGAGGGTATTACTTTTTCAGCATAGTCTTAAGAGCTTTCCCAATTATCTTTTTGAGGTTCCACAGAAACAGTGATTGCAAACTGCTCAATCCAAAGAATGATTTAACGCTATGAGATGAATACACACATCACAAAGCAATTGCTCTGAAAGCTTCTGTCCACTTCTCAACATAAGATGTTTCCTTTCTCACCACAAGAATCCAGGCGCCACCTGATATCCCTTCCCAGATTCCTCAAACACAGAGTTTCCAAACTGGGCAACATCATGGAAGCTTTAACACTCTGAAATGAATGCACACCCCAGAGAGCAGTTTCTTAGAACGTTTCTTTCTGTTTTTTTTTTTTTTCCCGAATATTTCACTTTTTGCCATAGTCTTCAAAGCACTGCGAAATATCACTTTTTCAGTTTTACAGGAAGAGTGCTCAAACACTACTAGGAGAAAAAAGCATAACGCCCTGTGGAATGCACGCATCACAACGCAGTTTCTCAGAAAGCTTCTCTCCAGTTTTTATCTGAAGATATTTCCTATTTAACATCAACCGCGAATGTGCTCCCGAACGTCCCTTCGCTAATCTGACAATGACGCAGTTTCAAAACCGCATAAAAGAAAGAAAGTTTTATCTATGTGAAATGCATAGACATATCTAATACAAAGCAGTTTCACAGAGAGCTTCTTTCCAGTTTCTGTCTGAGGATACTTGCTTTTTCACTGTAGCCATTCATATACTCCCAAATGTCCCTTGGTAGCTTATTATCCAAATGTGATTCCCCTGTCCTCTATGAGAAGAAAGGTATAACTCTGTGAGTGGAATGCAAACGTAACAAAGCAGCTCCACAGGAATCTTTTCTCCAGTATCTATCTGAAGATATTGCCCTTTTCACCGTAAGCCTCAAAGTGCTCCCGAGTATCCCTTAGCTGACTCAACTAAAACAGTGTTAGAATACTGGTCAATGAAAACAAAAGCTTAAATATGCAAGTGGCATGCACATGACCTAGAGCAGTTTCACAGAAGATTTCCTTCTGGTTTTTATTGGAGGGTATTTCTTTTTCAGCATATTCTTAAGAGTTTTCCCAAATATCCTGTAACAGACTTCACAGAAACAGTGATTTCAAACTGCTCAGTACAAAGAATGATTTAAGTCTATGAGGTGGATACACACATCACAAACCAGGTTCTCTGAAAGCTTCACTCCAGATCTCATTATAAGACGTTTCCTTTCTCACCACAAGCATCCGGGCGCCACTTAATATCCCTTCACAGATTAATCAGAGACAGAGTTTCCAAACTGGGCAACGTAGTGTCACCATTAACTCTCTGAAATGAATGCACGTGCCAGACAGAAGTTTCCTGGAACATTGCTTTCGGGGTTTTATTCCCGGATATTTCACTTGTCGCCATATTCTTCCAAGCACTGCAAAATATCCCTTTTTCAGTTTTACAGGAACAGTGTTCAAACACTGTCTTACGAGAAAAGAGGTATAACTTCCTGGGTGGAATGCACACATCACAAAGCGGTTTCTCCGGAAGCGTCTCTCCAGTTTTTATCTGGTGATATTTCCTATTTCCCCCAAGCCTTAATGTGAAACCCAACGTACCTTTGGAAATCCGTCCACGACGCAGTTTCAAAACTGCGTAATAGAAAGAAACATTTATTGAAGTGAGATGAATAGAGATATCTATTACAAAGCAGTGTGATACAATGCTTCTTTCCAGATTTTGTCTGAGGATAATTCCTTTTTCACCATAGCTGTCTGTATCGTCCTGAATGTCCCCTGGTAGCGATTTCTCCAAACGGGATTCCCAATCCTCTATGAGAAGAAAGGTTTCATTCTGTGAGTGGGATGTACACGTCAAAAGCACCTCCTCCGAAATCTCTCCAGTATCCATCTGAAGATATTTCCGTTTTCACCATAAGCTTCAGTGCACTCCAGAGTGTCCCTTAGCTGACTAATCTAAAACAGTGTTACAATACTGCCCAATGAAAACAGAAGCTTACCAGTGCGAGTGGAAGTCACGTGGCCTAGAGTAGTTTCACAGAAAGTACAAGAAACTGCAAATATCCTTTTTTCAGTTTTACAGGAACAGTGTTCAAACACTGTCTTACGAGAAAAGAGGTATAACTCCCTGGGTGGAATGCACACATCACAAAGTGGTTTCTCTGAAAGCTTCTCTCCAGTTTTTATCTGGTGGTATTTCCCATTTCCCCATAAGCCTTAAGGTGCTCCCGAATGTCCCTTCGGGAATCCATCCATGATGCTGTTTCAAAACTGCGTAATAGAAAGAACGATTTATCTAAGTTAAATGAATACACATATCTATTACAAAGCAGTGTGAGAGAACGCTTCTTTTCAGTTTTTGTCTGAGGATAATTCCTTTTTCACCATAGCCATCGGTATACTCCCAAATGTCACCTGGGAGCCTTTTCTACAAACGGAATCCCTAATCCTCTATGACAAGAAAGGTTTCATTCTGTGAGTGGAATATACATGTCAAAAGCACCTCCTCGGAAATCTTCTCACCAGTATCTATCTGAACATATATCCGTTTTCACCATAAGCCTCAAAGCGCTTCGAGTGTCCCTTAGCTGACTCACCTAAAACAGTGTTAGAATACTGCCCAATGAAAACAGAGCTTAACAGGCGAGTGGACTTCACATGACCTACAGCAGTTACACAGAAATTTTCCTTCTGGTTTTTATTGGAGGTTATGTCTTTTTCACCATGTTCTTAAGTGCATTCCCAAATGTCCTTTCTCAGGTTTCACAAAAACAGTGATTTCAAACTGCTCAATTCAAAGAATGATTCATCTGTATGAGGTGAATACACACAGTACAAAGCAGTTGCTCCAAAAGGTTCTCACCAGTGTTCATGCGAAGTCGTTTCCTTTCTCACTGCAAGTCTCCGGGCGCCACTCAATATCTCTTCACAGATTCCAGAAAGACAGAGTTTCCAAACTGAGCAACGTAGTGGAAGCTTTAACTCTCTGAAATGAAAGCACACCCCAGAGAGCAGTTTCTTGGAATGTTTCTTTCTGGTTTGTATTTCCAGATATTTCTTTTTGCCATAGTGTTGAACGTGCTCCAAAATATCACTTTTTCATTTTTACAGGAACAGTGCTCAAACAATGCCTAATGAGAAAATTGGTATAATTCCCTGAGTGGAATGCACACATCACAAAGCAGTCTCTCAGAAACCTTCACTCCAGTATTTATTAGAAGAAATTTTCTGTTTCTCCACTGGCCTGAATATGTCTCCGATTGTCCCTTCACGAATCCGTCTATGACGAGTATCAATCCGTCTATGACACAGTATCAACACTATGACGAGTGGAATGCACATGTCACAAAGGAGCTCCTCGGAAATCTTCTGTCCATTATCTATCAGAAGATATTGCCGTTTTCACCGTAATCCTCAAGGCTCTCCCGAGTATCCCTTAGCTGACTCACATAAAACAGTGTGAGAATACTGCTTAATGAAAACAGAAGCTTAGCTGTGTAAATGCAATTCACGTGACCTAGAGCAGTTTCACAGAAAGTATACTCCTGGTTTTTATCGAAGGGAATTACTTTTTCAGCATATTCTTAAGAGCGTTCCCAAATATCCTCTCTCAGTTTCCAAAGAAACAGTGATTGCAAACTGCTCAATCCAAAGAATGATTTAACTGTATGAGATGAATACACACATCATAAAGCAGTTGCTCCGAAAGCTTCTCTCCACTTCTCATTGGAAGACGTTTCATTTTTCACCACAAGAATCCGGGCACCACTTAAAATCCCTTCCCAGATTCCTCAAAGATGGAATTTCCAAACTGGGTAATGTAGTGGAAGCTTTAACTCTCTGAAATGAATGCACAACCCAGAGAGCAGTTTCTTGGAACGTTTCTTTCTGGTTTTCATTTCCAGATATATCAATTTATGCCTTAGTCTTCAATGCACTGTGAAATATCACTTTTTCAGTTTTACAGGAAGAGTGCTCAAACACTCCTATGTGGAAAAAGGTAAAACGCCCTGTGTAATGCACACAGCACTACGCAGTTTCTCAGAAAGCTTCTCTCCTGTTTTTATCTGAAGATATCTCCTATTTAACGTCAAGCGCGAATGTCCTCCCAAATGTCACTTCGCAAATCTTTCCATGACGCAGTTTCAAAACTGAGTAATAGAAATAAAGTTTTATCTAGGTGAGATGCATAGACATATCTATCACAAAGCAGATTCACAGAAATCTTCTTTACAGGTTTTGTCTGAGAATAATTGTTTTTTCCCCATAGCCATCCATATACTCCCAAATGTCCCGTGGTAACTTATTCACGAAAAGGGATTCCCCCGTCCTCTATGAGAAGAAAGGTATAACTCTGTGAGTGGAATGCACTCGTAACAAGGCAGCTCCACGAAAATCTTCTCTGCAGTATCTATCTGAAGATATTTCCCTTTTCACCATAAGCATCAAAGTGCTCTCGAGTATCCCTTAGCTGACCAACGTAAAACAGTGTTAGAATACTGGTCAATGAAAACAGACGCTTAAATGTGCGAATGGAATGCACTTGACCTACAGCAGTTTCACAGACGGTTTTCCTCTGGTTTTTATTGGAGGGTATTTCTTTCTCAGCATATTCTTAAGAGTGTTCCCAAATGTCCTTTCTCAGTTTCCACAGAAACAGTGATTTCAAATTGCTCAATATGAAGAATGATTTAACTCTATGAGATGGATACACACATCACAAACCAGGTTCTCTGAAAGCTTTTCTCCAGTTTTCATTATAAGACGTTTCCTTTCTCACCGCAAGCATCCAGGTGTCACTCAATATCCCGTCACAGATTAATCAGAGACAGAGTTTCCAAACTGGGCAACATAGTGTCAATGTTAACTCTCTGAAATGAATGCACACGCCAGAGAGAAGTTTCTTGGAACGTTGCTTTCTGGGTTTTATTCCCGGATATTTCAACTTTGACCATATTCTTCAAAGCGCTGCTTTCTCAGTTTTACAGGAATAGTGTTCAAACACTGTCTTATGAGAAAAGAGGTATAACTCCCAGGGTGGAATGCACACATCACAAGGTGGTTTCTCCGACAGCTTCTCTCCAGTTTTTATCTGGTGATATTTTCTATTTCCCCAGAAGACTTAATGTTCAACCAAACGTCACTTCGGAAATTTGTCCATGATGCAGTTTCAAAACTGCGTAATAGAAAGAATGATTTATCTGAGTGAGATAAATAGACATGTCTATTACAAAGTAGTGTGAGAGAATGCTTCTTTCCAGTTTTTGTCTGTGGATAAGTCCTTTTTCACCATAGCTGTTGTTTTACTCCCAAATATCTTCTGGTAGCGTTTTCTCCAAACGGGATTCCCCAATGCTCTATAAGAAGAAAGGTTTCACTCTGTGATTGGAATGTAAGCATCAAAAGCACCACCTCAGAAATCATCTCTCCCATATCTGTCTGAAGATATTTCCATTTTCACCATAAGCCTCTAAGCGCTCCCGAGTGTTCTTTAGCAGATGAACCTAAAACTGTGTAAGAATACTGCACAATGAAAACAGAAGCTTAACATTGAGAGTGGACTTCAGGTGTCCTAGAACACTTTCACTGAATGTTTCCTTCTGTTTTCATTTATTAGGTTATGTCTTTTTCCACATATTCTTAAGACGTTCCCAAATGTCCTTTCCCAGGTTCCACAGAATCACTGATTTCAAACTGTTCAATCCAAAGAATGATTCAACTGTATGAGATGAATAGAGACAACACAAATCAGTTGCTCTGAAAGCTTCTCAACAGTTTTCATTAGAAGACGTTTCCATTCTCACCGGAAGCCTCTGGGCGACACTTAATATCCCTTCACAGGTTCCTCAAAGACAGAGTTTCCAAACTGTGCAACGTAGTGTCAATTTTAACCCTCTAAAATCAATGCACTCGTCTGAAAGCAGTATCCTGGAATGCTTCTTTAAAGATTTTATTTCCAAATATTTCACTTTACGCCATAGTCTTCAATGCGCTGCAAAATATCACTTTTTCAGTTTTACAGGAACAGTGTTTGAACACTGCCTTATGAGGAAAGAGGTACAATTCCCTGAGAGGAATACACACATCACAAAGCAGTCTCTCGGGAACCTTCACTCCAGTATTTATAAGAAGATATTTCCTATTTAACCACAGGCCTGAATGTGTCTCTGAATGTCCCTTCGCGAATCTATCTATGACGAGTATCAATCTGTCTGTGACGCAGTATCAACACTATAATGAGTGGAATGCACTCGTCACAATGGAGCTCCTCGGAAATCTTCTCTCCATTATCCATCAGAAGATATTTCCGTTTTCACCGTTAGCCTCAAGGCGCTCCCGAGTATCCCTTAGCTGACTCACCTAAAACAGTGTGAGAATACTGCTTAATGAAAACAGAAGCTTAACTTTGCGAATGCAATTCAGGTGACAGAGCAGTTTCAGAGAAAGTTTCCTTCTGGTTTTTATTGGAGGGTATTACTTTTTAAGCATATCCTTAAGAGCATTCCTAAATATCCTTTCTGAGGTTCCACAGAAAGAGTGATTTCAAACGGCTCAATCCACATCACAAAACAGTCTGTCGGAAAGCTTCACTTCAGTATTTATCAGAAGATGTTTCCTATTTCCCCACAGGCCTCAATGTGTCTACCAATTTCCCTTTGCGAATCCGTCTATGACAAGTATCAATCCATCTATGATACAGAATCAGCACTATGACGAGTGGAATGCACATGTCACAAAGGTGCTTCTCGGAAATCTTCTCTCCCGTATCTACCTGAAGATATTTTCGTTTTCACCATAAGCCTCAAGACACTCCCGAGTATCCCTTATCTGACTCACCTAGAACACTGTTAGAATACTGCTCAATGAAAACAGAAGCTTAACAGTGCGAATGCAATTCACGTGACCTAGAGCAGTTTCACAAAATGGTTCCTTCTGGTTTTTATCGGAGAGTATTACTTTCTCAGCATATTCTAAAGAGCGTTCCCAAATATCCTTTCCCAGGTTCCACAGAAACAGTGATTTCAAACTGCTCAATCAAAAGAATGATTTACCTCTATGAGATGAATACACACATCACAAAGCACTTGCTCCGAAAGCTTCTCTCCACTTCTCATCGGAAGACGTTTCCGTTCTCACCACAAGAATCTGGGCGCCACTAAATATCCCTTCCCAGATTCCTTAAAGACAGAGTTTCCAAACTGGACAACGTAGTGGAAGCTTTCACTCTCCGAAATGAATACACACTCCAGAGTGCAGTTTCTTGGAACGTTTCTTTCTGTTTTTTATTTTCGGATATTTCACTTTATACCATAGTATTCAACGTGCTGCAAAATATCACTTTTTCAGCTTTACACGAACAGTGCTCAAACACTACTATGAGGAAAAAGGTATAACGCCCTGTGGAATTCACACGTCACAACGCATTTTCTCAGAAAGCTTCTCTCCTGTTTTTATCTGAAGATATCTCCTATTTAACGTCAAGCATGAATGTGCTCCCGAATGTCCCTTCGCAAATCCGGTCATGACGCAGATTCAAAAGTGCGTAATAGAAAGCATGTTTTATCTATATGAGATGCATAGACATATCTGTCACAAAGTGGTTTCACAAAAAGCTTCTCTCCAGTTTTTGTCTGAGGATACTTGCTTTTTCACTGTAGCCATCCAAGTATTCGCAAATGTCCCATGTAACCTTATTCTCCAAATGGGATTCCCCCATCCTCTATGAGAAGGAAGGTATAACTCTGTGAGTGGAATGCACACGTAACAAAGAAGCTCCACGAAAATCTTCTCTCCAGTATCTATCTGAAGATATTTGCCTTTTCACCGTAAGCCTCGAATCACTACCGAATATCACTTAGATGACTCACCTAAAACAGTGTTAGAATACTGGTCAATGAAAACAGAAGCTTAAATGGGCGAATTTAATGCACCTGACCTAGAGCAGTTGCACAGAAGGTTTCCTTCTTTTTTTTTATATTAGGGTATTTCTTTTTCAGCATATTCTTAAGAGTGTTTCCAAATGTCCTTTCTCACTTTCCTCAGAAACAGTGATTTCAAACTGCTCAATACAAAGAATGATTTAACACTATGAGATGGATACACACATCACAAACCAGGTTCTCCGATAGCTTCTCTCCAGTTTTCATTCTAAGATGTTCCTTTCTCACCACAAGCATCTGGGTGCCACTTAATATCCCTTCACAGATTAATCAGCGACAGAGTTTCCAAACTGGGCAAAGTAGTGGAAGCTTTAACTCTCTGAAATGAATGCACTTGTCAGAGAGCAGTTTCTTGGAACGTTTCTTTCTGGGTTTTATTTCAGGATATTTCACTTTTCGCCATAGTCTTCAATGCGCTGCAAAATATCACATTTTCAGTTTTATAGGAACAGTGTTTGAACACTGCCTTATTAGAAGGGAGGTATGATTTCTTGAGTGGAATGCATACATCACAAAGCAGTCTCTTGGAAAGCTTCACTCCAGTATTTATCAGAAGATATTTCCTATTTCCCCACAGGACTGAATATGTCTCCGAATATCACTTCGTGAATCTGTCTATGACGAGTATCAATCCATCTATGATGCAGTATCAACACCATGATGAGTGGAATGCACACATCACAAAGGAGCTCCTCGGAAATCTTCTTTCCAGTATCTATCGGAAGATATTTCCGTTTTCACCGTAAGCCTCAAGGCACACCCGTGTATCCCTTAGCTGACTTACCTAAAAGAGTGTTAGAATACCGCTCAAAGAAAACAGAAGCTTACCACTGCAAATGCAATTCACGTGACCTACAGCAGTTTCACAGAAAGTTTCCTTCTGGTTTTTATTAGAGGTTATGTCTTTTTCAGCACATTCTTAAGAGCGTTCCCAAATATC
Organism: Macaca fascicularis; assembly: GCF_037993035.2. Lineage (NCBI taxonomy): Eukaryota > Metazoa > Chordata > Mammalia > Primates > Cercopithecidae > Macaca > Macaca fascicularis. The sequence continues at coordinate 45,506,941 of NC_088385.1, read as the reverse complement.
CTTTCTGAGGTTCCACAGAAACAGTGATTTCAAACAGCTCAATCCAAAGTTTGATTTAACTCTATGAAATGAATACACAAATTACAGAGCACTTGCTCTGAAAGCTTCTCTCCACTTCACATTGGAAGACGTTTCCTTTCTCACCACAAGAAACCGGGCACCACTTAATATCCTTTCCCAGATTCCTCAAAGCCAGAGTTTCCAAACTGGGCAATGTAGTGGAAGCTTTAAGTCTCTGAAATGAATGCACACCCCAGAGAACAGTTTCTTGGAACGTTTCTTTCTGGTTTTTATTTCCGGATATTTCACTTTTTGCCTTTGTCTTCAATGCACTGCAAAATATTACTTTTTCAGATTTACATGAACAGTGCTCAAACACTGCTATGATAAAAAAGGTATAAAGCCCAGTGGAATGCACACGTCACAACGCAGTTTCTCAGAGGGCTTCTCTCCAGTATTTATATGAAGATATCTCCTATTTCACGTAAAGCGCAAATGTGCTCCCGAATGTCTCTTTGCAAATCCATCCATGACGCAGTTTCAAAACTGCATAATAGAAAGAAAGTTTTATCTATGTGAGATGCATAGACATGTCTATCACAGAGCAGTTTCACCGAAAGCTTCTTACCAGTTTTTGTCTGAGGATACTAGGTTTTTCACCGTAGCCGTCCATATACCCCAAATGTCCTGTGGTAGCTTTTTCTCCAAGTGGGATTTCCCGTCCTCTATGAGAAGAAAGATATAACTCTGTGAGTGGAATGCACACGTAACAAATCAGCTCCATGGAAATCCTCTCTCCAGTATATATCTGAAGATATTGCTCATTTCACCGTAAGCCTCAAAGCGCTCCCGAGCATCCCTTAGCTGACTCACCAAAAACCATGTTAGAATACTGGTCAATGGAAACAGAAACTATAATGTGAGAGTGGAATGCACATGACCTAGAACAGTTTCACAGGTTGACTTCTGGTTTTTATTGGAGGGTAATTCATTTTTCAGCATATTCTTAAGAGTGTTTCCAAATGTCCTTTTTCAGTTCCCACAGAAACAGTGATTTCAAACTGCTCAATATAAAGAATGATTTAACTCCATGAGATGGATACACATATCATAAACCAGTTTCTCAGAAAGCTTCTCTCCAGTTTTCATTATAAGAGGTTTACTTTCTCACTGAAAGCATCAGGGGGCCACTTAATATCGCTTCACAGCTTAATCAGAGACAGAGTTTAAAACCTGGACAACGTAATGTCACCTTTAACTCTCTGAAATGAATGCACACGCCAGAGAGAAGTTTCTTGGAATGTTGCTTTCAAGGTTTTATTCCCGGATATTTCACTTTTCGCCATATTCTTCAAAACACTGCAAAATATCCCTTTTTCAGTTTTACAGGAACAGTGTTCAAACACTCTCTTATGAGAAAAGAGGTATAACTCCCTGGTGATATTTCCTAATTCCCCATATGCCTTAATGTGCTCCCGAATGTCCCTTCGGGAATCCATCCATGATGCAGTTTCAAACCTGTGTAATAGAAAGCAAGATTTATCTAAGTGAGATGAAGAGACATATCTATTACAAAGCAGTGTGAGAGAACGCTTCTTTCCCTTTTTTGTCTGAGGATAATTCGTTTTTAAACATAGCCATCTGTATACTCCCAAATGTCCCCTGGTAACGTTTTCTCTAAATGCGATTCCCCAATCCTCTATGAGAGGAAAGGTTACACAATGTGACTAGATAGTACACGTCAAAAGCACCTCCTCAGAAATCTGCTCTCCAATATCTATCTGAAGATATTTCAGTTTTCATCATAAGCCTCAAAGCGTTCCCGAGTGTCCTTTAGCTGACTAACCTAAAACAGTGTTAGAATACTGTCCAATGAAAACAGAAGTTTAACAGTGCCATTGGAATTCACTTGACCAGGAGCAGTTTCACAGAATGTTTCCTTCTGCTTTTAATTGGAGATTATGTCTTTTTCAGCATATTCTTAAGATTGTTCCCAAATGACCTTTCACAGTTTCCACAGAAACAGTGATTTCAAACAGCTCAATCCAAAGAATGATTCAACTCTATCAGGTGAATAAACACAGCACAAAGCAGTTGCTCCGAAAGCTTCTCATCAGTTTTCAAGCGAAGTCATTTACTTTCTCACCGGAAGCCTCTGGGTGCCACTTAATATCCCTTCACAGATTCCTCAAAGACAGAGTTTCTAAACTGGGCAACGTAGTGGAAACTTTCACTCTCTGAAAGGAATGGACTCGTTAGAGAGTAGTTTCTTTGAACACTTCTTTCTGGGTTTTATTTCTAGATATTTCACTTTTCAGTATAGTCTTCAACGCACTGCAGAATATCACTTTTTCACTTTCACAGGAAGAGTCTTCAAACACTGCTTTATGAGAAAAGAGGTATAATTCCCTGAGTGGAATGCACACATCACAAAGCAGTCTCTCAGAAAGCTTCACTCCAGTATTTATCAGAAGATATTTCCTATTTCCCCACAGGCCTGAATGTGTCTCTGAATGTCTCTTTGCGAACCCGTCTATGACGAGTATCAATCCATCTATGACGCAGTATCAACACTATGACGAGTGGAATGCACACGTCAGAAAGGAGCTCTTCAGAAATCTTCTCTCCAGTAAGTATCAGAAGATATTTCCGTTTTCACCATAAGCCTCAAGGCACTCCCGAGTATCCCTTAGCTGTCTCATCTAAAGCAGTGTTAGAATACTGCTCAATAAAAACAGAAGTTAAGTGTGCAAATGCAATTCACGTGACCTAGAGCAGTTTCACAGAAGGTTTCCTTCTTCTTTTTCAGGGAGGGTATTACTTTTTCAACATATTCTTAAGAGCGTTCCCAAATATCCTTTGACAGTTTCCACAGAAACAGTGATTTCAAACTGCTCTATCCAAATAATGATTTAACTCTATGGGATGAATACACACATCACAAAGCACTTGCTCCGAAAGCTTCTCTACACTTCTCATCAGAAGACGTTTCCTTTCTAACCACAAGAATCTGGGCGCCTCTTAATATACCTTCCCAGATTCCTGAAAGACAGAGTTTCCAAACTACGCAACGTAGTGGAAGCTTTATCTCTCTGAAATGAATGCACACTGCAGAAAGCAGTTTCTTGGAACGTTTCTTTCTGGTTTTGAATTCCAGATATTTCACTTTTTGCCATAGTCTTCAACACGCTGCAAAATATCACTTTTTCAATTTTACAGGAACAATGCTCAAACACTGGTATGAGGGAAAAGGTATAATGTTCTGTGGAATGCACACATCACAACGCAGTTTCTCAGAAAGCTTCTCTCCAGTTTTTATCTGAAGATATCTCCTATTTAATGTCAACCACGAATGTGCTCCCAAATGTCCCTCGCAAATCCGTCCATGACACAGTTTCAAAACTGCGTAATAGAAAGAAAATTTTCTCTATGTGAGAAGCATGGACATATGTATCACAAAGCATTTTCACAGAAAGCTTCTTTCCAGTTTTTGTCTGAGAAAGCTTCTTTCCAGTTTTGTACTTGCTTTTTCACCATAGCCGTCCATATAGCCCAAATGTCCCATGGTAGCTATTTCTCCAAATGGGATTCCTCCATCCTCCATGAGAAGAAAGGTATAACTCTGTGAGTGGAATGCACACGTAACAAAGCAGCTCCACGAAAATCTTCCCTCCTGTATCTATCTGAAGATAATACCCTTTTCACCATAAGCCTCAAAGTGCTCCCGAGTATCCCTTAGCTGACTCACCTAAAACTGTGTTAGAATACTGGTCAATGAAAACAGAAGCTTAAATATGCAAGTGGAATGCACGTGACCTAGAGCAGTTTAACAGAAGGTTTACTTCTGGTTTTTATTGGAGGGTATTTCTTTTTCAGCATATTCTTAAGAGTGTTCCCAAATGTCCTTTCTTTGTTTACACACAAACTGTGATTTCAAACTGCTGAATGCAAAGAATGATTTACCTCTATGAGATGGATACACACATCACAAACCAGGTTCTCCGAAAGCTTCTCTCCAGTTTTCATTGTAAGATGTTTCCTTTCTCACCGCAAGATTCTGGGCGCTACTTAATATCCCTTCACAGATTAATCAGAGACAGAGTTTCCAAACTGGGCAACGTACTGTCAACTTTAACTCTCTAAAATGAATGCACACGCCAGAAAGAAGTTTCTTGGAACATTGCTTTTTGGGTTTTATTCACGGATATTTCACTGTTCATCATATTATTGAAAGCTGTGCAAAATATTCCTTTTTTAGTTTTGCAGGAACAGTGTTCAAACACTGTCTTATGAGAAAAGAGGTATAATTCCCTGGGTGAAATGCACACATTACAAAGCGGTTTCTCTGAAAGCTTCTCTCCGGATTTTATCTGGTGATATTTCTTATTTCCCCATAAGGCTCAATGTGCTCTCGAATGTCCCTTTGGGAATCTGTAAAATGACACAGTTTCAAAACTGTGTAAAAGAAAGAAAGATTTATCTAAGTGAGATGAATAGACATATCTATTACAAAGCAGTGTGAGAGAATGTTTCTTTCCAGTTTTTGACTGAGGATAATTCCCTTTTCACCACAGCCGTCTGTATAAACCCGAATGTCCTCTGGTAGTGTTTTCTCTAAACAGGATTCCCCAATCCTCTATGAAAAGAAAGGTTTAACTCTGGGAGTGGAATGCACACGTCAAAAGCACCTTCTCAGAAATCTTCTCTCCAGTATCTATCTGAAGATATTTCCATTTTCACCATAAGCCTCAATGCACTCCCGAGTGTCCCTTAGCTGACTCACCTAAAACAGTGTTAGAATACTACCCAATGAAAACAGAAGTTTAACAGTGCGAGTGGACTTCACGTGGCCTAGAGCGATTTCACAGAAAGTTTCCTTCTGGTTTATATTGGAAGTTACATCTTTTTCAGCATATTATTAAGAGCGTTCCCAAATATCCTTTCTGAGGTTCCACAGAAACAGTTATTTCAAACTGCTCAATCCAAAGAATGATTCAACTCTATGAGATGAATACACACAGCACAAAGCAGATGTTCCGAAAGCTTCTCACCAGTTTTCATGCGAAGACGTTTCCTTTCTCAATGGAATCCTCCGGGCTCCACTTAATTTCCCTTCACAGATTCTTCAACGACAGAGTTTCCAATCTGGGCAACTTAGTGAAAGCTTTAACTCTCTGAAAAGAATATGCTCATCAGAGAGCAGTTTCTTGGAACGCTTCTTTCTGGGTTTTATTTCCAGATATTTCACGTTTCACCATAGTCTTCAATGCACTGCAAAATATCACTTTTTCAGTTTCACAGGAACACTGTTCGAACACTGCCTTATGAGAAAAGAGGTATGATTCCCTGAGTGGAATGCACACATCACAAAGCAGTCTCTCAAAAAGCTTCACTCCAGTATTTATCAGAAGATATTTCCTATTTCCCCTCAGGCCTGAATGTGTCTCTGAATGTCCTTTTGTGAATCCGTCTTGATGAGTATCAATCCATCTCTGATGCAGTATCAACACTATGGCGAGTGGAATGCACACGTCACAAAGGAGTTCCTCGGAAATATTATCTCCAGTTTTTATCTGAAGATATCTCCTATTTAACGTCATGTGTGAATGTGCTCCCGAATGTCCCTTCGCAAATGCGTCCATGATGCAGTTTCAAAACTGCATAATAGAAATAAAGTTTTCTCTATGTGAGATGCATAGACATATCTATCACAAAGCAGTTTCACAGAAAGCTGCTTTCCAGTTTTTCTCTGATGATACTTGCTTTTTCACCATAGCCATCCATATACTCCCAAATATCCTGTGGTAGTTTATTCTTCAAATGAGATTCCCCGGTACTCTATGAGAAGAAAGGTGTAACTCTGTCAGTGGAATGCATACGTAACAAAGCAGCTCCACAGAAATCTTCTCTCCAGTACCTATCTGAAGATATTGCACTTTTCACCGTAAGCCTCAAAGCGCTCCTGAGTATCCTTTAGCTGACTCACCTAAAACAAAGTGAGAATACTGGTCAATGAAAACAGAAGCTTAAATGTGCGATTGGAATGCCCATGACCTAGAGCAGTTTCACAGAAGGTTTCCTTCTGCTTTTTATTGGAGGGTATTTCTTTTTCAGCATATTCTTAAGAGTGTTCACAAATGTCCTTTCTCTGTTTCCACAGAAACAGTGATTTCAAACTGCTCAATTAAAAAAAAGATTTAACTGTATGAGATGGATACACATCACAAACAAGGTTCTCTGAAAGCTTCTCTCCAGTTTTCATTCTAAGACGTTTCCTTTCTCACTGCAAGCATCTGGGTGCGACTTAATATCCCTTCACAGATTAATCAGAGACACAGTTTCCAAAGTGGGCAACGTAGTGTCAACTTTAACTCTCTGAAATGAATGCACACACCAGAGAGAAGTTTCTCGGAACGAGGCTTTCTGGATTTTTTCCCCAGATATTTCACTTTTCGCCATATTCCTCAAAACACTGCAAAATAGTCCTTTTTCAGTTTTACAGGCACAGTGTTCAAACACTCTCTTACGACAAAAGAGGTATAACTCCCTGGGTGGAATGTACACATCAGAAAGCAGTTTCTCTGAAAGCTTCTCTCCAGTTTTTATCTGGTGATATTTCCAATTTCCCCATAAGACTTTAGGTGCTCCCGAATTTCCCTTCGGGAATCCATCCATGACACAGTTTCAAAACTGCGTAATAGAAAGAAAGATTTATCTAAGTGAGATGATTAGACATATCTATTAGAAAGCAGTGTGACAGAAAGCTTCTTTCCAGTGTTTGTCTGAGGATAATTTCTTTTTCACCATAGCCATCTGTATACTTCCGAATATCTCGGGGTAACGTTTTCCCTAAACGGGATTCCCCAATCCTCTATGAGAAGAAACATTTCATTCTGTGAGTGGAATGTACACGTCAAAAGACCCTCCTAGGAAATCTTCTCTCCAATATCTATATGAAGATATTTCCGTTTTCACCATAAGCCTCAAAGCGCTCCATAGTGTCTCTTAGCTGAGTCATCTAAAACAGTATTAGAAAACTGCCCAATGAAAACAGAAATTTAACAATTCGAGTGGACTTCACGTGTCCTAGAGCAGTTTCACAGAAAGTTTCCTTCTGGTTTTCATTGGAGGTAGGTCTTTTTCAGCATATTCTGAAGACCGTTCCCAAATATCCTTTCTCAGGTTCCACAGAAACGGTGATTTCAAACTGCTCATTCTAATGAATGATTCTACTCTATGAGATGAATACACACAGCACAAAGCAATTGCTCCGAAAGCTTCTCACCAGTTTTCATGCAAAGTCATTCCTTACTCACCGGAAGCCTCCGGGCGCCACTTAATATCCCTTCACAGATTCCTCAAAGAGAAAGTTTCCAAATTGGGAAACGTAGTGGAAGTTTTAACTCTTTGAAATGAATGGGCTCGTCAGAGAGCAGTTTCTTGGAAAGCTTCTTTCTGGGTTTTATTTCCAGATATTTCACTTTTCGCCGTAGTCTTCAATGTGCTGCAAATTATCACTTTTTCAGTTTTACAGGAACAGTGTTCGAACACTGCCTTATGAGAAAAGAGGTATAATTCCCTGAGTAGAATGCACACATCACAAAGCAGTCTCTCGGATAGCTTCACTGCAGTGTTTATCAGAAGATATTTCCTATTTCCCCACAGGCCTGAATGTGTCTCTGAATGTCCCTTTGCGAGTCCGTCTATGACGAGTATCAATCCGTCTATGACGCAGTATCAACCCTATGACTAGCGGAATGCACACGTCACAAAGCAGCTCCTCGGAAATCTTCTCTCAGGTATCTTTTGGAAGATATTTCTGTTTTCACCATAAGCCTCAAGACGCTCCCGAGTATCCCTTAGCTGACCCACCTAAAACAATGTTAGAATACTGGTCAATGAAAACAGACGCTTAAATGTGCGAGTGGAATGCATGTGACACAGAGCAGTTTCACAGAAGGTTTCCTTATGGGTTTAATTGGAAGGTATTTCTTTTTCAGCATATTCTTAAGAGTGTTCCCAAATGTCCTTTCTCAGTTCCCACAGAAACAGTCATTTCAAACTGCTCAATACAAGGAATGATTTAACTCAATGAGATGGATACACACATCACAAACCAGGTTCTCCGAAAGCTTCTCTCCAGTTTTCATTCTAAGACGTCTCCTTTCTCACCACAGATATCAGGGCACCACTTAATTTCCCTTCCCAGATTCCTCAAAGACAGAGTTTCCAAACTGGGCAATGTAGTCTAAGCTTTAACTCTTGGAAATGAATGCACACCCCATAGATCAGGCTCTTGAAACGTTTCTTTCCGGTTTGATTTCTGGATATTTCACTCTTTCCCATAGTCTCCAATGCACTGCAAAATACAACTTTTTCAGTTTTACAGGAACAGTGATCAAACACTGCTATGAGAAAAAGTGTATAACGCCCTGTGGAATGCACACATCACAGCACAGTTACTCAGAAAGCATCTCTCCAGTTTTTAACTGAAGATACCTCCTAATTAACATCAAGCACGAATGTGCTCCCAAAAGTCCCTTCTCAACTCCGTCCATGACGCACTTTCAAAACTGCGTAATAGAGAGAAAGTTTTATCTATGTGAGATGCATAGACATATCTATCACAAAGCAGTTTCACAGAAAGCTTCTTTCCAGTTTTTGTCTGAGGATACTTGCCTTTTCACCATAGCCATCCATATACTCGCAAATGTCCCGTGGTAGCTTATTCTCCAAATGGGACTCCCCTGTCCTCTATGAGAAGGAAGGTATAACTCTGTGAGTGGAATGCACATGTAACAAAGCAGCTGCATTGAAATCTTCTCTCCAGTATCTATCTGAAGATATTTCCTTTTCTCTGTAAGCCTCGAAGCACTCCAGAGTATCCCTTAGCTGACTCACCTAAAACAGTGTTAGAATACTGGTCAATGAAAACAGAAGCTTAAATGTGCGAATGGAATGCTTGTGACCTAGAGCAGTTTCACAGAAGCTTTCCTTCCATTGTTTATTGGAGGATATTTCTTCTTCAGCATAATTTAAGAATGTTCCCAAATGTCCTTTCTCAGTTTCCACAGAAACAGTGATTTCAAACTGCTCAACACAAAGAATGATTTAACTCTATCAGATGGATACACACATCACAAACAAGGTTCTCTGCAAGCTTCTCTCCAGTTTTCATTAAAAGGCATTTCCTTTCTCACCACAAGCATCCGGGCACCACTTAATCTCCCTTCACAGATTAATCAGAGACTGATTTTCCAAACTGGGCAACGTAGTGTCAACTTTAACTCTCTGAAATGAATGCACACGCCAGAGGGAAGTTTCTTGGATCGTTGATTTCTTGGTTTTATTCCCCGATATTTCACTTTTCTCCATATTCTTCAAAGCGCTGCAAGATATCCCTTTTTCAGTTTTATAGGAACAGTGTTCAAACAATGTCTTATGAGAAAAGAGGTATAACTCCCTGAGTGGAATGCACACATCACAAAGCAGTTTCTCCAAAAACTCTCCAGTTTTTCTGTGGTGATATTTCCTATTTCCACTTAAGCTTTAATGTGATCCCAAATGTCCCTTCGGGAATCCGTCCATGACACAGTTTCAAAACCGCATAATAGAAAGAAAGATTTATCTAAGTGAGATGAATACACACATATATCACAAAGCAGTGTGAGAGAATGCTTCTTTCCAGTTTTTGTCTGAGGATAATTCCTTTTACACCATAGCCGTCTGTATACTCCTGAATGTCCCCTAGTAGCCTTTTCCCGAAATGGGATTCCCCAATCCTCTATGAGAAGAAAGATTTCACTCTGTGAGGGGAATGGAAACGTCAAAAGCACCTCCTTGGCAATCTCTTCTCCATTATCTATCTGAAGATATTTCCATTTTCCCCACAAGCCTCAAAGTGCTCCCGAGTGTCCCTTAGCTGACCCACCTAAAACAATGTTAGAATAATTCCGAATGAAAACAGAAGCTTAACAGTGAGTGTGGACTACACGTGACCTAGAGCAGTTTCACAGAAAGTTCCCTACTGGTTATTATTCTAGATTATGTCTTTTTCACCATATTCTTAAGGGTGTTCCCAAATGTCCTTTCTCAGGTTCCACAGAAACAGTGATTTCAAACTGCTCAATACAAAGAATGATTCAGCTCTATGAGATGAATACACACAGCACAAAGCAGTTGCTCAGAAAACTTCTCACCAGTTTTCATGTGAACTTTTTCCTTACTTACCAGATGCCTCCGGGCGCCACTTAATATCCCTTCACAGATTCCTCAAAGACAGAGTTTTCAAACTGGACAACGTAGTTGAAGCTTTTACTCTTTGAAATGAATGCACTCGTAAGACAGCAGTTTCTTGAAATGCTTCTTTCTTGGTTTTATTTCCATATATTTCACTTTTCGCCATAGTCTTCAATGTGCTGCAAAATATCACTTTTTCAGTTTTACAGGAACAGTTTTCGAATACTGCCTTGTGAGAAAAGAGGTATAATTCCCTGAGTGGAATGCACACATCACAAAGCAGTTTTTCAGAAAGCTTCACTCCAGTATTTATCAGAAGATATTTCCTATTTCCCCACAGGCTTGAATGTGTCTACGAATGTCCCTTCGCGAATCCGTCTATGACGAGAATCAATCCATCTATGATGCAGCATCAATACTATGACGAGTGGAATGCACATGTCACAAAGGAGCTCCTCGGAAATCTTCTTTCCAGTATCTATCGGAAGACATTTTCGTTTTCACCGTAAGCCTCAAGACGCTCCCGAGTTTCCCTTAGCTGACTCAACTAAAACTGTTAGAATACTGCTCAATGAAAACAGAAACTTAACAGTGCGAATACCATTCACATGACCTATAGCTGTTTCACAGAAAGTTTCCTTCTGGTGTTTATCAGAGGGTATTCCTTTCTCAGCATATTCTTAAGAGCATTCCCAAATATCCTTTCTTAGGTTCCACAGAAGCAGTGATTTCAAACTGCTCAATCCAAAGAATGATTTAACTCTATGAGATGAATACACATATCTGAAAGCACTTGCTCCGAAAGCTTCTCCCCACTTCTCATTGGAAGACGTTTAATTTCTCACCAGAAAAATCCAGCTGCCACTTGATATCCCTTCCCATATTCCTTAAAGACAGAGTTTCCAATCTGGGCAATGCAGTGGAAGCTTTAACCCTCTGAAATGAATGCACACCCCAGAGAGCAGTTTCTTGGAACCTTTCTTTCTGGTTTGTATTTCCGGATATTTCACATTGTGCCTTAGTCTTCAAGGGGTAGCAAAATATCACTTTTTCAGTTTTACAGGAACAGTGCTCAAACACTGCTCTGGGGAAAAGGTATAAATCACTGTGGAATGCACACATCACAACGCAGTATCTCAAGAAGCTTGTCTCCAGTTTTTATCTGAAGATATCTCCAATTTCACGTCAACTGCAAATGTGCTCTCGAATGTCCCTTCGCAAATTCGTCCATGACGCAGTCTCAAAACTGTGTAATAGAAAGAAAGTTTTATGTATGTGAGGTGCATATACATACCTATCACAAAGCATTTTCACAGAAAGCTTCTTTCCAGTTTTTGTCTGAGGATACTTGCTTTTTCACCATAGCCATTAATGTACTCCCAAATGAATGGAGGTAGCTTAATCTCCAAATGGGATTCTCCCGTCCTCTATGAGAAGGTAGGTGAAACTCTGTGAGTGGAATGCACATGTCACAAAGAAGTTCCACGGAAATCTTGTGGAATTTCAAAGTGATATTTGGAAGCCCATGGAGGGCTATGGTGAAAAAGAAAATATCCTCAGATAAAAACTGGAAAGAAGCTTTCTGAGAAACTGTTTGTGTTCTCTTAATTCATCTAACACAGTTACAGCTTTCCCCACAAGAAGCCGTTTGCTAAGACTGTTCTTGTGGAATTTGAAATGTGATATTTGGAAGCCCAAAGAGGGCTATGGTGAAAATGAAAATATCCTCAGAGAAAAACTGGAAAGAAGCTTTCTGAGAAAATGCTTTGTGATGCGTGACTAACACTCACTGTGTTACACCTGTGTATTTCGTGGAGCTGTTTCCTAGCCTTATTTCTGTGGAATCTGAGAACTGATATTTCGGATCCCTATGAAGACTATAGAGAGAAAGGAAATATCCTCCGATAAAAATGAGAAAGAAGCTTTCTGAGAAACTTCTTTGTGATCTGTGATTTCATCTCACAGAGTTACAGCTACCCCCTCAAGAAGCCTTTCGCTAAGACTGATCTTGTGGAAGTAGCAAAGTGATATATGAAGCCTATGGAGGGCTATGGTGAAAAAGAAAACATCCTCAGATAAAAACAGGAAAGAACCTTTCAGAGAAACTGCTTTGTGATGTATGACTTCCACTCACTGAGATACAGATGTATTTCATGGAGCTGTTTGCTAGCCTTATTTCTGTGGAATCTGAGAACTGATATTTCCGAACCCTTTGAAGACTATAGGGCCATAGGAAATATCCTCCGATAAAAATGAGAAAGAAGCTTTCTGAGAAACTTCCTTGTGATCTGTGAATTCTTCTCACAGAGTTACAGCTTTCCCCACAAGAAGCCTTTTGTTAAGACTGTTGTTGTGGAATTTCCAAAGTAATATTTGGAAGCCCTTGGAGGGCTACGATGAAAAAGAAAATATCCTGATAAAAACTGGAAAGAAGTTTTCTGAAAAACTGCTTTGTGATGTGGGACTTCGACTCACTCAGTTACAGCTGTATTTCGTGCGGGTGTTCAGTAGCCTTATTTCTGTGGAATCTCAGAACTTTTATTTCGGATCCCTTTGAAGACTATAGGGTCAAAGGAAATATCCTCCGATAAAAATGAGAAAGAAGCTTACAGAGAAACTTCCTTCTGATCTGTGAATTTCATCTCACAGAGTTACAGCTTTCTCCTCAAGAAGCCGTTCCTTAAGACTGTTCTTGTGGAATTTGCAAAGTGTTATTTGTAAGCCCATGGAGGGATATGGTGAAAAAGAAAATATCCTCAGATAAACACTGGAAAGAAGATTTCTCAGAAACTGCTTTGTGATGTGTGACTTCCACTCACTGAGTTACAGCTCTGTTTCGTGGAGCTGTTTGATATCCTTATTTCTGTGGAATCTGAGAACTGATATTTCAGATTCCTTTGAAGACTCTCGGGCCAAAGGAAGTATCCTCCCATAAAAATGAGAAGGAAGCTTTCTGAGAAACTTCTTTCTGATCTGTGAATTCATCTCACAGAGTTACAGCTTTCCACTCTAGAAGCCTTTCGCCAAGACTATTCTTGTGGAATTTGCAAAGTGATATTTGGAAGCCCATAGAAGGCTATGGTGAAAAAGAAAATATCCTCAGATAAAAACTGGAAAGAAGCTTTCTGAGAAACTGCTTTGGGATGTGTGACTTCCACTCACTGAATTACAGCTGTATTTCGTGGAGCTGTTTGCTAGCCTTTTTACTCGGAATGTGAGAACTGATATTTCGGATCCTTTTAAAGACTCTAGGGAAAAGAAATTATCCTCCGATAAAAATGACAAAGAAGATTTATGAGAAATTCTTTGTGATATGTGAATTCATCTCACAGAGTTACAGCTTTCCCCTCAAGGAGTCTTTCGCTAAATCTGTTCTTGTGGAATTTGTAAAGTGATATTTTGAAGCCCATGAAGAGCTAGGGTGAAGAAGAAAATATCCTCAGCTGAAAACCGGAAATAAGTTTTCAGAGAAACTGCTTTGGGATATGAGACTTCCACTCACTGAGTTACAGCTATATTTCATGCATTTGTTTGCTAGCCTTATTTCTGTGGAATATGAGAATTGATATTTCCGATATATTTGAACACAATAGGGCCAAAGGAAATATCCTCTGATAAAAAATGATAAAGAAGCTTTCTGAGAAACTGCTTTGTGATGTGTGACGTCCTCAAACTGAGTTACAGCTGTTTTTCGTGGAGCTGTTTGCTTCCCTCATTTCTGTGGAATCTGAAAAGTGATATTTCGGACCCCTTTGAAGACTATAGGGCCAAAGGATATACCCTCCGATAAAAATGAGAGAGAAGCTTTCTGAGAAACTTCTTTGTGATCTCCGAATTCATCTCACAGAGTTACAGCTTTCCCCTCAAGAAGCCTTTGGCTAAGACAGTTCTTGTGGAATTTGCAAAGGGATATTTGGAAGCCCACATAGGGCAATGGTGATAAAGAAAATATCCTCAGATAAAAACTGGAAAGAAGTTTTCTGAGAAACTGCTTTGGGTTCTCTTAATTCATCTAACAGAGATACAGCTTTACCGTCAAGAAGACGTTCACTAAGACTGTTCTTGTGGAATTTGCAAAGTGATATTTGGAAGCCCATGGAGTGCTATGGTGAAAAAGAAAATATCCTCACATAAAACTTGAAAAGAAGCATTCTGAGAAACAGCTTTGTGTTCTGTTAATTCTTCTCACAGAGGTACAGCATTCCACTCAATAAGCCGTTCGCTACAACTGTTCTTGTGGAATTTGCAAAGTGATATTTGGAAGCCAATGGAGGGCTATGGTGAAAAAGAAAATATCCTCAGATAAAAACTGGAAAGAAGCTTTCTGAGAAACTGCTTTGTGATCTGTTAATTGATCTCATGGGGGAACTGTTTTTCCCTCAAGAAGCCTTTCGCTAAGGCTGTTCTTCTGGAATATGCAAAGAGATATTTGGAAGCCTATGGAGAGCTGGGGTGAAGAAGAAAATGTCCTCAGCTGAAAACTGGAAAAAAGCTTTCTGAGAAACTGCTTTGTGTTCTGTTAATTCATCTCACAGAGATACAGCTTTCCCCTCAAGAAGCCGTTTGCTAAGAGTGTTCTTGTGGCATTTGCAAAGTGATATTTTGGAAGCCTATAGAGAGCTATGGTGAAAAAGAAAATATCCTCATACAAAAACTGGAAAGAAGGTTTCTGAGAAACTGCTTTGTGATGTGTGACTTCCACTCACTGAGTTACAGCTGTGTTTCATGGAGTTGTTTGCCAGCTTTATTTCTCTGGAATCTGAGAACTGATATTTCGGATCCCTTTGTAGACTATAGGGCCAAAGGAAATATCCTCCAATAAAAATGAGAAAGAAGCTTTCTGAGAAACTTTTCTGTGATCTGTGAATTAATCTCACAGAGTTACAGATTTCCCCTCAAGAAGCCGTTTGTTAAGACTGTTCTTGTGGAATTTGAAAAGTGATATTTGGAAGCCCATGGAGTGCTATGGTGAAAAAGAAAATATCCTCAGATAAAAGCTGAAAAGAAGCATTCTGAGAAACAGCTTTGTGTTCTGTTAATTCTTCTCACAGTGTTACTGTTTCCCCACAAGAAGCCATTCGCTAAGACTGTTCTTGTGGAATTTGCAAAATGATATTTGCAAGCCAATGGAGGGCTATGGTGAAAAAGAACATATCCTCAGAAAAAAAATGGAAAGAAACTTTCTGAGAAACTTCTTTGTGTTCTGTTAATTCATCTCACGGAGGAACAGCTTTTCCCTCAAGAAACCTTTCCCAAGGCTGTTGTTGTGGAATTTTCAGAGTGATATTTGGAAGCCCATAGAGGGCTATGGTGAAAAAGAAAATATCCTCAGATGAAAACTGGAAAGAAAGCTTTCTGAGAAACTGCTTTGTGATGTGTGACTTCCACTCACTGCATTACAACAGTATTTCATGGAGCTGTTTGCAAGCCTTATTTCTGTGGAATCTGAGAACTGATATTTTGAATCTCTTTGAAGACTCTAGGGCTAAAGGAAATATCCTCCGATAAAAATGAGAAAGAAACTTTGTGAGAAACTTCTTAGTGATCTGTGAATTCATCTCACAGAGTTATAGCTTTCCCCTCTAGAACCCCTTCGCTAAGACTGTTCTTGTGGAATTTCAAAGTGATATTTGGAAGCCCATGGAGGGCTATGGTGAAAAAGAAAATATCCTCAGATAAAAACTGGAAAGAAGCTTTCTGAGAAACTGCTTTGTGATGTGTGACTTCCACTCACTGAGTTACAGCTGTATTTCATGGATCTGTTTGCTAGCCGTCTTGTGTAATCTGAGAACTTATATTTCGAATCCCGTTGAAGACTATAGGGCCAAAGGAAATATCCTCCTATAAAAGTGAGAAAGTAGCTTTCTGAGAAACTTCTTTGTGACCTGTGAATTCATTTCAAAGAGTTACAGCTTTCCCCTCGAGAAGTCTTTCACTAAGACTGTTCTTGTGGCATTTTCAAAGTGATATTTGGAAACCTATGGAAGGCTAAGGAGAAAAAGAAAATATCCCCTGATAAAAACTGGAAAGAAGCTTTGTGAGAAACAGCTTTGTGTTCTGTGAATTCATCTCACAGAGTTACACCGCTCCACTCAGGACACCGTTCGCTAAGAGTCTTCTTGTGGAATTTGCGAGGTGATATTTGGAAGGCCATCCTGGGTTATGGGTGAAAAGAAAATACCCTCAGATAAAAACTGGAAAGAAGCTTTCTGAGAAACTGTTTTGTATTCTGTTAATTCATCTCACTGAGGTACAGGATTTGCCTCAAGAAGCCTTTCCCTAATACTGTTCTTGTGGAATTTTGAAAGTGATATTTGGAAGCCCATAGAGGGCTCTGGTGAAAAAGAAAATATCCTCAGATAAAAAGTGGAAAGAAGCTTTCTGAGAAACTGCTTTGTGTTCTCTTAATTCATATAACAGAGATACAGCTTTACCGTCAGGAAGACGGTCACTAACACTTTTCTTGTGGAATTTGCAAAGTGATATTTGGAAGCCCATGGAGTGCTATGGTGAAAAAGAAAATATCCTCACCTAAAATCTGAAAAAAAGCATTCTGAGAAACAGCTTTGTGTTCTGTTAATTTTTTTCGCAGAGGTACAGCATTCCCCTCAATAAGCCGTTCACTACGACTGTTCTTGTGGAATTTGCAAAGTGATATTTTGAAGCCCATAGAGGCCTACGGTGAAAAAGAAAATATCCTGAGATAAAAACTGGAAAGAAGCTTTCTGAGTAAGTGCTTTGTTATGTGTGAGTTCCACGCACTGAGTTACAGCTGTATTTCGTGGAGGTGTTTACTAGCCTTATTTCTGTGGAATCTGAGAACTGATATTTCGGATCCCTTTGAAGACTATATGGCCAAAGGAAATATCCTCGATAAAAGTGAGAAAGGAGCTTTCTCAGAAACTTTTTTGTGATCTCTGAATTCATCTCACAGAGTTACAGCTTTCCCCTCAAGAAGCCTTTTGCTAGGACTGCTCTTGTGGAATTTGCAAAGGGATATTTGGAAGCACATGGAGGGCTATGGTGAAAAAGAAAACATCCTCAGATGTAAACGGGAAAGAAGCTTTCTGAGAAACTGCTGGGTGTTCTGTTCATTCTTCTTACAGAGATACAGTTTTATCGTCAAGAAGCCGTGCGCTAAGCCTGTACTTGTGGAATTTGCAAAGGGATATTTCGAAGCCCATGGAGGGCTACGGTGAAAAAGAAAATATCCTCTGATACTAACTGGAAAGAAGCTTTCTGAGAAACTGTTTTGTGTTCTGTTACTTCATCTCACAGAGTTACATTTTTCACCTGAAGATGACGTTCGTTAAGATGTTCTTGTGGGATTTGCAAAGTGATATTTGAAGCCCATAGAGAGCTATAGTTAAAAAGAAGTCGTCCTCAGATAAAAACTGGAAAGAAGCTTTCTGAGAAACTGCTTTGTGTTCTGTTAATTCACCACACAGAGTTACAGTTTTTTCCTCAAGAAGCCGTGAGCTATGACAGTTCTTGTGGATTTTTCAAAGGGATATTTGGAAGCCCATGGAGGGTTATGGTGAAAAAGAAAATATCTCAGATTAAAACTAAATAGAAGCTTTCTGAGAAACTGCTTTGTGATGTGTGACTTCCACTCACTGAGTTACTCCTGTATTTCCTGGAGCTGTTTGCTAGCCTTATTTCTGTGGAATCTGAGAAAAGATATTTCGGATCCCTTTGAAGACTATAGGGCCAAAGGAAATATCCTCCGACAAAAAGAGAAAGAAGCTTTCTGAGAAACTTCTTTGTGTTCTGTGAAATCATCTCACAGAGTTACAGCTTTCCCGTCAAGAAGCCTTTCGCTAAGACTGTTCTTGTGGAATTTGCCATGTGATATTTGGAAGCCCGTGGAGGGCTATGGTGAAAAAGAAAATATCCTCAGATAATAACTGGAAAGAAGCTTGCTGAGAAACTGCTTTGTTTTTTGTTAATTCATCTCTGAGATTTGCAGTTTCCCCCTCAAGAAGTCGTTTGCTAAGACTTTTCTTGTGGAATTTGCAAAGTGATATTTGGAATCCCATACAGGGCTATGGTTAAAAAGTAGATATCCTCAGATAAAAAAGGGGAAGGAAGCTTTCTCAGAAACTGCTTTGGGTTCTGTTAATTCTTCAAACATGAGTTTCAACTTTGCCCTCAAGAAGCCGTTCGCTAAGACTACGCTTGTGGAATTGAAAAGTGATATTTGGAAGCCCTTAGAGGCCTGAGATGAAAAAGAAAGTATCCATAGATAAAAACTGAAAAGAAGCTTTCTGAGAAACTACTTTGTGAGGTGTGACTTCCACTCATTGAGTAACAGCTGTATTTCTTCGAGCTGTTTTCTGTCCTTATTTCTGTGGAATCTGAGAACTGATAATTCGGATCCCTTTGAAGACTATAAGGCCAAAGAACAATTCTTCAATAAAAATGAGAAAGAAGGATTCTGAGAAACTTCTTTGTGTTCTGTGTATTCATCTCACAGAGTTACATCTTTACCCTCATGAAGCCTTTTACTAAGGCTGTTCTTGTGGAATTTGCAAAGAGATATTTGGAAGCCCATGGAGGGCACAGTGAAAAAGAAAATATCCTCAGATAAAAACTGGAAGGAAGCTTTCTGAGAAACTGCTTTGTGTTCTGTTAATTCATATCAATGAGTTACAGTTTTATCCAAAAGAAGCCGTTTGCTGAGACTGTCGTTGTTGAATTTGCAAAGTGATATTTGGAAGCCCATAAAGGGCTATGGTGAAAAAGAAAATATCCTCAAATAAAAACTGGAAAGAAGCTTTCTAAGAAACTGCTTTGTGTCCTGTTATTTCTTCTCACAGAGTTAATGCTTTCCCTACCAGAAGCCGTTCGCTAAGACGGTTCTTGCGAATTTGCAAAGTGATATTTGAAGCCCTTAGAAGGCTATGGTGAAAAAGAAAATATACTCCGATAAAAACTGGAAAGAAGATTTATGAGAAACTGCTTTGTTATGTGTGACTTCCACTCACTGAGTTAGAGCTATATTTCATGGAGCTGCTTTCTTCCCTTATTTCTTTGGAACATAAAAACTGGTAATTTGGATCCCTTTTAAGACTATAGGGCCAGGGCCGGGCGCGGTGGCTCACGCCTGTAATCCCAGCACTTTGGGAGGCCGAGCCGGGTGGATCACAAGGTCAGGAGATCGAGACCACGGTGAAACCCCGTCTCTACTAAAAATACAAAAAATTAGCCAGGCGCGGTTGTGGGCACCTGTAGTCCCAGCTGCTCGGGAGGCTGAGGCAGGAGAATGGCGTGAACCCGGGAGGCGGAGCTTGTAGTGAGCCGAGATCGCACCACTGCACTCCAGCCTGGGCGACAGAGCGAGACTCCGTCTCAAAAAAAAAAAAAAAAAAGACTATAGGGCCAAAGGACATATCCTCCGATAAAAATGACAAAAATGCTTTCTAAGAAACTTCTTTGTGACCTGTGAATTCATCTCAAGAGTAACAGCTCTCCCCTCAAGAATCCTTTCCGTAAGACTGTTTTTCTGGAATTTGCAGAGTGTATTTGGAAGCCCATATTGGGCTATGGTGAAAAAGAAAATATCCTCAGATTTAAACTGAAAAGAAGCTTTCTGAGAAATTTCTTTGTGATGTGTGACTTCCACTCCCTGAGTTACAGGTGTATTTTGTGGAGCTGTTTTCTACCCTTATTTCTGTGGAATCTAAGAACTGATATTTCCGATGCCTTTGTAGACTACAGGGCCAAGGAAATATCCTCCGATAAAAAGGAGAAAGAAGCAGTCTGAAAAACATCTTTGTGATCTGTGATTTCATCTCACAGAGTTAGAGCTTTCCCCTCAAGAAGCCTTTCGCTAAGACTGTTCTTGTGGAATTTGCAAAGTGATATTTGGAAGCGCATAGAGCGCATGGTGAAAAAGAAAATATCCTCAGAGAAAAACAGGAAAGAAGCTTTCTGAGAAACTACTTTGTGTTATGTTAATTCATCTCACCGAGTTGCATGTTTCCCCTCAAAAGCCGTTCAATAAGACTGCTCTTGTGGAATTTGCAATGTGATATTTGGAAGCAAATAGAGGGCTATGGTTAAAAAGAAGATATCCTCAGATAAAAATTGGGAAGATGCTTTCTGAGAAACTGCTTTGTGATGTGTGACTTCCACTCACTGAGTTACAGCTGTGTTTCGTGGAGCTGTTTGATAGCCTAATTTCTGTGGAATCTGAGAACAGATATTTCAGATCCCTTTGAAGACTATAGGGCCAAAGGAAATATCCTCCAATAAAAATGAAAAAGAAGCTTTCTGAGTGTCTTTTTTGTGATCAGTGAATTCATTCCACAGAGTTACAGCTTGCCCCTCAAAAGCCATTCGCTAGGACTGTTCTTGTGGAATTTGCAAAGGGATACTGGGAAGCCCATGGAGGGCTATGGTGAAAAAGAAAATATCCACAGATAAAAACTGGAAAGAAGCTTTCTGAGAAACTCCTTTGTGTGCTGTTAATTCATCTCACTGAGTTACAGTTTTCCCCTCAAGAAGCCATTCGATAAAACTGTTCTTCTGGAATTAGCAAAGTGGTATTTGAGAGCCCATGGAGGGCTATGGTTAAAAAGAAGATATCCTCAGTTGAAAAAGTGGAAAGAAGCTTTCTGTGAAACTGCTTTGTGATGTGTGACTACCACTCACTGAGTTACAGCTCTATTTCGTGGAGCTGTTTGCAAACTTATTTCTGTGGAATATGAAAACTGATAATTTGGATCCCTTTAAGACTATGGCGCCAAAGGAAATATCCTCCGATAAAAATGAGAAAGAAGCTTTCTGAGAAAATTCTTTGTGATCTGTGAATTCATCACACAGAGTTACAGTTTTCCCTTCAGGAGCCTTTAACTAGGACTGTTCTTGTGGAATTTGAAAAGTGATATTTGGAAGCCCATGGAGGGCTACGGTGAAAAAGAAAATATCCTCAGATTAAAACTGGAAAGAAGCTTTTTGAGAAACTGCTTTTTGTTCTGTTAATTCATCTCACAGAGGTACAGCTTTGTCCTCAAGACGCCGTTCGCTAAGTCTGCTCTTGTCGAATTTGCAAAGTGATACTTGATAGCCCATGGAGGCCTATGGTGAAAAAGAAAAGATCCTCAGATAAAAACTGGAAATAATCTTTCTGAGAAATTGCTTTATGATGTGTGACTTCCACTCAATGAGTTGCAGCTGGATTTCCTGGAGCTGTTTTCTACCCTTATTTCTGTGGAATCTGACAACTGATATTTCGGATCCCTTTGAAGACTATAGGGCCAAAAGAAATATCCTCCAATAAAAATGGGAAAGAAGCATTCTGAGAAACTTCTTTGTGATCTGTGAATTCAACTCACAGAGTTACAGCTTTCCCATCAAGAAGCCTTTCGCTAAGACTGCTCTAGTGGAATTTGCAAAGGGATACTTGGAAGCCCTTGGAGGGCAAGGTGAAAAAGAAAATATCCTCAGACAAAAACTGGAAAGAAGCTTTCCGAGAAACTGCATTGTGTTCTGTTAATTCATCTCACAGAGTTACTGTTTTATCCTCAAGAAGCCGTTCGATAAGACTGTTCTTGTGGAATTTTCAAAGTGATATGTGGAACCCCATAGTGGCTATGGTAAAAAACAAAATATCTTCAGATAAAAACTGGAAGGAAGCTTTCTGAGAAACTGCTTTGTGATCTGTGAATTCATCTCACAGAGTTACAGCTTTGGCCTCAAGAAGCCTTTCGCTAAACTGTTCTTGTGGAATATGCAAAGGGATATTTGGAAGCCCATGGAGGGCTTTGGTGAAAAAGAAAATATCCTCAGATACAAACTGGAAAGAAGCTTTCTGAGAAACTGCATTGTGTTCTGTTATTTCATCTCACAGAGTTACACTTTGCCATCAAGAAACTGTTCACTAAGGCTGTTCTTGTGGATTTTGCAAAGTGATATTTGGAAGCCCATAGAGGCCTATGGTGAAAAAGAAAATATCCTCAGATAAAAAGTGGAAAGAAGCTGTCTGAGAAACTGCTTTGTGATCTGTGACTTCCACTCACTGAGTTACAGCTGTATTTCATGGAGCTGCTTGCTAGCCTTATTTCTGTGGAATATGAAAACTGAAAATTTGGATCCCTTTGAAGTCTATAGGGCCAAAGGAAATATCCTCCGATAAAAACGAGAAAGAAGCTTTCTGAGAAAATTCTTTGTGATCTGTGAATTCATCTCACAGAGTTACAGCTTTCCTCTCAAGAAGCCTTTCGCTAGGACCGTTCCTGTGAAATTTTCAAAGTGATATTTGGAAGCCCATGGAGGGCTACGGTGAAGAAGAAAATATCCTCAGATAAAAACTGGAAAGAAGCTTTGTGAGAAACTGCTTTTTGTTCTGTTAATTCATCTCACAGAGATACAGCTTTGCCCTCAAGACGCCATTCGCTAAGTCTGCTCGTCGAATTTGAAAGTGATATTTGGAAGCCCATGGAGGCCTATGGTGAAAAAGAAAATATCCTCAGATAAAAATTGGAAATAAGCTTTCTGAGAAACTGCTTTGTTATGTGTGACTTCCACTCATTGAGTTACAGCTGGATTTCCTGGAGCTGTTTTCTACCCTTTTTTCTATGGAATCTGACAACTGATATTTCGGATCCCTTTGAAGACTATAGGGCCAAAAGAAATATCCACCAATAAGAATGAGAAAGAAGCATTCTGAGAAACTTCTTTGTGATCTGTGAATTCATCTCACAGAGTTACAGTTTTATCCACAAGAAGCTGTTCGCTAAGACTGTTCTTGTGGAATTTGCAAAGTGATATTTGGAACCCCATAGAGGCGATAGTAAAAAAGAAAATATCCTTAGATAAAAACTGGAAAGAAGCTTTCTGAGAAACTGCTTTGTGATGTGTGAATTCATCTCACAGAGTAAAAGCTTTCCCCTCAAGAAGCCGCACGCTAAGCCTGTTCTTGTGGAATTCGCAAAGTGATATTTGGAACCATGGATGGCTTTGGTGAAAAAGAAAATATCCTCAGATAAAAACTGGAAAGAAGCTTTCTGAGAAACTGCTTTGTGTTCTTATAATTCATCTCACAGAGTTACAGCTTTCCCCTCAAGAAGCCGTTCATTAAGACTGCTCTTGTGGAATTTGCAAAGTGATATTTGGAAGCCATTAGAGGGCTATGGTGAAAAAGAAGATATCCTCAGTTATAAACTGGAAAGAAGCTTTCTAAGAAACTGCTTTGTGATGTGTGACTCCCACTCACTGAGTTACAGCTGTATTTCATGGAGCTGTTTGCTAGCCTTATTTCTGTGGAATATGAAAACTGATAATTTGGATCCCTTTAAGACTATGGGGCCAAAGGAAATATCCTCCGATAAAAACGAGAAAGAAGCTTTCTGAGAAAATTCTTTGTGATCTGTGAATTCATCACACAGAGTTACAACTTTCCCCTCAAGGAGCCTTTAACTAGGACTGTTCTTGTGGAATTTGAAAAGTGATATTTGGAAGCCCATGGAGGGCTACGGTGAAAAAGAAAATATCCTCAGATAAAAACTGGAAAGAAGCTTTGTGAGAAACTGCTTTTTGTTCTGTTAATTCATCTCACAGAGATACAGCTTTGCCCTCAAGACGCCATTCGCTAAGTCTGCTCGTCGAATTTGAAAGTGATATTTGGAAGCCCATGGAGGCCTATGGTGAAAAAGAAAATATCCTCAGATAAAAATTGGAAATAAGCTTTCTGAGAAACTGCTTTGTTATGTGTGACTTCCACTCATTGAGTTACAGCTGGATTTCCTGGAGCTGTTTTCTACCCTTTTTTCTATGGAATCTGACAACTGATATTTCGGATCCCTTTGAAGACTATAGGGCCAAAAGAAATATCCACCAATAAGAATGAGAAAGAAGCATTCTGAGAAACTTCTTTGTGATCTGTGAATTCATCTCACAGAGTTACAGTTTTATCCACAAGAAGCTGTTCGCTAAGACTGTTCTTGTGGAATTTGCAAAGTGATATTTGGAACCCCATAGAGGCGATAGTAAAAAAGAAAATATCCTTAGATAAAAACTGGAAAGAAGCTTTCTGAGAAACTGCTTTGTGATGTGTGAATTCATCTCACAGAGTAAAAGCTTTCCCCTCAAGAAGCCGCACGCTAAGCCTGTTCTTGTGGAATTCGCAAAGTGATATTTGGAACCATGGATGGCTTTGGTGAAAAAGAAAATATCCTCAGATAAAAACTGGAAAGAAGCTTTCTGAGAAACTGCTTTGTGTTCTTATAATTCATCTCACAGAGTTACAGCTTTCCCCTCAAGAAGCCGTTCATTAAGACTGCTCTTGTGGAATTTGCAAAGTGATATTTGGAAGCCATTAGAGGGCTATGGTGAAAAAGAAGATATCCTCAGTTATAAACTGGAAAGAAGCTTTCTAAGAAACTGCTTTGTGATGTGTGACTCCCACTCACTGAGTTACAGCTGTATTTCATGGAGCTGTTTGCTAGCCTTATTTCTGTGGAATATGAAAACTGATAATTTGGATCCCTTTAAGACTATGGGGCCAAAGGAAATATCCTCCGATAAAAACGAGAAAGAAGCTTTCTGAGAAAATTCTTTGTGATCTGTGAATTCATCACACAGAGTTACAACTTTCCCCTCAAGGAGCCTTTAACTAGGACTGTTCTTGTGGAATTTGAAAAGTGATATTTGGAAGCCCATGGAGGGCTACGGTGAAAAAGAAAATATCCTCAGATTAAAACTGGAAAGAAGCTTTTTGAGAAACTGCTTTTTGTTCTGTTAATTCATCTCACAGAGGTACAGCTTTGTCCTCAAGACGCCGTTCGCTAAGTCTGCTCTTGTCGAATTTGCAAAGTGATACTTGATAGCCCATGGAGGCCTATGGTGAAAAAGAAAAGATCCTCAGATAAAAACTGGAAATAATCTTTCTGAGAAATTGCTTTATGATGTGTGACTTCCACTCAATGAGTTGCAGCTGGATTTCCTGGAGCTGTTTTCTACCCTTATTTCTGTGGAATCTGACAACTGATATTTCGGATCCCTTTGAAGACTATAGGGCCAAAAGAAATATCCTCCAATAAAAATGGGAAAGAAGCATTCTGAGAAACTTCTTTGTGATCTGTGAATTCAACTCACAGAGTTACAGCTTTCCCATCAAGAAGCCTTTCGCTAAGACTGCTCTAGTGGAATTTGCAAAGGGATACTTGGAAGCCCTTGGAGGGCAAGGTGAAAAAGAAAATATCCTCAGACAAAAACTGGAAAGAAGCTTTCCGAGAAACTGCATTGTGTTCTGTTAATTCATCTCACAGAGTTACTGTTTTATCCTCAAGAAGCCGTTCGATAAGACTGTTCTTGTGGAATTTTCAAAGTGATATGTGGAACCCCATAGTGGCTATGGTAAAAAACAAAATATCTTCAGATAAAAACTGGAAGGAAGCTTTCTGAGAAACTGCTTTGTGATCTGTGAATTCATCTCACAGAGTTACAGCTTTGGCCTCAAGAAGCCTTTCGCTAAACTGTTCTTGTGGAATATGCAAAGGGATATTTGGAAGCCCATGGAGGGCTTTGGTGAAAAAGAAAATATCCTCAGATACAAACTGGAAAGAAGCTTTCTGAGAAACTGCATTGTGTTCTGTTATTTCATCTCACAGAGTTACACTTTGCCATCAAGAAACTGTTCACTAAGGCTGTTCTTGTGGATTTTGCAAAGTGATATTTGGAAGCCCATAGAGGCCTATGGTGAAAAAGAAAATATCCTCAGATAAAAAGTGGAAAGAAGCTGTCTGAGAAACTGCTTTGTGATCTGTGACTTCCACTCACTGAGTTACAGCTGTATTTCATGGAGCTGCTTGCTAGCCTTATTTCTGTGGAATATGAAAACTGAAAATTTGGATCCCTTTGAAGTCTATAGGGCCAAAGGAAATATCCTCCGATAAAAACGAGAAAGAAGCTTTCTGAGAAAATTCTTTGTGATCTGTGAATTCATCTCACAGAGTTACAGCTTTCCTCTCAAGAAGCCTTTCGCTAGGACCGTTCCTGTGAAATTTTCAAAGTGATATTTGGAAGCCCATGGAGGGCTACGGTGAAGAAGAAAATATCCTCAGATAAAAACTGGAAAGAAGCTTTGTGAGAAACTGCTTTTTGTTCTGTTAATTCATCTCACAGAGGTACAGCTTTGCCCTCAAGACGCCATTCGCTAAGTCTGCTCGTCGAATTTGAAAGTGATATTTGGAAGCCCATGGAGGCCTATGGTGAAAAAGAAAATATCCTCAGATAAAAATTGGAAATAAGCTTTCTGAGAAACTGCTTTGTTATGTGTGACTTCCACTCATTGAGTTACAGCTGGATTTCCTGGAGCTGTTTTCTACCCTTTTTTCTATGGAATCTGACAACTGATATTTCGGATCCCTTTGAAGACTATAGGGCCAAAAGAAATATCCACCAATAAGAATGAGAAAGAAGCATTCTGAGAAACTTCTTTGTGATCTGTGAATTCATCTCACAGAGTTACAGTTTTATCCACAAGAAGCTGTTCGCTAAGACTGTTCTTGTGGAATTTGCAAAGTGATATTTGGAACCCCATAGAGGCGATAGTAAAAAAGAAAATATCCTTAGATAAAAACTGGAAAGAAGCTTTCTGAGAAACTGCTTTGTGATGTGTGAATTCATCTCACAGAGTAAAAGCTTTCCCCTCAAGAAGCCGCACGCTAAGCCTGTTCTTGTGGAATTCGCAAAGTGATATTTGGAACCATGGATGGCTTTGGTGAAAAAGAAAATATCCTCAGATAAAAACTGGAAAGAAGCTTTCTGAGAAACTGCTTTGTGTTCTTATAATTCATCTCACAGAGTTACAGCTTTCCCCTCAAGAAGCCGTTCATTAAGACTGCTCTTGTGGAATTTGCAAAGTGATATTTGGAAGCCATTAGAGGGCTATGGTGAAAAAGAAGATATCCTCAGTTATAAACTGGAAAGAAGCTTTCTAAGAAACTGCTTTGTGATGTGTGACTCCCACTCACTGAGTTACAGCTGTATTTCATGGAGCTGTTTGCTAGCCTTATTTCTGTGGAATATGAAAACTGATAATTTGGATCCCTTTAAGACTATGGGGCCAAAGGAAATATCCTCCGATAAAAACGAGAAAGAAGCTTTCTGAGAAAATTCTTTGTGATCTGTGAATTCATCACACAGAGTTACAACTTTCCCCTCAAGGAGCCTTTAACTAGGACTGTTCTTGTGGAATTTGAAAAGTGATATTTGGAAGCCCATGGAGGGCTACGGTGAAAAAGAAAATATCCTCAGATTAAAACTGGAAAGAAGCTTTTTGAGAAACTGCTTTTTGTTCTGTTAATTCATCTCACAGAGGTACAGCTTTGTCCTCAAGACGCCGTTCGCTAAGTCTGCTCTTGTCGAATTTGCAAAGTGATACTTGATAGCCCATGGAGGCCTATGGTGAAAAAGAAAAGATCCTCAGATAAAAACTGGAAATAATCTTTCTGAGAAATTGCTTTATGATGTGTGACTTCCACTCAATGAGTTGCAGCTGGATTTCCTGGAGCTGTTTTCTACCCTTATTTCTGTGGAATCTGACAACTGATATTTCGGATCCCTTTGAAGACTATAGGGCCAAAAGAAATATCCTCCAATAAAAATGGGAAAGAAGCATTCTGAGAAACTTCTTTGTGATCTGTGAATTCAACTCACAGAGTTACAGCTTTCCCATCAAGAAGCCTTTCGCTAAGACTGCTCTAGTGGAATTTGCAAAGGGATACTTGGAAGCCCTTGGAGGGCAAGGTGAAAAAGAAAATATCCTCAGACAAAAACTGGAAAGAAGCTTTCCGAGAAACTGCATTGTGTTCTGTTAATTCATCTCACAGAGTTACTGTTTTATCCTCAAGAAGCCGTTCGATAAGACTGTTCTTGTGGAATTTTCAAAGTGATATGTGGAACCCCATAGTGGCTATGGTAAAAAACAAAATATCTTCAGATAAAAACTGGAAGGAAGCTTTCTGAGAAACTGCTTTGTGATCTGTGAATTCATCTCACAGAGTTACAGCTTTGGCCTCAAGAAGCCTTTCGCTAAACTGTTCTTGTGGAATATGCAAAGGGATATTTGGAAGCCCATGGAGGGCTTTGGTGAAAAAGAAAATATCCTCAGATACAAACTGGAAAGAAGCTTTCTGAGAAACTGCATTGTGTTCTGTTATTTCATCTCACAGAGTTACACTTTGCCATCAAGAAACTGTTCACTAAGGCTGTTCTTGTGGATTTTGCAAAGTGATATTTGGAAGCCCATAGAGGCCTATGGTGAAAAAGAAAATATCCTCAGATAAAAAGTGGAAAGAAGCTGTCTGAGAAACTGCTTTGTGATCTGTGACTTCCACTCACTGAGTTACAGCTGTATTTCATGGAGCTGCTTGCTAGCCTTATTTCTGTGGAATATGAAAACTGAAAATTTGGATCCCTTTGAAGTCTATAGGGCCAAAGGAAATATCCTCCGATAAAAACGAGAAAGAAGCTTTCTGAGAAAATTCTTTGTGATCTGTGAATTCATCTCACAGAGTTACAGCTTTCCTCTCAAGAAGCCTTTCGCTAGGACCGTTCCTGTGAAATTTTCAAAGTGATATTTGGAAGCCCATGGAGGGCTACGGTGAAGAAGAAAATATCCTCAGATAAAAACTGGAAAGAAGCTTTGTGAGAAACTGCTTTTTGTTCTGTTAATTCATCTCACAGAGGTACAGCTTTGCCCTCAAGACGCCATTCGCTAAGTCTGCTCGTCGAATTTGAAAGTGATATTTGGAAGCCCATGGAGGCCTATGGTGAAATAGAAAATATCCTCAGATAAAAATTGGAAATACGCTTTCTGAGAAACTGCTTTGTTATGTGTGACTTCCACTCAATGAGTTACAGCTGGATTTCCTGGAGCTGTTTTCTACCCTTTTTTCTATGGAATCTGACAACTGATATTTCGGATCCCTTTGAAGACTATAGGGCCAAAAGAAATATCCACCAATGAGAATGAGAAAGAAGCATTCTGAGAAACTTCTTTGTGAACTGTGAATTCAACTCACAGAGTTACACTTTTACCCACAAGAAGCTGTTCGCTAAGACTGTTCTTGTGGAATTTGCAAAGTGATATTTGGAACCCCATAGAGGCGATAGTAAAAAAGAAAATATCCTTAGATAAAAACTGGAAAGAAGCTTTCTGAGAAACTGCTTTGTGATGTGTGAATTCATCTCACAGAGTTACAGCTTTCCCCTCAAGAAGCCGCACGCTAAGCCTGTTCTTGTGGAATTCGCAAAGTGATTTTTGGAACCATGAATGGCTTTGGTGAAAAAGAAAATATCCTCAGATAAAAACTGGAAAGAAGCTTTCTGAGAAACTGCTTTGTGTTCTTATAATTCATCTCACAGACTTACAGCTTTCCCCTCAAGAAGCCGTTGATTAAGACTGCTCTTGTGGAATTTGCAAAGTGATATTTGGAAGAGATTAGAGGGCTATGGTGAAAAAGAAGATATCCTCAGTTACAAACTGGAAAGAAGCTTTCTGAGAAACTGCTTTGTGATGTGGTGCTCCCACTCACTGAGTTACAGCTGTATTTCATGGAGCTGTTTGCTAGCCTTATTTCTGTGGAATCTGAGAACTGATATTTCGGATCCCATGGAAGACTATAGGGTCAAAGGAAATATCCTCCAAGAAAAAAAAGAGAAAGAAGCTTTCTGGGAAAATTCTTTGTGATCTGTGAATTCATCCCAGAGAGTTACAATTTCCCCTCAAGATGCCTTTCATTAAGACTGTTCTTGTGGAATTTGCAAAGCGATATTTGGAGGCCCATGGAAGGCTATGGTGAAAAAGCAAATATCCTCAGATAAAAACTGGAAAGAAGCCTTCTGAGAAACTGCTCTGTGTTCTGCTAATTCATATCACAGAGTTACAGTTTTCTCCTCAAGAAGCCTTTTTCTAAAACTGTTCTTGTGGAATTTGCAAAGTGATATTTGGAAGCCCATAGAGGGCAATGGTTAAAAAGAAGTTATTCTCACATAAAAAAGTGGAAAGAAGCTTTTTGAGAAACTGCTTTGTGATGTGTGACTTCCACTCACTGAGATACAGCTGTATTTCATGGAGCTGTTTGCTAGCCTTATTTCTGTGGAATCTGAGAACTCATAGTTCGGATCCCTTTGAAGACTATAGGGCCAAAGGAAATATCCTCTGATAAAAATGAGAAAGAATCTTTCCGAGGAACTTCTTTGTGATCTGAGAATTCATCTCACAGAGTTACAGCTTTCCTCTCAAGAAGGCTTTTGCTGAGACTGTTCTTGTGGAATTTGCAAAGGGATATTTGGAAGCCCATGGAGGGCTTTGGTGAAAAAGAAAATATCCTCAGATAAAAACTGGAGAGACGCTTTTGGAGAAACTGCTTTGTGTTCTCTTAATTCATCTCACTGAGTTACAGCTTTACCCTCAAGAAGCAGTTCCCTAAGACTGCTCTTGTGGAACTTGCAAAGTGATATTTGGAAGCCTATAGAAGCCTATGGTGAAAAAGAAAATATCCTCAGATTAAAACTGAAAAGCTTTCTGAGAAATTGCTTTGTGATATGTGACTTCCACTGACAGAGTTACAGCTGTATTTCATGGAGCTGTTTGCTAGCCTTTTTACTGTGGAATCTGAGAACTGATATATCGGATGCCTTTGAAGACTATAGCGCCAAAGGAAATATCCTCCGATAAGAAAGAGAAAGAAGCTTTCTGAGAAACTTCTTTGTGGTCTGTGAATTCATCTCACATAGTTATGGGTTTCACCTCAAGAAGGCTTTCGCTAAGCCTGTTCTTGTGGAATTTGCAAAGTGATATTTGGAAGCCCATGTAGGGCATTGTGAAAAACAACATATCCTCAGATAAAAACTGGAGAGAAGCTTTCTGAGAAACTGCTTTGTGTTCTTTTAATTCTTCTCTCAGAGTTGCAGCTTTCCACTCAAGAAGCCGTTCACCAAGTCTGTTCTTGTGGAATTTGCAATGTGATATTTGGAAGCCCTTAGAGGGCTATGGTGAAAAAGAAAATATCCTCCGATAAAATTGGAAAGGAGCTTTTTGAGAAACTGCTTTGTGATGTGTGACTTCTGCTCACTGAGTTACAGCTGTATTTCGTGGAGCTGTTTGCTCTCCTTATTTCTCTGGAATCTGAGAACTGATATTTCAGATCCATTTGAAGACTATAGGGCTAAAGGAAATATCCTCCGATAAAAATGAGAAAGAAGCTTTCTGCGAAACTTCTTTGTGATCTGTGAATTCATTTCACAGAGTTAAAGCTTTCCCCTCAAGAAGCCTTTCACTAGGACTGTTCTTGTGGATTTTGCAAAAGGAATATATGGAAGCCCATGGAGGGCTATAGTGAAAAAGAAAATATCTTCAGATAAAAACTGGAAAGAAGATTTCTTAGAAACTGCTTTGTGTTCTGTTAAGTCATCTCATAGTGTTACAGCTTTGCTCTCAAGAAGCCATTCGCTAAGATTGTTCTTGTGAGATTTGCAAAGTGATATTTGGAAGCCCATAGAGGCCTATGATGAAAGAGAAAATATCCTCAGATAGAAACTAGAGAGAAGATTTCTGAGAAACTGTTTTGTGATGTGTGACTTCCACTCACTGAGTTACAGCTGTATTTCGTGGAGCTGTTTGCTAGCCTTATTTCTGTGGAATCTGAGAACTGATATTTCGGATCCCTTTGAAGACTATAGGGCCAAAGGAAATATCCTCCGGTAAAAATGAGAAAGAAGCTTTCTGAGGAACTTCTTTGTGATCTGAGAATTCATCTAACAGAGTTACAGCATTCCCCTCCAGAAGCCATTCGCTAAGACTGTTCTTGTGGAATTTGCAAAGTGATATTTGGAAGCCTATGGAGGGCTACGTTGAAAAAGAAAATATTCTCAGATAAAAACTGGAAAGAAGCTTTCTGAGAAACTGCCATGTGTTCTGTTAATTCATCTCACAGAGTTACAGTTTTCCCTTGAAGAAGCCATTCGCTAAGATTGTTCTTGTGGAATTTCCAAAGTAATATTTGGAAGCCCATAGAGGGCAAAGTTTAAAAAGAAGATATCCTCAGAGAAAAAAGTGGAAAGAAGCTTTCAGAGAAACTGTTTTGTGATGTGTGACTTCCACTTACTGAGTTACAGCTGTATTTCATGGAGCTGTTTGCTAGCCTTATTTCTGTGTTATCTGAGAACTGATATTTCGGATCCCTTTGAAGACTATTGGGCCAAAGGAAATATCTTCTGATAAAAATGAGACAGAAGGTTTCTGAGAAACTTCTTTGTGATCTCTGAATTCATCTCACAGAGTTACAGCTTTCACCTCAAGAAGCCGTTCGCTAAGCCTGTTCCTGTGGAATTTGCAAAGTGATATTTGGAAGCCCAGAGAGGGCTATGGTGAAAAAGAAAATGTCCTCAGATAAACACAGGAAAGAAGCTTTCTGAGAAACTGCTTTGTGTTGTGTCAATTCATCTCACAGAGTTACAGATTTGCCCTCAAGAAGCCGTTCGCTAAGGCTGTTCTTGTGGAATATGCAAAGTGATATTTGGAAGCCCGTAGAGGCCAATTGTGAAAAAGAAAATATCCTCAGATAAAAACTGTAAAGAAGCTTTCTGAGAAAGTGCTTTGTGATGTGTGACTTCCACTCAATGAGTTACAGCTGTCTTTCGTGGAGCTGTTTGCTAGCCTTATTTATGTGGGATCTGAAAACTGATATTTTGGATCCCTTTGAATTCTATAGGGCCAAAGGAAATATCCTCCAATAAAAATGAGAAAGAAGCTTTCTGAGAAGCTTCCTTGTGATCTTTGTATTCATCTCACAGAGTTACTGGTTTCCCCTCAAGAAACCTTTCGCTAGACTGTTCTTTTGGAATTTGCAAAGGGATATTTGGAAACCCATGGAGGCCTACGGTGAAAATGAAAATATCCTAAGATAAAAACTGGAAAGAAGCTTTCTGAGAAACTGCTTTGTGATGGCGTCCGTGCCGGGGGTGGTGGAGAATGAAAGAACACACAAAAGACAAAGACACACAGAGAACATGGCAGCTGCACTCAGAGCCTCCACCTCCCATGTAACCTTCTACTCAGTTCCTTGTTCCTATGCTCTTCCTTATCTGCCCGCCTTCTTGGCGCCTACGGGAGTTCATTAAAAGGTCAACTGGAGATACTGTCCTTGAGCCCTATCTATTCTCATCATACTGTTTTCAAAGCCCCCTGCATTTCCCCCTTTTTGTGTTTGTTTTGCCTAAATCCTAAAAAGGTAGCCCATATTTGTTCCTGTGTTTTCTTTTGTTTTTGGAGGTGACGGAGGGAGCATCGAATCACCAAAAGAAGTAGACCCAATCCAAGTGTCCAAAGCCATATACTTCCAGAGATTGTAGAAATCCATTTTTTCATGTGGGTCCGTGGGTTAAAGGCAGCAAGGCACTGACCCAGCTCTGCAGGTTTACGGTTCCAGACAACACATGTAATTGTTGTCGACATGCTTCTGAAATGTTCTGAATGAGCTCTTGGATGTCCAAACTAATATTTTTATGGCCTACTAATAATTTTCGGATTACAGTCCAATTTTGAGAGATGTTAAAAGTTACAGGCATTACACAAAATTGAGTGGAGTTCCAATCACATTGTAATGTCATCCGAGTACTGAGTACAGTGAGCTGATCCTCAAGCCATGTCAATACTTGCTCCATGTTGTCCAGTCTTTCAGCAAGTTGAGAGTCAATGTTTCGTTGTTGAAGCCATAACCGGTGAGATTGTTCATGCCATTTCTGCATAAATTCAGCATTTTGTATGCTTTGATGAAGAGCGAGTCCTGCTACGGTCGCAATGGAGGCGATGGCAACAAGACTCATCACCGAGGCAATTATAAGTCCAAGGGCACGGTGGGTTCACTGAAGAGAAGTCCAAATATAAGTTTCAAGAGGTGATGCCCCCCATGGTTGCATAAGGTTAACAGATAGCCAAATTTCCTTACGAGCCCTGAGGATATAAATATCCCCAGTAAAGTTGTGCCACCAGGAATGATTGAGGCAAGACAAAAATGTACACGTATCTGTACAATTAACAATCCCCATATCATTATCCCATGTCAAATTCCCTGCTAATAATAGGTAGGGCTCATGGACACAAGCAATAATATATCAGGAGGTATTTCGATATAACTGAATATGAAAGGAGTTAGTTGGGTTAGAAAGATTAAGGGACATAATCCTCACAAAAGTGCTAATGGCATCACCTGCAGCTAACAACTTCCAAAGATGACTCTGTACTTCAGGCCTCCTTCACGCCACACCAAGGTTTCATTACTGTTAGCAGAAATCCTTTTATTTACCCTAAATTTTATTTGAAAATCACCATGCACACTCTAATCAGTTATTTACATTCCACTGTATTCTAACAAAATCCGGGGTTTAGTTCCCCGACATTGTTGCCACTCCAGCACCTCAATATTAGGAGAAACCTCTGGAATAGGACAAAAAGGTAAAGAACTAGGAATAGTTTCATATACAGTATGATTATACTGAAAGCTTCTAGTTACAATAATAACAGTATTAGCAGCCACATGACTATGATTATAGTGAACAGCCCAGGCTTCATGCGATTTTCAGAGACAATGAGAACTATTTCCCATACATATTGGAAGTCCTTCCACTCCAAATTGTGTTGTTTAAAATTCCCGTTTCCCATTCTATATTGTCCTTGTCTATATAGGGGGAAGGCATCCAAGTAGTGTCATTGGTAAAAACCTTAATTTCCGCTTCCCCTCAGGCAACTCCCTGATACAAGGGTGGAAAGGAAATAGAAGTCCAATATTCATACAAAGCTTCACTAAGAGAAATAAGTCCCCCGCCGAGGCACATCTAACAAAGGAAGAAATGCATGCTGAATCCAGTTTTCTTTTCAACAGGGTTTCAATCGTCTTGTAGAAAACCACTCAGGTCCGCTCCCTGTAAGGACAAGAGCATAGCCCCGTCCCTGTTTTAGAATTTGCCCTTGAACATACTTACCTTCTTCATTAGGATACCAAACCTTTAAATTGTCAGTGGGGACTATCACCGAGAGAGGTGAGGAAAGATGGTTTACGACAGCGGAGTCTTGCAATTGTCTCCATTGATTCAAAAAAATTAAGGTAAAAAGAACCTTCAAAATCTGGTTTCTGGGGGGCTCGTTTCCCCCTTTTTGTTTTGTTTTAATAGTTGAGTTTTTAAAGTTAAATTTGCATGCTCAATGATGGCTTGACCTTGACTGTTGCCCGGGATACTGATGATATGTTGAATATTGTATTGCTGTAAGAAAACTTGTAATTTACGAGAGACATAGGCAGGGGCATTATTAGTTTTAAGTATAAGAGGAATGCCCATGATGGTGAAACAAGCTAAGAGATGTGTAATAACAGAATCAGCTTTCTCAGATGGCAATGGAGTGGTCCATTGAAAATGAGAAAAGGTATCAATGGTATAATGAACATACTTTAATTGTCCAAAAGAAGGGACATCTCATGGATTAACCCCAGGATGGAAGGATGGAATGCTCAAAGGAGCACAGGAAGGACAAGCTCGAATAAGAGAACGAGCTTGTTTATAAGTTAAATGAAACCGTCGTTGAAGGCCAGAACCATTGGTGTGATGTAGAGTATATTTTTGTTCTGCAGCATGTAGGTGGCCTATTAAAAGCGAATCAATCTGAGTATCACCATGAACTAATGGTCCAGGAAGTTGAGAATGAGAACGAAGATGAGTGATGAATAAAGGAGCTCGACGTTGGCTCGAAGTAGAAGATAACAAGGAAAAGAGTTTTTGAAGAGAAGAAGTAGCACAAAGAGGTAAAGTGGCCTGAGAAATATAAGAAGTAACATAAACAGCGTATTGAGAATCACTAACAATGTTACAACCAGTAGTAGGGAAATCAAGTAAGATCATCAGAACAGCAAACAATTCTCCCTGTTGCACCGAGGGATAAGGATAAACTGTAACTCGAGATTGATGAACACTCCAATATCCAGCCTTATCATTGCTACTAGCATCAGTAAAAAAAGGTAGGACCTTGAACAGGAAATACAGAAATTGGTGAGAAAGGCAACACAGAATGTTGCCTAAAAAATGAAAAGATCGGAGACTTAGGATATTGGGTAGAAAATTGTCCAACAAAAGAAGCACAAGCAACTTGCCAAGAATCAGAAGTTGCAAGAAGATAAGTGATCTGACTATGAGTGAATTGAGAGATAATTAAGGAAGGATCTCCTCCCCAAAGTTGTCGACAGTGATGCCGTCCTTTGATGATCAGTTCAGCTAAACAATCGATATAATTAGCCAAGAGTTTAGATATTTTATTGGACAAAAAGATCCATATTAGTGGTCGATTAGTTTGATGAATCATTCCTGTGGGAGAAGGTAAAGTATGAAATAAACAAAAGGAAAGGCCTTTTGAAGTTGCTCTTCAACAAGCTGGAGTTCCTGTAAAGCCAAAGGAGTTAAATGGCGTGAGTTGTCCAAGTGACTGTCTCCTTCTAGAATAGAAAAAAGATGTTATAACTGATATGTTGGTATTCTTAAAACAGGACGCATCCAATTAATGTCTCCTAGAAGCTTTTGAAAATCATGTAATGTTTTTAAATGATCACGTCGAATTTGAATTTTTTGGGGTCGAATATTTTGTGCCCCCAAGGTATAACCTAAATATTGAATAGGAAAATCCAGTTAAATTTTTTCTGTGGCAATATTAAGTGAGTAGAAAGAAAGCTGAGTTTGTAATAATACAAAAGCATCTTGCTGCTTTTCTCTGGTGGGTGCAGCAAGAAGAATATCATCCATATAATGATATAAAAGAACAGAAGGATGACGCTTTTGAACAGGATCCCAGGCCCTATGGACAAATTCTTGACACAAGGTAGGGCTATTTAACATACCTTGAGGTAAAACTTTCCATTGATATCGAGAAAGTGGCTGAAAATTATTAAAAACAGGGACAGAGAAGATCCATACAATGATAAATTAACACAGTTGGAAACTGATTGTTTACAGGATTTAAAGTCCTATGTACAAATTTTTGACATATAGTAGGGCTATTAAGTATACCCTGGGGAAGAAGCTTCTGCTGATATTTTTGAATAGGTTGTCCATTATTATATTTAGGAATAATAAAGGCAAACTTTTTACAATCTTGAGGTTGTAATGGAATAGAGAAAAAACAATTTTTGAGATCTATGACCATTAATTTTTAACTTTGTGGGATAAGGGCAGGATTAGGAAGACCAGGCTGTAAACTTTCCCTAGGTTGAATGTAAACATTTATAGTTTTAAGACAAGACAAAGACGGGAATTCCATGCAGAAGTACGTGGCTTTAGATTCCTCTCAGCCATTTGTTTTTTGACTTACTCTTTTAAATTCCTAAGTATTTCTTTAGATAATGGCCGCTGTTTCACCTAAAGAGGAGTGGTCGTTTTACACTTTAATTATAAAACTTGAGGCTGGTGAACAGTGGCTATGAGTTTAAAGGATTGTAGCCCATTTTGAACATCATATTTTTGGCAGCTGAGGAAATACGAAGAATGTTTTAAAAAGCACCAAATTGTTATGAAAGATTTTTGTCCCCAAAGATTAATATTAATAGGAATAATATAAAAAAAAAAACTTGACCTTGTTGACCTTTAGGACCGACACAGGTTAAAGGTTCTACGTCTTGATAAACCACAGAAGCAGCACCCAAGCCAGTGAGTATGACTGAAACTTGTCTTTTTTCCCATTGTATAGGCCACTAATTTAAACAAATAATAGACATATTCACCCCCATATCAATTAACCCTTTAAAAACTATTCCATTAATATGCAATGAACATAAGGGCTTTTGATTAGAAACTAAAGTTTCCCAAAAAACAGTTTTTTCTGTGCTACCAAACCCTCCCTATTGAGAATACGTTCCCCTGCCTCTAGGCGTATAAATTGTGAAACTTGTACCATAATAAGAATTTTATTAGTAACATCAAGATCAATGATTTCTGGAATCATCATTAACTTCCGTATAGCACTGTTGTTTTGACCTAACAAAAGTCCTACATGTCCTTTTGGTAAAGGGTCACACACTCTAATAGCTAATTTATATACTCCTCTATTAGGAGACAAGGTATAAGGTTGAGTAATAACTAAGTCAGCAGCAGCACTCTACTTAGTTGCCGCATAAAGCTGAGAAACTGGGGTAAGGTGTGGGATCCTTAAGGAGGACTTGAATTTATTCGTTGATGTTGTAGGTCATTACTCACTGGGTATTGTAGTAGACTTGTATTGTAATTGTTGGGGCCCCAAGCCTGTGGGCCCCGGCTCCCGTTTCCCAGGAGAGGAGACAGTAAATTTCCACTTTTATCAGTTTTGGAATGACATTTATTTGTCCAATGTCGACCTTTACCACAACATTTCTACACCTCTGAAGGCAGCTTTCTGCCTTGAGGGATAAAAGTGTTCAATTTTTATGACTTTTTTTTTTTTTTTTTTTGAAATGTCTAGGTTTACCACACTGCAAACAAACACCTTGTTTGTTATTTCCTTTTAAGGCTTTAGACAAAGCTACAGCAAATAATTGAGCATTATAAATAGCCCCTCCAACACTAACACAAGTTTTAATATATTTATCTAAATTGGCCCCATTGGCCTTTAACGATTTTAACAATTTTTAACAGTCAGCATAAGCATTTTTAAAAGACAATGTTTGTAACAAAATTTTTGAAGCAAGGCCTGCACCCACAATTTTGAAGACAGCATCCTGAAGACGGTCTACGAAATCTGGATATGGTTCATTTGTGTCCTGTAAAATCTTCACAGAGGAAACGGAAGATTTTCCTGTTATCTCTACCTTATTTCAGGCCCTTAAAAACAAAGTCTTGATTTGAGTAAAGGCAACATCATCTAGACCAGCCTGAGCATTAAGAGTAGCATACTGGCCCGTGCCTGTGAGTTATTCCTCAGTGGGTCCAGGGGGATCACAGATAACATTTTTCCTAGCCTGTACATGTGCCTTGTTCATTTACCAGCTGTGCAATTGTAACCACTGAGAACGATAAAGAAAAGCCTTCCCTCAAAGTCTTCCAGTCTATAGGAATTATCAAATTTTCTGATGAAAAAACATCAAGAAGACCAAGGATAAAAGGAGATTGAGATCCATAGTTATAAATGGCAGCTTTCATTTCTTTTAAAAATTTAATTTGTAAGGCATTAAATTGGACATTATTGCCACCATTTGAAAACTGAGCATTAGGAGCAAAAGAAGCACAAATAATTGGAAACAGATCAGCTCCTTAAAAAAAATTTTTTTTTAGTTAAAAGTATATATAATATATAATATATAATAATACTCATATCCCCAAATATAAAGAATCTCAACATATTAATAGGAAAAGGTAAATAACCCAACCAAAAGTAGCAGAACAAAGAAATGACAATAAACCTATATGTCTAACATCATTACTCACTGGGAAATATGTATATTAATACCAAATTGAGAATCATTACATATACAATACAATGGTTAACATTTAAAAACACAGAAAATATCAAGAGGTAGTTAATGTGTTAAGCAACTCGAATACTCAACTTCTGTTTGGAGTGTAAATTGGTGGAACCTATGCACCCCTTTAACATAACAATTTCCTAGCTGAGGTTGTTAATACTATATTAATAATAATAGTTAATATTAATGTGCTTATTTATTGACTATTGAAATATTCATAATATTTTAACAAACAATAAGATATACATATACACTGGTTTTGACATATTAAACAGGTGTTTAGTATAAATTTAAAGTATGTCTGATGTGAACAGGGCTTCAACTTTGCCAAACAAATGTAAAGATAAGGAAGCCGGGGGGTTGGAGGCTCTGGAAAATCCTCTTTTAACAGGGCAGAAGGAAAAGAAACAGGGAAAGCTCGCAAAAGTGAATTAGAAGAATATATCTGTAATATTTGTTGAAGCATTTCCATAATACTCTGCATGTCAGAATTTCCCTTAGAAGAAGGAAGAGCTGGCTTTTTCTCTTCTCCCCCTTTTGCTACCCCCCCATCCTCTGTTATCCTAGCACAAACGGGCCCCATTTCAGATTTATTTTTTTTTCCAAATCCTCAGATACCTTTCCTCCTGTGGCTACATTACCACCCTCTGAATAAGTCTCAAGTACCTCTAATGTCTGAGTGATAGAGTTACACAAGGTCCACAATCTTAGAGGCATAATATCCACTAACTGGGGAGCTCTAAGCAGAGCTTTTACTACCTGTAACCATTGTCTCTGATTCACCTGCACTTTAGTCTGATACTGAAACCAGTAACAATGTTGTTCAACATGGGCAAACAATCGCTTCAAAGTCTTTTTCTTTTACTTCCACTCCTATAGACAGAAACAGTCCTTCAAACAGCTGTAAATATTCTGAGGCCAGAGAGGGAATTCCCCATAATGAAAGCTTAAGAAAGTTCCCCTTAACAATATCCGAGTCTTACCCGCCCCTAGGGGGTTCCCCTTCGTGTTCTCCCCTACTCACCCGTGCTGAACCTGCTCGCTGCGCCACTTGTTGGGGTCGGTGCCAGGGGTGGTGGAGAATGAAAGAACACACAAAAGACAAAGACACACAGAGAACATGGTGGCCGCACTCAGAGCCTCTGCCTCACTTTATTTATACTCCATAAACCCCACGTCAGCAGAAAGAATGCAATGCAAAACAAACTTTCTTTTCCCACATGTAACCTTCTACTCAGTTCCTTGTTTCTATGCTCTTCCTTATCTGCCCGCCTTCTTGGCGCCTACGGGAGTTCATTAAAAGTTCAATTGGAGATACTGTCCTTGAGTCCTATCTATTCTCAGCATACTGTTTTCAAAGGCCCCTGCACTTTGTGTTCTGTTAATTCCTCTCACAGAGTTACAGCTTTGCCCTTAAGATGCCGTTCGCTAAGAATGTTCTTGTGGAATTTGCAAAGTGATATTTGGAAGCCCATAGTGGCCTATGGTGAAAAAGAAAATAGTCTCAGAAAAAAACTGGAAAGAACTTTTCTGAGAAACTACTTTGTGATGTGTGACTTCCACTCACTGAGTTACAGCTGTATTTCATGGAGCTGTTTTCTACCCTTGTTTCTCTGGAATCTGAGAACTGATATTTCGGATCCCTTAGAAGACTAAGTTCAAATGCAAATAATCTGCGATAAAAACGAGAAAGAAGAATTCTGAGAAACTTCTTTGTGATCTGTGAATTCATCTCACAGAGTTACAGCTTTCCCATCAAGAAGCCTTAGGCTAAGAATATTCTTGTGGAATTTGCAAAGGGATATTTGGAAGCCCATGGAGGGCTTTGGTGAAAAAGAAAATATACTCAGATTAAAACTGGAAAGAAGCTTTCGGAGAAACTGCTTTGTGTTCTGTTAATTCATCTCACAGACTTACAGCTTTGCCCGCAAGAAGCCGTTTGCTAAGACGGCTCTTGTGGAATTTGCAAAGTGATATTTGGAAGCCTAAAGAGGCCTATGGTGAAAAAGAAAATATCCTCAGATTAAAACTGAAAACAAGCTTTCTGAGAAACTGCTTTGTGATGTGTTACTTCCACTCACTGAGTTACAGCTGTATTTCATGGAGCTGTTTTCTACCCTTATTTCTGTGGAATAGGAAGAGTGGTATTTCAGATCTCTTTGAAGACTATAGGGCCAAAGGAAATATCCTACGATAAAAACGAGAAAGAAGCTTTCTGAGAAACTTCTTTGTGATCTGTGAATTCATCTCACAGAGTTACAGCTTTCCCCTCAAGAAGCCTTTCGTTAAGACAGTTCTTGGGGAATTTGCAAAGTGATATTTGGTAGCCCATGGAGGGCATGGTGAAAAAGAACATATCCTCAGATAAAAACTGGAGAGAAGCTTTCTGAGAAACTCCTTTGTTTTCTTTCAGTTCATCTCACAGAGTTGCAGCTTTCCCCTCAAGAAGCCGTTCGCTAAGTCTGTTCTTCTGGAATTTGCAAAGTCATATTTTGAAGCCCCTTGAGGGCTAAGGTGAAAAAGAAAATATCCTCCGATAAAATTGGAAAGAAGCTTTCAGAGAACCTGGTTTGTGATGTGTGACTTCCACTCACTGAGTT
Source organism: Macaca fascicularis (assembly GCF_037993035.2). Lineage (NCBI taxonomy): Eukaryota > Metazoa > Chordata > Mammalia > Primates > Cercopithecidae > Macaca > Macaca fascicularis. The sequence continues at coordinate 45,464,619 of NC_088385.1, read as the reverse complement.
ACAGCTGTATTTCGTGGAGCCGTTTGCTAGCCTTATATCTGTGGTATCTGAGAACTGATATTTCGGATCCCTTTGAAAACTATAGAGCCAAATGAAATATCCTCTTATAAAAATGAGAAAGAAGGTTTCTGAGAATCTTCTTTGTAATCTGCGAATTCATCTCACAGAGTTACAGCTTTCCCCTCAAGATGCCTTTCGTTAAGTCAGTTTTTGTGTAATTTGCAATGTGATATTTGGAAGTCCATAGAGGGTTATGGTGAAAAAGAAAACATCCTCAGATAAAAACAGGAAAGAGGCTTTCTGAGAAATTGCTTTGTGTTCTGTCAATTCATCTCACACACTTATAGGTTTGCCCTCAAGAAGCCGTTCGCTAAGACTGTTCTTGGGGAATATGCAAATGATATTTGGAAGCCCATAGAGGCCAATGGTGTAAAAGAAAATATCCTCAGAGAAAAACTGAAAAGAAGCTTTCTGAGAAACTGCTTTGTGATGTGTGACTTCCATTCACTGAGTTACAGATGTATTTCGTGGATCTCTTTGCTAGCCTTATTTCTGTGGAATCTGAGAACTGATATTTCGGATCCCTTTGAAGACTATAGGGCCAAAGGAAATATCCTCCGAAAAAAATGAGAAAGAAGCTTCCTGAGAAACTTCTTTGTGATCTGTGAATTCATCTCACAGAGTTACAGCTTTCCCCTCAAGAAGACTTTCACTAAGGCTGTTCTTGTGGAATTTGCAACGTAATATTTGGAAGCCCAGGAGGGCTATGGTGAAAAAGAAAATATCCTCAGATAAAAACTGGAAAGAAGCTTTCTGAGAATTGGCTTTGTATTCTTTTAATTCATCTCACAGAGTTAGAGTTTTCCCCTCAAGAAGCCGTTCGCTAAGACTGTTCTTCTGGAATTTGCAAAGTGATATTTGGAAGCCCTTCGAGGGCTATGGTTAAAAAGAAGATATCCTCAGATAAAAACTGGAAATAAGCTTTCTGAGAAACTGCTTTGTGATGTGTGACTTCCACTCACTGAGTTACAGCTGTATTTCATGGAGCTGTTTGCAAGCCTTATTTCTGTGGAATCTGAGAACTGATATTTTGGATCGTATTGAAGAATATAGGGCCAAAGAAAATATCCTCCAATAAAAATGAGAATCTTTCTGAGAAACTTCTTTGTGATCTGTGAATTTATCTCACAGAGTTACAGCATTAACCTCAAGAAGCCTTTCGCTAAGACTGTTATTGTTGAATTTGCAAAATGATATTTGGAGGCCCATGGAGGGCTATGGTGAAAAACAAAATATCCTCAGATAAAAACTGGAAAGAATCTTTCTGAGAAACTGCTTTGTGTTCTGTTATTTCATCTCACAGAGTTACAGCTTTCCCTTCAAGAAACCTTTCGCTAAGACTGCTCTTGTGGAATTTGCAAAGTGACATTTGGAAGCCCATAGAGGCATATGGTGAAGAAGAAAATATCCTCAAATAAAAACTGGAAAGAAGGTTTCTGAGAAACTTCTTTGGATGTGTGACTTCCACTCACTTAGTTACAGCTGTATTTCATTGAGATGTTTGCTGCCATTATTTCTGTGGAATCTGAGAACTGATATATCGCATCCCTTTGAAGACTATAGGGCCAAAGGAAATATCCTCCCATAAAAGTGAGAAAGGAGCTTTTTGAGAAACTTCTTTGTGATCTGTGAATTCATCTCACAGAGTTACAGCTTTTCCCTCAAGAAGCCTTTCGCTAAGACTGTTTTTGTGGAATTTGCATACTGATATTTGGAAGCCCATGGAGGACTATGGTGAAAGAGAAAATATCCTCAGATAAAAACTGGAAAGAAGTTTTCTGAGAATCGGCTTTGTGTTCAGTTAATTCATATCACAGAGTTACACATTTCCCCTCAAGGAGCCATTCGCTAAGACTGTTCTTGTGGAATTTGCAAAATGATATTTGGAAGCCCATAGAGGGCTACAGGTAAAAAGAAGATATCCTCAGATAAAAACGGGAAAGAAGCTTTGTGAGAAACTGCTTTGTGATCTGTGACTTCCACTCACTGAGTTACAGCTGTCTTTCATGGAGCTGTTTTCTCGCCTTATTTCTGTGGAATCTGAGAACTGGTATTTCCGATCCCTTTGAAGACTACAGGGCCAAAGGAAATATCCTGCTATAAAAATGAGAAAGAAGCTTTCTGTGAAACTCCTTTGTGCTCTGTGAATTCATCTCACAGAGTTACAACTTTTCCCTCAAGAAGCCTTTCGCTAAGACTGTTCTTGTTGAATTTGCAAAGTCATATTTGGAAGCCCATGAAGGGCTGTGGTTAAAAGGAAGATATGCTCAGATAAAAACTGGAAAGAAGCTTTCTGAGAAACTGCTTTGTGATGTGTGACTTCCACTCACTGTGTTACAGCTGTATTTCATTGAGATGTTTGCTACCATTATTTCTGTGGAATCTGACAACTGATAATTTGGATCCCTATGAAGACTACAGGGCCAAAGGAAATATCCTCCGATAAAAATAAGAAATAAACTTTCTCAGAAACTTCCTTGTCATCTGTGTATTCATCTCACAGACTTACAGCTTTCCCCTCAAGAAGCCTTTCCCTAAGACAGTTCTTTTGGAATTTGCAAAGTGATATTTGGAAGCCCATAGAGGGCTAAGGAAAAAAAGAAAATAGCCTCAGGTAAAAACTGGAAAGAAGCTTTCTGATAAACTGCTTTGTGTTCTATTTTTTCATCTGACAGAATTACAGCTTTGCCCTCAAGATGCCGTTCGCTAAGACTGCTCTTGTGGAATTTACAAAGTGATATTTGGAAGCCCGTAGAGGCCTATGGTGAAAAAGAAAATATACTCAGATAAAAACTGGAAAGAAGTTTTCTGAGAAACTGTTTTGTGATGTGTGACTTTCACTCACTGAGTTGCAGCTGTATTTCATGGAGCTGTTTGCTAGCCTTATTTTGCTGGTATCTGAGAACTGGTAATTCCGATCTCTTTGAAATCTACAGGGCCAAAGGAAATATCCTCTGATAAAAAGGAGAAAGAAGCTTTCTGTGAAACTTCTTTGTGATCTGTGAATTCATCTCACAGAGTTGCAGCTTTCCCCTCAAGAAGCCTTTGGCTAAAACTGTTCTTGTGGAATTTGCAAAGTGATATTTGGAAGTCCATGGGGGGCTATGGTGAAAAATAAATATCCTCAGAGAAAAACTGGAAAGAAGCTTTCTGAGAAACGGCTTTGTGTTCTGTTACTTCAACTCACAGAGTTACATCTTTGCCCCAAAGAAGCCGTTTGCTAAGACTGTTCTGGTGGAATTTGCAAAGTGATATTTGGAAGCCCATTGAGGCCAAAGGTGCAAAGGAAACATCCTCAGATTGAAACTGAAAAGAAGCTTTCGGAGAAACTGCTTTATGATTGGTGACTTCCACTCACTGTGTTACAGTGCTACTTCATGGAGCTGTTTGCTAGCCTTACTTCTGTGGAATCTGAGAAATGATATTTCGGATCCCTTTGAAGTCTATAGGACCAAAGGAATTATCCTCTGATAAAAATGAGAAGGAAGCTTCCTGAGAAACTTCTTTGTGATCTGTGAATTCATTTCACAGATTTACAGCATTCCTCTCAAGAAGCCTTTCGCTAACACTGTTCTTCTGGCATTTGTAAAGTGATATTTGGAAGCCCTTGAAAGGCTATGGTGAAAAAGAAAATGTCCTCTGATAAAAACTGGAAAGAAGCTTTCTGAGAAACTGCTTTGTGATGTGTGACTTCCACTCACTGAGTTACAGCTATATTTCGTGTAGCTATTTACTACCCTTATTTCTGTGGAATTTGACAACGGATATATTGCATCCCTTTGAAGACAATAGGGCCAAAGAAAATATCCTCCCAGAAAAGTGAGAAAGGAGCTTTTTGAGAAACTTCTTTGTGATCTGTGAATTCATCTCAGAGAGTTAGAGCTTTCCCCTCAAGAAGCCTTTCGCTAAGACAGTACTTTTTGAATTTGCATAGAGATATTTGGAAGCCCATGTCTGGCTATGGTCAAAAAGAAAATATCCTTCAATAAAAACTGGAAAGAAGCTTTCTGACAAATTGCTTTGTGTTCTATTATTTCAACTCACAGAGTTACAGCTTTCCCCTCAAGAAGCCGTTCGCTAAGACGGTTCCAGTGGAATTCGCAAAGTGATATTGGGAAGCCCATAGAGGGCTATGGTGAAAAAGAAAATACCCTCAGTTAAAAACGGGAAAGAAGCTTTCTGAGAAACTGGTTTGTGATGTGTGACTTCCACTCACTGAGTTACAGCTGTATTTCGTGGTGCTCTTTGCTAGCCTTATTTCTGTGGAATCTGAGAACTGATATTTCAGATCCCTTTGAAGACTATAGGGCCAATGGAAATATTCTCCAATAAAAATGAGAAAGAAGCTTTCTGAGAATCTTCTTTGTGATCTGTGAATTCATCTCACAGAGTTACAGCTTTCCCCTCAAGAAGCATTTCGCTAAGACAGTTCTTTTGGAATTTGCAAAGTGATATTTGGAAGCCCGTAGAGGGCTATGGTGAAAAAGAAAATATCCTCATAGAAAAACAGGAAAGAAGCTTTCTGAGAAACTGCTTTGTGTTGTGGTATTTCATCTCACAGAGTTACAGCATTCCCTTCAAGAAGCCGTGCACTAGGACGGTTCTTGTGGAATTTGCAAAGTGATATTTGGAAGTCCATAGGGGGCTAAGGAGAAAAAGAAAATAGCCTCAGATAAAAACTGGAAAAAAGCTTTCTGAGAAACTGCTTTGTGATGTGTGACTTCCACTCACTGAGTTACAGCACTACTTCGTGGAGCTGTTTGCTAGTCTTACTTCTGTGGAATCTGAGAAATGATATTTCGGATCCCTTTGAAGTCTATAGGGCCAAAGGAAATATCCTCCGATAACAAAGAGAAAGAAGCTTTCTGAGAAACTTCTTTGTGTTCTGTGAAATCATCTCAGAGTTTCAGCTTTCCCCTCAAGAAGCCTTTCGCTAACACTGTTCTTCTGGAATTTGTAAAGTGATATTTGGAAGCCCTTGAAGGGCTATGGTGAAAAAGAAAATGTCCTCCGATAAAAACTGGAAAGAAGCTTTCTGAGAAACTGCTTTGTGATGTGTGACTTCCACTCACTGAGTTACAGCTCTATTTCGTGGAGGAGTTTGCTACCCTTATTTTTGTGAATTCTGAGAACTGATGTTTCGCATCCCTTTGAACCCTGTAGGGCCAAAGGAAATATACTACCACAAAAGTGAGAAAGGAGCTTTCTGAGAAACTACTTTGTGATCTGTGAATTCATCTCACAGAGTTACAGCTTTCCCCTCAAGAAGCCTTTCGATAAGACTGTACTTGTGGAATTTGCAAAGTGATATTTGGAAGCTCATGGAAGTCTATGGCGCAAAAGAAAATATGATCAGATAAAAACTGGAAAGAAGATTCCTGTGAAACTGCTCTGTGTTCTGTTATTTCATCTCACAGAGTTACATTTTTCCCCTCAAAAGGCCGTTCGCTAAGACTGTTCTTGTGTAATTTGCAGAGTGATATTTGGAAGGCCATAGAGGTCTATGATGAAAAAGAAAATATCCTCAGATAAGACCTGGAAAGAAGCTTTCTGAAAAACTGCTCTGTGTTCTTTTATTTCATGTCACAGAGTTACAGCTTTCCCCTCAAGAAGCCATTCGCTAGGACTGTTCTTTTGGATTTGCAAAGGGATATTTGGAAGACCATGGAGGGCTCTGGTGAAAAAGAAAATATTCTCAGATAAAAACTGGAAAGAATCTTTCTGAAAAACTGCTTTGTGTTCTGTTAATTCATCTCATAGATTTAAAGTTTTATCCTCAAGAAGCCGTGCGCTAAGACAGTTCTTGTGGAATCCGCAAAGTGATATTTGGAAGCCCATAGAGGATTACGGTTAAAAAGAAAATATCCCCAGATAACAACTGGAAAGAAGCTTTCTGAAAAACTGCTTTGTGATGTGTGACTTCCTTCCACTCACTGAGTTACAGCTGTATTTTGTGGAGATGTTTGCTAGCTTATTTCTGTGGAATCTGAGAACGGATATTTCTGATCCCTTTGAAGACTATAGGGCCAAAGGAAATATTCTTCGATAAATATGAGAAAGAAGGTTTCTGAGAAACTTCTTTGTGATCTGTGAATTCATCTCAGAGAGTTACAGCCTTTCCCTCAAGAAGACTTTCGCTAAGACAGTTCTTGTGGAATTTGCAAAGTGATATTTGGAAGCCCATGGAGGGCATGGTAAAAAAGAAAATATCCTCAGGTAAAAACTGGAAAAAAGCTTTCTGAGAAACTGCTTTGTGTTTTGTTAATCATCTCACAGAGTTGCCACTTTCTCCTCAAGAAGCAGATCGCTAAGACTGCTCTAGTGGAATTTGCACAGTGATATTTGGAAGCCCAGAGAGGCCTATGTTGAAAAAGAAAACATCCTCAGATAAAAACTGGAAAGAAGCTTTCTGAGAAACTGCCTTGTGTTCTGGTATTTCACCTCACAGAGTTACAGATTTATCCTCATGAAGCCTTTCGCTAAGACTATTCTTGTGGAACTTGCAAAGGGATAGTTGGAAGCCAATAGCGGGCTATGGTGAAAAGAAAATATCATCCGATAGAAACTGGAAAGAAACTTTCTGAGAAACTGCTTTGTGATGTGTGACTTCCACTCACAGAGTTGCAGCTGTATTTCGTGGAGCTGTTTGCTAGCCGTATTTTTCTGGAATCTGAGAACTGGTATTTTGGATGCCTTTGAAGACTATAGGGCCAAAGGAAATATCCTCTGATAAAAATGAGCAAGAAGCTTTCTAAGAAACTTCTTTGTGATCTGTGAATTCATCTCACAGAGTTACAGCTTTCCCCTCAAGAAGCCTTTCGCTAACACAGTTTTTGTGGAATTGGCAAAGGGATATTTGGAAGCCCATGAAGGGCATGATGAAAAAGAAAATATCCTCAGATAAAACCTGGAAAGAAGCTTTCTGAGAAACTGCTTTGTTTTCTGTTAGTTCATCTCACAGTGTTACAGCTTTGCCCTCATGTCACCGTTCACTAAGAATGCTCTTGTGGAATTTGCAAAGTGATATTTGGAAGACCATAGAGGCCTATAGTGAAAAAGAAAATATCCTCAGATAAAAACTGCAAAGCAGTTTGTGAGAAACTGCTTTGGATGTGTGATGTGTACTCAGTGAGTTACAGCTGTATTTCGTGGTGCTGTTTCCAAAACTTATTTCTCTGGAGTCTGAGAACTGATATTTAGGATCCCTTTGAAGACTATAGGGCCAAAGGAAATATCCTCCCATAAAAATGTGAAAGAAGCTTTCTGAGAAACTTCTTTGTGATCTGTGAATTCATTTCACAGAGTTACAGCTTTCGCTTCAAGAAGCCTTTCGCTAAGTCTGTTCTTGGGGAATTTGCAAAGGGATATTTGGAAGCCCTTAGAGGGCTATGGTGAAAAAGAAAATATCCTCAGATAAAAACTGGAAAGAACCTTTCTGGGAAAATGCTTTATGTTATGTTAATTCATCTCACAGATTTACAGTTTTCCACTCAATAACCCGTTCGCTAAGACTGTTCTTGTGGAATTTGCAAAGTGATATTTGGAAGCCCATACAGGGCTATGGTTAAAAAGAAGATATCCTCAGATAAAAAAGTGGAAAGAAGCTTTCTGAGAAACTGCTTTGTGATGTGTGACTTCCACTCACTGAGTGACAGCTGTATTTAGTGGAGCTGTTTGCTAGCCTTATGTCTGTGGAATCTCAGAACTCATATTTTCGATCCCTTTGAAGAGAATAGGGCCAAAGGAAATATCCTCTGATAAAAATGAGAAAGAAGCTTTCTGAGCAACTTCTTTATTATCTTTGAATTCATCTCACAGAGTTACTTCTTTCCCCTCAAGAAGCCTTTTGTTAAGACAGTTCTTGGGGAATTTGCTAAGTGATTTTTGAAAGCCCTTAGAGGTCTATGGTGAAAAAGTGAATATCCTCAGATAAAAACTGGAAAGAAGCTTTCTGAGAAACTGCTATGTGATGTGTGACTTAAACTCACTGAGTGACAGCTATATTTCGTGGAGCTGTTTGGTAGCCTTATTTCTGTGGAATCTGAGAACTGATATTTTGGATCCCTTTGAAGAGAATAGGGCCAAATGAAATATCCTCTGATAAAAAGGAGAAAGAAGCTTTCTGAGAAACTTCTTTGTTATCTTTGAATTCATCTCACAGCGTTACTTCTTTCCCCTCAAGAAGCCTTTTGCTATGACAGTTCTTGTGGAATTTGAAAAGTGATTTTTGAAAGCCCTTAGAGGTCTATGATGAAAAAGAGAATATCCTCAGATAGAAACTGGAAAGAAGCTTTCTGAGATACTGATTTCTGTTCTGTTAATTCATCGCACAGAGTTAGTGTTTTCCCATCAAGAAGCCGTTCGCTAAGACTGTTATTTGGGAATTTGCAAAGTGATATTTAGAAGCCCATGGAGGGATTTGGTCAAAAAGAAGATATCCTCAGATAAGAAAGGTGAAAGAAGCATTCTGAGAAACTGCTTTGTGATGTGTGAATACCACTCAGTGTGTTACAGCAGTTTCATGGAGCTGTTTGCTCACCTTATTTCTGTGGAATCTGAGAACTGATATTTCGGATCCCTTTAAGACTATAAGGCCAAAAGGAATATCCTGCGCTAAAAATGAGAAAGAAGCTTTCTGAGTATCTTCCTTGAGATCAGTGAATTCGTCTTACAGAGTTACAGCTTTCCCCTCAAGAAGTCTTTCGCTAAAATCTTCTTGTGGAATTTGCAAAGGGATATTTGGAAGCCCATTGAAGTCTATGGTGAAAAAGAAAATATCCTCAGATAAAACCAGGAAAGAAGCATTCTGAGAAACTGCTTAATAATGTGTGACTTCCACTCACTGAGTAACAGCTGTATTTCCTGGAGCTGTTTGCTAGCCTTATTTCTGTGGAACCTGAGAACCGATATTTCGGATCCATTTGAACACTATAGGGCCAAAGGAAATATCCTCCGATAAAAATGAGAAAGAAACTTTCTGAGAAACATCTTTGTGATATGTGAATAAATCTCACACAGTTAAAGCTTTCCCCTCAAGATGCCTCTCACTAAGACAGTTCTTGTGGAGTTTGCAAAGTGATATTTGGAAGCCCATGGAGGGCTATGGTGAAAAAGAAAATATCCTCAGATAAAAACTTGAAGGCAGTTTGTGAGAAACTGCTTTGTGATGTGTGATGTGCACTCAGTGAGTTACAGTTTTCCCGTCAAGAAGCCGTTCGCTAAGACTGTTATTTGGGAATTTTCAAAGTGATATTTAGAAGCCCATGGAGGGATTTGGTCAAAAAGAAGATATCCTCAGATAAGAAAGGTGAAAGAAGCATTCTGAGAAACTGCTTTGTGATGTGTGAATACCACTCAGTGTGTTACAGCAGTTTCATGGAGCTGTTTGCTCACCTTATTTCTGTGGAATCTGAGAACTGATATTTCGGATCCCTTTAAGACTATAAGGCCAAAAGGAATATCCTGCGCTAAAAATGAGAAAGAAGCTTTCTGAGTATCTTCCTTGAGATCAGTGAATTCGTCTTACAGAGTTACAGCTTTCCCCTCAAGAAGTCTTTCGCTAAAATCTTCTTGTGGAATTGGCAAAGTGATATTTGGAAGCCCATTGAAGTCTATGGTGAAAAAGAAAATATCCTCAGATAAAACCAGGAAAGAAGCATTCTGAGAAACTGCTTAATAATGTGTGACTTCCACTCACTGAGTAACAGCTGTATTTCCTGGAGCTGTTTGCTAGCCTTATTTCTGTGGAACCTGAGAACCGATATTTCGGATCCATTTGAACACTATAGGGCCAAAGGAAATATCCTCCGATAAAAATGAGAAAGAAACTTTCTGAGAAACATCTTTGTGATATGTGAATAAATCTCACACAGTTAAAGCTTTCCCCTCAAGATGCCTCTCACTAAGACAGTTCTTGTGGAGTTTGCAAAGTGATATTTGGAAGCCCATGGAGGGCTATGGTGAAAAAGAAAATATCCTCAGATAAAAACTTGAAGGCAGTTTGTGAGAAACTGCTTTGTGATGTGTGATGTGCACTCAGTGAGTTACAGTTTTCCCGTCAAGAAGCCGTTCGCTAAGACTGTTATTTGGGAATTTTCAAAGTGATATTTAGAAGCCCATGGAGGGATTTGGTCAAATAGAAGATATCCTCAGATAAGAAAGGGGAAAGAAGCATTCTGAGAAACTGCTTTGTGATGTGTGAATTCCACTCAGTGAGTTACAGCTGTTTCATGGAGCTGTTTGCTCAGCTTATTTCTGTGGAATCTGAGAACTGATATTTCGGATCCCTTTAAGACTATAAGGCCAAAAGGAATATTCTCCAATAAAAATGAGAAAGAAACTTTCTTAGAAACATCTTTGTGATATGTGAATAAATCTCACACAGTTACAGCTTTCTCCTCAAGAAGCCTTTCACTAAGACAGTACTTGTGGAGTTTGCAAAGTGATATTTGGAAGCCCATGGAGGGCTATGGTGAAAAAGAAAATATCCTCAGATAAAAACTGGAAAGAAGCTTTCTGAGAAACTGCTTTGCGATGTGTTACTTCCACTTACTGAGTTACAGCTATATTTCGTGGAGTTGTTTTCTATTCTTATATCTTTGGAATCTGAGAACTGATAATTTGGATCCCTTTGAAGACTATAGGGCCAAAGGAAATATCCTCCGATAACAAAGAGAAAGAAGCTTTCTGAGAAACTTCTTTGTGTTCTGTGAAATCATCTCACAGAGTTACAGCTTTCCCCTGAAGAAGCCTTTCGCTAAGACAGTTCTTGTGGAATTGGCAAAGTGATATTTGGAAGCCCATGGAGGGCTATGTTGAAAAAGAAAATATCCTCAGATAAAAACTGGAAGGAAGCTTTCTGAGAAACTGCTTTGTGATGTGTGACTTCCACTCACTGAGTTACAGCTGTATTTCGTGGAGAGGTTTGCTAGCCTTATTTCTATGGAAACCGAGAACTGATATTTCCGATCCCTTTGAAGACTATGAGGCCAAAGGAAATATCCTCCGATAAAAATGAGAAAGAAGCCTTCTGATAAACTTCTTTGATATCTTTGAATTCATCTCACAGAGTTACAGCTTTCCCCTCAAGAAGCCTTTCGCTAAGACAGTTTTGTGGAATTTGAAAAGGGATATTTGGAAGCCCATGGAGGTCTACGGTGACAAAGAAAATATCCTCAGATAAAAAACTGGAAGGAAGCTTTCGGAGAAACTGTTTGTGATCTGTTCATTCATCTCATAGAGTTGCAGCTTACCACTCCAGTAGCCGTTCGCTTAGACTGTTCTTGTGGAATTTGCAAAGTGATATTTGGAAACCCTTAGAGGCCTATGGTGAAAAAGAAAATATCATCAGATAAAAACTGGAAAGAAGATTTCTCAGAAACTGCTTTGTGATGTGTGATTTCCACTCACTGAGGTACAGCTGTAGATCGTGGAGCTGTTTGATAGCTTTATTTCTTTGGAATCTGAGAACTGATATTTCGTTTCCCTTTGAAGATTATAGGGCCAAAGGAAATATCCTCCGATAGAAATGAGAAAGAAGCTTTCTGGGAAACTTCTTTGTGATCTCTGAATTCATCTCACAGAGATACAGCGTTCCCATCAAGAAGCGTTTCGGTAAGACAGTTCTTGTGCAATTTGCAAAGTGAGATTTGGAAACCCATGGAGGGCTATGGTGAAAAAGAAAAATATCCTCAGATAAAAACTGGAAAGAAGATTTCTGAGAAACTGCTTTGTGTTCTGTTAATTCATCTCACAGAGTTACAGCATTGCCCTCCAGACACCATACGCTAAGTCTGCTTTTGTGGAATTTGCAGTCTGATACTTGGAAGCACATAGAAGCCTATGGTGAAGAAGAAAATATCCTCAGATAAAAAATGGAAAGACGCTTTCTGAGAAACTTCTTTGTGATGTGTGACTTCCACTCACTGAGTTACAGCTGTATTTCGTGGAGCTGTTTGCTACGTTATTTCTGTGGAATCTGAGAAATGATATTTCGGATCCCTTTGAAGACTACAGGGCCAAAGGAAATATCCTTCAATAAAAATGAGAAGGAAGCTTTTGAGTATCTTCTTCGTGTTCTGTGAATTCATCTTACCGAGTTACAGCTTTCCCCTCAAGACGCCTTTTGCTAAGACTGTTCTTGTGGAAATTGCAAGGGGATATTTGGAAGCCCATGGAGGGCTATGGTGAAAAAGAAAACATCCTCAGAGAAAAACAGGAAAGAAGCTTTCTGAGAAACTGCTTTGTGTTCTGTTAATTCATCTCACAGAGTTACAGGATTATCCACAAGAAGCCATTCGCTAAGACTGTTCTTGTGGAATTTGCAAAGTGATATTTGGAAGCACATAGAAGCCTCTGGTGAAGAAGAAAATATCCTCAAGTAAAAAGTGGAAAGAAGCTTTCTGAGAAACAACTTTGTGATGTGTGAATTCCACTCACTGAGTTACAGCTGTATTTCATGGAGCTGTTTGCTAGCCTTATTTTTGTGGAATCTGAGAACTGATATTTTGGAACCCTTTGAAGACTGTAGGGCCAAAGAAATATCATCCGATAAAAATGAGAAAGAAACTTTCTGAGTATCGTCTTTGTGATCAGTGAGTTCATCTCACAGAGTTACAGCTTTCCCCTCAAGAAGCCGTTCGCTAAGACTGTTCTTGTGGAATTCTCAAAGGGATATTAGGAAGCCCATGGAGGGCTCTGGTGAAAAAGAAAATATCCTCCGATAAATACGGGAAAGAAGCTTTCTAAGAAACTGCATTGTACGCTGTTAATTTATCTTGCAAAGTTACATTTTTCCGGTCAAGAAGCCATTTGCTAAGACTGTTTTTGTGGAATTTGGAAAGTGATATTTGGGAGCCCATGGAGGGCAAGGGTTAAAAAGAAGATATCCTCAGATAAAAAGGTAGAAAGAAGCTTTCTGTGAAACTGCTTTGTGATGTGTGACTTCCACTCACTGAGTTACAGCTGTATTTCATTGAGCTGTTTTCTACCCTTATTTCTGGGGAATATGAAAACTGATAATTTGGATCCCTTTGAAGACTATAAGGCCAAAGGAAATATCCTCCGATAAAAATGAGAAAGAAGTTTTCTGAGAAACTTCTTTGTGATCTGTGAATTCATCTCACAGACTTACAGCTTTCCTCTCAAGAAGACTTTTGCTAAGAATCTTCTTGTGGAATTTGCAAAGGGATATTTGGAAGCCCATGGAACGCCATGGTGAAAAAGAAAATATCCTCAGATAAAAACTGGAAAGAAGCTTTCTGAGAAACTGCTTAATAATGTGTGACTTCCACTCACTGAGTTACAGCTGTATTTCCTGGAGCTGTTTGCTAGCCTTATTTCTGTGGAACCTGAGAACCGATATTTCGGATCCCTTTGAACACTATAGGGCCAAAGGAAATATCCTCCTATAAAAATGAGAAAGAAACTTTCTGAGAAACGTCTTTGTGATATGTGAATAAATGTCACACAGTTACAGCTTTCCCCTCAAGAAGCCTTTCACTAAGACAGTTCTTGTGGAATTTTCAAAGTGATATTTGGAAGCCCATGGAGGGCTATGGTGAAAAAGGAAATATCCTCAGATAAAAACTTGAAAGAAGCTTTCTGAGAAACTGCTTTGGGATGTGTGACTTCCTCTTACTGAGTTACAGCTCTATTTCGTGGAGCTGTTTTCTACCCTTATTTGTTTGGAATCTGAGAAGAGATATTTCGGATCCCTTTGAAACTATAGGGCCAAAGGAAATATCCTCCAATAAAAGTGAGAAAGGAGGTTTCTGAGAAACTTCTTTGTGATCTGTGAATTCATCTCACAGAGTTACAGCTTTCCCCTCAAGAACCCTTTCGCCAGGAATTTTCTTGTGGAATTTGCAAAAGGATATTTGGAAGCCCATGCAGGGCTATGGTGAAAAAGAAAATATCCTCAGAAAAAAACTGGAAAGAAGCTTTCTAAGAAACTGCTTTGTGTTCTGTTAATTCATCTCACAGAGTTACAGCTTTGCCCTCAAAAAGCTGCTCGCTAAGACTGCTCTTGTGGAATTTGCAAAGTGATATTTGGAAGCCCATAGAGGACTATGGTGAAAAAGAAAATATCCTCAGATTAAAACTGAAAAGTAATTTTCTGAGAACCTTCTTTGTGATGTGTGACTTCCACTCACTGAGTTACAGCTGTATTTCGTGGAGCTGTTTTCTACCCTTATTTCTGTGGAATCTGAGAACTGATATTTCCGACCCCTTTGAAGACTAGGGCCAAAGGAAATATCCTCTGATAAAAATGAGAAAGAAGCATTCTGAGAAACTTCTTTGTGATCTGTGAATTCATCTCACAGAGTTAAAGCTTTCCCCTCAAGAAGCCTTGCATAAGACTCTTCTTGTTTAATTTGCAAAGTGATATTTGGAAGCCCATAGAGGGCTATGGTGAAAAAGAAAATAGCCTCAGATAAAAACTGGAAAGAAGCTTTCTGAGAAACGGCTTTGTAATGTGTGACTTCCACCCCCTGAGTTACAGCTGTATTTCCTGGAGCTGTTTGCTACTCTTATTTCAGTCGAATCTGAGAACTGATATATCAGATCCCTTTGAAGACTATAGGGCCAAAGGCAATATCCACCGATAAAAATGAGAAAGAAGCATTCTGAGAAACTTCTTTGTGATCTGTGAATTCATCTCACAGAGTTACAGCTTTCCCGTCAAGAAGCCTTTTGCTAATACTGTTCTTGTGGAATTTGCAATGGGATATTTGGAAGCTCATGGAGGGCACGGTGAAAAAGAAAATATCCTCAGTGCAAACCTGGAAAGAAACTTTCAGAGAAACTGCTTTGTTTTCTGTTAATTCATCTCACAGATTTACAGTTTTATCCACAAGAAGCCGTTCCCTAAGTCTGTTCTTGTGGAATTTGCAAAGTGATATTTGCAAGCCCGTAGAGGCTATGGTTAAAAAGAAAATATCCTCAGATAAAAACTGGAAAGAAGCTTTCTGAGAAACTGCTTTGTGATGTGTCACTTCCACTCACTGAGTTACAGCTGTATTTCGTGGAGCTGGTTGCTTCCCTTATTTCTGTGGAATCTGAAAACTGATATTTTGGATACCTTTGTAGACTATAGGGCCAAAGGAAATATCCTCCGATAAAAATGAGAAAGAAGCTTTTTGAGTATCTTGTTTGTGATCAGTGAATTCATCTCACCGAGTTACAGCTTTCCCGTCAAGAAGCCTTTCGCTAAGACTGTCCTTGTGGAATTTGCAAAGTGATATTTCGAAGCCCATGGAGGACTGTTGTGAAAAAGAAAATATCCTCAGTGCAAAACAGGAAAGAATCTTTCTGAGAAAATGCCTTGTGTTCTCTTAATTCGACTCACAGAGTTACAGCTTTGCCACCAGGAAACCGTTCACTAAGACTGTTCTTCTGGAATTTGCAAAGTGTATTTGGAAGCACATAGTGGCCTCTGGTGAAAAAGCAAATAATCTCAGAAAAAAACTGGAAAGAATCCTTTTGAGAAACTGCTTTGTGTTCTGTTATTTCATCTCCATTGTTACAGCTTTCCCTTCAAGAATCCATTCACTAAGACGGTTCTTGTGGAATTTGCAATGTGATATTTGGATGCCCGTAGCGGTCAATGGTGAAAAAGAAAATATGCTCGGATAAAAACTGGAAGGAAACTTTCTGAGAAACTTCTTTGTGATGTTTGACTTCCACTCACTGAGTTACAGCTGTATTTCATGGAACTGTTTGCTAGCCTTATTTCTGTGTAACCTGAGAACTGATATTTGGGATCCCTTTGAAGACTATAGGGCCAAAGGAAATACCCTCCAATAAAAATGAGTAAAAAGATTTCTGAGAAACTTCTCTGTGATCTGTGAATTCATCTTATATAGTTACAGCGTTCCCCTCAAGAAGCCTTTCGCTAAGACTGTTCTTGTGGAATTTGCAAAGGGATATTTGGAAGCCCATGGAGGGCTAAGGTGAAAAAGAAATTATCCTCAGATAAAAACTGGAAAGAGTGGCGGAGCAAGATGGCCGAAAAGGAACAGCTCCAGTCTCCAACTCCCAGCACGAGCGACACAGAATACCAGTGATTTCTGTATTTTCAATTGAGGTACTGGGTTCCTCTCCCTGGGGAGTGCTGGACGATTGGTGCTGGTCAGCTGCTGCAGCCCGACCATTGAGAGCTGAAGCAGGGCAGGGCATTGCCTCACCTGGGAGGTGCAAGGGGAAAGGGAAACCCTTTTCTGAGCCAGGGGAACTGAGACACACAACACCTGGAAAATTGGATAACTCCCACCCCAATAGTACTCTTTAAGCAAACAGGCACACCAGGAGATCATATTGCACACCTGGCCGCGAGGGTCCCAAGCCAAAGGAGCCTCCCTCATTGCTAGCACAGCAGTCTGATCTACTGGCAAGGCAGCAGCGAGGCTGGGGGAGTGGTGCCTGCCATTGCTGAGGTTTAAGTAGGTAAACAAAGCTTCTGGGAAGCTCGAACTGGGTGGAGCTCACAGCAGCTCAAGGAAACCTGCCTGTCTCTGTAGACTCCACCTCTGGGGACAGGGCAAAGTAAACAATAACAATAGCAGCAGAAACCTCTGCAGTCGGAAACGACTCTGTCTGACAGCTTTGAAGAGAGCAGTGGATCTCCCAACACGGACGTTGAGATCTGAGAAGGGACAGACTCCCTGCTCAAGTGGGTCCCTGACCCCTGAGTAGCCTAACTGGGAGACATCCCCCACTAGGGGCAGTCTGACACCCCACACCTCACAGGGTGGAGTGCACCCCTCAGAGGAAGCTTCCAAAACAAGAATCAGACAGGTACACTCGCTGTTGAGAAATATTCTATCTTCTGCAACCTCTGATGCTGATACCCAGGCAAACAGCGTCTGGAGTGGACCTCAAGCAATCTCCAACAGAACTACAGCTCAGGGTCCTGACGGTTAGAAGGAAAACTGTCAAACAGGAAGGACACGTACACCAAAACCCCATCAGTACATCACCATCATCAAAGACCAGAGGCAGATAAAACCACAAAGATGGGGAAAAAGCAGGGCAGAAAAGCTGGAAATTCAAAAAATAAGAGCGCATCTCCCCCGGCAAAGGAGCGCAGCTCATCACCAGCAACGGATCAAAGCTGGACGGAGAATGACTTTGACGAGATGAGAGAAGAAGGCTTCAGTCCATCAAATTTCTCAGAGCTAAAGGAGGAATTACGTACCCAGCGCAAAGAAACTAAAAATCTTGAAAAAAAAGTGGAAGAATTGATGGCTAGAGTAATTAATGCAGAGAAGGTCATAAACGAAATGAAAGAGATGAAAACCATGACATGAGAAATACGTGACAAATGCACAAGCTTCAGTAACCGACTCCATCAACTGGAAGAAAGAGTATCAGCGATTGAGGATCAAATGAATGAAATGAAGCGAGAAGAGAAACCTAAAGAAAAAAGAAGAAAAAGAAATGAACAAAGCCTGTAAGAAGTATGGGATTATGTAAAAAGACCAAATCTACGTCTGATTGGGGTGCCGGAGAGTGAGGGGGAAAATGGAACCAAGTTGGAAAACACTCTTCAGGATATCATCCAGGACAACTTCCCCAACCTAGTAGGGCAGGCCAACATTCAAATCCAGGAAATACAGAGAATGCCACAAAGATACTCCTCGAGAAGAGCAACTCCAAGACACATATTTGCCAGATTCACCAAAGTTGAAATGAAGGAAAAAATCTTAAGGGCAGCCAGAGAGAAAGGTCGGGTTACCCACAAAGGGAAGCCCATCAGACTAACAGCAGATCTCTCGGCAGAATCTCTACAAGCCAGAAGAGAGTGGGGGCCAATATTCAACATTCTTAAAGAAAAGAATTTTCAACCCAGAATTTCATATCCAGCCAAACTAAGTTTCATAAGTGAAGGAGAAATGAAATCCTTTACAGATAAGCACATGCTTAGAGATTTTGTCACCACTAGGCCTGCCTTACAAGAGACCCTGAAGGAATCACTAAACATGGAAAGGAACAAACGGTACCAGCCATTGCAAAAACATGCCAAAATGTAAAGACCATCGAGGCAAGGAAGAAACTGTATCAACTAACGAGCAAAATAACCAGTTAATATCATAATGGCATGATCAAGTTCACACATAACCATATTAACCTTCAATGTAAATGGACTAAATGCTCCAATTAAAAGACACAGACTGGCAAAATGGATAAAGAGCCAAGACCCATCAACTGCTGTATTCAGGAGACCCATCTCACACGTAGAGACATACATAGGCTCAAAATAAAGGGATGGAGGAAGATTTACCAAGCAAATGGAGAACAAAAAAAAAGCAGGGGTTGCAATCCTAGTCTCTGATAAAACAGACTTTAACCCATCAAAGATCAAAAGAGACAAAGAAGACCATTACATAATGGTAAAGGGATCAATTCAACAGGAAGAGCTAACTATCCTAAATATATATGCACCCAATACAGGAGCACCCAGATTCATAAAGCAAGTCCTTAGAGACTTACAAAGAGACTTAGACTCCCATACAATAATAATGGGAGACTTCAACACTCCACTGTCAACATTAGACAGATCAACGAGACAGAAAGTTAACAAGGATATCCAGGAATTGAACTCATCTCTGCAGCAAGCAGACCTAATGGACATCTATAGAACTCTCCACCCCAAATCAACAGAATATACATTGTTCTCAGCACCACATGGTGCTTACTCCAAAATCGACCACGTAATTAGAAGTAAAGCACTATTCAGCAAATGTACAAGAACAGAAATTATAACAAACTGTCTCTCAGACCACAGTGCAATCAAACTTGAACTCGGGACTAACAAACTCAATCAAAACCACTCAACTACATGGAAACTGAACAACCTGCTCCTGAATGACTACTGGGTACATAACGAAATGAAGGCAGAAAGAAAGATGTTCTTTGAAACCAAAGAGACAAAGATACAGCATACCAGAATCTCTGGGGCACATTTAAAGCAGTGTGTAGAGGGAAATTTATAGCACTAAATGCCCACAAGAGAAATCAGGAAAGATCTAAAATTGACACTCTAACATCGCAATTAAAAGAACTAGAGAAGCAAGAGCAAACACATTCGAAAGCTAGCAGAAGGCAAGAAATAACTAAGATCAGAGCAGAACTGAAGGAGATAGAGACACAAAAAACCCTCCAAAAAATCAATGAATCCATGAGTTGGTTTTTTGAAAAGATCAACAAAATTGACAGACCACTAGCAAGACTAAAAAAGAAAAAAAGAGAGAAGAATCAAATTGACGCAATTAAAAATGATAAAGGGGATATCACCACCGACCCCACAGATATACAAACTACCATCAGAGAATACTATAAATAAACTGGAAAATCTAGAAGAAATGGATAATTTCCTGGACACTTACACTCTTCCAAGACTAAACCAGGAAGAAGTTGAATCCCTGAATAGACCAATAGCAGGCTTTGAAATTGAGGCAACAATTAATAGCCTACCAACCAAAAAAAGTCCAGGACCAGATGGATTCACAGCTGAATTCTACCAGAGGTACAAGGAGGAGCTGGTACCATTCCTTCTGAAACTATTCCAATCAATAGAAAAAGAGGGAATCCTCCCTAACTCATTTTATGAGGCCAACATCATCCTGATACCAAAGCCTGACAGAGACACAACAAAAAAGAGAATTTTAGACCAATATCCCTGATGAACATCGATGCAAAAATCCTCAATAAAACCGGATTCAGCAACACATCAAAAAGCTTATCCACCATGATCAAGTTGGCTTCATCCCTGGGATGCAAGGCTGGTTCAACATTCGCAAATCAATAAACATAATCCAGCATATAAACAGAACAAAAGACAAGAACCACATGATTATCTCAATAGATGCAGAAAAGGCTTTTGACAAAATTCGACAGCCCTTCATCCTAAAAACGCCCAATAAATTTGGTATTGAAGGAACGTAACTCAAAATAATAAGAGCTATTTATGACAAACCCACAGCCAATATCATACTGAATGGGCAAAAGCTGGAAAAATTCCCTTTGAAAACTGGCACAAGACAGGGATGCCCTCTCTCACCACTCCTATTCAACATAGTGTTGGAAGTACTGGGTAGGGCAATCAGGCAAGAGAAAGAAATCAAGGGTATTCAGTTAGGAAAAGAAGAAGTCAAATTGTCCCTGTTAGCAGATGACATGATTGTATATTTAGAAAACCCCATTGTCTCAGCCCAAAATCTCCTTAAGCTGATAAGCAACTTCAGCAAAGACTCAGGATACAAAATTAATGTGCAAAAATCACAAGCATTCTTATACACCAGTAACAGACAAGCAGAGAGCCAAATCATGAATGAACTTCCATTCACAATTGCTTCAAAGAGAATAAAATACCTAGGAATCCAACTTACAAGAGATGTAAAGGACCTCTTCAAGGAGAACTACAAACCACTGCTCAGTGAAATAAAAGAGGACACAAACAAATGGAAGAACATACCATGCTCATGGATAGGAAGAATCAATATCACGAAAATGGCCATAGTGCCCAAGGTAATTTGTAGATTCAATGCCATCCCCATCAAGCTACCAATGAGTTTCTTCACAGAATTGGAAAAAACTGTTTTAAAGTTCATATGGAACCAGAAAAGAGCCCGCATCTCCAAGACAATCCTAAGTCAAAAGAACAAAGCTGGAGGCATCATGCTACCTGACTTCAAACTATACTACAAGGCTACAGTAACCAAAACAGCATGGTACTGGTACCAAAACAGAGATATAGACCAATGGAACAGAACAGAGTCCTCAGAAATAATACCACACATCTACAGCCAACTGATCTTTGACAAACCTGAGAGAAACAAGAAATGGGGAAAAGATTCCCTATTTAATAAATGGTGCTGGGAAAATTGGCTAGCCATAAGTAGAAAGCTGAAACTGGATCCTTTCCTTACTCCTTATACGAAAATTAATTCAAGATGGATTAGAGACTTAAATGTTAGACCTAATACCATAAAAATCCTAGAGGAAAACCTAGGTAGTACCATTCAGGACATAGGCATGGGTAAAGACTTCATGTCTAAAACACCAAAAGCAACGGCAGCAAAAGCCAAATTTGACAAATGGGATCTCATTAAACTAAAGAGCTTCTGCACAGCAAAAGAAACTACCATCAGAGTGAACAGGCAACCTACCGAATGGGAGAAAATTTTTGCAATCTAGTCATCTGACAAAGGGCTAATATCCAGAACATACAAAGATCTCAAACAAATTTACAAGAAAAAAACAAACAACCCCATCGAAAAGTGGGCAAAGGATATGAACAGACACTTCTCAAAAGAAGACATGCATTCAGCCAACAGACACATGAAAAAATGCTCATCATCACTGGCCATCAGAGAAATGCAAATCAAAACCACAATGAGATACCATCTCACACCAGTTAGAATGGCGATCATTAAAAAGTCAGGAAACAACAGGTGCTGGAGAGGGTGTGGAGAAATAGGAACACTTTTACACTGTTGGTGGGATTGTAAACTAGTTCAACCATTATGGAAAAAAGTATGGCGATTCCTCAAGAATCTAGAACTAGATGTACCATATGACCCAGCCATCCCATTACTGGGTATATACCCAAAGGATTATAAATCATGCTGCTATAAAGACACATGCACACGTATGTTTATTGTTGCACTATTCACAATAGCAAAGACTTGGAATCAACCCAAATGTCCATCAGTGACAGATTGGATTAAGAAAATGTGGCACATATACACCATGGAATACTATGCAGCTATAAAAAAGGAAGAGTTAGTGTCCTTTGTAGGGACATGGATGCAGCTGGAAACCATCATTCTTAGCAAACTATCACAAGAAAAGAAAACCAAACACCGCATGTTCTCACTCATAGGTGGGAACTGAACAATAAGATCACTTGGACTCACGAAGGGGAACATCACACACCGGGGCCTATCATGGGAAGGGGGGAGTGGGGAGGGATTGCATTGGGAGTTATACCAGATGTAAATGACGAGTTGATGGGTTCTGACGAGTTGATGGGAGCAGCACATCAACATGTCACAAAGTATACATATGTAACAAACTCGCATGTTATGCACATGTACCCTAGAACTTAAAGTATAATAATAATAAATAAATTTTAAAAAAAACTGGAAAGAAGCTTTCTGAGAAACTGCTTTGTGAAGTGTGACTTCCACACACTGAGTTACAGCTGTATTTCGTGGAGCTGGTTGCTTCCCTTATTTCTATGGAATCTGAAAACTGATATTGTGGATACCTTTGAAGACTATAGGGCCAAAGGAAATATCCTCCGATAAAAATGAGAAAGAGGCTTTCTGAGAAAGTTCTTTGCGATCTGTGAATTCATCTCACAGAGTTGCAGCTATCCCGTCAAGAATCCTTTCGCTAAGACTGTTTTTGTGGAATTTGCAAAGTGTATTTTGAAGCCCATAGTGGGCTATAGTGAAAAAGAAAATATCCTCAGATAAAAACTGGAAAGAAGCTTTCTGAGAAACTGCTTTGTGTTCTGTTATTTCATCTCACAGTGCTACAGCTTTCCCTTCAAGAAGCCGTTCGCTAAGACGGTTCTTGTGGAATTTGCAAAGTGATATTTGGAAGCCCGTAGAGGTCTATGGTGAAAAAGAAAATATGCTCCGAAAAAAACTGGAAAGAAGATTTCTGAGAAACTTCTTTGTGATGTGTGACTTCCACTCACTGAGTTACAGCTGTATTTCGTGGACGTGTTTGCTAGCCTTATTTCTTTGGAATCTGAGAACTGATATTTCGGATCCCTTTGAAGACTATAGGGTCAAGGGAAATATCCTCTTATAAATGTGAGAAAGGAGCTTTCTAAGAAACTTCTTTGTGAACTGTGAATTCATCCCTCAGAGTTACAGCTTTCCTCTCAAGAACCCTTTTGCTATGAATGTTCTTGTGGAATTTGCAAAGGGATATTTGGAAGCCCATGGAGGGCTAAGGTGAAGAAGAAAATATCCTCAGATAAAGACTGGATAGAAGCTTTCTGAGAAACTGCTTTGTGTTCTGTTAATTCATCTCCCAGAGTTACAGCTTTGACCTCAAGAAGCTGTTCGCTAAGACTGCTCTTGTGGAATTTGCAAAGTGATATTTGGAAGCCCATAGAGGCCTATGGTGAAAAAGAAAATATCCTCAGATTAAAACTGAAAAGAAGCTTTCTGAGAAACTTCTTTGTGATGTGTGACTTCAACTCACTGAGTTAGAGCTGTATTTCGTGGAGCTGTTTTCTCCCCTTATTTCTGTGGAATCTGAGAACTGATATTTCCGATCCCTTTGAAGACTACAGGACCAAAGGAAATATTCTCCAATAAAAATGAGAAAGAAGCATTCTGAGAAATTTCTTTGTGATCTGTGAATTCATCTCACAGAATGACAGCTTTCCCTTCCGGAAGCCTTTCCTAAGACTGTTCTTCTGGAATTTGCAAAGTGATATTTGGAAGCCCATGGAGGGCATTGTGAAAAAGAAAATATCCTCAGATAAAAACTGGAAAGAAGCTTTCTGAGAAACTGCTTTGTGTTCTTTTCATTCATCTCACAGAGTTACAGTTTTATCCTCAAGGAACCGTGCGCTAAGCCGGTTCTTGTGGAATTTGCAAAGTGATATTTGGAATAACATTGAGGGCTATGGTGAAAAAGAAGATATCCTCCGATAAAAAAGTGGAAGGAAGCTTTCTGAGAAACAGCTTTGTGATGTGTGACTTCCACTAACTGAGTTACAGCTGTTTTTCGTGGAGCTGGTTACTAGCCTTATTTCTGTGGAATCTGAAAACTGATATTTTGAATCCCTTTGAAGACTATAGGGCCAAAGGAAATATCTTCCAATAAAAATGAGAAAGAAGCTTTCTGAGAAACTTCTTTGTGATCTGTGAATTCATCTCACAGAGTTACAGCTATCCCCTCAAGAAGCCTTATGCTAATAGTGTTTTTGTGGAATTTGCAAATGGATATTTGGAAGCCCATGGAGGGCTATGGTGAAAAAGAAAATATCCTCAGATAAACACTGGAAAGAAGCTTTCTGAGAAACTACTTTGTGTACTGTTGATTCATCTCACAGAGTTACAGCTTTCACTTCAAGAAGCCGTTTGCTATGACGGTTCTTGTGGAATTTGCAAATGGATATTTGGAAGCCCATGGAGGGCTATGGTGAAAAAGAAAATATCCTCAGATAAACACTGGAAAGAAGCTTTCTGAGAAACTACTTTGTGTACTGTTGATTCATCTCACAGAGTTACAGCTTTCCCTTCAAGAAGCCGTTTGCTATGACGGTTCTTGTGGAAATTGCAAAGTGAAATTTGGAAGCCCATAGAGGGCTATGGTGAAAAAGAAAATATCCTCTGATAAAAACTGGAAAAAACCTTTCTGAGAAACTGCTTTGTGATGTGTGACTTAAACTCACTGAGTTACAGCTGTATTTCGTGGAGTTCCTTGCTAGCCTTATTTCTGTGGAATCTGAGAGTTGATATTTTGGATCCTTTGAAGACTATGTTTCCATAGGAAATATCCTCCGATAAAAATGAGAAAGAAGATTTCTGAGAACCTTCTTTGTGATCTGTGATTTCGTCTCACAGAATTATAGTTTTCCCCTCAAGAAGCCTTTCACTAAGACTGTTCTTGTGGAATTCGCAAAGGGATATTTGGAAGCCCATGGAGAGCAATGGTGAAAAAGAAAATATCCTCACATAAAAACTGGAAAGAAGCTTTCTGAGAAACTGCTTTGTGTTCAGTTATTTCATCTCACAGACTTGCAGATTTCCCATCAAGAAGCCGTTCGCTAAGACGGTTCTTGTGGAATTTGCAAAGTGATATTTGGAAGCCCATAGAGGCCTATGGTGAAAAAGAAAATATCCTCTGATAAAAACTGGATAGAAGATTCCTGAGAAACTGCTTTGTGATGTGTGACTTCCACTCACTGAGTTACAGCTGTATTTCATGGAGCTGTTTGCTAGCCTTATTTCTGTGGAAACTTAGATCTGATATTTTGGATCTCTTTGAAGACAATAGGGCCAAAGGAAATATCATCCGATAAAAATGAGAAAGAAGCTTTCTGCGAAACTTCTTTGTGATCTGTGAATTCATCTCACAGAGTTACAGCTTCGCCCTCAAGAAGCCTTTCGCTCAGACAGTTCTTGTGGAATTTGCCAAGTGATATTTGGAAGCCCATGGAGGGCATGGTGAAAAAGAATATATCATCAGATAAAAATTGGAAAGAAGCGTTCTGAGAAACTGCTTTGTGCTCTGTTATTTCATCTCACAAAGTTACAGCTTTCCCTTCAAGAAGCTGTTCGTTAAGACGGTTCTTGTACAATTTTCAAAGGGATGTTTGGAAGCCCTTACAGGTCTATGGTGAAAAAGAAAATATCCTCAGTAAAAAACTGGAAGGAAGCTTTCTGATAAACTAATTTGTGTTCTGTTAATTCATCTGTCAGTGGTACAGCTTTGCCCTCAAGAAGCCGTTCGCTAAGATTGCTCTTGTGGAATTTACAAAGTGACATTTGAAAGCCCATAGAGAGGTATAGAGAAAAAGAAAATATCCTCAGATAAACAGTGGAAAGAAGGTTTCTGAGAAACTGCTTTGTGATGTGTGACTTCCACTCACTGAGTTACAGCTGTATTTCGTGGAGCTGTTTGCTAGCCTTATTTCTGTGGAATCTGAGAACTGAAATTACGGATCCCTTGTAAGACTATAGGGCCCTGGGAAATACCCTCCGATAAAAATGAGAAAGAAGCTTTCTGAGAAACTTCTTTGTGATCTGTGAATTCATCTCACAGAGTTCCCGATTTCCCCTCAAGAAGTCTTTCGCTAAGACTGTTCTTGTGGAATTTGCAAAGGGATATTTGGTAGCCCATGGAGGGCTATGGTGAAAAAGGAAATATCATCGGATAAAAATGAGAAAGAAGCTTTGTGAGAAACTGCTTTGATTTTGTTAATTCATCTCACAGCGTTGCATCTTTCCCCTCAGGAAACCGTTCGCTAAGACTTCTCTTGTGGAATTTGCAAAGTGATATTTGAAAGCCCTTAGAGCGCTATGATTAAAAAGAAAATATCCCCAGATAAAAACTGGAAAGAAGCTTTGTAAGAAACTGATTTGTGTTCTGTTAACTCATCTTACAGAGCTGCAGCTTTCTCCAGAAGAAGCCGTTTGATAACACTCTTCTTGTGGAATTTGTAAAGGGATATTTGGAAGCCCTTAGTAGACTAAGGTTAAAAGGAAAATATCCTCAGATAAATACTGGAAAGAAGCTTTCTGAGAAACTGCTTTGTGATGTTTGACTTCCACTCACTGAGTTACAGCTGTATTGCGTGGAGCTGTTTGCTAGCCTTATTTGTGTGGACTCTGAGAACTGATATTTCGGATCCCTTTGAAGACTATTGATCCAAAGGAAATATGCTCCGATAAAAATGAGAAAGAAGCATTCAGAGAAACATCTTCGTGATCTGTGAATTCATGTCACACAGTTAAAGTTTTCCCCTCAAGAAGCCTTCCGCTAAGACAGTTCTTGTGGAATTTGCAAAGTGGTATTTGGAAGCACATGGAGGGCTTTGTGAAAACGAAAATATCCTCAGATAAAAACTGGAAAGAAGCTTTCTGAGAAACTGCTTGGTGTTCTTTTCATTCATCTCACAGAGTTACAGCTTTCGCCTCCAGAAGCCGTTCACTAAGGCTTTTCTTGTAGAATCTGCAAAGTGATATTCGGAATCCCATATAGGGCTATGGTGAAAAAGAAAATATCCTCAGATAAAAACTGGAAAGAAGCTTTCTGGGAAACGGCTTTGTGTTCTGTTATTTCATCTCACAGAGTTGCAGTTTTCCTTCAAGAAGCCCTTCGCTGAGACGGTTCTTGTGGAATTTGCAAGGTGATATTTGGAAGCCCATAGAGGGCTATGGTGAAAAAGAAGATATCCTCAGATAAAAAAGTTGAAAGAAGCTTTCTGAGAAACTGCTTTGTGATCTGTGACTTCCACGCACTGAGTTACAGCTGTATTTCGTGGAGCTGTTTGCTAGATTTATTTCTGTGGAATCTGAGAACTGATATTTTGGATCCCTTTGAAGACTATATGGCCAAAGGAAATATCCTCTGATAAAAATGAGAAAGAAGCTTTCTGAGAAACTTCTTTGTGATCTGTGAATTCACCTCACAGAGTTACAGCTTTCCCCTCAAGAAGCCTTTCGCTAAAACTGTTCTTGTGGAATTAGCAAAGTGATATATAAAGCCCATGGAGGGCTATGGTGAAAAAGAAAATATCCTCAGGTAAAAACCGGACAGATGCTTTCTGAGAAACTGCTTTGTGTTCTGTTAATTTATCTCACAGAGTTACAGCTTTCCCTCAAGAAGCCGATCGCTAAGAGTGTTGTTGTGGAATTCGCAAAGTGATAATTGGATGCCCTTAGTGGGCTAGGGTGAAAAAGAAAATATCCTCAGATAAGAACTAGAAAGAAGCTTTCTGAGAAACTGCTTTGTGATGTGTGACTTCCACTCACTGAGTTACAGCTCTATTTCGTGCAACTGTTTGCTTGCCTTATTTCTGTGGAATCTGAGAACTGATATTTCGGATCCCTTTGAAGACTATATAGCCAAAAGAAATATCCTCTGATAAAAATGAGAAAGAAGCTTTCTTAGAAACTTCTTTGTGATCTGTGAATTCATGTCACAGAGTTACAGCGTTCCCCTCAAGAAGCCTTTCGCTAAGACAGTTCTTGCGGAATTTGCAAAGTGATATTTTGAAGCCCATGGAGCGCTATGGTGAAGAAGAAAATATCCTCATATAGAAACTGGAAAGAAGGTTTCTGAGTAACTGCTTTGTGATGGGTGACATCCACTCACTGAGTTACAGCTGCATTTTGTGGAGCTGTTTGCTAGACTTTTTTCTGTGGAATCGAAGAACTGATATTTCTGATCCCTTTGAAGACTGTAGGGCCAAAGGAAATATCCTACGATAAAAATGAGAAAGAAGCTTTCTGATAAACTTCTTTGTGATCTGTGAATTCATCTCACAGAGTTACAGCTTTCCCCTCAAGAAGCCTTTTGCTAAGATTGTGCTTGTGGAATTTGCAAAGTGATATTTGGAAGCCCATGGAGGGCTATGGTGAAAAAGAAAATATCCTCAGATAAAAACTGGAAAGAAGCTTTCTGAGAAACTGGTTTGTGCTCTGTGAATTCATCTCACAGAGTTACAGATTTCCCTTTAGGAAGCCATTCGCCATGACTGTTCTTGTGGAATTTGCAAAGTGATATTTGGAAGCCCGTAGATGATTATGGTGAAAAAGAAAATGTCCTCAGATAAAAACTGGAAAGAAGCTTTCTGAGAAACTGCTTTGTGATGTGTGACTTCCACTCAATGATTTACAGCTGTATTTCGTGGAGCTCTTTGCTAGCCTTATATCTGTGCAAAATGAGAACTTATATTTCGGATCACTTTGAAGACTATATTGCCAAAGGAAATATCCTCTGATAAAAATGAGAAAGAAGCTTTCTGAGAAACTTCTTTGTGATATGTGAATTCATCTCACAGAGTTACAGCTTTACCCTCAAGAAGCCTTTCCCTAAACCTGTTCTTGTGTATTTAGCAAAGTGATATATAAAGCCCATGGAGGGCTATGGTGAAAAAGAAAATATCCTCAGGTAAACACCGGAAAGATGCTTTCTGAGAAACTGCTTTGTGTTCTGTTAATTTATCTCACAGAGTTACAACTTTCCCTCAAGAAGCCGATCGCTAAGAGTGTTGTTGTGGAATTTGCAAAGTGAGAATTGGAAGCCCTTAGTGGGCTATGGTGAAAAAGAAAATATCCTCAGATAAGAACTAGAAAGAAGCTTTCTGAGAAACTGCTTTGTGACGTGTGACTTCCACTCACTGAGTTACAGCTCTATTTCGTGCAACTGTTTGCTCGCCTTATTTCTGTGGAATCTGAGACTGATATTTCGGATCCCTTTGAAGACTAAATAGTCAAAGAAATCCTCTGATAAAAATGAGAAAGAAGCTTTCTGAGAAACTTTTTTGTGATCTGTGATTTTATGTCACAGAGTTACAGCTTTCCCCTCAAGAAGCCGTTCGCTAAGACTATTCTTGTGGAATTTGCAAAGTGCTATTTGGAAGCCCATAGAGGGCTACAGAGAACAAGAAAATATCCTCAGATAAAAACTGGAAAGAAGCTTTCTGAGAAACTGCTTAGTGTTCTGTTAATTCATCTCACAGAATTACAGCTTTCCCTTCAAGAAGCCTTTCGCTAAGACTGTTCTTGTGGAATTTGCAAAGTCATATCTAGAAGTCCAAAGAGGGCTATGGTGAAAAAGAAAATATCCTCAGATAAAATCTGGAAAGAAGCTTTCTGAGTATCTGCTTTGTCTTCTGTTAATTCATCTGTCAGAGTTACAGCTTTCCATTCAGGAAGCCGTTCGCTAAGACTGTTCTTGTGGAATTTGCAATGTCATATTTGGAAATCCAAAGAGGGCTATGGTGAAAAAGAAAATGTCCTCAGATAAAAACTGGAAAGAAGCTTTCTGAGAAACTGCTTTGTGATGTGTGACTTCCACTCACTGAGTTAGGCTGTATTTCCTGGAGCTGTTTGCTGGCCTTATTTCTGTGGAATCTGAGAACTGATATTTCGGATCCCTTTGAAGACTATAGGGCCAAAGGGAATATCCTCTGATAAAAATGAGAAGGAAGCTTTCTGAGAAACTTCTTTGTGATCTGTGAATTCATCTCAGAGAGTTACATCTTTCCCCTCAAGAAGCCTTTCACTAAGACAGTTCTTGTGGAATTTGCAAAGTGATATTTGGAAGCCTATGGAGGGCTAGGGTGAAAAAGAAAATATCCTCAGATAAAAACTGGAAAGAAGCTTTCTGAGAAACTGCTTTACATTCTCTTAATTCATCTCACAGACTTACAGCTTTCCACTCAGCAAGCCGTTCGCTATGATGGTTCTTGTGGAATTTGCACAGTGATATTTGGAAGCCCATAGAAGGCTATGGTGAAAAAGAAAATATGCTCAGATAAAAACTGGAAGGAAGCTTTCTGAGAAACTGCTTTGTGAAATGTGACTTCCACTCACTGAGTTACAGCTGTATTTCATGGAGCTGTTTGCGAGCCTTATTTCTGTGGAATCTGAGATGTGATAATTCGAATCCCTTTGAAATCTATTGGGCTAAAGGAAATATCCTTCGATAAAAATGAGAAACTGCTTTGTGTTCTGTTAATTCATCATATTCTTAAGAGCATTCCCAAATGTCCTCTCTTAGCTTCCACAGAAACAGTTGTTTCAATCTACTCAATCCATAGAATGATTTAACTCTATTACATGAATGCACACAGTACAAAGCAGTTGCTCCAAAAGCTTGTCACCAGTTTTCATGCAAAGACGTATCCTTTCTCACCAGAAGACTCCGGGCACCGCGGAATATCCCTTCACAGATTCCTCAAAGACAGAGATTCCAAACTGGGCAGCATAGTAGAAGCTTTTACTCTCTTAAATGAATGCACTCGTCAGAGAGCAGTTTCTTGGAACACTTCTTTCTGGGTTTTACTTCTAGATATTTCACTTTTTGCCAGAGTCTTCAATGCGCTGCAAAATATCACTTTTTCAGTTTTACAGGAACAGGTTTCGAATGCTGCCTTATGAGAAAAGAGGTATAACTCCCTGACTGGAATGCACACATCACAAGGAAGTCTTTCAGAAAGCTTCACTCCAGTATTTATCAGAAGATATTTCCTAGTTCCCCACAGGCCTGAATGTGTCTCCGAATGTCCCTTCGCGAATCTGTGTAGGACGAGTATCAATCCGTCTATGACGCAGTTTCAACACTATGACGAGTGGAATGCACACGTCACAAAGGAGCTCCTCGGATATCTCTTCTGCAGTATCTATCAGAAGATATTTCCGTTTACACCGTAATCCTCAAGGCACTCCCGAGTATCCCTTAGCAGACTCACCTAAAACAGTGTTAGAATGCTTCTCAATGCAAACAGAAGCTTAACTGTGCGAATGCAATTCACGTGACCTTGAGCAGCTTCACAGAACGTTTCCTTCTGGTTTTTATCAGTGGTTATTACTCTTTCAGCATATTCTTAAGAGCATTCCCAAATATCATTTCTCAGGTTCTACAGAAACAGTGATTTCAAACTGCTCAATCCAAAGAATGATTTAACTCTATGAGATGAATACACACATCACAAAGCACCTGCTCTGAAAGCTTCTCTCCACTTCTCATCGGAAGACGATTACATTCTCACCAGAAGAATGCGGGCGCCACTTAATATCCCTTCCCGATTCCTCAAAGTCAGAGTTTCCACACTAGGCAACGTATTGGAAGCTTTAACTCTCTGAAATGAATGCACACTCCAGAGAGCAGTTTCTTGGAACCTCTCTTTCTGGTTTCTATTTCCATATCTTTAAATTTTCACCATAGTCTTCCACGTGGTGCAAAATAACACTTTTTCAGTTTTTCAGGAGGAGTGCTGAAACACTGCTATGAGAAAAAATGTATAATGCCCTGTGGAATGGACACTTTACAATGCAGTTTATCAGAAAGCTTCTCTCCAGTTTTTATCTGAAGATATCTACTATTTAACATCAAGCGCGAATGTGCTCCAGAAGGTCCCTTCGCATATTCATCCATGACGCAGTTTCAAAACGGTGTAATAGAAAGAAAGATTTATCTAAGTGACATGAATGGACATATCTATTACAAAGCAGTGTGAGACAGCGCTTCATTCCAATTGTTGTGGGAGGATAATTTCTTTTTCACCATAGCCGTCTGTATACCCCACAATGTCCCCTGGGACTGTTTTCTCCAAATGGGATTCCCCAATTTTCTATGAATAGAAAGGTTTCACTCTGTGAGTGGAATGTACACGTCAAAAACACCTCCTCGGAAATCTTCTCTCCAGTATCTATCTGAAGATACTTCCGTTTTCACATAAGTTTCAAAGTGCTCCCAAGTGTCCCATTCAAGACTAACCTAAAAGACTGTTAGAATACTGCCCAATGAAAACAGAAGCTAAACTGTGCAAGTGGACTACACGTGGCTTAGAGAAGTTTCACAGAAAGTTTACGTATGGTTGTTATCGGAGGTTATGTCTTTTTCAGCATATTCTTAATACCGTTCCCAAATGTCCTTTCTCAGGTTCCACAGAAACAGTGATTTCAAACGGCTCAATACAAAGAATGATTCAACTCTAAAAGAAACAGTGATTTCAAACTGCTCAATCAAAAGGATGATTTAACTCCATAAGATGAATACACACACCACAAACCAGTTGCTCCGAATGCTTCCCTCTAGTTTTCTTCGGAAGTCATTTCCTTTCTCACCAGAAGCCTCCAGGTGTCACTTAATACCGCTTCACAGATTCATGAAAGACAGAATTTCCAAACTGGACAACGTAGTGTAAGCTTTAACACTCTGAAACGAATGAACACGTCAGAGAGCAGTTTCTTGAAATGCTTCTTTCTGGGTTTTATTTCAGGATATTTCCCTTTTCACCATAGTCTTCAATGCACTGCAAAATATCACTTTTTCAGTTTTACAGGAACAGTGTTCACACACTGCCTTATGAGAAAAGAGGTATAACTCCCTGAGTGGAATGCAAACATCACAAAGCAGTTTCTCAGAAAGCTTCTCTCCAGTATTTATCAGAAGATGTTTTCTATTTCCCACAGCCCTGAATGTGCCTCTGAATGTCCCTTCATGAATCCATCCTGACGCAGTTTCAAATCTGCGTAATGAAATAAAGTTTCATCAATGTGAGATGAATAGACATATCTATCACAAAGCAGTTTTACAGAAAGCTTCTTTCCAGTTTTTGTCTGACGGTACTTCCTTTTTCACCATCACCATGCATATACTCTGTAATGTCCCCTGGTAGCGTTTTCTCCAAACGGGATTCCCCAATCCTTTGTGAGAAAAAAAGTGTAACTCTGTGTGTGGAATGCACACTTCACAAAGCAGCTCCTCAGAAATCTTCTCTCCAGTATCTATCTGAAGATATTTCTGCTTTCAGCATAAGCCTCAAAGTGCTCCCGATATCCCTTAGGTGACTAAACTAAAACAGTGTTAGAATACTGCTCAATGAAAACATAAGTTTAACAGTGCAAGAAGACTTCACGTGACCTAGAGCAGTTGCACAGAAAGTTTCCTTCTTTTTTTTATCGGAGGGTTTTGTTTTTCAGCAGATTCTTTAGAGCATACCCAAATGTCCTTTCTCAGGTTCCACAGAAACAGTGATTTCAAACTGTTCAATCCAAAGAATGATTTAACTCTATGAGATGAATACACATCACAAAGTGGTTTCTCCGAAAGCTTCTCTCCAGTTTTCACTGAAAGACATTTACTTTCTCACCACAAGCCTCTGGGCGCCACTTAATATCCGTTCACAGATTCCTCAAAGACAGAGTTTTCAAACTGGGCAACGTAGTGTAAGCTTTAATTCTCTAAAATGAATGCACATATCAGAGAGTAATTTCTTGGTATGCTATTTTCTGGGTTTTATTTCAGGATATTTCACTTTTGGCATAGTTTTCAATGTGCTGCAAAGTATCACTTTTTCAGTTTTACGGGAACAGTGTTCAAACACTGTCTTATGAGAAAAGAGGTACAACTCCCTGTGTGGAATGCACACGTCACAAACAGCTCCTCAGAAATCTTCTCTCCAGTATCTATCTGAGGATATTCCCATTTTCATCATAAGCCTCAAAGCGCTCTCGAGTATCCCTTAGCTGACTAACCTAAAACAGTATTATCATACAGTTCAATGAAAACAGAAGCTTAACCGTGCGAGGGGACTTCACGTGACCAAGAGTAGTTTCTCAGAATGTCTCCTTCCGGTTTTTATCAGAGGTAGTTCTTTTTCAGCATATTCTTAAGAGCGTTCCAAAATGTCCTTTCTCAGATTCCACAGAAAGAGTGATTTCAAATGGCTCAATGCAAAGAATGATTTAACTCTATGAGATGAATGCACACATCACATAGCAGTTGCTCCGAAATTTTCTCCCCAGTTTTCATCGGAATACATTCCCTTTCTCACCACAAGCCTCCGGGCGCCACTTAATATCCTTTCCCAGATTCCTCAA
Source organism: Macaca fascicularis (assembly GCF_037993035.2). Taxonomy (NCBI): domain Eukaryota; kingdom Metazoa; phylum Chordata; class Mammalia; order Primates; family Cercopithecidae; genus Macaca; species Macaca fascicularis. Next base: position 45,430,465 of record NC_088385.1, on the reverse strand, counting down.
AGACAGAGTTTCCAATCTGGGCAACATAGTGTAAACTTTAACTCTCTGAAATGAATGCACATGGGAGAGAGCAGCTTCATGGAACGCTTCTTTCTGGGTTTCATTTCAGGATATTTCACGTTTCACCACAGTCTTCAAGGTGTTGTAAATTATCACTTTTTGAGTTTTACAGCAACAGTGTTCAAACACTGCCTTATGAGAAAAGAGGTATAACTCCCTGAGTGGAATGCACACATCACAAAGCATTTTCTCAGAAAGGTTTTCTCCAGTTTTCATCTGAAGATATCTCCTATTTTCCCACATGCCTGAATGTGCTCCTGAATGTCCCTTGATGAATCGGTCCATGACACAGTTTCAAAACTGCGTAATAGAAAGAAAGTTTTATCTAGGTGAGATGAATAGACATATCTATCACAAAGCAATTTCACAGAAAGCTTTTTTCCAGTTTTTGTCTAAGGTAATTTCCTTTTTCACCATACTCATCCATCTCCTACCCAATGTCCCCTGGTACCTTTTTATCCAAAGAGGATTCACCAATCCTCTATATGAAGAAAAGTATAACTCTGTGAGTGGCATGAACAAGTCACAAAGCAACTCCTCGGAAATCTTTTCTCTAGAATATATCTGAAGATATTTTTGTTTTCACCATAAGCCTCAAAGCGCTACCGATTATCCCTTAGCTGACTAACCTAAAACAGTGTTAGAATACTGCTCAATGAAAACAGAAGATTAACTGTGTGAGTGGACTTCACGTGACCTAGAGCAGTTTCACAGAAAGTTTCCTTCTGGTTTTTATTGCAGGATATTTCTTTTTCTACATATTGTTAAGAGCATTCCCAATAGTCCTTTCTCAGGTTCCACAGAAACAGTGATTTCAAACTGTTCAATCCAAAGAATTGTTTAACTCTATGAGATAAATATACACATCACAATGTAGTTGCTCCGAAATCTACTCTCCAGTTGCCATCCGAAAACGTTTCCTTTCTCACCACAAGCCTCCGGGTGCCACTTAATATCCCTTCACAGTATCCTCAAAGAAAGAGTTTCCAAACTGGGCAACGTAGTGTAAGCTTTAACTCTCTAAAACAGTTTCTTGGAATGCTTCTTTCTGGGTTTTCTTTCCAGATATTTCACTTTCTGCCATAGTCTTCAATGCACTGCAAAATATCACTCTTTCAGTTTTACAGGAACAGTGTTCAAACACTGCCTTACGAAAAAAGAGATATAACTCCCTGAGTGGAATGCACACATCATGACGCAGGTTCTCAGAAAGCTTCTCTCCAGTTTTTATCTGAAGATATGTCCTATTTCCCACAGGTCTGAATGTGCTTCTGAATGTCCCTTCATGAATCGGTCCATGACACAGTTTCAAAACTGCGTAATAGAAAGGAAGTTTTATCTATGTGAGATGAATAGACATATCTATCACAAAGCATATTCAGAGAATGCTTCTTTCCAGTTTTTGCCTGAGGATACTCCCTTTTCCACCATAGCCATCCATATTCTACCGAGTATTCCCTGATAGCGCTTTCTCCAAACGATATTCCCCAATCCCCTATGAGAAGAAAGGTTTAACTCTGTGAGTGGAGTGCACACGTCACAAAGCAGCTCCTCGGAAATCTTCTCTCCGGTATCTATCTAAAGATATTTCTGTTTTCATCCTAAGCCTCAAAGCACTCCCGAGTATCCCTTAGCTGACCAACCTAAAACAGTGTTAGAATACTGCTCAACGAAAACAGAAGCTTAACTGTGCGAGTGGAATTCACGTGACCTAGAGCAGTTTCACAGAAAGTTTTCTTCTGGTTTTTATTGGAGGATATTTCTTTTTCAGCATATTCTTAAGAGTGTTCCTAAATGTCCTTTCTCAGGTTCCACAGAAACAGTGACTTCAAACTGCTCAATCCAAAGAATGATTTAACTCCGTTAGGTGAATACACACATCACAAAGCAGTTGCTCCAAAGATTTTCTCCAGTTTTCATCGGAAGACGTTTCCTTTCTCACCACAAGCCTATGGGCGCGTCTAAATATCCCTTCACAGATTCATCAAAGACAGAGTTTCTTAACAGGGCAACATAGTGTAAGCTTTAACTCTCTGAAATGAATGCACACGTCAGAGGGCACTTTCTTGGAACGTTTCTTTCTGGATTTTATTTCCAGATATTTCACTTTTTGCCATAGTCTTAAACCTGCTGCAAGATATCACTTTTTCAGTGTTACAGGAACAGTGTCAAACACTGCCTCATGAGAAAAGAGGTGTAACGCCCTGTGGAATGCACACATCACAAAGCAGTTTCTCAGAAAGCTTCTCTCCAGTTTTCATCTGAAGATATCTCCTATTTAACCACAAGCGTGAATGTGCTTCCGAATGTCCCTTCACGAATACGTTCGTCACGCAGTTTCAAAACTGCGTAATAGAAAGAAAGTTTTATCTCTGTGAGATGAATAAACATATCTATCACAAAGCAGTTTCACAGAAAGCTTCTTTCCAGTTTTTGTCTGAGGATATCTCCTTTTTCACCATAGCCGTCCATATACTCCTGAATGTCCCCTGGTAGCGTTTTCTTCAAACGGGATTCCGCAATCCTGTATGAGAAGAAAGGTTTCACTCTGTGAGTGGAATGTATATGTCACAAAGCAGGTCCTCGGAAATCTTCTCTCCAGTATCTATCTGAAGATAATTCCATTTTCACTGTAAGCCTCAAAGCGCCCCTGAATATCCCTTAGCTGACTAACCTAAAACAGTGTTAGAATACTGGTCAATGAAAACTGAAGCTTAACTGTTCGATTGGACTTCACGTTACCTAGAGCAGTTTCAGAGAAAGTTTCCTTCTGGTTTTTATTGAAGGGTATTTTTTCTCAGCATATTCCTAAGAGCATTCCAAAATGTCCTTTCTCAGGTTCCACAGAAACAGTGATTTCAAACTGCTCAATCCAAAGAATGATTTAACTCTATGATATGAATACACACACCACAAAGCAGTTGCTCCAAAATTTTCTCACCAGTTTTCTTCGGAAGTCATTTCCTTTCTCACCACAAGCCTCTGGGCGCCACTTAATATCCCTTCACAATTTCCTCAAAGACAGAGTTTCCAATTGGGCAACGTAGTGTAAGCTTTAACCCTCTGAAATGAATGCACACGTAAGAGAGCAGTTTCCTGGAAAGCATCTTTCTGCATTTTATTTCCGGACATTTCACTGTTTGCCCTTGTCTTCAATGCATTGCAAAATATCACTTTATCAGTTTTACAGGAACAGTGTTTAAACACATACTTATGAGAAAAGAGGTATAACTCCCTGAATGGAATGCACATATCACAAAGTAGTTTCTCAGAAAGCTTCTCTCCAGTTTTTATCTGGAGATATTTCCCATTTCCCACACACCTGAATGTGCTCCCGAATGTCCCTTCCCGAATCCGTCCATGACGCAGTTGCAAAACTGAGTAATAGAAAGTTCTATCTATGCGAGATGAATAGACATATCTATCACAAAGGAGTTTCACAGAAAACTTCTTTCCAGTTTATATCTGAGGATACTTCCTTTTTCACCATAGCCGTCCATTTATTCCCGAATATCCCCTTTAACCTTTTCCTGCAAACGTGATTCCCCAATCCTCTATGAGAAGAAAGGGTTCAGTCTGTGAGTTCAATGCACACGTCACAAAGCAGCTCCACGGAAGTCTTCTCTCCAGTATCTATCTGAAGATATTTCCATTTTCACCGTAAGCCTCCAAGCCCTCCCAAATATCCCTTAGCTGACTAACATAAAACATTATTAGAGTACCGCTCAATGATAACAGAAGCTTAACTGTGGCAGTGGACTTCACCTGACCTAGAGCAGTTTCACAGAAAGTTTCCTTCTGGATTTTATCAGAAGGTATTTCTTTTTCATCATATTCTTAAGACCATTCCCAAATGTTTTTTTTTGTGTTCCACAGAGACAGTGATTTCAAACTCCTCAATCCAAAGAAAGGTTTAACTCCATGAGATGAACACACACCCCAGAAAGCAGTAGCTCCAAAAGCTTCTCTCCAGTTTTCATTGGAAGTTGTTTCCTTTCACACCACAATCCTCCAGGCACCATTTAATATCCCTTCACAGATTCCTCAAAGACAGAGTTTCCAAACTGAGCAACGTAGTGTAAACCTTAACTCTCTGAAATGAATGAAAACGTCAGAGAGCAATTTCTTGGAACGCTTATTTCTGGGTTTTATTTCTGAATGTGACACTTTTCACCATAGTCTTCAATGCTTTGCAAGATATCACTTTTTCAGTTTTAGAGGAACAGTGCTCAAACACTGCCTTATGAGAAAAGAGGTAAAATTCCCCAAGTGGAATACCCATATCACAAAGCAGTTTCTCAGGAATCTTCTCTGTGGTTTTTATCTGAAGATATTTCCTATTTCCCCACAATCCTGAATGTGCTCCCGAATATCCCTTCATGAATCCATCCATGATGCAGTTTCAAAGCTGCGTAATAGAAAGAAAGTTTTATCTATGTGAGATGAATAGACATATCTATCATAAAGCAGTTTCACAAAAAGCTTCTTTCCAGTTTTTGTCTGAGAATTTTTCCTTTTTCACCATACCCATCCATATACTCCCAAACATCCCTTGGTAGCTTATTCTCCAAATGGGATTCCCCAATCCTCTATAAGAAGAAAAGTATAACTCTTTGAGTGGATTGCACACGTCACAAAGCAGCTTCATGGAAATCTTCTCTCCAGTACCTATGTGAAAGTATTTCCGTTTTCACGTTAAGCCTCAAAGCGCTCCCGAGTATCCCTTGGCTGACTAAATTTAAACAGTGTTAGAATACTGCTCAGTGACAACAGAAACTTAACTGTGTGATTGGACTTCACATGGCCTAGAGCAGTTTCTCAGAAAGTTTTCTTCTGATTTTTATCGGAGGGTATTTCTTTTTCAGCATATTCTTAAGAACATTCCCAAATGTCCTTTCACAGGTTCCACAGAAAGAGTGTTTTCCAACTGCTCAATCTAAAGAATGATTTAACTCTATGACATGAATACCCACATCACAAAGCAATTGCTCCAAAATCTTCTCTCCAGTTTTCATCAGAAGAGTTTTCCTTTCTCACCACAAGCCTCCGGGGACCACTTAATATCCCTTCACAGATTCCTCGAAAACAGTTTCCAAACTGGGCAACGTAGAGTAAGCTTTAACTCACTGAAATGAATGCACACGTCACAAAGCAGTTTCTCTTAATGCTTTTATCTGGGTTTTGTTTCAGGATACTTCACTTTTCGTCATAGTCTTCAATGCGCTGCAAAATATCACTTTTTCTTTTTTACAACAACAGTGTACAAACACTGCCTTATGAGAAAAGAGGTATAACTCACTGAGTGGAATGCACATATTACAAAGCAGTTACTCAGAAAGCTTCTCTCCAGTTTTTATCTGAAGATATCTCATATTTCCCCACAGGCCTGAATGTGCTCCCGAATGTCCCTTCGCTAATTCATCCATGATGCTATTTCAAAGCTGCGTAATAGAAAGAAAGTTTTATTGATGTGAGATGAAAAGACATATCTATCACAAAACAGTTTCACAGAAAGCTTCTTTCCAGTTTTGTCTGAGGATATTTCCATTTTCACCATAGCCATTTATATACTCCCTAATGTCCACTGGTAGCTATTCCTCCAAACGGGATTCCCCAATCCTCTATGAGAAGAAAAGTATAACTCCGTAAGTGTAATGCACACGTCATAAAGCAGCTCCTCGGAAATCTCCCCTCCATTATCTATCTGAAGATATTTCAGTTTTCACCATAAGCCTCAAAGCTCTCCCGAGTATCCCTTAGCTGACTAACTTAAAACAGTGTTAGAATACTGCTCAATGAAAACAGAAGATTAACTGTGCAAGTGGACTTCTCTTGACCTAGAGCAGTTCCAGAGAAAGTTTCCTTCTGGTTTCTATCAGAGGTAGTTCTTTTTCAACACATTCTTAAGAGTGTTCCCAAATGTCCTTTCTCAGGTTCCCCAGAACTGGTGATTTCAAACTACTCAATCCAAAGAATTATTTAACTCAATGAGATGAATACATACATCACAAAGCACTTGCTCCGAAAGCTTCTCTCCAGTTTTCATCAGAAGACATTTCCTTTCTCACCACAACTCTCCAGGTGCCACTTAATATCCCTTCACAGATTCCTCAAAGACAGAGTTTCTAAACTGGGCAACGTAGAGTAAGCTGTAACTCTCTGAAATGAATGCAGACATCAGAGAGCAGTTTCTTGGAAAGCTTCTTTCTGGGTTTTATTTCCGGATATTTCACTTTTCCTTATAGTTTTCAATGCGCTGCAAAATATCACTTTTTCAGTTTTACAGGAACAGTGTTCAAACACTGCCTTATGAGAGAAAGGGTATAACTCTCTGAGTGGAATGCACACATCACTAATCAGTTTCTCAGAAAACTTCTGTCCAGTATTTATCACAAGATATTTCCTCTTTCTCCACAGACCTGAATGTGCCTCCCAATGTCCCTTCAGAAATTTGTTTATGACACAGTTCCAAAACTGCGTAATAAAAAGTTATATCTATGTGAGCTGAATAGACATATCTATCACAAAGCAGTTTCACAGAATGATTTTTTCCAGTTTTTGTCTGAGAAAACTTCCTTTTTCACCATAGCTGTCCATATATTTCCCAATGACCCTGATAGCATTTTATTCAAACGGAATTCCCCAATCCTCTAACAGAGGAAAAGTATAGCTTTGTGAGTGGAATGCACACCTCACAAAGCAGCTCCGCTGAAATCTTCTCCCCAGTGTCTATCTGAAGATATTTCCGTTTTCACCGTAATCCTCAAAGCTCTCCCGAATATCCCTTAGCTAACTAACCTAAAACAGTGTTAGAATACTGCTCAATGATAACAGAAGCTTAACTGTGTGAGTGGAATTCATGTGACTTAGAGCAGTTTCACAGAATGTTTCCTTCTGGTTACTATAGGAGGGTTTTTTTTTTCCCAGCATATTCTTAAAAGCGTCCCCAAACGTCCTTGCTCAGGTTCCACAGAAACATTGATTTCAAACTGCTCAATCCAAAGAATGATTTAACTCTATGAGATGAATACAAACATCACAAAACAGTTCTTCTGAAAGTTTCAGTTTTCAGTATAAGACATTTCCTTTACCACCACAAGCCTCTGGGGGCCATTTAATATCCCTTCCCAGATTCCTCAAAGACACAGTTTCCAAACTGGGCAACGTAGTATAAGTTTTAACACTCTGAAATGAATGCACACGTCAGAGAGTAGTTTTTTGGAACGCTTCTTTCTGAGTTTTATTTCCGGATATTTCAATTTTTGCCATAGTCTTCAATGCGCTGCAAATTATCACCTTTCAGTTTTATAGGAACAGTGTTCAAACACTGCCTTCTGAGAAAAGAAGTATATCTCCTGAGAGGAATGCACACATCAAAAAGTAGTTTCTCAGAAAGCTTCTCTCCAGTTTTTATCTGTTGATATTTCCTATTCCCCGAGGCCTGAATGTGCTCCCGAATGTCCCTCCTCGAATCCGTCCAAGACGCAGTTTCAAAACTGCATAATAGAAAGTTTTACCTATGTGAGATGAATAGACATATCTATCACACAGCAGTTTCACAGAAAGCTTCTTTCCAGACTTTGTCTGAGGATACTTACTTTTTCACCATAGCCATTCATATACTCCCAAATATCCTCTGGTAGCTTTTTCTCCATACGGGATTCCCCAATCCTCTATGAGAGGAAAAGTAGAAGAAGCTTAAATCTGCAAGTGGACTTCACGTGGCCTAGGGCAGTTTCACAGAAAGTTTCCTTCTGGTTTTTATAGAAGGGTATTTCTTTTTCAGCATATTCTTAAGAGCATTCCCAAATGTCATTTTCAGGTTCCAGAGAAACTGTGATTTCAAACTGCTCAATCGAAAGAATGATTTAATTCTATGAGATGAACACACACATCACAAAGCAGTTGCTCCGAAAGCTTCTCTCCACTTCTCATCGGAAGACGTTTCATTTCTCACCACAAGCCTCCGGGTGCCACTTAATATCCCTTCACAGATTCCTCAAAGACAGAGTTTCCAAACTGGCCATCATTCTGTAAGCTTTAATTCTCTGAAGTGAATGCACACATCAGAGAGCAGTTTCTTGGAATGCTTCTTTCTGAGTTACATTTCAGGATCTGTAACTTTTCGCCATTGTCTTCAAGGCACTGCACAATATCATTTTTCAGTTTTACAGGAACAGTGTTAAAACATTGCATTATGAGAAAAGAGGTATAACCCGCTGAGTGGAATGCACACATCACAAAGCAGTTTCTCAGAAAGCTTCTCTCCAGTTTTTATCTGAAGTTATCTCCTATTTCCCACCAGGCCTGAATGTGCTCTCGAATATCCCTTCGCACATCCCTATTTGACGCCATTTCAAAACTGCGTAACAGAAAGGAAGTTTTATCTATATGCGATGAATAGACATATCTATCATAAAGCAGTTTCACAGAAAGATTCTTTCCAGTTTTTGTCTGAGGATACTTCCTTTTTGATCACAGTCGTCCATATACTCCCAAATGTCTCCTGGTAGCGTTTTCTCCAAACGGGATTCTCCAATCCTCTATGGGAAGAAAGGTATAACTCTGAGACTGGAATGCACACATCACAAACCAGCCCCTCGGAAATCTTCACTCCAGTATATATCTGAAGATATTTCCGTTTTCACCATAAGCCTCAAAGCGCTATCGATTATGCCATAGCTTGTTAACTTAAAACAGTGTTAGAATACTGTTCAATGAAAACAGAAGCTTAATTGTGCGAGTGGACTTCATGTGACATAGAGCAGTTTCACAGAAAGTTTCCTTCTGGTTTTTATCAGAGGGTTTTTCTTTTTCAGCATAATCTTAAGAGCGTTCCCAAATGTCCTTTCTCAGTTTCCACAGAAACTGTGATTTCAAACTGCTCAATCCAAAGTGTGATTTAACACTATGAGATGAATACACACATCACAAAGCAGTTGCTCTGAAATCTTCTCTCCAGTTTTCATCGGAAGATGTTTCCTTTCTCACCACAAGCCTCCGGGCACTACTTAATATCCCTTCCCAGATTCCTCAAAGACAGAGTTTCCAAACTGGGCCATGTAGTGTATGCTTTAACTCTCTGAAATGAATGCACAAGTCAGAGAACAATTTCTTGGAATGTTTTTTTCTGGGTTTTATTTCAGGATATTTCACTTTTCGCCATACTCTTCAATGCACTGCCAAATATCACTTTTTCAGTTTTACAGGAACAGTGTTCAAACACGGGCTTATGAGAAAAGAGGTATAACTCCCTGAGTGAAATGCACCCATCACAAAGCAGTTTCTCAGAAAACTTCTCTCCAGTTTTATCTGAAGATATCTCCTACTACCCTGCAGGCATGAATGCGCTCCCGAATGCCCCTTCGCAAATACGTCCATGACGCAGTTTCAAAAGTGCGTAATAGAAAGAAAGTTTTATCTATGTGAGATGAATAGACATATCTATCACAAAGCAATTCACAGAAAGCTTATTTCCAGTTTTTGTCTGAGGATATGTCTTTTATCAACTCAGCTGTCCATATACTCCTGAATGTCCCCTGGTAGCTTTTTCTCCATATGAGATTCCCCAATCGTCTATGAGAAGAAAAGTTTAACTCTGTGAGTGGAATGCAAACATCACAAACCAGCTCCTCGGAAATCTTCTCTCCAGTAACTATCTGAAGAGATTTCCGTTTTCATGTAAGCCTCAAAGCATTCCCGAGTATCCCTTAGCTGATTAACCTAAAACAGTGTTAGAATACTGCTCAATGAAAACAGAAGCTTAATTGTGCGAGTGGACTTCACGTGATGTAGAGCAGTTTCACAGAAAGATTCCTTCTGGTTTTTATCAGAGGGTATTTCTTTTTCAGCGTATTCTTAAGAGCATTCCCAAATGTCCTTTCTCAGGTTCAACTGAAACAGTGATTTCAAACTGCTCAATCCAAAGAATGATTTAACTCATGAGAGGAACACACACACCACAAAGCAGTAGCTCCAAAAGCTTCTCTCCAGTTTTGATCGGAAGACGTTTCCTTTCTCACCACAACTCTTCGGGCGCCACTTAATATCCCTTCACAGATTCCTCAAAGACAGAGTTTCCAAACTGGGCAACGTAGAGTAAGCTATAACTCTCTGAAATTAATGCAGACCTCAGAGAGTAGTTTCTTGGAAAGCTTCTTTCTGGGTTTTATTTCCGGATATTTCACTTTTCCCTATAGTTTTCAATGCGCTGCAAAATATCACTTTTTCAGTTTTACAGGAACAGTGTTCAAACACTGCCTTATGAGAGAAGGGGTGTAACTCCCTGAGTTGAATGCACACATCATAAAGAAGTTTCTCAGAAAGCTTCTCTCCAGTATATATCAGAAGATATTTCCTATTACCCCACAGGCCTGAATGTGTCTCCGAATGTTCCGTCGCGAATCCGTCCATGATGCTGTTTCAAATCTGTGTAATCTAAGAAAGTTTCATCAATGTGAGATGAATAGACATATCTATCACAAAGCAATTCACAGAAAGATTCTTTCCAGTTTTTGTCTGAGAATACTTCCTTTATCACCACAGCCATCCATCTACTCCCAAATGTCTGCTGGTAAGGTTTTCTCCAAACAGGATTCCCCAATCCTCTATGACAAGAAAGGTATAACTCCGTGAGTGGAATGCACACTTCACAAAGTAGCTCCTTGGAAATCTTCTCTCCAGTATCTATCTGAAGATAATTCCGTTTTCACGGTAAGCCTGAAAGCGCTCCCGTATATCCCTTCACTGACTAACCAAAAGCAGTGTTACAATACTGCTCAATGTAAACAGAAGCTTAACTGTGCGAGTGGACTTCACGTGGCCTAGAGCAGTTTCACAGAAAGTTTCCCTCTGGTTTTTATCGGAGGGTATTTCCTTTTCAACGTATTCTTAGGGGCGTTCACAAATATCCTTTCTCAGGATCCACAGAAACAGGCATTTCAAACTGTTCAATTGAAAGAATGATTCAACTCTAAGAAATGAATACACACATGACAAAGCAATTGCTCCAAAAGCTTATCTCCAGTTTTCATTGTAATGCGTTTCCTTTCTCACCAAAAGCCTCTGGGCGCCACTTAATATCCCTTCACAGATTACTCAAAGACAGTTTCCAAACTGGGCAACGTAGTGTAAGCTTTAACTCTGAAATGAATGCACACATCAGAGAGCAGTTTCTTGGAATGCTTCTTTCTGGATTTTATTTCCGGATATTTCACTTTTTGCCATAGTCTTCAATGTGCTGCAAAATGTCACTTTTTCAGTTTTACAGCAACAATGTTCAAACACTACCTTATGAAAAAATAGGTATAACACCCTGAGTGGTATACACACATCACAAAGCAGTTTCTCAGAAAGCTTCTCTCCAGTTTTTATCTGGAGATGTTTCCTATTTCCCCACAGGACTGAATGTGCTCCCAAATGTCCCTTCACGAATCTGTCCATGATGCAGTTTCAAAACTGCGTAATACAAAGAAAGTTTTATCTATATGATTAGAAAAGATATATGTATCACAAAGCAGTTTCACAGAAAACTTCTTTCCAGTTTTTGTCTTTGGATACTTCCTTTTTCACCATAGCCATCCATATACTCCCGAATGTCCGCTGGTAGTTTTTTCTCCAAACAAGATTCCGCAATCCTCTATGAGAAGAAAAGTATAATGCTGTGAGTGTAATGTACACGTCACAAAGCAGCTCCTCGGCAATCTTCTCTCCAGTATCAATCTGAAGATATTTCCGTTTTCACCGTAAGCCTCAAAGTGCTCCCGAGTATCCCTTAGCTGACTAATCTAAAACAGTGTTAGAATACTGCTCAATGAAAACAGAAGCTTAACAGTGGTATTGGAATTCATGTGACCTAGAGCAGTTTCTCGGAAATGTTTCTTGTGGTTTTTATTGGAGGGTATTATTTTTCAGCATATTCTTTTTTTTTTTTTTTTTTTTTTTTTTGAGACGGAGTCTCGCTCTGTCACCCAGGCTGCAGTGCAGTGGCCAGATATCAGCTTACTGCAAGCTCTGCCTCCCGGGTTCCCACCATTCTCCTGCCTCAGCCTCCCGAGTAGCTGGGACCACAGGCGCCGCCACCTCGCCCGGCTAATTTTTTGTGTTTTTAGTAGAGATGGGGTTTCGCCGTGTTAGCCAGGATGGTCTCGATCTCCTGAACTTCTGATCCGCCCGTCTTGGCCTCCCAAAGTGCTGGGATTACAGGCTTGAGCCACCGCGCCCGTCCCTTTTTCAGCATATTCTTAAGAGCTTTCCCAAATGTCCTTTCTCAGGTTCCACAGAAATGGTGATTTCAAGCTGTTCAATCCAAAGTGTGATTTAATACTATGAGATGAATACACACATCACAAAGAAGTTGATTCGAAAGCTTTTCTCCAGTTTTCATCGGAAGACGTTTCCTATCTCACCACAAGACTCGGGGCACCACTTAATATCATTTCACAGATTCCTCAAAGACAGAGATTCCAAACTGGGCAATGTAGTGTAAGATTTAAATCTCTGAAATGAATGCACACGTCAGAGTGCAGTTTCTTGGAATGCTTTTTTCTGGGTTTTATTTCCGGATATTACACTTTTCGCCATAGTCTTCAATGCACTGCAAAATATCACTTTTTCAGTTTTACAGGAACAGTGTTCAAACACTGTCTTATGAGAAAAGAGGTATAACTCCCTGAGTGGAATGCACACATCACAAAGCAGTTTTCAGAAAGCTTCCCTCCAGTTTTTATCTGAAGATATCTGCTATTTCCCCACAGGCCTGAACGTGCTCCCGAATGTCTCTTCAGGAATCCATCCATGACACAGTCTCAAAACTGGGTAATAGAAAGAAAGTTTTATCTATGTGAAATGAATAGACATATCTAGCACAAAGCAGTTTCACAGAAAGCTTCTTTCCAGTTTTTGTCAGAGGATACTTCCTTTTTCACCATAGCCGTCCACATACCGACGAATGTCCCCTGGTAGCGTTTTCTGCAAATGGGATTCCCCAATCCTGTAAGAGAAGAAATGTAAAATTCTGTGAGTGGAATGCAGGCATCAAAAAGCAGCTGTTCGGAAATCTTCTCTCCAGTATATATCTGAAGATATTTTCGATTTCACGGTAAGCCTCAAAGTGCGCCCAAGTATCCCTCAGCTGAATAACTTAAAGCAGTGTAGAATACTGCCAATGAAAACAGAAGCTTAACTGTGTGAGTGGAAATCACGTGACCTAGATCAGTTTCAGAGAAAGTTTCCTTCCAGTTTTTATTGGGGGTATTTCTTTTTCAGCATTCTTGAGAGCGTTCCCAAATGTCCTTTCTCAGTTTCCACAGAAACTGTGATTTCAAACTGCTCAATCAAAAGAATGATTTAACTCTATGAGATGAACACACACATCACAAAGCAGTTATCTGAAAGCTTCTCTCCAGTTTTCATTGGAAGACATTTCCTTTCTCACCACATGCCTCCGGGCACCACATAATATCCCTTTCCAGATTCCTCAAAGACAGATTTTCCAGACTGGGCTACGTAGTGTAAGCTTTAACTCTCTGAAATGAATGCACACGTCAGAGAGCCGTTTCTTGGAAAGCTTCTTTTTGGGTTTTCTTTCAAGATAATTCACTTTTTGCCATAATCTTCAATGCGCTGCCAAATATCACTTTTTCAGTTTTACAGGAACAGTGTTCAAACACTGTCTTATTAGAAAAGAGGTATAACTCCCTGAGTGGAATGCACACATCACAAAGCAGTTTCTCAGAAAGCTTCTCTCCAATTTTTATCTGAAGACATCTCCTGTTTCTCCCCAGGATGAATAAGAAGCCGAAGGTCGCTTCGCAAATCCGTCCATGACACCGTTTATAAACAGCGCATTAGAAAGTAAGTTTTATCTTTGTGAGATGAATAGACATATCTATCACAAAACAGTTTCACAGAAAATTTCTTTCCAGTTTTTGTCTGAGGACATTTCGTTTTTCACCATAGCTGTGCATATACTCCTGAATGTCCCATAGTAGCGTTTACTCCAAATGGGATTCCCCAATCTTCTATGAGAGGAAAAGTATAACTCTGTGAGTGGAATGCACACATCACAAAGCAGCTCCTTGGAAATCTTCTCTCCAGTATCTATCTGAACATATTTCCATTTTCACCATAAGGCTCAAAGCACTTCTGAGTATCCCTTAGCTGACTAACCTAAAACAGTGTTAGGATACTGCTCAATGAAAACAGAAGTTTAACTGTGTGAGTGGAATTCACGTGACCTAGAGCAGTTTCAGAGAAAGTTCCTTCTGGTTTTTATCACAGGGTTTTTATTTTTCAGCATATTCTTAAAAGCGTTCCCAAATGTCCTTTCTCAGGTTCCACAGAAACAGTGATTTCAAACAGCTCAACCCAAGGAATGATTTAACTCAACGAGATGAATACACACATCACAAAGCAGTTGCTGCAAAATCTTCTCTCCAGTTTTCATTGGAAGACGTTTCCTTTCTCACCACAAGCCTCCCGGCGCTACTTATTATACCTACACAGATTCCTCAAAGACAGAGTTTCCAAACTGGACAACATAGTGTAAACTTCAACTCTCTGAAATTAATGCACACGTCAGAGAGAAGTTTCTGGGAACACTTCTTTCTGGGTTTTATTTCAGGATATTTTACTTTTCACCATAGTCTTCAATGCACTGCAAAGTATCACTTTTTCAGTTTTACAGGAACAGTGTTCAAACACTGCGTTATGAGAAAAGAGGTATAACGCCCTGAGTGGAATGCACATATCACAAAGCAGTTTCTCAGAAAGCTTCCCTCAGTTTTTATCTGAAGATATTTCTGCTTTCACTGTAAGCCTCAAAGCCCTCCCGAGTATCCCTTAGCTGACTCACCTGAAACAGTGTGAGGATACTGCTCAATGAAAACAGAAGCTTAACTGTGCAAATGGACTTCAATTGACCTAGAGCAGTTTCACAGAAGGTTTCCTTCTGGTTTTTATCAGAGGCTATTTCTTTTTCAGCAAAATCTTTAGAGCATTCCCAAATGTCCTTTCTGAATTTCTACAGAAACAGTGATTTCAAACTGCTCAATCTAAAGAATGATTTATCTCTATGCGATGACTATGCACAATTCAAAGCAGTTGCTCCGAAAACTTCTCTCTAGTTTTCATAGGAAGACGTTTGCTTTCTCACCACAAGCCTGTGGGCGCCACTTAAAATCCCTTCCCAGATTTCTCAAAGACAGTTTCCAAACTGGACAACATAGTGGAAGCTTTAACTCTCTGAAATGAATGCACACGTCAGAGAGCAGTTTCTTGGAATGCTTCTTTCTGGGTTTTATTTCAGGATATTTCACGTTTCACCATAGTCTTCAATGCACTGCAGAATATCACATTTTCAGGTTTACAGGAACAGTGTTCAAACACTGTCTTCCGAGACAAATAGTATAACTCCCTGAGAGGAATGCACACATCAAAAATAAGTTTCTAAGAAAACTTCTCTCCAGTTTTTATCTGAAGATATCTCCTATTTCCTCACAGGCCTGAATGTGCTCCCGAATATCCCTTCGTGAATCCATCCACAAAAAGTCTCAAAACTGGGTAATAGAAAGAAAGTTTTATCTGTATGAGATGAATAGACATATCTATCACAAAGCACTTTCACTGAAAGCTTCTTTCCAGTTTTTGTCTTAGGATACTTCCTATTTCACCATAGCCAGCCATATAATCCTGAATGTCCCCTAGTAGCTTTTTCTCCAAACGGGATTCCCCAATCCTTTATGAGAAGAAAAGTAGAACTTCGTGAGTGGAATGCACACATCACAAAGCAGCTCCTCGGATATTTTCTCTCTAGTATCTATCTGAAGATATTTCCGTTTTCACCGAAACCTCAAACACTCCCGAGTATCCCCTAGCTGACTAAGAAAAAACAGTGTTAGAATACTGCCCAATGAAAACAGAAGCTTAACTATGCGAGTGGAATTCTCCTGACCTAGAGAAGTTTCTGAGAAAGTTTCCTCCTGGTTTTTATTGGAGGGCATTTCTTTTTCAGCATATTCTTAAGAGCATTCCCAAATGTCCCTTGTCAGCTTCCACAGAAACAGTGATTTCAAACTGCTCAATCCAAAGAATGATTTAACTCTATGAGATGAATACACACATCACAAAGCGGTTTCTCCAAAAGCTTTTTTCCAGTTTCCATCAGAAGATGTTTCCTTTCTCAACACAACCCTATGGGTGCCACCAAATATCCCTTCACAGATTCCTCAAAGACAGAGTTTCCTAACTGGGCAATGTAGTCTAAGCTTTAACTCTCTGGATTGAATGCACATGCCTGAGAGCAGTTTCTTGGAATGTTTCTTTCTGTTTTTTTTTTCCAGATTTTTCACTTTTCGCCATAGTCTTCAACGCACTGAAAAATATCGCTTTTTCTGTTTTACAGGAACAGTGCTCCAACACAGCCTTATGAGAAAGAAGGTATAACGCCCTGTGGAATGCCCACATCACAACGCAGTTTCTCAGAAAGCTTCTCTCCAGTTTTTATCTGAAGGTATCTACTATTTAACCTCAAGCGCAAATGTGCTCGTTAATGTCCCTTCGCAAATCTGTCCATTATGCAGTTTCAAAACTGTGCAATAGAAAGAAAGTTTTCTCTCTGTGAGATGAATAGACATATCTATCACAAAGCAGTTTCACAGAAGGCTTCTTTCCAGTTTTTGTCTTAGGATACTTCCTATTTCACCATAGCCAGCCATATAATCCTGAATGTCCCCTAGTAGCTTTTTCTCCAAACGGGATTCCCCAATCCTTTATGAGAAGAAAAGTAGAACTTCGTGAGTGGCATGCACATGTCACAAAGCAGCTCCTCGGATATTTTCTCTCTAGTATCTATCTGAAGATATTTCCGTTTTCACCGAAACCTCAAACACTCCCGAGTATCCCCTAGCTGACTAAGAAAAAACAGTGTTAGAATACTGCCCAATGGAAACAGAAGCTTAACTATGCGAGTGGAATTCTCCTGACCTAGAGCAGGTTCTGAGAAAGTTTCCTTCTGGTTTTTATTGGAGGGCTTTTCTTTTTCAGCATATTCTTCAGAGCGTTCCCAAATGTCCCTTGTCAGCTTCCACAGAAACAGTGATTTCAAACTGCTCAATCCAAAGAATGATTTAACTCTATGAGATGAATACACACATCACAAAGCAGTTGCTCTGAAAACTTCTCTCCAGTTTTCATTGGAAGACGTTTCCTTTCTCAACAGAAGCCTCTGGGCGCCACATAATATCCCTTCCCAGATTCTGCAAAGACAGAGTTTCCAAACTGGGCAATACAATGTAAGCTTTAACTCTCTGAAATGAACACACAGGTCAGAGAACAGTTTCTTGGAAGGCTTCTTTCTGGGTTTTATTTCAATTATTTCACTTTTTGCCATAGTCTTCAATGCACTGCAAAATATCATCTTTTCAGTTTTACTGGAACAGTGTCCAAACACTGCCTTATGAGAAAAGAGGTATAACTCCCTTAGTGGAATGCACCCATCACAAAGCAGTTTCTCAGAAAGCTCTCCAATTTTTATCTGAAGATATCTCCTTTTTCCCCACAGGCCTGAATGTACTCCCAAATGCCCATTCGCGAATCTGTCCATGATGAGTTTCAAAAGTGCGAAATACAAATAAGTTTCATCCATGTGAGATGAATAGACATATCTATCACAAAGCAATTCGCAGGAAGATTCTTTACAGTTTTTGTTTGAGAATACTTCCTTTTTCACTGTAGTCGTCCATATACTCCCAAATGTACCCTTTTGGTGTTTTCTCCAAACGGGATTCCACAGTCCTCTATGAGATGAAAGGTATAACTCTGTGAGTGGAATGTGCACATCCCAACGCAGCTCCAAGGAAATCTTTTCTCCAGTATCTATCTGAAGATATTTCCATTTCCACCATAAGCCTCGAAGCACTCCCAAGTATCCCTTAGCTGACTAACCTAAAACAGTGTTAGAATACTGCCCAATAAAAGCAGAAGCTAAACTGTGCGAGTGGAATTCACATGACCTAGAGCAGTTTCAATGAAAGTTTCCTTCTGGTTTAAATCAGAGGGTATTACTTTTTCAGCATATTCTAAGGAGCATTCCCAAATGTCCTTTCTGAGGTTCCACAGAAACAGTGAATTCAAACTTCTCTATCCAAAGAATGATTTAACTGTATGAGATGAATACACACATCAAAAAGCCGTTGCTCGGAAAGCTTCTCTCCAGTTTTCACCGGAAGAAGATTCCTTCCTCACTGCAAGTCTCCGGGCACCACTTAATATCCCTTCACAGATTCCTCAAAGACCGAGTTTTCAAACTGGACAACGTAGTGTAATCTTTAACTCTCAGAAATGAATGCACACGTCAGAGAGCAGTTTCTTGGAATGCTTCTTTCTGGGTTTTATTTCAGGATATTTCACTTCTCGCCATAGTCTTCAATGCAGTGCAAAATGTCACATATTCAGTTTTACAGGAACAGTGTTCAAACACTCTCTTATGAGAAAACCGGTATAACTCCCTGAGTGGAATGCACATATCACAAAGCAGTTTCTCAGAAAGTTTCTCTCCAGTTTTTATCTGAAGATATCTCCTATTTCCCCAAAGACCTGAATGTGCTCCCAAATGTCGCTTCGCGAATCTGTCCATGACGCAGTTTCAAAACTTTGCAATAGAAAGTTTTATTCCCATGAGATGAATATATATATCTATCACAAAGCTGTTTCACAGAAAGCTTCTTTCCCATTTTTGTCTGAGGATACTTCTTTTTCACCATAGCTGTCCATATACTCCCGAATGTCCCCTGGTAGCGTTTTCTCCAAACAAGATTCCGTAATCCTCTATGAGAAGAAAAGTATAACTGTGTGAGTGGAATGCACACGTCACAATACTGCTCCTCGGAAATCTTCTCTCCTGTTTCTATCTGAAGATATTTGCGTTTTCACCGTAAGCCTAAAGCGTTCCCGAGTATCCGTTAGCTGACTGATTTAAAAAGTGTTAGAATAATGATCAATGAAAACAGAAGCTTAACTGTGCGAGTGGAATTCATGTGATCAAGAGCAGATTCACAGAAAATTTCTTCCTGGTTTTTAGCGGAGGGTATTCCTTTTTCAGCATATTCTTTGGAGCATTCCCAAATGTCATTACTCAGGTTCCACGGAAATAGTGGTTTCAAATTGCTGAATCCAAAGAATGATTTAACTCTATGAGATGAATACACACATTACAAACCAGTTGCTCTGAAAGCTACTCTCCAGTTCTCATCGGAAGATGTTTCCTTTCTCATCACAAGCCTCTGGGCACCACTTTATATCCCTTCACAGATTCCTCAAAGACAGAGTTTCCAAACCAGGCAACATAGTGTAAGCTTTCACTCTCTGAAATGAATGCACACGTCAGAGAGCAGTTTCTTGGAACACTTCTTTCTGGGTTTTATTTCAGGATATTTCAGTTTTCGCCATAGTCTTCATTGCTCTGCCATATGTCACTTTTTCAGTTATACAGGAACAGTGTTCAAACACTGCCTTATGAGAAAAGAGGTATAACTCCCTGACTGGAATGCACACATCACAAACCTTTTTCTCAGAGAGCTTCTATCCAGTTTTTATGTGGAGATATCTCTTATTTCCCCACAGTCATGAATGTGCTCCCAAATGTCCCTTCGGAAATCCATCCCTGATGCTGTTTCAAAACTGTCTAATAGAAAGAAAGTATTGTTTATGTGAGATAAATAGACTTATCTATCACAAAGCAGTTTCAGAAAAACCTTCTTTCCAGTTTTTGTCTGAGAATACTTCCTTTTTCACCATAGCCATCCATATACACCTGAATGTGCCATGGTAGCTTTTACTCCAAACGGGATTCCCCAATCCTCTATGAGAACAAAAGTATAACTATGTGTGTGGAATGCACACGTCACAAAGCAGCTCCTCGGAAATCTTCTCTCCAGTATCTACATGAAGATATTTAAGCTTTCAGCATAAGCCTCAAAGCGCTCCCGCGTATCCCTTAGGCGACTAACCTAAAACATTGTTAGAATTCTGCCCAATGAACATAGAAGCTTACCTGTGCAAGTGGAATTCACGTGACCTAGAGCAGTTTTACGGAAAGCTTCCTTCTGGTTTTTATCAGAGGGTATTTCTTTTTCAGCATATTCTTAAGAGCGCTTCCAAATATCCTTTCTCAGATTCCACAGAAACAGTGATTTGAAAATGCTCAATCCAAAGAATGATTTAACTCTATGAGATGAATACACACATCACAAAGCAGTTGCTCCAAAAGCTTTTCTCCAGTTTTCATTGGAAATCATTTCCTTTCTCACAGCAAGCCTCCAGACACCAGTTAATAACCCTGCACATATTCCTCAAAGATGGAGTTTCCAAACTGGTTAATGTAGTGTAAGCTCTAACTCTCTGAAATGAATGCACACTTCAGGGAGCAGTTTTGTGGAAAACTTCTGTCTGGGTTTTATTTCAGGATATTTCACTTTTTGCCACAGCCTTCAACACGCTGAAAACTATCAAAACTATCACCTTTCAGTTTCACAGGAACAGTGTTCAAACACTGCGTTATCAGAAAAGAAGTGTAACTCCCTGAGTGGAATATACACATCACAATGCGGTTTCTCAGACAGCTTCTCTCCAGCATTTATCTGAAGAGATCTCCTATTTTCCACAGGCCTGAATGTACTCCCGAATGTCCCTTCATGAATCCGTCCAAGACACAGTTTCAAAACTGCGTAATAGAAAGAAAGTTTTATCTATGTGAGATGTATAAACATACCTTTCACAAAGCAGTTTCACAGAAAGCTTCTTTCCAGTTTTTGTCTGAGGTTACTTCCTTTTTCACCATAGCCATCCATATACTCCCAAATGCCTCCTGTTACCTTTTTCTCCAAAAAGGATTCCCCGATCCTCTATGAGAAGAAAAGTATAACTCTGTGAGTGGGATGCACACGTCACAAAAGAGCTCCTTGGAAATCTTCACTCCAGTGTCTATCTGAAGATATGTCCATTTTCACCATAAGCCTCAAAGTGGTCCCAAGCGTCCCTTAGCTGACTAACCTAAAATAGTGTTAGAATACTGCTCAAGGAAAACAGAAGTTTAACTGTGCGACTGGAAATCACGTGACCTAGAGCAGTGTCACAGAAAGATTCCTTCTGGTTTTTATTGGAGGGTATTTCTTTTTCAGCATATTCTCAAGAGGGTTCCTAAAAGTCCTTTCTCAAGTTCCACAGAAACAGTGATTTCAAACTTCTCAACCCAAAGAATGACTTAAATCTATGAGATGAATACACACATCACAAATCAGTTGCTCCGAAAGTTCTCTCCAGTTTTCACGGGAAGACGTTTCCTTTCTCACCACAAGCCTCCGGGCCGAACTTAATATCGCTTCCCAGATTCCTCAAAGACAGAGTTTCCAAACTGGGCAATGTAGTGTAAGCTTTGACTCTCTGAAATGAAGGCACACGTCAGAGAGCAGTTTTTTGAAAGACTTCTTTCTGGGTTTTATTTCCGGACATTTCACTTTTCACCATAGTCTTCAATATGCTGCAATTATCACTTTTTCAGTTTTACAGGAATAGTGTTCAAACACTGCCTTATGAGAAAAGAGGTATAACTCCCTGAGTGGAATGCACATATCACAAACCAGTTTCTCGGAAAACTTTTCTACAGTCTTCATTTGAATATATCTCCTATTTTCCAACAGGCCTGAATGTGCTCCCGAATGTCCCTTCATGAATCCATCCATGATGCAGTTACAAAACTGCGTAATAGAAAGGAAGTTTTATCTATGTGATATGAAGACATATCTATCACAAAGCAGTTTCACGAAAAGCTTCTTTCCATTTTTTCTCTGAGTATACTTCCATTTACACCATAGCCATTCAAATACTCTCAAATGCGCCCTGGTAGCTTTTTCTCCAAACGAGATTCCAGAATCCTCTAAGAGAAGAAAAGTATAACTCTGTGAGTGGAATGCACACGTCACAAAGCAGCTCCTCAGAAATCTTCTCTCCAGTATCTATCTGAAGATATTTCCATTTTCACCATAAGCCTCAAAGTGTTCCCGAGTATCCCTTAGCTGATTAGCCTAAAACAGTGTTAGAATACTGCTCAATGAAAACAGAAGCTTAACATTGTGAGTGTACTTCAGGTGATGTAGAGCACTTTCACAGAAAGGTTTCTATTGGAGATTATGTATTTTTCAGCATATTCTTAAGAACGTTCCCAAATATCCTTTCTCAAGTTCCACAGAAACAGTGATTTCAAACTGCTCAATCCAAAAACTGAGTTAACTCTGTGAGATGAATACAAACACACATCACAAAGCAGTTACTCTGAAAGTTTCTCTCCAGTTTTCATCAGAAGATGTTTCCTTTCTCACCACAAGCCTTCGGAGGTCACTTAATATCCCTTCCCAGATTCCTCACAGACAGAGTTTCCAAACTGGCCAACGTAGTGGAAGCTTAAATCTCTGAAATGAATGCACACGTCAGAGAGCAGTTTCTTGGAATGATTCTTTCTGGGTTTTATTTCTGGATATTTCACTTTTCGCCATAGTCTTCAATACACTGCAAACTATACTTTTTCAGTTTTACAAGAACAGTGTTCAAACACTGCCTTAAGACAAGAGAGACATGACTGCCTGAGTGGAATTCTCACATCACAGAGCAGTTTCACACAAAGCCTCTCTCCAGTTTTTATCTGGAGATATTTCCTATTTCCCCACAGGCCTGAATGTGCTCCCGAAGGTCCCTTCTTGAATCCGTCCATAACGCTGTTTCAAAACTGCGTAATACAAAGAAAGTTTTATCTATGTGAGATGAATAGACATATCTATCACAGAGTAGTTTAACAGAAAGCTTCTTTCCTGTTGTTGTCTGAGGATACTTCCTTTTTCAACATAGCCATCCATATACTCCCGAATGTCCCCGGTAGCGTTTTCTCGAAACGAGATTTCTCAATCCTCTATGAGAATAAAAGTATAACTCTGTGAGTGTAATGCACACGTCACAAAGCAGCTCCTCAGAAATCTCCTTTCCAGTACTTATCTGAAGATATTTCCATTTCCACCGTAAGCCTCAAAGAACTCCCGTGTATCCCTTAGTTGACTAACTTAAAAGAGTGTTAGAATACTGCTCAATAAAAACCGAGGTTTAACTGTGTGAATGGAATTCACGTGACCTAGAGCAGTTTCAAAGGAAGTTTCCTTCTGGTTTATATCAGAGGGTATTAATTTTTCACCATATTCTTAAGAGCGTTCCCAAATGTCCTTTCTCAGGTTCCACAGAAACAGTGATTTCAAACTTCTCTATCCAAAGAATGATTTAACTCTATGAGGTGAATACACACTTCACAAAGCAGTTGCTCTGAAAGATTCTCTTGGTTTTCACCAGAAGAAGTTTCCTCCTCAGCACAAGCCTCCAGGCACCACTTAATATCCCTTCACAGATTCCTCAAAGACAGAGTTTCCAAACTGGGCAACGTAGTGTCACCTTTAACTCTGAAATGAATGCACTCGTCAGAGAGCAGATTCTTGGAACTAGTCTTTCTGGGTTTTATTTCTGGATATTTCACTTTTCGCCATCATCTTCAATACGCTGCAGAATATCACTTTTTCAGTTTTGCAGGAACAGTGTTCAAAAACTGCCTTACGAGAAAAGAGGTATAACTCCCTAAGTGGAATGCACACACCACAAAGCAGTTTCTCAGAAAGCTTCTCTCCAGTATTTATCAGAAGATATTTCCTATTTCCCCACTGGCCTGAAGGTGTCTCTGAATGTCCCTTCGCGAATCCGTCCATGACATAGTATCAAATCTGCATTATGAAAGAAAATTTCATCTATGTGAGATGAATAGACATATCTATCACAAAGTAGCTTTACAGAAAGCTTCCTTCCAGTTTTCGTCTGAGGGTACTTCCATTTTCACCATAGCTGTCCATACACTCCTGAATTTCCCCTGGTAGCTTTATCTCCAAACAGGATTCCCCAATCCTCTAGGAGAAGAAAGTATAACTCTGTGAGTGGAATGCACACGTCACAACGGAGCTCCTCGGCAATCTTCTCTCCAGTATCTATCTGAAGATATATCCGTTTTCAGCATAAGCCTCAAAGCGCTCCTGAGTATCCCTTAGCTGACTAATCTAAAACAGTGTGAGAATACTATTCAATGAAAACAGAAGCATAACTGTGTGAATGGAATTCATGTGACATAGAGCAGTTTCACAGAAATTTTCCTTCTGATTTTTATCAGAGGGTATTACTTTTTCAGCATATTCTTAAGAGGGTTCTCAAGTGTCCTTTCTCAGGTTCCACAGAAACAGTGATTTCAAACTGCTCAATCCAAAGAATGTTTTAACTCTGTGAGATGAATACACACATCACAAACCAGTTGCTATGAAAGCTTCTCTCCAGTTTTCATCGGAAGACGTTTCCTTTCACGGAACAAGCCTCCGGGCACCACTTAATATCTTTTCACAGATTCCTCAAAGTCACAGTTTCCAAACTGGACAACATAGTGTAAGATTTAACTCTGAAATGAATGCACACGTGAGAGATCAGTTTCTTGAAACGGTTCTTTCTGTGTTTCATTTCAGGATATTTCAGTTTTCTCCATCATCTTCAATGCACTGCAGAATATCACTTTTTCAGTTTTGCAGGAACAGTGTTCAAAAACTGCCTTACGAGAAAAGAAGTATAACTCCCTGAGTGGAATGCACACACCACAAAGCAGTTTCTCAGAAAGCTTCTCTCCAGTTTTTATCTGAAGATATCTCCTTTTTCTCAACAGGCCTGAATGTACTCCCAAGTGTCCCTTCGCAAATCCGTGCATGACACAGTTTCAAAACAGCGTAATAGGAAGAAGGTTGTATCTATGTGAGATGAAGACATATTTATCACAAAGCAGTTTCACAGAGAGCTTTTTTGCAGTTTTTGTCGGAGGATATTTCCTTTTTCAGCATAGCTGTGCATATACTATCAAATGTCCCCTGGTAGCATTTACTGAAAATGGGATTCCCCAATCCTCTATGAGAAGAAAAGTGTAACTCTGTGAGTGTAATGCACACGTCACAAAGCAGCTCCTCGGAAATCTTCTCTCCAGTAACTATCTGAAGATATTTCCGTTTTCACTGTAAGCCTCAAAGCGCTCCCAAATACCCCTTAGCTGAGTAACCTAAAACAGTGTTAGAATACTGCTCAATGAAAACAGAAGCATAACTCTACGAGTGGCCTTCACGTGACCTAGAGCAGTTTCATAGAAAGTTTTCTTCTGGTTTTTATCGGAGGGTATTTCTTTTTCAGCATATTCTTAAGAGTGTTCCCAAATGTCCTTTCTCAGGTTCCACAGAAACAGTGATTTCAAACTGCTCAATACAAAGAATGATTTAACTCTATGAGATGGATACATACATCACAAACCAGGTTCTCCCAAAACTTCTCTCCATTTTTCATTGGAAGACGTTTCCTTTCTCACCACAAGCATCCAGGCACCACTTAATATCCCTTCCCAGATTACTCAGAGACAGAGTTTCCAAACTGGGCAACGTAGTATCACCTTTAACTCTCTAAATGAATGCACACACCAGAGAGAAGTTTCTTGGAATGTTGCTTTCTGGGTTTTATTCCCGGATATTTCACTCTTCACCATATTCTTAAAAGCGCTGCAAAATATCCCTTTTTCAGTTTTACAGGAACAGTGTTCAAACACTGCCTTACGAGAAAAGACTTGTAACTCCCTGGGTGGAATTCACACATCACAAAGCAGTTTCTCTGAAAGCTTCTCTCCAGTTTTTATTTGGAGATATTTCCTATTTCCCCACAAGCCTTAATGCGCTCCCAAATGTCCCTTTGGGAATCTATCCATGACGCAGTTTGAAAACTGCATAATAGAAAGAAAGATGTATCTAAGTGAGATGAATAGACATATCTATTACAAAGCCATTTCAGAGAACGCTTCTTTCCAGTTTTTGTCTGAGGATACTTCCTTTTTCACCATTGCCGTCCGTATACACATGAATGTTCCCTGGTAGCATTTTCTCCAAATGGGATTCCCCAATCCTCTATGAGAAGAAAGGTTTCACTCTGTGAGTGGAAAGTACACGTCAAAAGCACCTCCTCGGAAATCTTCTCTACAGTATGTATCTGAAGATATTTCCGGTTTCACCATAAGCCTCAAAGCGCTCTCGAGTATCCCTTAGCTGACTAACCTAAAATAGTGTTAGAATACTGCTGAATGAAAACAGAAGCTTAACTGTGCGAATGGAATTCACGTGACCTAGAGCAGTTTCACAGAAAGTTTCCTTCTGGTTTTTATCGGAGGGTATTATTTTTTCAGCATATTCTTAAGAGCGTTCCCAAATGTCCTTTCTCAGATTCCACAGAAACAGTGATTTCAATCTGCCCAATCCAAAGAATGGTTTAACTCTATGAGATGAATACACACATCAAAAAGGAGTTGCTCCAGAAACTTCTCTCCACTTTTCATTGGAAGACGTTTCCTGTCTCACCACTAGCCTCCAGCACCCCTTAATATCCCTTCCCAGATTCCTCAAAGACAGAGTTTCCAAACTGGGCATTGTAGTGTAAGCTTTAACTCTCTGAAACGAATGCACACGCCAGAGAGCAGTTTCTTGGAACATTTCTTTCTGGTTTTTCTTTCCACATATTTCACTTTTTGCCATAGTCTTCAACGCGCTGCAAAATATCACTTTTTCCGTTTTACAGGAATAGTGCTCAAACACTGCCTTATGAGAAAAAAGGTATAATGCCCTGTGGAATGCACACATCACAACGCAGTTTCTCAGAAAGCGTCTCTCAAGTTTTTATCTGACGATATCACCTATTAAACCTCAAGCACAAATGTTCTCCCGAATGTCCTATCGCAAATCCGTCCATGATGCAGTTTCAAAACGGCATAATAGAAAGAAAGTTTTATCTATGTGAGATGAATAGACATATCTATCACAAAGCAGTTTCACAGAAAGCTTCTTTCCAGTTTTTGTCTAAGGATACTTGCTTTTTCACCGTAGCCATCCACATATTTCCAAATGTCCCGTGGTAGCTTATTCTCCAAACGGGATTCCAAAATCCTCCATGAGAAGAAAGGTATAACTCTGTGAGTGGAATGCACACTTAACAAAGCAGTGCCGTGGAAATCTTCTCTCCAGTATCCATATGAAGATATTTCTGTTTTCACCGTAAGCCTCAATGTGCTCCCGAGTATCCCTTAGCTGACTCAACTAAAACAGTGTTAGAATACTGGTCAATGAAAACAGAAGCTTAAATGTATCAGTGGAATGCATGTGACCTAGAGCAGTTTCACAGAAGGTTTCCTTCTGGTTTTTATTGGAAGGTATTTCTTTTTCAGCATATTCTTAAGAGTGTTCCCAAATGTCCTTTTTAAGGTTCCACAGAAAGTGATTTCAAACTACTCAATTCAAAGAATGATTTAACTCTATCAGATGCATGCACACATCACAAGGCAGTTGCTCCAAAATCTCTCCAGTTTTCATCGGAACATGTTTCTTTTCTCACCACAAGCCATTTAATTCCCTTCACAGCTTCCTCAAAGACAGTTTCCAATCTGTACAACGTAGTGTAAACTTTAACTCTCTGAAAGAATGCACACATCAGAGAGCGGTTTCTTGTAATGCTTCTTTCTGGGTTTAATTTCAGGATATTTCACTTTTCACTGTAGCCTTTAATGCACTGCAAAATATCACTTTTTCAGTTTTACAGGAACAGAATTCAAACACTGCTTTATGAGAAAAGAGGTGTAACTCTCTGAGTGGAATGCACATATCACAGAACAATTTCACAGAAAACATCTCTCCAGTTTTTATCTTGAGATATTTCCTATTTCCCCACAAGACTGTATGTGCCTCTGAATGTCCCTTCATGAATTCGTCCATGACACAGTTTCAAATCTGCCTAACGAATGAAAGTTTCATCTATGTGAGATGAATAGACGTATCTATCACAAAGCAGTTTTACAGAAAACTTCTTTCCATTTTTTTTCTGAGGATATTTCCTTTTTCACCATAGCCGTCCATATACTCTTTAATGTCCCCTTTTAGTGTTTTATCCAAACGGGATTCCCCAATCCTCTCTGAGAAGAAAAGTATAATTCTGTGAGTGGAACGCACACGTCACAAAACAGCTCCTTGAAAATCTTCTCTCCGGTATCTATGTGAATATATATCCGTTTTCACTGTAACCCTGAAAGCACTCCTGAGTATCCCTTAGCTGACTAACCTAGGGTTAGAATATTACTCAATGAAAACAGAAGCTTAACTGTGCGACTGGAATTCCCATGACCTAGAGCAGTTTCACAGAATATTTTCTTCTGGTTTTTGTCGGCGGGTATTACTTTTTCAGTATATTCTTAGGAGCGTTCCCAAATGTCCTTTTTGAGGTCCACAGAAACAGTGATTTCAAACTGCTCAATCCAGAGAATGATTTAAATCTATCAGATGAATACACACATAACAAAGCAGTTGCCCTGAAAGCTTTTCTCCAGGTTTCATCGGAAGACGCTTCCTTTTTCACCACAAGCCTCCGGGCGCCACATAATATCCCCTCACAGATTCCTCAAAGACAGAGATTCCAAACTGAACAACGTAGTGTAAGCTTTAACTCTCTGAAATGAATGCACACCTCACAGAGCAGTTTCTTGGAACGCTTCTTTTTGGGTTTTATTTCAGTATCTTTCACTTTTCGCCATAGTCTTCAAGGCACTGCAAAATATCATTTTTCAGATGAACAGGAACAGTGTTCAAACACTGCCTCATGAGAAAAGAGGTATAACTCCCTGAGTGGAATGCACACATCACAAAGGAGTTTCTCAGACATCTTCTCTCCAGTATTTATCTGCAGATATTTCCTATTTCCCCAGATGTCTGAGTGTACTCCCAAATGTCCCTTCGTGAATCTGTCCATGAGGCAGTTTCAAAACTGTGTAATAGAAAGAAAGTTTTATCTATGTGAGATGAATAGACATATCTATCACAAAGAAGTTTCAGAGGAAGTTTTTTTCCAGTTTTTGTCTGAGGATATATCCTTTTTCACCATAGCCATGCATATTCTCCCGAATGTCCCCAATAGCAATTTCTCCAAACGTTATTCCCCAATCCTGTATGAGAAGAAAGGTTTACCTCGGTGAGTGGAATGCACACGTCACAAAGCAGTTCCTTGGAAGTATTCTCTACAGTATCTATCTGAAGATATTTCCATTTTCACCGTAAGTCTCAAAACACTTCCGAGTATCCCTTAGCTGACGAACCTAAAACAGCGTTAGGATACTGCTCAAGGAAAACAGAACCTTAACAGGGTGAGTGCAATTCACGTCACCTAGAGCTGTTTCACAGAAAGTTTCCTTCTGGTTTTTATCGGAGGGTATTTATTTTTCAGCATATTCTTAAGAGCATTCCCAAAGGTCCTTTCTCATGTTAAACAGAGACAGTGATTTCAAACTGGTCCATCCAAAGAATGATTTAACTCTATGAGATGAATACAGGCATTACAAATCAATTGCTCCAAAATCTTCTCTTCAGTTTTCATCGGAAGACGTTTCCTTTCTCACCACAAGCCTCCGGGCGCCACTTCGTATCCCTTCACAGATTCCTCAAAGACAGAGTTTCCTACCTGAACTACGTAGTGTAAGCTTTAACTCTCTGAAATGAATGCACACATCAGAGGGCAATTTCTTGGAACATTTCTTTCTGGGTTTTATTTCCGGATATTTCATTTTTCACCATAGTCTTCAACGTGCTGCAAAATATCA
The DNA here is from genome assembly GCF_037993035.2 of Macaca fascicularis. NCBI lineage: Eukaryota > Metazoa > Chordata > Mammalia > Primates > Cercopithecidae > Macaca > Macaca fascicularis. The sequence goes on along the minus strand of NC_088385.1, from coordinate 45,400,632 downwards.
CTTTTTCAGTTTTACAGGAACAGTGCTCAAATGCTGCCTTATGAGAAAAGAGGTATAACACCCTGTGGAATGCCCACATCACAAAGCAGTTTCTCAGAAAGCTTCTCTCCCGTTTTTATCTGGAGATATTACCCATTTCCCCACAGGCCTTAATGTGCTCCGAATGTCCCTTCACAAATCCGTCAATGATGCAGATTCAAATCTGTGTAATAGAAAGAAACATTATCTATGTGAGATGAATAGTTATATCTATTACAAAGCAGTTTCAGAGAAAGTTTTTTTCCAGTTTTTGTCTGAAGATATTTCCTTTTTCACCATACCCGTGCATATACTCCCAAATGTCCCTTAGTAGCATTTACTCCAAACGGGATTCCCCAATCCTCTATGAGAAGAAAAGTATAACTCTGTGAATGGAATGCACACCTCACAAAGCAGCTCCTCGGAAATCTTCTCTGCAGTACCTATCTGAAGATATTTCCGTTTTCACCGTAAGCCACAAAATGCTTCCAAGTATCCCTTAGCTGACTAACCTAAAACAGTGTTAGGATACTTCTCAATGAAAACAGAAGCTTAACTGTGTGAGTGGAATTCATGTGACCTAGAGAAGTTTCACAGAAAGTTTCCTTCTGGTTTTCATCATAGGGTTTTTATTTTTCAGCATATTCTTAAGAGCGTTCCAAAATGTCCCTTCTCAGGTTCCACAGAAACAGTGATTTCAAACTGCTCAATCCAAAGAATTATTTAACTCTATGAGATAAATACACACATCAGAAAGCAGTTGCTGTGAATGCTTCCCTCCAGTTTTCATCGGAACACGTTTCCTTTCTCACCAGAAGCCTCCGAGCGCTACTTAATATCCCTTCACAGATACCTCAAAGACAGAGTTTCCAAACTGCAACGTAGTGTAAGCTTTAACCCTCTGAAATGATTGCACACGTCAGAGAGCAGTCTCTTGGAACACTTCTTTCTGGGTTTTATTTCAGGATATTTCACTTTTCGCCATAGTCTTCAATGTGCTGAAAATATCACTTTTTCAGTTTTACAAGAATAGTGTTCAAACACTGCCTTATGATAAAAGAGGTATAACTCCCTGAGTGGAATGCATATATCACAAAGCAGTTTCTAAAAAAGGTCCTCTCCAGTTTGTATCTGAAGGTATCTTCTATTTCCCCACAGGCCTCAATGTGCTGCCAAATGTCCCTCCGTGAATCTGTCCATGACGCAGTATCAAAACTGCATAATAGGAAGAAAATTTTATCTATCAGAGAAGAATAGACATATCTAACACAAAGCAGTTTCACAGAAAGCTTCTTTCCACTTTTTTTTGAGGATATTTCCTTTTTCACCATAGCCCTCTGTATACTCCCGAATGTCCCCTGGTTGCTTTTTCTCCAAATGGGACTCCCCAGTCCTCTATGAGAAGAAAAGTAAAACTCTATAAGTGGAATGCACACATCACATAGCAGCTCCTCAGAAATCTCTCCATTATCTATCTGAGGATATTTCAATTTTCACTATAAGCCTCAAAGTGCTCCCGAGTATCCCTTAGCTGACTAACCTAAAACAGTGTTAGAATACAGCTCAACGAAAACAGAAGGTTAACTGTGCTAGTGGAATTCATGTGACCTAGAGTAGTTTCACAGAAAGCTTCCTTCTGGTTTTTATCAGAGGGTATTATTTTTTCAGCATATTCTTAAGAGCATTCCCAAATGTCCTTTCTCAGGTTCCACAGAAACATTGAATTCAAACTGCTCAATCCAAAGAATGTTTGAACTCTGTGAGATGAATACACACATCACAAAGCAGTTGCTCCAAAGTTTCTCTCCAGTTTTCATTGGAAGACATTTCCTTTCTCAGAACAAGCCTCCGGGCACCACTTAATATCTCTTCACAGATTCCTCAAAGACAGAGTTTCCAAACTGGGCACCATAGTGTAAACTTCATCTGTCTGAAATGAATGCGTGCATCAGAGAGCAGTTTCTTGGAACGCTTCTTTCTGTGTTTTATTTCAGGATATTTCACTTTTTGCCATAGTCTTCAATGCGCTGCAAAATATCAATTTTCAGTGTTACAGGAACAGTGTTCAAACAATGCCTTATGAGAAAACAGGTATAACTCCCTGAGTGGAATGCACACATCACAAAGCAGTTTCTCAGAAAGGTTCTCTGCAGCTTTTATCTGAAGAAATCTCGTAGTTCCCCACAGGCCTGAATGTGATCCCAAATGTCCCTTTGCGAATCCATCCATGACGCTGTTTCAAAACTGCATGATAGAAAGCAAGTTTTATCTATGTGAGACGAATAGATATATCTATCACAAAGTAGTTTCAGAGAACGCTTCTTTCCAGTTTTTGCCTGAGGATACTTCCTTTTTCGCCGTAGCCATCCATATTCTCCCGAGGATCCCCCGGTAAATTTTTCTTTAAACGGGATTCCCTAATCCTCTATTAGAAGAAAGGTATAACTCTGTGAGTGGAATGCACACATCAAAAAGCAGCTCCTTGGAAATCTTCTCTCCAGTATCCCTCTGAAGATATTTCGGTTTTCAACATAAGTCTCAAAGCACTCCCGAGTATCCCTTAGCTTACTAACCTAAAACAGTGTTAGATTATCAGTAAACGAAAACAGAAGCTTAACTGTACGAGTGGACTTCACATGACCTAGAGCAGTTTCACAAAAAGTTTCCTTCTGGTTTTATTGGAGGGTATTTCTTTTTTAGCCTATTTTTAAGAGCATTCCAAAATGTCCTTTTTCAGGTGCACAGAAACAGTGATTTCAAACTACTCAATCCGAACAATGATTTAACTCTATGAAATGAATACACACGTCACAAAGTAGTTGCTCTGAAAACTTCTCTCCAGTTTTTATCAGAAGACATTTCCTTTCTCACCACAAGCCTCCTGGCGCCACTTAATATCCCTACACAGATTCCTGAAAGACAGAGTTTCCAAACTGAGCTACGTAGTGTAAGCTTTAACCCTCTGAAATGAAAACATACATCAGGGAGTAGTTTCTTGGAATGCTTCATCCTGGGTTTTATTTCCAGATATTTCATTTTTCACCACAGTCTTCAAGGCACTGCAAATTATCACTTTTTCAGTTTTACAGGAACAGTGTTCAAACACTGCCTTATGAGAAAAGAGGTGTAACTTCCTGAGTGGAAGGCACACATGATAAAGCAGTTTCTCAGAAAGTTTCTTTCCAGTTTTTATCTGAAGATATCTCCTATTTCCCCACAGGCCTGAATGTGCTCCCGAATGTCCCTAGGCGGATCCATCCATGACGCCATTTCAAAACTGTGAAATAGAAAGAAAGTTTTATCTATGTGAGATGAATAGACATTTCTATCACAAAGCAGTTTCACAGACAGCTTCTTACCAGTTTTTGTCTGTGGATGTTTCTTTTTTCACCATAGTCGTTCATATACTCTTGAATGTCCCTTGGTAGCTTTTTCTCCAAACGGGATTCCCCAATCCTCTATGAGAAGAAAGGTATAACTCTGTGAGTGGAATGCACATGTCACAAAGCAGTTCCTCAGAAATCTTCTCTCCAGTATCTATCTGAAGATATTTCCGTTTTCACCATAAGCCTCAAAGCGCTCCTGAGTATCCCTTCGCTGACTACCTAAAACAGTGTTAGAGTACTGCTCAACGAAAACAGAAGCTTAACTCTATGAGTGAACTTCACGTGACCTAGAGCAGTTTCACAGAAAGTTTCCTTCTGGTTTTTATCAGAGGATATTTCTTTTTCAGGATATACTTATGAGCGTTCCCAAAAGTTCTTTCTCAGTTAACACAGAAACAGTGATTTCAAACTGCTCAATCCAAAGAATGATTTAACTATATGAGATGAATACACACATCAAAGGCAGTTGCTCTGAAAGCTTCTCTGTAGTTTTCATTGGAAGACGTTTACTTTCTCACAGCAGGCCTCCGGGTGCCAATTAATATCCCTTCAGAGATTATTCAAAGACAGAGTTTCCAAACTGGTCAACGTAGTGTCAGCTTTAATTCTCTGAAATGAATGCACACATCAGAGACCAGTTTCCTGGAACATTTCTTTCTGGATTTTATTCCTGGATATTTCACTTTTTGCCATAGTCTTCAGTGAGCTGCAAAATATCCCTTTTTAAGTTTTACAGGAACAGTGTTCAAACACTGCCTTACGAGAAAACAGGTATAACTCCCTGGGTGGAATGCCCATATCACAAAGCAGTTTCTCCAAAAGCTTCTCTCCAGTTTTTATCTGAAGATATTTCCTATTTCCTCACAAGCCCGAATGTGCTCCCAATGTCCCTTCGTGAATCCGCCCATGACGCAGTTTCAAAACTGTGTAGAGAAAGAAAGTTTTATCTATGTGAGATGAATAGACATATCTTTCACAAAGCATTTTCAGAGAACACTTCTTTCCAGTTTTTTGTCTGAGGATACTTCCTTTTTCAACATAGCCGTCTGTATACTCCCGAATGTCCCCTGGTAGCGTTTTCTCCAAAAGGGATTCCCCAATTCTCTGTGAGAAGAAAGGTTTCACTCTGTGAGTGGAATTTACAAGTCACAAAGCAGCTCCTCGGAAATCTCTCCAGTGTCTATCTGAAGATATTTCCGTTTTCACAGTAATCCTCAAAGCGCTTCCGAGTGTCCCTTAGCTGACTAAATCAAAACAGTGTTAGAATACTGCTCAATGAAAACAGAAGCTTAATTGTGCGACTGGAATTCACTTGACCTAGAGCAGTTTCACAGAAAGTTTCCTTCTGGTTTTTATTGGAGGGTATTTCTTTTCCAGCATATTCTTAAGAGCGTTCCCAAATGTCCTTTCTCAGGTTTCACAGAAACAGTGATTTCAAACTGCTCAATGGAAGGAATGATTTAACTCCATAAGATGAATACACACATCACAAAGCCATTGCTTCGAAAGCTTTTCTACTGTCTCCATCGGAAGACATTTCCTTTCTCACCACAAGCCTCCGGGCACCACTTAATATCCCTCCACAGATTCCACAAAGACAGGGTTTCCAAACTGGGTAGCGTAGTGTGAGCTTTAACTCTCTGAAGTGAATGCACACCTCAGAGAGCAGTTTCTGGGAATCCTTCTTTCTGGGTTTTATTTCAGGACATTTCACTTTTAGCCATAGACTTCAATGCGCTGCAAAATATCACTTTTTCAGTTTTACAGGAACAGTGTTCACACACTGCCTTATGAGAAAAGAGGTATAACTCCCTGAGTGGAATGTTCACATCACAAAGCTATTTCTTGGGAAGCTTCTCTCCAGTTTTTATGTGAAGATATCTCCTACTTCCCCACAGGCGTGAATGTGCTCCCAAATGTCCCTTCACGAATTCATCTGTGACACAGTCTCAAAACTGCATAATAGAAAGAAAGCTTTATCTATGTGAGATGAATAGACATATCTATCACAAAGCACTTTCACAGAAAGCTTCTTTCCAGTTTTTGTTAAGGATTCTTCCTTTTTCACCTTAGCCATCCATATATTCCCAAATGTCCCCAGGTAGTTTTTTCTCCAAACGGGATTCCCCAATCCTCTTTGAGAAGAAAAATATACCTCTGTGAGTGAAATGCACATGTCACAAAACAGCTCCTCCCAAATCTTCTCTCCAGTATCTATCTGAAGATATTTCCGTTTTAACCATAAGCCTCAAAGTGCTCCCGACTATCTCCTAGCTGATTAATTTAAAAGAGTGTTAGAATACTGCTCAACGAAAACAGAAGCTTAACTGTGCAAGTGGAATTCACATGACCTAGAGCAGTTTCACAGAAAGTTTTCTTCTGGCTTTTACCAGAGGGTATCTCTTTATCAGCATATTCTTAAGAGTGTTCCCAAATGTCCTTTCTCAGGTTCCACAGAAACAGTGATTTCAAACTGCTCAAACCAAAGAATGATTTAACTCCGTGAGGTGAATACACACGTCACACAGCAGTTGCTCCAAGGCTTTTCTCCGGTTCTCATCGGAAGACCTTTCCTTTCTCACCACAAGCCTATGGGCGCCTCTAAATATCCCTTCACAGATCCCTTAAAGACAGAGTTTCCTAACAGTGCAGCGTAGTGTAACCTTTAACTCTCTGAAATGAATGCACACGTCAGAGGGCAGTTTCTTGGAACGTTTCTTTCTGGGTTTTATTTGCGGATATTTCACTTTTCACCATAGTTTTCAACGCATTGCAAAATATCACTTTTTTAGCGTTACAGGAACAGTGGTCAAACACTGCCTCATGAGAAAAGAGGCATAACGCCCTGTGGAATGCACACATCACAACGCAGTTTCTCAGAAAGCTTCTGTCCAGTTTTCATCTGAAGATATCTCCTATTTAACCACAAGCACGAATGTGCTCCTGAATGTCCCTTCGCAAAAACGTCCATGACACAGTTTCAATACTGCATAATAGAGAGAAAGTCTTATGTATGTGAGATGATAAACATATCTATCACAAAGCAGTTTCACAGAAAGCTTCTTTCAAGTTTTTGTCAGAGGATAATTCCTTTTTCACCATAGCCATCCATATACTCCTGAATGTCCCCAGTAGCGTTTTCTCCAAATGAGATTCCCCAGTCCTCTAAGAGAGGAAAAGTATAACTCTGTGAGTGGAATGCACATGTGAAATGGCAGCTCCTCGGAAATCTTCTCTCCAGGATCTATTGGAAGATATTTCCATTTTCACCGTAAGCCTCAAAGTGCTCCCGAGTATCCCTTAGCTGACTAACCTAAAACAGTGTTAGAATACTGCTCAATGAAAACAGAAGCTCAACTGTGTGAGTAGACTTCATGCGACCTAGAGCAGTACCACAGAAAGTTTCCTTCTGGTTTTTATCACAGTGCTTTTCTTTTTCAGCATATTCTTAAAAGCGTTCCTAAATGTCCTTTCTCAGGTTCCACAGAAACAGTGATTTCAAACTGCTCAATCCAAAGAATTATTTAACTCTATGAGATGAATACACACATCACAAAGCTGTTGCTCCACAAACTTCTCTCCAGTTTTCATGGGAAGACGTTTCCTTTCTCACCAGAAGCTTCTGGGCACCACTTAATATCCCTCCACAGATTCCTCAAAGACAGAGTTACCAAACTTGGAAATGTAGTGTAAGCTTTAACTCTCTGAAATGAATACACACGTCAGAGAGCACTTTCTTGGAATGCTTCTTTCTGGGTGTTATTTCAGTATATTTCACTTTGCACCAAAGTTCAATGTGCTGCAAGTTATCACTTTTTCAGCTTTACAGGAAAAGTGTTCAAACACTGCCTGTGAGAAAAGAGGTATAACTCCCTGAGTGGAATGCACACATCACAAAGCAGTTTCTCAGAAAGCTTCTCTCCAGTTTTTATCTGAAGATATTTCTGTTTTCACCATAAGCCTCAAATCCGTCCCGAGTATCCCTTACCTGACTAAGCTAAAATAGTGTTGGAATACTGTTCAATGAAAACAGAAGCTTAACTGTGTGAGTAGACTTCTCGTGACCTAGAGCAGTTACACAGAAAGTTTCCTTCTGGTTTTTATCGCAGGGTATTTCTTTTTCAGCATAATCCTAAGAGCATTCCCAAATGTCCTTTCTCATGTTCCACAGAAAGAGTGATTTCAAACTGCTCAATCCAAAGAATGATTTATCTCTATGAGATGAGTACACACAACTCAAAGCAGTTGCTCTGAAAGCTTCTCTCTAGTTTTCATCAGAAGAGGTTTCCTTTCTCACCACAAGCCTCTGGGCGCCACTTAATATTCCTTCCCAGATTCTGCAAAGACAGAGTTTCCAAACTGGGCAACATAGTGTAAGCTTTAACTTTCTGAAATAAATGCACCCGTCAGAGAGCAGTTTCTTGAAACACTTCTTTCTGGGTTTTATTGAAGGATATTTCACTTTTCGCCATAGTCTTCAATGGGCTGCAAAATATCACTTTTTTTGTTTTACAGGAACAGTGTTCAAACATTGCCTTATGAGAAAAGAAGTATAACTCCCTGAGTGGAATGCACACATCACAAAGCGTTTTCTCAGAAAGCTTCTCTCCAGTTTTTATTTGAAGATAGCTACTACTTCCCCGCAGGCGTGAATGTGCTCTGGAAAGTCCCTTCCTGAATCCGTCCATGACGCAGTTTCAAAACTGTGTAATAGAAAGAAAGTTTTATCTATGTGAGATGAATATACATATCTATCATAAAACAGTTTCAGAGAACACTTCTTTCCAGTTTTTGTATGAAGATACTTCCTTTTTCAGCATAGCCATCCATATTCCCGAAAGTTTCCTGTTAGCATTTTTTCCAAAAGGCATTCCCCAATCCTCTATGAGAAGAAAGGTTTCACTCTGGGAGTGTAATGAACACGCCAGAAAGCAGCTCCTCAGTAGTCTTCTCTCTAGTATATATCTGAAGATATTTCCGTTTTCACCATAACCCTCTAAGCGCTCCCGAGTATCCCTGAGCTGACTAAAATAAAACCGTGTTAGAATATTGCTCAATGAAAACAGAAGCTTAACTGTGCAAGTGGAATTCATGTGACCTAGAGCAGTTTCACAGAAAGTTTCCTTCTGGTTATTATCGGAGGATATTTTTTCTCAGTGTACTCCTAAGAGCATTCCCAAATGTTATTTCTCAGGTTTCACAGAAACAGTGATTTCAAACTACTCAATCCAAAGAACGATTTAACTCTATCAGATGAATAAACACATCACAAAGCAGTTGCTCCAAATGGTTCTCTCCAGTTTTCATTGGAAGATGTTTCCTTTCTCACCACAAGCCTCTGGGCGCCACTTAATATTCCTTCACAATTTCCTCAAAGACAGGGTTTCCAACTGAGCAACATAGTGTAAGCTTTAACCCTCTGAAATAAATGTGCACGTCAGAGAGCAGTTTCTTGGAAAGCTTCTTTCTGGGTTTTATTTCTGGATATTTCATTTTTCATCTCAGTCTTCAATGCACAGCAAAATTTCACTTTTTTAGTTTTACAGGAACAGTGTTCAAACACTGCTTTATGAGAAAAAAGGTATAACTCCCTGAGTGGAATGCACACATCACAAAGCAGTTTCTCAGAAAGCTTCTCTCCAGTATTTTTCAGATGACATTTGCTATTTCCCACAGGCCTGAATGTGCCTCCGAATGTCCCTTCCTGAATCCGTTCATGACGCAGTTTCACATCTGCATAATAGAAAGTTTTATCTACATGAGATGAATAGACATATCTATCACAAAGCAGTAACACAGAAAGTTTGTTTCCAGTTACTATCTGAAGATACTTCCTTTTTCACTATAGCTGTCCATACACACCGAATGTCTTCTAGTAGTTTTTCCTCCAAACGGGATTCCCCAATACTCTATGAGAAGAAAAGTATATCTCTGTGAGTGGAATGCAGATGTCACAAAGCAGCTCCTCAGAAATCTTCTCTCCAGTATCTATCTGAAGATATTTCTGTTTTTAATGTAAGCCTGGAAGCGCTCCTCACTATCCCTTAACTGACCAACCTAAAACTGTTAGAATACTGCTCAATGTAAACAGAAACGTAACTGTGTATGTGTAATTCACGTGAACTATGTCAGTTTCACTGAAAGTTTCCTTCTGGTTTTTATCGGAGGGTATTTCTTTTTCAGCATATTCGTAAGAACGTTCCCAAATATCCTTTCTTAAGTTCGACAGAAACAGTGATTTCAAACTGCTCAATCCAAAGAATGATTTAACTCTATGGGATGAATACTCACATCAGAAACCAGTTGCTCCGAAAGTTTCCCTCCAGTTTTCAGCAGAAGACTTTTCCTTTCTCAACACAAGCCTCCCGGCGCCACTTAATATCCCTTCACAGATTCCTCAAAGACAGAGTTTCAAAACTGGATAATCTAGTGTAAGCTTTAACTCTCTGAAATGAATGCACTTGACAGACAGCAGTTTCTTTTAACGCTTCTTTCTGGGTTTTATTTCAGGATATTTCACTTTTTGCCATAGTCTTCAAAGCACTGCAAAATATCACTTTTTCAGTTTTACAGGAACAGTGTTCAAACAGTGCCTTATGAGAAAAGAGGCATAACTCCCTGTGTGGAATGCACCCATCACGCAGCAGTTTCTCAGAAAGCTGCTCTCCAGTTTTTATCTGAACATATTTCCTACTTCCCCACAGGCCTGAATGTGCTCCCGAATGTGCCTTCGCAAATCCATCCATGACGCAGTTTCAAAACTGCGTAATAGAAGGAAAGTTTTATCTATGTGAGATGAATAGACAACTATCACAAAGCAGTTTCACAGAATGCTTCTTTCCAATATTTGTCTGAGAATATTTACATTTTCACCATCGCCGTCCATATACTCTAGAATGTCCCCTGGTAGCTTTTTCTCCAAACGGATTCCCCAATCCTCTGTGAGAAGAAAAGTATAACTCTGTCAGTGGAATGTACACGACACAAAGCAGCTCTTCAGAAATCTTCTCTCCAATATCTATATTTCCGTTTTCACCATAAGCCTCAAAGTGCTCCCGAGTATCCCTTAGCTGACTGACATAAAATATGTTAGAATACCGCTCAATGAAAACAGAAGCTTAACTGTGCAAGTGGACTTCACCTGACCTAGAGCAGTTCAGCAGAAAGTTTCCTTCTGGTTTTTATCAGAGGACATTTCTTTTTCAGCATATTCTTAATAGCGTTCCCAAATGTCCTTTCTCAGTTTCCACAGAAACAGTGATTTCAAACTGCTCAACCCAAAAAATGAGTTAACTCAGTGAGATAAATATACACATCACAAAGCAGTTGTTCTGAAAGCTTCTCTCCAGTTTTCATCGGAAGACGTTTCCTTTCTCACCACAAGCCTCCGGGCGCCACTTAATATCCCTTCCAGATTCCTCAAAGACAGAGTTTCCAAACTGGCCAACGTAGTGGAAGCTTAAATCTCTGAAATGAATGCACACATCAGAGAGCAATTTCTTGGAACACTTCTTTCTGGGTTTTATTTCAGGATATTTCACTTTTCCCTGTAGTCTTCAATGCACTGCAAAATATCACTTTTTCAGTTTTACTGGAACAGAGTTCAAACACTATCTTATGAGAAAGGAGGTATAACTCCCTGAGTGGAATGCACACATCACGGAGCAGTTTCACGGAAAGTATATGTCCAGTGTTCAACTGGAGATATTACCAATTTCCCCAGAGGCCTGAATGTGCCTCTGAATGTCCCTTCATGAATCCGTCCATGACGCAGTTTCACATCTGCATAATGAAAGAGTGTTTCATCTATGTGAGATGAATAGACATATCTATCACAAAGCAGTTTTACAGAAAGCTTCTTTGCAGTTTTTTTCTGAGGATACTTCCTTTTCACCATAGTCGTCCATATACTCTCCCATTTTAACATTTTCTCCAAACGGGATTCCTTAATCATCTCTGAGAAGAAAAGTATAATTCTGTGAGTGGAATGCACACGTCATAAAACAGCTCGTCAAAAATCTTCTCTCCAGTATCTATGTGAATATATTTCCATTTTCATTGTAACACTCAAAGTGCTCCCAACGTACTTTAACTCTCAGAAATGAATGCACATGTCAGAGAGCAGTTTCTTGGAATGCTTCTTTCTGGATTTTATTTCTGGATATTTCACTTTCTGCCATTCTTCAATGCACTGCAAAATATCACTTTTTTTGTTTTACAGGAACAGTTTTAAAACACTGCCTTAGGAGAAAAGAGGCATAACTCCCTGAGTGGAATGCACACCTCACAAAGCAGTTTCTCAGAAAGCTTCTCTTCAGTTTGTATCTGAACATATCTCCTATTTCCCCACAGGCCTGAATGTGCTACCAAATGTCCCTTCGTGAATCCATCCATGATGAAGTTTCAAAACTGCGTAATAGAAAGAAAGACGTTTCCATGTGAGACGAATAGACATATCTATCACAATATAGTTTCACAGAAGTCTTCTTTCCAGTTTTTGTCTGAGGATATTTCCTTTTTCACCATAGCCGTCCATATATTCATGAATGTCCCCTGGTAGCTACTTCTCCAACAGGATTCCCCAATCATCTATGAGAAAAAAAGTACATGTCTGTGAGTGGAATGCACAAGTCACAAAGCAGATACTCGGAAATCTTCTCTCCAGTATCTATCTGAAGATATTTCCATTTTCACCGTAAGTCTCAAAGCACTCTCGAGTATCCTTTAGCTGACTAACCTAAAACAGTGTTAGAATACTGCTCAATGAAAACAAAAGCTTAACTGTGCGAGTGGAATTCACGTGACCTAGAGTAGTTTCACGAAAATTTCCTTCTTGTTTTTATCTGAGGGTATTACTTTTTCAGCATATTCTTAAGAGCATTCCCAAATGTCCTTTCTCAGGTTTCAGAGAAACAGTGATTTCAAACTGCTCAATCCAAAGAATGATTTAAATCTATGAGATGAATACACACATCACATAGTAGTTGCGCCGAAAGCTTTTCTCCAGTTTTCCCCAGAAGACGTTTCCTTTCTCACCACAAGCCTCTGGGCGCCACTTCATATCCCTTCACAGATTCCCCAAATATAGAGTTTCCAAACTGGGTAACGTAGTGTAAGCTTTAACTCTCTGCAATGAATGCATTCATCAGAGAGTAGTTCCTTGGAAAGCTTCTTTCTGGGTTTTATTATCGGATATATTACTTCTCGCCATAGTCTTCCATGCGGTGCAAAATATCACATTTTCAGTTTTACAGGAAAAGTGTTCAAACACTGTCTTTTGAGAAAACCGGTAAAATACCTTGAGTGAAATGCACATATCACAAAGCAGTTTCTCAGAAAGCTTCTCTCCAGTTTTTATCTGAAGATATCTCCTATTTCCCTTCAGGCCTGAATGTGCTTCCGAATGTAGCTTCACAAATCTGTCCCTGATGCAGTTTCAAAACTGTGTAATAGAAAGAATGTTTTATCTATGTGAATTGAATAGACATATCTATCACAAAGCAGTTTCACAGAAAACTTCTTTCCAGTTTTTGTCTGAAGATGCTTCCTTTTTCACCAAAGCCATCCATATACTGCTGAATGTCCCTGGTAGCGTTTTCTCCAAACGGGATTCCCCAATCCTCTATGAGAAGAAAGGTATAACTCCATGAGTGAAATGCAGACTTCATGAAGCAGGTCCTCGGAAATCTTCTCCCCAGTATCTATCTGAAGATATTTCCATTTTCACGGTAATCCTGAAAGGCTCCCGAGTATCCCTTAGCTGACTAACCAAAAGCAGTGTTACAATACTGCTCAATGTAAACAGAAGCTTAACTGTGCAAGTGGACTTCACATGACCTAGAGCAGTTTCACAGAAAGTTTCCTTCTGGTTTTTATCGGAGGGTATTTCTTTTTTGTCATATTCTTAAGGGCGTTCACAAATATCCTTTCTCAGGATCCACAGAAACAGTGATTTCAAACTGCTCAATACAAAGAATGATTTAACTCTATGAGATGGATACACCCATCACAAACCAGGTTCTCCGAAACCTTCTCTCCAGTTTTTATTGGAAGACGTTTCCTTTCTCACTCCAAGCATCCTGGTGCCACTTAATATCCCATCACAGATTACTCAGAGACAGAGTTTCCAAACTGGGTAACGTAGTGTCAACTTTAACACTCTGCAATTAATGCACACATCAGAGAGAAGTTTCTTGGAATGCTTCTTTCTGGGTTTTATTTCTGAATATTTCACTTTTTGCCATTCTTCAATGCACAGCAAAATATAACTTTTTTCGTTTTACAGGAACAGTGTTCAAACACTGTCTTTTGAGAAAAGAGGTATAACTCCCTGAGTGGAATGCACATATCACAAAAGAGTTTCTCAGAATGCTTCTCTACAGTTTTTATCTAAAGATATATATTATTTTCCCAATGGCCTGAATGTGCTCCCAAATGTCCCTTCGTGAATCCATCCATGACGCAGTTTCAAAACTATGTAATAGAAAGAAAATTTTATCTATGTGAGATGAATAGACATATCTATCACAAAGAATTTTCACAGAAATCTTCTTTCCAGTTTTTGTCTGAGAATACTTCTTTTTTCACCATAGCCATCCATATACTCCTGAATGTCCCATGGTAGCATTGTCTCCAAATGAGATTCCCCAAACCTCTATGAGAAGAAAAGTATAAGTCTGTGAGTGTATGCACACATTACAAAGCAGCTCCTCGGAAATCTTATCTCCAGTATCTATCTGAAGATATTTCCGTTTTCACCATAAGTCTCAAAGTGCTCCTGAGTATCCCTTAGCTGTCTAATGTAAAACATGTTAGAATACTGCTAAATGAAAAGAGAAACTTAACTGTGTGAGTGGACTTCATGTGACCTAGAGCAGTTTCACAGAAAGTTTCCTTCTGGTTTTTATCAGAGGGTATTTCTTTTTCTGCATATTCTTAAGAGTGTTCCCAAATGTCCTTTATCAGGTTCCACAGAAACAGTGATTTCAAACTGCTCAATCCAAAGAATGATTTAACTCCGTGAGGTGAATACAAACATCATAAAGCAGTTGCTCCGAAAGCTTCTCTCCAGTTTTTATCTGAAGATATCTCCTTTTTCCCCACAGGCCTGAATGTGCTCCTGAATGTCGCTTCGCGAATCTGTCAATGACACTGTTTCAAAACTGTGTAATAGAAAGAACGTTTTTATCTATGTGAGATGAATAGACATATTGATCACAAAGCAGTTTCAGAGAACGCTTCTTTCCAGTTTTTGTCTGAGGATACTTCCTTTTAAACAATAGCTGTCCATATGCTCCCAAATGTCCCCTGATAGCATTTCTCTAAACGTTATTCCCCAATCCTGATTGAAGAAGAAAGGTTTGACTCTGTGAGTGGAATGCAGGTCACAAAGCAGCTCCTGGAAAATCTCTCCTGTATCTATCTGAAGATATTTCTGTTTTCATCATAAGCCACAAAGCGCTCCCGAGTATCCCTTAGCTGACTAACCTAAAGCAGCGTTAGAATACTGCTCAAAGACAACAGAAGCTTAACTGTGCGAGTGGAATTCATGTGACACAGAACAATTTCAAAGAAAGATTCCTTCTGGTTTTTATCGGAGGGTATTACTTTTTCAGCGTATTCTTAAGAGGGTTCCCAAATGTCCTTTCTTAGGTTTCATAGAAACAGTGATTTCAAACTGCTCAATCCAAAGAACAATTTAACTCTATGAGAAGAATACACACATTGCAAAGCAGTTGCTTTGAAAGCTTCTCTCCCGTTTTCATCAGAAGACGTTTCCTTTCTCACCAGAAGCCTCCATGTGCAACTTAAATCCCTTCACAGATTCCTCAAAGACAGAGTTTCCCAACTAGGCAACGTAGTGTAAGCTTTAATTCTCGGAAATGAATGCACACGTCAGAGAGCAGCTTCTTGGAATGCTTTTTTCTGGGTTTTATTTCAGGATATTTCACTTTTCACCATAGTCTTCAAAGCGCTGCAAAATATCACTTTTTCAGTTTTACAGGAACAGTGTTCAAACACTGCCTATGAGAAAAGAGGTATAACTCCCTGAGTGTAAAACACACATCACAAAGCAGTTTCTCAGAAAGCTTCTCTCCAGTTTTTATCTGAAGATATCTCCTATTTCCCCACAGGCCTGAATGTGCTCCCAAATGTCACTTCGCGATCCATCTATGACATCATTTCACAACTATGTAATAGAAAGAAAGTTTTATCTATGTGAGATGAATAGACATATCTATCACGAAGCAGTTTCAGAAAACACTTCTTTCCAGTTTTTGTCTGAGGATACTTCCTTTTTCTCCATGGCCATCCATATACTCCCGAATGTCCCCTGATAGTGATTTCTCCAAACATTATTCCCCAATCGTCTATGAGAAGAAACGCATAACTCTGTGAGTGGAATGCACACTTCACAAAGCAGCTCTTTGGAAATATTCTCTCCAGTATCTATCTGAAGATATTTCTGTTTACACCATAAGCCTCAAAGTGCTCCCGAGGATTCCTTAGCTGCCTAACCTAAACCAGGGTTAGAATATAGCTCAACGAAAACAGAAGCTTAACTGAGCGAGTGGAATACACGTGACCTACAGTAGTTTCACAGAAAGCTTCCTTCTGGTTTTCATCGGAGGGTATTATTTTTTCAGCATATTCTTAAGAGTGTTCCCAAATGTCCTTTCTCAGGTTCCACAGAAACAGTGATTTCAAACTGCTCAATAAAAGAATGATTTAACTCTAAGAGATGAATACAGACATCACAAAGCAGGTGTTCCAAAATCTTCTCTTCTGTATTCATCGGAAGACGTTTCCTTTTTCACTGCAAGCCTCCAGGCGCCACTTAATATCCCTTCACAGATTCCTCAAAGACAGTGTTTCCAAACTGGGAAACGTAGTGTAAACTTCATCTCTCTGAAATGAATGAGCGTTTCAGAGAGCAATTTCTTGGAACGCTTCTTTCTGGTTTTCATTTCAGGATATTTAACTTTTTGCCATAGTCTTCAATGCACTGCAAAATATCATCTTTTCAGTGTTACAGTAACAGTGTTCAAACACTGCCTTATGAAAAATGAGTTATAACTCCCTGTGTGGAATGCACACATCACCAAGCAGTTTCTCAGAAAGTTTCTCTCCCGCTTTTATTGAAAGAAATCTCCTATTTCCCCACAATCCTGATAGTGCTCCGAATGTCCCTTTGCAAATCTGTCCCTGATGCAGTTTCAAAACTGCATAATAGAAAGAAACTTCTATCTATGTGAGATGAATAGACATGTCTATCACAGAGCAGTTTCAGAGAACGCTTCTTTCCAGTTTTTGTCTGAGGATAATTCCTTTTTCACTATAGCCATTCATGTACTCCCGAATGTCCCATGGTAGCGTTTTCTCCAAACCAGATTCCCCAATCCTCTATCAGAAGAAAAGTATAACTCTGTGAGTGGTATGCACCCGTCAAAAAGCAGCTCCTTGGAAATCTTCTCTCCAGTGTCTATCTGAAGATAGTTCCGTTTTCACCATAAGCCTCAAAGTGCTCCCGAGTATCTCTTAGCTGACTAACCTAAAACAGTGTTAGAATACTGCTCAATGAAAACAGAAGCTTAACTGTGTGAGTGGAATTCACGTGACCTAGAGCAGTTTCACAGAAAGTTTCCTTCTGGTTATTATCAGAAGTTATTACTTTTTCAGCATATTCTTAAGAGCGTTCCCAAATGTATTTTCTCAAGTTCCAGAGAAACAATGATTTCAAAGTGCTCAATCCAAAGAATGATTTAACTCTATGAGATGAATACACACAACTCAAAGCAGTTGCTCTGAAAGCTTCTCTCTAGTTTTCATCGGAAGACGTTTCCTATCTCACCCCAAGACTCGGGGCGCCACTTAATATCCCTTCACAGATTCCTCAAAGACAGAGTTTCCAAACTGGGCAACGTATTGTAAGCTTTAACTCTCTGATATGAATGCACTCAACAGAGAGCAGTTTCTGGAACGCTTCTTTCTGGGTTTTATTTCAGGATATTTCACTTTTCGCCAAAGTCTTCAATGGGCTGCAAAATATCACTTTTTCAGTTCTACAGGAACTGTGTTCAAACACTGCCTGTGAGAAAAGAGGTATAACTCCCTGAGTGGAAAGCACACATCACAAAGCAGTTTCTCAGAAAGCTTCTCTCCAGTTTTTATCTGAAGATATCTCCTATTTCCCCACAGGCCTGAATGTGCTCCCGAACGTCCCTTTGCGAATGCGACCATGACGCAGTTTCAAAACTGTGTAATAGAAAGAAAGTTTTATCTATGTGAGATGAATAGACATATCTACAAAGCAGTTTCAGAGAATGCTTCTTTTCAGTTTTTCTCTGAGGACACTTCCTTTTTCATGATAGCCATCCATATACCCCCGAATGTCCCCTGGTATCTTTTCTCCAAAAGAGATTTCCCAATCTTCTATGAGAAGAAAGGTTTAACTCTGTCAGTGCAATGCACACGTCACAAAGCAGCTCCTCGGAAATCTTCTCTCCAATATCTATCTGAAGATATTTCCGTTTTCACCATAAGCCTCAAAGCGCTCCCGAGTATCCCTTAGCTGACTACACCTAAAACAGTGTTAGAATACTGTTCAATGAAAACAGAAGCTTAACAGTCTGAGTGGAATTCACGTGAGGTAGAGCAGTTTCACAGAAAGTTTTCTTCTGGTTTTTATTGGAGAGTATTACATTTTCAGCATATTCTTAAGAGCGTTTCCAAAAGTCCTTTCTCAGATTCCACAGAAACACTGATTTTAAACTGCTCAATCCAAAGAATGATTTAACTCTGAGATGAATACAGACATCCCAAGCAGTTGCTCCAAAAGCTTCTCTCCAGTTTCTATCGGAATACATTTCCTTTCTCACCACAAGCCTGTGGGCGCCACTTAATATCCTATCACAGGTTCCTCAAGGACAGAGTTTCCAAACTGGTCAATGTAATGTAATCTTTAGATCTCTGAAATGAATGCACACATCAGAGAGCAGTTTCTTGGAACACTTCCTTCTGGGTTTTACACCCGGGTATTTCACTTTTTGCCATAGTCTTCAATGTGCTGCAAATTATCAGTTTTTCAGTTTTACAGGAGCAGTGTTGAGACACCGCCTTATGAGGAAACAGGTATAACTCCCTGAGTGGAGTGCACACATCACAAAGCAGTTTCTCAGAAAGCTTCTCTCCAGTTTTTATCTGAAGATAATCTCCTTTTTCCCCACAGGCCTGAATGTGTTCCCGAATGTCCCTTCTCGACTCTGTCCATGACACAGTTCAAAAACTGCGTAATAGAAAGAGAATTTATCTTTGTGGGATGAATGGACATATATATCACAAAGCAGTTTCACAGAAATTTTCTTTCCAATTATTGTCTGAGGGTATTTCCTTTTTCACCATAGCGGTCCATATACTCCCAAATGTCCCCTGGTAGCATTTTCTCCAAACGGGATTCCCCAATCCTCTATAAAAGAAAAGTATAACCCTGTGAGTGGAATGCACACTTCACAAAGCAGTTCCTCGGAAATCTCTCCAGTATCCATCTGAATGTAATTCCGTTTTCACCATAAGCCTCAAAAAGCTTCTGAGTATCCCTTAGCTGACTAACCTAAAACAGTGTCAGAATACTGCTCAATTAAAACAGAAGCTTAACTGTGTGAGTGGAATTCACGTGACCTAGAGCAGTTTCACAGAAAGTTTCCTTCTGGTTTTTATCGGAGCTTGTTCCTTTTTAGCATATTCTTAAAAGCGTTCCCTAATATCCTTTCTCAGGTTCCACAGAAACAGTGATTTCAAACTGCTCAATCCAAAGAATGATTTAACTCTATGAGATGAATACACACATGAAAAACAGTTACTCCAAAAGCTTCTCTCCAATTTTCATCGGAAGACATTTCCTTTCTCACCACAATCCTCCGGGCGCCACTTCGTATCCCTTCACAGGTTCCTCAAAGACAGAGTTTTCAAACTGGGCAACGTAGTGTAAGCTTTAACACTCTGAAATGAATGCACACGTCAGAGAGCAGTTTCTTGGAACGCTTCTTTCTGGGTTTTATTTCAGGATATTTCACTTTTTGCCATAGTCTTCAATGCACTGAAAACTACCACTTTTTCAATTTTACAGGAACAGTGTTTAAACACTGTCTTATGAGAAAAGAAGTGTAACTCCCTGAGTGAAATGCACACATCACAGAGCAGTTTCACAGAAATTATCTCTCCACTTTTTATCTGGAGATATTTCCGATTTCCCCGCTGGCCTGAATGTGCCTCTGAATGTCCCTTCGTGAATCCATCCATGACACAGTTTCAAATGTGCATAATGAAAGAAAGTTTCATCTATGTGAGATGAATAGACATATCTATCACAAAGCAGTTTTACTGAAAGCTTCTTACAGTTTTTGGTCTGAGGATACTTCCTTTTTCACCATAGCCGTCCATATACTCTCGAATGTCCCCTGGTAGCGTTTTCTCCAAGCGGGCTTATCCAATCCTCTCTGAGAAGGAAAAGTATAACTCTGTGAGTGGAATGCACATGTCACAAAGCAGCTCCTCGGAAATCTTCTCTCCAGTATCTATCTGAAGATATTTCCATTTTCACCATAAGCCTCAAAGTATCCCATAGCTGATTAACCTAA
This sequence comes from Macaca fascicularis, assembly GCF_037993035.2. Taxonomy (NCBI): domain Eukaryota; kingdom Metazoa; phylum Chordata; class Mammalia; order Primates; family Cercopithecidae; genus Macaca; species Macaca fascicularis. The sequence continues at coordinate 45,380,591 of NC_088385.1, read as the reverse complement.
AACAGTGTTAGAATACTGCTCAATGAAAACCGTAGCTTAAATGTAAGAGTGGAATTCACGTGTCTTAGGGCAGTTTCACAGAAAGTTTCCTTCTGGTTTCTATACGAGGGTATTACTTTGTCAGCATATTCTTAAGAGTGTTAGCAAATGTCCTTTCTCAGGTTCCACAGAAACAGTGATTTCAAACTGCTCAATCCAAAGAAGGATTTAACTCATGAGATGAATACACATATCACAAAGCAGTGCTCCGAAAGCTTCTCTCCTGTTTTCATTGGAAGATGTTTCCTTTCTCAGAACAAGCCTCCCGGCGTCACTTAATATCCCTTCACAGCTTCCTCAAAGACAGAGTTTCCAAACTGGGCAACGTAGTGTCAGCTTTAACTTTCTGAAATAAATGCACACATCAGAGAGTAGTTTATTGGAAAGCTTCTTTCCAGGTTTTATTTCCGGATGATTCACTTTTTGCCATAATCTTCAATGAGCTGCAAAATATCACCTTTTCTGTATTACAGGAGCAGTGTTCAAACACTGCCTTATGAAAAAAGAGGTATAGATCCCTGAGTGGAATACACAAATCACAAAGCAGTTTCTCAGAAAGCTTCTCTCTAGTATTTATCAGAAGATATTTAATATTTCCCCACAGGCCTGAATGTACCTCCGAATGGCAATTTGCTAATCTGTCCATGACGCAGTTTCAATGCTGCGTAATAGAAAGAACGTTATTTCTACGTGAGATGAATAGACATGTCTATAACAGAGCCATTTCAGAGAATGCTTCTTTCCAGTTTCTGTCTGAGGATACTTCCTTTTTCACTATAGCCATTCATGTACTCCCGAATGTCCCCTTGTAGCGTTTTCTCCAAACTGGATTCCCCAATACTCTATGCAAGAAAAGTATAACCCTGTGAGTGGAATGCACATTTCACAAAGCAGTTCCTCTGAAATATGCTCTACAGTATCTATCTGGAGATATTTGCATTTTCACCATAAGCTTCAAAGCACTCCCGAGTATCCCTTAGCTGACTCACCTAAAACAGTGTTAGAATACTGTTCAATGAAAACAGAAGCTTAAGTGTGCGAGAGGAGTCACGTGGGCTAGAGAAGTTTCACAGAAAGTTTCCTTCTGGTTTTTATTGGAAGGTATTTATTTTTCAGCATATTCTTCAGATCGTTCCCAAACATCCTTTCTCAGGTTCCACAGAAACAGTGATTTCAAACTGCTCAATCCAAAGAATGATTTAACTCTATGAGAAGAATTCACATATCACAAAGCAGTTGCTCTGAAAGATTCTCTCAAGTTTTCATGAGAAGACGTTTCCTTTCTCAAAAGAAGCCTCCAGGCTCCACCTAATATCCCTTCCCAGATTCCTCAAAGACAGAGTTTACAAACTGGGCAACGTAGTGTAAGCTTTAACTCTCTGAAATGAATGCACATGTTAGAGAGCAGTTTCTTGGAATGCTTCTTTCTGGGTTTTATTTCAGAATATTTCACTTTTTGCCATAGTCTTCAATACACTGCAAAATATCACTTTTTCAGTTTTACCAGAACAGTGTTCAAACACTGCCTTCTGAGGAAAGAGGTATAACACCCTAAGTGGAATGCACACATCACAAAGCGGTTTCTCAGAAAGCTTCTCTCCAGTTTTTATCTGAAGATATCTCCTATTTCTCCACAAGGCTAAATGTGCTCCCAAATGTCCCTTTGTGAATCCGTCCGTGACGCAGTTTCTAGATTGTGTAATAGAAAGAAAGTTTTATCTATGTGAGATGAATAGACATATCTATCACAAAGCAGTTTCACAGAAACCTTCTTTCCAGTTTTCATCTGAGGATACTGCCTTTTTCACCATAGCCATCCATATACTCCCGAATGTCACCTGGTAGTGTTTTCTGCAAACAGGATTCCCCAATCCTCTAAGAGAAGAAAAGTATAACTCTGTGAATGGAATGCAGGTGTCACAAAGCAGCTCCTCAGAAATCTTCTCCAGTGTCTATGTGAAGATATTTCTGCTTTCACTGTAAGCCTCAAAGCACTCCCGAGTAACCCTTCCCTGACTAACCTAATACAGTGTTAAAATACTGCTCAATGAAAACAGAAGCTTAACTGTGCAAGTGGAATTCATGTGCCCTAGAGCAGTTTCACAGAAAGTTTCCTTCTGGATTTCATTGCAGGGTTTTTATTTTTCAGCATATTATTAAGAGCGTTCCCAAATATCCTTTCTCAGGTTTCACAGAAACAGTGATTTCAAACTGCTCAATCCAAAGAATGATTTAACTCTATGAAGTGAATACACACATCACAAAGCAGTAGCCCCAAAACCTTCTCTCCAGTTTTCATGGGAAGACGTTTTCTTTCTCAGCAGAAGCCTCAGGGCACCACTTAATATCCCTTCACAGATTCCTCAAAGACAGAGTTTCCAAACTGGGCAACGTAGTGTAAGCTTTAAATCTCTGAAATGAATGCACACATCAGAAAGCAGTTTCTTGGAACGCTTCCTTCTGGGTTTTATTTCAGGATATTTCACTTTTTGCCATAGTATTCAATACACTGCAAGTTATCACTTTTCAGTTTTACAGGAACAGTGTTGAATCACTGCCTTATGAGAAAAGAGGTATAACTCCCTGAGTGGAATGCACACATCACAAAGCAGTTTCTCTGAAAGCTTCTGTCCAGTTTTTATCTGAAGATATCTCCTATTTCTCTACAGGCCTAAATGTGCTCCCAAATGTCTCTTCGCGAATCCGTCCATGATGCCGTTTCAAAACTGCATAATAGAAAGAAAGTTTTATCTATCTGATATGAATAGAAATATCTATCACAAACCACTCTCACAGAAGGCTTCCTTCCAATTTTTGTCTGAGGATACTTCCTTTTTCACCATAGCCGTCCATGTACTCTCGAATGCCCCCTGGTAGCGTTTTTCCAAATGGGATTCCCCAATCCTCTATGAGAAGATAAGTAAAACTCTGTGAGTGGAATGCACAAGTCACAAAGCAGCCCCTCGGAAACCTTTTCTCCACTATCTGTCTGAAGATATTTCCATTTTCAGCATAATCCTCAAAGCACTCCCATGTATCCCTTAGCTGACTACCCTAAAACTTTGTCAGAATACTGCTCAAAGAAAACAGAATTTTAACTGTTCGAGTGGACTTCACGTGACCTAGAACAGTTTCACAGAATGTTTCTTTCTGGTTTTTATCAGAGGTATTACTTTTTCCGCATATTCTTTTTTTTTTCTTACTCTTTATGAATGTAATTATTTTCATTATTGTGTATTATTATATTACATGAATATATCACTAATTTTTTGTCTCATCTCCTGTTACTGGACATTCAGGCTGTTTCCAGTTCTGACTTATTTCAAAAAAGTTGCTATGAACATTTCTGCACATATATTTTGTAGATATGTGTTTTCATTTTTTATCTGCAAACTTTTATTTATTATTATTATTATACTTTAAGTTCTAGGGTACAAGTGCATAACATGCAGGTTTGTTACATACGTATACTTGTGCCATGTTGCTGTGCTGCACCCATCAACTCGTCAGCACCCATCAACTTGTCATTTACATCAGGTATAACTCCCAATACAATCACTCCCCTCTCCCCCCTCCCCACTATAGGCCCTGGTGTGTGATGTTCCCCTTCCCGAGTCCAAGTGATCTCATTGTTCAGTTCCCACCTATGAGTGAGAACATGCGGTGTTTGGTTTTCTGTTCTTGTGATAGTTTGCTAAGAATGATGGTTTTCAGCTGCATCCATGTCCCTACAAAAGACACAAACTCATCCTTTTTAATGGCTGCATAGTATTCCATGGTGTATATGTGCCACATTTTCTTAATCCAGTCTGTCACTGATGGACATTTGGGTTAATTCCAAGTCTTTGCTATTGTGAATAGTGCAACAATAAACATACGTGTGCATGTGTCTTTATAGAAGCATGATTTATAATCCTTTGGGTATATACCCAGTAATGGGATGGCTGGGTCATATGGTACATCTAGTTCTAGATCCTTGAGGAATCGCCATACTGTTTTCCATAATGGTTGAACTAGTTTACAATCCCACCAACAGTGTAAAAGTGTTCCTATTTCTCCACATCCTCTCCATCACCTGTTGTTTCCTGACTTCTTAATGATTGCCATTCTAACTGGTGTCAGATGGTATTTCATGGTGGTTTTGATTTGCATTTCTCTGATGGCCAGTGATGATGAGCATTTTTTCATGTGTCTGTTGGCTGTATGAATGTCTTCTTTTGAGAAATGTCTGTTCATATCCTTTGCCCACTTTTTGATGGGGTTGTTTGTTTTTTCTTGTAAATTTGTTTGAGTTCTTTGTAGGTTCTGGATATTAGCCCTTTGTCAGATGAGTAGACTGCAAAAATTTTCTCCCATTCTGTAGGTTGCCTGTTCACTCTGATGGTAGTTTCTTTTGCTGTGCAGAAGCTCTTTAGTTTAATTAGATCCCGTTTGTCAGTTTTGGCTTTTGCTGCCGTTGTTTTTTGTGTTTTAGACATGAAGTCCTTGCACATGCCTATGTCCTGAATGGTACTACCTAGGTTTTCTTCTAGGGTTTTTATGGTATTAGGTCTAACATTTAAGTCTCTAATCCATCTTGAATTAATTTTCATATAAGGAGTAAGGAAAAGATCCAGTTTCAGCTTTCTACTTATGGCTAGCCAATTTTCCCAGCACCATTTATTAAGTAGGGAATCCTTTCCCCATTTCTTGTTTCTCTCAGGTTTGTCAAAGATCAGATGGCTGTAGATGTGTGGTATTACTTCTGAGGACTCTGTTCTGTTCCATTGGTCTATATCTCTGTTTTCCTACCAGTACCATGCTGTTTTGATTGCTATAGACCTGTAGTATAGTTTGAAGTCAGGTAGCGTGATGCCTCCAGCTTTGTTCTTTTGACTTAGGATTGTCTTGGCAATGAGGGCTCTTTTTTGGTTCCATATGAACTTTAAAGTTTGTTCCAATTCTTTGAAGAAAGTCATTGGTAGCTTAATGGGGATGGCATTGAATCTATAAATCACGTTGGGCAGTATGGCCATTTCACGATATTGATTCTTCCTATCCTTGAGCATGGTATGTTTTTCCATTTGTTTGTGTCCTCTTTTATTTCACTGAGCAATGGCTTGTAGTTCTCCTTGAAGAGGTCCTTTACATCCCTTGTAAGTTGGATTCCTAGGTATTTTATTCTCGTTGAATCAATTGTGAATGGAAGTTCATTCATGATTTGGCTCTTTGTTTGTCTGTTACTGGTGTATAAGAATACTTGTGATTTTTGCACATTAATTTTGTATCCTGAGACTTTGCTGAAGTTTCTTATCAGCTTAAGGAGATTTTGGGCTGAGACAATGGGGTTTTCTAAATATACAATCATGTCATCTGCAAAGAGGGACAATTTGACTTCTTCTTTTCCTAACTGAATACCCTTGATTTCTTTCTCTTGCCTGATTGCCCTAGCCAGAACTTCCAACACTATGTTGAAAAAGAGTGGTGAGAGAGGGCATCCCTGTCTTGCACCAGTTTTCAAAGGGAATTTCTCCAGTTTTTGCCCATTCAGTATGATATTGGCTGTGGGTTTGTCATAAATAGCTATCTATTGAGATAATCATGTGGTTCTTGTCTTTGGTTCTGTTTATATGCTAGATTATGTTTGTTGATTTGCTTATGTTGAACCAGCCTTGCATCCCAGGGATGAAGCCCACTTGATCATGGTGGATAAGCTTTTTGATGTGCTGCTGGATCCGGTTTGCCAGTATTTTATTGAGGATTTTTGCATCGATGTTCATCAGGGATATTGGTCTAAAATTCTCTTTTTTTGTTGTGTCTCTGCCAGGCTTTGGTATCAGGATGATGTTGGCCTCATAAAATGAGTTAGGGAGGATTCCCTCTTTTTCTATTGATTGGAATAGTTTCAGAAGGAATGGTACCAGCTCCTCCTTGTACCTCTGGTAGAGTTCAGCTGTGAATCCATCTGGTCCTGTACTTTTTTTCATTGGTAGTCTATTAATTATTGCCTCAATTTCAGAGCCTGATATTGGTCTATTCAGGGATTCAACTTGTTCCTGGTTTAGTCTTGGAGGTGTGTAAGTGTCCAGGAAATAATCCATTTCTTCTAGATTTTCTAGTTTATTTGCATAGAAGTGTTTATAGTATTCTATGATGGTAGTTTGTATTTCTGGGGGATTGGTGGTGATATCCCCTTTATCATTTTTTATTGCGTCTATTTGATTCTTCTATCTTTTCATCTTTATTAGTCTTGCTAGCAGTCTTTCAATTTTGTTGATCTTTTCAAAAAACCAACTCCTGGATTCATGGATTTTTTTGGAGGGATTTTTGTGTCTCTATCTCCTTCAGTTCTGCTCTGATCTTAGTTATCTCTTGCCTTCTGCTAGCTTTTGAATGTGTTTGCTCTTGCTTCTCTATTTCTTTTAATTGTGATGTGAAAGTGTCAATTTTAGATCTTTCCAGCTTTCTCTTGTGGGCATTCAGTGCTATAAATTTCCCTCTACACACTGCTTTAAATGTGTCCCAGAGATTCTGGTATGTTGTATCTTTGTTCTCATTGGTTTCAAAGAACATCTTTATTTCTGCCTTCATTTCATTATGTACCCGGTAGTCATTCAGGAGCAGGTTGTTCAGTTTCCATGTAGTTGAGCAGTTTTGATTGAGTTTCTTAGTCCTGAGTTCTAGTTTGATTGCACCGTGGTCTGAGAGACAGTTTGTTATAATTTCTGTTCTTGTACATTTGCTGAGGAGTGCTTTACTTCCAATTATGTGGTCCATTTTGCAATAAGTGGGATGTGGTGCTGAGAAAAATTTATATTCTGTTGATTTGGGGTGGAGAGTTCTATAGATGTCTATTAGGTCTGCTTGCTGTAGAGATGAGTTCAATTCCTGGATATTCTTGTTAACTTTCTCTCTCGTTGATCTGTCTAATGTTGACAGTGGAGTGGTGAAGTCTCCCATTATTATTGTATGGGAGTCTAAGTCTCTTTGTAAGTCTCTAAGGACTTGCTTTATTAATCTGGGTGCTCCTGTATTGGGTGCATATATATTTAGGAAAGTTAGCTCTTCCTGTTGAATTGATCCCTTTACCATTATGTAATGGCCTTCTTTGTCTCTTTTGATCTTTGATGGTTTAAAGTCTGTTTTATCAGAGACTAGTACTGCAACCCCTGCTTTCTTTGAGTTCTCCATTTGCTTAGTAGATCTTCCTCCATCCCTTTGTTTTGAGCCTATGTGTGTTTCTGCATGTGAGATGGGTCTCCTGAATACAGCAGACTGATGGGTCTTGACTCTTTATCCATTTTGCCAGTCTGTGTCTTTTAATTGGGGCATTTAGTCCATTTACATTGAAGGTTAATATGGTTATGTGTGAACTTGATCCTGCCATTATGATATTAACTGGTTATTTTGCTCGATAGTTGATGCAGTTTCTTCCTAGCCTGGATGGTCTCTACATTTTGGCATGTTTTTGCAATGGCTGTTACCGGTTGTTCCTTTCCATGTTTAGTGCTTCCTTCAGGGTCTCTTGTAAGGTAGGCCTGGTGGTGACAAAATCTCTAAGCATTTGCTTATCTGTAAAGGATTTTATTTCTCCTTCACTTATGAAACTTAGTTTGGCTGGATATGAAATTCTGGGTTGAAAATTCTTTTCTTTAAGAATGTTGAATATTGGCCCCCACTCTCTTCTGGCTTGGAGAGTTTCTGCCGAGAGATCTGCTGTTAGTCTGATGGGCTTCCCTTTGTGGGTAACCCGACCTTTCTCTCTGGCTGCCCTTAAGATTTTTTCCTTCATTTCAACTTTGGTGAATCTGGCAATTATGTGTCCTGGAGTTGCTCTTCTCAAGGAGTATCTTTGTGGCATTCTCTGTATTTCCTGAATTTGAATGTTGGCCTGCCCTACTAGGTTGGGGAAGTTCTCCTGGATGATATCCTGAAGACTGTTTTCCAACTTGGTTCCATTTTCCCCCTCACTTTTAGGCACCCCAATCAGATGTAGATTTGGTCTTTTTACATAATCCCATACTTCTTGCAGGCTTTGTTTATTTCTTTTTCTTCTTTGTTCTTTAGGTTTCTCTTCTCGCTTCATTTCATTCATTTGATCTTCAATCGCTGATACTCTTTCTTCCAGTTGATCGAGTCGGTTACTGAAGCTTGTGCATTTGTCACGTATTTCTCGTGTCATGGTTTTCATCCCTGTCATTTCGTTTATGACCTTCTCTGCATTAGTTACTCTAGCTATCAATTCTTCCACTCTTTTTTCAAGATTTTTAGTTTCTTTGCGCTGGGTAGGTAATTCCTCCTTTAGCTCTGAGAAGTTTGATGGACTGAAACCTTCTTCTCTCATCTCGTCAAAGTCATTCTTCATCCAGCTTTGATCCGTTGCTTGTGATGAGCTGCGCTCCTTTGCAGGGGGAGATGCGCTCTTATTTTTTGAATTTCCAGCTTTTCTGCCCTGCTTTTTCCCCATCTTTGTGGTTTTATCTGCCTCTGGTCTTTGATGATGGTGATGTACTTATGGGGTTTTGGTGTGGGTGTCCTTCCTGTTTGTTAGTTTTCCTTTTAACAGTCAAGACCCTCAGCTGTAGGTCTGTTGGAGACTGCTTGAGGTCCACTCCAGACCCTGTTTGCCTGGGTATCAGCAGCAGAGGCTGCAGAAGATAGAATATTGCTGAACAGCGAGTGTACCTGTCTGATTCTTACTTTGGAAGCTTCCTCTCTGGGGTGTACTCCGCCCTGTGTGGTGTGGGGTGTCAGACTGCCCCTAGTGGGCGATGTCTCCCAGTTAGGCTACTCAGGGGTCAGGGACCCACTTGAGCAGGGAGTCTGTCCCTTCTCAGATCTCAACCTCCATGTTGGGAGATCCACTGCTCTCTTCAAAGCTGTCAGACAGAGTCGTTTGCGTCTGCAGAGGTTTCTGCTGCTTTTTTTTTTGTTGTTGTTGTTTAGCTGTGCCCTTTCCCCAGAGGTGGAGTCTACAGAGACAGGCAGGTTTCCTTGAGCTGCTGTGAGCTCCACCCAGTTCGAGCTTCCGAACGGCTTTGTTTACCTACTTAAGACTCAGCAATGACAGGCGCCCCTCCCCCACCTCGCTGCTGCCTTGCGGTTAGATCACAGACTGCTCTGCTAGCAATGATAGAGGCTCTGTGGGTGTGGGACCCTCCTGGCCAGGTGTGGGATATAATCTCCTGGTGTGCCCATTTGCTTAAAGCGCAGTATTGCGGTGGGAGTTACCCGATTTTCCAGGTGTTGTGTGTCTCAGTTCCCCTGGCTAGGAAAAGGGATTCCCTTCTCCCTTGTGCTTCCCAGGTGAGGTGATGCCTCGCCCTGCTTCAGCTCTCGCTGGTCAGGCTGCAGCAGCTGACTAGCAATGATTGTCAGGCACTCCCCAGTGAGATGAACCCAGTACCTCAGTTGAAAATGCAGAAATCACCGGTCTTCTGTGTCAATCGTGCTGGGAGTTGGAGACTGGAGCTGTTCCTATTTGGCCATCTTGCTCCGCCCCCCCAGCATTTCCTTAAGAGCGTTCCCAAATGTCCTTTCTCAGGTTCCTCAGAAACAGTGATTTCAAACTTCTCAATCCAAGGAAAGATTTAAATCTATGAGATGAATACAGACATCACAAAGCAGTTTTTCAGAAAGCATCTCTCTAGTTTTTATCTGAAGATATCTCCTTTTTTCCCACAGACCTGAATGTGCTCCCAAATGTCCCTTCGCATATCCGTCCATGATGCAGTTTCAAAACTGCGTAATAGAAAGAAAGTTTTATCTATGTGAGATGACTAGACATATCTATCAAAAAGCAGTTTCACAGAAAGCTTCTTTACAGTTTTTGTATGAGGATACTTCCTTTTTCACCGTAGCCGTCCATATACTCCCAAATGTTCCCTGGTAGTGTTTTCTCCAAACGAGATTGGCCAATCCTCTATTCCACAAAAAAAGTGTTAGCAAACTGCTGCATGAAAAGAAAGTTGTATCTCTGTGAAGGGAATACGCACATCAGAAACTAGTTTCTCAGAAAGCTTCTTTCTAGTTTGTATCACAGGATGTTTCCTTTCTCCATATTCCTCAATGCTCTCTGGAATATCCCATTGCAGATTCTATAAAAAAATTGTTAGCAAACATCTCAATGAAAACAATGGTTTTACTCTGTGAGATGAATTCAACCATCACAAAGCAGTTTCACAGAAGTCTTCTTTCTTGTTTTTTATGATGATATTTCCTTTTTCACCATATTCCTCATTGTACTTGTGAATATCCCTTCGCAGTTTCCCCAAGAGCAGTTCTACAAAACTGATTTACAAAAAGAATCATGTAACTCTGTGAGATAAAGTAACACATCAAAAAGCTGTTTCTCAGAAAGCTTTCTAATTTTTATATGAGGATATTTCCTTTGTAAAATAAGCTTCAATGAACTCGAAAATATCCCCTTGCAGATTCCAAGGAAAGAGTGTTAGCAAACTGCTCAATGAAAAGAACAGTGTAACTTAGTGAGATGAATTCACACATCATAAAGCAGATTCTCACAAAGATTCTATATACCTTTTACATGAAGATATTGCCTTTCCATGACAGACCTCAACTCGCTCCCAAATATCCCTATCTAGATTCCTTGAAAACAGTGTTTGCAAATGGATCCATGAAATGAAAGGTGTTATTCTGTGAGATGAATAGACACATCACAAAGAAGTTTGCCAGAAAACTTCCTTCTAGTTTTTTCCTTTGTCATCATATGCTTCAATGAAATCCAAAATATCCTTTTTCAGATTCCCCAAAATCAGTGCTACAAAACTGCTCCATGAAAAGAAAGGTGTAACTCTGTGAGATGAATTCACACATCACAAAGCAGTTTCACAGAAACCTTCTTTTTGGTTTTTGTCTGAGGATAATTCGTATGTCACCACAGGCATCAATGCACTCCCAAATATCTTATTGCAGATTCCACAAAAACAGTGTTAGCAAGCAGCTATAAGAAAAGAAAGGTGTAACTCTGTGTGATGAATTCAACCACCACAAATCAGTTTCACAGGAAGTTTCTTATTGGTTTTATTGTAGGATATTTCCTTTTTCACCTTAGGCCTCAAGGCACTCCCAAATATCCCTTTGAAGATTCCGTGAAAACAGTGTTAGCAACTTTTCCATGAAAAGAATGGTGTAACTCAGGGAGATGAATTCACACATCACAAAGAAATTTCTCAAAAAGCTTATTTCTAGTTTTTATCTGAGCATATTTCCTTTGTCACCATAGGCTTTGAAGTGATCCAAAATATCCTCTCTCAGTCTCCCCAAAACCGGTTTTACCAATCTGATCCATCAAAAGAATTTTGTAACTCTGTGAGACGAATTCACACATCACAAAGCAGTTTCTCAGACAGCTTCTTTCAAGTTTTCTTCAGGGAATATTTTCTTTTTCACCATAGGCCACAACACGCTCCCAAATATCCCTTTGTAGATTCCAAGAAAATAGTGTAGGAAACTGATCCATGAAAAGAAAGGTGTTATTCTGTGAGATGAATACATACATCACAAAGCAGTTTCTCAGAAAGCTACTTTCTAGTTTTTGTCTGAGGATATTTCAGTTCTCAATGCACTCTCGTATATCTCATTGCAGATTCTCTGAAAACAGTGTTAGCTTCTTTCTAGTTTTTATGTGAGGATATTTCCTTTGTCACTATATTCCTGAATGCACTCCCAAATATCCCTTTGCAGATTATACAAAAACAGTGTTAACACACGGTTCTATGAAAAGAACGGTGTAACTCTTTGACATGCATTCACACATCATGAAGAACCTTCTCAGAACGCTTCTTTCTAGTTTTTATCTGAGGGTATTTCCGTTGTCAACATAGGTTTCAATGCGATCCAAAATATCCCTTCTCGGATTCCCTCCAAAATAGTACTACAAACCTGCTCCATGAAAAAAATCTTGTAACCTTCTGAAACGAATTCACAAATAACAAAGCAGTTTCTCAGAAAGCTTATTTCTAGTGTTTTATGTGAGGATATTTCATTTTTCACCATAAACCTCAATGTGCTCTGACATATCCCATTGCAAATTCCAAGAAAATATTGTTAGCAAACTACTCAATGAAAAGAACAGTGTAACTCTATGAGATGGATTCACAAATCAAAAATCAGTTCCTCAGAAAGCTTCTTTCTCCTTTTTCTATCAGGATATTTCCTTTTTCACCCTAGGCCTCAATGCACTCACAAATATCCTTTTGCACATTCCTCAGAAACTGTGTTAGCAACTGCTCCATGAAAAGAAATGTGTAACTCTGTGAGATGAATTCACACATCACAAAGCTGTTTCTCAGAAGGCTTCTTTCTAGTTTTTATATCAGGATATTTCCTGTTACACCATATTCCTCACAACACTCCATAATGTCCCATTGCAGATTCCACGAAAAAAGTGTTAGCAAACTTCTTAATGAAAATAACGGTGTAACTCTGTAGGATAAATTCATACATCATAAAGCAGTTTCACAGAAAGATTCTTTTCAGTTTTCATCTGAGGATATTTCCTTTGTCACCATAGGCTTAAATGCAATTCAAAATATCCCTTCTCAGATTCCCCAAAAACAGTGCTAGCAAACTGCTCCATAAAAACAGTTCTTGACTCTGTGAGATGAATTCACACATCACAAAGTTGTTTCTCAGAAAGCGTCTTTCAAGTTTTTGTCTGAGGATATTTCTTTTGTTACCACAGACTCCAATGTGATCCAGGATATCCCTACTCAGATTTCCCAAAAACAGTACTAAAAAATTAATCCATGAAAAGAATCGTGTAACTCTGTGAGATGAATTAATATTTCACAAAGCAGTTTCTCAGAAAGCTTCTTTTTAGTTTTTATATGAATGTATTCCCATTTTCACCATAAGCTTCAATGCGCTCCAAAGCATCCCATTGCAGATTCCTAGATAACAGTGTTAGCAAACTGCTCATTGAAAACCACAGTGTAACTCTGTGAGAAGAATACACACATCACAAAGAAGTTTCTCAGAAGCTTCTTTCTAGTTTTAATCTGAGGATATTTCCTTTTTCACCATAGGCCTCAGTGTGCTCACAAGTATGCCTTTGCAGATTGCACGAAAAGAATGTTACCAAATTGGTCCAGGAAAGGAAAGGTGTAACTCTGTGAGATGAATTCACACATCACAAAGAAGTTTCCCTGAAAGCTTCGTTCTAGTTTTTATGTGAGGATATTTCCATTGACACCATAGGCTTCAATGCAATCCCAAATATTCCTTCTCAGATGCCCCAAAAGTAGGGCTCTCAAACTGTTCCATGAAAAGTAAGGTGTAACTTTGTGAGATGAATTCAAAAATCACAAATCAGCTTCTCAGAAAGCATCTTTCTACTTTTTGTCTGAGGATATTTCCTTTGTAACCATAAACTTCAATGTGCTCCAAAAGATTCCAATGCACTCCACTGCAGATTCCAAGAAAACAGCATTAGCAGACTGCTCAATGAAAAGAACAGTGTAACTGTGTGAGATTAATTCACGTATCACAAAGCAGTTTCTGAGAAAGATTGTTTCTAGTTTTTGTATGGGGATATTTCCTTTGTCACTATAGGTTTCAATGCACTCCCAAATATCCTAGTGCAGAGTTCATGAAAACAGTGTTAGCAAACTTCTCAATGAAAAGAACAGTGTAACTCTGTGAGATGAATTCACACATCAATAAGCAGTTTCCAGACACCTTCTTTTTGATTTTTTTCTTAGGATATTTCGTTTGTCACCATTCTTCAATGCACTCCTAAATATCCAATTGCAGATTCCACGAAAACAGTGTCAAAAAACTGCTCAATGAAAAGAAGTGTGTCACTCAGTGAGATGAATTTGCACATCACAAGGAAGTTTCAGAAAGCTTCTTTCTAGTTTTTCTCTGAGGATATTTACTTTTTTACCATAAGCCTCAATGAGCTCCCCTATATTCCTTTGCAGATTTCATGAAAACAGTGTTAGCAAACTGCTCCATGAAAAGTAAGGTGTAACACTGTGACCTGAATTCACACATCACAAAGAACTTTCTTAGAAAGTTTCTTTCTAATTTTTATCTAAGGATATTTCCTTTGTCACCAAAGGCTTCAATGTGATCCATAATATCCCTTCTCAGATTCGAAAAAAGAGTGCTACCAAAGGGTTCCATGAATAGTATGGTGTAACTCTGTGAGATGAATTAACATGACAAAAAGTGATTCCTCAGAAAGATTTTTTTCTAGGTTTTATATGAGGATATTTCCTTTGTCACCATTAGCCCCAATGTCCTTCAAAATATCAAATTGCAGATTCCACACAAACGGTGCTAGCAAACTCCTCCATGAAAATAAAGGTGTAACTCTGTGAGAAAAATTCACCCATTACAAGGAACTTTCTCAGAAAGGTTCTTTCTAGTTTTTTTCCTCAGGATACTTCCTTTGTCACCGTAGGCTTCAATGCAATCCAAAATATCCCTTCTCAAACTCCTCAAAAACAGTGCTACCAAACTGCTCCATGAAAAGAATGGTGTAACTCTGTGAGAAAAATTCACATATCTCAAAGCTGTTTTTCATAAAGCTTCTTTCTGGTTTTTGTATGAGGATATTTCCTTTGTCACCTTTAGCCTCAATGTGCTCCGAAACAACCCATTGAAGATTCCAAGAAAACAGTGTTAGCAAACTGCTCAATGAAAACAACAATGTAACTCTGGGAGATGAATTCACCCATCACTAAGCTGTTTCTCAGAAAGCTTCTTTCTAGTTTTGTGTGGGGATAGTTCCTCTGTCACCATGAGCCTCAATGCACTCCAAAATATCCCATTGTGGATTCCAAGAAAACAGTGTTAGCAAACTGCTCACGAAAAAGAACAGTGCAACTCTGGGAGATGAATTCACGCATCACAAAGCAGTTTCTCAGAAAGCTTCTTTCTAGGTTTTATTTGAGGATAATTAATTCTCAGCGTAGGCTTCAAAGCGATACAAAATATCCTTTCTCAGAATACCCCAAAACAGTGCTACCAAACTGATCCATGAAAAGAATCATGTAACTCCATGAGGCAAATTAACACATCACAAAGCGGTTTCTCAGAAAATTTCATTCTAGTTTTTATATGAGGATATTGCATTTATCACCATAGGCTTCAACGTGATCCAAAATTCAGCATCTCAGATTTTCGAAAAACAGTGCTACTATACTGCTCCATGAAAAGAATCATGTAAGTGTGTGAGTTTAATTCACGTATCACAAAGCAGTTTCTCAGAAAGCTTCTTTCTAGTTTTTGTCTGAGGATATTTCTTTTGTCACCCTAAGCATCAATGAGCTACAAAATATCCCATTGCAGATTCCAAGGAAACAGCAATAGCAAACTGCTCAATGAAAAGAATAGTGTAACTCTGTGATATGAATTCACACATCACAAAGCAGTTTCTCAGATAGCTTGTTTTTGATTTTCATCTGAGGATATTTCCTTTGTCACCATTGGCTTCAACACGCTCACAAGTATCCTATTGCAGATTCCAAGAAAACAGTGTTAGCAAACTGCTCAATGAAAAGAGTAGTGTAACTCTGCGAGATGAATTCACACATCACAAAGCAGTTTCTCAAAAAGTTTCTTTCTAGTTTTTATCTGAGGACAGTTTTTCACCAGAGGCCTCAGTGCACTCCCAAATATCCTTTTGCAGATTCCACGAACACAGTGTTAGCAAACTCCTCCATGAAAAGAAAGGTGTAAATCTGTGAGTTGAATTCAAATATCACAAAGAACTTTCTCAGAAAGCTCCTATCTAGCTATTATCAGAGGATATTTCCTTTGTCACTATAGGCCACAATGTGCTCCCAAATATCCCTTTGCAGATTCCACAAAAATGGTGTTACCAGACTGCTCCATGAAAAGAAAGGTGCAGCTCTGTGAGATGATTCAAACATGAAAAAGAACTTTCTCAGAAAGCTTCATTATACTTTTTACCTGAGGACATCTCCTTTCTCACCAAAGACTTCAACGCAATCCAAAATATCCCTTCTCAGATTCCCTAGAAATAGTGCTACCAATCTGCAACATGAAAAGAATCATATAAGTCTGTGGGGTGAATTCACAAATAACAAAGCAGTTTCTCAGAAAGTATCTTTCTAGTTTTTGTCTGAGAACATTTCCCTTTTCACAATGGTTTCAATGCAATCCCAAATATCTCATTGCAGATACCAAGAAAACAGGGTTAACAATCTGCTCAATGAAAAGAACAGTGTAACCTTGTGAATTGAATTCACACATCACAAAGCAGTTTCTCAGAAAGCTACTTTTTGGTTTTTCTATGAGGATATATCCTTTGTAACCATCAGCTTCAATGCACTCCGAAATGTTACATTGCAGATTTCAAGAAAGCAGTGTTAGGAAACTGCTCAATGAAGAGAACAATGTAACTCTGTGAGACGAATTCACACATCACAAACCTGTTTCTCAGAAAGTTTCTTTCTAGTTTTTATCTGAGAGTATTTTCTTTTTCACCATATTTCTCAATGCACTCCCGAATATCCCGTTGCAGATTCCAAGACAAAAGCATTAGCAAACTTCTCAATGAAGAGGGAGGTGTAACTCTGTGAGTTGAATTCACACATCACAAAGCAGTTTCACAGAAAGCTTATTTTTGGTTTTAATCTGAGGATATTTCCTTTGTCAACATAGACTTCAAAGCGCCCTCAAATATAATATTTCTGATTCCATGAAAACAATGTTATCAAACTACTGAATGAAAAGAATGGTGTAACTCTGTAAGATAAATTCACACATCACAAAGCAGTTTCTCAGAAAGCTTCTCTCTAGTTTTTATCTGAGGATATTTCCTTTGTTACCATAGGCTTCAATGTGATCCAAAATATCTCTTCTCACATGCCCCGAAAACACTGCTACCAAGCTCCTCCTTGAAAACAATCATGTAACACTGGGAGATGAATTCACACATCACACAGCTGTTTCTCTGAAATCTTCTTTCTAATTTTTGTATGAGGATATTTCCTTTGTCACCATGAGCCTCAATGCGCTCCAAAACATCCCATTGCAGATTCCATGAAAACAGTGTTAGCACACTGCTGAAGGAAAATAACAGTGTAACTCTGGGAGATGAATTCACACATTACAAAGCAGTTTCTCAGAAATCTTCTTTCTAGTTTGTATCTGAGGGTCATTAATTGTCCTCTTAGGCTTCAATGCCATACAAAATATGCTTTCTCAGATTACCATAAAACTGTGCTACGTAACTGATCCATGAAAAGAATCGTGTAACACTGTGAGATGAATTAACACAGCACAATGCAGTTTCTCAGAAAACTTCATTGAAGTTTTTACTTGAGGATATTACCTTTGTCACCATAGGCTTCAATGCGATCCAAAATGTCTCTTCTCAGATTCCCCAAAACAGTGCTAACATACTGCTCCATGAAAAGAATCATGCAACTGTGTGAGTTTAACTCACATATCACAAAGTAGTTTCTCGTAAAGCATCTTTCTAGTTTTTTCCGAGGTTATTTCCTTTGTCACCCTAAGCATCAATGCCTTATGAAATATCCTGTTGCAGATTCCAAGAAAAGAGAGTTAGCAAACTGCTCAATGGAAAGAAGAGTGTAATTCTGTGATATGAATTCACACATCACAAAGCAGTTTCTCAGATAGCTTGTTTTTGGTTTTTATCTGGGGATATTTCCTTTGTCATCATTGGTTTCAATGCACTAACAGATATCCTATTGCAGATTCCAAGGAAACAGTGTTAGCAAACCGCTCAATGAAAAGAATGGTGTAAATCCGTGAGATGAATTCACACATCACAAAGCAGTTTCTTCTTTCTAGTTTTTATCTGAAGGTAGTTAGTTTTTCACAATAGGCCTCAATGCACTCCTAAATATCCCTTTTCAGAGTCCACAAAAACAGTGTTAGGAAACTGCTCCATGAAAAGAAAGGTGTAACTCAGTGAGTTGAATTCAAACATCAGAAAGAACTTTCTCAGAAGGCTCCTTTCTAGTTTTTATTGGGGGATATTCCCTTTGCCAACATAGACTTTAATGCAATCCAAAATATCTCTTCTCAGATTCCCAAAAAATAGTGCTACCAAACTGATCCATGAAAAGAATCTTGTAACTCTGTGAGATGAATTAACACATCACAAAGCAGTTTCTCAGAAAGCTTCCTTGTACTTTTAATGTGAACATATTTCCTATGTTACCATAAGTTTCCATGCACTCTGAAATATCCCATTACAGATTCCATGAAAAGGGTATTAGCAAAATGCTCAATGAAAAGGACAGTGTAACATGGTGAGATGAATTCACACATCACAAATAAGTTTCTCAGAAACATTCATTCTAGTTTTTATTTGAGGACATTCCTTTTTTCACCACAGGCCTTAACACGCTTGGGGATATCCGTTTTCTGATTCCACAAAAACAGTTTTAGCAAACATCTATATTAAAAGAAAAGTGTAACTCTGTGAGGTTAATTCATGCATCACAAAGAAGTGTCTCAGAAAGCTTATTTCTAGCTGTATCTGAGGATATTTGCTTTGTCACATAGGCTTCAATGCGATCCCAATTATCCATTCTCAGTTTCCCCAAAAACAGTGCTACCAAACTGCTCCTGAAAAGAAAATGTAACTCTGTGTGATGAATTCACAAATCACAAAGCAATTTCTGAGAAGTCTTCTTTTTAGTTATTGTCTGAGGATATTTCTTTTACCAGTATAAGCTTCAATGCACTCCAAAATATCCCATTTCAGATTCAATGAAAATAGTGTTGTCAAACTGCTCAATCAAAAGAACTGTGTAGCCCTGTGAGATGAATTCACACATCACTTAGCGGTTTCTCAGAAAGCTTCTTTCTAGTTTTTATACGAGGGTATTTCCTTGGTCACCATTGGCTTCTATGTGCTCCCAAATATCCTATTGCTAATTTCACAAAAACAGTGTTATCAAACTGATCAATGAACAGAACGGTGTAACTCTGTCAGATGAATTCACATATCACAAAGTAGGTTCTCAGAAAGCTTATTTCCATTTTTTATCTGAGGATACTTCCTTTTGTACCATAAGCCTCAATGCACTCCCAAATATCCCTTTGCAGATTCCATGAAAAGAGTGTTAGCAAACTGCTCCATGAAAACAAAGGTGTGACTCTGTGAGATGAATTCACGAATCACAAAGAAGGGTGTCAGAAATATTCTTTCTAGTTTTTGTCTGAGGATGTTTACTTTACCACCATAAGCTTCAATGTGCTCCAAAATATCATATTGCAGATTCTACGAAAACAGTGTTACCAAACTGTTCAATGAAAAGAAGAGTGTAACTCTGTGAGGAGAATCCACACTTCACAATGCGGTTTTTCAGAAAGCTTCTTTCTAGTCTTTATATGAGGGTATTTTCTTTGTTACCATAAGCTTCAATGCACTCTGAAATATCCCATTGCAGATTCCAGAAAAACAGTGTTAGCAAACTGCTCAATGAAAAGAACAGGGCAATTCTGTGAGATGAATTCACACATTACAAAACAGTTTCTCAGAAAGTTTCTTTCTAGTTTTTATCTGAGGATATTTCCTTTCTCACCATAGGCTTCAATCCACACCCAAATATCCTTTTCCAGATACCACAAAAACAGTTTTCACCAGCTGTGCAATGAAAAGAACAGTGTAATACTGTGATATGAGTTCACACATAGCAAAGAAATTTCTCAGAAAGATTCTTTCTAGTTTTTATCTGAGGATATTTCCTTTGTCACTGTAGTCTTCAATGCAATCAGAAATATCCCTTCTCAGATTCCCAAAAAAACAGTGCTACCAATATGATCCATGAAAAGAATCATGTACCTCTGTGAGATGAATTCACACATCACAAAAAGTTTCTCAGAAAGCTTCTTTCAAGTTTTTATCTGAGGATATTTATTTTTTCACTAAAGGTCTCCATGTGTTCCCAAGTATTCCTTTGCAGATTCCACAAAAACAGTGTTGGCAGACGACTCCACAGAAACAAAAGTGTAACTCTGTGAGATGAATTCACACATCACAAAGCAGTTTCTCTGCAACCTTCTGTCTAGTTTTTATCTGAGGTGTTTCCTTTGTCACCATAGGCTTTAATGTCATCCATAGGCTTCAATGCCATCCAAAATATCCCTTCTCAGATTCCCCAAGAACAGTACTAAAAATCTGCTCCATGAAAAGTAAGTTGTACCCTGTGAGATGAATTCACAAATGTGAAAGCAGTTTCTCAGAAAGGTTCTTTCTGGTTTTTGTTCTAGAATAATTCCTTTGTCTCGATAGGCTTTAATGCACTCTCAAGTATCCTATTGCAGATTACACGAAAACAACTTTAGGAAACAGCTCAATGAAAAAAGAGTGTAACTGTGTGAGATGAGTTCACACATCAAAAAGAAGTTTCTCAGAAAGCTTCTTTCTAATTTTATCTGGGGGCATTTCCTTTGCCTCCATAAACTTCAAGGCGCTTCGAAGTTTCCCATTGCAGCTTCCAAGAAGACAGCATTAGCAAACTGCTCCAAGAACAGAACAGTGTAACTCTGTGAGATGAATTCACACATCACAAAGCAGTTTCTAAAAAAGCTTCTTTCTACTTTTTTTCTGAGGATATTTCCTTTTTTTGTCATATGCTTAAATATGCTCTCAGATATCCCTTTGCAAATTCCATGATAACAGTAGTAGCAAACTGTTCCATGAAAAGTAAGGTGTAACACTGTGAGATGAATTCACACTTCACAAAGAACTTTGTCAGAAAACTTCTTTCTAGTTTTCATCTTAGAATATTTCCTTTGTCATCGTAGGCTTCAATGCACTCTCAAGTATCTCATTGCACATTCCACGACAGCAGTGTTAACAAACAGCTCAAGGAGAAGAAAGGTGTAACTCTGTGAGATGAATTCACCCATCACAAAGCAGTTTCTCAGAGAGTGTCTTTCTAGTTTTTATCTGGGAACACTTTCTTTTTCACCATAGGCCTCAATGTGCTCCCAAATGTCCCTTTGCAGGTTCCACACAAACAGTGTTAGCAACCTGCTCCATGAAAAGGAAGCTAAAACTCTGTGAGATGAATTCACATATCATGAAGAAGTTTCTCAGGAAGCTTCTTTCTAGTTTTTATCTGAGGATATTTCGTTTGTCAACATAGGCTTCAATGTGATCCAAAATATCTCTTCTCAGGTTCCCCATAAGCAGTGCTACCAAACTGATCCATGAAAAGAATCGTGTATCTCAGTGAGATGAATTGAGACATCACAAAGCATTTTCTCAGAAAGCGTCTTTCTAGTTTTTGTCTGAGGATATTTCCTTTGTCACCATAAGCTTCAAAGAGCTCCTAAATATTCCATTGCAGTACAATGAAAACATGGTTTAGAAACTGCTCAATGAAAAGATCAGTGTAACTCTGTGAGATGAATTCAAACATCACATGCAGTTTCTCAGAAACATTCTTTCTAGTTTTTACATGAGAGTATTTGTTTTGTCACCATAAGCTTCACTGTGCTCCAAAATATCTCATTGCAGATTCCAAGAAAACAGTGTTAGCAAACTGCTCCATGAAAAGAAAGGTGTAACTCTGTGAAATGAATTCACACATCAGCAAGAAACTTCTCAAAAAACTTCTTTCTATTTTTTGTCTGTGGATATTCAATTTGTCACCATTGGCTTCAATGCTTTACAAATTATCCCTTCTCAGATGCCCCAAAAACAGTGCTAACAAACTGATCCAGGAAAAGAGTGGTGTAACTCTCTGATAAGAATTCACAAATCCCAAATCAGTTTCTAAGAAAGCTTCTTTCAGGTTTTTATCTGAGGATAATTCCTTTGTCACCGTAGGCTTCAATGCACTCCAAAATATCCTATTGCAGATTCCAAGAAAACAGTGATCTCAAACTGCTCAATGAAAAGAACAGTGTAACTCTGTAAGATGAATTCACACATCACAAGGCAGTTTCTCAGAAAGTTTCTTTCTAGTTTTTATCTGAGGCTATTTCCTTTTTTACCATAGGCCTCAATGCTCTCCCAAACAACCCTTTGCAGATTCCGTGAAAACCGTGTTAGCAAACTGCTCCATGAAAAGAAATGTGTAACTCTGTGAGATGAATTCACAGATCACAAAGAAGTTTCTCAGAAAATTCTTTCTAATTTTTATCTTTGGATATTTCCTTTGTCACTGTAGACTTCAATGCAATCCAAAATATTCCCTCGAAGATTCCCCAAAAAGAGTGCTACCAAACTTGCCATGAAAAGAATCATGTAACTCTGTACGATGAATTCACAAAGCACAAATCAGTTTCTCAGAAAGCTTCTTTCTAGTTTTTGTCTGAGAATATTTCCTTTTTCACCATAGGCCTCAATTCGCTCACGAATATACGTTTGCAGATTCCACGAAAATGGTGTGCAAACTGCTCCATGAAAAGTAAGGTGAAAATCTGTGAGATTAATTCACACATCCCAAAGCAGTTTCTCAGAAAGCTTCTTTTTGGTTTCTATCTGAAGATATTTCCTTTGTCACAGTAGGCTTCAATGAGCTCCCAAGTACACTATCGCAGATTCCTCAAAAACAGTGTTAGCAAACTGCTGCAAGAAAAGAATCATGTAACACTGTCACATGAATTCACACATCACAAAGCAGTTTCTCGGAAAGTTTCTTCCTTGTTTTTATCTGAGGACGTTTCCTTAATCACCATAGACCTCAATGCACTCCCAAATACCCCTTTACAGATTACATGAAAAGAATGTGATGAAACAGCTCAATGAAAGGGATGGTGTAACTCTGTGAAATGAATTCACAAATAAAAAGTAGTTTCTCAGAAAGCTTCTGTCTACTTTTTGTCTGAGGATGTTTTCTTTGTCGCCATAAGCTTCAATACTCTCCAAATAATCCCCTTGCAGATTCCAAGAAAACAGTGTTAGCAAACTGATCACTGAAAAGAACAGTGTAACTTTGTGAGATGAGCTCACACATCACAAAGCAGTTTCTCAGAAGGCTTCTTTGTTTTTTATGTGAGGATGTTCCCTTTGTAACCATAGGCTTCAATGAGCTCATATATGTCCTCTTGCAGATTCCACGAAACCAGTGTTATCAACAGCTCAATGAAAAGAACAGTGTAACTCAGTGAGATGAAATCATACATCACAAAGCAGCTTCTCAGAAAGCTTCATTCTAGTTTTTCTCTGAGGATATTTAGTTTTTCACTATAGCCCTCAATGCGCTTCCAAATATCCCTTTGCAGATTGCAAAAAAACAGTGTTAGTTAACGTCTCCATGTAAAGAAAGGTGCAACTCTGTGAGATGTATTCACACATCACAGAGAACTTTCTCAGAAACCTTCTTTCTAGTGTCTATCTGATGATATTTCCTTTGTCAAAATAGGCTTCAATGCAATCCAAAATATCCCTTCTCAGATTCCCCAAAAACCACACGGATTCATGAAAAGAATCGTGTAACACTGTGAGATGAATGAACACATCACAAAGTGATTTCTCAGAAAGCTTCTTTCTGCTTTTTCTACGAGTATATTTCCTATGACAGCATAAGCTTCAATGCGCTCCAAAAAATCCCATTGCTGATTCATAGAAAACAGTGTAGGCAAACTGCTTAATAAAAAGAACAGTGTGACACTCTGGGATGAATTCACACATCACAAAACAGTTTCTCAGACAGCTTCGTTGTAGTTTTTGTCTGAGGATATTTCCTTTGTAACCATAGGCTTCAATGCAATCCTAAATTCCTGTTGGAGATTCCACGAAAACAGTGTTAGTGAAGTGCTCCATGAAAGGAAAGCTGTTATTCTGTGAGATGAATTCACACATCACAAAGCAGTTTCTCATAAAGCTTCTTTCTAGTTTTTATCTGAGGATATTTCCTTTGTCAGCATAGGCTTCAATGCGATCCAAAATATCCCTTCTCAGATTCCCCAAATAGAGTGTTGCCAAACTGATCCATGAAAAGAATCGTGTAATTCTGTGAGTTGAATTCACACATCACAAAGCAGTTTCTTAGAAAGCTTTCTACGTTTTATATGAGGATAATTTGTTTTCACCATAGGCTTCAATGCGATCCAAATATCTCTCTTCAGATTCCCTAGAAAAAGTGCTACCAAACTGCTCCAAGAAAAGAATTGTGAATCTCTAGGAGATTAATTCTCAAACCCCAAAGCAGGTTGTCAAAAAACTTCTTTATAGTTTTTGTCTGAGGATATTTCCTTTTTCACCATAGTCTTCAACACCCTCACCAATATCCCTTTGCAGATTCCATGCAAATGGTGTTAGCAATCTGCTAAATGAAATGTGTAAATCTGAGAGATGAATCCACACTTCACAAAGAAGTTTCTCAGAAAGATTCTTTTTGGGTTTTGCTGAGGAAATTTCCTTTCTCACACTAGCCTTCAATGCACTCCAACATAACCTACTGCAGATTCCACAGAAACAGTGTTAGCAAACTGCTCCAAGGAAAGAATCCTGTAACTATGTGAGATGAATTCACACATCCCTAACAGTTTCTCAGAAAGTTTCTTTTTGGTTTATCAATGAGATTATTTCCTTTATCATCATAGGCTTCAATGCACTCCCAAATATCCTATTGAAGATTCCACGAAAACAGTGGTATAAAACTACTCAATGAAAAGAATGGTGTAACTATGCAAGATGAATTGACACATCACAAAGCAGTTTCTCAGAAAACATGTCTTTGGTTTTTCTGTGAGAATATTTCCTTTGTCACCATAAGCTTCACTGCAATAAGACATATCAGAGTGCAGATTCCAAGATAACACTGTAAACAAACTGCTCCATGCAAAGATCATTGTAACACTGTGAGTTGAATTCACACATCATGAAGCAGTTTCTCAGAAAGCTTCCTTCTAGTTTTCATCTGAGGATATTTCTTTTCTCACCATAGACCTCAATGCACTCCCCAATATCCCTTTGTAGATTGCATGACAACAGTGTTAGCAAGATGCTCCATGAAAATAGAGGTGTAACTCTGTGAGATGAATTCAGATATCACAAAGAAATTTCTCAGAAAGCTTCTTTCTAGTTTTATCTGAGGATATTTCCTTTGTCACCCTAGCCTTCAAAGAGATCCAAAATATTCTTTCTCAGATAACCTAAAAACAGTGCTACCAAACTGATCCATGGAAAGAATCGTGTAACTCTGTGAGATGAATTATCATATCACAAAGTGGTTTCTCAGAAAGCTTCTTTCCAGTTTTTCTATGAAGATATTTCCTTTTTCAAACTAAGCTTCAATGCACAAAAATAACAGATTGCAGATTCTAAAAAAATAGTGTTAGCAAGCTGTTCAATGAAAAGAAAAGTGTAACTCTGTGAGATGAATTCACGTATCAAAAAGGAGTTTCTCAGAAAGAATATTTCTAGTTTCTAACTCAGGATATTTCTTTGTCACCATACTCCTCAATATGCTTCCAAATATACCTTTGTAGATTTCCCAAAAACAGTGTTAGAAAACTGCTTCATGAAAGGAAGGGTCTAATTCTGTGAGATGAATTCACACATCAGAAAGAAGTTTCTCAGAAAACTTCTTTCTAGTTTTTCTCTTTGGATATTTCCTTTGTCACCATAGGCTTCAGTGTGCTCCCAAATATCCTATTGCAGATTCCAGGAATATAGTGTTATCAAACTGTTCAATGAATATAACAGTGTAACTCTGTGAGATGAATTCACACATCACAAAGTAGTTTCTCAGAAAGCTTCTTTCTGGTTTTTATTTGAGGATAATTCCTTCTTCACCATATTCCTCAATGCACTACCGAATATCCCATTGCCGATTAAATGAAAAAAGTTTTAGCCAACTTCTCAATGAAAAGAATGGTGCAACTCTGCGAGATAAATTCACATATCACAAAGCACTTTCTCAGAAAGTTTCCTTTTGGTTTTTACCTGAGGATATTTCCTTTTTCACCATATTCTTCAAAACACTCCCAAGTATCCTATTACAGATTCCATGAAACCAGTGTTATCACATTGTTCAATGAAAAGAACAGTGTAACTCTGTGAGATGAATTCGCACATCACCATGCAGTTTCTCAGAAAGCTTCTTTCTAGTTTTTATGAAGATATTTCGTTTTTTACTCTAGGCCTCAATGTGCTTCCAAACATCCATTTTCAGATTCCACAAAAACAGTGTTAGCAAACTGCTCTATGAAAAGAAACGTGTAACTCTGTGAGAAAAATTCACACATCACAAAGAAATTACTCAGAAAGCTTCTTTCTAATTTTTATCTGAGGATATTTCCTTTCTTAACATAGGCTTCAAGGCCATCCAAAATATCCCTTCTCAGATTCCCCAAAAACGGTACTACCAAACTGACCCATGAAAAGAATCATGTAACTCTGTGAGATGAATTAACACATGACAAAGCAGTATCTCAGAAAACTTCTTTCTAGTTTTTGTCTGAGGATATTTCCTTTGTCACTATAAGGTTCAACATGATCTGAAATATCCAATTGCAAACAACAAGAAAGCAGTCTTAGCAAACTACTCAAAGAAAAGAAAAGTGTACCCCTGTGAGATTAATTCCCACATCACAAAGCAGTTTCTCAGAAAGCTTCTTTTTGTTTTTTTTCTGAGAATATTTCCTTTGTCACCATATGCTTCAATGAGCTCCAAATATCCTATTGCAGATTCCACGAAAACAGTGTTATCAAACTGCTGAATGCTAAGAACCGTGTAATTCTGTGTGATGAATTCACACATCACAAAGCAGTTTCTCATAAAATTTCTTTCTGGTTTTTATCTGAGGATATTTCCTTTTTCACCATAGGCCTCAATGCGTGCCCAAATATCCCTTTGCAAATTCCATGAAACCAGTGCTACCAAATTGCTCCATGAAAAGAAACGTGAAACACAGTGAAGTGAATTCAAACATCACAAAGTAGTTTCTCAGAAACTTCTTTCTAGTTTTTATCTAGGATAATTTCTTTGTCACCATAGGCTTCAATGTGATCCAAAATATCCTTTCTCAGATTCCCCAAAAACAGTGCTGTCAAACTGCTCAATGAAAAGAATAGTTAACTCTGTGAGATGAATTCACAAATTACAAAGCAGTTTCTCAGAAAGTTTCTTTCTAGTTTTTATCTGAGGATATTTCCTTTGTCACCATAGACTTCAATGCGATACAAAATATCCCTTCTCAGATATTCCAAAAACAGTGTTACCAAATTCCTTCATGAACTGAATCATGCAACTCTGTGAAATGAATTACCACATCACAAAGCAGTTTCTCAGAAAGCTTCTCTCTAGTTTTTATATGAGGATATTTCCTTTTTCACCATAGGCCTCAATGCACTACCAATATCCCTTTGCAGATTCCACGAAAACAGGGTTAACACAATGTTCCATGAACACAGAGGGGTAACTCTGTGAGATGAATTCACACATCACAAAAGCCTTTCTCAGAGAGCTTCTTTCTAGTTTTTATCTAAGGATAATTTCTTTGTCACCCTAGGCTTCAATGCTATCCAAAATATCCCTACTCGGATACCCCAGAAACAGTGCTAAAAAATTGATTCATGAAAAAAATAGTGTAACTCTGTGAGATGAATTGACACATCACAAAGCGGTTTCTCAGAAAGCTTCTTTCTAGTTTTTATATGAATGTATTTCCTTTGTCACCTTAAGCTTCAGTATGCTCCAAAGTATCCCATTGCAGATTCCTAGAAGGCAGTGTTAGAAAACTTCTCTCTAGTTTTAATCTGAAGATATTTTCTTTTTCACAATAAGCCTCAGGGTGCTCCCAATTATACCTGTGCAGATTCCACTAAAACAGTGTTAGCAACCTGCTCCATGAAAAAAAAGGTGTAACTATGTGATACGAATTCACAAATCACAAAGAAGTTCCTTGAAAGCTTCTTCCTAGTTTTAATCTGAGGATATTTCCTTTGACACCATAGGCTTCAAAGTGATCCAAAATATCCCTTCTCAGATTCCCCAAAAGCAGTGCTATCAATCTGATCCTTTGAAAGCCTCGTGTGACTCTGTGAGATGAATTCACATATCAAAAGAAGTTTCTCAGAGAGCTTCTTTCTAGTTTTTATCTGAGCATATTTCTTTTTTCACTATAGGCCTCAAAGTGCTCCCAAATATCCCTTTGCAGATTCCACGTAAACAGTGTTAGCAAACTGCTCCATGAAAGGAAAGGTGTAATTCTGTGAGATGATTCACTCATCACAAAGAACTATTTCAGAAAGCTTCTTTCTAGTTTTTTTCTGAGGATAGCTGCTTTGCCACCTGAAGCTTCAAAGTACTCCAAAATATCATATTGCAGATTCCACGAAAACAGTGTTAGCAAACAGTTCCATGAAAAGATAGGTGTAAATCTGTGAGATGAGTGAGATGACTTCATACATCACAAAGCAATTTCTCAGATAGCTTCTATTTTTTTTTTTTCCAGAATATTTCCTTTGTCACAATAGGCTTCAATGCAATTCAAAATATCCCTTCTCAGATTCCCCAAAAAACAGTACTACCAAACTGCTCCATGAAAATAAAGGTGTAAATGTGTGAGATGAATTCACACATCTCTAAGAACTTTCTCAGAAAGCTTCTTTCTAGTTTGTATCTTGTTTTATTCCTTTTTTTCTCATAGGCTTCAATGTGATCCAAACCAATCGTTCTCAGATTCCCCAAAACAGTCTATCAAACTGATCCATGAAAATAATCGTATAACTCTGTGAGATGAATTAACACATCATAAAGCAGTTTCTCGGAAAGTATCTTTCTAATTATTGTCTGAGGATATTTCCTTATTCACAATAAGTTTCAATGTGTCCCAAAATATTCCATTGCAGATTCCAAGAAAATAGTGTTAACAAATTACTCAATGAAAAGAACAGTGTAACTGTTTGCAATGAATTTCCACATCACAAAGCAGTTTCTCAGAAAGCTTCCTTTTTGTTTTTATCTGAGGATATTTCCTTTGTCATCATAGGCTTCAAATCACTCCCAAATATCCTATTGCAGATTCCACAAAAGCAGGGTTATCGAACTGCTCAATGAAAAGAATGGTGTAGCTCTGTGAGATGAATTCACATATCACAAATAACTTTATCAGAAAGCTTATTTCTAGTTATTATCTGAGGATTTTTCCATTGTCACCATAGGCTTCAACTTGATCCAAAATATACCTTCTCAGATTCCCCAAAAACAGTGCTACCAAAGTGATCCATGACAAGGATTGTGTATGTCTGGGAGATGAATTAACAAATCAGAAATCAGTTTCTCAGAACGCTTCTTTCTATTTTGTATATGATACTATTTTGTTTGTCACTGTAAGTTTCAAGGCACTCCAAAATATCCCATTGCAGATTCCAAGGAAACAGTGTTAGCAAACTGCTCAATGAAAAGAACAGTGTAACTCTTTGAGGTGAATTGACACAATACAGTGCAGTTTTTCCAAAAGGTTTTTTTGGTTTTTATCTGAGGATATTTCCTTTGTCACAACAGGCTTCAATGCACTTTCAAGCATCCTATTGCAGATTCCACGAGAAAAGTGTTATCAAACTGCTCATTGAACAGAATGGTGTAGCTCAGTGTGTTGAATTCACACATAACAATGCAGACTCTCAGAGAGCTTCTCTCTCATTTTTCCTGAGGATTTTCCTTTTTCACTATAGGCCTCAATGCACTCCAAAATGTCCCTTTGCAGATTCCACGAAAACAGTGTTAGCAAACTGACCCTTAAAGAGAAAGGTGTAATTCTGGGAGGTGCATTCACACATCACAAAGAAGTTTCTCAGAAAGCTTCTTTTCAGTTATTATCTGAGGATATTTCCTTAGTCACTGTAGGCTTCAATGTGATCCAAAATATCCCTTCTCAGACTCCCCAAAAACCGTGCTACCAAACTGATCCATGAAAAGTATTGTGTAATGGTGTGTGATGAATTAACACCTCACAAAGTGGTTTCTCTGATAGCTTCTTTCTAATTTTTATATGAGGATATTTTCTTTGTCATCAGAAGCTTTAATGCACTCCAAAATATCCCTTTGTAGATTCCAAGAAAACAGTGTTAGGAAACTGCTCAATGAAGAGAACAGTGTAACTCTGTGAGATGATTTCACACATCACAAAGCACTTTCTCAGAAAGCTTCCTCTTGGTTTTTATCTGTGGATATTTCCTTTGTCACCATAGGCTTAAATGCACTCCCATATATCCTATTGCAGATTCCACAAAAGCTGTGTTGTCAACTGCTCATTGAAAAGAATGGTGTAACTGTTTGAGATGAATTCACACAGCACAAAGCAGTTTCTCAGAATGCTTCTTTCTACTTTTTTTCTGAGGATATTTCTTTTTTCACTGTAGGCCTCAATGCACTCCCAAATATCCCCTTGTGGTTTCAACAAAAACAGTGATACCGAACTGCTCCACAAAAATTAAGGTGTATCTCTGTTAGATGAATTCACACATCACAAAACACTCTCTCTGAAAGCTTCTTTATAGTTTTTTTTTTTTTTTTTTTTTTAAATTTATTTATTATTATTATACTTTAAGTTGTAGGGTACATGTGCATAACGTGCAGGTTTGTTACATATGTATACTTGTGCCATGTTGCTGTACTGCACCCATCAACTCGTCATTTACATCAGGTATAACTCCCAACGCAATCCCTCCCCCCTCCCCCCTCCCCATGATAGGCCCCGGTGTGTTATGTTCCCCTTCCTGAGTCCGAGTGATCTCATTGTTCAGTTCCCACCTATGAGTGAGAACATGCGGTGTTTGGTTTTCTGTTCTTGCGATAGTTTGCTAAGAATGATGGATTCCAGCTGCATCCAAGTCCCTACAAAGGACTCAAACTCATCCTTTTTTATGGCTGCATAGTATTCCATGGTGTATATGTGCCACATTTTCTTAATCCAATCTGTCACTGATGGACATTTGGGTTGATTCCAAGTCTTTGCTATTGTGAATAGTGCTGCAATAAACATACGTGTGCATGTGTCTTTATAGCAGCATAATTTATAATCCTTTGGGTATATACCCAGTAATGGGATGGCTGGGTCATATGGTACATCTAGTTCTAGATCCTTGAGGAATCGCCATACTGTTTTCCATAATGGTTGAACTAGTTTACAATCCCACCAACAGTGTAAAAGTGTTCCTATTTCTCCACATCCTCTCCAGCACCTGTTGTTTCCTGACTTTTTAATGATTGCCATTCTAACTGGTGTGAGATGGTATCTCATTGTGGTTTTGATTTGCATTTCTCTGATGGCCAGTGATGATGAGCATTTTTTCATGTGTCTGTTGGCTGTATGAATGTCTTCTTTTGAGAAATGTCTGTTCATGTCCTTTGCCCACTTTTTGATGGGGTTGTTTGTTTTTTTCTTGTAAATTTGTTTGAGTTCTTTGTAGGTTCTGGATATTAGCCCTTTGTCAGATGAGTAGATTGCAAAAATTTTTTCCCATTCTGTAGGTTGCCTGTTCACTCTGATGGTAGTGTCTTTTGCTGTGCAGAAGCTCTTTAGTTTAATGAGATCCCATTTGTCAATTTTGGCTTTTGCTGCTGTTGCTTTTGGTGTTTTAGACATGAAATCTTTGCCCATGCCTATGTCCTGAATGGTACTACCTAGGTTTTCCTCTAGGATTTTTATGGTATTAGGTCTAACATTTAAGTCTCTAATCCATCTTGAATTAATTTTCGTATAAGGAGTAAGGAAAGGATCCAGTTTCAGCTTTCTACTTATGGCTAGCCAATTTTCCCAGCACCATTTATTAAATAGGGAATCCTTTCCCCATTTCTTGTTTCTCTCAGGTTTGTCAAAGATCACATGGCTGTAGATGTGTGGTATTATTTCTGAGGACTCTGTTCTGTTCCATTGGTCTATATCTCTGTTTTGGTACCAGTACCATGCTGTTTTGATTACTGTAGCCTTGTAGTATAGTTTGAAGTCAGGTAGCGTGATGCCTCCAGCTTTGTTCTTTTGACTTAGGATTGTCTTGGAGATGCGGGCTCTTTTTTGGTTCCATATGAACTTTAAAGCAGTTTTTTCCAATTCTGTGAAGAAAGTCATTGGTACCTTGATGGGGATGGCATTGAATCTATAAATAACCTTGGGCAGTATGGCCATTTTCACGATATTGATTCTTCCTATCCATGAGCATGGTATGTTCTTCCATTTGTTTGTGTCCTCTTTTATTTCACTGAGCAGTGGTTTGTAGTTCTCCTTGAAGAGGTCCTTTACATCCCTTGTAAGTTGGATTCCTAGGTATTTCATTCTCTTTGAAGCAATTGTGAATGGAAGTTCATTCCTGATTTGGCTCTCTGTTTGTCTGTTACTGGTGTATAAGAATGCTTGTGATTTTTGCACATTAATTTTGTATCCTGAGACTTTGCTGAAGTTGCTTATCAGCTTAAGGAGATTTTGGGCTGAGACAATGGGGTTTTCTAAATATACAATCATGTCATCTGCAAACAGGGACAATTTGACTTCTTCTTTTCCTAACTGAATACCCTTGATTTCTTTCTCTTGCCTGATTGCCCTAGCCAGAACTTCCAACACTATGTTGAATAGGAGTGGTGAGAGAGGGCATCCCTGTCTTGTGCCAGTTTTCAAAGGGAATTTTTCCAGTTTTTGCCCATTCAGTATGATATTGGCTGTGGGTTTGTCATAAATAGCTCTTATTATTTTGAGGTACGTTCCATCAATACCGAATTTATTGAGCGTTTTTAGCATGAAAGGCTGTTGAATTTTGTCAAAAGCCTTTTCTGCATCAATTGAGATAATCATGTGGTTCTTGTCTTTGGTTCTGTTTATATGCTGGATTATGTTTATTGATTTGCGAATGTTGAACCAGCCTTGCATCCCAGGGATGAAGCCCACTTGATCATGGTGGATAAGCTTTTTGATGTGTTGCTGAATCCGGTTTGCCAGTATTTTATTGAGGATTTTTGCATCGATGTTCATCAGGGATATTGGTCTAAAATTCTCTTTTTTTGTTGTGTCTCTGCCAGGCTTTGGTATCAGGATGATGTTGGCCTCATAAAATGAGTTAGGGAGGATTCCCTCTTTTTCTATTGCTTGGAATAGTTTCAGAAGGAATGGTACCAACTCCTCCTTGTACCTCTGGTAGAATTCAGCTGTGAATCCATCTGGTCCTGGACTTTTTTTGGTTGGTAGGCTATTAATTGTTGCCTCAATTTCAGAGCCTGCTATTGGTCTATTCAGGGATTCAACTTCTTCCTGGTTTAGTCTTGGAAGAGTGTAAGTGTCCAGGAAATTATCCATTTCTTCTAGATTTTCCAGTTTATTTGCGTAGAGGTGTTTATAGTATTCTCTGATGGTAGTTTGTATTTCTGTGGGGTCGGTGGTGATATCCCCTTGATCATTTTTAATTGCGTCGATTTGATTCTTCTCTCTTTTCTTCTTTATTAGTCTGGCTAGTGGTCTGTCAATTTTGTTGATCTTTTCAAAAAACCAACTCCTGGATTCATTGATTTTTTGGAGGGTTTTTTGTGTCTCTATCTCCTTCAGTTCTGCTCTGATCTTAGTTATTTCTTGCCTTCTGCTAGCTTTCGAATGTGTTTGCTCTTGCTTCTCTAGTTCTTTTAATTGCGATGTTAGAGTGTCAATTTTACATCTTTCCTGCTTTCTCTTGTGGGCATTTAGTGCTATAAATTTCCCTCTACACACTGCTTTAAATGTGTCCCAGAGATTCTGGTATGTTGTATCTTTGTTCTCATTGGTTTCAAAGAACATCTTTATTTCTGCCTTCATTTCGTTATGTACCCAGTAGTCATTCAGGAGCAGGTTGTTCAGTTTCCATGTAGTTGAGCGGTTTTGAGTGAGTTTCTTAGTCCTGAGTTCTAGTTTGATTGCACTGTGGTCTGAGAGACAGTTTGTTATAATTTCTGTTCTTGTACATTTGCTGAGGAGTGCTTTACTTCCAATTACGTGGTCAATTTTGGAGTAAGTATGATGTGGTGCTGAGAAGAATGTATATTCTGTTGATTTGGGGTGGAGAGTTCTATAGATGTCTATTAGGTCTGCTTGCTGCAGAGATGAGTTCAATTCCTGGATATCCTTGTTAACTTTCTGTCTCGTTGATCTGTCTAATGTTGACAGTGGAGTGTTGAAGTCTCCCATTATTATTGTATGGGAGTCTAAGTCTCTTTGTAAGTCTCTAAGGACTTGCTTGATGAATCTGGGTGCTCCTGTATTGGGTGCATATATATTTAGGATAGTTAGCTCTTCCTGTTGAATTGATCCCTTTACCATTATGTAATGTCCTTCTTTGTCTCTTTTGATCTTTGATGGTTTAAAGTCTGTTTTATCAGAGACTAGTATTGCAACCCCTGCTTTTTTTTGTTCTCCATTTGCTTGGTAAATCTTCCTCCATCCCTTTATTTTGAGCCTATGTATGTCTCTGCGTGTGAGATGGGTCTCCTGAATACAGCAGACTGATGGGTCTTGACTCTTTATCCAGTTTGCCAGTCTGTGTCTTTTAATTGGAGCATTTAGTCCATTTACATTTAAGGTTAAGATTGTTATGTGTGAACTTGATCCTGCCATTATGATATTAACTGGTTATTTTGCTCATTAGTTGATGCAGTTTCTTCCTAGCCTCAATGGTCTTTACATTTTGGCATGTTTTTGCAATGGCTGGTACCGGTTGTTCCTTTCCATGTTTAGTGCTTCCTTCAGGGTCTCTTGTAAGGCAGGCCTAGTGGTGACAAAATCTCTAAGCATTTGCTTATCTGTAAAGTATTTTATTTCTCCTTCACTTATGAAACTTAGTTTGGCTGGATATGAAATTCTGGGTTTAAAATTCTTTTCTTTAAGAATGTTGAATATTGGCCCCCACTCTCTTCTGGCTTGTAGAGTTTCTGCTGAGAGATCTGCTGTTAGTCTGATGGGCTTCCCTTTGTGGGTAACCCGACCTTTCTCTCTGGCTGCCCTTAAGATTTTTTCCTTCATTTCAACTTTGGTGAATCTGGCAATTATGTGTCTTGGAGTTGCTCTTCTCGAGGAGTATCTTTGTGGCGTTCTCTGTATTTCCTGGATTTGAATGTTGGCCTGCCCTACTAGGTTGGGGAAGTTCTCCTGGATGATATCCTGAAGAGTGTTTTCCAACTTGGTTCCATTTTCCCCCTCACTTTCAGGCACCCCAATCAGACGTAGATTTGGTCTTTTTACATAATCCCATACTTCTTGCAGGCTTTGTTCATTTCTTTTTCTTCTTTTTTCTTTTGGTTTCTCTTCTCGCTTCATTTCATTCATTTGGTCCTCAATCGCTGATACTCTTTCTTCCAGTTGATCGAGTCGGTTACTGAAGCTTGTGCATTTGTCACGTATTTCTCGTGTCATGGTTTTCATCTCTTTCATTTCGTTTATGACCTTCTCTGCATTAATTACTGTAGCCATCAATTCTTCCACTTTTTTTTCAAGATTTTTAGTTTCTTTGCGCTGGGTACGTAATTCCTCCTTTAGCTCTGAGAAATTTGATGGACTGAAGCCTTCTTCTCTCATCTCGTCAAAGTCATTCTCCGTCCAGCTTTGATCCGTTGCTGGCGATGAGCTGCGCTCCTTTGCCGGGGGAGATGCGCTCTTATTTTTTGAATTTCCAGCTTTTCTGCCCTGCTTTTTCCCCATCTTTGTGGTTTTATCTGCCTCTGGTCTTTGATGATGGTGATGTACTGATGGGGTTTTGGTGTAGGTGTCCTTCCTGTTTGATAGTTTTCCTTCTAACAGTCAGGACCCTCAGCTGTAGGTCTGTTGGAAATTGCTTGAGGTCCACTCCAGACCCTGTTTGCCTGGGTATCAGCAGCAGAGGCTGCAGAAGATAGAATATTTCTGAACAGCGAGTGTACCTGTCTGATTCTTGCTTTGGAAGCTTCCTCTCAGGGGTGTACTCCTCCCTGTGAGGTGTGGGGTGTCAGACTGCCCCTAGTGGGGGATGTCTCCCAGTTAGGCTACTCAGGGGTCAGGGACCCGCTTGAGCAGGGAGTCTGTCCCTTCTCAGATCTCAACCTCCGTGTTGGGAGATCCAGTGCTCTCTTCAAAGCTGTCAGACAGAGTCGTTTGCGTCTGTGCAGAGGTGTCTGTGTGTCTTAGTTTACTGTGCCCTGTCCCCAGAGGTGGAGTCTACAGAGACAGGCAGGTTTCCTTGAGCTGCTGTGAGCTCCACCCAGTTCGAGCTTCCCAGCAGCTTTGTTTACCTACTTAAGCCTCAGCAATGGCGGGCGCCCCTCCCCCAGCCTCGCTGCTGCCTTGCCGGTAGATCACAGACGGCTGCGCTAGCAACCAGGGAGGCTCCGTGGGTGTGGGAACCTCCCGGCCAGGTGTGGGATATGATCTCCTGGTGTGCCTGTTTCCTAAAGCGCAGTATTGGGGTGGGAGTTACCCGATTTTCCAGGTGTTGTGTGTCTCACTTCCCCTGGCTAGGAAAAGGGACTCCCTTCCCCCTTGCGCTTCCCAGGTGAGGCAATGCCTCGCCCTGCTTCAGCTCTCGCTGGTCGGGCTGCAGCAGCTGACCAGCTCCGATCGTCCGGCACTCCCCAGTGAGATGAACCCAGTACCTCAGTTGAAAATGCAGAAATCACCGGTCTTCTGTGTCGCTCGCGCTGGGAGTTGGAGACTGGAGCTGCTCCTATTCGGCCATCTTGCTCCGCCCTCCTCTTTATAGTTTTTATCTGAGGATATTTCTTTAGTCACCATAAGCTTCAATGAGATCCAAAATATCCCTTCTAATATTCCCAAAAAGAGTGCTACCAAACTGATCCTTGAAAAGAATCATGTAACTCTGTGAAATGAATTAACACAACACAAAGCGGTTTCTCTGAAAACTTGTTTTTGATTATTATCTGATTATATTTTCATTGTCACAATAGGCTTCAAAGCGCTCCCAAATATCCTATTGCAGAATCCATGAAAATCGAGTTTTCAAACTGCTCAATGAGAATAATGGTCTAACTCTGTGAGATAAATACAAACATCACAATGCAGTTTCACAGAAAGTTTCTTTCCAGTTTTTATATGAGGATATTTCCTTTTTCACCATAGGTCTCATTGCACTCCCAAATATCCCACTGCAGATTCCATGAAAACAGTGTTTACAAACTGCTCCATGAAAAGAAAGATGTAACTCTGTGAGTTGAATTCACACATCACAAAGCAGTTTCTCAGAAAATTTCTTTGTAGTTTTTATCTGAGGGGATTTCCATTTTCACAATAGTCCTCAATATGTTCCCAAATATCCCTTTGGAAATTCTACGAAATAGTGTTAGCAAATGTCTCCATGTAAAGAAAGGTGTAACTCTGTGAGATTAGTGTGCACATCACAAAGAACTTTCTCAGAAAGCTTCTTTCTAGTTTTTATCTGAGGATATTTCTTTTTTCACTATGGAACTCAATGCCATCCCAAGTATCACTTTGTAGATTCCAAGAAACCAGTGTTAGCAAAGTGCTCAATGAAAAGAACGGTGTAACTCTGTGAGATGAATTCACACATCACAAAGCAGTATCACAGAAAGCTTCTTTCTAGTTTTTATCTGAGGATATTTCCTTATTTATTGTATTCCACAATGCACTGCCAAATGTAACTGCAGATACCAAGAAAACAGTGTTACCAAACTGCTCAATGAATAGAACAGCGTAACTCTGTGAGTCGAATTCAAACATCACAAAAAAGTTTCTCAGAAAGCTTCTTTCTAGTTTTTATCTGAGGATTTTTCCTTTTTTACTATAGGCCTAAATGCACTCCCAAATATCCCAGTGCAGATTAAACGGAAACTGTGAAAATCAACTGCTGCATGAAAGGAAAGGTGTAACTCTGTGAGATGAATTCAAACATCAGAAAGACCTTTCTCAGAAAGCTTCTTTCTGGTTTTTATCTAAGTATATTTCCTTTTTCAATATAGGCTTCAATGCACTCCCAAATATCCCTTTGCAGAATCCACGAAAACAGTGTTAGCAAACTTCTCCATGAAAAGAAAGGTGTAACTCTGTGAGATGAATTCACACATCACAAAGGACTTTCTCACAAAGCTTTTTCCTAGTTTTTGTCTAAGGATACTCCCTTTGTCATCGTAGGCTTCAATCTGATTCAAAATATCCCTTCTCAGATTCCCCAAAAACGGTGCTACAAAAATGCTCCATGAGAAGATTTGTGGAACTCTGTGAGATAAATTCACGAATCACAAAGCAGTTTCTCAAAAAGTTTCTTTCTAGTTTTTGTTTGAGGATAGTTCCTTTGTCATCATAAGCTTCAATGAGCTCTGAAATATCCCTTTGCAGACTCCAAGAAAACAGTGTTAGTAAACTTCTCAATGAAAGGAACAGTTTAACTCTGTAAGATGAATTCACACATCACAAAACAGTTTCTCAGTAAGCTTCTTTCTCGTTATTATCTGAAGATATTTTCTTTTTCACCCTAGGCCTCAATGTGTTATTAAATATCCCTTTGCAGATTCCACGAAAACTGTGTTAGCAACCTGCTCCATGAAAAGAAATGTGTAACTCTGTGAGATGAATTCAAACAGGGCAAAGAACTTTCCCAGAAAGCTTCATTCTAGTTTCTATATGAAGATATTTCCTTTGCCACCATACAAGTTAATGTGATCCAAAATACCCCTTCTCAGATTCCCGAAAAAGAGTGCTACCTAACTGATCCACGAAAAGAATCATGTAGCTTTGTGAGATGAATTAACATATCACAAAGCAGTTTGTGAGAAAGCTTCTTTCTAGTTTTTATATGAAAATATTTCCTTTGTCACCATAAGCTTCAGTGTGCTCAGAAATATCCCATTGCAGACTCCCAAAAAGAGTTTTAGCAAACTGTTCAATGAAAAGTACAGTGTAACTCTGTGGTATGAATTCACACATCACAAAGCAGTTTCACAGAAACCTACTTTATAGTTAATATCTGAGGATATTTTCTTTTTCACCATAGGCCTCACTGTGCTCCCAAATATCCCTTTGCAGATTCCACGCAAACAGTGTTAACAAACTGCTGCATGAAAAAGAAAGGTAAAACTCTGTGCGATAAATTCACAAATCAAAGAAACTTTCTCAGAAAGCTTATTTCTAGATTTTATCTGGGGAAAAAAGTACAGTGTACCTCTGTGAGATGAATTCACACATCAGAAAGCAGTTTCACAGAAAGCATCTTTCTACCTTTTATCTGAGGGTATTTCCTTTTTCACTATAAGCCTCAATGCATTCCCAAATATCCCTTTGCAGATTCCATGAACACAGTGTTACCAAAAGGCTCCATGAAAAGAATTGTGTTACTCTGTGACATGAATCATGGAACTCTGCAACTCTGTGACATGAAATCACAAAGTAGCCTTGAAGAAAGGTTCTTTCTGGTTTTTATATGAGGCTATTTCCTTTTCCACTGTTGGCTTCAATGCGCTCCCAAATATCCCATCTCAGGTACCACAAAAAACTTGATGTCAAAGTGCTTCCTCAATAGAAACATTACCTCTATGAGATGAATGCAAACATCACAAAGGAATTTCTCCGAAAGCTTCTCTTCAGTTGTTACCTGAAGAAATTTCTTTTTTCATCTTAGGCCTTTATGCTCTCCCAAATATCTCTCTGCAGATTCCACAAAAACAATACTAACAAACTGCACCACGAAAAGAATGATGTAACTCTGTGAGATAAACTGACCCATCACAAAGCAGTTTCTCAGGAAGCTAGTTTTGATCTGAAGATATTTGTTTTTCCACCATAGGCTTCAATGCTCTCCCAAATATCCCTTCTCAGACACCACACCGTGATGCCAAAGTGCTCCCTCAACAGAAACCTTTAGATCTATGAGATGAATGCACACATCACAAAGGAGTTTCTCAGAAAGCTTGTCTCCAGTTTTTAACTGAAGATATTTCCTTTTTTGCCATTGGACTCTATGTACTCCAGAATATCCCTTTGCAGATTCCACAAAAATAGTGTTACCAAACTGCTCAATGGAAACAAAATTGAAATTCTGTGAGATGAATTCACCCATCACAAAGCAGTTTCTCAGAACTATTCTTTCTAGTTTAAATCCGACAATATTTCCTTTTTCACTCTAGGTTTCAATGTGCTCCCAAGTGTCTCCTCTCAGATACCACAAAAAGAGTGATGCCGAAATGCTCAATCAAAAGAAAAGTTAAACTCTATGATATGAATACATACATCAGAAAACCGTTTCTCAAAAAGCTTCTCTCCAGTTTTTATCTGAAGTTATTTCCTTTCCATATAGGTCTCTAGAAGCTCCCGAATATCCCTTTGCAGATTCCATAAAAACAGTACTACCAAACTGCTCCATGAAAAGAATCGAGTAACACTGTGAGATGAATTCACAAATAAAAAGCAGTGGGTCAGAAAGCTTTCTAGTTTTTGTCTGAGGATATTTCCGTTGAAACCCTAAGCTTCAATGTGCTCCAAAATATCCCATTGCAGATTCCAAGAAAACAGTGTTAGCAAACTCACCAATGTAGGAGCAGTGTATCTCTGTGAGGTGAGTTCACACATCCCAAAGAAGTTTCTCAGAAAACTTCTTTTTGGTTTTTATCTAAGGGTATTTCCTTTTTCACTCTAGGTCTCAATGCACTCCCACATATCCCTTTGCAGATTCCACGAAAACAGTGTTAGCAAACTGTTCCATGAAAGGAAAGGTGTACCTCTGTGAGATGAATTCAGACATAACAAAAAACTTCTTCAGAAACTACTTTCTAGTTTTTATCTGAGGATATTTCCTTTGTCACCATAAGTTTCAATGCAATTTAAAAGATCCCTTCCCACATTCCCCAAAAACAGTGATACCAACTGCTCCAGGAAACTAATCAAGTAACTCTGTGAGATGAATGAACTCATCACAAAGCGTTTTCTCAGATAGCTTCTTTCTAGTTTTTATCTGAGGATATTTCCTTTTCCATTATAGACTTCAATGCACTCCCAAATATCCCTTCTCAGACACCCCAAAAAACAGTGACGCCAAAGTGCTCCCTCAACAGAAACGTTTAGCTCTATGAGATGAATGCACACACCATAAAGCAGTTTATCAGAAAGCTTCTCTCCAGTTTTTACCTGAAGAATTTTCTTTTTTCACCTTAGGCCTCTAGGTGCTACCAATTATCCCTCTGTAGATTCCACAGAAACAGTGTTTACAAACTGCTCCATGAAAAGAATGATGTAACTCTGTGAGATAAATTGACTAATCACAAAGCAGTTTCTCAGGAAGCTTCTTTCAAGTTTTTATCTGAGGATATTTCCTTTTCCACCATAGGCTTCAATGCACTTCCAAATATCGCTTCTCAAACACCATAAAAACAGTCATGCCAAAGTATTCCCTCCACAGAAACGTTTAGCTCTATGAGATGAATGCACACTTCACAAGTTTCTCAGAAAACTTCTCACCAGTTTTTACCTGCAGAATTTTCTTTTTTCACCTTAGTATTCTATGCACTACCGAATATCCCTCTGAAGATTCCACAAATACAGTGCTACCAAACTCCTCAACGAAAAGAAAGGTGTAATTCTGTGAGAGGAATTCATCCATCACAAAGCAGTTTTTTAGTAAGTTCTTTCTAGTTTAAATCTGAGGATATTTCCTTTTTCACCGTAGGCTTCAATGTGCTCCCAAATATATCCTCTCAGATACCACAAAAACAGTGATGACGAAGTGCTCAATCAAGAAAAAAGTTAAACACTATGAGATGAATAAACATATCAAAAACCATTTCTAGAAAAGCTTCTCTCCAGTGTTTATCTGAAATTATTTCCTTTTTCACTGTAGGTGTCTGGGAGCTCCTGAATATCGCTTTGCAGATTCCATAAAAACAGTACTACCAAACTGCTCCTTACCATAAGTCTCAAAGTGCTCCAAACTATCCCTTTGCAGATTACACGAAAATACTGTTAGCAAACATCTCCATGAAAGCAAAGGTGTAACTCTATGAGATGAACTCTCACATCACAAAGCAGTTTCTCAGACAGTTTCTTCATAGTTTTTATCTGAGGATATTTCCTTAGTCAGAATAGGCTTCAATAAGATCCAAAATATCCCTTCTCAGATTCCCCAGAAACAGTGCCACCAAACTGCTCTATGAAAAGAATCATGAAACTCTGTGAGATAAATTCACAAATCACAAATGAGTTTCTCAGAAATCTTCTTTCTAGTTTTTGTCTGAGGTTATTTCCTTTTTCACCATGGGCCTCAATGCACTCAAGAATATCCCTTTGCATATTCCAAGAAAACAGTGTTAGCAAACTGCTCAATAAAAAGAAGGTGTAAATGTGTGAGATGAATTATCACATCACAAAGAAGTTTCTCAGATAGATTCTTTCTGTTGTTTGTCTGAGGATATTTCCTTTGTCACCATAGGCATCAATGTGCTCCCAAATATCCTATTGCAGATTCCACGAAAACAGGGTTATCAAACTGCTCAATGA
The DNA here is from genome assembly GCF_037993035.2 of Macaca fascicularis. Classification (NCBI taxonomy): domain Eukaryota; kingdom Metazoa; phylum Chordata; class Mammalia; order Primates; family Cercopithecidae; genus Macaca; species Macaca fascicularis. The sequence goes on along the minus strand of NC_088385.1, from coordinate 45,338,189 downwards.
AAACACCAGTGTATCTCTTTGAGATAAATTCACACATACAAAAGTAGTTTCTCAGAAAGCTTCTTTCTAGATTTTATCTGAGGATATTTCCTTTGTCACCACAGACTTCAAAGCTATCCAAAATATCCCATCTCAGATTCCCCAAAAACATTGCTAAAAAACTACTCCATGAAAAGAATCGTGTAACTCTGTGAGATGAATTCACACATCACATGGCTGTTTCTCAGAAACCTTCTTGCTAGTTTTTATCTGAGGATATTTCCTTTTTCACCACATTTCTCAATGTGCTCTGGAATATTCCATTGCGGATTCCACAAAAAAAGTGTTAGCCGACTTCTCAATGAAAAGAGTAGTGTAACTCTGTGTGATGAATGCACACATCAAAAAGAAGTTTCTCTGGAAGTTTCTTTCTAGATTTTATCTGAGGATATTTCCTTTGTCACCATAGTCTTCAATGCATTCCAAAATATCCCTTCTCAGATTCCCCAAAAACAGTGCTAGCCAACTGCCCCATGAAAAGAATGGTGTAACTCTTTGAGATGAATTCATATATCACAAAGCAGTTTCTCAGAAAGTGTCTTTCTGGGTTTTTTCTGATGATATTTCCTTTGTCACCATTTTCCTCAATGTGCTCAAGGATATCCCTTTGCAGATTCCACGAAAATAGTGTTAGCAAACTGCTCCATGACAAGAAAGGTGTAAATCAGTGAGATGAATTCACACATCGCAAAACAGTTTCTCAGAAAGCTTGTTTTTGGTGTTTGTCTGAGGATATTTCCTTTGTCACCACAGGCTTCAATGCAAACCGAAATATCCCTTCTTAGACAACAGAAAAACAGTGATGCCAAAGTCCGTCCTCAAAAAAAACTTTTAGCAATATGAAATGAATGCACACATCAGAAAGGAATTTTTCTGAAAGCTTCTCTCCAGTTTTTACTTGGAGAATTTTCTTTTTTCACCTTAGGCCTCTAAGTGTTCCCAAATTTCCCTTTGTAGATTCCATAAAAACAAGTGCTACCAAACTGCTCAAAGGAAACAAAGGTGTAACTCTGTGTGATGAATTCGCCCATCACAAAGAAATTTCTCAGAAAGCTTCTTTCTAGTTTTTATCTCAGGATATTTCCTTTTCCACCATCGGCTTCCATGTGCTCCCAAATATCCCTTCTCAGACACCACAATAACAATGATGCCAAACTGCTCTCTCAATAGCAAGCTTTACCTCTATGAGATGAATGCATACATCACAAAGAAGTTATTGGAAACTTTGTCTCCAGTTTTTACCTGAAGATATTTCCTTTTTCAAAATTAGCCTCTATCCGCTCCCGAATATCCCTTTGCATATTCCACAAAAACAGTGTTACCAAACTGCTCAATGAAAAGGAAGATTTACCTTTGTTAGATGAATTCAACAATCACAAAACAGTCTCTCAGAAACCTTCTTTCTAGTTTTTACCTGAGGATATTTCCTTGCTCAGTATAGGCTTCTGTGTTCTCCGAATATCCCATTGTAGATTAAATAAAACAGCGTTACCAAATTGTTCAATGAAAAGAATGGTTTACCTCTGGGAGGTGAATTCACCCATCACAAAGAAATTTCTCAGAAGGCTCCTTTCTGTTTTTTATCTGTGCATATTTTCTTTTCCACAATCAGTGTCAATGCATTCCCAAATATCCCTTCTAAGACACCACAAAAACAGTGATGCCAAACTGCTCAATCAACAAAGTGGTTCATCTCTAGGAGGTGAATACACATATCACAAAACAGCTTCTCAAAAACCTTCTCTCCAGTTTTTATGTGAAGATATTTCCCTTTTCACCATAGGCCTCTATGTGCTCGTGAATATCCCTTTCCAGATTCCACGAAAACAATGTTAACAAACTGCTCCTTGAAAGGAAAGGTGTATATAGGTGAGAAGAATTCACACATCATAAGGCAGTTTCTCAGAAATCTTCCTTTGGTTTTGTTCTGAGGATATTTCCTTTGTCATCATAGGCTTCAATGTGCTCCCAAATATCCTATTTCAGATTCCATGAAAACAGTGTTATCAAATGACTCATTGAAAACAACACTGTATCTCTGTGAGATGAATTCACAGATCCAAAAGTAGTTTCTCAGAAAGCTTCTCCTGGTTTTTATCTGAGGATATTTCCTTTTTCACCATAGACCTCAATGCACTCCAGAATATCCCATCGCAGATTCCACGAAAATAGTGTTAGCAAATTTCTCAACGAAAAGAACAGTGTAACCCTGTGAGATGAACTGACACATCACAAAGAAGTTTCTCATAAAGTTTATTTCTAGATTTTATCTGAGGATATTTCCTTTGTCACCGCTGACTTCAATGTGATCCAAAATATTCTTTCTCAGACGCCCCAAAAACAGTGCTACCACAATGATCCATGAAAAGAATCGTGTAACTGTGAGATGAATTCACAAATCACAAAGCAATTTCTCAGAAAACTTCTTTCTAGTTTTTACCTGAGAATATTTCATTTGTTACCACAGGCCTCAAGGCACTCCCGAATATCCCTTTGCAGATTCCAAGAAAGTAGAGTTAGCAAACTGCTCCATGAAAAGAAAGGTGTAACTCTGTGGGATGAATTCACACATCACAAAGAACTTTCTCAGAAAGCTTCTTTCTGGTTTTTATCTGAGGATATTTCCTTTTTCACTATAGGCTTCAATCCGATCCAAAATATCCATTCTCAGATTCCTCAAAAAGAGTGCTACTAAACTGCTCCATGAAAAGAATGGTGTAACACTGTGAGAGGAATACACTCATCACAAAGCAGTTTGTCAGAAAGCTTCTTTCTAGTTTTTATCTGATGGTATTTTCTTTTTCACCATAGACTGCTCTGTTCTCCAAATATCCTTTTGTAGATTCCACAAAAACAGGGTTACCAAACTGCTCAATGTAAATAATGGTTTACCTCTGGGAGATGAATTCACCCATCAAAAAGAAATTTCTCAGAAATCTCTTTTCTAGTTTTCATCTTTGCATATTTACTTTTAAAACAATAGCCACGAAACACTCCCAAATATCCAGTCTCAGACACCACAAAAACCATGATGCCAAACTTCCAATCAACAATTGGTTCATCTTTATGAGGTGAATACGCACCTCACAAAACAGATTCTCAAAAACTTTCTCTCCAGTTTTTATCAGAAAATATTTCCTTTTTCACCATAGGCCTCTATGATTTCCCAAAAATCCCTTTGCAGATTCCCCAAAAACAGTGCTACCAAACTGTTCAATGAATAGATAGGTGTAACTCTGTGAGATGAACTCACACATCACAAGGCAGTCTCTCTGAAAGCTTCTTTCTGGTTTCTATCTGACGATATTTCCTTTGTCACCACTGGCCTCAAGGCGCTCCCAACTATCCCTTTGCAGATTCCAAGAAAGTAGTGTTAGCAAACTGCTCCATGAAAAGAAGGGTGTAACTCTGTGAGATGAATTCACACATCACAAAGAACTTTCTCAGAAAGCTTCCTTCTACTTTTTATCTGAGAATATTTCCTTTGTAACCATAGGCTTTATGTGATCCAAAACATACTTCTAACATTCCCCAAAAACAGTGATACAAAACTGATTCATAAAAGAATCATGGAACTCTGTGAGATAAATTCACGAATCACAAAGTAGTTTCTCAGAAATCTTCTTTCTAGTTTTTGTCTGAGGATATTTCCTTTTTCACCATAGGCCTCAATGCGTTCTCAAATATCCCTTTGCAGATTCCACGAAATCAGTGCTAGCAAACTTCTCCAAGAAAAGAAAGGTGTAAATCTGTGAGATGAATTCACACATCACAAAACAATTTCTCAGAAAGCTTCTTTTTGTTTTTTTGTCAGAGGATATACCCTAAGTCACCGTACACTTCAATGTGCTCCCAAATATCCTATTGCAGATTACACGGAAAGTGTTTTAAACTGCTGAATGAAAACATCAGTGTATCTCTGTGAGACAAATTCACCCATCTCAGAGTAGTTTCTCAGAAAGTTTTTTTCCAGTTTTTATCAGAGTATATTTCCTTTTACATGACACACCTCAATGTGCTCCCATACATCACTTTGCAGATTCCACAAAAACAGTGTTTGCAAACTGCTCCATGAAAAGAAAGGTGTAACTCTGTGAGATGAATTAACACATCACAAAGAACTTTCTCATAAAGCTTCTTTCTTGTTTTTATCGAATATTACCTTTGTCACCATAGGCTTCAATGTGATCCAAAATATCCCTTCTCAGATTCCCCAAAAGCAGTGCTACAAAACTGCTCCATGACAAAAATGGTGTAACTCTGTGAGATGAATTCACACATCATAAAGCTCTTTCTCAGAAAGCTTCTTTCTACTTTTTATCTGAGGATATTTCCTTTTTCACCATAGGCCTCAATGAGCTCTGGAACATCCCATCAGAGATTCCATGAAAAAAGTGTTACCCATTTTCTCAATGAAAACAACAGTGTATCTCTTTGAGATGAATTCCTACATCACAAAGAAGTTTATCAGAAAGATTCTTTCTAGATTTTATCTGAGGATATTTCCTTTGTCACCATAGGCTTCAATGTGATCCAAATTATCCCTTCTCAGATTCCCCAAAGGCAGTGCTACCAAACTGTTCCATGAAAATAATTGTGTAACTCTGTGAGATGTATTCACAAATCACAAAGCAGTATGTCATAAAACTTCTTTCTAGTTTTTGTATGTTGATATTTCATTTTTCACCATTTACCACAAGGCACTTGTAAATATCCCTTTGCAGATTCCATGAAAACAGGGTTAGCAAACTGGTCCATGAAAAGCAAGGTGTAAATCTGTGAGATGTATTCAAACATTAGGAAGCAGTTTCTCAGAAAGATTCTTTTTGGTTTTTGTCTGAGAATATTTCCTTTGTAACCATAGGCTTCAATGTTCTCTCAGATATCCCTTCTCAGATATCCCTTCTCAGACACCACAAAAACAGTGATGCCAAAGTGTTCCCTCAACAGAAACGTTTACCTCTATGAGATTAATGCACACATCACAAAGGAGTTTCTCTGAAAGCTTCTTTCTTGTTTTTATCTGAGGATATTTCCTTTTTCACTATATTCCTCAAAGGACACCCAAATATCCCATTGCAGATTCCATGAAAAAAGTTAGCAAATGAACCCATGAATAAAAAGTGATAAATCCGTGAGATGAAATCAGGAGTCACAAAGCAGTTTCACAAAACTGTTCTTTTTGGCTTTTGTCAAATAATATTTATTTTTTCACCATAGGCTTCTATGCGATCAAATTTATCCCCTCTCAGATTCCCAAAAAACAGTACTACGAAACTGCTCTATGAAAAGAATGGTGTAGCTCTGTGAGATGAATTCACACATCACAAAGATGTTTCTCAGAAAGCTTCTTTCTGGCTTTTATCTGAGGATATTTCCTTTTTCACCACATTCCTCAATGTGCTCCAGAATATTGCATTGCACATTCTACCAAAAAAAAAATGGTTAACAAAGTGCTCAATGAAAGGAAAAGTGTAATTATGTGAGATGAATTCACACCTCACAAAGCAGTTTCTCAGAAAGTTTCTTTCTAGTTTTTTTCTGAGGATTTATCCTTTTACACCATAGGCCTCCATGCACTCAGCAATATCCCTTTGTGGATTCCATGAAAATAGTGTTAGCAAAGGCTCCATGAAAGGAAAGGAGTAAATCTGTGAGATGAATTCACATATCACAAAGTAGTTTCTCAGAAAGCTTCTTTTTGGTTTGTGTCTGAGGATGTTTCCTTTATCACAATAGGCTTCAATGTGCTCCCAAATATCCTATTACAGATTCCATGAAAACAGTGTTAACAAACTGTTCCAATAAAACAATCATGTAACTCTGTTAGATGAGTTCACACATCACAAAGGAGTTTCTCAGAAAGCTTCTTTCTACTTTTTATCTGAGGATATTTACTGTGTCAACATACGCTTCAATGCAATCCAAAATATCACTTGTCAGTTTCCCCAAAAACAGTGTTATCAAACTGATCCATCAAAAGAATCATTTAACTCTGTGAGATGAATTAACATATCACAAAGTGGTTTCTCAGAAACCATCCTTCTAGTTTTTATATGATTATATTTCCTTTGTCACCATAAGCTTCTGTGTGCTCCAAAATATGCCAATGCAGATTCAAAGAAAACAGTGTTATCAAACTGCTCAATGAAAAGAGTGGTGTAACTCTGAGATGAATTCCCACATCACAAAGCAGTTTATCGGAAAACTTCTTTCAAGTTTTTATCTGAGGATATTTCCTTTTTAACCATAGGACTCAATGTGCTCCCAGTTATCCCTTTGCAGATTCCAGGAAAGCAGTGTTAGCAAATTGCTCCATGAAAAGAAACTTTTAACTCTCTGAGATGAATTCACTCATGACAAATAATTTCCTCAGAAAGCTTCTCTCTAGTTTTTATTTGAGGATATTTCCCTTGTCACCGTAGGCTTCAATGTGCTCCAAAATATCCTATTCCAGATTCCACGAAAACAAAGTTAACAAACTTCTACACAAAAATAATCGTGTAGCACTATTAGATGAATGCACACATCACAAAGGAGTTTCTCAGAAAGCTTTGTTTTGTGTTTATCTGAGTAGGTATCCAGTGTCACTATAGGATTCAATGTGCTTCCAAATACATCCTTGAAGATTCCGTGAAACCAGTGTTATCAAACAGCACCATGAAAAGAATGGTTTAACTCTGTGAGATGAATTCACACATCACAAAGCTGTTTCTCAGAAAGCTTCTTTCTATTTTTTATCTGAGGATATTTCATTTTTCACTGTAGGCTGCAATGCGCTCTCAAATATCCCTTCACAGATTCCATGGAAACAGTTATTACACTGCTCAATGAACAGAACAGTGTAACCCTGTGAGATGAATTCACACATCACAAAGCATGTATTCAGAAAGCTTCTCTCTAGTTATAAACTAGGGATATTTCCTTTGTCACCATAGGCTTCAATGCTATCCAAAATATCCCTTCTCAGATTCCACAAAAACAGTGATACCAAACTGCTCCATGAAAAGTATCATGTGACTCTGAGAACTGAATTAACCAGTCACAAAGCAGTTTCTCAGGAAGCTTCTTCCTAGTTTTGTCTTAGGATATTTCCTTTGTCACCATAGACTTCAATGCACTCTGAAATATCCCATTGCCTATTCCAGGAAAACAGTACTATCAAACTGCTCAATGAACAGAACAGTGTAACTCTGTGAGATGAATTAACACATCACAAAGCAGTTTCTCAGGAAGCTTCTGTCTAGTTATTATTGGAGGATACTTCCTTTTTCACCATAGACCTCAATCCGCTCCCAAATAGGGCTTTGCAGATTCCACCAAAATAGGGTTAGCAAACTGCTCCATGAAAAGAAAACTGGAACTGTGTGAGATGAATTCACACACCACAAACAGCTTTCACAGAAAGCTTCTTTGTACCTTTTATCTGAGGATATTTCTTTTGTCACAATAGGCTTCACTATGGTCCAAAATATCTGTTCTCAGATTCCCCAAAACAGTGCTACCAAACTACTCCATGAAAAGAATTGTGTAACTCTGTGAGATGAATTCAAAAAACACAAAGCAGTTTCTCAGAAAGTTTATTTCTAGTTTTTGTCTGAGGATATTTGCTCTGTCACCATAAACTTCAATGGGCTCCAAAATATCCCATTGCAGAATCCAAGAAAACAGTGTTAGGAAACTGCTCAATGAAATAACAGTGTAACTCTGTGAGATGAATTCACACATCATAAAGCATTTTCTTAGAAAGCTTCTTTCTAGTTTTTATCAGAAGATATTTAGTTTTTCACCATAGGCCTCAATGTGCTCCCAAATATCCATTTGCGGTTTGTACCAAAACAGTGTTAGCAAAGTGCTCCATCAAAAGAAAGGTGTAACTGTGTGAGATGAATTTGCACCTCAAAAAGAGCTTTCTAAATAAGCTTCTTTCTAGTTTTTATATAAGGATATTTCCTTTGTCACCACAGGCTTCAATGCACTCAAAATATCCTATTGTTGATTTGACGAAAAAAGTGTTATCAAACAGCTCAATGAACACGACCATGTATCTCTGTAAGATGAATTCACACATCACAAAGCAGTTTCTCAGAAAGCTTCTTTCTACCTTTTTTCTGAGGATATTTCCTTTTTCGTCGTAGGCCTCAATACACTCCCAAACACCGCTTTGCAGATTACATGAAAAGAGTGGTAGCAAACTGCTCCATGAAAGGTAAGGTGTAACACTGTGAGATGAATTCACACTTCACAAAGAACTTTGTCAGAAAACTTCTTTCTAGTTTTTATCTTAGAATATTTCCTTTGTCACCACAGGCTTCAATGCTCTCCCAAATATCCTGTTGCAGATTACATGAAAAGAGTGTGATCAAACAGCTCAATGAAAAGTGTAAATCTGTGAGATAAATTCATAAATCAAAAAACAGTTTCTCAGAAAACTTCTGTCTAGTTTTTATCTGAGGATATTTCCTTTTTCACTATAGGCCTCAATACACTCCCAAATATTCCTTTGCAGATTGCACGAAAACAGTGTTCACAAACTGTTCAGTGAAAAGAGCGGTGTAACTGTGTGAGAAGAATTTACACATCAAAATGCAGTTTCTCAGAAAGCTTCTTCCTATTTTTTATCTGAGGATATCTACTTTTTCAACATAGGCCATAAGGTGCTCCAAAATATCCTTTGCAGATTGCACAAAAACAGTGTTAGTAAATGGTTCTCTGTAAAGAAAGGTGTAACTCTGTGAGATGAATTTACACATCACAGAGAACTTTCTCAGACACTTCCTTTCTAGTTTTTATCTGAGGATATTTACTTTGTCAAAATAGGCTTCAATGAGATCCATAATATCCCTTCTCAGATTCCCCAAAAACGGTGCTACCAAACTGAGACATGAAAATAATTGTGTTAATTCACCTGAGAGATGAATTAACACATCACAAAGCAATTTCTCCGAAAGCTTCTTTCTACTTTTTCTGTGTACATATTTCCTATGAAACCATGAACTTCAATGTGCTATGAAAAATCCCATTGCAGAGTCACAGAAAACAGTGTTACAAACTGTTCAATAAAAAGAACAGTGTAACACTCTGAGATGAATTCACAAATCACAAAGCAGTTTCTCAGAAACCTTCTCTCTAGTTTTTATCTGTGGATATTTATTTTGTCATGATAAGCTTCAATGCAATCCAGACTATCCCTTCTCAGATATGCCAAAACAGTGCTATCAAACTGATCCATGAAAAGAATCATGTAACTCTTTGAGATGAATTCAAAAATCAACAAGGCAGTTTCTCAGAAAGCTTCTTTCTAGATTTTGTCTGAGGATATTTCCTTTGTCACCATAAGCTTCATTGCGCTCTGAAGTATCCCATCACAGATTCCACAAAAACGGTGTTAACAAACCTCTCAATGAAAAGTACAGTGGAACTCTGTGAGTTGAATTCACACATCTCAAAGCGGTTTCTCAGATAGTTTCTCCTACTTTTTATCTGAGGGCATTTCCCTTGTCACCACAAGCTTCAAGGTGCTCTGAAATATCCCATTGCAGCTTCCCAGAAAAAAAGTGTTAGCAAACTGTTCCATGAAAAGAACAGTGACACACCGTGAGGTGAATACGCTCATCAGAAAGAACTTTCTCAGAAAACTTCTTTCTACTTTTTATCTGAAGATATTTCCTTTGTCACCATAGGCCTCAATGTGCTCCCAAATATCCCATTGCAGATTCCACGAAAACAGTGGTAGCAAACTGCTCCACGAAAAGGAAGGTGTAACACTGTGTTGAATTCACACATCACAAAGAACTTAGTCAGGAAACTTCTTTCTCGTTTTTATCTTAGAATATTTCCTTTGTCACCATAGGCTTCAATGTGATCCAAAATATCCTTTCTCAGATTCCCCAGAAAGAATGTTACGAAACTGATCCATGAAAAGAATCAGGTAACTCTGTGAGAAGAATTCAAAATCACAAAGTGTTTTCTCAGAAAGCTTCTTTATATTTTTTACCTGAGGATATTTCCTTTGTCACCATAGGCTTCAATGCACTCTCAAATATCCTATAGCACATTCCATGAAAACAGTGTTAGCAAACAGCTGAAGGAAAAGAATGGAGTAACTCTGGGAGATGAACTCACCCATCACAAAGCAGTTTCTCAGAGAGTTCTTTCTTGTTTTTATCTGATTATATTTCCTTTTTTACTACAGACCTGAATGCGCTCCCATATATCCCTTCTGATTCCCCCAAAACAGTGTTACCTAACTGATCCTTGAAAATAATTGTCTAACTCTGTGAGAAGAATTAACACATCACAAAGTGGTTTCTCAGAAAGCTTCGTTCTAATTTTTCTATGAATATATTTGCTATGTCACCATAAGTTTTAATGCGCTCTGAAATATCCCATTGCAATTTCCACAAAAAAGTATTATCACACTGCTCAATGAAAAGAATGGTGTAACTCTGTGAGATGAATTCACCAATCCCAATCAGTTTCTAAGAAAGCTTCTTTCTATAATTTTTCTGAGGATATTTCATTTTACACCTTAGTCCTCAATGTGCTTGCGAATATCCCATTGCAGATTCCACGAAAACAGTGTTAGCAAACGTCTCAATGAAATTAATGATGTAACTCTGTGAGATGAATTCACACATCACAAAGCAATTTAACAAAATCTTCTTTTTTATTTTTATCAGAGGACATTTCCTTTTTCACCATAATCCTCCATGTGATCCCAAATGTCCCTTTGGTGATTCAACAAAAACTGTGTTAGCAAACTGCTCCATGAAAAGAAAGGTGTAACTCTGTGAGATGAATTCACACATCAGAAAGTGTTTTCATAGAAAGATCCTTTCTAGTTATTATCCGAGGATATTTCCCTTGTCACCATAGGCTTCAATGCAATCCAAAATATCCTGTCTCATATTCCCCAAAAACAGTGCTAGCAAACTGGTCCATGAAAAGGATCATGTAACTCTGTGAGATGAATTAATACATCACAAAGCAATTTCTCAGAAACTTTATTTCCAGTTTTTATCTGATTATATTTCCTTTGTCACAATAAGCTTCAATGCACTACAAAATATCAGATTGCAGATTCCAAGAAAAGAGTGTTAGCAAACTGCTCAATGAAAAGAACAGTGTAACCCTGTGAGATGAATTCACACATCACAAAGTAGTTTCTCAGAAAGTTTATTTTTTATTTTTGTCTGAGGATATTTCCTTTGTCACCATAGGATTCAATGCACTCCCAAATATCCTATTACAGATACTTCAAAAACAGTGTTAGCAAACTGCTCCAAGGAAAGAATCCTGTAACTATGTGAGATGAATTCACAAATTACAAAGCATTTTCTCATAAATCTTATTTCTAGTTATTATCTGAGAATATTTCCTTTGTCGCCATAGGCTTCAATGCAATTCAAAATATCACTTTTAATATTCCACAAAAACAGTGTTACCATACCAATCCATGAAAAGAATCGTGTAATTCTGTGAGTTGAATTCACATATCACAAAGTGGTTTCTCAGAAAGCTTTTTTTCAATTTTTTATATGAGGATAATTCGTTTTCACCATAGGCTTCAATACGATCCAAATATCCCTCTTCAGATACCCAAAAAAAGTGCTACCAAACTGCTGCATGAAAAGAATCGTGTAACTCTATGAGATCAATTCACAGTCCCCAAAGCAGGTTGTCAGAAAGCTTCTTTCTAGTTCTTGTCTGGGGACATTTCCTTTTTCATCATAGTCTTCAATGCGCTCATGAATATCCCTTTGCAGATTCCACGCAGATGGTGTTAGAAAACTGCTAAATGGAAATAAAGGTGTAAATATGTGAGATGAGTTCACACATCTAAAGTAGTATCTCAGAAAGATTCTTTTTGGGTTTTGCTGATGAAAATTCCTTTCTCACGCTAGGCATCAATGCACTCCAAAATATCCTACTGCAGATTCCACAGAAACAGTGTTAGCAAACTGCTCCAAGAAAAGATTCCTGTAACTATATGAGATGAATTCACACATCACAAAGCAGTTTCTCAGAAAGCTTCTTTCTAGTTTTTATCTGAGGATATTTCCTTTTTCACTGTAGGCTTCAATGTACTTCAAAATATCCCTTCTCAGATTCCCCAAAAACAGTGCCACCAAACTGCTCCTTGAAAAGAGTGGTGTAACTGTGAGATGAATTCATAAATCACAAAGCAGTTTCTCAGAAAGCTTCTTTCTAGTTTTTATCTGACTATATTTCCTTTTTCTCCATATTCCTCGGTGCGCTTGGGAATATAGCATTGCAGTTTCCACGACAAATCTATTAGCAAACTTCATAATGAAAACAACTTTGTAACTCTGTCAGATGAAATCACACATCACAAAGCAGTTTCTCAGAAAGTTTCCTTCTAGTTATGATCTGAAGATATTTCCTTTTTCACCAAAGTACTCAACTCACTCCAAAATATCCCTTTGGAGATTCCATGAAAACAGGGTTAGAAAATTGTTCCATGAAAAAAAAGGTGTTATTCTGTGAGCTGAATATACACATCACAAAGAAGTTTCTCAGAAACATTCTTTCTTGTTTTTGTCTGAGGATATTTCCTTTGTCACCATAGGTGTAAACATGAACCAGAATATCCACTCTCAGATTTACCAAAAACAGTGCTAACAAACTGCTCCATGGAAAGAATGGCTTAACTCTGTGAGATGAATTCACACATCACAAAGCAGTTTCACAGAATGCTTCTTTCTAGTTTTCGTCCGATTAAATTTCCTTTTTCACCATATTCCTCAATGTGCTCCCGAATATCCCATTGGAGTTTCCTCGAATAAAGTGTTAGCAAACTTCTCAATGAAAAGAACAGTGTAACTCTGTTAGATGAATTCACACATCACAAAGCAGTTTCACAGAAAGATTCTTTCTAGTTTTTGTTGGAGTATGTTTTCTTTTTCACCATAGGCCTCAATGTGCTCCCAAATATCCTTTGCAGATTAAACCAAAAGAGTGTTAGTAAATTGCTCCATGAAAAGAAAGGTGTATCTCTGTGGGATGAATTCAGACATCACAAAGAACTTTCTCAGAAGGCCTCTTTCTAATTTTTATCTGAGGATATTTCCTTTGTCACCATAGGATTCAAAGCAACCAAAAATATCCCTTCTCAGATTCCCCCAAAACAGTGCAATAAAACTGATCTATGAAAAGAGTGGTGTATCTCTGTGAGATGAATTCACACATCACAAAGCGGTTTCTCAGAAAGCTTCTTTCTAGTTTTTACCTGAGGATATTTACTTTTTCACCATATTTCTCAATGTGCTATCAAATATCTCTTTGCAGATTCCACGAAAAAAGTGTTAGCAAACTTCTCAATGAAAAGAACATTGTAACTCTGTGAGATGAATTGACACATCACAAAGCAGTTTCGTAGAAAGGTTTTTTGGTGTTTACCTGTGGATATTTCCTTTGTCACTGCAAGCTTCAAAGCACTCCCAAATATCCTATTGCAGATTCCACGAAAACAGTGTTATCAAATTGCTCAATGAAAAGAATGGTGTAATCTGTCAGATGAACTCACATATCACAAAGCAGTTTCTCAGAAGGCTTCTTTCAAGTTTTTGTCTGAGGAAATTTCCTTTTTCACTATAGACCTCAATGCGCTCCCAAATACCCCTTTGCAGATTCCACAAAAACAGTGTTAACAAACTTCTCCACAAAAAGGCAGGTGTAATTCTGTGAAGAAGAATTGACACTTCACAGAGAACTTTCTCAGAAAGTTTCTTTCCAGTTTTTAGCTGAGGATGTTTCCTTTGTTGCCATAGGCTTCAGTGCAATTCGAAATATCCATTCCGAGATTCCCCATAAACAGTAATACCAAACTGTTCCATGAAAAGAAACTTGTCACTCTGTGAAATGAATTAACACATCACAAATCGATTTCTCAGAACACTTCTTTCTAGTTTTTACATGAGGATATTTCCTTTGTCACCATAAGTTTCAATGGGCTCCGAAATATCCCATGGCAGATTCCAGGAAAACAGTGTTATCAAACTACTCAGTGAAAAGAACGGTGTAACTCAGTGAGATAAAATCCCATATCACAAAGCAGTTTCTCAGAAAACTTCATTCTAGCTTTTATCTGCGGATATTTCCTTTGTCGCCATAGGCTTCAATGTCATTTCAAATATCCCTTCTCTGATTCCCAAAAAACAGTGCTACCAAACTGATCCATGAAAAGAATAGTGTGTCTCTGTAAGATGAATTCACACATCACAAAGCTGTTTCTCACAAAGTTTCTTTCTAGTTTTTATCTGAGGATATTTCCTTTTTAACCATATTCTTCAAGACGCTTCCCAATATCCCAGGGCAGATCCCACAAAAAAAGTGATAGCAAACTTTTCCATGAAAAGAATGGTGTAACTCTATGAGACGATTTCACACATCACAAAACGGTTTGACAAAAAGCTTTCTTTTGGTTTTTGTCAGAGGATATTTCCTCTGTCACCTTAGGCTTCAATGCACTCTCAAATATCCTATTGCAGATTCCACAAAAACAGTGTTATCAAACTGCTCAATGAAAAGAACAGTGTAACCTGTAGGATTAATTCACACATCACAAAACAGTTTCCCAGAAATCTCCTTTCTAGGTTTTATCTGAGGATATTTTCTTTTTCACTATAGGCCTCAATGCGCTCCCAAACATCCCTTCACATATTCAGAGAAAACAGTGTTAGCAAATGGTGTCATTAATAGAACGGTGTAAATCTGTGACATGAATTCCAATATCACAAAGAACTTTCTCAGAAATATTCTTTCTAGTATTTATCTGAGAATATCTCCTTTGTCACCATAGGCTTCAACGTGATCCAAAATATCCCTTCTCAGATTCCCCAAAAACAGTGCTACCAAAGTGATCCATGAAAAGAACCATGTAACTCTGTGAGATGAATTAACACATCACAAAGCAGTTTCTCAGAAAGTTTCTTTCCTTTTTTATATGAGGATATTTCCTCATAATAAGCTTCAATGTGCTCCAAAATATACCATTGTAGACTCCAGGAAAACAGTGTTAGCAAACAACTCAATGAAATGAACAGTGTAAATCTGTAAGATGAATTCACACATCACAAAGCAGTTTCTCAGAAAGTTTCCTTCTACTTTTTCTCTGAAGATATTTCCTTTTTCTCCATTGGCCTCAATGCTCTCCCAAACATGCCTTGGCAGATTCCACGAAAACTGTGTTAGCAATCTGCTCCATGAAGAGAAAGGTGATAGTCTGTGAGATGAATACACACATCACAAAGAAGTTTCTGAGACAGCTTCTTTCTAGTTTTTATCATAGGATATTTCCTTTGTCACCCTAGGCTCCATGAGATCCAAAATATCCCTTCTCAGATTCCCCAGAAACAGCTCTGTCAAACTGCTCCATGAAAACAATGGTGTAACTATGTGAGATGAATTCATACATCACAAAGCTGTTTCTCAAACAGCTTATTTCTAGTATTTATCTGAGAATATTTCCTTTTTCTCCATATTCCTCAATGCACTCCAGAATATCCCATTGCAGATTCCATGAAAAAAGTGTTAGCAAACTTCTCAATTAAGGGAATGGTGTAACTCTGTGCGATGAATTGACACATCACAAAGCCGTTTCACAGAAATCTTCTTTCCATTTTTTGTATGAGCATATTTCATTTTTCAACATATTCCACAATGCACTCACGAGTATCACTTTTCAGATTCCACGAAAATAGTATTAGCAAACTACTCCATGAAAGAAAAAGTGTAAATCTGTGAGATGAATTCACACATCACAAAGCAGTTTCTCAGAAAGATTCTTTTTGGTTTTTCTCTGAGGATATTTCCTCAGTCACCATAGGCTTCAATGTGCTCCCAAATATCCTATTGCAGATTCCATGAAAGCAGTGTTAACAAACTTCTCCATGAAAAGAATGTTGTATCTCTGTGGGATGAATTCATGCATCACAAATAACTTTCTCGGAAAGCTTCTTTTAATTTTTTATTTTAGGATATTTCCTTTGTCACCATAGGCTTCAATCTGATCCAAAATATCCCTTCTCAGATTCCTCAAAAAGAGTGCTACCAAACCGCTCCAGGAAAAGAATCGTGTAACTCTATGAGATGAGTTCACAAATCACAAAGCAGTTTCCCAGAAAGCTTCTTTCTAGTTTTTGTCTGAGGATATTTCCTTTGTCACCATAAGCTTCAATATGATCCAAATTATCCCTTTGCAGATTCCACATAAACATTGTTAGCAAACTGTTCAATGAAAGGAACAGTGTAACTCTCTGAGATGAATTCACACATCACAAATCAGTTTCTCAGAAAGCTTCATTCTAGTTTTTATCTGAGGATATTTGCTTAGTCACCATAGGCTTCAATGAGATCCAAAATATCCCTTCTCACATTACCAAACACAGTGCTACAAAACTCCTGCAGGAAAAGAATCGTGAAACTCTGTGAGATGAATTAACATATCACAAATCAGTTTCTATTTTTTTTGGAGGATATTTCCTTTGTCACCATAAGCTTCAATGTGCTCTGAAATATCCCATTTCCGATTCCAAGAAAACAGTGTTAGCAAAATTCACAATGCAAATTACAGTGTAACTCTGTGAGATGAATTCACACATCACAAAGAACTTTCTCAGAAAGGTTATTTCTAATTTTTATCTGAGGATATTTCCTTTGTCATCATCAGCTTCAATGCAATCCAAAGTATACCTTCTCAAATTCCCTAAGTAGTGCTACCAACCTGATCCAGGAAAGAACGTTTAACACAGTCAGAAGAATTAACACATCACAAAGCAGTTTCTCAGAAGGCTTCTTTTTAGCAAACGACTCAATGAAAAGAACCATGTCACTCGGCAAGAACAATTCACACATCACAAAGCAGTTTCTGGGAAAGTTTCTCTCTAGTTTTTATCTGAGGATATTTCCTTTTTCACCATAGGCCTCAATGAGCTCCCAAATATCACTTTGCAGATTCCAAGAAAACAGTGTTAGCAAACTGCTTCATGAAGACTAAGGTGTACCTCTGTGAGATGAATTAACACATCACAGAGAAGTTTCTTAGAGAGCTTCTTTCTTGTTATTTGAGGATATTTCCTTTGTCAGCGTAGACCTCAATGTGATCCCAGATTTCCCTTCTCAGATTCCCCAAAGACAATGGTAACAGATTGCTCCATACTCTCAAAAATATCCCTTTGCATATTCCACAAAAACAGTGATAGCAAACTGCTCCCTGGGAAGAACAGTGTAACTCTGTGAGATGAACTCACACATCACAAAGCAGATTGTCAGAAAACTTCTTTCTAGTTTTTATCTCAGGATATTTGTTTTTTCACTGTAGGCTTCAATGAGATCCAAAATATCCCTCCTCCAAATCCCCAAAAACAGTGCTACCATAATGATTCATGAAAAGAAGTGTGTATCTCTGTGAAATGAATTCACACGTTACCAAGCAGTTTCTCAGAAAGCTTCTTTCTTGATTTTATCTGAGGATATTTCATTTTTCACCATAGACCTCAATGTGCTCCTAGATATGCCTTTGCAGATTCCACAAAAACAGTGTTAACAACGGCTCCATGTAAAGAAACAAAGGTGTAACTCTGTGAGATGAATTCACACATCACAAAACAGTTTCTCATAAAGCTTCTTCCTATGTTTTATCTGAGGATATTTCGTTTGTCACCATAGGCTTCAATGTGATCCAAAATATCCCTTTTCAGATTCCCCCAAAACAGTGCGGCCAAAGTGATCCATGAAAAGAAATGTTTAACTGTGAGATGAATTAAAAAATCACTAAGCGGTTTCTCAGAAAGCTTCTTTCTACTTTTTCTAGAGGAAGTTTCGTATGTCACCATTAGTTTCAGTGCACTCTGAAATATCCAATTTAAGATTCTAAGAAAACAGTGTTAGCAAACTGCTCAACAAAAACAACAGTGTAACACTGTGAGAGGAATTCACACAACACAAAGCAGTTTCTCAGAGAGTTTCTTTTTCGTTTATCTATGAGGATATATGCTTTGTCACCATAGGTTTCAATGCACTGGCAAATATCCTATAGCAGATGCCATGAAAACAGTGTTATCAAACTGCTTAATGAAAATAATGGTGTAAATCTGTGAGATGAATTCACACATCTAAAATCAGTTTCTCAGAAAGCTTCTTTTTGGTTTATCTATGAGGGTATTTCCTTTGTCACCATAAACTTCAATGTGCTAAGATATATCAGAGTGCAGATTGCAAGAAAACAGTGTAAGCAAACTGCTCAATGCAAAGTACCATATAACTCTGTGAGTTGAATTCACAGGTCACAAAGCAGTTTCTCAGAAAGTTTCCTTCTAGTTTTTATCTGACGATATTTCATTTTTCACAGTAGGCCTCAATGTACTGAAAAATATCCCTTTGAGGATTCCAAGAAAACAGTGTTAGCAAACTACTCCATGAAAATAGAGGTGTAACTCTGTGAGATGAATTCACACATCACAATATTCTTTCTCAGAAAACTTCTTTCTAGTTTTTATCTGAGGATAATCCCTTTGTCACCGTAGGCTTCACTGTGATCCAAAATATCCCTTCTCAGATTCCCTCAAAACAGTGCTACCAAACTAATCCATGAAAAGAATCATGTAGCTCTGTGAGATGAATTAACACATCACAAAGCAGTTTCTCAAAGAGCTTCTGTCTAATTTTTACATGAGGATATTTCCTTTGTCACCATAAGCTTCAATGCACTCTGAAATATCAAATTGCAGATTCCAAGAAAATAATGTTAGCAAACTGCTCAATGAAAAGAACACAGTAACTCTGTGAGATGATTAATGCATTAAAAATGAGTTTCTTAGATAGATTTTTTCTAGTTTTTAACTCACCATATTTCCTTTTTCACCATCGTTCTCAATGCTCTCCCAAATATCCTATTGCACATTAAACAAAAACAGTGTTATCAAATTGCTCAGTGAAAAGAACCATGCAATTCTCTGAGATGAATTCACACATCACAAAGAAGTTTCTCAGAAAGCTTCTTTCTAGTTTTTATCTTAGGATATTTCCTTTTACACTGTAGGCGTCATGGCACTCCCAAATATCCCATTGCAGATTCAACAAAAACAATATTAGAAAACTGCTCCAAGAAAAGGAAAGTGTAACATTGTGAGATGAATTCACATGTCACAATGTCCTTTCTCAGAAATCTTCTTTCTACTTTTCTTCTGAGGATATATCTTTTGTCACCATAGTCTTCAATGTGATCCAAAATATCCCTTCTCAGAGTCCCCAAAAAGAGTGCTACCAAACTGCTCCTTGAAAAGAATCATGTAACACAGTCAGATGAATTAACACAACACAAGTGGTTTCTCAAAAAGCTTCCTTCTAGTTTTTATCTGAGAATATTTAATTTTTCACCACAGGCCTCAATGCACTCCCATATATCCCTTTGCGGATACCGTGAAAACAGTGTTAGCAAACTGCTCAATGAAAACAACAGTGTAACTCTGTGACATGAATTCACACACCACAAAGCAGTTTCTCAGAAAGCTTCTTTCTAGTTTTTATCTGAGGCTATTTCCTATTTAGCCATATGCATTAAGGTGCTCTCAAATATCCCTTTGCAGACTCCACGTAAACAGTGTTAGAAAACTGCTCCATGGAAAGAAAGGTGTAACTCCATGAAATGAATTCACAAATCACAAAGCAGTTTCTCAGAAAGCTTCTTTCTATTATTTGTCTGAGGATATTTGATTTGTCACCATAAACTTCAATGTGCTCCGAAATATCCCATTACAGAATTCAAATATCCCATTACAGAATATTTCCTTTGTCACCATAGGCTTCAATGCCATCCAAAATATACATTCTCAGATTCACCAAAAACAGTGTTACCAAACTGGTCCATGAGAAAATCGTGTAACTCTGTGAGATAAATTTACAAAAACACAAAGAAGTTTCTCAGAAAGCTTCTTTCTAGTTTTCGTCTGAGGTTATTTCCTTTGTTACCATGAGATTCAGTGTGCTCCGAAATATTCCATTGCAGATTCCATGAAAACAGTGTTAGCAAACTGCTCAATGCAAAGAACAGTGTAACTCTGTGAGATGAATTGACACACCACAAAGCAGTGTCTCAGAAAGCTTTTTTCAAGTTCACATATAAGGACGTTTCCTTTTTCACTACAGTTTTCAATGAGATCCAAAGTATCCCTTCTCAGATTCCAAAAAAACAGTGCTACCAAACTAATCCATGAAAAAAAGTGTGTAGCTCTGTGAGATGAATTCACACATCACAAAGTAATTTCTCAGAAATCTTCTTTCACGTTTTTTCCTGAGGATATTTCATTTTTCACCATAGATGTCAATGCCCTTCCAAATATCCCATTGTAGATTCCATGAAAACAGTGTTAGCAAACGGCTCCATTAAAGGAAAGGTGCAACTCCGTGAGATGAATTCACACATCACAAAGAACTTTGTCGGAAAGGTTATTTATAGTTTTCATCTGAGGATATTTCCTTTGTCACCATAGGCTTCAATGTGATCCAAAATAATCTTTCTCAGATTCCCCAAAAACAGTGATGCCAAACTGATCCATGAAAAGAATTGTGTAACTCTGTGAGATGAATTAACACATCACAAATCAGTTTCTCAGAAAGCATCTTTCTACTTTTTCTATGAGGATATTTCCTCTGTCACCATAAGCTTCAATACACTCCGAAATATTCCATTTAAGATTCCAAGAAAACAGTGTTAGCAAACTGCTCAAGGAAAAGAACAGTGTAAAACTGTGAGATGAATTCACATATCACACAGCAGTTTTTCAGAAAGTTTCTTTTTGGTTTATCAATGAGATTATTTCCTTTGTCACTATAGGTTTCAATGTGCTCCCAAATATCCTACTGCAGATTCCACGAAAACAGTGTTATAATACTACTGAATGAAATGATTGGTGGAAGTATGTGAGAGGAATTCACATATTGCAAAGAAGTTTCTCAGAAAGCATATATTTGGTTTATCTATGATGATATTTCCTTTGTCACCATAAGCTTCCATACGATAAGACATATCAGAGTGCAGATGCCAAGAAAACACTGTAAGCAAACTGCTCCATGCAAAAGTCAGTGTAACTCTGTGAGTTGAATTCTCACATCACAAAGCAGTTTCTCAGAAAGCTTCCTTCTAGTTTTTATCTGAAGATATTTCCTTTCTCACCATAGGCCTCAATGCACTTTCAAATATCCCTTTGCAGATTGCATGAAAACAGTTTTAGTAAGCTGCTCCATTAAAATCTGTGAGATGAATTCACATATCACAAGGAGCTTTCTCAGAAATCTTCTTCATAGTTTTTATCTGAGGATATTTCCTTTGTCACCATAGACTTCAATGAGATCCAAATTATTCCTTCTCAGATAACCTAAAAACAGTGCTACCAAACTGATCCATGAAAAGAATCGTGTAACTCTCTGAGATGAATTATCATATCACAAAGTGGTTTCTCAGAAAGCTTCTTTCCAGTTTTTCTATGAAGATATTTCCTTTGTCAGCATAACCTTCAATGCACTCCAAAATATCAGATTGCAGATTCTAAGAAAATCAGGTTAGCAAACTGCTCAATGAAAAGAAGAGTGTAACTGTGAGAGGAATTCATGCATCAAAAAGGAGTTACTCAGAAAGCTTGTTTCTAGTTTCTAACTCAGGATATTTCTTTTTCACCTTAGGCCTCAATGCACTTCCAAATATACATTTACAGATTTCCTGAAAAAAGTGTTAGAAACCTGCTTCATGAAAGGAAATGTCTAACTCTATGAGATGATCAAAAAGAAGTTTCTCAGAAAACTTCTTTCTTGTTTTTATCTGAGGATATTTCCTTTGTCACCATAGGCTTCAATGCACTCCCAAATATCCTATTGCAGATTAAACGAAAACAGTGTTATCAAACTGCTCAATGAAAAGATCCGTGTAATTCTCTGAGATGAATTCACACATCACAAAGCAGTTTCTCAGAAAGCTTACTTCTAGTTTTTTCCTGAGCATATTTCCTTTTTCACTATAGACCTCAATGTGCTCCCAAATATCCCATGACAGATTCCATGAAAACAGTTCATGCAAACTTCTCCATGATAGAAATGTGTAATACTGAGAGATGAATTCACATATCACAAAGTCCTTTCTCAGAAAGCTTCATTCTGGTTTTTATCTGAGGATATTTTCTTTTTCACCATAGGCTTCAATGTGATCCAAAATATCCCTTCTCATATTCCCAAAAAACAGTGTTACCAAACTGATCCATGAAAAGGATCGTGTAACTCTGTGGTATGAATTCATGAATCAAAAAGCAGTTTCTCAGAAACCATCTTTCTATTTTTTGTCTGAGAATATTTCCTTTATCAACATAAGCTTCAATGTGTTCAGAAATATCCCATTGCAGACTCCAGGAAAACATTGTTAGCAAACTGTTCCATGAAAAGAACAATGTAACTCTGTGAGGTGAATAAATGTATCACAAAGGAGTTTCTCGGAAAGCTTCCTTCAAGTTTTCTTCTGAGGATATTTCCTTTCTCACCATAGGTCTCAATGTGCTCCCAAATATCACTTTGCAGATTCCTCTAGAACAATGTTAGCAACCTGCTACAAGAAAATTGAGGTATAACTCTGTGAGATGAATTCACACAAAAGAAAGTCCTTTCTCAGAAAGCCTCTTTCTACCTTTTGTCAGGATATTTCCTTTGTCACCATAGGCTTCAATGCTATCCAAAATATTCCTTCTCATATTCCCCAAAAACAGTACTACCAAGCTTCTCTGTGAAAAGGATCATGTAGCTCTCTGAGATGAATACTTAAATGACAAAGCAGTTTTTCAGAAAGCTTCTTTCTAGTTTTTCTCTGTGGATATTAACTGTATCACCACAGGCTTCAGTGAACTCCCAAATTTCCTGTTTTCCAGGAAAATAGTTTTATCAAACTGCTCAATGAAAAGAACAGTGTAACTCTTTGAGATGAATTCACATATCACAAAGCAGTTTGTCAGAAAGCTTCTTTTTGGTTTTTATCTGAGAATATTTCTTTTATCACCATAGGCTGCAATGAGCTCCCAAATATCCTATTGTGGATACCACAAAAACAATGTTATCAAACTGCTGAATCATAAGAATGGTGTAACTCTGTTAGATGAATTCACACATCACAAAGCAGTTTCTCAGAAACTTTCTTTCTGGTTTTTGTCTGAGGATATTTCCTTTTTCACTGTAGTTCTCAATGTGCTCCAAAATGTCAATTGTAGTTTCAATGAAACCAGTGTTACCAAATTGCTCCATGAAAAGAAATGTGTAACACAATTAGATGAATTCACACATCACAAAGCAGTTTCTCAGAAGCTTCTTTCTAGTTTCATCTGAGAATAATTCCTTTATCACTATAGGCTTCAATGTGATCCAAAATATCCCTTCCTAGATTCCACAAAAACAGTACTACCAAACTGCTCCATGGAAAGAATTGTAACTCTGTGAGATGAATTCAAAAACCACAAAGCAGTTTCTCAGAAAGTTTCTTTCTAGTTTATATCTGAGGATATTTCCTTTGTCACCATAGGCTTCAATGCGATCCAAAATATCACTTCTCAGACTCCACAAAAACAGTGTTACCAAACTTCTCCATGAAATGAATCATGTAAACCTGTGAAATGAGTTACCACATCACAAAGCAGTTTCTCAGAATGTTTCTCTCTAGTTTTTATATGATGATATTTCCTTTTTCATGATAGGCTTCAATTTGCTCCCAGATATCCCCTTACAAATTCCACGAAAACAGTGTTAGCACACTGCTCCATGAAAACAAAGGTGTAACTCTGGGAGATGAATTCATACATCACAAAAGCCGTTCTCAGAAAGCTTCTTTCAAGTTTTTATATGAATGTATTTCCTTTGTCTCTGCAAGCTTCAATGTGCTCTGAAGTATCTCATTGCAGATTCCTAGAAAACAGTGTTAGAAAACAGCCCAATAAAACCAACAGTGTAACTCTGTGAGATGAATACACTCATCAAAAAGTAGTTTCTCAGAAAGCTTCTTTCCAGTTTTAATCTGAGGATATTTCCTTTTACACCATATCCTCTCAGCACTTCGTAATATACCATTGCAGGTTCCATGAAAAAAGTGTTAACAAACTTCTCAATGAAAATATTGTTGTAACTCTGTAGGATAAATTCACACATCACAAAGCTGTTTCACAGAATGCTCTTTTTGGTTTTCATCTGAGGATATTTCTTTTGTCACCGTAGACTAAAAAGCAATTCAACATATCCCTTCTCAGATTCCCCCAAAAACAGTGCTACGAAAGTGCTCCATGAAAACAATGGTGTGACTCCATGAGATGAATTCACACATCACAAAGCCGTTTCTCAGAAAGCATCTTTCAAGTTTTTATCTGAAGATATTTCCTTTGTCACCATAGGCTTCAATGCGATCCAAAATATCCCTATTCAGATTCCCCAAAAACAGTGCAAAAAAATTGATCCATGAAAAGAGTCTTCTAACTCTGTGAGATGAATTAAAACATCACAAAGTAGTTTCTCAGAAAGCTTCTTTCTACTTTTTAAATGAATATATTTCCTTTGTCACCATAAGCTTCAATGCGCTCCAATGTATCCCAGTGCAGCTTCCTAGAAAACAGTGTTAGCAAACTGCTCAATGAACGTAACAGTGCAACTCTGTGAGATGAATACACTCATCACAAAACAGTCCCTCAGAAAGCTTCTTTCTAGTTTTAATCTGAGGATATTTCCTCTTTCACCATAAGCCTCAGTGCACTCAAAAATATCCCTTTGCAGATTCCATGAAAACAGTGTTAGCAAACTGGTCCATGAAAAGAAAGGTGTAACTCTATGAGATGAATTCACACATCACAAAGAAGTTTCTCTGAAAGCTTCTTTCTAGTTTTAATCTGAGGATATTTCCTTTGACACCATAGGCTTCAAAGCAAACCAAAATATCCCCACCCAGATTCCCCTAAAACAGTGCTATCAAACTGATCCATTGAAAGCATTGTGTGTCTGTGAGATTAATTCAGAAATCACAAAGAAGTTTCTCAGAAAGTTTCTTTCTAGTTCTCATCTGAGGATATTTAATTTTTAACAGTAGGCTTCAATGCGCTCCAAAATATGCCATTGCGGATTCCAAGAAAACAGTGTTAGCAATCTGCTTAATGAAAAGAACAGTGTAATTCTGTGAGTTGAATTCACACATCACAAAAGAGTGTCTCAGAAAGCTTCTTTCTCTTTTTTCTATGATGATATTTCCTTTTTCACCATAGGCCTCAATGCGCTCATAAATATTTTTTTGCAGATTCCACAAAAACTGTGTTAGCAACTGCTTCATGAAAATACAGGTGTAACTCTGTGAGATGAATTCACACATCACAAAGAACTTTCTCAGAAAGCTTCTTTCTAGTTTTTTTCTGAGGATAATTCCTTACTCACCATTGGCTTCAATGAGATCCAAAATATCCCTCCACAGATTCCCCAAAAACCGTGCTACAAAACTTATCCATGAAAAGAATAATGTAAGTCTGTGAGATGAATTAACACATCATGAAGTCATTTCTCAGAAAGCTTCTTTCTTGTTTTTATATGAGGATATTTCCTTTGTCACCATAGTTTTCAATACGCTCTGAAATATCGCATTGCAGATTCCAAGAAAAGAGTTTTAGCAAACTGCACAATGAATTGAACAGTGTAAATCTCTGAGATGAATTCACACATCACAAAGCAGTTTCTCAGAAAGTTTTTTCTAGTTTTTATGAGAGGATATTTCCTTTATCACCATAGGCCTCAATGCGCTCCAAAATAACCCTTTGCAGATTACACAAAAACAGTGTTAGCAAGCTGCTCCATGAAATTGAAGGTGTAAATCTATGAGATGAATTCACACATCTCTAAGAATTTTCTGAGAAAGCTTCTTTCTAGTTTTTTTCTGAGGATATTTCGTTTATCAACACAGGCTTGAATGCGATTCAAAACAACTGTACTCAGATTCCCCAAAAACAGTGCTATCAAACTGATCAATGAAAAGAATCGTGTAACTCCATGAGATGAATTAACACATCATAAAAAGTTTCTCAGAAAGTATCTTTACAATTTTTGTCTGAGGATGTTTCCTTATTCACAGTAAGTTTCAATGTGCACCAAAATATCCCATTGCAGATTCCAAGAAAACAGTGTTACCAAATTACTGAATGAAAGGAACAGTGTAACCCTGTCTGATGAATGTCCACATCACAAAGCAGTTTCTCAGAAAGCTTCTTTTTGTTTTTTATCTGAGGATATTTCCTTTGTCATCAGAGGTTTCAAAGCACTCCCACCTTTTACATATTCCATGAAAACAGCGTTATCAATATTTTCAATGAAAAGAAAAGTGTAACCCTGTGAGATGAATTCACATATCAAAAAGCAGTTTCTTAGAAAGCTTCTTTCAAATTTTTATCTGAGGATATTTCCTTTTTCACTGCAGGCCTTAATTCATCCCAAATATCACTTTGCTGATTCCATGAAAACACTGTTAGCAAACTCCTCCTTGAAAGGAAAGGTGTAACTCTGTGAGACAAATTCACACATCCCAAAGAACTTTATCAGAAAGCTTCTTTCTAGTTATTATCTGAGGATTTTCCTTTGTCACCATAGACTTCAATGTGCTCCAAAATATAAAGTCTCAGATTCCCCAAAAGCAGTGCTACCAAAGTGATGCATGAAAAGGATCATGTAAGTCTAGGAGATGATTTAACACATCACAAAGTAATTTCTCAGAAACGTTTTTTCTAGTTTGTATATGATGATATTTCAATTGTCACCATAAGCTTCAACACACTCAAAATTATCCCACTGCAGATTCCAAGAAAACAGTGTTAGCAAACTGCTCAATGGAAAGAACAGTGTAACTCTTTGAGATGAATTTACACAAAACAACACGATTTCTCAGAAACTTTTTTCGGTTTTTAACTGAGGGTATTTCCTTTGTCACCAGAGGCTTCAATGCACTCCTAAATATCCTATTTCAGATTCCACGAGAAAAGTGTTATCAAACTGCTCATTGACAAGAATGGTGTAGCTCTGTGTGGTGAATTCGCACACCACAAAGCAGTTTCTCAGAAAGCTTTTCTCTCATTTTTTTCTGAGTATAATTCCTTTTTCATTATAGGCCTCAATGCACTCCAAAGTGTCCCTTTGCAGATTCCATGAAAACAGTGTTAGCAAACTGACCCATAAGAGGAAAGGTGTAACTCTAAGAGATGCATTCACACATCACGAAGTTTCTCAGAAAGCCTCTTTCCAGCTTTTATCTGAGGATATTTCCTTAGTCACCATAGGCTTCAATGTGATCCAAAATACCCCTTCTCAGATTCCCCAAAAACCGTGCTACGAAACTGATTCATGAAAACTGTTGTGTATCAGTGTGAGATGAATTAACAAGTCACAAAGCAGTTTCTCAGAAAGCTTCTTTCTCGTTTCTATATGAGGATATTTTCTTTGTCACCATAAGCTTCAATGCACTCTGATATATCAAATTGCAGATTACAAGAAAACAGTGAGGAAATTGCTCAACGAAAAGAGAAGTGTAACTCTGTGAGATGATTTCACATATCACAAAACAGTTTCTCAGAAAGCTTCTTCTTGGTTTTTATTTGAGGATAATTTCTTTGTCACCATGGGTTTCAATGCTCTCCAAAATATCCTATTGCAGACTCCACGAAAGCTCTGTTATGAAACTCTTCAATGAAAAGAATGGTGTAACTGTTTGAGATGAATTCACACATCACAAAGCAGTTTCTCAGAATGCTTCTTTCTAGTTTTTATCTGAGGATATTTCTTTTTTGAGTATAGGCCCCAATGCACTCCCAAATATCCATTTGCAGTTTCAACAAAAACAGTGTTACCAAACTGCTCACAAAAAGAAAGTTGTATCTCTGTTAGATGAATGCACACATCACAAACAACTCTCCCAAAAAGCTTCTTTACATGTTTCATCTGAGGATATTTCCTTAGTCACCATAGGTTTCAATGCAATCCAAAATATCACTTCTAATATTTCAGAAAACAGTGCTACCAAACTGATCCTTGAAAAGAATCATATAACCCCATGATATGAATTAACACATCACAAGGCAGTTTCTCAGAAAACTTATTTTTGATTATTTTCTGATTAAATTTTCTTTGTCACAATAGGGTTCAAAGCACTCCTGAATATCCTATTGCAGAATCCATGAAAAGAGAGTTATCAAACTGTTCAATGAGGGGAACGGTCTAAGCCTTTGAGATGAATTCACACATCACAGTGTAGTTTCACAGAAAGTTTCTTTCCAGTTTTTATCTGAGGATATTTCCTTTTTCACCACAGGCCTCATTGCGCTCCCAAATATCCCATTGCAGATTCCACGAAAGCAGTGTCAGCAAACTGCTTCATGAAAAGAAAGGTGTAACGCTGTGAGTTGAATTCACACATCACAAAGAACTTTCTCAAAAAGCTTCGTTCTAGTTTTTATCTGAGGATATTTCCTCTGTTAACATAGGCTTCAATGTGATCCAAAATATCCTTTCTCAGATTCCTCAAAAACAGTGCTACCAAACTGATCCATGAAAAGAATCATGTAACGCTGTGAAATGAATTTAACACATTAAAACACAGTCTCTCAGAGAGCTTCTTTCCAGTTTTAATCTGAGGAGATTTCCTTTGTCACTACAGGCTTCAATGCAATCCAAAATATTGCTTCTCATATTTCCCAAAACAGTGCTAGCAACCTGTTCCATGAAAAGAATTGTGTAAATCTGTGAGATGAATTTACAAATCACAAAGCAATTTCTCAGAAAGTTTCTTTCTAGTTTTTATATGATGATATTTCATTTGTCACCGTAAGCTTCAATGGACTCCGAAATATCCCATTGCAGATTCCAAGAAAACAGTATTTGCAAACTGCTCACTGAAAATAACAGTGTAACTCTGTGAAATGAATTCACACATTACAAAGAAATTTCTCAGAAAGCTTCTTTCTAATTTTTATCTGAGGATATTTCCTTTTTAACCACAGGACTCAATGCACTCGCAAATGTACCTTTGCAGATTCCACGAAAACACTGTTAGCAAACTGCTCCATGAAAAGAAAGGTGTAACTCT
This sequence comes from Macaca fascicularis, assembly GCF_037993035.2. NCBI lineage: Eukaryota > Metazoa > Chordata > Mammalia > Primates > Cercopithecidae > Macaca > Macaca fascicularis. The sequence goes on along the minus strand of NC_088385.1, from coordinate 45,309,010 downwards.
GTGAGATGAATTCACACATCACAAAAGAAGATCTTCTAGTTGTTAGTTGAGGATATTTCCTTTGTTACCATAGGCTTCATGGCAATCCATAATTTTCCTTCTCAGATTCCACAAAAACAGTGTTACCAAACTGCTCCATGAAAAGAATCATGTAACCATGTGAGATGAATTCACACATCACAAAGCAGTTTCTCAGAAAACTTCTTTCTATTTTTTATCTGAAAATATTTGCTTTGTCAGCATAGCTTTCAATGCGATCCAAAATATCCCTTCTCAGGTTCCCCAAAAACAGGGCTAACAAAGTGATCCAACAAAACAATCATGTACCTTGGTGACATGAATTAACAATTCACAAAGCAGTTTCCCAGAAAGCTTCTTTCTAGTTTTTATATGAAGATATTTCCTTTGTCACCATAGTCTTCAATACACTCCAAAATATCCCATTGTGGATTCCAAGAAAACAGTGTAGTAAAGTGATCAATGAAAAGAACAGTGTAACTCTGTGAGATGAAGTGACACGTCAAAAAGCAGTTTCTCAGAAAGCTTCTTTTTGGTTTTATCTGTGGATATTTCTTTTGTCCCCATAGGCTTCAATGCACTCCCAGAAATCCTACTGCAGTTTCCAGGAAAATAGTGTAATCAAACTGATCAATGTAAAGAATGGTGAAACTCTGTGAGATGAATTCCCACATCACACAGCAGTTTCTCAGAAAGCTTCTTTCTAGTTTTTATATGAGGATATTTCCTTAGTCACCATAAACATAAATGTGATCCAAAATATCCCTTCTCAGATGCCCCATGAACAGTGTTATCAAAATGTTCCATGAATAGAATAGTGTATCATTGTGAGATGAATTAGCACATCTCAAAGAAGTTTCTCAAAAAGTTTCTTTCTAATTTTCGTCAGAGGATATTTATTTTGTCACCATAAGCTTCAATGTGCTCTGAAATATCTCATTGCAGATTACAAGAAAACAGGGTTAGCACATTTCTCAATGAAAAGAGCAGTGTAACTCTCTGAGGTGAATTCACACATCACAAAGTAATTTCTCAGAAAGCTCCTTTCTAGTTTTTTTTTATTTTTTATTATTATTATACTTTAAGTTCTAGGGTACATGTGCATAACGTGCAGGTTTGTTACATATGTATACTTGTGCCATGTTGCTGTGCTGCACCCATCAACTCGTCAGGTATAACTCCCAATGCAATCCCTACCCCCTCCCCCCTCCCTCTCCCCATGATAGGCCCTGGTGTGTGTTGTTCCCCTTCCCGAGTCCAAGTGATCTCATTGTTCACTTCCCATCTATGAGTGAGAACATGCGGTGTTTGGTTTTCTGTTCTTGTGACAGTTTGCTAAGAATGATGGTTTCCAGCTGCATCCATGTCCCTACAAAGGACACAAACTCATCCTTTTTGATGGCTGCATAGTATTCCATGGTGTATATGTGCCACATTTTCTTAATCCAGTCTGTCACTGATGGACATTTGGGTTGATTCCAAGTCTTTGCTATTGTGAATAGTGCTGCAATAAACATACATGTGCATGTGTCTTTATAGCAGCATGATTTATAATCCTTTGGGTATATACCCAGTAATGGAATGGCTGGGTCATATGGTACATCTAGTTCTAGATCCTTGAGGAATCGCCATACTGTTTTCCATAATGGTTGAACTAGTTTACAATCCCACCAACAGTGTAAAAGTGTTCCTATTTCTCCACATTCTCTCCAGCACCTGTTGTTTCCTGACTTTTTAATGATTGCCATTCTAACTGGTGTGAGATGGTATCTCATTGTGGTTTTGATTTGCATTTCTCTGATGGCCAGTGATGATAAGCATTTTTTCATGTATCTGTTGGCTGTATGAATGTCTTCTTTTGAGAAATGTCTGTTCATATCCTTTGCCCACTTTTTGATGGGGTTGTTTGTTTTTTTCTTGTAAATTTGTTTGAGTTCTTTGTAGGTTCTGGATATTAGCCCTTTGTCAGATGAGTAGATTGCAAAAATTTTCTCCCATTCTGTAGGTTGCCTGTTCACTCTGATGGTAGTTTCTTTTGCTGTGCAGAAGCTCTTTAGTTTAATGAGATGCCATTTGTCAATTTTGGCTTTTTCTGCCATTGCTTTTGGTGTTTTAGACATGAAGTCTTTGCCCATGCCTATGTCCTGAATGGTACTACCTAGGTTTTCCTCTAGGGTTTTTATGGTATTAGGTCTAACATTTAAGTCTCTAATCCATCTTGAATTAATTTTCGTATAAGGAGTAAGGAAAGGATCCAGTTTCAGCTTTCTACTTATGGCTAGCCAATTTTCCCAGCACCATTTATTAAATAGGGAATCCTTTCCCCATTTCTTGTTTCTCTCAGGTTTGTCAAAGATCAGATGGCTGTAGATGTGTGGTAATATTTCTGAGGATTCTGTTCTGTTCCATTGGTCTATATCTCTGTTTTGGTACCAGTACCATGCTGTTTTGGTTACTGTAGCCTTGTAGTATAGTTTGAAGTCAGGTAGCGTGATGCCTCCAGCTTTGTTCTTTTGACTTAGGATTGTCTTGGAGATGCAGGCTCTTCAAACCCACAGCCAATATCATACTGAATGGGCAAAAACTGGAAAAATTCCCTTTGAAAACTGGCACAAGACAGGGATGCCCTCTCTCACCACTCCTATTCAATATAGTGTTGGAAGTTCTGGCTAGGGCAATCCGGCATGAGAAAGAAATCAAGGGTATTCAGTTACGAAAAGAAGAAGTCAAATTGTCCCTCTTTGCAGATGACATGATTGTATATTTAGAAAAACCCATTGTCTCAGCCCAAAATCTCCTTAAGCTGATAAGCAACTTCAGCAAAGTCTCAGGATACAAAATTAATGTGCAAACATCACAAGCATTCGTATACACCAGTAACAGAAAAACAGAGAGCCAAATCATGAATGCACTTCCATTCACAATTGCTTCAATGAGAATAAAATACCTAGGAATCCAACTGACAAGGGATGTAAAGGACCTCTTCAATGAGAACTACAAACCACTGCTCGGTGAAATAAAAGAGGACACAAACAAATGGAAGAACATACCATGCTCATGGATAGGAAGAATCAATATCGTGAAAATGGCCATACTGCCCAAGGTGATTTATAGATTCAATGCCATCCCCATCAAGCTACCAATGAGTTTCTTCACAGAATTGGAAAAAACTGCTTTAAAGTTCATATGGAACCTTTCTAGTTTTTATCTGAGGATATTTCCCTTTTCACCATAGGAATCAATGCACTCCCAAATATCCCTTTGCAGATTCCACGAAAACAGTTACCAAACTGCTCCTTGAAAAGAAAGCTGTAAATCTGTTAGGTGAATTCACACATCGCAAAGAACTTTCTCAGAAAGCTTCTTTCCAATCACAAAGACGTTTCTCCGAAAGCTTCTTTCTAATTTTTATTTGAGGATATTTCCTTTGTCAGCGTAGGCTTCAATGTGATCAAAAATATCCCTTCTCAGATGCCCTTAAACAGTCGTAACAGACTGCTCCATTAAAAGAAAGTGTAACTCTGTGAGATGAATTCACCCACCAGAAAGCAGTTTCTCAGTAACTTTCTTTCTAGTTTCTCTCTGAGGATATTTCCTTTGTCACCATAAGTTTCAATGCACTGTGAAATATCCCTGTACAGATGCCAAGAAAACAGTGTTAGCAGGCTGCTCAATGAAAGGAACGTTGTAACTCTGTGAGATGTATTCACACATCACAAAGCAGTTTCACAGAAGGCTTCTTTTTGGTTTTTATCTGAGGATATTTCCTTTGTCACCATAGGCTTCAATACACTGCCAAGCATCCTCTTGCACTCTCCACGAACACAGTGTTAATAAACTGCTTTATGAAAAGAATGGTATAACTCTGTGTGATGAATTCACACATCACAAAGCAGTTTCTCAGAAAGCTTCTATCTAGTTTTTATCTGAGGATATTTTGGTTTTCGTTATAGGCCTCAAACTGCTCCCAAATATTACTTTGCAGATTCCATGGAAACAGAGTTATCAAACTGCTCAATGAGAACAGTCTAACTCTGTGATGAATTCACACATCAGAAAGCAGTTTCTCAGAAACCTTCTTTCTAGTTTTCTTTTTGAGGATATTTCCTTTTTCCCTATAGGCCTCAAAGTGCTCCCAAATATCCCTTTGCATATTCCACGAAAAGAGTGTCATCAAACTGCTCCATGAAAAGAAAGGTGAAAGTCTGTAAGATGAATTCACACATCACAAATAACTTTCTCAGAAATATTCTTTCCAGGTTTTATCTGAGGATATTTCCTTGTCACCATAGGCTTCAATGCGATCCAAAATATTCCTCCTCAGATTCCCCATAAACAGTGCTAACAAAGTGATCCTTGAAAAGAATCATGTATCTCTTTGAGGTTAATTCACATATTCAAAGCAGTTTCTCAGAAAGCTTCTTTTCGCTATTTAACTGAGGATATTTTCTTTGTCACCATAGGCTTCAATGTGATCCAAAATATCCCTTCTCAGATTTCCCAAAAACAGTGCTAACAAAGTGATCCATGATAAGTATCGTTTAACTCAGTGAGATGAATTCACTCATCAAAAGCAGTTTCTCAGAAAGCTTATTTTCACTATTTTTCTGAGGATATTTCCATTGTCACCATGTTCTGCAAAGCGATCCAAAATATCCCTCTTCAGTTTTCCCAAAAAACAGTGCTAATAAAGTGATCCATGAAAAGAATCATGTAACTCTGCGAGATGAATTCACACATTCAAAGCATTTTCTCAAAAAGCTTCTTTTTGGATTTTTTCTGATGATATTCCCTCTCTCACCGTAGGCTTCAATGCACTTAAAAACATCCTCTTGCATTTTCCACAAAAATAGTGTTAGCATACCGCTGTATGAAAAGAATGGTGTAACTGTGTGTGATGAATTCTCACATCACAAAGCAGTTTCTCAGAAAGCTTCTTTATAGTTTTTATCTGAGGATATTTCCTTTTTCACTATAGGCCTCAAGATGTTCCTAGATATCCCTTTGCAGATAACATGAAGAGTGTTAGCAAACTGTTCCATGAAAAGAAAGGTGCAACTCTATGAGATGAATTCACACATCAGGAAGAACTTTCTCAGAGAGCTTCTTTCCAGTTTTTATAGGAGGATATTTCCTTGTCACCATAGACTTCAATGCGATTGAAAATATCCCTTCTCAGATTCCCCAAAAACAGTGCTAACAAAGTGATCCTTGAAAAGAATCGTGTAACTCTTTGAGGGGAATTCACACATCCAAAGCAGTTTATCAGAAAGTTTCTTTTTGCTATGTAACTGACGATATTTCCTTTGTCACCACAGGCTTCAAAGCGATCCATAATATCCCTTCTCAGATTCCCCAAAAATAGTGCTAACAAAGTGATCCATGAAAAAAATCATGTAACTCTGTGAGATGAATCCACACATTGAAAGCATTTTCCCAGAAAGCTTCTTTTTGGATTTTTCCTGAGGATATTTCCTATCTCACCGTAGGCTTCAATGCACTTGCAAACATCCTCTTGTATTTTCTACAAAAACAGTGTTAACATACTGCTGTACGAAAAAAAAAAAAAAACGGTGTAACTCTGTGTGATGAATTCTCACATCACAAAGCAGTTTCTCAGAAAGCTTCTTTATAGTTTTTATCTGAGGATATTTCCTTTTTCACTATAGGCTTCACGGTGCTCCCAAATATCCCTTTGCAGATTCTATGAAAAGAGTATTAACAAACTTCTCCATGAAAGAAAGTTGACACCCTGTGAGACGAATTCACACATCACAAAGAACTTTCTCAGAAAGCTTCTTTCCAGTTTTAATGCGAGGATATTTCTTGTCACCACCATAGTCTTCAATGTGATCCTAATTATCCCTTCTCAGATTCGTCTTAAACAGTGCTAACAAAGTCATCCATGAAAAGAATCGTGTAACTCTGTGAGATGAATTCAGATATCCATAGCTGTCTCTCAGAAACCTTCTTTTCGCTATTTATGTGAGGAGATTTACTTTGTCACCATAAGCTTCAATGTGATCCAAAATATCCCTCCTCAGATTCCCCAAAAAACAGTGCCAATGAAGTGATCTATGAAAAGAATCGTGTAACTCGGTGAGATGAATTGACACATCCAAAGCAGTTTCTCAGAAAGCTTCTTTTTGGGTATTATCTGAGGATATTTCCTATGTCCCAATAGATTTCAATGTGCTTCCAAATATCCTAATACAGATTCCATGAAAACAGTGTTAGCAGACTGCTCAATGAAAAGAACGGTATAACTCTGTGAGATGAAGTAACTCATCACAAAGCAGTTTATCAGAGATTTTCTTTCTATTATTTATCTGACGATATGTCCTTTGTCACTGTAAGCTTCATTGTGCTAATAAATATCCCATTGCAGATTCCAAGAAAAAAGTGTTAGCAAACTGCTCAATAAAAAGAAAAGTGTAACTCTGTGTGATGTATTCACACATCACAATGCAGTTTCTCAGAAAGCTCCTTTCTAGTTTTTATCTGAGTGTGTTTCCTTTTTCACCATAGGCCTCAATTCACTCCCAAATATCACTTTGGAGATTCCATGAAAACAGTGTTAGCAAACTGCTTCATGAAGGGAAAGGTGTAACTCTGTGAGATGAATTCGTACATCACAAAGAAGTTTCTCAGAAAGCTTCTTTCTAGTTTTTATTTGAGGATATTTCATTTGTCAGTGTAGGCTTCAGTGCAATCCAGAATATCTCTTCACAGATTCCCCAAAAACAGTGGTAACAGACTGCTTCATGAAACGAAAATGTAACTCTGTGATATGAATTCACACATCAGAAAGCAGTTTCTCAGAAACCTTCTTTCTAGTTTTTATCTGAGGATATTTTTTTTCACTATAGGCCTCAAAGTACAACCAAATATCCCTTTGCAGATTCCACGAAAACAGTGTTAGCAAACAGCTCTGTGAAAAAAAGGTGAACTTCTGTTTAGATGAATTCACACATCCAAAGCAGATTCTCTGAAAGCTTCTTTTTGGTTTTTATCTGAGGATATTTCCTTGTCACCGTAGGCTTCAATGTGCTCCCAAATATAATAATGCAGATTTCACAAAGATAGTGTTACCAGACTGCTCATTGAAAGAACGGTGTTACTCTGTGAGATGAATTAACCTATCACCAAGCAGTTTCTCAGAAAGCTTCTGTCTACTTTTTGTCTGATGATATCTCCTTTGTCCCCATAAGCTTCATTGAGCTAGGAAATATCCCATTGCAGATTCCAAGAAAATAGTGTTAGCAAAATGCTCAAAGAAAAGAGAAATGTAACTCTGTGAGATGCATTCACACAAAACAATGCAGTTTCTCAGAAAGCTTTTTTCTAGCTTTCATCTGAGGATATTTGCTTTTTCACCATAGGCCTCAATGCGCTGCCAAATATCACTTTGCAGATTCCATGAAAACAGTGTTAGGAAACTACTTCCTGTAGAGACAGGTGTAACTCTGTGAGATGAATTCACACATCACAAAAGTTCCTCAGAAAGTTTCTTTCTAGTTTTTATTTGAGGATATTTCATTTGTCAGCCTAAGCTTCAATATGATCCAAAATATCCCTTTGCGGATTCCCCAAAAACAGTGGTAACTGACTGCTCCATGAAAGGAAAGTGTAACTCTGTGAGATGAATTCACACATCAGAAAGCAGTTTCTCAGAAACATTCTTTCTAGTTTTTCTCTGAGGATATTTCCTTTGTCACCATAAGTTTCAATGCGGTGTGAAATATCCCTTTACGGATTCCAAGAAAACAGTGTTAGCAAACTGCTTCATGAAGAGGAAGGTGTAACACTGTGAGATGAATTCACACATCACAAATAAGTTTCTCAGAAAGCTTCTTTCTAGTTTTTATTTGAGGATATTTCCTTTGTCAGTGTAGGCTTCAATGGGATCCAAAATATCCCTACTCAGATTCGCCCAAGAGTGGTAACTGACTGCTCCATGAAAGGAATGTGTAACTCTATAAAATGAACTCACAGATCAGAAAGCAGTGTCTCAGAAACCTTCTTTCTAGTTATTGTCGGAGTATATCACCTTTGTCACCATAAGCTTGAATGTGCTGTGAAATATCACTTTATGGATTCCAAGAAAACACTGTTAGCAGACTGCTCAATGAAAATAACATTGTAACTCTGTGAGATGTATTCACACATCACAAAGGAGTATATCAGAAGGCTTCTTTTTTGGGTTTTACCTGAGGATATTTCCATTGTCACCATAGGCTTCAATGCGCTCCCAAACATCCTATTGCATTTTCCACGAAAACAGTGTTAGCAAACTTCTGTATGAAAAGAACGGTGTAACACTGTGTGATGAATTCACACATCACAAAGCAGTTTCTCAGAAATTTTCTTAATAATTTTTATCTGAGGATATCTCCTTGTCCCCATAGGATTCAATACACTGCCATATATCCTAACGCAGATTCTAAGATAATAGTGTTAGCAGACTGCTCAATGAAAAGAACAGTGTAACCCTGTGAGATGAATTGTCTCATCACAAAGCAGTTTCTGAGAAAGCTTCTTTCCAGTTTTTATCTGAGGATATTTCCTTTGTCACTGTAAGCTTCATTGTACTAAGAAATATCCCATTGCAGTTTCCAAGAAAACAGTGTTAGCAAACTGCTGTATGAAAAGAATGGTGTAACTCTGTGTGATGAATTCACACATCACAAAGCAGTTTCTCAGAAAGCACCTTTCTAGTTTTTACCTGAGGGTATTTTCTTTTTCACCATCGACCTCAATGTGCTCCGACATACCACTTTGCAGATTCCATGAAAACAGTGCTAGCAAACTGCTTCAAGAAATAGTGGTGTAACTCTGTGAGATGAGTTTACACATCAGAAAGCAGTTTCTCAGAAATGTTCTTTCTGGTTCTTATGTGAGGATATTTCCTTTGTCACCATAGGCTTCAAAGCAATTAAAAATGTCCCTTCTCAGATCCCACAAAAACAGTGCTAGCAAAAGGCTCCAGGAAAGTGTAGTGTAGCTCTGTGAGATGAATTCACACATCACAAAGCAGTTTCTCAGAAAGCTTATTTCTTGTTTTTATCTGAGGACATTTCAGGCCTCAATGAGCTCACGTAAACCTCATTGCAGATTCTGCAAAAACAGTGTTATCCAGCTTCTCAATGTAAGCAACGGTGTAACTCTGTGAGATGAATTAACACACAACGAAGCAGTTTGTGAGAAGCCATCTCTCCAATTTTTATCTGAGGATATATCATTTTTCCAAACGGGATTCAGTGATATCCAAGATATTACTTCTGAGATTCCCCAAAAAAAGTGCTAGCCAACTCCTCCATGAAAGAGTGGTGTATCTCTGTGAGATAAATTCACACATCACAAAACAGTTTCTCAGAAATCTTCTTTCTGGTATTTATCTGAGGATATGTCCTTTGTCCGTAGAGTCTTCATAGCGATCCAAAATATCACTTTTCAGATTCCACAAAAGCGGTGCTAGCAAACATCTCCATGAAATAGTTGTGTAACTCTGTGAGATGAATTCAATATCACAAAACAGTTTCTCAGACAGCTTCATTCTGATTTTTATCTCAGGATATTTCATTTGTCTGTATAGTTTTCAAAGTGATCAGAAATATCAGTTCTCAGATTCCACAAAAACAGTGCTAGCTAAAGGCTCCATGAAATAGTGGTGTAACTGTGAGTTGAATTCACAAATCACAAAACAGTTTCTCAGAGAAGTTCTTTCTGGTTTTTCTCTGAGGATATTTCCTATGTTAACATAGGCTTCAAAAGGCACAAAATATCAATTATCAGATTCCACAAAAACAGTGCTAGTAATTGGCTCCATGAAAGGGTGGTGTAACCCAAATCACAAAGCATTTTCTCAGAAAGCTTCCTTCTGCTTTTTATCTGAGGATATTTCCTTTGTCCTTATAGATTTCATACCAATCCAAAATATCACTTCTGAGCTTCCACAAAAACAGTGGTAGCAAACGGCTCCATGAAATGATGGTGTAACTCTGTGAGATGAATTCACACATCACAAAGCAGTTTCTCAGAAAGTTTCTTCTTGTTTTTATCTGAGGATATTTCCTTTGTCACCTTAGGCTTCAAAGCGATCCACAATATTACTTCTTAGATTCCACAAAAACAGTGCTGGCAAACTCCTCCATGAAAGAGTGGTGTAACTCAGTGAGATGAATTCACACATCACAAAGCCGTTTCTCAGAAAGCTTCTTTCTTGGTTTTGTCTGGGGATATTTCAGGTCTCAAAGTGCCCCCGTGTGTCTCATTGCAGATTCTGCAAAAACACTGTTAGTAAGCTTTTCGATGAAAGCAATGTTGTAACTCTGTCAGCTGAATTCATCCACAACAAAGTAGTTTCTGAGAAGGCTTCTCTCCAGTTTTTATCTGAGGATATTTCATTTTTCACTATGGGATTCAACAATATCCAAAATATCACTTCTGAGATTCCACAAAAACTGTGATAGCAAACTCCTCCATGAAAGAGTGGTGTAACTCTCTGAAATGAATTCACACATCACAAAGCAGTTTCTCAGAAAGTTTCATTCAGGTTTACATCTGAGGACATTTCATTTGTCCATACTGTCTTCAAAGCAATCCGAAATATCAGTTCTCAGATTGCAGAAAAACAGTGCTAGCAAACGGCTCCACGAGTTACAGGTGTAACTCTGTGAGACGAATTAACCCATCACAAAGCAGTTTCTCAGAAAGCTTCTTTCTAGTTTTTATTTGAGCATATTTCTTTTGTCACTGTAGCCTTCAATGCGATCCAAAATATCCCTTCTCAGATTCCCCAAAAATAGGGGTAACAAACTTCTCTGTTTTTATCTGAGGTATTTCCTTGTCACCATAGGCTTCAATGTGCTCCCAAATATCCTAACGCAGATTCCACAAAGACAGTGTTAGCAGACTGCTCAATGAAAAGAACGGTGTAACCCTGTGAGATGAACTAACACATCACAAAGCAGTTTCTCGGAAAGATTCTTTCTAGTTTTTATCTGAGGATATTTCCCTTGTCAACATAAGCGTCATTGTGCTAAGGAATATCCCATTGCAGATTGCAAGAAAACACCATTAACAAACTGCTCAATGCAAAGAATGGTGTAACACTGTGAGATTAATTAACCGTCACAAAGCAATTCCTCAGAAAGCTTCTTTCAAGTTTTTATCTGAAGATATTTCCTTTTTCGCTATAGGCCTCAAGGTGCTCCCAAATATCCCTTTGCAGATTCCACAAAAACAGTGTTAGCAATCTGCTTCATGAAGAAAAAGGTATAACTCTGTGAGATGAATTCACACTTCAGAAAGCAGTTTTTCAGAAACCTTCTTTCTAGTTTTTCTCTGAGGATATTTCCTTTGTCACCATAAGCTTCAGTGCACTGTGATATATCAATTCAAGGATTCCAAGAAAACAGTGTTAGCAGACTGCTCAATTAAAATAATATTGTAACTCTGTAGACGTATTCACACATCACTAAGTAGTTTCTCAGAAGGCTGCTTCTTGGTTTTTATCTGAGTATATTTCCTTTGTCACCATCGGCTTCAATGTGCTCCCAAACATCCTATTGCATTTTTCACGAAAACAGTATTAGCAAACCTCTGTATGAAAAGAACAGTGTATCTCTGTGTGATGAATTCACAAATCACAAAGCAGTTTCTCAGAAACCTTCTTTCTAGTTTTTATCTGAGGATATTTCCTTTTTCACTATAGGACTAAAAGTGCAAACAAATATCCCATTGCAGATTCCATGAGAAGAGGGTTAGCAAACTGCCCCATGAAAAGAAAAGTGTTACTCTGTGAGATGAATTCACACATCACAAAGAACTTTCTCAGAAAGCTTCTCTCCAGTTTTTATCTGAGAATATTTCCTTGTCACCATAGGCTTCAATGCGATTTTAAGTATCCTTTCTTCAGTTCCCCAAAAACAGTGTTAACAAAGAGATCCATGAAAAGAATCGTGTAACTCTGTGAGATGAATTCACACATCCAAACCAACTTCTTAGAAAGCTTCTTTTTGGTTTTTATCTGAGGATATTTCCTTTGTCCCCATAGGCGTCAATGTGCTCCCAAACATTCTAATGCAGATTCCACGAAGACAGTACCAACAGACTGCTCAATGAAAAGAGCAGTGTAACTTTGTGAGATGAATTAATCCATCACAAAGCAGTTTCTCAGAAAACTTCTTTCTAGTTTTTATCTGAGGATATTTTCTTTGTCACCATAAGCTTCATTGTGCTAAGAAATATCCCTTTGCAGATTCCAAGAAAACAGTGTTAGCAAACTACTTAATGGAAAGAAAAGTGTACTCTGTGAGATGCATTCATCTATCACAATGCAGTTTCTCAGAAGTCTTCTTTCTAGTTTTTATCTGAGGATATTTGCTTTTTCACTTAGGCCTCAAAGTGCTCCCAAATATCTCTTTGCAGATTCGACAAAAAGAGTGTTAGCAAACAGCTCCTTGAAAGGGAGGTGTAACTCTGTGAGATGAATTCACACATTACAAAGAACATTCTCAGGAAGCTCTTTCCAGTTTTTATCTGAAGATATTTCCTTGTTACCATGGGCTTCAATGTGATCCAAAATATCCCTTCTCAGATTCCCCAAAAGGAGTGCTAAGAAAGTGATGCATGTAAAGAATTGTGTAACCCTGTGAGATGATTTAACACATCCAAATCAGTTTCTCAGAAAGTTTCTTTTCGCTACTTATCTGAGGATATTTCCTTTTTCACCATAGGCTTCAATGTACTGCCAAATATCCTAACGCAGATTCCAGAAAAAGAGTGTTAGCAGACTGCTCAATGAGAAGAACGGTGTAAGTCTGTGAGATGAATTACCCCAACACAAGGAAGTTTCACCAAAAGCTTCTTTCTAGTTTTTATCTGAGGATATTTCCTTTGTCATCATTAGCTTCATTGCGCTAAGAAATATCCCACTGCAGATTCCAGGAAAACAGTGTTAGCAAACTGCTCAATGAAAAGAAAAATGTATCTTGGTAAAATGCATTCACACATCACAATGGAGTTTCTCAGAAAGCTTTTTTCTAACTTTTATCTGAAGATATTTCCTTTTTCATCTTAGGCCTCAATGCGCTCTGTAATATCACTTTGAAGATTCCAGGAAAACAGTGTTACCAAACTGCTTCATGAAGAGAAAGGTGTACCTCTGTGAAATGAATTCACACATCACAAAGAAGATTCTCCCAAAGCTTCTTTGCAGTTTTTATTTGAGGATATTTCCTTTGTCAGCATAGGCTTCAATGCAATCCAAAACATCCCTTCTCAGATTCCCCAAAAACAGTGGTAATTGACTGCTCCATGAAAGAAAAGTGTAACTCTGTGAGATGGATTCACACATCACGAAGCAGTTTCTCAGAAACCTTCCTTCTAGTTTTTCTCTGAGGATATTTCCTTTTTCCCTATAGGCCCAAAGTGTTCCCAAATATGCCTTTGCAGATTCCATGAAAACAGTGCTAGCAAACTGCTCCTTGAAAAGAAAGGTGTAACTCTGTGAGATGAATTCACACATCACAAATAACTTTCTCAGAAAGCTTCTTTCCAGTTTTTACCTGAGGATATTTCTTTGTCACCAAAGACATCAATGTGATCCAAAATATCCCTTCTCAGATTCCCCAAAAACAGTGTAAACAAAGTGATCCATGAAAAGAATTGTGTAACTCTGTGACATGAATTCACGCATTCAAACCAGTTTATCAGAAAGCTTCTTTTTGGTTTTTATCTGAAGATATTTCATTTTTTCCCTAGGCTTCAATGTGCTCCCAAATATCTTAATGCACATTCCAAGAAAACAGTGTTAGCAGACTCCTCAATGAAGAGAAATGTGTGACTCTTTGAGATGAATTAAACCATCAGAAAGCAGTTTCTCAGAAAGATTCTTTCTAGTTTTTATCTGAGGCTGTTTCCTTTTTCACAATAGGCCTCAAAGTACAAACATATATCCTATTGCAGATTCCCCAAAAAGAGTGCTAACAAAGTGATCCATGAAAAGAAAGGTGTCACTCTGTGAGATGAATTCACACTTACAAAGCAGTCTCTCAGAAAGCTTCTTTTTGGCTTTTATCTGAGGATATATCCTTTGTCCCCAGAGGCATCAATGCACTCCCAAATATCCTAACGCAGATTCCACGAAAACAGTGTTAGCAGACAGCTCAATGAAAACAATGGTGTAACTCTGTGAGATGAATTAATGCATAACAAAGCAGTTTGTCAGAAAGCTTCTTTCTATTTTTTATCTGAGGATATTTTCCTTGTCACCATAAGCTTCATTGAGCTATGAAATGTTCCATTGCAGATTCCAAGAAAACAGTGTTAGCAATCTGCTCAATGAAAAGTGTAACTCTGTGAGATATATTCACACATCACAATGCCATTCCTCAGAAAGCTTCTTTCTACTTTTTATCTGAGGATATTTCCTTTTTCACCATAGGCCTCAAGGCTATCCACAATATCCCTTCTCAGATTTCCCAAAAACAGTGCAAGCAAATTGATCCATGAAAAGAATCGTGGAACTCTGTGAGATGAATTCACACATCCAAAGCAGTTTCTCAGATATTTTTTGGGTTTTTATCTGAGGATATTTCCTTTTTCCCCTAGGCTTCAATGTGCTCCCAAATATCCTAATGCAGATTCCATGAAAACAGTGTTAGCAGACTCCTCAATGAAAAGAACGGTGTAACCCTGTGAGATATATTCACACATCAAAAGACAGTTTCTCAGAAAGCTTCTTTCTATTTTTTATCTGAGGATATTTCCTTTTTCACCATAGGCCTGATTGGGCTCCAAAATACCACTTTGGAGATTCCACAAAAACAGTGTTAGCAAACTGCTTCATTAATAGAAAGATGTAACTCTTTGAGATGAATTCACACATCACAAAGAAGATTCTCCAAAAGCTTCTTTCCAGTTTTTATTTGAGGATATTTCCTTTGTCAGCATAGGCTTCAATGCAAACCAAAATATCCCTTCTTACATTCCCGAAAAACAGTCTTCCAAAGAAATGAAAGAATAACTCTCTGATATGAATTCACACATCACAAAGAAGTTTCTCAGAAACATTCTTTCTAGTTTTTATCTGAGGATATTTCTTTTGTCACCATAAGCATCAATGCGCTGCAAAATATCTCTTTACGGATTCCAAGAAAACAATGTTAACAGACTGCTCAAAGAAAACAACTTTGTAACTATGTGAGATATATTCACACATCAAAAAGGAGTATCTCAGAAGGCTAATTTCCAGTTTGTATCTGAGGATATTTCATTGTCACCATAGGCATCAGTGCACTCCTAAACATCCTATTGCACTTTCCATGAAAACAGTGTTAGCAAACTTCTGTATGAAAAGAATGGTGTAAATCTGTGAGCTGCTTTCACACATCACAATGCAGTTTCTCAGAAAGCTTCTTTCTAGTTTTTATCTGAGGATATTTCCTTTCTCACCGTAGGTCTCAATGCACTCCCAAATATAACTTTGCAGATTCCATGAAAACTCTGTTAGCAAACTGCTTCATGAAGAGAAAGGTATAACTCTGTGAGATGAATTCACATATCAGAAAACAGCTTCTCAGAAACCTTCTTTCTAGTTTTTCTCTGAGGATATTTTCTTTGTCACCATAAGCTTCAATGCACTGTGAAATATCCCTTTACGGAATCCAAGTGTTAGGAGACTGCTCAATGAAAATAACATTGTAACTGTGAGATGTAGTCACACATCACAAGGCAGTTTCTCAGAAAGCCTCATTCTGGTCGTTGTCTGAGGATATTTCCTTTGTCTATATAGTCTTCAATGTAATGCAAAATATCAGTTCTCAGATTCCACAAGAACAATGCTAGCAAACGGCTTCACAAAATAGTGGTGTAACTCTGTGAGATGAATTCACACAATACAAAGCAGTTTCTCAGAAAGCTTCTTTCTGCTTTTTATCTGAGTATATTTCCATTGTCCATATAGTCTTCATAGCAATCCAAAATATCACTTCTCAGATTTCACAAACACAGTGCTAGCAAACCGCTGCATGAAATAGTGTTGTAACTCTTTGAGATGAATTCACACATCACAAAGCAGCTTCTCAGAAAGCTTCTTTCTGGTTTATTCTGAGTATCTTTCCTTTGTCATCATAGGCTTCAAAGAGATACAAAATATCAATTCTCAGATTCCACAGTAACAGGGCTAGCAAACGGCTCCATGAAATAGTGATGTAACAATGTGAGATGTTGTCACAGATCACAAAGTGGTTTCTCAGGGAGCTTCTTTCTGGTTTTTATCTGAGGATATTTCCTTTGGGCTCATAGGCTTCAAAGTGATCCTAAATATTACTCCTCAGATTCCACAAAAACTGTGCTAGCAAGCTCCTCCATGGAAGAGTGGTGTAACTCTTTGAGATGAATTCACACATCACAAAGCAATTTCTCAGAAAGCTTCATTCTGTTTTTTATCTGAGGATATTTCTTTTGTCTATGTACTCTTCAAAAACTTCCGAAATATCACTTCTGATATTCCACAAAAACAGTGCTAGCAATCGGCTCCATGAAATAGTGGTGTAACTGTGTGAGATGAATACACACATCACAAAGCAGTTTCTCAGAAAGCTTCTTTCTTGTTACTATCTCAGGATATTTCACATAAAGCACCCCTGGATGTCTCATTGCAGATTCTACGAAAACACTGTTAGCAAGTTTCTCAGTGAAAGCAATGGTGTAACTCTGTGAGCTGAATTCACCCACAACAAATGAGTTCTGAGAAGGCTTCTCTCCAGTTTTTATCTGAGGTTATTTTGTTTTTCACCTTGGGATTCAATGATATCCAAAATATCACTTCTGAGATTCCACAAAAACAGTGCCAGTAAACTTCTCCATGAAAGAGTGGTGCAACTCTGTGAAATGAATTCACACATTACATATCAGTTTCTCAGAAAGCTTCATTCTGGTTTTTATCTGAGGATATTTCCTTTGCCCGTATAGTCTTCAAAGCAATCCGAAATATCAGTTCTCAGATTCCACAAAAAAACTGCTAGCAAACGGCTGCATGAAATAGTGCTGTAACACTGTGAGATGAATTCACACATCACAAATCAGTTTCTCAGAACGTTTCTTTCTGGTTTTTATGGGAGGATATTTCCTTCATCCATATAGTCTTCATAGTGATCCAAAATATCACTTCTCAGATTCCACAAAAACAGTGCTAGCAAACAGCTGCATGAAATATTGGTGTAACTCTATGAGATGAATTCAAACATCACAAAGCAGTTTCTCAGAAACCTTCTTTCTGGTTTTTATCTGAGGATATTTCCATTGTCACCTTAGGCTTCAAAGTGATCCAAAATATTACTTCTCAGATTCCACAAAAACAGTGTTAGCAAACACCTCCATGAAAAAATGGTGTAACTCTGTGAGATGAATTCATACATCACAAAGAGGTTTCTCAGAAACTTCATTCTGGTTTTTATCTGAGGATATTTCCTTTGTCCATATAGTCTTCAAAGCGATCCAAAATATAACTTCTGAGATTCCACAAAAACAGTGCTAGCAAACGGCTCCATGAAGCAGTGGTGTAATTCTGTAAGATGAATTCACACATCACAAAGCCGTTTCTCAGAAAGCTCCTTTCTTGTTTTTATCTGAGGATATTTCATGTCTCAAAGTGCCCCCGTGTGTCTCATTGCAGATGCAGCGAAAACACTGTTAGCAAGCCTCTCAATGAAAGCAATGGTGTAACTCTGTGAGCTGAATTTACCCACAACAAAGCAGTTTCTGAGAAGGCTTCTCTCCAGTTTTTAACTGAGGATATTTCATTTTTCACCATGGGATTCAATGATATCCAAAATATCACTTATGAGATTCCACAAAAACAGTGCTAGCAAATGGCTGCACGAAATAGTGGTATAACTTTGTGAGATGAATTCACACATCACAAAGCAGTTTCTCAGAAAGATTCTTTTGGGTTTATTCTGAGGATATTTCCTTTGTCGCCACAGGCTTCAAAACAATACAAATCATCAATTCTCAGAATCCACAAAAACAGTGCTTGCAAACGGCTCCATGAAATAGTGGTGTAACTCTGTGAGATCAATTCACAGAACACATAGCAGTTTCTCAGAAAGCTTCTTTGTTGTTTTTATCTGAGGATATTTCAGGTCTCAATGCACTCCCGTATATCTCATTGCAGATTCTGCGAAGACAGTGACAGCAAACTTCTCAATGAAAGCAATGTTGTAACACTGTGAGGTGAATTCCTACACCACAAAGCAGTTTCTGAGAAGGCTTCTCTCTAGTTTTTTTCTGAAGATATTTTTTTCCCCATGGGATACAATGTTATCCAAGATATCTCTTCTGTAATTCCATATAAAGAATGCCAGCAAACTCCTCCATGAAACAGTGGTGTAACTCTGAGAGATGAATTCACACATCAGAAAGCAGTTTCTCAGAAGGCATCATTCTGGTTTTTTTCTGAGGATATTTCCTTTGTCCATATAGTCTTCAAAGCGATCCGAAATATCGGTTCTCAGATTCCACAAAAGCAGTGCTAGCAAACGGCTCCAAGAAAGAGTGGTGTAACTCTGTGAGATGAATTCACACATCACAAAGCACTTTCTCAGAAAGTTTCTTTCTGGTTTTTATCTGAGGATATTTCCTTTGTCCGTATAGTCTTCATAGCGATCCAAAATATCACTTCTCAGATTCCACAAACAGAGAGCTTGCAGACAGTTCCAAGAAAGAGTGGTGTAACACTGTGAGGTGAACTCACATATCACAAAGCAATTTCTCAGAAAACTTCTTTCTGGTTTTTATCTGAGGATATTTCAAGTCTCAATGTACTCCTGTGTATCTCATTGCAGATTCTGTGAAAATAGTGATAGCAAACTTCTCAATGAAAGCAATAGTGTAAATCTGTGAGGAGAATTCACACAACACAAAGCAGTTTCTGAGAAGGCATCTCTCCACTTTTTATCTGAGAACATTTCTTTTTTCACCATAGGCTTCAAAGTGATCCAAAATATCAGTTCTCAGATTCCACAAAAACAGTGCTAGCAAATGGCTCCAAGAAAGAGTGGTGTAACTCTGTGAGATGAATTCACAAATCACAAAGCAGTTTCTCAGAAAGCTTCTTTCTGGTTTTCATCTGAGGATATTTCCTTTTTCCGTATAGTCTTCATAGCGATTCAAATGATCACTTCTCAGATTCCACAAAAACCGTGCTCTCAAATGGCTCCATGAAATAGTGGTGTAATTCTGTGAGGTCAATTCACCCATCACAAAGCAGTTTCTCTGAAATCTTCTTTCTTGTTTTTATCTGAGGATATTTCAGGTCTCAATTCACTCACTAATATCTCATTGCAGATTCTGTGAAAACAGTGATAGCAAACTTTTCAATGACAGCAGGGGTGTAACACTGTGAGATGAATTCACACATCACAAAGCAGTGTCTGAGAAGGCTTCTCTCCAGTTTTTATCTGAGGATATTTCTTTTTTCATCATAGGCTTCAGAGCGATACAAAATATTCCTTCTCAGATTCCACAAAAACAGTGCTAGCAAAGTCCTCCATGGAAAAGTGGTGTAACTCTGTGAGATGAAATCACATATCACAAAGCAGTTTCTCAGAAATCTTTCTGGTTTACTCTGAGGATCTTTCCTTTGTCACCATAGGCTTCAAAGTGATACAAAATATCATTTCTCAGATTCCACAAAAATGGTGCTAGCAAACGGCTCCATGAAAGAGTGGTGTAAAAATGTGAGATGAATTCACACATCACAAAGTAGTTTCTCAGAAAGCTTCTTTCTTGTTTTTATCTGAGGATATTTCAGGTCTCATTGCACTCCCGTATATCTCATTGCAGAGTCTTCAAAAACAGTGATAGCAAACTTCTCAATGAAAGCAATGGTGTAACTCTGTGAGATGAATTCACACACCACAAAGCAGTTTCTGAGAAGGCTTTTTTCCAGTTTTTCTCTGAGAAGATGCTTTGTGATGTTGCAGATTCCAAGAAAACAGTGTTAACAAACTGCTCCATGAAAAGAACAGCGTAACTGTGTGAAATGAATTCACACATTACAAAGCAGTTTCTCAGAAAGCTTCTTTTTGGTGTTTCTTGGAGGATATTTTCATTGTCACCATAGGCTTCAAAGTGCTCCCAAATATCCTATTGCAGATACCACGAAAAGAGTGTTATCAAACTGCTCAATGAAAAGTATGGTGTAATTCTGTGAGATGAATTCACACATCACAAAGCTGTTTCTCAGAAAGCTTCTTTTCAGTTTTCCTATGAGGATGTTTCCTTTTTCACTATCGGCCTCAATGCACTCCCAAATATCCTTTTGCAGATTCCATGAAAACTGTGTTAGCAAACTTCTCCATGAACACTAAGTTGTAACTCTGTGAGATTAATTCCCACAATACAAAAAACTTTCTCAGAAAGCTTCTTGTTAGTTTTTATCTAAGGATATTTCCTAAGTAACCATATGCTTCAATGCCATCCAAAATATCCCTTCTCTGATTCTCCAAAAACAGTGCTAGCAAACTGATCCATGAAGAGAATCGTGTAACTCTGTGAGACGATTTAACACATCCAAAAGCGGTTTCACAGAAAGCTTCTTTCTAGTTTTTATCTGAGGATATTTCCCTTGTCACCCTAGGCTTTGATGAGATCCAAAATATCCCTTCTCAGATACCACAAAAACAGTGCTACCAAACTGATCCATGTAAAGAATCGTGCAACTCTGTGAGAATAATTCACAAATCACAAAGCAATTTTCCAGAAAGCTTCTTTCTACTTTTTCTTTGAGGATATTTTGTTTGCCATGATAAGATTCACTGTGCTTTGAAATATCCCTTGGCAGACTATAAGAAGACATTGTCAGCACACTGCTCAATGAAAACAACAGTGTAACTTTGTGAGAATTCACACATCACACAGCAGTTTCTCAAAAAGCCCCTTTCTAGTTTTTATCTGAGGATATTTGCTTTTTTATCATAGTCCTAAATGCAATCCCAAATATCCCTTTGCACATTCCACAAAAACAGTGTTAGCAAACTACTCTGTGAAAAGAAAGATGTAACTCTATGCGATGAAATCACACAACACAAAGAATTTTCTCCGACAGTGTCTTTCTAGTTTTTATCTGAGCATATTCAATATTTCATTTCGGCCTCCATGCTCTGCCCAATATCCCTTTGCAGATTCCAAGAAAACAGTGCTACCAAACTGATGCATGAAAAGAATCTTGTAACTGGGTGAGATGAATTAACACATCAGAAAAAGCATTTCCTCAGAGAGATTCTTTCTCGTTTTTATATGAAGGTGTTTCCTTTGTCACCTTAACTTCAATGTTCTCCAAAATATCCCTTTGCAGATTCCACAAAAACAGTGTTAGCAAACTACTCAATGAAAGGAATGGTGTATCTCTGTGAGATGAATTCACACATCACAAAGCAGTTTCTCAGAAAGCATCTTTTGAGATTTTACCTGAGGATATGTCCTTTTACACCATAGGCCTCAATGTGCACAAAAAAATCCATGTGCAGATTCCACGAAAAGAGTGTTAGAAAACTACTCTTTGAAAAGAAAGGTTTAACCCCTTGGAATAAATTCACAAGTCATGACGAAGTTTCTCAGAAAGCTTCTTTCAAGTTTTTATCTTACAATATTTCCTTTCTCTCCACAGGCTTAAATCCACTCCCAAATATCCTGTTGCAAATTACTCGAAAACAGTTTTATAAAACTGTTCAATGAAAAGTATGGTGTAACACAGTGATACGAGTTCACACATCCCAAAGGAGTTTCTCAGAAAGCTTCTTTCTACTTTTCTCTGAGAATAATTCCTTTTCACTATGGGCTTCAATGCAATCCTATATATCCCTTCTGAGATTCCCCAAAAAACAATGCTACCAAACTGATCCATGAAAAGAATCGTGTACCTCTGTGAGATGAATACACACATCACAAAGCAGTTTCTCAGAAACCTTCTTTGTAGTTTTTATATGAGGATATTTCCTTTGAAACCATAAGCCTCAATGTGCTTCAAAATATCATATTGCAGATTCCACGAAAATAGTGTTAGCAAACTGCTCCATGAAAAGTAAGACGTAATTCTGTGAGTTGAATTCACACAAGACAAAGAATTTCTCAGAAAGCTTCTCTCTAGTTTTAATCTGAGAATATTTGCTTTTACACCATAGACTTCAATACCATCCACAATATCCATTCTCAGATTCCCCAAAAACAGTGCTACAAAACTGCTCCATGAAAAGAAAGGTGTAACTCTGTGAGATGAATTCAAAAATCACATAGCAAATTCTCGGGAGGCTTCTTACTAATTTTTGTCTGAGGATATTTCCTTTGTCACCATCAGCTTCAATGTGATCCGAAATATCCCATTGCAGATACCAGAAAACAGTATTAGCAAACTGCTCAATGAAAACTACAGTGTAACTCTGTGAGATCAATTCACTCATCACAAAGCAGTCTCTCAGAAAGCTTCTTTTTGGTTTTTGTATGAGGATATTTCCTTTGTCACCATAGCCTTCAATGAGCTGCCAAATATCCTGTTGCAGTTTCAAGGAATACAGTGTTATCAAACTGCTCAATGAAAAAAACGGTCTACAGATGAGAGATGAATTCACAAACCACAAAGAACTTTCTCATAAAGCTTCTTTCTAGTTTTTATCTGAGGATATTTCCTCTGTCAACATAGGCTTCAATGCCATCCAAAATATCCCTTCTCAGATTCCCCTAAAACAGGGCTACCAAATTGATCCATGAAAACAGTCGTGTAAAGTTATGAGATGAATTCACAAATCACAAAGCAGTTTCTAAGGAAGATTCTTTCCAACTTTTATTTGAGGATATTTCCTTGGTCACCATAGGCTTAGAAGCACTCCAAAATATCCTATGGCAGATTCCAAGAAAACACTGTTATCAAACTGCTCAATGAAAAGTACAGTGTAAACTTGTGAGATGAATTCACACATCACAAAGCAGTTTCTCAGAAAGCATCTTTCCAGTTTTTATCTGAGGGTGTTGCCTTTTTCACCCTAGGACTCAAAGTGCTCCCAAATATATCTTTGCAGATTCCACAACAACAGTGTTAGCAAATTGCTCAATGAAAAGAAAAGTGTAATTCCGTGAAATGAATTCACAAATCACAAAGCAGTTTCTCAGAAAGCTTCTTTCTAGTTTTTATCTGAGGATATTTCCTCTTACACCATAAGCCTCAATGTGCTCCTGAATATGCATTTGTAGATTCCATGAAAAAAGTGTTAGCAATGTGAACCATGAAAAGAAAGGTGTAGATCTTTGAGGTGAATTCACACATCACAAAGCTGTTTCTCAGAAAGCTTCTTTCTAGTTTTAGTCGGAGGATATTTCCTTTGTCACCATAGGTGTCAATGCACTCCCAAATATCCTATTGCAGATTCCACAAAAATAATCTTAGAAAACAGCTCCAAGAAAAGAATCTTGTAGCTCTGTGAGGTGAATTCACATATCACAAATAATTTTCACATAGAGCTTCTTTCTAGTATTTTTCTGGGGATATTTCCTTTGTCATAATAGTTTCAATGCGATCCAAAATATCTCTTCTCAGATTCCCCAAAAACAGTGCTAAAAAACTGCTCCACGAAAAAAATAGTGTAACTCTGTGAGATGAATTCACACATCACACATCTGTTTCTCAGAAATATTCTTTCTTGTTTTTAGATGAGGATATTTTCTTTCTCACCATATTTCTCAATGTGATCTGGAATATCCTATCGCACATTCCATGAAAAAAGTGTTAGCAAAAATCTCAACGAAAAGAATGGTATATCTCTGTGAGACGAATTCACACATCATAAAGCAGTTTCTCAGAAAGTTTCTTTCTAGATTTTATCTAAGGATATTTCCTTTGTCACCGACAGCTTCAATGCAATTCAGAATATCTCTTCTCAGATTTCCCAAAAACACTGCTACCAAGCTGATCCTAGAGGAGGATCGTGCAGCTCTGTGAGATGAATTAGCACATCACAGAGCAGTTTCTCAGAAAACTTCTTCCTAGTTTTTATAAGAGGATATTTGCTTTGTCACCATAAGCTTCAATGCCCTCCGAAATATCCCTTTGCAGATTCCAAGAATACAGTGCTGGCAAAGTTCTCAATGAAAAGAACAGTGTAACTCAGTGAGATGAATTCACACAAATCCAAAGCAGTTTCTCAGGAAGCTTCTTTTGGTTTTTATCTGAGGATATTTCCTTTGTGAACCTGGACTTCAAAGCACAGCCAAATATCCCTTTTTATATTCCACGAAAAAAGTGTGAGCAAACTTCTCAATGAAAAGAATGGTGTAACTCAGTGAGATGAATTCACACATCACAAAACAGTTTCTCAGAAAGATTTTTTCTAGTTTTTATCTGAGTATATTTTCTTTTACACTATAGGCCTCAATGGGCTCCCAAATATCCCTTTGCAGATTAAATGAAAACAGTGTTAGCAAACTGCTGCATGAAAAGAAAGGTGTAAATCGGTAAGATCAATTCCAACATACAAAGACTTTTCTCAGAAAGCTTCTTTCTAGTTTTATCTGAGGATATTTATTTTGTCACCATAGGCTTCAATGCAATCCAAGATATCCCTTCTCAGATTCCCCAAAAGTAGTGCTATCAAACTTCTCCATGAAGAGAATTGAGTTACTCTGTGAGATGGATTACAAATCACAAAGCAGTTTCTCAGAAAGCTTCTTTCTTATTTTTTTAGAGGGATATTTCCTTTGTCACCATAAGCGTCAATGCACTCTGAAATATCCCATTGCAGATTCCAAGAAAACAGTGTTAGCACACTTCTCAATGAAAACAGCAGTGTAAGTCTGTAGGATGAATTCACACATCACAAAGTATTTTATCAGAAAGCTTCCTTTTGGTTTATTATCTGAGAATATTTCCTTTGTCACCATAGGTTTCAATGCACTACCAAATATCCTATTGCAGATTCCATGAAAACATTGTTAGCAAACTGCTCAATGTAAAGAACGGGGAACTTATGTTAAGACATTTTGGTCGGGAGCAAGACGGCTGAATAGGAACAGCTCTAGTCTCCAACTCCCAGCGCGAACGACACAGAAGACAGGTGATTTTTGGATTTTCAACTGAGGTACTGGGTTTCTCTCACTAGGGAGTGCCTAACAATCAGTGCTGGTCAGCTGCTGCAGCCCGACCAGCGAGAGCTGAAGCAGGGTGAGGCATTGCCCTCACCTGGGAAGCGCAAGGGGGAAGGGAATCCCTTTTCCTAGCCAGGGGAACTGAGACACACAACACCTGGAAAATCGGGTAACTCCCATCCCATTACTGCGCTATACCAAGGATCGTAGCAAACAGGCACACCACGAGACTATATCCCACACCTGGTCGGGAGGGTCCCATGCCCATGGAGCCTTCCTCATTGCTAGCACAGCGGTCTGCAATCTTGCAGCAAGGTGGCAGCGAGGCTGGGGGAGGTTCGCCCAACATTGCTCAGGCTTAAGTAGATAAACAAAGCAACTGGGCAGCTCCAACTGGGTGGAGCTCACAGCAGTTCAAGGAGTCCTGCCTGTCTCTGTAGACTCCACCTCTGGGGACAGGGCACAGCTAAACAACAACAACAACAACAACAACAAGCAGCTGAAACCTCTGCAAACGCAAACGACTCTGTCTGACAGGTTTGAAGAGAGCAGTGGATCTCCCAAAATGGAGGTTGAGATCTGAGAACGAACAGACTGCCTGCTCAAGTGGGTCCTTGACCCCTGAGTAGCCTAACTGGGAGACATCCCCCACTAGGGGCAGACCGACACCCCACACCTCACACGGTGGAGTACACCCCTGAGAGGAAGCTTCCAAAGCAAGAAACAGACAGGTACAATCGCTGTTCAGCAATATTCTATCTTCTGCAGACTCTGCTGCTGATACCCAGGCAAACAGGGTCTGGAGTGGACTTCAAGCAATCTCCAACAGACCTACAGCTGAGGGTCCTGACTGTTACAAGGAAAACTAACAAACAGGAAGGACACCCACACCAAAACCCCATCAGTACGTCACCATCATCAAAGACCAGAGGCAGATAAAACCACAAAGATGGGAAAAAGCAGGGCAGAAAAGCTGGAAATTCAAAAAATAAGAGGACATCGTCCCCTGCAAAGGAACGCAGCTCATCACCAGCAACCTATCAAAGCTGGACGGAGAATGACTTTGACGAGATGAGAGAAGAAGGCTCCAGTCCATCAAATTTCTCAGAGCTAAAGGAGGAATTACATACCCAGCGTAAAGAAACAAAAAATCTTGAAAAAAGTAAGGAAGAATAGATAACTAGAATGATTAATGCAGAGAAGGCCATAAACAAATTGACAGAGATAAAAACCATGACACGAGAAATACGTGAAAAATGCACAAGCTTCAGTAACTGACTCGATCAACTGGAAGAAAGAGTATCAGTGATTAAGGATCAAATGAATGAAATGAAGCAAGAAGAGAAACTCAAAGAAAAAAGAAGAAAAAGAAATGAACAAAGCCTGCAAGAAGTATGGGTTTATGTAAAAAGGCCAAATCTACGTCTGATTGGGGTGCCTGGAAGTGAGGGGGAAAATGGAACCAAGTTGGAAAACACTCTTCAGGATATCATCCAGGAGAATTTCCCCAACGTAGTAGGGCAGGCCAACATTCAAATTCAGGAAATACAGATAACACCACAAAGATACTCCTCGAGAAGAGCAACTTCAAGACACATAATTGCCAGATTCACCAAAGTTGAAATGAAGGAAAAAATCTTAAGGGCAGCCAGCGAGAAAGGTCGGGTTACCCACAAAGGGAAGCCCATCAGGCTAACAGCAGATATCTCAGCAGAAACTCTACAAGTCAGAAGAAAGTGGGGGCCAATATTCAACATTCTTAAAGAAAAGATTTCTAAATGCAGAATTTCATATCCAGCCAAACTAAGTTTCATAAGTGAAGGAGAAATAAAATCCTTTACAGATAAGCAAATGCTTAGAGATTTTGTCACCACCAGGCCTGCCTTACAAGAGACCCTGTAGGAAGCACTAAACATGGAAAGGAACAACCGGTACCAGCCATTGCAAAAACATGCCAAAATGTAAAGACCATCGAGGCTAGGAAGAAACTGCATCAACTTACGAGCAAAATAACCAGTTAATATCATAATGGCAGGATCAAGTTCACACATAACATTGTTAACCTTCAATGTAAACGGACTAAATGCTCCAATTAAAAGACACAGACTGGCAAATTGGATAAAGAGTCAAGACCCATCAGTCTGCTGTATTCAGGAGACCCATCTCACATGCAGAGACATACATAGGCTCAAAATAAAGGGATGGAGGAAGATTTACCAAGCAAATGGAGAACAAAAAAAGGCATGGGTTGCAATACTAGTCTCTGATAAAACAGACTTTAAACCAACAAAGATCAAAAGAGACAAAGAAGGCCATTACATAATGGTAAAGGGATCAATTCAACAGGAAGAGCTAACTATCCTAAGTATATATGCACCCAATACAGGAGCACCCAGATTCATAAAGCAAGTCCTTAAAGACGTACAAAGAGACTTAGACTCCCATACAATAATAATGGGAGACTTCAACTCCCCACTGTCAACATTAGACAGATCAACGAGACAGAAAGTTAACAAGGATATCCAGGAATTGAACTCATCTCTGCAGCAAGCAGACCTAATAGACATCTATAGAACTCTCCACCCCAAATCAACAGAATATACATTCTACTCAGCACCACATCACACTTATTCCAAAATTGACACATAATTGGAAGTAAAGTACTCCTCAGCAATTGTACAAGAACAGAAATTGTAACAAACTGTCTCTCAGACCACAGTGCAATCAAACTACAACTCAGGACTAAGAAACTCAATCAAAACCACTCAACTACATGGAAACTGAACAACCTGCTCCTGAATGACTACTGAGTACATAATGAAATGAAGGCGGAAATAAATATGTTCTTTGAAACCAATGAGAACAAAGATACAACACACCAGAATCTCTGGGACACATTTAAAGCGGTGTGTAGAGGGAAATTTACAGCACTAAATGCCCACAAGAGAAAGCTGGAAAGATCTAAAATTGACACTCTAACATCACAATTAAAAGAACTAGAGAAGCAAGAGCAAACACATTCAAAAGCTAGCAGAAGGCAAGAAATAACTAAGATCAGAGCAGAACTGAAGGAGATAGAGACACAAAAAACCCTCCAAAAAATCAATGAATCCAGGAGTTGATTTTTTGAAAAGATCAACACAATTGATATACCTCTAACAAGACTAATAAAGAACAAAAGAGAGAAGAATCAAATAGACACAATAAAAAATGATAAGGGGATATCACCATCGACCCCACAGAAATACAAACTACCATCAGAGAATACTATAAACACCTCTACACAAATAAACTAGAAAATCTAGACGAAATGGATAATTTCCTGGACACTTACACTCTTCCAAGACTAAACCAGGAAGAAGCTGAATCCCTGAATAGACCAATAGCAGGCTCTGAAATTGAGGCAATAATTAATAGCCTATCAACCAAAAAAAGTCCAGGACCAGATGGATTCACAGCTGAATTCTACCAGAGGTACAAGGAGGAGCTGGTACCATTCCTTCTGAAACTATTCCAATAAATAGGAAAAGAGGGAATCCTCCCTAACTCATTTTATGAGGCCAACATCATCCTGATACCAAAGCCTGGCAGAGACACAACAAAAAAAGAGAATTTTAGACCAATATCCCTGATGAACATCGATGCAAAAATCCTCAATAAAATACTGGCAAACCGGATCCAGCAGCACATCAAAAAGCTTATCCTCCATGATCAAGTGGGCTTCATCCCTGGGATGCAAGGCTGGTTCAACATAGGCAAATCAATAAACGTAATCCAGCATATAAACAGAACCAAAGACAAGAACCACATGATTATCTCAATAGATGCAGAAAAGGCTTTTGACAAAATTCAACAGCCCTTCATGCTAAAAACGCTCAATAAATTTGGTATTGATGGAACATATACCAAAATAATAAGAACTATTTATGACAAACCCACAGCCAATATCATACTGAATGGGCAAAAACTGGAAAAATTCCCTTTGAAAACTGGCACAAGACAGGGATGCCCTCTCTCACCACTCCTATTCAACATAGTGTTGGAAGTTCTGGCTAGGGCAATCAGGCAAGAGAAAGAAATAAAAGGTATTCGATTAGGAAAAGAAGAAGTCAAATTGTCCCTGTTTGCAGATGACATAATTGTATATTTGGAAAACCCCAATGTCTCAGCCCAAAATCTCCTTAAGCTGATAAGCAACTTCAGCAAAGTCTCAGGATACAAAATTAATGTGCAAAAATCACAAGCATTCTTATACACCAGTAACAGACAAACAGAGAGCCAAGTCATGAATGAGGTTCCATTCACAATTGCTTCAAAGAAACTGAAATACCTAGGAATCCAACTTACTAGGCATGTAAAGGAACTCTTCAAGGAGAACTACAAACCACTGCTCAGTGAAATAAAAGAGGACACAAACAAATGGAAGAACATACCATGCTCATGGATAGGAAGAATCAATATAGTGAAAATGGCCATACTGCCCAAGGTAATTTATAGATTCAATGCCATCCCCATCAAGCTACCAATGAGTTTCTTCACAGAATTGGAAAAAACTGCTTTAAAGTTCATATGGAACCAAATAAGAGCCCTCATTGCCAAGACAATCCTAAATCAAAAGAACAAAGCTGGAGGCATCACGCTACCTGACTTCAAACTATACTACAAGGTTACAGTAACCAAAACAGCATGGTACTGGTACCAAGACAGAGAGATGGACCAATGGAACAGAACAGAGTCCTCAGAAATAATACCACACATCTACAGCCATCTGATCTTTGACAAACCTGAGAGAAACAAGAAATGGGGAAAGGATTCCCTATTTGATAAATGGTGCTGGGAAAATTGGCTAGCCATAAGTAGAAAGCTGAAACTGGATCCTTTTCTTACTCCTTATAAGAAAATTCACTCAAGAAGGATTAGAGACTTAAATTTTAGATCTAATACCATAATAAACCCTAGAAGAAAACCTAGGTAATACCATTCAGGACATAGGCATGGGCAAAAACTTCATGTCTAAAACACCAAAAGCAATGGCAACGAAAGCCAAAACTGACAAATGGGATCTAATTAAACTAAAGAGCTTCTGCACAGCAAAAGAAACTACCATCAGAGGGAACAGGCAACCTACAGAATGGGTGAAAATTTTTGCAATCTACTCATCAGACAAAGGGCTAATATCCAGAACCTACAAAGAACTCAAACAAATTTACAAGAAAAAAACAAACAACCCCATCAAAAAGTGGGCAAAGGGTATGAACAGACATTTCTCAAAAGAAGACATTCATACAGCCAACAGATACATGAAAAAATGCTCATCATCACTGGCCATCAGAGAAATGCAAATCAAAACCACAATGAGATACCATCTCACACCAGTTAGAATGGCAATCATTAAAAAGTCAGGAAACAACAGGGTCTGGAGAGGATGTGGAGAAATAGGAACACTTTTACACTGTTGGTGGGATTGTAAACTAGTTCAACCATTATGGAAAACAGTATGGCGATTCCTCAAGGATCTACAACTAGAAGTACCATGTGACCCAGCCATTCCATTACTGGGTATATACCCAAAGGATTATAAATCATGCTGCTATAAAGACACATGCACATGTATGTTTATTGCGGCACTCTTCACAATAGCAAAGACTTGGAATCAACCCAAATGTCCATCAGTGACAGACTGGATTAAGAAAATGTGGCACATATACACCATGGAATACTATGCAGCCATAAAAAAGGATGAGTTTGTGTCCTTTGTAGGGACATGGATGCAGCTGGAAACCATCATTCTTAGCAAACTATCGCAGGAACAGAAAACCAAACACCGCATGTTCTCACTCATAGGTGGGAACTGAACAATGAGATCACTTGGACTCGGGAAGGGGAACATCATACACCGGGGCCTATCGTGGGGAGGGCGGAGGGGAGAGGGATACCACTGTGAGTTATACCTGATGTAAATGACGAGTTGATGGGTGCTGATGAGATGATGGGTGCAGCACGCCAACATGGCACAAGTATACATAAGTAACAAACCTGCACATTATCCACATGTACCCTAACTTAAAGGATAATAAAAAATTTTTTAAAAAGGTGAAAATCTGTGAGATGAATTCACACATCACAAGTCAGTCTCTCAGATAGATTTTTTGTACTTTTTATTTGAGAATATTTCCTTTTTCACTATAGGCTTCAATACATTCAAAAATATCTTTTTGCAGATTCCATCAAAACAGTTTTAGCAAACTGCTCCATGAAAATAAAGGTTTAACTCTTAGATTAATTCACATATCACAATGCAGTTTCTCACACAACTTATTTCTAGTGTTTATCTGAGGATATTTCCATTTTCTCCATATTCCTCAAGGCACTCTTGAATATTCCATTGTAGAATAAATGAAAAAATTGTTAACAAACGTCTTAATGAAAAGAACGGTGTAACTCTATGAGGTGAATTCACACATGACAAAGCCTTTTACAGAAAACTTCTTTCTGTTTTTATCTGAGGATAGTTCCTTTGTCACCATAGGTTTCCAGGCACTCCCAAATATTCTACTGCAGATTCCACAAAAACAGTTTTAGCAAACTTCTCCATGAAAAGAACGGTGTAAGTCTGTGAGATGAATTCACACATCACAAATAACTTTCTCAGAAAGCTTCTTTCTGTTTTTTATCTGAGGATATTTCCTTTGTCACCAAAAGCTTCAATAATCTCTGAAATATCTCATTGCAGATTCCAAGAAAACAGTAAACTGCTGAATGAAAAAAACAGTGTAATTCTGTGAAATCAATTTACACATCACAAAGCAATCTCTCGGAAAGCTTCTTTTTGGACTATAATTTGAGGATATTTCCTTTGTCACCATAGTATTCAATGCGTTCCCAAATATCCTGTTGCAGATTCCATGAAAACAAAGTTATCAAACTGCTCAATGTAAAGAACAGTGTAAGTCTGGTAGATGAATTCACACATCACAAAGAACTTTCTCAGAAAGTTTCTTTCTAGTTTTTATCTGAGGATATTTACTTTGTCATCACAGAATTCAATGTAATCCAAAATATCCCTTCTCAGATTCCCCCAAAACAGTGCAACCAAATGGTTAAATGAAAAGAATTGTGTAACTCCATGAGATGAATTAACACATCACAAAGAGGTTTCCCAGAAAGCTTCTTTCTACTTTTATATGAGGATATTTCCTTTGCCACCATAAGCTTCTGTGTGCTCAAAAATATCCTAATGTAGATTCCATGAAAACAATGTTAACAAACTACTCAATGAAAAGCACGGTGTAACTCTGTGAGATGAATTAACCCATCATGAAACAGTTTCTCAGAAAGCTTCTTTCTAGTTTTTATCTGAGGATATTTCCTTTGTCACCATAAGCTTCATTGCGCTAAGAAATATCCCATTGCAGATTTCAAGAAAACAGTGTTAGCAAACTGCTCAATGAAAAGAACAGTGTAACACTCGGGGATGAATTAATCCATCACAAATTGGTTTCTCAGGTAGCTTCTATCTAGGTTTTATCTGAGGATATTTCCTTGTTCACCATAGGCCTCAATGAGATCCCATATATGCCTTTGCAGATTCCACGAAAACAGTGTAGGCAGACTGCTCCTTGAAAAGAAATATATAACTCTGTGAGATGAATTCGCACATCACAAAGACGTTTCTCAGAAAATTTCTTTCTAGTTTTTATCTGAGGGCATTTCCTTTGTCACCATAGGCTTCAATGTGATCCAAAATATCCCTTCTCAGATTAACCAATAACAGTTCCACCAAACTGCTGAATGAAAAAAAAAAAGGTGTAACTCTTTGAGATGAAATTAAAAATCACAAAGCAGTTTCTGAGGAAACTTCTTTCTAGTTTTTTTTCTGAGGGCTTTGTCACCATGGGCTTCAATGTGATGTGAAATATTACTTCTGAGATTCCCGAAAAACAGTGCTACCAAACTGCTTCATGAAAAGATTGTGTAACTCTGTGAGATGAATTCACACATCACAAAGCAGTTTCTCAGGAAACTTCCTTCTAGTTTTTTTTTTTTTGAGGCTATTTCTTATGTCACCCTAAGCTTCAAAGATGTCATAAATATCCCATTGCAGATTCCAAGAAAAAAGAACAGTGTAACTCTGTGAAATGAATTCACACATCACAAAGTACTCTCTCAGAAAGGTTATTTTGGTTTTTATCTGAGGATATTTCCTTTGCCACCATAGGCTTCAAAACATTCCAAAATATCCTATTGCAGATTATATGAAAATATTGTTAGCATACTGTTCAATGAAAAGAACGCTGTAACATAGTGAGATGAATTCACACATCACAAAGCAGTTTCTCAGAATGTTTTCTTCTGGTTTTTATCTGAGGATATTTCCTTTTTCACCACAGGCTTCAATGTTGTCCCAAATATCCCTTTGCAGATTCCATGAAAACAGTGTTAGCAAACTTCTCCATGGAAAGAAAGGTGTAAGTCTGTGAGATGAATTCGCACACACAAAGAACTTTCTAAGAAATCTGCTTTCTAGTTTTTAGCTGAGGACATTTCCTTTGTCATCATATGTTTCAATGCAATTCCACGTATGCCATCTCAGATTCCGCAAAAACAGTGTTACAACACTGCCCCATGAAAAGAAAGCTTTAACTCTCTGAGGTGAATTCACACATCACAAAGAAGTTTCTTAGAAAGCTTCCTGCTACTTTTTATCTGAAGACATTTCCTCAGTCACCATAGACATCAATGTGATCCAAAATATCTCTTCTCAGTTTCCCCAAAACAGTGCTACCAAACTGCTATATGAAAAGAATCGTGTAACTCTGTGAGATGAATTAACATATCACAAAACAGTTTCTCATAATGCTTTTTTCTAGTTTTTATTTGAGCATATGTCCTTTGTAACCATAACCTTCAGAGCACTCTGAAATATCACAATGCAGATTCTAAGAAAACAGTGTTAGCAAACTGCTCAATGAAAAGAACTGTGTCACTCTGTGAGATGAATTCATATATCACAAATCAGTTTCTCAGAAAGCTTCTTTCTAGTTTTTATCTGAGGATATTTCCCTTTTCACCATATACCTCAATGCATTCCGAAATATCATTTTGCAGATTCCATGAAAACAGTGTTAGCAAGATGCTCCATGAAAAGAAAGATGTAACTCTGTGAGATGAATTCACACGTCACAAAGAACTTCCTTCAAAAGCTTCTTTCTAGTTTTTAGCTCTGGATATTTCCTTTGTCACCATAGGCTTCTATGCGATCCAAAATATCCCATCTCAGATTCCCCAAAAACAGTGCTACCAAGCAGATCCATGAAAAAATATCGTGTCATTCTGTGAGATGAATTAACACATCAAAAAGCAGTTTCTCACAAAACCTCTTTCTCATTTTAATTTGAGGGTATTTCCTTTTACACTATATGCCTCAATGCATTCCATAATATCTGTCTGCAGATTCCATGAAAAGAGTGTTAGCAAACTTCTCCATGAAAAGAAAGGTGTAGCTGTGTGAGACGAATTCAGACATCACAAAGAACTTTTTCAGAAAGCTTCTATCGTTGTTATCTGAGTACATTTCCTTTGTCACCATAGGCTTTAATGTAATTCAAAATATCCCTTTTCAGATTCTCCATAAATATTGTTGGAAAACTGCTCCATGAAAAAAAAAGTTATATCTCTGTGAGGTGAATTCACACATGAGAAACAATTTTTCAGAAAGCTTCTTGCTGGTTTTTATTTGAGGATATTTCCTTAGTCACCATAGACATCTATGTGATCCAAAATATCCCTTCTCAGGTTCCCCAAAAACAGTGCTACCAAACTGCTCCATGAAACGAATCATGAAGTCTGTGAGATGAATTTGCACATCACAAAGCCATCACAAAGCGGTTTCTCCAAATGCTTCTTTCTAGTTTTTTAATGAGAATATTTCCTTTGTTTCGCCATAAGCTACAATGCACTCTGAAATATCCCATTGCAGATTCCAAGAAAACAGTGTTAGCAAACTGCTCAATGAAAAGATCAGTGAAACTATGTGAGATGAATTCATACACCACAAACAGTTTCTCAGAAAGCTTCTATCTAGGTTTTATATGCGGATATTTCCTTTTTCACCATAGACCTCAAAGTGTTCAAAAATATTCCTTTGCAAATTCCAGAAAAACAGTGTTAGCACATTGTTACAGGAAAAGAAAGGTACAGCTCTGTGAGATGAATTCACAAATCACAAAGCAGTTTCTCAGAAAGCTTCTGTTTGGTTTTTGTCTGAGGATAGTTCCTTGGTCACTGTAGGCATAAATGCGCTCCCAAATATCCTATTGCAGACTCCACGAAAACAGTATTATCAAACTACTCAAAGAAAACAACAGTGTAACTCTGTGAGATGAATTCACACGTGATGAAGTAGTTTCTCAGAAATGTTCTTTCCTGTTTTTAATTGAAGATATTTCCTTTGTCACCATAGGCTTCAGTATGACCCAAAGTATCTCTTCTCAGATTCCTCAAAAACAGTGCTACCAAACTGTTCCATGAAAAGAATGGTGTAACTCTGTGAGATAAATTCACATATCACAAAGATGTTTCTCAGAAAACTTCTTTCTAGTTTTTATCTGAGGATATTTCCTTTTTCACCATTTTAATCAATATGCTCCCCAATATTCCATAGCAGATTAAACAAAAAAAGTGTCAGCAAACTTTTCAATGAAAGGAACAGTGTAACTCTGTGAGATGAATTCACACATCACAAAGTAGTTTCACAGAAAGCTTCTTTTTGGTGCACTCCAAAATATCCTATTGCAGATTTCATGAAAACAGTGTTATCAAACTGCTTAATGAAAAGAATGGTGAAACTCTGTAGGATGAATTCACACATCATAAAGCAGTTTTTCAGAAGACTTCTTTCTAGTTTTTGTCTGAGGATATTCCCTTTATCACCATAGGCTTCAATGCAATCCAAAATATCTCTTCTCAGATTCCCCAAAGACAGTGCTACCAAATTGCTCCATGAAAAGAATGGTGTAACTCTGTGAGATGAATTCACACATCACAAAACTGTTTCTTAGAAAACTTCTTTCTAGTTTTCATATGCGGATATTTCCTTTTAAAACATAGGCTTCTATGTGCTCCCAAATATCCCTTCTCTGACATCACAAAAACAGTGATGCCAAAGTTCTCCCTCAACAGTAACGTTTAGCTCTATGAGGTGAATACACACATCACAAAGAAGATTCTCAGAAAGCTTCTCTCATACCCCCAAAACAGTGCTACCAAACTGATCCAGGAAAAGATTCATGTAACTCTTTGAGATGGATTAACACATCACAAAGCAATTTCTCAGAAAGCTTCTTTCTACTTTTTCTATGAGGAAATTTCCTCTGTTTCCTTTTTCACCATAGGCTTCTCTGTGCTCTGAATATCACGTTGTGGATTCCACAAAAACAGGGTTATCAAACTGCTCATTGAAAACAGTGGTTTACCTCTGGGAGATGAATTCACCCATCACAAAGAAATTTCTCAGAAAGCTCCTTTCCAGTTTTTATCTGTGCATATTTACTTTTCCACCATCAGCCTCAATGCGCTCCCAAATATTAATTCTCAGACACCACAAAAATAGTGAGGACATACTGTTCAATAAACAAAATGGTTTATCTCTGTGAGGTGAATACATACATCACAAAACATTTTCTCAAAAACCTTCTCTCCAGTTTTTATCTGCAGGTATTTCCTTTTTTCACCATAGGCCTCTGTGAGATCCCGAAAATCCCTTTGCAGATTCCCCAAAAACAGTGCTACCAAATGGCTCAATGAAAAGAAATGTGTAACTCTTCGAGACAAATTGACCCATTACAAAGCACTTTCTCAGAAAGCTTCTTTCTAGTTTTTATATGAGGGTATTTCCTTTGTCACCCTAAACTTCGATGCACTCTGAAATATCCTACTGCAGATTCCAAGAAAACAGTTGTAGGAAACTGATCAATGAAAAGAACAGTGCAACTGTGTGAGATGAATTCAGACATCCCAAGGCAGTTTCTCAGAAAGCTTCTTTTTGGTTTTTATCTGAGGATATTTTCTATGTCACCCTAGGCTTCAACGCACTCCAAAGTATTCCATTGAAGATTCCATGAAAACATTGTTACCAAACTGCTTAATAGAAAGGACGGTGTAACTCTGTGAGATGAAGTCACACATCACCAAGCAGTTTCTCAGAAAGCTTCTTTCTAGCTTTTATCTGAGGGTATCTCCTTTTTCAATATAGGCCTCAATGCACTCCCAAATATCCCTTTGTAGATTCCATGAAACCAGTGTTAGCAAACTGCTCCATGAAATAAAGGTGTAACCCTTTTAGATGAATTCACACATCACAAAGAACTTTCTCAGAAAGCTTTCTTCCAATTTTTACCTGAGGATATTTCCTTTGTCACCTTAGGCTTAAATGTGATCCAAAATATCCCTCTCAGTTTTCCCCAAAACAGTGCTACCAAACTGCTAATTGTATAACTCTGTGAGATGAATTAACACATTACAAAGCAGTTTTTCAGAAAGCTTCTTTCTAGTTTTTATATGAGGATATTTCCTTTTCCACTATAGGCTTCAATGCACTCCCAAATATCCCTTCTCAGACACCAGATAAACAGTGTTACGAAAGTGCTCCCTCAACAGAAACGTTTACCTCTATGAGATGAACGCACCCTTCACAATGCAGTTTCTCAGAAAGCTTCTTTCTAGTTTTAATTTTAGGATATTTCTTTTTTCACCATAGGTCTCAAAGCGCTCTCAAATATCTCTTTGCAGATTCCACAAAAACAGTTTTAGCAAACTGTTCCATGAAAGGAAAGGTGTATCTCTGTGAGATGCATTCACACATCACAAGGCAGTTTCTCAGAAAGCTTCTTTCTAGTTTTTATCTGAGGATATTTCCTTTGTCAAAATTGGCTTCAATGCGATCCAAAATATCCCTTCTCAGATTCTCCAAAAACAGTGCTACAAAACTGCTCCATGAAAAGAGTCGTGTAACTCTGTGAGTTGAATTCACAAATCACAAAGCAGTTTCTCAGAAATCTTCTTTCTAGTTTTTGTCTGAGGATATTTCCTTTTTCACCATAGTCCTTAATGCACTCGCGAATATCCCTTTGCAGATTCCACAAAAACAGTGATAGTAGACTGCTCCATGAAAAAAAAGGTGTAAATGTTTGATATGAATTGACACATCACGAATCAATTTCGTGGACAACTTCCTTTTGGTTATTGTCTGAGGATATTTTCATTGCCACCATAAGCTTCAATGCACTTCCAAATATCCTATTGCAGATTCCCCAACAAGAGTAATACCAAACTGCTGCATTAAAAAATGGTGTAAATCTGTGAGATGAATTCCCACATCACAAAGCAGTTTTTCAGAAATCTTCTTTCTAGTTTTTATCTGAAGATATTTCCTTTGTCACCATAGGTTTCAAAACGATACAACTATCCCTTCTCAGATGCACCAAAAACAGTGCTACCAAAGTGTTCCATGAAAAGAATCATGTAAATTTGTGAGATGAATTAACAGAACAGAAAATTACTTCTCTGAAAGCTTTCTTCTAGTTTTCATATGAGGGTATTTACTTTTTCACCATAAGCTTCAAATCACTCAGAAATATCAGATTGTAGATTCCAAGAAAACAGTGTAAACAAAATGTGCAATGCAAAGAACAGTGTAACTCTGTGAGGTGAAATCACACATCACAAAGCAGTTTCTCAGAAAGCTTCTTTCCAGTTTTTTTCTGAGGATATTTCCTTTTTCACCATATTTCTCAATGTCCTCCTGAATATCCCATTGCAGATTAAACGAAAAAAGTGTTAGCAAGCTTCTCAATGAAAAGAATGGTGTTAATCCGTGAGATGAATTCACACATCACAAAACAGTTTCACCGAAGCTTCTTTTTGTTTTTTATCTGAGGATATTTCCTTTGTCATTATAGGCTTCAATGTGCTCCTAAATACCCTATTGCAGATTCCATGAAAACAGTGTTATCAAACTTCTCAATGAAAAGAACTGTGTAACTCTGTAAGATGAATTCACACATCACAAAGCTGTTTCTCAGGAAGCTTCCTTCTCGTTGTTACATGAGTATATTTACTTTTTCACTATAGGCCTCAATGCACTCCAGAATATCCCATTACAGATTCCATGAAAACTGTTAGCAAACTGCTCCATGAAAAGAAAGGTGTAACTTTCTGAGATGAATTCACACATCACAAGGAACTTGCTCAGAAAGTTTCTTTCTAGTTTTTTACTGAGGAGATTTCCTTTGTCACCATAGGCTTCAATGCAAATCAAAATATCCCTTGTCAGAT
The DNA here is from genome assembly GCF_037993035.2 of Macaca fascicularis. Classification (NCBI taxonomy): domain Eukaryota; kingdom Metazoa; phylum Chordata; class Mammalia; order Primates; family Cercopithecidae; genus Macaca; species Macaca fascicularis. Next base: position 45,269,515 of record NC_088385.1, on the reverse strand, counting down.
TCTCCAAAAACAGTGCTACCAAATTGATCCATGAAAAGAATCATGTAACTCTGTGAGATGAATTAACACATCACAAAGTGGTTTCTCAGAAAGCTTCTATTTTTTATATTAAGATATTTCCTTTTCCAACTTTGGATTCAATGTGCTCCCAAATATCCCTTCCCAGATACCACAGAAAGAGTGATGCCAAAGTGCTCCCTCAACAGAAACGTTTAGCTCTATGAGATGAATGCACACATCACAAAGGAGTTTCTCTGAAATCTTATCTCCTGTTTTTACCTAAAGAATTTTCTTTTTACACCTTTGGCCTCTATGTGTTCCCAAATATCCCTCTGCAGATTTCCTAAAACCGTGCTACCAAACTGTGCAATGAAAAGAAAGATTTAACTCTGTGAGATAAATTCAGCCATCAGAAAGTAGCTTCTCAGCAGGCTTCTTTCCAGTTTTTATCTGAGGATATTTTCTTTTCCACTGTAGGCTTCAATGTGCTCCCAAATATTCCTTCTCAGATATCACAAGAACGGTGATGCCAAGCTGCTTCCTCAACAGAAACATTTAGCTCTATGGGATGAATGCATACATCACAAAGGTGTTTCTCAGAAAGCTTCTCTTTAGTTTTTACATGAAGATATTTCCCTTTTTGCCATTGGAATCTATGCGCTCCCAAATATCCCTTTGCAGATTCCACAAAAGCAATTTGACCAAAATGCTCAATTAAAAAAAGATTTAACTCTGTGAGATAAATTCACATATCACAAAGCAGTTTCTCAGAAAGCTTCTTTCTAGTTTAAATCTGAGGATATTTCCCTTTTCACCATAGGCTTCAATGTGCTCCCAAATAACTCCTCGCAGATACCACACAAACAGTGAGGATGAACTACTCAAAAAAAAAATGGTTAAACTTTATGAGATGAATACACACATCACAGAACCGTTTCCTGAAGAGCTTCTCTCCATTTTTCATCTGAAGTTATTTCCTTTCTCACCATAGGCCTCTAGGAGCTCCTGAATATCCCTTTGCAGATTCCATATAAACAGTGCTACCAAACTGCTCAAAGAAAATAAACATGTAATTATGTGTGATGAATTCATGCATCCCAAAGAAATTTCTCAGAAAGCTTCTTTCTAGTTTTTATCTCAGGATATTTCCTTTTCCACCAACCGCCTACATGCACTCCAAATTATCCCTTGTCAGAAACCACAAAAACAGTGATGCCAAACCACTCTCTCAACAGAAATCTTTACCTCTATGAGATGAATGCACACATAATAAAGAAGTTATCAGAAACTTTCTCTCCTGTTTTACCTGAAGATATTTCTTTTTTCAACATTGGCCTCTATTCGCTTCTGAATATCCCTTGCATATTCCACAAAAAGAGTGCTAACAAACTCCTCAATGAAAAGAAAGATTAAACTCTGTGAGATGAATTTGCCTATCACAAAACAGCCTCTCAGAAAGCTTCTTTCAAGTTTTTACCTGAGGGTATTTCCTTTTTCACCATAGGCTTCCCTGCACTCCGAATATCCCTTTGTATATACCACAAAAACAGGGTTACCAAACTGCTCAATGAAAAGAATGGTTAACCTCTGGTAGATGAATTCACCCATCACAAAGAAATTTCTCAGAAAGCTCCTTTCTAGTTTTTATCTGTGTATATTCACTTTTCAACCATCAGCCTTAATATGCTCCCAAATATCGCTTCTCAGACACCACAGAAACAGTGATGAAAAACTGCTCAACCAACAAAATGATTTATCTCTATGAGATGAATACACATATCACAAAACAGTTTCTCAAAAATCTTCTGTCCAGTTCTTATCTGTTGATATTCTCTTTTTCACCATAGGCCTCTATGAGCTCCAGAAAATCCCTTTGCAGATTCCCCAAAAAGAGTGCTACCAAACTGCTCAATGAATAGAAAGGTGTAACTCTGTGAGATGAATTCACACATGGCAAACTAGTTTCTCATAAAACTTCTTTTTATTTTTTATCTAAGGATATTTCCTTTTTCACCATAGGCCTCAAAGCACTCCCAAATATCCCTTTGCAGATTCCACGAAAACAGTATTAGCATACTGCTCCATGAAAAGAAATGTGTATTTCTGTGAGATGAATTCACACATCACAAATGACTTTCACAGAAAGCTTCTTTCTAGTTTTTATCTGAGGATATTTCCTTTGTCACCACAAGTTTCAATGTGATCCAAAATACCCCTTCTCAGATGCACCAAAAACAGTGTTACTAAACTGTTCCAAGAAAGCAATCGTGTAACTTTGTGAGGTGAATTAACATATCAGAAAACGGCTTCTCAGAAAACATCTTTCTGGTTTTTATATGAGGATATTTACTTTGTCACCATAAGCTTCAATGTGCTCAGAAATATCAGATTTCGGATTCCAAGAAAACAGTGTAAGCAAACTGCTCAATGCAAAGAGCAGCGTAACTCTGTGAGATCAATTCACACATCACAAAGCAGTGTCTCAGAAAGCTCCCTTCTAGTTTTTATCTGAGGATATTTTTTTTTCACAATATTTCTCAATGCACTCCCAAATATCCAATTGCAGACCAAATAAAAAAAGTGTTAGCAAACTTTTCAATGAAAAGAACTGTTATTCAGTGAGATGGATTCACAGATCACAATGCAGTTTCACAGAAAGCTTCTTTTTGGTTTTTATCTGAGCATATTTCCTGTCACCATAGGCTTCAAAGCGTTCCCAAATACCCTATTGTAGATACACTGAAAACAGTGTTAACAAGCTGCTCAATGAAAACAGTGGTGTAACTCTGTAAGATGAATTCACGCATCACAAAGCTGTTTCTCAGAAAGTTTCCTTCTAGTTTTTATGTGAGGATATTTACTTTTGTACTATAGGCCTCAATGCACTCCAGAATGTCTCATTGCAGATTCCATGAAAACAGTGTTAGCAAACTGCTCCTTGTAAAGAAAGTTGTAACATTCTGAGATGAGTTCACACATCACAAAGAACTTTCTCAGAAAGATTCCTGCTTGTTTTATCTGTGGATATTTCCTATTTCACCATAGCTTCAATGTGATTCAGAATATGAATTCTCAGATTCCCCAAAAACACTGCTACCAAACTGACTCATGAAAAACATCATGTAACTCTGTGAGGTGAATTAACACATCACAAAGCAGTTTCTCAGAAAACCTCTTTCTAGCTTTTATATGAGGATGTTTCCTATGTCACCAAAAGCTTCAATGGACTGCAAAATATCCCATTGCAGATTCCAGGAAAACAGTGTTAGTAAACTGCTCAATGAAAACTACAGTGTAATACTGTGAGATGTATTCACACATCATAAAGCACTTTCTCAGAAAAATTCTTTCTATTTTTATCTGATAATATTTTCTTTTTCATCTGAGGCCTCAATGTACTCCAATATATACATTTGCAGATTCCACGAAAACAATGTTAGCAAACTGATCAATTAAAATACTGGTGTAACTCTGAAAGATGAATTCACACATTACAAAGAAGTTTCTCAGAAAGCTTCTTTCTACTTTAAATCTAAGGATATTTCCTTTGTCACCACAGGCTTCAAAGAGATATAAAGTATCCCTTCTCAGATTCCCGAAAAATAGTGCTACCAAACGGATCCATGAAAAGAATCATGTTACTCTGTGAGATGAATTAACACACACAAAGCAGTATTTCAGAAAGCTTCTTTCTAGTTTTTATATGAGGATATTTCATTTTCCACCACAGGGTTCAATGTGCTCCCTATTATCCGTACACAGACACCACAAAAACAGAGATGCCAAAGTGCTTCCACAAAAAAAGTTTTCACTCTATGAGATGAATGCTCACATCACAAAGGAGCTTCTCCAAAATCTTCTCTCCAGTTTTTACCTGAAGAATTTTCTATTTTCACCTTAGGATTCTATGTGCTCCAAAATAACCCTCTGCAGATTCCACAAAAACAGTGCTACCAAACTGCACAATGAAAAGAAAGTTTTAACACTGTGAGATAAATTCACCCATCACAAAGCTGTTTCTCAGGAAGCTTCTTTCTAGTTTTTCTCTGAAGATATTTCCTTTTCCACCATAAGCTTCAATGTACTTCCAAATATCCCTCCTCAGATACCACAAAAACAGTGATGATAAACTGCTCAATCCACAAAAAGGTTAACTTCTATGAACTGTATACACACAACTCAAAACCTTTTCTCGAAGAGCTTCTCTCCAGTTTTTATCTGACGTTATTTCCTTTTCACCATAGGCCTCTAGGAGCCCCTGAATATCCCTTTGCAGATTCCATAAAAATAGTGCTACCAAACTGTTCATAGAAAGCAAGCGTTTAATTCTGTGTGATGAATTCACCCATCTGAAAGAAATTTCTCAGACAGCTTCTTTCTAGTTTTCATCTCAGGATATTTCCTTTTCCACCATCGGATTCCATGCACTCCCAAATATCCCTTATCAGACACCACAAAATCAGTGATGCCAAACTGCTCTCTCAACAGAAAGCTTGACCTCTATGACATGAATGCACACATCACAAAGGTGTTATCAGAAACTTTCTCTCCAGGTTTTACCTGAAGATATTTCCTTATTCAACATTGGCCCCTATCCGCTCTCAAGTATCCCTTTGCATATTCCACAAAAACAGTGTTACCAAAGTGCTTAATGAAAAGGGTGATTTACCTCTGTGAGATGAATTTACACAAAACAAAGCAGTTTCTCGGAAAACTTCTTTCTAGTTTTTATCTGAGGATATTTCCTCTTTCACCATAGGCCTCAAAGTGCTCCCAAATATTCCTTTGCAGATTCCATGAAAACAGTGTTAATAAACTGTTCCATGAAAAGAAAGTTGTAAATCTGTGAGATGAATTCACACATCACAAAGCAGTATCTCAGAAAGCTTCTTTTTGGTTTTTGTCTGAGGATATTTCCTTTGTCACCATACGCTTCAATGCACGCCCAAATATTCCCTTGCAGATTTCACGAAAACAGTGTTAGCAAACTGCTCCAAGAAAGGAATTGTGCTACTCCGTGAGACAAATACACACATCACAAGACAGTTTCTCTGAAAGATTCTTTCCAGTTTTTATCTGAGTATATTTCCTTTGTCAACATAGGCTCTGTGTCCTATGGTGAAAAAGGAAATATCCTTTGTCAACATAAGCTTCAATGCAGTCTGAAACATCCCATTGCAGATTCCAACAAAACAGTGTTAGCAAACTGCTCAATGAAAAGAATAGTGTAACTCTGTGAGATGAATTCAAACATCACAAAGCAGTTTCTCAGAAAGCTCCTTTCTAGTTTTTATCTGAGGATATTTCCTTTGTCACCCTAGGCTTCAATGTAATCCAAAATATCCCTTCTGAGTTTCCCCAAAAAACGTGCTACCAAACTGCTTCATGAAAAAAAATCATGTAACTCTGTGAGAGAAATTATCAGATCACAAAGCAGTTTCTCAGAAAGTTTCTTTCTTGTTTTAATATGATGGTATTTCCTTTGTCTCCCTAAGGTTCAATGCGCTCTGAAATATCCCATTACAGATACCAAGAAAACAGAGTAAGCAAACTGCTCAATGATAAGAACAGTGTAACATTGTGAGATGAATTCACACATCACAAAGGGGTTTCTCTGAAGGTTTCTTTTGGTTTTTAACTGAGAATATATCCTTTGTCACCATAGTCTTCAATGAGCTCCCAAGCATCTTATTGCAGATTCCAGAAAAACAGTCTTAGCTAACTGATCAATGAAAACAACATTGTAACTCTCTGAGATGAATTCACACATCACAAAGCACTTTCTCAGAAAGCTTCTTCTTAGTTTTTATGTGAGGATATTTCTTTTTTCAACATAGGCCCCAATATGCTCCCAAATATCCCTTTACAGATTCCAAGAAAGCAATGTTAGCAAAATGCTCCAGGAAAGGAAACCTGTAACACTGTGAGATGAATTCACACATCACGAGGAAATTTCTCAGTTAGCTTCTTTCTAGTTTTATCTGAGGATATTTCCTTTGTCAGCATAGGCTTCAAGGTGATCTAAAATATTCCTTCTCAGATTCTCCAAAAGCATTGCTAACAAACTACTCCATGAAAGGAAATTGTAACTCTGTGAGATGAATTCACAAATTAGAAAGTAGTTTGTCAGAAAGCTTCTTTGTAGTTTTTGTCTGAGGATATTTCCTTTGTCACCATAAGCTTCAATGTGCTCTGAAATATCCCATTGCGGATTCCAGGAAAACAGTGTTAGCAAACTGCTCAATGAAAAGAACCGTGTAACTCTGGGAGACAAAATAACACATCACAAATCAGTTTCTCAGAATGCTTCTTTTCTGTTTTTATTTCAGGATATTACCTTTGTCACCTTAGGCTACAATGCACTCCCAAATATCCTATTACAGATTCCAGGAAAACAGTGTTAGCAGACTGCTCAATGAAAAGACCAGTGTACCTCTGTGAGGTGAATTCACACAACACAAAGAAATTTCTCAGAATGCTTCTTTCTAGTTTTTATCTGAGGATATTTCCTTTGTCACTCATGGTTTCATTATGAGAAGGAATCCAAGATATCCTTTCTCATATGCCCCCAAAACAGTACTAACAAACTGCTCCATGGAAAAAAAAAAGGGTAATTCTGTGAGATGAATTAACACATCACAAAGGACTTTCTCAGAAATCTTCTTTCTAGTCTTTATATTAGGATATTTCCATTTTCACCATAAGCTTCAATGTGCTCCAAAATATCCCATTGCGGATTCCAAGAAAACAGTACTAACAAACTGCTCCATGAAAAGAATTGTGAAACGCTTTGAGATGAATTCACAAATCACAAACCAGTTTCTCAGAAAGCTTCTTTCTAGTTTTAGTCTGAGGATATTTTTGTTTTTCAAAAAAGGCCTCAATATGCTCATGAATATCCCTTTGCAGATCCCACGAAAATAGTGTTAGCAAACAGCTCCATGAAAATAAAGGTGTAAATCTCTGAGAGAACTCAACACATCACAAAGCAGTTTCTCAAAAAGTTTCTTTTTTTTCTGAGTATAATTCCTTTGTCACCATAGGCTTCAATTCACTCCCAAATATCCTATTGCAGAATCCCCAAAAACAGTGCTACTAAACTGATCCATGAAAACAATCGTGTAACTCTGTTAGATAAATTATCACATCACAAAGCAATTTCTCACAAATCTTCTTTCTAGTTTTTATAAGAGAATATTTCCTTTGTCACCATAGGCTTCAATGCGATCCAAAATATCCCTTCTCAGATTCCTCAAAAACAGTGCTACTAAACTGCTCCATGAAAAGAATGGTGTATATCTGTGAGATGAACTCACAAATCACAAAGCAGTTTCTCAGAAAGCTTCTTTCTAGTTTTTATATGATGATATTTGCTTTGTCACCATAAGCTTCAATATGCTCTGAAATATCTGATTGCAGATCCTAAGAAAACAGTTTTAGCAAACTACTCAATGAAAACAACATTGTAACTCTCCAAGACGAATTCTCACATCACAAACAAGTTTCAGAGAAAGATTCTTTCTAGTTTTTGTCAGAGGATATTTCCTTTGTCTCCATAATGTTCAATGTGCCCCAAAATATCCCATTGCAGATTCCAAGAAAACAGTGTTAGCAAACTTCTCAATGAAAAGAACTCTATAACTCTGTGAGATGAATTCACACATCACAAAGCAGCTTTTCGGAAAGCTTCTTTCTTGTTTTTGTCTGAGGATATTTCCTTTTTCACCAGAGGCCTCAATGAGCTCGTGAATATCTCTTTGCAGATGCCACAAAAAATGTGTTAGCAAACTTCTCAATGAAAAGAACGGTGTAACTCTGTGAGATGAATTCACACACCACAAAGCAGCTTCTCAGAAAGTTTTTTGCTTCTTATCTGAGGATATTTCCTTTTCCACCACAGGCTTCAATGAGATCCAAAATTTCCCTTCTCAGATTCCCCAAAAACAGTGCTACCAAAGTGATCCATGAAAAGAGTAGTGAAACTCCATGAGGTGAATTCACACATCACAAATAAGTTTCTCAGAAAGTTTCTTTCTAGATTTTATCTAAGGATATTTCCTTTGTCACCATAGGCTTCAATGCAATCCAAAATATCCCTTCTCGGATCCCCAAAAACAGTGCTACCAAACTGTTCCATTAATAGAATGGTATAACTCTGTGAGATGAATTCACATGTCACAAAACTGTTTCTCAGAAAACGTCTTTCTAGTTTTTTTCTGAGGATATTTCCTTTTTTGCCATATTCCTAAATGCGTTCCTGAAATTCCATTGCAGATTAATCAAAAATAGTATTAACAAACTTCTCAATGAAAAGAACAGTAAAACTCTGTGAAATGAATTCATACATCACAAAGCAGTTTCACAGAAAGCTTCTTCTTGGTTGTTATCTGAGGGTATTTCCCTTGTCACCCTAGGCTTCAATGTGCTCCCAAATAACTCCTCTCAGATAACATGAAAACAGTGATGCCAAATTGTTCAATCAATAAAGAGGTTAAACTCTATGAGATGAATACACACATCATAAAATCATTTCTCGAATAGCTTCTCTACAGTTTTTATCTGCAGTTATTTTCTTTTTCACCAAAAGCCTCTAGGAACTCCCAAATATCCCTTTGCAGATTCCATTAAAACAATGCTACCAAACTACTCAAAGAAAACAAAAGTTTAACTCTGTGTGATGAATTTATACATCACAAATAAATTTCACAGAAAGCTTCTTTCTAGTTTTTATCTCAGGATATTTCCTTTTCCACCATTGACTTCCATTGCTCCCAAATATCCCTTATCAGACATGACAAAAATAGCACTACCAAAGTGCTCCATGAAAAGAATCGTGTAAGTTGGTGTGATGAATTCACATATCACAAAGCAAATTCTCAGAAAACTTCTTACTAATTTTTGTCTGAATACATTTCCTTACTGACCCTAAGCTTCAATGTGTTCCAAAATATAATATTGCAGATACCAAGAAAACAGTGCTATCAAGCTGCTCAATGAAAAGAACGGTGTAAATTTGTGAGATGAATTCAAACATCAGAAAGCAGTTTCTCTGAAAGTTTCTTTCTAGTTATTATCTGAGGATACTTCCTTATTCACTGTACGCTTCAATGTACTCCCAAATATCCCTTTGCAGATTCCAAGACAACGGTGTTAGTAAACTGCTCCAAGAAAAGTAAGGTGTAACACTCTGAGATGAATTCACACATCACAAAGAAGTTTCTCAGAAAGCTTCTTTCTAGTTTTTATCTGGGGATATTTCCCTTGTCACCATAGGCTTCAATGCAATCCAAAATACCCCTTCTCAGATTACCCAAAACAGTACTACCATAATGCTCCATGAAAAGAATCATGTAACTCTGTGAGATGAATTCACAAATCACAAAGCAGGTTGTCAGAAAGCTTCTTTCTAGTTTTATCTGAGGATATTTCCTTTTTCACTATAGGTCTCAATGTGCTCCCAAATATCTCTTCTCAGATTCCATGAAAACAGTGTTACCAAACTGCTGTTTGGAAAGAAAGGTGTAACACTGTGAGATGAATTCAAACATCACAAAGAACTTTCTCAGAAAGCTTCTTTCTAATTTTTATCTGAGGTTATTTCCTTTGACACTATAGGTTTCAATGTGATCCAATATATCCCTCCTCAGATTCCCCCAAAACAGTGCTACCAAACAGATCCATGAAAAGAATCGTGTAACTCTGTGAGATGAACTAACATATCACAAAGTCGTTTCTCAGAAAGCTTCTTTCTAGTTTTTATATGAGGATATTTTCTTGTCACTATAAGCTTCAAAGTGCTCCAAAATATCCCATTAATTATTCCAAGAAAACAGTGAATTCACACATTATAAAGCAGTTTCACAGAAAGATTCCTTTTGGTTTTTGTCTGAGGATATTTCGTTTGTCACCATAGGTTTCAATGCACTCTGAAATATCCTATCGCAGATTCCATGAAAAGAGTGTTAGCAAAGTGCTCCATGAAAGGAGTGGTGTACTCTGTGAGATGAATACACACATCACAAAGCAGTTTCTCAGAAATCTTCCTTCTAGTTTTTATCTGAGGATATTTCCTTTCTCACCATAGGCTTCAATGCGATCCAAGATATCCCTTCTCAGGTTCCCCAAAAAGAGTACTACCAAACTGCTCTATGAAAAGAAAGGTGTAACTCTATGAGATGAATTCACAAATCACAAAGCAGTCTCTCAGAAAGCTTCTTTTTGGTTTTTATCTGAGGATATTTACTTTTTCAATATAGGCTTCAATGCGCTCCCAAATATCCTGTTGCAGATTGCATGAAAACAGTGTTATCAAACTGCTCAATGAAAAACACAGTGTAATTCTATGAGTTGAATTCATGCATCACAAAGCAGTTTCACAGAAAGCTTCTTTTTGGTTTTTATCTAACAATATTTCCTTGGTCACCATAAGCTTCAATGCCATGACAAATATCCCTTCTCAAACTAATGAAAAACAGTGTTATCAAACTGATCCATAGAAAGAATCATGTAACTCTGTGGGATGAATTTAACATCAAAAAGAAGTTTCTCAGAAACATTCTTTCTAGTTTTTGTCTGAGGATAATTCCTTTGTCTCCCTAAGCTTCAATGTCCTCTCAAATATCCTTTTGCAGATTCCACATAAACAGTGTTATGACTCTGCTCTAAGAAAAGAACAATGTAACTCTGAGAGATGAATTCACATATCACAAAGGAGTTCTCAGAAAGCTTCTTTCTAGTTTTCATCTCAGGAAATATCTTTTCACTATAGACCTCAATGTGCTCCCACATATACCTTTTCAGATTCCACGAAAAAAGTGTTAGCAAACTGCTCCATGAAGAGAAAGGTGTAACTCTGTGAGATGAATTCACACATCACAAAGATCTTTTTCAGAAAGAGTCTTTCTAGTTTTCATCAGAGGATATTTCCTTTGTAATAATAGGCATCAATGTGATGCAAAATATTGTTTCTCAGATTTCTCCAAAACTGTGCTATCAAAATGATACATGAAAAGAATCATGTAATTCTGTGAGATTAATTAACAAATTATAAAGCAGTTTCACAGAAACCTTCCTTTTGTTTTTTATCTGAGGATAGTTCCTTCATCACCATAGACATCTAGGTGCTCCAAAATATCCTATTGCAGATTCCGTGAGAACAGTGTTATCAATCTGTTCAAAGAATAGAACAGGGTAAATCTGTGAGATGAATTCACACATCACAAAGCAGTTTCTCAGAAAGCTCCTTTTTGGTTTTTATCTGAGGATATTTAGTTTTTCACAATAGGCCACAATGTGTTCCCAAAAATCCCCTTGCAGATTACAAGAAAACAATGTTAGCAAACTGCTTCATGGAAAGAAAGGTGTAACTCTGTGAGATGTATTCACACATCACAAAGAAGTTTCTCAGAAAGCTTCTTTCTAGTTTTGTCTGAGGATATTTCCTTTGACATCATAAGCTTCAATGCACTCCAAAATATCCCATTGCAGATTCCAAGAAAACAGTGTTAGCAAACTGTTCAATGAAAAGAAAGGTGTAACTCTGTGAGATGTATTCACGCATCACAGAGTAGCTTCTCAGAAAGCTTCTTTCTAGTTTTTATCTGAGGATAATCCCTTTTTCACAATAGGCCTCAATGTGCTCCCAAATATTCCTTTGCAGATTGCACGAAAACAGTTTGAGCAAGCCTCTCCATGAAAAGAAAGGTGTAAGTCTGTAAGATGAATTCACACGTCACAAAGGACTTTCTTAGAAAGGTTCTTCCTAGTTTTTATCTCAGGATATATCCTTTGTCACCATAGGCTTCAATGTGATCCATAAATTCCCCTCTCAGATTCCACAAAAACAGTGTTATGAAACTGCTCCATGAAAAGAATCATGTAACTCTGTGAGAAGAATTAACACATCAGAAAGCGTTCCCTCAGAAAGATTCTTTCTAGGTTTTATATGCGGGTATCTCTTTTGCCATCTTGGGCTTCAATGCACTCCGAAATATCTCTTTGTAGATTCCAAGAAACAGTGTTAGCATACTGCTCATTTAAAAGAACGGTGTAATTCTATGAGATGAATTCACACATCACAAAACAGTTTCTCAAAAAACTGCTTTTTGGTTTTTATCTGAGGATATTTTCTTTGTCACCATAGGCTTCAATGTGCTCCCAAATATCCTATTGCAGATTCCACAAAAACAGTGTTACCAAAATGCTACATGAAAAGAGAGCTTTAATTCTGTGAGATAAATTCACATATCACAAAGGACTTTCTCAGAAAGCTTCTTTCTAGTTTTTATCTGAGGATATTTTCTTTGTCACCATTGGCTTCAAAGTGATCCAAAATATCCTCTCTCAAATTCCACAAAAGCAGTGCTAACAAACTGATTCATGAAAAGCATCATGAAACACAGTGAGATGAATTAACACATCACACAGTGGTATATCAGAAAGCTTCTTTCTAGTTTTTATATTAGGATATTTCCATTGTCACCATAGGCTTCAATACAGTTAGAAATATGCCATAGCAGATTCCAAGAAAACAGTGTTAGCAAACTGCTCAATGAAAAGAACAGTTTAACTCTGTGAGATGAATTCACAATCACTAAGGAGTTTCACAGAAGGCTTTTTTCTAATTTTAATCTGAGAATATTTCCTTTTCACTGTAGACTTCAATGCAATTCAACATATGCCTTCTCAGATCCCCAAAAATAGTGCTACCAGACAACTCTATAAAAACAGTTTTGTAACTCTGATTGATGAGTTCACACATCTCACAGATGTTTCTCAGGAAGGTTCTTTCTAGTTTTTATCAGAGTTTATATCCCTTTTCACCATATTCCTCATTGCGCTACAGAATACCCCATTCCAGATTCCACGAATATAGTGTTGGCAAGTTTCTCAGTAAAAAAAAGTGTAACTCTGGCCGGGCGTGGTGGCTCACGCCTGTAATCCCAGCACTTTGGGAGGCCGAGGTGGGCGATCACAAGGTCAGGAGATCAAGACCATGGTGAAAGCCCGTCTCTACTAAAAATAGAAAAAATTAGCCGGGCGCAGGGGCGGGCGCCTGTAGTCCCAGCTACTCGGGAGGCTGAGGCAGGAGAATGGCGTGAACCCGGGAGGCAGAGCTTGCAGTGAGCCGAGATTGCGCCACTGCACTCCAGCCTGGGCGACAGAGCGAGACTCCGTCTCAAAAAAAAAAAAAAAAAAAAAAAAAGTGTAACTCTGTGATGTGAATTCACCAATCCCAAAGCAGTTTCACAGAAAACTTCTTTTTGATTTTTACCTGAGGATTATGGCTTTGTCACTATAGGCTTCAATGTACTCCAAAATATCCTATTGCAGATTCCACGAAAACAGTGTTAACAAGCTGCTCAATGAAAAGAATGGTGTGTCTCTGTAAGAATTCACACATCCCAAAGCAGTTTCTCAAAAAGCTTCTTTCCAGTTTTTATCCAAGGATATTTCCTTGTTTACTATAGGCCTCAATGCACTGCCAAGTATCCCTTTGCAGATTCCATGAAAATGGTGTTAGCAAATGGCTCCATGAAAAGAAAGGTATAAGTCTGTGAGATGAATTCAAACATCTCCAAGAACTTTCTCAGAAAACTTTCTATTTTTTATCTGAGGCTATTTCCTTTGACACCATAGGCTTCAATGTGATCCAAAATATCCCTTGTCAGATTCCCCAAAAACAGTGCTACCAAACTGAACCATGAAAAGAATCGTGTAACTCTGTGAATTGAATTAACTCATCACAAAGCAGTCTTATAAAGCTTCTTTCTAGTTTTTGTCTGAGGATAGTTTCTTTGTCACCATAAGTTTCGATGCGCTCCATAATATCCCACTGTAGATTCCAAGAAAACAGTGTTAGAAAACTGCTCAATGAAAAGAACAGTGTAACACTGTAAGTTGAATTCACACATCACGAACCAGTGTCTCAGGAAGCTTCTTTCTAGTTTTTATCTGAGGATATTTCCTTTTTCACCAAAGGCCTCAATGCTCTCCCAAATATCCCTTCACAGATTCCATGAAAACAGTGTTAGCACACTGTTCCATTAAAAGAGAGGTGTAACTCTGTGAGAGGAATTCACACATCACAAAAAGCTTTCTCAGAAAGCTTCTTTCTAGTTTTTATATGAGGATATTTCAATGGTCACCATACTCTTCAATGCGATCCTAAGTATCCCTTCTCAGATACCCCAAAAACTGTGCTACCAAACTGATCCATGAAAAGAAACGTGCAACTCTGTGAGATGAACTCACACATCACAAGGAACTTTTTCTGAAAGCTTCCTTTTCATTTATATATCAGGATATTTCCTTTGCCACCATATTCTTCAATGCGATCCATAATATGCCTTCTCAGATTCCCCATAAACAATGCTACCAAACTGATCAATTAAAGGAAAATTGTATCTCTGTGAGATGAATTAACACATCATAAAGTGGTTTCTCAGAAAGCTTCTTTCTATTTTTTTCTGAGGATATTTTCTTGTTCACTGTAGGCCTCAAAGCACTCGTGAATATCCCTTTACAGATTCCACAAAAATAATGTTAGCAAGCAGCTCCAGCAAAACAAAGGTGTAAATCTGTGAGTTGAATTCACACATCACAAAGCAGTTTCTCAGAAATCTTCTTTTTGGTTTTCCTATGAGGATATTTCCTTTGTCACCATAGGTTTCAATGTGTTCTCAAATATCCTATTGCAAACTCCACAAAAACGGTGTTAGCAAACTGCTGAAAGAAAAGAATCGTGTAACACTTTGAGATGAATTCACACATCACAAAGAAATTTCTCAGAAACCTTCTTTCTAGTATCGATCTGAGGATATTTCCCTTGTAATCATAGGCTTCAACGCAATTCAAAATATCCCTTCTCACATTCCCCAAAAACAGGGATACCAAATGCTCCATGAAAAGGATTGTGTAACTCTGTGAGATGAATTCACACATCACAAAGCAGTTTCTCTGAAGGCTTCTATTTTTTATCTGAGGATATTTCCTTTTTCACCATAGGCCTGAGCTCGCTCCCAAATATCCCTTTGTAGATTCAACGAAAACAGTCTTAACAAACTGCTCCATGAAAGGAAAGTTGTTACTCTGTGAGATAAATACACACTTCACAAAGAGGTTTCTCAGAAAACTTACTTCTAGTTTTTTTCTGAGGATATTTCCTTTGTCACCATATTCTTCAATGCCATTCAAATACCCTTTCTCAGATTCCCAAAAAATAGTTTACTAAACTGCTCCATAAAAAGAATGGTGTAACTCTGTGAGATAAATTCATACATCACAAACCTATTTCTCAGAAAGTTTCTTTCTAGTTTTTATCTGAGGATATTTCCCTTGTCACCATGGCTTCAAAGTGATCCAAAATATTCATTCTCAGATTCCCCAAAAATAGTGATACCAAACTGCTCCATGAAAAGAATCATATAACTCAGTGAGATGAATTCACAACAGTGAATTTGTTGTTACTCTGTGAGATAACAATACTATTTGTTTTTATTATTTGTATTTTTTAAAGATATTTCATAGTTTTTACTAAACAATTTGACTTCTTTATAATTTTATAAGGCAATATTTGCAATCTCATGACACTGTAACAGTTTTTGATGTATTTACAGTTTTTAAAAAACTGAGGTAAAATTGTTAATAATGAACATATTTTAATAAACTATATCTGGTCAGTTCCACTGTTAAAATTGATGAGTATTAATAAAATTAGGAGGTGCTTGGCATTAGCAATTGACAAAATGGGGGCAAAAATAATTTTAAAATATAGAAGTATGCAAAATGCATTTACCCCTGAGTAAGAAAATTTCATTGCAACTGTATAAACAGTACATCTTGTGGACAACTGAGTGGTGGCGTGTGCCTGTAGTCCCAGCTACTCGGGAGGCTGAGGCAGAAGAATTGCTTGAACCCGGAAGGCGGAGGTTGCAGTGAGCCGAGATTGTGCCACTGCACTCCAGCCTGGGTGACAGAGCTTCTGTTTCAAAAAAAAAAAAAAAAGAAAAGAAAAGAAAAAAAGAAAAAGAAAGGAGTGGGAAGCAAAGAAACTACTATTTGTATTTTTATTTGAGATAAAAATACTATTAGGATTTTATTGGTTTTTACATTGCAACCGAACTGCTAAATGAAAAGAATCGTGTAACTCTTTGAGATAAATTAACACATCACAAAGCAGTTTCTCAGAAAGCTTCTTTCTACTTTTTATATGACGATATTTCCTTTGTCAGGATAAGCTTCTATGCATTCCAACATATCCCACTGCAGATTCCAAGAAAACAGTGTTACCAAACTGTTAAATGAAAAGAACAGTATAACTCTGTGAGATGAATTCAAACATCACAAAGACGTTTGGCAGAAAGCTTCTTTTTGGTTTTTATCTGAGGATGTTTCCTTTTTCACCACAGGATTCAATGCCCTCCCAAATATCCTATTGCAGATTCCTCAAAAACAGTTGTATCAAACAGTTCTATGAAAAGAAAGGTGTAAATCTGTGAGATGAAACCACACATCACAAAGCAGTTTCTCCGAATGCTTCTTTCTAGTTTTTATCTGAGTTTTTACTATGTCACTATAGGCTTCAATACGATCCAAAATATTCCTTTCAGATTCCCCAAAAACACTGCTGCCAAACTATTCCATGAAAAGAAACATCTAATTATGTGAGATGAATTCACAAATCACAAACAGTATCTCAGAAAGCTTCTTACTAGTTTTTGTCTTAGGATAATTCCTTTGTCACCATAAGCTTCAATGCACTCCGAAATACACCACTGCAGATTCCAACAAAACAGTGTTAGCAAACTGCTCAATGAGAATAACAGTTTAATTCTGTGAGATGAATGCATACATCACAAAGGAGTTTCTCAGAGAGCTTCTTTTCGAAATTTATGTGAGGATATTTCCTTTTTCACTACAGGCCTGAATGTGCTCCCGAATATCCCTTTGCAGATTCCCTGGAAACAGTGTTAGCAAACTGCTCCATGTAAAGAATGGTGTAACTATGTGAGGTGAATTCAATCATCACAAAATACTTTCTCAGAAAGCCTCTATCTAATTTTTATCTGGTGATATTTCCTTTTTCACCCTAGGTTTCAATGCTATTCAAAATATCCATTCTCAAATTAACCAAAAACAGTGCTACCAAGGTGATCCATGGAAAGAGTAGTGTAACTTGGTGAGATGAATTAATACAGCGTGAAGCAGTTTCTGAGAAAGATATCTTCTAGTTTTAATATTAGGCCATTTCCTTTGTCACTGTAACATTCAATGTGCTCTGAAATATCCCATTGCAGATTCCAAGAAAACATTGCTAGAATACTGCTCAATGAAAAGAACAGTGTTACTCTGTGAGATGAATTCACACATCACAAAGCACTTTCTCAGAAAAGTTCTGTCTTGTCTTAATCAGAGGATATTTCCTTTCTCACCATAGGCCTCAATGCACTCCAAAATATCCCTTGGCAGATTCCATGAAAGCAGTCTTAGCAAACTTCTCCATGAAAAGAAAGGTGTAACTCTGTGAGATGAATTTAAAAACCACCAAGCAGTTTCTCAGAAAGATTATTTCTAGTTTGTGTTTGAGAGCAATTCCTTTGTCACCATCAGCCTCAATGTGCTCTGTAATATCCCATTACGGATCCCAGGAAAACAGTATTAGCAAACTACTCAATGAAAAGAACAGTGTAACTCTGTGAGATGAATTCACACAACACAAAGCAGTTTTTCAGAAAGCTGTTTTCTAGTTTTTAACTGAGGATATGTAGTTTTTCACCATAGGCCTCCATAGGCTCCCAAATATCCCTTTGAAGACTCCACAAAAGCAGTCTTAGCAAACGGCTCCATGAATGGAAGGGTGTACGTCTGTGAGATGAATTCACACATCACAAGAACTTTCTCAGAAAGCTTCTTTCTAGTTTTTATCTGAGGATATTTCCTTTGTCACCATACACTTGAACGCGATCCAAAATATCCCTTTCCAGATTCCCCAAAAAGGATGTTACCCAACTGCTCCATGAAAAGTATCATGTAAATTTGTGAGATGAATTCAAAAACCACAAAGCAGTTTCTCAGAAAGCTTCTTTTTACTTTCCTCTGAGGATATTTCATTTGTCACCCTTAGGCTTCAATCCGCTCTGAAATAACACGTTGCAGATTCCAAGAAAAAACAGGGTGTACATCTGTGAGATGAATTCACACATCACAAAGAAGCCTATTGGAAAGCTTCTTTTTGGTTTTTATCTCAGGATATTCCCTTTGTTACCGTAGGCTTCATTGTGATCGAAAGTATCCCTTATCAAATTCTCCAAAAACATTGCTACCATACAGTTACATGAAACCAATCATGTAACTCTGTGAGATGAATTAACGCATGACAAAGCTGTTTCTCAGAATGCTTCTTTCTAGTTCATTTATGATGATATTTTCTTTGTCACCATAAGTTACAATGTTCTCTGAAATATCCTATTGCAGATTCCAAGAAAGCAGTATTAGCAAACTGCTGAATGAAAACAGCACTATAATTCTGTGAGATGAATTCACACATCACACAGCATTTCACAGAAAGCTTCTTTTTGTTTTTATCTGAGGATATTTTCTCTGTCATGATAGGCTACAATGTGCTCCCAAATATCCTGTTGCAGATTCCACGAAAACAGTGATATCAAACTGGTCAATGAAAAGAATGGTGTAACCCTGTGAGATGAATTCACACATTACAAAGAACTTTCTCAGAAAGATTCCTTCTACTTTTTTTTTTTTTTTTTGAGATGGAGTCTCGCTGTGTCGCCCAGGCTGGAGTACAGTGGCCAGATCTCAGCTCACCGCAAGCCCCACCTCCCGGGTTTATGCCATTCTCCTGCCTCAGCCTCCCGAGTAGCTGGGACTACAGGCGCCCGCCACCTCGCCCGGCTAGTTTTTTGTATTTTTTAGTAGAGACGGGGTTTCACCGTGTTAGCCAGGATGGTCTCGATCTCCTGACCTCGTGATCCACCCATCTCGGCCTCCCAAAGTGCTGGGATTACAGGCTTGAGCCACCGCACCCGGCCTCCTTCTACTTTTTATCTGAGGATAGTAAATATCCTCTTTCTAGTTTTTATCTGAGGATATATGTCACCATAGACTTCAATGTGATCAAAAATATCCCCAAAACAGTGCTACCAAACTGCTCCATGAAAAGAATCTTGTAACTCTGTGAGATGAATTAACACATGAGAAATCATTTCCTCAGAAAGGTTCTTTCTAGTTTTTATATGAGGGTATTTCCTTTGTCACCTTAAGCTTCAATGTGCTCAGAAATATTTCTTTGCAGATTCCATGAACACACTGTTAGCAAACTGCTCAATGAAAAGAAATGTGTAACTCTGTGAAATGAATTTGCAAATCACCAAGCAGTTTCTCAGAAAGCTTCTTTCTAGTTTTTGTCTAAGGATATTTCCATTGTCACCATAAGCTTCTATGTGCTCTGAAATATCCCATTTCAGATTCCTCGAACACATTGTTAGCAAACTGCTCCAGGAAAAGAATCGTGAAACTCTGTGAGATGAATTCAAAAATCACAAAGCAGTTTCTCAGGAAGCTTCTTTCTAGTTTTTGTCTGAGGATATTTCATTTGTCACTGTAATCTTCAATGCGCTACAAAATATTCCATTGCAGATTCCAAGAAAACAGTTTCAGCAAACTGCTCAATGTAAAGAACAGTGAAACTCTGTGAGATGAATTCACATATCAAAAAGCAGTTTCTCAGAAAGCTTCTTTCTAGTATTTTTCTGAGGTTATTTCCTTTTTCACCATAGACCTCAATTTGCTCCCAAATATCTCTTTACAGATTCCATGAAAACAGTGTTTTCAAACAGCTCAATGAAGAGAACAATGTAACTCTGTGAGATAAATTCACCCATCACAAAGCAGTTTCTCAGAAAGCTTCTTTCTAGTTTGTATCTGAGGTTATTTACTTTGCCACTATAAGTTTCAGTGCACTCCGAAGTATACCATTGCAGATTCCATGAGAACAGTGTTAACAAATACTCAATGAAAAGAACAGTGTAACTCTGTGAGATGAATTCACACATCACAAAGCAGTTTCTCAGAAAGCTTCTTTCTACTTTTTATGTGAAGATATTTCCTTTGTCACTCTATTTCTCAATGCACTCCCAAATATCCCTTTGCAGATTATTTGAAAACAGTGATAACACACGGCTCCAGGAAAAGAACAGTGTAACTCTGTGAGATGCATTCACACATCATGAAGAACTTTCTCAGAACGCTTCTTTCTAGTTTTTATATGAGGTTATTTCCTTTGTCAACATAGGCTTCAACATTATCCAAAATATCCCTTCTCAGATTCCCCCAAAACAGTGCTAACAAACTGCTCCATGAAAAGAATCTTGTAACACTCTGAAACGAATTCACAAATAACAAAGCAGTTACTCAGAAAGCTTCTTTCTAGTTTTTGTCTGAGGATATTTCATTTGTCACCATAAACTTCAATGTGCGCTGAAATATCCCATTGCAGATTGCAAGAAAATAGTGTTATCAAACTGTTCAATGAAAAGAACAGTGTAAGTCTATGAGATGAATTCACACATCAATAATCAGTTTCTCAGAAAGCTTCTTTCTTGATTTTATCTGAGGATATTTCCTTTTTCACCACAGGCCTCATTGTACTCCGAAATATCCCCTTGTAGATTCCACGAAAACAGTATTTTCAAACAGCTCAATGAAAAGAATGGTGTAACTCTGTGAGATAAATTCACACATCACAAAGCAGTTTCTCAGAAAGCTTGTTTTAGTTTTTGTGTGAGGATATTTCCTTTTTCACTATAGTCATCAATGCGGTCCAAAATGTCTCTTTGCAGATTCCACAAAAACAGTGTTAGCAAACTGCTCAAGGAAAAGAACCGTGTAACACTGTGAGATGAATTCACACATCACATAGCAGTTTCTCAGAAAGCTTCTTTCTAATTTTATCTGAGGATATTTAGTTTTTCACCTTAGGCCTCAATGTGCTCCCAAATATAACTTTGCAGATTCCATGAAAACTCTGTTAGCAAACTGCTTCATGAAAAGAAAGGTGTAACTCTGTGAGATGAATTCATGCATCACAAAGAAATTTCTCAGAGATTTCTTTCTAGTTTTTTGTCTGAGGATATTTTCTTTGTCACCATAACCTTCAATGCCTTGCGAATTTTCTCACTGCACATTCCAAGAAAACAGTGTTAGCAAACTATTCAATGAAAACAACAGTGTAACTCTGTGAAGTGAATTTACACATCACAAAGAACTTTCTCAGAAAGCTTATTTCTAGTTTCCACCTGAGGATATTTCGTTTGTCACTATAGGCTTCAAGGTGATACAAAATATCCCTTCTCAGATTTCCCTAAAGCAGTGCTACCAAACTGATCCATGAAAAGAATTGTGTAACTCTGTGAGATGAATTAACACATCACAAATCAGTTTCTCAGAATGCTTATTTCTACTTTTTTATGAGGATATTTGCTATGTCACCATAGGCTTCAATATGCTCCAAAATATCCCATTAAAGATTCCAATAAAACACTGTTAGAAAACTGCTCACAGTGTAACACCGTGAGATGAATTCTCACATCAAAAAGCAGTTGCTCAGAAAGCTCCTTTCTTTTATCTCAGAAAAGTTCCCTTTTCACCATATGCCTCAATGTGTTCCCATATATCCCTTAGCAGAATCCATGAAAATAGAGTTAGCAAACTGCTCCATGAAAAGAAAACTCTAACTCTGTGAGATTAATTCGCACATCATGCAGAACTTTCTCAGAATCCTTCTTTCTAGGTTTGATCTGAGGATATTTCCTTTGTCACCATAGGCTTCGAGGCAATCCAAAATATCCTTTCTCAGATTCCACAAACACAGTGCTACCAAAAAGATCCATGAAAACACTCGTGTACGTTTGTGAGATGTTTTCACATATCACAAAACAGTTTCTCAGAAAAGCTTCTTTCCATTTTTCATCTGAGCATATTTATTTTTTCACTTTAGGCCTCAATGCGCATTCAAATATCTCTTTGCAGATTCCATGAAAAGAGTGTTAGCAAACTACTCAATGAAAAGAACAGTGTAACACTCTGAGAGGAATTCACAATACACAAAGCAAATTCTCAGAAAGCTTCTTTCTAGTTTTTATCTGAAGATACTTAGCTTTTCACCATAAGCCTCAATGCATTCCCAGATGTCCCTTGCAGATTCGATGAAAACAGTGTTAGCAAATGGCTCTATGAAAAGGTGTAACTCCGTGAGATGAATTCACACATTGCAAAGAACTTTCTGAGAAAGCTTCTTTCCAGCTTTTGTCTGAGTATATTTCCTTTGTCAACATAGGCTTCAATACAATCCAAAATATGGCTTCTCTGATTCCCCAAAAACAGGGCTAATAGACTGCTCCATGAAAAGAATCATGTAGCTCTGTGAGTTAAATTCACAAATCACAAAGTAGTTACTCAGACAGCTTCTTTCTAGTTTTTACCTAAGGATAATTCATTAGTCACCATAAGCTTCAATGCACTCCAAAATATCCCATTGCAGTTTGTTTTTGGTTTCTGTCTGAGGAGATTTACTTTGTCACCATAGGCTTTGATGCACTCGCAAATATCCTATAGCAGTTTCCATGAAATCAGTGTTAGCAAATTGCTGCAAGAAAATAAAGGTGTAACTCTGTGAGATGAATTCACACATCACAAAGCAGTTTCTCAGAAGGTTTCTTTCTAGTTTTGATGTGAGGATATTTCCTTTGTCACCGTAGGCTTCAATGTTATTCAAAGTATCCCTTCTCAGATTCCCCAAAATGAGTGCTACAAATCTGCTCTATGAAAAGAGAGGTGGAGATTTCCTGGGGGTGCGGAGCAAGATGGCCGAATAGGAACAGCTCCAGTCTCCAACTCCCAGCGCGAGCGACACAGAAGACCGGTGATTTCTGCATTTTCAACTGAGGTACTGGGTTCATCTCACTGGGGAGTGCCGGACGATCGGTGCTGGTCAGCTGCTGCAGCCCGACCAGCGAGAGCTGAAGCAGGGCGAGGCATTGCCTCACCTGGGAAGTGCAAGGGGGAAGGGAATCCCTTTTCCTAGCCAGGGGAACTGAGACACACAACACCTGGAAAATCAGGTAACTCCCACCCCAATACTGTGCTTTAAGCAAACAGGCACACCAGGAGATCATATCCCATACCTGGCCGGGAGGGTCCCACACCCACGGAGCCTCCCTCATTGCTAGCACAGCAGTCTGTGATCTACCGGCAAGGCAGTAGCGAGGCTGGGGGAGGGGCGCCGCCATTGCTGAGGCTTAAGTAGGTAAACAAAGCTGCTGGGAAGCTCGAACTGGGTGGAGCTCATAGCAGCACAAGGAGTCCTGCCTGTCTCTGTAGACTCCACCTCTGGGGACAGGGCACAGTAAACAATAACAAACACAGCTGAAACCTCTGCAGACGCAAACGACTCTGTCTGACAGCTTTGAAGAGAGCAGTGGATCTCCCAACACGGAGGTTGAGATCTGAGAAGGGACAGACTCCCTGCTCAAGTGGGTCCCTGACCCCTGAGTAGCCTAACTGGGAGACATCCCCCACTAGGGGCAGGCGGACACCCCACACCTCACAGGGTGGAGTACACCCCTGAGAGGAAGCTTCCAAAGCAAGAATCAGACAGGTATACTCGCTGTTCAGAAATATTCTATCTTCTGCAGCTTCTGCTGCTGACACCCAGGCAAACAGGGTCTGGAGTGGACCTCAAGCAATCTCCAACAGACCTACAGCTGAGGGTCCTGACTGTTAGAAGGAAAACAATCAAACAGGAAGTACACCTACACCAAAACCCCATCAGTACATCACCATCATCAAAGACCAGATAAAACCACAAAGATGGGGAAAAAGCAGGGCAGAAAAGCTGGAAATTAAAAAAATAAGAGCGCATCTCCCCCGGCAAAGGAGCGCAGCTCATCGCCAGCAACAGATCAAAGCTGGACGGAGAATGACTTTGACGAGATGAGAGAAGAAGGATTCAGTCCATCAAATTTCTCAGAGCTGAAGGAGGAATTACGTACCCAGTGCAAAGAAACTAAAAATCTTGAAAAAAAAGTGGAAGAATTCATGGCTAGAGTAATTAATGCAGAGAAGGTCCTAAACGAAATGAAAGAGATGAAAACCATGACACGAGAAATACGTGACAAATGCACAAGCTTCAGTAACCGACTCGATCAACTGGAAGAAAGAGTATCAGCGATTGAGGATCAAATGAATGAAATGAAGCAAGAAGAGAAACCAAAAGAAAAAAGAAGAAAAAGAAATGAACAAAGCCTGCAAGAAGTATGGGATTATGTAAAAAGACCAAATCTACGTCTGATTGGGGTGCCTGAAAGTGAGGGGGAAAATGGAACCAAGTTGGAAAACACTCTTCAGGATATCATCCAGGAGAACTTCCCCAACCTAGTAGGGCAGGCCAACATTCAAATCCAGGAAATACAGAGAATGCCACAAAGATACTCCTCGAGAAGAGCAACTCCAAGACACATAATTGCCAGATTCACCAAAGTTGAAATGAAGGAAAAAATCTTAAGGGCAGCCAGAGAGAAAGGTCGGGTTACCCACGAAGGGAAGCCCATCAGACTAACAGCAGATCTCTCAGCAGAAACTCTCCAAGTCAGAAGAAAGTGGGGGCCAATATTCAACATTCTTAAAGAAAAGATTTCTAAACCCAGAATTTCATATCCAGCCAAACTAAGTTTCATAAGTGAAGGAGAAATAAAATCCTTTACAGATAAGCAAATGCTTAGAGATTTTGTCACCACTAGGCCTGCCTTACAAGAGACCCTGAAGGAATCACTAAACATGGAAAGGAACAACCGGTACCAGCCATTGCAAAAACATGCCAAAATGTAAAGACCATCGAGGCTAGGAAGAAACTGCATCAACTAACGAGCAAAATAACCAGTTAATATCATAATGGCAGGATCAAGTTCACACATAACATTATTAACCTTAATGTAAATGGACTAAATGCTCCAATTAAAAGACACAGACTGGCAAATTGGATAAAGAGTCAAGACCCATCAGTCTGCTGTATTCAGGAGACCCATCTCACATGCAGAGACATACATAGGCTCAAAATAAAGGGATGGAGGAAGATTTACCAAGCAAATGGAGAACAAAAAAAAGCGGGGGTTGCAATCCTAATCTCTGATAAAACAGACTTTAAACCATCAAAGATCAAAAGAGACAAAGAAGGCCATTACATAATGGTAAAGGGATCAATTCAACAGGAAGAGCTAACTTTCCTAAATATATATGCACCCAATACAGGAGCACCCAGATTCATAAAGCAAGTCCTTAGAGACTTACAATGAGACTTAGACTCCCATACAGTAATAATGGGAGACTTCAACACTCCACTGTCAACATTAGACAGATCAACGAGACAGAAAGTTAACAAGGATATCCAGGAATTGAACTCATCTCTGCAGCAAGCAGACCTAATAGACATCTATAGAACTCTCCACCCCAAATCAACAGAATATACATTCTTCTCAGCGCCATATCGTACTTACTCCAAAATTGACCACGTAATTGGAAGTAAAGCACTCCTCAGCAAATGTACAAGAACAGAAATTATAACAAACTGGGTCTCAGACCACAGTGCAATCAAACTACAACTCAGGACTAAGAAACTCAATCAAAACTGCTCAACTACATGGAAACTGAACAACCTGCTCCTAAATGACTACTGGGTACATAACGAAATGAAGGCAGAAATAAAGATGTTCTTTGAAACCAATGAGAACAAAGATACAACATACCAGAATCTCTGGGACACATTTAAAGCAGTGTGTAGAGGGAAATTTATAGCACTAAATGCCCACAAGGGAAAGCAGGAGAGATCTAAAATGGACACTCTAACATCGCAATTAAAAGAACTAGAGAAGCAGGAGCAAACACATTCGAAAGCTAGCAGAAGGCAAGAAATAACTAAGATCAGAGCAGAACTGAAGGAGATAGAGACACAAAAAACCCTCCAAAAAATCAATGAATCCAGGAGTTGGTTTTTTGAAAAGATCAACAAAATTGACAGACCATTAGCAAGACTAATAAAGAAGAAAAGAGAGAAGAATCAAACCACGCAATTAAAAATGATAAAGGGGATATCACCACCGACTCCACAGAAATACAAACTACCATCAGAGAATACTATAAACACCTCTAAGCAAATAAACTGGAAAATCTAGAAGAAATGGATAATTTCCTGGACACTTACACTCTTCCAAGACTAAACCAGGAAGAAGTTGAATCCCTGAATAGACCAATAGCAGGCTCTGAAATTGAGGCAATAATTAATAGACTACCAATGAAAAAAAGTACAGGACCAGATGGATTCACAGCTGAACTCTACCAGAGGTACAAGGAGGAGTTGGTACCATTCCTTCTGAAACTATTCCAATCAATAGGAAAAGAGGGAATCCTCCCTAACTCATTTTATGAGGCCAACATCATCCTGATACCAAAGCCTGGCAGAGACACAACAAAAAAAGAGAATTTTAGACCAATATCCCTGATGAACATCGATGCAAAAATCCTCAATAAAATACTGGCAAACCGGATTCAGCAACACATAAAAAAGCTTATCCACCATGATCAAGTGGGCTTCATCCCTGGGATGCAATGCTGGTTCAACATTCGCAAATCAATAAACATAATCCAGCATATAAACAGAACCAAAGACAAGAACCACATGATTATCTCAATAGATGCAGAAAAGGCTTTTGACAAAATTCAACAGCCCTTCATGCTAAAAACGCCCAATAAATTCGGTATTGATGGAATGTACCTCAAAATAATAAGAGCTATTTATGACAAACCCACAGCCAATATCATACTGAATGGGCAAAAACTGGAAAAATTCCCTTTGAAAACTGGCACAAGACAGGGATGCCCTCTCTCACCACTCCTATTCAACATAGTGTTGCAAGTTCTGGCTAGGGCAATTAGGCAAGAGAAAGAAATATAGGGTATTCAGTTATGAAAAGAAGAAGTCAAATTGTCCCTCTTTGCAGATGACATGATTGTATATTTAGAAAACCCCATTGTCTCAGCCCAAAATCTCCTTAAGCTGATAAGCAACTTCAGCAAAGTCTCAGGATACAAAATTAATGTGCAAAAATCACAAGCATTCTTATACACCAGTAACAGACAAACAGAGAGCCAAATCAGGAATGAACTTCCATTCACAATTGCTTCAACGAGAACAAAATACCTAGGAATCCAATTTACAAGGGATGTAAAGGACCTCTTCAAGGAGAACTACAAACCACTCCTCAGTGAAATAAAAGAGGACACAAACAAATGGAAGAACATACCATGCTCATGGATAGGAAGAATCAATATCGTGAAAATGGCCATACCGCCCAAGGTAATTCATAGATTTAATGCCATCCCCATCAAGCTACCAATGAGTTTCTTCACAGAATTGGAAAAAACAGCTTTAAAGTTCATACGGAACCAAAAAAGAGCCCGCATCTCCAAGACAATTCTAAGTCAAAAGAACAAAGCTGGAGGCATCACGGTACCTGACTTCAAACTATACTACAAGGCTACAGTAACCAAAACAGCATGGTACTGGTACCAAAACAGAGATATAGACCAATTGAACAGAACAGAGTCCTCAGTAATAATACCACACATCTACAGCCATCTGATCTTTGACAAACCTGAGAGAAACAAGAAATGGGGAAAGGATTCCCTATTTAATAAATGGTGCTGGGAAAATTGGCTAGCCATAAGTAGAAAGCTGAAACTGGATCCTTTCCTTACTCCTTATACGAAAATTAATTCAAGATGGATTAGAGACTTAAATGTTAGACCTAATACCATAAAAATCCTAGAGGAAAACCGAGGTAGTACCATTCAGGACATAGGCATGGGCAAAGACTTCATGTTTAAAACACCAAAAGCAATGGCAGCAAAAGCAAAAATTGACAAATGGGATCTAATTAAACTAAAGAACTTCTGCACAGCAAAAGAAACTACCATCAGAGTGAACAGGCAACCTACAGAATGGGAAAAAATTTTTGCAATCTACTCGTCTGACAAAGGGCTAATATCCAGAACCTACAAAGAACTCAAACAAATTTACAAGAAAAAAAAAAACAACCCCATCAAAAAGTGGGCAAAGGATATGAACAGACATTTCTCAAAAGAAGACATTCATACAGCCAACAGACACATGAAAAAATGCTCATCATCACTGGCCATCAGAGAAATGCAAACCAAAACCACAATGAGATACCATCTCACACCAGTTAGAATGGCGATCATTAAAAAGTCAGGAAACAACAGGTGCTGGAGAGGATGTGGAGAAATAGGAACACTTTTACACTGTTGGTGGGATTGTAAACTAGTTCAACCATTATGGAAAACAGTATGGCGATTCCTCAAGGATCTAGAACTAGATGTACCATATGACCCAGCCATCCCATTACTGGGTATATACCCAAAGGATTATAAATTATGCTGCTATAAAGACACATGCACACGTATGTTTATTGCAGCACTATTCACAATAGCAAAGACTTGGAATCAACCCAAATGTCCATCAGTGACAGACTGGATTAAGAAAATGTGGCACATATACACCATGGAATACTATGCAGCCATCAAAAAGGATGAGTTTGTGTCCTTTGTAGGGACATGGATGCAGCTGGAAACCATCATTCTTAGCAAACTATCACAAGAACAGAAAACCAAACACCGCATGTTCTCACTCATAGGTGGGAGCTGAACAATGAGATCACTTGGACTCAGGAAGGGGAACATCACACACCGGGGCCTATCATGGGGAGGGGGGAGAGGGGAGGGATTGCAGTGGGAGTTATACCTGATGTAAATGACGAGTTGATGGGTGCAGCACACCAACATGGCACAAGTATACATATGTAACAAACCTGCACGTTATGCGCATGTACCCTACAACTTAAAGTATAATAATAATAAATAAATTTAAAAAAAAATAAAAAATAAAAAATAAAAAAAAAAAGAAAAGAGCGGTGTAACTCTGTGAGATTAGTTCACACATCTGAGACTGTTTCTCAGATAGCTTCTTTCTAGTTTTTAACAGAGGATATTTCTTTTTCGCAATATACCTCAATGTGCTCTGGAGTAGCCCATTGCAGAATCCACGGAAAACAAGTCAGCAAACTTCTCAATGAAAAGAATGGTGTACTCTGTAAGATGATTTCACACATCACAAAGCTGTTTCACAGAAAGCTTCTTTCTGGTTTTCATCTGTGGATATTTCCTTCGTCACCATAGGCTTCAATACTCTCCAAATTACTCCATTGCAGAATCCACGAAAACAGTGTTATCAAACTGCTCCATTAAACGAATGGTGTAACTCTGTATGATGAATTCACACATCACAGAGCAGCTTCTCAGAAAGATTCTTTCTATTTTTTACCTGAAGATATTTCCTTTTCCATTATAGACCTCATTGCACTCCCAGATATCCCTTTGCAGATTCCATGAAAGTAGTGTTATCAAACTATTCCATGAAAAGAAATGTGTAACACTGTGAGTTGAATTCACACATCACAAAGAACTTTCTCAGAAAGCTTCTATCTAGTTTTTATCTGAGGATATTTCCTTTGTCACCTTAGGCTTCAATGCGATCCAAAATATTGCTTCTCAGTTTCCCATAAAACAGTTCTACCCAACTGATCCGTGAAAAGAACCCTGTAACTCTGTGAGATGAATTAACACATCACAAATGAGTTTCTCAGAAAGCTTCTTTCTAATTATTATATGAGGATATTTCCTTTGTCACCATGACCTTCAATGCAATCTGAACTATCCCATTGCAGATTCCAAGAAAATAGTGTTAGCAAACTGCTCAATGAAAACCTGAGTGTAACTCTGTGAGATAAATTCACACATCACAAAGCAGTCTCTCAGAACGCTTCTTTCTAGTTTTTACCTGAGGATATTTTCTTTGTCATCATAGACTTCAATGCGATCAAAAATATCCCTTCTCAGATTCCTCAAAAACAGTTCTGCAAAACTGCTCTATAGATAGAATCATGTAACTCTGTGAGATGAATTAACCCATCACAAAGTGCTTTTATATGAGGATATTTCCTATGTGTTTTTGGGAATATTTACTCTAGTTTCTATATGAAGATATTTTCTTTGTCACCAAAGGCTTCATTGTGCTCCGAAATTGCCCATTGCAGATTCCCCAAGAAGAGTGCTGTCGAACTGGTCAATGAAAAGAACAGTGTAGCTCTGTGAAATGAATTCACATCAGAAAACGTTTCCTCAGAAAACTTTTCGGTAGTTTTTATATGAGAGTATTTCCCTTCTCAAACTCCACAAATACAATGCTAGCAAAGTACCCCATGAAAGAGTAGTGTAATTCTGTGTGATGAATTCTCACATCACAAAACAGTTTCTCAGAAAGTTTCTTTCTTCTTTTCATCTGAAGATATTTCCTTTTTAAACACGGGTGTCAAAGCGCTCCTGTATATCTCATTGCAGATTCTGGGAAAACAGTGTTAGTAAACTTCTCAATGAAATAAATGGTGTAAATCTGTGAGATGAATTCAAACACCACAAAGCAGTTTCTGAGAAGGTTTCTATCCAGTTTTTATTGAGCATATTTCATTTCTCACCCTAGGATTCTATGGTATCTAAAATACCACTTCGGTGATTCCACAAAAACAGTGCTAGGAAACTCCTCCATGAAACAGTGGTGTAACCCTGTAGGTGAATTTACACATCGCAAAGCAGTTTCTCACAAAGTTTCTTTCTAGTTTTTACCTGAGGATATTTCCTTTGTCACCATAGGCTTCAAAGAAATCAAAAATATCCCTTCTCAGATCCCATAAAAACAGTGCTAGCAAACAGTTCCACGTAAGAGTGGTGTAATTCTGTGAGATGAATTCAAAAATTACAAGGTCGTTTCTCGGAAAGCTTCTTCTTGTTTTTATCTGAGGATATTTCATTTGTCACCATAGGCTTCATAGCAATTGAAAATATCCCTTCTCAGATTCCAGAAAAACAGTGCTTACAAACCGCCCCATGAAAGATTTGTGTAACACTGTGTGATGAATTCACACATCACAAAGCAGTTTCTCAGAAAGATTCTTTCTGGTTTTTATCTGCTTATATTTCCATTTTTGCCATAGGCTTCAAAACAATCCAAAATATCACTTCTCAGATTCCACAAAAACAGTGCTATCCAACTGCTCCAGGAAAAGGTGGTGAAACTCTGTGAAATGAATTCACACATCACAGAGCTGTTTTTCAGAAAGCTTCTTTCTTGAATTTATCTGACGATATTTCAGGCCTCGATGCGCCCCCGTATACCTCATTGCAGAATCCGCGACAATATTGTTTGGCAACTTCTCAAGGAAAAGA
This sequence comes from Macaca fascicularis, assembly GCF_037993035.2. Classification (NCBI taxonomy): domain Eukaryota; kingdom Metazoa; phylum Chordata; class Mammalia; order Primates; family Cercopithecidae; genus Macaca; species Macaca fascicularis. The sequence goes on along the minus strand of NC_088385.1, from coordinate 45,238,090 downwards.
GTGGTATAGCTCTGTGAGATGAATGAACATATCCCAAAGCAGTTTCTCAGAAGGCCTCCCTCCATTATTTATCTATGGATATTTAATTTTTTTGTCATAGGAGTCAATGCCCTCAGAATATCCCATGGCAGTTTCCATGAAAACAGTGTTAGCAAACTGCTCAATGTAACAAAAGGTGCATCTCTGTGAGATGAATACACTTATCACAAAGCATTGTCTCATAAAACTTTTTCTAGTTTTATCTGAGGATATTTGCTTTGTTACCATAGGCTTCAAAGCAATCCAAAATATCCCTTCTCAGATTGAACAAATTGAGTTATATCAAACTGCTCCTTGAAAGGGCACTGTAACTTTGTGTGATGAATTCACACATCACAAAGTAGTTTCTGGAAAGCTTCCTTCTTACTTTTATCCGAGGATATTTCTTTTAAAAAAATGTGCTCCCATATATCTCATTGCAGATTCTGTGAAAACAGTGTTAGCAAACCTCTCAATGAAAGCAATGGTGTGACTCTCTGAGATGAACTCACATACCACAAAGCAGTTTCTGAGAAGGCTTCCCTCCATTTTTTACCCGAGGATATTTCATTTCTCACCATAGGATTCTATGGTAACCAAGATATCACAGTGCCAGCAAACTCCTCTGTGAAAGAGTGGTGTAACTCTGTGAGATGAATTCACACGTCACAAAGTAGTTTCTCAGAAAGCCTCTTTCTAGTTTTTATCGGAGGATACTTCCTTTGTCACCATAGGTTTCAAAACGATCTAAAATATCAGTTCTCAGATTCCACAAAAACAGTGCTAGCCAACGGATTCAGGAAAGATTGATGTATCTCTGTGAGATGAATTAATAAAACAAAAAAGCAGTTTCTCAGAAAGCTTCTTTCTGTTTTTTATCTGAGGATATTTCCTTTGTCAACATAGGCCTCAAAGCAAACAAAAATATACCTTCTCAGATTCCACAAAAACAGTGCTAGCAAATGGCTCCATGAAAGAGTAGTGTAACTCTGTGAGATGAATTCACATATCACAAGGCAGTTTCCCAGAAAGTTTCTTTCTTGTTTTTATCTGAGGATATTTCAGGCCTCAGTGTGCTCCCGTATATCTCATTGCAGATTCTTTGAAAACAGTGTTAGCAAACTTCTCAATGAAAGCAGTGGTGTAACTCCATGAGATGAATTCACACACTATAGAGCAGTTTCTGAGAAGGCTTCTGTTCAGTTTTTATCTGAGGATATTTCATTTCTCACCATATGATTCTAAACTATCCAAAATATCACTTCTATGATTCCAAAACACAGTGCTAGTAAACTCCTACATGAAAGCATGTTGTAGCTCTGTGAGATGAATTCACGCATCACAAAGGACTTTCTCAGAAAGCTTCCTTCTATATGTTTCCTGAGAATATTTCCTTTGTCACCATAGGCTTCTAAGCAATCCAAAATATCACTTCTCATATTCCACAAAAATAATGCTAGCCAATGGCTCCATGGAGTGGTTCAATTCTGTGTGAGGAATTCACACATCACAAAGCAGTTTCTCAGAAAGATTCTTTCTGATTTTTATCTGAGGATATTTCCTTTGTCACTATAGGCTTCAAAGTGATAAAAAATATTCCTTCTCAGATTCCACAAAAACAGTGCTAGCAAATGGATCCAGGAAAGAGTTGTGTAACACTGTTAGATGAATTCACAGATCACAAAGCAGTTTCTTAGAAAACGTCTTTCCTGCTTTTATGTGAGAATATTTCAGGCCTCAGTGAGCTCCTATATATCTCATTGCAGATTTTGCAAAAAGAGTGTTGCAAACTTCTCAATGAAAGCGGTGTTGTACCTCTGTGAGATTAATTCACACACCACAAAGCAGTTTCTGAGAAGGCTTCTCTCCAGTTTTTATCTGAGGATATTTCATTTTTCACCATGGGATTCAGTACTTTCCAAGATATCACTTCTTTGATTCTTCAGAAAGAGTGCTGGCAAACTCCTCCATCAAAGAGTGGTGTAAATTTGTGAGATGAATTCACATGTCACAAACCAGTTTCTCAGATTGTTTCTTTCTGGTTTTTATCTCAGGATTTCAGGCCTCAATGTCTCTCTGAGATAAATTCATACACCACAAAGCAGTTTCTGAGGAGGCTTCTCTCCAGTTTTTATCTGAGGATACTTCATTTCTTACCATACAATTCTATGCTATCCAAGATATCACCCCTGAGATTCCACAAAAACAGTGCTAGCAAACTCCTTTGTGAAAGACTGGTGTAATTCTGTGAGATAAATTCACACGTCAGAAAGCAGGTTCTCAGAAGCTTTCTTTCTGATTTTTCTCTGAGAATATTTCCATTGTCATAATAAGCTTCAATGCACTGTGAAATATCTCTTTACAGATTTCAAGAAAACAGTTTTAGCAGACTGTTCAATTTAAAGAACACTGGAACTCTGTGAGATATATTCCCACATCACAAAGCGGTTTCTCAGAAAGCTTTTTTCTGGTTTTAATCTGAGGATATCTCCTTTGTCACCATAGGGTTCAATGAGCTCCCAAACATCCTATTGTATTTTTCAAGAAAACAGGGTTAGCAAACTGCTGTATGAAACTAACAGTGTAAACCTGTGAGATGAATTCACACATCACAAAGAAGTTTCTCAGAAAACTTCTTTCTAGTTTTTATCTGAGGATATTTCATTTTTCACTATAGGCCTCAAAGTGCTCCCAAATATCCCTTTGCAGATTCCACAAAAACAGTGTTAGCAAACTCTTCCATGAAAAGAAAGGTGTAACTCTGTGAGATGAATTCACACATCAAAAAGAACTCTCAGATAGCTTCTTTCCAGCTTTTATGTGAGGATATTTCCTTGTCACCATAGGTTTCAATGGATTCCAAAATATTTCTTCTCAGATTCTCCAAATCAGTGCAAGTAAAGTGATCCATGACAAGAATCATATAACTCTGTGAGACGAATTCACACATCCAAAGCAGTTTCTCAGAAAGCTTCTTTTTGGTTTTTGTCTGAGGATATTTCCTTTGTCCCCATAGGCTTCAATGCGCTCCCAAATATCCTAACACAAATTCCACGAAAACAGTGTTAGTAGACTGCTCAATGAAAGGAACGACGTAATTCTGTGACATGAATTAACCCATTATGAAGCAGTTTCTCAGAAAGCTTCTTCCTAGTTTTTATCTGAGGATATTTCCCTTGTCACCATAAGCTTCATTGTGCCAAGAAATATCCCACTGCAGATTCCAAGAAAACACTGTGAGCAACCTGACCAATGAAAGGAACAGTGTAACCCTGTGAGATGCATTCACACATCACAATGCAGTTTCTCAGAAAGCTTCTTTCTAGTTTTTCTCTGAGGATATTTCCTTTTTCACCATAGACTTCCATGCGTTCCCAAATATCACTTTGCAGATTACACGAAAACAGTATTAGCAAACTGCTTCATGAAGAGAAAGGTGTAACACTGTGAGATGAATTCACACACCACAACGAAGTTTCTCATAAAGTGCCTTTCTAGTTTTCATTTGAGGATATTTCCTTTGTCAGTGTAGGCTTCAATGCAATCCAAAATATCCCTTCACAGATTCCCCAAAAACACTGGTAACGAACTCCTCCATGAAAAGAAAGTGTAACTCTGTGAGATGAATTCACACACCACAAAGAAGTTTCTCATAAAGTGCCTTTCTAGTTTTCATTTGAGGATATTTCCTTTGTCAGTGTAGGCTTCAATGCAATCCAAAATATCCCTTCACAGATTCCCCAAAAACACTGGTAACGAACTCCTCCATGAAAAGAAAGTGTAACTCTGTGAGATGAATTCACACATCAGATAGCAGTTTCTCAGAAATCTTCTTTCCAGTTTGTCTCTGAGGATATTTCCTTTGTCACCATAAGCTTCAATGCCGTATGAATTATCCCTTTGTGGATTCCAAGAAAACAGTGTTAGCAGACTGCTCAATAAAAAGAACTCTGTGAATCTGTGAGATGTATTCACACATCAGAAAGCAGTTTCTCAGAAGGTTTCTTTTTGGTTTTTATCTGAGGATATTTCCTTTGTCCCCATAGGATTCAGTGCACTCCCAAATATCCAAAAACTGATTCCATGAAACAGTGTTAATAGACTGATCAATGAAAAGAACGGTGTAACTCTATGAGATGAATTAACCCATCACAAAACAGTTTCTCAGAAAGCTTCTTTCTAGTCTTTATCTGAGGATATTTCTTTGACACCATAAGCATCATTGTGCTAAGAAATATCCCATTGCAGATTCCAAGAAAACAGTGTTAGCAAAGTGATCAATGAAAAGAACAGTGTATCTCTGTGTGATGCATTCACACATCACTATGCAGTTTCTCAGAAAGCTTCTGTCTAGTTTTTAACTGAGGATATTTCCTTTTTCACCAGAGACCTCAAGGCACTAACAAATGTCCTTTTGCAGATAGCATGAATACAGTGTTAGCAAATGGCTTCATAAAGAGAAAGGTGTAACTCTGTGAGGTGAATTCACACATCACAAAGAAGTTTCTCAGAAAGCTTCTTTCTAGTTTTTATCTGAGGATATTTCCTTTGTCACCATAAGCTTCATTGCACTAAAAAGTATCCCATTGCAGATTCCAGGAAAACAGTGTTAACAAACTGATCAATGAAAAGAACAGTGTAACTCTGTGAGATGCATTCACACATCACAATGCAGTTTCTCAGAAAGCATCTTTCTGTTTTTTTTCTGAGGATATTTCTTTTTTCACCTTAGACGTCAATGCGCTCCGAAACATCTCCTTGCAGATTCCATGAAAACAATGGTAGCAAACTGCTTCATGAAGAGAAAGGTGAAATGCTGTGAGATGAACTCACACATCACAAAGAAGTTTCTCAGAAAGCTTCTTTCCAGTTTTTATCGGAGTATATTTCCTTGTCACCATGGGCTTCAATTAGTTCCAAAATATCCCTTTGTGCATTCCAAGGAAACAGTGTTAGCAGACTGCTCAATGAACAGAACACTGTAACTATGTGAGATGTATTCACACACTACAAAGCAGTTTCTCAGAAGGCTTATTTTCGGTTTTTATCTAAGGATATTTTCTTTGTCACCATAGACTTCCATGAGCTCCCAAACATCCTATTGCAGATTCCATGAAAACAGTTTTAGTAGACTGCAGTATGAAAAGAACGGTATAACTCTGTGACATGAACTTACACATCAGAAAGCAGATTCTCAGAAAGCTTCTTTCAGTTTTTAATCTGAGGATATTTCCTTTTACACTATCAGCCTCATCGTGCTGCCACATATCCCTTGGCAGATTCCACGAAAACATAGTTAGCAAACTGGTCCATGAAAAGAAAGGTGGAACTCTGTAAGATGAATTCACACATACACAAAGAACTTTCTCAGAAAGCTTCTTTCCAGTTTTTATCTGAGGTTATTTCCTTGTCACCACAGGCTTCAATGCCATCCAAAATATCCTTTCTCTGATTCCCCAAAAACAGTGCTAGCAAGGTGACCCACGAAAAGAATCGTTTAACTCTGTGAGATGAATTCACACATCAGAAAGCAGTTTCTCACAAACCTTCTTTCCAGTTTGGCTCTGAGGATAAATCCTTTGTAACCATAAGTTTCAATGCCCTCTGAATTATCCCTTTGAGGATTCCAAGAAAAGAGTGTTAGCAGACTGTTCATTTAAAAGAACACTGTAACTCTCTGAGATGTATTCACACATCACAAAGCAGTTTCTCAGAAGGTTTCTTTTTGGTTTTTATCTGAGGATATTTCCTTTGTCCCCATAGGCTTCAATGCACTCCCAAATATCCTAAAACAGATTCCATGAAACAGTGTTTTTATCTGAGAGTATTTCCTTTGTCACCATAAGTTTCATTGTGCTAAGAAATATCCTATTACAGATTCATAGAAAACAGTTTTAGCAAATTGGTCCAAAAAAGTACAGTGTATCTCTGTGAGATGCATTCACACATCACAATGCAGTTTCTCAGAAAGTTTCTTTCTAGTTTTTACCTGAGGATATTTCCTTTTTCACCATAGGCCTCAAAGTGCTCCCAAATATCACTTTGCAGATTCCATGAAAAAAGTGTTAGCAAACTGCTTCATGAAGAGAAAACTGTAACTCTCTGAGATGAATTCACATGTCACAAAGAAATTTCTCAGAAAGCTTCTTTCCAGGTTTTATCTGAGGATATTTCCTTGTCACCATAGGCTTCAATGTGATCCAAAATATCCTATCTCAGATAACCCAAAAACAGTACTAATAGAGTGATCCATGAAAAGAATCTGTAACTCTGGGATATGAATTCACACATCCAAAGCAGTTTCTCAGAAAGCTTCTTTTCGGTTTTTATCTGAGGATATTTCCTTTGTCATCATAGGCTTCAATGTGCTCCCAAATTTCATAATGCAGATTCCACGAAAACAGTGTTAGCAGACTGCTCGATGAAAAGAACGGTGTAACTCTGTGAGATGAATTAACCCATCACAAAGTAGTTTCTGAGAAAGCTTCCTTCTAGTTTTTATCTGAGCATATTTCGTTTGTCACCATAAGCTTCATTGCGCTACAAAATATCCCATTGCAGATTCCAAGAAAACAGGTTGGCAAACTGCTCAGTTAAAGGAACAATGTAACTGTGTGAGATACATTCTCACATCACAATGCAGTTTCTCAGAAAGCTTCTTTCTAGTTTTTATCAGAGAATATTTCCCTTTTCGCCATAGACATCGATGTGCTCCATATATCTCTTTGCAGATTCCACAAAAACAGTGTTAGCAAACTCTGCCATGAAGAGAAAGGTGTAATTCTGTGAGACGAGTTCACACATCACAAAGAACTTTCTTAGAAAGCTTCTTTCTAGTTTTTATATGAGGATATTGCTTTGTCACCATAGACTTCAATGTGATCCAAAATATCTCTTTTTAGATTCCCCAAAAACAGTGCTACCAAACTGATCCATGAAAATAATCATGTAACTGTGTGACATGAATTAACAAATCACAAAGCACTTTTGAAGAAAGCTTCTTTCTAGTTTTTATATGAGGATATTTCCTTTTCCAACATAGGCTTCAATGTGCTCTGAAATATCCCTTCTAAGACACCACAAAAACAGTGATACCGAAGTGCTCCCTCAACAGAAACTTTTAGCTATATGAGATGAATGCACACATCATGAAGGAGTTTCTCTGAAAGTTTCTCTCCTGTCGTTACCTGAAGAAATTTCTTTTTTTACCTTAGGCCTCTATGCACTCCCAATTATCCCTCTGCACATTCCACAAAAACAGTGCTAACAAACTGCTCCATGAAAGGAATAATGTAATTCTCTTAGATAAATTGACTCATCACAAAGCAATTTCTCAGGAACCTTCTTTCTAGTTTTTATCTCAGGATATTTCCTTTTCTACTATAGACTTCAATATGTTTCCAAATATCCCTTCTCAAACACCACAAAAACAGTGATGCCAAAGTGCTCCCTCAATAGAAACATTTAGCTTTATGAGATGAATACACACATCACAAAGAGTTTCTCAAGAAAACTTCTCTCCAGTTTTTACCTGAAGAATTTTCTTTTTCCACATTAGGCCTCTATGCACTCCCAAATATCCCTCTGCAGATTCCACAAAAACAGTGCTAACAAACTACTACATGAAACGAAAGGTGGAACTCTCTGAGATGAGTTGACCCATCACAAAGCAGTTTCTCAGAAAGCTTCATTTCTAGTTCAAATCTGAGTATATTTCCTTTTTCACCATAGACTTCAATGTGTTCCAATATCTCCTCTTGGATAGTGCAAAAACAGTAGTGCCAAACTGCTCATTCAACAAAGAGGTTAAACTCTATGAGGTGAATACACCTAATGAAACCATTTCTCGAAAAGCTTCTGTCTGGATTTTATCTGAAGTTATTTCCTTTTTCACAGTAGGCTTCTGGGAGCTCCCGAATATACCTTTGTAGATTCCATAAAAACAAGGCTACCAAGCTGCTCCATGAAAAGAATCATGTAACTCTGTGAGATGAAATCAAAAATCACTAGCAGTTTCTCAGAAAGCTTCCTTCTAGTTTTTATCTGAGGATATTTCCTTTGTCACCATTGACTTCAATGTGATCCAAAATATCCTTCCTCAGATTTCCCAAAAACAGTGCTACCAAACTGATCCATGAAAAGAATCATGTTACTCTGTGAGATGAATTTACAAATCACACAGCAGATTCTCAGAAAGCTTCTTTCTAGTTTTTATATGAGGATGTTTCCATTGTCACCATAAGCTTCAATGTGCTCCGAAATATCCCTTTGATGATTCCACGAAAACAGTGTTAGCACACTGATCAATGAAAAGAAGAATGTAAATCTTTGAAATGAATTCACACATCACATAGCAGTTTCTCAGACAGTTTCTTTCTAGTTTTTGTCTGAGGATATTTCCTTTTTCACCATGTTCCTCAATGCACTCCCAAATATCACTTTGCAGATCCAACGAAAACAGTGTTAGCAATCTGCCCCATGAAAAGAAAGGTGTAACTCTTGGAGATGAATTCACGCATCACAAAGAAGTTTCTCAGGAAGCTTACTTTTAGTTTTTATCTGAGGATATTTCCTTTTTCACTATAGGAGTCATTGTGCTCCAAAATGTCCCATTCCAGACTCTGTGAGATAAATTGACACGTCACAAAGAACTTTCTCAGAAAGCTTCTTTCTAGCTTTTATCTAAGGATGTTTCCTTTGTCACCATTGATTTCAATGTGATCCAAAATATCCTCCCTCAGATTCCCCAAAAACAGTGCTACCAAACTGATACATGAAAAAAATCGTGTAACTCTGTGAGATGAATTAACACATCACAAAGCAGTTTCTGAGAAAGCTTGCTTCTAGTTTTCATCAGAGGATATTTCCCTTGTCTCCATAAGCTTCAACGTGATCCAAAATATCCTTTATCAGATTCCCCAAAAACAGTGCAACCAAAATGCTCCATGAAAAGCGTTGTGTAACTCTGTGAGATGAAGTCACAAATCACAAAACAGTTGCTCAGAAAGCTTCTTTCTGGTTTTTGTCTGAGGATATTTCCTTTGTCACCATAACCTTTAATGTGCTCTGAAATATCACATTGCAGATTCCAAGAAAACTGTGTTAGCAAACTGCTCAATGAAATGAACAGTGTAACTCTGTGAGGTGAATTCACACATCACAGAGTAGTTTCTCAGAAAACTTTCTTGCAGTTTTTTCCTGAGGATATTTCCTTTTTTGCCATAGGCCTAAATTCGCTCCCAAATATCCTTTTGCAGATACCACGAAAACAGTGTTAGCAAATGGCTCCACGAAAAAAAGGTGTAACTCTATAAGATGAATTCACACTTCACAAAGAACTTTCTCAGAAGGCTTCTGTCTAGTTTTTATCTGAGGTTATTCCCTTTGTCACCATAGGCTTCTATGCAACCCAAAATATTCCTTCTCAGATTCCCCAAAAACAGTGCTAACAAATTGCCCCATGAGAAGAATCATGTAACTCTGTGGGATGAACTCACAAATCTCAAAGAAGTTTCTCAGAAAGCTTCTTTCTACTTTTTGTCTGATGATATTTCCTTTGTCACCATAAGATCAATGTGCTCCAAAATATTCCATTGCAGATTCCAAGAAAACAATGTTAGCAAACTGCTCAACGAAAAGAACAGTGTAACTCTGTGAGATGAGTTGACACATCACAAAGCAGTTTCTCAGAAAGATTCCATCTAGTTTTTATCTGAGGATATTTCTCTTTTCACTATAGGCCTCAATGCACTCCCAAATATACCTATGCAGATTCCACGAAAACAGTGTTAGCAAACTGCTCCATGAAAAGAAAGGTGTAACCCTGTGAGATGAAAGTACAGATTACAAAGAACTTTCTCAGAAAGCTTCTTTTTATTTTTTATCTGAGGATATTTCCTTTGTCTCCATTAGCTTCAATGCAATACAAAATATACCTGCACAAATTCCAAAAAAAAGTGCTACCAAACTGATCCATGAAAAGAGTCCTGTAACTCTGTAAGATGAATTTATAAATCACAAAGCAGTTTCTCAGAAAGCTTCTTTCTAGTTTTTATATGAGGATGTTTCCATTGTCATCATAAGCTTCCATGTGCTCTGAAATATCCCATTGAATATTCCAAGAAAACTGTTAGCAAAATGATCAATGAAAAGAGCAGTGTACCTGGGTGAGATGAATTCACACATCATAAAGCAGTTTTGTAGAAAGCTTTCTTCTAGTTTTTATCTGAGGATATTTCCTTTTTCACCACAGGCCTCAATGCCCTCCCAAGGATCCCTTGGCAGATTCCAGAAAAACAGTGTTAGCAAATTGTTCCATGAAAAGAAATGTGTAACTCTGTGAGATGAATTCACACATCACAAAGAAGTTTTTCAGAAAGTTTCTTTCTAGTTTTTATCTGAGGCAATTTCCTTTATCCCTGTAGGCCTCTTTGCACTCCAAAATGTCCTTTTGCAAATTCCACAAAAAAAATTAGCAAACTACTCCATGAAAAGAAAGGTTTATTTCTCTGAGATGAATTCACACATAACAAAGAACTTCCTCAGAAAGCTTATTTCTAGTTTTTATGTAAGGTTGTTTCCTTTGTTGCCACTGGCTTCAGTGTGATACAAAATATCCTAGCTCAGATTCCCCAAAAACAGTGCTACCAAACTGATCCATGAAAGGAATCGTGTAACTCTGTGAAGTGAATTTACAAATCACAAAGCGGTCTCTGAGAAAGCTTTCTAGTTTTTATATGAGGATATTGCCTTTGTCACCATAATTTCAATGCAATCCAAAATATCTCTTTTCAGATTCCAAGAAAACAGTGTTAGCAAACTGCTCAATGAAAGGAACAGTGTAACTCTGTGAGATCAATTCACACGTCAGAAAGCAGTCTCTCAAAACGCTTCTTTCTAGTTTTTTCTGAGGATATTTCTTTTGTCTCCATAAGCTTCAATGAGCTCCGAAATATCAGAATGCAGATTCCAGAAAAACAGTGTAAGCAAACTGCTCAATGCAAAGAACAGTGTAAGTCTGTGAGATGAATTCATACATAACAAAGCTGTTTCTCAGAAAGTTTTTTTCTAGTTTTTATCTGAGGATATTTGCCTTTTCACCATGTTCCTCAATTCACTCTGGAATATTCCATTGCAGATTCCACGAAAAAAGTGTTATCAAAACTCTCAATAAAAATACCAGTGTCACTCTCTGTGATGAATTCATACATCAAAAAGAAATTTCTCAGAAATCTTCTTTCTAGATTCTATCTGAGGGTATTTACTTTGTCACCATAGGCTTCAATTCAATCCAAAATATCCCTTCTCAGATTCCCCAAAAAGAGTGCTACCAAACCGCTCCATGAAAAGTGTCGTGTAACTCAGTGAGATGAATTCACAAATCACAAAGCAGTTTCTCACAAAGCATCTTTCTAGTTTTTGTCTGACGATATTTCCTTTTTCACCATTTGCCTCAATGCACTCGGGAATATCCCTTTGCAGACTCCAGGAAAATAGTGTTAGCAAACTGTTCCATGAAAAGAAAGGTGTAAATCTGTGAGTTGAATTCACACATTACAAAGCAGTTTCTCGGAAAGCTTTTTTTTGGTTTCTGTCTGAGGATATTTCCATTGTCAACATAGGTTTCAATGCAACCCAAATGATTCCTTCTCAGATTCCCCAAAAACAGTACTATGAAATTATTCCATGAAAAGAACGGTGTAATTCAGAGAGATGAATTCACATATCACAAAGATGTTTCTCAGATTACTTCTTTCTGGTTTTAACCGAGGATATTTCCTTTTTCACCATATTTCTTAATGCACTCCTGAATAACCCTTTAGAGATTAAACAAAAAGAGTGATAGCAAGCTTCTTAATGATACAAAAAGTGTAACTTTGTGAGATGAATTCACACATCACAAAGAACATTCTCAGAAAGTTTCTTTTTGGCTTTAATCTGAGGATATTTCCTTTGTCACCATAGGCTTCAATATGCTCCCAAATATCCTATTGCAGATTCCAGGAGAACATTGTTAGCAAACAGCTCCAAGAAAGAAATCGTGTAATTCTGTTAGATGAATTCACACATCACAAGAAGTATCACATAAAGCTTTCTAGTGTTTTCTGGGGATATTTCCTTTGACACCTTTGACTTCAATGTGATCCAAAATATCCCCTATCAGATTCCCCAAAAAGAGTGCTACCAAACTTCTCCATGAAAAGAATGCTGTAACTCTGTGAGATGAATTCACACATCACAAAGAAGATTCTCAGAATGTAACTTTATAGATTTTATCTGAGGATAGTTCCTTTGTCATCACAGGCTTCAATGCAATTCAAAATATCCCTTCTCCAAATACCTAAAAACATGGCAACCAAACTGATCCTAGAAAAGGATTGTGCAATTCTGTGAGATAAATTAACACATCACTAAGGAGTTTCTCAGAAAACTTATTTTTGGTTTTTATCTGAAGATATTTTCTTTGTGAACATAGGCTGCAATGCACTCCCAAATATCCCTTTGTAGATTCCACGAAAACAGTGTGAGCAAACTGTTCAATGAAAAGAATGGTTTAACTCTGTGAGCTGAATTCACACATCACAAAGCAGTTTCTCAGAAAGATTCTTTCTAGTTTTTATCTGAGGATATTTTCTTCTTCACCATAGGCCTCAATGCACTCCCAAATATCCCTTTGCAGATTCCATGAAAACAGTGTTAACAAACTACTCTATGAAAGGAAAGGTGTAACTCTGTGAGATGAATTCACACATCACAAAGGACTTTCTCGTAAAGCTTCTTTCTAGTTTTTATCTGAGAATACTCCCTTTGTCACCGTAGGCTTCAATCTGATCCAAAATATCCCTTCTCAGATTCCCCAAAAACGATGCTAATAAACTGTTCCATGAGAAGATTCGTGTAACTCTGTGAGATGAATTCACGAATCACAAAGCAGTTTCTCAGAAAGATTCTTTTTGTTTTTGTCTGAGGATTGTTCCTTTGTCCCATAAGCTTCAATGCACTCCAAAATATCCCTTTGCAGAACCCAAGAAAACTGTTAGCAAACTTCTCAATGAAAGAAACATTTTAACTCTGTGAGATGAATTCACACATCACAGAGCAATTTCTCAGTAAGCTTCTTTCTATTTATTACCTGAGGATATTTGCTTTTTCACAATAAGCCTCAATGCACTACTAAATATCCCTTTGGTGATTCCACAAAAATGGTGTTAGCAAACTTCTCAATGAAAGGAACATTTTAATTCTGTGGCATGAGTTCACACATCACAAAGCAGTTTCTCAGAATCCTACTTTCTACTTAATACCTGAGGTTATTTCCTTTTTCAACATAGGCCTCAATATGCCCCCATATATCACTTTGCAGATTCCACGAAAACGGTGTTAGCAAACTGCTGAATGAAAAAGAAAGGTAAAACTCTGTGAGAAAAATTCACAAATCAAAGGAACTTTCTCAGAAAGCTTCTTTCTAGTTTTTTTCTGACAATATTTCTTTTGTCACTATAGCCGTCAATGCACTCTGAAACATCCTATTGCAGATTCCAAGAAAACAGTGTTAGCAAACTGTTCAATGAAAAGAACGGTGTAACTCTGTGAGATGAATTCACACATCACAAAACAGTATCTCAGAAAGCTTCTTTCTAGGTTTTATCTGAGGACATTCCTTTTTTGCTATAGGCCTCAATGCATTCCCAAATATTCCTTCGCAGATTCCATGAAAATAGTGTTTCCAAACAGCTCCATGAAAAGAATTGGGTAACTCTGTAACATGAATTAGCACATCACAAAGCAGTTTCAAAGAAAGGTTCTTTCTGGTTTTTATATGAGGATATTTCCTTTTCCAATGTTGCCTTCAATGCACTCCCAAATATCCCTCCTCAGGCACCAGAAAAACCTTGATGTCAAAGTGCTTCCTCAACAGAAATGATACCTCTATGAGATGAATGCAAACATCACAAAGGAGTTTCTCTGAAAGCTTCTCTCCAATTGTTACCTAGAGAAATTTCTTTTTTCATCTTAGGCCTCTATGTGCTCCCAAATATCCCTCTGCAAATTCCACAAAAAGAGTGCTAACAAACTGCACCACGAGAAGAATGATGTAACTCTATGAGATAAAATGACCAATCACAAAGCAGTTTTTCAGGAAACTTTTCCCTAGATTTATCTGAGGATATTTCTTTTTCCACCATAGGCTTCAATGCGCTCCCAAATATCCCTTCTCAGACACCACACAAGCAGTGATGCCAAAGTGTTCCCTCAAAAGAAACGTTTAGCTCTATGAGATGAATGTACACATCACAAAGGAGTTTCTCAGAAAGCTTCTCTCCAGTTTTTAACTGAATGTATTTCCTTTTTTGCCATTGGACTCTATGCACTCCCAAATACCCTTTTGCAGATTCCACAAAAACCGTGTTACCAAATTGTTCAATGAAAACAAAATTGAAACTCTGTGAGCTTATTCACTCATCACAAAGCAGTTTCTCAGAAAGCTTCTTTCTAGTTCAAATCTGACCATATTTCCTTTTTCACTGTAGGCTTCAATGTGCTCCCAAATGTCTCCTCTCAGATACCAGAAAAATAGTGATGAAGAACTGCTCAATAAGGAAAATGGTTAAACTCTATGATATGAATACACATATCAGAAAACCATTTCTCCAAAAGCCTCTCTCCAGTTTGCATCTGAAGTTACTTCCTTTTCCCTATAGGCCTCTAGAAGCTCCTGAATATCCCTTTGCAGATTCCATAAAAACAGTGTTACCAATCTGCTCCATGAAAAGAATCGTGAAACTCTGTGAGATGAATTCACAAATAAAAGGCAGTTGGTCAGAAAGCTTATTTCTAGTTTTTGTCTGTGGATATTTCCATTGTCACCCTAAGCTTCAATGCACTCCAAAATATCCCATTGCAGATTCCAGAGAAAATAGTGTTAGGAAACTCATCAATGTAAAGAACAGTGTATCTCTGTCAGATGAACTCACACATCACACAGCAGTTTCTCAGAAAGCTTCGTTTTGGTTTTTATCTGAGGGTATTTCCTTTTTCACTCTAGGCTTCAATGCGCTCCCAAATTTCCCTTTGCAGATTGCACGAAAACAGTGTTAGCAAACTGCTCCATGAAAGGAAAGGTGTAACTCTGTGAGATGAATTCACACATCACAAAGAACTTTCTCAGAAAGCTTCTTTCTAGTTTTTATCTGAGGATATTTCCTTTATCACCTTGGGCTTCAATGCAATTAAAAATATCCCTTCTCACGTTCCCAAAAAACAGTAATACCAAACTGTTCCATGAAAACAATCGTGTAACTCTGTGAGATGAATTAACTCATGACAGAGCGTTTTCTCAGATAGCTTCTTTCTAGTTTTTATCTGAGGATATTTCCTTTTCCACCATAGGTTTCAATGCGCTCCCAAATATCCCTTCTCAGACACCACAAAAACAGTGATGTCAAAGTGCTCCCTCAACAGAAACGTTTAACTCTATGAGATGAATTCATAAATCATGAGGAAGTTTCTCCAAAAGCTTTTCTTCATTTGTTACCTGAAGAAATTACTTTTTTTCACCTTAGGCCTCTATGCGCTTCTAATTATCCCTCTGCAGATTCCACAAAAATAGTGCTTACAAACTGCTCCATGAAAAGAATGATGTAACTCTGTGAGATAAATTGACCCATAACAAAGAAGTTTCTCAGGAAGCTTCTTTCTAGTTTTTATCTGAGGATATTTCCTTTTCCACAATAGACTTCAATGCGTTCTCAGATATCCCTTCTCAGATACCACAAAAACAGTGATACTGAAGTGCTCCTTCAACAGAGACATTGAGCTCTATGAGATGAATGCACACATCACAAAGGAGTTTCTCTGAAAGATTCTTTCTCATTTTTATCTGAGGATATTTCCTTTTCACCGTATTCCTCAATGTGCTCCAGAATATCCCATTGCAGATTAAACGAAAAAAGTGTTAGCAAACATCTCAGTGAAAAGAACAATGTTACTCAGTTAGATGAATTCACACATAACAAAGCCATTTCACAGAAAGCTTCTTTTTGGTTTTTATCTGAGGATATTTCCTTTGTCACCTTAGGCTTCAAGGCAGTCCAAAATATCCTTTCTGAGGTTCCCCAAAAACAGTGCTACTAAACTCCTCCATGAAAAGAATGGTGTAATTCTGTGAGATGAATTCATACATAGCAAAGCAGTTTCTCAGAAATCTTATTTCTAGTTGTTGACTGAGGATATTTCCTTTTTCACCTTAGGCCTCAATGCATTCTTGTATATCCCTTTGCGGATTCCACGAAATCAGTGCTAGCAAATTGCTCCAAGAAAAGAAAGGTGTAAATCTGTGAGATGAATTCACACATCACAATGCAATTTCTGAGAAAGCTTCTTTTTGGTTTTTGTCTGAGGATATTTCCTATGTCACCATAGGCTTCAATGCACTCCCAAATGTCATATTGCAGATTCAAAATATCCCTTCTCAGATTTCCCAAAAAAAGTGCCACCAAACTTCTCCATGAAAAGAATAGTGTGATCCTGTGAGATGAATTCACACATCACAAAGAAGTTTCTCAGAAAGTTTCTTTCTAGATTTTATCTGAGGATAGTTCCTTTGTCACCACAGCTTCAATGCAATCCAAAATAGCACTTCTCAGATTCTGCAAGAACAGTGCTACCAAACTGCCCCATGAAAAGAATCATGTAATTCTGTGAGACGAATTCACAAATCACAAAGCAACATTTCAGAAAGATTCTTTCTAGTTTTTATCTGATGATATTTCCTTTGTCAATACAGGCTTCAATGCGATCCAAGTATGACTTCTCAGATTCCCCAAACACAGTATTACCAATGATCCATGAAAAGAATTGTGCAGCTCTGTGAGATGAATTAACACATCACAAAGCGGTTTCTCAGAAAGCTTCTTTTGGGTTTTTATCTAAGGATATTTCCTATGTCACCATAGGCTTTAAGGTGCTCCCAAATATCCTATTGAAGATTCCACAAAACAGTGTTACCAAACTGCTCAATGAAAAGAATGGTGTAACTGTGTGAGAAGAATTCATACATCACAAATTACTTGCTCAGAAAACTTCTTTCTAGTTTTTCTCTGGTGATATTTCCTTTGTCAACACAGTCTTCAATGAGATACAATATGCCTTCTTAGATTCCCCAAAAACAGTGTTACGAATGATCCATGAAAATAATTGTGCAACTCTGTGAGATGAATTAACACATCACAAAGCAGTTTCTCAGAATGTTTCTTTCACATTTTTAGCTGAGGATATTTTATTTTTCACTATAGGCCTCAATGCACTCACAAATATCCCTTTGCAGTTACCATGTAAACAGTGTTAGAAAACTGCTCCATGAAAAGAAAGGTGTTACTGTTAGATGAATTCACACATCACAAAGAACTTTCTCAGAAAGTTTCTTTCTATTTTTTGTCTGAGAATATTTCCTTTGTCACCATAGGCTTCAATGCAATTCAAAATATCCCTTCTCAGATTCCCCAAAAACATTGCTACCAAAGTGCTCCCTGAAAACAGTGGCATAACTCTGTGAGATTAATTCACACATCAAAAAGCTGTTTCTCAGAAAACTTCTTCCCAGTTTTTATCTGAGGATACTTCCTTTTCACTATATTCCTGAACGTGCGCCTGAATATCCCATTGCAGGTTAAACGAGAAAAGTGTTATCAAACTTCTCAATAAAAAG
The DNA here is from genome assembly GCF_037993035.2 of Macaca fascicularis. Classification (NCBI taxonomy): domain Eukaryota; kingdom Metazoa; phylum Chordata; class Mammalia; order Primates; family Cercopithecidae; genus Macaca; species Macaca fascicularis. The sequence goes on along the minus strand of NC_088385.1, from coordinate 45,220,365 downwards.
AACAGTGTAACTCTGTGAGAATTCACACATCACAAAGCAGTTTCGCAGAAGGCTTGCTTTTAATTTTTATCAGAAGATATTTCCTTTGTCACCATAATCTTCAATGTGCTCTGATGTATCCCACTGCAGATTCCAAGAAAACAGTGTTAGCAAACTGCTGAGTGAAAAGTACAGTGTAACTCTGTAAGATGAATTCATACATCACAAAGCAGTTTCTCAGAATGCTTCTTTTTATTTTTTATCTGAGGATAATTACTTTTTTAACATAGGCCTCAATTTGCTCTGAAATATACTACTGCACATTCCAAGAAAACAGTGTTAGAAAACTGCTCAATGAAAATAAAATTGTACACTATGAGATGAATTCCCACATCACAAAGCAGTTTCTCAGAATGCTTCTTTTTAGTTTTTATCTGAGGATATTTAGTTTTTCATCGTAGGCATCAATGCACTCCCAAATATCCCCTTGAAGATTACATGAAAACAGTTTTAGCAAACTGTTCCCTGGAAAGAAAGTTGTAACTCTGTGAGATAAATTCACACATCAGAAAGAACTTTCTCAGAAAGTGTCTTTCTAGATTTATCTGAGGATATTACCTTTTCAATATAGGCTTCAATACAATCCAAAACATCCCTTCTCATATTCTACAAAAACAGTGCTACCAAACTGCTCCATGAAAAAAATCGTGTAACTCTATAAGATGAATTAACACACCACAAAGTAGTTTCTCAGAAAGCTTCTTTCCAGTTTTTGTCTGAGGATATTTCCTTTGTCACAATAAGCTTCAATGTACTCTGAAATATCCCATGGCGGATTCCAGGAATCTGAAATATCCCATTGCAGATTCCAAGGAAACAGTGCTAGCATACAGCTCAAATGAAGTGCAACTCTGTGAGATGAATTCATACATCACAAAGCAGTTTCTCAGAAAGCTTCTTTTTGTTTTTTATCAGAGGATATTTCCTTTGTCACCATAGGCTTCAAAGCACTCCCAAATATCCTATTGCAGATTTCAGGAAAACAGTCTTATCATACTACTCAATGTAAAGAATGGTGGAACTCTGTGAGATGAATTTACAGATTACAAAGTAGTTTCTTAGAAAGCTCCTTTCTCATTTTTTTCTGATGACATTTCCTTTTTCACTATAGGCCTCAAAGCGTACCCAATTATCCCTTTGCAGATTCCACAAAAAGAGTGTTAGGAGACTGCTCAATGAAAAAAGCAGTGTAAATCTGAATTCGCACATCACAAATCAGTTTATCAGAAAGCTTCTTTTGGGTTTTTATCTGAGGATATTTCCTATGTCACCATAGGCTTTAATGAGATCCCAAATATCTTGTTGCAGATTCCACAAAAACAGTGTTATCAAACTGTCAATGAAAAGAACTGTGTAACACTGTGAAATGAATTTACATATCACAAACTACTTTCTCAGAAACCTTCATTCTAGTTTAATTCTGAGGATATTTCCTTTGTCAACACAGGCTTCAAAGTGATCCAAAATATGCCTTCTCTGATGTCCCAAAAACAGAGTTACCAAATGATCCATGAAAAGAATTGTGCAGCTCTGTGAGATGAACTAACACATCACAAAGCGGTTTCTCAGAATGCAACTTTCTCGATTTTATCTGAGAATACTTCCTTTCTCACTATAGTCCTCAACGCACGCAAAAATATCCCTTTGCAGATTCCACATAAACAGTTTTATAAAACTGCTCCACGAAAAGAAAGGTGTAACTATGTGACATGAATTCACACGTCACAAAGAACTTTCTCAGAAAACTTCTTTCTAGTTTTTGTCTGAGGATATTTCCTTTGTCACCATAGGCTTCAATGCAATTCAAAATATCCTTTCTCAGATGCCCCAAAAACAGTGCTACCAAACTGCTCCATGAAAACAGTGGTGTAATTCTGTGAGATTAATTCATACATCACAAAGCTATTTCTCAGAAAGCTTCTTTCTAGTTTTTATCTGAGGATATTTCCTTTGTCACTATATTTCTGAATGTGCACCCTTATATCAGATTGCAGATTAAACGAGAAAAGTGTAAGCACACTTCTCAATGAAAAGAACGGTGTAACTCTGTGAGATGAAATCACACATCGCAAAGCAGTTTCTCAGAGAGGTATTTTTGGTTATTATCTGAGGATATTTCCTACGTCACCATAGGCTTCAACACACTCCAAATATCCCTTTGCCAATTCCATGATGACAGTATTAACAAACTAATCCAAGAAAAGAGAGCTGTAACTCTGTGAGATGAATTCACACATCACAAAGAAATTTCTCAGAAAGCTTCTTTCCAGTTTTTATCTGAGGACATTTCCATTGTCACCAGAGGCTTCAATGTGATGCAAAATATCCCTTCTCAGATTCCTCAAAAACAGTGCTACCAAACTGCTCCATAAAAAGAACTGTGTAACTCTGTGAGGTGAATTCACAAATCAGGAAGCAGTTTCTCAGAAAGCTTCGCTCTAGTTTTTGTCTGAGGATATTTCCTTTGTCACCATAACCTTCAATAAGCTCCAAAATATACCATTGCAGATTCCATTAAAATAGGTTAGCAAACTGTTCGATGAAATGAACAGTGTAATACTATGAGATGAATTCACACATCACAAAGCAGTTTCTCAGAAAATGGCTTTATAGTTTTTATCTCAGAATATTTCCTTTTTCACCTTAGGTCTCAATGTGCTCCCAAATATCCCTTTGCAGATTCCATGAAAACAGAGTAGCAAACTGCTCCATGAAAAGAAATGTGTAACTTGGTGAGACGAATTCACACATAATGAAGGAGTTTTCCAGAAAGTTTCTTTCTAGTTTTTATCTGAGGACTTTTCCTTTGTCAATATAGATTTCAATGTAATCCAATATATTCCTTCTCAGATTCCCCAAAAACAGGGCTACCAAACTAATCCATGAAAAGAAAGGTGTAACTCTCTGAGATGAATACACAAATCATGAAGCAGTTTCTCAGGAAGCTTCTTTCTAGTTTTTGTCTGAGGATATTTACTTTCTCACCATAAGCTTCAATATGCTCTGAAATATCTCGTTGCAGATTCCAAGAAAACAGTGTTAGCAAACTGCTCAGTGAAAACAACAGTGTAACTCTGTGAATTCAATTCACACATCGTGAAGAAGTCTCTCAGAAAGCTTCTTTTTGGTTTTTATCTGAGGATATTACCTTTGTCAGCATAGACTTTATCCCTTTGCAGATTCCATGAAAACAATGTTAGCAAACTACTCAACGAAATGAACAGTGTAACTCTGTGAGATGAATTCATACATCACAAATCAGTTTTTCAGAAAGCTCCATTCTACCTTTTATCTGTGCATACCTCCTTTTTCAAGATAGGCCTCAATGTGCCCCCAAATATCCCTTTGGAGATTCCAGAAAAACAGTGTTAGCAAATTGCTCCATGAAAACAAAGCTGAAGTTCTGTGAGATGAATTCACACGTCACAAAGAACTTTCTCAGAAAGCTTCTTTCTAGTTTTTATCTGAGGATATTTCCTTTTTCACTATATCCCTGAATGTGCATCCGAATATCCCACTGCAGATTAAACGAGAAAAGTGTTAGCAAACTTCTCGATGAAAAGAACAGTGTAACTCTGTGAGATTAAATCACGCATCACAAAGCAGTTTCACAGAAAGTTTCTTTTTGGTTTTTATCTGAGGATTTTTCCTTTGTCCTCAAAGGCTTCAAAGCACTCCCAAATATCCTATTGCAGATTCCACGAAAACAATGTCATCAAACTGCTCAATTAAACAAATGGTGTAAAATTGTATGATGAATTCACACACCACAGAGCAGTTTCTCAGTAAAATTCTTTCCGGTTTTTAACTGAGGACATTTCCCTTTTCACTATTGGCCTCAATGCACTCCAAATATCCTTTTGCAGATTCCACGAAAACAGTGTTATCAAATTGTTCCATGAAAAGAAATGTGTAAATCTGTGAGATGAATTCACACATCACAAAGAACTTTCTTAGAAAGCTTCTTCCTAGTTTTTATCTGAGGATATATCCTTTGTCACTATAGGCTTCAATGCAATTCAAAATATCCCTTCTCAGATTCTCCAAAAACAGTTCTAACAAACTGATCCATGAAAAAAATCGTGTAACTCTGTGAGATGAATTAACACAACACAAAGCACTTTCTCAGAAAGCTTCTTTCTAATTTTTATATGAGGATATTTCCTTTTTCACCATATATTCAATGTGCTCTGAACTATCCCATTGCAGATTCCAAGAAAATAGTGTTAGCAAACTGCTCAATGAAAAGAAGAGTTTAACTCTGTGAGATGAATTCACACATCATGAGGAAGTTTCTCAGAAGGCTTTCTTTCTAGTTTTTATTTGAGGATATTTCCTCTGTCACAGTATTCTTCAAGGTGATCCAAAATATCCCATCTCAGATTCCACAAAAATAGTGCTACCAAACAGATCCATGAAAAGAATAGTGTAAATCTGTGAGATGAAGTAGGTCATCACAAAGCAGTTTTGCAGAAAGCTTCTTTCTAGTTTTTATATGAGCATATTTCATTTGTCACCCTAAGATTCAATGTGCTCCAAAATATCCCATTGCAGATTCGAAGAAAACAGTTTTACCAAACTACTCATTGAAAATAAGAGTGTAACTCTGTGAGATGAATTCACATATCACAAAGCAGTTTCTCACAAAGCTTCTTTCTAGTTTTTATCTAAGAATATTTCCTTTTTCACCATAGGCTTCAAAGCACTCTCAAATATCTCTTTGCAGATTCCATGAAAGCAGTGTTAGCAAACTGCTCCATGAAAAGAAAGGTGTAACTCTCTGAGATGAATTCATGCATCACAAAGAAGTTTCTCAGAAAGCTTCCTTCTAGTTTTTATCTGAGGATATTTCCTGTGTCACTCCAAGCTTCGTTGTAATTCAAAATATCAATTCTCAGATTCCCCAAAAACAGTTCTATCGAACTGCTCCATGAAAAGAATTGTGTAACTCTGTGTGATGAATTCACAAATCCCAAAAGAGTTTCTCAGAAAGTTTCTTTAGAGTTTTTGTCAGAGGATATTTCCTTTGGTCACCATAAGCTTCATTATTCTCTGGTACATCCCATTGCAGATTCCAACAATGCAGTGTGAGAAAACTGCTCAATGAAAAGAAGAGTGTAACTCTGTGAGTGAATTCTCACATCACAAAGCAGCTTATCGGAAAGATTCTTTTTGGTTTTTATCTCAGGATATTTCCTTTGTCACCATAGGCTTCAATGCACTCCCATATATCCCTTTGAAGATTCCACAAAACAGTGTTACCATACTGCTCCAAGAAAAAAATCGTGTAAGTCTGAGATGAATTCACATATCACAAAGCAGTTTCTCAGAAAGCTTCATTCTATTACTTACCTGAGGATATTTCTTTTGTCACCATAGCCTTGAATATAATTCAAAATATCCCTTCTCAGATTTCCCAGAAAGAGTGCGACCAAACTTCTCCATGAAAAGAAAGGTGTAACACTGCAAGATGAATTCCCACATCACAAAGAAGTTCATCAGAAAGCTTCTTTATAGATTTTATCTGAGGATGTTTTGTTTGTCACCATATGCTTTGAAGCGATGCAAAATATCCCTTCTCACATTCCACAAAAACAGTGTTACCACACTGATCCATGAAAAGAAAGGTGCAAGTCTATGAGATGAATTCAGAAGTCACAAAGCAGTTTCTCAGAAAGCTTCTTTCGGGTTTTTGTCTGAGGATATTTCCTTTGTCACCATAAGCTTCAATATGCTCCAAAATAATGTATTGCAGATTCCAAGATTACAATGTGAGCAAACTGCTGAATGAAAAAAATGGTGTATCCCTGTGAGATGAATTCACACATCACAAAGCAGCTTCTTTTTCGTTTTTATCTCAGGATATTTCCATTGTCACCTTAGGCTTCAATGCGATCCAAAATATCCCTTCTCAGATTCACCAAAAAACACTGCTACCATATTACTACATGAAAAGAGTCGCATAACACCATGAGATGAATTAACACATGACAACGCTGTTTCTCACAATGTTTTTTTCTAGTTTTTATATGGGGATATTTCCTTTCTCACCATAAGCGTCAATGTGTTCCAAAATATCCTTTTGCAGATTCCAAGAATACAGGGTGAGCAAACCGCTCAATGAAAAGAACAGTGTATATCTGTGAAACGAATTCCCACATCACAAAGCAGTGTCTCAGAAAGCTTCTTTTTGGTTTTTATCAGAAGATACTTCTCCTCTCACTATAGACCTCAATGCACTCCCAAATGTACTTTTGCAGATTCCACAAAAACAGTGTTAGCAAACTGCTCCATGAATACAAAGTTGTAACTCTGTGACATGAAAAAACACATCACAAAGAACTTTCTCAGAAAGCTTCTTCCTAGTTTTTATCTGAGTATGTTTCCTTTGTTACCATATGCTTCAATATGATTCAAAACATCCCTTCTTAAACTCCCCAAAATCAGTGGTACCAAACTGATCCATTAAAAGTATCGTGTATCTCTCTGAGAATAATTTACAAATCACAAAGCAGTTTCTCAAGAAAATTATTTCTAGCTTTTATAAGAGGATATTGCCATTTTCACCATATGCTTCAATGTGCTCCAAAATATCCCACTGAAGATTAAAAAAAATAGTGATAGCAAACTGATCAATGAAAAGAATAGTGTTACTCTGTGAGATGAACTCATACATCATAAAGAGTTTCTTAGATAGCTTCTTTCTAGTTTTTTTTCTGTGGATGTTTCCTTTGTCACCAGAAGCCTCAATGCACTCCCAAAAATCCCTTTGCAGATTCCAGGAAAATAGTGTTAGCAAACTGCTCCATGAAAAGAAATGTGTAACTCTGCAAGATGAATTCACACATCACAAAGAAGTTTCTCAGAAAGCTTCTTTCTAGTTTTTATCTGAGGATGTTTCCTTTTTCACCATAGGTCTCAAATCGCTCCCAAATGTCCCTTTGCAGATTCCACGAAAAGAGTGTTAGCAAAATGCTCCATGAAATGTAAGGTGTAACTCCGTGAGATGAATTCACACAGCACAAACAACTTCCTCAGGAAGCTTTTGTCTAGTTTTTATTTGAGGATGTTTCCGCAAAAACAGTGCTACCAAACTCAAACGTGAAAAGGAGTGTTCAACTCTGTGAGAGGAATTAAACCACCACAAAGCCGTTTCTCAGAAATCTTCCTTCTGGTTTTTATGTGAGGATATTTCCTTTATCACCCTAAGCTCCAATGCACTCTGAAATATCCCACTGCATATTCCAAGAAAACAGTGTTAGAAAACTGTCTCAATGAAAAGAACAGTGTATCTCTGTGAGACGAATTCACACATCACAAATCAATTTCTCAGAAAACTTCTTTTTGGTTTTGATCTGAGGATATTTCCTTTGTCACCACAGGCTTCAATTTGATCCCAAATATCCCATTGCAGATACCACAAAAACAGTGTTAACAAACTGCTCAGTGAAAACAACAATGTATCTCTGTGAGATGAATTCACACATCACAAAGCAGTTTATCTGAAAGCTTCTTTCTAGTTTTTATCTGAACATATTTCCATTTTCACCATAGACCTCACGGTGCTCCCAAATATCCCTTTGCAGATTCCATGATAGCAGTGTTAGCAAACTGCTCAATGAAAAGAACAATGTAACTCTGTGAGATGAATTCACATGTCATAAAGAACATTCTCAGAAAGCTTCTTTATAGTTTTTATCTGTGGATATTTCCTTTGAAACCATAGGCTTCAATGTGATCCAAAATATCCCTTCTCAGTTTCCCTAAAAACGGTGCTACACAACTGATCCATGAGAAGAATCATGTAACACTGTGAGTTGAATTAGCACATCACAAAGCAGTGTCTCAGAAAGTTTATTTTTGGTTTTTATCTGACGATATTTCCTTTGTGAACATAGGCTTCAATGCACTACCAAAAATCCCTTTTCAGATTCCCTGAAAACAGTGTGAGCAAAGTGCTCAATGAAAAGAATGGTGTAACACTGTAAGATGAATTCACGCATCACAAAACAGTTTTTCAGAAAGCTTCTTCCTAGTTTTTAGCTGAGGATATTTCCTTTTTCACTATAGGCCTCAATTCGCTCCCAAATATCCCTGTGCAGATTAAACGAAAACAGTGTTAGCAAACTGCTGCATGAATAGAAAGTTATAAATCTGTAAGTTGAATTCACACATCACAAAGAACTTTCTCAGAAAGCTTCTTTCTAAATTTTATCTGAGGATTTTTCCTTTGCCACCTTAGACTTCAAAGCAATCCAAAATATTCATTCTCATACTCCCCAACCACAGTGCTACCAAACTGTACCAAGAAAAGAATGGTGTAACTCTGGGAGATGAACTCAAACATCACAAAGCAGTCTCTCAGAGAGATTCTTTCCAGTTTTTATCTGAGGATATTTCCTTTTTCACCATAGGCCTCAATGCGCTCACAAATATCCCTTTGCAGATTGCAGGGAAACAGTGTTTGCAAGCTGTTCCATGAAAATAAAGGTGTAATTCTGTGGGATGAATTAACACATCAGAAAGTACTTTCTCAGAAAGCTTCTTTCTAGTTTTTATCTGAAGTTATTTCCTTTGTTACCATAGGCTTCAATATGATACAATATATCCATTCTCATATTCCACAAAAACACTGCTACCATAATGGTGATTGAAAGGGACCATGTAACATTTTGAGATGAATTAACACATCATGGCGGTGTCTCAGAATATTTCTTTCTAGTTTTTATATGAGGATATTTCCTTTGTCACTGTAAGTTTCAATGCACACCAAAGTATCCCATTGCAGATTCCAAGAAAAGAGTGTTCGCAAACTGCTCAATGAAAAGGACAGTGTAACTCTCTGGGATTAATTCACACATCACAAAGCAGTTTCTCAGAAAGCTTCTTTCTAGTTTTTATCTGAGGTATTTCCTTTTTCACCATAGGCCTCAATGCACGCCCAAATATCCCTTTGCAGAACCCAGTTAAACAGTGTTAGCAAATTACTCTATGAAAAGAAAGGTGTAACTCTTTGAGATAAATTCACACATCACAAAGAACTTTCACAGAAAGCTACTTTCTAGTTTTTATCTGACAGTATTTCATTTATCAACTTACGGTTCAATACAGTCCAGAATATCCCTTCTCAGATTCACCAAAAAGAGTTCTACCAAACTGCTCCATGAAAAGAATCATGTAACTGAGATGAATTAACACATAGAAAGAAGTTTCTCAGAAGCCTTCTTTATTGCATTTGTATGAGGATATATCCTTTGTCATCGTAAGAGTCAATGCACTCCAAAGTATCAGATTGCAGATTCCAAGACAACAGTGTAGGCAAACTTCTCAATGCAAAGAACAGTGTAACCTTGTTAGCTGAATTCACACATCACAAAGCAGTTTCCCTGAAATCTTCTTTCTAATTTTTATCTGAGGATATTTTCTTTTTCACCATTGGCCTCATTGCACTCCCTTTAAAAATTCCATGAAAACAGTGTTTGCAAATTCCTCCATTTAAAGACTCGTGTAACTCTGTGAGATAAATTCCCGCAGAACAAGTAAGTTTCACAGAAAGCTTCTTTCTGGTTTTTCTCTGAGGATATTTCCTTTGTTACCCTAGGTTTCAACACAATCTAAAATATGCCTTCTCAGATTCCCCAAAAACAGTACTACCAAATTGCTCCATGAATAAAATGGTGTAACTCAGTGGGTTGAATTCACACATGATAAATCTGTTTTTCAGAAAGCTTCTTTCTAGTTTTTATCTGAGGATATTTCCTTTTACACCCTTTGTCTCAAGGCGCTAGTGAATATCCCATGGCAGATTCCACAAAAATAGTGTTAGCAAAGAATGGTGTAACTCTGTGAGATTAATTCATACATCACAAAAGGGTTTCTCTGAAAGTTTCTATCTAGATTTTATCTGTGGATATTTCCTTTGTTACCATAGGCTTCAATGTGATACAAAATATCCCTTCATGGATTCCCTAAAAGCAGTGCTATCAAATTGATCCATGAGAAGAATCGTGTAACACTGTGTGATGAATTCACAAATAACAAAGTCGTTCCTCAGAATGTTTCTTTCTAGTTTTTGTTTGAGGATATTTACTTTTTCACCATAAACTTCAATGCGCTTCAAATTATCCTTTTGCAGATTCCAAGAAAACAGTTTTAGCAGACTTATAAATAAAAAGAACAGTGTAACTCTATGACATGAATTCACACACCTCAAAGCTTTTCTCAGAAAGCTTCTTTCTAGTTTTTTTCTGAGGATATTTCTTTTTTCACTATAGACCTCAATGCGATCCCGAGTATCACTTTGTAGTTTCCATGAAAAGAGTATTAGCAAACTGCTCAATGAAAAGATGGTGCAACTCTGTGAGGTGAATTCACACGTCACAAAGCAGTATTGCAGAAGGTTTCTTTGTAGTTTTTATCTGAGGATATTTCCTTATTTATTATATTCCACAATACGATGCCAAATATAACTTTACACATTCCACGAAAACAGTGTTATCAAACTGCTCAATGAATGGAATGGCGTATCTCTGTGAGTAAATTCAAACATCACAAAGCAGTTTCTTAGAAAGCTTCTCTCTAGTTTTTATCTGAGGATTTTTTCATTTTTCACTATAGGCCTAAATGCACTCCCAAATATTCCATTGCAGATTAAATGAAAACTGTGAAAGCCAACTGCTGCATGAATGAAAAGGTATAACTCTGTTAGATGAATTCACACACCAGAAAGACCTTTCTCAGAAAGCTTCTTTCTGGTTTTCTCTGAGGATGTTTCCTTTTTCAATATAGGCTTCAATGCATTCACAAATATCCCTTTGCAGATTCCATGAAAACAGTGTTAACAAAATGCTCAATGAACAGAAATGTGTGATTCTGTGAAATAAAATCACACATCAAAAAGAAGTTTCTCAGAAAGCTTCTTTCTAGTTTTTATCTGAGGATATTTCCTTAGTCACCATAGGCTTCAAAGCGATCCAAAATATCCCTTCTTAGATTCACCAAAAATAGTACTACCAAACTGATCCATGAAAAGAATTGTGTAACTCTGTAATATGAATTAACATATCACAGAGCAGTTTCTCAGAAAGATTCTTTCTAGTTTTTAATGAGGATATTTATTCGTAGCCATAAGCTTCAAAGCACTCTGAAATATCCCATTGCAGATTCGTGGAAAACAGAGTGAGAAAACTGCTCAATGAAAAGGGCATTGTAACTCTGTGAGATGAATTCACACGTCACAAAGCAATTTCTCACAAATCTTCTTTCTAGTTTTTATCTGAAAATATTTCCTTGGTCAGCATAGGTTTCAGTGTGATCCAAAATATCCCTTCTCAGGTTTCCCAAAAACAGTGCTACCAAAGTGATCCAAAAAAACCAATCATGTAACTTGGTGAGGTGAATTAACACATCACAAAGCGGTTTCTCAGAAAGTCCCTTTCTACTTTTGATATGAGGATATTTCCTTTGTCATCATAAGCTTCAATGCACTCCAAAATATCCCATTGCTGATTCCAAGAAAACACTGTAGCAAACTGATCAATGAAAAAAGAGTATAACACTCTGTGAGATGAATTGATGCATCACAAAGCAGTTTCTCTGAAAGCTTCTTTTTAGTTTCTGTCTGAGGATATTTCCTTTTTTACAATAGGCGTCAATGCACTCCCAAATATGCCAATGCAGATTCCAAGAAAACAGTGTTAGCAACTGCTCAATGAAAAGAACAATGTAACTCTGTGACGTGATTTCACACATCATGAAGCAGTTTCTCAGAAATCTTCTTTCTAGTTTTTCTATGAGGATATTTCCTTTTTTGCCATAGGCCTCAATGCACGCCCAAACATCCCTTGCAGATTCCACGAAAACAGTGTTAGCAAACTGCTCCATGAAAATAAAGCTGTAACTCTGTGAGATGAATTCACACATCACAAAGAAGTGTCTCTGAAAGCTTCTTTCTAGTTTTAATCTGAGGATATGTTCTTTGACACTATAGGCTTCAATGCAATCCAAAATATCCCTTCTCAGATTTCCCTAAAACTGTGCTACCAAGTTGCTCCATGAAAAAAAATCGTGTAACTCTGTGAGAAGAATTCACAAATTACAAAGCAGTTTCTCAGAAAGTTTCTTTTTAGTTTTTCTCAGGATATCTCCTTTGTCAACATAAGCTTCAATGTGCTCTGAAATACCCCATTGCAGATTATAAGAAAGCGGTGTTAGCAAACTGGTCAGTGAAAAGAACAGTGTAACACTCTGACATGAAATTACACATCACAAAGCAGTTTCTCAGAAAGCTTCTTTCTAGTTATTCTCGGTGGATATTTCCTTTGTCACCATAAGTTTCAATGCACTACAAAATTTCCCATTGCAGATTAAAAGAAAACAGTATTAGCAAACTGCTCAATGGAAAGAACAATATAACTCTTTGAGATGAAATACACAACACAAAGCAGTTTCTCTGAAACCTTCTTTTCGGTTTCTATCTGAAGATATTTCCTTTGTCACCATAGGCTTCAATGTGCTCCCAAATATCCTATTGCAGATTCCATAAAAAATCCCTTCTAAGATTCCCCAAAAACAGTGCTATCAAACTGATCCATTGAAAGCATTGGCTTACTCTGTGAGATGAATTCACAAATCACAAAGAAGTTCCTCAGAAAGTTTGTTTCTAGTTTTTGTCTGAGGATATTTAATTTTTAACAATAGGCTTCAATGCACTCCGAAAAATGCCATTGTAGATTCCAAGAAAACGGTGTAAGCAGAATACTCAATGAAAAGAATAGTGTATCTCTGTGGGTTGAATTCACCCATCACAAAGCAGTTTCTCATAAAACTTCTTTCTAGTTTTTATCTGAACATATTTCCTTTTTCACCATAGGCTTCAATGTGCTCCCAGATATCCCTTCGTAGACTCCATGAAAATAACAGTGTTAGGAAACTGCTCTATGAAAAGAAAGGTGCAACTCTGTGAGATGAATTCACACATCACAAAGTACTTTCTCAGAAACGTTCTTTATAATTTTTATCTGAGGATATTTCCTTTTTCACCATAAGCTTCAATGCAATCCAAAATATCCCTTCTCGGATTCCCCCAAAACAGAGCTTAACTCTGTGTGATGAATTCACAAATCACAAAACAGTTTCTCAGAATGTTTCTTTATACTTTTCGTCTAAGGGTACTGACTTTTTCACAATAAGCTGCAATGCGCTCTGAAATATCCCACCGCAGATTCCAATAAAACAGTGTTAGCAAACAGCTCAATGAAAAGAAAAGGGTAACTGTGAGTTGAATTCACACATCCCAAAGCAGTTTCTCCGAAAGTTTCTTTTTGGTTTCTCAATGGGGATACGTCCTTTGTCACCACAGGCTTCAATGCACTCAGAAATATCCTTTTGCAGACTCCACGAAAACAGTGTTGTCAAACGACTCAAAGAAAAGAACGGTGTAGCACTGTGAGATGAATTCACCCATCAAAAAGCAGTTTCTCGGAAATCTTTCTAGATTTAGTCTGAGGATATTTCCTTTTTCACCATTGGCCTCAATGTGCTCCCAAATATCCCTTTGCAGATTCCAAGAAAACAGTGTTAGCAAACTACTCTATGAAAAGAACAGTGCAACTCTGTGAGATGAACTCACACATCACAAAGCAGTTTCTCAAAAGGCTTCTTTCTAGTTCTTGTCTGAGGATATTCTATTTGTCACCATAAGCCTTAATGTGCTCTGAAATACTCCGTTGCAGATTCCAAGAAAACAGTGTTAACAAACTGCTCAATGAAGAGAACAGTGTAACTCTGTGTGATGAATTCACACATCACAAAGAAGTTTCACAGAAAGCTTCTTTTTGGTTTTTATCTGAGGATATTTCCTTTGTCAACATACGCTTCAAAGCACCCCCAAATATCCTATTGCAGATTCCACGAAAACCGTGTTATCAAACTGCTCAATGAAAAGCAAGGTGTAACTTTGTGAGATGAATTCACTCATCATAAAGAACTTTCTCAGAAAGCTTTTTCTAGTTTTTATCTGAGGATATTTACTTTGTCACCATACCCCTCATTGCACTCCTGAATATCCAATCGCAGCTTCCAAAAAAAGGGTTAGCAAACTTCTCAATGAAAATAACGGTGTAACTTTGTGAGATGAATTCACAAATCACAAAGCAGTTTCTCAGAAATCTTCTTTCTAGTTTCGTTTGAGGATAATTACTCTTTCTGCATTTGCCTGAAGGCACTCTTGAATATCCCTTTGAGATTCTACGAAAATAGTGTTAGCAAACTGCTCCTTGAAAAGAAAAGTGTAACTCTGTGAGATGAATTCACCCATTACAAACAGTTTCTCAAAAAGCTTCTATCTAGTTTTTATCTGAGGATATTTCCTTTTTCACCATAGACCTCAAAGCACTCACAAATATCCCTTTGTAGAGTCCAAGAAAACAGAGTTATCCAACTGCTCAATGAAAATAAGGTGAAATTCTGTAAGATGAATTCACACATCACAAAACTGTTTCTCAGAAGGCTTCATTCTATCTGAGGAGAATTCATTTTTCACTATACACATCAGTGTGCTCTGGAATATGTCATTGCAGATTCCACAAAAACAGGATTATCAAACTGCTCAATGTAAAGAATGGTATAAGTGTGATTTCTTAATTCACACATCACAAAGAACTTTCTCAGAAAGTTTCTTTCTAGGGTTTATCTTAGGATATTTCCTTTTTCACCATAGGCTTCAATGTGATCCAAAATATCCCTTCTCAGATTCCCCAAAAACAGTGCTTACCAAACTGCTCCATGAACAGAATGCTGTAACTCTGTGAGATGAATTCACACATCACAAAACTGTTTCTTAGAATGCTTCTTTCTAGTTTTTATCTGATGATATTTCTTTTTTCACCTTATTCCTCAATGTGCTCCCAAATATCCCATCACAGATTCAAAAAAAATGTGTTAGAAAACTTCTCAATGTAAAAAATGGTGTAACTCTGTGACATGAATTCACACATCACAAAGAACTGTCTTAGAAAGTTTATTTCTAGATTTTATCTGAGGATATTTCCTTTGTCACCATAAGCTTCAATGCGTTCCAAAATATCCCTTCTCAGATTCCCCAAAAAGAGTGCTACCAAACTGCTCCATGAAAAGAATTGTGTAACTCTGTGAGATGAATTCACAAATCAAAAAGCAGTTTCTCAGAAAGCTCCTTCAATTTTTTTTCTGAGGATAATTCCTTTTTCACCATTTGCCTGAAGGCACTGGTGAACATCCCTTTGAAGATTTTACAAAAATAGTGTTAGCAAACTGCTCCATGAAAAGAAAAGTGTACTTCTGTGAGATGAATTCACCCATCACAAAGCAGTTTCTCACAAAGCGTTTTTCTAGATATTATCTGAGGATATTTCCTTTTTCACCGTAGGCTTCAATGTGCTCCCAAAAAACTCCTCTCAGACACCACAAAACCAGTGATGCCAAACTGCTCAATCAACAGAAAGGTTAAACTCTATGAAATGAATACACCTGCCACAAAACTGTTTCTCAAAAAGCTTCTTTCTAGTTTTTATCTGAAGCTATTTCCTTTTCAAATGTAGGACTCTAGGAGCTTCTGAATATCCCTTTGCAGATTCCATAAAAACAGTGCTACCAAACTGCTCAAAGAAAACCAAGATGTAACTCTGTGTGATGAATTCACCCATCACAAAGAAATTTCTCAGACAGCTTCTTTCTAGTTGTTATCTCAGGATATTTCCTTTTCCACTGCCGGCTTCCATGCGCTCCCAAATATCCCTTCACAGACACCACAAAAACAGTGATGCCAAACTGCTCTCTCAACAGAAAGCTTTACCTCTATGAAATGAATGCACACATCACAAAGGAGTTATCAGAGACTTTCTTACCATTTTTTACCTGAAGATATTTCCTTTTTTAACATTGGTCACTATCTGCTCCTGAATATCTCTTTGCATTTTCCATGAAACAGTGTTAACAAACTGCTCAATGAAAAGAAAGATATAACTCCATAGGATGAATACACCAATTACAAAATAGCCCCTCAGAAAGCTTCTTCCTAGTTTTGATCTGTGCATTTTTACTTTTCCACCATCAGCCTCAATGCACTCCCAAATATCCCTTAAGACAACACAAAAACAGTGATGCCAAAATGATCAATCAACAAAATGATTTATCTCTCTGAGGTGAATATACACACCGCAAAACAGTTTCTCAAAATCCTTCTCTCCAGTTTTTATCTGCAGATATTTCCTTTTTCACCAAAGCCTCTATGGCTCCCGAATATCACTTTGTAGATTCCCCAAAAACAGTGCTACCAAACTGCTCAATGAAAACGAAGGTGTAACTCTGTGAGATGAATTCCACCAACCATCACAAAGCAATTTCTCAGAAAGCTTCTTTAGAGTTTTTATCAGAGGATAATTCCTTTTTCACCATAGGTCTCAAGGCACTCCCAAATATCCTTTTGCAGATTACAGGAAAGCAGTGTTAGCAAACTGCTCCATGAAAAGAGAGGTGTAACTCTGTAAGATGAATTCACAAATCACAAAATAGTTTCTCAGAGTTTCTTTCTAGTTTTTGTCTGAGGATATTTACTTTTTCACAATAAGCTTCAAAGCACTCCGAAATATCCCATCATAGATTCCAAGAAATACAGTGAGCAAACAGCTCAATGAAAAGGAAAGGGTAACTTTGTGACTTGAATGCACACATCAGAAAGCAGTTTCTCAGAAAGCTGCTTTTTGGTATTTCTATGGGGATATTTCTTTGGCACCACAGGCTTCAATGCACTCAGAAATATCCTTTTGCAGACTCCACAAAAACAGTATACTCAAACGGCTCAAAGAAAAGAACAGTGTAGCTCTGTGAGACGAATTCACCTATCACAAAGCAGTTTCTCAGAAAGCTTCTTTCTAGATTTAATATGAGGATATTTCTTTTTTCACCATAGGCCTCAATGCACTCCCAAATGTCCTTTGCAGATTCCATGAAAACAGTGTTAGCAAACTGATCCATGAAAAGAAAGGTGTAACTGTATGAGATGAATTCACACATCACAAAGAACTTTCTCAGAAAGCTTCCTTCTCGTTTTTATCTGAGGATATTTCCAATGTCACCATAAGTTTCAATGCACTCCAAAATACCCCATTGCAGAGTAAAAGAAAATAGTGTTTGCAAACTGCTCAATGAAAAGAACATGTAACTCTGTGAGATGAATTGACACAACACAAAGCAGTTTCTCAGAAACCTTCCTTTTGGTTTTTATCTGAGGATATTTCCTTTGTCTCCATAGACATCAATGTGCTCCAAAATATTCTATTATAAGTTCCACAAAAAAAGTTTTATAAAACTGCTCAATGGAAAGGACAGTGTAGCTCTGTCAGATGAATTCACAAATCACAATTCAGTTTCTCAGAAAGCTTCTTTCTGGTTTTTTTCTGAGGATATTTCCTTTGTCATCATAACCTTCATTTCTATCCAAAAGATCCCTTCTCAAATGCCCCAAAAAGAGTGCTACAAAACTGATCCATGAAAAGAATCGTGTTGCACTGTGAGATGAATTAACACATCACAAAGTGGTTTCTCAGAAAGCTTCCTTCTATTTTTTATATGAGGATATTTCTTTTTTCACCATAAGCTTCAATGCACTCCAAAATATCCCATTGCAGAATACAAGAAAACTATGTTAGCAAATTGCTCAATGAAAAGAAAGGTGTAACTCTGTGCAATGAATGCACACATAACAGAGCAGTTTCTCAGAATTCTTCTTTCTACTTTTTATCTGAGCATATTTTACTTTTCACCATTGGCCTCAAAGCACTCCCAAATATCTCTTTTGCAGATTCCACGAAAAGTTTTTGCAAACTCCTCCACGAAAAGGAAGGTGTAACTCTATGAGTTGAATTCACACATCACAAAGAACTTGCTCAAAAACCTTCTTTCTAGTTTTTATCTGAGAATGTTTCCTTTGTCACCATGGGTTTAAATGTCATCCAAATTATACCTTCTCAGATTCACCAAAAACAGTGCTACCAAACTGCTCCATGAAAAGAATCATGTAACTGTGTGAGATGAATTAAAACATCACAAAGCAATTTGTCAGAAAGCTTCTTTCTAGTTTTTATGTGAGGATATTTCTGTTGTCACCGTAAGCTTCAATGTGCTCTGAAATATCAGATTGCAGATTACAAGAAAACAGTGTAAGCAAACTGCTCAATGCAAAGAACAGTGTAACTGTGTGAGATGAATTCACACATCACAAAGAACTTTCTAGAAAGTTTCTTTCTAGATTTTATCTGAGGATGTTCCCTTTTTCACTATAGGCATTAAAGCGCTCTGGAATATCCCATTGCAGATTCGATGAAAACAGTGTTAGCAAGCTGCTCCAGGAAAAGAAAGGTGTAACTACGTGGAATGAATTCACACATCACAGAGAATTTTCTCAGAAACTTTCTTTCTAGATTTTAACTAAGGATATGTCCTTTGTCACCATAGACTTGAATGTGATCCAATATATCCCTTCTCAGATTACACAAAAACAGTGCCACCAAACTGCTCCATGAAAAGAATCATGTAACTCTGTGAGATGAATACAAAAATCACAGAGAAGTTTTTCAGAATGCTTCTTTATTGTTTTTTGTTGTAGAATGTTTCCTTTCACACCATTAGCCAGAAGGTGCTTGTGGATATCCCTTTGCAGATACCACGAATTTAGTGTTGGCAAGCTGCTCCATGAAAAGAAAGGTATAAATTGGTGAGATGGATTCACACATCA
Organism: Macaca fascicularis; assembly: GCF_037993035.2. Classification (NCBI taxonomy): domain Eukaryota; kingdom Metazoa; phylum Chordata; class Mammalia; order Primates; family Cercopithecidae; genus Macaca; species Macaca fascicularis. The sequence continues at coordinate 45,201,554 of NC_088385.1, read as the reverse complement.
TAAAGCAGTTTTTGAGATAAGTTCTTTTTGGTTTTTGTCAAAAGATATTTCCTTTGTCACCATAAGCTTCAATGCACTCTGAAATATCCTATTGCAGATTCCACGAAAACAGTGTTATCAAACTGCCCAATGAAAACAACAGTGTAACTCTGTGAGATGAATTCACACTTCTTAAAGTAGTTTCTCAGAAAGCTTACTTCTAGATTTTATCTGAAGATACTTCAGCAAAGGCTTCAATGCACCCCAAAATATCGCTTCTCAGATTCCCCAAAAACAGTGCTACCAAACTGTTCCTTGAAAAGTATGGTGTAACTCTGTGAGATGAGTTCACATGTCACAAAGATGTTTCACAGAAAAACTCTTTCTAGTTTTTATCTGAGGATATTTCCTTTTTCACCATATTCCTCAAAGTGCTCCTGAATATCCCATTGCAGAGTAAACGAAAAAAGTGTCAGCAAACTTCTCTATGAGGAGAATGATGTAACTCTGTGAGATGAATTCACACATCACAAAGCAGTTTCACAGAAAGCTTCTTTGTAGTTTTCATCTGAGGATATTTCCTTTTTCACTGTAAGCCTCAGTGTGCTCTGAAATATTCCATTGCAGATTCCAAGAATACACTGTTACCAAACTGCTCAATGAAATAAACAGTGTAACTCTGTGAGATGAATCCACACATCACAAAGCAGTTTCTCAGAAAGCTTCTTCCTAGTTTTCATCTCAGGATATTTCCTTTTCCACCATAGCTTCAATGCAATCCAAATATTCATTCTCAGATTCCCCATAAACTGTGTTACCAAGCTGTTTTATGAAGAGAAATGTGTAACTCTGTAAGGTGAATTCACACATCACAAAAACGTTCTCAGAAAGTATCTTTCTAGTTTTTACCTGAGGATATTTCCATTGTGATCATAGGCTTCAATGTGATCCAAAATATCCCTTCTTAGATTCACAAAAAACAGTGCTGCCAAACTGTTCCATGAATAGAATCATGTAGATCTGTGAGATGAATTCAGACATCTCAAAGTGGTTTCTCAGAAAGCTTCTTTCTAGTTTTTGTCTGAAGATATTTCCTTTGTCAACTTAAGCTTCAATGCACTCCGAAATATCCCATTGCAGATTCCAAGAAAAGAGTGTTAGCAAACTATTCAATAAAAAGAACAGTGTACCTTTGCGAGATGAATTCACACATCACAAAGCAGTTTCTCAGAAATCGTCTTTTTGATTTTTCTATGACGATATTTCCTTTGTCACCGTAGGCTTCAATGCGCTCCCAAATATCCTACTGCAGTTTCCACGCAAACAGTGTTAGCTAACTGCTGAATTAACACTTTGAGATGAATTCATACATCACAAAGCAGGTTCTCAGAAAGCTTTCTGGTTTTTATGACAATATATTTTCTTGCTCATTATAGGTCTCAATGTGATCCCAAATATCCGTTTTCAGATTCCACAAAAACAGTGTTTCCAAAATTCTCCATGAAAAGAAAGGTGCACCTCTGTGTGAGGAATTCGCACATCACAAAGAACTTTCTCAGAAAGCTTTTTTCTATTTTTTTCTGATGATATTTTCTTTGTCGACATAGTCACCATAAGCTTCAAAGCATTCCAAAATATCCCATTGAAGATTCCAAGACAACAGTGTTAGTAAACTGTTCAATGAAAAGAACAGTGTAACTCTGTGAGATCAATTCACACATCACAAAGCAATCTCTCAGATAGCTTCTTTTTGGTTTATTATCTGAGGTTATTTACTTTGTCATCACAGGCTTCGATGCAATCCAAAATATCCGTTCTCAAATTCCCCAAAAGCAGTGTAACCAAATGGCTAAATGAAAAGAATCGTGGAACTATGTGAGATGAATTAACACATCACAAAGCAGTTTCTCAGAAAGCATCTTTCTACTTTTATATGAGGATATTTCCTTTGTCACCATAAGCTTCTGTGTGCTCAAAATATCCCATTGCATATTCCAAGAAAACAGTGTTAGCAAACTGATCAATGAAAAGAACAGTGTAACACTGTGAGATGAATTCACACAAAACAAAGAAGTTTCTCAGATAACTTCTTTCTAGTTTTTATCTGAGGATATTTCCTTTTTCACCATAGGCCTCAATGCACTCACATATATGCCTTTGCAGATACCATGAAAACAGTGTAGGTAGACTGCTCCATGAAAAGAAATGTATAACTCTATGAGATGAATTCTCACATTACAAAGAAGTTTCTCTGAAATTTCCTTCTAGTTTTTCTCTGAGGGTATTTCCTTTGTCACCATATGCTTCAATGCAATCCAAAATATTCTTTCTCTGATTAACTAGTAACAGTGCCATCAAACTTCTAAATGAAAAGAAAGGTGTAACTCAGTGAGACAAATTCAAAAATCACAAAGCAGTTTCTAGGGAAGCTTCTTTCTAGTTTTTCTCTTTTTTTTTTTTTTTTTTTGAGATGCAGTCTTGCTCATCACCCAGGCTGGAGTGCAGTGGCACGATCTCGGCTCACTGAAAGCTCTGCCTCCCGAGTTCACGCCATTCTCCTGTCTCAGCCTACTGAGTAGCTGGGACTACAGGTGCCCGTCAATACGCCCAACTAGTTTTTTTTGTTTGTTTCATTTTATTGTATTTTTGGCAGAGACGGGGTTTCACCATCTTAGGCAGGATGATCTCGATCTCCTGACCTCATGATCCACCCACCTGGGCCTCCCAAAGTGCTGGGATTACAGGCGTGAGCCACTGCACCCGGCTAGTTTTTTTCTGAGGATATTTACTTTGTCACCATAGGCTTCAATGCGATGTAAAATATTACTTCTGAGATTCCAGAAAAACAGAGCTACCAAACTGCTCCATGAAAAGATCGTGTAACTCTGTGAGATGAATTCACATCACAGAGCAGTTTCTCAGAAAGCTTCTTTCTAGTTTTGTTCTGAGGCTATTTCCTTTGTCACCCTAAGCTTCAAAGAGCTTGAAAATATCCAATTGCAGATTCCAAAAAAAGGAACAGTTTAACTCTGTGAAATGAATTCACACATCACAAAGCAATCTCTCAGAAAGGTTACGTTTGGTATTTATCTGAGGATATTTCCTTTGTCACCATAGGCTTCAAAACGTTCCAAAATATCCCATTGCAGATTACAGAAAACATTCCTAGCATACTGCTAAACAAAAAGAATGCTGTAACTCTGTGAGATGAGTTCACTGATCACAGAGCAGTTTCTCAGAAAGTTTCTTTCCAGTTTTTATCTGACGATTTTTTCTTTTTTGCCACAGGCTTCAATGTTGTCCCAAATATCCCTTTGCAGATTCCACAAAAACAGTGTTAACAAATTGCTCCATGAAAAGAAAGCTGTCAATCTGTGAGATGAATTCACACATCACAAAGAACTTTCTCAGAAAGCTTCTTTCTAGTTTTTATCTGAGGATATTTCCTTTGTCACCATACACTTCAATGCAATTCCAAGTATCCCTTCTCAGATTCCCCAAAAACAGTGCTACAATGCTGCGCCATGAAAAGGAAGCTTTATCTCTGTGAGATGAATTCACACATCACAAAGAAGTTTCTCAGAAAGCTTCTCTCTACTTTTTATCTGAGGATATTTCCTTAATCACCACAGGCTTCAATGCAAACCAAAATAACTCTTCTCGGTTTCCCCCAAAACAGTGCTACATGAAAAGAATTGTGTAACTCTGTGAGATAAATTAACACATCAGAACGCAGTTTCTCAGAATGCTTCTTTCTAGTTTTTATTTCAGGATATGTCCTATGTCACCATAAGCCTCAAGGCACTCTGAAAATATCACATTGCAGAGTCTAAGAAACAGTGTTAGCAAACTGCTCAATGAAAAGAACAGTATATAACACTGTGAGACGAAGTCACACATCACAAAGCACTTTCTCAGAAAGCTTCTTTCTAGTTTTAATATGAGGATATTTTCCTTTTCACAATATGCCTCAATGCACTCCCAAATTTCCCCTTCAGATTCCATGAAAAGAGTGTAAGCAAGATGCTCCATGAAAAGAAAGCTGTAACTCTGTGTGATGAATTCACACATCACAAAGAAGTTTCTCAGAAAGCTCCTTTTTAGTTTTTATTTCAGGATACTTCCTTTGACACCATAGGCTTCAATGTGTAACTCTGTGAGACGAATTCACACATCACAAAAATGTTTCTCAGAAATGGTCTTTTCCGTTTTTATCTGAGGATATTTCCTCTGTCACCTAGGCTTCAATGCGCTCCAAAGTATCCTATTACAGATTCCATGAAACCAATGTTATCAGACTGCTCAATGAAAAGAACGATGTAATTCTGTGGGATGAATTCAAACATCACAAAGCAGTTTCTCTGAAAGTTTCTTTCTGGTTATTATTTGAGGATATTTCCTTTTTCACCATAGTCTTCAATATGCTCCCGAATATCCCTTTGCAGATTCCATGAAAACAATGTTACCAAACCGCTGAAAGAAATGAATGGTGTAACTCTGTGAAATTAATTCACACATCACAAATCAGTTTCACAGAAAGCTTCTTTCTCGTTTTTATAACAGTGTTTCCTTTGTCACCATAAGCTTCAATGCACTCCAAAATATTCCATTGCAGATTCCAAGAAAACAGTGTTAGCAAACTCCTCAATGAGAAGAACAGTGTAACTCTCTGAGATGAATTCACTGATCACAAAGCAGCTTCTCAGAAAGCTTCTTTCTAGTTATTATCCGAGGATATTTCCTTTAGCATGATACGCTTCAATGCAATTCAAAATATCCTTTCTCAGATTCCCCAAAAATAGTGCTGGAAAACTGTTCCATGAAAAGAAAGTTATATCTCTGTGAGGTGAATTCACACATCAGAAAAAAGTTTCTCAGAAGGCTTCTTGCTAGTGTTTATCTGAGGATATTTCCTTAGTCACCATAGACATCAATGTGATCCAAAATATCCCTTCTCAGATTCCCAAAAACAGGGCTACAAAAATGCTGCATGAAAAGAATCGTGAACTCTGTGAGATGAATTAACACATCATAAAGTGATTTCTCCAAATGACACTTTCTAGTTTTTTTATGAGGATATTTCCTTTGTCACCATAAGCTAAAATGCGCTCCGAAATATCCCATTGCAGATTCCAAGAAAACAGTGTTAGCAAACTGCTCAATCAAAAGAACAGTGTAACTCTGTGAGATGAATTTACATATCAGATAGCAGTTTCTGAGAAAGCTTCTTCTAGTTTTTATGTGAGGATATTTCCTTTTTCACCATAGGCCTCAAAGCGCTCACAAATATCCCTTTACAGATTCCAAAAAAAAAAAAACAGTGTTAGCACACTGCTACATAAAAAGAAAGGTACAACTCTGTGAGATGAATTCACACATCACAAATCAGTTTCTCAAACAGTTTCTTTTTGGTTTTTGTCTGAGGATATTTCCTTTGTCACCATAGGCTTCAATGCACTTCCAAATATCCTATTGCAGATTCCACGAAAACAGTGTTATCAAACTGCTCAATGAAAACAACAGCATAACTCTGTGAGTTGAATTCACACATGATGTCATTTCTGAGAAATCTTCTTTCTAGGTTTTAATTGAGGATATTTCCTTTCTCTCCATAGGATTGAAAGCACTCCCAAATATCCTATTGCAGATTCCATGAAAACAGTGTTATCAAACTGCTCAATGAAAACAAAAGCATAACTCTGTGAGATGAATTAACACATGATGTAGTTTCTCAGAAATCTTCTTTGTAGTTTTTAATTGAGGATATTTCCCTGGTCACCATAGGCTTCAATGTGACCATAACATCCCTTCCTGGATTCCCCAAAAACAGTGTTACCAAACTGTTCCATGAAAAGAATGATGTAACTCCGTGAGAGGAATTCACATATCACAAAGATGTTTCTCAGAAAACTTCTATCTAGTTTTTATCTGAGGATATTTCCTTTTTCACCATTTTAATCAATATGCTCACAAATATACCAGCAGATTAAACCCAAAAAGTGGTAGCAAGCTTTTCAATGAAAAGAATGGTGTAACTCTGTGAGATGAATTCACACCACACAAAGCAGTTTCACAGAAAGCTTTTTTTTTTTCGACTTTTATCTGTGGATATTTCCTTTGTCACCATAGGCTTCAATGCACATTGAAATATCCTATTGCAGATTTCACAAAAACAGTGTTATCAAACTGCTCAATGAAAAGAGTGGTGAAACTCTGTAAGATGAATTCACACATCATAAAGCTGTTTTTCAGAAAACTTCTTTCTAGTTTTTGTCTGAGGATATTCCCTTTGTCACTGTAGGCTTCAATGCAATCCAAAATATCCCTTCTCAGATTCCCCAAAAACAGTGCTACCAAACAGCTCCGTGAAAAGAATGGTGTAACTCTGTGAGATGAATTCACACATTACAAAACTGTTTCTCAGAAAACTTCTTTCTAGTTTTTATATGCAGATATTTCCTTTTAAAACATAGGCTTCAATGTGCTCCCAAATATCCTTTCTCAGACACCACAAAAACAGTGATGCCAAAGTGCTCTCTCAACAGAAACGTTTAGCTCTAAGGGATGAATACACACATCACAAAGGAGCTTCTCAGAAAGTTTCTCTCCAATTTTTACCTGAAGATATTTCCTTTTTCTCATTGGATTCTATGCGCTCCTGAATATCCCTTTGTAGATTCCAGTTCACCCATCACATGGCAGTTTCTCAAAAAGGTTCTTTCTAGTTGAAATCTGAGGATATTTCCTTTTTCACCATGGATTTCAATGTGCTCAAAATAACTCCTCTCTGATACCACAAAAACAGTGGTGACAAACTGCTCAATCAACAAAAAGTTTAAACTCTTTGAGAAAAATACACACATCACAAAACCGTCTCTCGAAAAATTTATCTCTAGTTTTTATCTGAAGTTATTTCCTTTTCCACTGTAGGCCTCTAGGGGTTTCTGAATATCCCTTTGCAGATTCCACAAAAACTGCTACCAAACTGCTCAAAGAACAAAGTTGTAACTCTGTGTGATGAATTCAGCCATCACAAAGAAATTTCTCAGACCCTTCTTTCTAGTTTTTATCTCAGGATTTGTCCTTTTTCACCATCGTCTTGCGTGGGCTCCCAAATATCCCCTCTCAGACACCCCACAACAGTGATACCAAAGTGCTCTCTCAACAGAAAGTCTCACCTCTATGAGATGAATGCACACATCACGAAGGAGTTATCAGGAACGTTCTCAATGAAAAAAATTGTGTAACTCTGTGAGATGAATGCACAAATCACAAAGCAGTTTCTCAGAAAGCTTCTTTCTAGTTTCTGTCTGAGAATATTTCGTTTGTCACCGTAAACTCCATTGTGCCAAAGTACTCTCTCAACAGAAGGATTTACCTCTATGAGATGAATGCCCACATCACAAAAGAGTTATCAGAAACTTTCTCTCCAGTTTTTACCTGAAGATAATTTCTTTTTCAACATTGGCCTCTATCCGCTCCTGAATATCCCTTTACATATTCCACAAAAACAGTGTTAGCAAACTGCTCAATGAAAAGAAAGATTTAACTCTGTGAGACAAATTCACCCATCACAAAACAGTCTCTCAGAACGCTTCTGTCTAGTTTTTATCTGTGTATATTTACTAATCCACCATCTGCCTCAATGCACTCCCAAATATCCCTTCTCAGACACCACAAAAACAGTGATGCCAAACTGCTCAATCAACAACATGGTTTATCTCTATGTGGTGAATGCACACATCACAGAACAGTTTCTCAAAAACCTTCTCTCCAGTTTTTATCTGAAGATATTTCCTTTTTCACCATAGGCCTCTATGAGCTCCTGAAAATCCCTTTGCAGATTCCCCAAAAACAGTGCTACCAAATTGCACAATGAAAAGAAAGATGTAACTCTGTGAGATAAATTCACCCATCACAAAGCAGTTTCTCAGAAAGCTTCTTTATGATTTTTATCTGAGGGTATTTCTTTTTTCACCATAGACCTCAAGGTGCTCCCAATTATCCCTTTGCAGATACCAGGAAAGCAGTGTTAGCAAACTACTCCATGAAAAGAAAGGTGTAACTCTGTGAGATGAATTCACACATCAAAAAGAACTTTCTCAGAAAGCTTCTGTCTAGTTTTTATTTGAGGATATTTCCTTTGTCACCATAGGTTTCAATGCGATCCAAAATATCCCTTCTCAGATTCCCTAAAAACAGTGCTACCAAACTAATCCATGAAAAGAATCGTGTAACTCTGTGAGATGAATTAACACATCACAAAGTGGTTTCCCAGAAAGCTATTTTGGATGTGTTAATTCATCTCTCTGAGTTCTTTTCATGGAGCAGTTTGGTTACACAGTTTGGTTTCTCAGAAGGCTTCTTTTTGCTTTTGTCTGAGGATATTTGCTTTGTCACCCTAGCTTCAATCCGCTCTGAAATAACACATTGCAGATTCCACAAAAACATTTCTGTGAGATGAATTCACACATCACAAAGCAGTTTCTCAGAAATCTTCTTTCTAGTTTTTATATGAGTATATTTCCTTTTTTCAAAATAGGCCTCAATGCTCTCCCAAATACACCTTTGCAGATTTCATGAAAACAGTGTAAGCAAACTGCTCCAAAGCAAGAAAGGTGTAACTCTGTGAGATGAATTCACGCATCTCAAATAACTTTCCCAGAAAGGTTCTTTCTAGTTTTTATCTGAGGATATTTCCTTTGTCACCATATTCTTCAATGTGATCCAGAATATCCCTTCTCAGATTCCCCAAAAACAGTGGAACCAAACTGAGCCATGAAAAGAATCATGTAACTCTGTGAGATGAATTAGGACATCAGAAAGCGGTTTCTCAGAAACTTCTTTCTAGTTTTTATAAGAAGATATTTCTTTTGTCACTGTATGATTCAATGAACTCTGAAATATCCCATTGCAGATTCCAAGAAAATAGTGTTATCAAACTGCTTATTGAAAAGTTCAGTGTACTTATGTGAGATGAATTCACACAGCACAAAGCAGTTTCTCAGAAAGCTTCTTTCTAGATTTTATCTGGGGACATTTCCTTTTTCACCATAGGCCTCCATGCGCTCCCAAATATCCCGTTGCAGATCCCATGAAAACAGTGTTAGCAAATTGCTCAATGAAAAAGAAGGCGTACCTCTCTGAGGTGAATTCACACACCACAAAGAAGTTTCTCAGGAAGCTTCCTTCTAGTTATTATCTGAGGATATTTCCTTTCTCACCATAGGCTTCAAAGCAATTCAAAATATCCCTTCTCAGATTCCACAAAAACAGTGCAAAACATGAAAAGAAAGGTGTAACATTGTGAGATGAATTCACACATCAGAAAGTAGTTTCTCAGAAAGCTTCTTTCTAGTTTTTATCTGAGGATATTTCCTTTGTCACCGTAAGCTTCAAGTTGCTCCAAAATATCCCATTGCAGATTCCAAGAATACAGTGTGAGCAAACTGCTCAACGAAAAGGACAGTGCAACTTTGCGTGATGAATTCATGCATCAGAAAGCAGCTCATTGGAAAGCTTCTTTTTGTTTTTTATCTCTGTATATTTCCTTTGTCACCATAGGCTTCAAGCCACCACCCACCCCCCAACTCCCTTTGCAGATTACACAAAAGCAGTGTTAGCAAACTGCTCCAAGAATAGCATCGTGTAACTCTGTGAGATGAATTCACACATCACAAAGCAGTTTCTCAGAAAGCTTATTTCTAGTTTTTATCTGAGGATATTTCCTTAGTAAATATAGGCTTCAATGCAATTCAAAATATCCCTTCACGATTCAAAAAAAAACAGTGCTACCAAACTGCCGAAGAAAAGAATAATGAACTCTGTGAGATGAATTAACACACCACAAAACAGTTGCTCAGAATGCTTTTTTCTAGTTTTTATATGAGGATATTTCCTTTGTCACCATAAGCTTCAATGCACTCTGAAATATCCCATTGTAGATTTCAAGAAAACGGTGTCAGCAAACTGCTCAATAAAAATAACATTGTAACTCTGTGAGATAAATTCTCACAACACAAAACAGGTGCTCAGAAACTTTCTTTCAAGTTTTTATCTGAGGATATTTCCCTTTTCATTATATGCCTCAATGCACTCCCAAATATCCCTTTACAGATTCCATGAAAACAGTGTTAGCAATCTGCTCCATGAAAATAAAGATGTAACTCTGTGAGATGAATTCACACATCACAAAGAACTTTCTCAGAAACCTTTCTAGTTTTTATCTGAGGATATTTCCTTTGTTACCATATCCTTGTGATCCAAAGTATCCCTTCTGAGACTACCCCAAAAGAGTGAGACCAAACTGATCCATGAAAGAATCATGTAACTCCATGAGGTGAATTAACCCATCATATAGCAGTTTCTCAGAAAACTTCTTTCTCATTTTTATCTGAGGATATTTCTTTTTTCACCATAGGCCTCAATGCACCCCCAAATATCCCCTCACAGGTTACATGAAAAGATTGACAGCAAACTGCTCCATGAATAGAAAGGTGTAACCTTTTGAGTTGAATTCACACATCACTAGGAAGTTTCTCAGAAAGCTTCTTTTTGTTTTTATCTGAGGATAATTCCTTTGTCACGATACGCTTCAGTACAATCCAAATTATCCATTATCAGATCCCCAAAAGCAATGCTACCAAACTGCTCCATGAAAAGAAAGGTGTAATTATGTGGGATGAATTCACACATCACAAAGCAGTTTCTCAGAAAGCTTCTTTCTAGTTTTTAATCTGAGGATATTTTCTTCTTCACCATAGAGCTCAATGTGCTCCCAAATATTCCTTTGCAGATTCCACAAAAACAGTGTTAGCAAACTCCTCAGTGGAAACAGCAGTGTGACATTGTGGAATGAGTTCACGCATCACAAAGCAATTTCTCAGAAAACTTCTCTTCAGTTTTTAACTGAGGATATTTAGTTTTTCACTTTAGGCCTTAATGCACTCCCAAATATCCCTTTGCAGATTCCACACAAGCAGTGTTAGCAAACGGCTCCATGAAAAGGAAGTGTAACTCTGTGGGATGAATTCACTCATCACAAAGAGATTTCTCAGAACGCTTCTTTCTAGTTTTCATCTGAGGGTTCTTCCTTTGTCAACATAGACTTCACTGTGATCCTAAATATCCCTTCTCTGATCCCCAAAACACAGTTTTACCAACCTGCTCCATGAAAAGAATAGTGCAACTCTGTGAGATGAATTAACACATCACAAAGCAGTTTCTCATAAAGCTTCCTTCTAATTTTTATCTGAAGATATTTCCTTTTTTACTATAGGCAATGCACTCCCAAATATCCCTTTGCAGATTCCACAAAAACAGTGTTAACAGAACAGTGTAACTCTCTGAGGTGAATTCACACATCACAAAGCAGTTTCTAAGAAAGCTTCCTTCTAGTGTTTATCTGAGGATAATTAGTTTTTCACCATAGGCCTCAATGCAACCCCAAATATCCCCTTGCAGTTTACACAAAAACAGTGTTAGCAAACTGCTCCGTCAAAAGAAAGGTATAACTCTTTGAGATGAATTCACACATCACAAAGAACTTTCTCAGATAGCTTCTTTCTAGTTTTCATTTGAGGAGTTTTCCTTTTTCACCATAGGCCTCAGTGTGCTCCAAAATATCCTTTTGCAGGTTCCACGAAAACAGTGTTAGCAAACTGCTCCATGGAAAGGAAGGTGTAACTATGTGAGATGAGTTCACATATCACAAAGAACTTTCTCAGAAAGCTTCTTTCTAGTTTTTCTCTGAGGATATTTCCTCTTCACTGTAGGCTTCAATGCTATCACAAATATCCCTTTCCAGATTCCCCAAAAACTCTTCTAACAAACTGATATATTAAAAGAATCATGTAACTCTGTGAGATGAATTCACAAATCAGAAAGCAATTTATCAGAAAGCTTCTTTCTCGATTTTGTCTGAGGATATTTCCTTTTTCACCATAAGATTCAATGCACTCCAGAATATCCCATTGTAGATTCCAAGAAAACAGCGTTAGCAAATTGTTCAATGAAAAGAACAGTGTAACTCGGTAAGATAAATTCACACATCACAAAGCAGTTTTTCAGAAAGCTTCATTCTAGTTTTTATCTGAGGATATTTCTCTTGTCACCATACTCTTTAATATCATCCAAATATCCCTTCTCAGGAACCCCAAAAACAGTCTTACCAAACTGCTTCATGAAAATTGTGGTGTAACTCTGTGAGATGAATTCTCACATCACAAAACTGTTTCTCAGAAAGCTTCTTTCTAGTTTTTAACCTGAGGATATCTCGTTTTTCACATATTCCTCAATGTGCTTTCAAGTATTCCTTTGCAGATTTCCCAAAAACAGTTTCAACAATCTGCTCCAACAATCGTGCTACTCTCTGAGATGAACACACACATCACAAAGCAGTTTCTCAGAAAGCTTCCATCTGGTTTTTATCTGAGAATATTCCCTTTATCACCATAGGCTTCAGTGTGATCCAAAATAGCCCTTCTCAGATTCTCCAAAAACAGTGCTACGGAAATGCTCCATGAAAAGAATCGTGTAAATCCGTGAGATGTATTCACAAACCATAAAGTATTTTCATAGAAATCTTTCTAGTATTTCTCTGAGGATATTTCCTTTTTCACAACAGGCCTCATTGCGCTGGTGAATATCCCTTTGCAGTTTTCACGAAAATAGTGTTAGGAAACTGCTCCACAAAAAGAAAGGTGTAAACTTGTGAGATGAGTTCACACATCACATAGCAGTTTCTCAGAAAGCTGCCTTTTGTTTTTTTGTCTGAGGATATATCCTTGGTCACCATAGGCTTCAATGCGCTCCCAAATATCCTATTGCAGATTCCACGAAAACAGTTTTATCAAACTGCTCCCAGAAAAGAATCATGCTACTCTGTAAGATGAATACACACATCACAAAGCAGTTTCTCAGAAAGCTTATTTCTATTTTTTATCTGAGGATATTTCCTTTAGGATCACAGGCTTCAATGTGATCCAAAATGTCCCTTCTCAGAATCCCCAAAATCATTGCTAACAAACTGCTCCATGAAAGGAAATTGTAAGTTTCTGAGGTGAATTCACAAATTGGAAAGCAGTTTTCTTTCTAGATGTCTGAGGATATTTCCTTTGTCAACATAAGCTTCAATGCGCTCCAAAATATTCCATTGCAGATTCCAGGAAAACAGTGTTAGCAAGCTACTCAATGAAAAGGACAGTGTAACTCTATGGGACAATTTGATACATCACAAAGCAGTTTCTCAGAAAGCTTCTATTCCGTTTTTATCTGAGGATATTTCCTTTGTCAGCATAGGCTTCAATGCGTTCCCAAATATCCTATTGCAGATTTCGTGAAAACAGTTTAAGCAGACTTCTCACTAAAAAGAACAGTGTAACTCTGTGAGATGAATTCACACATCACATAGAAGTTTCTCAGAATGCTTCTTTCAAGTTTTTATCTGAGGATATTTCCTTTGTCACCATGGGCTTCAATGTGATTCACAGTATCCCTGCTAATATTACACAAAAACAGTACTAACAATCTGCTCCATGGAAAAAAATGGGTACCTCTGTGAGATGAATTAATACATCTCAAAACATTTTCTCAGAAAGCTTCTTTCTAGTTTTTATATTAGGATATTTCCTTTTTTTTCTTTCTTTTTTTTTTTTTTTTGCTTTGTTCAGTACTGTATACCCCAAACCTAGTCCAGTGCTACAAGTAGTATGTTATTTATTAATTTTTTAAATTTTTTATTATACTTTAAGCTCTAGGGTACATGTGCACAACATGGAGGTTTGTTACATATGTATACATGTGTCATGTTGGTGTGCTGCACCCATCAACTCTTCAGTACCCTTCAACTTGTCATTTATATCAGGTTTAGCTCCCAATGTCATCCCTCCCCCTCCTTCCCATAATAGTCCCTAGTGTGTGATGTTCCCCTTCTCATGTCCAAGTGATCTCAATTTTCAATTCAGACCTATGAGTGAGAACATGTGGTGTTTGGTTTTCTGTTCTTGTGATAGTTTCCTGAGAATGATGGTTTCCAACTGCATCCATGTCCCTACAAAGGACACAAACTCATCCTGTTTTATGGATGCATAGTATTCCATGGTGTATATGTGCCACATTTTCTTAATCCAGTCTGTCACTGATGGACATTTGGGTTGATTTCAAGTCTTTGCTATTGTGAATTGTGCCACAATAAACATACTTGTGCATGTGTCTTTACAGCAGCATGATTTATAATCCTTTGGGTATATCCCCAGTAATGAGATGGCTGGGTCATATGGTACTTCTAGTACTAGATCCTTGAGGAATCACCATACTGTTTTCCACAATGGTTGAACTAGTTTACAATCCCACTAACAGTGTAAAAGTACCATGTTTTTTTGGTTACTGTAGCCTTGTAGTATAGTTTGAAGTCAGGTAGCGTGATGCCTCCAGCTTTGTTCTTTTGACATAGGATTGTCTTGGCAATGTTTTGCTTTTTGTTCCATAAGAACTTTAAAGCAGTTTTTTCCAATTCTGTGAAGAAAGTCATTGGTAGCTTGATGGGGATGGCATTGAATCTATAAATGACCTTGGACAGTATGGCCATTTTCACAATATTGATTCTTCCTATCCAAGAGCATGGTATGTTCTTCCATTTACTTGTGTCCTCTTTTATTTCACTGAGCAGTCACCATAAGCTTCTATTGGCTCTGAAATATCCCATTGTGGATTCCAAGAAAACAGTGTTACCAAACTGCTCCAAGAAAAGAATCATGTAACACAGTGAGATGAATTCACAAACCACAAAGCAGTTTCTCAGAAAGTTTCTTTCTCTTTTTGGTCTGAGGATATTTCCTTTTTTGTAATAGGCTTCAATGTGTTCATGAATATCCCTTTGCAGATTCCACGAAAATAGTTTTAGCAAACTGCTCCATGAAAAGAAAGGTGTAAATCTCTGAGATGAATTCACACATCAGTCAGCAGTTTCTCAAAGTTTCTTTTTGGTTTTTGTCTGAGGATATTTATATATCCTATTGCAAATTCCCCAAAAACAGGGCTACCAAAGTGATACATGATAAGAACCGTGTAACACTGTGAGATGAGTTAAGATATCACAAAGCGGTTTCTCAGAATATTTCTTTCTCGTTTTTATATGAGGTTATTTCCTTTGTCACCCGAAGCTTCAATGTACTCTGAAATATCCAATCCGATTGCAGATTAAAAGAAAACAGTGTTCACAAAGTGCTCAATGAAAACAACATTGTAACTCTCTGAGATGAATTCACACATCACAAAGCAGTTTCTCAGAAAGCTTCTTTCTAGTTTTTATCTGAGGATATTTCCTTTGTCACTGTAGGCCTCAATGCAATTCCAAATATTCCTTCTCAAATTCTCCAAAACCAGTGCTAATAAACATCTTCATAAAAAGTGTGGTGTAACACTATGAGATGAATTCTCACATCACAAAACCGTTTCTCAGGAAGCTTCCTTCAACTCTTTATCTGAGGATAATTTCTTTTTCACCATATTCCTCAATGAGCTCCCAAATATCCCTTTGCAGATCCTCAAAAAGTGTTTTAGCAAACTGCTCCAAGAAAAGAATTGTGCTACTCTTTGAGAGGAATACACACATCAAAAATCTGTTTCTCAGAAAGCTTCTATCTTGTTTTTATCTGAGAGTATTCCGTTTGTCACCATAGGCTTCAATGAGATCCAAAATATCCCTTCTCAGATCCTCAAAAACAGTGTTACCAAGCTGTTCCATGAAAAGAATTGTGTAAATCCATGAGATGAATTCACAAGTCAGAAAGCAGTTTCACAGAAAGCTTCTTTCTAGTTTTTGTCTGAGGATATTTGCTTTTTCACTACAGGCCTCATTGAGCTAGCAAATATCCCTTTTCAGATTCCACGATAATAGTGTTAGCAAACTATTCCGTGAAAAGAATGGTGTAAATCTGTGAGATGAATTCACACATCACAAAGCAGTTTCTTAGAATGCTTCTTTTTGCTTTTTGTCTGAGGATATTTCCTTTGCCACCATAGGCTTCAATACACTCCCAAATATCTTATTTGAGATTCCGTGAAAACAGTTTTACCAAACTGCTCCAAGAAAAGAATCGTGCTAATCTGTGAGATGAATACGCATATCACAAAGAAGTTTCTCAGAAAGATTCGTTGTTGTTTTTATCTGAGGATATTTCCTTTTTCACCATAGGCTTCAATGCGATCCAAAATATCCCTCTCAAATTCCCCCAAAACAGTGCTATTAAAGTGCTCCATGAAAAGAATGGTGTAACTCTGTGAGATGAATTCACACATCACAAAGCAGTTTCTCAGAAAGCTTCTTTCCAGTTTTCATCTGAGGATATTTCCTTTGTCACCATAGACTTCAATGTGATCCCAAATATCCTCTCTCAGATTTCCCAAAAACAATGCTACCAAACTGCTCCATGAAAAGAATCAAGTAACTCTGTGAGATGAATTCACAAATAACAAAGCAGTTTCTCAGAAAGCTTCTTTCTAGTTTTTGTCTGAGGATATTACCTTTTTCACCATAGGCGTCCATGCGCTCCCGAATATCTCTTTGTAGATTCCACAAAAATAGTGTTAGAAAAGTGCTCCATGAAAAGAAAGGTGTAAATCTTTGAGGTGAATTCACACATCACAAAGCAGTTTCTCAGAAAGCATCTTTTTGGTTTTTGTCTGAGGATATTTCCTTTGTCAATACAGGCTTCAATGCGTTCCCAAATATCCTATTGTAGATTCCACGAAAACAGTGTTAGCAAGCTGCAAAATAAGTGTCGTGTAAATATGTGTGTTGAATTCACACATTACAAAGTTGAACTCACACATCACAAAGCAGTTTCTCAGAAAGCTTCTTTCTAGTTTTGATCTGAGGATATTTCCTTTGTCACCTTAGACTTCAATGCTATTCAAAGAATCCCTTCTCAGATTCCCCAAAATGAGTGCCACAAAACTGCTCTATGAAAAGAGTGGTGTAACTCTGTGAGGTTAATTCCCACATCTAAGGCTGTTTATCAGATAACTTCTTTCTAGTTTTTAACAGAGGATATTTCTTTTTCACCATATTCCTCAATGTGCTCCGGAATATCCCATTGTAGATTCCTTGGAACACGTGTTAGCAAACTTCTCAATGAAAAGAATGGTGTAACTCTGTAGGATGATTTCACACATCACACTGCAGTTTCACAGAAAGCTTCTTTTTGGTTTTCATCTGTGGTAATTTCCTTTGTCACCATAGGCTTCAATATTGCCCAAATTACCCTATTGCAGATTCCACGAAAACAGTGTTATCAAACTGTTCCATGAAACGAATTGTGTACCTCTGTATGATGAATTCACACATCACAGAGCAGTTTCTCGGAAAGCTTCTTTCTAGCTTTTATCTGAGGATATTTCCTTTGTCACCTTAGGCTTCAATGCGATCCAAAATATCCCTTCTCAGATTCCCATAAAACAGTTTTACCAAACTTATCCGTGAAAAGAATAGTGTAACTCTGTGAGGTGAATTCACACATCACAAAGCAGTTTCTCAGAAAGTTTCTTTCTAATTTTTATATGAGGATATTTCCTTTGTAACCATAAGCTTCAAAGTGATCTGAACTATCCCATCGCATATTCCAAGAAAATAGTGTTACCAAACTGCTCAGTGAAAAGAAGAGTGTAACTCTGGGAGATGAATAATTCTGTGAGATGAATTCACACATCACAAAGCAGTCTCTCAGAAAGCTTCTTTCTAGTTTCTATCTGAGGATGTTTACTTTGTTATCATAGGCTTCAATGTGATCAAAAATATCTCTTCTCTGATTCCTCAAAAACAGTGCAACAAAACTACTGTATAAAAAGAATCATGTAACTCTGTGAGATGAATCAACCCATCACGAACGTTTTTATATGAGGATATTTCATCTCTGTTTTTGAGGATATTTCACTAGTTTCTATATGAGGATATTTCCTTTGACACCAAAGACTTCAAGGCACCCCAAAATTGCCCGTTGCAGATTGCCCAAACAGAGTGCTATGAAACTGCTCAATGAAAAGAACAGTGTAACGCTGTGAAATGAATTCACGTATCAGAAAACATTTCCTCAGAAAGCTTTTTTCTAATTTTTATATGAGGGGATTTCCCTTCTCAGATTCCACAAATACAATCCTAGCAAAGTGCTCCATGAAAGAGTAGTGTAACTCTGTGTGATGAATTCTCACATCACAAAACAGTTTCTCAGAAAGCTTCTTTCTTCTTTTTATCTGAAGATATTTCCTTTTCAAACACAGGCATCAAAGATTTCCTGTATATCTCATTTCAGATTCTGCGAAAACAGTGTTAGCAAACTTCTCAATGAAAGCAATGGTGTAAATCTGTGAGATGAATTCACACACCACAAAGCAGTTACTGAGAAGGCTTCTCACCAGTTTTCATCTGAGGATATTTCATTTCTCACCATAGGATTCTATGCTATCCAAAATATCACTTCTGTGATGCCACACAAACAGTGTTAGGAAACTCCATGAAACAGTGGTGTAACACTGTGAGATGAATTCACACATCACAAAGCAGTTTCTCACAAAGTTTCTTTCTACTTTTTATCTGAGGATATTTCCTTTGTCACCATAGGCCTAAAAGCGATCCAAAATATCCCTTCTCAGATTCCACAAAAACAGTGCTAGCAAACGTTTCCATGAAAGATTTGTGTAACACTGTGTGATGAATTCACACATCACAAACAGTTTCTCAGAAAGCTTCTTTCCTATTTTTATCTGTGGATATTCCCTTTGTCACCATAGGCTTCAAAACAATCAAAAATATCCCTTCTCAGATTCCACAAAAACAGTGCTAGCAAACGGCTCCATGAAAGAGTTTTGTAACGCTGTGAGATGAATTCACACATTAAAAGGCAGTTTCTCAGAAAGCTTCTTTCTGGATTTTATCTGGGGATATTTCCTTTGTCACCATAGCCTTCAAAGCAAACAAAAGTGTCCCTTCTCAGATTCCACAAAACCAGTGTTAGCAAATGGTTTCATGAAAGAGTAGTGTAACTCTGTGAGATGAATTTACACATCACAAATCACTTTTTCAGAAACCTTCTTTCTAGTTTTTATCTGAGGATATTTCAGGCCTCAATGTGCCCTTGTGTGTCTCATTGCAGATTCTGCAACAACAGTGTTTGCAAACTTCTTGATGAAAGCAATGATGTAACTCTGTGAGATGAATTCACACACGACAAAGCAGTTTCTGAGAAGGCTTTTCTCCAGTTTTTATTTGAGGATTTTTCATTTTTCACCATTGGATTCAATGCTATCCAAAATATCACATCTGAGATTCCACAAAAACACTGCTACCAAACTCCTCCATGAAAGAGTAGTGTAACTCTGTGAGATGAATTCACAACTTACAAAGCAGTTTCTCAGAGGGCTTCTTTCTAGTTTTTAACTGAGGATATTTCTTTTGTTACCATGGGCATCAAAGTGATCTAAAATATCCCTTCTCAGATTTCACAAAAACATGGCTAGCCAACGGCTCCATGAAAGAGTGATGACAAAGTCCGATGAATTCAGAAATCACAAACCAGTTACTCAGAAAGCTTCTTTCTGGTTTTTATCTAAGGATATTTCCTTTGTCACCATAGGCTTCAAAGCAATCAAAAATATCCCTTCTCAGATTCCACAAAAAGAGTGGTAGCAAACGGATCCATGAAACAGTAGTGTAACTGTGAGATGAATTCACACATCACAAAGCAGTTTCTCAGAAAGATTCTTTCTTGTTTTTATCTGAGGATATTTCAGGCCTCAATGCCCTCCCGTATATCTCATTGCAGATTCTGT
The DNA here is from genome assembly GCF_037993035.2 of Macaca fascicularis. Taxonomy (NCBI): domain Eukaryota; kingdom Metazoa; phylum Chordata; class Mammalia; order Primates; family Cercopithecidae; genus Macaca; species Macaca fascicularis. The sequence goes on along the minus strand of NC_088385.1, from coordinate 45,181,751 downwards.
GAAAACAATGTTAGCAAATATCTCAATGAAAGCAGTGTTGAAACTCTGTGAGATGAATACACACACCACAGATCAGTTTCTGAGAAGGCTTCTCTCCAGTTTATATCTGAGGATATTTCATTTTTCACCATGGAATTCAATGCTATCAAAGATATCAATTCTGTGATTCCACAAAAACAGTGCTGCCAAAATCTTCCATGAAAGAGTGTTGTTAATTTTTGAGATGAATTCACACGTCAAAAAGCAGTTTCTCAGAAAGTTTCTTTCTAGTTTTTCTCAGAGGATACTTCTTTAGAACCATAGGCTTCAAAGCAATCAAAAATATCCCCTCTCAGAATCCAAAAAAACAGTGCTAGCCAGTGGTCCCACGATAGAGTGGTGTAACTCTGTGAGATGAATTCAGAAATCACACAGCTGTTTCACAGAAAGCTTCTTTCTGGTTTTTCTCTGAGGATATTTCCTTTGTCACCAAAGGCTTCAAAGTGATCCAAAATATCCCTTCTCAGATTCCACAAAAACAGTGCTAGCAACCGGCTCCATGAAAGAGTTGTGTAACACTCTGAGATGAATTCACACATCACAAATCAGTTACTCAGAAACCTTCTTTCTTCTTTTTGTCCGAAGATATTTCCTTTTTAAACATGGGCCTCAATGCGCTCCCATATATCTCATTGCAGATTCTGCAACAAGAGTGTTAGCCAACTTCTCAATGAAAGCAATGGTGTAAATCTCTGAGATGAATTCACACAGCACAAGGCAGTTTCTGAGAAGGGTTCTGTCCAGTTTTTATCTGAGGATATTTCATTTCTCACCATAGGATTCTATGCTATCCAAAATATCACTTCCGTGATTCCACAAACACAGTGCTAGCAGTCTCCTCCATGAAAGAGTAATGTAATACTGTGAGATGAATTCACACAACACAAAGCAGTTTCTCAGAAAGGTTCTTTCTAGTTTTTATCTGAGGCTTTTCCCTTGTCACATTAGGCTTCAAAGCAATCAAAAGTATCCCTTCTCAGATTCCATAAAAACAGTGCTAGCAAACTGCTCCATGAAAGAGATGTGTAATATTGTGAGATGAATTCACACATCACAAAGCAGATTCTCAGAAAGCTTCATTCTGGTTTTTGTCAGAGGATGTTTCCCCTCTCTCCATAGGCTTCAAAGTGATCCAAATGAACCCTTCTCAGATTCCATAAAACCAGTGCTAGCAAACGGCTCCATGAAATAGGTGTGTAACACTATGAGATGAATTCACACACCAAAAATCAGTTTCTCAGATACCTTCTTTCTGGTTTTATCTGAGGATATTTCCTTTGTCACCATAGGCTTCAAAGCAGTCAAAAATATCTCTTCTCAGATTTGACAAAAACAGTGCTCGCATACGGCTCCATGAAAGAGTAGTGTAACTCTGTGTGATGAATTCTCACATCACAAAAGAGTTTCTCAGGAAGCTTCTTTCTTCTTTTTATCAGAAGGTATTTCCTTTTTTAACATGTGCCTCAATGCACTCGCGTATATCTCATTGCAGATTCCACGAAAAGAGTGTTAGTAAACTTCTCAATGAAAGCAATGGTGTAACTCTGTGAGATGAATTCACACAGCACAAAGCAGTTGCTAAGAAGGCTTCTGTGCAGTTTTTATCTGAGGATATTTCACTTCTCACCATAGGATTCTAAGCTGTCCAAAATATCACTTCTGTGATTCCACAAAAAGAGTGCTAGCAAATTCCTCCATGAAAGAGTGGTGCAACTCTGTGAGATGAATGTACACATCACAAAGCAGTTTCTCAGAAAGCTTCCTTCTAGTTTTCATCTGAGGATATTTCCTTTGTCACCATAGGCTTCAAAGCGATCATAAATATCACTTCTCAGATTCCACAGAAACAGTGCTTACCAACGGCTCCACAAAAGAGTGGTGTAACTCTGTGAGATGAATTCACAAATCACAAAACTGTTTCTTAGAAAGCTTCTTTCTGATTTTTATCTGAGGATATTTCCTTTGTCACTATAGACTTCAAAGTGATCAAGCTATCCCTTTTCAGAGTCCACAAAAGCAGTGCTGGCCAACGGATCCATGAAAGAGTAGTGTAACTCTGTAAGACGAATTCACACATCACAAAGCAGTTTCTCAGAAGGCTACTTTCAACTTTTTATCAGAGGATATTTTCTAAGTCCCCATAGGCTTCAAAGCGATCCAAAATATCCCTTCTCAGATTCCACAAAAACAGTGCTAGCAAACGGCTCCATGAAAGAGTTGTGTAATACTGCGAGATGAATTCACACATCAAAAAGAAGTTTCTCAGAAAGCTTCTATCTGGATTTTATCTTAGGATATTTCCTTTTTAAACAAGGGCCTCAAGGCAATATCACTTCTCAGATTCCACAAAAACAGTGATAGTCAATGGCTCAACAGAAGAGTGGTGTAAACCTGTGAGATGAATTCAGAAATCACAAAGTGGTTTCTCAGAGAGCTTCTTTCTGGATTTAATCTGAGGATACTTCCTTTGTCACCATAGGCTTCAAAATTATCAAAAATATCCCTTTTCAGATTCCAAGAAAACAGTGCTAGCCAACGGCTACATGAAAGAGTGGTGTAACTCTGTGAGATAAATTCACAAATCACAAAGCTATTTCTCAGAAAGCTTGCTTCTGATTTTTGTCTGAGGATATTTCCTTTGTCAGCATAGGTTGCAAAGCGATCCAAAATATCCCACCTCAGATTCCACAAAAACCGTGCTAGCAAATGGATCCATGAAAGAGTTGTGTAACACTTTGAGATGAATTCACATATCACAAAGCAGTTTCTCAGAAACCTTCTTTCCGGTTTTTATCTGAATATATGTCCTTTGTCACAGTAGGCTTCAAAGCAATAAAAAATATCCCTTCTCAGATTCCACAAAAACAGTACTAGCATACGGATCCATGAAACGGTAGTGTAACACTGTGAGATGAATTTACACATCACAAAGGAGTTTCTCAGAAGTCTTCCTTCAAGATTATATTGGAGGATATTTCCTTTGTCAACATACACTTCAAAGTGATCCAAAATATCACTTCTCAGATTCCACAAAAACACTGCTAGCCAACGGCTCCAAGAAAGAGTGGTATAACTCTGTTAGATGAATTCACACATCACAGAGCTGTTTCTCAGAAAGCTTCTTTCTTGATTTTATCTGACGATATTTCAGGTATCAATGTGCTCCTGTATACCCCATTGTAGAATCTGCAACAATATTGTTTGGAAACTTCTCAAGGAAAAGAGTGTTGTAGCTCTGTGAGATGAATTCACATATCACAAAGCAGTTTCTCAGAAGGCCTCCCTCCAGTACATATCTATGGATATTTAATTTTTCACCATAGGACTCAATGCCCTAGGAATATCCCATAAATTTCCACGAAAACAGTGTTAGCAAACTTCTCAATGTAATGAAAGGTGTATCTCTGTGAGATGAATACACTGATCACAAAGCAGTTTCTCATAAAGCTTTTTCAAGTTTTATCTGAGGATATTTCCTTTGTTACCATAGGCTTCAAAGCAATCCAAAATATCCCTTCTCAGATTCCACAAATAAAGTTCTACCACACTGCTCCCTGAAAGAGCAGTGTAACATTGTGTGACGAATTCATATACTACAAAGCAGTTTCTCAGAAAGCTTCTTTCTGGTTTTTACCAGAGAATATTTCCTTTGCCACCATAGGCTTCAAAGTGATCCAAAATATCACTTCTCAGATTCCACAAAAATAGCACTAGCAAACGTAACCATGAAAGAGTTGTGTAACACTCTGAGATGAATTCACACATTACAAAGTAGTTTTTCAGAAAGCTTTTTACTGGATTTTATCTGTGGATATTTCCTTTGTCACCATAGGCTTCAAAGCAATCAAAAATATCCCTTCTCAGATTCCACAAAAACAGTGGTAGCAAACGGCTCCATGAAAGAGTAGTGTAACTCTGTGAGATGAATTCACACATCACAAAGCAGTTTCTCAGAAAGATTCTTTCTTGTTTTTATCTGAGGATATTTCAGGCCTCAGTTTGCTCCCGTATATCTCACTGCAGATTCTGCAAAAGCAGTGTTAGCAAACTTCTCAATGAAAGCAGTGGTGTAACTCCATGAGATGAATTCACACACTATAGAGCAGTTTCTGAGAAGGCTTCTGTTCAGTTTTTATCTGAGGATATTTCATTTCTCACCATAAGATTCTATGCTATCCACAATACCACTTCTGTGATTCCACAAAAACAGTGCTAGCAAACTCCTCCATGAAAGAGTGCTGTAACTCTGTGAGATGCAGTCACACATCACAAAGCAGGTTTTCAGAATGCTTCTTTCTAGTTTTTCCTGAGAATATTTTCCTTTTCACCATAGGCTTCAAAGCGATCCAAAATATCCCTTTTCATATTCCACAAAAACATTGCTAGCCACTGGCTCTATGAAAGACTGATGTAACTCTGTGAGTGGAATTCACACATCACATAGCGGTTTCTCAGAAAGCTTCTTTCTGGTTTTTATCTGAGGATATTTCCTTTGTCACCATAGTCTTCAATGTGATCAAAATATTCCTTCACATATTCCACTAAGACAGTGCTAACAAACGGTTCCATGAAAGAGCAGTGTACCTCTGTGAGATGAATTCACACATCCCAAAGCAGTTTCTCAGAAAGCTTCTTTCTTGTTTTTAATTGAGGATGTTTCAGGCCTCAGTGTGCTCACATATATCTTATTGCAGATTCTGCAAAAACAGTGTTAGCAAACTTCTCAATGAAAGCAGTGTTATAACTGTGAGATATATTCAAACTCCACAAAGCAGTTTCTGAGAAGACTTTTCTCCAGTTTTTATCTGAAGATATTTCATTTTTCACCATGGGATTCAATGCTATCGATGATATCACTTCTGAGATTCCAGAAAAACAGTGATACTCTTACATGAAAGAGTGTTGTGAATTTGCGAGATGAATTCACACAACACAAAGCAGTTTCTCAGAAAGCTTCTTTCTGGTTTATATCTGAGTATATTTCCTTTGTTATCATAGGCTTCAAAGCGATCAAAAATATCCCTTCTCAGATTCCACAAAAACAGTGATAGCCAATGGCTACACGAAAGAGTGGTGCAATTCTGTGAGATGAATTCAAAAATCACAAAGTTATTCTCAGCAAGCTTCTCTCTGATTTTTATCTGAGGATATTTCCTTTGTCACCATAGGCTTCAAAGTGGTCCAAAATATCCTTCTCAGACTCCACAAAAACAGTGCTAGCAAATGGATCCACAAAAGAGTTTTGTAACACTGTGAGATGAATTCACACATTAAAAAGCAGTTTCTCAGAAAGCTTCTTTCTGGATTTTATCTGGGGATACTTCCTTTGTCACCATAGCCTTCAAAGCGATCAAAAATATCCCTTTTCAGATTCCACAAAACCAGTGTTAGCAAACGGCTCCATGAAAGAGTAGTGTAACTCTGAGGGATGAATTCACACGTCACAAAGCAGTTGTTCAGAAAACATTTTTCCGGTTTTTATCTGAGGTTATTTCCTTTGTCACCATAGGCTTCAAAGCACTCCCAAATATCCTACTGCACATTACACGAAAAAAGTGTTATCAAGCTGCACAACAAATGGAATAATGTAGTTCTGTGAGATAAATTCACACATCTCAAAGCAGTTTCTCAGAAAGTTTCTTTTTGTTTTTTCTATGAGAATATTTCATTTCTCACTGTAGGCCTCAAAGCACTTCCAAATATCCCTTTGCAGATTCCACAAAAACAGGGTTAGCAAACTCCACTATGAAAAGAATGGTGTAACTCAGTGAGATGAATTCACACATCCCAGACAATTTTCTCAGAAAGCTTCTTTCTAGTTTTTGGCTGAGGATATTTCCTTTGTCTCCATAGGCTTCAATGCGATACAAAATATCCTTTCTCAGATTCCCCAAAACAGTGCTAACAGACTGATCCATGAAAAGAATCGTGGAATGCTGTGAGATGAATTAAAACATCTCAAAGTAGTTTCCCAGAAAGCTTCTTTCTAGTATTGATATGAAGATATTTCCTTTATCACCATAGACTTCAATGCGATCCACAATGTCCCTCATCAGATTCCTCAAAAACAGTTCTAACATACTGCTCCATGAAAAGAATCATGAAATTCTGAGATGAAATCACAATTCACAAAGCAGTTTCTCAGAAAGAATCTTTCTAATTTTTGTCTGAGGATATTTTCTTTGTCACCATAAGCTTCAATGTGCTCCAAAATAACCCATTGCAGATTCCAAGAAAATGGTGTTAGCAAACTGTGCAATGAAAATAACAGTGTAACTCTGTGAGATGAATTTATACCACACAAAGTAGTTTCTCAGAAAGCTTCTTTTCGGTTTTCATCTGAGGACATTTCCTCTGTCACCATAGACTTCAATGCACTCCCAAATATCCTTTTACAGATTCCACGAAAAAGTGTCATCAAACGACTCAATGAAAGAATGGCATAGTTCTGTCAGATGAATTCACACATCACAATGCAGTTTCTCAGAAAGTTTCCTTCTAATTTTTATCTAAGGATATTTCCTTTGTCACCATAGACTTCAATGAACTCCCAAATTTCCCTTTGCAGATTCCATGAAAACAGTGTTAGCAAACAGCTCCATGAAAAAAGGTGTAAACCTGTAAGATGAATTCACACATCACAAAGAACTTTCTCAGAAAGCTTCTTGGTAGTTTTTATCTGAGGATATTTCCTTAGGCACCAAGGGCTTCAATGTGACTCAAAATATCCCTTCTTGGTTTCCCCAACAACAGTGCTACCAAACTGATCCATGGAAAGAATCATGTAACTCTGTGAGATGAATTAACTCATCACAAAGCGGTTTCTCAGAAAGCTTCTTTCCATTTTTTATATGAAGATATTTCCTTTGATACCATAAACTTCAATGTGCTCCAAAATATCCCATTGCAGATTCCAAGAAAACTGTGTTGACAGACTGCTAAATGAAAAGAACAGTGTAACTCTTTGAGATAAATTCACAAATCACAATGCAGTTCGTCAGAAAGCTTCTTTCTAGTTTTTATCTGAGGATATTTCCTTTTTCACCATATGCCTCTATGTGCTCCCAAATAAACCTTTGCAGATTCCATGAAAAATGTGTGAGCAAACTGCTCTATTAAAAAAAAGGTGTAACACAGTGAGATGAATTACCACATCATAGTGAAGTTTCTCAGAAACCTTCTGTGTAGCTTTTATCTCAGGATATTTACATTGTCACCATAGGCTTCATGTGATCGAAAATATCCCTTCTAAGATTCCCCAAAGTCAGTGCTACCAAACTGATCCATGAAAAGCATTGTGTAACTCTGTGAGATGAATTAACACATCACAAAGCCATTTCTCAGAAAGCTTTCTAGTTTTTATATGAAGATACTTCGTTTGTCACCATAAGCTTCAATGCACTACAAAATATCACATTGAAGAGTTCGAGAAAACAGTTTTAGCTAACTGCTCAGTAGAGCGAACAGTGTAACACTGTGAGATGAATTCACGCATCACAAATCATTTTCCCTGAAAGATTCTTTCTAGTGTTTATATGAGGATATTTCCTTTTTCACCATAGGCCTCATGCACATCCATATATCCCTTTGACGGTTCCACGAAACCAGTTTTAGCAAACTTCTCCATGAAAAGAATCGTGTAACTCTGTGAGATGAATTCACAAAACACAAAGCAGCTTCTGCTTTTTGCTAGTTTTTGTCTGAGGTTACTTCCTTTTGCACCATAAGTTTCAATGTGCTCTGAAATATCCCATTGTAGATTCCCTGAAAGCAGGATTCAGAAACTGTTCAGTTAACAGAACTGTGTAATTCTGTGAGATGAATTCACACAACACAAAGCAGTTTCTCAGAAAGACTCTTTCTAGTTTTTATGTGAGGATATTTCCTTTTTCACCCTAGAACCGAACGTGCTCCAAATATGCCTTTAGAGATTCTAAGAAAGCAGTGTTAGCAAACTGTTCCATGAAAAGAAACGTGTAACTCTGTGAAATGAATTCACACATCATGAATAAGTTTCTGAGAAAGCTTCTTTCTAGTTTTGATATGAGTATATTTCCTTTGTTACCATGAGCTTCAAAGTAATCGAGAATATCCCGACTCAGATTACCCCAAAACAGTGCTACCAAACTGATCCATGAATAGAATCTTGTAACTCTGTGAGATGAATTAACCCACCACAACTCAGTTTCTCAGAAAGAATTTTCTCGTCTTTATATGGGGATATTTCCTTTGTAAGTGAAAGCTCCAATGTGCTACAAAATATGTCACTGCAGATTCCAACAAAACTGTGTTAACAAACTCCTCAGTGAAAAGAACAGTGTAACTCTGTGAGATGAATTCTCACATCACAAAGAAATTTCTCAGAGAGCTTCTTTCAAGTTTTTGTCTGAGGATATTTCCTTTTTCACCATGGGCCTCAATGCACTCGTGAATATCCCTTTGCTGATTAAACGAAAATAGTGTTAGCATACTGCTCCATGAAAAGAAAGGTGTAAATCTGTGAGATTAATTCACACATCACAAATTGGTTCCTCAGAAAGCTTCTTTTTGGTTTTTGTCTGAGATTATTTCCTTTGTCATCATATTCTTCAGTGCACGCCCAAATATCCCATTGCTGATTCCACAAAAACAGTTTCAGCAAACTTCTCCAAGAAAACTGTTGTGCTACTCTGTGAGATGAGTACACACATCACAAAGCAGTATCTCAGAGAGCTTTTTTCTAGTTTTTATCTGAGGATATTTCCTTTTTCAAAATAGGCTTCAATGTGATCCAAAATATCCCTTCTCAGATTCCTCTAAAGCAGTGCTACTAAACTGTTCCATGAAAAGAGTGGTGGAACCCTGTGAGATGAATGCACAAATCTCAAAGCATTTTCTCAGAAAGATTCTTTCTAATTTTTGTTTGAGGTTATTTTGTTTTTTACCATAGGCCTCAATGTGCTCTCAAGTATACCTTTGCAAATTAGACGAAAACAGTGTTAGCAAACTGCTCCAGTAAAAGAAGCATGTAAATCTGTGACATGAATTCACACATCACAAAGCAGTTTCTCAGAAATCTTCTATCTAGTTTTTATCTGAAGATATTTCCTTTTTCACCATATTCCTCACTGTGCTCCCAAATATCCCATTGCAGATTCCATGAAAAAAATGGTAGCAAAATTCTCAATGAAAATAAAAGTGTAACTCTGTGAGCTGAAATCATGCATCAGAAAGCAGTTTCACAGAACGCTTCTTTTTGGTTTTTATCTGAGGATAATTCCTATGTCACCATAAGCTTCAATGTAATCTAAATATCCTATTGTAGATTTCGTGAAAACAGTGTTAGCAAACTGCTCAATGAAAAGAACACTTTATATATGCTGGATTATGTTTATTGATTTGCGAATGTTGAACCAGCCTTGCATCCCAGGGATGAAGCCCACTTGATTATGGTGGATAAGCTTTTTGATGTGCTGCTGAATCCGGTTTAAACAGAACCAAAGTCAAGAACCACATGATTATCTCAATAGACGCAGAAAAGGCTTTTGACAAAATTCAACAGCCCTTCATGCTAAAAACGCTCAATAAATTGGGTATTGATGGAACGTATCTCAAAATAATAAGAGCTATTTATGACAAACCCACAGCCAATATCATACTGAATGGCCAAAAACTGGAAAAATTCCCTTTGAAAACTGGCGCAAGACAGGGATGCCCTCTCTCACCACTCCTATTCGACATAGTGTTGGAAGTTCTGGCTAGGGCAATCAGGCAAGAGAAAGAAATCAAGGGTATTCAGTTAGGAAAAGAAGAAGTCAAATTGTCCCTCTTTGCAGATGACATGATTGTATATTTAGAAAATCCCATTGTCTCAGCCCAAAATCTCCTTAAGCTGATAAGCAACTTCAGCAAAGTCTCAGGATACAAAATTAATGTGCAAAAATCACAAGCATTCGTATACACCAGTAACAGACAAACAGGGAGCCAAATCATGAATGAACTTCCATTCACAATTGCTTCAAAGAGAATAAAATACCTAGGAATCCAACTTACAAGGGATGTAAAGGACCTCTTCAAGGAGAACTACAAGGCACTGCTCAGTGAAATAAAAGAGGACACAAACAAATGGAAGAACATACCATGCTCATGGATAGGAAGAATCAATATCATGAAAATGGCCATAGTGCCCAAGGTTATTTATAGACTCAATGCCATCCCCAGCAAGCTACCAACAAGTTTCTTCACAGAATTGGAAAAAACTGCTTTAAAGTTCATATGGTACCAAAAAAGAGTCCGCATCTCCAAGACAATCCTAAGTCAAAAGAACAAAGCTGGAGGCATCACACTACCTGACTTCAAACTATACTACAAGGCTACAGTAACCAAAACAGCATGGTACTGGTACCAAAACAGAGATATAGACCAATGGAACAGAACAGAGTCCTCAGAAATAATACCACACATCTACAGCCATCTGACTTTTGACAAACCTGAGAGAAACAAAAAATTGGGAAAGGATTCCCTACTTAATAAATGGTGCCGGGAAAATTGGCTAGCCATAAGTAGAAAGCTGAAACTGGATCCTTTCCTTACTCCTTATACGAAAATTAATTCAAGATGGATTAGAGACTTAAATGTTAGACCTAATACCATAAAAACCCTGGAGGAAAACCTAGGTAGTACCATTCAGGACATAGGCATGGGCAAAGACTTCATGTCTAAAACACCAAAAGCAACGGCAGCAAAAGCCAAAATTGACAAATGGGATCTCATTAAACTAAAGAGTTTCTGCACAGCAAAAGAAACTACCATCAGAGTGAACAGGCAATCTAAAGAATGGGAGAAAATTTTTGCAATCTACTCATCTGACAAAGGGCTAATATCCAGAACCTACAAAGAACTCAAACAAATTTACAAAAAAAAACCAAACAGCCCCATCAAAAAGTGGGCAAAGGATATGAACAGACATTTCTCAAAAGAAGACATTCATACAGCCAACAGATACATGAAAAAATGCTCATCATCACTGGCCATCAGAGAAATGCAAATCAAAACCACAATGAGATACCATCTCACACCAGTTAGAATGGCGATCATTAAAAAGTCAGGAAACAACAGGTGCTGGAGAGGATGTGGAGAAATAGGAACACTTTTACACTGTTGGTGGGATTGTATACTAGTTCAACCATTATGGAAAACAGTATGGCGATTCCTCAAGGATCTAGAACTAGATGTACCATTTGACCCAGCCATCCCATTACTGGGTATATACCCAAAGGATTATATATCATGCTGCTATAAAGACACATGCACATGTATGTTTATTGCGGCACTATTCACAATAGCAAAGACTTGGAATCAACCCAAATGTCCATCAGTGACAGACTGGATTAAGAAAATGTGGCACATATACACCATGGAATACTATGCAGCCATGAAAAAGGATGAGTTTGTGTCCTTTGTAGGGACATGGATGCAGCTGGAAACCATCATTCTTAGCAAACTATCACAAGAACAGAAATCCAAACACCACATGTTCTCACTCATAGGTGGGAACTGAACAATGAGATCACTTGGACTCGGGAAGGGGAACATGACACACTGGGGCCTATCATGGGGAGTGGGGAGGGGGGAGGGAATGCATTGGGAGTTATACCTGATGTAAATGACGAGTTGATTGGTGCTGACGAGTTGATGGGTGCAGCACAGCAACATGGCACAAGTATACACATGTAAGAAACCTGCATGTTATGCACATGTACCCTAGAACTTAAAGTATAATAATAATAATTAATTAATAAATAAAAAGAAAAGAACACTGTAACTCTGTGAGATGAGTTCACACATCTGAAAGTAGTTTCTCAGAAAGTGTTTTTGGTTTTTTTCTGAGGATAGCTCCTTTGTCACCATAGGCTTCTATGCGATCCAAAATATCACTTCCCAGATTCCACAAAAACAGTGTTACCGAAGTGATCCATGAAAAGAATCATGTAACTCTGTGAGATGAATTAGCAAATTACACAATGGTTTCTCAGAAAGCATCTTTCTTGTTTATATATGAGGGTATGTCGTTTGTCTCCATAAGCTTAAAATGCGCTCTGAAATATCCCATTGTGGATTCCAAGAAAACAGTGTTAGCAAACTGGTCAATGAAAAGAACAGTGTAACTCTGTGAGACGAATTCACACATCACAAAGAATTTTCTTAGAAATCTTCTTCCTAGTTTTTACCTGAGGACATTTCCTTTGTCACCATAGGTTTCAAGGCGATCCAAAATAACCTTTCTCAGATTCCCCAAAAAACAGTGCTATCAAACTGCTCCATGAAAAGAAAGGTGTAACTTAGTGTGATGAATTCACAAATCAGAAAGCTGTTTCTCAGAAAGCTTCTTTCTATTTATTCTCTGAGGATATTTTCTTTGTCAATATAAGCTTCAATGTGCTCTGAAACATCCCATTGTGGATTCCAAGAAAACAGTGTTAACAAACTGCTCAATGAAAAGAACAGTGTAACTCTGTGAGATGAATTCACATAACAGAAAGCAATTTCTCAGAAATCTTCTTTCCAGTTTTTATCTGAGGATATTTCCTTTTTCACCATAGACCTCAACACACTTGCGAATATCTCTTTGAAGATTCCATGAAAATAGTGTTAGAAAACTGCTCCATGAAGAGAAAGATATATATTTGTGAGATGAATTCACCCGTCACAAAGCAGTTTCTCAGAAAGATTCATTTCGCTTTTTGTCTGAGGATATTTCCTTTGTCACCATAGGCTTCAATGTGCTCCCAAATATTGTGTTGCTACCATACTGCTCCATGAAAAGAATGGTGTAACTCTGTGAAATAAATTCACATATCACAAAGCTGTTTCTCAGGAAGCTTCTTACTAGTTTTTATCTAAGGATATTTCCTTTTTCACCATATTCCTCAATGTGCTACAGAATATACCATTGCAGATTCTATGAAAAACGTGTTATCAAGTTGCTCCATGAAAAAAAAGGTGTACCTCTGTGAGATGAATTCACACATCACAAAGCATATTCTCAGAAAGCTTCTTTCTAGTTTTTATCTCAGGATATTTCCTTTGTCACCATATGCTTCATTGCTATCCACAATATCCCTTCTCAGATTCCCCAAAAACAGTGCTACCTAATTGTTCCATGAAAGGTGTCATGTAACTCTGTGAGATGACTTCACAAATCACAAAGCATTTTCTCAGAAATATTTCTAATTTTTATCTGAGGATATTTCCATTTTCACCATTGGCTTCAATGTGCTCCCAAATATACTACTGCAGATTCCACGAAACCGGTGTTATCAATATGCTCAATGAAAAGAATGATGTAACTCTGTAAGGTGGATTCACACATTGCAAAGAAGTTTCTCAGAAAGCTTCTTTCTAGTTTTATCTGAGGATATTTCCTTTTTCACTACAGACCTCAATGCACTCCCAAATATCCCTTTGCAGATTCCACAAAGACAGGGTTAACACACTGCCCCATGAAAAGAAAGGTATAAAACTGTGAGATGAATTCACTCATCACAAAGCACTTTCTCAGAAAGCTTCCTTTGGTTTTGCTCTGAGGATACTTCCTTTGTCACCATAGGCTTCAATGTGCTCCAAAGTATTCTATTTCAGATTCCACGAGAACAGTGTTATCAAACAGCTCAATGAAAACAACACTGTATCTCTGTGAGATGAATTCACACATCCAAAAGTAGTTTCCCAGAAGCTTCTTTCTAGCTTTTTTCTGAGGGTATTTCCTTTTTCACCATAGGCCACAATGCACTCTGGAATATCCCATTGCAGATTTCACGAAAAAAGTGTTAGCAAACTTCTCAATGAGAATACCGGTGTAACTCTATGAAATGAATTCACACATCACAAAGAAGCTTCTGAAAAATTTTCTTTCTAGATTTTATCTGAGGATATTTCCCATGTCACCATTCACTTCAACATGATCAAAAATATTCTTTCTCAGATGCCCCAAACACTGTGCTTCCAAACTGCTCCATGAAAAGAATCATGTAACTCTGTGAGATGAATTCACAAATCACAAAGCAGTTTCCCAGAAAATTTCTTTCTAGTTTTTGTCTGAGGATATTTCCTTTTTCACCGTTTGCCTCATTGCACTTGTGAATATCCCTTTGCAGATTCCACGAAAATAGTGTTAGCAAAATGTTCCATGGAAAGAAAGGTGTAAATCTGTGACATGAAATCACACATCACAAAGCAGTTTCTCAGAAAGTATCTTTTTGTATTTTGTCTGAGGATATTTCCATTGATAGGCTTCAATGCACTCCCAAATATCCCTTCTCAGACACCACAAAAACAGTGATGCCAAAGTACTCCCTCAACAGAAACATTTAACTCTTTGAGATGAATGCACACATCACAAAGGAGTATATCCAAAAGCTTCCTCCAGTTTTGACCTGGAGAATTTTCTTTATTCACCTTAGGCCTCTAAGTGTTCCCAAATTTCCCTTTGCAGTTTCCATAAAATCAGTGCTACCAAACTGTTCAAAGAAAACAAAAGTTTAATCTGTGTGACGAATTCCCCCATCACAAAGAAATTTCTCAGAAAGATTCTTTCTAGTTTTTATCTCAGGATATTTCCTTTAACACCATCAGCTTCCATACGCTCCCAAATATTCCTTCTCAGATACCACAAAAACAGTGATGCCAATGTACTCCCTAACAGAGACGTTTAACTCTTTGAGATGAATGCACACATCACAAAGGAGTATATCCAAAGCTTCTCTCCAGTTTTTACCTAGAGAATTTACTTTGTTCACCTTAGGCCTCTATGGGCTCCCAAATATCCCTTTGCAGTTTCCATATAAACAGTGTTACCAAACTGCTCAAAGAAAACAAAAGTTTAATCTGTGTGATGAATTCACCCATCACAAAGAAATTTCCCAGAAAGCTTCTTTATAGTTTTTATCTCAGGATATTTCCTTTTCCACCATCATCTATCATACACTCCCAAATATCCCTTCTCAGACACCACAAAAATAGTGATGCCAAACTGCTCTCTCAGCAGAGAGCTTTACTTCTGTGAGATGAATGCACACTTCACAAAGAAGTTATCAGATACTTTCTCTCCAGTTTTTACCTGAAGATACTACCTGTTTCAAACTTGGCCTGTATCTGTTCCCGAATATCCCTTTGCATATTCCACGATAACAGTGTTACCAAACTGCTCAATGAAAAGAAAGATTTAACTCTGTGAGATGAATTCAACCATCACAAAACAGTCTCTCAGAAAGTTTCTTTCTAGTTCTTATCTGAGGATATTTCCTTTTTCCCCATAGTTCTCAATGCGCTCCAGAATATCCCATCGCAGATTCCATGAAAAAAGTGTTAGCAAACTTCTCAATGAAAAGAATGCTGTAACTCTGTGAGATGAATTCACATATCACAAAGAAGTTTTTCAGAAAGTTTCTTTCTAGATTTTATCTGAGGATATTTCCTTTGTCACTCTAGGCTTCAATGTGATCCAAAATATTCCTTCTCAGATTCCCCCAAAACAGTGCTACCAAACTTCTCCATGAAAAGAATCATGTACCTCTGTGAGATGAATTCACAAATCACAAAGCAGTTTCTCAGAAAGCTTCTTTCTAGTTTTTGTCTCAGGATTTTTCCTTTTTCACCATTTGCCTCAATGTGCTTCCAAATATCCCTTTGCGGATTCCACGAAAATAGTGTTAGCAAAATGCTCCATTAAAAGAAAAGTGTAAATCTGTGATGTGAATTCACACTTCATGAAGTAGTTTCTCAGAAAGTATCTTTCTGGTTTTTGTCTGAGGATATTTCCTTTGTCACCATAGGCTTCCATGCATTCCCAAATGTCCCTTCTCAGACACCACAAAAACAGTGATGACAAAGTCCCCCCTCAAAGGAAACGTTTAGCTCATTGAGATGAATGCACACATCACAAAGGAGTATATCCAAAAGCTTCTCTCCAGTTTTTACCTGGATAATTTTCTTTATTCACCTTAGGCCTCTATGGGCTCACAAATATCCCTTTGGAGATTCCATAAAAACAGTGCTACCAAACTTCTCAAAGAAAACCAAAGTGTAACTCTGTGTGAATAATTCACCCATCACAAAGAAATTTCTCAGAAACTTCTTTCTAGATTTTATCTCAGGATATTTCCTTTTACACCATCGACTTCCATGCACTCCCAAATATCCCTTCTCATACACCACAAAAACCATGATGCCAAACTGCTCTCTCAACAAAAAGCTTTACTCTATGAGATGAATGCACACATCACACAGGAGTTATCAGAAACTTTCTCTCCATTTTTTACCTGAAGATATTACATGTTTCAAACTTGGCCTGTATCCTCTCCCAAATATCCTTTTGCATATTCCACAAAAGCAGTGTTATCAAACTGCTCAAAGAAAGGAAAGATTTAACTCTGTGAGATGAATTCAACCATCCCTAAAAAGTATCTCAGAAAGTTTCTTTCTAGCTTTCATCTGAGGGTATTTCCTTTTTCACCATAGGCTTCTCTGTTCTCTGAATATCCTTTTGTAGATTCCACTAAAACAGGGTTACCAAACTGCTCAATGAAAAGAATGGTTTACCTCTGGGAGATGAATTCACTCATCACAAAGAAATTTCTCAGAAAGCTCCTTTCTAGTTTTTATCTTTGCATATTTACTTTTAAACTATCAGCCACAATGTGCTCCCAAATATCCCTTCTCAGACACCACAAAAACAGTGATGCCAAACTGCTCAATGAACAAAATGGCTTCTCTTCATGTGATGAATATACACCTCATGAAACAGCTTCTCAAAAACCTTCTTTCCAGTTTTTATCTGAAGATATTTCCTTTTTCACCAGAGGCATATATGATCTCCTGAAAAATCCCTTTGCAGAGTCCCCAAAAACAGTGGTACCAAACGGTTCAATGAAAAGAAAGCTGTAACTCTGTGAGATCAACTCACACATCACATAGCAGTTTCTCAGAAAGCTTATTTCTAGTTTTTATCTGAGGATATTTCCTTTCTCACCATAGACTTCAACGTGATCCAAATTATCCCTTCTAACATTCCCCAAAAGCAGTGCTACCAAACAGCTCCATTAAAAGAATTGTGTAACTCTGTGAGGTGAATTCAAAAATCACAAAACAGTTTCTCAGAAATCTTCTTTCTAGTTTTTGTCTAAGGATATTTTCTTTTTCACCATAGGCCTAAATGCATTCTCAAATATCCTTTTGTAGATTCCACGAAATCAGTGCTAACAAACTGCTCCAAGAAAAGAAAGGTGTAAATCTGTGAGATGATTTCACACATCACAAAGCAATTTCTCAAAATGCTTCTTTTTGATTTTTGTCTGAGGATATTTCCTATGTCACATAGGCTTCAATGCACTCCCAAATATCCTATTGCAGATTCCATGAAAACAGTGTCTTCCAACTGCTCAATGAAAACACCAGTGTATCTCTGTGAGATGAATTCACCCATCTCAAAGTAGTTTCTCAGAAAACTTCTTTCCAGTTTTTATCTGAGTATATTTCCTTTTATCTGAGTATATTTCCTTTTACAGGGTAGGCTTCAATGCAATCCCATACATCACTTTATAGATTCCATGAAAACAGTGCTTGTAAACTGCTTCATGAAAAGAAAGGTGTAACTCTGTGAGATGAATTCACACATCACAAATTACTTTCTCAGAAAGCTTCTTTCTTGTTTTTATCTGAGTATATTTCCTGAGTAACCATAGGCTTCTTTGCAATCCAAAATATCCCTTCTCAGATTGCCCAAAAGCAGTGCTACTAAACGGATCCATGAAAAGAATCATGTAACCCTGTGAGATGAATTAGCACATCACAAAGCCATTTCTCAGAATGCTTCTTTCTAGTTTTCACATGAGAATATTTCCTTTGCCACCATAACTTTCAAAGTTCTCTGAAATATCGCATTGCACATTCCAAGAAAACAGTGTTAGCAAACTGCTTGATGAAAATAACAGTGTAACTGTGTGAGATATATTCACACATCAGAAAGCAGTTTCTCAGAAAGCTTATTTCTAGTTATTATCTGGTGATATTTCCTTTGTCACCAAAGGCTTTAATGTGTTCCAAAAGAGAATATGGCAGATTCCATGAAAACTGTTATCAAACTGCTCAATGAAAACAACAGTGTAACACTGTGAGATGAATTCACACATCACACAGCAGTTTCCCAGAAAAATTCTTTCTCGTTTTTAAATGAGGATTTTTCCCTTTTCACTATATGCCTCAATGTGCTCCCAAGTATGTCTTTGCGGATTCCACAAAAACAGTGTTATCAAACTGCTAAATGAAAATCACAGTGTAACTCTGTGAGATGAATTCACACATGGTGAAGTAGTTTCTCAGAAATCCTCTTTCTAGTTTATAATTGAAGATATTTCCTTTGTCACCATAGGCTTCAATGTGACCCAAAGTATCCCTTCTCAGATTCCCCAAAAGAGTGCTAACAAACTGTTACATGAAAATAATGGTGTAACTCTGTGAGACGAATTCACATATCACAAAGGTGCTTCTCAAAAAACTTCTTTCTAGTTTTTATCTGAGTGTATTTCCTTTTTCACCATATTAATCAATGTGCTCCCCAATATTCCATAGCAGATTAATCGAAAAAAGTGTTAGCAAACTTCTCATGAAAAGAAAGGTGTAATTCTGTGAAATGAGTTCACACATCACAAAGCAGTTTCACAGAAACTTCGTTTTGGACTTTTATCTGTGGATATTTCCTTTGTCACCATAGGCTTCAATGCACTCTCAAATACGTTATTGCAGACTACACAAAAACTGATATCAAAATGCTCAATGAAAAGAATGGTGAAACTCTGTAAGATGAATTCACACATCACAAAGCTGTTTTTCAGAAAGCTTCTTTCCAGTTTTTATCTGAAGAAAGTTCATTTTTCACTGTAGGTATCAAAGTGCTCTGGAATATGCAATTGCAGATTCCATGAAAACAATGTTAGCAAACTGCTCCATGGAAAGAAAGGTGTTACTCTGTGAGGGGAATACACGAATCACAAGGAAGTTTGTCAGAAAGCTTCTTTCTGCTTTTTATCTGAGGATATTTTCTGTCACCATAGGCTTCCATGCAATCCAAAATATCCCTTCTCAAATTCGCCATAAACAGTGCTACCAAACTGATCCATGAAAAGAATCGTGTAACTCTGTGAGATGAAATAGCACATCACAAATAGCTTTCTCAGAAAGCTTCTTTCTAGTTTTTATATGAGGATATTTCCTCTGTCAAATTAAACTTCAAAGCACTCCGCAATATCCCATTGCAGATTCCAAGGAAAAAGAGGGAGCAAATAGCTCAATGAAAAGAATAGTGTAACTCTGAGAGGTGAATTCACACATTGCAATGCAGTTTCTCAGAAAGACTCTTTCTAATTTTTATCTGAGGATATTTATTTTTTCATCGTTGGCCTCAATTTCTCATGAATATCCCTTTGCAGATTAAACGAAAATAGTGTTAGCATACTGCTCCATGAAAAGAAAGGTGTAAATCTGTGAGATTAATTCACACATCACAAACTGGTTTCTCAGAAAGCTTCTTTTTAGTTTTTGTCTGAAGATCTTTCCGTTGTCACCATAGGCTTCAATGCACTTCCAACTATTCTATTGCAGAGTCCACAAAAACAGTGTTAGCAAACTGGTCCAAGAAAAGAATCCTGTAACTCTGTGATTGAATTCACATATCACAAAACAGTTTCTCAGAAAGGTTCTTTCTAGTTTTTATTGAGGATATTTCCTTTGTCACCATAGGCTTCAATGTGTTCCAAAATGTCCCTTCTCAGATGCCCCAAAACAGGCCTACCAAACTACTCCATGAAAACAATGGTGTAACTCTGTGAGATGAATTCACACACCAAAATACTGTTTCTCAGAAAGTTTCTTTCTAGTTTTTATCTGAGGATATTTCCTTCTTCACTATATTCCTTCAAGTGCTCCCAAATACCCCATTGCAGATTCCACGAAAAAAGTGTTAGCAAAAGGATCCATGAATAAAAAGGTATAAGTCTGTGACATGAAATCAGGAATCACAAAGTAGTTTCTCAAAAATCTTCTTTTTGGTTTTTGTGTAAGTATAATTCCTTTGTCACCATAGACTTCAATGTCATCCAATGTATTGCTTCTCAGATTCCCGAAAAACAGTGCTATGAAACTGCTCAATGAAAGGAAAAGTGTAACTATGTGAGATGAATTCACGCCTCACAAAGTAGTTTCTCAGAAAGTTTCTTTCTAGTTTTTTTCTGAGGATATATACTTTTTCACCACAGACCTCAATGCGCTCATGAATATCCCTTTGTGAATTCCATGAAAATAGTGCTAGCAAAGGGCTCCATTAAAGGAAAGTTGTAAATCTGTGAGATGAATTCACACATCACAAAGCAGTTTCTCAGAAAGCTTCTTTTTGGTTTGTATCTCAGGATGTTTCCTTTATCACCATAGTTTTCAATGTGCTCCCAAATATCCTATTGCAGAGTCCATGAAAACAGTGTTGGTAAACCGTTCCAATAAAATAATCGTGTAACTCTGTTAGATGAGTTCACACATCACAAAGGAGTTTCTCAAAAAGCTTCTTTCTACTTTTTATCTGAGGATATTTACTATATCAACATGGCTTCAATGCGATCCAAAATATCAATTCTCATTTTCCCCAAAAGCAGTGCTATCAAACTGATCCATCAAAAGAATCATTTACCACATGAATTAACATATGAGATGAATTAACATATCACAAAGTGGTTTCTCAGAAATCTTCTTCCTAGTTTTTATATGAGGATATTTCTTTTGTCACCATAAGCTTCTGTCCGCTCTGAAATATGCCAATGCGGATTCGAAGAAAACAGTGTTATCAAACTGCTCAATGAAAAGAATGGTGTAACTCTGTGGGATGAATTCCCTCATCACAAAGCAGTTTATCAGAAAACTTCTTTCTAGTTTTTATCTGAGGATATTTCCTTTTTAACCACAGGCTTCAATGTGCTCCAAATTGTCACTTTGCAGATACCAGGAAGGCAGTGTTAGCAAATTTCTCCATGAAAAGTAAGATTTTCCTCTCTGAGATGAATTCACTCATCACAAAGAATTTCCTCAGAAAGCTTCTTTCTTGTTTTCATCTAAGAATATTTCCTTTGTGACCATAGGCTTCAATGTGCTCCCAAATATCCTATTCCAGATTCCACAAAATCAGAGTTAGCAAACTGCTCCATGAATGCAACCATGTCACACTGTTAGATGAAGGCACACATTCCAAAGGAGTTTCTCAGAAAGCTTCTTTTGTGTTTATCTGAGTTTATATCCTGTGTTACCATAGGATTCAATGCACTCCCAAATATCCCCTTGAAGATTCCATGAAACCAGTGTTATCAAACAGTACAAAGAAAAGAACAGTTTAACTCTGTTAGATGAATTCAGACATCACAAAGGAGTTTCTCAGCAATAGTCTTTCTAGCTTTTATCTGAGGATATTTCATTTTTCACTGTAGGCCTCAATGCACTTCAAATATCCCTTTGCAGCTTCCACAAAAATAGTGTTATTAAACTACTCAATGAAAAGAATAATGTAATCCTGTGAGATGAATTCACACATCACTAAGCACTTATACAGAAAGCTTCTTTCTAGTTATTGTCTGCGAATATTTCCGTTGTCACCATAGGCTTCAATGCAATCCATAATATCCCTTCTCAGATACCCCAAAACCAGTACTACCAAACTGCTCCATGAAAAGTATCATATAACACTGAGATCTGAATTAACCAGTCACAAAGCAGTTTCTCAGAAAACTTCTTTCTAGTTTTGTCTTAGGGTATTTCCTTTGCCAAATAGACTTCAATGCACTCCAAAATATCCCATTGCATATTCCAGGAAAACAGTGTTATCAAACTGCTCAATGAAAATAATGGTGTAACTCTGTAAGATGAATTAACACATCACAAAGCAGTTTCTCAGAAAGCTTCTTTCTAGTTATTATTAGAGGATATTTCCTTTTTCACTATAGACCTCAATGAGCTCCAAATATGGCTTTGCTGATTGCACAAAAACAGGATTAGCAAACTTCTCGGGGAAAAGAAAGCTGTAACTCTGTGAGATGAATTCACACACCACAGAGAGCTTTCACAGAAAGCTTCTTTGTACTTTTCATCTGAGGATATATTTCTTTTGTCATCATTGGCTTCAATATGGTCCAAAATATCCATTTTCAGGTTACCCAAAAACTGTGCTACCAAACAACTCTATGAAAAGAATCGGTTAACTCTGTGAGATGAATTCAAAAAACACAAAGAATTTTCTCAGAAAGCTTATTTCTAATTTTTGTCTGAGGATATATGCTCTGTCACCATAAGCTTCAATGGGCTCTGAAATATCCCATTGCAGAATCCAAGAAAACAATGTCAGCAAACTGCTCAATGAAAGAACAGTGTAAATATGTGAGATGAATTCACACATCACAAAGCTTCTTTCTAGTTTTTATCTGAGGGTATTTACTTTTTCACCATATTTCTCAATGCACTACCAATTATCCCTTTGCAGATTCCATGAAAAAAGTGTTAGCAAACTTCTCAATGAAAAGAACATTGTAACTCTGTGAGATGAATTGACACATCACAAAGCAGTTTCACAGAAAGCTTATTTTGGTTTTTATCTGAGGATATTTCCTTTGTCACCACAAGCTTCAAAGCACTCCCAAATATCCTATTGCAGATTCCATGAAAACAGTGTTATCAAATTGCTCAATGAAAAGAATGGTGTAACCTGTCAGATGAACTCACACATCACAAAGCAATTTCTCAGAAAGTTTCTTTCTAGTTTTTATCTGAGGATATTTCCTTTTTCACTATAGGCCTCAATGTGCTCCCAAATACCCCTTTGCAGATTTCACGAATACAGTGTTAGGAAACTTCTCTATGAAAAGGCAGGTGTGATTCTGTGAAGAGGAATTGACACTTCACAAAGAACTTTCTCAGAGAGCTTATTTCTAGTTTTTACTTGAGGATGTTTCCTTTGTCTCCATATGCTTCAATGCGATCCCAAATAACCATTCTGAGATTACCCATAAATAGTGCCACCAAACTCTTCCATGAAAAGAAACTTGTAACTTTGTGAAGTGAATTAACACATCACAAATCAGTTTCTCAGAACGCTTCTTTCTAGATTTTACATGAGGATATTTCCTTTGTCACCATAAGCTTCAATGTGCTCTGAAATATCCCATTGCAGATTGCAAGAAAACAGTGTTATTAAACTACTCAATGAAAATCATGGTGTAACTCGGTGAGGTAAATCACATATCACAAAGCAGTTTCTCAGAGGGCTTCATTCTAGTTTTTAATCTGAGGATATTTCCTTTGTCACCATAGGCTACAATGCCATTTAAAATATCCCTTCTCTGACTCCCCAAAAACAGTGCTACCAAACTGATCCATGAAAAGAACAGTGTATCTCTGTAAGATGAATTCACACATCACAAAACTGTTTCTCAGAAAGTTTCTTTCTAGTTTTTATCTGAGGATATTTCCTTTTTCACCACATTCTTCAAGGCGCTCCCGAATATCCCATGGCAGATCCAACGAAAAAAGTGTTAGCACACTTCTCAATGAAAAGAATGGTGTAACTCTGTGAGACAAATTCACACATCGCAAAGCTGTTTAACAGAAAGCTTCCCTTTGTTTTTTTTCCAGTGGATATTTCCTTTGTCACCATAGGCTTCAATGAGCTCCAAAATATCCTATTGCAGATTCCACGAAAAAAGTGTTATCAAACTGCCCAATGAAAAGAATGGTATAACTCTGTAAGACGAACTCACACATCACAAAGCAGTTTCTCAGAAAGCTTTTTTCTAGTTTTTATCTGAGGCTGTTTCCTTTTTCACTATAGGCCTCAATCTGCTCCCAGATAACCCTTTGCAGATTACACGAAAACAGTGTTAACAAACTGCTCCATGAAACGAAAGTTTTAAATCTGTGAGATGGATTCACACATGATGAAGTAGTTTTCCAGACAGCTTCTTTTTGGTTTTTGTCTGAGGATAATTCCTTTGTCAACATAAATATCCTCTTGCAGATTCCACAGAAACTGTGTTAGCAAACTGATCCAAGAGTAACGATGTGATGTGAATACACACATCACAAAGCAGTTTCTCAGAAAGCTTCCATCTAGCTTTGTCTGAGGATAATTTCTTTGTCACCATTTGCCTCAATGCTCTCAGGAATATCCTTTTCCAGATTCCACAAAAGTAGTGTTAGCAAACTGCTCCGTGAAAAGGAGGTGTAAATCTGTGAGATGAATCCACACATCACAAAGGTTTCTCAGAAAGATTCTTTACTGTTTTTTTCTCAGGATATTTCCTTTGTCACCATAGTTTTCAATGTGATACAAAATATCCCTTCTCAGATTCCCCAAAAACAGGCTACCAAACTACTCCATGAAAATAATGGTGTAACTCTGTGAGATTAAATCACCCTCACAAAGTAGTTTCTCGGAAAGCTTCTTTCTAGTTTTTATCTGATTATATTTCCTTTTTCACCATATTCATCAATGCACTCCAGAATATACCATTGCAGTTTCCACGAACAAAGCGTTAGCAAACTTCTCAGTGAAAAGAATGGTGTAATTCTGTGAGATGAATTCACACATCCCAAAGCATTTCACAGAAAGCTTTTTGGTTTTCATCTGAGGATATTTCCTTTGTCACCATAGGCTTCAATGTGCTCCCAAATATCCTATTGCAGATTCCACGAAAACAGTGTTATCAAACTGCTCAATGAACAGAACAGTGCAACTCTATAAGATGAATTCACACATCACAAAGAAGTTTCTCAGATAGCTTCTTTCTAGTTTTTGTCTGAGAATATTTCCTTTATCACCAGAGGCATCAATGTACTCCCAAATATCCATTTGCAGTTTCCACGAAAACAGTGTTAACAAATTGCTTCATGAAAAGGATTATGTAATTCTGTGACATGAATTCACTAATAAGAAAACACTTTCTATGAAAGCTTCTTTCTATTTTTTGTGTGAGGATAATTTACTTTTCACCATAGGCCTCAATGAGCTCACAAATATCCCATTGCAGATTCCATTCAAGAAGTGTTAACAAACTTCTCAAAGAAAAGTATGGTGTAACTCTGTGAGATGAATTCATACATCACAAAGCAGTTTCACAGAAATCTTATTTTTGTTTTTTATCAGAGTATAATTTCTTTATCACCACAATCCTCCATTCACTCCCAAATATCCCTTTGCAGAATCCACGAAAAAACAGTGTTAACAAAGTACTCCATGAAAATAAAGGTGTAACAATGTGAGATGAATTCACATATCACAAAGTACTCTCTCAGAAAGATCCTTTCTTGTTTTTATCTGAGGATATTTCCTTTGTCACCGCAGGCTTCATTGTGATCCCAAATATCCCTTCTCAGATTCCTGAAAAAGAGTGCTCACAAACTGATCCTTGAAAAGAATTATGTAATTCTGTGAAATGAATTAAGACATCACAAAGTGCTTTCTCAGAAAGCTTCTTTCCAGTTTTTATGTGAGGATATTTCCTTTGTCACCAAAAGCTTCAATGCGCTCTGAAATATCCTATTGCAGATTCCAAGAAAACAGTGTTAGCAACTGCTCCATGAAAAGAACAGTGTAACTCTGTGAGATGAATTCATGAATCACAAAGCAGTTTCTCAGAAAACATCTGTTTAGTTTTTACCTGAGGATATTTTCTTTTTCACAATAGGCATCAAATCGCTCCCAAAAATCCCTTTGCAGATTCCACGATAACAGTGTTAACAAACTGCTCTGTGAAAAGAACGGTGTAACTCTGTGAGATGAATCGACACAACATAAAGCACTTTCTTAGAAAGCTTCTTTTGAGTTTTCAACCGAGGATATTTCCTTCCTCACCATAGGCTTCAATGCACTCTCAAATATCCTATTGCAGATTCCACAAAAACAGTGTTATCAAACTGTTCAATGAAAAGAATGGTGTAACTCTGTGATATGAATTCACACATCACAAAGCACTTTCTCAGAAATCTTCTTTCTAGTTTTTATCTGACAGTATTTCCTTTTTCACTATATGCCTCAATGCTCTCCCAAATATCCCTTCACAGACTCAAAGAAAACGGCTTCATGAATAGAAAGGTATAAATCTGTGACATGAATTCAAACATCACAAAGAACTTTCTCAGAATGATTCTTACTAGTTTTTTTCTGAGGATATCTCCTTTGTCACCATAGGCTTCAAGCTATCCAAAATATCCCTTCTTAGATTCCCCAAAAGCTGATCCATGAAGAGAATTGTGTAACTCTGTCAGATGAATTAACACATCACAAAGAGGTTTCTCAGAAAGTTTCTTTCTAGTTTTTATATGAGGATTTTTCCTTTGTCACCATAAGTGTCAATAGGTTCCAAAATCTGTAAGATGAAATCACACATCATGAATCAGTTTCTCAAAAAGCTTCTTTCTAGACTCTTTCTGTGGATATTTCCTTGTCACCATAACTTCAATGTGCTCTGAAACATCCCATTGCAGATTCCAAGAAAACAGTGTGAGCAAACTGCTCAATGAAAAGATCAGTGTAAGTCTGTGAGTTGAGTTCACACGTCACAAAGCAGTTTATCGGAAAGCTTCTTTTTGGTCTTTATCTGATTATATTTTCTTTGTCACCATTGGCTTCAAAGCGCTCCCAAATATCCTATTGCAGATTGCACAAAAACAGTGTTAGCAAACTGCTCAATGAAGGAATGGTGTAAGTCTGTGAGATGAAATCATATGTCACAAAAAACTTATTCAGAAAGACGCTTTCTAGTTTTTATCTGAGTGTATTTCCTTTGTCACCATCAGCTTCAATGTGATCCAAAATATACCTTCTCAGTTTCCCCTAAAACAGTGCTACCAAACTGATCCATTAAACAAATCGTGTAACTCTGGGAGACGAATTAACACATCACAAAGCGGTTTCTCAGAAAGCTTCTTTATAGTTTTTATATGAAGATATTTCCTTAGTCACAGTAAGCTTCAATGTGCTGCGAAATATTCCATTGCAGATTCCAAGAAAACATTGTTAGCAGACTGCTAAATGAAAAGAACTTTGCAACTCTGTGAGATGAATTCACATTTACAAAGCAGTTTCTCAGGAAGGTTCTATTCAGTATTTATCTAATGATATTTCCTTATCGACCATGGGCCTCAACGTGCTCCCAAATATCCCTTTGCATATTCCATGAAAACAGTGTTGGCAAACTGCTCCATGAACAGAAAGGTGCAACATTGTGAGATGAATTCCCACATCACAAAGTAGCTTCTCAGAAAACTTCTTTATTATTTTTATCAGAGTATATTCCCTTTGTCACCACAGGTTTCAATGTGATCCAAAATAATCCTCCTCGCAATCCCCCAAAACAGTGCTATCAAACACCCCTTTGAAAAGAATCATGTAACTCTGTGAGATGAATTCCCAAGTCACAAAGCAGTTTCTCAGAAAGCTTCTTTCTAGTTTTTATCTGAGGATATTTACTCTTTCACTATAGGCCTCAATGCACTCCCAAATATCCCTTTGCATATTCCATGAAAACTCTCTTAGCAAACTGTTCCATGAAAACAATGCTGTAACTCTGTAAGATTAATTCACACATCACAAATAACTTTCTCAGAAAGCTTCTTTCTAGTTTTTATCTGAGGATATATCATTAGTCACCATAGGCTTCAATGCCATCCAAAACATTCCTTCTTATATTCCCCAAAAACAGTGCTACCAAACTGATACATGAAAAGAATCATGTAACTCTGTGAGATGAACTAACACATCATAAAGCAGTTGCTCAGAAAACTTCTTTCTAGTTTTTGTCTGAGGATATTACCGTTTCCACCATAGGCTTCAATGCACTCTGAAATATCCTATTGCAGATTCCACGTTAAAAGTGTAATCAAACTGCTCAAGGAAATGAATGTTGTAGCTCTGTGAGATAAGCTCACACAACCTAAAGCAGTTTCTCAGAAAACTTCTTTCTAGTTTTTATCTGAGGATATTTCCTTTTTCACTATAGGCCACAATGTGCTCCCAAATATCCCTTTGCAGATTCCATGAAAACAGTTGTAGCAAACTTCTCCATGAAAAGATATATGTAACACTGTGAGGTGAATTCACATATCACCAAGAAGTTACTCAGAAATCTTCTTTATAGTTTTTATCTGAGGATATTTCCTTTGTCACCATAGGCTTCAATGCGATCCAAATTATCCCTTTTCAGATTCCCCAAATACAGTGCTACCAAACTGTTCTATGAAAAGAATTGTGTAATGGTGTGAGATGAACTAACACATCTCAAAGCAGTTTCTCAGAAAGCTTCTTTTTAGTTTTTAAATGTGGATATTTCCTTTGTCACTTTGGGATTCAATGCGACCCAAAATATCCCTTCTCAGAATCCCAACAAACAGTGCTGTCAAACTGCTCCATGACAAGAATCATGTAACTCTGTTAGATGAATTCCCAAATCACAAACCTCTTTCTCAGAAAGCTTCTTGCTAGTTTTTGTCTGAGGATATTTCCTTTGTCACCATAAACTTCTATGTGCTCCAAAATATTTTTTTGCTTATTCCAAGAAAAGAGTGTTAGCAATCTGTGCAATAAAAAGAATCGTGTAATTCCATGAGATGAATTCAAAAATTGCAAAGCAGTTTCTCAGAAAGTTTCTTTCTAGTTTTTGTCTGAGGATATTTCCTTTCTCAGCATAGGCCTCAAGGTGCTCCCAAATATCCCTTTGAACATTCCAAGAAAACAGTGTAGGCAAACTGCTGAATGAAAAGAACAGTGTAACTATGTGAGATGAATTCACGCATCACAAAGCAGTTTCTTAGAAAGCTTCTTTCTAGTTTTTATCTGAGGATATTTCCCTTTTTACCATAGGCCTCAATGCGCACCCAAATATACCTTTGCAGATTCTATAAAAAGAGTGTTAGCAAACTGCTCCATGAAACGACAGTTGTAATTCTGTGTGATGAATTCTCACATCACAAAGAACTTTCTCATAAAGGTTCTTGCTACTTTTTTTGGAGGATATTTCCTTTGTCACCATAGACTTCAATGTGATCCAAAATATCCCTTTTCAGATACCCCAAAAGCAGTGCTATCAAACTGCTCCATGAAAGTATCATGTAACCCTGAGAGATGAATTCAACAATTACAAAGTGGATTCTCAGAAAGCGTTTTTCTAGTTATTTCTGAGGATATTTCTTTTGTTACAATAAGCTTCAAAGTGCTCTGAAATATCCCATTGTAGATTCCAAGAAAACAGTGCTGGCAAACTGCTGAATGAAAAGAACAGTGTAACTGTGTAAGTTGAATTCACACATCACAAAGCAGTTTCTCAGGAAGTGTCTTTCTTGTTTATATCTGATTGAATTTACTTTGTCACCATAGGTTCAAAAGCCATTCAAAATACCCCTTCTCAGATTCACCAAAAACAGTGCCATCAAACTACTCCATGTAAATAATCGTGTAACTGAGTTTGATGAATTAAAACATCACAAAGTCGTTTCTCAGTAAGCTTCTTTGTAGTTTTTATCTGAGGATATTTCCTTTGTCACCATAACCTTCAATGCACTCTGAAATATCAGATTGCAGATTCCAAGAAAAGAGAGTAAACAAACTTCTCAATGCAAAGAACAGTGTAACTCTGTGAGATGAATTCACACAACACATACAGCTTCTCAGAAAACATCTTTCTAGTTTTTATGTGAGGATATTTCCTTTTTCACCCTAGACCTCAATGCACTCCCAAATATCCCTTTGCAGATTCCAGGAAAACAGTCTTAGCAAACTGCTCCATGAAAAGAATCGTGTATCTCTGTGAAATGAATTCACAAATCACAAAGCAGTTTCTCAGAAATCTTCTTTCTAGTTTTTGTCTGAGAATATTTCCTTTTTCACCATAGGCCTCAATGTGCTCATGAATATTCCTTTGCAGTTTCCATGAAAACTGTGTTAGCAAACTGCTAGATGAAAACAACGGTGTAAATCTGTGAGGTGAATTGACACAACAGAAAGGAGTTTCTCAGAAAGCTTCTTTTTGGTTTCTGTCTGAGCATATTTCCTTTGTCACCAAAGGCTTCAATGCGCTCTCAAATATCCTATTGCAGATTCCACGAAAACAGTGTTAGCAAACTGATCCAATAAATAAATCGTGTATCTCTGTGTATCTTCACTCATCACAAAGAAGTTTCTCAGAAGGCTTCTTTCTAGTTTTTATCTGAGGATATTTCCTTTGTCAAAATAGGCTTCAATGCAATCCAAAATATCCCTTCTCAGATTCCCCAAAAACAGTGCAACCAAACTACTGCATGACAAGAATGGTGTAGCTCTGTAAGATGAATTTAAACATCCCAAAGATGTTTCTCAGAAAGCTACTTTCAGTTTATTTTCTGAGGATATTTCCTTTTTCATCATATTCCTCTGTGCGTTCTGGAATATCCCATTGCAGATTCCACAAAAAAGGTGTTAGCAAAACACACAATGAAAAGAATGGCAAAATTCTCTGAGATGAATTCACATATCCCAAAGAAGTTTCTCAAACAGTTTCTGTCTCAATTTTACTGAAGATACTTCGTTGGTCTCCGTAAGTTTCAATGCAATCGAAGAAATCCCTTCTCAGAAACCCCCCAAAACAGTGCTACCAAACTGCGCCATGAAAAATGAGGTGTATTTCTTTGAGATGAATTCAAAAATCACAAAGCAGTTTCTTAGAAAGATTCAATCTAGTTTTTGTCTGAGGATATTTCTTTTGTCACCATAAGCATCAATGCGCTAAAAAAAAATCCCATTGCAGATTTAAAAAAACAGTGTTAGGAAACAGCTCAGTGAATAGAACAGTGTAACTCTGTGAGATGAATTCACACATCACAAAGCAGTTTCCCAGAAACTGCTTGTAGGTTTTTGCCTGAGGATATTTCCTTTGTCACCAGAGGCTTCAAAGCACTCCAAAATATCCTGTTGCAGATTCCACGAACACAGTGTTATCAAACTACTCAATGAAAAGAATGGTGTAACTCTGAGAGATGAATTCACAGATCACAAAGAACTTTCTCAGAAACCTTCATTCTAGCTTTTATCTAAGGATATTTCCTTTGTCACTGTAGGCTTCAACGAGATCCCAAATATCCCTTCTCAGATTCCCCAAAAGCAGTGCTACCAAACTGATCCATAAAAAAATCGTGTAACACTGTGCAATGAATTCACAAACCAAAAAGCAGTTTCTCAGAAAGATTCTTTCCATTTTTTTCTGAGGATATTTCCTTTGTCACCATAGCCTTTAATGCACTACCAAATATCCTATTGCATATTCCATGAAAACATTGTTACCAAACTCCTCAATGAAAACAATGGTGTAACTCTGTGAGATGAATTCACACGTCACAAAGAACTTTCTCAGAAAGCTTCTTTCCAGTTTTTATCTGAGGATATTTCCTTTGTCACCATAGGCTTCAATGTGATCCAAATAATTGCTTCTCAGATTCCCCAAAAACAGTGCTACCAAACTGCTCTTCGAAAAGAATCGTGTAACTCAGTGAAGTGAATTCATGAATCACAAAGCAGTTTCTCAGAAAGCTTCTTTCTACATTTTTTTCTGAGGATATTTCCTTAGTCACCATAAGCTTCAATGCGCTCTGAAACACACCATTGCAGATTCCAAGAAAATGGTGTTAGCAAACTTCTCAATGAAAAAAAACAGTGTAACTCTGTGAGGTGAATTCACACATCACAAAGTAGTTTCTCAGAAAGCTTCTCTCTGCTATTAATCTGAGGACATTTCTTTCAACACAGTAGGCTTGAATGTGATCCCATATATCCCTTCTCAGATTCCCCAAAACATTGCTACCAAACTGATCCATGAACAGAATCATGTAACTCTGTGAGTTGAATTGAAACAAAGTGGTTACTCAGAAAGCTTTTTTCTACTATTTATATGAGGATATTTCTTTGTCACCGTAAGCTTCAATGCACTCTGAAATATCCTATTGCAGATTCCAAGAAAACAGTGTTAGCAAATTGCTCACTGAAAATAACAGAGTAACTCTGTGAGATGAATTCACACATCAAAAAGCAGTTTCTCTGAAAGCTTCTTACTAGTTTTTATCTGAGGATATATCCTTTTTCACCATAGCCATCAATGCTCTACCAAATATCCCATTGCAGATTCATAGAAAACAGTATTAGTAATCTATTCCATGAAAAAAAATTTGTAACTCTGCCAGGTGAATTCACACATCACAAGGAACTTTCTCAGAAACCTTCCTTCTAGTTTTTATCTGAGGATATTTCCGCTTTCACCATAGGCTTCAATGCCATCCAATTATGCCTCTCAGATACCCCAAAACAGTGCTACCAAACTGCTCCATGAAAAGAACCATGTAACTCTTTGAGATGAATTCAAATATCAAAAAGTAGTTTCTCAGAATGTTTGTTTTTTATTTTTATCTGCGAATATGTCCTTTGTTACCATAGGCTTCAATGCACTCCCTAATATCCTAATGCAGATTCCATATCAAACAGCTCAATGAAAAGAAGAGTGTAACTCTGTGGATGAATTCACACATCACAAAGCACTTTCTCTAAAACTTCTTTCTACTTTTTATCTGAGGGTACTTACCTTTTCACTATAGGCCTCAATGCATTCTCAATGCATTCTCAGAAAGTTTATTTCTTGTTTTTATCTGAGAATATTTCCTATGTCACCATAGGCTTCAATGCGATCCCAAATATCCCTTTTCAGATTCCCCAAAAGCAGTGCCACCAAATTGATCCATTAAAACAATCATGTAACTCTGTGAGATTAATTCACAAATTAAAAAGAAATTTCTCAGAGAGATTCTTTCCAGTTTATATCTGAGGATATTTCCTTTGTCACCATAGGCTTCAATGTGCTCCCAAATATCCTATTGCAGATTCCATGTAAACAGTGTTAACAAACTGCTCAAGGAAAAGAACAGTGTAACTCTGTGAGATGAATTCACACATCAAAATGCAGTTTATCAGAAAGCTTCTTTCTAGTTTTTATCTGAGGAAATTCCTGTTTTCACTATAGGTCTCAAAGTGCTCCCAAGTATTCTTTTGCAGATTCCATGAAAAGAGTGTTATCAAACAGCTCAATGAAAACAGTTTTGGGAAACTGCACCATGAAAAGGAAGGTGTAACACTGTTAGGTGAATTCACACATCACAAATAACTTTCTTTAGCAGTTTGCTAACAGTGTTTTCATGGATTCTGCAAAATGATATTGGGAGCACATTGAGGCCTATGGTGAAAAAGGAAATAGCCTCAGATAAAAACTGGAAAGAGACATTCTGAGAAACTGCATTATGATGTGTGAATGCAACTCACAGAGTTACACTTTTCTTTTCATTGATCAGTTTGCTAACACTGTTGTCCCGAAATCTGCAGTAGGATAATTCTCAGCGCAATGAAGCTTACGGTGAGAAATGATATATCATCAGATAAAATGGAGAACGAAGCTTTCTGAGAAACTGCTTTGTGATTTGTGAATTCATCTCACAGAGTTACATCTTTCTCTCCATGAAACAGTTTGCTAACAGTGTTTTCGTGGAATCTGCAAAGTGATATTTGGGAATGCATTGTGGCCTATTTTGAAAAAGGAAATATCCTCAGATAAAAACTAGAAAGAAGCTTTGTGAGAAAGTGCTTTCTGATGTCTGCATTCATCTCACAGAGATTGACCTTTCTTCTCATGAAGCAGTTTGTTTGCACTGTTTTTGTGGAATCTGCAAAATGATATTTGGCAGTGCTTTGAGGCCTATGGTGAAAAAGGAAATATCCACATATAAAAACTTGAAAGAAGCATTCAGAGAAACTGCATTGTGATGTGTGAATGAAACTCAGAGTTATACTTTTCTCTTCATTGATCA
Source organism: Macaca fascicularis (assembly GCF_037993035.2). Classification (NCBI taxonomy): domain Eukaryota; kingdom Metazoa; phylum Chordata; class Mammalia; order Primates; family Cercopithecidae; genus Macaca; species Macaca fascicularis. Next base: position 45,147,782 of record NC_088385.1, on the reverse strand, counting down.
GTGTGCTAACACAGTTTTCTCGAAATCTGCAATGGGATACTTCTTAGCGCAATGAAGCTTATGGTGACAAAGGAAATATCCTCAGATAAAAACTAGATAGAAGCTTTCTGAGAAATTGCTTTCTGATATGTGAATTCATCTCACAGAGTTACACCACTATTTCACGGAGCCGTTTGCTGCCACTGTTTTGTGGATTCTGAGAACTCATATTTCACATGGGTTTAAAGAGTATAAGGACAAAGGAAATATCCTCAGAGAAAAGCCGGAATGAAGCTTTCTGAGAAACTGCTTTGTGATGTGTGAATTCATCTCACAGTGTTACATCATTCTTTCATGGAGGAGTTGGCTAGCACTATTTTTGAGGAATCTCAGAAGTGATATTTGGATATCATTGAATCTCATGGTGAAAAATGAAACATCCGCAGATAAAACCTGGAAAGAAGCCTTCTCAGAAACTGCTTTGTAGTGTGTGAATTCATCTCACAGAGTTACACTATTGCTTTCATTGAGAAGTTTGCTAACACTCTTTTCACAGAATCTGCAATGAGATATACGGGAGTGCATTGAGAATGGATATATCTTCAGAGAAAAACGAGAAAGAAGCTTTCTGAGAAACTTCTTTGTGATCCGTGAATTCATCTCACAGAGTTACACCTTTCTCTTCATGAAGGAGAAGTTACACTTTCTCATAGAGTTGCACTGTTGTCCATGGAGCAGTCTGTTACCACAGTTTTTGAGGAATCAGAGAAGGGATATTTTGGATCTCATTGAAGCCTGTGGTGACAAATGAAATGTCCTCAAATAAACATGAGAAAGAAGCTTTCGGAGAAACTTGTTTGGGATGTGTGAAATCAACTCACAGAGATACATCTTTCTCTTCATGAAGCAGTTTGCTAACACTGTTTTCGAGGAATCTGCATAGTGATATTTGGGAGTGCATGGAGGGCTACGGCGGAAGAGGAAATATTCTCAGATAAAAACCGGAAAGAAGCATTCTGAGGAACTGCATTGTGATGTGTGAATGCAACTCACAGAGTTACACTTTTCTTTTCATTGATCAGTTTGCTAACACTGTTGTCCCGAAATCTGCAGTAGGATAATTCTTAGTGCAATGAAGCTTACAGTGATGAAGGAAATATCCTCAGATAAAAACTAGAAAGAAGCTTTCTGAGAGACTGCTTTGTGATGTGTGAATTCATCTCACAGAGTTACGCTTTTGTTTCATGGAGTAGTCTATTACCACTGTCTTTGGGTAATGTGAGAAGGGATATTTTGGTCCGCATTCTGGACTACATTGATAAAGAGAATATCCTCAATTAAAAACTTGAAAGAAACTTTCTGAGAAACTTTGTGATATGTGAATTCATCTCACAGAGTTACAACTTAGTCTTCATCAACCAGTTTGCTAACACTGTATTCATGGAGTCTGCAAAGTGATATTTTGTAGCGCATTGAGGCCTATGGTGGAAAAGGATGTATCCTCAGATAAGAACTTGAAAGAAGCTTTCTGAGAAATTGCTTTCTGATGTGTGAATTCATGAGACAGAGATTCATCTTTCCCTTCTTGTAGAAGTTTGCTAACACTGTTTTCATGGAATCTGCAAAGTGATATTTGGGAGCACATTGAGGCCTAGGGTGAAAAAGGAAATATCCTCAGATAATTACGAGAAAGAAGCTTTCTGAGAAATTCCCTTCTGATATGTGAATTCATCACACAGTTGGTAACACTGTTTTCATGGAATCTGCAAAGTGATATTTAGGAGCTCATTGAGGCCTATAGGGAAAAAGGAAGTACCCTCAGAATATAAAGAGAAAGACGCTTTCTGAGGAATTGCTTTCTGATGTGTGAATTCATCACACAGAGATTCACCTATCCCTTCTTGTAGCAGTTTGCTAACACTGTTTTCGTAGAATCTGCAAAGTGATATTTGGGAGCGCATTTAGGACTATGCTCAAAAAGGAAATATCCTCAGATAAATACTGGCAAGAAGCGTTTTGAGAAACTGCATTGTGACGTGTGAATGCAACTCACAGAGTTACACTTTTCTTTTCATTGATCAGTTTGCTAACACTGCTTTCTTAAAATCTGCAATGGAATATTTCTTAGCGCAATGAAGCTTATGGTGACAAAGGAAATATCCTCAGATAAAAACTAGAAGAAACATTTTGAGAAACTACTCTGTGATGTGTGAATGAATCTCACAGTGTTGCACTTTCCTTTCATGGAACAGTCTATTACCACTGTCTTTGGGGAAACTGAGAAGGGATGCTTTCGATCGCATTGAGGCCTACACTGATAAAGGAAATATCCTCAATTAAAAACGTGAAGAAAGTTTTCTGAGAAACTTCTTTGTGATATGTGAATTCATCTCCCAGAATTGCAACTTAGTCTTCATGAAGCAGTTTGCGAACACTGTTTTCGTGGAATCTGCAAAGTGATATTTGGGAACACAAGGAGCCTACGGTGAAAAAGGATGTATCCTCAGATAACAACTAGAAAGAATCTTTCTTAGAAATTGCTTTCTGATGTGTGAATTCATCACACAGAGATTCATCTTTCCCTTCTTGTAGCAGTATGCTAACACTGTTTTCGTGGAATCTGCAAAGTGATATTTGGGAGTGCTTTGAGGCCTATGGTGAAAAAGGAAATATTCACAGATAAAAACTGGAAAGAAGCGTTCTGAGACTGCATTGTGATGTGTGAATGCAACTCACAGAGTTACACTTTTCTTTTCATTGATCAGTTTGCTAACACAGTTTACTTGAAATCTGCAATGAGATATTTCCTAGCGTAATGAATAACAGTGGCTTGGGCAATATTCTCAGATAAAAACTAGAAAGAAGCTTTCTGAGAAACTGCTTTGTGATGTGTGAATTCATCTCACAGAGTTACGCTTTTGTTTCATGGAGTAGTCTATTACCACTGTCTTTGGGGAATCTGAGAAGGGATACTTGGGATCGCATTGAGTCCGATTCTGGTAGAGGAAATAACCTCAATTAAAAAAGTGAAAGAAGCTTTATGAGAAATGTCTTTGTGATATGTGAATTCATCTCACAGAGTTGCAAATTAGTCTTCATGATTCAATATGCTAACATTCTTTCTGTGGAAACTGCAAAGTGATATTTGGGAGCGCATTGAGGCCTAGGATGAAAAAGGAACTATCCTCAGATAATAACAAGAAAGAAGCTTTTTGAGAAATTGCTTTCTGCCATGTGAATTCCTCACACAGAGATTCACCTATCCCTTCTTGTAGCAGTTTGTTAACACTGTTTTCGTGAAATCTACAAAGTGATATTTGGGAGCGTATTGAGGGCTATGATGAAAAAGGAAATATCCTCAGATAAAAACTGGCAAGAAGCGTTCTGAGAAACTGCATTGTGAGACATGAATGCCACTCACAGAGTTACACTTTTCTTTTCGTTGATCAGTTTGCTAACACTGTTTTCTTGAAATCTGCAATGCGATATTTCATAGCGAAATGAAGCTGACGGTGAAAAAGGAAATATCCTCAAATAAAACCTAGGAAGAAGCTTTCTGAGAAACTGCTCTGTGATGTGTGAATTCCTCTCACAGCGTTGCACTTTCGTTTCATGGAGCAGTCTATTACCAGTGTCTTTGGGGAATGTGAGAAGGGATACTTGGGATCGCATTGAGGCCTACACTGATAAAGGAAATGTCCTCAATTAAAAACGTGAAAGAAGCTTTCTGAGAAATGACTTCCTGATATGTGACTTCATCTCACAGAGTTGCACCAATATTTCGTGGAGCCGTTTGCTAGCACTGTTTTTGTGGATTCTGAGAACTAATATTTCGGATGGGTTTGAAAAGTATAAGGACCAAGGAAATATGCTCACAGAAAAACCGGAATGAAGATTCTGAGAAACTGCTTTGTGATGTGCGAAATCATTTCACAGTGTTACACCACTCTTTCATGTCGGAGTTGCTAGCACTGATTTAGTGGAATCTCAGAAGTGATATCTTGCATATCGTTGAAACCCATGGTGAATAAGGAAATATCCTCAGATGAACCTGCAGAGAAGCCTTGTCAGAAACTGATTTGATGTGGGCGAATTCAGCTCACAGACCTACATCATTGTATTCATTGAGAAGCTTGCTAACAGTGTTTTCGCAGAATCTGCAATGGGACACACGGGGGTGCTTTCAGACCACAGATATCCTCAGCTCAAAAATGAAAGACGCTTTCTAAGAAACTGCTTTGTGGTGTGTGAATTCAACTCACTGTGTTACACATATATTTCATGGAGCCGTTGGCTAGCCCTGTTTTTGTGGAATCTGAGAACTGATATTTCGGATCGCTTTGAAGACTATACAGCCAGAGAAAATATCCTCAGATAAAAACGAGAAAGAAGCTTTCTGAGAAACTTCTTTGTGATGTGTGAATTCATATCACAGAGTTACACCATTCTCTTCAAAGAGCCGTTTGCTAAGACGGTTCTCTTGGAATCTACAATGTGATATTTGGGAACGCATGGAGGGTTACGGTGAAAAAGGAAATACCTTCGCATAGAACCTGGAAAGAAGCGTTATGAGAAACTGCATTGTGACATGTGAATGCAACTCATAGAGTTTCACTTATCTCTTCATTGATCAGTTTGCTAACACAGTTTTCTTGACCTGCAATGGGATACATCTTAGTGCAATAAAGCTTATAGTGACAAAGGAAATATCCTCAGATGAAAACTAGAAGGAAGCTTTCTGAAAAATTGCTTTCTTATATGTGACTTCATAACACAGAGTTACACCATCATTTTGTGGAGCCGTTTGCTAGCACTGTTCTTGTGGATTCTGAGAGCTGATATTTCCGATGGGTTGGAAGAGTATAAGGGCAAAGGAAATATCCTCAGAAGAAAACCGGAATGAAGCTTTTTGAGAAACTACTTTGTGATGTGTGAATTCATCACACAGAGTTACACCTTTCTCTTCATGAAGTCGCCTGCTAACACTGCTCTCGTGGAATCAGCAAAGTGATATTTGGGATCGCATTGAGGGCTATGGTGACAAAGAAAATATCCTCAGATAAAAACTGGAAAGAAGCGTTCTGAGAAAGTGCATTGTGACGGGTGAATGCAACTCACAGGGTTCTACTTTTCTTTTCATTGAGCAGTTTGCTAACACTGTTTTCTTGAAATCTGCAATGCAGTATTTCATAGCACAATGAAGCTGATGGTGACAAAGGAAAATCCTCAGATAAAAACTAGAAAGAAGCTTTCTGAGGAATTGCTCTGTGATGTGTGAATTCATCTCACAGAGTTACACTTTCATTTCATGGAGCACTCTATTACCACTGTCTTTGGGGAATCTGAGAAGGGATACTTGGGATTGCATTGAGGCCTATGCTGATAAAGGAAATATCCTCAATTAAAAACGTGAAAGAAGTTTCTGAGAAATGTCTTTGTGATATGTGAATTCATCTCACAGAGTTGCAAGTTAGTCTTCATAATGCAGTTTGATAACACTCTTTTTGTGAAATCTGTAAAGTTATATTTGGGAGCGCATTGAGGCCTAGGGTGAAAAAGGAAGAATCCTCAAGTAAATACGAGAAAGAAGCTTTCTGAGAAATTGCTCTGCTTCCGATATGTGAATTCATCACACACAGATTCATCTATTCCTTCTTGTAGCAGTTTGCTAACACTGTTTTCGTGGAATCGGAAAGCTGATATTTGGGAGCGCATTGAGGGCAATGGTGAAAAAGGAAATATCCTCAGATAAAACCTGGCAAGAAGCGTTCTGAGAAACTGCATTGTGATGTGTGAATGCAACTCGCAGAGTTACACTTTTCTTTTCATTGATCAGTTTGTTAACACTTTTTCCTTGAAATCTGCCATGTGATACTTCATAGTGGAATGAAGCTGACGGTGACAAAGGAAATATCCTCAAATAAAACCTAGGAAGAAGCTTTCTGAGAAACTGCTCTGTCATGTGTGAATTCATCTCACAGCATTACACTTTCGTTTCCTCGAGCAGTCTATAACCACTTTCTTTGGGGAATCTGAGAAGGGATACTTGGGATCGCATTAAGGCCTACACTGATAAAGGAAATATCCTCAATTAAAAACGAACGTGAAAGAAGTTTCTGAGAAATGGCTTTCTGATATGTGACTTCATCTCACAGAGTTACACCACTAATTCGTGGAGCCATTTGCTAGCACTGGTTTTGTGGATTCTGAGAACTGATATTTCGGATGGGGTTGAAGAGTATAAGGACAAAGGAAATATCCTCAGAGAAAAACTGGAATGAAGCTTTCTGAGAAACTGCTTGGTGATGTGTGAATTCATTTCACAGTGCTACACCACTCTTTCATGTAGGAGTTGCTAGCACTGATTTTGTGGCATCTCAGAAGTGATATCTTGGATGTCGTTGAATCCCATGGTGAATAAGGAAATATCTTCAGATGAATCTGCAGAGAAGCCTTGTCAGAAACTGATTTGATGTGGGTGAATTCAGCTCACAGACCTACATCATGGTTTCCATTGAGAAGCTTGCTAACAGTGTTTTCACAGAATCTGCAATAGGACACATGGGGGCGCTTTCAGACCTCAAATATCCTCAAAAGAAAAAAGAAAGAAGCTTTCTAAGAAACTGCTTTGTGAATTCAACTCACTGAGTTACACATATATTTCGTGGAGCTGTTGTCTAGCCCTGTTTTTGTGGAATCTGAGAACTGATATTTCGGATCACTATGAAGACTATATGGCCAAAGGAAATATCATCAGATAAAAACGAGAAAGAAGCTTTCTGAGAAACTTCGTTGTGATGTGTGAATTCATCTCACAGAGTTACACCTTTCTTTTCATGGAGTGTTTTGCTAACACTGTTTTCGTGGAATCTGCAAAGTGGTATTTGGGAGAACATTGAGGCCTATTGTGAAAAAGGAAATGTCCTCAGATAAAAAATAGAAAGTGTGCTAACACAGTTTTCTTGAAATCAGGAATGTGATACTTCTTAGCACTATGCAGGTTATGGTGACAAAGAAAATATCCTCAGATAAAAAAGTGAAAGAAGCTTCCTGAGAAATTGCAATTTCTCACGAAATTTCTTAGGAAATTGATCACTGAAGAGGAAAGTGTAACTCTGTGATTTGCACTCACACATCACAATGCCGTTTCTCAGAACGCTTCTTGCCAGGTTTTATCTGAGGATATTTCCTTTTTCACCATTGCCCTCAATACGCTCCCAAATATCACTTTGCAGAATCAGCGAAAACGGTGTTAGAAAACTGCTACAAGAAGGGAAAGGTGAAACTCTGTATGATGAATTCACATATCAGAAAACAATTATCTGAGGTTATTTCCGTTTTCACCGTGGGCCTCAATGTGTCCCAAATAGCACTTTGCAGATTCCATGAAAACAGTTTTAGCTAACTGCTTCGTGAACACCAAGTTGTAACTCGGTGAGATGAATTCACATATCACAAAAAAGTTTCTTAGAAAGCTACTTTCTAGTTTTTATTTGATGATATTTCGTTTGTCACTGAAAGCTTCATGGCGCTAAGAAATATCCCAATGCAGATTTCAAGACAACAGTGTTAGCAAACGAATCAATGAAAAGGAAAGTGTAACTCTGTGAGTTGTATTCACATGTCACACTGCAGTTTCTCAGAACGCTTATTTCTAGTTTTTATGTGAGGATATTTTCTTTTTCACCATAGCCCACCATGGGCTCAGAACTGAGGTTGTTTGTGGTCTCAGAGCGCCACCGTGTGTCTTATTGCAGATTCTGCGAAAACACTGTTAGCAAGCTTCTCAATGAAAACAATGATGTAATTCTGTGCGCTGAATTCACCCACAAAAAAGGTTCTGAGAAGGCTTCTCTGCAGATTTGTCTGAGGATATTTCATGATTCATCATGAGATTCAACGACATCTAAGATATCACTTCTGAGATTCCACAAAATCAGTGCTAGCAAACTCCTCCATGAAAGAGTGGTGTAACACTTTGAAAAGAAACCACATATCACAAAGCAGTTTCTCAGAAAGCTTCATTCCGGTTTTCTCCGAGGATATTTCCTTTGTCCTTATACTCTTCAAACCCATCCAAAATATCAGTCTTCAGAATCCACAAAAACAGTGCTGGGAAACTTCTCCAAGAAATAGTGCTGTAACATTGTGAGATGACATCACATATCAGAAAGCAATTTCTCAGGAAGCTATTTTCACTTTTTTTTTCTGAGGATATTTCCTTTGTAACCGTAAGCTGCATAGCGCTAAGAAGTATCCCATTGCAGATTTCAAAAAAACTTTGTTAGCAAACTGATCACTGATGGGAAAAGTGTAACTCTGTGAATTGCATTCACACATCGCAATGCAGTTTCTCAGAACGCTTCTTTCTGTTTTTTTTCTGAGGACATTTCCTCTTTCACCATAGCCCTCAATGAGCCCCTAAATATCACTTTGCAGAATCCACAAAAATAATGTTAGCAAACTGTTACAAGAAGGGAAAGGTGAATCTCTGTGTGATAAATTCACACATCAGAAAGCAATTTCTGAGAAAGCTTCTTTCTAGTTATTATCTGAGGATATTACCTTTTTAACCATGGGCCTCAATGCGCTCCCTAATATAACTTTGCAGATTCCACGAAAAGAGTGTTAGCAAACTGCTTCATGAAGACTAAGTTGTAACTCTATGAGATGAATTCACGTATCACAAAGAAGTTTCTCACAAAGCATCTTTCACGTTTTTAATTCTGGAAATTTCCTTTATCAGCGTAGGCCTCCATGTGATCCAAAGTAGCCCGTCTCAGGTTCCTCAAAGACAGTGTTAATCAACTACTCAATGAAACGTAAGTGTAACTCTGTGAGATGAATTCAAACATCACAAAGAAGTTTCTATGAAAGCTTCTTTCTAGTTTTTATCTGAGGATATTTCCTTTGCCACCATAAGTTTCATTGCCCTAAGAAGTATCCCATTGCAGATTTCAAAAAAACAGTGTTAGAAAACTGATCACTGAAGAGAAAAGTGTAACTCTGTGACTTGCACTCACACATCACAATGCAGTTTCTCAGAATGTTTCTTTCCAGTTCTTATCTGAGGATATTTCCTTTTTCACCATAGCCTTCAAAGAGATCCCAAATATCACTTTGGAGAATTCACGAAAACAGTGCTAGCAAACTGCTATAAGAAGGGAATGGTGAATCTGTGTGTGACGAATTCACACCTCAGAAAGCAATTTCTGAGAAAGCTCCTTTCTAGTTATGATCTGAGCATATTTTCATTTTCACCATGGGCCTCAATGCACTCCCAAATATCACTTTGCAGATTACACGAAAACACTGTTACTAAACTGCTTCATGAGGACTAAGTTGTAACTCGGTGCGATGAATTCACATACCACAAAGAAGTTTCTCGCAAAGCTTTTTCAGGTTTTTAATTAAGGATATTTCCTTTTTCAGCGTAGGCCTCCATGATCAAAAGTAGCACTTCTCAGGTTCCTCAAGGACAGTGTTAATCAACTGATCCATGAAACGTAAGTGAAACTCTGTGAGATGAATTCAAACATCACAACGAAGTTTCTAAGAAAGCTCCTTTCCAGTTTTTATCTGAGGATATTTCCTCTGTCACTGTAAGTTTCATTGCACTAAGAAGTAACCCTTTGCAGATTTCAAGAAAACTGTGTTAAAAAACTGATCACTGAAGAGAAAAGTGTAACTCTGTGAGTTGCATTCACACATCGCAAGGCAGTTTCTCAGAACACTTCTTATCAGTTTTTATCTGAGGATATTTCCTTTTTCACCATAGCCCTCAATGAGCTGCCAAATATCACTTTGCAGAATCCACGAAAACAGTGTTAGTGAACTGCTACAAGAAGGGAAAGGTGAATCTCTGTGTCATGAATTCATACATCAGAAAACAATTTCTCAGACAGCTTCTTTCTTGTTATTATCTGAGGATATTTTCGTTTTCACAATGGGCCTCAATGCGCTCCCAAATATCACTTTGCAGATTCCACGAAAACACTGTGAGCAAACTCCTTCGTGAAAACAAAGTTGAAACCCTGTGAGATGAATTCACGTATCACAAAGAAGTTTCTCAGAAAGCTTCTTTCATGTTTTTGATTAAGGTTGTTTCCTTTATCAGCGTAGGCCTCACTGCGATCCAAAGTATCCCTTCTCATGTTCCTTAAAGACAGTGTTATTCGACTGTTCCATGAAACGTAAGTGTAACTCCGTGAGATGAATTCACACATCAAAAAGAAGTTTCTAAGAAAACTTTTTTCTAGTTTTTATCTGAGGATATTTCCTTTGTCAGTGTAAGCTTCATGCACCAAGAAATATCTCAATGCAGATTTCAAGAAAACTGTGTTAGCAAATTGATCAATGAAAAGAAGAGTGTAACTCTGTGAGTTGCATTCACAAGTCACAATGCCCTTTCTCAGAACGATTCTTTCCAGTCCTTATCTGAGGTTATTTCGTTTTTCACCAGAGCCCTCCATGGGCTCCCAAATATCACTTTGCAAATTCCACGAGAACAGTCTTAGCAAACGGCTTCATGAGGAGAAAGGTGTAACATGGTGGGATGAATTCACAGATGAAAAAGAGGTTTCTCAGAAAGCTTCTTTCTCATTTTTATCATAGGATATTTCCTTTGGCCTATAGACTTCAAAGAGATACGAAATATCAGTTCTCAGATTCCACAATCTGCTTTTGTTGTTGTTGTTGTTGTTGTTTAGCTGTGCCCTGTCCCCAGAGGTGGAGTCTACAGAGACAGGTAGGACTCCTTGAGCTGCTGTAAGCTCCACCCAGTTGGAGCTTCACAGCCACTTTGTTTATCTACTTAAGCCTCAGCAATGGCGGGCTACCCTCCCACAGCCTCGCTGCCGCCTTGCCAGCGAGATGGCAGACTGCTGTGCTAGCAATGAGGGAGGCTCCGTGGACATGGGACCCTCCCGGCCATGTGTGGGATATAGTCTCCTGGTGTTCCCGTTTGCTAAGATCCTTGGTGGAGTGCAGTATTGGGGTGGGAGTTACCCGATTTTCCAGGTGTTGTGTGTCTCATTTCCCCTGGCTAGGAAAAGGGATTCCCTTCCCCCTTGCGCTTCCCAGGTGAGGCGATTCCTCGGGCTGCTTCAGCTCTCGCTGGTCGGGCTGCAGCAGCTGACCAGCAATGATTGTCGGGCACTCCCTAGTGAGATAAACCCAGTACCTCAGTTGAAAATGCAGAAATCACCTGTCTTCTGTGTCGCTCACACTGGGAGTTGGAGACTGGAGCTGTTCCTATTTGGCCATCTTGGGAATAATCCATCGTGTGTCTTATTTCAGATTCTGCGAAAACACTGTTAGCAAGCTTCTCAATGAAAACAGTGATGTAACCTGGTGAGCTCAATTCACCCACAACAAAGAAGTTTCTGAGAAGGCTTCTCTGCAGATTTGACTGAGGATATTTCATGATTCACCATGGGATTCAATGATATCCAAGATATCACTTGTGAGATTCCACAAACACAGTGCTAGCAAACTCCTCCATGAAAGAGTGGTGGAACACTTTGTAATGAATTCACACGTCACAAAGCAGTTTCTCAGAAAGCTTCATTCCGGTTTGCATCGGTGGATATTTCCTTGGTCCTTATACTCTTCAAACCCATCGGAAATATCAGTTCTCAGAATCCAAAAAAACAGTGCTAGGAGATGACTCCAAGAAATACTGGTGTAACTCTGTGAGATGAAGTCACATATCGAAAGCAATTTCTCAGGAAGATTCTTTCATTTTTTATGTGAGGATATTTCCTTTGTCACCGTAAGCTGCTTAGCGATAAGAAGTATCTGATTGCAAATTTCAAGAAAACTGCGTTAGCAAACTGATCACTGAAGAGAAAAGTGTAACTCTGTGAGTTGCATTCACACATCACAATGCAGTTTCTCAGAACGCTTCTTTCCAGATTTTATCTGACTATAATTCCTTTTTCAACATAGCCCTCAATGAGCTGCCAAATATCACTTTGCAGAATTCACAAAAACAGTGTTAGCAAACTGCTACACGAAGGTAAAGGTGAATCTCTGTGTGATGAATTCACACATCAGAAAGCAATTATTCACAAAGCTTCTTTCTAGTTATTTTCTGAGGGTATCTCCGTTTTCACAATGGGCCTCAATGTGCAACCAAATATCACTTTGCAGATTCCAAGAGAACAGTGTGAGCAAACTGCTTCGTGAAGACTAAGGTGTAACTCTGTGAGATGAATTCACGTATCACAAAGAAGTTTCTCAGAAAGCATCTTTCACGTTTTTAATTGAGGATATTTCCTTTATCATCATAGGTCTCAATGCGATCCAAAGTAGCCCTTCTCAGGTTCCTTAAAGACAGTGTTAATCGACTGTTCAATGACACGTAAGTGTAACTCCATGAGAGGAATTCACACATCCAAAAGAAGTTTCTAAGAAAGCTTCTTTCTAGTTTTTTCTGAGGATATTTCCTTTGTCACCGTAAGCTTCATTGTGATAAGAAGTATTCCATTGCAGATTTCCAGAAAACTGTGTTAGCCAACTGATCCCTGAAGAGAAAAGTGTAACTCTGGGAGTTGCATTCACACATCACATTGCAATTTCTCAGAACACTTCTTTCCAATTTTTATGTGACGATATTTCCTTTTTCAGCATAGCCCTCCATAGGCTCCCAAATATCACTTTGCAAATTCCACAAGAAAAGTCTTACTGAACGGATTCATTAAGACAAAGGTTAACTCTGTGAGATGCTATGCAGATCACAGAGAAGTTCCTCGGAAAGCTTCTTTCTCATTTTCTCGGAGGATATTTCCTTTGGCCTTTAGTCTTCAAAGATGTCCGAAATATCAGCTCTCAGGTTCCAGGAAAACAGGGCTAGCCAACGGCTCCTCCAAATACACGTGTAACTCAGTGAGTTGAATTCACACATTACAAAGCAGTTTCTCAGGAAGCTCCTTTCTAGTTATTATCTGAGGATATTTCCGTTTTCTCCATGGGCCTCAATGCACTCCCAAATATCACTTTGCAGATTCCAGGAAAACAGTGTCAGCAAACTCCTTCCTGAAGACAAAGTTGTAACTCGATGAGATTAACTCACATAACACAAAGAAGTTTCTCAGACAGCTACACTCTAGTTTTTCTTTGAGGATATTTCCCCTGTCACCATCAGCTTCATTGCGCTAAGAAATCTCTCAATGCAGATTTCAAGAAAAGAGTGTTGGCAAACGGTTCAATGAAAAGGAGATTGTAACTCTATGCGCTGCATACACATGTCACAATGCAGTTTCTCAGAAAGCTCCTTTCCAATTTTTCTCAAAGGATATTTCCTTTTTCAGCATAGCCCTCCATGGGGTCCCAAATATCGCTTTGCAAATTCCACGACAAAAGTCTTAGCGAACGGCTTCATGAGTAGAAAGGTGTCACTATGTGAGATGAATTCACAGATCACAGAGAAGTGCAACAGAAAGCTTCTTTCTCATTTTCATCGGATGATATTTCCTTTGGCCCTATAGTCTTCAAAGGGATCCGAAATATCAATTCTCAGATTACACGAAAACAAGGCTAGAAACGGCTCCTCCAAATACACGTGTAACTCAGTGAGATGAATTCAAACATCACAAAGAACTTTCTCAGAAAACGTCTTTCCAGTTTTTATCTGAGGAAATTCTCTTTTTCTCCGTAGCCCTCCATGGGCTTCGAAATATCACTTTGCAAATTCAACAAGAACAGTTTTATTGAACGGCTTCTTGAGGGGAAAGCTATAATTCTGTGCTATGAATTCACAGATCACAAAGCAGTTTCACAGAAAGGTTCTTTACAGTTTTTATATGAGGATATTTTCTTTTTCAACATAGCCCTCCACGGGCTTTCAAATATTAGTTTGCAAATTCCAAAACAACAGTCTTAGCGAAAGGCTTCTTGAGGGGAAGCTGTAACTTTGTGAGAAGAATTCACAAATCACAAAGAAGCTTCTCCGAAAGGTTCTTTATCATTTTAATCAGAGGGTATTTCCTTTGGTCCTATAGTTTTCAAAGGGATCCAAAATATCAGTACTCAGATTCCACAGAAATAAGGCTAGCAAACAGCTCCATGAAATGCAGCTGTAACTCATTTAGTTGAAGTCAAACTTCACAAAGCAGTTTATCAGAAAGCTTCTTTCCAGTTCTTATCTGAGGTTGTTTTCTTCTTCACCATAGCTCTCCATGGGCTTCCAAATACCACTTTGCAAATACCACAAGAACAGGCTTAGAGAATGGCTTCTTGAGGGGAAAGCTGTACCTCTGATATGAATTAACAGAACACTAAGCAGTTTCTCAGAAAGCTTCATTCCAGTGTTGTTCTGAGGATATTTCCTTTTTCACCATAGCCCTCCATGGGCTTCCAAATATCACTTTGCAAATTCCACAAGAACAGTCTTAGCGAAAGTCATCTTGAGGGGAAAGCTGCAACTCTGTGAGATGATTTCACAGAACACAAAAAAGTTTCTCAGAAAGCTTCTTTCTCTTTGTTGTCGGAGGATATTTCCTTTGGCCCTACAGTCTTCAAAGGGATCCGCAATATCAGTTCTGAGATTCCACAGAAATAAGGCTAGCAAACACCTCCACGAAATACAGCTGTAACTCTGTGAGTGGAAGTCACACACCACAATGCAGTTTCTCAGAAAACTTCTTTTCAGTTTTTCTCTTAGGATATTTTCTTATTCACCATAGCCCTCTATGGGTTTCCAAATATCACCTTGCAAATTCCACAAGAACAGGTTTAGAGAACGGCTTCTTGAGGGGAAAGCTGTAACTCTGTGAGATGAAATAACAGAACATTAAGCAGTTTCTCAGAAAGCTTCTTTCCAGTTTTCATCTGAGGATATTTCCTTCTTCGCCATAGCCCTCCTTGGGCATCCAAATATCACTTTGCAAATTCCACAAGAACAGACTTAGCGAAAGGCTTCTTGAGGGGAAAGATGTAACTCTGTGATATGATTTCACAGAACACAAAGAAGTTTCTCATAAAGCTTCTTTTTCTTTATTATCGGAGGATAGTTCCTTTAGCCCTAGAGTTTTCAAAGGGATCTGAAATATCAGTTCTCAGATTCCACAGAAATAAGGCCAGCAAACAGATACAGGAAATACAGCTGTAACTCGGTGAGTGGAAGTCACACATCACAAAGCAGTTTCTCAGAAAGCTTCTTTCCCTTTTTTCCCTGAGGATATTTGCTTTTTCAGCATAGCCCTCTAGGGGCTTGCAAATATCATTTTGCGAATTCCACAAGAACAGGCTTAGCGAAAGGCTTCATGAGGGGAAAGATGTAACTCTGTGATATGATGTCACAGAACACAAAGAAGTTTCTCATAAAGCTTCTTTTTCTTTATTATCGGAGGATAGTTCCTTTAGCCATAGAGTTTTCAAAGGGATCCGAAATATCAGCTCTCAGATTCCACAGAAATAAGGCTAGCAAACAGATACAGGACATACAGCTGTAACTCTGTGAGTGGAAGTCACACATCACAAAGCAGTTTCTCAGAAAGCTTCTTTCCCTTTTTTCTCTGAGGATATTTGCTTTTTCACCATCGCCCAATAATGGCTTGCAAATATCACTTTGAAAATTACACAAGAACAGGCTTAGCGAACTGCTTCTTGAGGGGAAAGCTGTAACTCTGTGAGATGAATTAACAGAACACTAAGCAGTTTCTCAGAAAGCTTCTTTTCAGTTTTCATCTGAGGACATTTCCTTTTTCACCATAGCCCTCCATGGGCTTCCAAATATCACTTGGCAAATTCCACAAGAATAGTCCTAGCGAAAGGCATCTTGAGGGGAAAGCTGATACTCGGTGAGATGATATCGCAGAACACAAAGAAGTTTCTCAGAAAGCTTCTTTCTCTTTGTTATCGGAGGATATTTCCTTTGCCCCTATAGTCTTAAAAGGGATCCGAAATATCCGTTCTCAGATGCCACAGAAATAATGCTAGCAAACAGCTCCACGAAATACAGCTGTAACTCTGTGAGTGGAGGTCACACGTCACAAAGCAGGTTCTCAGAAAGCTTCTTCAAATATTTCCCTGCGGATATTTTCTTTTTCACCATAGCCCTCTATGGGCTTCCAAATATCACTTTTCAAATTCCACAAGAACAGGCTTAGCGAACGGCTTCTTGACGGGAAAGCAGTAACTCTGTGAGATGATTTCACAGAACTCAAAGAAGTTTCTGAGAAAGCTTCTTTCTCTTTGTTATCAGAGGATATTACCTTTGGCCCTGAAGCCTTCCAAAGGATCCAAAACATCAGTTCTCAGATTACATAGAAATAAGGATAGCAAATAACTCCAAGAAATACAGCTGTAATCTGTGAGTGAAAGTCACAAATAACAAAGCAGTTTCTCAGAAAGCTTCTTTCCAGTTTTTATCTGAGGATATTTTCTTTTTCACCACAGCCCTCTATGGGCTTCCAAATATCACTTTGCAAATTCCACAAGAACAGGCTTAGCGTACGGCTTCTTGAGGGTAGAGCTGCAAGTCTGTGTGACTAATTAATAGAACACTAAGCAGATTCTCAGAAAGCTTTTTTCCAGTTTGAATATGGGGATATTTTCTTTTTCACCATAGCAATGAATGGGCTTCCAAATATCACTTTGCAAATTCAACAAGAACAGGCTTAGCGAAAGGCTTCTTGACAGGAAAGCTGTAACTCTGTGAGGTGAATTAACAGAACACTAAGCAGTTTCTCCGAAAGCGTCTTTCCACTTTTCATCTGAGGATATTTTTTTTTCACCAAAGCCCTCCATGGGCTTCCAAATATCACTTTGCAAATTCCACAAAACAGTCTTAGCGAAAGGCTTCTTGAGGGGAAAAGCTGTAACTCTGTGAGGTGATTTCATAGAACAAAAAGAAGATTCTCAGAAAGATTCTTTCTCTTTGTTATCCGAGGAAATTTTTTGGCCCTATAGTCTTCAAAGGGATCCGAAATATCCGTTCTCAGATTCCACAGAAATAAGGCTAGCAAACAGATAAACGAAATACAGCTGTAACTCTGTGAGTGGAAGTCACACATCACAAAGCAGTTTCTCAGAAAGCTTCTTTACAATTTTTCTGTGAGGATATTTTCTTTTTCAACATAGCCGTCTCTGGGCCTCCAAATATCACTTTGCAAATTCCACAAGAACAGGCTTAGCAAACGGCTTCTTGAGGGGAAAGCTGTAACTCTGTGTGTCAAATTAACAGAACACTAAGCAGTTTCTCAGAAGGCTTCTTTCTAGTTTTCATCTGAGGATACTTCCGTTTACACCATAGCCCTCCATGGGCTTCTAAATATCACTTTGCAAATTCCACAAGAACAGGCTAGCGAAAGGCTTCTTGAGGGAAAAGTTGTAACTCTGTGCGGTGAGTTCAGAGAACACAAAGAAGTTTCTGAGAATGCTTCTTTCTCTTTGTTATCGGAGGATAATTCTTCTGGCCCGATAGTCTTCCAAGGGATCCGAAGTATCAGTTCTCAGATTGCACAGAAATAAGAATAGGAAACAGCTCCACGAAATACAGCTGTAAATCTGAGAGTGGAAGTCACACATCACAAAGCAGTTTCTCAGAAAGCTTCTTTAAGTTTTTTTCTGATGATATTTTCCTTTTCACCAAAGCCCTCTAAGGGCTTCTAAATATCACCTTGAAAATTCCACAAGATTCGGCTTAGCGAACGGCTTCTTGAGGGGAAAGCTGTAACTCTCAGATGAATTAACAGAACACTAAGCAGTTTCTCAGAAAGCCTCTTTGCACTTTTTATGTGAGGATATTTCCTTTTTAACCATAGCCCTCCATGGGCTTCCAAATATCACTTTGCAAATTTCACAAGAACAGTCTTAGCGAAAGGCTTTTTGAGGGGAAAGCTGTAACTCTGTGAGATGATTTCACAGAACACAAAGAAGTTTCTCAGAAACTTTCTTTCTCTTTGTTATCAGAGGATATTTCCTTTAGCCCTATAATCTTCAAAGGGATCCGAAATATCAGTTCTCAGATTCCACAGAAATAAGGTTAGCAAACAGCTCCATGAAATACAGGTGTAACTCTGGTAGTGGAAGTTACACATCACAAAGCAGATTCTCAGAAAGCTTCTTTCGAGTTTTTCTCCGAGGATATTTGCTTTTTCACCCTAGCTCTCTATGGGCTTCCAAATATCACTTTGCAAATTCCACAAGAACAGACTTAGCGAACGGCTTCTTGAGGGGAAAGCTGTAACTCTGTGAGATGAATTAACAGAACACTCAGCAGTTTATCAGAAAGCATCTTTCCAGTTTTCACTTGAGGATATATCCTTTTTCACCGTATCCCTCCATGGGCTTAAAAATATCACTATGAAAATTCTCCAAACAGACTTAGGGAAAGACTTCTTGATGGGAAAGCTGTAACTCTGTGAGATGATTTCAAAGAACACAAAGTAGTTTCTCAGAGAGCTTCTTTCTCTTTGTTATCGGAGGATATTTCCTTTGGCCCTATAGACTTCAATGAGATCAGAAATATCAGTTCTCAGATTCCACAGAAATAAGGCTAGCCAACAGGTCCATGAAATACAGCTGTAACTCTGTGAGTGGAAGTCACACATCACAACGTAGTTTCTCAGACAGATTCTTTCCAGTTTTTCTCTGAGAATATTTTCTTTTTCACCATAGCCCTCAACGGGCTTCCAAATATCACTTTGCAAATTCCACAAGAACAGCCTTAGCATACGACTTCTTCAGTGAAAGCTGTATCTCTGTGAGATGAATTAACAGAACACTAAGCAGTTTCTCAGAAAGCTTCTTTCCAATTTTCATCTGAGGATATTTCCTGTTTCGCCGTAGCCCTCCACGGGCTACCAAATATCACTTTGCAAATTGCACAAGAGCAGTCTTAGCAAAGGGCTTGTTGAGGGGAAAGTTGTAAATCTATGAGATGATTTCACATAAGAAAAAGAAGTTTCTCAGAAATCTTCTTTCACTTTGTTTTCGGAGGATATTTCCTTTTGCCATGTAGTCTTCAAAGGGATCCGAAATATCCGTTATCAGATTCCACAGAAATAAGGCTACCAAACAGCTCCACGATAAACAGCTGTAACTCTCTGAGTGGAAGTCACACATGACAAAGCAGTTTCTCAAAAGCTTCTTTCCAGTTTTTCTCTGAGGATATTGTCTTTTTCACCATAGCCCTCTAGGGGCTTCCAAATATCACTTTGCAAATTCCACAAGAACAGGCTTAGCGATTGGCTTCTTGAGGGGAAAGCTGTAACTCTGTGAGATGAATTAACAAATCACTAAGCAGTTTGTCAGAAAGCTTCTTTCCAGTTTACTTCTCAGGGTATTTTCTTTTGCACCATAGCCCTCCATGGGCTTCCAAATATCATTTTGCAAATTCCACAAGAACAGTCTTAGCGAAAGGCTTCTTGAAGGAAAAGCTGTAACTCTTTGAGTTGATGTCAAAAAACACAAAGAAGTATCTCAGAAAGCTTTTTTCTCTTTGTTTTAGGAGGATATTTCCTTTGGCCCTGTAGTCTTCAAAGAGATCCGAAATGTCAGTTCTCAGGTTCCACAGAAATAAGGCTAGCAAACAGCTCCACGGAATACAGCTGTAATTCTGTGAGTGGAAGTCACACATCACAAAGCATTTTCTCAGAAAGCTTCTTTCCAGTTTTTCTCTGAGGATATTTGCTTTTTCACCATAGCCCTCTAGGGGCTTCCAAATATCACTTTGCAAATTCCACAAGAACAGGCTTAGCGAACGGCTTCTTGAGGGAAATGCTGTAACTCTGTGAGATGAATTAACAATACATTAAGCAGGTTCTCTGAAAACTTCTTTCCAGTTTTTATCTGAGGATATTTTCTTTTTCACCATAGCCCTCCATGGGCTTAAAAAGAAAACTTTGCAAATTCCACAAGAACACTCTAAGCGAAAGGCTTCTTGAGGGGAAAGCTGTTACTCTGTGAGATGATTTCACAGAACAGAAAGGAGTTTCTCAGAAAGCTTCCTTCAATTTGTTATCAGAGGATATTTCCTTTGGCCCTATAGTCTTAAAGAGATCCGAAATATCCGTTCTCAGATTCCACAGAAATAAGGCTAGCAAACAGCTCCAAGAAACAGAGCTGTACCTCTGTGAATGGAAGTCACACATCACAAAGCAGTTTCTCAGAAAGCTTCTTTCCAGTTTTACTCTGAGGATATTTATTTTTTCACCATAGCCCTCTATGGGCTTCCAAATATCACTTTGCAAATTTCACAAAAAGAGGCTTAGCGAACGGATTCTTGAAGGTAAAGCTGTAACTCTGTGAGATGAATTAACAGAACACTGAGGAGTTTGTCAGAAAGCTTCTTTACAGTTTTCATCTGAGGGTATTTACTATTTCACCATATCCCTCCACGGGCTTCCAAATATCACTTTGAAAATTCTCCAAGATCTGTAATAGCGAAAGGCTTCTTGATGGGAAAGCTATAACTCTGTGAGATGATTTCACAGAACACAAAGAAGTTTCTCAGAAAGCTTCTTTCTTTTTCTTATCGGGGATATTTCCTTTGGCCCTATAGTTTTCAAAGGGATCCGAAATATCTGTTCTCAGATTCCACAGATATAAGGCTAGCAAAGACATCCACGAAATACAGATGTAACTCTGTGAGTGGAAGTCACACATCACAAAGCAGTTTCTCAGAAAGCTTCTTTCCAATTTTTCTCTGAGGATATTTTCATTTTCACCTTAGCCTTCCAAGGGATTCCAAATATCACTGTTCAAATTCCACAAGAACAGGCTTAGCGAACGGTTTCTTGAGGGGAAAGCTGTAACTCTGTGAGATGACTTCACAGAAAACTAAGCAGTTTCACAGAAAGCTTCTTTCCAGTTTTCGTCTGAGGATATTACCTTTGTCACCATAGCCCTCCATAGGCTTCCAAATATCACTTTGCAAATTCCTCAAAAACAGTGTTAGCGTAAGGCTTCTGGAGGGGAAAGCTGTAACTCTGTGAGATGATTCCACAGAACACAAAGAAGTTTCTCAGAAGGCTTCTTTCCAGTTTTCATCTCAGGATATTTCCTTTTTCACCATAGCCCTCTGTGGGCTTCCAAATATCACTTTAGAAATTCCACAAGAACAGTCTTAGCAAAAGGCTTCTTGAGGGGAAAGCTTTAACTCTGTGAGATGATTTCACAGAACACAAAGAAGTTTCTCAGAAAGCTTCTTTCTCTTTGTAATCGGAGGATATTTCCTTTGTCCCTATAGCTTTCAAAGGGATCCGAAACATCAGTTCTCAGATTCCACAGAAATAAGGCTAGCAAAGAGATCCACGAAATATAGATGAAACTCTGTGAGTGGAAGTCACACATTGCAAAGCAGTTTCTTCAGAAAGCTTCTTTCCAGTTTTTCTCTCAGGATAATTTCTTTTTCACCATAGCCCCCTATGGGCTTCAAATATCACTGTGCGAATTCCACAAGAACAGACTTAGAGAGCGGCTTCTTGAGGGGAAAGCTGTAACGCTGTGAGATGAATTAACAGAACACTAAGCAGGTTTTCAGAAAGCTGCTATCGAGATTTCATCTGAGGATATTTCTTTTTTCACCGTAGCCCTCTAAGGGCTTCCACATATCACTTTGCAAATTCCAGAAGAACTGTCTTAGCTAAAGGCTTCTTGAGGGGAAAGCTGTAATTCTGTGAGATGATTTCACTCAAAACAAAGAAGTTTCTCAGAAAGCTTCTTTCTCTTTGTTACGGGGGATATTTCCTTTGTCCCTATAGTTTTCAAAGGGATACGAAATATCTGTTCTCATATTCCACAGAAATAAGGCTGGCAAAGAGAGCCACGAAATACAGATGTAACTCTGTGAGTGGAAGTCACGCATCACAAAGCAGTTTCTCAGAAAGCTTCTTTCCAGTATTTCTCTGAGGATATTTCCTTTTTCACCGTAGTCCTCTATGGGCTTCCAAATATCACTTTGCGAATTCCACAAGAAGAGGCTTAGCGAGCAGCTTCTTGAGGGGAAAGCTGTAACACTGTGAGATGAATTAACAGAATACTAAGCATTTTCTCAGAAAGCTGCTTTCGAGATTTCATCTGAGGATATTTCCTTTTTCACCATAGCTCTCTATGGGCTTCCAAATATCACCTTGCAAATTCCAAAAGAGCAGTCTTAGAGAAAGGCTTTTGAGGGGAAAGCTGTAACTCTGTGAGATGATTTCACAGAACACAAAGAAGTTTCTCAGAAAGCTTCTTTCTCTTTGTTATCGGAGGATATTTCCTTTGGCCCTATAGTCTTCAAAGGGATCCGAAATATCCGTTCTCAGATTCCACAGAAATAAGGCTAGCAAAGAGATCCACGAAATACAGATGTAACTCTGTGAGTGGAAGACACACATCACAAACCAGTTTCTCAGAAAGCTTCTTTCCAGTTTTTCTCTGAGGATATTTTCTTTTTCACCCTAGCCCGTTATAGCCTTCCAAATATCACTTTGCAAATTCCATAAGAACAGGCTTAGCGAGCGGCTTCTTGAGGGGAAATCTGTAACTCTGTGAGATGAATTAACAGAACACTAAGCAATTTCTCAGAATGCTTCTTTCCAGATTTCATCTGAGGATATTTCCTTTTTCACCATAGCCCTGTATGGGCTTCCAAATATCACTTTGCACATTCCACAAGAACTGTCTTAGCGAAAGGCTTCTTGAGGGGAACGCTGTAACTCAGTGAGATGATTTCACAGAACACAAAGAAGTTTCTCAGAAAGCTTCTTTCAATTTGTTAACAGAGGATATTTCCTTTTGCCCTATCGTCTTCAAAGGGATCCGAAATATCTGTTCTCAGATTCCACAGAAATAAGGCTAGCAAAGAGATCCACGAAATACAGACGTAACTCTGTGAGTGAAAGTCACACATCACGAATCAGTTTCTCAGAAATCTTCTTTCCAGTTTCTCTGAGGATATTTGCTTTTTCACGATACCCCTCTATGGGCTTCCAAATATTACTTTGCGAATTCCACAAGAACTGGCTTAGCGAGCAGCTTCGTGAGGGGAAAGCTGTAACTCTGTGAGACGAATTAACAGAACACTAAGCAGTTTCTCAGAAAGCTTCTTTCCAGTTTTCATCTGAGGATATTTCCTTTTTCACACTAGCCGTCTATGGGCTTCCAAATATCACTTTGGACATTCCACAAGAACAGTCTTAGCGAAAGGTTTCTTGAGGGAAAAACCCTAACTCTGTTAGATGATTTCACAGAACACAAAGAAGTTTCTCAGAAAGCATCTTTCTCTTTGTAACCGGAGGATACTTCCATTAGCCCTACAGTCTTCAAAGGGATCCGAAATATCCGTTCCCAGATTCCACAGAAATAAGGCTAGCAAAGAGATACACGAAATACATATGTAACTCTGTGAGTGGAAGTCACACATCACAAAGCAGGTTCTCAGAAAGCTTCTTTCCAGTTTTACTCGGAGGATATTTTCTTTTTCACCCTAGCCCTCTATGGGCTTCCAAATATCACTTTGAGAATTCCACAAGAACAGAGTTAGAGATCGGATTCTTGAGGGGAAACCTGTAACTCTGTTTGATGAATTAACAGAACACTAAGCAGTTTCTCAGAAAGCTTCTTTCCAGATTTTATCTGAGGATATTTCCTTTTTCACCATAGCCCTCTGTGGGCTTCCAAATATCACTTTCCGAATTCCACAAGAACTGTCTCAGTGAAAGGCTTCTAGAGGGGAAAGCTGTAACTCTGTGAGATGATTTCACACAACACAAAGAAGTTTCTCAGAAAGCTTCTTTCTCTTTGTTATCGGAGGATATTTACTTTGGCCCTATAGTCTTCGAAGGGATCCGATATATCTGTTCTCAGATTCCACAGAAATAAGGCTACCAAAGAGATCCACGAAATACAGATGTAACGCTGTGAGTGGAAGTCACACATCACAAAGCAGTTTCTCAAAAAGTTTCTTTCCAGTTTTACTCTGAGGATATTTTCTTTTTCACCATAGCCCTCTATGGGCTACCAAATATCACTTTGCGAATTCCACAAGAACAGGCTTAGCGAGCGGCTGCTTGAGGGGAAAGCTGTAACTCTGTCATACGAATTAACAGAACACTAAGCAGTTTCTCAGAAAGCTTCTTTCCAGATTTCATCTGAAGATATTTCCTTTTTACCATAGCCCTCTATGGGCTTCCAATATCACCTTGCAAATTCCACAACAACTGTCTTAGCGAAAGGCTTCTTGAGTTGAAAGCTGTAACTCTGTGAGATGATTTCAAAGAACACAAAGAAGTTTCTCAGAAAGCTTCTTTCTCTTTGTTATCGTAGGATATTTCTTTGGCCCTATAGTCTTCAAAGGGATCCGAAATATCTGTTCTCAGATTCCGCAGAAATAAGGCTAGCAAGAAGATCCAAGAAATACAAATGTAACTCTGTGAGTGGAAGTCACACATCACAAAGCAGTTTCTCAGAAATCTTCTTTCCGGTTTTTCTCGGAGGATATTTTCTTTTTCACCATAGATCTCTATGTGCTTCCAAATATCACTTTGCGAATTCCACAAGAACAGGCTTAGCGAGCGGCTTCTTGAGGGGAAAGCTGTAACTCTGTGAGATGAATTCACAGAACACTAAGCAGTTTCTCAGAAAGCTTCTTTCCAGATTTCATCTGAGGATATTTCCTTTTTCACCATAGCCCTCTATAGGCTTCCAAATATCACTTTGCACATTCCACAAGAACTGTCTTAGCGAAAGGCTTCTTGAGGGGAAAGCTGTAACTCTGAGAGATGATTTAGCAGAACACAAAGAAGTTTCTCAGAAAGCTTCTTTCTCTTTGTTATCGGAGGATATTTCCTTTGGCCGTAAAGTCTTCAAAGGGATCCAAAATATCTGTCCTCAGATTCCACAGAAATAAGGCTAGCAAAGAGATCCACGAAATACAGATGTAACTCTGTCAGTGGATGTCACAATTACAAAGCAGTTTCTCAGAAAGCTTCTTCCAGTTTTTCTATGAGGATATTTCCTTTTTCACCATAGCCCTGTATGGGCTTCCAAATATCACTTTGCGAATTCCACAAGAACAGGCTTAGCGAGCGGCTTCTTGAGGGGAAAGCTGTAACTCTGTGTGATGAATTAACAGAACACTAAGCAGTTTCTCAGAAAGCTTCTTTCCAGATTTCATCTGAGGATATTTCCTTTTTCACCATAGACCTCTATAGGCTTCCAAATATCACTTTGCACATTCCACAAGAACTGTCTAGCGAAAGGCTTCTTGAGGTGAAAGCTGAAACTCTGTGAGATGATTTCACAGAACACAAAGTAGTTTCTCAGAGCTTCTTTCTCTTTGTTATTGGAGGATATTTCCTTTGGCACTATAGTCTTCAAAGGAATCCGACATATCTGTTCTTAGATTCCACAGAAATAAGGCTAGCAAAGAGATTTACGATACATAGATGTAAGTCTGTGAGTGGAAGTCACACATCACAAAGCAGTTCCTCACAAAGCTTCTTTACAGTTTTTCTCTGAGGATATTTTCTTTTTCACCATAGCCCCCTATGGGCTTCAAATATCACTGTGCGAATTCCACAAGAACAGACTTAGAGAGCGGCTTCTTGAGGGGAAAGCTGTAACGCTGTGAGATGAATTAACAGAACACTAAGCAGGTTTTCAGAAAGCTGCTATCGAGATTTCATCTGAGGATATTTCTTTTTTCACCGTAGCCCTCTATGGGCTTCCACATATCACTTTGCAAATTCCAGAAGAACTGTCTTAGCTAAAGGCTTCTTGAGGGGAAAGCTGTAATTCTGTGAGATGATTTCACTCAAAACAAAGAAGTTTCTCAGAAAGCTTCTTTCTCTTTGTTACGGGGGATATTTCCTTTGTCCCTATAGTTTTCAAAGGGATACGAAATATCTGTTCTCATATTCCACAGAAATAAGGCTGGCAAAGAGAGCCACGAAATACAGATGTAACTCTGTGAGTGGAAGTCACGCATCACAAAGCAGTTTCTCAGAAAGCTTCTTTCCAGTATTTCTCTGAGGATATTTCCTTTTTCACCGTAGTCCTCTATGGGCTTCCAAATATCACTTTGCGAATTCCACAAGAAGAGGCTTAGCGAGCAGCTTCTTGAGGGGAAAGCTGTAACACTGTGAGATGAATTAACAGAATACTAAGCATTTTCTCAGAAAGCTGCTTTCGAGATTTCATCTGAGGATATTTCCTTTTTCACCATAGCTCTCTATGGGCTTCCAAATATCACCTTGCAAATTCCAAGAGAGCAGTCTTAGAGAAAGGCTTTTGAGGGGAAAGCTGTAACTCTGTGAGATGATTTCACAGAACACAAAGAAGTTTCTCAGAAAGCTTCTTTCTCTTTGTTATCGGAGGATATTTCCTTTGGCCCTATAGTCTTCAAAGGGATCCGAAATATCCGTTCTCAGATTCCACAGAAATAAGGCTAGCAAAGAGATCCACGAAATACAGATGTAACTCTGTGAGTGGAAGACACACATCACAAACCAGTTTCTCAGAAAGCTTCTTTCCAGTTTTTCTCTGAGGATATTTTCTTTTTCACCCTAGCCCGTTATAGCCTTCCAAATATCACTTTGCAAATTCCATAAGAACAGGCTTAGCGAGCGGCTTCTTGAGGGGAAATCTGTAACTCTGTGAGATGAATTAACAGAACACTAAGCAATTTCTCAGAATGCTTCTTTCCAGATTTCATCTGAGGATATTTCCTTTTTCACCATAGCCCTGTATGGGCTTCCAAATATCACTTTGCACATTCCACAAGAACTGTCTTAGCGAAAGGCTTCTTGAGGGGAACGCTGTAACTCAGTGAGATGATTTCACAGAACACAAAGAAGTTTCTCAGAAAGCTTCTTTCAATTTGTTAACAGAGGATATTTCCTTTTGCCCTATCGTCTTCAAAGGGATCCGAAATATCTGTTCTCAGATTCCACAGAAATAAGGCTAGCAAAGAGATCCACGAAATACAGACGTAACTCTGTGAGTGAAAGTCACACATCACGAATCAGTTTCTCAGAAATCTTCTTTCCAGTTTCTCTGAGGATATTTGGTTTTTCACGATACCCCTCTATGGGCTTCCAAATATTACTTTGCGAATTCCACAAGAACTGGCTTAGCGAGCAGCTTCGTGAGGGGAAAGCTGTAACTCTGTGAGACGAATTAACAGAACACTAAGCAGTTTCTCAGAAAGCTTCTTTCCAGTTTTCATCTGAGGATATTTCCTTTTTCACACTAGCCGTCTATGGGCTTCCAAATATCACTTTGGACATTCCACAAGAACAGTCTTAGCGAAAGGTTTCTTGAGGGAAAAACCCTAACTCTGTTAGATGATTTCACAGAACACAAAGAAGTTTCTCAGAAAGCATCTTTCTCTTTGTAACCGGAGGATACTTCCATTAGCCCTACAGTCTTCAAAGGGATCCGAAATATCCGTTCCCAGATTCCACAGAAATAAGGCTAGCAAAGAGATACACGAAATACATATGTAACTCTGTGAGTGGAAGTCACACATCACAAAGCAGGTTCTCAGAAAGCTTCTTTCCAGTTTTACTCGGAGGATATTTTCTTTTTCACCCTAGCCCTCTATGGGCTTCCAAATATCACTTTGAGAATTCCACAAGAACAGAGTTAGAGATCGGATTCTTGAGGGGAAACCTGTAACTCTGTTTGATGAATTAACAGAACACTAAGCAGTTTCTCAGAAAGCTTCTTTCCAGATTTTATCTGAGGATATTTCCTTTTTCACCATAGCCCTCTGTGGGCTTCCAAATATCACTTTCCGAATTCCACAAGAACTGTCTCAGTGAAAGGCTTCTAGAGGGGAAAGCTGTAACTCTGTGAGATGATTTCACACAACACAAAGAAGTTTCTCAGAAAGCTTCTTTCTCTTTGTTATCGGAGGATATTTACTTTGGCCCTATAGTCTTCGAAGGGATCCGATATATCTGTTCTCAGATTCCACAGAAATAAGGCTACCAAAGAGATCCACGAAATACAGATGTAACGCTGTGAGTGGAAGTCACACATCACAAAGCAGTTTCTCAAAAAGTTTCTTTCCAGTTTTACTCTGAGGATATTTTCTTTTTCACCATAGCCCTCTATGGGCTACCAAATATCACTTTGCGAATTCCACAAGAACAGGCTTAGCGAGCGGCTGCTTGAGGGGAAAGCTGTAACTCTGTCATACGAATTAACAGAACACTAAGCAGTTTCTCAGAAAGCTTCTTTCCAGATTTCATCTGAAGATATTTCCTTTTTACCATAGCCCTCTATGGGCTTCCAATATCACCTTGCAAATTCCACAACAACTGTCTTAGCGAAAGGCTTCTTGAGTTGAAAGCTGTAACTCTGTGAGATGATTTCAAAGAACACAAAGAAGTTTCTCAGAAAGCTTCTTTCTCTTTGTTATCGTAGGATATTTCTTTGGCCCTATAGTCTTCAAAGGGATCCGAAATATCTGTTCTCAGATTCCGCAGAAATAAGGCTAGCAAGAAGATCCAAGAAATACAAATGTAACTCTGTGAGTGGAAGTCACACATCACAAAGCAGTTTCTCAGAAATCTTCTTTCCGGTTTTTCTCGGAGGATATTTTCTTTTTCACCATAGATCTCTATGTGCTTCCAAATATCACTTTGCGAATTCCACAAGAACAGGCTTAGCGAGCAGCTTCTTGAGGGGAAAGCTGTAACTCTGTGAGATGAATTCACAGAACACTAAGCAGTTTCTCAGAAAGCTTCTTTCCAGATTTCATCTGAGGATATTTCCTTTTTCACCATAGCCCTCTATAGGCTTCCAAATATCACTTTGCACATTCCACAAGAACTGTCTTAGCGAAAGGCTTCTTGAGGGGAAAGCTGTAACTCTGAGAGATGATTTAGCAGAACACAAAGAAGTTTCTCAGAAAGCTTCTTTCTCTTTGTTATCGGAGGATATTTCCTTTGGCCGTAAAGTCTTCAAAGGGATCCAAAATATCTGTCCTCAGATTCCACAGAAATAAGGCTAGCAAAGAGATCCACGAAATACAGATGTAACTCTGTCAGTGGATGTCACAATTACAAAGCAGTTTCTCAGAAAGCTTCTTCCAGTTTTCCTATGAGGATATTTTCTTTTTCACCATAGCCCTCTATGGGCTTCCAAATATCACTTTGCGAATTCCACAAGAACAGGCTTAGCGAGCGGCTTCTTGAGGGGAAAGCTGTAACTCTGTGTGATGAATTAACAGAACACTAAGCATTTTCTCAGAAAGCTTCTTGCCAGATTTCATCGGAGGATATTTCCTTTTTCACCGTAGCCCTCTCTGGGCTTCCATATATCACTTTGCAAATTCCACAAGAACTGTCTTTGCGAAAGGTTTCTTGAGGACAAAGCTGAAACTCTGTGAGATGATTTCACAGAACACAAAGAAGTTTCTCAGAACGCTTTTTTCTCTTTGTTATCGGAGGATATTTCCTTCGGAGCTATAGTGTTCAAAGGGGTCGGAAATATCTGTCCTGCGTTTCCACAAAAATAAGGCTAGCAAAGAAATCCACGAAATACAGGTGTAACTCTGTGAGTGGAAGTCACATATCACTAAGCAGTTTCTCAGAAAGCTTCTTTCCAGTTTTTCTCTGAGGATATTTTCTTTTTCACCATAGAACTCTATGGGCTTCCAAATATCACTTTGCGAATTCCACAAGAACAGGCTTAGCGAGTAGATTCTTGAGGGGAAAGCTGTAACTCTGTGAGATGAAGTAACAGAGCACTAAGTTGTTTCTCACAAAGCTTCATTCCAGATTTCATCTGAGGACATTTCCTTTTTCACTATATCCCTCTATGTGCTTCCAAATATCACGTTGCAAATTCCACAAGAACTGTCTTAGCGAAAGGCTTCTTGAGGGGAAAGCTGTAACTCTGTGAGATGATTTCACAGAACACAAAGAAGTTTCTCAGAAAGCTTCTTTCTCTTTGTTATCGGAGGATATTTCCTTTGGCCCTATAGTCTTCAAAGGGATCCGAAATATCTGTTCCCAGATTCCACAGAAATAAGGCTAGCAAAGAGATCCATGAAATACAGATGGAACTCTGTGAGTGGAAGTCACACATCAGAAAGCAGTTTCTCAGAAAGCTTTTTTCCAGTTTTTCTCTGAGGATATTTTCTTTTTCACCATAGGCCTCTATGGGCATCCAAATATCACTTTGCGAATTCCATAAGAACAGGCTTAGCGAGCGGCTTCTTGTGGGGAAAGCTGTAACTCTGTGAGATGAATCAAAAAAACACTAAGCAGTTTCTCAGAAAGCCTCTTTCCAGATTTCATCAGAGGATATTTCCTTTTTCACCATAGCCCTCTATGGGCTTCCAAATATCACTTTGCAAATTCCACAAGAACTGTCTCAGCGAAAGACTTCCTGAGGGGAAAACTGTAACTCTGTGAGATGATTTCAGACAACACAAAGAAGTTTCTCAGAAAGTTTCTTTCTATTTGTTATCGGAGGATATTTCCTTTGGCACTATAGTCTTCAAAGGTATCCGAAATATCTGTTCTCAGATTCCACAGAAATAAGGCTAGCAAAGAGATCCACGAAATACAGATGGAAGTCGGTGAGTGGAAGTCACACATCACAAAGCAGTTTCCCAGAAAGCTTCTTTACAATTTTTCTCTGAGGATATTATCTTTTTCACCATAGCCCTCTATGATCTTCCAAATATCACTTTGGAAATTCCACAAGAACAGTATTAGCGAGCGGCTTCTTTAGGGGAAAGCTGTAACTCTGTGAGATGAATTAACAGAACACTAAGCAGTTTCTCAGAAAGCTGCTTTCGAGATTTCATCTGAGGATATTTCCGTTTTCACCATAGCCCTCTATGTGCTTCCAAATGTCACTTTGCAAATTCCACAAGAGCTGTCTTAGCGAAAGGCTTCTTGAGGTGAAAGCTGTAACTGTGTGAGATGATTTCACAAAACACAATGAAGTTTCTCAGAAAGCTTCTTTCTCTTTCTTTTACGGACGATATTTCCTTTGGCCCTTTAGTCTTCAAAGGGATCCGACATATCTGTTCTCAGATTCCACAGAAATAAGGATAGCAAAGAGATCCACGAAATACAGATGTAACTCTGTGAGTGGAAGTCACACATCACAAAGCAGATTCTCAGAAAATTTCTTTCCAGGTTTTCTCTGTGGATATTTTCTTTTTCACCATAGCCCTCTATGGGCTTCCAAATATGACTTTGCGAATTCCACAAGAACTGGCTTAGCGAGCAGCTTCTTGAGGGGAATGCTGTAACTCTGTGAGATGAATGAACAGAACACTAAGCATTTTCTCTGAAAGCTTCTTTCCAGATGGCGTCTGAGGATATTTCCTTTTTCAACGTAGCCCTCTATGGGCATCGAAATATCAGTTTGCAAATTCCACAAGAGCTGTCTTAGCGAAAGACTTCTTGAGGGGAAAGCTGTAACTCTGTGAGATGAATTAACAGAACACTAAGCAGATCCTCAGAAAGCTTCTTTCCAGATTTCATCTGAGGATATTTCCTTTATCACCTTAGCCCTCTATGGGCTTCCAAATATTACTTTGCAAATCCCACAAGAACTGTCTTAGCGAAAGGCTTCTTGTGGGGAAAGCTGTAACTCTGTGAGAAGATTTCACAGAACACAAAGAAGTTTCTCAGAAAGCTTCTTTCTCTTTGTTATCGGAGGATATTTCCATTAGCCCTGTAGTCTTCAAAGGGATCCGAAATATCTGTTCTCAGATTCCACAGAAATAAGGCTAGCAAAGAGATACACGAAATACAGATGTAATTCTGTGAGTGGAAGTCACACATCACAAAGCAGTTTCTCAGAAAGCTTCTTTCCACTTTTTCTCGGAGGATATTTTCTTTCTCACCATAGCCCTCTATGGGCTTCCAATTATCAGTTTGCAAATTCCACAAGAACATGCTTAGCGAGCGGCTTCTTGAGGGGAAAGCTGTATCTCTGTGAGATGAATTTACAGAACACTAAGCAATTTCTCAGAAAGCTTATTTACAGATTTCATCCGAGGACATTTCCTTTTTCAACATAGCCCTCTATGGGCTTCCATATAACACTTTGCAAATTACTCAAGAACTGTCTTAGCGAAAGGCTTCTTGAGGGGAAAGCTGTAACTCTGTGAGATGATTTCACAGAACACAAGTTTCTCAAAAAGCTTCTTACTCTTTGTTATCGGAGGATATTTCCTTTAGCTCTATAGTCTTCAAAGGGATCCGAAATATCTCTCCTCAGATTCCACAGAAATAAGCCTAGCAAAGAGATCCACGAAATACAGATGTAACTCTGTGAGTGGAAGTCACACATGACAAAGCAGTTTCTCAGAAAGCTTCCTTCCAGTATTTCTTGGAGGATACTTTATTTTTCACCATAGCCATCTATGGACTTCCAAATATCACTTTGCGAATTCCACAGGAACAGGCTTAAAGAGTGGCTTCTTGAGGGTAAAGCTGTAACTCTGTGAGATGAATTCACAGAACACTAAGCAGTATCTCAGAAAGCTTCTTTTCAGATTTCATCTAAGGATATTTCCTTTTTCTCCATAGCCCTCTATGGGCTTCCAAATATCACTTTTGAAATTCAACAAGAATTGTCTTAGCGAAAGGCTTCTTGAGGGGAAAGCTGTAACTCCGTGAGATGATTTCACTGAACGCTAAGAAGTTTCTCAGAAAGATTCATTCTCTTTGTTATCGGAGGATGTTTCCTTTGGCCCTATAGTCTTCAAAGGGATCCGAAATATCTGTTCTCAGATTCCACAGAAATAAGGCTAGCAAAGAGATCCATGAAATACAGATGTAACTCTGTGAGTGGAAGTCACACATCACAAAGCAGTTTCTCAGAAAGCTTCTTTCCACATTTTCTCGGAGGATAATTTCTTTCTTACCGTAGCCCTCTATGGGCTTCCAAATATCACTTTGCGAATTCCACAAGAACAGGCTTAGTAAGCGGCTTCTTGAGTGGAAAGCTGTAACTCCGTGAGATCAATTCACAGAACACTAAGCAGTTTCTCAGAAAACTTCTTTCCAGATTTCACCCGAGGATATTTCCTTTTTCACCATACACCTCTAAGGGCTTCCAAATATCACTTTGCAAATTCCACAAGAACTGTCTCAGCGAAAGGCTTCTTGAGGGGAAAGCTGTAATTCTGTGACATGATTTCACAGAACACGACGAAGTTTCTCAGAAAGCTTCTTTCTCTTTGTTATCGGAGGATATTTCTTTCGCCCTATAGTCTTCCAAGGGATCCAAAATATCTGTTCTCACATTCCACAGAAATAAGGCTAGCAAAGAGATCCACGAAATACAGATGTAACTCTATGAGTGGAAGTCACCCATCACAAAGCAGTTTCTCTGAAAGCTTCTTTGCAGTTTTTCGCTGAGGATGTTTTCTTTTTCACCATAGCCCTCTAAGGGCTTCCAATTATCACTTTGCGAATTCCACAAGAACAGGCTTAGAGAGCGCCTTCTTGAGGGGAAAGCTGTAACTCTGTGAGATGATTTCACAGAACACAAAGAAGATTCTCAGAAAGCTTCTATCTCTTTGTTATCCGAGGATATTTCCTTTGGCCCTAAATCTCTTCAAAGGGATCCGAAATATCTGTCCTCAGATTCCACAGAAAGAAGGCTAGCAAAGAGATCCACGAAATACAGATGTAACTCTGTGAGTGGAAGGCACACATCACAAAGCAGTTTCTCAGAAATCTTCTTTCCAGATTTCATCTGAGGATATTTCCTTTTTCACCATAGCCCTCTATGGGCTTTCAAATATCACTTTGCCAATTCCACCAGAACTGTCTTAGCGAAAGGCTTCTTGAGGGGAAAGCTGTAACTCTGTGAGATGATTTCACAGAACACAAAGAAGTTTCTCAGAAAGCTTCTTTCTCTTTGTTATCGGAGTATATTTCCTTTGGCCCTATAGTCTTCAAAGGGATCCGAAATATCTGTTCTCAGATTCCACAGAAATAAGGCTAGCAAAGAGATCTACGATACACAGATGTAACTCTGTGAGATGAATTCCCAGAACACTAAGTAGTTTCTCACAAAGCTTCTTTCCAGATTTAATCTGAGATTATTTCCTTTTTCACCATAGCCCTCTATGGGCTTCCAAATATCACTTTGCAAATTCCAAAAAAACTGTCTTAGCGAAAGGATTCTTGATGCGAAAGCTGTAACTCTGTGAGATGATTTCACACAACACAAAGAAGTTTCTCAGAAAGCTTCCTTCTCTTTGTTATCGGACGATATTTCCTGTGGCCCTGTAGTCCTCAAAGGGATCCGAAATATCTGTTCTCAGATTCCACAGAAATAAGGCTAGCAAAGAGATCCACGAAACACCGATACAACCCTTTGAGTGAAGTCACACATCACAAAGCAGTTTTTCAGAAAGATTCTTTCCAGTTTTTCTCCGAAGATATTTTCTTTTTCACCAGAGCCCTCTATGGGCTTCCAATTATCACTTTGCAAATTACACAAGAACTGTCTTAGCGAAAGGCTTCTTGAGGGGAAAGCTGTAACTCTGTGAGATGATTTCACAGAACAGAAAGAGGTTTCTCAGAAAGCTTCATTCTCTTTGTTATCGGAGGATATTTCCTTTGGCCCTATAGTCTTCAAAGGGATCCGAAATATCTGTTCTCAGTTTCCACAGATATAAGGCTACCAAAGAGATGAACGAAATACAGATGTAACTCTGTGAGTGGAAGTCACACATCACAAAGCAGTTTCTCAGAAAGCTTCTTTCCAGGTTTTCTTGGACGGTATTTTCTTTTTCACCATAGCCCTCTATGGGCTCTCAAATATCACTTTGTGAATTCCACAAGAACAGGCTTAGCGAGCGGCTTCTTCAGGGGAAACCTTAAGTCTGTGAGATGAATTCACAGAACACGAAGCAGTTTCTCAGAATGTTTCTTTCCAGATTTCATCCTAGGATATTTCCCTTTTTACCATAGTAATCTAAGGGCTTCCAGATATCACTTTGTGAATTCCACAGTAACAGGCTTAGCGAGCGGCTACTTGAGGGGAAAGCTGTATGTCTGTGAGATGAATTCACAGAACACAAAGCAGTTTCTCAGAAAGCTGCTTTCCAGATTTCATCTGAGGATATTTCCTTTTTCACCATAGCCCTCTTTGGGCTTCAAAATATCACTTTGCAAATTCCACAATAACTGTCTTAAGGGAAGGCTTCTTGAGGGGAAAGCTGTAACTCTGTGAGAATAATTCACAGAACACTAAGCAGTTTCTCAGAAAGTTTCTTTGCAGATTTCATTCTACCATATTTCCCTTTTTACCATAGCCCTCTATGGGCTTCCAATTATCACTTTGAAAATTCCACAATAACTGACTTAGCGAAAGGCTTCTTGATGGGAAAGCTGTAACTCTGTGAGATGATTTCACAGAACACAAAGAAGTTTCTCAGAAAGCTTCTTTCTCTTTGTTATCGGAGGATATTTCCTTTGGCCCTATAGTCTTCAAAGGGATCCGAAATATCTGTTCTCAGATTCCACAAAAATAAGGCGGGCAAAGAGATCCACCAAATACAGATGTAACTCTGTGAGTGGAAGTCACACATCACAAAGCAGTTTCTCAGGTAGCTTCTTTCCAATTATCCTCGGAGATTATTTTCTGTTTCACAATAGCCGTATAATGGCTTCCAAATATCACTTTGCGAATTCCACAAGAACAGGCTTAGCGAGCGGATTCTTGAGGGGAAAGCTGTAAGTCTGTGAGATGATTTCACAGAACACTAAGCAGTTTCTCAGAAAGGTTATTTCCAGATTTCATCTGAGGATATTTCCCTTTTCATCATAGCCCTCTCTGGGCTTCCAAATATCACGTTGCAAATTCCACAAGAACTGTCTTCGCAAAAGGCTTCTTGAGGGGAAAGCTGTAACTCTGTGAGATGATTTCACAGAACACAAAGAAGTTTCTCAGAAACCTTCTTTCTCTTTGTTTCCGGAGGATATTTCCTTTGGCCCTATAGTCTTCAAAGGGATCCGAAATATCTGTTCTCAGATTCCACAGAAATAAGGCAAACAAAGAGATACACGGAATACAGATGTAACTCTGTGAGATAAATTAACAGAACACTAAGAAGTTTCTCAGAAAGCTTCTTTCCAGATTTCATCTGAGGATATTTCCTTTTTCACCATAGCCCTCTATGGGCTTATAAATATCACTTTGCAAATTCCACAAGAACTGTCTTGGCGAAAGGCTTCTTGAGGGGAAAGCTGTAACTCTGTGAGATGATTTCACAGAACACAAAGAAGTTTCTCAGAAAGCTTCTTTCTCTTTTTTATCGGAGGATATTTCCTTTCGCCCTATACTCATCAAAGGGATCCGAATTATCTGTTCTCAGATTCCACGGAAATAAGGCTAGCAAAGAGATCCAAGACATACAGATGTAACTCTGTGAGTGGAAGTCACACATCACAAAGCAGTTTCTCAGAAAGCTTCTTTCCACAATTTCTCGGAGGATATTTTCTTTTTCACCATAGCCCTCTATGGGTTTCCAAATATCACTTTGCGAATTCCACAAGAACAGGCTTAGCGAGCGGCTTCTTGAGGGGAAAGCTGTAACGCTGTGAGATTAATTCACAGAATACTAAGCAGTTACTCAGAAAGCTTCTTTCCAGATTACATCTGAGGATATTTCCTTTTTCACCATAGCCCTCTAAGGGCTTCCAATTATCACTTTACGAATTCCACAAGTACAGGCTTAGCGAGCGGCCTCCTGAGGGGAAGCTGTAATTCAGCGAGATGAATAAACAGAACACTATGAAGTTTCTTGGAAAGCTTCTTTCCAGATTTCATCTGAGGATATTTGGTTTTTCACCACTGCCCTCCATGGGCTTCCAAATATCACTTTGCAAATTCCACAAGAACTGTCTTAGGGAAAGGCTTCTCGACTGGAAAGCTGTAAGTCTGTGAGATGATTTCACAGAACACAAAGAAGTTTCTCAGAAAGCTTCTTTTTCTTTGTTATTGGAGGATATTTCCTTTGGCCCTGCAGTCGTCAAAGGGATCCGAAATATTGCTCTCAGATTCCACAGAAGAATGGCTAGCAAACAAATCCACGAAATACAGATGTAACTGTGTGTGGAAGTCACACCTCACAAAGCTGTTTCTCAGAACGCTTCTTTAAAGTTTTTCTCTGAGGATATTTTCTATTTCACCATAGACCTCTATGGGCTTCCAAATATCAATTTGCGAATTCCACAAAAACAGGCTTAGCGAGCGGATTCTTGAGGGGAAAGCTGTAATTCTGTGAGATGAATTAACAGGACACAAGCAGTTTCTCACAAAGCTTCTTTCCAGATTTCTTCTGAGGTTATTTACTTTTTCACCATAGCCCTCTATGGGCTTCCAAATACCACTTTGCGAATTCCACAAGAACAGGCTTATTGAGCGTCCTCCTGAGGGGAATGCTGTAACGCTGCGAGATGAATAAACAGAACACTAAGTAGTTTCTCAGAAAGCTTCTTTCCAGATTTCATCTGAGGATATTTCCTTTTTCACCATAGCCCTCTATGGGCTTCCAAATATCACTTTGAAAATTCCACAAGAACTGTCTTATCGAAAGGGTTTCTGAAGGGAAAGCTGTAACTATGTAACATGATTTCACAGAACACAAAGAAGTTTCTCTGAAAGCTTCTTTCTCCTTCTTATTGGAGGATATTTCCTTTGGCCCAATAGTCTTCAAAGGGATCTGAAATATCTATTCTCAGATTCCAAAGAAATAAGGCTAGCAAAGAGATCCACGAAATACAGATGTAACTCTGTTAGATGAATTAACAGAACACTAATTAGATTCTCAGGAAGCTTCTTTCCAGATTTCATTTGAGGATATTTCCTTTTTCACCATAGCCCTCTATGGCCTTCCAAATATTACTTTGCAAATTCGGCAAAAACTGTCTTAGAGAAAGGCTTCTTGAGGGGATAGCTGTAACTCTGTGAGATGATTTCACAGAATACAAAGAAGTTTCTCAGAAAGCTTCTTTCTCTTTTTTATCGGAGGATATTTCCTTTGGCCCTAAGGTCTTCAAAGGGATCCGAAATATCTGTTCTCATATCCCACAGAAATAAGGCTGGCAAAGAGATCCACGAAATACAGATGTAACTCTGTGAGTGGAAGTCACACATCACAAAGCAGTTTCTCAGAAAGATTCTTTCCAGTTTTTCTCGGAGGATATTTTCTTTTTCACCATAACCCTCTATGGGCTTCCAAATATCACTTTGTGAATTCCACAAGAACAGGGTTAGCGAGTGGCAGCTAGAGGGGAAAGCTTTTACTCTGTGAGATGAATTCACAGAACACTAAGCAGTTTCTCAGACAGTTCTTTCCAAATTTCATCTGAGGATATTTTCTTTTTCACCATAGATCTCTATGAGCTTCCAAATACCACTTTGCGAATTCCACAAGAACAGGCTTAGTGAGCGGCTACTTGAGGGGAAAGCTGCAATTCTCTGAGATTAATTAACAGGACACAAGCAGTTTCTCACATAGCTTCTTTCCAGATTTCATCTGAGGATATTTCCTTTTTCACCATAGCCCTCTATGGGCTTCCAAATATCACTTTAAAATTCCACAAGAACAGTCTTAGCGAAAGGCTTCTTGAAGGAAAATCTGTAACTCTGTGTGATGATATCACAGAACACG
This sequence comes from Macaca fascicularis, assembly GCF_037993035.2. Taxonomy (NCBI): domain Eukaryota; kingdom Metazoa; phylum Chordata; class Mammalia; order Primates; family Cercopithecidae; genus Macaca; species Macaca fascicularis. The sequence goes on along the minus strand of NC_088385.1, from coordinate 45,109,195 downwards.
AAGAAGTATCCCAGAAAGCTTCTTTCTCTTTGTTATCGGAGGATATTTCCTTTGGCCCTATAGTCTTCAAAGGGTTCCAAAATATCTGTTCTCAAATTCCACAGAAAAAGGCTATCAAAGAGATCCACGAAATACAGATGTAACTCTGTGAGTGGAAGTCAGACATCACAGAGCAGTTTCTCAGAAAGTTTCTTTCCAGTTTTTCTCTGAGGATAATTACTTTTTCACCATAGCCCTCTATGGGCTTCCAAATACCACTTTGCGAATTCCACAAGAACAGGCTTATTAAGCGGCCTCCTGAGGGGAATGCTGTAACGCTGCGAGATGAATAAACAGAACACTAAGCAATTTCTCAGAAAGCTTCATTCCAGATTTCATCTGAGGATATTTCCTTTTTCACCTTAGCCCTCTATGGGCTTGCACGTATCACTTTGCAAATTACACTAGAACTGTTTTAGCAAAAGGCTTCTAGAGGGGAAATCTGTAACTCTGTGAGATGATTCCACAGAACACAAAGAAGTTTCTCTGAAAGCTTCTTTCTCTTTATTATCGGATGATACTTCCTTTGGCCCTATAGTCTTCAAAGGGATCCGAAATATTGTTCTCAGATTCCACAGAAATAAGGCTAGCAAAGAGATCCACAAAATACAGATGTAACTCTATGAGTGGAAGTCAAACATCACAAAGCAGTTTCTCAGAAAGCTTCTTCCAGGTTTTCTCTGAGGATATTTTCTTTTTCACCATTGCCCTCTATGGGCTTCCAAATATCACTTTGCGAATTCCACAAAAACAGGCTTAGCGAGCGGACTCTTGAGGGGAAAGCTGTAAATCTGTGAGATGAATTAACAGAACACTAAGTAGTTTCTCAGAAATCATCCTTCCAGGTTTTCTCAAAGGATACTTCCTTTTTTCACCAGAGCCCTCTATGGGATTTAAATATAACTTTGCAAATTCCACAAGAACTGACGTAGCGAAAGGCTTCTGGAGGGAAAGTTGTAACTCTGTGAGATGATTTCACAGAACACAAGGAAGTTTCTCAGAAAGCTTCTTTCACTTTGTTATCGGAGGATATTTCCATTGGCACCATAGAGTTCAAAGGCATCCGAAATATCTTTTCTCACATTCCAGAGAAATGAGGCTAAGCAAAACATCCACGCAATACAGATGTAACTACGTGAGTGGAAGAAACACATCACAAAGCCGTTTCTCAGATAGATTCTTTCCAGTTTTTCTCTGAGGATATTTTCTTTTTCACCATAGCCCTCTATGGACTTTGAAAGATCACTTTGCGAATTCCACAAGAACAGGCTTAACGAGCGGCTTCTTGAGGGGAAACTCTAATACTTTGAGATGAATAAACAGAAATCAAAGCAGTTTCTCAGAAAGCTTCTATCCAGATTTCATCTGAGGATATTTCCTTTTTCACCATAGCCCTCTAACGTCTTCCAAATGTCACTTTGCAGGTTCCACAAGAACAGGCTTAGCGAGCGGCCTCTTGAGGGGAAAGCTTTAACTCTGTGAGATGAATTAACAGAACACTAAGCAGTTTCTCAGAAACCTTCTTTCCAGATTTCATCTGAGGATATTTTCTTTTTCACCATAGCCCTGTATGGGCTTCCAAATATCACCTTGCGAATTCCAGAAGAACAGGCTTAGCGAGCGTCTTCTTGAGGGAAAAGCTGTAACTCTGTGAGATGAATTAACAGAACACTAAGCACTTTCTCAGAAAGCTTCTTTCTCTTTGTTATCAGGCATATTTCCTTTGGCCCAATATTTTTCAAAGGGATCCGAAAGATCTGTTTTCAGATTCCAAAGAAATAAGGCTAGCAAAGAGATCCACGAAATACAGATGTAATACTTTGTGATGAATTAACAGAACACTGAGCAGTTTCTCAGAAAGCTTCTCTCCAGATTTCATCTGAGGATATTTCCTTTTTCATCATAGCCCTCTATGGGCTTCCAAATATCACTTTGCAAATTCTACAAGAACTGTCTTAGCGAATGGCTTCTTCAGGCGAAAGCTGTAACTCTGTGAGATGATTTTACAGAACACAAAGAATTTTCTCAGAAAGCTTCTTTCTCTTTGTTATCGGAGGATATTTCCTTTGGCCCGATAGCCTTCAAAGCGATCCGAAATGTCTGTTCTCAGATTCCCCAGAAATAAGGCTACCAAAGAGATAGACGAAATACAGATGTAACTGTGTGAGTGGAAGTCACACATCACAAAGCAGTTTCTCAGAAATCTTCTTTCCAGTTTTTCTCTGAGGATGTTTTGTTTTTCACCATAGCCCTCTATGGCCTTAAAAAATATCACTTTGCGAATTCCACAAGAACAGGCTTAGCGAGCGCCCTCTGGAGGGGAAAGCTGTAACTCTGTGAGATGAATTCACAGAACACTAAGCAGTTTCTCAGAAAGCTTCTTTCTCTTTGTTATCGGGGATATTTCCTTTGGCCCAATATTCTTCAAAGGGATCCGAAATATCTGTTTTCAGATTCCAAATAAATAAGGCTAGCAAAGAGATCCACGAAATACAGATGTAACTCTGTTAGATGAATTAACAGAACCCTAAGCAGTTTCTCAGAAAACTTCTTTCCAGATTTCATCTGAGGATATTTCGTTTTTCACCATAGCCCTCTATGGGCTTCCAAATATCACTTTGCCAATTCCACAAGAACTGTCTTAGCGAAAGGCTTCTTGAGGGGAAAGCTGTAACCCTGTGAGATGATTTCATAGAACACAAAGAAGTTTCTCAGAAAGCTTCGTTATTTTTGTTATCGGTGGGTATTTCCTCTGGACCTATACTCATCAAAGGGATCTGAATTATGTGTTCTCAGATTCCACAGAAATAAGGCTAGCAAAGAGATCCACGAAATACACATGTAATTCTGTGAGTGGAAGTCACACATCACAAAGCAGTTTCTCAGAAAGCTTCTTTCCAGTTTTTCTCGGAGGATATATCCTTTACACCATAGCCCTCTATGTGCTTCCAAATATCACTTTGCAAATTCGACAAGAACTGTCTTAGCGAAAGGCTTCTTGAGGGGAAAGCTGTAACCCTGTGAGATGATTTCATAGAACACAAAGAAGTTTCTCAGAAATCTTCGTTATTTTTGTTATCGGTGGGTATTTCCTCTGGGCCTATACTCATCAAAGGGATCTGAATTATGTGTTCTCAGATTCCACAGAAATAAGGCTAGCAAAGAGATCCACGAAATACACATGTAATTCTGTGAGTGGAAGTCACACATCACAAAGCAGTTTCTCAGAAAGCTTCTTTCCAGTTTTTCTCGGAGGATATATCCTTTACACCATAGCCCTCTAAGGGCTTCCAAATATCACTTTGCGAATTCCACAAAAACAGGCTTAGCGAGCAGCTTCTTAAGGGGAAAGCTGTAACTCTGTGAGATGAATTAACAGAACACTAAGCAGTTTCTCAGAAAGCTTCTTTCCAGATTTCATCTGAGGATATTTCCTTTTTCACCATAGCCCTCTAAGGGCTTCCAAATATCACTTTGAAAATTCCACAAGAAATGTCTTATCGAAAGGGTTCCTGAGGGGAAAGCTGTAACTATGTAAGATGATTTCACAGAACACAAAGAAGTTTCTCTGAAAGCTTCTTTCTCCTTCCTATCGGAGGATATTACCTTTGGCCGAATAGTCTTCAAAGGGATCCGAAATATCTGTTCTCAGATTCCAAAGAAATAAGGCTAGCAAAGAGATCCACGAAATACAGATGTCACTCTGTTAGATGAATTAACAGAATACTAATTAGCTTCTCAGGAAGCTTCTTTCCAGATTTCATCTGAGGATATTTCCTTTTTCACCATAGCCCTCTATGGGCTTCCAAATATTTCTTTGCAAATTCGACAAAAACTGTCTTAGCGAAAGGCTTCTTTAGGGGATAGCTGTAACTCTGTGAGATGATTTCACCGAATACAAAGAAGTTTCTCAGAAAGCTTATTTCTCTTTGTTATCGGAGGATATTTCCTTTGGCCCTATAGTCTTCAAAGGGATCCGAAATATCTGTTCTCATATTCCACAGAAATAAGGCTGGCAAAGAGATCCACGAAATACAGATGTAATTCTGTGAGTGGAAGTCACACATCACAAAGCAGTTTCTCAGAAATCTTCTTTCCAGTTTTTCTCGGAGGATATTTTCTTTTTCACCATAACCCTCTCTGGGCTTCCAAATATCACTTTGTGAATTCCACAAGAACAGGGTTAGCGAGTGGCAGCTTGAGGGGAAAGCTGTTACTCTGTGAGATGAATTCACAGAACACTAAGCAGTTTCTCAGACAGTTCTTTCCACATTTCATAGGAGGATATTTCCTTTTCCACCGTAGCCCTCTATGGGCTTCCAGTTATCTCTTTGCAACTTCCACAAGAACAGTCTTACGAAAGGCTTCTTGAGGGGAAGCCTGTAACTCTGTGAGATGATTTCACAGAACACAAAGAAGTTTCTCAGGAAGCTTCTTTCTCTTTGTAATCGGAGGATATTTCCTTTGGCCCTAGAGTCTTCAAAGGGATCCGAAATATCTGTTCTCAGATTGAACAGAAATAAGGCTAGGAAAGAGATCCACGAAATACAGGTGTAACTCTGTGACTTTAAGTCTCACATCACAAAGCAGTTTCCCAGAAAGTTTCTTTCCACTTTTTCTCGGAGGATATTTTCTTTTTCACCTTAGCCCTCTATGGGCTTCCAAATATCACTTTGCGAATTCCACAAGAAAAGGCTTCGTGAGTGGCTTCTTGAGGGGAAAGCTGTAACTCTGTGAGATGATTTCACAGAACACAAAGAAATTTCTCAGAAAGCTTCTTTCTCTTTGTAATCGAAGGATATTTCCTTTGGCCCTATAGTCTTCAAAGGGATCCGAAATATCTGTTCTAAGATTCCACAGAAATAAGGCCAGCAAAGAGATACACGAAATACAGATGGAATTCTGTGAGTGGAAGTCACACATCACAAAGCAGTTTCTCAGAAAGCTTCTTTCCAGTTTTTCTCGGAGGATATTTTCTTTTTCACCATAGCTCTCTATCGTCTTCCAAATATCACTTTTCGAATTCCACAAGAACAGGCTTAGCGAGCGGCTGCTTTGGGAAAGCTGTAACTCTGTGAGATGAATTCACAGAACACTAAGCAGTTTCTCGGAAAACTTCTTTCCAGATTTCATCCGAGGATATTTCCTTTTCACCATAGACCTCTATGGGCTTCCAAATATCACTTTGCAAATTCCACAAGAACTGTCTTAGCGAAAGGCTTCTTGAGGGAAAAGCTGTATCTGTGAGATGATTTCACAGAACACCAAGCAGTTCCTCAGAAAGCTTCTTTCCAGATTTCATCTGAGGATATTTCCTTTTTTAGCTTAGTCCTCTATGGGCTTCCAAATATCACTTTGTAAATTCCGCAAGAACTGTCTTAGTGAAAGGGTTCTTGAGGGGAAAGCTGTAACTCTGTGAGATGATTTCACAGAACACAAAGAAGTTTCTCTGAAACCTTGTTACTCCTTGTTATCGGAGGATATTTCCTTTGGCCCAATAGTCCTGAAAGGGATCCGAAACATCTGTTCTCAGATTCCAAAGAAATAAGGCTAGCAAAGATATCCACGAAATACAGATGTAACTCTGTTAGGTGAATTAACAGAACACTAAGCAGTTTCTCAGAAAGCTTCTTTCCAGATTTCATCTGAAGATATTTCCTTTTACACTGTAGTCCTCTATGAGCTTCCAAATATCAGATTGTAAAATCGACAAAAACTGTCTTAGCGAAAGGCTTCTTGATGGGATAGCTGTAACTCTGTGAGATGACTTCGAGAATACAAAGGGTTTTCTCAGAAAGCTTTTTTCTCTTTGTTATCGGAGGATATTTCCTTTGGTCCTATAGTCTTCAAAGGGATCCGAAATATCTGTTCTCATATTCCACAGAAATAAGGCGGGCAAAGAGATCCACGAAATACAGATGTAACTCTGTGAGAGGAAGTCACACATCACAAAGCAGTTTCTCAGAAAGCTTCTTTCCACTTTTTCTCTGAGGATATTTTCTTTTTCAGCATATCCCTCTATGGGCTTCCAAATATCACTTTGCCAATTACACAAGAACAGGCTTAGCGAGCGGCTGCTTGAGGGGAAAGCTGTTACTCTGTGAGTTGATTTCACAGAACACTAAGCAGTTTCCCGGAAAGCTTTTTTCCAGATTTCATTTCAGGGTATTTCTTTTTTCACCATAGCCCTCTATGGGCTTCCAAATATCACTTTACAAGTTCCACAAGAACTGTCTTAGCGAAAGGCTTCTTGAGGGGAAAGCTGTAACTCTGTGAGATGATTTCACAGAACACAAAGAAGTTTCTCAGAAAGCTTCTTTCTCTTTGTAATCGTAGGACATTTCCTTTGGCCCTATACTCATCAAAGGGATCCGAAATATGTGTTCTCAGATTCCACAGAAATAAGGCTAGCAAAGAGATCCACGAAACACAAATGTAACTCTGTGAGTGGAAGTCACACATCACAAAACAGTTTGTCAGAAAGCTTCTTTCCAGTTTTTCTCGGAAGATATATCCTTTTCACCATAGCCCTCTATGGGCTTCCAAATATCACTTTGCGAATTCCACAAGAACAGGCTTAGCGAGCGGCTTCTTAAGAGGAAAGCTGTAACTCTGTGAGATGAATTAACAGAACACTAAGCAGTTTCTCAGAAAGCTTCTTTCCAGATTTCATCTGAGGATATTACCTTTTTCACCATAGCCCTCTATGGGCTTCCAAATATCGCTTTGCAAATTCCACAAGAACTGTATTAGCAAAAGGCTTCTTGAGGGGAAAGCTGTTACTCTGTGAGATGATTTCACAGAACACAGAGAAGTTTCTCTGAAAGCTTCTTTATCTTTGTTATCGGAGGATATTTCCTTTGGCCCAATAGTCTTCAAAGGGATCCGAAGTATCTGTTCTCAGATTCCAAAGAAATAAGGCTAGCAAAGAGATCCACGAAATAGAGATGTAACTCTGTGATTGGAAGTCACACATCACAAAGCAGTTTCTCAGAAAGCTTCTTTCCTGTTTTTCTCAGAGGATATATCCATATCACCATAGCCCTCTATGGGCTTCCAAATATCTCTTTGCGAATTCCACAAGAACAGGCTTCGCGAGCGGCTTCTTGAGGGGAAGCTGTAACTCTGTGAGATAAATTAGCAGAACACTAAGCAGTTTCTCAGAAAGCTTCTTTCCAAATTTCATCTGAGGATATTTCCTTTTTCACCATAGCCCTCGATGGGCTTCCAAATATCACTTTGCAAATTCCACAAGAACTGTCTTAGCGAAAGGCTTCTTGAGGGGAAAACTCGAACTCTGTGAGATGATATCAGAGAACAAAAACAAGTTTCTCAGAAAGCTTCTTTCTCTTTCTTATCGGAGGATATTTCCTTTGGCCCTAAAGTCTTCAAAGGGATCCGAAATATCGGTTCTCATATTCCACAGAAATAAAGCTGGCAAAGAGATCCACGAAATACAGATGTAACTCTGTGAGTGGAAGTCACACATCACAAATCAGTTTCTCAGAAAGCTTCTTTCCAGTTTTTCCTTGAGGATATTTTCTTTTTCACCATAGCCCTCTATGGGCTTCCAAATATCAGTTTGCAAATTCCACAAGAACAGACTTAGCGAGCGGCTGCTTGAGGGGAAAGCTGTTACTCTGTGAGATGAATTCACAGAACACTAAGCAGTTTCTCAGAAATCTTCTTTCCAGATTTCATCTGACGATATTTCCTTTTTCACCATAGCCCTCTACAGGCTTTCAATTATCACTTTGCAAATTCCATAAGAACTCTCTTAGCGAAAGGCTACTTGAGGGGAATGCTGTAACTCCCTGAGATGATTTCAGAGAACACAAAGAAGTTTCTCAGAAAGCATCTTTCTCTTTCTTATCGGAGGATATTTCCATTGGCCCTATATTCTACCAAGTTTCCGAAATATCTGTTCTCAGATTCCACAGAAATAAGGCAAGAAAAGAGATCCACGAAATACAGATGTAACTCTTTGAGTGGAAGTCCCACATCACAAAGCAGTTTCTCAGAAAGCTTCTTTCCAGTTTTTCTCGGAGGATATTTTCTTTTACACCACAGCCCTCTATGGGTTTCCAAATATCACTTTGCAAATTCCATAAGAATAGGCTTAGTGAGCGGCTTCTTGAGGGGAATTCTGTAACTCTGTGAGATGAATTCACAGAACACTAAGCAGTTTCTCAGAAAGCTTCTTTCCAGATTTCATCTGAGGATATTTCCTTTTTCACCATACCCCTCTATGGGCTTCCAGATATCACTTTGCAAATTCCACAAGAACTGTCTTAGCGAAAGGCTTCTTGAGGGGAAAGCTGTAACTTTGTGAGTTGATTTCACAGAGCACAAAGATGTATCTCAGAAAACTTCTTTCTTTTTGTTATCGGAGGACATTTCCTTTGGCCCTAAAGTCTTCAAAGGGATCCGAAATATCGGTTCTCATATTCCACAGAAATAGAGCTGGCAAAGAAATCCACGAAATACGGATGTAACTCTGTGAGTGGAAGTCACACATCACAAATCAGTTTCTCAGAAAGCTTCTTTCCAGTTTTTCCTTGAGGATATTTTCTTTTTCACCATAGCCCTCTATGGGCTTCCAAATATCAGTTTGCAAATTCCACAAGAACAGACTTAGCGAGCGGGTGCTTGAGGGGAAAGCTGTTACTCTGTGAGATGAATTCACAGAACAGTAAGCAGTTTCTCGGAAAGCTTCTTTCCAGATTTCATCTGAGGATATTTCCTTTTTCACCATAGCCCTCTACAGGCTTCCAATTATCACTTTGCAAATTCCATAAGAACTCTCTTAGCGAAAGGCTTCTTGAGGGGAATGCTGTACCTCCCTGAGATGATTTCAGAGAACACAAAGAAGTTTCTCAGAAAGTTTTTTCTCTTTGTTATCGGAGGATATTTCCTTTGGCCCTATAGTCTTCAAAGGGATCCGAAATATCTGTTCTTAGATGCCACAGAAATAAGGGTAGCAAAGAGATCCACGAAATACAGAGGTAACTTTCTGAGTGGAAGTCCCACATCACAAAGTAGTTTCTCAGAAAGCTTCTTTCCAGTTTTTCTCGGAGGACATTTTCTTTTTCACCGTAGCCCTCTATGGGCTTCGAAATATCACTTTGCGAATTCCACAGGAACAGGCTTAGCGAGGGGCTTCTTGAGGGGAAAGCTGTAACTCTGTGAGATGAATTCACAGAACACTAAGCAGTTTCTCGGAAATCTTCTTTCCAGATTTCATCTGAGGATATTTAATTTTTCACCATAGCCGTCTATGGGCATTCAAATATGACTTTGCAAGTTCCACAAGAACTGTCTTAGCGAAAGGCTTCTTGAGGGGAAAGCTGTAACTCTGTGAGTTGATTCCTCAGAACACAAAGAAGTTACTCTGAAAGCTTCTTTCTCTTTGTTATCGGAGGATATTTCCTTTGGCCCTATTGTCTTCAAAGGGGTCCGAAATATCTCTTCTCAGAATCCACAGAAATAAGTATAGCAAAGCCATCCACGAAATACAGATGTAACTCTGTGAGTGGAAGTCACACATCACAAAGCAGTTTCTTAGAAAGCTACTTTCCGGTTTTTCTCTGAGAATATTTTCTTTTTCACCATAGCCCTCTATGGGCTTCCAAATAACACTTTGTGAATTCCGCAAGAGCAGGCTTAGCAAGCGGCTTCTTGAGGGGAAAACTGTAACTCTGTGAGATGAATTCACAGAACACTAAGCAGTTTCTCGGAAAGCTTCTTTCCAGATTTCATCTGAGGATATTTCCCATTTCAACATAACCCTCTATGTGCTTCCAAATATGACTTTGCAAATTCCAAAAGAACTGTCTTAGCGAAAGGTTTCTTGAGGGGAAAGCTGTATCTCTGAGATGATTTCACAGAACACAAAGAAGTTTCTCAGAAAGCTTCTTTCTGTTTGTTATCGGAGGATATTTCCTTTGGCCCTATTGTCTTCAAAGGGATCGGACATATCTGTTCTCAGATTCCTTAGAAAAAGTCTAGCAAAGAGATCCACGAAAAACAGATGTAACTCTGTGAGTGGAAGTCACACATCACAAAGCAGTTTCTCAGAAAGCTTCTTTCCAGTTTGTTTCGGAGGATATTTTCTTTTTCACAAAAGCTCTCCATGGGCTTCCAAATATCATTTTGCGAATTCCACAAAATCACACTTATCGAGCGGCTTCTTGAGGGGAAAGCTGTAACTCTGTGAGATGAATTCACAGAACACTAAGCAGTTTCTCAGAAAGCTTCTCTCCAGATTTCATCTGAGGATATTTCCTTTTTCACCATAGCCCTCTAGGGGCTTCCAAATAACACTTTGCGAATTCCACAAGAACAGGCTCTGAGAGCCGCTTCTTGAAGGGAAAGCTGTAACTGTGTGAGATGAATTCACAGAACAATATGCAGTTTCTCAGAAGGCTTCTTTCCAGATTTCATCCTACGATATTTCCTTTTCCACCATAGCCCTCTAAGGGCTTCCAAATATCACTGCGAATTCCACAAGAACAGGCTAAGCGAGCGGCTTCTAGAGGGGAAAGCTGTTACTCTGTGAGACGAATTCACAGAACAGTAGGCAGTTACTCCTAAAGCTTCTTTCCAGATTTCATTTGAGGATATTTCCTTTTTCACCATAGACCTCTAGGGGCCTCCTAATATCACTTTGCAAATTCCACAAGAAATGTCTTAGCGAAAGGCTTCTTGAGGGGAAAGCTGTAACTGTGTGAGATGATTTCACAGAACACAAAGAAGTTTCTAAGAAAGCTTCTTTCTCTTTGTAATCGGAGAATATTTCCTTTCGCCCTATAGTCTTCAAAGGGATCCGAAATATCTGTTCTCAGATTCTACAGAAATAAGGCTAGCAAAGAGATCCACGAAAGACAGATGTAGCTCTGTGAGTGGAAGTCACACATCACAAAGCAGTTTCTCACAAAGCTACTTTACAGTTTATCTCGGAGGATAATTTTTTTTTCACCATAGCCCTCTGTGGACCTCCAAAAATCACTTTGCGAATTCCACAAGAACAGGCTTAGCGAGGGGCTTCTTGAGGGGAAAGCTGTAACTCTGTGAGATGAATTCACAGAACACTAAGCAGTTTCTCGGAAAGCTTCTTTCCAGATTTCATCCTACGATATTTCCTTTTCCTCCATAGCCCTCTATGGGCTTCAAAATATCACTTTGCAAATTCCACAAGAACTGTCTTAGCGAAAGGCTTCTTGAGAGGAAACGGTAACTCTGTGAGATGATTTCACAGAACACAGAAGTTTCTCAGAAGGCTTCTTTCTCTTTGTTATCGGATGATATTTCCTTTGGCCCTATAGTCTTCAAAGGGATCCGAAATATCTGTTCTCAGATTCCACAGAAATAAGGCTAGCAAAGAGATCCACGAAAGACAGATGTAACTCTGTGAGTGGAAGTCACACATCACTAAGCAGTTTCTCAGAAAGCTTATTTCCAGTTTTCCTCGGCTGATATTTTCTTTTTCACCATAGCCCTCTATGGGCTTCCAAATATCACTTTGCGAATTCCACAAGAACAGGCTTAGCGAGCGGCTTCTTGAGGGCAAAGCTGTAACTCTGTGAAATGAATTCACAGAACACTACGCAGTTTCTCGGAAAGCTTCTTCCCAGATTTCATCTGAGGATATTTCCTTTTTCACCATAGCCCTCTACGGGCTTCCAAATATGACTTTGCAAATTCCACAAGAACTGTCTTAGCGAAAGGCTTCTTGAGGGGAAACCTGTAACTCTGTGAGATGATTTCACAGAACACAGAAGTTTCTCAGAAAGCTTCTTTGTCTTTGTTATCGGAGGATAATTCCTTTGGCCCTATAGTCTTCAAAGGGATCCGAAATATCTGTTCTCAAATTCCACAGAAAAAGGCTATGAAAGAGATCCACGAAATACAGATGTAACTCTGTGAGTGGGAGTCACACATCACAAAGCAGTTTCTCAGAAAGCTTCATTCCAGTTTTTCTCTGAGGATATTTTCTCTTTCACCGTAGCACCCTATGGACTTCCAGTTATCACTTTGAGAATTCCACAAGAACAGGTTTAGCGAGGGGCTTCTTGAGGGGAAAGCTGTAACTCTGTGAGATGAATTCACAGAACACTAAGCAGTTTCTCGGAAAGCTTCTTTCCAGATTTCATTTGAGGACATTTCCTTTTTAACCATAGCCCTCTATGGGCTTCCAAATATGACTTTGCACATTCCACAAGAATAGGATTAGAGATCGGCTTCTGGAGGGGAAAGTTGTAACTCTGTGAGATGAATTCACAGAACACTAAGCAGTTTCTCAGAAAGCTTCTTTCCAGATTTCATCCTGCGATATTTCCTTTTCCAACATAGCCCTCTATGGGCTTCCAAATATCACTTTCCAAATTCCACAAGAACTCTATTGGCGAAAGTCTTCTAGAGGGGAAAGCTGTAATTGTGTGAGATGATTTCACAGAACACAAAGAAGTTTCCCAGAAAGCTTCTTTCTCTTTGTTATCAGAGGATATTTCCTTTGGCCCTATAGTCTTCAAAGGGATCCAAAATATCTGTTCTCACATTACACAGAAATAAGGCTAGCAAAGAGATCCACGAAATACAGATGTAACTCTGTTAGTGGAAGTCACACATCACAAAGCAGTTTCTCAGAAAGCTACTTTCAGGTTTTTCTCTGAGGATATTTTATTTTTCACCATAGCCCTCTATGGGCTTCCAAATAACACTTTGCGAATTCCGCAAGAGCAGGCTTAGGAAGCGGCTTCTTGAGGGGAAAACTGTAACTCTGTGAGATGATTTCACAGAACACAAATTAGTTTCTCGTAAAGCTACTTTCCAGATTTCATCTGAGGATATTTCCCATTTAACCATAACCCTCTACGTGCTTCCAAATATGACATTGCAAATTCCAAAAGAACCGTCCTAGCGAAAGGCTTCTTGAGGGGAAAGCTGTAACTCTGAGATGATTTCACAGAACACAAAGAAGTTTCTCAGAAGGCTTCTTTCTCTTTGTTATCGGAGGATATTTCCTTTGGCCCTATTGTCTTCAAAGGGATCGGAAATATCTGTTCTCAGATTCCATAGAAAAAGGCTAGCAAAGAGATCTACGAAAAACAGATGTAACTCGGTGAGTGGAAGTCACACATCACAAAGCAGTTTCTCAGAAAGCTTCTTTCCAGTTTTTCTCTGAGGATGTTTTCTTTTTCACCATAGCCCTCTATGGTCTTCCAAATATCACTTTGCGAATTCCACAAGAACAGGCTTCACTAGCGGCTTCTTGAGAGGAAAGCTGTAACTCTATGAGATGAATTCACAGAACACTAAGCAGTTTCTCAGAAAGCTTCTTTCCAGATTTCATCTGAGGATATTTCCTTTTTCAACATAGCCCTCTAGGGTCTTCCAAATATGACTTTGCAAATTCCACAAGAACTGTCTTATCGAAAGGCTTCTTGAGGGGAAAGCTGTAACTCTGTGAGATGATTTCACAGAACACAAAGAAGTTTCTCAGAAAGCTTCTTTCTCTTTGTTATCGGAGGATATTTCCTTTGGCCCTATGGACTTCAAAGGGATCCGAAATATCTGTTCTCAGATTCCACAGAAAAAGGCTAGCAAGAGATCCACGACATACAGATATAACCCTGTGAGTGGAAGTCACACATCACAAAGCAGTTTCTCAGAAAGCTTCTTTCCAGTTTTTCTCTGAGGATATTTTCTCTTTCAACATAGCCCTCTATGGGCTTCCAAATATCACTTTGCGAATTCCAGAAGAACAGGCTTCGCGAGCGTCTTCTTGAAGGGAAAGCTGTAACTCTGTGAGATGAATTCACAGAACACTAAGCAATTTCTCAGAAAGCTTCTTTCCAGATTTCATCTGAGGATATTTCCTTTTTCACCCTAGCCCTCCATGGGCTTCCAAATGTCACTGGAAATTCCACAAGAACTGTCCTTCTTGAGGGGAAAGCTGTAACTCTATTAGACGATTCCACATAACACAAAGAAGTTTCTCAGAAAGCTTCTTTCTCTTTGTTATCGGAGGATATTTCCTTTGGCCCTATAGTCTTCAAAGGGATCTGAAATATCTGTTCCCAGATTCCACAAAAATAAGGCTAGCAAAGAGATCCAAGAAATACAGATGTAACTCTGTGAGTGGAAGTCAGACATCACAAAGAAGTTTTTCAGAAAACTTCTTTCCAGTTTTTCTCTGAGGATATTTTCTTTTACACCATAGCCCTCTATGGGCTTCCAAATAATACTTTGCAAATTCAACAAGAACAGACTTTGAGAGCCGCTTCTTGAGGGGAAAGCTGTAACTCGGTGAGCTGAATTCACAGAACACTCAGTATTTTCTCAGAAAGCTTCTTTCCAGATTTCATCCTACGATATTTCCTTTTCCAACACAGCCTTCTAAGGGCTACGAAATATCACTTTGCAAATTCCACAAGTACTGTCTTAGCGAAAGGAACTTGAGCGGAAAGCTGTTACTCTGTGAGATGATTTCACAGAACACAAAGAAGTTTCTAAAAAAGCTTCTTACTCTTTGTTATCGTAGGATATTTCCTTTAGCCCTATAGTCTTCAAAGGGATCCGAAATATCTGTTCTCAGATTCCACAGAAATAAGGCTTGCAAAGAGAACCACGAAATACAGATGTAACTCTGTGAGTGTAAGTCACACATCACAAAGCAGTTTCCCAGATAGCTTCTTTCCAGTTTCTCTGAGGATAATTTCTTTTTCACCGTAGCCCTCTATGGGCTTCCATATATAACCTTGCGAATTGCACAAGAACAGGCTTAGCGAGCGGCTTCTTGAGGGGAAAGCTGTAACTCTGTGAGATGAATTCTCAGAACACTAAGCCGTTTCTCGGAAAGTTCCTTCCAGATTTCATCTGAGGATATTTCCTTTTTCACCATAGCCCTCTATGGGCTTCCAAATGTCACTGCAAATTCCACAAGAACTGTCTTAGCGAAAGGCTTCTTGAGGGGAAAGCTGTACCTCTGTGAGATAATTCCTCAGAACACAAAGAAGTTTCTCAGAAAGCTTCTTTCTCTTTGTTATCGGAGGATATTTCCTTTGGCCCTATAGTCTTCAAAGGGATCCGAAATATCTGTTCTCAGATTGCACAGAAATAAGATTAGCAAAGAGATCCACGAAATACAGATGTAAATCTGTGAGTGGAAGTCAGACATCACAAAGAATTTTTTCAGAAAGCTTCTTTCCAGTTTTTCTCTGAGGATATTGTCTTTTTCAACATAGCCCTCTATGGGCTTCCAAATAACACTTTGCGAATTCCACAAGAACATTCTTTGAGAGCCGCTTCTTGAGGGGAAAGCTGTAACTCTGTGAGATGACTTCACAGAACACTAAGCAGTTTCTCGGAAAGCTTCTTTCCAGATTTCATCTTAGGATATTTCCTTTTTCACCATAGCCCTCTTTAGGCTTCCAAATATGACTTTGCAAATTCCACAAGAACTGTCTTAGCGAAAGGCTTATTGAGGGGAATGCTGTAAGTCTGTGAGATGATTTCACAGAACACAAAGAAGTTTCTCAGAAACCTTCTTTTTCTTTGTAATTCAAGGATATTTCCTTTGGCCCTATAGTCTTCAAAGGGATCCGAAATATGTGTTCTCAGATTCCACAGAAAGAAGGCTAGCAAAGAGATCCACGAAATACAGATGTAACCTGTGAGTGGAAGTCACACATCACAAAGCAGTTTCCCAGAAAGCTTCTCCCCAGTTTTTCTCTGAGGATATTTTCTCTTTCACCATCGCCCTCTATGGGCTTCCAAATATCACTTTGCGAATTCCACAACAACAGGCTTAGCGAGCGGCTTCTTGAGGGGAAAGCTGTAACTCTGTGAGATGAATTCACAGAACACTAAGCAGTTTCTCAGAAAGCTTCTTTACAGATTTCATCCTATGATATTTCCTTTTCCACCATAGCCTCTATGGGCTTCTAAATATGACTTTGCAAATTCCACAAGAACTGTCTTAGCGAAAGGCTTCTTGAGGGGAAAGCTGTAACTCTGTGAGATGATTTCACAGAACACAAAGAAGTTTCTCAGAAAGCTTCTTTCTCTTTGTTATCGGAGGCTATTTCCTTTGGCCCTAAAGTCTTCAAAGGGATCCGAAATATCTGTTCTCAGATTCCACAGAAAAAGGCTAGCAAAGAGTTCCACGAAATTCAGATGTAACCCTGTGAGTGGAAGTCACACATCAGAAAGCAGTTTCCCAGAAAGCTTCTTTACAGTTTTTCTGTGAGGATATTTTCTCTTTCACCATAGCCCTCTATGGGCTGCCAAATATCACTTTTCGTATTCCACAAGAACAGGCTTAGCGAGCGGATTCTTGAGGGGAAAGCTGTAACCCTGTGAGATGAATTCACAGAACACTAAGCAGTTTCTCGGAAAGCTTCTTTCCAGATTTCATCTGAGGATATTTCCTTTTTCACCATAGCCCTCTTTGGGCTTCGAAATATGACTTTGCAAATTCCACAAGAAATGTCTTAGCGAAAGGCTTCTTGAGGGGAAAGCTGCAAATCTGTCAGATGATTTCACAGAACACAAAGAAGTTTCTCAGAAATCTTCTTTGTGTTTGGTATCGGAGGATATTTCCTTTGGCCCCATAGTCTTCAAAGGCATCCGAAATATCTGTTCTCAGATTCCAGAGAAATAAGGATAGCAAAGAGATACACGAAACAGAAGTAACTCTGTGAGTTTAAGTCACACATCGCAAAGCAGTTTCTCAGAAAGATTTTTTCCAGTTTTTCTCTGCGGATATTTTCTTTTTCACCATAGCCCTCTATGGGCTTCCAAATAATACTTTGCGAATTCCACAAGAACAGGCTTTGAGAGCCGCTTCTTGAGGGGAAGCTGTTACTCTGTGAGATGAATTAACACAACACTTAGCAGTTTCTCAGAAAGCTTCTTTCCAGATTTCATCCTATGATATTTACTTTTCCACCATAGCCCTCTATGGGCTTCCAAATATCACTTTGCAAACTTCACAAGAACTGTCTTAGCCAAAGGCTTCTTGAGGGGAAAGCTGTAACTCTGTGGGATGATTTTACAGAACACAAAGCAGTTTCTCAGAAAGGTTCTTTCCAGTTTTTCTCTGAGGATATTTTCTTTTTCACCATAGCCCTCTATGGGCTTCCAAATATCACTTTGCCAAATCCACAAGAACAGGCTTCGCGAGCGGCTTCTTGAGGGGAAAGCTGTAACTCTGTGAGATGAATTCGCAGAACACTAAGCAGTTTCTCGGAAAGCTTGTTCCAGATTTCATCTGAGGATATTTCCTTTTTCACCAAAGCCCTCTATGGGTTTCCAAATATGACTTTGCAAATTCCACAAGAACTGTCTTATGGAAAGCCTTCTTGAAGGGAAAGCTGTAACTCTGTGAGATGATTTCACAGAACACAAAGAAGTTTCTCAGAAAGCTTCTTTCTCTTTGTTATCGGAGGATATTGCCTTTGGCCCTATAGTCTTCAAATGGATCCGAAATATCTTTTCTCAGATTCCACAGTAAAAGGTTTGCGAAGATATCCACGAAATTCAGATGTAACCCTGTGAGTGGAAGTCACACATCACAAAGCAATTTCCCAGAAAGCTTCTTTCCAGTTTTTCTCTGAGGATATTTTCTCTTTCACCATAGCCCTCTAAGGGCTTCCAAATATCACTTTGCCAATTCCACAAGAACTGTCTTAGCGAAAGGCTTCTTGAGGGGAAAGTTGTAACTCTGTGACATGATTTCACAGAACACAAAGAAGTTGCTCAGAAAGCTTCTTTCTCTTTGTTATCAGAGGATATTTCCTTTGGCCCTAAGGTCTTCAAAGGGATCCGAAATATCTGTTCTCAGATTCCACAGAAATAAGGCTAGCAAAGAGATCCACAAAATACAGATGTAACTCTGTGAGTGGAAGTCAAACATCACAGAGCAGTTTCTCAGAAAGCTTCTTTCAGATTTCATCTGAGGATATTTCCTTTTTCAACATAGCCCTCTATGGGCTTCCAAATATCACTTTGCCAATTCCACAAGAACTGTCTTAGCGAAAGGCTTCTTGAGGGGAAAGCTGTAACTCTGTGAGATGATTTCACAGAACACAAAGAAGTTTCTCAGAAAGCTTCTTTCTCTTTGTTATCGGAGGATATTTCCTTTGGCCCTATAGTCTTCAAAGGGATCCGAAACACCTGTTCTCAGATTCCACAGAAAGAAGGCTAGCAAAGAGATCCACGAAATACAGATGTATCTCTGTGAGATGAATTAACAGAACACTAAGCAATTTCTCAGAAAGCTTCTTTCCAGATTTCATCTGAGGATATTTCCTTTTTCACCATAGCCTTCTATGGGCTTCCAACTATCACTTTGCCAATTCCACAAGAAGTGTCTTAGCGAAAGGCTTCTTGAGGGGAAAGCTGTAACTCTGTGAGATGATTTCACAGAACACAAAGAAGTTTCTCAGAAAGCTTCTTTCTCTTCGTTATCGGAGGATATTTCCTTTGGCCGTATAGTCTTCAAACGGATCCGAAATATCTGTTCTCAGATTCCACAGAAATAAGGCTAGCAAAGAGATCTATGAAACGCAGATGTAACTCTGTGAGATGAATTAACAGAACACTAAGCAGTTTCTCAGAAAGCTTCTTTCCAGATTTCATCTGAGGATATTTCCTTTTTCACCATAGCCCTCTATGGGCTTCCAAATATCACTTTGCCAATTCCACAAGAACTGTCTTAGCGAAAGGCTTCTTGAGGGGAAAGCTGTAACTCTCTGAGATGATTTCACAGAACACAAAGAAGTTTCACAGAAAGCTTCTTTCTCTTTGTTATCGGAGGATATTTCCTTTGGCCCTATAGTCTTCAAAGGGATCCGAAATATCTGTTCTCAGATTCCACAGAAAGAAGGCTAGCAAAGAGATCTATGACACACAGATGTAACACTGTGAGATGAATTAGAAGAACACTAAGCAGTTTCTCAGAAAGCTTCTTTCCAGATTTCATCTGAGGATATTTCCGTTTTCACCATAGCCCTCTATGGGCTTCCAAATATCACTTTGCCAATTCCACAAGAACTGTCTTAGCGAAAGGCTTCTTGAGGGGTAAGCTGTTACTCTGTGAGATGATTTCACAGAACACAAAGAAGTTTATCAGAAAACTTCTTTGTCTTTGTTATCGGAGGATATTTCCTTTGGCCCTATGGTCTTCAAAGGGATCCGAAATATCTGTTCTCAGATTTCACAGAAAGAAGGCTAGCAAACAGATCCACGAAATACAGATGTAACTCTGTGAGATGAATTAACAGAACACTAAGCAGTTTCTCAGAAAGCTTCTTTCCAGATTTCATCTGAGGATATTTCCTTTTTAACCATAGCCCTCTACGGGCTTCCAAATATCACTTTGCCAATTCCACAAGAACTGTCTTAGCAAAAGGCTTCTTGAGGAGAAAGCTGTAACTCTGGGAGATGATTTCACAGAACACAAAGAAGTTTCTCAGAAAGAGTCTTTCTCTTTGTTATATGAGGATATTTCCTTTGGCCCTATAGTCTTCAAAGGGATCCGAAATATCTGTTCTCAGATTCCACAGAAAGAAGGCTAGCAAAGAGATCCACGAAATACAGATGTAACTCTGTGAGTGGAAGTCACACATCACAGAGCAGTTTCTCAGAAAGCTTCTTTCCAGATTTCATCTGAGGATATTTCCTTTTTCACCATAGCCCTCTATGGGCTTCCAAATATCAGTTTGCCAATTCCACAAGAACTGTCTTAGCGAAAGGCTTCTTGAGGGGAAAGCTGTAACTCTGTGAGATGATTTCACAGAACACAAAGAAGTTTCTCAGAAAGCTTCTTTCTCTTTGTTATCGGAGGATATTTCCTTTGGCCCTATAGTCTTCAAGGGGATCCGAAATATCTGTCCTCAGTTTCCACAGAAATAAGGCTAGCAAGGAGATCCACGAAATACAGATGTAACTCTGTGAGTGGAAGTCACACATCACAGAGCAGTTTCTCAGAAAGCTTCTTTCCAGATTTCATCTGAGGATATTTCCTTTTTCACCATAGCCCTCTATGGGCTTCCAAATATCACTTTGCCAATTCCACAAGAACTGTCTTAGCGAAAGGCTTCTTTAGGGGAATGCTGTAACTCTGTGAGATGATTTCACAGAACACAAAGAAGTTTCTCAGAAAGCTTCTTTCTCTTTGTTATCGGAGGATATTTCCTTTGGCCCTATAGTCTTCAAAGGGATCCGAAATATCTGTTCTCAGAATCCACAGAAATAAGGCTAGAAAAGAGATCCACGAAATACAGATGTAACTCTGTGAGATGAATTACCAGAACACCAAGCAGTTTCTCAGAAATCTTCTTTCCAGATTTCAACTGAGGATATTTCCTTTTTCATCATAGCCCTCTATGGGCTTCCAAATATCACTTTTCCAATTCCACAAGAACTGTATTAGCGAAAGGCTTCTTGAGAAGAATGCTGTAACTCTGTGAGATGATTTCACAGAACACAAAGAAGTTTCTCAGAAAGCTTCTTTTTCTTTGTTATCGGAGGATATTTCCCTTGGCTCTATAGTCTTCAAAGGGATCCGAAATATCTGTTCTCAGATTCCACAGAAATAAGGCTAGCAAAGAGATCTACGAAACACAGATGTAACCCTGTGAGATGAATTAACAGAACACTAAGCAGTTTCTCAGAAAGCTTCTTTCCAGATTTGATCTGAGGATATTTCCTTATTCACCATAGTCCTCTATGGGCTTCCAAATATCACTTTGCCAATTCCACAAGAACTGTCTTAGCGAAAGGCTTCTTGAGGGGAAAGCTGTAACTCTGGGAGATGATTTCACAGAACACAAAGAAGTTTATCAGAAAGCTTCTTTCTCTTTGTTATCGGAGGATATTTCCTTTGGCTCTATAGTCTTCAAAGGGATCCGAAATATCTGTTCTCAGATTCCACAGAAATAAGGCTAGCAAGGTGATCCACGAAATACAGATGTAACTCTGTGAGTGGAAGTCACACATCACAGAGTAGTTTCTCAGAAAGCTTCTTTCCAGATTTCATCTGAGGCTATTTCCTTTTTCACCATAGCCCTCTATGGGCTTCCAAATATCACTTTGCCACATCCACAAGAACTGTCTTAGCGAAAGGCTTCTTGAGGGGAAAGTTGTAACTCTGTGAGATGATTTCACAGAACACGAAGAAGTTTCTCAGAAAGCTTGTTTCTCTTTGTTATCGGAGGATATTTCCTTTCGCCCTATAGTCTTCAAAGGGATCCGAAATATCTGTTCTCAGATTCCACAGAAATAAGGCTAGTAAAGAGATCCACGAAATACAGATGTAACTCTGTGAGATGAATTAACAGAACACTAAGCAGTTTCTCATATATCTTCTTTCCAGATTTCATCTGAGGATATTTCCTTTTTCATCATAGCCCTCTATGGGCTTCTAAATATCACTTTGCCAATTCCACAGGAACTGTCTTTGCGAAAGTCTTCTTGAGGGGAAAGCTGTAACTCTGTGACATGATTTCACAGAACACAAAGAAGTTTCTCAGAAAGCTTCTTTCTCTTTGTTATCGGAGGATATTTCCTTTGGCCCTCTAGTCTTCAAAGGGATCCGAAATATCTGTTCTCAGATTCCACAGAAATAAGGCTAGCAAAGAGATCCAAAAAATACAGATGTAACTCTGTGAGTGGAAGTCACACATCACAGAGCAGTTTCTCAGAAAGCTTCTTTCAGATTTCATCTGAGGATATTTCCTTTTTCAACATAGCCCTCTATGGGCTTCCAAATATCACTTTGCCAATTCCACAAGAACTGTATTAGCGAAAGGCTTCTTGAGGGGAAAGCAGTAACTCTGTGAGATGATTTCACAGAACACAAAGAAGTTTCTCAGAAAGCTTCTTTCTCTTTGTTATCGGAGGATATTTCCTTTGGCCCTATAGTCTTCAAAGGGATCCGAAACATCTGTTCTCAGATTCCACAGAAAGAAGGCTAGCAAAGAGATCCACGAAATACAGATGTATCTCTGTTAGATGAATTAACAGAACACTAAGCAATTTCTCAGAAAACTTCTTTCCAGATTTCATCTGAGGATATTTCCTTTTTCACCATAGCCCTCTATGGGCTCCCAAATATCACTTTGCCAATTCCACAAGAAGTGTCTTAGCGAAAGGCTTCTTGAGGGGAAAGCTGTAACTCTGTGAGATGATTTCACAGAACACAAAGAAGTTTCTCAGAAAGCTTCTTTCTCTTTGTTATCGGAGGATATTTCCTTTGGCCCTATAGTCTTCAAAGGGATCCGAAATATCTGTTCTCAGATTCCACAGAAATAAGGCTAGCAAAGAGATCTATGAAACACAGATGTAACTCTGTGAGGTGAATTAACAGAACACTAAGCAGTTTCCCAGAAAGCTTCTTTCCAGATTTCATCTGAGGATATTTCCTTTTTCACCATAGCCCTCTATGGGCTTCCAAATATCACTTTGCCATTTCCACAAGAACTGTCTTAGCGAAAGGCTTCTTGAGGGGAAAGCTGTAACTCTCTGAGATGATTTCACAGAACACAAAGAAGTTTCACAGAAAGTTTCTTTCTCTTTGTTATCGGAGGATATTTCCTTTGGCCCTATAGTCTTCAAAGGGATCCGAAATATCTGTTCTCAGATTCCACAGAAAGAAGGCTAGCAAAGAGATCTACGACACACAGATGTAACACTGTGAGATGAATTAGAAGAACACTAAGCAGTTTCTCAGAAAGCTTCTTTCCAGGTTTCATCTGAGGATATTTCCTTTTTCACCATAGCCCTTTATGGGCTTCCAAATATCACTTTGCCAATTCCACAAGAACTGTCTTAGCGAAAGGCTTCTTGAGGGGTAAGCTGTTACTCTGTGAGATGATTTCACAGAACACAAAGAAGTTTATCAGAAAGCTTCTTTCTCTTTGTTATCGGAGGATATTTCCTTTGGCCCTATTGTCTTCAAAGGGATCCGAAATATCTGTCCTCAGATTCCACAGAAAGAAGGCTAGCAAAGAGATCCACGAAATACAGATGTAACTCTCTGAGTGGAAGTCACACATCACAGTCCAGTTTCTCAGAAATCTTCTTTACAGATTTCATCTGAGGATATTTCCTTTTTCACCATAGCCCTCTATGGGCTTCCAAATATCAGTTTGCCAATTCCACAAGAACTGTCTTAGCGAAAGGCTTCTTGAGGGGAAAGCTGTAACTCTGTGAGATGATTTCACAGAACACAAAGAAGTTTCTCAGAAAGCTTCTTTCTCTTTGTTATCGGAGGATATTTCCTTTGGCGCTATAGTCTTCAAAGGGATCCGAAATATCTGTTTTCAGATTCCACAGAAAGAAGGCTAGCAAAGAGATCCACGAAATACAGATGTAACTCTGTGAGTGGAAGTCACACATCACAGAGCAGTTTCTCAGAAAGCTTCTTTCCAGATTTCATCTGAGGATATTTCCTTTTTCACCATAGCCCTCTATGGGCTTCCAAATATCACTTTGCCAATTCCACAAGAACTGTCTTAGCGAAAGGTTTCTTGAGGGGAAAGCTGTAACTCTCTGAGATGATTTCACAGAACACAAAGAAGTTTCTCAGAAAGCTTCTTTCTCTTTGTTATCGGAGGATATTTCCTTTGGCCCTATAGTCTTCAAAGGGATCCGAAATATCTGTCCTCAGATTCCACAGAAATAAGGCTGGCAAGGAGATCCACGAAATGCAGATGTAACTCTGTGAGTGGAAGTCACACATCACAGAGCAGTTTCTCAGAAAGCTTCTTTCCAGATTTCATCTGAGGCTATTTCCTTTTTCAACATAGCCCTCTATGGGCTTCCAAATATCACTTTTCCAATTCCACAAGAACTGTCTTAGCGAAAGGCTTCTTGAGGGGAAAGCTGTAACTCTGTGAGATGATTTCACAGAACACAAAGAAGTTTCTCAGAAAGCTTCTTTCTCTTTGTTATCGGAGGATATTTCCTTTGGCCCTATAGTCTTCAAAGGGATCCGAAACATCTGTTCTCAGATTACACAGAAAGAAGGCTAGCAAAGAGATCCACGAAATACAGATGTATCTCTGTGAGATGAATTAACAGAACACTAATCAATTTCTAAGAAAACTTCTTTCCAGATTTCATCTGAGGATATTTCCTTTTTCACCATAGCCCTCTATGGGCTTCCAAATATCAGTTTGCCAATTCCACAAGAACTCTCTTAGCGAAAGGGTTCTTGGGGGGAAAGCTGTAACTCTGTGAGATGATTTCACAGAACACAAAGAAGTATATGAGAAAGCTTCTTTCGCTTTGTTATCGGAGGATATTTCCTTTGGCCCTATAGTCTTCAAAGGGATCCGAAATATCTGTTCTCAGATTCCACAGAAAGAAAGCTGGCAAAGAGATCCAAGAAATACAGATGTAACTCTGTGAGGTGAATTAACAGAACACTAAGCAGTTTCTCATAAAGCTTCTTTCCAGATTTCATCCGAGGATATTTCCTTTTTCACCATAGCCCTCTATGGGCTTCCAAATATCACTTTGCCAATTCCACAAGAACTGTCTTAGCAAAAGGCTTCTTGAGGAGAAAGCTGTAACTCTGTGAGATGATTTCACAGAACACAAAGAAGTTTCTCAGAAAGCTTCTTTGTCTTCGTTATCGGAGGATATTTCCTTTGGCCCTATAGTCTTCAAAGGATCCGAAATATCTGTTCTCAGATTCCACAGAAAGAAGGCTAGCAAAGAGATCTACGAAACACAGATGTAACTCTGTGAGATGAATTAACAGAACACTAAGCAGTTTCTCAGAAAGCTTCTTTCCAGATTTCATCTGAGGATATTTCCTTTTTCACCATAGCCCTCTATGGGCTTCCAAATATCACTTTGCCAATTCCACAAGAACTGTCTTAGCCGAAGGCTTCTTCAGGGGTAAGCTGTAACTCTGTGAGATGATTTCACAGAACACAAAGAAGTTTATCAGAAAGCTTCTTTCGCTTTGTTATCGGAGGAATTTTCCTTTGCCCCTATAGTCTTCAAAGGGATCCGAAATATCTGTTCTCAGATTCCACAGAAAGAAGGCTAGCGAAGAGATCCACGAAATACAGATGTAACACTGTGAGATGAATTAACAGAACACTAAGCAGTTTCTCAAAAAGCTTCTTTCCAGATTTCATCTGAGGATATTTCCTTTTTCACCATAGCCCTCTATGGGCTTCCAAATATCACTTTGCCAATTCCACAAGAAGTGTCTTAGCGAAAGGCTTCTTGAGGGGAAAGCTGTTAGTCTGTGAGATGATTTCACAGAACACAAAGAAGTTTCTCAGAAAGCTTCTTTCTCTTTCTTATCTGAGGATATTTCCTTTGGCCCTATAGTCTTCAAACGTATCTGAAATATCTATTCTCAGATTCCACAGAAAGAAGGCTAGCAAAGAGATCCAAGAAATACAGATGTAACTCTGTGAGTGGAATTCACACATCACAGAGCAGTTTCTCAGAAAGCTTCTTTCCAGATTTCATCTGAGGATATTTCCTTTTTCACCATTGCCCTCTATGGGCTTCCAAATATCAGTTTGCCAATTCCACAAGAACTGTCTTAGCGAAAGGATTCTTGAGGGGAAAGCTGTAACTCTGTGAGATGATTTCACAGAACACAAAGAAGTTTCTGAGAAAGCTTCTTTCTCTTTGTTATCGGAGGATATTACCTTTGGCCCTATAGTCTTCAAAGGGATCCGAAATATCTGTCCTCAAATTCCGAAGAAATAAGGCTAGCAAGGAGATCCACGAAATACAGATGTAACTCTGTGAGTGGAAGTCACACATCACAGAGCAGTTTCTCAGAAAGCTTCTTTCCAGATTTCATCTGAGGATATTTCCTTTTTCACCGTAGCCCTCTAGGGGCTTCCAAATATCACTTTGCCAATTCCACGAGAACTGTCTTAGCGAAAGGCTTCTTGAGGGGAAAGCTGTAACTCTGTGAGATGATTTCACAGAACACAAAGGAGTTTCTCAGAAAGCTTCTTTCTCTTTGTTATCGGAGGATATTTCCTTTGGCCCTATAGTCTTCAAAGGGATCCGAAATATCTGCTCTCAGATTCCACAGAAAGAAGGCTAGCAAAGAGATCAACGAAATAGAGATGTAACTCTGTGAGATGAATTAACAGAACACTAAGCAGTTTCTCAGAAAGCTTCTTTCCAGATTTCAACTGAGGATATTTCCTTTTTCACCATAGCCCCCTATGGGCTTCCAAATATCACTTTGCCAATTACACAAGAACTGTCTTAGCGAAAGGCTTCTTGAGGAGAATGCTGTAACTCTGTGAGATGATTTTACAGAACACAAAGAAGTTTCTCAGAAAGCTTCTTTCTCTTTGTTATCGGAGGATATTTCCTTTGGCCCTATAGTCTTCAAGGCGATACGAAATATCTGTTCTCAGATTCCACAGAAATAAGGTTAGCAAAGAGATCCACGAAATGCAGATGTAACTCTGTGAGTGGAAGTCACACATCACAGAGCAGTTTCTCAGAAAAGTTCTTTCCAGATTTCATCTGCGGATAGTTCCTTTTTCACCGTAGCCCTCTATGGGCTTCCAAACATCAGTTTGCCAATTCCACAAGAACTGTCTTAGCGAAAGGCTTCTTGAGGGGAAAGCTGTAACTCTGTGAGATGATTTCACAGAACACAAAGAAGTTTCTCAGAAAGCTTCTTTCTCTTTGTTATCGGAGGATATTTCCTTTGGCCCTATAGTCTTCAAAGGGATCCGAAATATGTGTCCTTAGATTGCACAGAAATAAGGCTAGCAAGGAGATCCACGAAATACAGATGTAATTCTGTGAGTGGACGTCACACATCACAGAGCAGTTTCTCAGAAAGCTTCTTTCCAGATTTCATCTGAGGATATTTCCTTTTTCACCACAGCCCTCTAGGGGCTTCCAAATATCACTTTGCCTATTCCACAAGGAGTGTCTTAGCGAAAGGCTTCTTGAGGGGAAAGCTGTAACTCTATGAGATGATTTCACAAAACACAAAGAAGTTTCTCAGAAAGCTTCTTTCTCTTTGTTATCGGAGGATATTTCCTTTGGCCCTATAGTCTTCAAAGGGATCCGAAATATCTGTTCTCAGATTCCACAGAAAGAAGGCTAGCAAAGAGATCCACGAAATACAGATGTAACTCTGTGAGATGAATTAACAGAACACTAACCAGTTTCTCAGAAAGCTTCTTTCCAGATTTCTTCTGAGGATATTTCCTTTTTCACCATAGCCCTCTATGGGCTTCCAAATATCACTTTGCCAATTCCACAAGAACTGTCTTAGCGAAAGGCTTCTTGAGGGGAAAGCTGTAACTCTGTGAGATGATTTCACAGAACACAAAGAAGTTTCTCAGAAAGCTTCTTTGTCTTTGTTATCGGAGGATATTTCCTTTGGACCTATAGTCTTCAAAGGATCCGAAATATCTGTTCTCAGATTCCACAGAAAGAAGGCTAGCAAAGAGATCTACGAAACACAGATGTAACTCTGTGAGATGAATTAACAGAACACTAAGCAGTTTCTCAGAAAGCTTCTTTCGAGATTTCATCTGAGGATATTTACTTTTTCACCGTAGCCCTCTATGGGCTTCCAAATATCACCTTGCCAACTCCGTAAGAACTGTCTTAGCGAAAGGCTTCTTGAGGGGAAAGCTGTAACTCTGTCAGATGATTTCACAGAACACAAAGAAGTTTCTCAGAAAGCTTCTTTCTCTTTGTTATCGGAGGATATTTCCTTTGCCCTATAGTCTTCAAAGGGATCCGAAATAGCTGTTCTCAGATTCCACAGAAATAAGGCTAGCAAGGAGATCCGCGAAATACAGATGTAACTCTGTGAGTGGAAGTCACACATCACAGAGCAGTTTCTCAGAAAGCTTCTTTCCAGATTCATGTGAGGATATTTCGTTTTTCACCATAGCCCTCTAGGGGCTTCCAAATATCACTTTGCCCATTCCACAAGAACTGTCTTAGCGAAAGGCTTCTTGAGGGGAAAACTGTAACTCTGTGAGATGATTTCACAGAACACAAAGAAGTTTCTCAGAAAGCTTCTTTCTCTTTGTTATCGGAGGATATTTCCTTTGGCCCTATAGTCTTCAAAGGGATCCGAAATATCTGTTCTCAGATTCCACAGAAAGAACGCTAGCAAAGATATCCACGAAATACGGATGTAACTCTGTGAGATGAATTAACAGAACACTAACCAGTTTCTCAGAAAGCTTCTTTCCAGATTTCACCTGAGGATATTTCCTTTTTCAACATAGCGCTCTATGGGCTTCCAAATATCACTTTGCCAATTCCACAAGAACTGTCTTAGCGAAAGGCTTCTTGAGGGGAAAGCTGTAACTCTGAGACATGATTTCACAGAACACAAAGAAGTTTCTCAGTAAGCTTCTTTCTCTTTGTTATGGGAGGATATTTCCTTTGGCCCAATGTCTTCAAAGGGATCCGAAATAGCTGTTCTCAGATTCCACAGAAAGAAGGCTAGCAAACAGATGTAAGAAACAGAGATGTAACTCTGTGAGATGAATTAACAGAACACTAAGCAGTTTCTCAGAAATCTTCTTTCCAGATTTCAACTGAAGATATTTCCTTTTTCACTTTAGCCCTCTATGAGCTTCCAAATATCCCTTTGCCAATTCCACAAGAACTGTCTTAGCGAAAGGCTTCTTGAGGGGAAAGCTGTAACTCTGTGAGATGATTTCACAGAACACAAAGAAGTTTCTCAGAAAGCTTCTTTCTCTTTGTTATCGGAGGATATTTCCTTTGGCCCTATAGTCTTCAAAGGGATCCGAAATATCCGTTCTCAGATTCCACAGAAAGAAGGCTAGCAAAGAGATCCACGAAATACAGATGTAACTCTGTGAGATGAATAAACAAAACACTCAGCAGTTTCTCAGAAAGCTTCTTTCCAGATTTCATCTGAGGATATTTCCTTTTTCACCTTAGCCCTCTAAGGGCTTCCGTATATCACTTTTCCAATTCCACGAGAACTGTCTTAACGAAAGGCTTCTTGAGGGGAAAGCTGTAACTCTGTGAGATGATTTCACAGAACACAAAGAAGTTTCTCAGAAAGCTTCTTTCTCTTTGTTATCGGAGGATATTTCCTTTGGCCCTATAGTCTTCAAAGGGATCCGAAATATCTGTTCTCAGATTCCACAGAAAGAACGCTAGCAAAGATATCCAGGAAATACGGATGTAACTCTGTGAGTGGAAGTCACACATCACAGAGCAGTTTCTCAGAAAGCTTCTTACCAGATTTCATCTGAGCATATTTCCTTTTTCAACATATCCCTCTAAGGGCTTCCAAATATCACTTTGCCAATTCCACAACAATTGTCTTAGCGAAAGGCTTCTTGAGGGGAAAGCTGTAACTCTGTGAGATGATTTCACAGAACACAAAGAAGTTTCTCAGAAAGCTTCTTTCTCTTTGTTATCGGAGGATATTTCCTTTGGCCATATAGTCTTCAAAGGGATCCGAAATATCTGTTCTCGGATTCCACAGAAAGAAGGCTAGCAAAGAGATCTACGAAACACAGATGTAACTCTGTGACATGAATTAACAGAATACTAAGCAGTTTCTCAGAAAGCTTCTTTCCAGATTTCATCTGAGGATATTTCCTTTTTCACCATAGCCCTCTATGGGCTTCCAAATATCACTTTGCCAATTCCACAAGAACTGTCTTAGCGAAAAGCTTCTTGAGGAGAAAGCTGTAACTCTGTGAGATGATTTCACAGAACACAAAGAAGTTTATCAGAAAGCTTCTTTCTCTTTGTTATCGGAGGATATTTCCTTTGGCCCTATAGTCTTTAAAGGGATCCGAAATATCTGTTCACAGATTCCCCAGAAATAAGGCTAGCAAAGAGATCCACGAAATACGGATGTAACTCTGTGAGTGGAAGTCACACATCACAGAGCAGTTTCTCTGAAAGCTTCTTTCCAGATTTCATCTGAGGATATTTCCTTTTTCACCATAGCCCTCTATGGGCTTCCAAATATGACTTTGCCAACTCCACAAGAACTGTCTTTGCGAAAGGCTTCTTGAGGAGAAAGCTGTAACTCTGTGAGATGATTTCACAGAACACAAAGAAGTTTCTCAGAAAGCTTCTTTCTCTTTGTTATCGGAAGATATTTCCTTTGGCCCTATAGTCTTCAAGGGATCCGAAATATCTGTTCTCAGATTCCACAGAAATAAGGCTAGCAAAGAGATCCAGGAAATACAGATGTAACTCTGTGAGTGGAAGTCACACATCACAGAGCAGTTTCTCAGAAAGCTTCTTTCCAGATTTCATCTTAGGATATTTCCTTTTTCACCGTAGCCCTCTACGGGCTTCCAAATATCACTTTGCCAATTCCACAAGAACTGTCTTCGCGAAATGCTTCTTCAGTGGAAAGCTGTAACTCTGTGAGATGATTTCACAGAACACAAAGAAGTTTCTCAGAAAGCTTCTTTCTCTTTGTTATCGGAGGATATTTCCTTTGGCCCTATAGTCTTTAAAGGGATCCGAAATATCTGTTCACAGATTCCCCAGAAATAAGGCTAGCAAAGAGATCCACGAAATACGGATGTAACTCTGTGAGTGGAAGTCACACATCACAGAGCAGTTTCTCAGAAAGCTTCTTTCCAGATTTCATTTGAGGATATTTCCTTTTTCACCATAGCCCTCTCTGGGCTTCCAAATATCACTTTGCCAACTCCACAAGAACTGTCTTAGCGAAAGGCTTCTTGAGGAGAAAGCTGTAACTCTGTGAGATGATTTCACAGAACACAAAGAAGTTTCTCAGAAAGCTTCTTTCTCTTTGTTATCGGAAGATATTTCCTTTGGCCCTATAGTCTTCAAGGGATCCGAAATATCTGTTCTCAGATTCCACAGAAATAAGGCTAGCAAAGAGATCCAGGAAATACAGATGTAACTCTGTGAGTGGAAGTCACACATCACAGAGCAGTTTCTCAGAAAGCTTCTTTCCAGATTTCATCTTAGGATATTTCCTTTTTCACCGTTGCCCTCTATGGGCTTCCAAATATCACTTTGCCAATTCCACAAGAACTGTCTTCGCGAAATGCTTCTTCAGTGGAAAGCTGTAACTCTGTGACATGATTTCACAGAACACAAAGAAGTTTCTCAGAAAGCTTCTTTCTCTTTGATATCGGAGGATATTTCCTTTGGCCCTATAGTCTTCAAAGGGATCCGAAATATCTGTTCTCAGATTCCACAGAAATAAGGCTAGCAAAGAAATCTACGAAACACAGATGTAACTCTGTGAGATGAATTAACATAACACTAAGCAGTTTCTCAGAAAGCTTCTTTCCAGATTTCATCTGAGGATATTTCCTTTTTCACCAAAGCTCTCTATGGGCTTCCAAATATTACTTTGCCAATTCCACAAGAACTGTCTTAGCGAAAGGCCTCTTGAGGGGAAAGCTGTAACTCTGTGAGATGATTTCACAGAACACAAAGAAGTTTCTCAGAAAGCTTCTTTCTCTTTGTTATCAGAGGATATTTCTTTGGCCCTATAGTCTTCAAAGGGATCCGAAATATCTGTTCTCAGATACCACAGAAAGAAGGCTAGCAAAGAGATCCACGAAACACAGATGTAACTCTGTGAGATGAAATAAAAGAACACTAAGCAGTTTCTCAGAAAGCTTCTTTCCAGATTTCATCTGAGGATATTTCCTTTTTCACCATAGCCCTCTTTGGGCTTCCAAATATCACTTTGCCAATTCCACAAGTACTGTCTTAGCGAAAAGCTTCTTGAGGAGAAAGCTGTAAATCTGTGAGATGATTTCACAGAACACAAAGAAGTTTCTCAGAAAGGTTCTTTTTCTTTGTTTTCGGAGGATATTTCCTTTGACCCTATAGTCTTTAAAGGGATCCGAAATATCTGTTCACAGATTCCCCAGAAATAAGGCTAGCAAAGAGATCCAAGAAATACGGATGTATCTCTGTGGGTGGAAGTCACACATCACAGAGCAGTTTCACAGAAAGCTTCTTTCCAGATTTCATCTGAGGATATTTCCTTTTTCACCATAGCCCTCTATGGGCTTCCAAATATCACCTTGCCAATTCCACAAGAACTGTCTTAGCGAAAGGCTTCTTGAGGGGAAAGCTGTAACTCTGTGAGATGATTTCACAGAACACAAAGAAGTTTCTCAGAAAGCTTCTTTCTCTTTGTTATCGGAGGATATTTCCTTTGGCCCTATAGTCTTCAAAGGGATCCGAAATATCTGTTCTCAGATTCCACAGAAAGAAGGCTAGCAAAGAGATCCACGAAATACAGATGTAACTCTGTGAGATGAATTAACAAACCACTAAGCACTTTCTCAGAAAGATTCTTTCCAGACTTCATCTGAGGATATTTCCTTTTTCACCATAGACCTCTATGGGCTTCCAAATATCACTTTGCAAATTCCACAAGAACTGTCTTAGCAAAAGGCTTCTAGAGGGGAAAGCTGTAACTCTGTGAGATGATTTCACAGAACACAAAGAAGTTTCTCAGAAAGCTTCTTTCTCTTTCTTATCTGAGGATATTTCCTTTGGCCCTTCAGTCTTCAAAGGGATCCGAAATATCTGTTCTCAGATTCCACAGAAAGAAGGCTAGCAAAGAGATCTACGAAACACAGATGTAACTCTGTGAGATGAATTAACAGAACACTAAGCAGTTTCTCAGAAAGCTTCTTTCGAGATTTCATCTGAGGATATTTCCTTTTTCACCATAGCCCTCTATGGGCTTCCAAATATCACTTTGCCAACTCCATAAGAACTGTCTTAGCGAAAGGCTTCTTGAGGGGAAAGCTGTAACTCTGTGAGATGATTTCACAGAACACAAAGAAGTTTCTCAGAAAGCTTCTTTCTCTTTGTTATCGGAGGATATTTCCTTTGCCCTATAGTCTTCAAAGGGATCCGAAATAGCTGTTCTCCGATTCCACAGAAATAAGGCTAGCAAGGAGATCCGCGAAATACAGATGTAACTCTGTGAGTGGAAGTCACACATCACAGAGCAGTTTCTCAGAAAGCTTCTTTCCAGATTTCATGTGAGGATATTTCCTTTTTCACCATAGCCCTCTCGGGGCTTCCAAATATCACTTTGCCTATTCCACAAGAACTGTCTTAGCGAAAGGCTTCTTGAGGGGAAAACTGTAACTCTGTGAGATGATTTCACAGAACACAAAGAAGTTTCTCAGAAAGCTTCTTTCTCTTTGTTATCGGAGGATATTTCCTTTGGCCCTATAGTCTTCAAAGGGATCCGAAATATCTGTTCTCAGATTCCACAGAAATAAGGGTAGCAAAGAGATCCACGAAATACAGACGTAACTCTGTGAGATGAATTAACAGAACACTAAGGAGTTTCTCAGAAAGCTTCTTTCCAGATTTCCTCTGAGGATATTTCCTTTTTCATCATAGCCCTCTATGGGCTTCCAAATATCACTTTGCCAATTCCACAAGAACTGTCTTAGCGAAAGACTTCTTGAGGAGAATGCTGTAACTCCGTGAGATGATTTCACAGAACACAAAGAAGTTTCTCAGAAAGCTTCTTTCTCTTTGTTATCGGAGGATATTTCCTTTGCACTATAGTCTTCAAAGGGATCCGAAATATCTGTTCTCAGATTCCACAGAAATAAGGCTAGCAAAGAGATATACGAAACACAGATGTAACTCTGTGAGATGACTTAACAGAACACTAAGCAGTTTCTCACAAAGCTTCTTTCCAGATTTCATCTGAGGATATTTCCATTTCACCATAGCCCTCTAGGGGCTTCCAAATATCACTTTGTCAATTCCACAAGAACTGTCTTAGCGAAAGGCTTCTTGAGGGGAAAGCTCTAACTCTATGAGATGATTTCACAGAACACAAAGAAGTTTCTGAGAAAGCTTCTTTCTCTTTGTTATCGGAGGATATTTCCTTTGGCCCTATAGTCTTCAAGAGGATACGAAATATCTGATCTCAGATTCCACAGAAATAAGGTTAGCAAAGAGATCCACGAAATGCAGATGTAACTCTGTGAGTGGAAGTCACACATCACAGAGCAGTTTCTCAGAAAGGTTCTTTCCAGATTTCATCTGAGGATATTTCCTTTTTCACCGTAGCCCTCTATGGGCTTCCAAATATCACTTTGCCAATTCCACAAGAACTG
Source organism: Macaca fascicularis (assembly GCF_037993035.2). NCBI lineage: Eukaryota > Metazoa > Chordata > Mammalia > Primates > Cercopithecidae > Macaca > Macaca fascicularis. The sequence goes on along the minus strand of NC_088385.1, from coordinate 45,075,017 downwards.
TCTTAGCGAAAGGCTTCTTGAGGGGAAAGCTGTAACTCTGTGAGATGATTTCACAGAACACAAAGAAGTTTCTCAGAAAGCTTCTTTCTCTTTGTTATCGGAGGATATTTCCTTTGGCCCTGTAGTCTTCAAAGGGATTCGAAATATCTGTTCTCAGATTCCACAGAAAGAAGGCTAGCAAAGAGATCTACGACACACAGATGTAACACTGTGAGATGAATTAACGGAGCACTAAGCAGTTTCTCAGAAAGCTTCTTTCCAGATTTTATCTGAGGAGATTTCCTTTTTCACCATAGCCCTCTAAGGGTTCCAAATATCACTTTGCCTATTCCACAAGAACTGTCTTAGCGAAAGGGTTCTTCAGGGTAAAGCTGTAACTCTGTGAGATGATTTCACAGAACACACAGAAGTTTCTCAGAAAGCTTCTTTCTCTTTGTTATCGGAGGATATTTCCTTTGGCCCTATAGTCTTCAAAGGGATCCAAAATATCTGTTCTCAGATTCCACAGAAAGAACGCTAGCAAAGATATCCACGAAATACGGATGTAACTCTGTGAGATGAATTAACAGAACACTAACCAGTTTCTCAGAAAGCTTCTTTCCAGATTTCACCAGAGGATATTTCCTTTTTCACCATAGCGCTCTATGGGCTTCCAAATATCACTTTGCCAATTCCACAAGAACTGTCTTAGCGAAAGGCTTCTTGAGGGGAAAGCTGTAACTCTGAGACATGATTTCACAGAACACAAAGAAGTTTCTCAGTAAGCTTCTTTCTCTTTGTTATGGGAGGATATTTCCTTTGGCCCAATGTCTTCAAAGGGATCCGAAATATCTGTTCTCAGATTCCACAGAAAGAAGGCTAGCAAAGAGATCTCAGAAACAGAGATGTAACTCTGTGAGATGAATTAACAGAACACTAAGCAGTTTCTCAGAGAGCTTCTTTCCAGATTTCAACTGAAGATATTTCCTTTTTCACTTTAGCCCTCTATGAGCTTCCAAATATCACTTTGTCAATTCCACAAGAACTGTCTTAGCGAAAGGCTTCTTGAGGGGAAAGCTGTAACTCTGTGAGATGATTTCACAGAACACAAAGAAGTTTCTCAGAAAGCTTCTTTCTCTTTGTTATCGGAGGATATTTCCTTTGGCCCTATAGTCTTCAAAGGGATCCGAAATATCCGTTCTCAGATTCCACAGAAAGAAGGCTAGCAAAGAGATCCACGAAAAACAGATGTAACTCTGTGAGATGAATAAACAAAACACTCAGCAGTTTCACAGAAAGCTTCTTTCCAGATTTCATCTGAGGATATTTCCTTTTTCACCATAGCCCTCTAGGGGCTTCCATATATTACTTTTCCAATTCCACAAGAACTGTCTTAGCGAAAGGCTTCTTGAGGGGAAAGCTGTAACTCTGTGAGATGATTTCACAGAACACAAAGAAGTTTCTCAGAAAGCTTCTTTCTCTTTATTATCGGAGGATATTTCCTTTGGCCCTATAGTCTTCAAAGGGATCCGAAATATCTGTTCTCGGATTCCACAGAAAGAAGGCTAGCAAAGAGATCCAGGAAATACGGATGTAACTCTGTGAGTGGAAGTCACACATCACAGAGCAGTTTCTCAGAAAGCTTCTTTCCAGATTTCATCTGAGCATATTTCCTTTTTCAACATATCCCTCTAAGGGCTTCCAAATATCACTTTGCCAATTCCACAACAACTGTCTTAGCGAAAGGCTTCTTGAGGGGAAAGCTGTAACTCTGTGAGATGATTTCACAGAACACAAAGAAGTTTCTCAGAAAGCTTCTTTCTTTTGTTATCGGAGGATATTTCCTTTGGCCATATAGTCTTCAAAGGGATCCGAAATATCTGTTCTCAGATAACACATAAAGAAGGCTAGCAAAGAGATCTACGAAACTCAGATGTAACTCTGTGAGATGAATTAACAGAACACTAAGCAGTTTCTCAGAAAACTTCTTTCCAGATTTCATCTGAGGATATTTCCTTTTTCACCATAGCCCTCTATGGGCTTCCAAATATCACTTTGCCAATTCCACAAGAACTGTCTTAGCCAAAGGCTTCTTGAGGGGAAAGCTGTAACTCTGTGAGGTGATTTCACAGAACACAAAGAAGTTTCTCAGAAAGCTTCTTTCTCTTTGTTATCGGAGGATATTTCTTTGGCCCTATAGTCTTCAAAGGGATCCGAAATATCTGTTCTCAGATTCCACAGAAAGAAGGCTAGCAAAGAGATCTACGAAACACAGATGTAACTCTGTGAGATGAGTTAACAGAACACTAAGCAGTTTCTCAGAAAGCTTCTTTCCAGATTTCATATGAGGATATTTCCTTTTTCACCATAGCCCTCTATGGGCTTCCAAATATCACTTTGCCAATTCCACAAGAACTGTCTTAGCGAAAAGCTTCTTGAGGAGAAAGCTGTAACTCTGTGAGATGATTTCACAGAACACAAAGAAGTTTATCAGAAAGCTTCTTTCTCTTTGTTATCGGAGGATATTTCCTTTGACCCTATAGTCTTTAAAGGGATCCGAAATATCTGTTCACATATTCCCCAGAAATAAGGCTAGCAAAGAGATCCACGAAATACGGATGTAACTCTGTGAGTGGAAGTCACACATCACAGAGCAGTTTCTCAGAAAGCTTCTTTCCAGATTTCATCTGAGGATATTTCCTTTTTCACCATAGCCCTCTATGGGCTTCCAAATATCACTTTGCCAACTCCACAAGAACTGTCTTAGCGAAAGGCTTCTTGAGGAGAATGCTGTAACTCTGTGAGATGATTTCACAGAACACAAAGAAGTTTCTCAGAAAGCTTCTTTCTCTTTGTTATCGGAAGATATTTCCTTTGGCCCTATAGTCTTCAAGGGATCCGAAATATCTGTTCTCAGATTCCACAGAAATAAGGCTAGCAAAGAGATCCAGGAAATACAGATGTAACTCTGTGAGTGGAAGTCACACATCACAGAGCAGTTTCTCAGAAAGCTTCTTTCCAGATTTCATCTGAGGATATTTCCTTTTTCACCGTAGCCCTCTATGGGCTTCCAAATATCACGCTGCCAATTCCACAAGAACTGTCTTCGCGAAATGCTTCTTCAGTGGAAAGCTGTAACTCTGTGACATGATTTCACAGATCACAAAGAAGTTTCTCAGAAAGCTTCTTTCTCTTTGATATCGGAGGATATTTCCTTTGGCCCTATAGTCTTCAAAGGGATCCGAAATATCTGTTCTCAGATTCCACAGAAATAAGGCTAGCAAAGAAATCTACGAAAGACAGATGTAACTCTGTGAGATGAATTAACATAACACTAAGCAGTTTCTCAGAAAGCTTCTTTCCAGATTTCATCTGAGGATATTTCCTTTTTCACCAAAGCTCTCTATGGGCTTCCAAATATCACTTTGCCAATTCCACAAGAACTGTCTTAGCGAAAGGCCTCTTGAGGGGAAAGCTGTAACTCTGTGAGATGATTTCACAGAACACAAAGAAGTTTCTCAGAAAGCTTCTTTCTCTTTGTTATCAGAGGATATTTCTTTGGCCCTATAGTCTTCAAAGGGATCCGAAATATCTGTTCTCAGATACCACAGAAAGAAGGCTAGCAAAGAGATCCACGAAACACAGATGTAACTCTGTGAGATGAAATAAAAGAACACTAAGCAGTTTCTCAGAAAGCTTCTTTCCAGATTTCATCTGAGGATATTTCCTTTTTCACCATAGCCCTCTATGGGCTTCCAAATATCACTTTGCCAATTCCACTAGTACTGTCTTAGCGAAAAGCTTCTTGAGGAGAAAGCTGTAAATCTGTGAGATGATTTCACAGAACACAAAGAAGTTTCTCAGAAAGGTTCTTTTTCTTTGTTTTCGGAGGATATTTCCTTTGGCCCTATAGTCTTTAAAGGGATCCGAAATATCTGTTCACAGATTCCCCAGAAATAAGGCTAGCAAAGAGATGCAAGAAATACGGATGTATCTCTGTGGGTGGAAGTCACACATCACAGAGCAGTTTCTCAGAAAGCTTCTTTCCAGATTTCATCTGAGGATATTTCCTTTTTCACCATAGCCCTCTATGGGCTTCCAAATATCACCTTGCCAATTCCACAAGAACTGTCTTAGCGAAAGGCTTCTTGAGGGGAAAGCTGTAACTCTGTGAGATGATTTCACAGAACACAAAGAAGTTTCTCAGAAAGCTTCTTTCTCTTTGTTATCGGAGGATATTTCCTTTGGCCCTATAGTCTTCAAAGGGATCCGAAATATCTGTTCTCAGATTCCACAGAAAGAAGGCTAGCAAAGAGATCCACGACATACAGATGTAACTCTGTGAGATGAATTAACAAACCACTAAGCACTTTCTCAGAAAGATTCTTTCCAGATTTCATCTGAGGATATTTCCTTTTTCACCATAGACCTCTATGGGCTTCCAAATATCACTTTGCCAATTCCACAAGAACTGTCTTAGCGAAAGGCTTCTAGAGGGGAAAGCTGTAACTCTGTGAGATGATTTCACAGAACACAAAGAAGTTTCTCAGAAAGTTTCTTTCTCTTTCTTAGCTGAGGATATTTCCTTTGGCCCTATAGTCTTCAAAGGGATCCGAAATATCTGTTCTCAGATTCCACAGAAAGAAGGCTAGCAAAGAGATCTAAGAAACAGAGATGTAACTCTGTGAGATGAATTAACAGAACACTAAGCAGTTTCTCAGAAAGCTTCTTTCCAGATTTCATCTGAGGATATTTCCTTTTCCACCATAGCCCTCTATGGGCTTCCATATATCACTTTTCCAATTCCACAAGAACTGTCTTAGCGAAAGGCTTCTTGAGGGGAAAGCTGTAACTCTGTGAGATGATTTCACAGAACACAAAGAAGTTTCTCAGAAAGCTTCTTTGTCTTTGTTTTCGGAGGATATTTCCTTTGGCCCTATAGTCTTCAAAGGATCCTAAATATCTGTTCGCAGATTCCACAGAAAGAAGGCTAGAAAAGAGATCTACGAAACACAGATGTAACTCTGTGAGATGAATTAACAGAACACTAAGCAGTTTCTCAGAAAGCTTCTTTCGAGATTTCATCTGAGGATATTTCCTTTTTCACCATAGCCCTCTATGGGCTTCCAAATATCACTTTGCCAACTCCATAAGAACTGTCTTAGCGAAAGGCTTCTTGAGGAAAAAGCTGTAACTCTGTGAGATAATTTCACAGAACACAAAGAAGTTTCTCAGAAAGCTTCTTTCTCTTTGTTATCGGAGGATATTTCCTTTGCCCTATAGTCTTCAAAGGGATCCGAAATAGCTGTTCTCAGATTCCACAGAAATAAGGCTAGCAAGGAGATCCGCGAAATACAGATGTAACTCTGTGAGTGGAAGTCACACATCACAGAGCAGTTTCTCAGAAAGCTTCTTTCCAGATTTCATGTGAGGATATTTCCTTTTTCACCATAGCCCTCTAGGGGCTTCCAAATATCACTTTGCCTATTCCACAAGAACTGCCTTAGCGAAAGGCTTCTTGAGGGGAAAACTGTAACTCTCTGAGATGATTTCACAGAACACAAAGAAGTTTCTCCGAAAGCTTCTTTCTCTTTGTTATGGGAGGATATTTCGTTTGGCCCTATAGTCTTCAAAGGGATCCGAAATATCTGTTCTCAGATTCCACAGAAATAAGGGTAGCAAAGAGATCCACGAAATACAGACGTAACTCTGTGAGATGAATTAACAGAACACTAAGCAGTTTCTCAGAAAGCTTCTTTCCAGATTTCATCTGAGGATATTTCCTTTTTCATCATAGCCCTCTATGGGCTTCCAAATATCACTTTGCCAATTCCACAAGAACTGTCTTAGCGAAAGACTTCTTGAGGAGAATGCTGTTACTCTGTGAGATGATTTCACAGAACACAAAGAAGTTTCTCAGAAAGCTTCTTTCTCTTTGTTATCGGAGGATATTTCCTTTGGCACTATAGTCTTCAAAGGGATCCGAAATATCTGTTCTCAGATTCCACAGAAATAAGACTAGCAAAGAGATATACGAAACACAGATGTAACTCTGTGAGATGAATTAACAGAACACTAAGCAGTTTCTCACAAAGCTTCTTTCCAGATTTCATCTGAGGATATTTCCTTTTTCACCATAGCCCTCTAGGGGCTTCCAAATATCACTTTGTCAATTCCACAAGAACTGTCTTAGCGAAAGGCTTCTTGAGGGGAAAGCTCTAACTCTATGAGATGATTTCACAGAACACAAAGAAGTTTCTGAGAAAGCTTCTTTCTCTTTGTTATCGGAGGATATTTCCTTTGGCCCTATAGTCTTCAAGAGGATACGAAATATCTGATCTCAGATTCCACAGAAATAAGGTTAGCAAAGAGATCCACGAAATGCAGATGTAACTCTGTGAGTGGAAGTCACACATCACAGAGCAGTTTCTCAGAAAGGTTCTCTCCAGATTTCATCTGAGGATATTTCCTTTTTCACCGTAGCCCTCTATGGGCTTCCAAATATCACTTTGCCAATTCCACAAGAACTGTCTTAGCGAAAGGCTTCTTGAGGGGAAAGCTGTAACTCTGTGAGATGATTTCACAGAACACAAAGAAGTTTCTCAGAAAGCTTCTTTCTCTTTGTTATCGGAGGATATTTCCTTTGGCCCTGTAGTCTTCAAAGGGATCCGAAATATCTGTTCTCAGATTCCACAGAAAGAAGGCTAGCAACGAGATCTACGACACACAGATGTAACACTGTGAGATGAATTAACGGAACACTAAGCAGTTTCTCAGAAAGCTTCTTTCCAGATTTCATCTGAGGATATTTCCTTTTTCACCATAGCGCTCTATGGGCTTCCAAATATCACTTTGCCAATTCCACAAGAACTGTCTTAGCGAAAGGCTTCTTGAGGGGAAAGCTGTAACTCTGAGACATGATTTCACAGAACACAAAGAAGTTTCTCAGAAAGCTTCTTTCTCTTTGTTATGGGAGGATATTTCCTTTGGCCCAATGTCTTCAAAGGGATCCGAAATATCTGTTCTCAGATTCCACAGAAAGAAGGCGAGCAAAGAGATCTACGAAACACAGATGTAACTCTGTGAGATGAATTAACAGAACACTAAGCAGTTTCTCAGAAAGCTTCTTTCCAGATTTCATATGAGGATATTTCCTTTTTCACCATAGCCCTCTATGGGCTTCCAAATATCACTTTGCCAATTCCACAAGAACTGTCTTAGCGAAAAGCTTCTTGAGGAGAAAGCTGTAACTCTGTGAGATGATTTCACAGAACACAAAGAAGTTTATCAGAAAGCTTCTTTCTCTTTGTTATCGGAGGATATTTCCTTTGGCCCTATAGTCTTTAAAGGGATCCGAAATATCTGTTCACAGATTCCCCAGAAATAAGGCTAGCAAAGAGATCCACGAAATACGGATGTAACTCTGTGCGTGGAAGTCACACATCACAGAGCAGTTTCTCAGAAAGCTTCTTTCCAGATTTCATCTGAGGATATTTCCTTTTTCACCGTAGCTCTCTATGGGCTTCCAAATATCACTTTGCCAATTCCACAAGAACTGTCTTCGCGAAATGCTTCTTCAGTGGAATGCTGTAACTCTGTGACATGATTTCACAGAACACAAAGAAGTTTCTCAGAAAGCTTCTTTCTCTTTGATATCGGAGGATATTTCCTTTGGCCCTATAGTCTTCAAAGGGATCCGAAATATCTGTTCTCAGATTACACAGAAATAAGGCTAGCAAAGAAATCTACGAAACACAGATGTAACTCTGTGAGATGAATTAACATAACACTAAGCAGTTTCTCAGAAAGCTTCTTTCCAGATTTCATCTGAGGATATTTCCTTTTTCACCAAAGCTCTGTATGGGCTTCCAAATATCACTTTGCCAATTCCACAAGAACTGTCTTAGCGAAAGGCCTGTTGAGGGGAAAGCTGTAACTCTGTGAGATGATTTCACAGAACACAAAGAAGTTTCTCAGAAAGCTTCTTTCTCTTTGTTATCAGAGGATATTTCTTTGGCCCTATAGGCTTCAAAGGGATCCGAAATATCTGTTCTCAGATACCACAGAAAGAAGGCTAGCAAAGAGATCCACGAAACACAGATGTAACACTGTGAGATGAAATAAAAGAACACTAAGCAGTTTCTCAGAAAGCTTCTTTCCAGATTTCATCTGAGGATATTTCCTTTTTCACCATAGCCCTATATGGGCTTCCAAATATCACTTTGCCAATTCCACAAGTACTGTCTTAGCGAAAAGCTTCTAGAGGAGAAAGCTGTAAATCTGTGAGATGATTTCACAGAACACAAAGAAGTTTCTCAGAAAGGTTCTTTTTCTTTGTTTTCGGAGGATATTTCCTTTGGCCCTATAGTCTTTAAAGGGATCCGAAATATCTGTTCACAGATTCCCCAGAAATAAGGCTAGCAAAGAGATCCAAGAAATACGGATGTATCTCTGTGGGTGGAAGTCACACATCACAGAGCAGTTTCTCAGAAAGCTTCTTTCCAGATTTCATCTGAGGATATTTCCTTTTTCACCATAGACCTCTATGGGCTTCCAAATATCACTTTGCCAATTCCACAAGAATTGTCTTAGCGAAAGGCGTCTAGAGGGGAAAGCTGTAACTCTGTGAGATGATTTCACAGAACACAAAGAAGTTTCTCAGAAAGCTTCTTTCTCTTTCTTATCTGAGGATATTTCCTTTGGCCCTATAGTCTACAAAGGGATCCGAAATATCTGTTCTCAGATTCCACAGAAATAAGGCTAGCAAAGAGATCTACGAAACACAGATGTAACACTGTGAGATCATTTAACAGAACACTAAGCAGTTTCTCAGAATACTTCTTTCCAGATTTCATCTGAGGATATTTCCTTTTTCACCATAGTCCTCTAAGGGCTTCCAAATATCACTTTGCCAATTCCACAAGAACTGTCTTAGCGAAAGGCTTCTTGAGGGAAAAGCTGTAACTCTGTGAGATGATTTCACAGAACACAAAGAAGTTTCTCAGAAAGCTTCTTTCTCTTTGTTATCGGAGGATATTTCCTTTGGCCTTATAGTCTTCAAAGGCATCCGAAATATCTGTTCTCAGATTCCACAGAAAGAAGGCTAGCAAAGAGATCCACGAAATACAGATGTAACTCTGTGAGATGAATTAACAGAACACTAAGCAGTTTCTCAGAAAGCTTCTTTCCAGATTTCATCTAAGGATATTTCCTTTTTCACCATAGCCCTCTATGGGCTTCCAAATATCACTTTGCCAATTCCGCAAGAACTGTATTAGCGAAAGGCTTCTTGAGGGGAAAGCTGTAACTCTGTGAGATGATTTCACAGAACACAAAGAAGTTTCTCAGAAAGCTTCTTTCTCTTTGTTATCGGAGGATATTTCCTTTGGCCCTATAGTCTTCAAAGGGATCCGAAATATCTGTCCTCAGATTCCACAGAAATAAGGCTAGCAAGGAGATCCACGAAATACAGATGTAACTCTGTGAGTGGAAGTCACACATCACAGAGCAGTTTCTCAGAAAGCTTCTTTCCAGATTTCATCTGAGGATGTTTCCTTTTTCACCATAGCCCTCTATGGGCTTCCAAATATCACTTTGCCAATTCTACAAGAACTGTCTTAGCGAAAAGCCTCTTTAGGGGAAAGCTGTAACTCTCTGAGATGATTTCACAAAACACAAAGAAGTTTCTCAGAAAGCTTCTTTCTCATTGTTATCAGAGGATATTTCCTTTGGCCCTATAGTCTTCAAAGGGATCCGAAATATCTGTTCTCAGATTCCACAGAAATAAGGCTAGCAAAGAGATCCACGAAATACAGATGTAACTCTGTGAGTGGAAGTCACACATAACAGAGAAGTTTCTCAGAAATCTTCTTTCCAGATTTCATCTGAGGATATTTCCTTTTTCACCCTAGCCCTCTATGGGCTTCCAAATATCACTTTGCCAATTCCACAAGAACTGTCTTAGCGAAAGGCTTCTTGAGGGGAAAGCTGTAACTCTGTGAGATGATTTCACAGAACACAAAGAAGTTTCTCAGAAAGCTTCTTTCTCTTTGTTATCGGAGGATATTTCCTTTGGCCCTATAGTCTTCAAAGGGATCCGAAATATCTGTTCTCAGATTCCACAGAAATATGGCTAGCAAAGAGATCCACGAAATACATATGTAACTCTGTGAGATGAATTAACAGAACACTAAGCAGTTTCTCAGAAAGCTTCTTTCCAGATTTCATCTGAGGATATTTCCTTTTTCACCATAGACCTCTATGGGCTTCCAAATATCACCTTGCCAATTCCACAAGAACTGTCTTAGCGAAAGGCTTCTTGAGGGGAAAGCTGTAACTCTGTGAGATGATTTCACAGAACACAAAGAAGTTTCTCAGAAAGCTTCTTTCTCTTTGTTATCGGAGGATATTTCCTTTGGCCCTATAGTCTTCAAAGGGATCCGAAATATCTGTTCTCAGATTCCACAGAAATAAGGCTAGCAAAGGGATCTACGAAACACAGATGTAACTCTCTGAGATCAATTAACAGAACACTAAGCAGTTTCTCAGAAAGCTTCTTTCCAGATTTCATCTGAGGATATTTCCTTTTTCACCATAGTCCTCTATGGGCTTCCAAATATCACTTTGCCAATTCCACAAGAACTGTATTAGCGAAAGGCTTCTTGAGGGAAAAGCTGTAACTCTGTGAGATGATTTCACAGAACACAAAGAAGTTTCTCAGAAAGCTTCTTTCTCTTTGTTATCGGAGGATATTTCCTTTGGCCTTATAGTCTTCAAAGGGATCCGAAATATCTGTTCTCAGATTCCACAGAAAGAAGGCTAGCAAAGAGATCCACGAAATACAGATGTAACTTTGTGAGATGAATTAACAGAACACTAAACAGTTTCTCTAAAAGCTTCTTTCCAGATTTCATCTGAGGATATTTCGTTTTATACCATAGCCCTCTATGGGCTTCCAAATATCACTTTGCCAATTCCACAAGAACTGTCTTAGCCAAAGGCTTCTTGAGCGGAAAGCTGAAACTCTGTGAGATGATTTCACAGAACACAAAGATGTTTCCCAGAAAGCTTCTTTCTCTTTGTTATCGGAGGATATTTCCTTTGGCCCTATAGTCTTCAAAGGGATCCGAAATATCTGTTCTCAGATTCCACAGAAATATGGCTAGCAAGGAGATCCACGAAATACAGATGTAACTCTGTGAAGTGAATTAACAGAACACTATGCAGTTTCTCAGAAAGCTTCTTTCCAGATTTCATCTGAGGATATTTCCTTTTTCACCCTAGCCCTCTATGGGCGTCCTAATATCACTTTGCCAATTATACAAGAACTGTCTTAGCGAAAGGCTTCTTGAGGGGAAAGCTGTAACTCTGTGAGATGATTTCACAGAACACAAAGAAGTTTCTCAGAAAGCTTCTTTCTCTTTGTTATCGGAGGATATTTCCTTTAGCCCTAAGGTCTTCAAAGGGATCCGAAATATCTGTTCTCAGATTCCATAGAAATAAGGCTAGCAAAGAGATCCACGAAATACGGATGTAACTCTGTGAGTAGAAGTCACACATCACAGAGCAGTTTCTCAGAAAGCTTCTTTCCAGATTTCATCTGAGGATATTTCCTTTTTCACCCTAGCCCTCTATGGGCTTCCAAATATCACTTTGCCAATTCTACAAGAACTGTCTTAGCGAAAGGCTTCTTGAGGGGAAAGCTGTAACTCTGTGAGATGATTTCACAGAACACAAAGAAGTTTCTCAGAAAGCTTCTTTCTCTTTGTTATCGGAGGATATTTCCTTTGGACCTATAGTCTTCAAAGGGATCCGAAATATCTGTTCTCAGATTCCACAGAAAGAAGGCTAACAATGAGATCTACGAAACACAGATGTAACTCTGTGAGATGAATTAACAGAATACTAAGCAGTTTCTCAGAAAGCTTCTTTCCAGATTTCATCTGAGGATATTTCCTTTTTCACCATAGCGCTCTATGGGCTTCCAAATATCACTTTGCCAATTCCACAAGAACTGTCCTAGCGAAAGGCTTCTTGAAGGGAAAGCTGTAACTCTGTGAGATGATTTCACAGAACACAAAGAAGTTTCTCAGAAAGCTTCTTTCTCTTTGTTATCAGAGGATATTTCCTTTGGCCCTATAGTCTACAAAGGGATCCGAAATATCTGTTCTCAGATTCCACAGAAATAAGGCTAGCAAAGTGATCCACGAAATACAGATGTAACTCTGTGAGTGGAAGTCACACATCACAGAGAAGTTTCTCAGAAAGCTTCTTTCCAGATTTCATCTGAGGATATTTCCTTTTTCACCATAGCCCTCTATGGGCTTCCTAATATCAATTTGCCAATTCCACAAGAACTGTATTAGCGAAAGGCTTCTTGAGGGGAAAGCTGTAACTCTGTGAGAGGATTTCACAGAACACAAAGAAGTTTATCAGAAAACTTCTTTCTCTTTGTTATCGGAGGATATTTCGTTTGGCCCTATAGTCTTCAAAGGGATCCGAAATATCTGTTCTCAGATTCCACAGAAATAAGGCTAGCAAAGAGATCCACGAAATACAGATGTAACTCTGTGAGATGAATTAAAAGAACACTAAGCAGTTTCTCAGAAAGCTTCTTTCCAGATTTCATCTGAGGATATTTCCTTTTTCACCATAGCCCTCTATGTGCTTCCAAATATCACTTTGCCAATTCCACAAGAACTTTCTCAGCGAAAGGTTTCTTGAGGGGAAAGCTGTAACTCTGTGAGATGATTTCACAGAACACAAAGAAGTTTCTCAGAAAGCTTCTTTCGAGATTTCATCTGAGGATATTTCCTTTTTCACCATAGCCCTCTATGGGCTTCCAAATATCACTTTGCCAACTCCATAAGAACTGTCTTAGCGAAAGGCTTCTTGAGGAAAAAGCTGTAACTCTGTGAGATAATTTCACAGAACACAAAGAAGTTTCTCAGAAAGCTTCTTTCTCTTTGTTATCGGAGGATATTTCCTTTGCCCTATAGTCTTCAAAGGGATCCAAAATAGCTGTTCTCAGATTCCACAGAAATAAGGCTAGCAAGGAGATCCGCGAAATACAGATGTAACTCTGTGAGTGGAAGTCACACATCACAGAGCAGTTTCTCAGAAAGCTTCTTTCCAGATTTCATGTGAGGATATTTCCTTTTTCACCATAGCCCTCTAGGGGCTTCCAAATATCACTTTGCCTATTCCACAAGAACTGCCTTAGCGAAAGGCTTCTTGAGGGGAAAACTGTAACTCTCTGAGATGATTTCACAGAACACAAAGAAGTTTCTCCGAAAGCTTCTTTCTCTTTGTTATGGGAGGATATTTCGTTTGGCCCTATAGTCTTCAAAGGGATCCGAAATATCTGTTCTCAGATTCCACAGAAATAAGGGTAGCAAAGAGATCCACGAAATACAGACGTAACTCTGTGAGATGAATTAACAGAACACTAAGCAGTTTCTCAGAAAGCTTCTTTCCAGATTTCATCTGAGGATATTTCCTTTTTCATCATAGCCCTCTATGGGCTTCCAAATAGCACTTTGCCAATTCCACAAGAACTGTCTTAGCGAAAGACTTCTTGAGGAGAATGCTGTTACTCTGTGAGATGATTTCACAGAACACAAAGAAGTTTCTCAGAAAGCTTCTTTCTCTTTGTTATCGGAGGATATTTCCTTTGGCACTATAGTCTTCAAAGGGATCCGAAATATCTGTTCTCAGATTCCACAGAAATAAGACTAGCAAAGAGATATACGAAACACAGATGTAACTCTGTGAGATGAATTAACAGAACACTAAGCAGTTTCTCACAAAGCTTCTTTCCAGATTTCATCTGAGGATATTTCCTTTTTCACCATAGCCCTCTAGGGGCTTCCAAATATCACTTTGTCAATTCCACAAGAACTGTCTTAGCGAAAGGCTTCTTGAGGGGAAAGCTCTAACTCTATGAGATGATTTCACAGAACACAAAGAAGTTTCTGAGAAAGCTTCTTTCTCTTTGTTATCGGAGGATATTTCCTTTGGCCCTATAGTCTTCAAGAGGATACGAAATATCTGATCTCAGATTCCACAGAAATAAGGTTAGCAAAGAGATCCACGAAATGCAGATGTAACTCTGTGAGTGGAAGTCACACATCACAGAGCAGTTTCTCAGAAAGGTTCTCTCCAGATTTCATCTGAGGATATTTCCTTTTTCACCGTAGCCCTCTATGGGCTTCCAAATATCACTTTGCCAATTCCACAAGAACTGTCTTAGCGAAAGGCTTCTTGAGGGGAAAGCTGTAACTCTGTGAGATGATTTCACAGAACACAAAGAAGTTTCTCAGAAAGCTTCTTTCTCTTTGTTATCGGAGGATATTTCCTTTGGCCCTGTAGTCTTCAAAGGGATCCGAAATATCTGTTCTCAGATTCCACAGAAACAAGGCTAGCAACGAGATCTACGACACACAGATGTAACACTGTGAGATGAATTAACGGAACACTAAGCAGTTTCTCAGAAAGCTTCTTTCCAGATTTCATCTGAGGATATTTCCTTTTTCACCATAGCGCTCTATGGGCTTCCAAATATCACTTTGCCAATTCCACAAGAACTGTCTTAGCGAAAGGCTTCTTGAGGGGAAAGCTGTAACTCTGAGACATGATTTCACAGAACACAAAGAAGTTTCTCAGTAAGCTTCTTTCTCTTTGTTATGGGAGGATATTTCCTTTGGCCCAATGTCTTCAAAGGGATCCGAAATATCTGTTCTCAGATTCCACAGAAAGAAGGCGAGCAAAGAGATCTACGAAACACAGATGTAACTCTGTGAGATGAATTAACAGAACACTAAGCAGTTTCTCAGAAAGCTTCTTTCCAGATTTCATATGAGGATATTTCCTTTTTCACCATAGCCCTCTATGGGCTTCCAAATATCACTTTGCCAATTCCACAAGAACTGTCTTAGCGAAAAGCTTCTTGAGGAGAAAGCTGTAACTCTGTGAGATGATTTCACAGAACACAAAGAAGTTTATCAGAAAGCTTCTTTCTCTTTGTTATCGGAGGATATTTCCTTTGGCCCTATAGTCTTTAAAGGGATCCGAAATATCTGTTCACAGTTTCCCCAGAAATAAGGCTAGCAAAGAGATCCACGAAATACGGATGTAACTCTGTGAGTGGAAGTCACACATCACAGAGCAGTTTCTCAGAAAGCTTCTTTCCAGATTTCATCTGAGGATATTTCCTTTTTCACCGTAGCTCTCTATGGGCTTCCAAATATCACTTTGCCAATTCCACAAGAACTGTCTTCGCGAAATGCTTCTTCAGTGGAAAGCTGTAACTCTGTGACATGATTTCACAGAACACAAAGAAGTTTCTCAGAAAGCTTCTTTCTCTTTGATATCGGAGGATATTTCCTTTGGCCCTATAGTCTTCAAAGGGATCCGAAATATCTGTTCTCAGATTACACAGAAATAAGGCTAGCAAAGAAATCTACGAAACACAGATGTAACTCTGTGAGATGAATTAACATAACACTAAGCAGTTTCTCAGAAAGCTTCTTTCCAGATTTCATCTGAGGATATTTCCTTTTTCACCAAAGCTCTGTATGGGCTTCCAAATATCACTTTGCCAATTCCACAAGAACTGTCTTAGCGAAAGGCCTCTTGAGGGGAAAGCTGTAACTCTGTGAGATGATTTCACAGAACACAAAGAAGTTTCTCAGAAAGCTTCTTTCTCTTTGTTATCAGAGGATATTTCTTTGGCCCTATAGTCTTCAAAGGGATCCGAAATATCTGTTCTCAGATACCACAGAAAGAAGGCTAGCAAAGAGATCCACGAAACACAGATGTAACACTGTGAGATGAAATAAAAGAACACTAAGCAGTTTCTCAGAAAGCTTCTTTCCAGATTTCATCTGAGGATATTTCCTTTTTCACCATAGCCCTCTATGGGCTTCCAAATATCACTTTGCCAATTCCACAAGTACTGTCTTAGCGAAAAGCTTCTAGAGGAGAAAGCTGTAAATCTGTGAGATGATTTCACAGAACACAAAGAAGTTTCTCAGAAAGGTTCTTTTTCTTTGTTTTCGGAGGATATTTCCTTTGGCCCTATAGTCTTTAATGGGATCCGAAATATCTGTTCACAGATTCCCCAGAAATAAGGCTAGCAAAGAGATCCAAGAAATACGGATGTATCTCTGTGGGTGGAAGTCACACATCACAGAGCAGTTTCTCAGAAAGCTTCTTTCCAGATTTCATCTGAGGATATTTCCTTTTTCACCATAGACCTCTATGGGCTTCCAAATATCACTTTGCCAATTCCACAAGAATTGTCTTAGCGAAAGGCTTCTAGAGGGGAAAGCTGTAACTCTGTGAGATGATTTCACAGAACACAAAGAAGTTTCTCAGAAAGCTTCTTTCTCTTTCTTATCTGAGGATATTTCCTTTGGCCCTATAGTCTTCAAAGGGATCCGAAATATCTGTTCTCAGATTCCACAGAAATAAGGCTAGCAAAGAGATCTACGAAACACAGATGTAACACTGTGAGATCATTTAACAGAACACTAAGCAGTTTCTCAGAATACTTCTTTCCAGATTTCATCTGAGGATATTTCCTTTTTCACCATAGTCCTCTAAGGGCTTCCAAATATCACTTTGCCAATTCCACAAGAACTGTCTTAGCGAAAGGCTTCTTGAGGGAAAAGCTGTAACTCTGTGAGATGATTTCACAGAACACAAAGAAGTTTCTCAGAAAGCTTCTTTCTCTTTGTTATCGGAGGATATTTCCTTTGGCCTTATAGTCTTCAAAGGCATCCGAAATATCTGTTCTCAGATTCCACAGAAAGAAGGCTAGCAAAGAGATCCACGAAATACAGATGTAACTCTGTGAGATGAATTAACAGAACACTAAGCAGTTTCTCAGAAAGCTTCTTTCTAGATTTCATCTAAGGATATTTCCTTTTTCACCATAGCCCTCTATGGGCTTCCAAATATCACTTTGCCAATTCCGCAAGAACTGTATTAGCGAAAGGCTTCTTGAGGGGAAAGCTGTAACTCTGTGAGATGATTTCACAGAACACAAAGAAGTTTCTCAGAAAGCTTCTTTCTCTTTGTTATCGGAGGATATTTCCTTTGGCCCTATAGTCTTCAAAGGGATCCGAAATATCTGTCCTCAGATTCCACAGAAATAAGGCTAGCAAGGAGATCCACGAAATACAGATGTAACTCTGTGAGTGGAAGTCACACATCACAGAGCAGTTTCTCAGAAAGCTTCTTTCCAGATTTCATCTGAGGATGTTTCCTTTTTCACCATAGCCCTCTATGGGCTTCCAAATATCACTTTGCCAATTCTACAAGAACTGTCTTAGCGAAAAGCCTCTTTAGGGGAAAGCTGTAACTCTCTGAGATGATTTCACAAAACACAAAGAAGTTTCTCAGAAAGCTTCTTTCTCATTGTTATCAGAGGATATTTCCTTTGGCCCTATAGTCTTCAAAGGGATCCGAAATATCTGTTCTCAGATTCCACAGAAATAAGGCTAGCAAAGAGATCCACGAAATACAGATGTAACTCTGTGAGTGGAAGTCACACATAACAGAGAAGTTTCTCAGAAATCTTCTTTCCAGATTTCATCTGAGGATATTTCCTTTTTCACCCTAGCCCTCTATGGGCTTCCAAATATCACTTTGCCAATTCCACAAGAACTGTCTTAGCGAAAGGCTTCTTGAGGGGAAAGCTGTAACTCTGTGAGATGATTTCACAGAACACAAAGAAGTTTCTCAGAAAGCTTCTTTCTCTTTGTTATCGGAGGATATTTCCTTTGGCCCTATAGTCTTCAAAGGGATCCGAAATATCTGTTCTCAGATTCCACAGAAATATGGCTAGCAAAGAGATCCACGAAATACATATGTAACTCTGTGAGATGAATTAACAGAACACTAAGCAGTTTCTCAGAAAGCTTCTTTCCAGATTTCATCTGAGGATATTTCCTTTTTCACCATAGACCTCTATGGGCTTCCAAATATCACCTTGCCAATTCCACAAGAACTGTCTTAGCGAAAGGCTTCTTGAGGGGAAAGCTGTAACTCTGTGAGATGATTTCACAGAACACAAAGAAGTTTCTCAGAAAGCTTCTTTCTCTTTGTTATCTGAGGATATTTCCTTTGGCCCTATAGTCTTCAAAGGGATCCGAAATATCTGTTCTCAGATTCCACAGAAATAAGGCTAGCAAAGGGATCTACGAAACACAGATGTAACTCTCTGAGATCAATTAACAGAACACTAAGCAGTTTCTCAGAAAGCTTCTTTCCAGATTTCATCTGAGGATATTTCCTTTTTCACCATAGTCCTCTATGGGCTTCCAAATATCACTTTGCCAATTCCACAAGAACTGTATTAGCGAAAGGCTTCTTGAGGGAAAAGCTGTAACTCTGTGAGATGATTTCACAGAACACAAAGAAGTTTCTCAGAAAGCTTCTTTCTCTTTGTTATCGGAGGATATTTCCTTTGGCCCTATAGTCTTCAAAGGGATCCGAAATATCTGTACTCAGATTCCACAGAAATAATGCTAGCAAGGAGATCCACGAAATACAGATGTAACTCTGTGAGTGGAAGTCACACATCACAGAGCAGTTTCTCAGAAAGCTTCTTTCCAGATTTCATCTGAGGATGTTTCCTTTTTCACCATAGCCCTCTATGGGCTTCCAAATATCACTTTGCCAATTCTACAAGAACTGTCTTAGCGAAAAGCCTCTTTAGGGGAAAGCTGTAACTCTCTGAGATGATTTCACAAAACACAAAGAAGTTTCTCAGAAAGCTTCTTTCTCATTGTTATCAGAGGATATTTCCTTTGGCCCTATAGTCTTCAAAGGGATCCGAAATATCTGTTCTCAGATTCCACAGAAATAAGGCTAGCAAAGAGATCCACGAAATACAGATGTAACTCTGTGAGTGGAAGTCACACATAACAGAGAAGTTTCTCAGAAATCTTCTTTCCAGATTTCATCTGAGGATATTTCCTTTTTCACCCTAGCCCTCTATGGGCTTCCAAATATCACTTTGCCAATTCCACAAGAACTGTCTTAGCGAAAGGCTTCTTGAGGGGAAAGCTGTAACTCTGTGAGATGATTTCACAGAACACAAAGAAGTTTCTCAGAAAGCTTCTTTCTCTTTGTTATCGGAGGATATTTCCTTTGGCCCTATAGTCTTCAAAGGGATCCGAAATATCTGTTCTCAGATTCCACAGAAATATGGCTAGCAAAGAGATCCACGAAATACATATGTAACTCTGTGAGATGAATTAACAGAACACTAAGCAGTTTCTCAGAAAGCTTCTTTCCAGATTTCATCTGAGGATATTTCCTTTTTCACCATAGACCTCTATGGGCTTCCAAATATCACCTTGCCAATTCCACAAGAACTGTCTTAGCGAAAGGCTTCTTGAGGGGAAAGCTGTAACTCTGTGAGATGATTTCACAGAACACAAAGAAGTTTCTCAGAAAGCTTCTTTCTCTTTGTTATCTGAGGATATTTCCTTTGGCCCTATAGTCTTCAAAGGGATCCGAAATATCTGTTCTCAGATTCCACAGAAATAAGGCTAGCAAAGGGATCTACGAAACACAGATGTAACTCTCTGAGATCAATTAACAGAACACTAAGCAGTTTCTCAGAAAGCTTCTTTCCAGATTTCATCTGAGGATATTTCCTTTTTCACCATAGTCCTCTATGGGCTTCCAAATATCACTTTGCCAATTCCACAAGAACTGTATTAGCGAAAGGCTTCTTGAGGGAAAAGCTGTAACTCTGTGAGATGATTTCACAGAACACAAAGAAGTTTCTCAGAAAGCTTCTTTCTCTTTGTTATCGGAGGATATTTCCTTTGGCCTTATAGTCTTCAAAGGGATCCGAAATATCTGTTCTCAGATTCCACAGAAAGAAGGCTAGCAAAGAGATCCACGAAATACAGATGTAACTTTGTGAGATGAATTAACAGAACACTAAACAGTTTCTCTAAAAGCTTCTTTCCAGATTTCATCTGAGGATATTTCGTTTTATACCATAGCCCTCTATGGGCTTCCAAATATCACTTTGCCAATTCCACAAGAACTGTCTTAGCCAAAGGCTTCTTGAGCGGAAAGCTGAAACTCTGTGAGATGATTTCACAGAACACAAAGATGTTTCCCAGAAAGCTTCTTTCTCTTTGTTATCGGAGGATATTTCCTTTGGCCCTATAGTCTTCAAAGGGATCCGAAATATCTGTTCTCAGATTCCACAGAAATATGGCTAGCAAGGAGATCCACGAAATACAGATGTAACTCTGTGAAGTGAATTAACAGAACACTATGCAGTTTCTCAGAAAGCTTCTTTCCAGATTTCATCTGAGGATATTTCCTTTTTCACCCTAGCCCTCTATGGGCGTCCTAATATCACTTTGCCAATTATACAAGAACTGTCTTAGCGAAAGGCTTCTTGAGGGGAAAGCTGTAACTCTGTGAGATGATTTCACAGAACACAAAGAAGTTTCTCAGAAAGCTTCTTTCTCTTTGTTATCGGAGGATTTTTCCTTTAGCCCTAAGGTCTTCAAAGGGATCCGAAATATCTGTTCTCAGATTCCATAGAAATAAGGCTAGCAAAGAGATCCACGAAATACGGATGTAACTCTGTGAGTAGAAGTCACACATCACAGAGCAGTTTCTCAGAAAGCTTCTTTCCAGATTTCATCTGAGGATATTTCCTTTTTCACCCTAGCCCTCTATGGGCTTCCAAATATCACTTTGCCAATTCTACAAGAACTGTCTAAGCGAAAGGCTTCTTGAGGGGAAAGCTGTAACTCTGTGAGATGATTTCACAGAACACAAAGAAGTTTCTCAGAAAGCTTCTTTCTCTTTGTTATCGGAGGATATTTCCTTTGGCCCTATAGTCTTCAAAGGGATCCGAAATATCTGTTCTCAGATTCCACAGAAATAAGGCTAGCAAAGTGATCCACGAAATACAGATGTAACTCTGTGAGTGGAAGTCACACATCACAGAGAATTTTCTCAGAAAGCTTCTTTCCAGATTTCATCTGAGGATATTTCCTTTTTCACCATAGCCCTCTGGGCTTCCTAATATCAATTTGCCAATTCCACAAGAACTGTATTAGCGAAAGGCTTCTTGAGGGGAAAGCTGTAACTCTGTGAGAGGATTTCACAGAACACAAAGAAGTTTATCAGAAAACTTCTTTCTCTTTGTTATCGGAGGATATTTCCTTTGGCCCTATAGTCTTCAAAGGGATCCGAAATATCTGTTCTCAGATTCCACAGAAATAAGGCTAGCAAAGAGATCCACGACATACAGATGTAACTCTGTGAGATGAATTAAAAGAACACTAAGCAGTTTCTCAGAAAGCTTCTTTCCAGATTTCATCTGAGGATATTTCCTTTTTCACCATAGCCCTCTATGTGCTTCCAAATATCACTTTGCCAATTCCACAAGAACTTTCTCAGCGAAAGGTTTCTTGAGGGGAAAGCTGTAACTCTGTGAGATGATTTCACAGAACACAAAGAAGTTTCTCAGAAAGCTTCTTTCTCTTTGTTATCGGAGGATATTTCCTTTGGCCCTATAGTCTTCAAAGGGATCCGAAATATCTGTTCTCAGATTCCACAGAAATAAGGCTAGCAAAGAGATCTACGAAACACAGATGTAACTCTGTGAGATGAATTAACAGAACACTAAGCAGTTTCTCAGAAAGCTTCTTTCCAGATTTCATCTGAGGATATTTCCTTTTTCACCATAGCCCTCTATGTGCTTCCAAATATCACTTTGCCAATTCCACAAGAACTGTCTTAGCGAAAGGCTTCTTGAGGGGAAAGCTGTAACTCTGTGAGATGATTTCACAGAACACAAAAAAGTTTCTGAGAAAGCTTCTTTCTCTTTGTTATCGGAGGATATTTCCTTTGGCCGTATAGTCTTCAAAGGGATCCGAAATATCCGTTCTCAGATTCCAAAGAAAGAAGGCTAGCAAAGAGATACACGAAATACAGATGTAACTCTGTGAGATGAATTAACAAAACACTCACCAGTTTCGCAGAAAGCTTCTTTCCAGATTTCATCTGAGGATATTTCCTTTTTCACCATAGCCCTCTATGGGCTTCCATATATCACTTTGCCAATTCCACAAGAACTGTCTTAGCGAAAGGCTTCTTGAGGGGAAAGCTGTAACTCTGTGAGATGATTTCACAGAACACAAAGAAGTTTCTCAGAAAGCTTCTTTTTCTTTGTTATCGGAGGATATTTCCTTTGGCCCTATAGTCTTCAAAGGGATCCGAAATATCTGTCCTCAGATTCCACAGAAATAAGGCTAGCAAAGAGATCCAGGAAATACAGATGTAACTCTGTGAGTGGAAGTCACACATCACAGAGCAGTTTCTCAGAAAGCTTCTTTCCAGATTTCATCTGAGGATATTTCCTTTTTCAACATATCCCTCTATGGGCTTCCAAATATCACTTTGCCAATTCCACAAGAACTGTCTTAGCGAAAGGCTTCTTGAGGGGAAAGCTGTAACTCTGTGAGATGATTTCACAGAACACAAAGAAGTTTCTCAGAAAGCTTCTTTCTCTTTGTTATCGGATGATATTTCCTTTGGCCTTATAGTCTTCAAAGGGATCCGAAATATCTGTTCTCAGATACCACAGAAAGAAGGCTAGCAAAGAGATCCACGAAACACAGATGTAACTCAGTGAGATGAATTAACAGAACACTAAGCAGTTTCTCAGAAAGCTTCTTTCCAGATTTCATCTAAGGATATTTCCTTTTTCACCATAGCCCTCTATGGGCTTCCAAATATCACTTTGCCAATTCCGCAAGACCTGTCTTAGCGAAAGGCTTCTTGAGGGGAAAGCTGTAACTCTGTGAGATGATTTCACAGAACACAAAGAAGTTTCTCAGAAAGTTTCTTTCTCTTTGTTATCGGAGGATATTTCCTTTGGCCCTATAGTCTTCAAAGGGATCCGAAATATCTGTCCTCAGATTCCACAGAAATAAGGCTAGCAAGGAGATCCACGAAATACAGATGTAACTCTGTGAGTGGAAGTCACACATCACAGAGCAGTTTCTCAGAAAGCTTCTTTCCAGATTTCATCTGAGGATATTTCCTTTTTCACCATAGCCCTCTTAGGGCTTCCAAATATGACTTTGCCCATTCCACAAGAACTGTCTTAGCGAAAGGCTTCTTGAGGGGAAAACTGCAACTCTGTGAGATGATTTCACAGAACACAAAGAAGTTTCTCAGAAAGCTTCTTTCTCTTTGTTATCGGAGGACATTTCCTTTGGCCCTATAGTCTTCAAAGGGATCCGAAATATCTGTTCTCAGATTCCACAGAAATATGGCTAGCAAAGAGATCCACGAAATACAGATGTAACTCTGTGAGTTGAATTAACACAACACAGAGCAGTTTCTCAGAAAGCTTCTTTCCAGATTTCATCTGAGGATATTTCCTTTTTCACCATAGCCCTCTATGGGTTTCCAAATATCACTTTGCCAATAGCACAAGAACTGTCTTAGCGAAAGGCTTCTTGAGGGGAAAGCTGTAACTCTGTGAGATGATTTCACAGAACACCAAGAGGTTTCTCAGAAATCTTCTTTCTCTATGTTATCGGAGTATATTTCCTTTGGCCCTATAGTCTTCAAAGGGATCCGAAATAATTGTTCTCAGATTCCACAGAAATAAGGCTAGCAAAGAGATCCAAGAAGTACAGATGTAACTCTGTGAGATGAATTAACAGAACACTAAGCAGTTTCTCAGAAAGCTTCTTTCCAGATTTCATCTGAGGATATTTCCTTTTTCACCATAGCCCTCTATGGACTTCCAAATATCACTTTGCTAATTCCACAAGAACTGTCTTAGCGAAAGGCTTCTTGAGGGGAAAGCTGTAACTCTGTGAGATGATTTCACAGAACACAAAGAAGTTTCTCAGAAAGCTTCTTTCTCTTTGTTATCGGAGGATATTTATTTTGGCCCTATAGTCTTCAAAGGGATCCGAAATATCTGTTCTCAGATTCCACAGAAATATGGCTAGCAAAGAGATCCACGAAATACGTATGTAACTCTGTGAGATGAATTAACAGAACACTAAGCAGTTTCTCAGAAAGCTTCTTTCCAGATTTCATCTGAGGATATTTCCTTTTTCACCATAGCCCTCTATGGGCGTCCTAATATCACTTTGCCAATTATATAAGAACTGTCTTAGCGAAAGGCTTCTTGAGGGGAAAGCTGTAACTCTGTGAGATGATTTCACAGAACACAAAGAAGTTTCTCAGAAAGCTTCTTTCTCTTTGTTGTCAGAGGATATTTCCTTTGGCCCTATAGTCTACAAACGGATCCGAAATATCTGTTCTCAGATTCCACAGACATAAGGCTAGCAAAGTGATCCACGAAATAAAGATGTAACTCTGTGAGTGGAAGTCACATATCACAGAGAAGTTTCTCAGAAATCTTCTTTCCAGATTTCACCTGAGGATATTTCCTTTTTCACCATAGCCCTCTATGGGCTTCCAAATATCACTTTGCCAATTCCACAAGAACTGTCTTAGCGAAAGGCTTCTTGAGGGGAAAGCTGTAACTGTGAGATGATTTCACAGAACACAAAGAGGTTTCTCAGAAATCTTCTTTCTCTATGTTATCGGAGGATATTTCCTTTGGCCCTATAGTCTTCAAAGGAATCCGAAATATCTGTTCTCAGATTCCACAGAAAGAAGGCTAGCAAAGAGATATACGAAACACAGAAGTAACTCTGTGAGATGAATTAACAGAACACTAAGCAGTTTCTCAGAATGCTTCTTTCCAGATTTCATCTGAGTATATTTCCTTTTTCACCATAGCCCTCTATGGGCTTCCAAATATCACTTTGCCAATTCCACAAGAACTGTCCTAGCGAAAGGCTTCTTGAGGGGAAAGCTGTAACTCTGTGAGATGATTTCACAGAACACAAAGAAGTTTCTCAGAAAGCTTCTTTCTCTTTGTTATAGGAAGATATTTCCTTTGGCCCTATAGACTTCAAAGGGATCCGAAATATCTGTTCTCAGATTGCACAGAAATAAGGTTAGCAAAGAGATCCAGGAAATACAGATGTAACTCTGTGAGTGGAAGTCACACAACACAGAGCCGTTTCTCAGGAAGCTTCTTTCCAGATTTCATCTGAGGATATTTCCTTTTTCACCATAGCCCTCCATGGTCTTCCAAATATCACTTTGCCAATTCCACAAGAACTGTCTTAGCGAAAGGCTTCTTGAGGGGAAAGCTGTAACTCTGTGAGATGATTTCACAGAACACAAAGAAGTTCCTCAGAAAGCTTCTTTCTCTTTGTTATCGGAGGATATTTCTTTGGCCATATAGTCTTCAAAGGGATCCGAAATATCTGTTCTCAGAATCCACAGAAAGAAGGCTAGCAAAGAGATCTACGAAACACAGAAGTAACTCTGTGAGATGAATTAACAGAAAACTAAGCAGTTTCTCAGAAAGCTTCTTTCCAGATTTCATCTGAGTATATTTCCTTTTTCACCATAGCCCTCTATGGGCTTCCAAATATCACTTTGCCAATTATACAAGAACTGTCTTAGCGAAAGGCTTCTTGAGGGGAAAGCTGTAACTCCGTGAGATGATTTCACAGAACACAAAGAAGTTTCTCAGAAAGCTTCTTTCTCTTTGTTATCGGAGGATATTTCCTTTGGCCCTAAGGTCTTCAAAGGGATCCGAAATATCAGTTCTCAGATTCCATAGAAATAAGGCTAGCAAAGAGATCCACGAAATACGGATGTAACTCTGTGAGTGGAAGTCACACATCACAGAGCAGTTTCTCTGAAAGCTTCTTTCCAGATTTCATCTGAGGATATTTCCTTTTTCACCCTGTCTTAGCGAAAGGCTTCTTGAGGGGAAAGCTGTAACTCTGTGAGATGATTTCACAGAACACAAAGAAGTTTCTCAGAAAGCTTCTTTCTCTTTGTTATCGGAGGATATTTCCTTTGGCCCTATAGTCTTCATAGGGATCCGAAATATCTGTTCTCAGATTCCACTGAAAGAAGTCTAACAATGAGATCTACGAAACACAGATGTAACTCTGTGAGAAGAATTAACAGAACACTAAGCAGTTTCTCAGAAAGCTTCTTTCCAGATTTCATCTGAGGATATTTCCTTTTTCACCATAGCCCTCTATGGGTTTCCAAATATCACTTTGCCAATTCCACAAGAACTGTCTTAACGAAAGGCTTCTTGAAGGGAAAGCTGTAACTCTGTGAGATGATTTCACAGAACACAAAGAAGTTTCTCAGAAAGCTTCTTTCTCTTTGTTATCAGAGGATATTTCCTTTGGCCCTAGAGTCTACAAAGGGATCCGAAATATCTGTTCTCAGATTCCACAGAAATAAGGCTAGCAAAGTGATCCACGAAATACAGATGTAACTCTGTGAGTGGAAGTCACATATCACAGAGAAGTTTCTTAGAAATCTTCTTTCCAGATTTCATCTGAGGATATTTCCTTTTTCACCCTAGCCCTCTATGGGCTTCCAAATATCACTTTGCCAATTCCACAAGAACTGTCTTAGCGAAAGGCTTCTTGAGGGGAAAGCTGTAACTCTGTGAGATGATTTCACAGAAGACAAAGAGGTTTCTCAGAAATCTTCTTTCTCTATGTTATCGGAGGATATTTCCTTTGGCCCTATAGTCTTCAAAGGGATCCGAAATATCTGTTCTCAGATTCCACAGAAATAAGGCTAGGAAAGAGATCCACTAAATACAGATGTAACTCTGTGAGATGAATTAAAAGAACACTAAGCAGTTTCTCAGAAAGCTTCTTTCCAGATTTCATCTGAGGATATTTCCATTTTCACCATAGCCCTCTATGGGCTTCCAAATTTCACTTTGCCAATTCCACAAGAACTGTCTTAGCGAAAGGCTTCTTGAGGGGAAAGCTGTAACTCTGTGAGATGATTTCACAGAACACAAAGAAGTTTCTCAGAAAGCTTCTTTCTCTTTGTTATCGGAGGATAATACATTTGGTCCTATAGTCTTCAAAGGGATCTGAAATATCTGTTATCAGATTCCACAGAAATAACGCTAGCAAAGAGATCTACGAAACACAGATGTAACTCTGTGAGATGAATTAACAGAACACTAGGCAGTTTCTCAGAAAGCTTCTTTCCAGATTTCAACTGAGGATATTTCCTTTTTCACTATAGCCCTCTATGGGCTTCCAAATATCACTTTGCCAATTCCACAAGAACTGTCTTAGCGAAAGGCTTCTTGAGGGGAAAGCTGTAACTCTGTGAGATGATTTCACAGAACACAAAGATGTCTCTCAATAGCTTCTTTCTCTTTGTTATCGGAGCATATTTCCTTTGGCCCTACACTCTTCAAAGGGATCCGAAATATCTGTTCTCAGATTCCACAGAAAGAAGGATAGCAAAGAGATCTACGAAACACAGATGTAACTCTGTGAATGGAAGTCACACATCAGAGAGCAGTTTCTCAGAAATCTTCTTTCCAGATTTCATCTGAGGATATTTCCTTTTTCACCATAGCCCTCTATGGGCTTCCAAATATCACTTTGCCAATTCCACAAGAACTGTCTTAGCGAAAGGCTTCTTGAGGGGAAAGCTGTAACTCTGTGAGATGATTTCACAGAACACAAAGAAGTTTCTCAGAAAGCTTCTTTCTCTTTGTTATCGGAGGATTATACATTTGGCCCTATAGTCTTCAAAGGGATCTGAAATATCTGTTATCAGATTCCACAGAAATAACGCTAGCAAAGAGATCTACGAAACACAGATGTAACTCTCTGAGATGAATTAACAGAACACTAAGCAGTTTCTCAGAAAGCTTCTTTCCAGATTTCAACTGAGGATATTTCCTTTTTCACTATAGCCCTCTATGGGCTTCCAAATATCACTTTGCCAATTCCACAAGAACTGTCTTAGCGAAAGTCTTCTTCAGGCGAAAGCTGTAACTCTGTGAGATGATTTCACAGAACACAAAGAAGTTTCTCAGAAAGCTTCTTTCTCTTTGTTATCGGAGGATATTTCCTTTGGCCCTATAGTCTTCAAAGGGATCCGAAATATCCGTTCTCAGATTCCACAGAAAGAAGGCTAGCAAAGAGATCCACGAAATACAGATGTAACTCTGTGAGATGAATTAACAAAACACTTAGCAGTTTCTCAGAAAGCTTCTTTCCAGATTTCATCTGAGGATATTTCCTTTTTCACCATAGCCCTCTAAGGGCTTCCATATATCATTTTGCCAATTCCACAAAAACTGTCTTAGCGAAAGGCTTCTTGAGGGGAAAGCTGTAACTCTGTGAGACGATTTCACAGAACACAAAGAAGTTTCTCAGAAAGCTTCTTTTTCTTTGTTATCTGAGGATATTTCCTTTGGCCCTATAGTCTTCAAAGGGATCCGAAATATCTGTTCTCAGATTCCACAGAAATAAGGCTAGCAAAGAGATCCAGGAAATACAGGTGTAACTCTGTGAGTGGAAGTCACACATCACAGAGCAGTTTCTCAGAAAGCTTCTTTCCAGATTTCATCTGAGGATATTTCCTTTTTCAACATATCCCTCTATGGGCTTCCAAATATCACTTTGCCAATTCCACAAGAACTGTCTTAGCGAAAGGCTTCTTGAGGGGAAAGCTGTAACTCTGTGAGATGATTTCACAGAACACAAAGATGTTTCTCAATAGCTTCTTTCTCTTTGTTATCGGAGCATATTTCCTTTGGCCCTACACTCTTCAAAGGGATCCGAAATATCTGTTCTCAGATTCCACATAAAGAAGGCAAGCAAAGATGTCTACGAAACTCAGATGAAACTCTGTGAGATGAATTAACAGAACACTAAGCAGTTTCTCAGAAAACTTCTTTCCAGATTTCATATGAGGATATTTCCTTTTTCACCATAGCCCTCTATGGGCTTCCAAATATCACTTGGCCAATTCCACAGGAACTGTCTTAGCGAAATGTTTCTTGAGGGGAAAGCTGTAACTCTGTGAGATGATTTCACAGAACACAAAGAAGTTTCTCAGAAAGCTTCTTTCTCTTTGTTATCGGAGGATATTTCCTTTGGCCCTATAGTCTTCAAAGGGATCCGAAATATCTGTTCTCAGATTCCACAGAAAGAAGGCTAGCAAAGGGATCTACGAAACACTGATGTAACTCTGTGAATGGAAGTCACATATCACAGAGCAGTTTCTCAGAAATCTTCTTTCCAGATTTCATCTGAGGATATTTCCTTTTTCACCATAGCCCTCTAGGGGCTTCCTAATATCACTTTGCCAATTATACAAGAACTGTCTTAGCGAAAGGCTTCTTGAGGGGAAAGCTGTAACTCCGTGAGATGATTTCACAGAACACAAAGAAGTTTCTCAGAAAGCTTCTTTCTCTTTCTTATCGGAGGATATTTCCTTTGGCCCTAAGGTCTTCAAAGGGATCCGAAAC
Organism: Macaca fascicularis; assembly: GCF_037993035.2. Lineage (NCBI taxonomy): Eukaryota > Metazoa > Chordata > Mammalia > Primates > Cercopithecidae > Macaca > Macaca fascicularis. The sequence goes on along the minus strand of NC_088385.1, from coordinate 45,045,613 downwards.
ATCAGTTCTCAGATTCCATAGAAATAAGGCTAGCAAAGAGATCCACGAAATACGGATGTAACTCTGTGAGTGGAAGTCACACATCACAGAGCAGTTTCTCAGAAAGCTTCTTTCCAGATTTCATCTGAGGATATTTCCTTTTTCACCCTAGCCCTCTACGGGCTTCCAAATATCACTTTGCCAATTCTACAAGAACTGTCTTAGCGATAGGCTTCTTGAAGGGAAAGCTGTAACTCTGTGAGATGATTTCACAGAACACAAAGAAGTTTCTCAGAAAGCTTCTTTCTCTTTGTTATCGGAGGATATTTCCTTTGGCCCTATAGTCTTCATAGGGATCCGAAATATCTGTTCTCAGATTCCACAGAAAGAAGTCTAACAATGAGATCTACGAAACACAGATGTAACTCTGTGAGAAGAATTAACAGAACACTAAGCAGTTTCTCAGAAAGCTTCTTTCCAGATTTCATCTGAGGATATTTCCTTTTTCACCATAGCCCTCAATGGGCTTCCAAATATCACTTTGCCAATTCCACAAGAACTGTCTTAACGAAAGGCTTCTTGAAGGGAAAGCTGTAACTCTGTGAGATGATTTCACAGAACACAAAGAAGTTTCTCAGAAAGCTTCTTTCTCTTTGTTATCAGAGGATATTTCCTTTGGCCCTAGAGTCTACAAAGGGATCCGAAATATCTGTTCTCAGATTCCACAGAAATAAGGCTAGCAAAGTGATCCACGAAATACAGATGTAACTCTGTGAGTGGAAGTCACATATCACAGAGAAGTTTCTTAGAAATCTTCTTTCCAGATTTCATCTGAGGATATTTCCTTTTTCACCCTAGCCCTCTACGGGCTTCCAAATATCACTTTGCCAATTCTACAAGAACTGTCTTAGCGAAAGGCTTCTTGAAGGGAAAGCTGTAACTCTGTGAGATGATTTCACAGAACACAAAGAGGTTTCTCAGAAATCTTCTTTCTCTGTGTTATCGGAGGATATTTCCTTTGGCCCTATAGTCTTCAAAGGGATCCGAAATATCTGTTCTCAGATTCCACAGAAATAAGGCTAGGAAAGAGATCCACTAAATACGGATGTAACTCTGTGAGATGAATTAAAAGAACACTAAGCAGTTTCTCAGAAAGCTTCTTTCCAGATTTCATCTGAGGATATTTCCTTTTTCACCATAGCTCTCTATGGGCTTCCAAATTTCACTTTGCCAATTCCACAAGAACTGTCTTAGCGAAAGGCTACTTGAGGGGAAAGCTGTAACGCTGTGAGATGATTTCACAGAACACAAAGAAGTTTATCAGAAAGCTTCTTTCTCTTTGTTATCGGAGGATATTTCCTTTGGCCCTATAGTCTTTAAAGGGATCCGAAATATCTGTTCACAGATTCCCCAGAAATAAGGCTAGCAAAGAGATCCACGAAATACGGATGTAACTCTGTGAGTGGAAGTCACACATCTCAGAGCAGTTTCTCAGAAAGCTTCTTTCCAGATTTCATCTGAGGATATTTCCTTTTTCACCATAGCCCTCTATGGGCTTCCAAATATCACTTTGCCAATTCCACAAGAACTGTCTTAGCGTAAGGCTTCTTGAGGGGAAAGCTGTAACTCTGTGAGTTGATTTCACAGAACACAAAGAAGTTTATCAGAAAGCTTCTTTCTCTTTCTTATCGGAGGATATTTCCTTTGGCCCTATAATCTTCAAAGGGATACGAAATATCAGTTCTCAGATTCCACAGAAATAAGGCTAGCAAGGAGATCCACGAAATACAGATGTAACTCTGTGAGTGGAAGTCACACATCACAGAGCAGTTTCTCAGAAAGCTTCTTTCCAGATTTCATCTGAGGATATTTCCTTTTTCAACATAGCCCTCTATGGGCTTCCAAATATCAATTTGCCAATTCCACAGGAACTGTATTAGCGAAAGGCTTCTTGAGGGGAAAGCTGTAACTCTGTGAGATGATTTCACAGAACACAAAGAGGTTTCTCAGAAATCTTCTTTCTCTATGTTATCGGAGGATATTTCCTTTGGCCCTATAGTCATCAAAGGTATCCGAAATATCTGTTCTCAGATTCCACAGAAAGAAGGCTAGCAAAGAGATCCACTAAATACAGATGTAACTCTGTGAGATGAATTAAAAGAACACTAAGCAGTTTCTCAGAAAGCTTCTTTCCAGATTTCATCTGAGGATATTTCCTTTTTCACCGTAGTCCTCTATGGGCTTCCAAATATCACTTTGCCAATTCCACTAGAACTGTATTAGCGAAAGGCTTCTTGAGGGAAAAGCTGTATCTCTGTGAGATGATTTCACAGAACACAAAGAAGTTTCTCAGAAAGCTTCTTTCTCTTTGTTATCGGAGGATATTTCCTTTGGCCTTATAGTCTTCAAAGGGATCCGAAATATCTGTTCTCAGATTCCACAGAAAGAAGGCTAGCAAAGAGATCCACGAAATACAGATGTAACTTTGTGAGATGAATTAACAGAACACTAAGCAGTTTGTCAAAAAGCTTCTTTTCAGATTTCATCTGAGGATATTTCCTTTTTCAACATAGCCCTCTATGGGCTTCCAAATATCACTTTGCCAATTCCACAAGAACTGTCTTAGCCAAAGGCTTCTTGAGGGGAAAGCTGTAACTCTGTGAGATGATTTCACAGAACACAAAGAAGTTTCTCAGAAAGCTTCTTTCTCTTTGTTATCAGAGGATATTTCCTTTGGCCCTATAGTGTTCAAAGGGATCCGAAATATCTGTTCTCAGATTCCACAGAAATAAGGCTAGCAAAGAGATCCAGGAAATACCGGTGTAACTCTGTGAGTGGAAGTCACACATCACAGAGCAGTTTCTCAGAAAGCTTCTTTCCAGATTTCATCTGAGGATATTTCCTTTTTCAACATATCCCTCTATGGGCTTCCAAATATCACTTTGCCAATTCCACAAGAACTGTCTTAGCGAAAGGCTTCTTGAGGGGAAAGCTGTAACTCTGTGAGATGATTTCACAGAACACAAAGATGTTTCTCAATAGCTTCTTTCTCTTTGTTATCGGAGCATATTTCCTTTGGCCCTACACTCTTCAAAGGGATCCGAAATATCTGTTCTCAGATTCCACATAAAGAAGGCTAGCAAAGATATCTACGAAACTCAGATGAAACTCTGTGAGATGAATTAACAGAACACTAAGCAGTTTCTCAGAAAACTTCTTTCCAGATTTCATATGAGGATATTTCCTTTTTCACCATAGCCCTCTATGGGCTTCCAAATATCACTTTGCCAATTCCACAAGAACTGTCTTAGCGAAAGGCTTCTTGAGGGGAAAGCTGTAACTCTGTGAGATGATTTCACAGAACACAAAGAAGTTTCTCAGAAAGCTTCTTTCTCTTTGTTATCGGAGGATATTTCCGTTGGCCCTATAGTCTTCAAAGGGATCCGAAAAATCTGTTCTCAGATTCCACAGAAAGAAGGCTAGCAAAGAGATCCACGAAATACAGATGTAACTCTGTGAGATGAATTAACAGAACACTAAGCAGTTTCTCAGAAAGCTTCTTTCCAGATTTCATCTGAGTATATTTCCTTTTTCACCATAGCCCTCTAAGGGCTTCCAAATATCACTTGGCCAATTCCACAAGAACTGTCTTAGCGAAATGTTTCTTGAGGGGAAAGCTGTAACTCTGTGAGATGATTTCACAGAACACAAAGAAGTTTCTCAGAAAGCTTCTTTCTCTTTGTTATCGGAGGATATTTCCTTTGGCCCTATAGTCTTCAAAGGGGTCCGAAATATCTGTTCTCAGATTCCACAGAAAGAAGGCTAGCAAAGGGATCTACGAAACACAGATGTAACTCTGTGAATGGAAGTCACATATCACAGAGCAGTTTCTCAGAAATCTTCTTTCCAGATTTCATCTGAGGATATTTCCTTTTTCACCATAGCCCTCTAGGGGCTTCCTAATATCACTTTGCCAATTATACAAGAACTGTCTTAGCGAAAGGCTTCTTGAGGGGAAAGCTGTAACTCTGTGAGATGATTTCACAGAACACAAAGAAGTTTCTCAGAAAGCTTCTTTCTCTTTCTTATCGGAGGATATATCCTTTGGCCCTAAGGTCTTCAAAGGGATCCGAAACATCAGTTCTCAGATTCCATAGAAATAAGGCTAGAAAAGAGATCCACGAAATACGGATGTAACTCTGTGAGTGGAAGTCACACATCACAGAGCAGTTTCTCAGAAAGCTTCTTTCCAGATTTCATCTGAGGATATTTCCTTTTTCACCCTAGCCCTCTACGGGCTTCCAAATATCACTTTGCCAATTCTACAAGAACTGTCTTAGCGAAAGGCTTCTTGAAGGGAAAGCTGTAACTCTGTGAGATGATTTCACAGAACACAAAGAAGTTTCTCAGAAAGCTTCTTTCTCTTTGTTATCGGAGGATATTTCCTTTGGCCCTGTAGTCTTCATAGGGATCCGAAATATCTGTTCTCAGATTCCACAGAAAGAAGTCTAACAATGAGATCTACGAAACACAGATGTAACTCTGTGAGAAGAATTAACAGAACACTAAGCAGTTTCTCAGAAAGCTTCTTTCCAGATTTCATCTGAGGATATTTCCTTTTTCACCATAGCCCTCAATGGGCTTCCAAATATCACTTTGCCAATTCCACAAGAACTGTCTTAACGAAAGGCTTCTTGAAGGGAAAGCTGTAACTCTGTGAGATGATTTCACAGAACACAAAGAAGTTTCTCAGAAAGCTTCTTTCTCTTTGTTATCAGAGGATATTTCCTTTGGCCCTAGAGTCTACAAAGGGATCCGAAATATCTGTTCTCAGATTCCACAGAAATAAGGCTAGCAAAGTGATCCACGAAATACAGATGTAACTCTGTGAGTGTAAGTCACATATCACAGAGAAGTTCCTTAGAAATCTTCTTTCCAGATTTCATCTGAGGATATTTCCTTTTTCACCCTAGCCCTCTACGGGCTTCCAAATATCACTTTGCCAATTCTACAAGAACTGTCTTAGCGAAAGGCTTCTTGAAGGGAAAGCTGTAACTCTGTGAGATGATTTCACAGAACACAAAGAGGTTTCTCAGAAATCTTCTTTCTCTGTGTTATCGGAGGATATTTCCTTTGGCCCTATAGTCTTCAAAGGGATCCGAAATATCTGTTCTCAGATTCCACAGAAATAAGGCTAGGAAAGAGATCCACTAAATACGGATGTAACTCTGTGAGATGAATTAAAAGAACACTAAGAAGTTTCTCAGAAAGCTTCTTTCCAGATTTCATCTGAGGATATTTCCTTTTTCACCATAGCCCTCTATGGGCTTCCAAATTTCACTTTGCCAATTCCACAAGAACTGTCTTAGCGAAAGGCTACTTGAGGGGAAAGCTGTAACGCTGTGAGATGATTTCACAGAACACAAAGAAGTTTATCAGAAAGCTTCTTTCTCTTTGTTATCGGAGGATATTTCCTTTGGCCTTATAGTCTTTAAAGGGATCCGAAATATCTGTTCACAGATTCCCCAGAAATAAGGCTAGCAAAGAGATCCACGAAATACGGATGTAACTCTGTGAGTGGAAGTCACACATCTCAGAGCAGTTTCTCAGAAAGCTTCTTTCCAGATTTCATCTGAGGATATTTCCTTTTTCACCGTAGCCCTCTATGGGCTTCCAAATATCACTTTGCCAATTCCACAAGAACTGTCTTAGCGTAAGGCTTCTTGAGGGGAAAGCTGTAACTCTGTGAGTTTATTTCACAGAACACAAAGAAGTTTCTCAGAAAGCTTCTTTCTCTTTGTTATCGGAGGATATTTCCTTTGGCCCTATAATCTTCAAAGGGATCCGAAATATCTGTTCTCAGATTCCACAGAAATAAGGCTAGCAAGGAGATCCACAAAATACAGATGTAACTCTGTGAGTGGAAGTCACACATCACAGAGCAGTTTCTCAGAAAGCTTCTTTCCAGATTTCATCTGAGGATATTTCCTTTTTCAACATAGCCCTCTATGGGCTTCCAAATATCAATTTGCCAATTCCACAGGAACTGTATTAGCGAAAGGCTTCTTGAGAAGAATGCTGTAACTCTGTGAGATGATTTCACAGAACACAAAGAATTTTATCAGAAAGCTTCTTTCTCTTTGTTATCGGAGGATATTTCCTTTGGCCCTATAGTCTTCAAAGGGATCCGAAATATCTGTTCTCAGATTCCACAGAAATAAGACTAGCAAAGAGATCCACGAAATACAGATGTAACTCTGTGAAATGAATTAACAAAACACTGAGCAGTTTCTCAGAAAGCTTCTTTCCAGATTTCATCTGAGGATATTTCCTTTTTCACCATAGCCCTCTATGGGCTTCCAAATATCACTTTGCCAATTCCACAAGAACTGTCTAAGCGAAAGGTTTCTTGAGGGGGAAGCTGTAACTCTGTGAGATGATTTCACAGAACACAAAGAAGTTTCTCAGATAGCTTCTTTCTCTTTGTTATCGGAGGATATTTCCTTTGGCCCTATAGTCTTCAAAGGGATCCGAAATATCTGTTCTCAGATTCCACAGAAAGAAGGCTAGCAAAGAGATCTACGAAACACAGATGTAACTCTGTGAATGGAAGTCACACATCAGAGAGCAGTTTCTCAGAAATCTTCTTTCCAGATTTCATCTGAGGATATTTCCTTTTTCACCATAGCCCTCTATGGGCTTCCAAATATCACTTTGCCAATTCCACAAGAACTGTCTTAGCGAAAGGCTTCTTGAGGGGAAAGCTGTAACTCTGTGAGATGATTTCACAGAACACAAAGAAGTTTCTCCGAAAGCTTCTTTCTCTTTGTTATCGGAGGATAATACCTTTGGCCCTATAGTCTTCAAAGGGATCTGAAATATCTGTTATCAGATTCCACAGAAATAACGCTAGCAAAGAGATATACGAAACACAGATGTAACTCTGTGAGATGAATTAACAGAACACTAAGCAGTTTCTCAGAAAGCTTCTTTCCAGATTTCAACTGAGGATATTTCCTTTTTCACTATAGCCCTCTATGGGCTTCCAAATATCACTTTGCCAATTCCACAAGAACTGTCTTAGCGAAAGTCTTCTTCAGGCGAAAGCTGTAACTCTGTGAGATGATTTCACAGAACACAAACAAGTTTCTCAGAAAGCTTCTTTCTCTTTGTTATCGGAGGATATTTCCTTTGGTCCTATAGTCTTCAAAGGGATCCGAAATATCCGTTCTCAGATTCCACAGAAAGAAGGCTAGCAAAGAGATCCACGAAATACAGATGTAACTCTGTGAGATGAATTAACAAAACACTTAGCAGTTTCTCAGAAAGCTTCTTTCCAGATTTCATCTGAGGATATTTCCTTTTTCACCATAGCCCTCTAAGGGCTTCCATATATCATTTTGCCAATTCCACAAAAACTGTCTTAGCGAAAGGCTTCTTGAGGGGAAAGCTGTAACTCTGTGAGATGATTTCACAGAACACAAAGAAGTTTCTCAGAAAGCTTCTTTTTCTTTGTTATCTGAGGATATTGCCTTTGGCCCTATAGTCTTCAAAGGGATCCGAAATATCTGTTCTCAGATTCCACAGAAATAAGGCTAGCAAAGAGATCCAGGAAATACCGGTGTAACTCTGTGAGTGGAAGTCACACATCACAGAGCAGTTTCTCAGAAAGCTTCTTTCCAGATTTCATCTGAGGATATTTCCTTTTTCAACATATCCCTCTATGGGCTTCCAAATATCACTTTGCCAATTCCACAAGAACTGTCTTAGCGAAAGGCTTCTTGAGGGGAAAGCTGTAACTCTGTGAGATGATTTCACAGAACACAAAGATGTTTCTCAATAGCTTCTTTCTCTTTGTTATCGGAGCATATTTCCTTTGGCCCTACACTCTTCAAAGGGATCCGAAATATCTGTTCTCAGATTCCACATAAAGAAGGCAAGCAAAGATATCTACGAAACTCAGATGAAACTCTGTGAGATGAATTAACAGAACACTAAGCAGTTTCTCAGAAAACTTCTTTCCAGATTTCATCTGAGGATATTTCCTTTTTCACCATAGCTCTCTATGGGCTTCCAAATATCACTTTGCCAATTCCACAAGAACTGTCTTAGCGAAAGGCTTCTTGAGGGGAAAGCTGTAACTCTGTGAGATGATTTCACAGAACACAGAGAAGTTTCTCAGAAAGCTTCTTTCTCTTTGTTATCGGAGGATATTTCCTTTGGCCCTATAGTCTTCGAAGGGATCCGAAATATCTGTTCTCAGATTCCACAGAAAGAAGGCTAGCAAAGGGATCTACGAAACACAGATGTAACTCTGTGAATGGAAGTCACATATCACAGAGCAGTTTCTCAGAAATCTTCTTTCCAGATTTCATCTGAGGATATTTCCTTTTTCACCATAGCCCTCTATGGGCTTCCAAATATCACTTTGCCAATTCCACAAGAACTGTCTTAACGAAAGGCTTCTTGAAGGGAAAGCTGTAACTCTGTGAGATGATTTCACAGAACACAAAGAAGTTTCTCAGAAAGCTTCTTTCTCTTTGTTATCAGAGGATATTTCCTTTGGCCCTAGAGTCTACAAAGGGATCCGAAATATCTGTTCTCAGATTCCACAGAAATAAGGCTAGCAAAGTGATCCACGAAATACAGATGTAACTCTGTGAGGGGAAGTCACATATCACAGAGAAGTTTCTTAGAAATCTTCTTTCCAGATTTCATCTGAGGATATTTCCTTTTTCACCCTAGCCCTCTATGGGCTTTCAAATATCACTTTGCCAATTCCACAAGAACTGTCTTAGCGAAAGGCTTCTTGAGGGGAAAGCTGTAACTCTGTGAGATGATTTCACAGAACACAAAGAGGTTTCTCAGAAATCTTCTTTCTTTATGTTATCGGAGGATATTTCCTTTGTCCTTATAGTCTTCAAAGGGATCCGAAATATCTGTTCTCAGATTCCACAGAAATAAGGCTAGGAAAGAGATCCACTAAATACAGATGTAACTCTGTGAGATGAATTAAAAGAACACTAAGCAGTTTCTCAGAAAGCTTCTTTCCAGATTTCATCTGAGGATATTTCCTTTTTCACCATAGCCCTCTATGGGCTTCCAAATTTCACTTTGCCAATTCCACAAGAACTGTCTTAGCGAAAGGCTTCTTGAGGGGAAAGCTGTAACTCTGTGAGATGATTTCACAGAACACAAAGAAGTTTATCAGAAAGCTTCTTTCTCTTTGTTATCGGAGGATATTTCCTTTGGCCCTATAGTCTTTAAAGGGATCTGAAATATCTGTTCTCAGTATCCCCAGAAATAAGGCTAGCAAAGAGATCCACGAAATACGGATGTAACTCTGTGAGTGGAAGTCACACATCTCAGAGCAGTTTCTCAGAAAGCTTCTTTCCAGATTTCATCTGAGGATATTTCCTTTTTCACCATAGCCCTCTATGGGCTTCCAAATATCACTTGGCCAATTCCACAAGAACTGTCTTAGCGTAAGGCTTCTTGAGGGGAAAGCTGTAACTCTGTGAGTTGATTTCACAGAACACAAAGAAGTTTCTCAGAAAGCTTCTTTCTCTTTGTTATCGGAGGATATTTCCTTTGGCCCTATAATCTTCAAAGGGATCCGAAATATCTGTTCTCAGATTCCACAGAAATAAGGCTAGCAAGGAGATCCACGAAATACAGATGTAACTCTGTGAGTGGAAGTCACACATCACAGAGCAGTTTCTCAGAAAGCTTCTTTCCAGATTTCATCTGAGGATATTTCCTTTTTCAACATAGCCCTCTATGGGCTTCTAAATATCAGTTTGCTAATTCCACAGGAACTGTATTAGCGAAAGGCTTCTTGAGAAGAATGCTGTAACTCTGTGAGATGATTTCACAGAACACAAAGAAGTTTATCAGAAAGCTTCTTTCTCTTTGTTATCGGAGGATATTTCCTTTGGCCCTATAGTCTTTAAAGGGATCCGAAATATCTGTTCACAGATTCCCCAGAAATAAGGCTAGCAAAGAGATCCACGAAATACGGATGTAACTCTGTGAGTGGAAGTCGCACATCTCAGAGCAGTTTCTCAGAAAGCTTCTTTCCAGATTTCATCTGAGGATATTTCCTTTTTCACCGTAGCCCTCTATGGGCTTCCAAATATCACTTTGCCAATTCCACAAGAACTGTCTTAGCGTAAGGCTTCTTGAGGGGAAAGCTGTAACTCTGTGAGTTGATTTCACAGAACACAAAGAAGTTTCTCAGAAAGCTTCTTTCTCTTTGTTATCGGAGGATATTTCCTTTGGCCCTATAATCTTCAAAGGGATCCGAAATATCTGTTCTCAGATTCCACAGAAATAAGGCTAGCAAGGAGATCCACAAAATACAGATGTAACTCTGTGAGTGGAAGTCACACATCACAGAGCAGTTTCTCAGAAAGCTTCTTTCCAGATTTCATCTGAGGATATTTCCTTTTTCAACATAGCCCTCTATGGGCTTCCAAATATCAATTTGCCAATTCCACAGGAACTGTATTAGCGAAAGGCTTCTTGAGAAGAATGCTGTAACTCTGTGAGATGATTTCACAGAACACAAAGAATTTTATCAGAAAGCTTCTTTCTCTTTGTTATCGGAGGATATTTCCTTTGGCCCTATAGTCTTCAAAGGGATCCGAAATATCTGTTCTCAGATTCCACAGAAATAAGACTAGCAAAGAGATCCACGAAATACAGATGTAACTCTGTGAAATGAATTAACAAAACACTGAGCAGTTTCTCAGAAAGCTTCTTTCCAGATTTCATCTGAGGATATTTCCTTTTTCACCATAGCCCTCTATGGGCTTCCAAATATCACTTTGCCAATTCCACAAGAACTGTCTAAGCGAAAGGTTTCTTGAGGGGGAAGCTGTAACTCTGTGAGATGATTTCACAGAACACAAAGAAGTTTCTCAGATAGCTTCTTTCTCTTTGTTATCGGAGGATATTTCCTTTGGCCCTATAGTCTTCAAAGGGATCCGAAATATCTGTTCTCAGATTCCACAGAAAGAAGGCTAGCAAAGAGATCTACGAAACACAGATGTAACTCTGTGAATGGAAGTCACACATCAGAGAGCAGTTTCTCAGAAATCTTCTTTCCAGATTTCATCTGAGGATATTTCCTTTTTCACCATAGCCCTCTATGGGCTTCCAAATATCACTTTGCCAATTCCACAAGAACTGTCTTAGCGAAAGGCTTCTTGAGGGGAAAGCTGTAACTCTGTGAGATGATTTCACAGAACACAAAGAAGTTTCTCCGAAAGCTTCTTTCTCTTTGTTATCGGAGGATAATACCTTTGGCCCTATAGTCTTCAAAGGGATCTGAAATATCTGTTATCAGATTCCACAGAAATAACGCTAGCAAAGAGATCTACGAAACACAGATGTAACTCTGTGAGATGAATTAACAGAACACTAAGCAGTTTCTCAGAAAGCTTCTTTCCAGATTTCAACTGAGGATATTTCCTTTTTCACTATAGCCCTCTATGGGCTTCCAAATATCACTTTGCCAATTCCACAAGAACTGTCTTAGCGAAAGTCTTCTTCAGGCGAAAGCTGTAACTCTGTGAGATGATTTCACAGAACACAAACAAGTTTCTCAGAAAGCTTCTTTCTCTTTGTTATCGGAGGATATTTCCTTTGGTCCTATAGTCTTCAAAGGGATCCGAAATATCCGTTCTCAGATTCCACAGAAAGAAGGCTAGCAAAGAGATCCACGAAATACAGATGTAACTCTGTGAGATGAATTAACAAAACACTTAGCAGTTTCTCAGAAAGCTTCTTTCCAGATTTCATCTGAGGATATTTCCTTTTTCACCATAGCCCTCTAAGGGCTTCCATATATCATTTTGCCAATTCCACAAAAACTGTCTTAGCGAAAGGCTTCTTGAAGGGAAAGCTGTAACTCTGTGAGATGATTTCACAGAACACAAAGAAGTTTCTCAGAAAGCTTCTTTTTCTTTGTTATCTGAGGATATTGCCTTTGGCCCTATAGTCTTCAAAGGGATCCGAAATATCTGTTCTCAGATTCCACAGAAATAAGGCTAGCAAAGAGATCCAGGAAATACAGGTGTAACTCTGTGAGTGGAAGTCACACATCACAGAGCAGTTTCTCAGAAAGCTTCTTTCCAGATTTCATCTGAGGATATTTCCTTTTTCAACATATCTCTCTATGGGCTTCCAAATATCACTTTGCCAATTCCACAAGAACTGTCTTAGCGAAAGGCTTCTTGAGGGGAAAGCTGTAACTCTGTGAGATGATTTCACAGAACACAAAGATGTTTCTCAATAGCTTCTTTCTCTTTGTTATCGGAGCATATTTCGTTTGGCCCTACAGTCTTCAAAGGGATCCGAAATATCTGTTCTCAGATTCCACATAAAGAAGGCAAGCAAAGATATCTACGAAACTCAGATGAAACTCTGTGAGATGAATTAACAGAACACTAAGCAGTTTCTCAGAAAACTTCTTTCCAGATTTCATCTGAGGATATTTCCTTTTTCACCATAGCTCTCTATGGGCTTCCAAATATCACTTTGCCAATTCCACAAGAACTGTCTTAGCGAAAGGCTTCTTGAGGGGAAAGCTGTAACTCTGTGAGATGATTTCACAGAACACAGAGAAGTTTCTCAGAAAGCTTCTTTCTCTTTGTTATCGGAGGATATTTCCTTTGGCCCTATAGTCTTCGAAGGGATCCGAAATATCTGTTCTCAGATTCCACAGAAAGAAGGCTAGCAAAGGGATCTACGAAACACAGATGTAACTCTGTGAATGGAAGTCACATATCACAGAGCAGTTTCTCAGAAATCTTCTTTCCAGATTTCATCTGAGGATATTTCCTTTTTCACCATAGCCCTCTATGGGCTTCCAAATATCACTTTGCCAATTCCACAAGAACTGTCTTAACGAAAGGCTTCTTGAAGGGAAAGCTGTAACTCTGTGAGATGATTTCACAGAACACAAAGAAGTTTCTCAGAAAGCTTCTTTCTCTTTGTTATCAGAGGATATTTCCTTTGGCCCTAGAGTCTACAAAGGGATCCGAAATATCTGTTCCCAGATTCCACAGAAATAAGGCTAGCAAAGTGATCCACGAAATACAGATGTAACTCTGTGAGGGGAAGTCACATATCACAGAGAAGTTTCTTAGAAATCTTCTTTCCAGATTTCATCTGAGGATATTTCCTTTTTCACCCTAGCCCTCTATGGGCTTTCAAATATCACTTTGCCAATTCCACAAGAACTGTCTTAGCGAAAGGCTTCTTGAGGGGAAAGCTGTAACTCTGTGAGATGATTTCACAGAACACAAAGAGGTTTCTCAGAAATCTTCTTTCTTTATGTTATCGGAGGATATTTCCTTTGTCCTTATAGTCTTCAAAGGGATCCGAAATATCTGTTCTCAGATTCCACAGAAATAAGGCTAGGAAAGAGATCCACTAAATACAGATGTAACTCTGTGAGATGAATTAAAAGAACACTAAGCAGTTTCTCAGAAAGCTTCTTTCCAGATTTCATCTGAGGATATTTCCTTTTTCACCATAGCCCTCTATGGGCTTCCAAATTTCACTTTGCCAATTCCACAAGAACTGTCTTAGCGAAAGGCTTCTTGAGGGGAAAGCTGTAACTCTGTGAGATGATTTCACAGAACACAAAGAAGTTTATCAGAAAGCTTCTTTCTCTTTGTTATCGGAGGATATTTCCTTTGGCCCTATAGTCTTTAAAGGGATCTGAAATATCTGTTCTCAGTATCCCCAGAAATAAGGCTAGCAAAGAGATCCACGAAATACGGATGTAACTCTGTGAGTGGAAGTCACACATCTCAGAGCAGTTTCTCAGAAAGCTTCTTTCCAGATTTCATCTGAGGATATTTCCTTTTTCACCATAGCCCTCTATGGGCTTCCAAATATCACTTGGCCAATTCCACAAGAACTGTCTTAGCGTAAGGCTTCTTGAGGGGAAAGCTGTAACTCTGTGAGTTGATTTCACAGAACACAAAGAAGTTTCTCAGAAAGCTTCTTTCTCTTTGTTATCGGAGGATATTTCCTTTGGCCCTATAATCTTCAAAGGGATCCGAAATATCTGTTCTCAGATTCCACAGAAATAAGGCTAGCAAGGAGATCCACGAAATACAGATGTAACTCTGTGAGTGGAAGTCACACATCACAGAGCAGTTTCTCAGAAAGCTTCTTTCCAGATTTCATCTGAGGATATTTCCTTTTTCAACATAGCCCTCTATGGGCTTCTAAATATCAGTTTGCTAATTCCACAGGAACTGTATTAGCGAAAGGCTTCTTGAGAAGAATGCTGTAACTCTGTGAGATGATTTCACAGAACACAAAGAAGTTTATCAGAAAGCTTCTTTCTCTTTGTTATCGGAGGATATTTCCTTTGGCCCTATAGTCTTCAAAGGGATCCGAAATATCTGTTCTCAGATTCCACAGAAATAAGACTAGCAAAGAGATCCACGAAATACAGATGTAACTCTGTGAGATGAATTAACAGAACACTAAGCAGTTTCTCAGAAAGCTTCTTTCCAGATTTCATCTGAGGATATTTCCTTTTTCAACATAGCCCTCTATGGGCTTCCAAATATCACTTTGCCAATTCCACAAGAACTGTCTTAGCGAAAGGTTTCTTGAGGGGAAAGCTGTAACTCTGTGAGATGATTTCACAGAACACAAAGAAGTTTCTCAGAAAGCTTCTTTCTCTTTGTTATCGGAGGATATTTCCTTTGGCGCTATAGTCTTCAAAGGGATCCGAAATATCTGTTCTCAGATTCCACAGAAAGAAGGCTAGCAAAGAGATCCACGAAATACAGATGTAACTCTGTGAGATGAATTCACAGAACACTAAGCAGTTTCTCAGAAAGCTTCCTTCCAGATTTCATCTGAGGATATTTCCTTTTTCACCATAGCCCTCTAAGGGCTTCCAAATATCACTTTGCCAATTCCACAAGAACTGTCTTAGCGAAAGGTTTCTTGAGGGGAAAGCTGTAACTCTGTGAGATGATTTCACAGAACACAAAGAAGTTTCTCAGAAAGCTTCTTTGTCTTTGTTATCGGAGGATATTTCCTTTGGCCCTATAGTCTTCAAAGGGATCCGAAATATCTGTTCTCAGATTCCACAGAAAGAAGGCTAGCAAAGAGATCCACGAAATACAGATGTAACTCTGTGAGATGAATTAACAGAACACTAAGAAGTTTCTCAGAAAGCTTCTTTCCAGATTTCATCTGAGGATATTTCCTTTTTCACCATAGCCCTCTAAGGGCTTCCAAATATCACTTGGCCAATTCCACAAGAACTGTCTTAGCGAAAGGCTTCTTGAGGGGAAAGCTGTATCTCTGTGAGGTGATTTCACAGAACACAAAGAAGTTTCTCAGAAAGCTTCTTTCTCTTTGTTATCGGAGGATATTTCCTTTGGCCCTATAGTCTTCAAAGGGATCCGAAATATCTGTTCTCAGATTCCACAGAAAGAAGGCTAGCAAAGGGATCTACGAAACACAGATGTAACTCTGTGAATGGAAGTCACATACCACAGAGCAGTTTCTCAGAAATCTTCTTTCCAGATTTCATCTTAGGATATTTCCTTTTTCACCATAGCCCTCTAGGGGCTTCCAAATATCACTTTGCCAATTCCACAAGAACTGTCTTAGCCAAAGGCTTCTTGAGGGGAAATCTGTAACTCTGTGAGATGATTTCACAGAACACAAAGAAGTTTCTCAGAAAGCTTCTTTCTCTTTGTTATCAGAGGATATTTCCCTTGGCCCTGTAGTCTTCAAAGGGATCCGAAATATCTGTTCTCAGATTCCACAGAAAGAAGGCTAGCAAAGAGATCTACGAAACTCAGATGTAACTCTGTGAGATGAATTAACAGAACACTTAGCAGTTTCTCAGAAAGCTTCTTTCCAGATTTCATCTGAGGATATTTCCTTTTTCACCATAGCCCTCTATGGGCTTCTAAATATCACTTTTCCAATTCCACAACAACTGTCTTAGCGAAAGGCTTCTTGAGGGGAAAGCTGTAACTCTGTGAGATGATTTCACAGAACACAAAGAAGTTTCTCAGAAAGCTTCTTTCTCTTTGTTATCGGAGGATATTTCCTTTGGCCCTATAGTCTTCAAAGGGATCAGAAATATCTGTTCTCAGATTCCACAGAAATAAGGCTAGCAAAGAGATCCAAGAAGTACAGATGTAACTCTGTGAGAGGAATTAACAGAACACTAAGCAGTTTCTCAGAAAGCTTCTTTCCAGATTTCATCTGAGGATATTTCCTTTTTCACCCTAGCCCTCTATGGGCTTCCAAATATCACTTGGCCAATTCCACAAGAACTGTTTTAGCGAAAGGCTTCTTGAGGGGAAAGCTGTAACTCTGTGAGTTGATTTCACAGAACACAAAGAAGTTTCTCAGAAAGCTTCTTTCTCTTTGTTATCGGAGGATATTTCCTTTGGCCCTATAGTCCTCAAAGGGATCCGAAATATCTGTTCTCAGATTCCACAGAAATAAGGCTAGCAAGGAGATCCACGAAATACAGATGTAACTCTGTGAGTGGAAGTCACACATAACAGAGCAGTTTCTGAGAAAGCTTCTGTCCAGATTTCATCTGAGGATATTTCCTTTTTCACCCTATCAGTCTATGGGCTTCTAAATATCAGTTTGCTAATTCCACAGGAACTGTATTAGCGAAAGGCTTCTTGAGAAGAATGCTGTAACTCTGTGAGATGATTTCACAGAACACAAAGAAGTTTATCAGAAAGCTTCTTTCTCTTTGTTATCGGAGGATATTTCCTTTGGCCCTATAGTCTTCAAAGGGATCCGAAATATCTGTTCTCAGATTCCACAGAAATAAGACTAGCAAAGAGATCCACGAAATACAGATGTAACTCTGTGAGATGAATTAACAGAACACTAAGCAGTTTCTCAGAAAGCTTCTTTCCAGATTTCATCTGAGGATATTTCCTTTTTCAACATAGCCCTCTATGGGCTTCCAAATATCACTTTGCCAATTCCACAAGAACTGTCTTAGCGAAAGGTTTCTTGAGGGGAAAGCTGTAACTCTGTGAGATGATTTCACAGAACACAAAGAAGTTTCTCAGAAAGCTTCTTTCTCTTTGTTATCGGAGGATATTTCCTTTGGCGCTATAGTCTTCAAAGGGATCCGAAATATCTGTTCTCAGATTCCACAGAAAGAAGGCTAGCAAAGAGATCCACGAAATACAGATGTAACTCTGTGAGATGAATTCACAGAACACTAAGCAGTTTCTCAGAAAGCTTCCTTCCAGATTTCATCTGAGGATATTTCCTTTTTCACCATAGCCCTCTAAGGGCTTCCAAATATCACTTTGCCAATTCCACAAGAACTGTCTTAGCGAAAGGTTTCTTGAGGGGAAAGCTGTAACTCTGTGAGATGATTTCACAGAACACAAAGAAGTTTCTCAGAAAGCTTCTTTCTCTTTGTTATCGGAGGATATTTCCTTTGGCCCTATAGTCTTCAAAGGGATCCGAAATATCTGTTCTCAGATTCCACAGAAAGAAGGCTAGCAAAGAGATCTACGAAACACAGATGTAACTCTGTGAATGGAAGTCACACATCAGAGAACAGTTTCTCAGAAATCTTCTTTCCAGATTTCATCTGAGGATATTTCCTTTTTCAACATATCCCTCTATGGGCTTCCAAATATCACTTTGCCAATTCCACAAGAACTGTCTTAGCGAAAGGCTTCTTGAGGGGAAAGCTGTAACTCTGTGAGATGATTTCACAGAACACAAAGATGTCTCTCAATAGCTTCTTTCTCTTTGTTATCGGAGCATATTTCCTTCGGCCCTACAGTCTTCAAAGGGATCCGAAATATCTGTTCTCAGATTCCACATAAAGAACGCAAGCAAAGATATCTACGAAACTCAGATGAAACTCTGTGAGATGAATTAACAGAACACTAAGCAGTTTCTCAGAAAACTTCTTTCCAGATTTCATCTGAGGATATTTCCTTTTTCACCATAGCCCTCTATGGGCTTCCAAATATCACTTTGCCAATTCCACAAGAACTGTCTTAGCGAAAGGCTTCTTGAGGGGAAAGCTGTATCTCTGTGAGATGATTTCACAGAACACAAAGAAGTTTCTCAGAAAGCTTCTTTGTCTTTGTTATCGGAGGATATTTCCTTTGGCCCTATAGTCTTCAAAGGGATCCGAAATATCTGTTCTCAGATTCCACAGAAAGAAGGCTAGCAAAGAGATCCACGAAATACAGATGTAACTCTGTGAGATGAATTAACAGAACACTAAGAAGTTTCTCAGAAAGCTTCTTTCCAGATTTCATCTGAGGATATTTCCTTTTTCACCATAGCCCTCTAAGGGCTTCCAAATATCACTTGGCCAATTCCACAAGAACTGTCTTAGCGAAAGGCCTCTTGAGGGGAAAGCTGTAACTCTGTGAGGTGATTTCACAGAACACAAAGAAGTTTCTCAGAAAGCTTCTTTCTCTTTGTTATCGGAGGATATTTCCTTTGGCCCTATAGTCTTCAAAGGGATCCGAAATATCTGTTCTCAGATTCCACAGAAAGAAGGCTAGCAAAGGGATCTACGAAACACAGATGTAACTCTGTGAATGGAAGTCACATACCACAGAGCAGTTTCTCAGAAATCTTCTTTCCAGATTTCATCTTAGGATATTTCCTTTTTCACCATAGCCCTCTAGGGGCTTCCAAATATCACTTTGCCAATTCCACAAGAACTGTCTTAGCCAAAGGCTTCTTGAGGGGAAATCTGTAACTCTGTGAGATGATTTCACAGAACACAAAGAAGTTTCTCAGAAAGCTTCTTTCTCTTTGTTATCAGAGGATATTTCCCTTGGCCCTGTAGTCTTCAAAGGGATCCGAAATATCTGTTCTCAGATTCCACAGAAAGAAGGCTAGCAAAGAGATCTACGAAACTCAGATGTAACTCTGTGAGATGAATTAACAGAACACTTAGCAGTTTCTCAGAAAGCTTCTTTCCAGATTTCATCTGAGGATATTTCCTTTTTCACCATAGCCCTCTATGGGCTTCCAAATATCAATTTTCCAATTCCACAACAACTGTCTTAGCGAAAGGCTTCTTGAGGGGAAAGCTGTAACTCTGTGAGATGATTTCACAGAACACAAAGAAGTTTCTCAGAAAGCTTCTTTCTCTTTGTTATCGGAGGATATTTCCTTTGGCCCTATAGTCTTCAAAGGGATCCGAAATATCTGTTCTCAGATTCCACAGAAATAAGGCTAGCAAAGAGATCCAAGAAGTACAGATGTAACTCTGTGAGAGGAATTAACAGAACACTAAGCAGTTTCTCAGAAAGCTTCTTTCCAGATTTCATCTGAGGATATTTCCTTTTTCACCCTAGCCCTCTATGGGCTTCCAAATATCACTTTGCCAATTCCACAAGAACTGTTTTAGCGAAAGGCTTCTTGAGGGGAAAGCTGTAACTCTGTGAGTTGATTTCACAGAACACAAAGAAGTTTCTCAGAAAGCTTCTTTCTCTTTGTTATCGGAGGATATTTCCTTTGGCCCTATAGTCCTCAAAGGGATCCGAAATATCTGTTCTCAGATTCCACAGAAATAAGGCTAGCAAGGAGATCCACGAAATACAGATGTAACTCTGTGAGTGGAAGTCACACATAACAGAGCAGTTTCTGAGAAAGCTTCTTTCCAGATTTCATCTGAGGATATTTCCTTTTTCACCCTATCAGTCTATGGGCTTCCAAATATCAATTTGCCAATTCCACAAGAACTGTCTTAGCGAAAGTCTTCTTGAGGGGAAAGCTGTAACTCTGTGAGATGATTTCACAGAACACAAAGAAGTTTCTCAGAAAGCTTCTTTCTCTTTGTTATCGGAGGATATTTCCTTTGGCCCTATAGTCTTCAAAGGGATCCGAAATATCTGTTCTCCGATTCCACAGAAATAAGGCTAGCAAAGAGATCTACGAAACACAGATGTACCTCTGTGAGATCAATTAACAGAACACTAAGCAGTTTCTCAGAAAGCTTCTTTCCAGTTTTCATCTGAGGATATTTCCTTTTTCACCATAGTCCTCTATGGGCTTCCAAATATCACTTTGCCAATTCCACAAGAACTGTATTAGCGAAAGGCTTCTTGAGGGAAAAGCTGTTACTCTGTGAGATGATTTCACAGAACACAAAGAAGTTTCTCAGAAAGCTTCTTTCTCTTTGTTATCGGAGGATATTTCCTTTGGCCCTATAGTCTTCAAAGGGATCCGAAATATCTGTCCTCAGATTCCACAGAAATAAGGCTAGCAAGGAGATCCACGAAATACAGATGTAACTCTGTGAGTGGAAATCACACATCACAGAGCAGTTTCTCAGAAAGCTTCTTTCCAGATTTCATCTGAGGATGTTTCCTTTTTCACCATAGCCCTCTATGGGCTTCCAAATATCACTTTGCCAATTCCACAACAACTGTCTTAGCGAAAAGCCTCTTTAGGGGAAAGCTGTAACTCTGTGAGATGATTTCACAAAACACAAAGAAGTTTCTCAGAAAGCTTCTTTCTCTTTGTTATCAGAGGATATTTCCTTTGGCCCTATAGTCTTCAAAGGGATCCGAAATATCTGTTCTCAGATTCCACAGAAATAAGGCTAGCAAAGAGACCACGAAATACAGATATAACTCTGTGAGTGGAAGTCTCACATAACAGAGAAGTTTCTCAGAAAGCTTCTTTCCAGATTTCATCTGAGGATATTTCCTTTTTCACCATAGCCCTCTATGGGCTTCCAAATATCACTTTGCCAATTCCACAAGAACTGTCTTAGCGAAAGGCTTCTTGAGGGGAAAGCTGTAACTCTGTGAGATGATTTCTCAGAACACAAAGAAGTTTCTCAGAAACCTTCTTTCTCTTTTTTATCGGAGGATATTTCCTTTGGCCCTATAGTCTTCAAAGGGATCCGAAATATCTGTTCTCAGATTCCACAGAAATAAGGCTAGCAAAGAGATCCAAGAAGTACAGATGTAACTCTGTGAGATGAATTAACAGAACACTAAGCAGTTTCTCAGAAAGCTTCTTTCCAGATTTCATCTGAGGATATTTCCTTTTTCACCATAGCCCTCTATGGGCTTCCAAATATCACTTTGCCAATTCCAGAAGAACTGTCTTAGCGAAAGGCTTCTTGAGGGGAAAGCTGTAACTCTGTGAGATGATTTGACAGAACACAAAGAAGTTTCTCAGAAAGCTTCTTTCTCTTTGTTATCGGAGGATAATTCCTTTGGCCCTATAGTCTTCAAAGGGATCTGAAATATCTGTTATCAGATTCCACAGAAATAACGCTAGCAAAGAGATCTACGAAACACAGATGTAACTCTGTGAGATGAATTAACAAACCACTAAGCAGTTTCTCAGAAAGCTTCTTTCCAGATTTCAACTGAGGATATTTCCTTTTTCACTATAGCCCTCTATGGGCTACCAAATATCACTTTGCCAATTCCACAAGAACTGTCTTAGCGAAAGGCTTCTTGAGGGGAAAGCTGTAACTGTGTGAGATGATTTCACAGAACACAAAGAAG
The DNA here is from genome assembly GCF_037993035.2 of Macaca fascicularis. Lineage (NCBI taxonomy): Eukaryota > Metazoa > Chordata > Mammalia > Primates > Cercopithecidae > Macaca > Macaca fascicularis. The sequence continues at coordinate 45,024,086 of NC_088385.1, read as the reverse complement.
TTTCTCAGAAAGCTTCTTTCTCTTTGTTATCGGAGGATATTTCCTTTGGCCCTATAGTCTTCAAAGAGATCCGAAATATCCGTTCTCAGATTCCACAGAAAGAAGGCTAGCAAAGAGATCCACGAAATACAGATGTAACTCTGTGAAATGAATTAACAAAACACTCAGCAGTTTCTCAGAAAGCTTCTTTCCAGATTTCATCTGAGGATATTTCCTTTTTCACCATAGCCCTCTACGGGTTTCCATATATCACTTTGCCAATTCCACAAGAACTGTCTTAGCGAAAGGCTTCTTGAGGGGAAAGCTGTAACTCTGTGAGTTGATTTCACAGAACACAAAGAAGTTTCTCAGAAAGCTTCTTTCTCTTTGTTATCGGAAGATATTTCCTTTGGCCGTATAGTCTTCAAAGGGATCCGAAATATCTGTTCTCAGATTCCACAGAAAGAAGGCTAGCAAAGAGATCTACGAAACTCAGATGTAACTCTGTGAGATGAATTAACAGAACACTAAGCAGTTTCGCAGAAAACTTCTTTCCAGATTTCATCTGAGGATATTTCCTTTTTCACCATAGCCCTCTATGGGCTTCCAAATATCACTTTGCCAATTCCACAAGAACTGTCTAAGCGAAAGGCTTCTTGAGGGGAAAGCTGTAACTCTGTGAGATGATTTCACAGAACACAAAGAAGTTTCTCAGAAAGCTTCTTTCTCTTTGTTATCGGAGGATATTTCCTTTGGCCGTATAGCCTTCAAAGGGATCCGAAATATCTGTTCTCAGATTCCACAGAAATAAGGCTAGCAAATAGATCCAGGAAATTCAGATGTAACTCTTTGAGTGGAAGTCACACATAACAGAGCAGTTTCTCAGAAAGCTTCTTTCTAGATTTCATCTGAGGATATTTCCTTTTTCACCATAGCCCTCTATGGGCTTCCAAATATCACTTTGCCAATTCCACAAGAACTGTCTTAGCGAAAGGCTTCCTGAGGAGAAAGCTGTAACTCTGTGAGATGATTTCACAGAACACAGAGAAGTTTTTCAGAAAGCTTCTTTCTCTTTGTTATCGGAGGATATTTCCTTTGGCCCTATAGTCTTCAAAGGGATCCGAAATATCTGTTCTCAGATTCTACAGAAATAAGGCTAGCAAAGAGATCCAGGAAATACAGATGTAACTCTGTGAGATGAATTAACAGAACACTTAGCAGTTTCTCAGAAAGCTTCTTTCCAGATTTCATCTGAGGATATTTCCTTTTTCACCATAGCCCTCTGGGGGCTTCCAAATATCACTTTGCCAATTCCACAAGAACTGTCTTAGCGAAAGGCTTCTTGAGGGGAAAGCTGTAACACTATGAGATGATTTCACAGAACACAAAGAAGTTTCTCAGAAAGCTTCTTTCTCTTTGTTATCGGAAGATATTTCCTTTGGCGTATAGTCTTCAAAGGGATCCGAAATATCTGTTCTCAGATTCCACATAAATAAGGCTAGCAAAGAGATCCAAGAAGTACAGATGTAACTATGTGAGATGAATTAACAGAACACTAAGCAGTTTCTCAGAAAGCTTCTTTCCAGATTTCATCTGAGGATATTTCCTTTTTCACCATAGCCCTTTATGGGCTTCCAAATATCACTTTGCCAATTCCACAAGAACTGTCTTAGCGAAAGTCTTCTTGAGGGGAAAGCTGTAACTCTGTGAGATGATTTGACAGAACACAAAGAAGTTTCTCAGAAAGCTTCTTTCTCTTTGTTATCGGAGGATATTTCCTTTGGCCCTATTGTCTTCAAAGGGAACCGAAATATCTGTTCTTAGATTCCACAGAAAGAAGGCTAGCAAAGAGATCTACGACACACAGATGTAACACTGTGAGATGAATTAACAGAACACTAAGCAGTTTCTCAGAAAGTTTCTTTCCAGATTTCATCTGAGGATATTTCCTTTTTCACCATAGCCCTCTATGGGCTTCCAAATATCACTTTGCCAACTCCACAAGAACTGTCTTAGCGAATGGCTTCTTGAGGGGAAAGTTGTGACTCTGTGAGAAGATTTCACAGAACACAAAGAAGTTTCTCAGAAAGCTTCTTTCTCTTTGTTATCGGAGGATATTTCCTTTGGCCCTATAGTCTTCAAGAGGATACGAAATATCTGTTCTCAGATTCCACAGAAATAAGGTTTGCAAAGAGATCCACGAAATGCAGATGTAACTCTGTGAGTGGAAGTCACACATCACAGAGCAGTTTCTCAGAAAGGTATTTTCCAGATTTCTTCTGAGGATATTTCCTTTTTCACCGTAGCCCTCTATGGGTTTCCAAATATCACTTTGCCAATTCCACAAGAACTGTCTTAGCGAAAGGCTTCTTGAGGGGAAAGCTGTAACTCTGTGCGGTGATTTCACAGAACACAAAGAAGTTTCTCAGAAAGCTTCTTTCTCTTTGTTATCGGAGGATATTTCCTTTGGCCCTGTAGTCTTCAAAGGGATCCGAAATATCTGTTCTCAGATTCCACAGCAAGAAGGCTAGCAAAGAGATCTACGACACACAGATGTAACACTGTGAGATGAATTAACAGAACACTAAGCAGTTTCTCAGAAAGCTTCTTTCCAGATTTCATCTGAGCATATTTCCTTTTTCACCATAGCCCTCTATGGGCTTCCAAATATCACTTTGCCAATTCCACAAGAACTGTCTTAGCGAAAGGCTTCTTGAGGGGAAAGCTGTAACTCTGTGAGATGATTTCACAGAACACAAAGAAGTTTCTCAGAAAGCTTCTTTCTCTTTGTTATCGGAGGATATTTCCTTTGGCCCTATAGTCTTCAAAGGGATCCGAAATATCTGTTCTCAGATTCCACAGAAAGAAGGCTAGCAAAGAGATCCACGAAATACAGATGTAACTCTGTGAGATGAATTAACAGAACACTAAGCAGTTTCTCAGAAAGCTTCTTTCCAGATTTCATCTGAGGATATTTCCTTTTTCACCATAGCCCTCTATGGGCTTCCAAATATCACTTTGCCAATTCCACAAGAACTGTCTTAGCGAAAGGCTTCTTGAGGGGAAAGCTGTAACTCTGTGAGATGAGTTCACAGAACACAAAGATGTTTCTCAGTAAGCTTCTTTCTCTTTGTTATGGGAGGATATTTCCTTTGGCCCTATAGTCTTCAAAGGGATCCGAAATATCTGTTCTCAGATTCCACAGAAAGAAGGCTAGCAAAGAGATCTACGAAACACAGATGTAACTCTGTGAGATGAATTAACAGAACACTAAGCAGTTTCTCAGAAAGCTTCTTTCCAGATTTCATCTGAGGATATTTCCTTTTTCACCATAGCCCTCTATGGGCTTCCAAATATCACTTTGCCAACTCCACAAGAACTGTCTTAGCGAATGGCTTCTTGAGGGGAAAGCTGTGACTCTGTGAGAAGATTTCACAGAACACAAAGAAGTTTCTCAGAAAGCTTCTTTCTCTTTGTTATCGGAGGATATTTCCTTTGGCCCTATAGTCTTCAAAGGGAACCGAAATATCTGTTCTTAGATTCCACAGAAAGAAGGCTAGCAAAGAGATCTACGACACACAGATGTAACACTGTGAGATGAATTAACAGAACACTAAGCAGTTTCTCAGAAAGTTTCTTTCCAGATTTCATCTGAGGATATTTCCTTTTTCACCATAGCCCTCTATGGGCTTTCAAATATCAATTTGCTAATTCCACAAGAACTGTCTTAGCGAAAGGCTTCTTGAGGGGAAAGCTCTAACTCTATGAGATGATTTCACAGAACACAAAGAAGTTTCTGAGAAAGCTTCTTTCTCTTTGTTATCGGAGGATATTTCCTTTGGCCCTATAGTCTTCAAGAGGATACGAAATATCTGTTCTCAGATTCCACAGAAATAAGGTTAGCAAAGAGATCCACGAAATGCAGATGTACCTCTGTGAGCGGAAGTCACACATCACAGAGCAGTTTCTCAGAAAGGTTCTTTCCAGATTTCATCTGAGGATATTTCCTTTTTCACCGTAGCCCTCTATGGGCTTCCAAATATCACTTTGCCAATTCCACAAGAACTGTCTTAGCGAAAGGCTTCTTGAGGGGAAAGCTGTAACTCTGTGAGATGATTTCACAGAACACAAAGAAGTTTCTCAGAAAGCTTCTTTCTCTTTGTTATCGGAGGATATTTCCTTTGGCCCTGTAGTCTTCAAAGGGATCCGAAATATCTGTTCTCAGATTCCACAGAAAGAAGGCTAGCAAAGAGTTCTACGACACACAGATGTAACACTGTGAGATGAATTAACAGAACACTAAGCAGTTTCTCAGAAAGCTTCTTTCCAGATTTCATCTGAGGATATTTCCTTTTTCACCATAGCCCTCTATGGGCTTCCAAATATCACCTTGCCAATTCCACAAGAACTGTCTTAGCGAAAGGCCCCTTGAGGGGAAAGCTGTAACTCTGTGAGATGATTTCACAGAACACAAAGAAGTTTCTCAGAAAGCTTCTTTCTCTTTGTTATGGGAGGATATTTCCTTTGGCCCTATAGTCTTCAAAGGGATCCGAAAAATCTGTTCTCAGATTCCACAGAAGGAAGGCTAGCAAAGAGATCTACGAAACACAGATGTAACTCTGTGATATGAATTAACAGAACACTAAGCAGTTTCTCAGAAAGCTTCTTTCCAGATTTCATCTGAGGATATTTCCTTTTTCACCATAGCCCTCTATGGGCTTCCAAATATCACTTTGCCAACTCCACAAGAACTGTCTTAGCGAATGGCTTCTTGAGGGGAAAGTTGTGACTCTGTGAGAAGATTTCACAGAACACAAAGAAGTTTCTCAGAAAGCTTCTTTCTCTTTGTTATCGGAGGATATTTCCTTTGGCCCTATAGTCTTCAAAGGGAACCGAAATATCTGTTCTTAGATTCCACAGAAAGAAGGCTAGCAAAGAGATCTACGACACACAGATGTAACACTGTGAGATGAATTAACAGAACACTAAGCAGTTTCTCAGAAAGTTTCTTTCCAGATTTCATCTGAGGATATTTCCTTTTTCACCATAGCCCTCTATGGGCTTTCAAATATCAATTTGCTAATTCCACAAGAACTGTCTTAGCGAAAGGCTTCTTGAGGGGAAAGCTCTAACTCTATGAGATGATTTCACAGAACACAAAGAAGTTTCTGAGAAAGCTTCTTTCTCTTTGTTATCGGAGGATATTTCCTTTGGCCCTATAGTCTTCAAGAGGATACGAAATATCTGTTCTCAGATTCCACAGAAATAAGGTTAGCAAAGAGATGCACGAAATGCAGATGTAACTCTGTGAGTGGAAGTCACACATCACAGAGCAGTTTCTCAGAAAGGTTCTTTCCAGATTTCATCTGAGGATATTTCCTTTTTCACCGTAGCCCTCTATGGGCTTCCAAATATCACTTTGCCAATTCTACAAGAACTGTCTTAGCGAAAGGCTTCTTGAGGGGAAAGCTGTAACTCTGTGAGATGATTTCACAGAACACAAAGAAGTTTCTCAGAAAGCTTCTTTCTCTTTGTTATCGGAGGATATTTCCTTTTGCCCTGTAGTCTTCAAAGGGATCCGAAATATCTGTTCTCAGATTCCACAGCAAGAAGGCTAGCAAAGAGATCTACGACACACAGATGTAACACTGTGAGATGAATTAACAGAACACTAAGCAGTTTCTCAGAAAGCTTCTTTCCAGATTTCATCTGAGGATATTTCCTTTTTCACCATAGACCTCTAAGGGTTCCAAATATCACTTTGCCAATTCCACAAGAACTGTCTTAGCGAAAGGCTTCTTGAGGGGAAAGCTGTAACTCTGTGAGATGATTTCACAGAACACAAAGAAGTTTCTGAGAAAGCTTCTTTCTCTTTGTTATCGGAGGATATTTCCTTTGGCCCTATAGTCTTCAAAGGGATCCGAAATATCTGTTCTCAGATTCCACAGAAAGAAGGCTAGCAAAGAGATCCACGAAATACAGATGTAACTCTGTGAGATGAATTAACACAACACTAACCAGTTTCTCAGAAAGCTTCTTTCCAGATTTCATCTGAGGATATTTCCTTTTTCACCATAGCCCTCTATGGGCTTCCAAATATCACTTTGCCAATTCCACAAGAACTGTCTTAGCGAAAGGCTTCTTGAGGGGAAAGCTGTAACTCTGTGAGATGATTTCACAGAACACAAGAAGTTTCTCAGTAAGCTTCTTTCTCTTTGTTATGGGAGGATATTTCCTTTGGCCCTATAGTCTTCAAAGGGATCCGAAATATCTGTTCTCAGATTCCACAGAAAGAAGGCTAGCAAAGAGATCTACGAAACACAGATGTAACTCTGTGATATGAATTAACAGAACACTAAGCAGTTTCTCAGAAAGCTTCTTTCCAGATTTCATCTGAGGATATTTCCTTTTTCACCATAGCCCTCTATGGGCTTCCAAATATCACTTTGCCAACTCCACAAGAACTGTCTTAGCGAATGGCTTCTTGAGGGGAAAGTTGTGACTCTGTGAGAAGATTTCACAGAACACAAAGAAGTTTCTCAGAAAGCTTCTTTCTCTTTGTTATCGGAGGATATTTCCTTTGGCCCTATAGTCTTCAAAGGGAACCGAAATATCTGTTCTTAGATTCCACAGAAAGAAGGCTAGCAAAGAGATCTACGACACACAGATGTAACACTGTGAGATGAATTAACAGAACACTAACCAGTTTCTCAGAAAGTTTCTTTCCAGATTTCATCTGAGGATATTTCCTTTTTCACCATAGCCCTCTATGGGCTTTCAAATATCAATTTGCTAATTCCACAAGAACTGTCTTAGCGAAAGGCTTCTTGAGGGGAAAGCTCTAACTCTATGAGATGATTTCACAGAACACAAAGAAGTTTCTGAGAAAGCTTCTTTCTCTTTGTTATCGGAGGATATTTCCTTTGGCCCTATAGTCTTCAAGAGGATACGAAATATCTGTTCTCAGATTCCACAGAAATAAGGTTAGCAAAGAGATCCACGAAATGCAGATGTACCTCTGTGAGCGGAAGTCACACATCACAGAGCAGTTTCTCAGAAAGGTTCTTTCCAGATTTCATCTGAGGATATTTCCTTTTTCACCGTAGCCCTCTATGGGCTTCCAAATATCACTTTGCCAATTCCACAAGAACTGTCTTAGCGAAAGGCTTCTTGAGGGGAAAGCTGTAACTCTGTGAGATGATTTCACAGAACACAAAGAAGTTTCTCAGAAAGCTTCTTTCTCTTTGTTATCGGAGGATATTTCCTTTGGCCCTGTAGTCTTCAAAGGGATCCGAAATATCTGTTCTCAGATTCCACAGAAAGAAGGCTAGCAAAGAGTTCTACGACACACAGATGTAACACTGTGAGATGAATTAACAGAACACTAAGCAGTTTCTCAGAAAGCTTCTTTCCAGATTTCATCTGAGGATATTTCCTTTTTCACCATAGCCCTCTATGGGCTTCCAAATATCACCTTGCCAATTCCACAAGAACTGTCTTAGCGAAAGGCCCCTTGAGGGGAAAGCTGTAACTCTGTGAGATGATTTCACAGAACACAAAGAAGTTTCTCAGAAAGCTTCTTTCTCTTTGTTATGGGAGGATATTTCCTTTGGCCCTATAGTCTTCAAAGGGATCCGAAAAATCTGTTCTCAGATTCCACAGAAGGAAGGCTAGCAAAGAGATCTACGAAACACAGATGTAACTCTGTGATATGAATTAACAGAACACTAAGCAGTTTCTCAGAAAGCTTCTTTCCAGATTTCATCTGAGGATATTTCCTTTTTCACCATAGCCCTCTATGGGCTTCCAAATATCACTTTGCCAACTCCACAAGAACTGTCTTAGCGAATGGCTTCTTGAGGGGAAAGTTGTGACTCTGTGAGAAGATTTCACAGAACACAAAGAAGTTTCTCAGAAAGCTTCTTTCTCTTTGTTATCGGAGGATATTTCCTTTGGCCCTATAGTCTTCAAAGGGAACCGAAATATCTGTTCTTAGATTCCACAGAAAGAAGGCTAGCAAAGAGATCTACGACACACAGATGTAACACTGTGAGATGAATTAACAGAACACTAAGCAGTTTCTCAGAAAGTTTCTTTCCAGATTTCATCTGAGGATATTTCCTTTTTCACCATAGCCCTCTATGGGCTTTCAAATATCAATTTGCTAATTCCACAAGAACTGTCTTAGCGAAAGGCTTCTTGAGGGGAAAGCTCTAACTCTATGAGATGATTTCACAGAACACAAAGAAGTTTCTGAGAAAGCTTCTTTCTCTTTGTTATCGGAGGATATTTCCTTTGGCCCTATAGTCTTCAAGAGGATACGAAATATCTGTTCTCAGATTCCACAGAAATAAGGTTAGCAAAGAGATGCACGAAATGCAGATGTAACTCTGTGAGTGGAAGTCACACATCACAGAGCAGTTTCTCAGAAAGGTTCTTTCCAGATTTCATCTGAGGATATTTCCTTTTTCACCGTAGCCCTCTATGGGCTTCCAAATATCACTTTGCCAATTCTACAAGAACTGTCTTAGCGAAAGGCTTCTTGAGGGGAAAGCTGTAACTCTGTGAGATGATTTCACAGAACACAAAGAAGTTTCTCAGAAAGCTTCTTTCTCTTTGTTATCGGAGGATATTTCCTTTTGCCCTGTAGTCTTCAAAGGGATCCGAAATATCTGTTCTCAGATTCCACAGCAAGAAGGCTAGCAAAGAGATCTACGACACACAGATGTAACACTGTGAGATGAATTAACAGAACACTAAGCAGTTTCTCAGAAAGCTTCTTTCCAGATTTCATCTGAGGATATTTCCTTTTTCACCATAGCCCTCTAAGGGTTCCAAATATCACTTTGCCAATTCCACAAGAACTGTCTTAGCGAAAGGCTTCTTGAGGGGAAAGCTGTAACTCTGTGAGATGATTTCACAGAACACAAAGAAGTTTCTGAGAAAGCTTCTTTCTCTTTGTTATCGGAGGATATTTCCTTTGGCCCTATAGTCTTCAAAGGGATCCGAAATATCTGTTCTCAGATTCCACAGAAAGAAGGCTAGCAAAGAGATCCACGAAATACAGATGTAACTCTGTGAGATGAATTAACACAACACTAACCAGTTTCTCAGAAAGCTTCTTTCCAGATTTCATCTGAGGATATTTCCTTTTTCACCATAGCCCTCTATGGGCTTCCAAATATCACTTTGCCAATTCCACAAGAACTGTCTTAGCGAAAGGCTTCTTGAGGGGAAAGCTGTAACTCTGTGAGATGATTTCACAGAACACAAGAAGTTTCTCAGTAAGCTTCTTTCTCTTTGTTATGGGAGGATATTTCCTTTGGCCCTATAGTCTTCAAAGGGATCCGAAATATCTGTTCTCAGATTCCACAGAAAGAAGGCTAGCAAAGAGATCTACGAAACACAGATGTAACTCTGTGATATGAATTAACAGAACACTAAGCAGTTTCTCAGAAAGCTTCTTTCCAGATTTCATCTGAGGATATTTCCTTTTTCACCATAGCCCTCTATGGGCTTCCAAATATCACTTTGCCAACTCCACAAGAACTGTCTTAGCGAATGGCTTCTTGAGGGGAAAGTTGTGACTCTGTGAGAAGATTTCACAGAACACAAAGAAGTTTCTCAGAAAGCTTCTTTCTCTTTGTTATCGGAGGATATTTCCTTTGGCCCTATAGTCTTCAAAGGGAACCGAAATATCTGTTCTTAGATTCCACAGAAAGAAGGCTAGCAAAGAGATCTACGACACACAGATGTAACACTGTGAGATGAATTAACAGAACACTAACCAGTTTCTCAGAAAGTTTCTTTCCAGATTTCATCTGAGGATATTTCCTTTTTCACCATAGCCCTCTATGGGCTTTCAAATATCAATTTGCTAATTCCACAAGAACTGTCTTAGCGAAAGGCTTCTTGAGGGGAAAGCTCTAACTCTATGAGATGATTTCACAGAACACAAAGAAGTTTCTGAGAAAGCTTCTTTCTCTTTGTTATCGGAGGATATTTCCTTTGGCCCTATAGTCTTCAAGAGGATACGAAATATCTGTTCTCAGATTCCACAGAAATAAGGTTAGCAAAGAGATCCACGAAATGCAGATGTAACTCTGTGAGTGGAAGTCACACATCACAGAGCAGTTTCTCAGAAAGGTTCTTTCCAGATTTCATCTGAGGATATTTCCTTTTTCACCGTAGCCCTCTATGGGCTTCCAAATATCACTTTGCCAATTCCACAAGAACTGTCTTAGCGAAAGGCTTCTTGAGGGGAAAGCTGTAACTCTGTGAGATGATTTCACAGAACACAAAGAAGTTTCTCAGAAAGCTTCTTTCTCTTTGTTATCGGAGGATATTTCCTTTGGCCCTGTAGTCTTCAAAGGGATCCGAAATATCTGTTCTCAGATTCCACAGAAAGAAGGCTAGCAAAGAGTTCTACGACACACAGATGTAACACTGTGAGATGAATTAACAGAACACTAAGCAGTTTCTCAAAAAGCTTCTTTCCAGATTTCATCTGAGGATATTTCCTTTTTCACCATAGCCCTCTATGGGCTTCCAAATATCACCTTGCCAATTCCACAAGAACTGTCTTAGCGAAAGGCTTCTTGAGGGGAAAGCTGTAACTCTGTGAGATGATTTCACAGAACACAAAGAAGTTTCTCAGAAAGCTTCTTTCTCTTTGTTATCGGAGGATATTTCCTTTGGCCCTATAGTCTTCAAAGGGATCCGAAATATCTGTTCTCAGATTCCACAGAAAGAAGGCTAGCAAAGAGATCCACGAAATACAGATGTAACTCTGTGAGATGAATTAACACAACACTAACCAGTTTCTCAGAAAGCTTCTTTCCAGATTTCATCTGAGGATATTTCCTTTTTCACCATAGCCCTCTATGGGCTTCCAAATATCACTTTGCCAATTCCACAAGAACTGTCTTAGCGAAAGGCTTCTTGAGGGGAAAGCTGTAACTCTGTGAGATGATTTCACAGAACACAAAGAAGTTTCTCAGTAAGCTTCTTTCTCTTTGTTATGGGAGGATATTTCCTTTGGCCCTATAGTCTTCAAAGGGATCCGAAATATCTGTTCTCAGATTCCACAGAAAGAAGGCTAGCAAAGAGATCTACGAAACACAGATGTAACTCTGTGAGATGAATTAACAGAACACTAAGCAGTTTCTCAGAAAGCTTCTTTCCAGATTTCATCTGAGGATATTTCCTTTTTCACCATAGCCCTCTATGGGCTTCCAAATATCACTTTGCCAACTCCACAAGAACTGTCTTAGCGAATGGCTTCTTGAGGGGAAAGTTGTGACTCTGTGAGAAGATTTCACAGAACACAAAGAAGTTTCTCAGAAAGCTTCTTTCTCTTTGTTATCGGAGGATATTTCCTTTGGCCCTATAGTCTTCAAAGGGAACCGAAATATCTGTTCTTAGATTCCACAGAAAGAAGGCTAGCAAAGAGATCTACGACACACAGATGTAACACTGTGAGATGAATTAACAGAACACTAACCAGTTTCTCAGAAAGTTTCTTTCCAGATTTCATCTGAGGATATTTCCTTTTTCACCATAGCCCTCTATGGGCTTTCAAATATCAATTTGCTAATTCCACAAGAACTGTCTTAGCGAAAGGCTTCTTGAGGGGAAAGCTCTAACTCTATGAGATGATTTCACAGAACACAAAGAAGTTTCTGAGAAAGCTTCTTTCTCTTTGTTATCGGAGGATATTTCCTTTGGCCCTATAGTCTTCAAGAGGATACGAAATATCTGTTCTCAGATTCCACAGAAATAAGGTTAGCAAAGAGATCCACGAAATGCAGATGTAACTCTGTGAGTGGAAGTCACACATCACAGAGCAGTTTCTCAGAAAGGTTCTTTCCAGATTTCATCTGAGGATATTTCCTTTTTCACCGTAGCCCTCTATGGGCTTCCAAATATCACTTTGCCAATTCCACAAGAACTGTCTTAGCGAAAGGCTTCTTGAGGGGAAAGCTGTAACTCTGTGAGATGATTTCACAGAACACAAAGAAGTTTCTCAGAAAGCTTCTTTCTCTTTGTTATCGGAGGATATTTCCTTTGGCCCTGTAGTCTTCAAAGGGATCCGAAATATCTGTTCTCAGATTCCACAGAAAGAAGGCTAGCAAAGAGTTCTACGACACACAGATGTAACACTGTGAGATGAATTAACAGAACACTAAGCAGTTTCTCAAAAAGCTTCTTTCCAGATTTCATCTGAGGATATTTCCTTTTTCACCATAGCCCTCTATGGGCTTCCAAATATCACCTTGCCAATTCCACAAGAACTGTCTTAGCGAAAGGCTTCTTGAGGGGAAAGCTGTAACTCTGTGAGATGATTTCACAGAACACAAAGAAGTTTCTCAGAAAGCTTCTTTCTCTTTGTTATGGGAGGATATTTCCTTTGGCCCTATAGTCTTCAAAGGGATCCGAAATATCTGTTCTCAGATTCCACAGAAAGAAGGCTAGCAAAGAGATCCACGAAATACAGATGTAACTCTGTGAGATGAATTAACACAACACTAACCAGTTTCTCAGAAAGCTTCTTTCCAGATTTCATCTGAGGATATTTCCTTTTTCACCATAGCCCTCTATGGGCTTCCAAATATCACTTTGCCAATTCCACAAGAACTGTCTTAGCGAAAGGCTTCTTGAGGGGAAAGCTGTAACTCTGTGAGATGATTTCACAGAACACAAAGAAGTTTCTCAGTAAGCTTCTTTCTCTTTGTTATGGGAGGATATTTCCTTTGGCCCTATAGTCTTCAAAGGGATCCGAAATATCTGTTCTCAGATTCCACAGAAAGAAGGCTAGCAAAGAGATCTACGAAACACAGATGTAACTCTGTGAGATGAATTAACAGAACACTAAGCAGTTTCTCAGAAAGCTTCTTTCCAGATTTCATCTGAGGATATTTCCTTTTTCACCATAGCCCTCTATGGGCTTCCAAATATCACTTTGCCAACTCCACAAGAACTGTCTTAGCGAATGGCTTCTTGAGGGGAAAGTTGTGACTCTGTGAGAAGATTTCACAGAACACAAAGAAGTTTCTCAGAAAGCTTCTTTCTCTTTGTTATCGGAGGATATTTCCTTTGGCCCTATAGTCTTCAAAGGGAACCGAAATATCTGTTCTTAGATTCCACAGAAAGAAGGCTAGCAAAGAGATCTACGACACACAGATGTAACACTGTGAGATGAATTAACAGAACACTAACCAGTTTCTCAGAAAGTTTCTTTCCAGATTTCATCTGAGGATATTTCCTTTTTCACCATAGCCCTCTATGGGCTTTCAAATATCAATTTGCTAATTCCACAAGAACTGTCTTAGCGAAAGACTTCTTGAGGGGAAAGCTCTAACTCTATGAGATGATTTCACAGAACACAAAGAAGTTTCTGAGAAAGCTTCTTTCTCTTTGTTATCGGAGGATATTTCCTTTGGCCCTATAGTCTTCAAGAGGATACGAAATATCTGTTCTCAGATTCCACAGAAATAAGGTTAGCAAAGAGATCCACGAAATGCAGATGTAACTCTGTGAGTGGAAGTCACACATCACAGAGCAGTTTCTCAGAAAGGTTCTTTCCAGATTTCATCTGAGGATATTTCCTTTTTCACCGTAGCCCTCTATGGGCTTCCAAATATCACTTTGCCAATTCCACAAGAACTGTCTTAGCGAAAGGCTTCTTGAGGGGAAAGCTGTAACTCTGTGAGATGATTTCACAGAACACAAAGAAGTTTCTCAGAAAGCTTCTTTCTCTTTGTTATCGGAGGATATTTCCTTTGGCCCTGTAGTCTTCAAAGGGATCCGAAATATCTGTTCTCAGATTCCACAGAAAGAAGGCTAGCAAAGAGTTCTACGACACACAGATGTAACACTGTGAGATGAATTAACAGAACACTAAGCAGTTTCTCAAAAAGCTTCTTTCCAGATTTCATCTGAGGATATTTCCTTTTTCACCATAGCCCTCTATGGGCTTCCAAATATCACCTTGCCAATTCCACAAGAACTGTCTTAGCGAAAGGCTTCTTGAGGGGAAAGCTGTAACTCTGTGAGATGATTTCACAGAACACAAAGAAGTTTCTCAGAAAGCTTCTTTCTCTTTGTTATCGGAGGATATTTCCTTTGGCCCTATAGTCTTCAAAGGGATCCGAAAAATCTGTTCTCAGATTCCACAGAAAGAAGGCTAGCAAAGAGATCCACGAAATACAGATGTAACTCTGTGAGATGAATTAACACAACACTAACCAGTTTCTCAGAAAGCTTCTTTCCAGATTTCATCTGAGGATATTTCCTTTTTCACCATAGCCCTCTAGGGGTTCCAAATATCACTTTGCCAATTCCACAAGAACTGTCTTAGCGAAAGGCTTCTTGAGGGGAAAGCTGTAACTCTGTGAGATGATTTCACAGAACACAAAGAAGTTTCTCAGTAAGCTTCTTTCTCTTTGTTATGGGAGGATATTTCCTTTGGCCCTATAGTCTTCAAAGGGATCCGTAATATCTGTTCTCAGATTCCACAGAAAGAAGGCTGGCAAAGAGATCTACGAAACACAGATGTAACTCTGTGAGATGAATTAACAGAACACTAAGCAGTTTCTCAGAAAGCTTCTTTCCAGATTTCATCTGAGGATATTTCCTTTTTCACCATAGCCCTCTATGGGCTTCCAAATATCACTTTGCCAACTCCACAAGAACTGTCTTAGCGAATGGCTTCTTGAGGGGAAAGTTGTGACTCTGTGAGAAGATTTCACAGAACACAAAGAAGTTTCTCAGAAAGCTTCTTTCTCTTTGTTATCGGAGGATATTTCCTTTGGCCCTATAGTCTTCAAAGGGAACCGAAATATCTGTTCTTAGATTCCACAGAAAGAAGGCTAGCAAAGAGATCTACGACACACAGATGTAACACTGTGAGATGAATTAACAGAACACTAACCAGTTTCTCAGAAAGTTTCTTTCCAGATTTCATCTGAGGATATTTCCTTTTTCACCATAGCCCTCTAAGGGCTTTCAAATATCAATTTGCTAATTCCACAAGAACTGTCTTAGCGAAAGGCTTCTTGAGGGGAAAGCTCTAACTCTATGAGATGATTTCACAGAACACAAAGAAGTTTCTGAGAAAGCTTCTTTCTCTTTGTTATCGGAGGATATTTCCTTTGGCCCTATAGTCTTCAAGAGGATACGAAATATCTGTTCTCAGATTCCACAGAAATAAAGTTAGCAAAGATATCCACGAAATGCAGATGTAACTCTGTGAATGGAAGTCACACATCACAGAGCAGTTTCTCAGAAAGGTTCTTTCCAGATTTCATCTGAGGATATTTCCTTTTTCACCGTAGCCCTCTATGGGCTTCCAAATATCACTTTGCCAATTCCACAAGAACTGTCTTAGCGAAAGGCTTCTTGAGTGGAAAGCTGTAACTCTGTGAGATGATTTCACAGAACACAAAGAAGTTTCTCAGAAAGCTTCTTTCTCTTTGTTATCGGAGGATATTTCCTTTGGCCCTGTAGTCTTCAAAGGGATCCGAAATATCTGTTCTCAGATTCCACAGAAAGAAGGCTAGCAAAGAGTTCTACGACACACAGATGTAACACTGTGAGATGAATTAACAGAACACTAAGCAGTTTCTCAGAAAGCTTCTTTCCAGATTTCATCTGAGGATATTTCCTTTTTCACCATAGCCCTCTAAGGGTTCCAAATATCACTTTGCCAATTCCACAAGAACTGTCTTAGCGAAAGGCTTCTTGTGGGGAAACCTGTAACTCAGTGACATGATTTCACAGAACACAAAGAAGTTTCTCAGAAAGCTTCTTTCTCTTTGTTATCGGAGGATATTTCCTTTGGCCCTATAGTCTTCAAAGGGATCCGAAATATCTGTTCTCATATTTCACAGAAAGAAGGCTAGCAAAGAGATCCACGAAATACGGATGTAACTCTGTGAGATGAATTAACAGAATACTAAGCAGTTTCTCAGAAAGCTTCTTTCCAGATTTCATCTGAGCATATTTCCTTTTTCACCATAGCCCTCTATGGGCTTCCAAATATCACTTTGCCAATTCCACAAGAACTGTCTTAGCGAAAGGCTTCTTGAGGGGAAAGCTGTAACTCTGTGAGATGATTTCACAGAACACAAAGAAGTTTCTGAGAAAGCTTCTTTCTCTTTGTTATGGGAGGATATTTCCTTTGGCCCTATAGTCTTCAAAGGGATCCGAAATATCTGTTCTCAGATTCCACAGAAAGAAGGCTAGCAAAGAGATCCACGAAATACAGATGTAACTCTGTGAGATGAATTAACACAACACTAACCAGTTTCTCAGAAAGCTTCTTTCCAGATTTCATCTGAGGATATTTCCTTTTTCACCATAGCCCTCTATGGGCTTCCAAATATCACTTTGCCAATTCCACAAGAACTGTCTTAGCGAAAGGCTTCTTGAGGGGAAAGCTGTAACTCTGTGAGATGATTTCACAGAACACAAAGAAGTTTCTCAGTAAGCTTCTTTCTCTTTGTTATGGGAGGATATTTCCTTTGGCCCTATAGTCTTCAAAGGGATCCGAAATATCTGTTCTCAGATTCCACAGAAAGAAGGCTAGCAAAGAGATCTACGAAACACAGATGTAACTCTGTGAGATGAATTAACAGAACACTAAGCAGTTTCTCAGAAAGCTTCTTTCCAGATTTCATCTGAGGATATTTCCTTTTTCACCATAGCCCTCTATGGGCTTCCAAATATCACTTTGCCAACTCCACAAGAACTGTCTTAGCGAATGGCTTCTTGAGGGGAAAGTTGTGACTCTGTGAGAAGATTTCACAGAACACAAAGAAGTTTCTCAGAAAGCTTCTTTCTCTTTGTTATCGGAGGATATTTCCTTTGGCCCTATAGTCTTCAAAGGGAACCGAAATATCTGTTCTTAGATTCCACAGAAAGAAGGCTAGCAAAGAGATCTACGACACACAGATGTAACACTGTGAGATGAATTAACAGAACACTAACCAGTTTCTCAGAAAGTTTCTTTCCAGATTTCATCTGAGGATATTTCCTTTTTCACCATAGCCCTCTATGGGCTTTCAAATATCAATTTGCTAATTCTCAAGAACTGTCTTAGCGAAAGGCTTCTTGAGGGGAAAGCTCTAACTCTATGAGATGATTTCACAGAACACAAAGAAGTTTCTGAGAAAGCTTCTTTCTCTTTGTTATCGGAGGATATTTCCTTTGGCCCTATAGTCTTCAAGAGGATACGAAATATCTGTTCTCAGATTCCACAGAAATAAGGTTAGCAAAGAGATCCACGAAATGCAGATGTAACTCTGTGAGTGGAAGTCACACATCACAGAGCAGTTTCTCAGAAAGGTTCTTTCCAGATTTCATCTGAGGATATTTCCTTTTTCACCGTAGCCCTCTATGGGCTTCCAAATATCACTTTGCCAATTCCACAAGAACTGTCTTAGCGAAAGGCTTCTTGAGGGGAAAGCTGTAACTCTGTGAGATGATTTCACAGAACACAAAGAAGTTTCTCAGAAAGCTTCTTTCTCTTTGTTATCGGAGGATATTTCCTTTGGCCCTGTAGTCTTCAAAGGGATCCGAAATATCTGTTCTCAGATTCCACAGAAAGAAGGCTAGCAAAGAGTTCTACGACACACAGATGTAACACTGTGAGATAAATTAACAGAACACTAAGCAGTTTCTCAAAAAGCTTCTTTCCAGATTTCATCTGAGGATATTTCCTTTTTCACCATAGCCCTCTATGGGCTTCCAAATATCACCTTGCCAATTCCACAAGAACTGTCTTAGCGAAAGGCTTCTTGAGGGGAAAGCTGTAACTCTGTGAGATGATTTCACAGAACACAAAGAAGTTTCTCAGAAAGCTTCTTTCTCTTTGTTATGGGAGGATATTTCCTTTGGCCCTATAGTCTTCAAAGGGATCCGAAAAATCTGTTCTCAGATTCCACAGAAAGAAGGCTAGCAAAGAGATCCACGAAATACAGATGTAACTCTGTGAGATGAATTAACACAACACTAACCAGTTTCTCAGAAAGCTTCTTTCCAGATTTCATCTGAGGATATTTCCTTTTTCACCATAGCCCTCTATGGGCTTCCAAATATCACTTTGCCAATTCCACAAGAACTGTCTTAGCGAAAGGCTTCTTGAGGGGAAAGCTGTAACTCTGTGAGATGATTTCACAGAACACAAAGAAGTTTCTCAGTAAGCTTCTTTCTCTTTGTTATGGGAGGATATTTCCTTTGACCCTATAGTCTTCAAAGGGATCCGAAATATCTGTTCTCAGATTCCACAGAAAGAAGGCTAGCAAAGAGATCTACGAAACACAGATGTAACTCTGTGAGATGAATTAACAGAACACTAAGCAGTTTCTCAGAAAGCTTCTTTCCAGATTTCATCTGAGGCTATTTCCTTTTTCACCATAGCCCTCTATGGGCTTCCAAATATCACTTTGCCAACTCCACAAGAACTGTCTTAGCGAATGGCTTCTTGAGGGGAAAGTTGTGACTCTGTGAGAAGATTTCACAGAACACAAAGAAGTTTCTCAGAAAGCTTCTTTCTCTTTGTTATCGGAGGATATTTCCTTTGGCCCTATAGTCTTCAAAGGGAACCGAAATATCTGTTCTTAGATTCCACAGAAAGAAGGCTAGCAAAGAGATCTACGACACACAGATGTAACACTGTGAGATGAATTAACAGAACACTAACCAGTTTCTCAGAAAGTTTCTTTCCAGATTTCATCTGAGGATATTTCCTTTTTCACCATAGCCCTCTATGGGCTTTCAAATATCAATTTGCTAATTCCACAAGAACTGTCTTAGCGAAAGGCTTCTTGAGGGGAAAGCTCTAACTCTATGAGATGATTTCACAGAACACAAAGAAGTTTCTGAGAAAGCTTCTTTCTCTTTGTTATCGGAGGATATTTCCTTTGGCCCTATAGTCTTCAAGAGGATACGAAATATCTGTTCTCAGATTCCACAGAAATAAGGTTAGCAAAGAGATCCACGAAATGCAGATGTAACTCTGTGAGTGGAAGTCACACATCACAGAGCAGTTTCTCAGAAAGGTTCTTTCCAGATTTCATCTGAGGATATTTCCTTTTTCACCGTAGCCCTCTATGGGCTTCCAAATATCACTTTGCCAATTCCACAAGAACTGTCTTAGCGAAAGGCTTCTTGAGGGGAAAGCTGTAACTCTGTGAGATGATTTCACAGAACACAAAGAAGTTTCTCAGAAAGCTTCTTTCTCTTTGTTATCGGAGGATATTTCCTTTGGCCCTGTAGTCTTCAAAGGGATCCGAAATATCTGTTCTCAGATTCCACAGAAAGAAGGCTAGCAAAGAGTTCTACGACACACAGATGTAACACTGTGAGATAAATTAACAGAACACTAAGCAGTTTCTCAAAAAGCTTCTTTCCAGATTTCATCTGAGGATATTTCCTTTTTCACCATAGCCCTCTATGGGCTTCCAAATATCACCTTGCCAATTCCACAAGAACTGTCTTAGCGAAAGGCTTCTTGAGGGGAAAGCTGTAACTCTGTGAGATGATTTCACAGAACACAAAGAAGTTTCTCAGAAAGCTTCTTTCTCTTTGTTATGGGAGGATATTTCCTTTGGCCCTATAGTCTTCAAAGGGATCCGAAAAATCTGTTCTCAGATTCCACAGAAAGAAGGCTAGCAAAGAGATCCACGAAATACAGATGTAACTCTGTGAGATGAATTAACACAACACTAACCAGTTTCTCAGAAAGCTTCTTTCCAGATTTCATCTGAGGATATTTCCTTTTTCACCATAGCCCTCTATGGGCTTCCAAATATCACTTTGCCAATTCCACAAGAACTGTCTTAGCGAAAGGCTTCTTGAGGGGAAAGCTGTAACTCTGTGAGATGATTTCACAGAACACAAAGAAGTTTCTCAGTAAGCTTCTTTCTCTTTGTTATGGGAGGATATTTCCTTTGACCCTATAGTCTTCAAAGGGATCCGAAATATCTGTTCTCAGATTCCACAGAAAGAAGGCTAGCAAAGAGATCTACGAAACACAGATGTAACTCTGTGAGATGAATTAACAGAACACTAAGCAGTTTCTCAGAAAGCTTCTTTCCAGATTTCATCTGAGGCTATTTCCTTTTTCACCATAGCCCTCTATGGGCTTCCAAATATCACTTTGCCAACTCCACAAGAACTGTCTTAGCGAATGGCTTCTTGAGGGGAAAGTTGTGACTCTGTGAGAAGATTTCACAGAACACAAAGAAGTTTCTCAGAAAGCTTCTTTCTCTTTGTTATCGGAGGATATTTCCTTTGGCCCTATAGTCTTCAAAGGGAACCGAAATATCTGTTCTTAGATTCCACAGAAAGAAGGCTAGCAAAGAGATCTACGACACACAGATGTAACACTGTGAGATGAATTAACAGAACACTAACCAGTTTCTCAGAAAGTTTCTTTCCAGATTTCATCTGAGGATATTTCCTTTTTCACCATAGCCCTCTATGGGCTTTCAAATATCAATTTGCTAATTCCACAAGAACTGTCTTAGCGAAAGGCTTCTTGAGGGGAAAGCTCTAACTCTATGAGATGATTTCACAGAACACAAAGAAGTTTCTGAGAAAGCTTCTTTCTCTTTGTTATCGGAGGATATTTCCTTTGGCCCTATAGTCTTCAAGAGGATACGAAATATCTGTTCTCAGATTCCACAGAAATAAGGTTAGCAAAGAGATCCACGAAATGCAGATGTAACTCTGTGAGTGGAAGTCACACATCACAGAGCAGTTTCTCAGAAAGGTTCTTTCCAGATTTCATCTGAGGATATTTCCTTTTTCACCGTAGCCCTCTATGGGCTTCCAAATATCACTTTGCCAATTCCACAAGAACTGTCTTAGCGAAAGGCTTCTTGAGGGGAAAGCTGTAACTCTGTGAGATGATTTCACAGAACACAAAGAAGTTTCTCAGAAAGCTTCTTTCTCTTTGTTATCGGAGGATATTTCCTTTGGCCCTGTAGTCTTCAAAGGGATCCGAAATATCTGTTCTCAGATTCCACAGAAAGAAGGCTAGCAAAGAGTTCTACGACACACAAATGTAACACTGTGAGATGAATTAACAGAACACTAAGCAGTTTCTCAAAAAGCTTCTTTCCAGATTTCATCTGAGGATATTTCCTTTTTCACCATAGCCCTCTATGGGCTTCCAAATATCACCTTGCCAATTCCACAAGAACTGTCTTAGCGAAAGGCTTCTTGAGGGGAAAGCTGTAACTCTGTGAGATGATTTCACAGAACACAAAGAAGTTTCTCAGAAAGCTTCTTTCTCTTTGTTATGGGAGGATATTTCCTTTGGCCCTATAGTCTTCAAAGGGATCCGAAAAATCTGTTCTCAGATTCCACAGAAAGAAGGCTAGCAAAGAGATCCACGAAATACAGATGTGACTCTGTGAGATGAATTAACACAACACTAACCAGTTTCTCAGAAAGCTTCTTTCCAGATTTCATCTGAGGATATTTCCTTTTTCACCATAGCCCTCTATGGGCTTCCAAATATCACTTTGCCAATTCCACAAGAACTGTCTTAGCGAAAGGCTTCTTGAGGGGAAAGCTGTAACTCTGTGAGATGATTTCACAGAACACAAAGAAGTTTCTCAGTAAGCTTCTTTCTCTTTGTTATGGGAGGATATTTCCTTTGGCCCTATAGTCTTCAAAGGGATCCGTAATATCTGTTCTCAGATTCCACAGAAAGAAGGCTGGCAAAGAGATCTACGAAACACAGATGTAACTCTGTGAGATGAATTAACAGAACACTAAGCAGTTTCTCAGAAAGCTTCTTTCCAGATTTCATCTGAGGATATTTCCTTTTTCACCATAGCCCTCTATGGGCTTCCAAATATCACTTTGCCAACTCCACAAGAACTGTCTTAGCGAATGGCTTCTTGAGGGGAAAGTTGTGACTCTGTGAGAAGATTTCACAGAACACAAAGAAGTTTCTCAGAAAGCTTCTTTCTCTTTGTTATCGGAGGATATTTCCTTTGGCCCTATAGTCTTCAAAGGGAACCGAAATATCTGTTCTTAGATTCCACAGAAAGAAGGCTAGCAAAGAGATATACGACACACAGATGTAACACTGTGAGATGAATTAACAGAACACTAACCAGTTTCTCAGAAAGTTTCTTTCCAGATTTCATCTGAGGATATTTCCTTTTTCACCATAGCCCTCTAAGGGCTTTCAAATATCAATTTGCTAATTCCACAAGAACTGTCTTAGCGAAAGGCTTCTTGAGGGGAAAGCTCTAACTCTATGAGATGATTTCACAGAACACAAAGAAGTTTCTGAGAAAGCTTCTTTCTCTTTGTTATCGGAGGATATTTCCTTTGGCCCTATAGTCTTCAAGAGGATACGAAATATCTGTTCTCAGATTCCACAGAAATAAAGTTAGCAAAGATATCCACGAAATGCAGATGTAACTCTGTGAGTGGAAGTCACACATCACAGAGCAGTTTCTCAGAAAGGTTCTTTCCAGATTTCATCTGAGGATATTTCCTTTTTCACCGTAGCCCTCTATGGGCTTCCAAATATCACTTTGCCAATTCCACAAGAACTGTCTTAGCGAAAGGCTTCTTGAGTGGAAAGCTGTAACTCTGTGAGATGATTTCACAGAACACAAAGAAGTTTCTCAGAAAGCTTCTTTCTCTTTGTTATCGGAGGATATTTCCTTTGGCCCTGTAGTCTTCAAAGGGATCCGAAATATCTGTTCTCAGATTCCACAGAAAGAAGGCTAGCAAAGAGTTCTACGACACACAGATGTAACACTGTGAGATGAATTAACAGAACACTAAGCAGTTTCTCAGAAAGCTTCTTTCCAGATTTCATCTGAGGATATTTCCTTTTTCACCATAGCCCTCTAAGGGTTCCAAATATCACTTTGCCAATTCCACAAGAACTGTCTTAGCGAAAGGCTTCTTGTGGGGAAACCTGTAACTCAGTGACATGATTTCACAGAACACAAAGAAGTTTCTCAGAAAGCTTCTTTCTCTTTGTTATCGGAGGATATTTCCTTTGGCCCTATAGTCTTCAAAGGGATCCGAAATATCTGTTCTCAGATTTCACAGAAAGAAGGCTAGCAAAGAGATCCACGAAATACGGATGTAACTCTGTGAGATGAATTAACAGAATACTAAGCAGTTTCTCAGAAAGCTTCTTTCCAGATTTCATCTGAGCATATTTCCTTTTTCACCATAGCCCTCTATGGGCTTCCAAATATCACTTTGCCAATTCCACAAGAACTGTCTTAGCGAAAGGCTTCTTGAGGGGAAAGCTGTAACTCTGTGAGATGATTTCACAGAACACAAAGAAGTTTCTGAGAAAGCTTCTTTCTCTTTGTTATCGGAGGATATTTCCTTTGGCCCTATAGTCTTCAAAGGGATCCGAAATATCTGTTCTCAGATTCCACAGAAAGAAGGCTAGCAAAGAGATCCACGAAATACAGATGTAACTCTGTGAGATGAATTAACACAACACTAACCAGTTTCTCAGAAAGCTTCTTTCCAGATTTCATCTGAGGATATTTCCTTTTTCACCATAGCCCTCTATGGGCTTCCAAATATCACTTTGCCAATTCCACAAGAACTGTCTTAGCGAAAGGCTTCTTGAGGGGAAAGCTGTAACTCTGTGAGATGATTTCACAGAACACAAAGAAGTTTCTCAGTAAGCTTCTTTCTCTTTGTTATGGGAGGATATTTCCTTTGGCCCTATAGTCTTCAAAGGGATCCGAAATATCTGTTCTCAGATTCCACAGAAAGAAGGCTAGCAAAGAGATCTACGAAACACAGATGTAACTCTGTGAGATGAATTAACAGAACACTAAGCAGTTTCTCAGAAAGCTTCTTTCCAGATTTCATCTGAGGATATTTCCTTTTTCACCATAGCCCTCTATGGGCTTCCAAATATCACTTTGCCAACTCCACAAGAACTGTCTTAGCGAATGGCTTCTTGAGGGGAAAGTTGTGACTCTGTGAGAAGATTTCACAGAACACAAAGAAGTTTCTCAGAAAGCTTCTTTCTCTTTGTTATCGGAGGATATTTCCTTTGGCCCTATAGTCTTCAAAGGGAACCGAAATATCTGTTCTTAGATTCCACAGAAAGAAGGCTAGCAAAGAGATCTACGACACACAGATGTAACACTGTGAGATGAATTAACAGAACACTAACCAGTTTCTCAGAAAGTTTCTTTCCAGATTTCATCTGAGGATATTTCCTTTTTCACCATAGCCCTCTATGGGCTTTCAAATATCAATTTGCTAATTCCACAAGAACTGTCTTAGCGAAAGGCTTCTTGAGGGGAAAGCTCTAACTCTATGAGATGATTTCACAGAACACAAAGAAGTTTCTGAGAAAGCTTCTTTCTCTTTGTTATCGGAGGATATTTCCTTTGGCCCTATAGTCTTCAAGAGGATACGAAATATCTGTTCTCAGATTCCACAGAAATAAGGTTAGCAAAGAGATCCACGAAATGCAGATGTAACTCTGTGAGTGGAAGTCACACATCACAGAGCAGTTTCTCAGAAAGGTTCTTTCCAGATTTCATCTGAGGATATTTCCTTTTTCACCATAGCCCTCTATGGGCTTCCAAATATCACTTTGCCAATTCCACAAGAGCTGTCTTAGCGAAAGGCTTCTTGAGGGGAAAGCTGTAACTCTGTGAGATGATTTCACAGAACACAAAGAAGTTTCTCAGTAAGCTTCTTTCTCTTTGTTATGGGAGGATATTTCCTTTGGCCCTATAGTCTTCAAAGGGATCCGAAATATCTGTTCTCAGATTCCACAGAAAGAAGGCTAGCAAAGATATCTACGAAACACAGATGTAACTCTGTGAGATGAATTAACAGAACACTAAGCAGTTTCTCAGAAAGCTTCTTTCCAGATTTCATCTGAGGATATTTCCTTTTTCACCATAGCCCTCTATGGGCTTCCAAATATCACTTTGCCAACTCCACAAGAACTGTCTTAGCGAATGGCTTCTTGAGGGGAAAGTTGTGACTCTGTGAGAAGATTTCACAGAACACAAAGAAGTTTCTCAGAAAGCTTCTTTCTCTTTGTTATCGGAGGATATTTCCTTTGGCCCTATAGTCTTCAAAGGGAACCGAAATATCTGTTCTTAGATTCCACAGAAAGAAGGCTAGCAAAGAGATCTACGACACACAGATGTAACACTGTGAGATGAATTAACAGAACACTAACCAGTTTCTCAGAAAGTTTCTTTCCAGATTTCATCTGAGGATATTTCCTTTTTCACCATAGCCCTCTATGGGCTTTCAAATATCAATTTGCTAATTCCACAAGAACTGTCTTAGCGAAAGGCTTCTTGAGGGGAAAGCTCTAACTCTATGAGATGATTTCACAGAACACAAAGAAGTTTCTGAGAAAGCTTCTTTCTCTTTGTTATCGGAGGATATTTCCTTTGGCCCTATAGTCTTCATGAGGATACGAAATATCTGTTCTCAGATTCCACAGAAATAAGGTTAGCAAAGAGATCCACGAAATGCAGATGTAACTCTGTGAGTGGAAGTCACACATCACAGAGCAGTTTCTCAGAAAGGTTCTTTCCAGATTTCATCTGAGGATATTTCCTTTTTCACCGTAGCCCTCTATGGGCTTCCAAATATCACTTTGCCAATTCCACAAGAACTGTCTTAGCGAAAGGCTTCTTGAGGGGAAAGCTGTAACTCTGTGAGATGATTTCACAGAACACAAAGAAGTTTCTCAGAAAGCTTCTTTCTCTTTGTTATCGGAGGATATTTCCTTTGGCCCTGTAGTCTTCAAAGGGATCCGAAATATCTGTTCTCAGATTCCACAGAAAGAAGGCTAGCAAAGAGTTCTACGACACACAGATGTAACACTGTGAGATGAATTAACAGAACACTAAGCAGTTTCTCAAAAAGCTTCTTTCCAGATTTCATCTGAGGATATTTCCTTTTTCACCATAGCCCTCTATGGGCTTCCAAATATCACCTTGCCAATTCCACAAGAACTGTCTTAGCGAAAGGCTTCTAGAGGGGAAAGCTGTAACTCTGTGAGATGATCTCACAGAACACAAAGAAGTTTCTCAGAAAGCTTCTTTCTCTTTGTTATGGGAGGATATTTCCTTTGGCCCTATAGTCTTCAAAGGGATCCGAAAAATCTGTTCTCAGATTACACAGAAAGAAGGCTAGCAAAGAGATCCACGAAATACAGATGTAACTCTGTGAGATGAATTAACACAACACTAACCAAAGCTTCTTTCCAGATTTCATCTGAGGATATTTCCTTTTTCACCATAGCCCTCTATGGGCTTCCAAATATCACTTTGCCAATTCCACAAGAACTGTCTTAGCGAAAGGCTTCTTGAGGGGAAAGCTGTAACTCTGTGAGATGATTTCACAGAACACAAAGAAGTTTCTCAGTAAGCTTCTTTCTCTTTGTTATGAGAGGATATTTCCTTTGGCCCTATAGTCTTCAAAGGGATCCGTAATATCTGTTCTCAGATTCCACAGAAAGAAGGCTGGCAAAGAGATCTACGAAACACAGATGTAACTCTGTGAGATGAATTAACAGAACACTAAGCAGTTTCTCAGAAAGCTTCTTTCCAGATTTCATCTGAGGATATTTCCTTTTTCACCATAGCCCTCTTTGGGCTTCCAAATATCACTTTGCCAACTCCACAAGAACTGTCTTAGCGAATGGCTTCTTGAGGGGAAAGTTGTGACTCTGTGAGAAGATTTCACAGAACACAAAGAAGTTTATCAGAAAGCTTCTTTCTCTTTGTTATCGGAGGATATTTCCTTTGGCCCTATAGTCTTCAAAGGGAACCGAAATATCTGTTCTTAGATTCCACAGAAAGAAGGCTAGCAAAGAGATCTACGACACACAGATGTAACACTGTGAGATGAATTAACAGAACACTAACCAGTTTCTCAGAAAGTTTCTTTCCAGATTTCATCTGAGGATATTTCCTTTTTCACCATAGCCCTCTAAGGGCTTTCAAATATCAATTTGCTAATTCCACAAGAACTGTCTTAGCGAAAGGCTTCTTGAGGGGAAAGCTCTAACTCTATGAGATGATTTCACAGAACACAAAGAAGTTTCTGAGAAAGCTTCTTTCTCTTTGTTATCGGAGGATATTTCCTTTGGCCCTATAGTCTTCAAGAGGATACGAAATATCTGTTCTCAGATTCCACAGAAATAAAGTTAGCAAAGATATCCACGAAATGCAGATGTAACTCTGTGAGTGGAAGTCACACATCACAGAGCAGTTTCTCAGAAAGGTTCTTTCCAGATTTCATCTGAGGATATTTCCTTTTTCACCGTAGCCCTCTATGGGCTTCCAAATATCACTTTGCCAATTCCACAAGAACTGTCTTAGCGAAAGGCTTCTTGTGGGGAAACCTGTAACTCAGTGACATGATTTCACAGAACACAAAGAAGTTTCTCAGAAAGCTTCTTTCTCTTTGTTATCGGAGGATATTTCCTTTGGCCCTATAGTCTTCAAAGGGATCCGAAATATCTGTTCTCAGATTTCACAGAAAGAAGGCTAGCAAAGAGATCCACGAAATACGGATGTAACTCTGTGAGATGAATTAACAGAATACTAAGCAGTTTCTCAGAAAGCTTCTTTCCAGATTTCATCTGAGCATATTTCCTTTTTCACCATAGCCCTCTATGGGCTTCCAAATATCACTTTGCCAATTCCACAAGAACTGTCTTAGCGAAAGGCTTCTTGAGGGGAAAGCTGTAACTCTGTGAGATGATTTCACAGAACACAAAGAAGTTTCTGAGAAAGCTTCTTTCTCTTTGTTATCGGAGGATATTTCCTTTGGCCCTATAGTCTTCAAAGGGATCCGAAATATCTGTTCTCAGATTCCACAGAAAGAAGGCTAGCAAAGAGATCCACGAAATACAGATGTAACTCTGTGAGATGAATTAACACAACACTAACCAGTTTCTCAGAAAGCTTCTTTCCAGATTTCATCTGAGGATATTTCCTTTTTCACCATAGCCCTCTATGGGCTTCCAAATATCACTTTGCCAATTCCACAAGAACTGTCTTAGCGAAAGGCTTCTTGAGGGGAAAGGTGTAACTCTGTGAGATGATTTCACAGAACACAAAGAAGTTTCTCAGTAAGCTTCTTTCTCTTTGTTATGGGAGGATATTTCCTTTGGCCCTATAGTCTTCAAAGGGATCCGAAATATCTGTTCTCAGATTCCACAGAAAGAAGGCTAGCAAAGAGATCTACGAAACACAGATGTAACTCTGTGAGATGAATTAACAGAACACTAAGCAGTTTCTCAGAAAGCTTCTTTCCAGATTTCATCTGAGGATATTTCCTTTTTCACCATAGCCCTCTATGGGCTTCCAAATATCACTTTGCCAACTCCACAAGAACTGTCTTAGCGAATGGCTTCTTGAGGGGAAAGTTGTGACTCTGTGAGAAGATTTCACAGAACACAAAGAAGTTTCTCAGAAAGCTTCTTTCTCTTTGTTATCGGAGGATATTTCCTTTGGCCCTATAGTCTTCAAAGGGAACCGAAATATCTGTTCTTAGATTCCACAGAAAGAAGGCTAGCAAAGAGATCTACGACACACAGATGTAACACTGTGAGATGAATTAACAGAACACTAACCAGTTTCTCAGAAAGTTTCTTTCCAGATTTCAT
This sequence comes from Macaca fascicularis, assembly GCF_037993035.2. NCBI lineage: Eukaryota > Metazoa > Chordata > Mammalia > Primates > Cercopithecidae > Macaca > Macaca fascicularis. Next base: position 44,995,435 of record NC_088385.1, on the reverse strand, counting down.
CTGAGGATATTTCCTTTTTCACCATAGCCCTCTATGGGCTTTCAAATATCAATTTGCTAATTCCACAAGAACTGTCTTAGCGAAAGGCTTCTTGAGGGGAAAGCTCTAACTCTATGAGATGATTTCACAGAACACAAAGAAGTTTCTGAGAAAGCTTCTTTCTCTTTGTTATCGGAGGATATTTCCTTTGGCCCTATAGTCTTCAAGAGGATACGAAATATCTGTTCTCAGATTCCACAGAAATAAGGTTAGCAAAGAGATCCACGAAATGCAGATGTAACTCTGTGAGTGGAAGTCACACATCACAGAGCAGTTTCTCAGAAAGGTTCTTTCCAGATTTCATCTGAGGATATTTCCTTTTTCACCGTAGCCCTCTATGGGCTTCCAAATATCACTTTGCCAATTCCACAAGAACTGTCTTAGCGAAAGGCTTCTTGAGGGGAAAGCTGTAACTCTGTGAGATGATTTCACAGAACACAAAGAAGTTTCTCAGAAAGCTTCTTTCTCTTTGTTATCGGAGGATATTTCCTTTGGCCCTGTAGTCTTCAAAGGGATCCGAAATATCTGTTCTCAGATTCCACAGAAAGAAGGCTAGCAAAGAGTTCTACGACACACAGATGTAACACTGTGAGATGAATTAACAGAACACTAAGCAGTTTCTCAAAAAGCTTCTTTCCAGATTTCATCTGAGGATATTTCCTTTTTCACCATAGCCCTCTATGGGCTTCCAAATATCACCTTGCCAATTCCACAAGAACTGTCTTAGCGAAAGGCTTCTTGAGGGGAAAGCTGTAACTCTGTGAGATGATTTCACAGAACACAAAGAAGTTTCTCAGAAAGCTTCTTTCTCTTTGTTATCGGAGGATATTTCCTTTGGCCCTATAGTCTTCAAAGGGATCCGAAAAATCTGTTCTCAGATTCCACAGAAAGAAGGCTAGCAAAGAGATCCACGAAATACAGATGTAACTCTGTGAGATGAATTAACACAACACTAACCAGTTTCTCAGAAAGCTTCTTTCCAGATTTCATCTGAGGATATTTCCTTTTTCACCATAGCCCTCTATGGGCTTCCAAATATCACTTTGCCAATTCCACAAGAACTGTCTTAGCGAAAGGCTTCTTGAGGGGAAAGCTGTAACTCTGTGAGATGATTTCACAGAACACAAAGAAGTTTCTCAGTAAGCTTCTTTCTCTTTGTTATGGGAGGATATTTCCTTTGGCCCTGTAGTCTTCAAAGGGATCCGAAATATCTGTTCTCAGATTCCACAGAAAGAAGGCTAGCAAAGAGATCTACGAAACACAGATGTAACTCTGTGAGGTGAATTAACAGAACACTAAGCAGTTTCTCAGAAAGCTTCTTTCCAGATTTCATCTGAGGATATTTCCTTTTTCACCATAGCCCTCTATGGGCTTCCAAATATCACTTTGCCAACTCCACAAGAACTGTCTTAGCAAATGGCTTCTTGAGGGGAAAGTTGTGACTCTGTGAGAAGATTTCACAGAACACAAAGAAGTTTCTCAGAAAGCTTCTTTCTCTTTGTTATCGGAGGATATTTCCTTTGGCCCTATAGTCTTCAAAGGGAACCGAAATATCTGTTCTTAGATTCCACAGAAAGAAGGCTAGCAAAGAGATCTACGACACACAGATGTAACACTGTGAGATGAATTAACAGAACACTAACCAGTTTCTCAGAAAGTTTCTTTCCAGATTTCATCTGAGGATATTTCCTTTTTCACCATAGCCCTCTATGGGCTTTCAAATATCAATTTGCTAATTCCACAAGAACTGTCTTAGCGAAAGGCTTCTTGAGGGGAAAGCTCTAACTCTATGAGATGATTTCACAGAACACAAAGAAGTTTCTGAGAAAGCTTCTTTCTCTTTGTTATCGGAGGATATTTCCTTTGGCCCTATAGTCTTCAAGAGGATACGAAATATCTGTTCTCAGATTCCACAGAAATAAGGTTAGCAAAGAGATCCACGAAATGCAGATGTAACTCTGTGAGTGGAAGTCACACATCACAGAGCAGTTTCTCAGAAAGGTTCTTTCCAGATTTCATCTGAGGATATTTCCTTTTTCACCGTAGCCCTCTATGGGCTTCCAAATATCACTTTGCCAATTCCACAAGAACTGTCTTAGCGAAAGGCTTCTTGAGGGGAAAGCTGTAACTCTGTGAGATGATTTCACAGAACACAAAGAAGTTTCTCAGAAAGCTTCTTTCTCTTTGTTATCGGAGGATATTTCCTTTGGCCCTGTAGTCTTCAAAGGGATCCGAAATATCTGTTCTCAGATTCCACAGAAAGAAGGCTAGCAAAGAGTTCTACGACACACAGATGTAACACTGTGAGATGAATTAACAGAACACTAAGCAGTTTCTCAGAAAGCTTCTTTCCAGATTTCATCTGAGGATATTTCCTTTTTCACCATAGCCCTCTATGGGCTTCCAAATATCACCTTGCCAATTCCACAAGAACTGTCTTAGCGAAAGGCTTCTTGAGGGGAAAGCTGTAACTCTGTGAGATGATTTCACAGAACACAAAGAAGTTTCTCAGAAAGCTTCTTTCTCTTTGTTATGGGAGGATATTTCCTTTGGCCCTATAGTCTTCAAAGGGATCCGAAAAATCTGTTCTCAGATTCCACAGAAAGAAGGCTAGCAAAGAGATCCACGAAATACAGATGTAACTCTGTGAGATGAATTAACACAACACTAACCAGTTTCTCAGAAAGCTTCTTTCCAGATTTCATCTGAGGATATTTCCTTTTTCACCATAGCCCTCTATGGGCTTCCAAATATCACTTTGCCAATTCCACAAGAACTGTCTTAGCGAAAGGCTTCTTGAGGGGAAAGCTGTAACTCTGTGAGATGATTTCACAGAACACAAAGAAATTTCTCAGTAAGCTTCTTTCTCTTTGTTATGGGAGGATATTTCCTTTGGCCCTATAGTCTTCAAAGGGATCCGTAATATCTGTTCTCAGATTCCACAGAAAGAAGGCTGGCAAAGAGATCTACGAAACACAGATGTAACTCTGTGAGATGAATTAACAGAACACTAAGCAGTTTCTCAGAAAGCTTCTTTCCAGATTTTATCTGAGGATATTTCCTTTTTCACCATAGCCCTCTATGGGCTTCCAAATATCACTTTGCCAACTCCACAAGAACTGTCTTAGCGAATGGCTTCTTGAGGGGAAAGTTGTGACTCTGTGAGAAGATTTCACAGAACACAAAGAAGTTTCTCAGAAAGCTTCTTTCTCTTTGTTATCGGAGGATATTTCCTTTGGCCCTGTAGTCTTCAAAGGGATCCGAAATATCTGTTCTCAGATTCCACAGAAAGAAGGCTAGCAAAGAGTTCTACGACACACAGATGTAACACTGTGAGATGAATTAACAGAACACTAAGCAGTTTCTCAGAAAGCTTCTTTCCAGATTTCATCTGAGGATATTTCCTTTTTCACCATAGCCCTCTAAGGGTTCCAAATATCACTTTGCCAATTCCACAAGAACTGTCTTAGCGAAAGGCTTCTTGTGGGGAAACCTGTAACTCAGTGACATGATTTCACAGAACACAAAGAAGTTTCTCAGAAAGCTTCCTTCTCTTTGTTATCGGAGGATATTTCCTTAGGCCCTATAGTCTTCAAAGGGATCCGAAATATCTGTTCTCAGATTTCACAGAAAGAAGGCTAGCAAAGAGATCCACGAAATACGGATGTAACTCTGTGAGATGAATTAACAGAATACTAAGCAGTTTCTCAGAAAGCTTCTTTCCAGATTTCATCTGAGCATATTTCCTTTTTCACCATAGCCCTCTATGGGCTTCCAAATATCACTTTGCCAATTCCAAAAGAACTGTCTTAGCGAAAGGCTTCTTGAGGGGAAAGCTGTAACTCTGTGAGATGATTTCACAGAACACAAAGAAGTTTCTGAGAAAGCTTCTTTCTCTTTGTTATCGGAGGATATTTCCTTTGGCCCTATAGTCTTCAAAGGGATCCGAAATATCTGTTCTCAGATTCCACAGAAAGAAGGCTAGCAAAGAGATCCACGAAATACAGATGTAACTCTGTGAGATGAATTAACACAACACTAACCAGTTTCTCAGAAAGCTTCTTTCCAGATTTCATCTGAGGATATTTCCTTTTTCACCATAGCCCTCTATGGGCTTCCAAATATCACTTTGCCAATTCCACAAGAACTGTCTTAGCGAAAGGCTTCTTGAGGGGAAAGCTGTAACTCTGTGAGATGATTTCACAGAACACAAAGAAGTTTCTCAGTAAGCTTCTTTCTCTTTGTTATGGGAGGATATTTCCTTTGGCCCTATAGTCTTCAAAGGGATCCGAAATATCTGTTCTCAGATTCCACAGAAAGAAGGCTAGCAAAGAGATCTACGAAACACAGATGTAACTCTGTGAGATGAATTAACAGAACACTAAGCAGTTTCTCAGAAAGCTTCTTTCCAGATTTCATCTGAGGATATTTCCTTTTTCACCATAGCCCTCTATGGGCTTCCAAATATCACTTTGCCAACTCCACAAGAACTGTCTTAGCGAATGGCTTCTTGAGGGGAAAGTTGTGACTCTGTGAGAAGATTTCACAGAACACAAAGAAGTTTCTCAGAAAGCTTCTTTCTCTTTGTTATCGGAGGATATTTCCTTTGGCCCTATAGTCTTCAAAGGGAACCGAAATATCTGTTCTTAGATTCCACAGAAAGAAGGCTAGCAAAGAGATCTACGACACACAGATGTAACACTGTGAGATGAATTAACAGAACACTAACCAGTTTCTCAGAAAGTTTCTTTCCAGATTTCATCTGAGGATATTTCCTTTTTCACCATAGCCCTCTATGGGCTTTCAAATATCAATTTGCTAATTCCACAAGAACTGTCTTAGCGAAAGGCTTCTTGAGGGGAAAGCTCTAACTCTATGAGATGATTTCACAGAACACAAAGAAGTTTCTGAGAAAGCTTCTTTCTCTTTGTTATCGGAGGATATTTCCTTTGGCCCTATAGTCTTCAAGAGGATACGAAATATCTGTTCTCAGATTCCACAGAAATAAGGTTAGCAAAGAGATCCACGAAATGCAGATGTAACTCTGTGAGTGGAAGTCACATATCACAGAGCAGTTTCTCAGAAAGGTTCTTTCCAGATTTCATCTGAGGATATTTCCTTTTTCACCGTAGCCCTCTATGGGCTTCCAAATATCACTTTGCCAATTCCACAAGAACTGTCTTAGCGAAAGGCTTCTTGAGGGGAAAGCTGTAACTCTGTGAGATGATTTCACAGAACACAAAGAAGTTTCTCAGAAAGCTTCTTTCTCTTTGTTATCGGAGGATATTTCCTTTGGCCCTGTAGTCTTCAAAGGGATCCGAAATATCTGTTCTCAGATTCCACAGAAAGAAGGCTAGCAAAGAGTTCTACGACACACAGATGTAACACTGTGAGATGAATTAACAGAACACTAAGCAGTTTCTCAAAAAGCTTCTTTCCAGATTTCATCTGAGGATATATCCTTTTTCACCATAGCCCTCTATGGGCTTCCAAATATCACCTTGCCAATTCCACAAGAACTGTCTTAGCGAAAGGCTTCTTGAGGGGAAAGCTGTAACTCTGTGAGATGATTTCACAGAACACAAAGAAGTTTCTCAGAAAGCTTCTTTCTCTTTGTTATGGGAGGATATTTCCTTTGGCCCTATAGTCTTCAAAGGGATCCGAAAAATCTGTTCTCAGATTCCACAGAAAGAAGGCTAGCAAAGAGATCCACGAAATACAGATGTAACTCTGTGAGATGAATTAACAGAACACTAAGCAGTTTCTCAGAAAGCTTCTTTCCAGATTTCATCTGAGGATATTTCCTTTTTCACCACAGCCCTCTATGGGCTTCCAAATATCACTTTGCCAATTCCACAAGAACTGTCTTAGCGAAAGGCTTCTTGAGGGGAAAGCTGTAACTCTGTGAGATGATTTCAGAGAACACAAAGAAGTTTCTCAGTAAGCTTCTTTCTCTTTGTTATGGGAGGATATTTCCTTTGGCCCTATAGTCTTCAAAGGGATCCGAAATATCTGTTCTCAGATTCCACAGAAAGAAGGCTAGCAAAGAGATCTACGAAACACAGATGTAACTCTGTGAGATGAATTAACAGAACACTAAGCAGTTTCTCAGAAAGCTTCTTTCCAGATTTCATCTGAGGATATTTCCTTTTTCACCATAGCCCTCTATGGGCTTCCAAATATCACTTTGCCAACTCCACAAGAACTGTCTTAGCGAATGGCTTCTTGAGGGGAAAGTTGTGACTCTGTGAGAAGATTTCACAGAACACAAAGAAGTTTCTCAGAAAGCTTCTTTCTCTTTGTTATCGGAGGATATTTCCTTTGGCCCTATAGTCTTCAAAGGGAACCGAAATATCTGTTCTTAGATTCCACAGAAAGAAGGCTAGCAAAGAGATCTACGACACACAGATGTAACACTGTGAGATGAATTAACAGAACACTAACCAGTTTCTCAGAAAGTTTCTTTCCAGATTTCATCTGAGGATATTTCCTTTTTCACCATAGCCCTCTATGGGCTTTCAAATATCAATTTGCTAATTCCACAAGAACTGTCTTAGCGAAAGGCTTCTTGAGGGGAAAGCTCTAACTCTATGAGATGATTTCACAGAACACAAAGAAGTTTCTGAGAAAGCTTCTTTCTCTTTGTTATCGGAGGATATTTCCTTTGGCCCTATAGTCTTCAAGAGGATACGAAATATCTGTTCTCAGATTCCACAGAAATAAGGTTAGCAAAGAGATCCACGAAATGCAGATGTAACTCTGTGAGTGGAAGTCACACATCACAGAGCAGTTTCTCAGAAAGGTTCTTTCCAGATTTCATCTGAGGATATTTCCTTTTTCACCGTAGCCCTCTATGGGCTTCCAAATATCACTTTGCCATTTCCACAAGAACTGTCTTAGCGAAAGGCTTCTTGAGGGGAAAGCTGTAACTCTGTGAGATGATTTCACAGAACACAAAGAAGTTTCTCAGAAAGCTTCTTTCTCTTTGTTATCGGAGGATATTTCCTTTGGCCCTGTAGTCTTCAAAGGGATCCGAAATATCTGTTCTCAGATTCCACAGAAAGAAGGCTAGCAAAGAGTTCTACGACACACAGATGTAACACTGTGAGATGAATTAACAGAACACTAAGCAGTTTCTCAAAAAGCTTCTTTCCAGATTTCATCTGAGGATATTTCCTTTTTCACCATAGCCCTCTATGGGCTTCCAAATATCACCTTGCCAATTCCACAAGAACTGTCTTAGCGAAAGGCTTCTTGAGGGGAAAGCTGTAACTCTGTGAGATGATTTCACAGAACACAAAGAAGTTTCTCAGAAAGCTTCTTTCTCTTTGTTATGGGAGGATATTTCCTTTGGCCCTATAGTCTTCAAAGGGATCCGAAATATCTGTTCTCAGATTCCACAGAAAGAAGGCTAGCAAAGAGATCCACGAAATACAGATGTAACTCTGTGAGATGAATTAACAAAACACTAACCAGTTTCTCAGAAAGCTTCTTTCCAGATTTCATCTGAGGATATTTCCTTTTTCACCATAGCCCTCTATGGGCTTCCAAATATCACTTTGCCAATTCCACAAGAACTGTCTTAGCGAAAGGCTTCTTGAGGGGAAAGCTGTAACTCTGTGAGATGATTTCACAGAACACAAAGAAGTTTCTCAGTAAGCTTCTTTCTCTTTGTTATGGGAGGATATTTCCTTTGGCCCTATAGTCTTCAAAGGGATCCGTAATATCTGTTCTCAGATTCCACAGAAAGAAGGCTGGCAAAGAGATCTACGAAACACAGATGTAACTCTGTGAGATGAATTAACAGAACACTAAGCAGTTTCTCAGAAAGCTTCTTTCCAGATTTCATCTGAGGATATTTCCTTTTTCACCATAGCCCTCTATGGGCTTCCAAATATCACTTTGCCAACTCCACAAGAACTGTCTTAGCGAATGGCTTCTTGAGGGGAAAGTTGTGACTCTGTGAGAAGATTTCACAGAACACAAAGAAGTTTCTCAGAAAGCTTCTTTCTCTTTGTTATCGGAGGATATTTCCTTTGGCCCTATAGTCTTCAAAGGGAACCGAAATATCTGTTCTTAGATTCCACAGAAAGAAGGCTAGCAAAGAGATCTACGACACACAGATGTAACACTGTGAGATGAATTAACAGAACACTAACCAGTTTCTCAGAAAGTTTCTTTCCAGATTTCATCTGAGGATATTTCCTTTTTCACCATAGCCCTCTAAGGGCTTTCAAATATCAATTTGCTAATTCCACAAGAACTGTCTTAGCGAAAGGCTTCTTGAGGGGAAAGCTCTAACTCTATGAGATGATTTCACAGAACACAAAGAAGTTTCTGAGAAAGCTTCTTTCTCTTTGTTATCGGAGGATATTTCCTTTGGCCCTATAGTCTTCAAGAGGATACGAAATATCTGTTCTCAGAGTCCACAGAAATAAAGTTAGCAAAGATATCCACGAAATGCAGATGTAACTCTGTGAGTGGAAGTCACACATCACAGAGCAGTTTCTCAGAAAGGTTCTTTCCAGATTTCATCTGAGGATATTTCCTTTTTCACCGTAGCCCTCTATGGGCTTCCAAATATCACTTTGCCAATTCCACAAGAACTGTCTTAGCGAAAGGCTTCTTGAGGGGAAAGCTGTAACTCTGTGAGATGATTTCACAGAACACAAAGAAGTTTCTCAGAAAGCTTCTTTCTCTTTGTTATCGGAGGATATTTCCTTTGGCCCTGTAGTCTTCAAAGGGATCCGAAATATCTGTTCTCAGATTTCACAGAAAGAAGGCTAGCAAAGAGATCCACGAAATACGGATGTAACTCTGTGAGATGAATTAACAGAATACTAAGCAGTTTCTCAGAAAGCTTCTTTCCAGATTTCATCTGAGCATATTTCCTTTTTCACCATAGCCCTCTATGGGCTTCCAAATATCACTTTGCCAATTCCACAAGAACTGTCTTAGCGAAAGGCTTCTTGAGGGGAAAGCTGTAACTCTGTGAGATGATTTCACAGAACACAAAGAAGTTTCTGAGAAAGCTTCTTTCTCTTTGTTATCGGAGGATATTTCCTTTGGCCCTATAGTCTTCAAAGGGATCCGAAATATCTGTTCTCAGATTCCACAGAAAGAAGGCTAGCAAAGAGATCCACGAAATACAGATGTAACTCTGTGAGATGAATTAACACAACACTAACCAGTTTCTCAGAAAGCTTCTTTCCAGATTTCATCTGAGGATATTTCCTTTTTCACCATAGCCCTCTATGGGCTTCCAAATATCACTTTGCCAATTCCACAAGAACTGTCTTAGCGAAAGGCTTCTTGAGGGGAAAGCTGTAACTCTGTGAGATGATTTCACAGAACACAAAGAAGTTTCTCAGTAAGCTTCTTTCTCTTTGTCATGGGAGGATATTTCCTTTGGCCCTATAGTCTTCAAAGGGATCCGAAATATCTGTTCTCAGATTCCACAGAAAGAAGGCTAGCAAAGAGATCTACGAAACACAGATGTAACTCTGTGAGATGAATTAACAGAACACTAAGCAGTTTCTCAGAAAGCTTCTTTCCAGATTTCATCTGAGGATATTTCCTTTTTCACCATAGCCCTCTATGGGCTTCCAAATATCACTTTGCCAACTCCACAAGAACTGTCTTAGCGAATGGCTTCTTGAGGGGAAAGTTGTGACTCTGTGAGAAGATTTCACAGAACACAAAGAAGTTTCTCAGAAAGCTTCTTTCTCTTTGTTATCGGAGGATATTTCCTTTGGCCCTATAGTCTTCAAAGGGAACCGAAATATCTGTTCTTAGATTCCACAGAAAGAAGGCTAGCAAAGAGATCTACGACACACAGATGTAACACTGTGAGATGAATTAACAGAACACTAACCAGTTTCTCAGAAAGTTTCTTTCCAGATTTCATCTGAGGATATTTCCTTTTTCACCATAGCCCTCTAAGGGCTTTCAAATATCAATTTGCTAATTCCACAAGAACTGTCTTAGCGAAAGGCTTCTTGAGGGGAAAGCTCTAACTCTATGAGATGATTTCACAGAACACAAAGAAGTTTCTGAGAAAGCTTCTTTCTCTTTGTTATCGGAGGATATTTCCTTTGGCCCTATAGTCTTCAAGAGGATACGAAATATCTGTTCTCAGATTCCACAGAAATAAGGTTAGCAAAGAGATCCACGAAATGCAGATGTAACTCTGTGAGTGGAAGTCACACATCACAGAGCAGTTTCTCAGAAAGGTTCTTTCCAGATTTCATCTGAGGATATTTCCTTTTTCACCGTAGCCCTCTATGGGCTTCCAAATATCACTTTGCCAATTCCACAAGAACTGTCTTAGCGAAAGGCTTCTTGAGGGGAAAGCTGTAACTCTGTGAGATGATTTCACAGAACACAAAGAAGTTTCTCAGAAAGCTTCTTTCTCTTTGTTATCGGAGGATATTTCCTTTGGCCCTGTAGTCTTCAAAGGGATCCGAAATATCTGTTCTCAGATTCCACAGAAAGAAGGCTAGCAAAGAGTTCTACGACACACAGATGTAACACTGTGAGATGAATTAACAGAACACTAAGCAGTTTCTCAAAAAGCTTCTTTCCAGATTTCATCTGAGGATATTTCCTTTTTCACCATAGCCCTCTATGGGCTTCCAAATATCACCTTGCCAATTCCACAAGAACTGTCTTAGCGAAAGGCTTCTTGAGGGGAAAGCTGTAACTCTGTGAGATGATTTCACAGAACACAAAGAAGTTTCTCAGAAAGCTTCTTTCTCTTTGTTATGGGAGGATATTTCCTTTGGCCCTATAGTCTTCAATGGGATCCGAAAAATCTGTTCTCAGATTCCACAGAAAGAAGGCTAGCAAAGAGATCCACGAAATACAGATGTAACTCTGTGAGATGAATTAACACAACACTAACCAGTTTCTCAGAAAGCTTCTTTCCAGATTTCATCTGAGGATATTTCCTTTTTCACCATAGCCCTCTATGGGCTTCCAAATATCACTTTGCCAATTCCACAAGAACTGTCTTAGCGAAAGGCTTCTTGAGGGGAAAGCTGTAACTCTGTGAGATGATTTCACAGAACACAAAGAAGTTTCTCAGAAAGCTTCTTTCTCTTTGTTATCGGAGGATATTTCCTTTGGCCCTATAGTCTTCAAAGGGAACCGAAATATCTGTTCTTAGATTCCACAGAAAGAAGGCTAGCAAAGAGATCTACGACACACAGATGTAACACTGTGAGATGAATTAACAGAACACTAACCAGTTTCTCAGAAAGTTTCTTTCCAGATTTCATCTGAGGATATTTCCTTTTTCACCATAGCCCCCTAAGGGCTTTCAAATATCAATTTGCTAATTCCACAAGAACTGTCTTAGCGAAAGGCTTCTTGAGGGGAAAGCTCTAACTCTATGAGATGATTTCACAGAACACAAAGAAGATTCTGAGAAAGCTTCTTTCTCTTTGTTATCGGAGGATATTTCCTTTGGCCCTATAGTCTTCAAGAGGATACGAAATATCTGTTCTCAGATTCCACAGAAATAAAGTTAGCAAAGATATCCACGAAATGCAGATGTAACTCTGTGAGTGGAAGTCACACATCACAGAGCAGTTTCTCAGAAAGGTTCTTTCCAGATTTCATCTGAGGATATTTCCTTTTTCACCGTAGCCCTCTATGGGCTTCCAAATATCACTTTGCCAATTCCACAAGAACTGTCTTAGCGAAAGGCTTCTTGAGGGGAAAGCTGTAACTCTGTGAGATGATTTCACAGAACACAAAGAAGTTTCTCAGAAAGCTTCTTTCTCTTTGTTATCGGAGGATATTTCCTTTGGCCCTGTAGTCTTCAAAGGGATCCGAAATATCTGTTCTCAGATTCCACAGAAAGAAGGCTAGCAAAGAGTTCTACGACACACAGATGTAACACTGTGAGATGAATTAACAGAACACTAAGCAGTTTCTCAGAAAGCTTCTTTCCAGATTTCATCTGAGGATATTTCCTTTTTCACCATAGCCCTCTATGGGCTTCCAAATATCACCTTGCCAATTCCACAAGAACTCTCTTAGCGAAAGGCTTCTTGAGGGGAAAGCTGTAACTCTGTGAGATGATTTCACAGAACACAAAGAAGTTTCTCAGAAAGCTTCTTTCTCTTTGTTATGGGAGGATATTTCCTTTGGCCCTATAGTCTTCAAAGGGATCCGAAACATCTGTTCTCAGATTCCACAGAAGGAAGGCTAGCAAAGAGATCTACGAAACACAGATGTAACTCTGTGAGATGAATTAACAGAACACTAAGCAGTTTCTCAGAAAGCTTCTTTCCAGATTTCATCTGAGGATATTTCCTTTTTCACCATAGCCCTCTATGGGCTTCCAAATATCACTTTGCCAACTCCACAAGAACTGTCTTAGCGAAAGGCTTCTTGAGGGGAAACTTGTAACTCTGTGAGATGATTTCACAGAACACAAAGAAGTTTATCAGAAAGCTTCTTTCTCTTTGTTATCGGAGGATATTTCCTTTGGCCCTATAGTCTTCAAAGGGATCCGAAATAGCTGTTCTCAGATTCCACAGAAATAAGGCTAGCAAAGAGATCCAGGAAATACAGATGTAACTCTGTGAGTGGAAGTCACACATCACAGAGCAGTTTCTCAGAAAGCTTCTTTCCAGATTTCTTCTGAGGATATTTCCTTTTTCACCATAGCCCTCTATGGGCTTCCAAATATCACTTTGCCAATTCCACAAGAACTGTCTTAGCGAAAGGCTTCTTGGGGGAAAGCTGTAACTCTGTGAGATGATTTCAGAGAACACAAAGAAGTTTCTCAGAAAGCTTCTTTCTCTTTGTTATCGGAGGATATTTCCTTTGGCCCTATAGTCTTCAAAGGGAACCGAAATATCTGTTCTCAGATTCCACAGAAAGAAGGCTAGCAAAGAGATCCAGGAAATACAGATGTAACTCTGTGAGTGGAAGTCACACATCACAGAGCAGTTTCTCAGAGCTTCTTTCCAGATTTCATCTGAGGATATTTCCTTTTTCTCCATAGCCCTCGATGGGCTTCCAAATATCACTTTTCCAATTCCACAAGAACTGTCTTAGCGAAAGGCTTCTTGAGGGGAAAGCTGTAACTCTGTGAGATGATTTCACAGAACACAAAGAAGTTTCTCAGAAAGCTTCTTTCTCTTTGTTATCGGAGGATATTTCCTTTGGCCCTATAGTCTTCAAAGGGATCCGAAATATCTGTTCTCAGATTCCAAAGAAATAAGGCTAGCAAAGAAATCTACGAAACACAGATGTAACTCTGTGAGATGAATTAACAGAACACTAAGAAGTTTCTCAGAAAGCTTCTTTCCAGATTTCATCTGAGGATATTTCCTTTTTCACCATTGCCCTCTATGGGCTTCCAAATATCAATTTGCCAATTCCACAAGAACTGTCTTAGAGAAAGGCTTCTTGAGGGGAAAGCTGTAACTCTGTGAGATGATTTCACAGAACACAAAGAAGTTTCTCAGAAAGCTTCTTTCTCTTTGTTATCGGAGGATATTTCCTTTGGCCCTATAGTCTTCAAAGGGAACCGAAATATCTGTTCTTAGATTCCACAGAAAGAAGGCTAGCAAAGAGATCTACGACACACAGATGTAACACTGTGAGATGAATTAACAGAACACTAACCAGTTTCTCAGAAAGTTTCTTTCCAGATTTCATCTGAGGATATTTCCTTTTTCACCATAGCCCTCTATGGGCTTTCAAATATCAATTTGCTAATTCCACAAGAACTGTCTTAGCGAAAGGCTTCTTGAGGGGAAAGCTCTAACTCTATGAGATGATTTCACAGAACACAAAGAAGTTTCTGAGAAAGCTTCTTTCTCTTTGTTATCGGAGGATATTTCCTTTGGCCCTATAGTCTTCAAGAGGATACGAAATATCTGTTCTCAGATTCCACAGAAATAAGGTTAGCAAAGAGATCCACGAAATGCAGATGTAACTCTGTGAGTGGAAGTCACACATCACAGAGCAGTTTCTCAGAAAGGTTCTTTCCAGATTTCATCTGAGGATATTTCCTTTTTCACCGTAGCCCTCTATGGGCTTCCAAATATCACTTTGCCAATTCCACAAGAACTGTCTTAGCGAAAGGCTTCTTGAGGGGAAAGCTGTAACTCTGTGAGATGATTTCACAGAACACAAAGAAGTTTCTCAGAAAGCTTCTTTCTCTTTGTTATCGGAGGATATTTCCTTTGGCCCTGTAGTCTTCAAAGGGATCCGAAATATCTGTTCTCAGATTCCACAGAAAGAAGGCTAGCAAAGAGTTCTACGACACACAGATGTAACACTGTGAGATGAATTAACAGAACACTAAGCAGTTTCTCAAAAAGCTTCTTTCCAGATTTCATTTGAGGATATTTCCTTTTTCACCATAGCCCTCTATGGGCTTCCAAATATCACCTTGCCAATTCCACAAGAACTGTCTTAGCGAAAGGCTTCTTGAGGGGAAAGCTGTAACTCTGTGAGATGATTTCACAGAACACAAAGAAGTTTCTCAGAAAGCTTCTTTCTCTTTGTTATGGGAGGATATTTCCTTTGGCCCTATAGTCTTCAAAGGGATCCGAAAAATCTGTTCTCAGATTCCACAGAAAGAAGGCTAGCAAAGAGATCCACGAAATACAGATGTAACTCTGTGAGATGAATTAACACAACACTAACCAGTTTCTCAGAAAGCTTCTTTCCAGATTTCATCTGAGGATATTTCCTTTTTCACCATAGCCCTCTATGGGCTTCCAAATATCACTTTGCCAATTCCACAAGAACTGTCTTAGCGAAAGGCTTCTTGAGGGGAAAGCTGTAACTCTGTGAGATGATTTCACAGAACACAAAGAAGTTTCTCAGTAAGCTTCTTTCTCTTTGTTATGGGAGGATATTTCCTTTGGCCGTATAGTCTTCAAAGGGATCCGTAATATCTGTTCTCAGATTCCACAGAAAGAAGGCTGGCAAAGAGATCTACGAAACACAGATGTAACTCTGTGAGATGAATTAACAGAACACTAAGCAGTTTCTCAGAAAGCTTCTTTCCAGATTTCATCTGAGGATATTTCCTTTTTCACCATAGCCCTCTATGGGCTTCCAAATATCACTTTGCCAACTCCACAAGAACTGTCTTAGCGAATGGCTTCTTGAGGGGAAAGTTGTGACTCTGTGAGAAGATTTCACAGAACACAAAGAAGTTTCTCAGAAAGCTTCTTTCTCTTTGTTATCGGAGGATATTTCCTTTGGCCCTATAGTCTTCAAAGGGAACCGAAATATCTGTTCTTAGATTCCACAGAAAGAAGGCTAGCAAAGAGATCTACGACACACAGATGTAACACTGTGAGATGAATTAACAGAACACTAACCAGTTTCTCAGAAAGTTTCTTTCCAGATTTCATCTGAGGATATTTCCTTTTTCACCATAGCCCTCTAAGGGCTTTCAAATATCAATTTGCTAATTCCACAAGAACTGTCTTAGCGAAAGGCTTCTTGAGGGGAAAGCTCTAACTCTATGAGATGATTTCACAGAACACAAAGAAGATTCTGAGAAAGCTTCTTTCTCTTTGTTATCGGAGGATATTTCCTTTGGCCCTATAGTCTTCAAGAGGATACGAAATATCTGTTCTCAGATTCCACAGAAATAAAGTTAGCAAAGATATCCACGAAATGCAGATGTAACTCTGTGAGTGGAAGTCACACATCACAGAGCAGTTTCTCAGAAAGGTTCTTTCCAGATTTCATCTGAGGATATTTCCTTTTTCACCGTAGCCCTCTATGGGCTTCCAAATATCACTTTGCCAATTCCACAAGAACTGTCTTAGCGAAAGGCTTCTTGAGGGGAAAGCTGTAACTCTGTGAGATGATTTCACAGAACACAAAGAAGTTTCTCAGAAAGCTTCTTTCTCTTTGTTATCGGAGGATATTTCCTTTGGCCCTGTAGTCTTCAAAGGGATCCGAAATATCTGTTCTCAGATTCCACAGAAAGAAGGCTAGCAAAGAGTTCTACGACACACAGATGTAACACTGTGAGATGAATTAACAGAACACTAAGCAGTTTCTCAGAAAGCTTCTTTCCAGATTTCATCTGAGGATATTTCCTTTTTCACCATAGCCCTCTATGGGCTTCCAAATATCACCTTGCCAATTCCACAAGAACTCTCTTAGCGAAAGGCTTCTTGAGGGGAAAGCTGTAACTCTGTGAGATGATTTCACAGAACACAAAGAAGTTTCTCAGAAAGCTTCTTTCTCTTTGTTATGGGAGGATATTTCCTTTGGCCCTATAGTCTTCAAAGGGATCCGAAACATCTGTTCTCAGATTCCACAGAAGGAAGGCTAGCAAAGAGATCTACGAAACACAGATGTAACTCTGTGAGATGAATTAACAGAACACTAAGCAGTTTCTCAGAAAGCTTCTTTCCAGATTTCATCTGAGGATATTTCCTTTTTCACCATAGCCCTCTATGGGCTTCCAAATATCACTTTGCCAACTCCACAAGAACTGTCTTAGCGAAAGGCTTCTTGAGGGGAAACTTGTAACTCTGTGAGATGATTTCACAGAACACAAAGAAGTTTATCAGAAAGCTTCTTTCTCTTTGTTATCGGAGGATATTTCCTTTGGCCCCATTGTCTTCAAAGGGATCCGAAATAGCTGTTCTCAGATTCCACAGAAATAAGGCTAGCAAAGAGATCCAGGAAATACAGATGTAACTCTGTGAGTGGAAGTCACACATCACAGAGCAGTTTCTCAGAAAGCTTCTTTCCAGATTTCTTCTGAGGATATTTCCTTTTTCACCATAGCCCTCTATGGGCTTCCAAATATCACTTTGCCAATTCCACAAGAACTGTCTTAGCGAAAGGCTTCTTGGGGGAAAGCTGTAACTCTGTGAGATGATTTCAGAGAACACAAAGAAGTTTCTCAGAAACCTTCTTTCTCTTTGTTATCGGAGGATATTTCCTTTGGCCCTATAGTCTTCAAAGGGAACCGAAATATCTGTTCTCAGATTCCACAGAAAGAAGGCTAGCAAAGAGATCCAGGAAATACAGATGTAACTCTGTGAGTGGAAGTCACACATCACAGAGCAGTTTCTCAGAGCTTCTTTCCAGATTTCATCTGAGGATATTTCCTTTTTCTCCATAGCCCTCGATGGGCTTCCAAATATCACTTTTCCAATTCCACAAGAACTGTCTTAGCGAAAGGCTCCTTGAGGGGAAAGCTGTGACTCTGTGAGATGATTTCACAGAACACAAAGAAGTTTCTCAGAAAGCTTCTTTCTCTTTGTTATCGGAGGATATTTCCTTTGGCCCTATAGTCTTCAAAGGGATCCGAAATATCTGTTCTCAGATTCCAAAGAAATAAGGCTAGCAAAGAAATCTACGAAACACAGATGTAACTCTGTGAGATGAATTAACAGAACACTAAGAAGTTTCTCAGAAAGCTTCTTTCCAGATTTCATCTGAGGATATTTCCTTTTTCACCATTGCCCTCTATGGGCTTCCAAATATCAATTTGCCAATTCCACAAGAACTGTCTTAGAGAAAGGCTTCTTGAGGGGAAAGCTGTAACTCTGTGAGATGATTTCACAGAACACAAAGAAGTTTCTCAGAAAGCTTCTTTCTCTTTGTTATCGGAGGATATTTCCTTTGGCCCTATAGTCTTCAAAGGGATCGAAATATCTGTTCTCAGATTCCACAGAAAGAAGGCTAGCAAAGAGATCCACGAAATACAGATGTAACTCTGTGAGATGAATTAACAGAACACTAAGCAGTTTCTCAGAAAGCTTCTTTCCAGATTTCATCTGAGGATATTTCCTTTTTCACCATAGTCCTCTATGGGCTTCCAAATATCACTTTGCCAATTCCACTAGAACTGTATTAGCGAAAGGCTTCTTGAGGGAAAAGCTGTATCTCTGTGAGATGATTTCACAGAACACAAAGAAGTTTCTCAGAAAGCTTCTTTCTCTTTGTTATCGGAGGATATTTCCTTTGGCCTTATAGTCTTCAAAGGGATCCGAAATATCTGTTCTCAGATTCCACAGAAAGAAGGCTAGCAAGGAGATCCACGAAATACAGATATAACTCTGTGAGTGGAAGTCTCACATAACAGAGAAGTTTCTCAGAAATCTTCTTTCCAGATTTCATCTAAGGATATTTCCTTTTTCACCCTAGAGCTCAATGGGCTTCCAAATATCACTTTGCCAATTTCACAAGAACTGTCTTAGCGAAAGGCTTCTTGAGGGGAAAACTGTAACTCTGTGAGATGATTTCACAGAACACAAAGAGGTTTCTCAGAAAGCTTCTTTCCCTTTGTTATCGGAGGACATTTCCTTTGGCCCTATAGTCTTCAAAGGGATCCGAAATATCTGTTCTCAGATTCCACAGATATATGCCTAGCAAAGAGATCCACGAAATACAGATGTAACTCTGTGAGATGAATTAACACAACACTAAGCAGTTTCTCAGAAAGCTTCTTTCCAGATTTCATCTGAGGATATTTCCTTTTTCACCATAGCCCTCTATGGGCTTCCTAATATCACTTTGCCAATTATACAAGAACTGTCTTAGCGAAAGGCTTCTTGAGGGGAAAGCTGTAACTCCGTGAGATGATTTCACAGAACACAAAGAAGTTTCTCAGAAAGCTTCTTTCTCTTTGTTATCGGAGGATATTTCCTTTGGCCCTAAGGTCTTCAAAAGGATCCGAAATATCAGTTCTCAGATTCCATAGAAATAAGGCTAGCAAAGAGATCCACGAAATTCGGATGTAACTCTGTGAGTGGAAGTCCCACATCACAGAGCAGTTTCTCAGAAAGCTTCTTTCCAGATTTCATCTGAGGATATTTCCTTTTTCACCCTGTCTTAGCGAAAGGCTTCTTGAGGGGAAAGCTGTAACTCTGTGAGATGATTTCACAGAACACAAAGAAGTTTCTCAGAAAGCTTCTTTCTCTTTGTTATCGGAGGATATTTCCTTTGGCCCTATAGTATTGATAGGGATCCGAAATATCTGTTCTCAGATTCCACTGAAAGAAGTCTAACAATGAGATCTACGAAACACAGATGTAACTCTGTGAGATGAATTAACAGAACACTAAGCAGTTTCTCAGAAATCTTCTTTCCAGATTTCATCTGAGGGTATTTCCTTTTTCACCAGAGCCCTCTATGGGCTTCCAAATATCACTTTGCCAATTCCACAAGAACTGTCTTAACGAAAGGCTTCTTGAAGGGAAAGCTGTAACTCTGTGAGATGATTTCACAGAACACAAAGAAGTTTCTCAGAAAGCTTCTTTCTCTTTGTTATCGGAGGATAATACCTTTGGCCCTATAGTCTTCAAAGGGATCTGAAATATCTGTTATCAGATTCCACAGAAATAACGCTAGCAAAGAGATCTACGAAACACAGATGTAACTCTGTGAGATGAATTAACAGAACACTAAGCAGTTTCTCAGAAAGCTTCTTTCCAGATTTCAACTGAGGATATTTCCTTTTTCACTATAGCCCTCTATGGGCTTCCAAATATCACTTTGCCAATTCCACAAGAACTGTCTTAGCGAAAGTCTTCTTCAGGCGAAAGCTGTAACTCTGTGAGATGATTTCACAGAACACAAAGAAGTTTCTCAGAAAGCTTCTTTCTCTTTGTTATCGGAGGATATTTCCTTTGGCCCTATAGTCTTCAAAGGGATCCGAAATATCCGTTCTCAGATTCCACAGAAAGAAGGCTAGCAAAGAGATCCACGAAATACAGATGTAACTCTGTGAGATGAATTAACAAAACACTTAGCAGTTTCTCAGAAA
This sequence comes from Macaca fascicularis, assembly GCF_037993035.2. NCBI lineage: Eukaryota > Metazoa > Chordata > Mammalia > Primates > Cercopithecidae > Macaca > Macaca fascicularis. The sequence continues at coordinate 44,975,616 of NC_088385.1, read as the reverse complement.
GCTTCTTTCCAGATTTCATCTGAGGATATTTCCTTTTTCACCATAGCCCTCTAAGGGCTTCCATATATCATTTTGCCAATTCCACAAAAACTGTCTTAGCGAAAGGCTTCTTGAGGGGAAAGCTGTAACTCTGTGGGATGATTTCACAGAACACAAAGAAGTTTCTCAGAAAGCTTCTTTTTCTTTGTTATCTGAGGATATTTCCTTTGGCCCTATAGTCTTCAAAGGGATCCGAAATATCTGTTCTCAGATTCCACAGAAATAAGGCTAGCAAAGAGATCCAGGAAATACAGGTGTAACTCTGTGAGTGGAAGTCACACATCACAGAGCAGTTTCTCAGAAAGCTTCTTTCCAGATTTCATCTGAGGATATTTCCTTTTTCAACATATCCCTCTATGGGCTTCCAAATATCACTTTGCCAATTCCACAAGAACTGTCTTAGCGAAAGGCTTCTTGAGGGGAAAGCTGTAACTCTGAGAGATGATTTCACAGAACACAAAGATGTTTCTCAATAGCTTCTTTCTCTTTGTTATCGGAGCATATCTCCTTTGGCCCTACAGTCTTCAAAGGGATCCGAAATATCTGTTCTCAGATTCCATATAAAGAAGGCAAGCAAAGATATCTACGAAACTCATATGAAACTCTGTGAGATGAATTAACAGAACACTAAGCAGTTTCTCAGAAAACTTCTTTCCAGATTTCATATGAGGATATTTCCTTTTTCACCATAGCCCTCTATGGGCTTCCAAATATCAGTTTGCCAATTCCACAAGAACTGTCTTAGCGAAAGGCTTCTTGAGGGGAAAACTGTAACTCTGTGAGATGATTTCACAGAACACAAAGAAGTTTCTCAGAAAGCTTCTTTCTCTTTGTTATCTGAGGATATTTCCTTTGGCCCTATAGTCTTCAAAGCGATCCGAAATATCTGTTCTCAGATTCCACAGAAAGAAGGCTAGCAAAGGGATCTACGAAACACAGATGTAACTCTGTGAATGGAAGTCACATATCACAGAGCAGTTTCTCAGAAATCTTCTTTCCAGATTTCATCTGAGGATATTTCCTTTTTCACCATAGCCCTCTAGGGGCTTCCAAATATCACTTTGCCAATTCCACAAGAACTGTCTTAGCGAAAGGCCTCTTGAGGGGAAAGCTGTAACTCTGTGAGATGATTTCACAGAACACAAAGAAGTTTCTCAGAAAGCTTCTTTCTCTTTGTTAAAAGAGGATATTTCCTTTGGCCCTAGAGTCTACAAAGGGATCCGAAATATCTGTTCTCAGATTCCACAGAAATAAGGCTAGCAAAGTGATCCAGGATATACAGATGTAACTCTGTGAGTGGAAGTCACATATCACAGAGAAGTTTCTTAGAAATCTTCTTTCCAGATTTCATCTGAGGATATTTCCTTTTTCACCCTAGCCCTCTATGGGCTTCCAAATATCACTTTGCCAATTCCACAAGAACTGTCTTAGCGAAAGGCTTCTTGAGGGGAAAGCTGTAACTGTGTGAGATGATTTCACAGAACACAAAGAGGTTTCTCAGAAATCTTCTTTCTCTATGTTATCGGAGGATATTTCCTTTGGCCCTATAGTCTTCAAAGGGATCCGAAATATCTGTTCTCAGATTCCACAGAAAAAAGGCTAGGAAAGAGATCCACTAAATACGGATGTAACTCTGTGAGATGAATTAAAAGAACACTAAGCAGTTTCTCAGAAAGCTTCTTTCCAGATTTCATCTGAGGATATTTCCTTTTTCACCATAGCCCTCTATGGGCTTCCAAATTTCACTTTGCCAATTCCACAAGAACTGTCTTAGCGAAAGGCTTCTTGAGGGGAAAGCTGTAACTCTGTGAGATGATTTCACAGAACACAAAGAAGTTTATCAGAAAGCTTCTTTCTCTTTGTTATCGGAGGATCTTTCCTTTGGCCCTATAGTCTTTAAAGGGATCCGAAATATCTGTTCACAGATTCCCCAGAAATAAGGCTAGCAAAGAGATCCACGAAATACGGATGTAACTCTGTGAGTGGAAGTCACACATCTCAGAGCAGTTTCTCAGAAAGCTTCTTTCCAGATTTCATCTGAGGATATTTCCTTTTTCACCATAGCCCTCTATGGGCTTCCAAATATCACTTTGCCAATTCCACAAGAACTGTCTTAGCGTAAGGCTTCTTGAGGGGAAAGCTGTAACTCTGTGAGTTGATTTCACAGAACACAAAGAAGTTTATCAGAAAGCTTCTTTCTCTTTGTTATCGGAGGATATTTCCTTTGGCCCTATAGTCTTCAAAGGGATCCGAAATATCTGTTCTCAGATTCCACAGAAATAAGACTAGCAAAGAGATCCAGGAAATACAGATGTAACTCTGTGAGATGAATTAAAAGAACACTAAGCAGTTTCTCAGAAAGCTTCTTTCCAGATTTCATCTGAGGATATTTCCTTTTTCACCATAGCCCTCTATGGGCTTCCAAATATCACTTTGCCAATTCCACAAGAACTGTCTTAGCGAAAGGTTTCTTGAGGGGGAAGCTGTAACTCTGTGAGATGATTTCACAGAACACAAAGAAGTTTCTCAGATAGCATCTTTCTTTTTGTTATCGGAGGATATTTCCTTTGGCCCTATAGTATTCAAAGGGATCCGAAATATCTGTTCTCAGATTCCACAGAAAAAAGGCTAGCAAGGAGATCCACGAAATACAGATGTAACTCTGTGAGTGGAAGTCACACATAACAGAGCAGTTTCTGAGAAAGCTTCTTTCCAGATTTCATCTGAGGATATTTCCTTTTTCACCCTATCCCTCTATGGGCTTCCAAATATCAATTTGCCAATTCCACAAGAACTGTCTTAGCGAAAGGCTTCTTGAGGGGAAAGCTGTAACTCCGTGAGATGATTTCACAGAACACAAAGAAGTTTCTCAGAAAGCTTCTTTCTCTTTGATATCTGAGGATATTTCCTTTGGCCCTATAGTCTTCAAAGGGATCCGAAATATCTGTTCTCCGATTCCACAGAAATAAGGCTAGCAAAGAGATCTACGAAACACAGATGTAACTCTGTGAGATCAATTAACAGAACACTAAGCAGTTTCTCAGAAAGCTTCTTTCCAGATTTCATCTGAGGTTATTTCCTTTTTCACCATTGCCCTCTATGGGCTTCCAAATATCACTTTGCCAATTCCACAAGAACTGTCTTAGCGAAAGGCTTCTTGAGGGGAAAGCTGTAACTCTGTGAGTTGATTTCACAGAACTCAAAGAAGTTTCTCAGAAAGCTTCTTCCTCTTTGTTATCGGAGGATATTTCCTTTGGCAGTATAATCTTCAAAGGGATCCGAAATATCTGTTCTCCGATTCCACAGAAATAAGGCTAGCAAAGAGATCTACGAAACACAGATGTAACTCTGTGAGATCAATTAACAGAACACTAAGCAGTTTCTCAGAAAGCTTCTTTCCAGATTTCATCTGAGGATATTTCCTTTTTCACCATAGCCCTCTATGGGCTTCCAAATATCAATTTGCCAATTCCCCAGGAACTGTATTAGCGAAAGGCTTCTTGAGAAGAATGCTGTAACTCTGTGAGATGATTTCACAGAACACAAAGAAGTTTATCAGAAAGCTTCTTTCTCTTTTTTATCGGAGGATATTTCCTTTGGCCCTATTGTCTTCAAAGGGATCCGAAATATCTGTTCTCAGATTCCACAGAAATAAGACTAGCAAAGAGATCCACGAAATACAGATGTAACTCTGTGAGATGAATTAAAAGAACACTAAGCAGTTTCTCAGAAAGCTTCTTTCCAGATTTCATCTGAGGATATTTCCTTTTTCACCATAGCCCTCTATGGGCTTCCAAATATCACTTTGCCAATTCCACAAGAACTGTCTTAGCGAAAGGTTTCTTGAGGGGGAAGCTGTAACTCTGTGAGATGATTTCACAGAACACAAAGAAGTTTCTCAGAAAGCTTCTTTCTCTTTGTTATCGGAGGATATTTCCTTTGGCCCTATAGTCTTCAAAGGGTTCCGAAATATCTGTTCTCAGATTCCTCAGAAAGAAGGCTAGCAAAGAGATCTACGAAACACAGATGTAACTCTGTGAATGGAAGTCACACATCAGAGAGCAGTTTCTCAGAAATCTTCTTTCCAGATTTCATCTGAGGATATTTCCTTTTTCACCATAGCCCTCTATGGGCTTCCAAATATCACTTTGCCAATTCCACAAGAACTGTCTTAGCGAAAGGCTTCTTGAGGGGAAAGCTGTAACTCTGTGAGATGATTTCACAGAACACAAAGAAGTTTCTCAGAAAGCTTCTTTCTCTTTGTTATCGGAGGATAATACCTTTGGCCCTATAGTCTTCAAAGGGATCTGAAATATCTGTTATCAGATTCCACAGAAATAACGCTAGCAAAGAGATCTACGAAACACAGATGTAACTCTGTGAGATGAATTAACAGAACACTTAGCAGTTTCTCAGAAAGCTTCTTTCCAGATTTCAACTGAGGATATTTCCTTTTTCACTATAGCCCTCTATGGGCTTCTAAATATCACTTTGCCAATTCCACAAGAACTGTCTTAGCGAAAGTCTTCTTCAGGCGAAAGCTGTAACTCTGTGAGATGATTTCACAGAACACAAAGAAGTTTCTCAGAAAGCTTCTTTCTCTTTGTTATCGGAGGATATTTCCTTTGGCCCTATAGTCTTCAAAGGGATCCGAAATATCCGTTCTCAGATTCCACAGAAAGAAGGCTAGCAAAGAGATCCACGATATACAGATGTAACTCTGTGAGATGAATTAACAAAACACTTAGCAGTTTCTCAGAAAGCTTCTTTCCAGATTTCATCTGAGGATATTTCCTTTTTCACCATAGCCCTCTAAGGGCTTCCATATATCATTTTGCCAATTCCACAAAAACTGTCTTAGCGAAAGGCTTCTTGAGGGGAAAGCTGTAACTCTGTGAGATGATTTCACAGAACACAAAGAAGTTTCTCAGAAAGCTTCTTTTTCTTTGTTATCTGAGGATATTTCCTTTGGCCCTATAGTCTTCAAAGGGATCCGAAATATCTGTTCTCAGATTCCACAGAAATAAGGCTAGCAAAGAGATCCAGGAAATACAGGTGTAACTCTGTGAGTGGAAGTCACACATCACAGAGCAGTTTCTCAGAAAGCTTCTTTCCAGATTTCATCTGAGGATATTTCCTTTTTCAACATATCCCTCTATGGGCTTCCAATTATCACTTTGCCAATTCCACAAGAACTGTCTTAGCGAAAGGCTTCTAGAGGGGAAAGTTGTAACTCTGTGAGATGATTTCACAGAACACAAAGATGTTTCTCAATAGCTTCTTTCTCTTTGTTATCGGAGCATATTTCCTTTGGCCCTACAGTCTTCAAAGGGATCCGAAATATCTGTTCTCAGATTCCACATAAAGAAGGCAAGCAAAGATATTTACGAAACTCAGATGAAACTCTGTGAGATGAATTAACAGAACACTAAGCAGTTTCTCAGAAAACTTCTTTCCAGATTTCATCTGAGGATATTTCCTTTTTCACCATAGCCCTCTATGGGCTTCCAAATATCACTTTGCCAATTCCACAAGAACTGTCTTAGCGAAAGGCTTCTTGAGGGGAAAGCTGTAACTCTGTGAGATGATTTCACAGAACACAAAGAAGTTTCTCAGAAAGCTTCTTTCTCTTTGTTATCGGAGGATATTTCCTAAGGCCCTATAGTCTTCAAAGGGATCCGAAATATCTGTTCTCAGATTCCACAGAAAGAAGGCTAGCAAAGAGATCCACGAAATACAGATGTAACTCTGTGAGATGAATTAACAGAACACTAAGCAGTTTCTCAGAAAGCTTCTTTCCAGATTTCATCTGAGGATATTTCCTTTTTCACCATAGCCCTCTAAGGGCTTCCAAATATCACTTGGCCAATTCCACAAGAACTGTCTTAGCGAAATGTTTCTTGAGGGGAAAGCTGTAACTCTGTGAGATGATTTCACAGAACACAAAGAAGTTTCTCAGAAAGCTTCTTTCTCTTTGTTATCGGAGGATATTTCCTTTGGCCCTATAGTCTTCAAAGGGATCCGAAATATCTGTTCTCAGATTCCACAGAAAGAAGGCTAGCAAAGGGATATACGAAACACAGATGTAACTCTGTGAATGGAAGTCACATATCACAGAGCAGTTTCTCAGAAATCTTCTTTCCAGATTTCATCTGAGGATATTTCCTTTTTCACCATAGCCCTCTAGGGGCTTCCTAATATCACTTTGCCAATTATACAAGAACTGTCTTAGCGAAAGGCTTCTTGAGGGGAAAGCTGTAACTCCGTGAGATGATTTCACAGAACACAAAGAAGTTTCTCAGAAAGCTTCTTTCTCTTTCTTATCGGAGGATATTTCCTTTGGCCCTAAGTTCTTCAAAGGGATCCGAAACATCATTTCTCAGATTCCATAGAAATAAGGCTAGCAAAGAGATCCACGAAATACGGATGTAACTCTGTGAGTGGAAGTCACACATCACGGAGCAGTTTCTCAGAAAGCTTCTTTCCAGATTTCATCTGAGGATATTTCCTTTTTCACCCTAGCCCTCTACGGGCTTCCAAATATCACTTTGCCAATTCTACAAGAACTGTCTTAGCGAAAGGCTTCTTGAAGGGAAAGCTGTAACTCTGTGAGATGATTTCACAGAACACAAAGAAGTTTCTCAGAAAGCTTCTTTCTCTTTGTTATCGGAGGATATTTCCTTTGGCCCTATAGTCTTCATAGGGATCCGAAATATCTGTTCTCAGATTCCACAGAAAGAAGTCTAACAATGAGATCTACGAAACACAGATGTAACTCTGTGAGAAGAATTAACAGAACACTAAGCAGTTTCTCAGAAAGCTTCTTTCCAGATTTCATCTGAGGATATTTCCTTTTTCACCATAGCCCTCTATGGGCTTCCAAATATCACTTTGCCAATTCCACAAGAACTGTCTTAACGAAAGGCTTCTTGAAGGGAAAGCTGTAACTCTGTGAGATGATTTCACAGAACACAAAGAAGTTTCTCAGAAAGCTTCTTTCTCTTTGTTATCAGAGGATATTTCCTTTGGCCCTAGAGTCTACAAAGGGATCCGAAATATCTGTTCTCAGATTCCACAGAAATAAGGCTAGCAAAGTGATCCACGAAATACAGATGTAACTCTGTGAGTTGAAGTCACATATCACAGAGAAGTTTCTTAGAAATCTTCTTTCCAGATTTCATCTGAGGATATTTCCTTTTTCACCCTAGCCCTCTAAGGGCTTCCAAATATCACTTTGCCAATTCCACAAGAACTGTCTTAGCGAAAGGCTTCTTGACGGGAAAGCTGTAACTCTGTGAGATGATTTCACAGAACACAAAGAGGTTTCTCAGAAATCTTCTTTCTTTATGTTATCGGAGGATATTTCCTTTGTCCCTATAGTCTTCAAAGGGATCCGAAATATCTGTTCTCAGATTCCACAGAAATAAGGCTAGGAAAGAGATCCACTAAATACAGATGTAACTCTGTGAGATGAATTAAAAGAACACTAAGCAGTTTCTCAGAAAGCTTCTTTCCAGATTTCATCTGAGGATATTTCCTTTTTCACCATAGCCCTCTGTGGGCTTCCAAATTTCACTTTGCCAATTCCACAAGAACTGTCTTAGCGAAAGGCTTCTTGAGGGGAAAGCTGTAACTCTGTGAGATGATTTCACAGAACACAAAGAAGTTTATCAGAAAGCTTCTTTCTCTTTGTTATCGGAGGATATTTCCTTTGGCCCTATAGTCTTTAAAGGGATCTGAAATATCTGTTCTCAGTATCCCCAGAAATAAGGCTAGCAAAGAGATCCACGAAATACGGATGTAACTCTGTGAGTGGAAGTCACACATCTCAGAGCAGTTTCTCAGAAAGCTTCTTTCCAGATTTCATCTGAGGATATTTCCTTTTTCACCATAGCCCTCTATGGGCTTCCAAATATCACTTGGCCAATTCCACAAGAACTGTCTTAGCGAAAGGCTTCTTGAGGGGAAAGCTGTAACTCTGTGAGTTGATTTCACAGAACACAAAGAAGTTTCTCAGAAAGCTTCTTTCTCTTTGTTATCGGAGGATATTTCCTTTGGCCCTATAATCTTCAAAGGGATCCGAAATATCTGTTCTCAGATTCCACAGAAATAAGGCTAGCAAGGAGATCCACGAAATACAGATGTAACTCTGTGAGTGGAAGTCACACATCAGAGAGCAGTTTCTCAGAAAGCTTCTTTCCAGATTTCATCTGAGGATATTTCCTTTTTCAACATAGCCCTCTATGGGCTTCCAAATATCAATTTGCTAATTCCACAGGAACTCTATTAGCGAAAGGCTTCTTGAGAAGAATGCTGTAACTCTGTGAGATGATTTCACAGAACACAAAGAAGTTTATCAGAAAGCTTCTTTCTCTTTGTTATCGGAGGATATTTCCTTTGGCCCTATAGTCTTCAAAGGGATCCGAAATATCTGTTCTCAGATTCCACAGAAATAAGACTAGCAAAGAGATCCACGAAATACAGATGTAACTCTGTGAGATGAATTAACAGAACACTAAGCAGTTTCTCAGAAAGCTTCTTTCCAGATTTCATCTGAGGATATTTCCTTTTTCACCATAGCCCTCTATGGGCTTCCAAATATCACTTTGCCAATTCCACAAGAACTGTCTTAGCGAAAGGTTTCTTGAGGGGAAAAATGTAACTCTGTGAGATGATTTCACAGAACACAAAGAAGTTTCTCAGAAAGCTTCTTTCTCTTTGTTATCGGAGGATATTTCCTTTGGCCCTATAGTCTTCAAAGGGATCCGAAATATCTGTTCTCAGATTCCACAGAAAGAAGGCTAGCAAAGAGATCTACGAAACACAGATGTAACTCTATGAATGGAAGTCACACATCAGAGAGCAGTTTCTCAGAAATCTTCTTTCCAGATTTCATCTGAGGATATTTCCTTTTTCAACATATCCCTCTATGGGCTTCCAAATATCACTTTGCCAATTCCACAAGAACTGTCTTTGCGAAAGGCTTCTTGAGGGGGAAAGCTGTAACTCTGTGAGATGATTTCACAGAACACAAAGATGTTTCTCAATAGCTTCTTTCTCTTTGTTATCGGAGCATATTTCCTTTGGCCCTACAGTCTTCAAAGGGATCCGAAATATCTGTTCTCAGATTCCACATAAAGAACGCAAGCAAAGATATCTACGAAACTCAGATGAAACTCTGTGAGATGAATTAACAGAACACTAAGCAGTTTCTCAGAAAACTTCTTTCCAGATTTCATCTGAGGATATTTCCTTTTTCACCATAGCCCTCTATGGGCTTCCAAATATCACTTTGCCAATTCCACAAGAACTGTCTTAGCGAAAGGCTTCTTCAGGCGAAAGCTGTAACTCTGTGAGATGATTTCACAGAACACAAAGAAGTTTCTCAGAAAGCTTCTTTCTCTTTGTTATCGGAGGATATTTCCTTTGGCCCTATAGTCTTCAAAGGGATCCGAAATATCTGTTCTCAGATTCCACAGAAAGAAGGCTAGCAAAGAGATCCACGAAATACAGATGTATCTCTGTGAGATGAATTAACAGAACACTAAGCAGTTTCTCAGAAAGCTTCTTTCCAGATTTCATCTGAGGATATTTCCTTTTTCACCATAGCCCTCTATGGGCTTCCAAATATCACTTGGCCAATTCCACAAGAACTGTCTTAGCGAAATGTTTCTTGAGGGGAAAGCTGTAACTCTGTGAGATGATTTCACAGAACACAAAGAAGTTTATCAGAAAGCTTCTTTCTCTTTGTTATCGGAGGATACTTCCTTTGGCCCTATAGTCTTTAAAGGGATCTGAAATATCTGTTCACAGATTCCCCAGAAATAAGGCTAGCAAAGAGATCCACGAAATACGGATGTAACTCTGTGAGTGGAAGTCACACATCTCAGAGCAGTTTCTCAGAAAGCTTCTTTCCAGATTTCATATGCGGTTATTTCCTTTTTCACCATAGCCCTCTATGGGCTTCCAAATATCACTTTGCCAATTCCACAAGAACTGTCTTAGCGTAAGGCTTCTTGAGGGGAAAGCTGTAACTCTGTGAGTTGATTTCACAGAACACAAAGAAGTTTCTCAGAAAGCTTCTTTCTCTTTGTTATCGGAGGATATTTCCTTTGGCCCTATAATCTTCAAAGGGATCCGAAATATCTGTTCTCAGATTCCACAGAAATAAGGCTAGCAAGGAGATCCACGAAATACAGATGTAACTCTGTGAGTGGAAGTCACACATCACAGAGCAGTTTCTCAGAAAGCTTCTTTCCAGATTTCTTCTGAGGATATTTCCTTTTTCAACATAGCCCTCTATGGGCTTCCAAATATCAATTTGCCAATTCCACAGGAACTGTATTAGCGAAAGGCTTCTTGAGAAGAATGCTGTAACTCTGTGAGATGATTTCACAGAACACAAAGAAGTTTATCAGAAAGCTTCTTTCTCCTTGTTATCGGAGGATATTTCCTTTGGCCCTATAGTCTTCAAAGGGATCCGAAATATCTGTTCTCAGATTCCACAGAAATAAGACTAGCAAAGAGATCCACGAAACACAGATGTAACTCTGTGATATGAATTAACAGAACACTAAGCAGTTTCTCAGAAAGCTTCTTTCCAGATTTCATCTGAGGATATTTCCTTTTTCACCATAGCCCTCTATGGGCGTCCAAATATCACTTTGCCAATTCCACAAGAACTGTCTTAGCGAAAGGTTTCTTCAGGGGAAAGCTGTAACTCTGTGAGATGATTTCACAGAACACAAAGAAGTTTCTCAGAAAGCTTCTTTCTCTTTGTTATCGGAGGATATTTCCTTTGGCCCTATAGTCTTCAAAGGGATCCGAAATATCTGTTCTCAGATTCCACAGAAAGAAGGCTAGCAAAGAGATCCACGAAATACAGATGTAACTCTGTGAGATGAATTAACAGAACACTAAGCAGTTTCTCAGAAAGCTTCTTTCCAGATTTCATCTGAGGATATTTCCTTTTTCACCATAGCCCTCTATGGGCTTCCAAATATCACTTTGCCAATTCCACAAGAACTGTCTTAGCGAAAGGTTTCTTGAGGGGAAAGCTGTAACTCTGTGAGATGATTTCACAGAACACAAAGAAGTTTCTCAGAAAGCTTCTTTCTCTTTGTTATCGGAGGATATTTCCTTTGGCCCTATAGTCTTCAAAGGGATCCGAAATATCTGTTCTCAGATTCCACAGAAAGAAGGCTAGCAAAGAGATCTACGAAACACAGATGTAACTCTGTAAATGGAAGTCACACATCAGAGAACAGTTTCTCAGAAATCTTCTTTCCAGATTTCATCTGAGGATATTTCCTTTTTCAACATATCCCTCTATGGGCTTCCAAATATCACTTTGCCAATTCCACAAGAACTGTCTTAGCGAAAGGCTTCTTGAGGGGAAAGCTGTAACTCTGTGAGATGATTTCACAGAACACAAAGATGTTTCTAAATAGCTTCTTTCTCTTTGTTATCGGAGCATATTTCCTTTGGCCCTACAGTCTTCAAAGGGATCCGAAATATCTGTTCTCAGATTCCACATAAAGAACGCAAGCAAAGATATCTACGAAACTCAGATGAAACTCTGTGAGATGAATTAACAGAACACTAAGCAGTTTCTCAGAAAACTTCTTTCCAGATTTCATCTGAGGATATTTCCTTTTTCACCATAGCCCTCTATGGGCTTCCAAATATCACTTTGCCAATTCCACAAGAACTGTCTTAGCGAAAGGCTTCTTGAGGGGAAAGCTGTAACTCTGTGAGATGATTTCACAGAACACAAAGAAGTTTCTCAGAAAGCTTCTTTCTCTTTGTTATCGGAGGATATTTCCTTTGCCCTATAGTCTTCAAAGGGATCCGAAATATCTGTTCTCAGATTCCACAGAAAGAAGGCTAGCAAAGAGTTCCACGAAATACAGATGTAACTCTGTGAGATGAATTAACAGAACACTAAGCAGTTTCTCAGAAAGCTTCTTTCCAGATTTCATCTGAGGATATTTCCTTTTTCACCATAGCCCTCTATGGGCTTCCAAATATCACTTGGCCAATTCCACAAGAACTGTCTTAGCGAAATGTTTCTTGAGGGGAAAGCTGTAACTCTGTGAGATGATTTCACAGAACACAAAGAAGTTTCTCAGAAAGCTTCTTTCTCTTTGTTATCGGAGGATATTTCCTTTGGCCCTATAGTCTTCAAAGGGATCTGAAATATCTGTTCTCAGATTCCACAGAAAGAAGGCTAGCAAAGGGATCTACGAAACACAGATGTAACTCTGTGAATGGAAGTCACATATCACAGAGCAGCTTCTCAGAAATCTTCTTTCCAGATTTCATCTGAGGATATTTCCTTTTCCCCATAGCCCTCTAGGGGCTTCCAAATATCACTTTGCCAATTCCACAAGAACTGTCTTAGCCAAAGGCTTCTTGAGGGGAAATCTGTAACTCTGTGAGATGATTTCACAGAACACAAAGAAGTTTCTCAGAAAGCTTCTTTCTCTTTGTTATCAGAGGATATTTCCCTTGGCCCTGTAGTCTTCAAAGGGATCCGAAATATCTGTTCTCAGATTCCACAGAAATAAGGCTAGCAAGGAGATCCACGAAATACAGATGTAACTCTGTGAGTGGAAATCACACATCACAGAGCAGTTTCTCAGAAAGCTTCTTTCCAGATTTCATCTGAGGTTATTTCCTTTTTCACCATAGCCCTCTATGGGCGTCCTAATATCACTTTGCCAATTATACAAGAACTGTCTTAGCGAAAGGCTTCTTGAGGGGAAAGCTGTAACTCTGTGAGATGATTTCACAGAACACAAAGAAGTTTCTCAGAAAGCTTCTTTCTCTTTGTTATCGGAGGATATTTCCTTTGGCCCTAAGGTCTTCAAAGGGATCCGAAATATCTGTTCTCAGATTCCATAGAAATAAGGCTAGCAAAGAGATCCACGAAATACGGATGTAACTCTGTGAGTGGAAGTCACACATCACAGAGCAGTTTCTCAGAAAGCTTCTTTCCAGATTTCATCTGAGGATATTTCCTTTTTCACCCTAGCCCTCCATGGGCTTCCAAATATCACTTTGCCAATTCTACAAGAACTGTCTTAGCGAAAGGCTTCTTGAGGGGAAAGCTGTAATTCTGTGAGATGATTTCACAGAACACGAAGAAGTTTCTCAGAAAGCTTCTTTCTCTTTGTTATCGGAGGATATTTCCTTTGGCCGTGTAGTCTTCAAAGGGATCCGAAATATCTGTTCTCAGATTCCACAGAAAGAAGGCTAGCAAAGAGATCTACGAAACTCAGATGTAACTCTGTGAGATGAATTAACAGAACACTAAGCAGTTTCTCAGAAAACTTCTTTCCAGATTTCATCTGAGGATATTTCCTTTTTCACCGTAGCCCTCTATGGGCTTCCAAATATCAGCTTGCCAATTCCACAAGAACTGTCTTAGCGAAAGGCTTCTTGAGGGGAAAGCTGTAACTCTGTGAGATGATTTCACAGAACACAAAGAAGTTTCTCAGAAAGCTTCTTTCTCTTTGTTATCGGAGGATATTTCCTTTGGCCCTATAGTCTTCAAAGGGATCCGAAATATCTGTTCTCAGATTCCACAGAAAGAAGACTAGCAAAGAGATCCACGAAATACAGATGTAACTCTGTGAGATGAATTAACAGAACACTAAGCAGTTTCTCAGAAAGCTTCTTTCCAGATTTCATCTGAGGATATTTCCTTTTTCACCATAGCCCTCTATGGGCTTCCAAATATCACTTTGCCAATTCCAAAAGAACTGTCTTATCGAAAGGTTTCTTGAGGGGAAAGCTGTAACTCTGTGAGATGATTTCACAGAACACAAAGAAGTTTCTCAGAAAGCTTCTTTCCCTTTGTTATCTGAGGATATTTCCTTTGGCCCTATAGTCTTCAAAGGGATCCGAAATATCTGTTCTCAGATTCCACAGAAAGAAGGCTAGCAAAGAGATCTACGAAACACAGATGTAACTCTGTGAATGGAAGTCACACATCACAGAGCAGTTTCTCAGAAATCTTCTTTCCAGATTTCATCTGAGGATATTTCCTTTTTCACCATAGCCCTCTATGGGCTTCCAAATATCACTTTGCCAATTCCACAAGAACTGTCTTAGCGAAAGGCTTCTTGAAGGGAAATTTGTAACTCTGTGAGAAGATTTCACAGAACACAAAGAAGTTTCTCAGAAAGCTTCTTTCTCTTTGTTATCGGAGGATATTTCCTTTGGCCCTATAGTCTTCAAAGGGATCCGAAATATCTGTTCTCAGATTCCACAGAAATAAGGCTAGCAAAGAGATCCAAGAAGTACAGATGTAACTCTGTGAGATGAATTAACAGAACACTAAGCAGTTTCTCAGAAAGCTTCTTTCCAGATTTCATCTGAGGATATTTCCTTTTTCACCATAGCCCTCTATGGGCTTCGAAATATCACTTTGCCAATTCCACAAGAACTGTCTTAGCGAAAGGCTTCTTGAGGGAAAAGCTGTAACTCTGTGAGATGATTTGTCAGAACACAAAGAAGTTTCTCAGAAAGCTTCTTTCTCTTTGTTATCGGAGGATAATTCCTTTGGCCCTATAGTCTTCAAAGGGATCTGAAATATCTGTTATCAGATTCCACAGAAATAACGCTAGCAAAGAGATCTACGAAACACAGATGTAACTCTGTGAGATGAATTAACAGAACACTAAGCAGTTTCGCAGAAAACTTCTTTCCAGATTTCATCTGAGGATATTTCCTTTTTCACCATAGCCCTCTATGGGCTTCCAAATATCACTTTGCCAATTCCACAAGAACTGTCTTAGCGAAAGGCTTCTTGAGGGGAAAGCTGTAACTCTGTGAGATGATTTCACAGAACACAAAGAAGTTTCTCAGAAAGCTTCTTTCTCTTTGTTATCGGAGGATATTTCCTTTGGCCGTATAGCCTTCAAAGGGATCCGAAATATCTGTTCTCAGATTCCACAGAAATAAGGCTAGCAAACAGATCCAGGAAATTCAGATGTAACTCTTTGAGTGGAAGTCACACATAACAGAGCAGTTTCTCAGAAAGCTTCTTTCTAGATTTCATCTGAGGATATTTCCTTTTTCACCATAGCCCTCTATGGGCTTCCAAATATCACTTTGCCAATTCCACAAGAACTGTCTTAGCGAAAGGCTTCCTGAGGAGAAAGCTGTAACTCTGTGAGATGATTTCACAGAACACAAAGAAGTTTTTCAGAAAGCTTCTTTCTCTTTGTTATCGGAGGATATTTCCTTTGGCCCTATAGTCTTCAAAGGGATCCGAAATATCTGTTCTCAGATTCTACAGAAATAAGGCTAGCAAAAAGATCCAGGAAATACAGAAGTAACTCTGTGATATGAATTATCAGAACACTTAGCAGTTTCTCAGAAAGCTTCTTTCCAGATTTCATCTGAGGATATTTCCTTTTTCACCATAGCCCTCTGTGGGCTTCCAAATATCACTTTGCCAATTCCACAAGAACTGTCTTAGCGAAAGGCTTCTTGAGGGGAAAGCTGTAACTCTGTGAGATGATTTCACAGAACACAAAGAAGTTTCTCAGAAAGCTTCTTTCTCTTTGTTATCGGAAGATATTTCCTTTGGCCCTATAGTCTTCAAAGGGATCCGAAATATCTGTTCTCAGATTCCACAGAAAGAAGGCTAGCAAGGAGATCCACGAAATACGTATGTAATTCTGTGAGTGGAAGTCACACATCACAGAGCAGTTTCTGAGAAAGCTTCTTTCCAGATTTCATCTGAGGATATTTCCTTTTTCACCATAGCCTTATATGGGCTTCCAAATATAACTTTGCCAATTCCACAAGAACTGTCTTAGCGAAAGGCTTCTTGAGGGAAAAGCTGTAACTCTGTGAGATGATTTCACAGAACACAAAGAAGTTTCTCAGAAAGCTTCTTTCTCTTTGTTATCGGAGGGTAATTCCTTTGGCCCTATAGTCTTCAAAGGGATCTGAAATATCTGTTATCAGATTCCACAGAAATAACGCTAGCAAAGAGATCTACGAAACACAGATGTAACTCTTTGAAATGAATTAACAGAACACTAAGCAGTTTCTCAGAAAGCTTCTTTCCAGATTTCAACTGAGGATATTTCCTTTTTCACTATAGCCCTCTATGGGCTTCCAAATATCACTTTGCCAATTCCACAAGAAATGTCTTAGCGAAAGGCTTCTTGAGGGGAAAGCTGTAACTCTGTGAGATGATTTCACAGAACACAAAGAAGTTTCTCAGAAAGCTTCTTTCTCTTTGTTATCGGAGGATATTTCCTTTGGCCCTATAGTCTTCAAAGGGATCCGAAATATTCGTTCTCAGATTCCACAGAAAGAAGGCTAGCAAAGAGATCCACGAAATACAGATGTAACTCTGTGAGATGAATTAACAAAACACTCAGTAGTTTCTCAGAAAGCTTCTTTCCAGATTTCAGCTGAGGATATTTCCTTTTTCACCATAGCCCTCTATGGGCTTCCATATATCACTTTGCCAATTCCGCAAGAACTGTCTTAGCGAAAGGCTTCTTGAGGGGAAAGCTGTAACTCTGTGAGATGATTTCACAGAATACAAAGAAGTTTCTCAGAAAGCTTCTTTTTCTTTGTTATCTGAGGATATTTCCTATGGCCCTATAGTCTTCAAAGGATCCGAAATATCTGTTCTCAGATTCCACAGAAATAAGGCTAGCAAAGAGATCCACGAAATACAGATGTAACTCTGTGAGTGGAAGTCACACATCACAGAGCAGATTCTCAGAAAGCTTCTTTCCAGATTTCTTCTGAGGATATTACCTTTTTCAACATATCCCTCTATGGGCTTCCAAATATCACTTTGCCAATTCCACAAGAACTGTCTTAGCGAAAGGCTTCTTGAGGGGAAAGCTGTAACTCTGTGAGATGATTTCACAGAACACAAAGAGGTTTCTCAGAAATCTTCTTTCTCTATGTTATCGGAGGATATTTCCTTTGGCCCTATAGTCTTCAAAGGGATCCGAAATATCTGTTCTCAGATTCCACAGAAATAAGGCTAGCAAAGAGATCCACTAAATACAGATGTAACTCTGTGAGATGAATTAAAGAACACTAAGCAGTTTCTCAGAAAGCTTCTTTCCAGATTTCATCTGAGGATATTTCCTTTTTCACCATAGCCCTCTATGGGCTTCCAAATTTCACTTTGCCAATTCCACAAGAACTGTCTTAGCGAAAGGCTTCTTGACGGGAAAGCTGTAACTCTGTGAGATGATTTCACAGAACACAAAGAAGTTTCTCAGAAAGCTTCTTTCCCTTTGTTATCTGAGGATATTTCCTTTGGCCCTATAGTCTTCAAAGGGATCCGAAATATCTGTTCTCAGATTCCACAGAAAGAAGGCTAGCAAAGAGATCTACGAAACACAGATGTAACTCTGTGAATGGAAGTCACACATCACAGAGCAGTTTCTCAGAAATCTTCTTTCCAGATTTCATCTGAGGATATTTCCTTTTTCACCATAGCCCTCTATGGGCTTCCAAATATCACTTTGCCAATTCCACAAGAACTGTCTTAGCGAAAGGCTTCTTGAAGGGAAATTTGTAACTCTGTGAGAAGATTTCACAGAACACAAAGAAGTTTCTCAGAAAGCTTCTTTCTCTTTGTTATCGGAGGATATTTCCTTTGGCCCTATAGTCTTCAAAGGGATCCGAAATATCTGTTCTCAGATTCCACAGAAATAAGGCTAGCAAAGAGATCCAAGAAGTACAGATGTAACTCTGTGAGATGAATTAACAGAACACTAAGCAGTTTCTCAGAAAGCTTCTTTCCAGATTTCATCTGAGGATATTTCCTTTTTCACCATAGCCCTCTATGGGCTTCGAAATATCACTTTGCCAATTCCACAAGAACTGTCTTAGCGAAAGGCTTCTTGAGGGAAAAGCTGTAACTCTGTGAGATGATTTGTCAGAACACAAAGAAGTTTCTCAGAAAGCTTCTTTCTCTTTGTTATCGGAGGATAATTCCTTTGGCCCTATAGTCTTCAAAGGGATCTGAAATATCTGTTATCAGATTCCACAGAAATAACGCTAGCAAAGAGATCTACGAAACACAGATGTAACTCTGTGAGATGAATTAACAGAACACTAAGCAGTTTCGCAGAAAACTTCTTTCCAGATTTCATCTGAGGATATTTCCTTTTTCACCATAGCCCTCTATGGGCTTCCAAATATCACTTTGCCAATTCCACAAGAACTGTCTTAGCGAAAGGCTTCTTGAGGGGAAAGCTGTAACTCTGTGAGATGATTTCACAGAACACAAAGAAGTTTCTCAGAAAGCTTCTTTCTCTTTGTTATCGGAGGATATTTCCTTTGGCCGTATAGCCTTCAAAGGGATCCGAAATATCTGTTCTCAGATTCCACAGAAATAAGGCTAGCAAATAGATCCAGGAAATTCAGATGTAACTCTTTGAGTGGAAGTCACACATAACAGAGCAGTTTCTCAGAAAGCTTCTTTCTAGATTTCATCTGAGGATATTTCCTTTTTCACCATAGCCCTCTATGGGCTTCCAAATATCACTTTGCCAATTCCACAAGAACTGTCTTAGCGAAAGGCTTCCTGAGGAGAAAGCTGTAACTCTGTGAGATGATTTCACAGAACACAAAGAAGTTTTTCAGAAAGCTTCTTTCTCTTTGTTATCGGAGGATATTTCCTTTGGCCCTATAGTCTTCAAAGGGATCCGAAATATCTGTTCTCAGATTCTACAGAAATAAGGCTAGCAAAAAGATCCAGGAAATACAGAAGTAACTCTGTGATATGAATTATCAGAACACTTAGCAGTTTCTCAGAAAGCTTCTTTCCAGATTTCATCTGAGGATATTTCCTTTTTCACCATAGCCCTCTGTGGGCTTCCAAATATCACTTTGCCAATTCCACAAGAACTGTCTTAGCGAAAGGCTTCTTGAGGGGAAAGCTGTAACTCTGTGAGATGATTTCACAGAACACAAAGAAGTTTCTCAGAAAGCTTCTTTCTCTTTGTTATCGGAAGATATTTCCTTTGGCCCTATAGTCTTCAAAGGGATCCGAAATATCTGTTCTCAGATTCCACAGAAAGAAGGCTAGCAAGGAGATCCACGAAATACGTATGTAATTCTGTGAGTGGAAGTCACACATCACAGAGCAGTTTCTGAGAAAGCTTCTTTCCAGATTTCATCTGAGGATATTTCCTTTTTCACCATAGCCTTATAT
The DNA here is from genome assembly GCF_037993035.2 of Macaca fascicularis. NCBI lineage: Eukaryota > Metazoa > Chordata > Mammalia > Primates > Cercopithecidae > Macaca > Macaca fascicularis. The sequence goes on along the minus strand of NC_088385.1, from coordinate 44,956,361 downwards.
GGGCTTCCAAATATCACTTTGCCAATTCCACAAGAACTGTCTTAGCGAAAGGCTTCTTGAGGGAAAAGCTGTAACTCTGTGAGATGATTTCACAGAACACAAAGAAGTTTCTCAGAAAGCTTCTTTCTCTTTGTTATCGGAGGGTAATTCCTTTGGCCCTATAGTCTTCAAAGGGATCTGAAATATCTGTTATCAGATTCCACAGAAATAACGCTAGCAAAGAGATCTACGAAACACAGATGTAACTCTTTGAAATGAATTAACAGAACACTAAGCAGTTTCTCAGAAAGCTTCTTTCCAGATTTCAACTGAGGATATTTCCTTTTTCACTATAGCCCTCTATGGGCTTCCAAATATCACTTTGCCAATTCCACAAGAACTGTCTTAGCGAAAGGCTTCTTGAGGGGAAAGCTGTAACTCTGTGAGATGATTTCACAGAACACAAAGAAGTTCCTCAGAAAGCTTCTTTCTCTTTGTTATCGGAGGATATTTCCTTTGGCCCTATAGTCTTCAAAGGGATCCGAAATATTCGTTCTCAGATTCCACAGAAAGAAGGCTAGCAAAGAGATCCACGAAATACAGATGTAACTCTGTGAGATGAATTAACAAAACACTCAGTAGTTTCTCAGAAAGCTTCTTTCCAGATTTCAGCTGAGGATATTTCCTTTTTCACCATAGCCCTCTATGGGCTTCCATATATCACTTTGCCAATTCCGCAAGAACTGTCTTAGCGAAAGGCTTCTTGAGGGGAAAGCTGTAACTCTGTGAGATGATTTCACAGAATACAAAGAAGTTTCTCAGAAAGCTTCTTTTTCTTTGTTATCTGAGGATATTTCCTTTGGCCCTATAGTCTTCAAAGGATCCGAAATATCTGTTCTCAGATTCCACAGAAATAAGGCTAGCAAAGAGATCCACGAAATACAGATGTAACTCTGTGAGTGGAAGTCACACATCACAGAGCAGATTCTCAGAAAGCTTCTTTCCAGATTTCTTCTGAGGATATTACCTTTTTCAACATATCCCTCTATGGGCTTCCAAATATCACTTTGCCAATTCCACAAGAACTGTCTTAGCGAAAGGCTTCTTGAGGGGAAAGCTGTAACTCTGTGAGATGATTTCACAGAACACAAAGAGGTTTCTCAGAAATCTTCTTTCTCTATGTTATCGGAGGATATTTCCTTTGGCCCTATAGTCTTCAAAGGGATCCGAAATATCTGTTCTCAGATTCCACAGAAATAAGGCTAGCAAAGAGATCCACTAAATACAGATGTAACTCTGTGAGATGAATTAAAGAACACTAAGCAGTTTCTCAGAAAGCTTCTTTCCAGATTTCATCTGAGGATATTTCCTTTTTCACCATAGCCCTCTATGGGCTTCCAAATTTCACTTTGCCAATTCCACAAGAACTGTCTTAGCGAAAGGCTTCTTGACGGGAAAGCTGTAACTCTGTGAGATGATTTCACAGAACACAAAGAAGTTTATCAGAAGGCTTCTTTCTCTTTGTTATCGGAGGATATTTCCTTTGGCCCTATAGTCTTTAAAGGGATCCGAAATATCTGTTCACAGATTCCCCAGAAATAAGGCTAGCAAAGAGATCCACGAAATACGGATGTAACTCTGTGAGTGGAAGTCACACATCTCAGAGCAGTTTCTCAGAAAGCTTCTTTCCAGATTTCATCTGAGGATATTTCCTTTTTCACCATAGCCCACTATGGGCTTCCAAATATCACTTTGCCAATTCCACAAGAACTGTCTTAGCGTAAGGCTTCTTGAGGGGAAAGCTGTAACTCTGTGAGTTGATTTCACAGAACACAAAGAAGTTTCTCAGAAAGCTTTTTTCTCTTTGTTATCAGAGGATATTTCCTTTGGCCCTATAATCTTCAAAGGGATCCGAAATATCTGTTCTCAGATTCCACAGAAATAAGGCTAGCAAGGAGATCCAGGAAATACAGATGTAACTCTGTGAGTGGAAGTCACACATCACAGAGCAGTTTCTCAGAAAGCTTCTTTCCAGATTTCATCTGAGGATATTTCCTTTTTCACCATCGCCCTCTATGGGCTTCCAAATATCACTTTGCCAATTCCACAAGAACTGTATTAGCGAAAGGCTTCTTGAGGGGAAAGCTGTAACTCTGTGAGATGATTTGACAGAACACAAAGAAGTTTATCAGAAAGCTTCTTTCTCTTTGTTATCGGAGGATATTTCCTTTGGCCCTATATTCTTCAAAGGGATCCGAAATATCTGTTCTCAGATTCCACAGAAATAAGGCTAGCAAAGAGATCCACGAAATATAGATGTAATTCTGTGAGATGAATTAACAGAACACTAAACAGTTTCTCAGAAAGCCTCTTTCCAGATTTCATCTGAGGATATTTCCTTTTTCACCATAGCCCTCTATGGACTTCCAAATATCACTTTGCCAATTCCACAAGAACTGTCTTAGCGAAAGGTTTCTTGAGGGGAAAGCTGTAACTCTGTGAGATGATTTCACAGAACACAAAGAAGTTTCTCAGAAAGCTTCTTTCTCTTTGTTATCGGAGGATATTTCCTTTGGCCCTATAGTCTTCAAAGAGATCCGAAATATCCGTTCTCAGATTCCACAGAAAGAAGGCTAGCAAAGAGATCCACGAAATACAGATGTAACTCTGTGAAATGAATTAACAAAACACTCAGCAGTTTCTCAGAAAGCTTCTTTCCAGATTTCATCTGAGGATATTTCCTTTTTCACCATAGCCCTCTACGGGCTTCCATATATCACTTTGCCAATTCCACAAGAACTGTCTTAGCGAAAGGCTTCTTGAGGGGAAAGCTGTAACTCTGTGAGATGATTTCACAGAACACAAAGAAGTTTCTCAGAAAGCTTCTTTCTCTTTGTTATCGTAGGATATTTCCTTTGGCCGTATAGTCTTCAAAGGGATCCGAAATATCTGTTCTCAGATTCCACAGAAATAAGGCTAGCAAAGAGATCTACGAAACTCAGATGTAACTCTGTGAGATGAATTAACAGAACACTAAGCAGTTTCGCAGAAAGCTTCTTTCCAGATTTCATCTGAGGATATTTCCTTTTTCACCATAGCACTCTGTGGGCTTCCAAATATCACTTTGCCAATTCCACAAGAACTGTCCTAGCGAAAGGCTTCTTGAGGGGAAAGCTGTAACTCTGTGAGATGATTTCACAGAACACAAAGAAGTTTCTCAGAAAGCTTCTTTCTCTTTGTTATCGGAAGATATTTCCTTTGGCCCTATAGTCTTCAAAGGGATCCGAAATATCTGTTCTCAGATTCCACAGAAATAAGGCTAGCAAAGAGATCCAAGAAGTACAGATGTAACTCTGTGAGATGAATTAACAGAACACTAAGCAGTTTCTCAGAAAGCTTCTTTCCAGATTTCATCTGAGGATATTTCCTTTTTCACCATAGCCCTATATGGGCTTCCAAATATCACTTTGCCAATTCCACAAGAACTGTCTTAGCGAAAGTCTTCTTGAGGGGAAAGCTGTACTCTGTGAGATGATTTGACAGAACACAAAGAAGTTTCTCAGAAAGCTTCTTTCTCTTTGTTATCGGAGGATATTTCCTTTGGCCGTATAGCCTTCAAAGGGATCCGAAATATCTGTTCTCAGATTCCACAGAAATAAGGCTAGCAAATAGATCCAGGAAATGCAGATGTAACTCTTTGAGTGGAAGTCACACATCACAGAGCAGTTTCTCAGAAAGCTTTTTCCAGATTTCATCTGAGGATATTTCCTTTTTCACCATAGCCCTCCAAGGGCTTCCAAATATCACTTTGCCAATTCCACAAGAACTGTCTTAGCGAAAGGCATCTTGAGGGAAAACTGTAACTCTGTGAGATGATTTCACAGAACACAAAGAAGTTTCTCAGAAAGCTTCTTTCTCTTTGTTATCGGAGGGTAATTCCTTTGGCCCTATAGTCTTCAAAGGGATCTGAAATATCTGTTATCAGATTCCACAGAAATAACGCTAGCAAAGAGATCTAGGAAACACAGATGTAACTCTGTGAGATGAATTAACAGAACACTAAGCAGTTTCTCAGAAAGCTTCTTTCCAGATTTCAACTGAGGATATTTCCTTTTTCACTATAGCCCTCTATGGGCTTACAAATATCACTTTGCCAATTCCACAAGAACTGTCTTAGCGAAAGGCTTCTTGAGGGGAAAGATGTAACTCTGTGAGATGATTTCACAGAACACAAAGAAGTTTCTCAGAAAGCTTCTTTGCAGATTTCATCTGAGGATATTTCCTTTTTCACCATAGCCCTCTATGGGCTTCCAAATATCACTTTGCCAATTCCACAAGAACTGTCTTAGCGAAAAGCTTCTTGAGGAGAAAGCTGTAACTCTGTGAGATGATTTCACAGAACACAAAGAAGTTTCTCAGAAAGCTTCTTTCTCTTTGTTATCGGAGGATATTTCCTTTGGCCCTATAGTCTTCAAAGGGATCCGAAATATCTGTTCTCAGATTCCACAGAAATAAGGCTAGCAAGGAGATCCACGAAAAACAGATGTAACACTGTGAGTGGAAGTCACACATCACAGAGCAGTTTCTCAGAAAGATACTTTCCAGATTTCATCTGAGGATATTTCCTTTTTCACCATAGCCCTCTATGGGCTTCCAAATATCACTTTGCCAATTCCACAAGAACTGTCTTAGCGAAAGGCTTCTTGAGGGGAAAGCTGTAACTCTGTGAGATGATTTCACAGAACACAAAGAAGTTTCTCAGAAAGCTTCTTTCTCTTTGTTATCGGAGGATATTTCCTTTGGCCCTATAGTCTTCAAAGGGATCCGAAATATCTGATCTCAGATTCCAAAGAAATAAGGCTAGCAAAGAGATCCAGGAAATACAGATGTAACTCTGTGAGTGGAAGTCACACATCACAGAGCAGTTTCTCAGAAACCTTCTTTCCAGATTTCATCTGAGGATATTTCCTTTTTCACCATAGCCCTCTATGGGCTTCCAAATATCACTTTGCCAATTCCACAAGAACTGTCTTAGCGAAAGGCTTCTTGAGGGTAAAGCTATAACTCTGGTAGATGATTTCACAGAACACAAAGAAGTTTCTCAGAAAGCTTCTTTTCTTTGTTATCGGAGGATATTTCCTTTGGCCCTATAGACTTCAAAGGGATACGAAATATGTGTCCTCAGATTCCACAGAAATAAGGCTAGCAAGGAGATCCCCGAAAACCAGATGTAACTCTGTGAGTGGAAGTCACACATCACAGAGCAGTTTCTCAGAAAGCTTCTTTCCAGATTTCATCTGAGGATATTTCCTTTCTCACCATAGCCCTCTAGGGGCTTCCAAATATCACTTTGCCTATTCCACAAGAACTGTCATAGCGAAAGGCTTCTTGAGGTGAAAACTGTAACTCTGTGAGATGATTTCACAGAACACAAAGAAGTTTATCAGAAAGCTTCTTTCTCTTTGTTATCGGAGGATATTTCCTTTGGCCCTATAGTCTTCAAAGGGATCCGAAATATCTGTTCTCAGATTCCACAGAAATAAGGGTAGCAAAGAGATCCACGAAATACAGACGTAACTCTTTGAGATGAATTAACAGAACACTAAGCAGTTTCTCAGAAAGCTTCTTTCCAGATTTCATCTGAGGATATTTCCTTTTTCATCATAGCCCTCTATGGGATTCCAAATATCACTTTGCCAATTCCACAAGAACTGTCTTAGCGAAAGGCTTCTTGAGCAGAATGCTGTAACTCTGTGAGATGATTTCACAGAACACAAAGGAGTTTCTCAGAAAGCTTGTTTTTCTTTGTTATCTGAGGATATTTCCTTTGGCACTATAGTCTTCAAAGTGATCCGAAATATCTGTTCTCAGATTCCACAGAAAGAAGGCTAGCAAAGAGATCCACGAAATACAGATGTAACTCTGTGAGTGGAAGTCACACATCACAGAGCAGTTTCTCAGAAAGGTTCTTTCCAGATTTCATCTGAGGATATTTCCTTTTTCACCGTAGCCCTCTATGGGCTTCCAAATATCACTTTGCCAATTCCACAAGAACTGTCTTAGCGAAAGGCTTCTTGAGGGGAAAGCTGTAACTCTGTGAGATGATTTCACAGAACACAAAGAAGTTTCTCAGAAAGCTTCTTTCTCTTTGTTATCGGAGGATATTTCCTTTTGCCCTGTAGTCTTCAAAGGGATCCGAAATATCTGTTCTCAGATTCCACAGCAAGAAGGCTAGCAAAGAGATCTACGACACACAGATGTAACAAGGTGAGATGAATTAACAGAACACTAAGCAGTTTCTCAGAAAGCTTCTTTCCAGATTTCATCTGAGGATATTTCCTTTTTCACCATAGCCCTCTAAGGGTTCCAAATATCACTTTGCCAATTCCACAAGAACTGTCTTAGCGAAAGGCTTCTTGTGGGGAAAGCTGTAACTCTGTGAGATGATTTCACAGAACACAAAGAAGTTTCTCAGAAAGCTTCTTTCTCTTTGTTATCGGAGGATATTTCCTTTGGCCCTATAGTCTTCAAAGGGATCCGAAATATCTGTTCTCAGATTTCACAGAAAGAAGGCTAGCAAAGAGATCCACGAAATACGGATGTAACTCTGTGAGATGAATTAACAGAATACTAAGCAGTTTCTCAGAAAGCTTCTTTCCAGATTTCATCTGAGCATATTTCCTTTTTCACCATAGCCCCCTATGGGCTTCCAAATATCACTTTGCCAATTCCACAAGAACTGTCTTAGCGAAAGGCTTCTTGAGGGGAAAGCTGTAACTCTGTGAGATGATTTCACAGAACACAAAGAAGTTTCTCAGAAAGCTTCTTTCTCTTTGTTATCGGAGGATATTTCCTTTGGCCCTATAGTCTTCAAAGGGATCCGAAATATCTGTTCTCAGATTCCACAGAAAGAAGGCTAGCAAAGAGATCCACGAAATACAGATGTAACTCTGTGAGATGAATTAACACAACACTAACCAGTTTCTCAGAAAGCTTCTTTCCAGATTTCATCTGAGGATATTTCCTTTTTCACCATAGCCCTCTATGGGCTTCCAAATATCACTTTGCCAATTCCACAAGAACTGTCTTAGCGAAAGGCTTCTTGAGGGGAAAGCTGTAACTCTGTGAGATGATTTCACAGAACACAAAGAAGTTTCTCAGTAAGCTTCTTTCTCTTTGTTATGGGAGGATATTTCCTTTGGCCCTATACTCTTCAAAGGGATCCGAAATATCTGTTCTCAGATTCCACAGAAAGAAGGCTAGCAAAGAGATCTACGAAACACAGATGTAACTCTGTGAGATGAATTAACAGAACACTAAGCAGTTTCTCAGAAAGCTTCTTTCCAGATTTCATCTGAGGATATTTCCTTTTTCACCATAGCCCTCTATGGGCTTCCAAATATCACTTTGCCAACTCCACAAGAACTGTCTTAGCGAATGGCTTCTTGAGGGGAAAGTTGTGACTCTGTGAGAAGATTTCACAGAACACAAAGAAGTTTCTCAGAAAGCTTCTTTCTCTTTGTTATCGGAGGATATTTCCTTTGGCCCTATAGTCTTCAAAGGGAACCGAAATATCTGTTCTTAGATTCCACAGAAAGAAGGCTAGCAAAGAGATCTACGACACACAGATGTAACACTGTGAGATGAATTAACAGAACACTAACCAGTTTCTCAGAAAGTTTCTTTCCAGATTTCATCTGAGGATATTTCCTTTTTCACCATAGCCCTCTATGGGCTTTCAAATATCAGTTTGCTAATTCCACAAGAACTGTCTTAGCGAAAGGCTTCTTGAGGGGAAAGCTCTAACTCTATGAGATGATTTCACAGAACACAAAGAAGTTTCTGAGAAAGCTTCTTTCTCTTTGTTATCGGAGGATATTTCCTTTGGCCCTATAGTCTTCAAGAGGATACGAAATATCTGTTCTCAGATTCCACAGAAATAAGGTTAGCAAAGAGATGCACGAAATGCAGATGTAACTCTGTGAGTGGAAGTCACATATCAGAGAGCAGTTTCTCAGAAAGGTTCTTTCCAGATTTCATCTGAGGATATTTCCTTTTTCACCGTAGCCCTCTATGGGCTTCCAAATATCACTTTGCCAATTCCACAAGAACTGTCTTAGCGAAAGGCTTCTTGAGGGGAAAGCTGTAACTCTGTGAGATGATTTCACAGAACACAAAGAAGTTTCTCAGAAAGCTTCTTTCTCTTTGTTATCGGAGGATATTTCCTATTGCCCTGTAGTCTTCAAAGGGATCCGAAATATCTGTTCTCAGATTCCACAGCAAGAAGGCTAGCAAAGAGATCTACGACACACAGATGTAACACTGTGAGATGAATTAACAGAACACTAAGCAGTTTCTCAGAAAGCTTCTTTCCAGATTTCATCTGAGGATATTTCCTTTTTCACCATAGCCCTCTAAGGGTTCCAAATATCACTTTGCCAATTCCACAAGAACTGTCTTAGCGAAAGGCTTCTTGTGGGGAAAGCTGTAACTCTGTGAGATGATTTCACAGAACACAAAGAAGTTTCTCAGAAAGCTTCTTTCTCTTTGTTATCGGAGGATATTTCCTTTGGCCCTATAGTCTTCAAAGGGATCCGAAATATCTGTTCTCAGATTTCACAGAAAGAAGGCTAGCAAAGAGATCCACGAAATACGGATGTAACTCTGTGAGATGAATTAACAGAATACTAAGCAGTTTCTCAGAAAGCTTCTTTCCAGATTTCATCTGAGCATATTTCCTTTTTCACCATAGCCCTCTATGGGCTTCCAAATATCACTTTGCCAATTCCACAAGAACTGTCTTAGCGAAAGGCTTCTTGAGGGGAAAGCTGTAACTCTGTGAGATGATTTCACAGAACACAAAGAAGTTTCTCAGAAAGCTTCTTTCTCTTTGTTATCGGAGGATATTTCCTTTGGCCCTATAGTCTTCAAAGGGATCCGAAATATCTGTTCTCAGATTTCACAGAAAGAAGGCTAGCAAAGAGATCCACGAAATACGGATGTAACTCTGTGAGATGAATTAACAGAATACTAAGCAGTTTCTCAGAAAGCTTCTTTCCAGATTTCATCTGAGGATATTTCCTTTTTCACCATAGCCCTCTATGGGCTTCCAAATATCACTTTGCCAACTCCACAAGAACTGTCTTAGCGAATGGCTTCTTGAGGGGAAAGTTGTGACTCTGTGAGAAGATTTCACAGAACACAAAGAAGTTTCTCAGAAAGCTTCTTTCTCTTTGTTATCGGAGGATATTTCCTTTGGCCCTATAGTCTTCAAAGGGAACCGAAATATCTGTTCTTAGATTCCACAGAAAGAAGGCTAGCAAAGAGATCTACGACACACAGATGTAACACTGTGAGATGAATTAACAGAACACTAAGCAGTTTCTCAGAAAGTTTCTTTCCAGATTTCATCTGAGGATATTTCCTTTTTCACCATAGCCCTCTATGGGCTTTCAAATATCAATTTGCTAATTCCACAAGAACTGTCTTAGCGAAAGGCTTCTTGAGGGGAAAGCTCTAACTCTATGAGATGATTTCACAGAACACAAAGAAGTTTCTGAGAAAGCTTCTTTCTCTTTGTTATCGGAGGATATTTCCTTTGGCCCTATAGTCTTCAAGAGGATACGAAATATCTGTTCTCAGATTCCACAGAAATAAGGTTAGCAAAGAGATGCACGAAATGCAGATGTAACTCTGTGAGTGGAAGTCACACATCACAGAGCAGTTTCTCAGAAAGGTTCTTTCCAGATTTCATCTGAGGATATTTCCTTTTTCACCGTAGCCCTCTATGGGCTTCCAAATATCACTTTGCCAATTCCACAAGAACTGTCTTAGCGAAAGGCTTCTTGAGGGGAAAGCTGTAACTCTGTGAGATGATTTCACAGAACACAAAGAAGTTTCTCAGAAAGCTTCTTTCTCTTTGTTATCGGAGGATATTTCCTTTTGCCCTGTAGTCTTCAAAGGGATCCGAAATATCTGTTCTCAGATTCCACAGCAAGAAGGCTAGCAAAGAGATCTACGACACACAGATGTAACACTGTGAGATGAATTAACAGAACACTAAGCAGTTTCTCAGAAAGCTTCTTTCCAGATTTCATCTGAGGATATTTCCTTTTTCACCATAGCCCTCTAAGGGTTCCAAATATCACTTTGCCAATTCCACAAGAACTGTCTTAGCGAAAGGCTTCTTGTGGGGAAAGCTGTAACTCTGTGAGATGATTTCACAGAACACAAAGAAGTTTCTCAGAAAGCTTCTTTCTCTTTGTTATCGGAGGATATTTCCTTTAGCCCTATAGTCTTCAAAGGGAACCGAAATATCCGTTCTTAGATTCCACAGAAAGAAGGCTAGCAAAGAGATCTACGACACACAGATGTAACACTGTGAGATGAATTAACAGAACACTAAGCAGTTTCTCAGAAAGTTTCTTTCCAGATTTCATCTGAGGATATTTCCTTTTTCACCATAGCCCTCTATGGGCTTTCAAATATCAATTTCCTAATTCCACAAGAACTGTCTTAGCGAAAGGCTTCTTGAGGGGAAAGCTCTAACTCTATGAGATGATTTCACAGAACACAAAGAAGTTTCTGAGAAAGCTTCTTTCTCTTTGTTATCGGAGGATATTTCCTTTGGCCCTATAGTCTTCAAGAGGATACGAAATATCTGTTCTCAGATTCCACAGAAATAAGGTTAGCAAAGAGATGCTACGAAATGCAGATGTAACTCTGTGAGTGGAAGTCACACATCACAGAGCAGTTTCTCAGAAAGGTTCTTTCCAGATTTCATCTGAGGATATTTCCTTTTTCACCGTAGCCCTCTATGGGCTTCCAAATATCACTTTGCCAATTCCACAAGAACTGTCTTAGCGAAAGGCTTCTTGAGGGGAAAGCTGTAACTCTGTGAGATGATTTCACAGAACACAAAGAAGTTCCTCAGAAAGCTTCTTTCTCTTTGTTATCGGACGATATTTCTTTGGCCCTATAGTCTTCAAAGGGATCCGAAATATCTGTTCTCAGATTCCACAGAAAGAAGGCTAGCAAAGAGATCTACGAAACACAGAAGTAACTCTGTGAGATGAATTAACAGAACACTAAGCAGTTTCTCAGAAAGCTTCTTTACAGATTTCATCTGAGGATATTTCCTTTTTCACCATAGCCCTCTATGGGCTTCCAAATATCACTTCGCTAATTCCACAAGAACTGTCTTAGCGAAAGGCTTCTTGAGGGGAAAGCTGTAACTCTGTGAGATGATTTCACGGAACACAAAGAAGTTTCTCAGAAAGCTTCTTTCTCTTTGTTATCGGAGGATATTTCTTTGACCCTATTGTCTTCAAAGGGATACGAAATATCTGTTCTTAGATTCCACAGAAAGAAGGCTAGCAAAGAGATCTACGAAACACAGATGTAACTCTGAGAGATGATTTAACAGAACACTAAGCAGTTTCTCTGAAAGCTTCTTTCCGGATTTCTTCTGAGGATATTTCCTTTTTCACCATAGCCCTCTATCGGCTTCCAAATATCACTTTGCCAATTCCACAAGAACTGTCTTAGCGAAAAGCTGCTTGAGGAGAAAGCTGCAACTCTGTGAGATGATTTCACAGAACACAAAGAAGTTTCTCAGAAAGCTTCTTTCTCTTTGTTATTGGAGGATATTTCCTTTGGCCCTATTGTCTTCAAAGGGATCCGAAATATCTGTTCTCAGATTCCACAGAAATAAGGCTTGCAAAGAGATACACGAAATACCGATGTAACTCTGTGAGTGGAAATCACACATAACAGAGAAGTTTCTCAGAAATCTTCTTTCCAGATTTCATCTGAGGATATTTCCTTTTTCACCCTAGCCCTCTATGGGCTTCCAAATATCACTTTGCCAATTCCACAAGAACTGTCTTAGCGAAAGGCTTCTTGAGGGGAAAGCTGTAACTCTGTGAGATGATTTCACAGAACACAAAGAAATTTCTCAGAAACCTTCTTTCTCTTTGTTATCGGAGGATATTTCCATTGGCCCTATAGTCTTCAAAGGGATCCGAAATATCTGTTCTCAGATTCCACAGAAAGAAGGCTAGCAAAGAGATCCAGGAAATACAGATGTAACTCTGTGAGATGAATTAACAGAACACTAAGAAATTTCTCAGAAAGCTTCTTTCCAGATTTCATCTGAGGATATTTCCTTTTTCACCATAGCCCTCTATGGTCTTCCAAGTATCACTTTGCCAATTATAGAAGAACTCTCTTAGCGAAAGGCTTCTTGAGGGGAAAGCTGTAACTCTGTGAGATGATTTCACAGAACACAAAGAAGTTTCTCAGAAAGCTTCTTTCTCTTTGTTATCGGAGGATATTTCCTTTGGCCCTATAGTCTTCAAAGGGATCCGAAATATCTGTTCTCAGATTCCACAGAAATAAGGCGAGCAAAGAGATCCACGAAATACGGATGTAACTCCGTGAGTGGAAGTCACACATCACAGAGCAGTTTCTCAGAAAGCTTCTTTCCAGATTTCATCTGAGGATATTTCCTTTTTCACCATAGCCCTCTATGGGCTTCCAAATATCACTTTGCCAATTCACAAGAACTGTCTTAGCGAAAGGCTTCTTGAAGGGAAAGTTGTAAATCTGTGAGATGATTTCACAGAACACAAAGAAGTTTCTCAGAAAGCTTCTTTCTCTTTGTTATCACAGGATATTTCCTTTGGCCCTATAGTCTACAAAGGGATCCGAAATATCTGTTCTCATATTCCACAGAAATAAGGCTAGCAAAGTGATCCACGAAATACAGATGTAACTGTGTGAGTGGAAGTCACATATCACAGAGAAGTTTCTCAGAAGTCTTCTTTCCAGATTTCATCTCAGGATATTTCCTTTTTCACCCTAGCCCTCTTTGGGCTTCCAAATATCACTTTGACAATTCCACAAGAACTGTCTTAGCGAAAGGCTTCTTGAGGGGAAAGCTGTAACTCTGTGAGATGATTTCACAGAACACAAAGAAGTTTATCAGAAAGCTTCTTTCTCTTTGTTATCGGAGGATATTTCCTTGGCCCTATAGTCTTCAAAGTGATCCGAAATATCTGTTCTCAGATTGCACAGAAATAAGGCTAGCAAAGAAATCCAGGAAATACAGATGTAACTCTGTGAGTGGAAGTCACACATCACAGAGCAGTTTCTCAGAAAGCTTCTTTCCAGATTTCATCTGAGGATATTTCCTTTTTCACCATAGCCCTCAATGGTCTTCCAAATATCACTTTGCCAATTCCACAAGAACTCTCTTAGCGAAAGGCTTCTTGAGGGGAAAGCTGTAACTCTGTGAGATGATTTCACAGAACACAAAGAAGTTCCTCAGAAAGCTTCTTTCTCTTTGTTATCGGAGGATATTTCTTTGGCCCTATAGTCTTCAAAGGGATCCGAAATATCTGTTCTCAGATTCCACAGAAATAAGGCTAGCAAAGAGATCCAGGAAATACAGATGTAACTCTGTGAGTGGAAGTCACACATCACAGAGCAGTTTCTCAGAAAGCTTCTTTCCAGATTTCTTCTGAGGATATTTCCTTTTTCACCATAGCCCTCCATGGGCTTCCAAATATCACTTTGCCAATTCCACAAGAACTGTCTTAGCGAAAGGCTTCTTGAGGGGAAAGCTGTAACTCTGTGAGATGATTTCAGAGAACACAAAGAAGTTTCTCAGAAAGCTTCTTTCTCTTTCTTATCGGAGGATATTTCCTTTGGCCCTATAGTCTTCAAAGGGAACCGAAATATCTGTTCTCAGATTCCACAGAAAGAAGGCTAGCAAAGAGATCCAGGAAATACAGATGTAACTCTGTGAGTGGAAGTCACACATCACAGAGCAGTTTCTCAGAAAGCTTCTTTCCAGATTTCATCTCAGGATATTTCCTTTTTCTCCATAGCCCTCTATGGGCTTCCAAATATCACTTTGCCAATTCCACAAGAACTGTCTTAGCGAAAGGCTTCTTGAGGGTAAAGCTGTAACTCTGTGAGATGATTTCACAGAACACAAAGAAGTTTCTCAGAAAGCTTCTTTCTCTTTGTTATCGGAGGATATTTCCTTTGGCCCTATAGTCTTCAAAGGGATCCGAAATATCTGTTCCCAGATTCCAAAGAAAAAAGGCTAGCAAAGAAATCTACGAAACACAGATGTAACTCTGTGAGATGAATTAACAGAACACTAAGAAGTTTCTCAGAAAGCTTCTTTCCAGATTTCATCTGAGGATATTTCCTTTTTCACCATAGCCCTCTATGGGCTTCCAAATATCACTTTGGCAATTCCACAAGAACAGTCTTAGCGAAAGGCTTCTTGAGTGGAAAGTTGAAACTCTGTGAGATGATTTCACAGAACACAAAGAAGTTTCTCAGAAAGCTTCTTTCTCTTTGTTATCGGAGGATATTTCCTTTGGCCCTATAGTCTTTAAAGGGTTCCGAAATATCTGTTCACAGATTCCCCAGAAATAAGGCTAGCAAAGAGATCCACGAAATACGGATGTAACTCTGTGAGTGGAAGTCACACATCACAGAGCAGTTTCTCAGAAAGCTTCTTTCCAGATTTCCTCTGAGGATATTTCCTTTTTCACCATAGCCCTCTATGGGCTTCCAAATATCACTTTGCCAATTCCACAAGAACTGTCTTAGCGAAAGGCTTCTTGAGGGGAAAGCTGTAACTCTGTGAGATGATTTCACAGAACACAAAGAAGTTTATCAGAAAGCTTCTTTCTCTTTGTTATCGGAGGATATTTCCTTGGCACTATAGTCTTCAAAGGGATCCGAAATATCTGTTTTCAGATTGCACAGAAACAAGGCTAGCAAAGAAATCCAGGAAATACAGATGTAACTCTGTGAGTGGAAGTCACACATCACAGAGCAGTTTCTCAGAAAGCTTCTTTCCAGATTTCATCTGAGGATATTTCCTTTTTCACCATAGCCCTCTATGGTCTTCCAAATATCACTTTGCCAATTCCACAAGAACTCTCTTAGCGAAAGGCTTCTTGAGGGGAAAGCTGTAACTCTGTGAGATGATTTCACAGAACACAAAGAAGTTCCTCAGAAAGCTTCTTTCTCTTTGTTATCGGACGATATTTCTTTGGCCCTATAGTCTTCAAAGGGATCCGAAATATCTGTTCTCAGATTCCACAGAAAGAAGGCTAGCAAAGAGATCTACGAAACACAGAAGTAACTCTGTGAGATGAATTAACAGAACACTAAGCAGTTTCTCAGAAAGCTTCTTTACAGATTTCATCTGAGGATATTTCCTTTTTCACCATAGCCCTCTATGGGCTTCCAAATATCACTTCGCTAATTCCACAAGAACTGTCTTAGCGAAAGGCTTCTTGAGGGGAAAGCTGTAACTCTGTGAGATGATTTCACGGAACACAAAGAAGTTTCTCAGAAAGCTTCTTTCTCTTTGTTATCGGAGGATATTTCTTTGACCCTATTGTCTTCAAAGGGATACGAAATATCTGTTCTTAGATTCCACAGAAAGAAGGCTAGCAAAGAGATCTACGAAACACAGATGTAACTCTGTGAGATGATTTAACAGAACACTAAGCAGTTTCTCTGAAAGCTTCTTTCCGGATTTCTTCTGAGGATATTTCCTTTTTCACCATAGCCCTCTATCGGCTTCCAAATATCACTTTGCCAATTCCACAAGAACTGTCTTAGCGAAAAGCTGCTTGAGGAGAAAGCTGCAACTCTGTGAGATGATTTCACAGAACACAAAGAAGTTTCTCAGAAAGCTTCTTTCTCTTTGTTATCGGAGGATATTTCCTTTGGCCCTATTGTCTTCAAAGGGATCCGAAATATCTGTTCTCAGATTCCACAGAAATAAGGCTTGCAAAGAGATACACGAAATACCGATGTAACTCTGTGAGTGGAAATCACACATAACAGAGAAGTTTCTCAGAAATCTTCTTTCCAGATTTCATCTGAGGATATTTCCTTTTTCACCCTAGCCCTCTATGGGCTTCCAAATATCACTTTGCCAATTCCACAAGAACTGTCTTAGCGAAAGGCTTCTTGAGGGGAAAGCTGTAACTCTGTGAGATGATTTCACAGAACACAAAGAAATTTCTCAGAAACCTTCTTTCTCTTTGTTATCGGAGGATATTTCCATTGGCCCTATAGTCTTCAAAGGGATCCGAAATATCTGTTCTCAGATTCCACAGAAAGAAGGCTAGCAAAGAGATCCAGGAAATACAGATGTAACTCTGTGAGATGAATTAACAGAACACTAAGAAATTTCTCAGAAAGCTTCTTTCCAGATTTCATCTGAGGATATTTCCTTTTTCACCATAGCCCTCTATGGTCTTCCAAGTATCACTTTGCCAATTATAGAAGAACTCTCTTAGCGAAAGGCTTCTTGAGGGGAAAGCTGTAACTCTGTGAGATGATTTCACAGAACACAAAGAAGTTTCTCAGAAAGCTTCTTTCTCTTTGTTATCGGAGGATATTTCCTTTGGCCCTAAGGTCTTCAAAGGGATCCGAAATATCTGTTCTCAGATTCCACAGAAATAAGGCGAGCAAAGAGATCCACGAAATACGGATGTAACTCCGTGAGTGGAAGTCACACATCACAGAGCAGTTTCTCAGAAAGCTTCTTTCCAGATTTCATCTGAGGATATTTCCTTTTTCACCATAGCCCTCTATGGGCTTCCAAATATCACTTTGCCAATTCACAAGAACTGTCTTAGCGAAAGGCTTCTTGAAGGGAAAGTTGTAAATCTGTGAGATGATTTCACAGAACACAAAGAAGTTTCTCAGAAAGCTTCTTTCTCTTTGTTATCACAGGATATTTCCTTTGGCCCTATAGTCTACAAAGGGATCCGAAATATCTGTTCTCATATTCCACAGAAATAAGGCTAGCAAAGTGATCCACGAAATACAGATGTAACTGTGTGAGTGGAAGTCACATATCACAGAGAAGTTTCTCAGAAGTCTTCTTTCCAGATTTCATCTCAGGATATTTCCTTTTTCACCCTAGCCCTCTTTGGGCTTCCAAATATCACTTTGACAATTCCACAAGAACTGTCTTAGCGAAAGGCTTCTTGAGGGGAAAACTGTAACTCTGTGAGATGATTTCACAGAACACAAAGAAGTTTATCAGAAAGCTTCTTTCTCTTTGTTATCGGAGGATATTTACTTTGGCCCTATAGTTTTTAAAGGATCCGAAATATCTGTTCACAGATTCCCCAGAAATAACGCTAGTAAAGAGATCCACGAAATACGGATGTAACTCTGTGTGTGGAAGTCACACATCACAGAGCAGTTTCTCAGAAAGCTTCTTTCCAGATTTCATCTGAGGATATTTCCTTTTTCACCATAGCCCTCTATGGGCTTCCAAATATCATTTTGCCATTTCCACAAGAACTGTCTTAGCGAAAGGCTTCTGGAGGGGAAAGCTGTAACTCTGTGAGTTGATTTCACAGAACACAAAGAAGTTTCTCAGAAAGCTTCTTTCTCTTTGTTATCGGAGGATATTTCCTTTGGCCCTATAGTCTTTAAAGGGTTCCGAAATATCTGTTCACAGATTCCCCAGAAATAAGGCTAGCAAAGAGATCCACGAAATACGGATGTAACTCTGTGAGTGGAAGTCACACATCACAGAGCAGTTTCTCAGAAAGCTTCTTTCCAGATTTCCTCTGAGGATATTTCCTTTTTCACCATAGCCCTCTATGGGCTTCCAAATATCACTTTGCCAATTCCACAAGAACTGTCTTAGCGAAAGGCTTCTTGAGGGGAAAGCTGTAACTCTGTGAGATGATTTCACAGAATACAAAGAAGTTTATCAGAAAGCTTCTTTCTCTTTGTTATCGGAGGATATTTCCTTGGCCCTATAGTCTTCAAAGGGATCCGAAATATCTGTTCTCAGATTGCACAGAAATAAGGCTAGCAAAGAAATCCAGGAAATACAGATGTAACTCTGTGAGTGGAAGTCACACATCACAGAGCAGTTTCTCAGAAAGCTTCTTTCCAGATTTCATCTGAGGATTTTTCCTTTTTCACCATAGCCCTCTATGGTCTTCCAAATATCACTTTGCCAATTCCACAAGAACTCTCTTAGCGAAAGGCTTCTTGAGGGGAAAGCTGTAACTCTGTGAGATGATTTCACAGAACACAAAGAAGTTCCTCAGAAAGCTTCTTTCTCTTTGTTATCGGAGGATATTTCTTTGGCCCTATAGTCTTCAAAGGGATCCGAAATATCTGTTCTCAGATTCCACAGAAAGAAGACTAGCAAAGAGATCTACGAAACACAGAAGTAACTCTGTGAGATGAATTAACAGAACACTAAGCAGTTTCTCAGAAAGCTTCTTTCCAGATTTCATCTGAGGATATTTCCTTTTTCACCATAGCCCTCTATGGGCTTCCAAATATCACTTTGCTAATTCCACAAGAACTGTCTTAGCGAAAGGCTTCTTGAGGGGAAAGCTGTAACTCTGTGAGATGATTTCATGGAACACAAAGAAGTTTCTCAGAAAGCTTCTTTCTCTTTGTTATCGGAGGATATTTCTTTGACCCTATTGTCTTCAAAGGGATACGAAATATCTGTTCTCAGATTCCACAGAAAGAAGGCTAGCAAAGAGATCTACGAAACACAGATGTAACTCTGTGAGATGATTTAACAGAACACTAAGCAGTTTCTCTGAAAGCTTCTTTCCGGATTTCATCTGAGGATATTTCCTTTTTCACCATAGCCCTCTATCGGCTTCCAAATATCACTTTGCCAATTCCACAAGAACTGTCTTAGCGAAAAGCTGCTTGAGGAGAAAGCTGCAACTCTGTGAGATGATTTCACAGAACACAAAGAAGTTTCTCAGAAAGCTTCTTTCTCTTTGTTATCGGAGGATATTTCCTTTGGCCCTATAGTCTTCAAAGGGATCCGAAATATCTGTTCTCAGATTCCACAGAAATAAGGCTTGCAAAGAGATCCACGAAATACCGATGTAACTCTGTGAGTGGAAATCACACATAACAGAGAAGTTTCTCAGAAATCTTCTTTCCAGATTTCATCTGAGGATATTTCCTTTTTCACCCTAGCCCTCTATGGGCTTCCAAATATCACTTTGCCAATTCCACAAGAACTGTCTTAGCGAAAGGCTTCTTGAGGGGAAAGCTGTAACTCTGTGAGATGATTTCACAGAACACAAAGAAATTTCTCAGAAACCTTCTTTCTCTTTGTTATCGGAGGATATTTCCATTGGCCCTATAGTCTTCAAAGGGATCCGAAATATCTGTTCTCAGATTCCACAGAAAGAAGGCTAGCAGAGAGATCCAGGAAATACAGATGTAACTCTCTTAGATGAATTAACAGAACACTAAGAAATTTCTCAGAAAGCTTCTTTCCAGATTTCATCTGAGGATATTTCCTTTTTCACCATAGCCCTCTATGGGCTTCCAAGTATCACTTTGCCAATTATACAAGAACTGTCTTAGCGAAAGGCTTCTTGAGGGGAAAGCTGTAACTCTGTGAGATGATTTCACAGAACACAAAGAAGTTTCTCAGAAAGCTTCTTTCTCTTTGTTATCGGAGGATATTTCCTTTGGCCCTAAGGTCTTCAAAGGGATCCGAAATATCTGTTCTCAGATTCCACAGAAATAAGGCGAGCAAAGAGATCCACGAAATACGGATGTAACTCCGTGAGTGGAAGTCACACATCACAGAGCAGTTTCTCAGAAAGCTTCTTTCCAGATTTCATCTGAGGATATTTCCTTTTTCACCCTAGCCCTCTATGGGCTTCCAAATATCACTTTGCCAATTCTACAAGAACTGTCTTAGCGAAAGGCTTCTTGAGGGGAAAGCTGTAACTCTGTGAGATGATTTCACAGAACACAAAGAAGTTTCTCAGAAAGCTTCTTTCTCTTTGTTATCGGAGGATATTTCCTTTGGTCCTAAGGTCTTCAAAGGGATCCGAAATATCTGTTCTCATATTCCACAGAAAGAAGGCTAACAATGAGATCCACGAAATACAGATGTAACTGTGTGAGTGGAAGTCACATATCACAGAGAAGTTTGTCAGAAGTCTTCTTTCCAGATTTCATCTGAGGATATTTCCTTTTTCACCCTAGCCCTCTTTGGGCTTCCAAATATCACTTTGACAATTCCACAAGAACTGTCTTAGCGAAAGGCTTCTTGAGGGGAAAACTGTAACACTATGAGATGATTTCCCAGAACACAAAGAAGTTTATCAGAAAGCTTCTTTCTCTTTGTTATCGGAGGATATTTACTTTGGCCCAATAGTCTTTAAAGGGATCCGAAATATCTGTTCACAGATTCCCCAGAAATAACGCTAGCAAAGAGATCCACGAAATACGGATGTAATTCTGTGTGTGGAAGTCACACATCACAGAGCAGTTTCTCAGAAAGCTTCTTTCCAGATTTCATCTGAGGATATTTCCTTTTTCACCATAGCCCTCTATGGGCTTCCAAATATCATTTTGCCATTTCCACAAGAACTGTCTTAGCGAAAGGCTTCTGGAGGGGAAAGCTGTAACTCTGTGAGTTGATTTCGCAGAACACAAAGAAGTTTCTCAGAAAGCTTCTTTCTCTTTGTTATCGGAGGATATTTCCTTTGGCCCTATAATCTTCAAAGGGATCCGAAATATCTGTTCTCAGATTCCACAGAAATAAGGCTAGCAAGGAGATCCACGAAATACAGATGTAACTCTGTGAGTGGAAGTCACACATCACAGAGCAGTTTCTCAGAAAACTTCTTTCCAGATTTCATCTCAGGATATTTCCTTTTTCACCATAGCCCTCTATGGGCTTCCAAATATCAACTTGCCAATTCCACAAGAACTGTATTAGCGAAAGGCTTCTTGAGGGGAAAGCTGTAACTCTGTGAGATTATTTCACAGAACACAAAGAAGTTTGTCAGAAAGATTCTTTCTCTTTGTTATCGGAGGATATTTCCTTTGGCCCTATAGTCTTCAAAGGGATCCGAAATATCTGTTCTCAGATTCCACAGAAAGAAGGCTAGCAAAGAGATCTACGAAACACAGATGTAACTCTGTGAGATGAATTAGCAGAACACTAAGCAGTTTCTCTGAAAGCTTCTTTCCGGATTTCATCTGAGGATATTTCCTTTTTCACCATAGCCCTCTATCGGCTTCCAAATATCACTTTGTCAATTCCACAAGAACTGTCTTAGCGAAAAGCTGCTTGAGGAGAAAGCTGCAACTCTGTGAGATGATTTCACAGAACACAAAGAAGTTTCTCAGAAAGCTTCTTTCTCTTTGTTATCGGAGGATATTTCCTTTGGCCCTATAGTCTTCAAAGGGATCCGAAATATCTGTTCTCAGATTCCACAGAAAGAAGGCTAGCAAAGAGATCCACGAAATACAGATGTAACTCTGTGAGATGAATTAACAGAACACTAAGCAGTTTCTCAGAAAGGTTCTTTCCAGATTTCATCTGAGGATATTTCCTTTTTCACCATGGCTCTCTATGGGCTACCAAATATCACTTTGCCAATTCCACAAGAACTGTCTTAGCGAAAGGTTTCTTGAGGGGAAAGCTGTAACTCTGTGAGATGATATCACAGAACACAAAGAAGTTTCTCAGAAAGCTTCTTTCTCTTTGTTATCGGAGGATATTTCCTTTGGCCCTATAGTCTTCAAAGGGATCCGAAATATCTGTTCTCAGATTCCACAGAAATAAGGCTAGCAAAGAGATCTACGAAACACCGATGTAACTCTGTGAGATGAATTAGCAGAACACTAAGCAGTTTCTCAGAAAGCGTCTTTCCAGATTTCATCTGAGGATATTTCCTTTTTCACCATAGCCCTCTATGGGCTTCCAAATATCACTTTGCCAATTCCACAAGAACTGTCTTAGCGAAAGGCTTCTTGAGGGGAAAGCTGTAACTCTGTGAGATGATTTCACAGAACACAAAGAAGTTTCTCAGAAAGCTTCTTTCTCTTTGTTATCGGAGGATATTTCCTTTGGCCCTAAGGTCTTCTAAGGGATCCGAAATATCTGTTCTCAGATTCCACAGAAATAAGGCTAGCAAAGAGATCCACGAAATACAGATGTAACTCTGTGAGTGGAAGTCACACATCACAGAGCAGTTTCTCAGAAAGTTTCTTTCCAGATTTCATCTGAGGATATTTCCTTTTTCACCATAGCCCTCTATGGGCTTCCAAATATCACTTTGCCAATTCCACAAGAACTGTCTTAGCGAAAGGCATCTTGAGGGGAAAGCTGTAACTCTGTGAGATGATTTCAGAGAACACAAAGAAGTTTCTCAGAAAGCTTCTTTGTCTTTGTTATCGGAGGATATTTCCTTTGGCCCTTTAGTTTTCAAAGGGATCCGAAATATCTGTTCTCAGATTCCACAGAAAGAAGGCTAGCAAAGAGATCTACGAAACACAGATGTAACTCTGTGAGATGAATTAACAGAAAACAAAGCAGTTTCTCAGAAAGCTTCTTTCCAGATTTCATCTGAGGATATTTCCTTTTTCACCATAGCCCTCTACTGGGCTTCCAAATATCACTTTGCCAATTCCACAAGAACTGTCTTAGCGAAAGGCTTCTTGGGGGAAAGCTGTAACTCTGTGAGATGATTTCACACAACACAAAGAAATTTCTCAGAAAGCTTCTTTCTCTTTGTTATCAGAGGATATTTCCTTTGGCCCTATAGTCTACAAAGTGATCCGAAATATCTGCTCTCAGATTCCACAGAAATAAGGCTAGCAAAGAGATCCACGAAATACTGATGTAACTCTGTGAGTGGAAGTCACACATCACAGAGAAGTTTCTCAGAAATCTTCTTTCCAGATTTCATCTGAGGATATTTCCTTTTTCACCCTAGCCCTCTATGGGCTTCCAAATATCACTTTGCCAATTCCACATGAACTGTCTTAGCGAAAGGCTTCCTGAGGGGAAAGCTGTAACTCTGTGAGATGATTTCACAGAACACAAATAAGTTTCTCAGAAAGCTTCTTTCTCTTTGTTATCGGAGGATATTTCCTTTGGCCCTATAGTCTTCAAAGGGATCCGAAATATCTGTTCTCAGATTCCACAGAAATAAGGCTGGCAAAGAGATCCAGGAAATACAGATGTAACTCTGTGAGTGGAAGTCACACATCACAGAGCAGTTTCTCAGAAAGCTTCTTTCTCTTTGTTATCGGAGGATATTTCCTTTGGCCCTATAGTCTTCAAAGGGATCCGAAATATCTGTTCTCAGATTTCACAGAAAGAAGGCTAGCAAAGAGATCCACGAAATACGGATGTAACTCTGTGAGATGAATTAACAGAATACTAAGCAGTTTCTCAGAAAGCTTCTTTCCAGATTTCATCTGAGGATATTTCCTTTTTCACCATAGCCCTCTATGGGCTTCCAAATATCACTTTGCCAACTCCACAAGAACTGTCTTAGCGAATGGCTTCTTGAGGGGAAAGTTGTGACTCTGTGAGAAGATTTCACAGAACACAAAGAAGTTTCTCAGAAAGCTTCTTTCTCTTTGTTATCGGAGGATATTTCCTTTGGCCCTATAGTCTTCAAAGGGAACCGAAATATCTGTTCTTAGATTCCACAGAAAGAAGGCTAGCAAAGAGATCTACGACACACAGATGTAACACTGTGAGATGAATTAACAGAACACTAAGCAGTTTCTCAGAAAGTTTCTTTCCAGATTTCATCTGAGGATATTTCCTTTTTCACCATAGCCCTCTATGGGCTTTCAAATATCAATTTGCTAATTCCACAAGAACTGTCTTAGCGAAAGGCTTCTTGAGGGGAAAGCTCTAACTCTATGAGATGATTTCACAGAACACAAAGAAGTTTCTGAGAAAGCTTCTTTCTCTTTGTTATCGGAGGATATTTCCTTTGGCCCTATAGTCTTCAAGAGGATACGAAATATCTGTTCTCAGATTCCACAGAAATAAGGTTAGCAAAGAGATGCAGGAAATGCAGATGTAACTCTGTGAGTGGAAGTCACACATCACAGAGCAGTTTCTCAGAAAGGTTCTTTCCAGATTTCATCTGAGGATATTTCCTTTTTCACCGTAGCCCTCTATGGGCTTCCAAATATCACTTTGCCAATTCCACAAGAACTGTCTTAGCGAAAGGCTTCTTGAGGGGAAAGCTGTAACTCTGTGAGATGATTTCACAGAACACAAAGAAGTTTCTCAGAAAGCTTCTTTCTCTTTGTTATCGGAGGATATTTCCTTTTGCCCTGTAGTCTTCAAAGGGATCCGAAATATCTGTTCTCAGATTCCACAGCAAGAAGGCTAGCAAAGAGATCTACGACACACAGATGTAACACTGTGAGATGAATTAACAGAACACTAAGCAGTTTCTCAGAAAGCTTCTTTCCAGATTTCATCTGAGGATATTTCCTTTTTCACCATAGCCCTCTAAGAGTTCCAAATATCACTTTGCCAATTCCACAAGAACTGTCTTAGCGAAAGGCTTCTTGTGGGGAAAGCTGTAACTCTGTGAGATGATTTCACAGAACACAAAGAAGTTTCTCAGAAAGCTTCTTTCTCTTTGTTATCGGAGGATATTTCCTTTAGCCCTATAGTCTTCAAAGGGAACCGAAATATCTGTTCTTAGATTCCACAGAAAGAAGGCTAGCAAAGAGATCTACGACACACAGATGTAACACTGTGAGATGAATTAACAGAACACTAAGCAGTTTCTCAGAAAGTTTCTTTCCAGATTTCATCTGAGGATATTTCCTTTTTCACCATAGCCCTCTATGGGCTTTCAAATATCAATTTCCTAATTCCACAAGAACTGTCTTAGCGAAAGGCTTCTTGAGGGGAAAGCTCTAACTCTATGAGATGATTTCACAGAACACAAAGAAGTTTCTGAGAAAGCTTCTTTCTCTTTGTTATCGGAGGATATTTCCTATGGCCCTATAGTCTTCAAGAGGATACGAAATATCTGTTCTCAGATTCCACAGAAATAAGGTTAGCAAAGAGATGCACGAAATGCAGATGTAACTCTGTGAGTGGAAGTCACACATCACAGAGCAGTTTCTCAGAAAGGTTCTTTCCAGATTTCATCTGAGGATATTTCCTTTTTCACCGTAGCCCTCTATGGGCTTCCAAATATCACTTTGCCAATTCCACAAGAACTGTCTTAGCGAAAGGCTTCTTGAGGGGAAAGCTGTAACTCTGTGAGATGATTTCACAGAACACAAAGAAGTTTCTCAGAAAGCTTCTTTCTCTTTGTTATCGGAGGATATTTCCTTTTGCCCTGTAGTCTTCAAAGGGATCCGAAATATCTGTTCTCAGATTCCACAGCAAGAAGGCTAGCAAAGAGATCTACGACACACAGATGTAACACTGTGAGATGAATTAACAGAACACTAAGCAGTTTCTCAGAAAGCTTCTTTCCAGATTTCATCTGAGGATATTTCCTTTTTCACCATAGCCCTCTAAGGGTTCCAAATATCACTTTGCCAATTCCACAAGAACTGTCTTAGCGAAAGGCTTCTTGTGGGGAAAGCTGTAACTCTGTGAGATGATTTCACAGAACACAAAGAAGTTTCTCAGAAAGCTTCTTTCTCTTTGTTATCGGAGGATATTTCCTTTGGCCCTATAGTCTTCAAAGGGATCCGAAATATCTGTTCTCAGATTTCACAGAAAGAAGGCTAGCAAAGAGATCCACGAAATACGGATGTAACTCTGTGAGATGAATTAACAGAATACTAAGCAGTTTCTCAGAAAGCTTCTTTCCAGATTTCATCTGAGCATATTTCCTTTTTCACCATAGCCCTCTATGGGCTTCCAAATATCACTTTGCCAATTCCACAAGAACTGTCTTAGCGAAAGGCTTCTTGAGGGGAAAGCTGTAACTCTGTGAGATGATTTCACAGAACACAAAGAAGTTTCTCAGAAAGCTTCTTTCTCTTTGTTATCGGAGGATATTTCCTTTGGCCCTATAGTCTTCAAAGGGATCCGAAATATCTGTTCTCAGATTCCACAGAAAGAAGGCTAGCAAAGAGATCCACGAAATACAGATGTAACTCTGTGAGATGAATTAACACAACACTAACCAGTTTCTCAGAAAGCTTCTTTCCAGATTTCATCTGAGGATATTTCCTTTTTCACCATAGCCCTCTATGGGCTTCCAAATATCACTTTGCCAATTCCACAAGAACTGTCTTAGCGAAAGGCTTCTTGAGGGGAAAGCTGTAACTCTGTGAGATGATTTCACAGAACACAAAGAAGTTTCTCAGTAAGCTTCTTTCTCTTTGTTATGGGAGGATATTTCCTTTGGCCCTATAGTCTTCAAAGGGATCCGAAATATCTGTTCTCAGATTCCACAGAAAGAAGGCTAGCAAAGAGATCTACGAAACACAGATGTAACTCTGTGAGATGAATTAACAGAACACTAAGCAGTTTCTCAGAAAGCTTCTTTCCAGATTTCATCTGAGGATTTCCTTTTTCACCATAGCCCTCTATGGGCTTCCAAATATCACTTTGCCAACTCCACAAGAACTGTCTTAGCGAATGGCTTCTTGAGGGGAAAGTTGTGACTCTGTGAGAAGATTTCACAGAACACAAAGAAGTTTCTCAGAAAGCTTCTTTCTCTTTGTTATCGGAGGATATTTCCTTTGGCCGTATAGTCTTCAAAGGGAACCGAAATATCTGTTCTTAGATTCCACAGAAAGAAGGCTAGCAAAGAGATCTACGACACACAGATGTAACACTGTGAGATGAATTAACAGAACACTAAGCAGTTTCTCAGAAAGTTTCTTTCCAGATTTCATCTGAGGATATTTCCTTTTTCACCATAGCCCTCTATGGGCTTTCAAATATCAATTTGCTAATTCCACAAGAACCGTCTTAGCGAAAGGCTTCTTGAGGGGAAAGCTCTAACTCTATGAGATGATTTCACAGAACACAAAGAAGTTTCTGAGAAAGCTTCTTTCTCTTTGTTATCGGAGGATATTTCCTTTGGCCCTATAGTCTTCAAGAGGATACGAAATATCTGTTCTCAGATTCCACAGAAACAAAGTTAGCAAAGAGATCCACGAAATGCAGATGTAACTCTGTGAGTGGAAGTCACACATCACAGAGCAGTTTCTCAGAAAGGTTCTTTCCAGATTTCATCTGAGGATATTTCCTTTTTCACCGTAGCCCTCTATGGGCTTCCAAATATCACTTTGCCAATTCCACAAGAACTGTCTTAGCGAAAGGCTTCTTGAGGGGAAAGCTGTAACACTGTGAGATGATTTCACAGAACACAAAGAAGTTTCTCAGAAAGCTTCTTTCTCTTTGTTATCGGAGGATATTTCCTTTGGCCATGTAGTCTTCAAAGGGATCCGAAATATCTGTTCTCAGATTCCACAGAAAGAAGGCTAGCAAAGAGTTCTACGACACAGAGACGTAACACTGTGAGATGAATTAACAGAACACTAAGCACTTTCTCAGAAAGCTTCTTTCCAGATTTCATCTGAGGATATTTCCTTTTTCACCATAGCCCTCTATGGGCTTCCAAATATCACCTTGCCAATTCCACAAGAACTGTCTTAGCGAAAGGCTTCTTGAGGGGAAAGCTGTAACTCTGTGAGATGATTTCACAGAACACAAAGAAGTTTCTCAGAAAGCTTCTTTCTCTTTGTTATGGGAGGATATTTCCTTTGGCCCTATAGTCTTCAAAGGGATCCGAAATATCTGTTCTCAGATTCCACAGAAATAAGGCTAGCAAAGAGATCCAGGAAATACAGATGTAACTCTGTGAGTGGAAGTCACACATCACAGAGCAGTTTCTCAGAAAGCTTCTTTCCAGATTTCTTCTGAGGATATTTCCTTTTTCACCATAGCCCTCTATGGGCTTCCAAATATCACTTTGCCAATTCCACAAGAACTGTCTTAGCGAAAGGCTTCTTGAGGGGAAAGCTGTAACTCTGTGAGATGATTTCAGAGAACACAAAGAAGTATCTCAGAAAGCTTCTTTCTCTTTCTTATCGGAGGATATTTCCTTTGGCCCTATAGTCTTCAAAGGGAACCGAAATATCTGTTCTCAGATTGCACAGAAAGAAGGCTAGCAAAGAGATCCAGGAAATACAGATGTAACTCTGTGAGTGGAAGTCACACATCACAGAGCAGTTTCTCAGAAAGCTTCTTTCCAGATTTCATCTGAGGATATTTCCTTTTTCTCCATAGCCCTCTATGGGCTTCCAAATATCACTTTGCCAATTCCACAAGAACTGTCTTAGCGAAAGGCTTCTTGAGGGGAAAGCTGTAACTCTGTGAGATGATTTCACAGAACACAAAGAAGTTTCTCAGAAAGCTTCTTTCTCTTTGTTATCGGAGGATATTTCCTTTGGCCCTATAGTCTTCAAAGGGATCCGAAATATCTGTTCTCAGATTCCAAAGAAATAAGGCTAGCAAAGAAATCTACGAAACACAGATGTAACTCTGTGAGATGAATTAACAGAACACTAAGAAGTTTCTCAGAAAGCTTCTTTCCAGATTTCATCTGAGGATATTTCCTTTTTCACCATAGCCCTCTATGGGCTTCCAAATATCACTTTGGCAATTCCACAAGAACAGTCTTAGCGAAAGGCTTCTTGAGTGGAAAGTTGAAACTCTGTGAGATGATTTCACAGAACACAAAGAAGTTTCTCAGAAAGCTTCTTTCTCTTTGTTATCGGAGGATATTTCCTTTGGCCCTATAGTCTTTAAAGGGTTCCGAAATATCTGTTCACAGATTCCCCAGAAATAAGGCTAGCAAAGAGATCCACGAAATACGGATGTAACTCTGTGAGTGGAAGTCACACATCACAGAGCAGTTTCTCAGAAAGCTTCTTTCCAGATTTCCTCTGAGGATATTTCCTTTTTCACCATTGCCCTCTATGGGCTTCCAAATATCACTTTGCCAATTCCACAAGAACTGTCTTAGCGAAAGGCTTCTTGAGGGGAAAGCTGTAACTCTGTGAGATGATTTCACAGAACACAAAGAAGTTTATCAGAAAGCTTCTTTCTCTTTGTTATCGGAGGATATTTCCTTGGCCCTATAGTCTTCAAAGTGATCCGAAATATCTGTTCTCAGATTGCACAGAAATAAGGCTAGCAAAGAAATCCAGGAAATACAGATGTAACTCTGTGAGTGGAAGTCACACATCACAGAGCAGTTTCTCAGAAAGCTTCTTTCCAGATTTCATCTGAGGATATTTCCTTTTTCACCATAGCCCTCAATGGTCTTCCAAATATCACTTTGCCAATTCCACAAGAACTCTCTTAGCGAAAGGCTTCTTGAGGGGAAAGCTGTAACTCTGTGAGATGATTTCACAGAACACAAAGAAGTTCCTCAGAAAGCTTCTTTCTCTTTGTTATCGGAGGATATTTCTTTGGCCCTATAGTCTTCAAAGGGATCCGAAATATCTGTTCTCAGATTCCACAGAAAGAAGGCTAGCAAAGAGATCTACGAAACACAGAAGTAACCCTGTGAGATGAATTAACAGAACACTAAGCAGTTTCTCAGAAAGCTTCTTTCCAGATTTCATCTGAGGATATTTCCTTTTTCACCATAGCCCTCTATGGGCTTCCAAATATCACTTTGCTAATTCCACAAGAACTGTCTTAGCGAAAGGCTTCTTGAGGGGAAAGCTGTAACTCTGTGAGATGATTTCACGGAACACAAAGAAGTTTCTCAGAAAGCTTCTTTCTCTTTGTTATCTGAGGATATTTCTTTGACCCTATTGTCTTCAAAGGGATACGAAATATCTGTTCTCAGATTCCACAGAAAGAAGGCTAGCAAAGAGATCTACGAAACACAGATGTAATTCTGTGAGATGATTTAACAGAACACTAAGCAGTTTCTCTGAAAGCTTCTTTCCGGATTTCATCTGAGGATATTTCCTTTTTCACCATAGCCCTCTATCGGCTTCCAAATCTCACTTTGCCAATTCCACAAGAACTGTCTTAGCGAAAAGCTGCTTGAGGAGAAAGCTGCAACTCTGTGAGATGATTTGACAGAACACAAAGAAGTTTCTCAGAAAGCTTCTTTCTCTTTGTTATCGGAGGATATTTCCTTTGGCCCTATAGTCTTCAAAGGGATCCGAAATATCTGTTCTCAGATTCCACAGAAATAAGGCTTGCAAAGAGATCCACGAAATACCGATGTAACTCTGTGAGTGGAAATCACACATAACAGAGAAGTTTCTCAGAAATCTTCTTTCCAGATTTCATCTGAGGATATTTCCTTTTTCACCCTAGCCCTCTATGGGCTTCCAAATATCACTTTGCCAATTCCACAAGAACTGTCTTAGCGAAAGGCTTCTTGAGGGGAAAGCTGTAACTCTGTGAGATGATTTCACAGAACACAAAGAAATTTCTCAGAAACCTTCTTTCTCTTTGTTATCGGAGGATATTTCCATTGGCCCTATAGTCTTCAAAGGGATCCGAAATATCTGTTCTCAGATTCCACAGAAAGAAGGCTAGCAAAGAGATCCAGGAAATACAGATGTAACTCTGTGAGATGAATTAACAGAACACTAAGAAATTTCTCAGAAAGCTTCTTTCCAGATTTCATCTGAGGATATTTCCTTTTTCACCATAGCCCTCTATGGGCTTCCAAGTATCACTTTGCCAATTATACAAGAACTGTCTTAGCGAAAGGCTTCTTGAGGGGAAAGCTGTAACTCTGTGAGATGATTTCACAGAACACAAAGAAGTTTCTCAGAAAGCTTCTTTCTCTTTGTTATCGGAGGATATTTCCTTTGGCCCTATAGTCTTCAAAGGGATCCGAAATATCTGTTCTCAGATTCCACAGAAATAAGGCTAGCAAAGAGATCCAGGAAATACAGATGTAACTCTGTGAGTGGAAGTCACACATCACAGAGCAGTTTCTCAGAAAGCTTCTTTCCAGATTTCTTCTGAGGATATTTCCTTTTTCACCATAGCCCTCTATGGGCTTCCAAATATCACTTTGCCAATTCCACAAGAACTGTCTTAGCGAAAGGCTTCTTGAGGGGAAAGCTGTAACTCTGTGAGATGATTTCAGAGAACACAAAGAAGTTTCTCAGAAAGCTTCTTTCTCTTTCTTATCGGAGGATATTTCCTTTGGCCCTATAGTCTTCAAAGGGAACCGAAATATCTGTTCTCAGATTCCACAGAAAGAAGGCTAGCAAAGAGATCCAGGAAATACAGATGTAACTCTGTGAGTGGAAGTCACACATCACAGAGCAGTTTCTCAGAAAGCTTCTTTCCAGATTTCACTCAGGATATTTCCTTTTTCTCCATAGCCCTCTATGGGCTTCCAAATATCACTTTGCCAATTCCACAAGAACTGTCTTAGCGAAAGGCTTCTTGAGGGTAAAGCTGTAACTCTGTGAGATGATTTCACAGAACACAAAGAAGTTTCTCAGAAAGCTTCTTTCTCTTTGTTATCGGAGGATATTTCCTTTGGCCCTATAGTCTTCAAAGGGATCCGAAATATCTGTTCTCAGATTCCAAAGAAATAAGGCTAGCAAAGAAATCTACGAAACACAGATGTAACTCTGTGAGATGAATTAACAGAACACTAAGAAGTTTCTCAGAAAGCTTCTTTCCAGATTTCATCTGAGGATATTTCCTTTTTCACCATAGCCCTCTATGGGCTTCCAAATATCACTTTGGCAATTCCACAAGAACAGTCTTAGCGAAAGGCTTCTTGAGTGGAAAGTTGAAACTCTGTGAGATGATTTCACAGAACACAAAGAAGTTTCTCAGAAAGCTTCTTTCTCTTTGTTATCGGAGGATATTTCCTTTGGCCCTATAGTCTTTAAAGGGTTCCGAAATATCTGTTCACAGATTCCCCAGAAATAAGGCTAGCAAAGAGATCCACGAAATACGGATGTAACTCTGTGAGTGGAAGTCACACATCACAGAGCAGTTTCTCAGAAAGCTTCTTTCCAGATTTCCTCTGAGGATATTTCCTTTTTCACCATAGCCCTCTATGGGCTTCCAAATATCACTTTGCCAATTCCACAAGAACTGTCTTAGCGAAAGGCTTCTTGAGGGGAAAGCTGTAACTCTGTGAGATGATTTCAGAGAACACAAAGAAGTTTATCAGAAAGCTTCTTTCTCTTTGTTATCGGAGGATATTTCCTTGGCCCTATAGTCTTCAAAGGGATCCGAAATATCTGTTCTCAGATTCCACAGAAAGAAGGCTAGCAAAGAGATCCAGGAAATACAGATGTAACTCTGTGAGATGAATTAACAGAACACTAAGAAATTTCTCAGAAAGCTTCTTTCCAGATTTCATCTGAGGATATTTCCTTTTTCACCATAGCCCTCTATGGTCTTCCAAGTATCACTTTGCCAATTATAGAAGAACTCTCTTAGCGAAAGGCTTCTTGAGGGGAAAGCTGTAACTCTGTGAGATGATTTCACAGAACACAAAGAAGTTTCTCAGAAAGCTTCTTTCTCTTTGTTATCGGAGGATATTTCCTTTGGCCCTAAGGTCTTCAAAGGGATCCGAAATATCTGTTCTCAGATTCCACAGAAATAAGGCGAGCAAAGAGATCCACGAAATACGGATGTAACTCCGTGAGTGGAAGTCACACATCACAGAGCAGTTTCTCAGAAAGCTTCTTTCCAGATTTCATCTGAGGATATTTCCTTTTTCACCATAGCCCTCTATGGGCTTCCAAATATCACTTTGCCAATTCACAAGAACTGTCTTAGCGAAAGGCTTCTTGAAGGGAAAGTTGTAAATCTGTGAGATGATTTCACAGAACACAAAGAAGTTTCTCAGAAAGCTTCTTTCTCTTTGTTATCACAGGATATTTCCTTTGGCCCTATAGTCTACAAAGGGATCCGAAATATCTGTTCTCATATTCCACAGAAATAAGGCTAGCTAAGTGATCCACGAAATACAGATGTAACTGTGTGAGTGGAAGTCACATATCACAGAGAAGTTTCTCAGAAGTCTTCTTTCCAGATTTCATCTCAGGATATTTCCTTTTTCACCCTAGCCCTCTTTGGGCTTCCAAATATCACTTTGACAATTCCACAAGAACTGTCTTAGCGAAAGGTTTCTTGAGGGGAAAACTGTAACTCTGTGAGATGATTTCACAGAACACAAAGAAGTTTATCAGAAAGCTTCTTTCTCTTTGTTATCGGAGGATATTTACTTTGGCCCTATAGTTTTTAAAGGATCCGAAATATCTGTTCACAGATTCCCCAGAAATAACGCTAGCAAAGAGATCCACGAAATACGGATGTAACTCTGTGTGTGGAAGTCACACATCACAGAGCAGTTTCTCAGAAAGCTTCTTTCCAGATTTCATCTGAGGATATTTCCTTTTTCACCATAGCCCTCTATGGGCTTCCAAATATCATTTTGCCATTTCCACAAGAACTGTCTTAGCGAAAGGCTTCTGGAGGGGAAAGCTGTAACTCTGTGAGTTGATTTCACAGAACACAAAGAAGTTTCTCAGAAAGCTTCTTTCTCTTTGTTATCGGAGGATATTTCCTTTGGCCCTATAGTCTTTAAAGGGTTCCGAAATATCTGTTCACAGATTCCCCAGAAATAAGGCTAGCAAAGAGATCCACGAAATACGGATGTAACTCTGTGAGTGGAAGTCACACATCACAGAGCAGTTTCTCAGAAAGCTTCTTTCCAGATTTCCTCTGAGGATATTTCCTTTTTCACCATAGCCCTCTATGGGCTTCCAAATATCACTTTGCCAATTCCACAAGAACTGTCTTAGCGAAAGGCTTCTTGAGGGGAAAGCTGTAACTCTGTGAGATGATTTCACAGAATACAAAGAAGTTTATCAGAAAGCTTCTTTCTCTTTCTTATCGGAGGATATTTCCTTGGCCCTATAGTCTTCAAAGGGATCCGAAATATCTGTTCTCAGATTGCACAGAAATAAGGCTAGCAAAGAAATCCAGGAAATACAGATGTAACTCTGTGAGTGGAAGTCACACATCACAGAGCAGTTTCTCAGAAAGCTTCTTTCCAGATTTCATCTGAGGATTTTTCCTTTTTCACCATAGCCCTCTATGGTCTTCCAAATATCACTTTGCCAATTCCACAAGAACTCTCTTAGCGAAAGGCTTCTTGAGGGGAAAGCTGTAACTCTGTGAGATGATTTCACAGAACACAAAGAAGTTTCTCAGAAAGCTTCTTTCTCTTTGTTATCGGAGGATATTTCTTTGGCCCTATAGTCTTCAAAGGGATCCGAAATATCTGTTCTCAGATTCCACAGAAAGAAGGCTAGCAAAGAGATCTACGAAACACAGAAGTAACTCTGTGAGATGAATTAACAGAACACTAAGCAGTTTCTCAGAAAGCTTCTTTCCAGATTTCATCTGAGGATATTTCCTTTTTCACCATAGCCCTCTATGGGCTTCCAAATATCACTTTGCTAATTCCACAAGAACTGTCTTAGCGAAAGGCTTCTTGAGGGGAAAGCTGTAACTCTGTGAGATGATTTCACGGAACACAAAGAAGTTTCTCAGAAAGCTTCTTTCTCTTTGTTATCGGAGGATATTTCTTTGACCCTATTGTCTTCAAAGGGATACGAAATATCTGTTCTCAGATTCCACAGAAAGAAGGCTAGCAAAGAGATCTACGAAACACAGATGTAACTCTGTGAGATGATTTAACAGAACACTAAGCAGTTTCTCTGAAAGCTTCTTTCCGGATTTCATCTGAGGATATTTCCTTTTTCACCATAGCCCTCTATCGGCTTCCAAATATCACTTTGCCAATTCCACAAGAACTGTCTTAGCGAAAAGCTGCTTGAGGAGAAAGCTGGAAATCTGTGAGATGATTTCACAGAACACAAAGAAGTTTCTCAGAAAGCTTCTTTCTCTTTGTTATCGGAGGATATTTCCTTTGGCCCTATAGTCTTCAAAGGGATCCGAAATATCTGTTCTCAGATTCCACAGAAATAAGGCTTGCAAAGAGATCCACGAAATACCGATGTAACTCTGTGAGTGGAAATCACACATAACAGAGAAGTTTCTCAGAAATCTTCTTTCCAGATTTCTTCTGAGGATATTTCCTTTTTCACCCTAGCCCTCTATGGGCTTCCAAATATCACTTTGCCAATTCCACAAGAACTGTCTTAGCGAAAGGCTTCTTGAGGGGAAAGCTGTAACTCTGTGAGATGATTTCACAGAACACAAAGAAATTTCTCAGAAACCTTCTTTCTCTTTGTTATCGGAGGATATTTCCATTGGCCCTATAGTCTTCAAAGGGATCCGAAATATCTGTTCTCAGATTCCACAGAAAGAAGGCTAGCAAAGAGATCCAGGAAATACAGATGTAACTCTCTGAGATGAATTAACAGAACACTAAGAAATTTCTCAGAAAGCTTCTTTCCAGATTTCATCTGAGGATATTTCCTTTTTCACCATAGCCCTCTATGGGCTTCCAAGTATCACTTTGCCAATTATACAAGAACTGTCTTAGCGAAAGGCTTCTTGAGGGGAAAGCTGTAACTCTGTGAGATGATTTCACAGAACACAAAGAAGTTTCTCAGAAAGCTTTTTTCTCTTTGTTATCGGAGGATATTTCCTTTGGCCCTAAGGTCTTCAAAGGGATCCGAAATATCTGTTCTCAGATTCCACAGAAATAAGGCGAGCAAAGAGATCCACGAAATACGGATGTAACTCCGTGAGTGGAAGTCACACATCACAGAGCAGTTTCTCAGAAAGCTTCTTTCCAGATTTCATCTGAGGATATTTCCTTTTTCACCCTAGCCCTCTATGGGCTTCCAAATATCACTTTGCCAATTCTACAAGAACTGTCTTAGCGAAAGGCTTCTTGAGGGGAAAGCTGTAACTCTGTGAGATGATTTCACAGAACACAAAGAAGTTTCTCAGAAAGCTTCTTTCTCTTTGTTATCGGAGGATATTTCCTTTGGTCCTAAGGTCTTCAAAGGGATCCGAAATATCTGTTCTCAGATTCCACAGAAAGAAGGCTAACAATGAGATCTACGAAACACAGATGTAACTCTGTGAGATGAATTAACAGAACACTAAGAAGTTTCTCAGAAAGCTTCTTTCCAGATTTCATCTGAGGATATTTCCTTTTTCACCATAGCCCTCTATGGGCTTCCAAATATCACTTTGCCAATTCACAAGAACTGTCTTAGCGAAAGGCTTCTTGAAGGGAAAGTTGTAACTCTGTGAGATGATTTCACAGAACACAAAGAAGTTTCTCAGAAAGCTTCTTTCTCTTTGTTATCACAGGATATTTCCTTTGGCCCTATAGTCTACAAAGGGATCCGAAATATCTGTTCTCATATTCCACAGAAATAAGGCTAGCAAAGTGATCCACGAAATACAGATGTAACTGTGTGAGTGGAAGTCACATATCACAGAGAAGTTTCTCAGAAGTCTTCTTTCCAGATTTCATCTGAGGATATTTCCTTTTTCACCCTAGCCCTCTTTGGGCTTCCAAATATCACTTTGACAATTCCACAAGAACTGTCTTAGCGAAAGGCTTCTTGAGGGGAAAACTGTAACACTATGAGATGATTTCCCAGAACACAAAGAAGTTTATCAGAAAGCTTCTTTCTCTTTGTTATCGGAGGATATTTACTTTGGCCCAATAGTCTTTAAAGGGATCCGAAATATCTGTTCACAGATTCCCCAGAAATAACGCTAGCAAAGAGATCCACGAAATACGGATGTAATTCTGTGTGTGGAAGTCACACATCACAGAGCAGTTTCTCAGAAAGCTTCTTTCCAGATTTCCTCTGAGGATATTTCCTTTTTCACCATAGCCCTCTATGGGCTTCCAAATATCACTTTGCCAATTCCACAAGAACTGTCTTAGCGAAAGGCTTCTTGAGGGGAAAGCTGTAACTCTGTGAGATGATTTCACAGAATACAAAGAAGTTTATCAGAAAGCTTCTTTCTCTTTCTTATCGGAGGATATTTCCTTGGCCCTATAGTCTTCAAAGGGATCCGAAATATCTGTTCTCAGATTGCACAGAAATAAGGCTAGCAAAGAAATCCAGGAAATACAGATGTAACTCTGTGAGTGGAAGTCACACATCACAGAGCAGTTTCTCAGAAAGCTTCTTTCCAGATTTCATCTGAGGATTTTTCCTTTTTCACCATAGCCCTCTATGGTCTTCCAAATATCACTTTGCCAATTCCACAAGAACTCTCTTAGCGAAAGGCTTCTTGAGGGGAAAGCTGTAACTCTGTGAGATGATTTCACAGAACACAAAGAAGTTCCTCAGAAAGCTTCTTTCTCTTTGTTATCGGAGGATATTTCTTTGGCCCTATAGTCTTCAAAGGGATCCGAAATATCTGTTCTCAGATTCCACAGAAAGAAGGCTAGCAAAGAGATCTACGAAACACAGAAGTAACTCTGTGAGATGAATTAACAGAACACTAAGCAGTTTCTCAGAAAGCTTCTTTCCAGATTTCATCTGAGGATATTTCCTTTTTCACCATAGCCCTCTATGGGCTTCCAAATATCACTTTGCTAATTCCACAAGAACTGTCTTAGCGAAAGGCTTCTTGAGGGGAAAGCTGTAACTCTGTGAGATGATTTCACGGAACACAAAGAAGTTTCTCAGAAAGCTTCTTTCTCTTTGTTATCGGAGGATATTTCTTTGACCCTATTGTCTTCAAAGGGATACGAAATATCTGTTCTCAGATTCCACAGAAAGAAGGCTAGCAAAGAGATCTACGAAACACAGATGTAACTCTGTGAGATGATTTAACAGAACACTAAGCAGTTTCTCTGAAAGCTTCTTTCCGGATTTCATCTGAGGATATTTCCTTTTTCACCATAGCCCTCTATCGGCTTCCAAATATCACTTTGCCAATTCCACAAGAACTGTCTTAGCGAAAAGCTGCTTGAGGAGAAAGCTGGAAATCTGTGAGATGATTTCACAGAACACAAAGAAGTTTCTCAGAAAGCTTCTTTCTCTTTGTTATCGGAGGATATTTCCTTTGGCCCTATAGTCTTCAAAGGGATCCGAAATATCTGTTCTCAGATTCCACAGAAATAAGGCTTGCAAAGAGATCCACGAAATACCGATGTAACTCTGTGAGTGGAAATCACACATAACAGAGAAGTTTCTCAGAAATCTTCTTTCCAGATTTCTTCTGAGGATATTTCCTTTTTCACCCTAGCCCTCTATGGGCTTCCAAATATCACTTTGCCAATTCCACAAGAACTGTCTTAGCGAAAGGCTTCTTGAGGGGAAAGCTGTAACTCTGTGAGATGATTTCACA
The DNA here is from genome assembly GCF_037993035.2 of Macaca fascicularis. Taxonomy (NCBI): domain Eukaryota; kingdom Metazoa; phylum Chordata; class Mammalia; order Primates; family Cercopithecidae; genus Macaca; species Macaca fascicularis. Next base: position 44,918,233 of record NC_088385.1, on the reverse strand, counting down.
GAACACAAAGAAATTTCTCAGAAACCTTCTTTCTCTTTGTTATCGGAGGATATTTCCATTGGCCCTATAGTCTTCAAAGGGATCCGAAATATCTGTTCTCAGATTCCACAGAAAGAAGGCTAGCAAAGAGATCCAGGAAATACAGATGTAACTCTCTGAGATGAATTAACAGAACACTAAGAAATTTCTCAGAAAGCTTCTTTCCAGATTTCATCTGAGGATATTTCCTTTTTCACCATAGCCCTCTATGGGCTTCCAAGTATCACTTTGCCAATTATACAAGAACTGTCTTAGCGAAAGGCTTCTTGAGGGGAAAGCTGTAACTCTGTGAGATGATTTCACAGAACACAAAGAAGTTTCTCAGAAAGCTTTTTTCTCTTTGTTATCGGAGGATATTTCCTTTGGCCCTAAGGTCTTCAAAGGGATCCGAAATATCTGTTCTCAGATTCCACAGAAATAAGGCGAGCAAAGAGATCCACGAAATACGGATGTAACTCCGTGAGTGGAAGTCACACATCACAGAGCAGTTTCTCAGAAAGCTTCTTTCCAGATTTCATCTGAGGATATTTCCTTTTTCACCCTAGCCCTCTATGGGCTTCCAAATATCACTTTGCCAATTCTACAAGAACTGTCTTAGCGAAAGGCTTCTTGAGGGGAAAGCTGTAACTCTGTGAGATGATTTCACAGAACACAAAGAAGTTTCTCAGAAAGCATCTTTCTCTTTGTTATCGGAGGATATTTCCTTTGGTCCTAAGGTCTTCAAAGGGATCCGAAATATCTGTTCTCAGATTCCACAGAAAGATGGCTAACAATGAGATCTACGAAACACAGATGTAACTCTGTGAGATGAATTAACAGAACACTAAGAAGTTTCTCAGAAAGCTTCTTTCCAGATTTCATCTGAGGATATTTCCTTTTTCACCATAGCCCTCTATGGGCTTCCAAATATCACTTTGCCAATTCACAAGAACTGTCTTAGCGAAAGGCTTCTTGAAGGGAAAGTTGTAACTCTGTGAGATGATTTCACAGAACACAAAGAAGTTTCTCAGAAAGCTTCTTTCTCTTTGTTATCACAGGATATTTCCTTTGGCCCTATAGTCTACAAAGGGATCCGAAATATCTGTTCTCATATTCCACAGAAATAAGGCTAGCAAAGTGATCCACGAAATACAGATGTAACTGTGTGAGTGGAAGTCACATATCACAGAGAAGTTTCTCAGAAGTCTTCTTTCCAGATTTCATCTGAGGATATTTCCTTTTTCACCCTAGCCCTCTTTGGGCTTCCAAATATCACTTTGACAATTCCACAAGAACTGTCTTAGCGAAAGGCTTCTTGAGGGGAAAACTGTAACACTATGAGATGATTTCCCAGAACACAAAGAAGTTTATCAGAAAGCTTCTTTCTCTTTGTTATCGGAGGATATTTACTTTGGCCCAATAGTCTTTAAAGGGATCCGAAATATCTGTTCACAGATTCCCCAGAAATAACGCTAGCAAAGAGATCCACGAAATACGGATGTAATTCTGTGTGTGGAAGTCACACATCACAGAGCAGTTTCTCAGAAAGCTTCTTTCCAGATTTCATCTGAGGATATTTCCTTTTTCACCATAGCCCTCTATGGGCTTCCAAATATCATTTTGCCATTTCCACAAGAACTGTCTTAGCGAAAGGCTTCTGGAGGGGAAAGCTGTAACTCTCTGAGTTGATTTCGCAGAACACAAAGAAGTTTCACAGAAAGCTTCTTTCTCTTTGTTATCGGAGGATATTTCCTTTGGCCCTATAATCTTCAAAGGGATCCGAAATATCTGTTCTCAGATTCCACAGAAATAAGGCTAGCAAGGAGATCCACGAAATACAGATGTAACTCTGTGAGTGGAAGTCACACATCACAGAGTAGTTTCTCAGAAAACTTCTTTCCAGATTTCATCTCAGGATATTTCCTTTTTCACCATAGCCCTCTATGGGCTTCCAAATATCAACTTGCCAATTCCACAAGAACTGTATTAGCCTAAGGCTTCTTGAGGGGAAAGCTGTAACTCTGTGAGATTATTTCACAGAACACAAAGAAGTTTGTCAGAAAGATTCTTTCTCTTTGTTATCGGAGGATATTTCCTTTGGCCCTATAGTCTTCAAAGGGATCCGAAATATCTGTTCTCAGATTCCACAGAAAGAAGGCTAGCAAAGAGATCCACGAAATACATATGTAACTCTGTGAGATGAATTAACAGAACACTAAGCAGTTTCTCAGAAAGGTTCTTTCCAGATTTCATCTGAGGATATTTCCTTTTTCACCATGGCCCTCTATGGGCTACCAAATATCACTTTGCCAATTCCACAAGAACTGTCTTAGCGAAAGGTTTCTTGAGGGGAAAGCTGTAACTCTGTGAGATGATATCACAGAACACAAAGAAGTTTCTCAGAAAGCTTCTTTCTCTTTGTTATCTGAGGATATTTCCTTTGGCCCTATAGTCTTCAAAGGGATCCGAAATATCTGTTCTCAGATTCCACAGAAATAAGGCTAGCAAAGAGATCTACGAAATACAGATGTAACTCTGTGAATGCAAGTCACACATCACAGAGCAGTTTCTCAGAAAGGTTCTTTCCAGATTTCATCTGAGGATATTTCCTTTTTCACCATAGCCCTCTAAGGGCTTCCAAATATCACTTTGCCAATTACACAAGAACTGTCATAGCGAAAGGCTTCTTGAGGGGAAACCTGTAACTCTGTGAGATGATTTCACAGAACACAAAGAAGTTTCTCAGAAAGCTTCTTTCTCTTTGTTATCAGAGGATATTTCCTTTGGCCCTATAGTCTTCAAAGGGATCCGAAATATCTGTTCTCAGATTCCACAGAAATAAGGCTAGCAAAGAGATCTACGAAACACAGATGTAACTCTGTGAGATGAATTAGCAGAACACTAAGCAGTTTCTCAGAAAGCGTCTTTCCAGATTTCATCTGAGGATATTTCCTTTTTCACCATAGCCCTCTATGGGCTTCCAAATATCACTTTGCCAATTCCACAAGAACTGTCTTAGCGAAAGGCTTCTTGAGGGGAAAGCTAACTCTGTGAGATGATTTCAGAGAACACAAAGAAGTTTCTCAGAAAGCTTCTTTGTCTTTGTTATCGGAGGATATTTCCTTTGGCGCTTTAGTTTTCAAAGGGATCCGAAATATCTGTTCTCAGATTCCACAGAAAGAAGGCTAGCAAAGAGATCTACGAAACACAGATGTAACTCTGTGAGATGAATTAACAGAAAACAAAGCAGTTTCTCAGGAAGCTTCTTTCCAGATTTCATCTGAGGATATTTCCTTTTTCACCAAAGCCCTCTACTGGGCTTCCAAATATCACTTTGCCAATTCCACAAGAACTGTCTTAGCGAAAGGCTTCTTGGGGGAAAGCTGTAACTCTGTGAGATGATTTCACACAACACAAAGAAATTTCTCAGAAAGCTTCTTTCTCTTTGTTATCAGAGGATATTTCCTTTGGCCCTATAGTCTACAAAGTGATCCGAAATATCTGTTCTCAGATTCCACAGAAATAAGGCTAGCAAAGAGATCCACGAAATACTGATGTAACTCTGTGAGTGGAAGTCACACATCACAGAGAAGTTTCTCAGAAATCTTCTTTCCAGATTTCATCTGAGGATATTTCCTTTTTCACCCTAGCCCTCTATGGGCTTCCAAATATCACTTTGCCAATTCCACATGAACTGTCTTAGCGAAAGGCTTCCTGAGGGGAAAGCTGTAAATCTGAGAGATGATTTCACAGAACACAAATAAGTTTCTCAGAAAGCTTCTTTCTCTTTGTTATCGGAGGATATTTCCTTTGGCCCTATAGTCTTCAAAGGGATCCGAAATATCTGTTCTCAGATTCCACAGAAATAAGGCTGGCAAAGAGATCCAGGAAATACAGATGTAACTCTGTGAGTGGAAGTCACACATCACAGAGCAGTTTCTCAGAAAGCTTCTTTCCAGATTTCATCTGAGGATATTTCCTTTTTCACCATAGCCCTCTATGGGCTTCCAAATATCACTTTGCCAATTCCACAAGAACTGTCTTAGCCAAAGGCTTCTTGAGGGGAAAGCTGTAACTCTGTGAGGTGATTTCACAGAACACAAAGAAGTTTCTCAGAAAGATTCTTTCTCTTTGTTATCTGAGGATTTTCCTTTGGCCCTATACTCTTCAAAGGGATCCGAAATATCTGTTCTCAGATTCCACAGAAATAAGGCTAGCAAAGTGATCCAGGAAATACAGATGTAACTCTGTGAGTGGAAGTCACACATCACAGAGCAGTTTCTCAGAAATCTTCTTTCCAGATTTCATCTGAGGACATTTCCTTTTTCACCATAGCCCTCGAAGGGCTTCCAAATATCACTTTGCCAATTCCACAAGAACTGTCTTAGCGAAAGGCATCTTGAGGGAAAACTGTAACTCTGTGAGATGATTTCACAGAACACAAAGAAGTTTCTCAGAAAGCTTCTTTCTCTTTGTTATCGGAGGATATTTCCTTTGGCCCTATAGTCTTCAAAGGGATCCGAAATATCTGTTCTCAGATTCCACAGAAAGAAGGCTAGCAAAGAGATCCACGAAATACGGATGTAACTCTGTGAGATGAATTAACAGAATACTAAGCAGTTTCTCAGAAAGCTTCTTTCCAGATTTCATCTAAGCATATTTCCTTTTTCACCATAGCCCTCTATGGGCTTCCAAATATCACTTTGCCAATTCCACAAGAAGTGTCTTAGCGAAAGGCTTCTTGAGGGGAAAGCTGTAACTCTGTGAGATGATTTCACAGAACACAAAGAAGTTTCTCAGAAAGCTTCTTTCTCTTTGTTATCGCAGGTTAATTCCTTTGGCCCTATAGTCTTCAAAGGGATCTGAAATATCTGTTATCAGATTCCACAGAAATAACGCTAGCAAAGAGATCTAGGAAACACAGATGTAACTCTGTGAGATGAATTAACAGAACACTAAGCAGTTTCTCAGAAAGCTTCTTTCCAGATTTCAACTGAGGATATTTCCTTTTTCACTATAGCCCTCTATGGGCTTACAAATATCACTTTGCCAATTCCACAAGAACTGTCTTAGCGAAAGGCTTCTTGAGGGGAAAGCTGTAACTCTGTGAGATGATTTCACAGAACACAAAGAAGTTTCTCAGAAAGCTTCTTTGCAGATTTCATCTGAGGATACTTCCTTTTTCACCATAGCCCTCTATGGGCTTCCAAATATCACTTTGCCAATTCCACAAGAACTGTCTTAGCGAAAAGCTTCTTGAGGAGAAAGCTGTAACTCTGTGAGATGATTTCACAGAACACAAAGAAGTTTCTCAGAAAGCTTCTTTCTCTTTGTTATCGGAGGATATTTCCTTTGGCCCTATAGGCTTCAAAGGGATCCGAAATATCTGTTCTCAGATTCCACAGAAATAAGGCTAGCAAGGAGATCCACGAAATACAGATGTAACACTGTAAGTGGAAGTCACACATCACAGAGCAGTTTCTCAGAAAGCTACTTTCCAGATTTCATCTGAGGATATTTCCTTTTTCACCATAGCCCTCTATGGGCTTCCAAATATCACTTTGCCAATTCCACAAGAACTGTCTTAGCGAAAGGCTTCTTGAGGGGAAAGCTGTAACTCTGTGAGATGATTTCACGGAACACAAAGAAGTTTCTCAGAAAGCTTCTTTCTCTTTGTTATCGGAGGATATTTCCTTTGGCCCTATAGTCTTCAAAGGGATCCGAAATATCTGTTCTCATATTCCACAGAAATAAGGCCAGCAAAGAGATCCAGTTAATACAGATGTAACTCTGTGAGTGGAAGTCACACATCACAGAGCAGTTTCTCAGAAAGCTTCTTTCCAGATTTCATCTGAGGATATTTCCTTTTTCACCATAGCCCTCTATGGGCTTCCAAATATCACTTTGCCAATTCCACAAGAACTGTCTTAGCGAAAGGCTTCTTGAGGGTAAAGCTGTAACTCTGTGAGATGATTTCACAGAACACAAAGAAGTTTCTCAGAAAGCTTCTTTTCTTTGTTATCGGAGGATATTTCCTTTGGCCCTATAGTCTTCAAAGGGATACGAAATATGTGTCCTCAGATTCCACAGAAATAAGGCTAGCAAGGAGATCCCCGAAAACCAGATGTAACTCTGTGAGTGGAAGTCACACATCACAGAGCAGTTTCTCAGAAAGCTTCTTTCCAGATTTCATCTGAGGATATTTCCTTTTTCACCATAGCCCTCTAGGGGCTTCCAAATATCACTTTGCCTATTCCACAAGAACTGTCATAGCGAAAGGCTTCTTGAGGGGAAAACTGTAACTCTGTGAGGTGATTTCACAGAACACAAAGAAGTTTATCAGAAAGCTTCTTTCTCTTTGTTATCGGAGGATATTTCCTTTGGCCCTATTGTCTTCAAAGGGATCCGAAATATCTGTTCTCAGATTCCACAGAAATAAGGGTAGCAAAGAGATCCACGAAATACAGACGTAACTCTTTGAGATGAATAAACAGAACACTAAGCAGTTTCTCAGAAAGCTTCTTTCCAGATTTCATCTGAGGATATTTCCTTTTTCATCATAGCCCTCTATGGGCTTCCAAATATCACTTTGCCAATTCCACAAGAACTGTCTTAGCGAAAGGCTTCTTGAGGAGAATGCTGTAACTCTGTGAGATGATTTCACAGAACACAAAGAAGTTTCTCAGAAAGCTTCTTTCTCTTTGTTATCGGATGATATTTCCTTTGGCACTATAGTCTTCAAAGGGATCCGAAATATCTGTGCTCAGATTCCACAGAAATAAGGCTAGCAAAGAGATCTACGAAACACAGATGTAACTCTGTGAGATGAATTAACAGAACACTAAGCAGTTTCTCAGAAAGCTTCTTTCCAGATTTCTTCTGAGGATATTTCCTTTTTCACCATAGCCCTCTAGGGGCTTCCAAATATCAATTTGCCAATTCCACAAGAACTGTCTTAGCGAAAGGCTTCTTGAGGGGAAACTTGTAACTCTGTGAGATGATTTCACAGAACACAAAGGAGTTTCTCAGAAAGCTTGTTTTTCTTTGTTATCTGAGGATATTTCCTTTGGCACTATAGTCTTCAAAGTGATCCGAAATATCTGTTCTAAGATTCCACAGAAAGAAGGCTAGCAAAGAGATCCATGAAATACAGATGTAACTCTGTGAGTGGAAGTCACACATCACAGAGCAGTTTCTCAGAAAGCTTCTTTCCAGATTTCATCTGAGGATATTTCCTTTTTCACCATAGCCCTCTATGGGCTTCCAAATATCACATTGCCAATTCCACAAGAACTGTCTTAGCGAAACGCTTCTTGAGGGGAAAGCTCTAACTCTATGAGATGATTTCACAGAACACAAAGAAGTTTCTGAGAAAGCTTCTTTCTCTTTGTTATCGGAGGATATTTCCTTTGGCCCTATAGTCTTCAAGAGGATACGAAATATCTGTTCTCAGATTCCACAGAAATAAGGTTAGCAAAGAGATCCACGAAATGCAGATGTAACTCTGTGAGTGGAAGTCACACATCACAGAGCAGTTTCTCAGAAAGGTTCTTTCCAGATTTCATCTGAGGGTATTTCCTATTTCACCGTAGCCCTCTATGGGCTTCCAAATATCACTTTGCCAATTCCACAAGAACTCTCTTAGCGAAAGGCTTCTTGAGGGGAAAGCTGTAACTCTGTGAGATGATTTCACAGAACACAAAGAAGTTTCTCAGAAAGCTTCTTTCTCTTTGTTATCGGAGGATATTTCCTTTGGCCCTGTAGTCTTCAAAGGGATCCGAAAAATCTGTTCTCAGATTCCACAGCAAGAAGGCTAGCAAAGAGATCTACGACACACAGATGTAACACTGTGAGATGAATTAACAGAACACTAAGCAGTTTCTCAGAAAGCTTCTTTCCAGATTTCATCTGAGGATATTTCCTTTTTCACCATAGCCCTCTAAGGGTTCCAAATATCACTTTGCCAATTCCACAAGAACTGTCTTAGCGAAAGGCTTCTTGTGGGGAAAGCTGTAACTCTGTGAGATGATTTCACAGAACACAAAGAAGTTTCTCAGAAAGCTTCTTTCTCTTTGTTATCGGAGGATATTTCCTTTGGCCCTATAGTCTTCAAAGGGATCCGAAATATCTGTTCTCAGATTCCACAGAAAGAAGCCTAGCAAAGAGATCCACGAAATACGGATGTAACACTGTGAGTGGAAGTCACACATCACAGAGCAGTTTCTCAGAAAGCTACTTTCCAGATTTCATCTGAGGATATTTCCTTTTTCACCATAGCCCTCTATGGGCTTCCAAATATCACTTTGCCAATTCCACAAGAACTGTCTTAGCGAAAGGCTTCTTGAGGGGAAAGCTGTAACTCTGTGAGATGATTTCACAGAACACAAAGAAGTTTCTCAGAAAGCTTCTTTCTCTTTGTTATCGGAGGATATTTCCTTTGGCCCTATAGTCTTCAAAGGGATCCGAAATATCTGTTCTCAGATTCCACAGAAAGAAGGCTAGCAAAGAGATCCACGAAATACAGATGTAACTCTGTGAGATGAATTAACAGAACACTAAGCAGTTTCTCAGAAAGCTTCTTTCCAGATTTCATCTGAGGATATTTCCTTTTTCACCATAGCCCTCTATGGGCTTCCAAATATCACTTTGCCAATTCCACAAGAACTGTCTTAGCGAAAGGCTTCTTGAGGGTAAAGCTGTAACTCTGTGAGATGATTTCACAGAACACAAAGAAGTTTCTCAGAAACCTTCTTTTCTTTGTTATCGGAGGATATTTCCTTTGGCCCTATAGTCTTCAAAGGGATACGAAATATGTGTCCTCAGATTCCACAGAAATAAGGCTAGCAAGGAGATCCCCGAAAACCAGATGTAACTCTGTGAGTGGAAGTCACACATCACAGAGCAGTTTCTCAGAAAGCTTCTTTCCAGATTTCATCTGAGGATATTTCCTTTTTCACCATAGCCCTCTAGGGGCTTCCAAATATCACTTTGCCTATTCCACAAGAACTGTCATAGCGAAAGGCTTCTTGAGGGGAAAACTGTAACTCTGTGAGATGATTTCACAGAACACAAAGAAGTTTATCAGAAAGCTTCTTTCTCTTTGTTATCGGAGGATATTTCCTTTGGCCCTATAGTCTTCAAAGGGATCCGAAATATCTGTTCTCAGATTCCACAGAAATAAGGGTAGCAAAGAGATCCACGAAATACAGACGTAACTCTTTGAGATGAATTCACAGAACACTAAGCAGTTTCTCAGAAAGCTTCTTTCCAGATTTCATCTGAGGATATTTCCTTTTTCATCATAGCCCTCTATGGGCTTCCAAATATCACTTTGCCAATTCCACAAGAAGTGTCTTAGCGAAAGGCTTCTTGAGGAGAATGCTGTAACTCTGTGAGATGATTTCACAGAACACAAAGAAGTTTCTCAGAAAGCTTCTTTCTCTTTGTTATCGGATGATATTTCCTTTGGCACTATAGTCTTCAAAGGTATCCGAAATATCTGTTCTCAGATTCCACAGAAATAAGGCTAGCAAAGAGATCTACGAAACACAGATGTAACTCTGTGAGATGAATTAACAGAACACTAAGCAGTTTCTCAGAAAGCTTCTTTCCAGATTTCTTCTGAGGATATTTCCTTTTTCACCATAGCCCTCTAGGGGCTTCCAAATATCAATTTGCCAATTCCACAAGAACTGTCTTAGCGAAAGGCTTCTTGAGGGGAAAGCTGTAACTCTGTGAGATGATTTCACAGAACACAAAGGAGTTTCTCAGAAAGCTTGTTTTTCTTTGTTATCTGAGGTTATTTCCTTTGGCACTATAGTCTTCAAAGTGATCCGAAATATCTGTTCTCAGATTCCACAGAAAGAAGGCTAGCAAAGAGATCCATGAAATACAGATGTAACTCTGTGAGTGGAAGTCACACATCACAGAGCAGTTTCTCAGAAAGCTTCTTTCCAGATTTCATCTGAGGATATTTCCTTTTTCACCATAGCCCTCTATGGGCTTCCAAATATCACATTGCCAATTCCACAAGAACTGTCTTAGCGAAAAGCTTCTTAAGGGGAAAGCTGTAACTCTGTGAGATGATTTCACAGAACACAAAGAAGTTTCTCAGAAAGCTTCTTTCTCTTTGTTATCGGAGGATATTTCCTTTGGCCCTATAGTCTTCAAAGGGATCCGAAATATCTGTTCTCAGATTCCACAGAAAGAAGGCTAGCAAAGAGATCTACGAAACACAGATGTAACTCTGTGAGATGAATTAACAGAACACTAAGCAGTTTCTCAGAACGCTTCTTTCCAGATTTCATCTGAGGATATTTCCTTTTTCACCATAGCCCTCTATGGGCTTCCAAATATCACTTTGCCAATTCCACAAGAACTGTCTTAGCGAAAGGCTTCTTGAGGGGATAGCTGTAACTCTGTGAGAAGATTTCACAGAACACAAAGAAGTTTCTCAGAAAGCTTCTTTCTCTTTGTTATCAGAGGATATTTCCTTTGGACCTATAGTCTTCAAAGGGAACCGAAATATCTGTTCTTAGATTCCACAGAAAGAAGGCTAGCAAAGAGATCTACGACACACAGATGTAACTCTGTGAGATGAATTAACAGAACACTAAGCAGTTTCTCAGAAAGTTTCTTTCCAGATTTCATCTGAGGATATTTCCTTTTTCACCATAGCCCTCTATGGGCTTTCAAATATCACTTTGCCAATTCCACAAGAACTGTCTTAGCGAAAGGCTTCTTGAGGGGAAAGCTCTAACTCTATGAGATGATTTCACAGAACACAAAGAAGTTTCTGAGAAAGCTTCTTTCTCTTTGTTATCGGAGTATATTTCCTTTGGCCCTATAGTCTTCAAGAGGATGCAAAATATCTGTTCTCAGATTCCACAGAAATAAGGTTAGCAAAGAGATCCTCGAAATGCAGATGTAACTCTGTGAGTGGAAGTCACACATCACAGAGCAGTTTCTCAGAAAGGTTCTTTCAAGATTTCATCTGAGGGTATTTCCTTTTTCACCGTAGCCCTCTATGGGCTTCCAAATATCACTTTGCCAATTCCACAAGAACTGTCTTAGCGAAAGGCTTCTTGAGGGGAAAGCTGAAACTCTGTGAGATGATTTCACAGAACACAAAGAAGTTTCTCAGAAAGCTTCTTTCTCTTTGTTATCGGAGGATATTTCCTTTGGCCCTGTAGTCTTCAAAGGGATCCGAAATATCTGTTCTCAGATTCCACAGCAAGAAGGCTAACAAAGAGATCTACGACACACAGATGTAACACTGTGAGATGAATTAACAGAACACTAAGCAGTTTCTCAGAAAGCTTCTTTCCAGATTTCATCTGAGGATATTTCCTTTTTCACCATAGCCCTCTAAGGGTTCCAAATATCACTTTGCCAATTCCACAAGAACTGTCTTAGCGAAAGGCTTCTTGTGGGGAAAGCTGTAACTCTGTGAGATGATTACACAGAACACAAAGAACTTTCTCAGAAAGCTTCTTTCTGTTTGTTATCGGAGGATATTTCCTTTGGCCCTATAGTCTTCAAAGGGATCCGAAATATCTGTTCTCAGATTCCACAGAAAGAAGGCTAGCAAAGAGATCCACGAAATACGGATGTAACTCTGTGAGATGAATTAACAGAATACTAAGCAGTTTCTCAGAAAGCTTCTTTCCAGATTTCATCTAAGCATATTTCCTTTTTCACCATAGCCCTCTATGGGCTTCCAAATATCACTTTGCCAATTCCACAAGAACTGTCTTAGCGAAAGGCTTCTTGAGGGGAAAGCTGTAACTCTGTGAGATGATTTCACAGAACACAAAGAAGTTTCTCAGAAAGCTTCTTTCTCTTTGTTATCGGAGGATATTTCCTTTGGCCCTATAGTCTTCAAAGGGATCCGAAATATCTGTTCTCAGATTCCACAGAGAGAAGGCTAGCAAAGAGATCCACGAAATACAGATGTAACTCTGTGAGATGAATTAACACAACACTAACCAGTTTCTCAGAAAGCTTCCTTCCAGATTTCATCTGAGGATATTTCCTTTTTCACCATAGCCCTCTATGGGCTTCCAAATATCACTTTGCCAATTCCACAAGAACTGTCTTAGCGAAAGGCTTCTTGAGGGGAAAGCTGTAACTCTGTGAGATGATTTCACAGAACACAAAGAAGTTTCTCAGTAAGCTTCTTTCTCTTTGTTATGGGAGGATATTTCCTTTGGCCCTATAGTCTTCAAAGGGATCCGAAATATCTGTTCTCAGATTCCACAGAAATAAGGCTAGCAAAGAGATCTACGAAACACAGATGTAACTCTGTGAGATGAATTAACAGAACACTAAGCAGTTTCTCAGAAAGCTTCTTCCCAGATTTCATCTGAGGATATTTCCTTTTTCACCATAGCCCTCTATGGGCTTCCAAATATCACTTTGCCCACTCCACAAGAACTGTCTTAGCGAATGGCTTCTTGAGGGGAAAGTTGTGACTCTGTGAGAAGATTTCACAGAACAGAAAGAAGTTTCTCAGAAAGCTTCTTTCTCATTGTTATCGGAGGATATTTCCTTTGGCCCTATAGTCTTCAAAGGGAACCGAAATATCTGTTCTTAGATTCCACAGAAAGAAGGCTAGCAAAGAGATCTACGACACACAGATGTAACACTGTGAGATGAATTAACAGAACACTAAGCAGTTTCTCAGAAAGTTTCTTTCCAGATTTCATCTGAGGATATTTCCTTTTTCACCATAGCCCTCTATGGGCTTTCAAATATCAATTTGCTAATTCCACAAGAACTGTCTTAGCGAAAGTCTTCTTGAGGGGAAAGCTCTAACTCTATGAGATGATTTCACAGAACACAAAGAAGTTTCTGAGAAAGCTTCTTTCTCTTTGTTATCGGAGGATATTTCCTTTGGCCCTATAGTATTCAAGAGGATACGAAATATCTGTTCTCAGATTCCACAGAAATAAGGTTAGCAAAGAGATCCACGAAATGCAGATGTAATTCTGTGAGTGGAAGTCACACATCACAGAGAAGTTTCTCAGAAAGGTTCTTTCCAGATTTCATCTGAGGATATTTCCTTTTTCACCGTAGCCCTCTATGGGCTTCCAAATATCACTTTGCCAATTCCACAAGAACTGTCTTAGCGAAAGGCTTCTTGAGGGGAAAGCTGTAACTCTGTGAGATGATTTCACAGAACACAAAGAAGTTTCTCAGAAAGCTTCTTTCTCTTTGTTATCGGAGGATATTTCCTTTGGCCCTGTAGTCTTCAATGGGATCCGAAATATCTGTTCTCAGATTCCACAGCAAGAAGGCTAGCAAAGAGATCTACGACACACAGATGTAACACTGTGAGATGAATTAACAGAACACTAAGCAGTTTCTCAGAAAACTTCTTTCCAGATTTCATCTGAGGATATTTCCTTTTTCACCATAGCCCTCTAAGGGTTCCAAATATCACTTTGCCAATTCCACAAGAACTGTCTTAGCGAAAGGCTTCTTGTGGGGAAAGCTGTAACTCTGTGAGATGATTTCACAGAACACAAAGAAGTTTCTCAGAAAGCTTCTTTCTCTTTGTTATCGGAGGATATTTCCTTTGGCCCTATAGTCTTCAAAGGGATCCGAAATATCTGTTCTCAGATTTCACAGAAAGAAGGCTAGCAAAGAGATCCACGAAATACGGATGTAACTCTGTGAGATGAATTAACAGAATACTAAGAAGTTTCTCAGAAAGCTTCTTTCCAGATTTCATCTGAGCATATTTCCTTTTTCACCATAGCCCTCTATGGGCTTCCAAATATCACTTTGCCAATTCCACAAGAACTGTCTTAGCGAAAGGCTTCTTGAGGGGAAAGCTGTAACTCTGTGAGATGATTTCACAGAACACAAAGAAGTTTCTCAGAAAGCTTCTTTCTCTTTGTTATGGAGGATATTTCCTTTGGCCCTATAGTCTTCAAAGGGATCCGAAATATCTGTTTTCAGATTCCATAGAAAGAAGGCTAGCAAAGAGATCCACGAAATACAGATGTAACTCTGTGAGATGAATTAACACAACACTAACCAGTTTCTCAGAAAGCTTCTTTCCAGATTTCATCTGAGGATATTTCCTTTTTCACCATAGCCCTCTATGGGCTTCCAAATATCACTTTGCCAATTCCACAAGAACTGTCTTAGCAAAAGGCTTCTTGAGGGGAAAGCTGTAACTCTGTGAGATGATTTCACAGAACACAAAGAAGTTTCTCAGTAAGCTTCTTTCTCTTTGTTATGGGAGGATATTTCCTTTGGCCCTATAGTCTTCAAAGGGATCCGAAATATCTGTTCTCAGATTCCACAGAAGGAAGGCTAGCAAAGAGATCTACGAAACACAGATGTAACTCTGTGAGATGAATTAACAGAACACTAAGCAGTTTCTCAGAAAGCTTCTTTCCAGATTTCATCTGAGGATATTTCCTTTTTCACCATAGCCCTCTATGGGCTTCCAAATATCACTTTGCCAACTCCACAAGAACTGTCTTAGCGAATGGCTTCTTCAGGGGAAAGTTGTGACTCTGTGAGAAGATTTCACAGAACACAAAGAAGTTTCTCAGAAAGCTTCTTTCTCTTTGTTATCGGAGGACATTTCCTTTGGCCCTATAGTCTTCAAAGGGAACCGAAATATCTGTTCTTAGATTCCACAGAAAGAAGGCTAGCAAAGAGATCTACGACACACAGATGTAACACTGTGAGATGAATTAACAGAACACTAAGCAGTTTCTCAGAAAGTTTCTTTCCAGATTTCATCTGAGGATATTTCCTTTTTCACCATAGCCGTCTATGGGCTTTCAAATATCAATTTGCTAATTCCACAAGAACTGTCTTAGCGAAAGTCTTCTTGAGGGGAAAGCTCTAACTCTATGAGATGATTTCACAGAACACAAAGAAGTTTCTGAGAAAGCTTCTTTCTCTTTGTTATCGGAGGATATTTCCTTTGGCCCTATAGTATTCAAGAGGATACGAAATATCTGTTCTCAGATTCCACAGAAATAAGGTTACCAAAGAGATCCACGAAATGCAGATGTAACTCTGTGAGTGGAAGTCACACATCACAGAGCAGTTTCTCAGAAAGGTTCTTTCCAGATTTCATCTGAGGATATTTCCTTTTTCACCGTAGCCCTCTATGGGCTTCCAAATATCACTTTGCCAATTCCACAAGAACTGTCTTAGCGAAAGGCTTCTTGAGGGGAAAGCTGTAACTCTGTGAGATGATTTCACAGAACACAAAGAAGTTTCTCAGAAAGCTTCTTTCTCTTTGTTATCGGAGGATATTTCCTTTGGCCCTGTAGTCTTCAAAGGGATCCGAAATATCTGTTCTCAAATTCCACAGAAAGAAGGCTAGCAAAGAGTTCTACGACACACAGATGTAACACTGTGAGATGAATTAACAGAACACTAAGCAGTTTCTCAGAAAGCTTCTTTCCAGATTTCATCTGAGGATATTTCCTTTTTCACCATAGCCCTCTATGGGCTTCCAAATATCACCTTGCCAATTCCACAAGAACTGTCTTAGCGAAAGGCTTCTTGAGGTGAAAGCTGTAACTCTGTGAGATGATTTCACAGAACACAAAGAAGTTTCTCAGAAAGCTTCTTTCTCTTTGTTATCTGAGGATATTTCCTTTGGCCCTATAGTCTTCAAAGGGATCCGAAATATCTGTTCTCAGATTCCACAGAAGGAAGGCTAGCAAAGAGATCTACGAAACACAGATGTAACTCTGTGAGATGAATTAACAGAACACTAAGCAGTTTCTCAGAAAGCTTCTTTCAGATTTCATCTGAGGATATTTCCTTTTTCACCATAGCCCTCTATGGGCTTCCAAATATCACTTTGCCAACTCCACAAGAACTGTCTTAGCGAAAGGCTTCTTGAGGGGAAACCTGTAACTCTGTGAGATGATTTCACAGAACACAAAGAAGTTTCTCAGAAAGCTTCTTTCTCTTTGTTATCGGAGGATATTTCCTTTAGCCCTATAGTCTTCAAAGGGATCCGAAATATCTGTTCTCAGATTCCACAGAAACAAGGCTAGCAAAGAGATCTACGAAACACAGATGTAACTCTGTGAGATGATTTAACAGAACACTAAGCAGTTTCTCTGAAAGCTTCTTTCCGGATTTCATCTGAGGATATTTCCTTTTTCACCATAGCCCTCTATCGGCTTCCAAATATCACTTTGCCAATTCCACAAGAACTGTCTTAGCGAAAAGCAGCTTGAGGAGAAAGCTGCAACTCTGTGAGATGATTTCACAGAACACAAAGAAGTTTCTCAGAAACCTTCTTTCTCTTTGTTATCGGAGGATATTTCCATTGGCCCTATAGTCTTCAAAGGGATCCGAAATCTCTGTTCTCAGATTCCACAGAAAGAAGGCTAGCAAAGAGATCCAGGAAATACAGATGTAACTCTGTGAGATGAATTAACAGAACACTAAGAAATTTCTCAGAAAGCTTCTTTCCAGATTTCATCTGATGATATTTCCTTTTTCACCATAGCCCTCTATGGGCTTCCAAGTATCACTTTGCCAATTATACAAGAACTGTCTTAGCGAAAGGCTTCTTGATGGGAAAGCTGTAACTCTGTGAGATGATTTCACAGAACACAAAGAAGTTTCTCAGAAAGCTTCTTTCTCTTTGTTATCGGAGGATATTTCCTTTGGCCCTAAGGTCATCAAAGGGATCCGAAATATCTGTTCTCAGATTCCATAGAAATAAGGCGAGCAAAGAGATCAACGAAATACGGATGTAACTCCGTGAGTGGAAGTCACACATCACAGAACAGTTTCTCAGAAAGCTTCTTTCCAGATTTCATCTGAGGATATTTCCTTTTTCACCCTAGCCCTCTATGGGCTTCCAAATATCACTTTGCCAATTCCACAAGAACTGTCTTAGCGAAAGGCTTCTTGAGGGGAAAGCTGTAACTCTGTGAGATGATTTCACAGAACACAAAGAAGTTTCTCAGAAAGCTTCTTTCTCTTTGTTATCGGAGGATATTTCCTTTGGTCCTAAGGTCTTCAAAGGGATCCGAAATATCTGTTCTCAGATTCCACAGAAAGAAGGCTAGAAAAGAGATATACGAAACACAGATGTAACTCTGTGAGATGAATTAACAGAACACTAAGCAGTTTCTCAGAAAGCTTCTTTCCAGATTTCATCTGAGGATATTTCCTTTTTCACCATGGCCTTCTATGGGCTTCCAAATATCACTTTGCCAATTCCACAAGAACTGTCTTAGCGAAAGGCTTCTTGAGGGGAAAGCTGTAACTCTGTGAGATGATTTCACAGAACACAAAGAAGTTTCTCAGAAAGCTTCTTTCTCTTTGTTATCACAGCATATTTCCTTTGGCCCTATAGTCTACAAAGGGATCCGAATTATCTGTTCTCATATTCCACAGAAATAAGGCTAGCAAAGTGATCCACGAAATACAGATGTAACTGTGTGAGTGGAAGTCACATATCACAGAGAAGTTTCTCAGAAGTCTTCTTTCCAGATTTCATCTGAGGATATTTCCTTTTTCACCCTAGCCCTCTATGGGCTTCCAAATATAACTTTGCCAATTCCACCAGAACTGTCTTAGCGAAAGGCTTCTTGAGGGGAAAGCTGTAACTCTGTGAGATGATTTCACAGAACACAAAGAGGTTTCTCAGAAAGCTTCTTTCTCTTTGTTATCGGAGGATATTTCCTTTGGCCCTATAGTCTTCAAAGGGATCCTAAATATCTGTTCTCAGATTCCACAGAAAGAAGGCTAGAAAAGAGATATACGAAACACAGATGTAACTCTGTGAGATGAATTAACAGAACACTAAGCAGTTTCTCAGAAAGCTTTTTTCCAGATTTCATATGCGGATATTACCTTTTTCACCATAGCCCTCTATGGGCTTCCAAATATCACTTTGCCAATTCCACAAGAACTGTCTTAGCGAAAGGCATCTTGAGGGGAAAGCTGTAACTCTGTGAGATGATTTCAGAGAACACAAAGAAGTTTCTCAGAAAGCTTCTTTCTCTTTGTTATCGGAGGATATTTCCTTTGGCCCTTTAGTTTTCAAAGGGATCCGAAATATCTGTTCTCAGATTCCACAGAAAGAAGGCTAGCAAAGAGATCTACGAAACACAGATGTAACTCTGTGAGATGAATTAACAGAACACTAAGCAGTTTCTCAGAAAGCTTCTTTCCAGATTTCATATGAGGATATTTCCTTTTTCACCATAGAACTCTACGAGCTTCCAAATATCACTTTGCCAATTCCACAAGAACTGTCTTAGCGAAAGTCTTCTTTAGGGGAAAGCTGTAACTCTGTGAGATGATTTCACAGAACACAAAGAGGTTTCTCAGAAAGCTTCTTTCTCTTTGTTATCGGAGGATATTTCCTTTGGCCCTAAGGTCTTCAAAGGGATCCGAAATATCTGTTCTCAGATTCCACAGAAATAAGGCTAGCAAAGAGATCCACGAAATATAGATGTAACTCTGTGAGTGGAAGTCACACATCACAGAGCAGTTTCTCAGAAAGCTTCTTTCCAGATTTCATCTGAGGATATTTCCTTTTTCACCATAGCCCTCTATGGGCTTCCAAATATCACTTTGGCAATTCCACCAGAACAGTCTTAGCGAAAGGCTTCTTGAGGAGAAAGCTGTAACTCTGTGAGATGATTTCACAGAACACAAAGAAGTTTCTCAGAAAGCTTCTTTCTCTTTGTTATCGGAGGATATTTCCTTTGGCCCTATAGTCTTCAAAGGGATCCGAAATATCTGTTCTCAGATTCCACAGAAAGAAGGCTAGAAAAGAGATATACGAAACACAGATGTAACTCTGTGAGATGAATTAACAGAACACTAAGCAGTTTCTCAGAAAGCTTTTTTACAGATTTCATATGCGGATATTTCCTTTTTCACCATAGCCCTCTATGGTATTCCAAATATCAATTTGCCAATTCCACAAGAACTGTCTTAGCAAAAGGCTTCTTGAGGGGAAAGCTGTAACTCTGTGAGATGATTTCACAGAACACAAAGAAGTTTCTCAGAAAGCTTCTTTCTCTTTGTTATCGGAGGATATTTCCTTTGGCCCTTTAGTTTTCAAAGGGATCCGAAGTATCTGTTCTCAGATTCCACAGAAAGAAGGCTAGCAAAGAGATCTACGAAACACAGATGTAACTCTGTGAGATGAATTAACAGAAAACTAAGCAGTGTCTCAGAAAGCTTCCTTCCAGATTTCATCTGAGGATATTTCCTTTTTCACCATACCCCTCTAAGGGCTTCCAAATATCACTTTGCCAATTACACAAGAACTGTCTTATCGAAAGGCTTTTGAGGGGTAAGCTGTAACTCTGTGAGATGATTTCACAGAACACAAAGAAGTTTCTCAGAAAGCTTTTTTCTCTTTGTTATCGGAGGATATTTCCTTTGGCCCTATAGTCTTCAAGAGGATACGAAATATCTGTTCTCAGATTCCACAAAAAGAAGGCTAGCAAAGAGATCTACGAAACACAGATGTAACTCTGTGAGATGAATTAACAGAACACTAAGCAGTTTCTCAGAAAGCTTCTTTCCAGATTTCATCTGAGGATATTTCCTTTTTCACCATAGCCCTCTATGGGCTTCCAAATATCACTCTTCCAATTCCACAAGAACTGTCTTAGCGAAGGGCTTCTTGAGAGGAAAGCTGTAACTCTGTGAGATGATTACACAGAACACAAAGAAGTTTCTCAGAAAGCTTCTTTCTCTTTGTTATCGGAGGATATTTCCTTTGGCCCTATAGTCTTCAAAGGGATCCGAAATATCTGTTCTCAGATTCCACAGAAATAAGGCTAGCAAAGAGATCCACGAAATACAGATGTAACTCTGTGAGTGGAAGTCACACATCACAGAGCAGTTTCTCAGCAAGCTTCTTTCCAGATTTCATCTGAGGATATTTCCTTTTTCACCATAGCCCTCTATGGGCTTCCAAATATCACTTTGCCAATTCCACCAGAACTGTCTTAGCGAAAGGCTTCTTGAGGAGAAAGCTGTAACTCTGTGAGATGATTTCACAGAACACAAAGAAGTTTCTCAGAAAGCTTCTTTCTCTTTGTTATCGGAGTATATTTCCTTTGGCCATATAGTCTTCAAAGGGATCCGAAATATCTGTTCTCAGATTCCAGAGAAAGAAGGCTAGCAAAGAGATATACGAAACACAGATGTAACTCTGTGAGATGAATTAACAGAACACTAAGCAGTTTCTCAGAAAGCTTTTTTCCAGATTTCATATGCGGATATTTTCTTTTTCAACATAGCCCTCTATGGGCTTCCAAATATCACTTTGCCAACTCCACAAGAACTGTCTTAGCGAATGGCTTCTTGAGGGGAAAGTTGTGACTCTGTGAGAAGATTTCACAGAACAGAAAGAAGTTTCTCAGAAAGCTTCTTTCTCATTGTTATCGGAGGATATTTCCTTTGGCCCTATAGTCTTCAAAGGGAACCGAAATATCTGTTCTTAGATTCCACAGAAAGAAGGCTAGCAAAGAGATCTACGACACACAGATGTAACACTGTGAGATGAATTAACAGAACACTAAGCAGTTTCTCAGAAAGTTTCTTTCCAGATTTCATCTGAGGATATTTCCTTTTTCACCATAGCCCTCTATGGGCTTTCAAATATCAATTTGCTAATTCCACAAGAACTGTCTTAGCGAAAGTCTTCTTGAGGGGAAAGCTCTAACTCTATGAGATGATTTCACAGAACACAAAGAAGTTTCTGAGAAAGCTTCTTTCTCTTTGTTATCGGAGGATATTTCCTTTGGCCCTATAGTATTCAAGAGGATACGAAATATCTGTTCTCAGATTCCACAGAAATAAGGTTAGCAAAGAGATCCACGAAATGCAGATGTAATTCTGTGAGTGGAAGTCACACATCACAGAGAAGTTTCTCAGAAAGGTTCTTTCCAGATTTCATCTGAGGATATTTCCTTTTTCACCGTAGCCCTCTATGGGCTTCCAAATATCACTTTGCCAATTCCACAAGAACTGTCTTAGTGAAAGGCTTCTTGAGGGGAAAGCTGTAACTCTGTGAGATGATTTCACAGAACACAAAGAAGTTTCTCAGAAAGCTTCTTTCTCTTTGTTATCGGAGGATATTTCCTTTGGCCCTGTAGTCTTCAAAGGGATCCGAAATATCTGTTCTCAGATTCCACAGCAAGAAGGCTAGCAAAGAGATCTACGACACACAGATGTAACACTGTGAGATGAATTAACAGAACACTAAGCAGTTTCTCAGAAAACTTCTTTCCAGATTTCATCTGAGGATATTTCCTTTTTCACCATAGCCCTCTAAGGGTTCCAAATATCACTTTGCCAATTCCACAAGAACTGTCTTAGCGAAAGGCTTCTTGTGGGGAAAGCTGTAACTCTGTGAGATGATTTCACAGAACACAAAGAAGTTTCTCAGAAAGCTTCTTTCTCTTTGTTATCGGAGGATATTTCCTTTGGCCCTATAGTCTTCAAAGGGATCCGAAATATCTGTTCTCAGATTTCACAGAAAGAAGGCTAGCAAAGAGATCCACGAAATACGGATGTAACTCTGTGAGATGAATTAACAGAATACTAAGCAGTTTCTCAGAAAGCTTCTTTCCAGATTTCATCTGAGCATATTTCCTTTTTCACCATAGCCCTCTATGGGCTTCCAAATATCACTTTGCCAATTCCACAAGAACTGTCTTAGCGAAAGGCTTCTTGAGGGGAAAGCTGTAACTCTGTGAGATGATTTCACAGAACACAAAGAAGTTTCTCAGAAAGCTTCTTTCTCTTTGTTATCGGAGGATATTTCCTTTGGCCCTATAGTCTTCAAAGGGATCCGAAATATCTGTTTTCAGATTCCATAGAAAGAAGGCTAGCAAAGAGATTCACGAAATACAGATGTAACTCTGTGAGATGAATTAACACAACACTAACCAGTTTCTCAGAAAGCTTCTTTCCAGATTTCATCTGAGGATATTTCCTTTTTCACCATAGCCCTCTATGGGCTTCCAAATATCACTTTGCCAATTCCACAAGAACTGTCTTAGCAAAAGGCTTCTTGAGGGGAAAGCTGTAACTCTGTGAGATGATTTCACAGAACACAAAGAAGTTTCTCAGTAAGCTTCTTTCTCTTTGTTATGGGAGGATATTTCCTTTGGCCCTATAGTCTTCAAAGGGATCCGAAATATCTGTTCTCAGATTCCACAGAAGGAAGGCTAGCAAAGAGATCTACGAAACACAGATGTAACTCTGTGAGATGAATTAACAGAACACTAAGCAGTTTCTCAGAAAGCTTCTTTCCAGATTTCATCTGAGGATATTTCCTTTTTCACCATAGCCCTCTATGGGCTTCCAAATATCACTTTGCCAACTCCACAAGAACTGTCTTAGCGAATGGCTTCTTCAGGGGAAAGTTGTGACTCTGTGAGAAGATTTCACAGAACACAAAGAAGTTCCTCAGAAAGCTTCTTTCTCTTTGTTATCGGAGGACATTTCCTTTGGCCCTATAGTCTTCAAAGGGAACCGAAATATCTGTTCTTAGATTCCACAGAAAGAAGGCTAGCAAAGAGATCTACGACACACAGATGTAACACTGTGAGATGAATTAACAGAACACTAAGCAGTTTCTCAGAAAGTTTCTTTCCAGATTTCATCTGAGGATATTTCCTTTTTCACCATAGCCGTCTATGGGCTTTCAAATATCAATTTGCTAATTCCACAAGAACTGTCTTAGCGAAAGTCTTCTTGAGGGGAAAGCTCTAACTCTATGAGATGATTTCACAGAACACAAAGAAGTTTCTGAGAAAGCTTCTTTCTCTTTGTTATCGGAGGATATTTCCTTTGGCCCTATAGTATTCAAGAGGATACGAAATATCTGTTCTCAGATTCCACAGAAATAAGGTTACCAAAGAGATCCACGAAATGCAGATGTAACTCTGTGAGCGGAAGTCACACATCACAGAGCAGTTTCTCAGAAAGGTTCTTTCCAGATTTCATCTGAGGATATTTCCTTTTTCACCGTAGCCCTCTATGGGCTTCCAAATATCACTTTGCCAATTCCACAAGAACTGTCTTAGCGAAAGGCTTCTTGAGGGGAAAGCTGTAACTCTGTGAGATGATTTCACAGAACACAAAGAAGTTTCTCAGAAAGCTTCTTTCTCTTTGTTATCGGAGGATATTTCCTTTGGCCCTGTAGTCTTCAAAGGGATCCGAAATATCTGTTCTCAAATTCCACAGAAAGAAGGCTAGCAAAGAGTTCTACGACACACAGATGTAACACTGTGAGATGAATTAACAGAACACTAAGCAGTTTCTCAGAAAGCTTCTTTCCAGATTTCATCTGAGGATATTTCCTTTTTCACCATAGCCCTCTATGGGCTTCCAAATATCACCTTGCCAATTCCACAAGAACTGTCTTAGCGAAAGGCTTCTTGAGGGGAAAGCTGTAACTCTGAGAGATGATTTCACAGAACACAAAGAAGTTTCTCAGAAAGCTTCTTTCTCTTTGTTATCTGAGGATATTTCCTTTGGCCCTATAGTCTTCAAAGGGATCCGAAATATCTGTTCTCAGATTCCACAGAAGGAAGGCTAGCAAAGAGATCTACGAAACACAGATGTAACTCTGTGAGATGAATTAACAGAACACTAAGCAGTTTCTCAGAAAGCTTCTTTCAGATTTCATCTGAGGATATTTCCTTTTTCACCATAGCCCTCTATGGGCTTCCAAATATCACTTTGCCAACTCCACAAGAACTGTCTTAGCGAAAGGCTTCTTGAGGGGAAACCTGTAACTCTGTGAGATGATTTCACAGAACACAAAGAAGTTTCTCAGAAAGCTTCTTTCTCTTTGTTATCGGAGGATATTTCCTTTAGCCCTATAGTCTTCAAAGGGATCCGAAATATCTGTTCTCAGATTCCACAGAAACAAGGCTAGCAAAGAGATCTACGAAACACAGATGTAACTCTGTGAGATGATTTAACAGAACACTAAGCAGTTTCTCTGAAAGCTTCTTTCCGGATTTCATCTGAGGATATTTCCTTTTTCACCATAGCCCTCTATCGGCTTCCAAATATCACTTTGCCAATTCCACAAGAACTGTCTTAGCGAAAAGCAGCTTGAGGAGAAAGCTGCAACTCTGTGAGATGATTTCACAGAACACAAAGAAGTTTCTCAGAAACCTTCTTTCTCTTTGTTATCGGAGGATATTTCCATTGGCCCTATAGTCTTCAAAGGGATCCGAAATCTCTGTTCTCAGATTCCACAGAAAGAAGGCTAGCAAAGAGATCCAGGAAATACAGATGTAACTCTGTGAGATGAATTAACAGAACACTAAGAAATTTCTCAGAAAGCTTCTTTCCAGATTTCATCTGATGATATTTCCTTTTTCACCATAGCCCTCTATGGGCTTCCAAGTATCACTTTGCCAATTATACAAGAACTGTCTTAGCGAAAGGCTTCTTGATGGGAAAGCTGTAACTCTGTGAGATGATTTCACAGAACACAAAGAAGTTTCTCAGAAAGCTTCTTTCTCTTTGTTATCGGAGGATATTTCCTTTGGCCCTAAGGTCATCAAAGGGATCCGAAATATCTGTTCTCAGATTCCATAGAAATAAGGCGAGCAAAGAAATCAACGAAATACGGATGTAACTCCGTGAGTGGAAGTCACACATCACAGAACAGTTTCTCAGAAAGCTTCTTTCCAGATTTCATCTGAGGATATTTCCTTTTTCACCCTAGCCCTCTATGGGCTTCCAAATATCACTTTGCCAATTCCACAAGAACTGTCTTAGCGAAAGGCTTCTTGAGGGGAAAGCTGTACTCTGTGAGATGATTTCACAGAACACAAAGAAGTTTCTCAGAAAGCTTCTTTCTCTTTGTTATCGGAGGATATTTCCTTTGGTCCTAAGGTCTTCAAAGGGATCCGAAATATCTGTTCTCAGATTCCACAGAAAGAAGGCTAGAAAAGAGATATACGAAACACAGATGTAACTCTGTGAGATGAATTAACAGAACACTAAGCAGTTTCTCAGAAAGCTTCTTTCCAGATTTCATCTGAGGATATTTCCTTTTTCACCATGGCCTTCTATGGGCTTCCAAATATCACTTTGCCAATTCCACAAGAACTGTCTTAGCGAAAGGCTTCTTGAGGGGAAAGCTGTAACTCTGTGAGATGATTTCACAGAACACAAAGAAGTTTCTCAGAAAGCTTCTTTCTCTTTGTTATCACAGCATATTTCCTTTGGCCCTATAGTCTACAAAGGGATCCGAATTATCTGTTCTCATATTCCACAGAAATAAGGCTAGCAAAGTGATCCACGAAATACAGATGTAACTGTGTGAGTGGAAGTCACATATCACAGAGAAGTTTCTCAGAAGTCTTCTTTCCAGATTTCATCTGAGGATATTTCCTTTTTCACCCTAGCCCTCTATGGGCTTCCAAATATCACTTTGCCAATTCCACCAGAACTGTCTTAGCGAAAGGCTTCTTGAGGGGAAAGCTGTAACTCTGTGAGATGATTTCACAGAACACAAAGAGGTTTCTCAGAAAGCTTCTTTCTCTATGTTATCGGAGGATATTTCCTTTGGCCCTATAGTCTTCAAATGGATCCGAAATATCTGTTCTCAGATTCCACAGAAATAAGGCTAGCAAAGAGATCTACGAAACACAGATGTAACTCTGTGAGATGAATTAGCAGAACACTAAGCAGTTTCTCAGAAAGCGTCTTTCCAGATTTCATCTGAGGATATTTCCTTTTTCACCATAGCCCTCTATGGGCTTCCAAATATCACTTTTCCAATTCCACAAGAACTGTCTTAGCGAAAGGCTTCTTGAGGGGAAAGCTGTAACTCTGTGAGATGATTTCACAGAACACAAAGAAGTTTCTCAGAAAGCTTCTTTCTCTTTGTTATCGGAGGATATTTCCTTTGGCCGTATAGACTTCAAAGGGATCCGATATATCTGTTCTCAGATTCCAAAGAAATAAGGCTAGCAAAGAGATCCATGAAATACAGATGTAACTCTGTGAGTGGAAGTCACACATCACAGAGCAGTTTCTCAGAAAGCTTCTTTCCAGATTTCATCTGAGGATATTTCCTTTTTCACCCTAGCCCTCTATGGGCTTCCAAATATCACTTTGCCAATTCCACAAGAACTGTCTTAGCGAAAGGCTTCTTGAGGAGAAAGCTGTAACTCTGTGAGATGATTTCACAGAACACAAAGAAGTTTCTCAGAAAGCTTCTTTCTCTTTGTTATCGGAGGATATTTCCTTTGGCCCTATAGTCTTCAAAGGGATCCTAAATATCTGTTCTCAGATTCCACAGAAAGAAGGCTAGAAAATAGATATACGAAACACAGATGTAACTCTGTGAGATGAATTAACAGAACACTAAGCAGTTTCTCAGAAAGCTTTTTTCCAGATTTCATATGCGGATATTACCTTTTTCACCATAGCCCTCTATGGGCTTCCAAATATCACTTTGCCAATTCCACAAGAACTGTCTTAGCGAAAGGCATCTTGAGGGGAAAGCTGTAACTCTGTGAGATGATTTCAGAGAACACAAAGAAGTTTCTCAGAAAGCTTCTTTCTCTTTGTTATCGGAGGATATTTCCTTTGGCCCTTTAGTTTTCAAAGGGATCCGAAATATCTGTTCTCAGATTCCACAGAAAGAAGGCTAGCAAAGAGATCTACGAAACACAGATGTAACTCTGTGAGATGAATTAACAGAACACTAAGCAGTTTCTCAGAAAGCTTCTTTCCAGATTTCATATGAGGATATTTCCTTTTTCACCATAGAACTCTACGAGCTTCCAAATATCACTTTGCCAATTCCACAAGAACTGTCTTAGCGAAAGTCTTCTTTAGGGGAAAGCTGTAACTCTGTGAGATGATTTCACAGAACACAAAGAGGTTTCTCAGAAAGCTTCTTTCTCTTTGTTATCGGAGGATATTTCCTTTGGCCCTAAGGTCTTCAAAGGGATCCGAAATATCTGTTCTCAGATTCCACAGAAATAAGGCTAGCAAAGAGATCCACGAAATATAGATGTAACTCTGTGAGTGGAAGTCACACATCACAGAGCAGTTTCTCAGAAAGCTTCTTTCCAGATTTCATCTGAGGATATTTCCTTTTTCACCATAGCCCTCTATGGGCTTCCAAATATCACTTTGGCAATTCCACCAGAACAGTCTTAGCGAAAGGCTTCTTGAGGAGAAAGCTGTAACTCTGTGAGATGATTTCACAGAACACAAAGAAGTTTCTCAGAAAGCTTCTTTCTCTTTGTTATCGGAGGATATTTCCTTTGGCCCTATAGTCTTCAAAGGGATCCGAAATATCTGTTCTCAGATTCCACAGAAAGAAGGCTAGAAAAGAGATATACGAAACACAGATGTAACTCTGTGAGATGAATTAACAGAACACTAAGCAGTTTCTCAGAAAGCTTTTTTACAGATTTCATATGCGGATATTTCCTTTTTCACCATAGCCCTCTATGGTATTCCAAATATCAATTTGCCAATTCCACAAGAACTGTCTTAGCAAAAGGCTTCTTGAGGGGAAAGCTGTAACTCTGTGAGATGATTTCACAGAACACAAAGAAGTTTCTCAGAAAGCTTCTTTCTCTTTGTTATCGGAGGATATTTCCTTTGGCCCTTTAGTTTTCAAAGGGATCCGAAGTATCTGTTCTCAGATTCCACAGAAAGAAGGCTAGCAAAGAGATCTACGAAACACAGATGTAACTCTGTGAGATGAATTAACAGAAAACTAAGCAGTGTCTCAGAAAGCTTCCTTCCAGATTTCATCTGAGGATATTTCCTTTTTCACCATACCCCTCTAAGGGCTTCCAAATATCACTTTGCCAATTACACAAGAACTGTCTTATCGAAAGGCTTTTGAGGGGTAAGCTGTAACTCTGTGAGATGATTTCACAGAACACAAAGAAGTTTCTCAGAAAGCTTTTTTCTCTTTGTTATCGGAGGATATTTCCTTTGGCCCTATAGTCTTCAAGAGGATACGAAATATCTGTTCTCAGATTCCACAAAAAGAAGGCTAGCAAAGAGATCTACGAAACACAGATGTAACTCTGTGAGATGAATTAACAGAACACTAAGCAGTTTCTCAGAAAGCTTCTTTCCAGATTTCATCTGAGGATATTTCCTTTTTCACCATAGCCCTCTATGGGCTTCCAAATATCACTCTTCCAATTCCACAAGAACTGTCTTAGCGAAGGGCTTCTTGAGAGGAAAGCTGTAACTCTGTGAGATGATTACACAGAACACAAAGAAGTTTCTCAGAAAGCTTCTTTCTCTTTGTTATCGGAGGATATTTCCGTTGGCCCTATAGTCTTCAAAGGGATCCGAAATATCTGTTCTCAGATTCCACAGAAATAAGGCTAGCAAAGAGATCCACGAAATACAGATGTAACTCTGTGAGTGGAAGTCACACATCACAGAGCAGTTTCTCAGCAAGCTTCTTTCCAGATTTCATCTGAGGATATTTCCTTTTTCACCATAGCCCTCTATGGGCTTCCAAATATCACTTTGCCAATTCCACCAGAACTGTCTTAGCGAAAGGCTTCTTGAGGAGAAAGCTGTAACTCTGTGAGATGATTTCACAGAACACAAAGAAGTTTCTCAGAAAGCTTCTTTCTCTTTGTTATCGGAGTATATTTCCTTTGGCCATATAGTCTTCAAAGGGATCCGAAATATCTGTTCTCAGATTCCAGAGAAAGAAGGCTAGCAAAGAGATATACGAAACACAGATGTAACTCTGTGAGATGAATTAACAGAACACTAAGCAGTTTCTCAGAAAGCTTTTTTCCAGATTTCATATGCGGATATTTTCTTTTTCAACATAGCCCTCTATGGGCTTCCAAATATCACTTTGCCAATTCCACAAGAACTGTCTTAGCGAAAGGCTTCTTGAGGGGAAAGCTGTAACTCTGTGAGATGATTTCACAGAACACAAAGAAGTTTGTCAGAAAGCTTCTTTCTCTTTGTTATCGGAGGATATTTCCATTGGCCCTATAGTCTTCAAAGGGATCCGAAATATCTGTTCTCAGATTCCACAGAAAGAAGGCTAGCAAAGAGATCCAGGAAATACAGATGTAACTCTGTGAGATGAATTAACAGAACACTAAGCAGTTTCTCAGAAAGCTTCTTTCCAGATTTCAACTGAGGATATTTCCTTTTTCACTATAGCCCTCTATGGGCTTCCAAATATCACTTTGCCAATTCCACAAGAACTGTCTTAGCGAAAGGCTTCTTGAGGGGAAAGCTGTAACTCTGTGAGATGATTTCACAGAACACAAAGAAGTTTCTCAGAAAGCTTCTTTGCAGATATCATCTGAGGATACTTCCTTTTTCACCATAGCCCTCTATGGGCTTCCAAATATCACTTTGCCAATTCCACAAGAACTGTCTTAGCGAAAAGCTTCTTGAGGAGAAAGTTGTAACTCTGTGAGATGATTTCACAGAACACAAAGAAGTTTCTCAGAAAGCTTCTTTCTCTTTGTTATCGGAGGATATTTCCTTTGGCCCTATAGTCTTCAAAGGGATCCGAAATATCTTTTCTCAGATTCCACAGAAAGAAGGCTAGCAAGGAGATCCATGAAATACAGATGTAACACTGTGAGTGGAAGTCACACATCACAGAGCAGTTTCTCAGAAAGCTACTTTCCAGATTTCATCTGAGGATATTTCCTTTTTCACCATAGCCCTCTATGGGCTTCCAAATATCACTTTGCCAATTCCACAAGAACTGTCTTAGCGAAAGGCTTCTTGAGGGGAAAGCTGTAACTCTGTGAGATGATTTCACGGAACACAAAGAAGTTTCTCAGAAAGCTTCTTTCTCTTTGTTATCGGAGGATATTTCCTTTGGCCCTATAGTCTTCAAAGGGATCCGAAATATCTGTTCTCATATTCCACAGAAATAAGGCTAGCAAAGAGATCCAGTTAATACAGATATAACTCTGTGAGTGGAAGTCACACATCACAGAGCAGTTTCTCAGAAAGCTTCTTTCCAGATTTCATCTGAGGATATTTCCTTTTTCACCATAGCCCTCTATGGGCTTCCAAATATCACTTTGCCAATTCCACAAGAACTGTCTTAGCGAAAGGCTTCTTGAGGGTAAAGCTGTAACTCTGTGAGATGATTTCACAGAACACAAAGAAGTTTCTCAGAAAGCTTCTTTTCTTTGTTATCGGAGGATATTTCCTTTGGCCCTATAGTCTTCAAAGGGATACGAAATATGTGTCCTCAGATTCCACAGAAATAAGGCTAGCAAGGAGATCCCCGAAAACCAGATGTAACTCTGTGAGTGGAAGTCACACATCACAGAGCAGTTTCTCAGAAAGCTTCTTTCCAGATTTCATCTGAGGATATTTCCTTTTTCACCATAGCCCTCTAGGGGCTTCCAAATATCACTTTGCCTATTCCACAAGAACTGTCATAGCGAAAGTCTTCTTGAGGGGAAAACTGTAACTCTGTGAGATGATTTCACAGAACACAAAGAAGTTTATCAGAAAGCTTCTTTCTCTTTGTTATCGGAGGATATTTCCTTTGGCCCTATAGTCTTCAAAGGGATCCGAAATATCTGTTCTCAGATTCCACAGAAATAAGGGTAGCAAAGAGATCCACGAAATACAGACGTAACTCTTTGAGATGAATTAACAGAACACTAAGCAGTTTCTCAGAAAGCTTCTTTCCAGATTTCATCTGAGGATATTTCCTTTTTCATCATAGCCCTCTAAGGGCTTCCAAATATCACTTTGCCAATTCCACAAGAACTGTCTTAGCGAAAGGCTTCTTGAGGAGAATGCTGTAACTCTGTGAGATGATTTCACAGAACACAAAGAAGTTTCTCAGAAAGCTTCTTTCTCTTTGTTATCGGATGATATTTCCTTTGGCACTATAGTCTTCAAAGGGATCCGAAATATCTGTTCTCAGATTCCACAGAAATAAGGCTAGCAAAGAGATCTACGAAACACAGATGTAACTCTGTGAGATGAATTAACAGAACACTAAGCAGTTTCTCAGAAAGCTTCTTTCCAGATTTCTTCTGAGGATATTTCCTTTTTCACCATAGCCCTCTAGGGGCTTCCAAATATCAATTTGCCAATTCCACAAGAACTGTCTTAGCGAAAGGCTTCTTGAGGGGAGAGCTGTAACTCTGTGAGATGATTTCACAGAACACAAAGGAGTTTCTCAGAAAGCTTGTTTTTCTTTGTTATCTGAGGATATTTCCTTTGGCACTATAGTCTTCAAAGTGATCCGAAATATCTGTTCTCAGATTCCACAGAAAGAAGGCTAGCAAAGAGATCCATGAAATACAGATGTAACTCTGTGAGTGGAAGTCACACATCACAGAGCAGTTTCTCAGAAAGCTTCTTTCCAGATTTCATCTGAGGGTATTTCCTTTTTCACCGTAGCCCTCTATGGGCTTCCAAATATCACTTTGCCAATTCCACAAGAACTGTCTTAGCGAAAGGCTTCTTGAGGGGAAAGCTGAAACTCTGTGAGATGATTTCACAGAACACAAAGAAGTTTCTCAGAAAGCTTCTTTCTCTTTGTTATCGGAGGATATTTCCTTTGGCCCTGTAGTCTTCAAAGGGATCCGAAATATCTGTTCTCAGATTCCACAGCAAGAACGCTAACAAAGAGATCTACGACACACAGATGTAACACTGTGAGATGAATTAACAGAACACTAAGCAGTTTCTCAGAAAGCTTCTTTCCAGATTTCATCTGAGGATATTTCCTTTTTCACCATAGCCCTCTAAGGGTTCCAAATATCACTTTGCCAATTCCACAAGAACTGTCTTAGCGAAAGGCTTCTTGAGGGGAAAGCTGTAACTCTGTGAGATGATTTCACAGAACACAAAGAAGTTTCTCAGTAAGCTTCTTTCTCTTTGTTATGGGAGGATATTTCCTTTGGCCCCATAGTCTTCAAAGGGATCCGAAATATCTGTTCTCAG
Source organism: Macaca fascicularis (assembly GCF_037993035.2). Taxonomy (NCBI): domain Eukaryota; kingdom Metazoa; phylum Chordata; class Mammalia; order Primates; family Cercopithecidae; genus Macaca; species Macaca fascicularis. The sequence goes on along the minus strand of NC_088385.1, from coordinate 44,886,250 downwards.
ATTCCACAGAAAGAAGGCTAGCAAAGAGATCTACGACACACAGATGTAACACTGTGAGATGAATTAACAGAACACTAAGCAGTTTCTCAGAAAGTTTCTTTCCAGATTTCATCTGAGGATATTTCCTTTTTTACCATAGCCGTCTATGGGCTTTCAAATATCAATTTGCTAATTCCACAAGAACTGTCTTAGCGAAAGGCTTCTTGAGGGGAAAGCTCTAACTCTATGAGATGATTTCACAGAACACAAAGAAGTTTCTGAGAAAGCTTCTTTCTCTTTGTTATCGGAGGATATTTCCTTTGGCCCTATAGTATTCAAGAGGATACGAAATATCTGTTCTCAGATTCCACAGAAATAAGGTTAGCAAAGAGATCCACGAAATGCAGATGTAACTCTGTGAGTGGAAGTCACACATCACAGAGCAGTTTCTCAGAAAGGTTCTTTCCAGATTTCATCTGATGATATTTCCTTTTTCACCATAGCCCTCTATGGGCTTCCAAGTATCACTTTGCCAATTATACAAGAACTATCTTAGCGAAAGGCTTCTTGAGGGGAAAGCTGTAACTCTGCGAGATGATTTCACAGAACACAAAGAAGTTTCTCAGAAAGCTTCTTTCTCTTTGTTATCGGAGGATATTTCCTTTGGCCCTAAGGTCTTCAAAGGGATCCGAAATATCTGTTCTCAGATTCCATAGAAATAAGGCGAGCAAAGAGATCAACGAAATACGGATGTAACTCCGTGAGTGGAAGTCACACATCACAGAACAGTTTCTCAGAAAGCTTCTTTCCAGATTTCATCTGAGGATATTTCCTTTTTCACCATGGCCTTCTATGGGCTTCCAAATATCACTTTGCCAATTCCACAAGAACTGTCTTAGCGAAAGGCTTCTTGAGGGGAAAGCTGTAACTCTGTGAGATGATTTCACAGAACACAAAGAAGTTTCTCAGAAAGCTTCTTTCTCTTTGTTATCGGAGGATATTTCCTTTGGCCCTAAGGTCTTCAAAGGGATCCGAAATATCTGTTCTCAGATTCCACAGAAATAAGGCTAGCAAAGAGATCCACGAAATATAGATGTAACTCTGTGAGTGGAAGTCACACATCACAGAGCAGTTTCTCAGAAAGCTTCTTTCCAGATTTCATCTGAGGATATTTCCTTTTTCACCATAGCCCGATATGGGCTTCCAAATATCACTTTGGAAATTCCACCAGAACAGTCTTAGCGAAAGGCTTCTTGAGGAGAAAGCTGTAACTCTGTGAGATGATTTCACAGAACACAAAGAAGTTTCTCAGAAAGCTTCTTTCTCTTTGTTATCGGAGGATATTTCCTTTGGCCCTATAGTCTTCAAAGGGATCCGAAATATCTGTTCTCAGATTCCACAGAAAGAAGGCTAGAAAAGAGATATACGAAACACAGATGTAACTCTGTGAGATGAATTAACAGAACACTAAGCAGTTTCTCAGAAAGCTTTTTTCCAGATTTCATATGCGGATATTTCCTTTTTCACCATAGCCCTCTATGGGCTTCCAAATATCAATTTGCCAATTCCACAAGAACTGTCTTAGCAAAAGGCTTCTTGAGGGGAAAGCTGTAACTCTGTGAGATGATTTCACAGAACACAAAGAAGTTTCTCAGAAAGCTTCTTTCTCTTTGTTATCGGAGGATATTTCCTTTGGCCCTATAGTCTTCAAAGGGATCCGAAATATCTGTTTTCAGATTCCACAGAAAGAAGGCTAGCAAAGAGATCCACGAAATACAGATGTAACTCTCTGAGATGAATTAACACAACACTAACCAGTTTCTCAGAAAGCTTCTTTCCAGATTTCATCTGAGGATATTTCCTTTTTCACCATAGCCCTCTATGGGCTTTCAAATATCAATTTGCTAATTCCACAAGAACTGTCTTAGCGAAAGGCTTCTTGAGGGGAAAGCTCTAACTCTATGAGATGATTTCACAGAACACAAAGAAGTTTCTGAGAAAGCTTCTTTCTCTTTGTTATCGGAGGATATTTCCTTTGGCCCTATAATCTTCAAAGGGATCCGAAATATCTGTTCTCAGATTCCACAGAAATAAGGCTAGCAAGGAGATCCACGAAATACAGATGTAACTCTGTGAGTGGAAGTCACACATCACAGAGCAGTTTCTCAGAAAGCTTCTTTCCAGATTTCATCTCAGGATATTTCCTTTTTCACCGTAGCCCTCTATGGGCTTCCAAATATCAATTTGCCAATTCCACAAGAACTGTATTAGCGAAAGGCTTCTTGAGGGGAAAGCTGTAACTCTGTGAGATGATTTCACAGAACACAAAGAAGTTTGTCAGAAAGCTTCTTTCTCTTTGTTATCGGAGGATATTTCCTTTGGCCCTATAGTCTTCAAGGGGATCCGAAATATCTGTTCTCAGATTCCACAGAAAGAAGGCTAGCAAAGAGATCCACGAAATACAGATGTAACTCTGTGAGATGAATTAACAGAACACTAAGCAGTTTCTTAGAAAGGTTCTTTCCAGATTTCATCTGAGGATATTTCCTTTTTCACCATGGCCCTCTATGGGCTTCCAAATATCACTTTGCCAATTCCACAAGAACTGTCTTAGCGAAAGGTTTCTTAAGGGGAAAGCTGTAACTCTGTGAGATGATATCACAGAACACAAAGAAGTTTCTCAGAAAGCTGCTTTCTCTTTGTTATCTGAGGATATTTCCTTTGGCCCTATAGTCTTCAAAGGGATCCGAAATATCTGTTCTCAGATTCCACAGAAATAAGGCTAGCAAAGAGATCTACGAAACACAGATGTAACTCTGTGAATGCAAGTCACGCATCACAGAGAAGTTTCTCAGAAATCTTCTTTCCAGATTTCATCTGAGGATATTTCCTTTTTCACCATAGCCCTCTAAGGGCTTCCAAATATCACTTTGCCAATTACACAAGAACTGTCTTAGCGAAAGGCTTCTTGAGGGGAAATCTGTAACTCTGTGAGATGATTTCACAGAACACAAAGAAGTTTCTCAGAAAGCTTCTTTCTCTTTTTTATCAGAGGATATTTCCTTTGGCCCTATAGTCTTCAAAGGGATCCGAAATATCTGTTCTCAGATTCCACAGAAAGAAGGCTAGCAAAGAGATCCAGGAAATACAGATGTAACTCTGTGAGTGGAAGTCACACATCACAGAGCAGTTTCTCAGAAAGGTTCTTTCCAAATTTCATCTGAGGATATTTCCTTTTTCAACATAGACCTCTATGGGCTTCCAAATATCATTTTGCCAATTTCACAAGAACTGTCTTAGCGAAAGGCTTCTTGAGGGGAAAGCTGTAACTCTGTGAGATGATTTCACAGAACACAAAGATGTTTCTCAGAAAGCTTCTTTCTCTTTGTTATCGGAGGATATTTCCTTTGGCCCTATAGTCTTCAAAGGGATCCGAAATATCTGTTCTCAGATTCCACAGAAATAAGGTGAGCAAAGAGATCCACGAAATACTGATGTAACTCTGTGAGTGGAAGTCACACATCACAGAGAAGTTTCTCAGAAATCTTCTTTCCAGATTTCATCTGAGGATATTTCCTTTTTCACCCTAGCCCTCTAGGGGCTTCCAAATATCACTTTGCCAATTCCACAGAAACTGACTTAGCGAAAGACTTCTTGAGGGGAAAGCTGTAACTCTGTGAGATGATTTCAGAGAACACAAAGAAGTTTCTCAGAAAGCTTCTTTCTCTTTGTTATCGGAGGATATTTCCTTTGGCCCTATAGTCTTCAAAGGGATCCGAAATATCTGTTCTCAGATTCCACAGAAAGAAGGCTAGCAAAGAGATCTACGAAAAACAGATGTAACTCTGTGAGATGAATTAACAGAACACTAAGCAGTTTCTCAGAAAGCTTCTTTCCAGATTTCATCTGAGGATATTTCCTTTTTCACCGTAGAACTCTACGGGCTTCCAAATATCACTTTGCCAATTCCACAAGAACTGTCTTAGCGAAAGGCTTCTTGAGGGGAAAGCTGTAACTCTGTGAGATGATTTCACAGAACACAAAGAAGTTTCTCAGAAAGCTTCTTTCTCTTTGTTATCAGAGGATATTTCCTTTGGCCCTAAGGTCTTCAAAGGGATCCGAAATATCTGTTCTCAGATTCCACAGAAATAAGGCTAGCAAAGAGATCCACGAAATATAGATGTAACTCTGTGAGTGGAAGTCACACATCACAGAGCAGTTTCTCAGAAAGCTTCTTTCCAGATTTCATCTGAGGATATTTCCTTTTTCACCATAGCCCGATATGGGCTTCCAAATATCACTTTGGAAATTCCACCAGAACAGTCTTAGCGAAAGGCTTCTTGAGGAGAAAGCTGTAACTCTGTGAGATGATTTCACAGAACACAAAGAAGTTTCTCAGAAAGCTTCTTTCTCTTTGTTATCGGAGGATATTTACTTTGGCCCTATAGGCTTCAAAGGGATCCGAAATATCTGTTCTCAGATTCCACAGAAAGAAGGCTAGAAAAGAGATATACGAAACACAGATGTAACTCTGTGAGATGAATTAACAGAACACTAAGCAGTTTCTCAGAAAGCTTTTTTCCAGATTTCATATGCGGATATTTCCTTTTTCACCATAGCCCTCTATGGGCTTCCAAATATCAATTTGCCAATTCCACAAGAACTGTCTTAGCAAAACGCTTCTTGAGGGGAAAGCTGTAACTCTGTGAGATGATTTCACAGAACACAAAGAAGTTTCTCAGAAAGCTTCTTTCTCTTTGTTATCGGAGGATATTTCCTTTGGCCCTATAGTCTTCAAAGGGATCCGAAATATCTGTTTTCAGATTCCACAGAAAGAAGGCTAGCAAAGAGATCCACGAAATACAGATGTAACTCTCTGAGATGAATTAACACAACACTAACCAGTTTCTCAGAAAGCTTCTTTCCAGATTTCATCTGAGGATATTTCCTTTTTCACCATAGCCCTCTATGGGCTTCCAAATATCACTTTGCCAATTCCACAAGAACTGTCTTAGCGAAAGGCTTCTTGAGGGGAAAGCTGTAACTCTGTGAGATGATTTCACAGAACACAAAGAAGTTTCTCAGTAAGCTTCTTTCTCTTTGTTATGGGAGGATATTTCCTTTGGCCCTATAGTCTTCAAAGGGATCCGAAATATCTGTTCTCAGATTCCACAGAAAGAAGGCTAGCAAAGAGATCTACGAAACACAGATGTAACTCTGTGAGATGAATTAACAGAACACTAAGCAGTTTCTCAGAAAGCTTCTTTCCAGATTTCATCTGAGGATATTTCCCTTTTCACCATAGCCCTCTATGGGCTTCCAAATATCACTTTGCCAACTCCACAAGAACTGTCTTAGCGAATGGCTTCTTGAGGGGAAAGTTGTGACTCTGTGAGAAGATTTCACAGAACACAAAGAAGTTTCTCAGAAAGCTTCTTTCTCTTTGTTATCGGAGGATATTTCCTTTGGCCCTATAGTCTTCAAAGGGAACCGAAATATCTGTTCTTAGATTCCACAGAAAGAAGGCTAGCAAAGAGATCTACGAAACACAGATGTAACACTGTGAGACGAATTAACAGAACACTAAGCAGTTTCTCAGAAAGGTTCTTTCCAGATTTCATCTGAGGATATTTCCTTTTTCACCATAGCCCTCTATGGGCTTTCAAATATCAATTTGCTAATTCCACAAGAACTGTCTTAGCGAAAGGCTTCTTGAGGGGAAAGCTCTAACTCTATGAGATGATTTCACAGAACACAAAGAAGTTTCTGAGAAAGCTTCTTTCTCTTTGTTATCGGAGGATATTTCCTTTGGCCCTATAGTCTTCAAGAGGATACGAAATATCTGTTCTCAGATTCCACAGAAATAAGGTTAGCAAAGAGATCCACGAAATGCAGATGTAACTCTGTGAGTCGAAGTGACACATCACAGAGCAGTTTCTCAGAAAGGTTCTTTCCAGATTTCATCTGAGGATATTTCCTTTTTCACCGTAGCCCTCTATGGGCTTCCAAATATCACTTTGCCAATTCCACAAGAACTGTCTTAGCGAAAGGCTTCTTGAGGGGAAAGCTGTAACTCTGTGAGATGATTTCACAGAACACAAAGAAGTTTCTCAGAAAGCTTCTTTCTCTTTGTTATCGGAGGATATTTCCTTTGGCCCTGTAGTCTTCAAAGGGATCCGAAATATCTGTTCTCAGATTCCACAGAAAGAAGGCTAGCAAAGAGTTCTACGACACACAGATGTAACACTGTGAGATGAATTAACAGAACACTAAGCAGTTTCTCAGAAAGCTTCTTTCCAGATTTCATCTGAGGATATTTCCTTTTTCACCATAGCCCTCTATGGGCTTCCAAATATCACCTTGCCAATTCCACAAGAACTGTCTTAGCGAAAGGCTTCTTGAGGGGAAAGCTGTAACTCTGTGAGATGATTTCACAGAACACAAAGAAGTTTCTCAGAAAGCTTCTTTCTCTTTGTTATGGGAGGATATTTCCTTTGGCCCTAGAGTCTACAAAGGGATCCGAAATATCTGTTCTCAGATTCCACAGAAGGAAGGCTAGCAAAGAGATCTACGAAACACAGATGTAACTCTGTGAGATGAATTAACAGAACACTAAGCAGTTTCTCAGAAAGCTTCTTTCCAGATTTCATCTGAGGATATTTCCTTTTTCACCATAGCCCTCTATGGGCTTCCAAATATCACTTTGCCAACTCCACAAGAACTGTCTTAGCGAAAGGCTTCTTGAGGGGAAACCTGTAACTCTGTGAGATGATTTCACAGAACACAAAGAAGTTTCTCAGAAAGCTTCTTTCTCTTTGTTATCGGAGGATGTTTCCTTTGGCCCTATCGTCTTCAAAGGGGTCCGAAATATCTGTTCTCAGATTCCACAGAAACAAGGCTAGCAAAGAGATCTATGAAACACAGATGTAACTCTGTGAGATGATTTAACAGAACACTAAGCAGTTTCTCTGAAAGCTTCTTTCCGGATTTCATCTGAGGATATTTCCTTTTTAACCATAGCCCTCTATCGGCTTCCAAATATCACTTTGCCAATTCCACAAGAACTGTCTTAGCGAAAAGCTCCTTGAGGAGAAAGCTGCAACTCTGTGAGATGATTTCACAGAACACAAAGAAGTTTCTCAGAAAGCTTCTTTCTCTTTGTTATCGGAGGATATTTCCTTTGGCCCTATAGTCTTCAAAGGGATCCGAAATATCTGTTCTCAGATTCCACAGAAATAAGGCTTGCAAAGAGATCCACGAAATACCGATGTAACTCTGTGAGTGGAAATCATACATAACAGAGAAGTTTCTCAGAAATCTTCTTTCCAGATTTCATCTGAGGATATTTCCTTTTTCACCCTAGCCCTCTATGGGCTTCCAAATATTACTTTGCCAATTCCACAAGAACTGTCTTAGCGAAAGGCTTCTTGAGGGGAAAGCTGTAACTCTGTGAGATGATTTCACAGAACACAAAGAAGTTTCTCAGAAACCTTCTTTCTCTTTGTTATCGGAGGATATTTCCATTGGCCTTATAGTCTTCAAAGGGATCCGAAATATCTGTTCTCAGATTCCACAGAAAGAAGGCTAGCAAAGAGATCCGGGAAATACAGATGTAACTCTGTGAGATGAATTAACAGAACACTAAGAAATTTCTCAGAAAGCTTCTTTCCAGATTTCATCTGAGGATATTTCCTTTTTCACCATGGCCTTCTATGGGCTTCCAAATATCACTTTGCCAATTCCACAAGAACTGTCTTAGCGAAAGGCTTCTTGAAGGGAAAGCTGTAACTCTGTGAGATGATTTCACAGAACACAAAGAAGTTTCTCAGAAAGCTTCTTTCTCTTTGTTATCACAGGATATTTCCTTTGGCCCTATAGTCTACAAAGGGATCCGAAATATCTGTTCTCATATTCCACAGAAATAAGGCTAGCAAAGTGATCCACGAAATAAAGATGTAACTCTGTGAGTGGAAGTCACATATCACAGAGAAGTTTCTCAGAAGTCTTCTTTCCAGATTTCATCTGAGGATATTTCCTTTTTCACCCTAGCCCTCTATGGGCTTCCAAATATCACTTTGAAAATTCCACCAGAACTGTCTTAGCGAAAGGCTTCTTGAGGGGAAAGCTGTAACTCTGTGAGATGATTTCACAGAACACAAAGAGGTTTCTCAGAAAGCTTCTTTCTCTATGTTATCGGAGGATATTTCCTTTGGCCCTATAGTCTTCAAGGAGATCCGAAATATCTGTTCTCAGATTCCACAGAAATAAGGCTAGCAAAGAGATACACTAAATACAGATGTAACTCTGTGAGATAAATTAAAAGAACACTAAGCAGTTTCTCAGAAAGCTTCTTTCCAGATTTCATCTGAGGATATTTCCTTTTTCACCATACCCCTCTATGGGCTTCCAAATATCACTTTGCCAATTCCACAAGAACTGTCTTAGCGAAAGGCTTCTTGAGGGGAAAACTGTAACTCTGTGAGATGATTTCACAGAACACAAAGAAGTTTATCAGAAAGCTTCTTTCTCTTTGTTATCGGAGGATATTTCCTTTGGCCCTATAGTCTTTAAAGGGATCCGAAATATCTGTTCACAGATTCCCCAGAAATAAGGCTAGCAAAGAGATCCACGAAATACGGATGTAACTCTGTGTGTGGAAGTCACACATCACAGAGCAGTTTCTCAGAAAGCTTCTTTCCAGATTTCATCTGAGGATATTTCCTTTTTCACCATAGCCCTCTATGGGCTTCCATATATCATTTTGCCAATTCCACAAGAACTGTCTTACGAAAGGCTTCTTGAGGGGAAAGCTGTAACTCTGTGAGATGATTTCACAGAACACAAAGAAGTTTGTCAGAAAGCTTCTTTCTCTTTGTTATCGGAGGATATTTCCTTTGGCCCTATAGTCTTCAAGGGGATGCGAAATATCTGTTCTCAGATTCCACAGAAAGAAGGCTAGCAAAGAGATCCACGAAATACAGATGTAACTCTGTGAGATGAATTAACAGAACACTAAGCAGTTTCTCAGAAAGGTTCTTTCAAGATTTCATCTGCGGATATTTCCTTTTTCACCATGGCCCTCTATGGGCTTCCAAATATCACTTTGCCAATTCCACAAGAACTGTCTTAGCGAAAGGTTTCTTAAGGGGAAAGCTGTAACTCTGTGAGATGATATCACAGAACACAAAGAAGTTTCTCAGAAAGCTTCTTTCTCTTTGTTATCTGAGGATATTTCCTTTGGCCCTATAGTCTTCAAAGGGATCCGAAATATCTGTTCTCAGATTCCACAGAAATAAGGCTAGCAAAGAGATCTACGAAACACAGATGTAACTCTGTGAATGCAAGTCACACATCACAGAGCAGTTTCTCAGAAATCTTCTTTCCAGATTTCATCTGAGGATATTTCCTTTTTCACCATAGCCCTCTAAGGGCTTCCAAATATCACTTTGCCTATTACACAAGAACTGTCTTAGCGAAAGGCTTCTTGAGGTGAAATCTGTAACTCTGTGAGATGATTTCACAGAACACAAAGAAGTTTCTCAGAAAGCTTCTTTCTCTTTGTTATCAGAGGATATTTCCTTTGGCCCTATAGTCTTCAAAGGTATCCGAAATATCTGTTCTCAGATTCCACAGAAAGAAGGCTAGCAAAGTGATCCAGGAAATACAGATGTAACTCTGTGAGTGGAAGTCACACATCACAGAGCAGTTTCTCAGAAAGCTTCTTTCCAGATTTCATCTGAGGATATTTCCTTTTTCACCATAGCCCTCTATGGGCTTCCAAATATCACTTTGCCAATTCCACAAGAACTGTCTTAGCCAAAGGCTTCTTGAGGTGAAAGCTGTAACTCTGTGAGATGATTTCACAGAACACAAAGAAGTTTCTCAGAAAGCTTCTTTCTCTTTGTTATCGGATGATATTTCCTTTGGCCTATAGTCTTCAAAGGGATCCGAAATATCTGTTCTCAGATTCCACAGAAAGAACGCTAGCAAAGAAATCTACGAAACACAGATGTAAATCTGTGAGATGAATTCACAGAACACTAAGCAGTTTCTCAGAAAGCTTCTTTCCAGATTTCATCTGAGGATATTTCCTTTTTCACCCTAGCCCTCTATGGGCTTCCAAATATCACTTTGCCAATTCCACAAGAACTGTCTTAGCGAAAGGCTTCTTGAGGGGAAAGCTGTAGCTCTGTGAGATGATTTCACAGAACACAAAGAAGTTTCTCAGAAAGCTTCTTTCTCTTTGTTATCAGAGGATATTTCCTTTGGCCCTATAGTCTTCAAAGCGATCCGAAATATCTGTTCTCAGATTCCACAGAAATAAGGCGAGCAATGAGATCCACGAAATACAGACGTAACTCTGTGAGTGGAAGTCAAACATCACGCAGAAGTTTCTCAGAAATCTTCTTTCTCTTTGTTATCGGAGGATATTTCCTTTGGCCCTATAGTCTTCAAAGGGATCCGAAATATCTGGTCTCAGAATCCACAGAAATAAGGCCAGGAAAGAGATCCACGAAATACAGATGTAACTCTGTGAGTGGAAGTCACACATCACAGAGCAGTTTCTCAGAAAGCTTCTTTCCAGATTTCATCTGAGGATATTTCCTTTTTCACCATAGCCCTCTATGGGCTTACAAATATCACTTTCCCAATTCCACAAGAACTGTCTTAGCGAAACGCTTGTTGAGGGGAAAGCTGTAACTCTGTGTGATGATTTCACAGAACACAAAGATGTTTCTCAGAAAGCTTCCTTCTCTTTGTTATCGGAGGATATTTCCTTTGGCCCTATTGTCTTCAAGGTGATACGAAATATCTGTTCTCAGAATCCACAGAAATAAAGCTAGGAAAGAGATCCACGAAACACAGACGTAACTGTGTGAGTGGAAGTCACACATCACAGAGCAGTTTCTCAAAAAGCTTCTTTCCAGATTTCATCTGAGGATATTTCCTTTTTCAACATACCCCTCTATGGGCTTCCAAATATCACTTTGCCAATTCCACAAGAACTGTCTTAGCGAAAGGCTTCCTCAGGGGAAAACTGTAACTCTGTGAGATGATTTCACAGAACACAAAGAAGTTCCTCAGAAACTTCTTTCTCTTTGTTATCGGATTATGTTTCCTTTGGCCCTATAGTCTTCAAAGGGATCCGAAATATGTGTTCTCAGATTCCACAGAAAGAAGGCTAGCAAAGAGATCCACGAAATACAGATGTAACTCTGTGAGATGAATTAACAGAACACTAAGCAGTTTCTCAGAAAGCTTCTTTGCAGATTTCATCTGAGGATATTTCCTTTTTCACCATAGCCCTCTATGGGCTTCCAACTATCAGTTTGCCAATTCCACAAGAACTGTCTTAGCGAAAGGCTTCTTGAGGGGAAAGCTGTAACTCTGTGAGATGATTTCACAGAACACAAAGAAGTTTCTCAGAAAGCTTCTTTCTCTTTGTTATCGGAGGATATTTCCTTTGGCCCTATAGTCTTCAAAGGGATCCGAAATATCTGTTCTCAGATTCCACAGAAATAAAGCTAGCAATGAGATCCACGAAATACAGATGTAACTCTGTGAGTGGAAGTCAAACATCACGCAGAAGTTTCTCAGAAATCTTCTTTCCAGATTTCATCTGAGGATATTTCCTTTTTCACCCTAGCCCTCTATGGGCTTCCAAATATCACTTTGCCAATTCCACAAGAACTATCTTAGCGAAAGGCTTCTTGAGGGGAAAGCTGTAACTCTGTGAGATGATTTCACAGAACACAAAGAAGTTTCTCAGAAAGCTTCATTCTGTTTGTTATCGGAGGATATTTCCTTTGGCCCTATAGTCTTCAAAGGGATCCGAAATATCTGTTCTCAGATTCCACAGAAAGAAGGCTAGCAAAGAGATGTAAGAAACGCAGATGTAACCATGTGAGATGAAATAACAGAACACTAAGCAGTTTCTCAGAAAGCTTCTTTCCAGATTTCATCTGAGGATATTTCCTTTTTCACCATAGCCCTCTATGGGCTTCCAAATATCACTTTGCCAATTCCACAAGAACTGTCTTAGCGAAAGGCTTCTTGAAGGGAAAGCTGTAACTCTGTGAGATGATTTCCCAGAACCCAAGGAAGTTTCTCAGAAAGCTTCTTTCTCTTTGATATCGGAGGATATTTCCTTTGGCCCTATAGTCTTCAAAGGGATCCGAAATATCTGTTCTCAGATTCCACAGAAAGAAGGCTAGCAAAGAGATCCAGGAAATACAGATGTAACTCTGTGAGATGAATTAACAGAACACTAAGCAGTTTCTCAGAAAGCTTCTTTCCAGATTTCATCTGAGGATATTTCCTTTTTCACCCTAGCCCTCTATGGGCTTCCAAATATCACTTTGCCAATTCCACAAGAACTCTCTTAGCGAAAGGCTTCCTCAGGGGAAAGCTGTAACTCTGTGAGATGATTTCACAGAACACAAAGAAGTTTCTCGGAAAGTTTCTTTCTCTTTGTTATCGGAGGATATTTCCATTGGCCCTATAGTCTTCAAAGGGAAACGAAATATCTGTTCTCAGATTCCACAGAAAGAAAGCTAGCAAAGAGATCCACGAAATACAGATGTAACTCTGTGAGTGGAAGTCACACATTCCACAGCACTTTCTCAGAAAGCTTCTTTCCAGATTTCATCTGAGGATATTTCCTTTTTCACCAAAGCCCCCTATGGGCTTCCAAATATCACTTTGCCAATTCCACAAGAACTGTCTTAGGGAAAGGCTTCTTGAGGGGAAAGCTGTAACTCTTTGAGATGATTTCACAGAAAACAAAGAAATTTCTCAGAAAGCTTCTTTCACTTTGTTATCGGAGGATATTTCCTTTGGCCCTGTAGTCTTCAAAGGGATCCGAAATATCTGTTCTCAGATTCCACAGAAAGAAGGCTAGCAAAGAGTTCTACGACACACAGATGTAACACTGTGAGATGAATTAACAGAACACTAAGCAGTTTCTCAGAAAGCTTCTTTCCAGATTTCATCTGAGGATATTTCCTTTTTCACCATAGCCCTCTATGGGCTTCCAAATATCACCTTGCCAATTCCACAAGAACTGTCTTAGCGAAAGGCTTCTTGAGGGGAAAGCTGTAACTCTGTGAGATGATTTCACAGAACACAAAGAAGTTTCTCAGAAAGCTTCTTTCTCTTTGTTATGGGAGGATATTTCCTTTGGCCCTAGAGTCTACAAAGGGATCCGAAATATCTGTTCTCAGATTCCACAGAAGGAAGGCTAGCAAAGAGATCTACGAAACACAGATGTAACTCTGTGAGATGAATTAACAGAACACTAAGCAGTTTCTCAGAAAGCTTCTTTCCAGATTTCATCTGAGGATATTTCCTTTTTCACCATAGCCCTCTATGGGCTTCCAAATATCACTTTGCCAACTCCACAAGAACTGTCTTAGCGAAAGGCTTCTTGAGGGGAAACCTGTAACTCTGTGAGATGATTTCACAGAACACAAAGAAGTTTCTCAGAAAGCTTCTTTCTCTTTGTTATCGGAGGATATTTCCTTTGGCCCTATAGTCTTCAAAGGGATCCGAAATATCTGTTCTCAGATTCCACAGAAACAAGGCTAGCAAAGAGATCTATGAAACACAGATGTAACTCTGTGAGATGATTTAACAGAACACTAAGCAGTTTCTCTGAAAGCTTCTTTCCGGATTTCATCTGAGGATATTTCCTTTTTAACCATAGCCCTCTATCGGCTTCCAAATATCACTTTGCCAATTCCACAAGAACTGTCTTAGCGAAAAGCTCTTTGAGGAGAAAGCTGCAACTCTGTGAGATGATTTCACAGAACACAAAGAAGTTTCTCAGAAAGCTTCTTTCTCTTTGTTATCGGAGGATATTTCCTTTGGCCCTATAGTCTACAAAGGGATCCGAAATATCTGTTCTCATATTCCACAGAAATAAGGCTAGCAAAGTGATCCACGAAATACAGATGTAACTCTGTGAGTGGAAGTCACATATCACAGAGAAGTTTCTCAGAAGTCTTCTTTCCAGATTTCATCTGAGGATATTTCCTTTTTCACCCTAGCCCTCTATGGGCTTCCAAATATCACTTTGAAAATTCCACCAGAACTGTCTTAGCGAAAGGCTTCTTGAGGGGAAAGCTGTAACTCTGTGAGATGATTTCACAGAACACAAAGAGGTTTCTCAGAAAGCTTCTTTCTCTATGTTATCGGAGGATATTTCCTTTGGCCCTATAGTCTTCAAAGAGATCCGAAATATCTGTTCTCAGATTCCACAGAAATAAGGCTAGCAAAGAGATCCACTAAATACAGATGTAACTCTGTGAGATAAATTAAAAGAACACTAAGCAGTTTCTCAGAAAGCTTCTTTCCAGATTTCATCTGAGGATATTTCCTTTTTCACCATACCCCTCTATGGGCTTCCAAATATCACTTTGCCAATTCCACAAGAACTGTCTTAGCGAAAGGCTTCTTGAGGGGAAAACTGTAACTCTGTGAGATGATTTCACAGAACACAAAGAAGTTTATCAGAAAGCTTCTTTCTCTTTGTTATCGGAGGATATTTCCTTTGGCCCTATAGTCTTTAAAGGGATCCGAAATATCTGTTCACAGATTCCCCAGAAATAAGGCTAGCAAAGAGATCCACGAAATACGGATGTAACTCTGTGTGTGGAAGTCACACATCACAGAGCAGTTTCTCAGAAAGCTTCTTTCCAGATTTCATCTGAGGATATTTCCTTTTTCACCATAGCCCTCTATGGGCTTCCATATATCATTTTGCCAATTCCACAAGAACTGTCTTACGAAAGGCTTCTTGAGGGGAAAGCTGTATCTCTGTGAGATGATTTCACAGAACACAAAGAAGTTTGTCAGAAAGCTTCTTTCTCTTTGTTATCGGAGGATATTTCCTTTGGCCCTATAGTCTTCAAGGGGATGCGAAATATCTGTTCTCAGATTCCACAGAAAGAAGGCTAGCAAAGAGATCCACGAAATACAGATGTAACTCTGTGAGATGAATTAACAGAACACTAAGCAGTTTCTCAGAAAGGTTCTTTCCAGATTTCATCTGCGGATATTTCCTTTTTCACCATGGCCCTCTATGGGCTTCCAAATATCACTTTGCCAATTCCACAAGAACTGTCTTAGCGAAAGGTTTCTTAAGGGGAAAGCTGTAACTCTGTGAGATGATATCACAGAACACAAAGAAGTTTCTCAGAAAGCTTCTTTCTCTTTGTTATCTGAGGATATTTCCTTTGGCCCTATAGTCTTCAAAGGGATCCGAAATATCTGTTCTCAGATTCCACAGAAATAAGGCTAGCAAAGAGATCTACGAAACACAGATGTAACTCTGTGAATGCAAGTCACACATCACAGAGCAGTTTCTCAGAAATCTTCTTTCCAGATTTCATCTGAGGATATTTCCTTTTTCACCATAGCCGTCTAAGGGCTTCCAAATATCACTTTGCCTATTACACAAGAACTGTCTTAGCGAAAGGCTTCTTGAGGGGAAATCTGTAACTCTGTGAGATGATTTCACAGAACACAAAGAAGTTTCTCAGAAAGCTTCTTTCTCTTTGTTATCAGAGGATATTTCCTTTGGCCCTATAGTCTTCAAAGGTATCCGAAATATCTGTTCTCAGATTCCACAGAAAGAAGGCTAGCAAAGTGATCCAGGAAATACAGATGTAACTCTGTGAGTGGAAGTCACACATCACAGAGCAGTTTCTCAGAAAGCTTCTTTCCAGATTTCATCTGAGGATATTTCCTTTTTCACCATAGCCCTCTATGGGCTTCCAAATATCACTTTGCCAATTCCACAAGAACTGTCTTAGCCAAAGGCTTCTTGAGGTGAAAGCTGTAACTCTGTGAGATGATTTCACAGAACACAAAGAAGTTTCTCAGAAAGCTTCTTTCTCTTTGTTATCGGATGATATTTCCTTTGGCCTATAGTCTTCAAAGGGATCCGAAATATCTGTTCTCAGATTCCACAGAAAGAACGCTAGCAAAGAAATCTACGAAACACAGATGTAAATCAGTGAGATGAATTCACAGAACACTAAGCAGTTTCTCAGAAAGCTTCTTTCCAGATTTCATCTGAGGATATTTCCTTTTTCACCCTAGCCCTCTATGGGCTTCCAAATATCACTTTGCCAATTCCACAAGAACTGTCTTAGCGAAAGGCTTCTTGAGGGGAAAGCTGTAGCTCTGTGAGATGATTTCACAGAACACAAAGAAGTTTCTCAGAAAGCTTCTTTCTCTTTGTTATCAGAGGATATTTCCTTTGGCCCTATAGTCTTCAAAGCGATCCGAAATATCTGTTCTCAGATTCCACAGAAATAAGGCGAGCAATGAGATCCACGAAATACAGACGTAACTCTGTGAGTGGAAGTCAAACATCACGCAGAAGTTTCTCAGAAATCTTCTTTCTCTTTGTTATCGGAGGATATTTCCTTTGGCCCTATAGTCTTCAAAGGGATCCGAAATATCTGGTCTCAGAATCCACAGAAATAAGGCCAGGAAAGAGATCCACGAAATACAGATGTAACTCTGTGAGTGGAAGTCACACATCACAGAGCAGTTTCTCAGAAAGCTTCTTTCCAGATTTCATCTGAGGATATTTCCTTTTTCACCATAGCCCTCTATGGGCTTACAAATATCACTTTCCCAATTCCACAAGAACTGTCTTAGCGAAACGCTTGTTGAGGGGAAAGCTGTAACTCTGTGTGATGATTTCACAGAACACAAAGATGTTTCTCAGAAAGCTTCCTTCTCTTTGTTATCGGAGGATATTTCCTTTGGCCCTATTGTCTTCAAGGTGATACGAAATATCTGTTCTCAGAATCCACAGAAATAAAGCTAGGAAAGAGATCCACGAAACACAGACGTAACTGTGTGAGTGGAAGTCACACATCACAGAGCAGTTTCTCAAAAAGCTTCTTTCCAGATTTCATCTGAGGATATTTCCTTTTTCAACATACCCCTCTATGGGCTTCCAAATATCACTTTGCCAATTCCACAAGAACTGTCTTAGCGAAAGGCTTCCTCAGGGGAAAACTGTAACTCTGTGAGATGATTTCACAGAACACAAAGAAGTTCCTCAGAAACTTCTTTCTCTTTGTTATCGGATTATGTTTCCTTTGGCCCTATAGTCTTCAAAGGGATCCGAAATATGTGTTCTCAGATTCCACAGAAAGAAGGCTAGCAAAGAGATCCACGAAATACAGATGTAACTCTGTGAGATGAATTAACAGAACACTAAGCAGTTTCTCAGAAAGCTTCTTTGCAGATTTCATCTGAGGATATTTCCTTTTTCACCATAGCCCTCTATGGGCTTCCAACTATCAGTTTGCCAATTCCACAAGAACTGTCTTAGCGAAAGGCTTCTTGAGGGGAAAGCTGTAACTCTGTGAGATGATTTCACAGAACACAAAGAAGTTTCTCAGAAAGCTTCTTTCTCTTTGTTATCGGAGGATATTTCCTTTGGCCCTATAGTCTTCAAAGGGATCCGAAATATCTGTTCTCAGATTCCACAGAAATAAAGCTAGCAATGAGATCCACGAAATACAGATGTAACTCTGTGAGTGGAAGTCAAACATCACGCAGAAGTTTCTCAGAAATCTTCTTTCCAGATTTCATCTGAGGATATTTCCTTTTTCACCCTAGCCCTCTATGGGCTTCCAAATATCACTTTGCCAATTCCACAAGAACTATCTTAGCGAAAGGCTTCTTGAGGGGAAAGCTGTAACTCTGTGAGATGATTTCACAGAACACAAAGAAGTTTCTCAGAAAGCTTCATTCTGTTTGTTATCGGAGGATATTTCCTTTGGCCCTATAGTCTTCAAAGGGATCCGAAATATCTGTTCTCAGATTCCACAGAAAGAAGGCTAGCAAAGAGATGTAAGAAACGCAGATGTAACCATGTGAGATGAAATAACAGAACACTAAGCAGTTTCTCAGAAAGCTTCTTTCCAGATTTCATCTGAGGATATTTCCTTTTTCACCATAGCCCTCTATGGGCTTCCAAATATCACTTTGCCAATTCCACAAGAACTGTCTTAGCGAAAGGCTTCTTGAAGGGAAAGCTGTAACTCTGTGAGATGATTTCCCAGAACCCAAGGAAGTTTCTCAGAAAGCTTCTTTCTCTTTGATATCGGAGGATATTTCCTTTGGCCCTATAGTCTTCAAAGGGATCCGAAATATCTGTTCTCAGATTCCACAGAAAGAAGGCTAGCAAAGAGATCCAGGAAATACAGATGTAACTCTGTGAGATGAATTAACAGAACACTAAGCAGTTTCTCAGAAAGCTTCTTTCCAGATTTCATCTGAGGATATTTCCTTTTTCACCCTAGCCCTCTATGGGCTTCCAAATATCACTTTGCCAATTCCACAAGAACTCTCTTAGCGAAAGGCTTCCTCAGGGGAAAGCTGTAACTCTGTGAGATGATTTCACAGAACACAAAGAAGTTTCTCGGAAAGTTTCTTTCTCTTTGTTATCGGAGGATATTTCCATTGGCCCTATAGTCTTCAAAGGGAAACGAAATATCTGTTCTCAGATTCCACAGAAAGAAAGCTAGCAAAGAGATCCACGAAATACAGATGTAACTATGTGAGTGGAAGTCACACATTCCACAGCACTTTCTCAGAAAGCTTCTTTCCAGATTTCATCTGAGGATATTTCCTTTTTCACCAAAGCCCCCTATGGGCTTCCAAATATCACTTTGCCAATTCCACAAGAACTGTCTTAGGGAAAGTCTTCTTGAGGGGAAAGCTGTAACTCTTTGAGATGATTTCACAGAAAACAAAGAAATTTCTCAGAAAGCTTCTCTCACTTTGTTATCGGAGGATATTTCCTTTGGCCCTATAGTCTTCAAAGGGATCCGAAATATCTGTTCTCAGATTGCACAGAAGGAAGGCGAGCAAAGAGATCCAGGAAATACAGATGTAATACTGTGAGATGAATTAACAGAACACTAAGCAGTTTCTCAGAATGCTTCTTTCCAGATTTCATCTGAGGATATTTCCTTTTTCACCATAGCCCTCTATAGGCTTACAAATATCACTTTACCAATTCCACAAGAACTGTCTTAGCGAAAGTTTTCTTCAGGGGAAAGCTTTAACTCTGTGAGATGATTTCACAGAACACAAAGAAGTTTCTCATAAAGCTTCTTTCACTTTGTTATCGGAGGATATTTCCTTTGGCCCTATAGTCTTCAAAGGGATCCGAAATATCTGTTCTCAGATATCACAGAAAGAAGGCTAGCAAAGAGATCTACGAAACACACATGAAACTCTGTGAGATGAATTAACAAAACACTAAGCAGTTTCTCAGAAAGCTTCTTTCCAGATTTCATCTGAGGATATTTCCTTTTCACCATAGCCCTCCATGGGCTTCGAAATATCACTTTGCCAATTCCACAAGAACTGTCTTAGTGAAAGGCTTCTTGAGGGGAAAGCTGTAACTCTGTGAGATGAGTTCACAGAACACAAAGAAGTTTCTCAGAAAACTTCTTTCGGTTTGTTATCGGAGGATATTTCCTTTGGCCCTAGAGTCTTCAAAGGGATCCGAAATATCTGTTCTCAGATTCCACAGAAATAAGGCTAGCAAAGAGATCCACGAAATACAGATGTAACTCTGTGAGTGGAAGTCACACATCACAGAGCAGTTTCTCAGAAAGCTTCTTTCCAGATTTCATCTGAGGATATTTCCTTTTTCACCATAGCCCTCTATCGGCTTCCAAATATCACTTTGCCAATTCCACCAGAACTGTCTTAGAGAAAGGCTTCTCGAGGGGAAAGCTGTAAATCGGTGAGATGGTTTCACAGAACACAGAGAAGTTTCTCAGAAAGCTTCTTTCTCTTTGTTATCGGGGGAAATTTCCTTTGGCCCTGTAGTCTTCAAAGGGATCCGAAATATCTGTTCTCAGATTCCACAGAAATAAGGCAAGCAAAGAGATTCACGAAATACTGATGTAACTCTGTGAGTTTAAGTCACACATCACAGAGAAGTTTCTCAGAAATCTTCTTTCCAGATTTCATCTGTGGATATTTTCTTTTTCACCCTAGCCCTCTATGGGCTTCCAAATATCACTTTGCCAAATCCACAAGAACTGTCTTAGCGAAAGGCTTCTTGCGGGGAAAGCTGTAACTCTGTGAGATGATTTCACAGAACACAAAGAAGTTTCTCAGAAAGCTTCTTTCTCTTTGTTATCGGAGGAGATTTCCTTTGGCCCTATAGTCTTCCAAGGGATCCGAAATATCTGTTCTCAGATTCCACAGAAATAAGGCTAGCAAAGAGATCTACGAAACACAGATGTAACTCTCTGAGATGAATAAACAGAACACTAAGCAGTTTCTCAGAAAGCTTCTTTCCAGATTTCATCTGAGGATATTTCCTTTTTCACCTTAGCCCCCTATTGGCTTCCAAATATCACTTTGTCAATTCCACAAGAAATGTCTTAGCGAAAGGCTTCTTCAGGGGAAAGCTGTAACTCTGTGAGATGATTTCACAGAACACAAAGAAGTTTCTCAGAAAGCTTCTTTCTCTTTGTTATCGGAGGATATTTCCTTTGGCCCTATAGTCTTCAAAGGGATCCGAAATAGCTGTTCTAGGATTCCACAGAAAGAAGGCTAGCAAAGAGATCTACGAAACACAGATGTAACTCGGTGGGATGAATTAACAGAACACTAAGCAGTTTCTCAGAAAGCTTCTTTGCAGATTTCATCTGAGGATATTTCCTTTTTCACCATAGCCCTCTATGGGCTTCCAACTATCAGTTTGCCAATTCCACAGGAACTGTCGTAGCGAAAGGCTTCTTGAGGGGAAAACTGTAACTCTGTGAGATGATTTCACAGAACACAAAGAAGTTTCTCAGAAAGCTTCTTTCTCTTTGTTATCAGAGGATATTTCCTTTGGCCCTATAGTCTTCAAAGAGATCCGAAATATCTGTTCTCAGATTCCACAGAAATAAAGCTAGCAATGAGATCCACGAAATACAGATGTAACTCTGTGAGTGGAAGTCAAACATCACGCAGAAGTTTCTCAGAAATCTTCTTTCCAGATTTCATCTGAGGATATTTCCTTTTTCACCCTAGCCCTCTATGGGCTTCCAAATATCACTTTGCCAATTCCACAAGAACTATCTTAGCGAAAGGCTTCTTGAGGGGAGGCTGTAACTCTGTGAGATGATTTCACAGAACACAAAGAAGTTTCTCAGAAAGCTTCTTTCTCTTTGTTATCGGAGGATATTTCCTTTGGCCCTATAGTCTTCAAAGGGATCCGAAATATCTGTTCTCAGATTCCACAGAAAGAAGGCTTGCAAAGAGATGTAAGAAAAGCAGATGTAACCATGTGAGATGAAATAACAGAACACTAAGCAGTTTCTCAGAAAGCTTCTTTCCAGATTTCATCTGAGGATATTTCCTTTTTCACCATAGCCCTCTATGGGCTTCCAAGTATCACTTTGCCAATTCCACAAGAACTGTCTTAGCGAAAGGCTTCTTGAAGGGAAAGCTGTAACTCTGTGAGATGATTTCCCAGAACCCAAAGAGGTTTCTCAGAAAGCTTCTTTCTCTTTGTTATCGGAGGATATTTCCTTTGGCCCTATAGTCTTCAAAGGGATCCGAAATATCTGTTCTCAGATTCCACAGAAAGAAGGCTAGCAAAGAGATCCAGGAAATACAGATGTAACTCTGTGAGATGAATTAACAGAACACTAAGCAGTTTCTCAGAAAGCTTCCTTCCAGATTTCATCTGAGGATATTTCCTTTTTCACCATAGCCCTCTATGGGCTTCCAAATATCACTTTGCCAAATCCACAAGAACTGTCTTAGCGAAAGGCTTCTTGAGGGGAAAGCTGTAACTCTGTGAGATGATTTCACAGAACACAAAGAAGTTTCTCAGAAAGCTTCTTTCTCTTTGTTATCGGAGGATATTTCCCTTGGCCCTATACTCTTCAAAGGGATCCGAAATATCTGTTCTCAGATTCCACAGAAATAAGGCTAGCAAAGTGATCCACGAAATACAGGTGTAACTCTGTGAGTGGAAGTCAAACATCACACAGAAGTTTCTCAGAAATCTTCTTTCCAGATTTCATCTGAGGTTATTTCCTTTTTCACCATAGCCCTCTCTGGGCTTCCAAATATCACTTTGTGAATTCCACAAGAACTGTCTTAGCGAAAGGCTTCATGATGGGAAAGCTGTAACTCTGTGAGATGATTTCACAGAACACAAAGAAGTTTCTCAGAAAGCTTCTTTCTCTTTGTTATCGGAGGATATTTCCTTTGGCCTATAGTCTTCAAAGGGATACGAAATATCTGTTCTCAGTTTCCTCAGAAAGAAGGCTAGCAAAGAGATCCACGAAATAGAGATGTAACTCTGTGAGTGGAAGTCACACATCACAGAGCAGTTTCTCAGAAAGCTTCTTTCCAGATTTCATCTGAGGATATTTCCTTTTTCACCATAGCCCCCTATGGGCTTCCAAATATCACTTTGCCAATTCCACAAGAACTGTCTTAGGGAAAGGCTTCTTGAGGGGAAAGCTGTAACTCTTTGAGATGATTTCACAGAACACAAAGAAATTTCTCAGAAAGCTTCTTTCACTTTGTTATCGGAGGATATTTCCTTTGGCCCTATAGTCTTCAAAGGGATCCGAAATATCTGTTCTCAGATTCCACAGAAGGAAGGCTAGCAAAGAGATCCAGGAAATACAGATGTAACACTGTGAGATGAATTAACAGAACACTAAGCAGTTTCTCAGAATGCTTCTTTCCAGATTTCATCTGAGGATATTTCCTTTTTCACCATAGCCCTCTATAGGCTTACAAATATCACTTTGCCAATTCCTCAAGAACTGTCTTAGCGAAAGTTTTCTTCAGGGGAAAGCTGTAACTCTGTGAGATGATTTCACAGAACACAAAGAAGTTTCTTATAAAGCTTCTTTCACTTTGTTATCGGAGGATATTTCCTTTGGCCCTATAGTCTTCAAAGGGATCCGAAATATCTGTTCTCAGATATCACAGAAAGAAGGCTAGCAAAGAGATCTACGAAACACACATGAAACTCTGTGAGATGAATTAACAAAACACTAAGCAGTTTCTCAGAAAGCTTCTTTCCAGATTTCATCTGAGGATATTTTCTTTTTCACCATAGCCCTCTATGGGCTTCCAAATATCACTTTGCCAATTCCACCAGAACTGTCTTAGAGAAAGGCTTCTCGAGGGGAAAGCTGTAAATCGGTGAGATGGTTTCACAGAACACAGAGAAGTTTCTGAGAAAGCTTCTTTCTCTTTGTTATCGGAGGAAATTTCCTTTGGCCCTGTAGTCTTCAAAGGGATCCGAAATATCTGTTCTCAGATTCCACAGAAATAAGGCTAGCAAAGAGATCCACGAAATACTGATGTAACTCTGTGAGTTTAAGTCACACATCACAGAGAAGTTTCTCAGAAATCTTCTTTCCAGATTTCATCTGTGGATATTTCCTTTTTCACCCTAGCCCTCTATGGGCTTCCAAATATAACTTTGCCAATTCCACAAGAACTGTCTTAGCGAAAGGCTTCTTGAGGGGAAAGCTGTAACTCTGTGAGATGATTTCACAGAACACAAAGAAGTTTCTCAGAAAGCTTCTTTCTCTTTGTTATCGGAGGATATTTCCTTTGGCCCTATAGTCTTCAAAGGGATCCGAAATATCTGTTCTCAGATTCCACAGAAAGAAGGCTAGCAAAGAGATCCACGAAATACAGATGTAACTCTCTGAGATGAATTAACAGAACACTAAGCAGTTTCTCAGAAAGCTTCTTTCCAGATTTCATCTGTGGATATTTCCTTTTTCACCATAGCCCTCTATGGGCTTCCAAATATCACTTTGTCAATTCCACAAGAACTGTCTTAGCGAAAGTTTTCTTCAGGGGAAAGCTGTAATTCTGTGAGATGATTTCACAGAACACAAAGAAGTTTCTCAGAAAGCTTCTTTCACTTTGTTATCGGAGGATATTTCCTTTGGCCCTACAGTCTTGAAAGGGATCCGAAATATCTGTTCTCAGATATCACAGAAATAAGGCAAGCAAAGAGATCCACTAAATACAGATGTAACTCTGTGAGTGGAAGTCACACATCACAGAGCAGTTTCTCAGAAAGCTTCTTTCCAGATTTCATCTGAGGATATTTCCTTTTTCACCATAGCCCCCTATGGGCTTCCAGATATCACTTTTCCAATTCCACAAGAACTGTCTTAGCGAAAGTTTTCTTCAGGGGAAAGCTGTAGCTCTTTGAGATGATTTCACAGAACACAAAGAAGTTTCTCAGAAAGCTTCTTTCTCTTTGTTATCGGAGGATATTTCCTTTAGCCCTATAGTCTTCAAAGGGATCCGAAATATCTGTTCTCAGATTCCACAGAAATAAGGCTAGCAAAGAGATCTACGAAACACAGATGTAACTCTGTGAGATGAATTAACGGAGCGCTAAGCAGTTTCTCAGAAAGCTTCCTTCCAGATTTCATCTGAGGATATTTCCTTTTTCACCATAGCCCTCTATGGGCTTCCAAATATCTCCTTGGCAATTCCACAAGAACTGTCTTAGCGAAAGGTTTCTTGAGGGGCAAGCTGTAACTCTGTGAGATGATTTCACAGAACACAAAGAAGTTTCTCAGAAAGCTTCTTTCTCTTTGTTATCAGAGGATATTTCCCTTGGCCCTATAGTCTTCAAAGGGATCCGAAATATCTGTTCTCAGATTCCACAGAAATAAGGCTAGCAAAGTGATCCACGAAATACAGGTGTAACTCTGTGAGTGGAAGTCAAAACTCACACAGAAGTTTCTCAGAAATCTTCTTTCCAGATTTCATCTGAGGATATTTCCTTTTTCACCATAGCCCTCTATGGGCTTCCAAATATCACTTTGTCAATTCCACAAGAACTGTCTTAGCGAAAGGCTTCTTGAGGGGAAAGCTGTAACTCTGTGAGATGATTTCACAGAACACAAAGAAGTTTCTCAGAAAGCTTCTTTCTCTTTGTTATCGGAGGATATTTCCTTTGGCCCTATAGTCTTCAAAGGGATACGAAATATCTGATCTCAGTTTCCTCAGAAAGAAGGCTAGCAAAGAGATCCACGAAATACAGATGTAATTCTGTGAGAGGAATTAACAGAACACTAAGCAGTTTCTCGGAAAGCTTCTTTCCAGATTTCATCTGAGGATATTTCCTTTTTCACCATACCCCTCTATGGGCTTCCAAATATCACTTTGCCAATTCCACAAGAACTCTCTTAGCGAAAGGCTTCCTCAGGGGAAAGATATAACACTGTGAGATGATTTCACAGAACACAAAGAAGTTTCTCAGAAAGCTTCTTTCTCTTTGTTATCGAAGGATATTTCCATTGGCCCTATAGTCTTCAAAGGGATACGAAATATCTGTTCTCAGATTCCACAGAAAGAAGGCTAGCAAAGAGATCCACGAAATACAGATGTAACTCTGTGAGTGGAAGTCACATATCACAGAGCAGTTTCTCAGAAAGCTTCTTTCCAGATTTCATCTGAGGATATTTCCTTTTTCACCATAGCCCTCTATGGGCTTCCAAATATCACTTTGCCAATTCCACAAGAAATGTCTTAGCGAAAGTTTTCTTCAGGGGAAAGCTGTAACTCTGTGAGATGATTTCACAGAACACAAAGAAGTTTCTCAGAAAGCTTCTTTCACTTTGTTATCGGAGGATATTTCCTTTGGCCCTATAGTCTTCAAAGGGATCCGAAATATCTGTTCTCAGATATCACAGAAAAAAGGCTAGCAAAGAGATCTACGAAACACACATGTAACTCTGTGAGATGAATTAACAGAACACTAAGCAGTTTCTCAGAAAGCTTCTTTCCAGATTTCATCTGAGGATATTTCCTTTTTCACCAAGGCCTCCATGGGCTTCGAAATATCACTTTGCCAATTCCACAAGAACTGTCTTAGTGAAAGGCTTCTTGAGGGGAAAGCTGTAACTCTGTGAGATGATTTCACAGAACACAAAGAAGTTTCTCAGAAAGCTTCTTTCTGTTTGTTATCGGAGGATATTTCCTTTGGCCCTATAGTCTTCAAAGGGATCCGAAATATCTGTTCTCAGATTCCACAGAAATAAGGCTAGCAAAGAGATCCACGAAATACAGATGTAACTAAGTGAGTGGAAGTCACACATCACAGAGCAGTTTCTCAGAAAGCTTCTTTCCAGATTTCATCTAAGGATATTTCCTTTTTCACCCTAGCCCCCTATGGGCTTCCAGATATCACTTTTCCAATTCCACAAGAACTGTCTTAGCGAAAGTTTTCTTCAGGGGAAAGCTGTAGCTCTGTGAGATGATTTCACAGAACACAAAGAAGTTTCTCAGAAAGCTTCTTTCTCTTTGTTATCGGAGGATATTTCCTTTAGCCCTATAGTCTTCAAAGGGATCCGAAATATCTCATCTCAGATTCCACAGAAATAAGGCTAGCAAAGAGATCTACGAAACACAGATGTAACTCTGTGAGATGAATTAACGGAGCACTAAGCAGTTTCTCAGAAAGCTTCCTTCCAGATTTCATCTGAGGATATTTCCTTTTTCACCATAGCCCTCTATGGGCTTCCAAATATCACTTTGCCAATTCCACCAGAACTGTCTTAGCGAAAGTTTTCTTCAGGGGAAAGCTGTAACTCTGTGAAATGATTTCACAGAACACAAAGAAGTTTCTCAGAAAGATTCTTTCTCTTTGTTATCGGAGGATATTTCCTTTGGCCCTATAGTCTTCAATGGGATCCGAAATATCAGTTCTCAGATTCCACAGAAAGAAGGCTAGCAAAGAGAACTACGAAACACAGATGTAACTCTGTGAGATGAATTAACAGAACACTAAGCAATTTCTCAGAAAGCTTCTTTCCAGATTTCATCTGAGGATATTTCCTTTTTCACCATAGCCCTCTATGGGCTTCCAAATATCACTTTGCCAATTCCACAAGAACTGTCTTAGCGAAAGGCTTCTTGAGGGGAAAGCTGTAACTCTGTGAGATGATTTCACAGAACACAAAGAAGTTTCTCAAAAAGCTTCTTTCTCTCTGTTATCGGAGGATATTTCCTTTGGCCCTATAGTCTTCAAAGGGATCCGAAATATCTGTTCTCAGATTTCACAGAAATAAGGCTAGCAAAGAGATCCACGAAATACAGATGTAACTCTGTTAGTGGAAGTCACACATCACAGAGAAGTTTCTCAGAAATCTTCTTTCCAGATTTCATCTGAGGATATTTGCTTTTTCACCCTAGCCCTCTATGGGCTTCCAAATATCACTTTGCCAATTCCACAAGAACTGTCTTATCGGAAGGCTTCTTGAGGGGAAAGCTGTAACTCTGTGAGATAATTTCACAGAACACAAAGAAGTTTCTCAGAAAGCTTCTTTCTCTTTGTTATCAGAGGATATTTCCTTTTGCCCTATAGTCTTCAAAGGGATCCGAAATATCTGTTCTCAGATTCCACAGAAAGAAGGCTAGCAAAGAGATCCACGAAATATAGATGTAACTCTGTGAGTGGAAGTCACACATCACAGAGCAGTTTCTCAGAAAGCTTCTTTCCAGATTTCATCAGAGGATATTTCCTTTTTCACCATATCCCTTATGGGCTTCCAAATATCACTTTGTAAATTCCACAAGAACTGTCTTAGCGAAAGGCTTCTTGAGGGGAAACCTCTAACTCTGTGAGATGATTTCACAGAACACAAAGAAGTTTCTCAGAAAGCTTCTTTCTCTTTGTTATCGGAGGATATTTCCTTTGGCCCTATAGTCTTCAAAGGGATCCGAAATATCTGTTCTCAGATTGCATAGAAAGAAGGATAGCAAAGAGATCTACGAAACACAGATGTAACTCTGTGAGATGAATTAACAGAACAGTAAGCAGTTTCTCAGAAAGCTTCTTTCCAGATTTCATCTGAGGATATTTCCTATTTCACCATAGCCCTCTATGGGCTTCCAAATATCACCTTGGCAATTCCACAAGAACTGTCTTAGCGAAAGGCTTATTGAGGAGAAAGCTGTAACTCTGTGAGATGATTTCACAGAACACAAAGAAGATTCTCAGAAAGCTTCTTTCTCTTTGTTATCAGAGGATATTTCCCTTGGCCCTATAGTCTTCAAAGGGATCCGAAATATCTGTTCTCAGATTCCACAGAAATAAGGCTAGCAAAGAGATCCACGAAATACAGGTGTAACTCTGTGAGTGGAAGTCAAACCTCACACAGAAGTTTCTCAGAAATCTTCTTTCCAGATTTCATCTGAGGATATTTCCTTTTTCACCATAGCCCTCTATGGGCTTCCAAATATCACTTTGTCAATTCCACAAGAACTGTCTTAGCGAAAGGCTTCTTGAGGGGAAAGCTGTAACTCTGTGAGATGATTTCACAGAACACAAAGAAGTTTCTCAGAAAGCTTCTTTCTCTTTGTTATCGAAGGATATTTCCTTTGGCCCTATAGTCTTCAAAGGGATACGAAATATCTGTTCTCAGTTTCCTCAGAAAGAAGGCTAGCAAAGAGATCCACGAAATACAGATGTAATTCTGTGAGAGGAATTAACAGAACACTAAGCAGTTTCTCAGAAAGCTTCTTTCCAGATTTCATCTGAGGATATTTCCTTTTTCACCATACCCCTCTATGGGCTTCCAAATATCACTTTGCCAATTCCACAAGAACTCTCTTAGCGAAAGGCTTCCTCAGTGGAAAGTTATAACACTGTGAGATGATTTCACAGAACACAAAGAAGTTTCTCAGAAAGCTTCTTTCTCTTTGTTATCGGAGGATATTTCCATTGGCCCTATAGTCTTCAAAGGGATACGAAATATCTGTTCTCAGATTCCACAGAAAGAAGGCTAGCAAAGAGATCCACGAAATACAGATGTAACTCTGTGAGTGGAAGTCACATATCACAGAGCAGTTTCTCAGAAAGCTTCTTTCCAGATTTCATCTGAGGATATTTCCTTTTTCACCGTAGCCCTCTATGGGCTTCCAAATATCACTTTGCCAATTCCACAGGAACTGTCTTAGGGAAAGGCTTCTTGAGGGGAAAGCTGTAACTCTTTGAGATGATTTCACAGAACACAAAGAAATTTCTCCGAAAGCTTCTTTCTCTTTGTTATCGGAGGATATTTCCTTTGGCCCTATAGTCTTCAAAGGGATCCGAAATATCTGTTCTCAAATTCCACAGAAGGAAGGCTAGCAAAGACATCCAGGAAATACAGATGTAACACTGTGAGATGAATTAACAGAACACTAAGCAGTTTCTCAGAAAGCTTCTTTCCAGATTTCATCTGAGGATATTTCCTTTTTCACCATAGCCCTCTATGGGCTTCCAAATATCACTTTGCCCATTCCACAAGAACTGTCTTAGCGAAAGTTTTCTTCAGGGGAAAGCTGTAACTCTGTGAGATGATTTCACAGAACACAAAGAAGTTTCTCAGAAAGCTTCTTTCACTTTTTTATCGGAGGATATTTCCTTTGGCCCTATAGTCTTCAAAGGGACCCGAAATATCTGTTCTCAGATATCACAGAAAAAAGGCTAGCAAAGAGATCTACGAAACACACATGTAACTCTGTGAGATGAATTAACAGAGCACTAAGCAGTTTCTCAGAAAGCTTCTTTCCAGATTTCATCTGAGGATATTTCCTTTTTCACCATAGCCCTCCATGGGCTTCGAAATATCACTTTGCCAATTCCACAAGAACTGTCTTAGCGAAAGGCTTCTTGAAGGGAAAGCTGTAACTCTGTGAGATGATTTCCCAGAACACTAAGAAGTTTCTCAGAAAGCTTCTTTCTGTTTGTTATCGGAGGATATTTCCTTTGGCCCTATAGTCTTCAAAGGGATCCGAAATATCTGTTCTCAGATTCCACAGAAATAAGGCTAGCAAAGAGATCCACGAAATACAGATGTAACTCTGTGAGTGGAAGTCACACATCACAGAGCAGTTTCTCAGAAAGCTTCTTTCCAGATTTCATCTGAGGATATTTCCTTTTTCAAAATAGCCCCCTATGGGCTTCCAGACATCACTTTTCCAATTCCACAAGGACTGTCTTAGCGAAAGTTTTATTCAGGTGAAAGCTGTAGCTCTCTGAGATGATTTCACAGAACACAAAGAAGTTTCTCAGAAAGCTTCTTTCTCTTTGTTATTGGAGGATATTTCCTTTAGCCCTATAGTCTTCAAAGGGATCCGAAATATCTGTTCTCAGATTCCACAGAAATAAGGCTAGCAAAGAGATCTACGAAACACAGATGTAACTCTGTGAGATGAATTAACGGAGCGCTAAGCAGTTTCTCAGAAAGCTTCCTTCCAGATTTCATCCGAGGATATTTCCTTTTTCACCATAGCCCTCTATGGGCTTCCAAATATCACTTTGCCAATTCCACAAGAACTGTCTTAGCGAAAGTTTTCTTCAGGGGAAAGCTGTACCTCTGTGAAATGATTTCACAGAACACAGAGAAGTTTCTCAGAAAGATTCTTTCTCTTTGTTATCGGAGGATATTACCTTTGGCCCTATAGTCTTCAAAGGGATCCGAAATATCAGTTCTCAGATTCCACAGAAAGAAGGCTAGCAAAGAGAACTACGAAACACAGATGTAACTCTGTGAGATGAATTAACAGAACACTAAGCAGTTTCTCAGAAAGCTTCTTTCCAGATTTCATCTGAGGATATTTCCTTTTTCACCATAGCCCTCTATGGGCTTCCAAATATCACTTTGCCAATTCCACAAGAACTGTCTTAGCGAAAGGCTTCTTGAGGGGGAAGCTGTAACTCTGTGAGATGATTTCACAGAACACAAAGAAGTTTCTCAGAAAGCTTCTTTCTCTCTGTTATCGGAGGATATTTCCTTTGGCCCTATAGTCTTCAAAGGGATCCGAAATATCTGTTCTCAGATTCCACAGAAATAAGGCTAGCAAAGAGATCCACGAAATACTGATGTAACTCTGTGAGTTTAAGTCACACATCACAGAGAAGTTTCTCAGAAATCTTCTTTCCAGATTTCATCTGAGGATATTTGCTTTTTCACCCTAGCCCTCTATGGGCTTCCAAATATCACTTTGCCAATTCCACAAGAACTGTCTTAGCGAAAGGCTTCTTGAGGGGAAAGCTGTAACTCTGTGAGATAATTTCACAGAACACAAAGAAGTTTCTCAGAAAGCTTCTTTCTCTTTGTTATCAGAGGATATTTCCTTTGGCCCTATAGTCTTCAAAGGGATCCGAAATATCTGTTCTCAGATTCCACAGAAAGAAGGCTAGCAAAGAAATCCATGAAATACAGATGTAACTCTGTGAGATGAATTAAGAGAACACTAAGCAGTTTCTCAGAAAGCTTCTTTCCAGATTTCATCTGAGGATATTTCCTTTTTCACCATAGCCCTCTATGGGCTTCCAAATATCACTTTGCCAATTCCACAAGAACTGTCTTAGCGAAAGGCTTCTTGAGGGGAAAGCTGTAACTCTGTGAGATGATTTCACAGAACACAAAGTAGTTTCTCAGAAAGCTTCTTTCTCTTTGTTATCGGAGGATATTTCCTTTGGCCCTATAGTCTTCAAAGGGATCCGAAATATCTGTTCTCAGATTCCACAGAAATAAGGCTAGCAAAGAGATCCACGAAATACAGATGTAACTCTGTGAGTGGAAGTCACACATCACAGAGCAGTTTCTCAGAAAGCTTCTTTCCAGATTTCATCAGAGGATATTTCCTTTTTCACCATATCCCTTATGGGCTTCCAAATATCACTTCGCAAATTCCACAAGAACTGTCTTAGCGAAAGGCTTCTTGAGGGGAAACCTCTAACTCTGTGAGATGATTTCACAGAACACAAAGAAGTTTCTCAGAAAGCTTCTTTCTCTTTGTTATCGGAGGATATTTCCTTTGGCCCTATAGTCTTCAAAGGGATCCGAAATATCTGTTCTCAGATTGCACAGAAAGAAGGCTAGCAAAGAGATCTACGAAACACAGATGTAACTCTGTGAGATGAATTAACAGAACACTAAGCAGTTTCTCAGAAAGCTTCTTTCCAGATTTCATCTGAGGATATTTCCTATTTCACCATAGCCCTCTATGGGCTTCCAAATATCACCTTGGCAATTCCACAAGAACTGTCTTAGCGAAAGGCTTATTGAGGGGAAAGCTGTAACTCTGTGAGATGATTTCACAGAACACAAAGAAGATTCTCAGAAAGCTTCTTTCTCTTTGTTTTCAGAGGATATTTCCCTTGGCCCTATAGTCTTCAAAGGGATCCGAAATATCTGTTCTCAGATTCCACAGAAATAAGGCTAGCAAAGAGATCCACGAAATACAGGTGTAACTCTGTGAGTGGAAGTCAAACCTCACACAGAAGTTTCTCAGAAATCTTCTTTCCAGATTTCATCTGAGGATATTTCCTTTTTCACCATAGCCCTTTATGGGCTTCCAAATATCACTTTGTCAATTCCACAAGAACTGTCTTAGCGAAAGGCTTCTTGAGGGGAAAGCTGTAACTCTGTGAGATGATTTCACATAACACAAAGAAGTTTCTCAGAAAGCTTCTTTCTCTTTGTTATCGGAGGATATTTCCTTTGGCCCTATAGTCTTCAAAGGGATACGAAATATCTGTTCTCAGTTTCCTCAGAAAGAAGGCTAGCAAAGAGATCCACGAAATACAGATGTAATTCTGTGAGAGGAATTAACAGAACACTAAGCAGTTTCTCAGAAAGCTTCTTTCCAGATTTCATCTGAGGATATTTCCTTTTTCACCATAGCCCTCTCTGGGCTTCCAAATATCACTTTGCCAATTCCACAAGAACTCTCTTAGCGAAAGGCTTCCTCAGGGGAAAGATATAACACTGTGAGATGATTTCACAGACACAAAGAAGTTTCTCAGAAAGCTTCTTTCTCTTTGTTATCGGAGGATATTTCCATTGGCCCTATAGTCTTCAAAGGGATTCGAAATATCTGTTCTCAGATTCCACAGAAAGAAGGCTAGCAAAGAGAACCACGAAATACAGATGTAACTCTGTGAGTGGAAGTCACATATCACAGAGCAGTTTCTCAGAAAGCTTCTTTCCAGATTTCATCTGAGGATATTTCCTTTTTCACAATAGCCCTCTATGGGCTTCCAAATATCACTTTGCCAATTCCACAAGAACTGTCTTAGGGAAAGGCTTCTTGAGGGGAAAGCTGTAACTCTTTGAGATGATTTCACAGAACACAAAGAAATTTCTCCGAAAGCTTCTTTCTCTTTGTTATCGGAGGATATTTCCTTTGGCCCTATAGTCTTCAAAGGGATCCGAAATATCTGTTCTCAAATTCCACAGAAGGAAGGCTAGCAAAGAGATCCAGGAAATACAGATGTAACACTGTGAGATGAATTAACAGAACACTAAGCAGTTTCTCAGAAAGCTTCTTTCCAGATTTCATGTGAGGATATTTCCTTTTTCACCATAGCCCTCTATGGGCTTCCAAATATCACTTTGCCCATTCCACAAGAACTGTCTTAGCGAAAGTTTTCTTCAGGGGAAAGCTGTAACTCTGTGAGATGATTTCACAGAACACAAAGAAGTTTCTCAGAAAGCTTCTTTCACTTTGTTATCGGAGTATATTTCCTTTGGCCCTATAGTCTTCAAAGGGATCCGAAATATCTGTTCTCAGATTCCACAGAAAGAAGGCTAGCAAAGAGATCCACGAAATACAGATGTAACTCTGTGAGTGGAAGTCACACATCACAGAGCAGTTTCTCAGAAAGCTTCTTTCCAGATTTCATCTGAGGATATTTCCTTTTTCACCGTAGCCCCCTATGGGCTTCCAGACATCACTTTTCCAATTCCACAAGAACTGTCTTAGCGAAAGTTTTATTCAGGTGAAAGCTGTAGCTCTGTGAGATGATTTCACAGAACACAAAGAAGTTTCTCAGAAAGCTTCTTTCTCTTTGTTATCGGAGGATATTTCCTTTAGCCCTATAGTCTTCAAAGGGATCCGAAATATCTGTTCTCAGATTCCACAGAAATAAGGCTAGCAAAGAGATCTACAAAACACGAATGAAACTCTGTGAGATGAATTAACGGAGCGCTAAGCAGTTTCTCAGAAAGCTTCCTTCCAGATTTCATCTGAGGATATTTCCTTTTTCACCATAGCCCTCTATGGGCTTCCAAATATCACTTTGCCAATTCCACAAGAACTGTCTTAGCGAAAGGCTTCTTGAGGGGAAAGCTGTAACTCTGTGAGGTGATTTCACAGAACACAAAGAAGTTTCTCAGAAAGCTTCTTTCTCTCTGTTATCGGAGGATATTTCCTTTGGCCCTATAGTCTTCAAAGGGATCCGAAATATCTGTTCTCAGATTCCACAGAAATAAGGCTAGCAAAGAGATCCACGAAATACTGATGTAACTCTGTGAGTTTAAGTCACACATCACAGAGAAGTTTCTCAGAAATCTTCTTTCCAGATTTCATCTGAGGATATTTCCTTTTTCACCCTTGCCCTCTATGGGCTTCCAAATATAACTTTGCCAATTCCACAAGAACTGTCTTAGCGAAAGGCTTCTTGATGGGAAAGCTGTAACTCTGTGAGATGATTTCACAGAACACAAAGAAGTTTCTCAGAAAGCTTCTTTCTCTTTGTTATCAGAGGATATTTCCTTTGGCCCTATAGTCTTCAAAGGGATCCGAAATATCTGTTCTCAGATTCCACAGAAAGAAGGCTAGCAAAGAGATCCACGAAATACAGATGTAACTCTGTGAGATGAATTAACAGAACACTAAGCAGTTTCTCAGAAAGCTTCTTTCCTGATTTCATCTGAGGATATTTCCTTTTTCACCATAGCCCTCCATGGGCTTCGAAATATCACTTTGCCAATTCCACAAGAACTGTCTTAGCGAAAGGCTTCTTCAGGGGAAAGCTGTAACTCTGTGAGATGATTTCACAGAACACTAAGAAGTTTCTCAGAAAGCTTCTTTCTGTATGTTATCGGAGGATATTTCCTTTGGCCCTATAGTCTTCAAAGGGATCCGAAATATCTGTTCTCAGATTCCACAGAAATAAGGCTAGCAAAGAGATCCACGAAATACAGACCTAACTCTGTGAGTGGAAGTCACACATCACAGAGCAGTTTCTCAGAAAGCTTCTTTCCAGATTTCATCTGAGGATATTTCCTTTTTCACCATAGCCCCCTATGGGCTTCCAGATATCACTTTTCCAATTCCACAAGAACTGTCTTAGCGAAAGTTTTATTCAGGTGAAAGCTGTAGCTCTGTGAGATGATTTCACAGAACACAAAGTAGTTTCTCAGAAAGCTTCTTTCTCTTTGTTATCGGAGGATATTTCCTTTAGCCCTATAGTCTTCAAAGGGATCCGAAATATCTGTTCTCAGATTCCACAGAAATAAGGCTAGCAAAGAGATCTACGAAACACAGATGTAACTCTGTGAGATGAATTAACGGAGCGCTAAGCAGTTTCTCAGAAAGCTTCCTTCCAGATTTCATCTGAGGATATTTCCTTTTTCACCATAGCCCTCTATGGGCTTCCAAATATCACTTTGCCAATTCCACCAGAACTGTCTTAGCGAAAGTTTTCTTCAGGGGAAAGCTGTACCTCTGTGAAATGATTTCACAGAACACAAAGAAGTTT
Source organism: Macaca fascicularis (assembly GCF_037993035.2). Lineage (NCBI taxonomy): Eukaryota > Metazoa > Chordata > Mammalia > Primates > Cercopithecidae > Macaca > Macaca fascicularis. The sequence continues at coordinate 44,850,678 of NC_088385.1, read as the reverse complement.
CTCAGAAAGATTCTTTCTCTTTGTTATCGGAGGATATTACCTTTGGCCCTATAGTCTTCAAAGGGATCCGAAATATCAGTTCTCAGATTCCACAGAAAGAAGGCTAGCAAAGAGAACTACGAAACACAGATGTAACTCTGTGAGATGAATTAACAGAACACTAAGCAGTTTCTCAGAAAGCTTCTTTCCAGATTTCATCTGAGGATATTTCCTTTTTCACCATAGCCCTCTATGGGCTTCCAAATATCACTTTGCCAATTCCACAAGAACTGTCTTAGCGAAAGGCTTCTTGAGGGGAAAGCTGTAACTCTGTGAGATGATTTCACAGAACACAAAGAAGTTTCTCAGAAAGCTTCTTTCTCTTTGTTATCGGAGGATATTTCCTTTGGCCCTATAGTCTTCAAAGGGATCCGAAATATGTGTTCTCAGATTCCACAGAAAGAAGGCTAGCAAAGAGATCCACGAAATACAGATGTAACTCTGTGAGTGGAAGTCACACATCACAGAGCAGTTTCTCAGAAAGCTTCTTTCCAGATTTCATCAGAGGATATTTCCTTTTTCACCATATCCCTTATGGGCTTCCAAATATCACTTTGCAAATTCCACAAGAACTGTCTTAGCGAAAGGCTTCTTGAGGGGAAACCTCTAACTCTGTGAGATGATTTCACAGAACACAAAGAAGTTTCTCAGAAAGCTTCTTTCTCTTTGTTATCGGAGGATATTTCCTTTGGCCCTCTAGTCTTCAAAGGGATCCGAAATATCTGTTCTCAGATTGCACAGAAAGAAGGCTAGCAAAGAGATCTACGAAACACAGATGTAACTCTGTGAGATGAATTAACGGAACACTAAGCAGTTTCTCAGAAAGCTTCTTTCCAGATTTCATCTGAGGATATTTCCTTTTTCACCATAGCCCTCTATGGGCTTCCAAATATCACCTTGGCAATTCCACAAGAACTGTCTTAGCGAAAGGCTTATTGAGGGGAAAGCTGTAACTCTGTGAGATGATTTCACAGAACACAAAGAAGATTCTCAGAAAGCTTCTTTCTCTTTGTTATCAGAGGATATTTCCCTTGGCCCTATAATCTTCAAAGGGATCCGAAATATCTGTTCTCAGATTCCACAGAAATAAGGCTAGCAAAGAGATCCACGAAATACAGGTGTAACTCTGTGAGTGGAAGTCAAACCTCACACAGAAGTTTCTCAGAAATCTTCTTTCCAGATTTCATCTGAGGATATTTCCTTTTTCACCATAGCCCTCTATGGGCTTCCAAATATCACTTTGTCAATTCCACAAGAACTGTCTTAGCGAAAGGCTTCTTGAGGGGAAAGCTGTAACTATGTGAGATGATTTCGCATAACACAAAGAAGTTTCTCAGAAAGCTTCTTTCTCTTTGTTATCGGAGGATATTTCCTTTGGCCCTATAGTCTTCAAAGGGATACGAAATATCTGTTCTCAGTTTCCTCAGAAAGAAGGCTAGCAAAGAGATCCACGAAATACAGATGTAATTCTGTGAGAGGAATTAACAGAACACTAAGCAGTTTCTCAGAAAGCTTCTTTCCAGATTTCATCTGAGGATATTTCCTTTTTCACCATAGCCCTCTATGGGCTTCCAAATATCACTTTGCCAATTCCACAAGAACTGTCTTAGCGAAAGGCTTCTTGAGGGGAAAGCTGTAACTCTGTGAGGTGATTTTACAGAACACAAAGAAGTTTCTCAGAAAGCTTCTTTCTCTCTGTTATCGGAGGATATTTCCTTTGGCCCTATAGTCTTCAAAGGGATCCGAAATATCTGTTCTCAGATTCCACAGAAATAAGGCTAGCAAAGAGATCCACGAAATACAGATGTAACTCTGTGAGTGGAAGTCACACATCACAGAGCAGTTTCTCAGAAAGCTTCTTTCCAGATTTCATCTGAGGATATTTCCTTTTTCACCATAGCCCCCTATGGGCTTCCAGATATCACTTTTCCAATTCCACAAGAACTGTCTTAGCGAAAGTTTTATTCAGGTGAACGCTGTAGCTCTGTGAGATGATTTCACAGAACACAAAGTAGTTTCTCAGAAAGCTTCTTTCTCTTTGTTATCGGAGGATATTTCCTTTAGCCCTATAGTCTTCAAAGGGATCCGAAATATCTGTTCTCAGATTCCACAGAAATAAGGCTAGCAAAGAGATCTACGAAACACAGATGTAACTCTGTGAGATGAATTAACGGAGCGCTAAGCAGTTTCTCAGAAAGCTTCCTTCCAGATTTCATCTGAGGATATTTCCTTTTTCACCATAGCCCTCTATGGGCTTCCAAATATCACTTTGCCAATTCCACCAGAACTGTCTTAGCGAAAGTTTTCTTCAGGGGAAAGCTGTACCTCTGTGAAATGATTTCACAGAACACAAAGAAGTTTCTCAGAAAGATTCTTTCTCTTTGTTATCGGAGGATATTACCTTTGGCCCTATAGTCTTCAAAGGGATCCGAAATATCAGTTCTCAGATTCCACAGAAAGAAGGCTAGCAAAGAGAATTACGAAACACAGATGTAACTCTGTGAGATGAATTAACAGAACACTAAGCAGTTTCTCAGAAAGCTTCTTTCCAGATTTCATCTGAGGATATTTACTTTTTCATCATAGCTCTCTATGGGCTTCCAAATATCACTTTGCCAATTCCACAAGAACTGTCTTAGCGAAAGGCTTCTTGAGGGGAAAGCTGTAACTCTGTGAGATGATTTCACAGAACACAAAGAAGTTTCTCAGAAAGCTTCTTTCTCTCTGTTATCGGAGGATATTTCCTTTTTCCCTATAGTCTTCAAAGGGATCCGAAATATCTGTTCTCAGATTCCACAGAAATAAGGCTAGCAAAGAGATCCACGAAATACTGATGTAACTCTGTGAGTTTAAGTCACACATCACTGAGAAGTTTCTCAGAAATCTTCTTTCCAGATTTCATCTGAGGATATTTCCTTTTTCACCCTAGCCCTCTATGGGCTTCCAAATATAACTTTGCCAATTCCACAAGAACTGTCTTAGCGAAAGGCTTCTTGAGGGGTAAGCTGTAACTCTGTGAGATGATTTCACAGAACACAAAGAATTTTTTCAGAAACCTTCTTTCTCTTTTTTATCAGAGGATATTTCCTTTGGCCCTATAGTCTTCAAAGGGATCCGAAATATCTGTTCTCAGATTCCACAGAAAGAAGGCTAGCAAAGAGATCCACGAAATACAGATGTAACTCTGTGAGATGAATTAAGAGAACACTAAGCAGTTTCTCAGAAAGCTTCTTTCCAGATTTCATCTGAGGATATTTCCTTTTTCACCATAGCCCTCTATGGGCTTCCAAATATCACTTTGCCAATTCCACAAGAACTGTCTTAGCGAAAGGCTTCTTGAGGGGAAAGCTGTAACTCTGTGAGATGATTTCACAGAACACAAAGAAGTTTCTCAGAAAGCTTCTTTCCCTTTGTTATCGGAGGATATTTCCTTTGGCACTATAGTCTTCAAAGGGATCCGAAATATCCGTTCTCAGATTCCACAGAAATAAGGCTAGCAAAGAGATCCACGAAATACAGATGTAACTCTGTGAGTGGAAGTCACACATCACAGAGCAGTTTCTCAGAAAGCTTCTTTCCAGATTTCATCAGAGGATATTTCCTTTTTCACCATATCAATTATGGGCTTCCAAATATCACTTTGCAAATTCCACAAGAACTGTCTTAGCGAAAGGCTTCTTGAGGGGAAAGCTGTAACTCTGTGCGATGATTTCACAGAACACAAAGAAATTTCTCAGAAAGCTTCTTTCTCTTTGTTATCGAAGGATATTTCCTTTGGCCCTATAGTCTTCAAAGGGATCCGAAATATCTGTTCTCAAATTCCACAGAAATAAGGCTAGCAAAGAGATCTATGATATACAGATGTAATTCTGTGAGATGAATTAACAGAACACTAAGCAGATTCTCAGAAAGCTTCTTTCCAGATTTTATCTGAGGATATTTCCTTTTTCACCATAGCCCTCTATGGGCTTCCAAATATCACTTTGCCAATTCCAGAAGAACTGTCTTAGCGAAAGTCTTCTTCAGGCGAAAGCTGTAACTCTGTGAGATGATTTCACAGAGCACAAAGAAGTTTCTCAGAAAGCTTCTTTCTCTTTGTTATCGGAGGATATTTCCTTAGGCCCTATAGTCTTCAAATGGATCCGAAATATCCGTTCTCAGATTCCACAGAAAGAAAGCTAGCAAAGAGATCCACGAAATACAGATGTAACTCTGAGAATGGAAGTCACACATCACAGAGCAGTTTCTCAGAGAGCTTCTTTCCAGATTTCATCTGAGGATATTTCCTTTTTAACCATAGCCCTCTAAGGGCTTCCAAATATCACTTTGCCAATTCCACAAGAACTGTCTTAGCGAAAGGCTTCTTCAGGGGAAAGCTGTAACTCTGTGACATGATTTCACAGAACACAAAGAAGTTTCTCAGAAAGATTCTTTCTCTTTGTTATCGGAGGATATTTCCTTTGGCCCTATAGTCTTCAAAGGGATTCGAAATATCTGTTCTCAGATTCCACAGAAAGAAGGCTAGCAAAGAGAACTACGAAACACAGATGTAACTCTGTGGGATGAATTAACAGAACACTAAGCAGTTTCTCAGAAAGCTTCTTTCCAGATTTCATCTGAGGATATTTCCTTTTTCACCATAGCCCTCTATTGGCTTCCAAATATCACTTTGCCAATTCCACAAGAACTGTCTTAGCGAAAGGCTTCTTGAGGGGAAAGCTGTATCTCTGTGAGATGATTTCACAGAACACAAAGAAGTTTCTCAGAAAGCTTCTTTCTCTCTGTTATCGGAGGATATTTCCTTTGGCCCTATAGTCTTCAAAGGGATCCGAAATATCTGTTCTCAGATTCCCCAGAAATAAGGCTAGCAAAGAGATCCACGAAATACAGATGTAATTCTGTGAGATGAATTAACAGAACACTAAGCAGTTTCTCAGAAATCTTCTTTCCAGATTTCATCTGAGGATATTTGCTTTTTCACCCTAGCCCTCTATGGGCTTCCAAATATAACTTTGCCAATTCCACAAGAACTGTCTTAGCGAAAGGCTTCTTGAGGGGAAAGCTGTAACTCTGTGAGATGATTTCACAGAACACAAAGAAGTTTCTCAGAAAGCTTCTTTCTCTTTGTTATCGTAGGATATTTCCTTTGGCCCTATAGTCTTCAAAGGGATCCGAAATATCTCTTCCCAGATTCCACAGAAATAAGGCTAACAAAGAGATCTACGAAACACAGATGTAACTCTGTGAGATGAATTAACAGAACACTAAGCATTTTCTCAGAAAGTTTCTTTCCAGATTTCTTCTGAGGATATTTCCTTTTTCACCATAGCCCTCTATGGGCTTCCAAATATCACTTTGCCAATTCCACAAGAACTGTCTTAGCGAAAGGTTTCTTCAGGAAAGAGCTGTAACTATGTGAGATGATTTCACAGAACACAAAGAAGTTTCTCAGAAAGCTTCTTTGTCTTTCTTATCGGAGGATATTTCCTTTGGCCCTATAGTCTTCAAGGGGATCCGAAATATCTGTTCTCAGATTCCACAGAAATAAGGCTAGCAAAGAGATTCACTAAATACAGATGTAACTCTTTGAGTGGAAGTCACACATCACAGAGCAGTTTCTCAGAAAGCTTCTTTCCAGATTTCATCTGAGGATATTTCCTTTTTCACCATAGCCCTCTATGGGCTACCAAATATCACTTTGCCAATTCCACAAGAACTGTCTTAGCGAAAGGCTTCTTGAGGGGAAAGCTGAAACTCTGTGAAATGATTTCACAGAACACAAAGAAGTTTCTCAGAAAGCTTCTTTCTCTTTGTTATCAGAGGATATTTCCTTTGGCCCTAAAGTCTTCATAGGGATCCGAAATATCTGTTCTCAGATTCCACAGAAATAAGGCTAGTAAGGAGATCTACGAAACACAGATGTAAATCTGTGAGTGGAAGTCACAAATCATCTAGCAGTTTCTCAGAAAGCTTCTTTCCAGATTTCATCTGAGGATATTTCCTTTTTCACCACAGCCCTCTATGGGCTTCCAAATATCACTTTGCCAATTCCACAAGAACTCTCTTAGCGAAAGGCTTCCTCTGGCGAAAGCTGTAACTCTGTGAGATGATTTCACAGAACACAAAGAAGTTTCTCAGAAAGCTTCTTTCTCTTTGTTATCGGAGGATATTTCCTTTGGCCCTATAGTCTTCAAAGGGATACGAAGTATCTGTTCTCAGATTCCACAGAAGGAAGGCTAGCAAAGATATCCACGAAAGACAGATGTAACTCTGTGAGTGGAAGTCACACATCACAGAGCAGTTTCTCAGAAAGCTTCTTTCCTGATTTCATCTGAGGTTATTTCCTTTTTCACCATAGCCCTCTATGGGCTTCCAAATATCACTTTGCCAATTCCACAAGAACTGTCTTAGCGAAAGGCTTCTTGAGGGGAAAGCTGTAACTCTGTGAGATGATTTCACAGAGCACAAAGAAGGTTCTCAGAAAGCTTCTTTCTCTTTGTTATCGGAGGATATTTCCTTTGGCCCAATAGTCTTCAAAGGGATCCGAAATATCTCTTCTCAGATTCCACAGAAATAAGGCTAGCAAAGACATCTACGAAACACAGATGTAACTCTGTGAGATGAACTAACAGAACACTAAGCAGTTTCTCACAAAGCTTCTTTCCAGATTTCATCTGAGGATATTTCCTTTTTCACCATAGCCCTCTATGGGCTTCCAAATATCACTTTGCCAATTCCACAAGAACTATCTTAGCGAAAGACTTCTTGAGGGGAAATCTGTAACTCTGTGAGATGATCTCACAGAACGCAAAGAAGTTTCTCAGAAAGCTTCTTTCTCTTTATTATCGGAGGATATTTCCTTTGGCCATATAGTCTTCAAAGGGTTCCGAAATATCTGTTCTCAGATTCCACAGAAATAAGAATAGCAAAGAGATCCACGAAAAACATATGTAACTCGGTGAGATGAATTAACAGAACACTAACCAGTTTCTCAGAAAGCTTCTTTCCAGATTTCATCTGAGGATAATTCCTTTTTCACCATAGCCCTCTCTGGGCTTCCAAATATCACTTTGCCAATTCCACAAGAACTGTCTTAGCGAAAGACTTCTTGAGGGGAAATCTGTAACTCTGTGAGATGATCTCAGAGAACAGAAAGAAGTTTCTCAGAAAGCTTCTTTCTCTTTGTTATCGGAGGATATTTCCTTTGGCCCTATAGTCTTCAAAGGGTTCCGAAATATCTGTTCTCAGATTCCACAGAAATAAGGATATCAAAGAGATACACGAAATACAGATGTAACTCTGTGAGATGAATTAACAGAACACTAAGCAGTTTCTCAGAAAGCTTCCTTCCAGATTTCATCTGGGGATATTTCCTTTTTCACCATAGCCATCTATGGGCTTCCAAATATCACTTTGCCAATTCCACAAGAACTGTCTTAGCGAAAGGCTTCTTGAGGGGAAAGCTGTAACTCTGAGAGAAGATTTCACAAAACACAAAGAAGTGTCAAGAAAGCTTCCTTCTCTTTGTTAACGGAGGATATTATCTTTGGACCTATAGTCTTCAAAGGGATCCGAAATATCTGTTCTCAGATTCCAAAGAAATAAGGCTGGCAAAGAGATTTACGAAATACAGATGTAACTCTCTGAGTGGAAGTCACACATCACAGAGCAGTTTCTCAGAAAGCTTCTTTCCAGATTTCATCTGAGGATATTTCCTATTTCACCCTAGCCCTCTATGGGCTTCCAAATATCACTTTGCCAATTCCACAAGAACTGTCTTAGAGAAAGGCTTCTTGAGGAGAAAGCAGTAACTCTGGAGATGATTTCACAGAACACAAAGAAGTTTCTCAGAAAGCTTCTTTCTCTTTGTTATCGGAGGATATTTCCTTTGGCCCTACAGTCTTCAAAGGGATCCGAAATATCTGTTCTCAGATTCCACAGAAATAAGGCTGCGAAGAGATCCATGAAATACAAATGAAACTCTGTGAGTGGAAGTCACACATCACAGAGCAGTTTCTCAGAAAGCTTCTTTCCAGATTTCATCTGAGGACATTTCCTTTTTCACCATAGACCTCTAAGGGCTTCCAAATATCACTTTGCCAATTCCACAAGAAATCTCTTAGCGAAAGGCTTCTTGAAGGGAAAGATGTATCTCTGTGAGATGATTTCACAGACCACAAAGAAGTTTCTCGGAGACCTTCTTTCTCTTTGTTATCGGAGGATATTTCCTTTGGCCCTATAGTCTTCAAAGGAATCCGAAATATCTGTTCTCAGTTTCCACAGAAATAAGGCTACCAAAGAGATCCACGAAATACAGATGTAACTCTGGGAGATGAATTAACAGAACACCAAGCAGTTTCTCAGAAAGCTTCTTTCCAGATTTCATCTGAGTATATTTCCTTTTTCTCCGTAGCCCTCTATGGGCTTCCAAATATCACCTTGCCAATTCCAGAAGAACTGTCTAAGAGAAAGGCTTCTTCAGGGGAAAGCTGTAACTCTGTGAGATGATTTCACAGAACACAAAGAAGTTTCTCAGAAAGCTTTTTTCTCTTTGTTTTCGGAGGATATTTCCTTTGGCCCTATAGTCTTCAAAGGGTTCCGAAATATCTGTTCTCAGAATCCACAGAAAGAAGGCTAGCAAAGCGATCCACGAAATACAGATGTAACTCTGTGAGTGGAAGTCACACATCACAGAGCAGTTTCTCAGAAAGCTTCTTTCCAGATTTCATCTGAGGATATTTCCTTTTTCACCATAGCACTCTATGGGCTTCCAAATATCACTTTGCCAATTCCACAAGAACTGTCTTAGCGAAAGGCTTCTTCAGGGGAAAGCTGTAACTCTGTGAGATGATTTCACAGAACACAAAGAAGTTTCTCAGAAAGCTTCTTTCTCTTTTTTATCTGAGGATATTTCCTTTGGCCCTATAGTCTTCAAAGGGATCTGAAATATCTGTTCTCAGATTCCACAGAAATAAGGCTAGCAAAGACATGTTCGAAACACAGATGTAACTCTGTGAGATGAATTAACAGAACACTAAGCAGTTTCTCAGAAAGCTTCTTTCCAGATTTCATCTGAGGATATTTCCTTTTTCACCATAGCCCTCTATGGGCTTCCAAATATCACTTTTCCAATTCCACAAGAACTGTCTTAGTGAAAGGCTTCTTCAGGGGAAAGCTGTAACTCTGTGAGATGATTTCACTGAACACAGAGAAGTTTCTCAGAAAGCTTCTTTCTCTTTGTTATCGGAGGATATTTCCTTTGGCCCTATAGTCTTCAAAGGGATCCGAAATATCTGTTCTCAGATTCCACAGAAATAAGGCTAGCCAAGAGATCCACGAAATACAGATGTAACTCTGTGAGTGGAAGTCACACATCACAGAGCAGTCTCTCAGAAAGCTTCTTTCCAGATTTCATCTGTGGATATTTCCTTTTTCACCATAGCCCTCTATGGGCTTCCAAATATCACTTTGCCAATTCCACAAGAACTGTGTTAACGAAAGGCTTCTTGAGGGGAAAGCTGTAACCTGTGAGATGATTTCACAGAACACAAAGAAGTTTCTCAGAAAGCTTCTTTCACTTTGTTATCGGAGGATATTTCCTTTGGCTCTATAGTCTTCAAAGGGATCCGAAATATCTGTTCTCAGATTCCATAGAAAGAAGGCAAGCAAAGAAATCCACGAAATACAGATGTAACTCTGTGAGATGTATTAACAGAACACTAAGCAGTTTCTCAGAAAGCTTCTTTCCAGATTTCATCTGAGGATATTTCCTTTTTCACCATAGCCCTCTATGGGCTTCCAAATATCACTTTGCGAATTCCACAAGAACTGGGTTAGCGAAAGGCCTCTACAGGTGAAAGCTGTAACTCTGTGAGATGATTTCACAGAACACAAAGAAGTTTCTCAGAAATCTTCTTTCTCTATGTTATGGGAGGATATTTCCTTTGGCCCTATAGTCTTCAAAGGGATCCGAAATATCTGTTCTCATATTCCACAGAAATAAGGCTGGCAAAGAGATCCACGAAATACAGATGTAACTCTGTGAGTGGAAGTCACACATCACAGAGAAGTTTCTCAGAAAGCTTCTTTCCAGATTTCATCTGAGGATATTTCCTTTTTCACCATAGCCCTCTATGGGCTTCCAAATATCACTTTGCGAATACCACACGAACTGGGTTAGCGAAAGGCCTCTACAGGTGAAAGCTGTAACTCTGTGAGATGATTTCACAGAACACAAAGAAGTTTCTCAGAAAGCTTCTTTCTCTTTGTTATCAGAGGATATTTCCTTTGGCCCTATAGTCTTCAAAGGGATCCGAAATATCTGTTCTCAGATTCCACAGAAATAAGGTTAGAAAAGAGATCTACGAAACACAGATGTAACTCTGTGAGATGAATTAACAGAACACTAAGCAGTTTCTCAGAAAACTTCATTCCAGATTTCATCTGAGGATATTTACTTTTTCACCATATCCCTCTATGGGCTTCCAAATATCACTTTGCCAATTCCACAAGAACTGTCTTAGCGAAAGGCTTCTTGAGGGGAAAGCAGTAACTCTGGAGATGATTTCACAGAACACAAAGAAGTTTCTCAGAAAGCTTCTTTCTCTTTGTTATCGGAGGATATTTCCTTTGGCCCTATAGTCTTCAAAGGGATCCGAAATATCTGTTCTCAGATTCCACAGAAAGAAGGCTAGCAAAGAGATCCACGAAATACAGATGTAAATCTGTGAGATGAATTAACAGAACACTAAGCAGTTTCTCAGAAAGCTTCTTTCCAGATTTCATCTGAGGATATTTCCTTTTTCACCATAGCCCTCTAAGGGCTTCCAAATATAACTTTGCCGATTCCACAAGAACTGTCTTAGCGAAAGGCTTCCTGAGGGGAAAGCTGTAACTCTGTGAGATGACTTCACAGAACACAAAGAGGTTTCTCAAAAAGCTTCTTTCTCTTTGTTATCGGAGGATATTTCCTTTTGCCCTATAGTCTTCAAAGGAATCCGAAATATCTGTTCTCAGATTCCAGAGAAATAAGGCTGACAAAGAGATCCACGAAATACAGATGTAACTCTGTGAGTGGAAGTCACACATCACAGAGCAGTTTCTCAGAAAGCTTCTTTCCAGATTTCATCTGAGGATATTTCCTTTTTCACCATAGCCCTCTATGGGCTTCCAAATTTCACTTTGCGAATTCCACAGGAACTGTCTTAGAGAAAGGCTTCTTGAGGGGAAAGCTGTAACTCTGTGAGATGATTTCACAGAACACAAACAAGTTTCTCAGAAAGCTTCTTTCTCTTTGTTATCGGAGGATATTTCCTTTGGCCCTATAGTCTTCAAAGGGATCCGAAATATCTGTTCTCAGATTCCACAGAAAGAAGGCTAGCAAAGAGATCCACGAAATACAGATGAAACTCTGTAAGTGGAAGTCACACATCACAGAGCAGTTTCTCAGAGAGCTTCTTTCCAGATTTCATCTGAGGATATTTCCCTTTTCACCATTACCCTCTATTGGCTTCCAAATATCACTTTGCCAACTCCACAAGAACTGTCTTAGCGAAAGACTTCTTGAGGGGAAAGCTGTAACTCTGTGAGATGATGTCACAGAACACAAAGAAGTTTCCCAGAAAGCTTCTTTCTCTTTGTTATCGGAGGATATTTCCTTGGGCCCTATAGTCTTCAAATGGATCCGAAATATCTGTTCTCAGACTCCACAGAAATAAGGCTGGCAAAGAGATCTACGAAATACAGATGTAACTCTGTGAAATGAATTAACAGAACACTAAGCAGTTTCTCAGAAAGCTTCTTTCCTGATTTCATCTGAGGATATTTCCTTTCTCACCATTAACCTCTATGGGCTTCCAAGTATCACTTTACCAATTCCACAAGAACTGTCTTAGCGAAAGACTTCTTCAGGGGAAAGCTGTAACTCTGTGAGATGATTTCACAGAACACAAAGAAGTTTCTCAGAAAGCTTCTCTCTTTGTTATCGGAGGATATTTCCTTTGGCCCTATAGTCTTCAATGGGATCCGAAATATCTGTTCTCAGATTCCACAGAAATAAGGCTAGCAAAGAGATCTACGAAATACAGATGTAACTCTGTGAAATGAATTAACAGAACACTAAGCAGTTTCTCAGAAAGCTTCTTTCTAGATTTCATCTGAGATTATTTCCTTTTTCACCATAGCCCTCTATGGGCTTCCAAATATCACTTTCCCAATTCCACAAGAACTGTTAGCGAAAGGGTTCTTAGGGGAAAGCTGTACCTCTCTGAGATGATTTCACAGAACACAAAGAAGTTTCTCAGAAAGCTTCTTTCTCTTTGTTGTCGGAGGATATTTCCTTTGGCCCTATAGTCTTCAAAGGGATCCGAAATATCTGTTCTCAGAACCCACAGAAAGAAGGCTAGCAAAGACATCCACGAAATACAGATGTAACTCTGTGAGTGGAAGTCACACATCACAGAGCAGTTTCTCAGAAAGCTTCTTTCCAGATTTCATCTGAGGATATTTCCTTTTTCACCATAGACCTCTATGGGCTTCCAAATATCACTTTGCCAATTCCACAAGAACTGTCTTTGCGAAAGGTTTCTTGAGGGGAAAGCTGTAGCTCTGTGAGATGATTTCACAGAACACAAAGAAGTTTCTCAGAAAGCTTCTTTCCCTTTGTTATCGGAGGGTATTTCCTTCGGCCCTATAGTCTTCAAAGGGAAAGGAAATATCTGTTCTCAGAATGCACAGAAATAAATCTAGGAAAGAGATCCACGAAACACAGATGTAACTGTGTGAGTGGAGGTGACACATCACAGAGCAGTTTCTCAGAAAGCATCTTTCCAGATTTCATCTGAGGACATTTCCTTTTTCACCATAGCCCTCTATGGGCTTCCAAATATCACTTTGCCAATTCCAGAAGAACTGTCTTAGCGAAAGGCTTCTTCAGGGGAAAACTGTAACTTTGTGAGATGATTTCACAGAACACAAAGAAGTTTCTCAGAAAGCTTCTTTCTCTTTTTTATCGGAGGATATTTCCTTTGGCCCTATAGTCTTCAAAGGGATCCGAATATATCTGTTCTCAGAATCCACAGAAAGAAGGCTAGCAAAGCGATACACGAAATACAGATGTAACTCTGTGAGTGGAAGTCACACATCACAGAGCAGTTTCTCAGAAAGCTTCTTTCCAGATTTCATCTGAGGATATTTCCTTTTTCACCATACCCCTTATGGGCTTCCAAATATCACTTTGCGAATTCCACAAGAACTGTCTTAGCGAAAGGCTTCTTGAGGGGAAAGCTGTAACTCTGTGAGATGATTTCACAGAACACAAAGAAGTTTCTCAGAAAGCTTCTTTCTCTTTGTTATCGGAGGATATTTCCTTTGGACCTATAGACTTCAAAGGGATCCGAAATATCTGTTCCCAGATTCCACAGAAATAAGGCTAACAAAGAGATCTACGAAACACAGATGTAACTCTGTGAGATGAATTAACAGAACACTTAGCATTTTCTCAGAAAGTTTCTTTCCAGATTTCTTCTGAGGATATTTCCTTTTTCACCATAGCCCTCTATGGGCTTCCAAATATCACTTTGCCAATTCCACAAGAACTGTCTTAGCGAAAGGCTTCTTCAGGAAAGAGCTGTAACTATGTGAGATGATTTCACAGAACACAAAGAAGTTTCTCAGAAAGCTTCTTTGTCTTTGTTATCGGAGGATATTTCCTTGGGCCCTATAGTCTTCAAAGGGATCCGAAATATCTGTTCTCAGATTCCACAGAAATAAGGCTAGCAAAGAGATTCACTAAATACAGATGTAACTCTTTGAGTGGAAGTCACACATCACAGAGCAGTTTCTCAGAAAGCTTCTTTCCAGATTTCATCTGAGGATATTTCCTTTTTCACCATAGCCCTCTATGGGCTTCCAAATATCACTTTGCCAATTCCACAAGAACTGTCTTAGCGAAAGGCTTTTTCAGGGGAAAGCTGTAAATCTGTGAGATGATTTCACAGAACACAAAGAAGTTTCTCAGAAAGCTTCTTTGTCTTTGTTATCGGAGGATATTTCCTTTGGCCCTATAGTCTTCAAAGGGATCCGAAATATGTGTTCTCAGATTCCACAGAAATAAGGCTAGCAAAGAGATCTACGAAACACAGATGTAACTCTGTGAGTGGAAGTCACACATCACAGAGCAGTTTCTCAAAAAGCTTCTTTCCAGATTTCATCTGAGGATATTTCCTTTTTCACCATAGTCCTCTATGGGCTTACAAATATCACTTTGCCAATTCCACCAGAACTGTCTTAGAGAAAGGCTTCTTACGGGGAAAGCTGTAACTCCGTGAGATGATTTCACAGAACACAAAGAAGTTTCTCAGAAAGCTTCTTTCTCTTTGTTATCGTAGGATATTTCCTTTGGCCCTATAGTCTTCAAAGGGATCCGAAATATCTGTTCTCAGATTCCACAGAAAGAAGGCTAACAAAGAGATCTACGAAACACAGATGTAACTCTGTGAGATGAATTAACAGAACACTAAGCAGTTTCTCTGAAAGCTTCTTTCCATATTTCATCTGAGGATATTTCCTTTTTCACCATAGCCCTCTAGGGGCTACCAAATATCACTTTGCCAATTCCACAAGAACTGTCTTAGCGAAAGGCTTCTTGAGGGGAAAGCTGAAACTCTGTGAGATGATTTCAAAGAACACAAAGAAGTTTCTCAGAATGCTTCTTTCTCTTTGTTATCAGAGGATATTTCCTTTGGCCCTAAAGTCTTCATAGGGATCCGAAATATCTGTTCTCAGATTCCACAGAAATAAGGCTAGTAAAGAGATCTACGAAACACAGATGTAAATCTGTGAGTGGAAGTCACACATCATCTAGCAGTTTCTCAGAAAGCTTCTTTCCAGATTTCATCTGAGGATATTTACTTTTTCACCACAGCCCTCTATGGGCTTCCAAATATCACTTTGCCAATTCCACAAGAACTCTCTTAGCGAAAGGCTTCCTCAGGCGAAAGCTGTAACTCTGTGAGATGATTTCACAGAACACAAAGAAGTTTCTCAGAAAGCTTCTTTCTCTTTGTTATCGGAGGATATTTCCATTGGCCCTATAGTCTTCAAAGGGATACGAAGTATCTGTTCTCAGATTCCACAGAAGGAAGGCTAGCAAAGAGATCCACGAAAGACAGATGTATCTCTGTGAGTGGAAGTCACACATTCCAGAGCACTTTCTCAGAAAGCTTCTTTCCAGATTTCATCTGAGGATATTTCCTTTTTCACCATAGCCCTCTATGGGCTTCCAAATATCACTTTGCCAATTCCACAAGAACTGTCTTAGCGAAAGGCTTCCTCAGGGGAAAACTGTAACTCTGGGAGATGATTTCACAGAACACAAAGAAGTTTCTCAGAAATTTTCTTTCTCTTTGTTATCGGATTATATTTGCTTTGGCCCTATAGTCTTCAAAGGGATCCGAAATATCTGTTCTCAGATATCACAGAAAGAAGGCTAGCAAAGAGATCTACGAAACACAGATGTAATTCTGTGAGATGAATTAACAGAACACTAAGCAGATTCTCAGAAAGCTTCTTTCCAGATTTCATCTGAGGATATTTCCTTTTTCACCATAGCCCTCTATGGGCTTCCAAATATCACTTTGCGAATTCCACAAGAACTGTCTAGCGAAAGGCTTCTTGAGGGGAAAGCTGTAACTCTGTGAGATGATTTCACAGAACACAAAGAAGTTTCTCAGAAAGTTTCTTTCTCTTTGTTATCGGAGGATATTTCCTTTGGCCCTATAGTCTTCAAAGGGATCCGAAATATCTCTTCTCAGATTCCACAGAAATAAGGCTAGCAAAGAGATCCACGAAATACAGATGTAACTCTGTGAGTGGAAGTCACACATCCCAGAGCAGTTTCTCAGAAAGCTTCTTTTCAGATTTCATCTGAGGATATTTCCTTTTTCACCGTAGCCCTCTATGGGCTTCCAAATATCACTTTGCCAATTCCACAAGAACTGTCTTAGCTAAAGGCTTCTTGAGGGGAAAGCTGTAACTCTGTGAGATGATTTCACAGAACACAAAGAAGTTTCTCAGAAAGCTTCTTTCTCTTTGTTATCAGAGGATATTTCCTTTGGCCCTATAGTCTTCAAAGGGATCCGAAATATCTGTTCTCAGATTCCACAGAAATAAGGCTAGCAAAGAGATCCACGAAATACAGATGTAACTCTGTGAGTGGAAGTCACACATCACAGAGCAGTTTCTCAGAAAGCTTCTTTCCAGATGTCACCTGAGGATATTTCCTTTTTCAGCCTAGCCCTCTATTGGCTTCTAAATATCACTTTGCCAATTGCACAAGAACTGTCTTAGCGAAAGGCTTCTTGAGGGGAAAGCTGTAACTCTGTGAGATGATTTCACAGAACACAAAGAAGTTTCTCAGAAAGCTTCTTTCTCTATGTTATCGGAGGATATTTCCTTTGGCCCTATATCTTCAAAGGGATCCGAAATATCTGTTCTCAGATTCCAGAGAAATAAGGCTAGCAAAGAGATCTAGGAAACACAGACGTAACTCTGTGAGATGAATTAACAGAACACTCAGCAGTTTCTCAGAAAGCTTCTTTCCAGATTTCATCTGAGGATATTTCCTTTTACACCATAGCCCTCCATGGGCTTCCAAATATCACTTTGCCAATTCCACAAGAACCTTCTTAGTGAAAGGCTATTTTAGGGGAAAGCTGTAACTCTGTGAGATGATTTCACAGAACACAAAGAAGTTTCTCAGAAAGCTTCTTTCTCTTTGTTATCGGAGGATATTTCCTTTGGCCCTATAGTCTTCAAAGGGATCCGAAATATCTGTTCTCAGATTCCCAGAAATAAGGCTAGCAAAGAGATCCACGAAATACAGATGTAACTCTGTGAGTGGAAGTCACACATAACAGAGCAGTTTCTCAGAAAGCTTCTTTCCAGATTTCATCTGAGGATATTTCCTTTTTCACCATAGCCATCTATGGGCTTCGAAATATCAGTGTGCCAATTCGTCAAGAACTGTCTTAGCGAAAGTCTTCTTCAGGGGAAAGCTGTACCTCTCTGAGATGATTTCACAGAACACAAACAAGTTTCTCAGAATGCTTCTTTCTCTTTGTTATCCTAGGATATTTCCTTTGGCCCTATAGTCTTCAAAGGGATCCGAAATATCTGTTCTCAGAATCCACAGAAATAAGGCTAGCAAAGAGATCCACGAAAACAACATGTAACTCTGTGAGTGGAAGTCACACATCACAGAGCAGTTTCTCAGAAAGCTTCTTTCCAGATTTCATCTGAGGATATTTCCTTTTGCACCATAGCCCTCTATGGGCTTCCAAATATCACTTTGCCAATTCCACAAGAACTGTCTTAGCGAAAGGCTTCTTCAGGGGAAAGCTGTAAATCTGTGAGATGATTTCACAGAGCACAAAGAAGTTTCTCAGAAAGCTTCTTTCTCTTTGTTATCGGAGGATATTTCCTTTGGCCCTATAGTCTTCAAAGGGATCCGAAATATCTGTTCTCAGATTCCACAGAAATAAGGCTAGCAAAGACATCTACGAAACACAGATGTAACTCTGTGAGATGAACTAACAGAACACTAAGCAGTTTCTCACAAAGCTTATTTCCAGATTTCATCTGAGGATATTTCCTTTTTCACCATAGCCCTCTATGGGCTTCCAAATATCACTTTGCCAATTCCACAAGAACTGTCTTAGCGAAAGACTTCTTGAGGGGAAATCTGTAACTCTGTGAGATGATCTCACAGAACGCAAAGAAGTTTCTCAGAAAGCTTCTTTCTCTTTATTATCGGAGGATATTTCCTTTGGCCATATAGTCTTCAAAGGGTTCCGAAATATCTGTTCTCAGATTCCACAGAAATAAGGATAGCAAAGAGATCCACGAAAAACATATGTAACTCGGTGAGATGAATTAACAGAACACTAAGCAGTTTCTCAGAAAGCTTCTCTCCAGATTTCATCTGAGGATAATTCCTTTTTCACCATAGCCCTCTCTGGGCTTCCAAATATCACTTTGCCAATTCCACAACAACTGTCTTAGCGAAAGACTTCTTGAGGGGAAATCTGTAACTCTGTGAGATGATCTCAGAGAACAGAAAGAAGTTTCTCAGAAAGCTTCTTTCTCTATGTTATTGGAGGATATTTCCTTTGGCCCTATAGTCTTCAAAGGGTTCCGACATATCTGTTCTCAGATTCCACAGAAATAAGGATAGCAAAGAGATACACGAAATACAGATGTAACTCTGTGAGATGAATTAAGAGAACACTAAGCAGTTTCTCAGAAAGCTTCTTTCCAGATTTCATCTGAGGATATTTCCTTTTTCACCATAGCCCTCTATGGGCTTCCAAATATCACTTTGCCTATTCCACAAGAACTGTCTTAGCGAAAGGCTTCTTGAGGGGAAAGCTGTAACTCTGAGAGATGATTTCACAAAACACAAAGAAGTGTCAAGAAAGCTTCTTTCTCTTTGTTAACGGAGGATATTATCTTTGGTCCTATAGTCTTCAAAGGGATCCGAAATATCTGTTCTCAGATTCCAAAGAAATAAGGCTGGCAAAGAGATTCAAGAAATACAGATGTAACTCTGTGAGTGGACGTCACACATCACAGAGCAGTTTCTCAGAAAGCTTCTTTCCAGATTTCATCTGAGGATATTTCCTTTTTCACCATAGCCCTCTATGGGCTTCCAAATATCACTTTGCCAATTCCAGAAGAACTGTCTTAGCGAAAGGCTTCTTGAGGGGAAAGCTGTAACTCTGTGTGATGATTTCACAGAACACAACGAAGTTTCTCAGAAAGCTTCTTTCTCTTTGTTATCGGAGGATATTTCCTTTGGCCCTATAGTCTTCAGAGGGATCCGAAATATCTGTTCTCAGATCCAACAGAAATAATTCTAGCAAAGAGATCCACGAAATACACATGTAACTCTGTGAATGGAATTCACACATCACAGAGCAGTTTCTCTGAAAGCATCTTTCCAGATTTCATCAGAGGATATTTCCTTTTTCACCATAGCCCTCTATGGGCTTCCAAATATAACTTTTCCAATTCCACAAGAACTGTCTTAGCGAAAGGCTTCTTCAGGGAAAGCTGTACCTCTGTGAGATGATTTCACAGACACAAAGAAGTTTCTCAGAAAGCTTCTTTCTCTTTGTTATCGGAGGATATTTCCTTTGGCCCTATAGTCTTCAAAGGGATCCGAAATATCTGTTCTCAGATTCCACAGAAATAAGGAGAACAAAGAGATCCACGAAACACAGATGTAACTCTGTGAGATGAACTAACAGAACACTAAGCAGATTCTCAGAAAGCGTCTTTTCAGATTTCGTCTGAGGATATTTCCTTTTTCACCAAAGCCCTCTATGGGCTTCCAAATATCACTTTGCCAATTCCACAAGAACTGTCTTAGCGAAAGGCTTCTTGAGGGGAAAGCTGTAACTCTGTGAGATGATTTCACAGAACACAACGAAGTTTCTCAGAAAGCTTCTTTCTCTTTGTTATCGGAGGATATTTCCTTTGGCCCTATAGTCTTCAGAGGGATCCGAAATATCTGTTCTCAGATCCAAGAGAAATAATTCTAGCAAAGAGATCCACGAAATATACATGTAACTCTGTGAATGGAATTCACACATCACAGAGCACTTTCTCTGAAAGCATCTTTCCAGATTTCATCAGAGGATATTTCCTTTTTCACCATAGCCCTCTATGGGCTTCCAAATATCACTTTGCCAATTCCACAAGAACTGTCTTAGCGAAAGGCTTCCTGAGGGCAAAGGTGTAACTCTGTGAGATGATTTCACAGAACACAAAGATGTTTCTCAGAAACCTTCTTTCTCTTTGTTATCGGAGGATATTTCCTTTGGCCCTAAAATCTTCAAAGGGATCCGAAATATCTGTTCTCAGATTCCACAGAAATAAGGGTAGCAAAGAGATCCACGAAATACAGATGTAACTCTGTGAGATGAATTTACAGAACACTAAGCAGTTTCTCTGAAAGCTTCCTTCCAGATTTCATCTGAGGATATTTCCTTTTTCACCATAGCCCTCTATTGGCTTCCAAATTTCACTTTGCCAATTCCAGAAGAACTGTCTTGGCGAAAGGCTTCTTGAGGGGAAAGCTGTAACTCTGTGAGATGATTTCACAGAACATAAAGAAGTTTCTCAGAAAGCTTCTTTCTCTTTGTTATCGGAGGATATTTCCTTTGGCCCTATAGTCTTCAAAGGGATCCGAAATATCTGTTCTCAGATTCCACAGAAATAAGGCTAGCAAAAAGATCCACGAAATACAGATGTAACTCTGTGAGTGGATGTCACACATCACAGAGCAGTTTCTCAGAAAGCTTCTTTAAAGATTTCATCTGAGGATATTTCCTTTTTCACCATAGCCCTCTATGGGCTTCCAAATATCACTTTGCCAATTCCACGAGAACTGTCTTAGCGAAAGGCTTCTTGAGGGGAAAGCTGTAACTCTGTGAGATGATTTCACAGAACACAAAGAAGTTTCTCAGAAAGCTTCTTTCTCTTTGTTATCGGTGGATATTTCCTTTGGCCCTATACTCTTCAAAGGGATCCGAAATATTTGTTCTCAGATTCCACAGAAATAAGGCTAGCAAAGAGATCTACGATACACAGATGTAACTCTGAGAGATGAATTAACAGAACACTAAGCAGTCTCTCAGAAAACTTCTTTCCAGATTTCATCTGAGGATATTTCCTTTTTCAACATAGCCCTCTATGGGCTTCCAAATATCACTTTGCCAATTCCACAAGAACTGTCTTAGCGAAAGGCTTCTTCAGGGGAAAGCTGTAACTCTGTGAGATGATTTCACAGAACAAAAAGAAGTTTCTCAGAAAGCTTCTTTCTCTTTGTTATCAGAGGATATTTCCTTTGGCCCTATAGTATTCAAAGGGATCCGAAATATCTGTTCTCAGATTCCACAGAAATGAGGCTAACAAAGAGATCCACGAAATACAGATGTAACTCGGTGAGTGGAAGTCACACATCACAGAGCAGTTTCTCAGAAAGCTTCGTTCCAGATATCATCTGAGGATATTTCCTTTTTCACCATAGCCCTCTATGGGCTTCCAAATTTCAGTTTGCCAATTCCACAAGAACTGTCTTAGCGAAAGGCTTCTTGAGGGGAAAGCTGTAACTCTGTGAGATGATTTCACAGAACACAAAGAAGTTTCTCAGAAAGCTTCTTTCTCTTTGTTATTAGAGGAAATTTCCTTTGGCCCTATAGTCTTCAAAGGGATCCGAAATATCTGTTCTCAGATTCCACAGAAAGAAGGCTAGCAAAGAGATCCAGGAAATACAGATGAAACTCTGTTAGTGGAAGTCACACATCACAGAGCAGTTTCTCAGAAAGCTTCTTTCCAGATTTCATCTGATGATATTTCCTTTTTCACCGTTACCCTCTATGGGCTTCCAAATATCACTTTGCCAATTCCACAAGAACTGTCTTAGCGAAAGACTTCTTGAGGGGAAAGCTGTAACTCTGTGCTATGATTTCACAGAACACAAAGAAGTTTCTCAGAAAGCTTCTTTCTCTTTGTTATCGGAGGATATTTCCTTGGGCCCTATAATCTTCTAAGGGATCCGAAATATCTGTTCTCAGATTCCACAGAAATAAGGCTAGCAAAGAGATCTACGAAATACAGATGTAACTCTGTGAAATGAATTAACAGAACACTAAGCAGTTTCCCAGAAAGCTTCTTTCCAGATTTCATCTGCGATAATTCCTTTCTCACCATTAACCTCTATGGGCTTCCAAATATCACTTTACCTATTCCACAAGAAATGTCTTAGCGAAAGACTTCTTCAGGGGAAAGCTGTAACTCTGTGAGATGATTTCACAGAACACAAAGGAGTTTCTCAGAAAGCTTCTTTCTCTTTGTTATCGGACGATATTTCCTTTGGCCCTATGGTCTTCAATGGGATCCGAAATATCTGTTCTCAGATTCCACAGAAATAAGGCTAGCAAAGAGATCCACGAAATACAGATGTAACTCTGTGAGATGAACTAACAGAACACTAAGCAGATTCTCAGAAAGCGTCTTTTCAGATTTCATCTGAGGATATTTCCTTTTTCACCAAATCCCTCTGTGGGCTTCCAAATATCACTTTGCCAATTCCACAAGAACTGTCTTAGCGAAAGGCTTCTTGAGGGGAAAGCTGTAACTCTGTGAGATGATTTCACAGAACACAACGAAGTTTCTCAGAAAGCTTCTTTCACTTTGTTATCGGAGGATATTTCCTTTGGCCCTATAGTCTTCAGAGGAATCCGAAATATCTGTTCTCAGATCCAACAGAAATAATGCCAGCAAAACGATCCACGAAATACTCATGTAACTCTGTGAATGGAATTCACACATCACAGAGCAATTTCTCTGAAATCATCTTTCCAGATTTCATCAGAGGATATTTCCTTTTTCACCATAGCCCTCTATGGGCTTCCAAATATCACTTTCCCAATTCCACAAGAACTGTCTTAGCGAAAGGCTTCCTGAGGGCAAAGCTGTAACTCTGTGAGATGATTTCACAGAACACAAAGATGTTTCTCAGAAACCTTCTTTCTCTTTGTTATCGGAGGATATTTCCTTTGGCCCTAAAGTCTTCAAAGGGATCCGAAATATCTGTTCTCAGATTCTACAGAAATAAGGAGAACAAAGAGATCCACGAAACACAGATGTAACTCTGTGAGATGAACTAACAGAATACTAAGCAGATTCTCAGAAAGCGTCTTTTCAGATTTCATCTGAGGATATTTCCTTTTTCACCAAAGCCCTCTATGGGCTTCCAAATATCACTTTGCCAATTCCACAAGAACTGTCTTAGCGAAAGTCTTCTTGAGGGGAAAGCTGTAACTCTGTGAGATGATTTCACAGAACACAACGAAGTTTCTCAGAACGCTTCTTTCTCTTTGTTATCGGAGGATATTTCCTTTGGCCCTATAGTCTTCAGAGGGATCCGAAATATCTGTTCTCAGAAACAACAGAAATAATGCTAGCAAAGAGATCCACGAAATACACATGTAACTCTGTGAATGGAATTCACACATCACAGAGCAGTTTCTCTGAAGCATCTTTCCAGGTTTCATCAGAGGATATTTCCTTTTTCACCATAGCCCTCTATGCGCTTCCAAATATCACTTTGCCAATTCCACAAGAACTGTCTTAGCGAAAGACTTCTTGAGGGCAAAGCTGTAACTCTGTGAGATGATTTCACACAACACAAAGAATTTTCTCAGAAAGCTTCTTTCTCTTTGTTATCGGAGGATATTTCCTTGGGCCCTATAGTCTTCAAAGGGATCCGAAATATCTGTTCTCAGATTCCACAGAAATAAGGCTAGCAAAGAGATCCACGAAATACAGATGTAACTCTGAGAGATGAACTAACAGAACACCAAGCAGATTCTTAGAAAGCGTCTTTTCAGATTTCATCTGAGGATATTTCCTTTTTCACCAAAGCCCTCTATGGGTTTCCAAATATCACTTTGCCAATTCCACAAGAACTGTCTTAGCGAAAGGCTTCCTGAGGGGAAACCTGTAACTCGGTGAGATGATTTCACAGAACACAAAGAGGTTTCTCAGAAAGCTTCTTTTTCTTTGATATCGGAGGATATTTCCTTTGGCCCTATAGTCTTCAAAGGGATCCGAAATATCTGTTCTCAGATACCACAGAAATAAGGCTAGCAAAGAGATCCACGAAATACAGATATAACTCTGTGAGTGGAAGTCACACATCACAGAGCCGTTTCTCAGAAAGCTTCTTTCCAGATTCCATCTGAGGATATTTCCTTTTTCACCATAGCCCCTAAGGGCTTCCAAATATCACTTTGCCAATTCCACAAGAACTGTGTTAGCGAAAAGCTTCTTCAGGGGAAAGCTGTAACTGTGGAAGATTATTTCACAGAACACAAAAAAGTTTCTCAGAAAGCTTCTTTCTCTTTGTTATCGCAGGATATTTCCTTTGGCCCTATAATCTTCAAAGGGAACCGAAATATCTGTTCTCAGATTCCACAGAAATCAGGCTAGCCAAGAGATCCACGAAATACAGATGTAACTCTGTGAGTGGAAGTCACACATCACAGAGCAGTTTCTCAGAAATCTTCTTTCCAGATTTCATCTGAGGATATTTCCTTTTTCACCATAGCTCTCTATGGCCTTCCAAATATCACTTTGCCAATTCCACAAGAACTGTCTTAGCGAAAGGCTTCTTGAGGGGAAAGCTGTAACTCTGTGAGATGATTTCACAGAACACAAAGAAGTTTCTCCGAAAGCTTCTTTCTCCTTGTTATCGGAGGATATTTCCTTAGGCCCTATAGTCTTCAAAGGGATCCGAAATATCTGTTCTCAGATTCCACAGAAATAAGGCTAGCACAGAGATCCACGAAATACAGATGTAACACTGTGAGAAGAATTAACAGAACACTAAGCAGTTTCTCAGAAAGCTTCTTTCCAGATTTCATCTAAGGATATTACCTTTTTCACCATAGCCCTCTATGGGCTTCCAAATATCACCTTGCCAATTCCACAAGAACTGTCTTAGCAAAAGGCTTCTTGAGGAGAAAGCTGAAACTCTCTGAAATGATTTCACAGAACACAAAGAGGTTTCTCAGAAAGCTTCTTTCTCTTTGTTATCGGAGGATATTTCCTTTGGCCCTATAGTCTTCAAAGGGATCCGAAATATCTGTTCTCAGATTCCACAGAAATAAGGCGAGCAAAGAGATCCCCGAAATGCAGATGTAACACTGTGAGATGAATTAACAGAACACTAAGCTGTTTCTCAGAGAGCTTCTTTCCATATTTCATCTGAGGATATTTCCTTTATCACCATTGCCCTCTATTGGCTTCCAAATATCACTTTGCCAATTCCACAAGAACTGTCTTAGCGAAAGGCTTCTTGAGAATAAAGCAGTAAATCTGTGAGATGATTTCACAGAACACAAAGAGGTTTCTCAGAAAGCTTCTTTTTCTTTGATATCGGAGGATATTTCCTTTGGCCCTATAGTCTTCAAAGGGATCCGAAATATCTGTTCTCAGATTCCACAGAAATAAGGCTAGCAAAGAGATCCACGAAATACAGATGTAACTCTGTGAGTGGAAGTCACACATCACAGAGCAGTTTCTCAGAAAGCTTCTTTCCAGATTTCATCTGAGGATATTTCCTTTTTCACCATAGCCCTCTATGGGCTTCCAAATATCACTTTGCCAATTCCACAAGAACTGTCTGAGCGAAAGGCTTCTTCAGGGG
Source organism: Macaca fascicularis (assembly GCF_037993035.2). Taxonomy (NCBI): domain Eukaryota; kingdom Metazoa; phylum Chordata; class Mammalia; order Primates; family Cercopithecidae; genus Macaca; species Macaca fascicularis. The sequence goes on along the minus strand of NC_088385.1, from coordinate 44,825,363 downwards.
AAAGCTGTAACTCTGTGAGATGATTTCACAGAACACAAAGTAGTTTCTCAGAAAGCTTCTTTCTCTTTGTTATCGGAGGATATTTCCTTTGGCCCTATATTCTTCAAAGGGATCCGAAATATCTGTTCTCGGATTGCAGAGAAATAAGGCTAGCAAATAGATCTACGAAACACAGATGTAAATCGGTGAGATGAATTGACAGAACACTAAGCAGTTTCTCAGGAAGGTTCTTTCCAGATTTCATCTGAGGATATTTCCTTTTTCACCATAGCCCTCTATGGGCTTCCAAATATCACTTTGCCAATTCCACAAGAACTGTCTGAGCGAAAGGCTTCTTCAGGGGAAAGCTGTAACTCTGTGAGATGATTTCACAGAACACAAAGTAGTTTCTCAGAAAGCTTCTTTCTCTTTGTTATCGGAGGATATTTCCTTTGGCCCTATATTCTTCAAAGGGATCCGAAATATCTGTTCTCGGATTGCAGAGAAATAAGGCTAGCAAATAGATCTACGAAACACAGATGTAAATCGGTGAGATGAATTGACAGAACACTAAGCAGTTTCTCAGGAAGGTTCTTTCCAGATTTCATCTGAGGATATTTCCTTTTTCACCATAGCCCTCTATGGGCTTCCAAATATCACTTTCCCAATTCCACAAGAACTGTCTTAGCGAAAGGCTTCTTTAGGGGAAAGCTGTAACTCTGTGAGAGGATTTCACAGAACACAACGAAGTTTCTCAGAAAGCATCTTTCTCTGTGTTATCGTAGGATATTTACTTTGGCCCGATAGTCTTCAAAGGGATCCGAAATATCTGTTCTCAGATTCCACAGAAATAAGGCTAGCAAAGAGATCCACGAAATACAGATGAAACTCTGTGAGTGGAAGTCACACATCACAGAGCAGTTTCTCAGAAAGCTTCTTTCCAGATTTCATCTGAGGATATTTCCTTTTTCACCATAGCCCTCTATGGGCTTCTAAATATCACTTTGCCAAATCCAGAAGAACTGTCTTAGCGAAAGTCTTCTTGAGGGGAAAGCTGTAACTCTGTGAGATGATTTCACAGAACACAAAGAAGTTTCTCAGAAAGCTTCTTTCTCTTTGTTATCGGAGGATATTTCCTTTGGTCCTATAGTCTTCAAGGAGATCCGAAATATCTGTTCTCAGATTCCACAGAAAAAAGGCTAGCAAAGAGATCCACGAAATACAGATGAAACTCTGTGATTGGAAGTCACACATCACAGAGCAGTTCCTCAGAAAGCTTCTTTCCAGATTTCATCTGAGGTTATTTCCTTTTTCACCATAGCCCTCTAGGGGCTTCCAAATATCACTTTGCCAATTCCTCAAGAACTGTCTTAGCGAAAGGGTTCTTGAGGGGAAAGCTGTAACTCCGTGACATGATTTCACAGAACACAAAGAAGTCTCTCAGAAAGCTTCTTTCTCTTTGTTATCGGAGGATATGTCCTTTGGCCCGATAGTCTTCAAAAGGATCCGAAATATCTGTTCTCAGATTCCATAGAAATAAGGCTAGCAAAGAGACCCACGAAAAACAGATGTAACTCTGTGAGATGAATTAACAGAACACTAAGCAGTTTGTCAGAAATCTTCTTTCCAGATTTCTTCTGAGGATATTTCCTTTTTCACCATAGCCCTATATGGGCTTCCAAATATCACTTTCCCAATTCCACAAGAACTGTCTTAGCGAAAGGCTTCTTGAGGGGAAAGGTGTAACTCTGGAGAGGATTTCACAGAACACAACGAAGTTTCTCAGAAAGCATCTTTCTCTTTGTTATCGGAGGATATTTCCTTTGGCCCTATAGTCTTCAAAGGGATCCGAAATATCTGTTCTCAGATTCCACAGAAATAAGGCTAGCAAAGAGATCCACGAAATACAGATGTAACTCTGTGAGTGGAAGTCACATATCACAGAGCAGTTTCTCAGAAAGCTTCTTTCCAGATTTCATCTGAGGATATTTCCTTTTTCACCATAGCCCCTAAGGGCTTCCAAATATCACTTTGCCAATTCCACAAGAACTGTGTTAGCGAAAAGCTTCTTAAGGGGAAAGCTGTAACTGTGTGAGATGATTTCACCGAACACAGAAAAGTTTCTCAGAAAGCTTCTTTCTCTTTGTTATCGGAGGATATTTCCTTTGGCCCTATAGTCTTCAAAGGGAACCGAAATATCTGCTCTCAGATTCCACAGAAATCAGGCTAGCAAAGAGATCCACGAAATACAGATATAACTCTGTGAGATGAATTAACAGAACACTAAGCAGTTTCTCAGAAATCTTCTTTCCAGATTTCATCTGAGGATATTTCCTTTTTCACCATAGCCCTCTAGGGGCTTCCAAATATCACTTTGCCAATTCTATAAGAACTGTCTTAGCGAAAGGCTTCTTGAGGGGAAAGCTGTAACTCTGTGAGATGATTTCACAGAACACAAAGAAGCTTCTCCGAAAGCTTCTTTCTCCTTGTTATCGGAGGATATTTCCTTTGGCCCTATCGTCTTCAAAGGGATCCGAAATATCTGTTCTCAGATTCCACAGAAATAAGGCTAGCACAGAGATCCACGAAATACAGATGTAACACTGTGAGAAGAATTAACAGAACACTAAGCAGTTTCTCAGAAAGCTTCTTTCCAGATTTCATCTAAGGATATTACCTTTTTCACCATAGCCCTCTATGGGCTTCCAAATATCACTTTCCCAATTCCACAAGAACTGTCTTAGCGAAAGGCTTCTTGAGAAGAAAGCTGAAACTCTCTGAGCTGATTTCAGAGAACACAAAGAGGTTTCTCAGAAAGCTTCTTTCTCTTTGTTATCGGAGGATATTTCCTTTGGCCCTATAGTCTTCAAAGGGATCCGAAATATCTGTTCTCAGATTCCACAGAAATAAGGCGAGCAAAGAGATACACGAAATGCAGATGTAACTCTGTGAGTGGAAGTCACATATCACAGAGCAGTTTCTCAGAAAGCTTCTTTCTAGATTTCATCTGAGGATATTTCCTTTTTCACCATAGCCCCTAAGGGCTTCCAAATATCACTTTGCCAATTCCACAAGAACTGTGTTAGCGAAAAGCTTCTTCAGGGGAAAGCTGTAACTGTGTGAGATGATTTCACCGAACACAAAAAAGTTTCTTAGAAAGCTTCTTTCTTTTTGTTATCGGAGGATATTTCCTTTGGCCCTATAGTCTTCAAAGGGAACAGAAATATCTGTTCTCAGATTCCACAGAAATCAGGCTAGCAAAGAGATCCACGAAATACAGATGTAACTCTGTGAGTGGAAGTCACACATCACAGAGCAGTTTGTCAGAAAGCTTCTTTCCAGATTTCATCTGAGGATATTTCCTTTTTCACCATAGCCCTCTATGGGCTTCCAAATATCACTTTGGCAATTCCACAAGAACTGTCTTAGCGAAAGGCTTCTTCAGGGGAAAGCAGTAACTCTGTGAGATGATTTCACCGAACACAAAAAAGTTTCTCAGAAGGCTTCTTTCTCTTTGTTATCGGAGGATATTTCCTTTGGCCCTATAGTCTTCAAAGGGAACCGAAATATCTGTTCTCAGATTCCACAGAAAGAAGGCTAGCAAAGAGATCGACGAAATACAGATGTAACTCTGTGAGTGGAAGTCACACATCACAGAGTAGTTTCTCAGAAAGCTTCTTTCCAGATTTCATCTGAGGATATTTCCTTTTTCACCATAGCCCTCTATGGGCTTCCAAAGATCACTTTGCCAATTCCACAAGAACTGTCTTAGCGAAAGGCTTCTTGAGAGGAAAGCTGTAACTCTGTGAGATGATTTCACAGAACACAAAGAAGTTTCTCAGAAAGCTTCTTTCTCTTTGTTGTCGGAGGATATTTCCTTTGGCCCTATAGTCTTCAAAGGGATCCGAAATATCTGTTCTCAGATTCCACAGAAATAAGGCGAGCAAAGAGATCCACGAAATACAGATGTAACTCTGTGAGATGAATTAACAGAACACTAAGCTGTTTCTCAGAGAGCTTCTTTCCATATTTCATCTGAGGATATTTCCTTTATCAGCATAGCCCTCTATTGGCTTCCAAATATCACTTTGCAATTCCACAAGAACTGTCTTAGCGAAAGGCTTCTTAAGAAGAAAGCAGTAACTCTGTGAGATGATTTCACAGAACACAAAGAGGTTTCTCAGAAAGCTTCTTTCTCTTTGATATCGGAGGATATTTCCTTTGGACCTATAGTCTTCAAAGGGATCCGAAATATCTGTTCTCAGATTCCACAGAAATAAGGCTAGCAAAGAGATCTACGAAACACAGATGTAACTCTGTGAGATGAATTAACAGAACATTAAGCAGTTTCTCAGAAAGCTTCTTTCCAGATTTCATCTGAGGATATTTCTTTTTTCACCATAGCCCTCCATGGGCCTCCAAATATCACTTTCCCAATTCCAAAAGAACTGTCTTAGCGAAAGGCTTCTTGGGGGGAAAGCTGTAACTCTGTGAGATGATTTCACAGAACACAAAGAAGTTTCTCCGAAAGGTTATTTCTCCTTGTTATCGGAGGATATTTCCTTTGGCCCTATCGTCTTCAAAGGGATCCGAAATATCTGTTCTCAGATTCCACAGAAATAAGGCTAGCACAGAGATCCACGAAATACAGATGTAACACTGTGAGAAGAATTAACAGAACACTAAGCAATTTCTCAGAGAGCTTCTTTCCAGATTTCATCTGAGGATATTACCTTTTTCACCATAGCCCTCTATGGGCTTCCAAATATCACTTTCCCAATTCCACAAGAACTGTCTTAGCGAAAGGCTTCTTGAGAAGAAAGCTGAAACTCTCTGAGATGATTTCACAGAACACAAAGAGGTTTCTCAGAAAGCTTCTTTCTCTTTGTTATCGGAGGATATTTCCTTTGGCCCTATAGTCTTCAAAGGGATCCGAAATATCTGTTCTCAGATTCCACAGAAATAAGGCGAGCAAAGAGATACACGAAATGCAGATGTAACTCTGTGAGATGAATTAACAGAACACTAAGCTGTTTCTCAGAGAGCTTCTTTCCATATTTCCTCTGCGGATATTTCCTTTATCACCATAGCCCTCTATTGGCTTCCAAATATCACTTTGCCAATTACACAAGAACTGTCTTAGTGAAAGGCTTCTTGAGAAGAAAGCAGTAACTCTGTGAGATGATTTCACAGAACACAAAGAGGTTTCTCAGAAAGCTTCTTTTTCTTTGATATCGGAGGATATTTCCTTTGGCCCTATAGTCTTCAAAGGGATCCGAAATATCTGTTCTCAGATTCCACAGAAATAAGGCTAGCAAAGAGATCCGTGAAATACAGATGTAACTCTGTGAGTGGAAGTCACATATCACAGAGCAGTTTCTCAGAAAGCTTCTTTCCAGATTTCATCTGAGGATGTTTCCTTTTTCACCATAGCCCCTAAGGGCTTCCAAATATCACTTTGCCAATTCCACAAGAACTGTGTTACCGAAAAGTTTCTTCAGGGGAAAGCTGTAACTGTGTGAGATGATTTCACCGAACACAAAAAAGTTTCTTAGAAAGCTTCTTTCTTTTTGTTATCGGAGGATATTTCCTTTGGCCCTATTGTCTTCAAAGGGAACAGAAATATCTGTTCTCAGATTCCACAGAAATCAGGCTAGCAAAGAGATCCACGAAATACAGATGTAACTCTGTGAGTGGAAGTCACACATCACAGAGCAGTTTCTCAGAAAGCTTCTTTCCAGATTTCATCTGAGGATATTTCATTTTTCACCATAGCCCTCTATGGGCTTCCAAATATCACTTTGGCAATTCCACAAGAACTGTCTTAGCGAAAGGCTTCTTCAGGGGAAAGCAGTAACTCTGTGAGATGATTTCACCGAACACAAAAAAGTTTCTCAGAAGGCTTCTTTCTCTTTGTTATCGGAGGATATTTCCTTTGGCCCTATAGTCTTCAAAGGGAACCGAAATATCTGTTCTCAGATTCCACAGAAAGAAGGCTAGCAAAGAGATCGACGAAATACAGATGTAACTCTGTGAGTGGAAGTCACACATCACAGAGCAGTTTCTCAGAAAGCTTCTTTCCAGATTTCATCTGAGGATATTTCCTTTTTCACCATAGCCCTCTATGGGCTTCCAAAGAACACTTTGCCAATTCCACAAGAACTGTCTTAGCGAAAGGCTTCTTGAGAGGAAAGCTGTAACTCTGTGAGATGATTTCACAGAACACAAAGAAGTTTCTCAGAAAGCTTCTTTCTCTTTGTTGTCGGAGGATATTTCCTTTGGCCCTATAGTGTTCAAAGGGATCCGAAATATCTGTTCTCAGATTCCACAGAAATAAGGCGAGCAAAGAGATCCACGAAATACAGATGTAACTCTGTGAGATGAATTAACAGAACACTAAGCTGTTTCTCAGAGAGCTTCTTTCCATATTTCATCTGAGGATATTTCCTTTATCAGCATAGCCCTCTATTGGCTTCCAAATATCACTTTGCCAATTCCACAAGAACTGTCTTAGCGAAAGGCTTCTTAAGAAGAAAGCAGTAACTCTGTGAGATGATTTCACAGAACACAAAGAGGTTTCTCAGAAAGCTTCTTTCTCTTTGATATCGGAGGATATTTCCTTTGGACCTATAGTCTTCAAAGGGATCCGAAATATCTGTTCTCAGATTCCACAGAAATAAGGCTAGCAAAGAGATCCACGAAATACAGATGTAACTCTGTGAGGTGAATTAACAGAACACTAAGCAGTTTCTCAGAAATCTTCTTTCCAGATTTCATCTGAGGATATTTCCTTTTTCACCATAGCCCTCTAGGGGCTTCTAAATATCACTTTGCCAATTCCACAAGAACTGTCTTAGCGAAAGGCTTCTTGAGGGGAAAGCTGTAACTCTGTGAGATGATTTCACAGAACACAAAGAAGTTTCTCAGAAAGCTTCTTCCTCTTTGTTATCGGAGGATATTTCCTTTGGCCCTATAGTCTTTAAAGGGATCAGAAATATCTGTTCTCAGATTGCACAGAAATAAGGCTAGCAAAGAGACCCACGAAAAACAGATGTAAGTTTGTGAGATGAATTAACAGAACACTAAGCAGTTTCTCAGAAAGCTTCTTTCCAGATTTCATCTGAGGATATTTCCTTTTTCACCGTAGCCCTCTAAGGGTTTCCAAATATAACTTTGCCAATTCCACAAGAAATGTCTTATTGAAAGGCTTCTTGAGGGGAAAGCTCTAACTCTGTGAGATGATTTAATAGAACACAAAGAAGTTTCTCAGAAAGCTTCTTTCTCTTTGTTATCGGAGGATATTTCCTTTGGCCCTATAGTCTTCAAAGGGATCCGAAATATCTGTTCTCAGATTCCACAGAAATAAGGCTAGCAAAGAGATCCACGAAATTCAGATGTAACTCTGGGAGTGGAAGTCACACATCACAGAGCAGTTTCTCAGAAAGCTTCTTTCCAGATTTCATCTGAGGATATTTCCTTTTTCACCGTAGCCCTCTATGGGCTTCCAAATATCACTTTGAAAATTCCACAAGAATTGTCTTAGCGAAAGGCTTCTTGAGGGGAAATCTGTAACTCTGTGAGATGATTTCACAGAACACAAAGAAGTTTCTAAGAAAGCTTCTTTCTCTTTGTAATCGGAGGATGTTTCCTTTGGCCCTATAGTCTACAAAGGGATCCGAAATACCTGTTCTCAGATTCCACAGAAATACGGCTACCAAAGAGAACTACGAAACAGAGATGTAACTCTGAGAGATGAATTGACAGAACACTAAGCAGTTTCTCAGAAAGCTTCTTTCCAGATTTCATCTGAGGATATTTCCTTTTTCACTATAGCCCTCTATGGGCTTCCAAATATCACTTTGCCAATTCCACACGAACTGTCTTAGCGAAAGTCTTCTTCAGGGGAAAGCTGTAACTCTGTGAGATGATTTCACAGAACACAAAGAAGTTTCTCAGAAAGCTTCTTTCTCTTTGTTATCGGAGGATATTTCCTTTGGCCCTATAGTCTTCAAAGGGATCCGAAATATCTGTTCTCAGATTCCACAGAAATAAGGCTAGCAAAGAGACCCACGAAAAACAGATGTAACTTTGTGAGATGAATTAACAGAACACTAAGCAGTTTCTCAGAAAGCTTCTTTCCAGATTTCATCTGAGGATATTTCCTTTTTCACCGTAGCCCTCTAAGGGTTTCCAAATATCACTTTGCCAATTCCACAAGAAATGTCTTATCGAAAGGCTTCTTGAGGGGAAAGCAGTAACTCTGTGAGATGATTTCACAGAACACAAAGAAGTTTCTCAGAAAGCTTCTTTCTCTTTGTTATCGGAGGATATTTCCTTTGGCCCTATAGTCTTCAAAGGGATCCGAAATATCTGTTCTCAGATTCCACAGAAATAAGGCAAGCAAAGAGATCCACGAAATACAGATGTAACTCTGTGAGTGGAAGTCACACATCACAGAGCAGTTTCTCAGAAAGCTTATTTCCAGATTTCATCTGAGGATATTTCCTTTTTCACCATAGACCTCTATGGGCTTCCAAATATCACTTTGTCAATTCCTCAAGAACAGTCTTAGCCAAAGGCTTTTTGAGGGGAAAGCTGTAACTCTGTGACAGGATTTCACAGAACACAAAGAAGTCTCTCAGAAAGCTTCTTTCTCTTTGTTATCGGAGGATATTTCCTTTGGCCCTAGAGTCTTCAAAGGGATGCGAAATATCTGTTCTCATATTCCACAGAAATACGACTAGCAAAGAGATCTACGAAAGAGAGATGTAACTCTGTGAGATGAATTAACAGAACACTAAGCAGTTTCTCAGAAAGCTTCTTTCCAGATTTCATCTGAGGATATTTCCTTTTTCACCATAGCCCACTATGGGCTTCCAAATATCACTTTCCCAATTCCACAAGAACTGTCTTAGCGAAAGGGTTCTTGATGGGAAAGCTGTACCTCTGTGAGATGTTTTCACAGAAAACAAAGAAGTTTCTCAGAAAGCTTCTTTCTCTTTGTTATCGGAGGATATTTCCTTTGGCCCTATAGTCTTCAAAGTGATCCGAAATATCTGTTCTCAGATTCCGCAGAAATAAGGCTAGCAAAGAGAATAACGAAATACAGATGTAACTCTGTGAGATGAATTAACAGAACACTAAGCAGTTTCTCAGAAAGCTTCTTTCCAGCTTTCTTCTGAGGATATTTCCTTTTTCACAATAGCCCTCTATTGGCTTCCTAATATCACTTTGCCAATTCCAGAAGAACTGTCTTAGCGAAAGGCTTCTTCAGGGGAAAGCTGTAACTCTGTGAGATGATTTCACAGAACACAAAGAAGTTTCTCAGAAAGCTTCTTTTTCGTTGTTGTCGGAGGATATTTCCTTTGGCCCTATAGTCTTCAAAGGGATCCGAAATATCTGTTCTCATAATCCACAGAAATAAGGCTAGCAAAGAGATCCACGAAATACAGATGTAACTCTCTGAGTGGAAGTCACACATCACAGAGCAGTTTCTCAGAAAGCTTCTTTCCAGATTTCATCTGAGGATATTTCCTTTTTCACCATAGCCCTCTATGGGCTTCCAAATATCACTTTGCCAATTCCACAAGAACTGTCTTAGCGAAAGTCTTCTTGAGGGGAAAGCTGTAACTCTGTGAGATGATCTCACAGAACACAAAGAAGTTTCTCAGAAAGCTTCTTTCTCTTTGTTATCGAAGGATATTTCCTTTGGCCCTATAGTCTTCAAAGGGTTCCGAAATATCTGTTCTCAGATTCCACAGAAATAAGGCTAGCAAAGAGATGCACGAAATACAGATGTAACTCCGTGAGATGAATTAACAGAACACTAAGCAGTTTCAACGAAAGCTTCTTTCCAGATTTCATCTGAGGATATTTCCTTTTTCACCATAGACCTCGAAGGGCTTCCAAATATCACTTTGCCAATTCCACAAGAACTGTCTTAGCGAAAGACTTATTGAGGGGAAAGCTGTAACTCTGTGAGATGATCTCACAGAACACAAAGAAGTTTCTCAGAAAGCTTCTTACTCTTTGTTATCGGAGGATATTTCCTTTGGCCCTATAGTCTTCAAAGGGTTCCCAAATATCTGTTCTGAGATTCCACAGAAATAAGGATAGCAAAGAGATCCACGAAATACTGATGTAACTCTGTGAGATGAATTAACAGAACACTAAGCAGTTTCAAAGAAAGCTTCTTTCCAGATTTCATCTGAGGATATTTCCTTTTTCACCATAGCCCGCTATGGGCTTCCAAATATCACTTTGCCAATTCCACAAGAACTGTCTAAGCGAAAGGGTTCTTGATGGGAAAGCTGTACCTCTGAGAGATGTTTTCACAGAAAACAAAGAAGTTTCTCAGAAAGCTTCTTTCTCTTTGTTATCCTAGGATATTTCCTTTGGCCCTATAGTCTTCAATGGGATCCGAAATATCTGTTCTCAGATTCCACAGAAATAAGGCTAGCAAAGAGATCCACGAAATACAGATGTAACTCTGTGAGTGGAAGTCACACATCACAGAGCAGTTTCTCAGAAAGCTTCTTTCCAGTTTTCATCTGAGGATATTTCCTTTTTCACCATAGCCCGGTATGGGCTTCCAAATATCACTTTGCCAATTCCACAAGAACTGTCTTAGCGAAAGACTTCTTGAGGGGAAAGCTGTAACTCTGTGAGATGATCTCACAGAACACAAAGAAGTTTTTCAGAAAGCTTCTTTCTCTTTGTAATTGGAGGATATTTCCTTTGGCCCTGTAGCCTTCAAAGGGATCCGAAATATCTGTTCTCACATTCCATAGAAAAAGGCGAGCAAAGAGATACACGAAATACAGGTGTAACTCGGTGAGATGAATTAACAGAACACTGAGCTGTTTCTCAGAAAGCTTCATTCCATATTTCATCTGAGGATATTTCCTTTATCACCATAGCCCTCTATAGGCTTCCAAATATCACGTTGCCAATTCCACCAGAACTGTCTTAGCGAAGGGCTTCTTGAGGGGAAAGCTGTAACTCTGTGAGATGGTTTCACAGAACAAAAAGAAGTTTCAAGAAAGCTTCTTTCTCTTTGTTATCGGAGGATATTTCCTTTGGCCCTATAGTCTTCAAAGGGATCCGAAATATCTGTTCTCAGATTCCACAGAAATAAGGCTAGCAAAGAGATTCACGAAATACAGATGTAACTGTGTGAGTGGAAGTCACACATCACAGAGCAGTTTCTCAGAAAGCTTCTTTCCAGATTTCATCTGAGGATATTTCCTTTTTCACCATAGCCCTCTATGGGCTTCCAAATATCACTTTGCCAATTCCACAAGAACTGTCTTAGAGAAAGGCTTCTGGAGTGGAAAGCAGTAACTCTGTGAGATGATTTCACAGAACACAAAGAAGTTTCTCAGAGAGCTTCTTTCTCTTTGTTATCGGAGGATATTTCCTTTGGCCCTATAGTCTTCAAAGGGATCCGAAATATCTGTTCTCAGATTCCACAGAAATAAGGCTAGCAAAGAGATCCACGAAATATAGATATAACTCTGTGAGATGAATTAACAGAACACTAAGCAGTTTCTCAGAAAGCTTCTTTCCAGATTTCATCTGAGGATATTTCCTTTCTCACCGTAGCCCTCTATGGGCTTCTAAATATCACTTTGACAATTCCACAAGAACTGTCTTAGCGAAAGGCTTCTTGAGGGGAAAGTTGTACCTCTGTGAGATGATTTCACAGAACACAAAGAAGTTTCTCAGAAAGCTTCTTTCTCTTTGTTATCGGAGGATATTTCCTTTGGCCCTATAGTCTTCAAAGAGATCCGAAATATCTGTTCTCAGATTCCACAGAAATAAGGCTAGCAAAGAGATCCACGAAATACAGATGAAACTCTGTGAGTGGAAGTCACACATCACAGAGCAGTTTCTCAGAAAGCTTCTTTCCAGATTTCATCTGAGGATATTTCCTTTTTCACCATAGCCCTCTATGGGCTTCCAAATATCACTTTGCCAATTCCACAAGAACTGTCTTAGCGAAAGGCTTCTTGAGGGGAAAGCTGTAACTCTGTGACATGATTTCACAGAACACAAAGAAGTCTCTCAGAAAGCTTCTTTCTCTTTGTTAACGGAGCATATTTCCTTTGGCCCTATAGTCTTCAAAGGGATCCGAAATATCTGTTCTCAGATTCCAAGAAATACGACTAGCAAAGAGAACTAGGAAACAGAGACGTAACTCTGTGAGATGAATTTACAGAACACTAAGCAGTTTCTCAGAAAGCTTCTTTCCAGATTTCATCTGAGGACATTTCCTTTTTCACCATAGCCCACTATGGGCGTCCAAATATCACTTTGCCAATTCCACAAGAACTGTCTTAGCGAAAGGGTTCTTGATGGGAAAGCTGTACCTCTGTGAGATGTTTTCACAGAAAACAAAGAAGATTCTCAGAAAGCTTCTTTCTCTCTGTTATCCTAGGATATTTCCTTTGGCCCTATAGTCTTCAAAGGGATCCGAATATCTGTTCTCAGATTCCACAGAAATAAGGCTAGCAAAGAGATTCACGAAATACAGATGTAACTCTGTGAGTTGAATTAACAGAACACTAAGCAGTTTCTCAGAAAGCTTCTTTCCAGATTTCATCTGAGGATATTTCCTTTTTCACCATAGCCCTCTATTGGCTTCCAAATATCACTTTGCCAATTCCAGAAGAACTGTCTTAGCGAAAGGCTTCTTCAGGGGAAAGCTGTAACTCTGTGAGATAATTTCACAGAACACAAAGAAGTTTCTCAGAAAGCTTCTTTTTCTTTGTTGTCGAAGGATATTTCCTTTGGCCCTATAGTCTTCAAAGGGATCCGAAATATCTCTTCTCAGATTCCACAGAAATAAGGCCAGCAAAGAGATCCACGAAATACAAATGTAACTCTGTGAGTGGAAGTCACACATCACAGTGCAGTTTCTCAGAAAGCTTCTTTCCAGGATTCATCTGAGGATATTTCCTTTTTCACCCTAGCCCTCTATGGGCTTCCAAATATCACTTTGCCAATTCCACAAGAACTGTCTTAGCGAAAGGCTTCTTGAGGGGAAAGCTGTAACTCTGTGAGATGATTTCACAGAACACAAAGAAGTTTCTCAGAAAGCTTCTTTCTCTTTGTTATCGGAGGATATTTCCTTTGGTCCTAAGGTCTTCAAAGGGATCCGAAATATCTGTTCTCAGATTCCACAGAAAGAAGGCTAACAATGAGATCTACGAAACACAGATGTAACTCTGTGAGATGAATTAAGAGAACACTAAGCAGTTTCTCAGAAAGCTTCTTTCCAGATTTCATCTGAGGATATTTCCTTTTTCACCATGGCCTTCTATGGGCTTCCAAATATCACTTTGCCAATTCCACAAGAACTGTCTTAGCGAAAGGCTTCTTGAAGGGAAAGCTGTAACTCTGTGAGATGATTTCACAGAACACAAAGAAGTTTCTCAGAAAGCTTCTTTCTCTTTGTTATCACAGGATATTTCCTTTGGCCCTATAGTCTACAAAGGGATCCGAAATATCTGTTCTCATATTCCACAGAAATAAGGCTAGCAAAGTGATCCACGAAATACAGATGTAACTCTGTGAGTGGAAGTCACATATCACAGAGAAGTTTCTCAGAAGTCTTCTTTCCAGATTTCATCTGAGGATATTTCCTTTTTCACCCTAGCCCTCTATGGGCTTCCAAATATCACTTTGAAAATTCCACCAGAACTGTCTTAGCGAAAGGCTTCTTGAGGGGAAAGCTGTAACTCTGTGAGATGATTTCACAGAACACAAAGAGGTTTCTCAGAAAGCTTCTTTCTCTATGTTATCGGAGGATATTTCCTTTGGCCCTATAGTCTTCAAGGAGATCCGAAATATCTGTTCTCAGATTCCACAGAAAGAAGGCTAGCAAAGAGATCCACGAAATACAGATGTAACTCTGTGAGATGAATTAACAGAACACTAAGCAGTTTCTCAGAAAGGTTCTTTCCAGATTTCATCTGCGGATATTTCCTTTTTCACCATACCCCTCTATGGGCTTCCAAATATCACTTTGCCAATTCCACAAGAACTGTCTTAGCGAAAGGCTTCTTAAGGGGAAAGCTGTAACTCTGTGAGATGATATCACAGAACACAAAGAAGTTTCTCAGAAAGCTTCTTTCTCTTTGTTATCTGAGGATATTTCCTTTGGCCCTATAGTCTTCAAAGGGATCCGAAATATCTGTTCTCAGATTCCACAGAAATAAGGCTAGCAAAGAGATCTACGAAACACAGATGTAACTCTGTGAATGCAAGTCACACATCACAGAGCAGTTTCTCAGAAATCTTCTTTCCAGATTTCATCTGAGGATATTTCCTTTTTCACCATAGCCCTCTAAGGGCTTCCAAATATCACTTTGCCTATTACACAAGAACTGTCTTAGCGAAAGGCTTCTTGAGGTGAAATCTGTAACTCTGTGAGATGATTTCACAGAACACAAAGAAGTTTCTCAGAAAGCTTCTTTCTCTTTGTTATCAGAGGATATTTCCTTTGGCCCTATAGTCTTCAAAGGTATCCGAAATATCTGTTCTCAGATTCCACAGAAAGAAGGCTAGCAAAGTGATCCAGGAAATACAGATGTAACTCTGTGAGTGGAAGTCACACATCCCAGAGCAGTTTCTCAGAAAGCTTCTTTCCAGATTTCATCTGAGGATATTTCCTTTTTCACCATAGCCCTCTATGGGCTTCCAAATATCACTTTGCCAATTCCACAAGAACTGTCTTAGCCAAAGGCTTCTTGAGGTGAAAGCTGTAACTCTGTGAGATGATTTCACAGAACACAAAGTAGTTTCTCAGAAAGCTTCTTTCTCTTTGTTATCGGATGATATTTCCTTTGGCCTATAGTCTTCAAAGGGATCCGAAATATCTGTTCTCAGATTCCACAGAAAGAACGCTAGCAAAGAAATCTACGAAACACAGATGTAAATCTGTGAGATGAATTCACAGAACACTAAGCAGTTTCTCAGAAAGCTTCTTTCCAGATTTCATCTGAGGATATTTCCTTTTTCACCCTAGCCCTCTATGGGCTTCCAAATATCACTTTGCCAATTCCACAAGAACTGTCTTAGCGAAAGGCTTCTTGAGGGGAAAGCTGTAGCTCTGTGAGATGATTTCACAGAACACAAAGAAGTTTCTCAGAAAGCTTCTTTCTCTTTGTTATCAGAGGATATTTCCTTTGGCCCTATAGTCTTCAAAGCGATCCGAAATATCTGTTCTCAGATTCCACAGAAATAAGGCGAGCAATGAGATCCACGAAATACAGACGTAACTCTGTGAGTGGAAGTCAAACATCACGCAGAAGTTTCTCAGAAATCTTCTTTCTCTTTGTTATCGGAGGATATTTCCTTTGGCCCTAAAGTCTTCAAAGGGATCCGAAATATCTGGTCTCAGAATCCACAGAAATAAGGCCAGGAAAGAGATCCACGAAATACAGATGTAACTCTGTGAGTGGAAGTCACACATCACAGAGCAGTTTCTCAGAAAGCTTCTTTCCAGATTTCATCTGAGGATATTTCCTTTTTCACCATAGCCCTCTATGGGCTTACAAATATCACTTTCCCAATTCCACAAGAACTGTCTTAGCGAAACGCTTGTTGAGGGGAAAGCTGTAACTCTGTGTGATGATTTCACAGAACACAAAGATGTTTCTCAGAAAGCTTCCTTCTCTTTGTTATCGGAGGATATTTCCTTTGGCCCTATTGTCTTCAAGGTGATACGAAATATCTGTTCTCAGAATCCACAGAAATAAAGCTAGGAAAGAGATCCACGAAACACAGACGTAACTGTGTGAGTGGAAGTCACACATCACAGAGCAGTTTCTCAAAAAGCTTCTTTCCAGATTTCATCTGAGGATATTTCCTTTTTCAACATACCCCTCTATGGGCTTCCAAATATCACTTTGCCAATTCCACAAGAACTGTCTTAGCGAAAGGCTTCCTCAGGGGAAAACTGTAACTCTGTGAGATGATTTCACAGAACACAAAGAAGTTCCTCAGAAACTTCTTTCTCTTTGTTATCGGATTATGTTTCCTTTGGCCCTATAGTCTTCAAAGGGATCCGAAATATGTGTTCTCAGATTCCACAGAAAGAAGGCTAGCAAAGAGATCCACGAAATACAGATGTAACTCTGTGAGATGAATTAACAGAACACTAAGCAGTTTCTCAGAAAGCTTCTTTGCAGATTTCATCTGAGGATATTTCCTTTTTCACCATAGCCCTCTATGGGCTTCCAACTATCAGTTTGCCAATTCCACAAGAACTGTCTTAGCGAAAGGCTTCTTGAGGGGAAAGCTGTAACTCTGTGAGATGATTTCACAGAACACAAAGAAGTTTCTCAGAAAGCTTCTTTCTCTTTGTTATCAGAGGATATTTCCTTTGGCCCTATAGTCTTCAAAGGGATCCGAAATATCTGTTCTCAGATTCCACAGAAATAAAGCTAGCAATGAGATCCACGAAATACAGATGTAACTCTGTGAGTGGAAGTCAAACATCACGCAGAAGTTTCTCAGAAATCTTCTTTCCAGATTTCATCTGAGGATATTTCCTTTTTCACCCTAGCCCTCTATGGGCTTCCAAATATCACTTTGCCAATTCCACAAGAACTATCTTAGCGAAAGGCTTCTTGAGGGGAAAGCTGTAACTCTGTGAGATGATTTCACAGAACACAAAGAAGTTTCTCAGAAAGCTTCATTCTGTTTGTTATCGGAGGATATTTCCTTTGGCCCTATAGTCTTCAAAGGGATCCGAAATATCTGTTCTCAGATTCCACAGAAAGAAGGCTAGCAAAGAGATGTAAGAAACGCAGATGTAACCATGTGAGATGAAATAACAGAACACTAAGCAGTTTCTCAGAAAGCTTCTTTCCAGATTTCATCTGAGGATATTTCCTTTTTCACCATAGCCCTCTATGGGCTTCCAAATATCACTTTGCCAATTCCACAAGAACTGTCTTAGCGAAAGGCTTCTTGAAGGGAAAGCTGTAACTCTGTGAGATGATTTCCCAGAACCCAAGGAAGTTTCTCAGAAAGCTTCTTTCTCTTTGATATCGGAGGATATTTCCTTTGGCCCTATAGTCTTCAAAGGGATCCGAAATATCTGTTCTCAGATTCCACAGAAAGAAGGCTAGCAAAGAGATCCAGGAAATACAGATGTAACTCTGTGAGATGAATTAACAGAACACTAAGCAGTTTCTCAGAAAGCTTCTTTCCAGATTTCATCTGAGGATATTTCCTTTTTCACCCTAGCCCTCTATGGGCTTCCAAATATCACTTTGCCAATTCCACAAGAACTCTCTTAGCGAAAGGCTTCCTCAGGGGAAAGCTGTAACTCTGTGAGATGATTTCACAGAACACAAAGAAGTTTCTCGGAAAGTTTCTTTCTCTTTGTTATCGGAGGATATTTCCATTGGCCCTATAGTCTTCAAAGGGAAACGAAATATCTGTTCTCAGATTCCACAGAAAGAAAGCTAGCAAAGAGATCCACGAAATACAGATGTAACTCTGTGAGTGGAAGTCACACATTCCACAGCACTTTCTCAGAAAGCTTCTTTCCAGATTTCATCTGAGGATATTTCCTTTTTCACCAAAGCCCCCTATGGGCTTCCAAATATCACTTTGCCAATTCCACAAGAACTGTCTTAGGGAAAGGCTTCTTGAGGGGAAAGCTGTAACTCTTTGAGATGATTTCACAGAAAACAAAGAAATTTCTCAGAAAGCTTCTTTCACTTTGTTATCGGAGGATATTTCCTTTGGCCCTGTAGTCTTCAAAGGGATCCGAAATATCTGTTCTCAGATTCCACAGAAAGAAGGCTAGCAAAGAGTTCTACGACACACAGATGTAACACTGTGAGATGAATTAACAGAACACTAAGCAGTTTCTCAGAAAGCTTCTTTCCAGATTTCATCTGAGGATATTTCCTTTTTCACCATAGCCCTCTATGGGCTTCCAAATATCACCTTGCCAATTCCACAAGAACTGTCTTAGCGAAAGGCTTCTTGAGGGGAAAGCTGTAACTCTGTGAGATGATTTCACAGAACACAAAGAAGTTTCTCAGAAAGCTTCTTTCTCTTTGTTATGGGAGGATATTTCCTTTGGCCCTAGAGTCTACAAAGGGATCCGAAATATCTGTTCTCAGATTCCACAGAAGGAAGGCTAGCAAAGAGATCTACGAAACACAGATGTAACTCTGTGAGATGAATTAACAGAACACTAAGCAGTTTCTCAGAAAGCTTCTTTCCAGATTTCATCTGAGGATATTTCCTTTTTCACCATAGCCCTCTATGGGCTTCCAAATATCACTTTGCCAACTCCACAAGAACTGTCTTAGCGAAAGGCTTCTTGAGGGGAAACCTGTAACTCTGTGAGATGATTTCACAGAACACAAAGAAGTTTCTCAGAAAGCTTCTTTCTCTTTGTTATCGGAGGATATTTCCTTTGGCCCTATAGTCTTCAAAGGGATCCGAAATATCTGTTCTCAGATTCCACAGAAACAAGGCTAGCAAAGAGATCTATGAAACACAGATGTAACTCTGTGAGATGATTTAACAGAACACTAAGCAGTTTCTCTGAAAGCTTCTTTCCGGATTTCATCTGAGGATATTTCCTTTTTAACCATAGCCCTCTATCGGCTTCCAAATATCACTTTGCCAATTCCACAAGAACTGTCTTAGCGAAAAGCTCTTTGAGGAGAAAGCTGCAACTCTGTGAGATGATTTCACAAAACACAAAGAAGTTTCTCAGAAAGCTTCTTTCTCTTTGTTATCGGAGGATATTTCCTTTGGCCCTATAGTCTTCAAAGGGATCCGAAATATCTGTTCTCAGATTCCACAGAAATAAGGCTTGCAAAGAGATCCACGAAATACCGATGTAACTCTGTGAGTGGAAATCATACATAACAGAGAAGTTTCTCAGAAATCTTCTTTCCAGATTTCATCTGAGGATATTTCCTTTTTCACCCTAGCCCTCTATGGGCTTCCAAATATTACTTTGCCAATTCCACAAGAACTGTCTTAGCGAAAGGCTTCTTGAGGGGAAAGCTGTAACTCTGTGAGATGATTTCACAGAACACAAAGAAGTTTCTCAGAAACCTTCTTTCTCTTTGTTATCGGAGGATATTTCCATTGGCCTTATAGTCTTCAAAGGGATCCGAAATATCTGTTCTCAGATTCCACAGAAAGAAGGCTAGCAAAGAGATCCGGGAAATACAGATGTAACTCTGTGAGATGAATTAACAGAACACTAAGAAATTTCTCAGAAAGCTTCTTTCCAGATTTCATCTGAGGATATTTCCTTTTTCACCATAGCCCTCTATGGGCTTCCAAGTATCACTTTGCCAATTATACAAGAACTGTCTTAGCGAAAGGTTTCTTGAGGGGAAAGCTGTAACTCTGTGAGATGATTTCACAGAACACAAAGAAGTTTCTCAGAAAGCTTCTTTCTCTTTGTTATCCGAGGATATTTCCTTTGGCCCTAAGGTCTTCAAAGGGATCCGAAATATCTGTTCTCAGATTCCATAGAAATAAGGCGAGCAAAGAGATCCACGAAATACGGATGTAACTCCGTGAGTGGAAGTCACACATCACAGAACAGTTTCTCAGAAAGCTTCTTTCCAGATTTCATCTGAGGATATTTCCTTTTTCACCCTAGCCCTCTATGGGCTTCCAAATATCACTTTGCCAATTCCACAAGAACTGTCTTAGCGAAAGGCTTCTTGAGGGGAAAGCTGTAACTCTGTGAGATGATTTCACAGAACACAAAGAAGTTTCTCAGAAAGCTTCTTTCTCTTTGTTATCGGAGGATATTTCCTTTGGTCCTAAGGTCTTCAAAGGGATCCGAAATATCTGTTCTCAGATTCCACAGAAAGAAGGCTAACAATGAGATCTACGAAACACAGATGTAACTCTGTGAGATGAATTAAGAGAACACTAAGCAGTTTCTCAGAAAGCTTCTATCCAGATTTCATCTGAGGATATTTCCTTTTTCACCATGGCCTTCTATGGGCTTCCAAATATCACTTTGCCAATTCCACAAGAACTGTCTTAGCGAAAGGCTTCCTGAAGGGAAAGCTGTAACTCTGTGAGATGATTTCACAGAACACAAAGAAGTTTCTCAGAAAGCTTCTTTCTCTTTGTTATCACAGGATATTTCCTTTGGCCCTATAGTCTACAAAGGGATCCGAAATATCTGTTCTCATATTCCACAGAAATAAGGCTAGCAAAGTGATCCACGAAATACAGATGTAACTCTGTGAGTGGAAGTCACATATCACAGAGAAGTTTCTCAGAAGTCTTCTTTCCAGATTTCATCTGAGGATATTTCCTTTTTCACCCTAGCCCTCTATGGGCTTCCAAATATCACTTTGAAAATTCCACCAGAACTGTCTTAGCGAAAGGCTTCTTGAGGGGAAAGCTGTAACTCTGTGAGATGATTTCACAGAACACAAAGAGGTTTCTCAGAAAGCTTCTTTCTCTATGTTATCGGAGGATATTTCCTTTGGCCCTATAGTCTTCAAAGAGATCCGAAATATCTGTTCTCAGATTCCACAGAAATAAGGCTAGCAAAGAGATCCACTAAATACAGATGTAACTCTGTGAGATAAATTAAAAGAACACTAAGCAGTTTCTCAGAAAGCTTCTTTCCAGATTTCATCTGAGGATATTTCCTTTTTCACCATACCCCTCTATGGGCTTCCAAATATCACTTTGCCAATTCCACAAGAACTGTCTTAGCGAAAGGCTTCTTGAGGGGAAAACTGTAACTCTGTGAGATGATTTCACAGAACACAAAGAAGTTTATCAGAAAGCTTCTTTCTCTTTGTTATCGGAGGATATTTCCTTTGGCCCTATAGTCTTTAAAGGGATCCGAAATATCTGTTCACAGATTCCCCAGAAATAAGGCTAGCAAAGAGATCCACGAAATACGGATGTAACTCTGTGTGTGGAAGTCACACATCACAGAGCAGTTTCTCAGAAAGCTTCTTTCCAGATTTCATCTGAGGATATTTCCTTTTTCACCATAGCCCTCTATGGGCTTCCATATATCATTTTACCAATTCCACAAGAACTGTCTTAGCGAAAGTTTTCTTCAGGGGAAAGCTTTAACTCTGTGAGATGATTTCACAGAACACAAAGAAGTTTCTCATAAAGCTTCTTTCACTTTGTTATCGGAGGATATTTCCTTTGGCCCTATAGTCTTCAAAGGGATCCGAAATATCTGTTCTCAGATATCACAGAAAGAAGGCTAGCAAAGAGATCTACGAAACACACATGAAACTCTGTGAGATGAATTAACAAAACACTAAGCAGTTTCTCAGAAAGCTTCTTTCCAGATTTCATCTGAGGATATTTCCTTTTCACCATAGCCCTCCATGGGCTTCGAAATATCACTTTGCCAATTCCACAAGAACTGTCTTAGTGAAAGGCTTCTTGAGGGGAAAGCTGTAACTCTGTGAGATGAGTTCACAGAACACAAAGAAGTTTCTCAGAAAACTTCTTTCGGTTTGTTATCGGAGGATATTTCCTTTGGCCCTAGAGTCTTCAAAGGGATCCGAAATATCTGTTCTCAGATTCCACAGAAATAAGGCTAGCAAAGAGATCCACGAAATACAGATGTAACTCTGTGAGTGGAAGTCACACATCACAGAGCAGTTTCTCAGAAAGCTTCTTTCCAGATTTCATCTGAGGATATTTCCTTTTTCACCATAGCCCTCTATCGGCTTCCAAATATCACTTTGCCAATTCCACCAGAACTGTCTTAGAGAAAGGCTTCTCGAGGGGAAAGCTGTAAATCGGTGAGATGGTTTCACAGAACACAGAGAAGTTTCTCAGAAAGCTTCTTTCTCTTTGTTATCGGGGGAAATTTCCTTTGGCCCTGTAGTCTTCAAAGGGATCCGAAATATCTGTTCTCAGATTCCACAGAAATAAGGCAAGCAAAGAGATTCACGAAATACTGATGTAACTCTGTGAGTTTAAGTCACACATCACAGAGAAGTTTCTCAGAAATCTTCTTTCCAGATTTCATCTGTGGATATTTTCTTTTTCACCCTAGCCCTCTATGGGCTTCCAAATATCACTTTGCCAAATCCACAAGAACTGTCTTAGCGAAAGGCTTCTTGCGGGGAAAGCTGTAACTCTGTGAGATGATTTCACAGAACACAAAGAAGTTTCTCAGAAAGCTTCTTTCTCTTTGTTATCGGAGGAGATTTCCTTTGGCCCTATAGTCTTCCAAGGGATCCGAAATATCTGTTCTCAGATTCCACAGAAATAAGGCTAGCAAAGAGATCTACGAAACACAGATGTAACTCTCTGAGATGAATAAACAGAACACTAAGCAGTTTCTCAGAAAGCTTCTTTCCAGATTTCATCTGAGGATATTTCCTTTTTCACCTTAGCCCCCTATTGGCTTCCAAATATCACTTTGTCAATTCCACAAGAAATGTCTTAGCGAAAGGCTTCTTCAGGGGAAAGCTGTAACTCTGTGAGATGATTTCACAGAACACAAAGAAGTTTCTCAGAAAGCTTCTTTCTCTTTGTTATCGGAGGATATTTCCTTTGGCCCTATAGTCTTCAAAGGGATCCGAAATAGCTGTTCTAGGATTCCACAGAAAGAAGGCTAGCAAAGAGATCTACGAAACACAGATGTAACTCGGTGGGATGAATTAACAGAACACTAAGCAGTTTCTCAGAAAGCTTCTTTGCAGATTTCATCTGAGGATATTTCCTTTTTCACCATAGCCCTCTATGGGCTTCCAACTATCAGTTTGCCAATTCCACAAGAACTGTCGTAGCGAAAGGCTTCTTGAGGGGAAAACTGTAACTCTGTGAGATGATTTCACAGAACACAAAGAAGTTTCTCAGAAAGCTTCTTTCTCTTTGTTATCAGAGGATATTTCCTTTGGCCCTATAGTCTTCAAAGAGATCCGAAATATCTGTTCTCAGATTCCACAGAAATAAAGCTAGCAATGAGATCCACGAAATACAGATGTAACTCTGTGAGTGGAAGTCAAACATCACGCAGAAGTTTCTCAGAAATCTTCTTTCCAGATTTCATCTGAGGATATTTCCTTTTTCACCCTAGCCCTCTATGGGCTTCCAAATATCACTTTGCCAATTCCACAAGAACTATCTTAGCGAAAGGCTTCTTGAGGGGAGGCTGTAACTCTGTGAGATGATTTCACAGAACACAAAGAAGTTTCTCAGAAAGCTTCTTTCTCTTTGTTATCGGAGGATATTTCCTTTGGCCCTATAGTCTTCAAAGGGATCCGAAATATCTGTTCTCAGATTCCACAGAAAGAAGGCTTGCAAAGAGATGTAAGAAACGCAGATGTAACCATGTGAGATGAAATAACAGAACACTAAGCAGTTTCTCAGAAAGCTTCTTTCCAGATTTCATCTGAGGATATTTCCTTTTTCACCATAGCCCTCTATGGGCTTCCAAGTATCACTTTGCCAATTCCACAAGAACTGTCTTAGCGAAAGGCTTCTTGAAGGGAAAGCTGTAACTCTGTGAGATGATTTCCCAGAACCCAAAGAGGTTTCTCAGAAAGCTTCTTTCTCTTTGTTATCGGAGGATATTTCCTTTGGCCCTATAGTCTTCAAAGGGATCCGAAATATCTGTTCTCAGATTCCACAGAAAGAAGGCTAGCAAAGAGATCCAGGAAATACAGATGTAACTCTGTGAGATGAATTAACAGAACACTAAGCAGTTTCTCAGAAAGCTTCCTTCCAGATTTCATCTGAGGATATTTCCTTTTTCACCATAGCCCTCTATGGGCTTCCAAATATCACTTTGCCAAATCCACAAGAACTGTCTTAGCGAAAGGCTTCTTGAGGGGAAAGCTGTAACTCTGTGAGATGATTTCACAGAACACAAAGAAGTTTCTCAGAAAGCTTCTTTCTCTTTGTTATCGGAGGATATTTCCCTTGGCCCTATACTCTTCAAAGGGATCCGAAATATCTGTTCTCATGTTCCACAGAAATAAGGCTAGCAAAGTGATCCACGAAATACAGGTGTAACTCTGTGAGTGGAAGTCAAACATCACACAGAAGTTTCTCAGAAATCTTCTTTCCAGATTTCATCTGAGGTTATTTCCTTTTTCACCATAGCCCTCTCTGGGCTTCCAAATATCACTTTGTGAATTCCACAAGAACTGTCTTAGCGAAAGGCTTCATGATGGGAAAGCTGTAACTCTGTGAGATGATTTCACAGAACACAAAGAAGTTTCTCAGAAAGCTTCTTTCTCTTTGTTATCGGAGGATATTTCCTTTGGCCTATAGTCTTCAAAGGGATACGAAATATCTGTTCTCAGTTTCCTCAGAAAGAAGGCTAGCAAAGAGATCCACGAAATAGAGATGTAACTCTGTGAGTGGAAGTCACACATCACAGAGCAGTTTCTCAGAAAGCTTCTTTCCAGATTTCATCTGAGGATATTTCCTTTTTCACCATAGCCCCCTATGGGCTTCCAAATATCACTTTGCCAATTCCACAAGAACTGTCTTAGGGAAAGGCTTCTTGAGGGGAAAGCTGTAACTCTTTGAGATGATTTCACAGAACACAAAGAAATTTCTCAGAAAGCTTCTTTCACTTTGTTATCGGAGGATATTTCCTTTGGCCCTATAGTCTTCAAAGGGATCCGAAATATCTGTTCTCAGATTCCACAGAAGGAAGGCTAGCAAAGAGATCCAGGAAATACAGATGTAACACTGTGAGATGAATTAACAGAACACTAAGCAGTTTCTCAGAATGCTTCTTTCCAGATTTCATCTGAGGATATTTCCTTTTTCACCATAGCCCTCTATAGGCTTACAAATATCACTTTGCCAATTCCTCAAGAACTGTCTTAGCGAAAGTTTTCTTCAGGGGAAAGCTGTAACTCTGTGAGATGATTTCACAGAACACAAAGAAGTTTCTTATAAAGCTTCTTTCACTTTGTTATCGGAGGATATTTCCTTTGGCCCTATAGTCTTCAAAGGGATCCGAAATATCTGTTCTCAGATATCACAGAAAGAAGGCTAGCAAAGAGATCTACGAAACACACATGAAACTCTGTGAGATGAATTAACAAAACACTAAGCAGTTTCTCAGAAAGCTTCTTTCCAGATTTCATCTGAGGATATTTTCTTTTTCACCATAGCCCTCTATGGGCTTCCAAATATCACTTTGCCAATTCCACCAGAACTGTCTTAGAGAAAGGCTTCTCGAGGGGAAAGCTGTAAATCGGTGAGATGGTTTCACAGAACACAGAGAAGTTTCTGAGAAAGCTTCTTTCTCTTTGTTATCGGAGGAAATTTCCTTTGGCCCTGTAGTCTTCAAAGGGATCCGAAATATCTGTTCTCAGATTCCACAGAAATAAGGCTAGCAAAGAGATCCACGAAATACTGATGTAACTCTGTGAGTTTAAGTCACACATCACAGAGAAGTTTCTCAGAAATCTTCTTTCCAGATTTCATCTGTGGATATTTCCTTTTTCACCCTAGCCCTCTATGGGCTTCCAAATATAACTTTGCCAATTCCACAAGAACTGTCTTAGCGAAAGGCTTCTTGAGGGGAAAGCTGTAACTCTGTGAGATGATTTCACAGAACACAAAGAAGTTTCTCAGAAAGCTTCTTTCTCTTTGTTATCGGAGGATATTTCCTTTGGCCCTATAGTCTTCAAAGGGATCCGAAATATCTGTTCTCAGATTCCACAGAAAGAAGGCTAGCAAAGAGATCCACGAAATACAGATGTAACTCTGTGAGATGAATTAACAGAACACTAAGCAGTTTCTCAGAAAGCTTCTTTCCAGATTTCATCTGTGGATATTTCCTTTTTCACCATAGCCCTCTATGGGCTTCCAAATATCACTTTGTCAATTCCACAAGAACTGTCTTAGCGAAAGTTTTCTTCAGGGGAAAGCTGTAATTCTGTGAGATGATTTCACAGAACACAAAGAAGTTTCTCAGAAAGCTTCTTTCACTTTGTTATCGGAGGATATTTCCTTTGGCCCTACAGTCTTGAAAGGGATCCGAAATATCTGTTCTCAGATATCACAGAAATAAGGCAAGCAAAGAGATCCACTAAATACAGATGTAACTCTGTGAGTGGAAGTCACACATCACAGAGCAGTTTCTCAGAAAGCTTCTTTCCAGATTTCATCTGAGGATATTTCCTTTTTCACCATAGCCCCCTATGGGCTTCCAGATATCACTTTTCCAATTCCACAAGAGCTGTCTTAGCGAAAGTTTTCTTCAGGGGAAAGCTGTAGCTCTTTGAGATGATTTCACAGAACACAAAGAAGTTTCTCAGAAAGCTTCTTTCTCTTTGTTATCGGAGGATATTTCCTTTAGCCCTATAGTCTTCAAAGGGATCCGAAATATCTGTTCTCAGATTCCACAGAAATAAGGCTAGCAAAGAGATCTACGAAACACAGATGTAACTCTGTGAGATGAATTAACGGAGCGCTAAGCAGTTTCTCAGAAAGCTTCCTTCCAGATTTCATCTGAGGATATTTCCTTTTTCACCATAGCCCTCTATGGGCTTCCAAATATCTCCTTGGCAATTCCACAAGAACTGTCTTAGCGAAAGGTTTCTTGAGGGGCAAGCTGTAACTCTGTGAGATGATTTCACAGAACACAAAGAAGTTTCTCAGAAAGCTTCTTTCTCTTTGTTATCAGAGGATATTTCCCTTGGCCCTATAGTCTTCAAAGGGATCCGAAATATCTGTTCTCAGATTCCACAGAAATAAGGCTAGCAAAGTGATCCACGAAATACAGGTGTAACTCTGTGAGTGGAAGTCAAAACTCACACAGAAGTTTCTCAGAAATCTTCTTTCCAGATTTCATCTGAGGATATTTCCTTTTTCACCATAGCCCTCTATGGGCTTCCAAATATCACTTTGTCAATTCCACAAGAACTGTCTTAGCGAAAGGCTTCTTGAGGGGAAAGCTGTAACTCTGTGAGATGATTTCACAGAACACAAAGAAGTTTCTCAGAAAGCTTCTTTCTCTTTGTTATCGGAGGATATTTCCTTTGGCCCTATAGTCTTCAAAGGGATACGAAATATCTGATCTCAGTTTCCTCAGAAAGAAGGCTAGCAAAGAGATCCACGAAATACAGATGTAATTCTGTGAGAGGAATTAACAGAACACTAAGCAGTTTCTCGGAAAGCTTCTTTCCAGATTTCATCTGAGGATATTTCCTTTTTCACCATACCCCTCTATGGGCTTCCAAATATCACTTTGCCAATTCCACAAGAACTCTCTTAGCGAAAGGCTTCCTCAGGGGAAAGATATAACACTGTGAGATGATTTCACAGAACACAAAGAAGTTTCTCAGAAAGCTTCTTTCTCTTTGTTATCGAAGGATATTTCCATTGGCCCTATAGTCTTCAAAGGGATACGAAATATCTGTTCTCAGATTCCACAGAAAGAAGGCTAGCAAAGAGATCCACGAAATACAGATGTAACTCTGTGAGTGGAAGTCACATATCACAGAGCAGTTTCTCAGAAAGCTTCTTTCCAGATTTCATCTGAGGATATTTCCTTTTTCACCATAGCCCTCTATGGGCTTCCAAATATCACTTTGCCAATTCCACAAGAAATGTCTTAGCGAAAGTTTTCTTCAGGGGAAAGCTGTAACTCTGTGAGATGATTTCACAGAACACAAAGAAGTTTCTCAGAAAGCTTCTTTCACTTTGTTATCGGAGGATATTTCCTTTGGCCCTATAGTCTTCAAAGGGATCCGAAATATCTGTTCTCAGATATCACAGAAAAAAGGCTAGCAAAGAGATCTACGAAACACACATGTAACTCTGTGAGATGAATTAACAGAACACTAAGCAGTTTCTCAGAAAGCTTCTTTCCAGATTTCATCTGAGGATATTTCCTTTTTCACCAAGGCCTCCATGGGCTTCGAAATATCACTTTGCCAATTCCACAAGAACTGTCTTAGTGAAAGGCTTCTTGAGGGGAAAGCTGTAACTCTGTGAGATGATTTCACAGAACACAAAGAAGTTTCTCAGAAAGCTTCTTTCTGTTTGTTATCGGAGGATATTTCCTTTGGCCCTATAGTCTTCAAAGGGATCCGAAATATCTGTTCTCAGATTCCACAGAAATAAGGCTAGCAAAGAGATCCACGAAATACAGATGTAACTAAGTGAGTGGAAGTCACACATCACAGAGCAGTTTCTCAGAAAGCTTCTTTCCAGATTTCATCTAAGGATATTTCCTTTTTCACCCTAGCCCCCTATGGGCTTCCAGATATCACTTTTCCAATTCCACAAGAACTGTCTTAGCGAAAGTTTTCTTCAGGGGAAAGCTGTAGCTCTGTGAGATGATTTCACAGAACACAAAGAAGTTTCTCAGAAAGCTTCTTTCTCTTTGTTATCGGAGGATATTTCCTTTAGCCCTATAGTCTTCAAAGGGATCCGAAATATCTCATCTCAGATTCCACAGAAATAAGGCTAGCAAAGAGATCTACGAAACACAGATGTAACTCTGTGAGATGAATTAACGGAGCACTAAGCAGTTTCTCAGAAAGCTTCCTTCCAGATTTCATCTGAGGATATTTCCTTTTTCACCATAGCCCTCTATGGGCTTCCAAATATCACTTTGCCAATTCCACCAGAACTGTCTTAGCGAAAGTTTTCTTCAGGGGAAAGCTGTAACTCTGTGAAATGATTTCACAGAACACAAAGAAGTTTCTCAGAAAGATTCTTTCTCTTTGTTATCGGAGGATATTTCCTTTGGCCCTATAGTCTTCAAAGGGATCCGAAATATCAGTTCTCAGATTCCACAGAAAGAAGGCTAGCAAAGAGAACTACGAAACACAGATGTAACTCTGTGAGATGAATTAACAGAACACTAAGCAATTTCTCAGAAAGCTTCTTTCCAGATTTCATCTGAGGATATTTCCTTTTTCACCATAGCCCTCTATGGGCTTCCAAATATCACTTTGCCAATTCCACAAGAACTGTCTTAGCGAAAGGCTTCTTGAGGGGAAAGCTGTAACTCTGTGAGATGATTTCACAGAACACAAAGAAGTTTCTCAAAAAGCTTCTTTCTCTCTGTTATCGGAGGATATTTCCTTTGGCCCTAGAGTCTTCAAAGGGATCCGAAATATCTGTTCTCAGATTCCACAGAAACAAGGCTAGCAAAGAGATCCACGAAATACAGATGTAACTCTGTGAGTGGAAGTCACACATCACAGAGCAGTTTCTCAGAAAGCTTCTTTCCAGATTTCATCTGAGGATATTTCCTTTTTCACCATAGCCCTCTATCGGCTTCCAAATATCACTTTGCCAATTCCACCAGAACTGTCTTAGAGAAAGGCTTCTCGAGGGGAAAGCTGTAAATCGGTGAGATGGTTTCACAGAACACAGAGAAGTTTCTCAGAAAGCTTCTTTCTCTTTGTTATCGGGGGAAATTTCCTTTGGCCCTGTAGTCTTCAAAGGGATCCGAAATATCTGTTCTCAGATTCCACAGAAATAAGGCAAGCAAAGAGATTCACGAAATACTGATGTAACTCTGTGAGTTTAAGTCACACATCACAGAGAAGTTTCTCAGAAATCTTCTTTCCAGATTTCATCTGTGGATATTTTCTTTTTCACCCTAGCCCTCTATGGGCTTCCAAATATCACTTTGCCAAATCCACAAGAACTGTCTTAGCGAAAGGCTTCTTGCGGGGAAAGCTGTAACTCTGTGAGATGATTTCACAGAACACAAAGAAGTTTCTCAGAAAGCTTCTTTCTCTTTGTTATCGGAGGAGATTTCCTTTGGCCCTATAGTCTTCCAAGGGATCCGAAATATCTGTTCTCAGATTCCACAGAAATAAGGCTAGCAAAGAGATCTACGAAACACAGATGTAACTCTCTGAGATGAATAAACAGAACACTAAGCAGTTTCTCAGAAAGCTTCTTTCCAGATTTCATCTGAGGATATTTCCTTTTTCACCTTAGCCCCCTATTGGCTTCCAAATATCACTTTGTCAATTCCACAAGAAATGTCTTAGCGAAAGGCTTCTTCAGGGGAAAGCTGTAACTCTGTGAGATGATTTCACAGAACACAAAGAAGTTTCTCAGAAAGCTTCTTTCTCTTTGTTATCGGAGGATATTTCCTTTGGCCCTATAGTCTTCAAAGGGATCCGAAATAGCTGTTCTAGGATTCCACAGAAAGAAGGCTAGCAAAGAGATCTACGAAACACAGATGTAACTCGGTGGGATGAATTAACAGAACACTAAGCAGTTTCTCAGAAAGCTTCTTTGCAGATTTCATCTGAGGATATTTCCTTTTTCACCATAGCCCTCTATGGGCTTCCAACTATCACTTTGCCAATTCCACAAGAACTGTCGTAGCGAAAGGCTTCTTGAGGGGAAAACTGTAACTCTGTGAGATGATTTCACAGAACACAAAGAAGTTTCTCAGAAAGCTTCTTTCTCTTTGTTATCAGAGGATATTTCCTTTGGCCCTATAGTCTTCAAAGAGATCCGAAATATCTGTTCTCAGATTCCACAGAAATAAAGCTAGCAATGAGATCCACGAAATACAGATGTAACTCTGTGAGTGGAAGTCAAACATCACGCAGAAGTTTCTCAGAAATCTTCTTTCCAGATTTCATCTGAGGATATTTCCTTTTTCACCCTAGCCCTCTATGGGCTTCCAAATATCACTTTGCCAATTCCACAAGAACTATCTTAGCGAAAGGCTTCTTGAGGGGAGGCTGTAACTCTGTGAGATGATTTCACAGAACACAAAGAAGTTTCTCAGAAAGCTTCTTTCTCTTTGTTATCGGAGGATATTTCCTTTGGCCCTATAGTCTTCAAAGGGATCCGAAATATCTGTTCTCAGATTCCACAGAAAGAAGGCTTGCAAAGAGATGTAAGAAACGCAGATGTAACCATGTGAGATGAAATAACAGAACACTAAGCAGTTTCTCAGAAAGCTTCTTTCCAGATTTCATCTGAGGATATTTCCTTTTTCACCATAGCCCTCTATGGGCTTCCAAGTATCACTTTGCCAATTCCACAAGAACTGTCTTAGCGAAAGGCTTCTTGAAGGGAAAGCTGTAACTCTGTGAGTTGATTTCCCAGAACCCAAAGAGGTTTCTCAGAAAGCTTCTTTCTCTTTGTTATCGGAGGATATTTCCTTTGGCCCTATAGTCTTCAAAGGGATCCGAAATATCTGTTCTCAGATTCCACAGAAAGAAGGCTAGCAAAGAGATCCAGGAAATACAGATGTAACTCTGTGAGATGAATTAACAGAACACTAAGCAGTTTCTCAGAAAGCTTCCTTCCAGATTTCATCTGAGGATATTTCCTTTTTCACCATAGCCCTCTATGGGCTTCCAAATATCACTTTGCCAAATCCACAAGAACTGTCTTAGCGAAAGGCTTCTTGAGGGGAAAGCTGTAACTCTGTGAGATGATTTCACAGAACACAAAGAAGTTTCTCAGAAAGCTTCTTTCACTTTGTTATCGGAGGATATTTCCTTTGGCCCTACAGTCTTGAAAGGGATCCGAAATATCTGTTCTCAGATATCACAGAAATAAGGCAAGCAAAGAGATCCACTAAATACAGATGTAACTCTGTGAGTGGAAGTCACACATCACAGAGCAGTTTCTCAGAAAGCTTCTTTCCAGATTTCATCTGAGGATATTTCCTTTTTCACCATAGCCCCCTATGGGCTTCCAGATATCACTTTTCCAATTCCACAAGAGCTGTCTTAGCGAAAGTTTTCTTCAGGGGAAAGCTGTAGCTCTTTGAGATGATTTCACAGAACACAAAGAAGTTTCTCAGAAAGCTTCTTTCTCTTTGTTATCGGAGGATATTTCCTTTAGCCCTATAGTCTTCAAAGGGATCCGAAATATCTGTTCTCAGATTCCACAGAAATAAGGCTAGCAAAGAGATCTACGAAACACAGATGTAACTCTGTGAGATGAATTAACGGAGCGCTAAGCAGTTTCTCAGAAAGCTTCCTTCCAGATTTCATCTGAGGATATTTCCTTTTTCACCATAGCCCTCTATGGGCTTCCAAATATCTCCTTGGCAATTCCACAAGAACTGTCTTAGCGAAAGGTTTCTTGAGGGGCAAGCTGTAACTCTGTGAGATGATTTCACAGAACACAAAGAAGTTTCTCAGAAAGCTTCTTTCTCTTTGTTATCAGAGGATATTTCCCTTGGCCCTATAGTCTTCAAAGGGATCCGAAATATCTGTTCTCAGATTCCACAGAAATAAGGCTAGCAAAGTGATCCACGAAATACAGGTGTAACTCTGTGAGTGGAAGTCAAAACTCACACAGAAGTTTCTCAGAAATCTTCTTTCCAGATTTCATCTGAGGATATTTCCTTTTTCACCATAGCCCTCTATGGGCTTCCAAATATCACTTTGTCAATTCCACAAGAACTGTCTTAGCGAAAGGCTTCTTGAGGGGAAAGCTGTAACTCTGTGAGATGATTTCACAGAACACAAAGAAGTTTCTCAGAAAGCTTCTTTCTCTTTGTTATCGGAGGATATTTCCTTTGGCCCTATAGTCTTCAAAGGGATACGAAATATCTGATCTCAGTTTCCTCAGAAAGAAGGCTAGCAAAGAGATCCACGAAATACAGATGTAATTCTGTGAGAGGAATTAACAGAACACTAAGCAGTTTCTCGGAAAGCTTCTTTCCAGATTTCATCTGAGGATATTTCCTTTTTCACCATACCCCTCTATGGGCTTCCAAATATCACTTTGCCAATTCCACAAGAACTCTCTTAGCGAAAGGCTTCCTCAGGGGAAAGATATAACACTGTGAGATGATTTCACAGAACACAAAGAAGTTTCTCAGAAAGCTTCTTTCTCTTTGTTATCGAAGGATATTTCCATTGGCCCTATAGTCTTCAAAGGGATACGAAATATCTGTTCTCAGATTCCACAGAAAGAAGGCTAGCAAAGAGATCCACGAAATACAGATGTAACTCTGTGAGTGGAAGTCACATATCACAGAGCAGTTTCTCAGAAAGCTTCTTTCCAGATTTCATCTGAGGATATTTCCTTTTTCACCATAGCCCTCTATGGGCTTCCAAATATCACTTTGCCAATTCCACAAGAAATGTCTTAGCGAAAGTTTTCTTCAGGGGAAAGCTGTAACTCTGTGAGATGATTTCACAGAACACAAAGAAGTTTCTCAGAAAGCTTCTTTCACTTTGTTATCGGAGGATATTTCCTTTGGCCCTATAGTCTTCAAAGGGATCCGAAATATCTGTTCTCAGATATCACAGAAAAAAGGCTAGCAAAGAGATCTACGAAACACACATGTAACTCTGTGAGATGAATTAACAGAACACTAAGCAGTTTCTCAGAAAGCTTCTTTCCAGATTTCATCTGAGGATATTTCCTTTTTCACCAAGGCCTCCATGGGCTTCGAAATATCACTTTGCCAATTCCACAAGAACTGTCTTAGTGAAAGGCTTCTTGAGGGGAAAGCTGTAACTCTGTGAGATGATTTCACAGAACACAAAGAAGTTTCTCAGAAAGCTTCTTTCTGTTTGTTATCGGAGGATATTTCCTTTGGCCCTATAGTCTTCAAAGGGATCCGAAATATCTGTTCTCAGATTCCACAGAAATAAGGCTAGCAAAGAGATCCACGAAATACAGATGTAACTAAGTGAGTGGAAGTCACACATCACAGAGCAGTTTCTCAGAAAGCTTCTTTCCAGATTTCATCTAAGGATATTTCCTTTTTCACCCTAGCCCCCTATGGGCTTCCAGATATCACTTTTCCAATTCCACAAGAACTGTCTTAGCGAAAGTTTTCTTCAGGGGAAAGCTGTAGCTCTGTGAGATGATTTCACAGAACACAAAGAAGTTTCTCAGAAAGCTTCTTTCTCTTTGTTATCGGAGGATATTTCCTTTAGCCCTATAGTCTTCAAAGGGATCCGAAATATCTCATCTCAGATTCCACAGAAATAAGGCTAGCAAAGAGATCTACGAAACACAGATGTAACTCTGTGAGATGAATTAACGGAGCACTAAGCAGTTTCTCAGAAAGCTTCCTTCCAGATTTCATCTGAGGATATTTCCTTTTTCACCATAGCCCTCTATGGGCTTCCAAATATCACTTTGCCAATTCCACCAGAACTGTCTTAGCGAAAGTTTTCTTCAGGGGAAAGCTGTAACTCTGTGAAATGATTTCACAGAACACAAAGAAGTTTCTCAGAAAGATTCTTTCTCTTTGTTATCGGAGGATATTTCCTTTGGCCCTATAGTCTTCAAAGGGATCCGAAATATCAGTTCTCAGATTCCACAGAAAGAAGGCTAGCAAAGAGAACTACGAAACACAGATGTAACTCTGTGAGATGAATTAACAGAACACTAAGCAATTTCTCAGAAAGCTTCTTTCCAGATTTCATCTGAGGATATTTCCTTTTTCACCATAGCCCTCTATGGGCTTCCAAATATCACTTTGCCAATTCCACAAGAACTGTCTTAGCGAAAGGCTTCTTGAGGGGAAAGCTGTAACTCTGTGAGATGATTTCACAGAACACAAAGAAGTTTCTCAAAAAGCTTCTTTCTCTCTGTTATCGGAGGATATTTCCTTTGGCCCTAGAGTCTTCAAAGGGATCCGAAATATCTGTTCTCAGATTCCACAGAAACAAGGCTAGCAAAGAGATCCACGAAATACAGATGTAACTCTGTGAGTGGAAGTCACACATCACAGAGCAGTTTCTCAGAAAGCTTCTTTCCAGATTTCATCTGAGGATATTTCCTTTTTCACCATAGCCCTCTATCGGCTTCCAAATATCACTTTGCCAATTCCACCAGAACTGTCTTAGAGAAAGGCTTCTCGAGGGGAAAGCTGTAAATCGGTGAGATGGTTTCACAGAACACAGAGAAGTTTCTCAGAAAGCTTCTTTCTCTTTGTTATCGGGGGAAATTTCCTTTGGCCCTGTAGTCTTCAAAGGGATCCGAAATATCTGTTCTCAGATTCCACAGAAATAAGGCAAGCAAAGAGATTCACGAAATACTGATGTAACTCTGTGAGTTTAAGTCACACATCACAGAGAAGTTTCTCAGAAATCTTCTTTCCAGATTTCATCTGTGGATATTTTCTTTTTCACCCTAGCCCTCTATGGGCTTCCAAATATCACTTTGCCAAATCCACAAGAACTGTCTTAGCGAAAGGCTTCTTGCGGGGAAAGCTGTAACTCTGTGAGATGATTTCACAGAACACAAAGAAGTTTCTCAGAAAGCTTCTTTCTCTTTGTTATCGGAGGAGATTTCCTTTGGCCCTATAGTCTTCCAAGGGATCCGAAATATCTGTTCTCAGATTCCACAGAAATAAGGCTAGCAAAGAGATCTACGAAACACAGATGTAACTCTCTGAGATGAATAAACAGAACACTAAGCAGTTTCTCAGAAAGCTTCTTTCCAGATTTCATCTGAGGATATTTCCTTTTTCACCTTAGCCCCCTATTGGCTTCCAAATATCACTTTGTCAATTCCACAAGAAATGTCTTAGCGAAAGGCTTCTTCAGGGGAAAGCTGTAACTCTGTGAGATGATTTCACAGAACACAAAGAAGTTTCTCAGAAAGCTTCTTTCTCTTTGTTATCGGAGGATATTTCCTTTGGCCCTATAGTCTTCAAAGGGATCCGAAATAGCTGTTCTAGGATTCCACAGAAAGAAGGCTAGCAAAGAGATCTACGAAACACAGATGTAACTCGGTGGGATGAATTAACAGAACACTAAGCAGTTTCTCAGAAAGCTTCTTTGCAGATTTCATCTGAGGATATTTCCTTTTTCACCATAGCCCTCTATGGGCTTCCAACTATCACTTTGCCAATTCCACAAGAACTGTCGTAGCGAAAGGCTTCTTGAGGGGAAAACTGTAACTCTGTGAGATGATTTCACAGAACACAAAGAAGTTTCTCAGAAAGCTTCTTTCTCTTTGTTATCAGAGGATATTTCCTTTGGCCCTATAGTCTTCAAAGAGATCCGAAATATCTGTTCTCAGATTCCACAGAAATAAAGCTAGCAATGAGATCCACGAAATACAGATGTAACTCTGTGAGTGGAAGTCAAACATCACGCAGAAGTTTCTCAGAAATCTTCTTTCCAGATTTCATCTGAGGATATTTCCTTTTTCACCCTAGCCCTCTATGGGCTTCCAAATATCACTTTGCCAATTCCACAAGAACTATCTTAGCGAAAGGCTTCTTGAGGGGAGGCTGTAACTCTGTGAGATGATTTCACAGAACACAAAGAAGTTTCTCAGAAAGCTTCTTTCTCTTTGTTATCGGAGGATATTTCCTTTGGCCCTATAGTCTTCAAAGGGATCCGAAATATCTGTTCTCAGATTCCACAGAAAGAAGGCTTGCAAAGAGATGTAAGAAACGCAGATGTAACCATGTGAGATGAAAAAACAGAACACTAAGCAGTTTCTCAGAAAGCTTCTTTCCAGATTTCATCTGAGGATATTTCCTTTTTCACCATAGCCCTCTATGGGCTTCCAAGTATCACTTTGCCAATTCCACAAGAACTGTCTTAGCGAAAGGCTTCTTGAAGGGAAAGCTGTAACTCTGTGAGTTGATTTCCCAGAACCCAAAGAGGTTTCTCAGAAAGCTTCTTTCTCTTTGTTATCGGAGGATATTTCCTTTGGCCCTATAGTCTTCAAAGGGATCCGAAATATCTGTTCTCAGATTCCACAGAAAGAAGGCTAGCAAAGAGATCCAGGAAATACAGATGTAACTCTGTGAGATGAATTAACAGAACACTAAGCAGTTTCTCAGAAAGCTTCCTTCCAGATTTCATCTGAGGATATTTCCTTTTTCACCATAGCCCTCTATGGGCTTCCAAATATCACTTTGCCAAATCCACAAGAACTGTCTTAGCGAAAGGCTTCTTGAGGGGAAAGCTGTAACTCTGTGAGATGATTTCACAGAACACAAAGAAGTTTCTCAGAAAGCTTCTTTCTCTTTGTTATCGGAGGATATTTCCCTTGGCCCTATACTCTTCAAAGGGATCCGAAATATCTGTTCTCAGATTCCACAGAAATAAGGCTAGCAAAGTGATCCACGAAATACAGGTGTAACTCTGTGAGTGGAAGTCAAACATCACACAGAAGTTTCTCAGAAATCTTCTTTCCAGATTTCATCTGAGGTTATTTCCTTTTTCACCATAGCCCTCTCTGGGCTTCCAAATATCACTTTGTGAATTCCACAAGAACTGTCTTAGCGAAAGGCTTCATGATGGGAAAGCTGTAACTCTGTGAGATGATTTCACAGAACACAAAGAAGTTTCTCAGAAAGCTTCTTTCTCTTTGTTATCGGAGGATATTTCCTTTGGCCTATAGTCTTCAAAGGGATACGAAATATCTGTTCTCAGTTTCCTCAGAAAGAAGGCTAGCAAAGAGATCCACGAAATAGAGATGTAACTCTGTGAGTGGAAGTCACACATCACAGAGCAGTTTCTCAGAAAGCTTCTTTCCAGATTTCATCTGAGGATATTTCCTTTTTCACCATAGCCCCCTATGGGCTTCCAAATATCACTTTGCCAATTCCACAAGAACTGTCTTAGGGAAAGGCTTCTTGAGGGGAAAGCTGTAACTCTTTGAGATGATTTCACAGAACACAAAGAAATTTCTCAGAAAGCTTCTTTCACTTTGTTATCGGAGGATATTTCCTTTGGCCCTATAGTCTTCAAAGGGATCCGAAATATCTGTTCTCAGATTCCACAGAAGGAAGGCTAGCAAAGAGATCCAGGAAATACAGATGTAACACTGTGAGATGAATTAACAGAACACTAAGCAGTTTCTCAGAATGCTTCTTTCCAGATTTCATCTGAGGATATTTCCTTTTTCACCATAGCCCTCTATAGGCTTACAAATATCACTTTGCCAATTCCTCAAGAACTGTCTTAGCGAAAGTTTTCTTCAGGGGAAAGCTGTAACTCTGTGAGATGATTTCACAGAACACAAAGAAGTTTCTTATAAAGCTTCTTTCACTTTGTTATCGGAGGATATTTCCTTTGGCCCTATAGTCTTCAAAGGGATCCGAAATATCTGTTCTCAGATATCACAGAAAGAAGGCTAGCAAAGAGATCTACGAAACACACATGAAACTCTGTGAGATGAATTAACAAAACACTAAGAAGTTTCTCAGAAAGCTTCTTTCCAGATTTCATCTGAGGATATTTTCTTTTTCACCATAGCCCTCTATGGGCTTCCAAATATCACTTTGCCAATTCCACCAGAACTGTCTTAGAGAAAGGCTTCTCGAGGGGAAAGCTGTAAATCGGTGAGATGGTTTCACAGAACACAGAGAAGTTTCTGAGAAAGCTTCTTTCTCTTTGTTATCGGAGGAAATTTCCTTTGGCCCTGTAGTCTTCAAAGGGATCCGAAATATCTGTTCTCAGATTCCACAGAAATAAGGCTAGCAAAGAGATCCACGAAATACTGATGTAACTCTGTGAGTTTAAGTCACACATCACAGAGAAGTTTCTCAGAAATCTTCTTTCCAGATTTCATCTGTGGATATTTCCTTTTTCACCCTAGCCCTCTATGGGCTTCCAAATATAACTTTGCCAATTCCACAAGAACTGTCTTAGCGAAAGGCTTCTTGAGGGGAAAGCTGTAACTCTGTGAGATGATTTCACAGAACACAAAGAAGTTTCTCAGAAAGCTTCTTTCTCTTTGTTATCGGAGGATATTTCCTTTGGCCCTATAGTCTTCAAAGGGATCCGAAATATCTGTTCTCAGATTCCACAGAAAGAAGGCTAGCAAAGAGATCCACGAAATACAGATGTAACTCTGTGAGATGAATTAACAGAACACTAAGCAGTTTCTCAGAAAGCTTCTTTCCAGATTTCATCTGTGGATATTTCCTTTTTCACCATAGCCCTCTATGGGCTTCCAAATATCACTTTGTCAATTCCACAAGAACTGTCTTAGCGAAAGTTTTCTTCAGGGGAAAGCTGTAATTCTGTGAGATGATTTCACAGAACACAAAGAAGTTTCTCAGAAAGCTTCTTTCACTTTGTTATCGGAGGATATTTCCTTTGGCCCTACAGTCTTGAAAGGGATCCGAAATATCTGTTCTCAGATATCACAGAAATAAGGCAAGCAAAGAGATCCACTAAATACAGATGTAACTCTGTGAGTGGAAGTCACACATCACAGAGCAGTTTCTCAGAAAGCTTCTTTCCAGATTTCATCTGAGGATATTTCCTTTTTCACCATAGCCCCCTATGGGCTTCCAGATATCACTTTTCCAATTCCACAAGAACTGTCTTAGCGAAAGTTTTCTTCAGGGGAAAGCTGTAGCTCTTTGAGATGATTTCACAGAACACAAAGAAGTTTCTCAGAAAGCTTCTTTCTCTTTGTTATCGGAGGATATTTCCTTTAGCCCTATAGTCTTCAAAGGGATCCGAAATATCTGTTCTCAGATTCCACAGAAATAAGGCTAGCAAAGAGATCTACGAAACACAGATGTAACTCTGTGAGATGAATTAACGGAGCGCTAAGCAGTTTCTCAGAAAGCTTCCTTCCAGATTTCATCTGAGGATATTTCCTTTTTCACCATAGCCCTCTATGGGCTTCCAAATATCTCCTTGGCAATTCCACAAGAACTGTCTTAGCGAAAGGTTTCTTGAGGGGCAAGCTGTAACTCTGTGAGATGATTTCACAGAACACAAAGAAGTTTCTCAGAAAGCTTCTTTCTCTTTGTTATCAGAGGATATTTCCCTTGGCCCTATAGTCTTCAAAGGGATCCGAAATATCTGTTCTCAGATTCCACAGAAATAAGGCTAGCAAAGTGATCCACGAAATACAGGTGTAACTCTGTGAGTGGAAGTCAAAACTCACACAGAAGTTTCTCAGAAATCTTCTTTCCAGATTTCATCTGAGGATATTTCCTTTTTCACCATAGCCCTCTATGGGCTTCCAAATATCACTTTGTCAATTCCACAAGAACTGTCTTAGCGAAAGGCTTCTTGAGGGGAAAGCTGTAACTCTGTGAGATGATTTCACAGAACACAAAGAAGTTTCTCAGAAAGCTTCTTTCTCTTTGTTATCGGAGGATATTTCCTTTGGCCCTATAGTCTTCAAAGGGATACGAAATATCTGATATCAGTTTCCTCAGAAAGAAGGCTAGCAAAGAGATCCACGAAATACAGATGTAATTCTGTGAGAGGAATTAACAGAACACTAAGCAGTTTCTCGGAAAGCTTCTTTCCAGATTTCATCTGAGGATATTTCCTTTTTCACCATACCCCTCTATGGGCTTCCAAATATCACTTTGCCAATTCCACAAGAACTCTCTTAGCGAAAGGCTTCCTCAGGGGAAAGATATAACACTGTGAGATGATTTCACAGAACACAAAGAAGTTTCTCAGAAAGCTTCTTTCTCTTTGTTATCGAAGGATATTTCCATTGGCCCTATAGTCTTCAAAGGGATACGAAATATCTGTTCTCAGATTCCACAGAAAGAAGGCTAGCAAAGAGATCCACGAAATACAGATGTAACTCTGTGAGTGGAAGTCACATATCACAGAGCAGTTTCTCAGAAAGCTTCTTTCCAGATTTCATCTGAGGATATTTCCTTTTTCACCATAGCCCTCTATGGGCTTCCAAATATCACTTTGCCAATTCCACAAGAAATGTCTTAGCGAAAGTTTTCTTCAGGGGAAAGCTGTAACTCTGTGAGATGATTTCACAGAACACAAAGAAGTTTCTCAGAAAGCTTCTTTCACTTTGTTATCGGAGGATATTTCCTTTGGCCCTATAGTCTTCAAAGGGATCCGAAATATCTGTTCTCAGATATCACAGAAAAAAGGCTAGCAAAGAGATCTACGAAACACACATGTAACTCTGTGAGATGAATTAACAGAACACTAAGCAGTTTCTCAGAAAGCTTCTTTCCAGATTTCATCTGAGGATATTTCCTTTTTCACCAAGGCCTCCATGGGCTTCGAAATATCACTTTGCCAATTCCACAAGAACTGTCTTAGTGAAAGGCTTCTTGAGGGGAAAGCTGTAACTCTGTGAGATGATTTCACAGAACACAAAGAAGTTTCTCAGAAAGCTTCTTTCTGTTTGTTATCGGAGGATATTTCCTTTGGCCCTATAGTCTTCAAAGGGATCCGAAATATCTGTTCTCAGATTCCACAGAAATAAGGCTAGCAAAGAGATCCACGAAATACAGATGTAACTAAGTGAGTGGAAGTCACACATCACAGAGCAGTTTCTCAGAAAGCTTCTTTCCAGATTTCATCTAAGGATATTTCCTTTTTCACCCTAGCCCCCTATGGGCTTCCAGATATCACTTTTCCAATTCCACAAGAACTGTCTTAGCGAAAGTTTTCTTCAGGGGAAAGCTGTAGCTCTGTGAGATGATTTCACAGAACACAAAGAAGTTTCTCAGAAAGCTTCTTTCTCTTTGTTATCGGAGGATATTTCCTTTAGCCCTATAGTCTTCAAAGGGATCCGAAATATCTCATCTCAGATTCCACAGAAATAAGGCTAGCAAAGAGATCTACGAAACACAGATGTAACTCTGTGAGATGAATTAACGGAGCACTAAGCAGTTTCTCAGAAAGCTTCCTTCCAGATTTCATCTGAGGATATTTCCTTTTTCACCATAGCCCTCTATGGGCTTCCAAATATCACTTTGCCAATTCCACCAGAACTGTCTTAGCGAAAGTTTTCTTCAGGGGAAAGCTGTAACTCTGTGAAATGATTTCACAGAACACAAAGAAGTTTCTCAGAAAGATTCTTTCTCTTTGTTATCGGAGGATATTTCCTTTGGCCCTATAGTCTTCAAAGGGATCCGAAATATCAGTTCTCAGATTC
Source organism: Macaca fascicularis (assembly GCF_037993035.2). Classification (NCBI taxonomy): domain Eukaryota; kingdom Metazoa; phylum Chordata; class Mammalia; order Primates; family Cercopithecidae; genus Macaca; species Macaca fascicularis. The sequence goes on along the minus strand of NC_088385.1, from coordinate 44,783,573 downwards.
CACAGAAAGAAGGCTAGCAAAGAGAACTACGAAACACAGATGTAACTCTGTGAGATGAATTAACAGAACACTAAGCAATTTCTCAGAAAGCTTCTTTCCAGATTTCATCTGAGGATATTTCCTTTTTCACCATAGCCCTCTATGGGCTTCCAAATATCACTTTGCCAATTCCACAAGAACTGTCTTAGCGAAAGGCTTCTTGAGGGGAAAGCTGTAACTCTGTGAGATGATTTCACAGAACACAAAGAAGTTTCTCAAAAAGCTTCTTTCTCTCTGTTATCGGAGGATATTTCCTTTGGCCCTATAGTCTTCAAAGGGATCCGAAATATCTGTTCTCAGATTCCACAGAAATAAGGCTAGCAAAGAGATCCACGAAATACAGATGTAACTCTGTTAGTGGAAGTCACACATCACAGAGAAGTTTCTCAGAAATCTTCTTTCCAGATTTCATCTGAGGATATTTGCTTTTTCACCCTAGCCCTCTATGGGCTTCCAAATATCACTTTGCCAATTCCACAAGAACTGTCTTATCGGAAGGCTTCTTGAGGGGAAAGCTGTAACTCTGTGAGATAATTTCACAGAACACAAAGAAGTTTCTCAGAAAGCTTCTTTCTCTTTGTTATCAGAGGATATTTCCTTTTGCCCTATAGTCTTCAAAGGGATCCGAAATATCTGTTCTCAGATTCCACAGAAAGAAGGCTAGCAAAGAGATCCACGAAATATAGATGTAACTCTGCCAGTGGAAGTCACACATCACAGAGCAGTTTCTCAGAAAGCTTCTTTCCAGATTTCATCAGAGGATATTTCCTTTTTCACCATATCCCTTATGGGCTTCCAAATATCACTTTGTAAATTCCACAAGAACTGTCTTAGCGAAAGGCTTCTTGAGGGGAAACCTCTAACTCTGTGAGATGATTTCACAGAACACAAAGAAGTTTCTCAGAAAGCTTCTTTCTCTTTGTTATCGGAGGATATTTCCTTTGGCCCTATAGTCTTCAAAGGGATCCGAAATATCTGTTCTCAGATTGCATAGAAAGAAGGATAGCAAAGAGATCTACGAAACACAGATGTAACTCTGTGAGATGAATTAACAGAACAGTAAGCAGTTTCTCAGAAAGCTTCTTTCCAGATTTCATCTGAGGATATTTCCTATTTCACCATAGCCCTCTATGGGCTTCCAAATATCACCTTGGCAATTCTACAAGAACTGTCTTAGCGAAAGGCTTATTGAGGAGAAAGCTGTAACTCTGTGAGATGATTTCACAGAACACAAAGAAGATTCTCAGAAAGCTTCTTTCTCTTTGTTATCAGAGGATATTTCCCTTGGCCCTATAGTCTTCAAAGGGATCCGAAATATCTGTTCTCAGATTCCACAGAAATAAGGCTAGCAAAGAGATCCACGAAATACAGGTGTAACTCTGTGAGTGGAAGTCAAACCTCACACAGAAGTTTCTCAGAAATCTTCTTTCCAGATTTCATCTGAGGATATTTCCTTTTTCACCATAGCCCTCTATGGGCTTCCAAATATCACTTTGCCAATTACACAAGAACTGTCTTAGCGAAAGGCTTCTTGAGGGGAAAGCTGTAACTCTGTGAGATGATTTCACAGAACACAAAGAAGTTTCTCAGAAAGCTTCTTTCTCTTTGTTATCGAAGGATATTTCCTTTGGCCCAATAGTCTTCAAAGGGATACGAAATATCTGTTCTCAGTTTCCTCAGAAAGAAGGCTAGCAAAGAGATCCACGAAATACAGATGTAATTCTGTGAGAGGAATTAACAGAACACTAAGCAGTTTCTCAGAAAGCTTCTTTCCAGATTTCATCTGAGGATATTTCCTTTTTCACCATACCCCTCTATGGGCTTCCAAATATCACTTTGCCAATTCCACAAGAACTCTCTTAGCGAAAGGCTTCCTCAGTGGAAAGTTATAACACTGTGAGATGATTTCACAGAACACAAAGAAGTTTCTCAGAAAGCTTCTTTCTCTTTGTTATCGGAGGATATTTCCATTGGCCCTATAGTCTTCAAAGGGATACGAAATATCTGTTCTCAGATTCCACAGAAAGAAGGCTAGCAAAGAGATCCACGAAATACAGATGTAACTCTGTGAGTGGAAGTCACATATCACAGAGCAGTTTCTCAGAAAGCTTCTTTCCAGATTTCATCTGAGGATATTTCCTTTTTCACCGTAGCCCTCTATGGGCTTCCAAATATCACTTTGCCAATTCCACAGGAACTGTCTTAGGGAAAGGCTTCTTGAGGGGAAAGCTGTAACTCTTTGAGATGATTTCACAGAACACAAAGAAATTTCTCCGAAAGCTTCTTTCTCTTTGTTATCGGAGGATATTTCCTTTGGCCCTATAGTCTTCAAAGGGATCCGAAATATCTGTTCTCAAATTCCACAGAAGGAAGGCTAGCAAAGACATCCAGGAAATACAGATGTAACACTGTGAGATGAATTAACAGAACACTAAGCAGTTTCTCAGAAAGCTTCTTTCCAGATTTCATCTGAGGATATTTCCTTTTTCACCATAGCCCTCTATGGGCTTCCAAATATCACTTTGCCCATTCCACAAGAACTGTCTTAGCGAAAGTTTTCTTCAGGGGAAAGCTGTAACTCTGTGAGATGATTTCACAGAACACAAAGAAGTTTCTCAGAAAGCTTCTTTCACTTTTTTATCGGAGGATATTTCCTTTGGCCCTATAGTCTTCAAAGGGACCCGAAATATCTGTTCTCAGATATCACAGAAAAAAGGCTAGCAAAGAGATCTACGAAACACACATGTAACTCTGTGAGATGAATTAACAGAGCACTAAGCAGTTTCTCAGAAAGCTTCTTTCCAGATTTCATCTGAGGATATTTCCTTTTTCACCATAGCCCTCCATGGGCTTCGAAATATCACTTTGCCAATTCCACAAGAACTGTCTTAGCGAAAGGCTTCTTGAAGGGAAAGCTGTAACTCTGTGAGATGATTTCCCAGAACACTAAGAAGTTTCTCAGAAAGCTTCTTTCTGTTTGTTATCGGAGGATATTTCCTTTGGCCCTATAGTCTTCAAAGGGATCCGAAATATCTGTTCTCAGATTCCACAGAAATAAGGCTAGCAAAGAGATCCACGAAATACAGATGTAACTCTGTGAGTGGAAGTCACACATCACAGAGCAGTTTCTCAGAAAGCTTCTTTCCAGATTTCATCTGAGGATATTTCCTTTTTCAAAATAGCCCCCTATGGGCTTCCAGACATCACTTTTCCAATTCCACAAGGACTGTCTTAGCGAAAGTTTTATTCAGGTGAAAGCTGTAGCTCTCTGAGATGATTTCACAGAACACAAAGAAGTTTCTCAGAAAGCTTCTTTCTCTTTGTTATTGGAGGATATTTCCTTTAGCCCTATAGTCTTCAAAGGGATCCGAAATATCTGTTCTCAGATTCCACAGAAATAAGGCTAGCAAAGAGATCTACGAAACACAGATGTAACTCTGTGAGATGAATTAACGGAGCGCTAAGCAGTTTCTCAGAAAGCTTCCTTCCAGATTTCATCTGAGGATATTTCCTTTTTCACCATAGCCCTCTATGGGCTTCCAAATATCACTTTGCCAATTCCACAAGAACTGTCTTAGCGAAAGTTTTCTTCAGGGGAAAGCTGTACCTCTGTGAAATGATTTCACAGAACACAGAGAAGTTTCTCAGAAAGATTCTTTCTCTTTGTTATCGGAGGATATTACCTTTGGCCCTATAGTCTTCAAAGGGATCCGAAATATCAGTTCTCAGATTCCACAGAAAGAAGGCTAGCAAAGAGAACTACGAAACACAGATGTAACTCTGTCAGATGAATTAACAGAACACTAAGCAGTTTCTCAGAAAGCTTCTTTCCAGATTTCATCTGAGGATATTTCCTTTTTCACCATAGCCCTCTATGGGCTTCCAAATATCACTTTGCCAATTCCACAAGAACTGTCTTAGCGAAAGGCTTCTTGAGGGGGAAGCTGTAACTCTGTGAGATGATTTCACAGAACACAAAGAAGTTTCTCAGAAAGCTTCTTTCTCTCTGTTATCGGAGGATATTTCCTTTGGCCCTATAGTCTTCAAAGGGATCCGAAATATCTGTTCTCAGATTCCACAGAAATAAGGCTAGCAAAGAGATCCACGAAATACTGATGTAACTCTGTGAGTTTAAGTCACACATCACAGAGAAGTTTCTCAGAAATCTTCTTTCCAGATTTCATCTGAGGATATTTGCTTTTTCACCCTAGCCCTCTATGGGCTTCCAAATATCACTTTGCCAATTCCACAAGAACTGTCTTAGCGAAAGGCTTCTTGAGGGGAAAGCTGTAACTCTGTGAGATAATTTCACAGAACACAAAGAAGTTTCTCAGAAAGCTTCTTTCTCTTTGTTATCAGAGGATATTTCCTTTGGTCCTATAGTCTTCAAAGGGATCCGAAATATCTGTTCTCAGATTCCACAGAAAGAAGGCTAGCAAAGAAATCCATGAAATACAGATGTAACTCTCTGAGATGAATTAAGAGAACACTAAGGAGTTTCTCAGAAAGCTTCTTTCCAGATTTCATCTGAGGATATTTCCTTTTTCACCATAGCCCTCTATGGGCTTCCAAATATCACTTTGCCAATTCCACAAGAACTGTCTTAGCGAAAGGCTTCTTGAGGGGAAAGCTGTAACTCTGTGAGATGATTTCACAGAACACAAAGTAGTTTCTCAGAAAGCTTCTTTCTCTTTGTTATCGGAGGATATTTCCTTTGGCCCTATAGTCTTCAAAGGGATCCGAAATATCTGTTCTCAGATTCCACAGAAATAAGGCTAGCAAAGAGATCCACGAAATACAGATGTAACTCTGTGAGTGGAAGTCACACATCACAGAGCAGTTTCTCAGAAAGCTTCTTTCCAGATTTCATCAGAGGATATTTCCTTTTTCACCATATCCCTTATGGGCTTCCAAATATCACTTCGCAAATTCCACAAGAACTGTCTTAGCGAAAGGCTTCTTGAGGGGAAACCTCTAACTCTGTGAGATGATTTCACAGAACACAAAGAAGTTTCTCAGAAAGCTTCTTTCTCTTTGTTATCGGAGGATATTTCCTTTGGCCCTATAGTCTTCAAAGGGATCCGAAATATCTGTTCTCAGATTGCACAGAAAGAAGGCTAGCAAAGAGATCTACGAAACACAGATGTAACTCTGTGAGATGAATTAACAGAACACTAAGCAGTTTCTCAGAAAGCTTCTTTCCAGATTTCATCTGAGGATATTTCCTATTTCACCATAGCCCTCTATGGGCTTCCAAATATCACCTTGGCAATTCCACAAGAACTATCTTAGCGAAAGGCTTATTGAGGGGAAAGCTGTAACTCTGTGAGATGATTTCACAGAACACAAAGAAGATTCTCAGAAAGCTTCTTTCTCTTTGTTTTCAGAGGATATTTCCCTTGGCCCTATAGTCTTCAAAGGGATCCGAAATATCTGTTCTCAGATTCCACAGAAATAAGGCTAGCAAAGAGATCCACGAAATACAGGTGTAACTCTGTGAGTGGAAGTCAAACCTCACACAGAAGTTTCTCAGAAATCTTCTTTCCAGATTTCATCTGAGGATATTTCCTTTTTCACCATAGCCCTTTATGGGCTTCCAAATATCACTTTGTCAATTCCACAAGAACTGTCTTAGCGAAAGGCTTCTTGAGGGGAAAGCTGTAACTCTGTGAGATGATTTCACATAACACAAAGAAGTTTCTCAGAAAGCTTCTTTCTCTTTGTTATCGGAGGATATTTCCTTTGGCCCTATAGTCTTCAAAGGGATACGAAATATCTGTTCTCAGTTTCCTCAGAAAGAAGGCTAGCAAAGAGATCCACGAAATACAGATGTAATTCTGTGAGAGGAATTAACAGAACACTAAGCAGTTTCTCAGAAAGCTTCTTTCCAGATTTCATCTGAGGATATTTCCTTTTTCACCATAGCCCTCTCTGGGCTTCCAAATATCACTTTGCCAATTCCACAAGAACTCTCTTAGCGAAAGGCTTCCTCAGGGGAAAGATATAACACTGTGAGATGATTTCACAGACACAAAGAAGTTTCTCAGAAAGCTTCTTTCTCTTTGTTATCGGAGGATATTTCCATTGGCCCTATAGTCTTCAAAGGGATTCGAAATATCTGTTCTCAGATTCCACAGAAAGAAGGCTAGCAAAGAGAACCACGAAATACAGATGTAACTCTGTGAGTGGAAGTCACATATCACAGAGCAGTTTCTCAGAAAGCTTCTTTCCAGATTTCATCTGAGGATATTTCCTTTTTCACAATAGCCCTCTATGGGCTTCCAAATATCACTTTGCCAATTCCACAAGAACTGTCTTAGGGAAAGGCTTCTTGAGGGGAAAGCTGTAACTCTTTGATATGATTTCACAGAACACAAAGAAATTTCTCCGAAAGCTTCTTTCTCTTTGTTATCGGAGGATATTTCCTTTGGCCCTATAGTCTTCAAAGGGATCCGAAATATCTGTTCTCAAATTCCACAGAAGGAAGGCTAGCAAAGAGATCCAGGAAATACAGATGTAACACTGTGAGATGAATTAACAGAACACTAAGCAGTTTCTCAGAAAGCTTCTTTCCAGATTTCATGTGAGGATATTTCCTTTTTCACCATAGCCCTCTATGGGCTTCCAAATATCACTTTGCCCATTCCACAAGAACTGTCTTAGCGAAAGTTTTCTTCAGGGGAAAGCTGTAACTCTGTGAGATGATTTCACAGAACACAAAGAAGTTTCTCAGAAAGCTTCTTTCACTTTGTTATCGGAGTATATTTCCTTTGGCCCTATAGTCTTCAAAGGGATCCGAAATATCTGTTCTCAGATTCCACAGAAAGAAGGCTAGCAAAGAGATCCACGAAATACAGATGTAACTCTGTGAGTGGAAGTCACACATCACAGAGCAGTTTCTCAGAAAGCTTCTTTCCAGATTTCATCTGAGGATATTTCCTTTTTCACCGTAGCCCCCTATGGGCTTCCAGACATCACTTTTCCAATTCCACAAGAACTGTCTTAGCGAAAGTTTTATTCAGGTGAAAGCTGTAGCTCTGTGAGATGATTTCACAGAACACAAAGAAGTTTCTCAGAAAGCTTCTTTCTCTTTGTTATCGGAGAATATTTCCTTTAGCCCTATAGTCTTCAAAGGGATCCGAAATATCTGTTCTCAGATTCCACAGAAATAAGGCTAGTAAAGAGATCTACAAAACACGGATGAAACTCTGTGAGATGAATTAACGGAGCGCTAAGCAGTTTCTCAGAAAGCTTCCTTCCAGATTTCATCTGAGGATATTTCCTTTTTCACCATAGCCCTCTATGGGCTTCCAAATATCACTTTGCCAATTCCACAAGAACTGTCTTAGCGAAAGGCTTCTTGAGGGGAAAGCTGTAACTCTGTGAGGTGATTTCACAGAACACAAAGAAGTTTCTCAGAAAGCTTCTTTCTCTCTGTTATCGGAGGATATTTCCTTTGGCCCTATAGTCTTCAAAGGGATCCGAAATATCTGTTCTCAGATTCCACAGAAATAAGGCTAGCAAAGAGATCCACGAAATACTGATGTAACTCTGTGAGTTTAAGTCACACATCACAGAGAAGTTTCTCAGAAATCTTCTTTCCAGATTTCATCTGAGGATATTTCCTTTTTCACCCTTGCCCTCTATGGGCTTCCAAATATAACTTTGCCAATTCCACAAGAACTGTCTTAGCGAAAGGCTTCTTGATGGGAAAGCTGTAACTCTGTGAGATGATTTCACAGAACACAATGAAGTTTCTCAGAAAGCTTCTTTCTCTTTGTTATCAGAGGATATTTCCTTTGGCCCTATAGTCTTCAAAGGGATCCGAAATATCTGTTCTCAGATTCCACAGAAAGAAGGCTAGCAAAGAGATCCACGAAATACAGATGTAACTCTGTGAGATGAATTAACAGAACACTAAGCAGTTTCTCAGAAAGCTTCTTTCCTGATTTCATCTGAGGATATTTCCTTTTTCACCATAGCCCTCCATGGGCTTCGAAATATCACTTTGCCAATTCCACAAGAACTGTCTTAGCGAAAGGCTTCTTCAGGGGAAAGCTGTAACTCTGTGAGATGATTTCACAGAACACTAAGAAGTTTCTCAGAAAGCTTCTTTCTGTTTGTTATCGGAGGATATTTCCTTTGGCCCTATAGTCTTCAAAGGGATCCGAAATATCTGTTCTCAGATTCCACAGAAATAAGGCTAGCAAAGAGATCCACGAAATACAGACCTAACTCTGTGAGTGGAAGTCACACATCACAGAGCAGTTTCTCAGAAAGCTTCTTTCCAGATTTCATCTGAGGATATTTCCTTTTTCACCATAGCCCCCTATGGGCTTCCAGATATCACTTTTCCAATTCCACAAGAACTGTCTTAGCGAAAGTTTTATTCAGGTGAAAGCTGTAGCTCTGTGAGATGATTTCACAGAACACAAAGTAGTTTCTCAGAAAGCTTCTTTCTCTTTGTTATCGGAGGATATTTCCTTTAGCCCTATAGTCTTCAAAGGGATCCGAAATATCTGTTCTCAGATTCCACAGAAATAAGGCTAGCAAAGAGATCTACGAAACACAGATGTAACTCTGTGAGATGAATTAACGGAGCGCTAAGCAGTTTCTCAGAAAGCTTCCTTCCAGATTTCATCTGAGGATATTTCCTTTTTCACCATAGCCCTCTATGGGCTTCCAAATATCACTTTGCCAATTCCACCAGAACTGTCTTAGCGAAAGTTTTCTTCACGGGAAAGCTGTACCTCTGTGAAATGATTTCACAGAACACAAAGAAGTTTCTCAGAAAGATTCTTTCTCTTTGTTATCGGAGGATATTACCTTTCGCCCTATAGTCTTCAAAGGGATCCGAAATATCTGTTCTCAGATTCCACAGAAATAAGGCTAGCAAAGAGATCTACGAAACACAGATGTAACTCTGTGAGATGAATTAACGGAGCCCTAAGCAGTTTCTCAGAAAGCTTCCTTCCAGATTTCATCTGAGGATATTTCCTTTTTCACCATAGCCCTCTATGGGCTTCCAAATATCACTTTGCCAATTCCACAAGAACTGTCTTAGCGAAAGGCTTCTTGAGGGGAAAGCTGTAACTCTGTGAGGTGATTTCACAGAACACAAAGAAGTTTCTCAGAAAGCTTCTTTCTCTCTGTTATCGGAGGATATTTCCTTTGGCCCTATAGTCTTCAAAGGGATCCGAAATATCTGTTCTCAGATTCCACAGAAATAAGGCTAGCAAAGAGGTCCACGAAATACTGATGTAACTCTGTGAGTTTAAGTCACACATCACAGAGAAGTTTCTCAGAAATCTTCTTTCCAGATTTCATCTGAGGATATTTCCTTTTTCACCCTTGCCCTCTATGGGCTTCCAAATATAACTTTGCCAATTCCACAAGAACTGTCTTAGCGAAAGGCTTCTTGATGGGAAAGCTGTAACTCTGTGAGATGATTTCACAGAACACAAAGAAGTTTCTCAGAAAGCTTCTTTCTCTTTGTTATCAGAGGATATTTCCTTTGGCCCTATAGTCTTCAAAGGGATCCGAAATATCTGTTCTCAGATTCCACAGAAAGAAGGCTAGCAAAGAGATCCACGAAATACGGATGTAACTCTGTGAGATGAATTAACAGAACACTAAGCAGTTTCTCAGAAAGCTTCTTTCCTGATTTCATCTGAGGATATTTCCTTTTTCACCATAGCCCTCCATGGGCTTCGAAATATCACTTTGCCAATTCCACAAGAACTGTCTTAGCGAAAGGCTTCTTCAGGGGAAAGCTGTAACTCTGTGAGATGATTTCACAGAACACTAAGAAGTTTCTCAGAAAGCTTCTTTCTGTTTGTTATCGGAGGATATTTCCTTTGGCCCTATAGTCTTCAAAGGGATCCGAAATATCTGTTCTCAGATTCCACAGAAATAAGGCTAGCAAAGAGATCCACGAAATACAGACGTAACTCTGTGAGTGGAAGTCACACATCACAGAGCAGTTTCTCAGAAAGCTTCTTTCCAGATTTCATCTGAGGATATTTCCTTTTTCACCATAGCCCCCTATGGGCTTCCAGATATCACTTTTCCAATTCCACAAGAACTGTCTTAGCGAAAGTTTTATTCAGGTGAAAGCTGTAGCTCTGTGAGATGATTTCACAGAACACAAAGTAGTTTCTCAGAAAGCTTCTTTCTCTTTGTTATCGGAGGATATTTCCTTTAGCCCTATAGTCTTCAAAGGGATCCGAAATATCTGTTCTCAGATTCCACAGAAATAAGGCTAGCAAAGAGATCTACGAAACACAGATGTAACTCTGTGAGATGAATTAACGGAGCGCTAAGCAGTTTCTCAGAAAGCTTCCTTCCAGATTTCATCTGAGGATATTTCCTTTTTCACCATAGCCCTCTATGGGCTTCCAAATATCACTTTGCCAATTCCACCAGAACTGTCTTAGCGAAAGTTTTCTTCAGGGGAAAGCTGTACCTCTGTGAAATGATTTCACAGAACACAAAGAAGTTTCTCAGAAAGATTCTTTCTCTTTGTTATCGGAGGATATTACCTTTGGCCCTATAGTCTTCAAAGGGATCCGAAATATCAGTTCTCAGATTCCACAGAAAGAAGGCTAGCAAAGAGAACTACGAAACACAGATGTAACTCTGTGAGATGAATTAACAGAACACTAAGCAGTTTCTCAGAAAGCTTCTTTCCAGATTTCATCTGAGGATATTTCCTTTTTCACCATAGCCCTCTATGGGCTTCCAAATATAACTTTGCCAATTCCACAAGAACTGTCTTATCGAAAGGCTTCTTGATGGGAAAGCTGTAACTCTGTGAGATGATTTCACAGAACACAAAGAAGTTTCTCAGAAAGCTTCTTTCTCTTTGTTATCAGAGGATATTTCCTTTGGCCCTATAGTCTTCAAAGGGATCCGAAATATCTGTTCTCAGATTCCACAGAAAGAAGGCTAGCAAAGAGATCCACGAAATACAGATGTAACTCTGTGAGATGAATTAACAGAACACTAAGCAGTTTCTCAGAAAGCTTCTTTCCTGATTTCATCTGAGGATATTTCCTTTTTCACCATAGCCCTCCATGGGCTTCGAAATATCACTTTGCCAATTCCACAAGAACTGTCTTAGCGAAAGGCTTCTTCAGGGGAAAGCTGTAACTCTGTGAGATGATTTCACAGAACACTAAGAAGTTTCTCAGAAAGCTTCTTTCTGTTTGTTATCGGAGGATATTTCCTTTGGCCCTATAGTCTTCAAAGGGATCCGAAATATCTGTTCTCAGATTCCACAGAAATAAGGCTAGCAAAGAGATCCACGAAATACAGACGTAACTCTGTGAGTGGAAGTCACACATCACAGAGCAGTTTCTCAGAAAGCTTCTTTCCAGATTTCATCTGAGGATATTTCCTTTTTCACCATAGCCCCCTATGGGCTTCCAGATATCACTTTTCCAATTCCACAAGAACTGTCTTAGCGAAAGTTTTATTCAGGTGAAAGCTGTAGCTCTGTGAGATGATTTCACAGAACACAAAGTAGTTTCTCAGAAAGCTTCTTTCTCTTTGTTATCGGAGGATATTTCCTTTAGCCCTATAGTCTTCAAAGGGATCCGAAATATCTGTTCTCAGATTCCACAGAAATAAGGCTAGCAAAGAGATCTACGAAACACAGATGTAACTCTGTGAGATGAATTAACGGAGCGCTAAGCAGTTTCTCAGAAAGCTTCCTTCCAGATTTCATCTGAGGATATTTCCTTTTTCACCATAGCCCTCTATGGGCTTCCAAATATCACTTTGCCAATTCCACCAGAACTGTCTTAGCGAAAGTTTTCTTCAGGGGAAAGCTGTACCTCTGTGAAATGATTTCACAGAACACAAAGAATTTTCTCAGAAAGATTCTTTCTCTTTGTTATCGGAGGATATTACCTTTGGCCCTATAGTCTTCAAAGGGATCCGAAATATCAGTTCTCAGATTCCACAGAAAGAAGGCTAGCAAAGAGAACTACGAAACACAGATGTAACTCTGTGAGATGAATTAACAGAACACTAAGCAGTTTCTCAGAAAGCTTCTTTCCAGATTTCATCTGAGGATATTTCCTTTTTCACCATAGCCCTCTATGGGCTTCCAAATATCACTTTGCCAATTCCACAAGAACTGTCTTAGCGAAAGGCTTCTTGAGGGGAAAGCTGTAACTCTGTGAGATGATTTCACAGAACACAAAGAAGTTTCTCAGAAAGCTTCTTTCTCTTTGTTATCGGAGGATATTTCCTTTGGCCCTATAGTCTTCAAAGGGATCCGAAATATGTGTTCTCAGATTCCACAGAAAGAAGGCTAGCAAAGAGATCCACGAAATACAGATGTAACTCTGTGAGTGGAAGTCACACATCACAGAGCAGTTTCTCAGAAAGCTTCTTTCCAGATTTCATCAGAGGATATTTCCTTTTTCACCATATCCCTTATGGGCTTCCAAATATCACTTTGCAAATTCCACAAGAACTGTCTTAGCGAAAGGCTTCTTGAGGGGAAACCTCTAACTCTGTGAGATGATTTCACAGAACACAAAGAAGTTTCTCAGAAAGCTTCTTTCTCTTTGTTATCGGAGGATATTTCCTTTGGCCCTATAGTCTTCAAAGGGATCCGAAATATCTGTTCTCAGATTGCACAGAAAGAAGGCTAGCAAAGAGATCTACGAAACACAGATGTAACTCTGTGAGATGAATTAACGGAACACTAAGCAGTTTCTCAGAAAGCTTCTTTCCAGATTTCATCTGAGGATATTTCCTTTTTCACCATAGCCCTCTATGGGCTTCCAAATATCACCTTGGCAATTCCACAAGAACTGTCTTAGCGAAAGGCTTATTGAGGGGAAAGCTGTAACTCTGTGAGATGATTTCACAGAACACAAAGAAGATTCTCAGAAAGCTTCTTTCTCTTTGTTATCAGAGGATATTTCCCTTGGCCCTATAATCTTCAAAGGGATCCGAAATATCTGTTCTCAGATTCCACAGAAATAAGGCTAGCAAAGAGATCCACGAAATACAGGTGTAACTCTGTGAGTGGAAGTCAAACCTCACACAGAAGTTTCTCAGAAATCTTCTTTCCAGATTTCATCTGAGGATATTTCCTTTTTCACCATAGCCCTCTATGGGCTTCCAAATATCACTTTGTCAATTCCACAAGAACTGTCTTAGCGAAAGGCTTCTTGAGGGGAAAGCTGTAACTATGTGAGATGATTTCGCATAACACAAAGAAGTTTCTCAGAAAGCTTCTTTCTCTTTGTTATCGGAGGATATTTCCTTTGGCCCTATAGTCTTCAAAGGGATACGAAATATCTGTTCTCAGTTTCCTCAGAAAGAAGGCTAGCAAAGAGATCCACGAAATACAGATGTAATTCTGTGAGAGGAATTAACAGAACACTAAGCAGTTTCTCAGAAAGCTTCTTTCCAGATTTCATCTGAGGATATTTCCTTTTTCACCATAGCCCTCTATGGGCTTCCAAATATCACTTTGCCAATTCCACAAGAACTCTCTTAGCGAAAGGCTTCCTCAGGGGAAAGATATAACACTGTGAGATGATTTCACAGAACACAAAGAAGTTTCTCAGAAAGCTTCTTTCTCTTTGTTATCGGAGGATATTTCCATTGGCCCTATAGTCTTCAAAGGGATACGAAATATCTGTTCTCAGATTCCACAGAAAGAAGGCTAGCAAAGAGATCCACGAAATACAGATGTAACACAGTGAGATGAATTAACAGAACACTAAGCAGTTTCTCAGAAAGCTTCTTTCCAGATTTCATCTGAGGATATTTCCTTTTTCACCATAGCCCTCTATGGGCTTCCAAATATCACTTTGCCAATTCCACAAGAACTGTCTTAGCGAAAGTTTTCTTCAGGTGAAAGCTGTACCTCTGTGAAATGATTTCACAGAATACAAAGAAGTTTCTCAGAAAGATTCTTTCTCTTTGTTATCGGAGGATATTACCTTGGGCCCTATAGTCTTCAAAGGGATCCGAAATATCAGTTCTCAGATTCCACAGAAAGAAGGCTAGCAAAGAGAACTACGAAACACAGATGTAACTCTGTGAGATGAATTAACAGAACACTAAGCAGTTTCTCAGAAAGCTTCTTTCCAGATTTCATCTGAGGATATTTCCTTTTTCACCATAGCCCTCTATGGGCTTCCAAATATCACTTTGCCAATTCCACAAGAACTGTCTTAGCGAAAGGCTTCTTGAGGGGAAAGCTGTAACTCTGTGAGGTGATTTTACAGAACACAAAGAAGTTTCTCAGAAAGCTTCTTTCTCTCTGTTATCGGAGGATATTTCCTTTGGCCCTATAGTCTTCAAAGGGATCCGAAATATCTGTTCTCAGATTCCACAGAAATAAGGCTAGCAAAGAGATCCACGAAATACAGATGTAACTCTGTGAGTGGAAGTCACACATCACAGAGCAGTTTCTCAGAAAGCTTCTTTCCAGATTTCATCTGAGGATATTTCCTTTTTCACCATAGCCCCCTATGGGCTTCCAGATATCACTTTTCCAATTCCACAAGAACTGTCTTAGCGAAAGTTTTATTCAGGTGAACGCTGTAGCTCTGTGAGATGATTTCACAGAACACAAAGTAGTTTCTCAGAAAGCTTCTTTCTCTTTGTTATCGGAGGATATTTCCTTTAGCCCTATAGTCTTCAAAGGGATCCGAAATATCTGTTCTCAGATTCCACAGAAATAAGGCTAGCAAAGAGATCTACGAAACACAGATGTAACTCTGTGAGATGAATTAACGGAGCGCTAAGCAGTTTCTCAGAAAGCTTCCTTCCAGATTTCATCTGAGGATATTTCCTTTTTCACCATAGCCCTCTATGGGCTTCCAAATATCACTTTGCCAATTCCACCAGAACTGTCTTAGCGAAAGTTTTCTTCAGGGGAAAGCTGTACCTCTGTGAAATGATTTCACAGAACACAAAGAAGTTTCTCAGAAAGATTCTTTCTCTTTGTTATCGGAGGATATTACCTTTGGCCCTATAGTCTTCAAAGGGATCCGAAATATCAGTTCTCAGATTCCACAGAAAGAAGGCTAGCAAAGAGAATTACGAAACACAGATGTAACTCTGTGAGATGAATTAACAGAACACTAAGCAGTTTCTCAGAAAGCTTCTTTCCAGATTTCATCTGAGGATATTTACTTTTTCATCATAGCTCTCTATGGGCTTCCAAATATCACTTTGCCAATTCCACAAGAACTGTCTTAGCGAAAGGCTTCTTGAGGGGAAAGCTGTAACTCTGTGAGATGATTTCACAGAACACAAAGAAGTTTCTCAGAAAGCTTCTTTCTCTCTGTTATCGGAGGATATTTCCTTTTTCCCTATAGTCTTCAAAGGGATCCGAAATATCTGTTCTCAGATTCCACAGAAATAAGGCTAGCAAAGAGATCCACGAAATACTGATGTAACTCTGTGAGTTTAAGTCACACATCACTGAGAAGTTTCTCAGAAATCTTCTTTCCAGATTTCATCTGAGGATATTTCCTTTTTCACCCTAGCCCTCTATGGGCTTCCAAATATAACTTTGCCAATTCCACAAGAACTGTCTTAGCGAAAGGCTTCTTGAGGGGTAAGCTGTAACTCTGTGAGATGATTTCACAGAACACAAAGAATTTTTTCAGAAACCTTCTTTCTCTTTTTTATCAGAGGATATTTCCTTTGGCCCTATAGTCTTCAAAGGGATCCGAAATATCTGTTCTCAGATTCCACAGAAAGAAGGCTAGCAAAGAGATCCACGAAATACAGATGTAACTCTGTGAGATGAATTAAGAGAACACTAAGCAGTTTCTCAGAAAGCTTCTTTCCAGATTTCATCTGAGGATATTTCCTTTTTCACCATAGCCCTCTATGGGCTTCCAAATATCACTTTGCCAATTCCACAAGAACTGTCTTAGCGAAAGGCTTCTTGAAGGGAAAGCTGTAACTGTGAGATGATTTCACAGAACACAAAGAAGTTTCTCAGAAAGCTTCTTTCCCTTTGTTATCGGAGGATATTTCCTTTGGCACTATAGTCTTCAAAGGGATCCGAAATATCCGTTCTCAGATTCCACAGAAATAAGGCTAGCAAAGAGATCCACGAAATACAGATGTAACTCTGTGAGTGGAAGTCACACATCACAGAGCAGTTTCTCAGAAAGCTTCTTTCCAGATTTCATCAGAGGATATTTCCTTTTTCACCATATCAATTATGGGCTTCCAAATATCACTTTGCAAATTCCACAAGAACTGTCTTAGCGAAAGGCTTCTTGAGGGGAAAGCTGTAACTCTGTGCGATGATTTCACAGAACACAAAGAAATTTCTCAGAAAGCTTCTTTCTCTTTGTTATCGAAGGATATTTCCTTTGGCCCTATAGTCTTCAAAGGGATCCGAAATATCTGTTCTCAAATTCCACAGAAATAAGGCTAGCAAAGAGATCTATGATATACAGATGTAATTCTGTGAGATGAATTAACAGAACACTAAGCAGATTCTCAGAAAGCTTCTTTCCAGATTTTATCTGAGGATATTTCCTTTTTCACCATAGCCCTCTATGGGCTTCCAAATATCACTTTGCCAATTCCAGAAGAACTGTCTTAGCGAAAGTCTTCTTCAGGCGAAAGCTGTAACTCTGTGAGATGATTTCACAGAGCACAAAGAAGTTTCTCAGAAAGCTTCTTTCTCTTTGTTATCGGAGGATATTTCCTTAGGCCCTATAGTCTTCAAATGGATCCGAAATATCCGTTCTCAGATTCCACAGAAAGAAAGCTAGCAAAGAGATCCACGAAATACAGATGTAACTCTGAGAATGGAAGTCACACATCACAGAGCAGTTTCTCAGAGAGCTTCTTTCCAGATTTCATCTGAGGATATTTCCTTTTTAACCATAGCCCTCTAAGGGCTTCCAAATATCACTTTGCCAATTCCACAAGAACTGTCTATGCGAAAGGCTTCTTCAGGGGAAAGCTGTAACTCTGTGACATGATTTCACAGAACACAAAGAAGTTTCTCAGAAAGATTCTTTCTCTTTGTTATCGGAGGATATTTCCTTTGGCCCTATAGTCTTCAAAGGGATTCGAAATATCTGTTCTCAGATTCCACAGAAAGAAGGCTAGCAAAGAGAACTACGAAACACAGATGTAACTCTGTGGGATGAATTAACAGAACACTAAGCAGTTTCTCAGAAAGCTTCTTTCCAGATTTCATCTGAGGATATTTCCTTTTTCACCATAGCCCTCTATTGGCTTCCAAATATCACTTTGCCAATTCCACAAGAACTGTCTTAGCGAAAGGCTTCTTGAGGGGAAAGCTGTATCTCTGTGAGATGATTTCACAGAACACAAAGAAGTTTCTCAGAAAGCTTCTTTCTCTCTGTTATCGGAGGATATTTCCTTTGGCCCTATAGTCTTCAAAGGGATCCGAAATATCTGTTCTCAGATTCCCCAGAAATAAGGCTAGCAAAGAGATCCACGAAATACAGATGTAATTCTGTGAGATGAATTAACAGAACACTAAGCAGTTTCTCAGAAATCTTCTTTCCAGATTTCATCTGAGGATATTTGCTTTTTCACCCTAGCCCTCTATGGGCTTCCAAATATAACTTTGCCAATTCCACAAGAACTGTCTTAGCGAAAGGCTTCTTGAGGGGAAAGCTGTAACTCTGTGAGATGATTTCACAGAACACAAAGAAGTTTCTCAGAAAGCTTCTTTCTCTTTGTTATCGGAGGATATTTCCTTTGGCCCTATAGTCTTCAAAGGGATCCGAAATACCTGTTCTCAGATTCCACAGAAGTACGGTTAGCAAAGAGATCTACGAAACACAGATGTAACTCTGTGAGATGAATTATCGGAACACTAAGCAGTTTCTCAGAAAGCTTCTTTCCAGATTTCATCTGAGGAGATTTCCTTTTTCACCATAGCCCTCTATGGGAGTCCAAATATCACTTTGCCAATTCCACAAGAACTGTCTTAGCGAAAGACTTCTTGAGACGAAAGCTGTAACTCTGTGAGATGATTTCACAGAACACAACGAAGTTTCTCAGAAAGCTTCTTTCTCTTTGTTATCGGAGGATGTTTCCTTTGGCCCTACAGTCTTCAAAGGATTCCGAAATATCTGTTCTCAGATTCCACATTAATAAGGCTGGCAAAGAGATCCACGAAATACAGATGTAACACTGTGAGTGGAAGTCGCACATCACGGAGTAATTTTTCAGAAAGCTTCTTTCCAGATTTCATCTGAGGATATTTCCTTTTTCACCATAGCCCTCTATGGGCTTGCAAATATCACTTTGCCAATTCAACAAGAACTGTCTTAGCGAAAGGCTTCTTCAGGGGAAAGCTGTAACTCTGTGAGATGAATTCACAGAACACAAAGAAGTTTCTCAGAAAGCTTCCTTCTCTTTGTTATCAGAGGATATTTCTTTGGGCCCTATAGTCTTCTAAGTGATCCGAAATATCTGTTCTCAGATTCCACAGAAAGAAGGCTAGCAAAGAGATCCACGAAAAACAGATGTAAATCTGTGAGATGAATTAACAGAACACTAAGCAGTTTCTCAGCAAGCTTCTTTCCAGATTTCATCTGAGGTATTTCCTTTTTCACCATAGCCCACTATGGGCTTCCAAATATCACTTTGCCAATTCCACAAGAACTGTCTTAGCGAAAGGCTTCTTGAGGGGAAAGCTGTAACTCTGTGAGATGATTTCACAGAACACAAAGAAGTTTCTCAGAAAGATTCTTTCTCTTTGTTATCGGAGGATATTTCCTTTGGCCCTATAGTCTTCAAAGCGATCCGAAATATCTGTTCTCAGATTCCACAGAAATAAGGCTAGCAAAGAGATCTACGAAACACAGATGTAACTCTGTGAGATGAATTAACAGAACAGTAAGCAGTTTCTCAAATAGCTTCTATCCTGATTTCATCTGAGGATATTTCCTTTTTCGTCATAGCCCTCTATGGGCTTCCAAATATCACTTTGCCAATTCCCCAAGAACTGTCTTAGCAAAAGGCTTCTTGAGGGGAAAGCTGTAACTCTGTGAAATGATTTCACAGAACACCAGGAAGTTTCTCGGAAAGCTTCTTTCTCTTTGTTATCGGGGGATATTTCCTTTGGCCCTATAGTCTTCAGAGGGATCCGAAATATGTGTTCTCAGATTCCACAGAAATAAGGCAAGAAAGAGATCCACGAAAAACAGATGTAACTCTGTGAGATGAATTAACAGAACACTAAGCAGTTTCTCAGAAATCTTCTTTCCAGATTTCATCTGAGGATATTTCCTTTTTCACCATAGACCTCTATTGGCTTCCAAATATCACTTTGCCAATTCCACAAGAACTGTCTTAGCGAAAGGCTTCTTGAGGGGAAAGCTGTAACACTGTGAGATGATTTCACAGAACACAAAGAAGTTTCTCAGAAAGATTCTTTTCTTTGTTATCGGAGGATATTTCCTTTGGCCCTATAGTCTTCAAAGGGATCCGAAATATCTGTTCTCAGATTCCACAGAAAGAAGGCTAGCAAAGACATCCACGAAATACAGATGTAACTCTGTGAGTGGAAGTCACACAACACAGAGCAGTTTCTCAGCAAGCTTCTTTCCAGATTTCATCTGAGGATATTTCCATTTTCACCATTACCCTCTTTAGGCTTCCAAATATCACTTTGCCAATTCCACAAGAACTGTCTTAGCTAAAGGCTTCTTGAGGGGAAAGCTGTAATTCTGTGAGATGATTTCACCGAACACAAACAAGTTTCTCAGAAAGCTTCTTTCTCTTTTATCGGAGGATATTTCCTTTGGCCCTATATTCTTCAAAAGGATCCGAAATATCTGTTCTCAGATTCCACAGAAATAAGGCTAGCAAAGAGATCTACGAAACACAGATGTAACTCTGTGTGATGAATTTACAAAACACTCAGCAGTTTCTCAGAAAGCTTCTTTCCAGATTTCATCTGAGGATATTTCCTTTTTCACCATAGCCCTCTATGGGCTTCCAAATATTACTTTGCCACTTCCACAAGAACTGTCTTAGCGAAAGGCTTCTTGAGGGGAAAGCTGTAACTCTGTGAAATGATTTCACAGAACACAAAGAAGTTTCTCAGAAACCTTCTTTCTCTTTGTTATCGGAGGATATTTCCTTTGGCCGTACAGTCTTCAAAGGGATCCGAATTATCTGTTCTCAGATTCCACAGAAATAAGGCTAGCAAAGAGATCTACGAAAAACAGATGTAACTCTGTGAGATGCATTTTCAGAACACTCAGCAATTTCTCAGAAAACTTCTTTCCAGATTTCATCTGAGGAGATTTCCTTTTTCACCGTAGCCCTTTATGGGCTTAAAAATATTACTTTGCCAATTCCACAAGTGCTGTCTTAGCGAAAGGCTTATTGAGAGGAAAGCTGTAACTCTGTCAGATGATTTCAAGAACACAAAGAAGTTTCTCAGAAAGCTTCTTTCTCTTTGTTATCAGAGGATATTTCTTTTGGCCCTACATTCTTAAAAGGGATCCGAAATATCTGTTCTCAGATTCCACAGAAATAAGGCTAGCAATGAGATCCACGAGATACAGAAGTAACTCTGTGAGATGAATTAACAGAACACTAAGCAGTTTCTCAGAAAGCTTCTTTCCAGATTTAATCTGAGGATATTTCCTTTTTCACCATAGCCATCTATGGGCTTCCAAATATCACTTCGCCAATTCCACAAGAACTGGCTTAGCGAAAGGCTTCTTCAGGGGAAAGCTGTAACTCTGTGAGATGATTTCACAGAACACAAAGAAGTTTCTCAGAAAGCTTCTTTCTCTTTGTTATCGGAGGATATTTCCTTAGGCCCTATAGTCTTCAAAGGGATCCGAAATATCTGTTCTCAGATTCCACAGAAAGAAGGCTAGCAAAGAGATCCACGAAATACAGATGTATCTCTGTGAGATGAATTAACAGAACACTAAGCAGTTTCTGAGCAAGCTTCTTTGCAGATTTCATCTGAGGATATTTCCTTTTTCAACATAGCCCTCTATGGGCTTCCAAATATCACTTTGCCAATTCCACAAGAACTGTCTTAGCGAAAGGCTTCTTGAGGGGAAAGCTGTAATTCTGTGAGATGATTTCACGGAACACAAACAAGTTTCTCAGAAAGCTTCTTTCTCTTTTTTATCGGAGGATATTTCCTTTGGCCCTATATTCTTCAAAGGGATCCGAAATATCTGTTCTCAGATTCCACAGAAATAAGGCTAGCAAAGAGATCTACGAAACACAGATGTAACTCTGTGAGATGCATTAACAGAACACTCAGCAATTTCTCAGAAAACTTCTTTCCAGATTTCATCTGAGGATATTTCCTTTTTCACCGTAGCCCTCTATGGGCTTAAAAATATTACTTTGCCAATTCCACAAGAGGTGTCTTAGCGAAAGGCTTCTTGAGGGGAAAGCTGTAACTCTGTGAGATGATTTCAAGAACACAAAGAAGTTTCTCAGAAAACTTCTTTCTCTTTGTTATCGGAGGATATTTCTTTTGGCCCTATATTCTTCAAAGGGATCCGAAATATCTGTTCTCAGATTCCACAGAAATAAGGCTAGCAAAGAGATCCACGAAATACAGAAGTAACTCTGTGAGATGAATTAACAGAACACTAAGCAGTTTCTCAGAAAGCTTCTTTTCAGATTACATCTGAGGATATTTCCTTTTTCACCATATCCCTCTACGGGCTTCCAAATATCACTTCGCCAATTCCACAAGAACTGCCTTAGCGAAAGGCTTCTTCAGGGGAAAGCTGTAACTCTGTCAGATGATTTCACTGAACACAAAGAAGTTTCTCAGAAAGCTTCTTTCTCTTTGTTATCGGAGGATATTTCCTTTGGCCCTAAAGTCTTCAAAGGGATCCGAAATATCTATTCTCAGATTCCACAGAAATAAGGCTAGCAAAGAGATCTACAAAACACAGATGTAACTCTGTGAGATGAATTACCAGAACATTAAGCAGTTTCTCAGAAAGCTTCTTTCCATATTTCATCTGAGGATGTGTCCTTTTTCACCATAGCCCTCTATGGGCTTCCAAATATCACTTTGCCAATTCCACAAGAACTGTCTTAGCGAAAGGCTTCTTGAGAGGAAAGCTGTAATTCTGTGAGATGATTTCACGGAACACAAACAAGTTTCCCCGAAAGCTTCTTTCTCTTTGTTATCGGAGGATATTTCCTTAGGCCCTATAGTCTTCAAAGGATCCGAAATATCTGTTCTCAGATTCCACAGAAAGAAGGCTAGCAAAGACATCCACGAAATACAGATGTAACTCTGTGAGATGAATTAACAGAACACTAAGCAGTTACTCAGAAAGCTTCTTTCCAGATTTCATCTGAGGATATTTCCTTTTACACCATAGAT
Source organism: Macaca fascicularis (assembly GCF_037993035.2). NCBI lineage: Eukaryota > Metazoa > Chordata > Mammalia > Primates > Cercopithecidae > Macaca > Macaca fascicularis. The sequence goes on along the minus strand of NC_088385.1, from coordinate 44,761,156 downwards.
CTCTATGGGCTTCCAAATATCACTTTGCCAATTCCACAAGAACTGTGTTAGCGAAAAGCTTCTTGAGGGGAAATGTGTAGCTCAGTGAGACGATTTCACAGAACACAAAGAAGTTTCACAGAAAGCTTCTTTCTCTTTGTTATCGGAGGATATTTCCTTTGGCCCTATAGTCTTCAAAGGGATCCAAAATATCTGCCTCAGATTCCACAGAAATAAGGCTAGCAAAGAGATCTACGAAAGACAGATGTAACACTGTGCGTGGAAGTCACACATCACACAGCAGTTTCTCAGAAAACTTCTTTCCAGAATTCATCTGAGGATATTTCCTTTTTCACCATAGCCCTCTATGGGCTTTCAAATATCAGTTTGCCAATTCCACAAGAACTGTCTTAGCGAAAGGCTTCTTGAGGGGAAAGCTGTAACTCTATGAGATGATTTCACAGAACACAAAGAAGTTTCTCAGAAAGCTTCTTTCTCTTTGTTATCGGAGGATATTTCCTTTGGCCCTATAGTCTTCAAAGGGATCCGAAATATCTGTTCTCAGATTCCACAGAAATAAGGCTAGCAAAGAGATCTAGGAAACACAGATGTAACTCTGTGAGATGAATTAACAGAACACTAAGCAGTTTCTCAGAAAGCTTCTTTCCAGATTTCATCTGAGGACTTTTCCTTTTTCACCATAGACCCCTAGGGGCTTCCAAATATCACTTTGCCAATTCCACAAGAACTGTCTCATCCAAAGGCTTCTTTAGGGGAAAACTGTAACTCTGTGAGTTGATTTCACAGAACCCAAAGAAGTTTCTCAGAAAGCTTCTTTCTCTTTGTTATAGGAGTATATTTCCTTTGGCCCTATAGTCTTCAAGTGAATCCGAAATATCTGTTCTCAGATTCCACAGAAAGAAGGCTAGCAAAGAGATCCACGAAAAACAGATGTAACTCGGTGAGTGGAAGTCACACATCACAGAGCAGTTTCTCAGAAAGCTTCTTTCCAGATTTCATCTGAGGATATTTCCTTTTTCACCATAGCCCTATATGGGCTTCCAAATATCACTTTGCCAATTCCACAAGAACTGTCTTAGCGAAAGGCTTCTTCAGCGGAAAGCTGTAACTCTGTGAGATGATTTCACGGAACACAAAGAAGTTTCTCAGAAAGCTTCTTTCTCTTTGTTATCAGAGGATATTTCCTTTGGCCCTATAGTCTTCAAAGATATCAGAAATATTTGTTCTCAGATTCCACAGAAAAAGGCTAGCAAAGAGATCCACGAAATACAGATCTAACTGTGTGAGATGAATTAACAGAACACTAAGCAGTTTCTCAGAAAGTTTCTTTCCAGATTTCATCAGAGGATATTTCCTTTTTCACAATAGCCCACTATGGGCTTCGAAATATCACTTTGCCAATTCCACAAGAACTGTCTTAGCGAAAGGCTTCTTGAGGGGAAAGGTGTAACTCTGTGCGATGATTTCACAGAACATAAAGAAGTTTCTCAGAAAGCTTCTTTCTCTTTGTTATCGGAGGATATTTCCTTTGGCCCTATAGTCTTCAAAGGGATCCGAAATATCTGTTCTCAGATTCCACAGAAATAAGGCTAGCAAAGAGATCCACGAAATACAGATGTAACTCTGTGAGTGGAAGTCACACATCACAGAGCAGTTTCTCAGAAAGCTTCTTTCCAGATTTCATCTGAGGATATTTCCTTTTTCACCATAGCCCTCTGAGGGCTTAAAATATCACTTTGCCAATTCCACAAGAACTGCCTTAGCGAAAGGCTTCTTGAGGGGAAAGATGTAACTCTGTGAGATGATTTCACAGAACACAAAGAAGTTTCTCAGAAAGCTTCTTTCCCTTTGTTACCGGAGGATATTTCCTTTGTCCCTATTGACATCAAAGGGATCCGAAATATCTGTTCTCAGATTCCACAGAAATAAGGGTAGCAAAGAGATCCACGAAATACAGAAGTAACTCTGTGAGTGGAAGTCACACTTCACAGAGAAGTTTCTCAGATAGCTTCTTTCCAGATTTCATCTGAGGATATTTCCTTTTTCACCATAGCCCTCTATGGGTTTCCAAATATCACTTTCCCAATTCCACAAGAACTGTATTAGCGAAATGCTTTTTCAGGGAAAGCTGTAATTCTGTGAGATGATTTCACGGAACACAAACAAGTTTCTCCGAAAGCTTCTTTCTCTTTGTTATCGGAGGATATTTCCTTTGGCCGTGTATTCTTCAAAGGGATCCGAAATATCTGTTCTCAGATTCCACAGAAATAAGGCTAGCAAAGAGATCTACGAAACACAGATGTAACTCTGTGAGATGAATTAACAGAACACTCAGCAATTTCTCAGAAAGGTTCTTTCCAGATTTCATCTGAGGATATTTCCTTTTTCACCATAGCCCTCTAGGGGTTAAAAATATTACTTTTCCAATTCCACAGAACTGTCTTTGCGAAAGGCATCTTGAGGGGAAAGCTGTAACTCTGTGAGATGATTTCACAGAACACAAAGAAGTTTCTCAGAAACCTTCTTTCTCTTTGTTATCGGATGATATTTCCTTTGGTCCTATAGTCTTCAAAGGGATCCGAAATATCTGTTCTCAGATTCCACAGAAATAAGGCTAGCAAAGAGATCCACGAAATACAGAAGTAACTCTGTGAGATGAATTAACAGAACACTAAGCAGTTTCTCAGAAAGCTTCTTTCCAGATTTCATCTGAGGATATTTCCTTTTACACCATAGACCGCTATGGGCTTCCAAATATCACTTCGCCAATTCCACAAGAACTGTCTTAGCGAAAGGCTTCTTGAGGGGAAAGCTGTAACTCTGTGAGATGATTTCACAGAACACAAAGAAGTTTCTCAGTAAGCTTCTTTCTCTTTGTTATCGGAGGATAAATCCTTTGGCCCTATAGTCTTCAAAGGATCCGAAATATCTGTTCTCAGATTCCACAGAAAGAAGGCTAGCAAAGAGATCCATGAAATACAGATGTAACTCTGCGAGATGAATTAACAGAACACTAAGCAGTTTCTCAGAAAGCTTCTTTCCAGATTTCATATGAGGATATTTCCTTTTACACCGTAGATCTCTATGGGCTTCCAAATATCACTTTGCCAATTCCACAATAACTGTCTTAGTGAAAAGCTTCTTGAGGGGAAAGGTGGAACTCTGTGAGACGATTTCACAGAACACAAAGAAGTTTCACAGAAAGCTTCTTTCTCTTTGTTATCGGAGGATATTTCCTTTGGCCCTATAGCCTTCAAAGGGATCCAAAATATCTGCCTCAGATTCCACAGAAATAAGGCTAGCAAAGAGATCTACGAAAGACAGATGTAACACTGTGCGTGGAAGTCACACATCACAGAGCAGTTTCTCAGAAAACTTCTTTCCAGAATTCATCTGAGGATATTTCCTTTTTCACCATAGCCCTCTGTGGGCTTTCAAATATCACTTTGCCAATTCCACAAGAACTGTCTTAGCGAAAGGCTTCTTGAGGGGAAAGCTGTAATTCTGTGAGATGATTTCACAGAACACAAAGAAGTTTCACAGAAAGCATCTTTCTCTTTGTTATCGGAGGATATTTCCTTTGCCCCTATAGTCTTCAAAGGGACCCGAAATATCTGTTCTCAGATTCCACAGAAATAAGGCTAGCAAAGAGATCTACGAAAGACAGATGTAACACTGTGCGTGGAAGTCACACATCACAGCGCAGTTTCTCAGAAAGCTTCTTTCCAGATTTCATCTGATGATATTTCCTTTTTCACCATAGCCCTCTATGGGCTTCCAAATATCACTTTGCCAATTCCACAAGAACTGCCTTAGCGAAAGGCTTCTTGAGGGGAAAGCTGTAACTCTGTGAGATGATTTCACAGAACACAAAGAAGTTTCTCAGAAAGCTTCTTTCTCTTTGTTATCGGTGGATATTTCCTTTGGCCCTATAGTCTTCAAAGGGATCCGAAATATCTGTTCTCAGGTTCCACAGATATAAGGCTGGCAAAGAGATCTACAAAACACAGATGTAACTCTGTGAGATGAATTAACAGAACACTAAGCAGTTTCTCAGAAAGCTTCTTTCCAGATTTCATCTGAGGATATTTCCTTTTACACCATAGACCTCTATGGGATTCCAAATATCACTTTGCCAATTCCACAAGAACTGTCTTAGGGAAAGGCTTCTTGAGGGGAAAACTGTAACTCTGTGAGATGATTTCAAAGAACCAAAAGAAGTTTCCCAGAAAGCTTCTTTCTCTTTGTTATCGGAGGATATTTCCTTTTGCCTTATATTCTTCAAAGGGATCCGAAATATCTGTTCTCAGATTCCACAGAAATAAGGCTAGCAAAGAGATCTACGAAACACAGATGTAACTCTGTGAGATGAATTAACAGAACACTCAGCAGTTTCTCAGAAAGCTTCTTTCCAGATTTCGTCTGAGGATATTTCCTTTTTCAGCATAGCCCACTATGGGCTTCCAAATATTACTTTGCCAATTCCACAAGAAGTGTCTTAGCGAAAGGCTTCTTGAGGGGAAAGCTGTAACTCTGTGAGATGATTTCACAGAACACAAAGAAGTTTCTCAGAAAGCTTCCTTCTCTTTGTTACCGGAGGATATTTCCTTTGGCCCTATAGACTTCAAAGGGATCCGAAATATCTGTTCTCAGATTCCACAGAAATAAGGGTAGCAAAGATATCCACGAAATACAGAAGAAACTCTGTGAGTGGAAGTCACACTTCACAGAGCAGTTTCTCAGAAAGCTTCTTTCCAGATTTCATCTGAGGATATTTCCTTTTTCACCATAGCCCTCTATGGGTTTCCAAATATCACTTTCCCAATTCCACAAGAACTGTCTTAGCGAAAGGCTTCTTCAGGGAAAGCTGTAATTCTGTGAGATGATTTCACGGAACACAAACAAGTTTCTCCGAAAGCTTCTTTCTCTTTGTTATCGGAGGATATTTCCTTTGACCGTGTATTCTTCAAAGGGATCCGAAATATCTGTTGTCAGATTCCACAGAAATAAGGCTGGCAAAGAGATCTACGAAACACAGATGTAACTCTGTGAGATGAATTAACAGAACACTCAGCAATTTCTCAGAAAGGTTCTTTCCAGATTTCATCTGAGGATATTTCCTTTTTCACCATAGCCCTCTATGGGCTTCCAAATATGACTTTGCCACGTCCACAAGAACTGTCTTAGCGAAAGGCTTCTTGAGGGGAAAGCTGTAACTCTGTGAAATGATTTCACAGAACACGAAGAAGTTTCTCAGAAACCTTCTTTCTCTTTGTTATCGGAGGATATTTCCTTTGGCCGTATAGTCTTCAAAGGGATCCGAATTATCTGTTCTCAGATTCCACAGAAATAAGGCTAGCAAAGAGATCCACGAAATACAGATGTAACTCTGGGAGATGAATTAACAGAACACTAAGCAGTTTCTCAGAAAGCTTCTTTCCAGATTTCATCTGAGGATATTTCCTTTTACACCGTAGACCGCTATGGGCTTCCAAATATCACTTTGCCAATTCCACAAGAACTGTCTTAGCAAAAGGCTTCTTGAGGTGAAAGCTGTAACTCTGTGAGATGATTTCACAGAATACAAAGAAGTTTCACAGAAAGCATCTTTCTCTTTGTTATCGGAGGATATTTCCTTTGCCCCTATAGTCTTCAAAGGGACCCGAAATATCTGTTCTCAGATTCCACAGAAATAAGGCTAGCAAAGAGATCTACGAAAGACAGATGTAACACTGTGCGTGGAGGTCACACATCACAGCGCAGTTTCTCAGAAAGCTTCTTTCCAGATTTCATCTGAGGATATTTCCTTTTTCACCATAGCCCTCTATGGGCTTCCAAATATCACTTTGCCAATTCCACAAGAACTGCTTAGCGAAAGGCTTCTTGAGGGGAAAGCTGTAACTCTGTGAGATGATTTCACAGAACACAAAGAAGTTTCTCAGAAAGCTTCTTTCTCTTTGTTACCGGAGGATATTTCCTTTGGCCCTATAGTCTTCAAAGGGATCCGAAATATCTGTTCTCAGGTTCCACAGATATAAAGCTAGCAAAGAGATCTACAAAACACAGATGTAACTCTGTGAGATGAATTAACAGAACACTAAGCAGTTTCTCAGAAAGCTTCTTTCCAGATTTCATCTGAGGATATTTCCTTTTACACCATAGACTTCTATGGGATTCCAAATATCACTTTGCCAATTCCACAAGAACTGTCTTAGGGAAAGGCTTCTTGAGGGGAAAACTGTAACTCTGTGAGATGATTTCAAAGAACCAAAAGAAGTTTCTCAGAAAGCTTCTTTCTCTTTGTTATCGGAGGATATTTCCTTTGGCCTTATATTCTTCACAGGGATCCGAAATATCTGTTCTCAGATTCCACAGAAATAAGGCTAGCAAAGAGATCTACGAAACACAGATGTAACTCTGTGAGATGAATTAACAGAACACTCAGCAGTTTCTCAGCAAGCTTCTTTCCATATTTCATCTGAGGATATTTCCTTTTTCATCATAGCCCACTATGGGCTTCCAAATATCACTTTGCCAATTCCACAAGAACTGTCTTAGCGAAAGGCTCCTTGAGGGGAAAGCTGTAACTCTGTGAGATGTATTCACGGAACACGAACAAGTTTCACAGAAAGCTTCTATCTCTTTTTTTATCGGAGGATATATCCTTTGGCCCTATATTCTTCAAAGGGATCCGAAATATCTGTTCTCAGATTACACAGAAATAAGGCTAGCAAAGAGATCTACGAAACACAGATGTAACTCTGTGAGATGAATTAACAGAACACTAAGCAGTTTCTCAGAAAGCTTCTTTCCAGATTTCATCTGAGGATATTTCCTTTTTCACCATCGCCCTCTATGGGCTTCCAAATATCACTTCGCCAATTCCACGAGAACTGTCTTAGCGAAAGGCTTCTTGAGGGGAAAGCTGTAACTCTGTGAGATGATTTCACAGAACACAAAGAAGTTTCTCAGTAAGCTTCTTTCTCTTTGTTATTGGAGGATATTTCCTTTGGCCATATAGTCTTCAAAGGATCCGAAATATCTGTTCTCAGATTCCACAGAAAGAAGGCTAGCAAAGAGATCCGCGAAATACAGATGTAACTCTGTGAGATGAATTAACAGAACACTAAGCAGTTTCTCAGAAAGCTTCTTTCCAGATTTCATCTGAGGATATTTCCTTTTACACCGTAGATCTCTATGGGCTTCCAAATATCACTTTGCCAATTCCACAAGAACTGTCTTAGTGAAAAGCTTCTTGAGGGGAAAGGTGGAACTCTGTGAGACGATTTCACAGAACACAAAGAAGTTTCACAAAAAGCTTCTTTCTCTTTGTTATCGGAGGATATTTCCTTTGGCCCTATAGTCTTCAAAGGGATCCAAAATATCTGCCTCAGATTCCACAGAAATAAGGCTAGCAAAGAGATCTACGAAAGACAGATGTAACACTGTGCGTGGAAGTCACACATCACAGAGCAGTTTCTCAGAAAACTTCTTTCCAGAATTCATCTGAGGATATTTCCTTTTTCACCATAGCCCTCTGTGGGCTTTGAAATATCACTTTGCCAATTCCACAATAACTGTCTTAGCGAAAGGCTTCTTGAGGGGAAAGCTGTAACTCTGTGAGATGATTTCACAGAACACAAAGAAGTTTCTCAGAAAGCTTCTTTCTCTTTGTTATCGGAGGATATTTCCTTTGGCCCTATAGTCTTCAAAGGGATCCGAAATATCTGTTCTCAGATTCCACAGAAATAAGGCTAGCAAAGAGATCTAGGAAACACAGATGTAACTCTGTGAGATGAATTAACAGAACACTAAGCAGTTTCTCAGAAAGCTTCTTTCCAGATTTCATCTGAGGATATTTCCTTTTTCACCATAGCCCTATATGGGCTTCCAAATATCACTTTGCCAATTCCACAAGAACTGTCTTAGCGAAAGGCTTCTTCAGCGTAAAGCTGTAACTCTGTGAGATGATTTCACGGAACACAAACAAGTTTCTCAGAAAGCTTCTTTCTCTTTGTTATTGGAGGATATTTCCTTTGGCCCTACAGTCTTCAAAGATATCCGAAATATTTCTTCTCAGATTCCACAGAAAAAGGGTAGCAAAGAGATCCACGAAATACAGATCTAACTCTGTGAGATGAATTAACAGATCACTAAGCAGTTTCTCAGAAAGTTTCTTTCCAGATTTCATCAGAGGATATTTCCTTTTTCACAATAGCCCACTATGGGCTTCGAAATATCACTTTGCCAATTCCACAAGAACTGTCTTAACGAAAGGCTTCTTGAGGGGAAAGGTGTAACTCTGTGCGATGATTTCACAGAACATAAAGAAGTTTCTCAGAAAGCTTCTTTCTCTTTGTTATCGGAGGATATTTCCTTTGGCCCTATAGTCTTCAAAGGGATCCGAAATATCTGTTCTCAGATTCCACAGAAATAAGGCTAGCAAAGAGATCTAGGAAACACAGATGTAACTCTGTGAGATGAATTAACAGAACACTAAGAAGTTTCTCAGAAAGCTTCTTTCCAGATTTCATCTGAGGATATTTCCTTTTTCACCATAGACCCCTAGGGGCTTCCAAATATCACTTTGCCAATTCCACAAGAACTGTCTCATCCAAAGGCTTCTTGAGGGGAAAACTGTAACTCTGTGAGATGATTTCACAGAACCCAAAGAAGTTTCTCAGAAAGCTTCTTTCTCTTTCTTATCGGAGTATATTTCCTTTGGCCCTATAGTCTTCAAGTGGATCCGAAATATCTGCTCTCAGATTCCACAGAAAGAAGGCTAGCAAAGAGATCCAGTAAATACAGATGTAACTCTGTGAGATGAATTAACAGAACACTAAACAGTTTCTCAGAAAGCTTCTTTCCAGATTTCATCTGAGGATATTTCCTTTTTCACCGTAGCCCTGTATGGTCTTCCAAATATCACTTTGCCAATTCCACAAGAACTGTCTTAGCGAAAGGCTTCTTTAGCGGAAAGCTGTAACTCTGTGAGATGATTTCACGGAACACAAACAAGTTTTTCAGAAAGCTTCTTTCTCTTTGTTGTCGGAGGATATTTCCTTTGGCCCTATAGTCTTCAAAGATATCCGAAATATTTGTTCTCAGATTCCACAGAAAGAAGGCTAGCAAAGGGATCCACGAAATACAGATCTAACTCTGTGAGATGAATTAACAGAACACTAAGCAGTTTCTCAGAAAGTTTCTTTCCAGATTTCATCAGACGATATTTCCTTTTTCACAATAGCCCACTATGGGCTTCGAAATATCACTTTGCCAATTCCACAAGAACTGTCTTAGCGAAAGGCTTCTTGAGGGGAAAGGTGTAACTCTGGGCGATGATTTCACAGAACATAAAGAAGTATCTCAGAAAGCTTCTTTCTCTTTGTTATCGGAGGATATTTCCTTTGGCCCTATAGTCTTCAAAGGGATCCGAAATATCTGTTCTCAGATTCCACAGAAATAAGGCTAGCAAAGAGATCCACGAAATACAGATGTAACTCTGTGAGTGGAAGTTACACTTCACAGAGCAGTTTCTCAGAAAGCTTCTTTCCAGATTTCATCTGAGAATATTTCCTTATTCACCATAGCCCTCTATGGGCTTCCAAATATCACTTTCCCAATTCCACAAGAACTGTCTTAGCGAAAGGCTTCTTGAGGCGAAAGCTGTAATTCTGTGAGATGATTTCACAGAACATATAGAAGTTTCTCAGAAAGCTTCTTTCTCTTTGTTATCGGAGGATATTTCCTTTGGCCCTATAGTCTTCAAAGGGATCCGAAATATCTGTTCTCAGATTCTACAGAAATAAGGCTAGCAAAGAGATCTACGAAACACAGATGTAACTCTGTGAGATGAATTAACAGAACACTAAGCAGTTTCTCAGAAAGCTTCTTTCCAGATTTCATCTGAGGATATTTCCTTTTTCATCATAGCCCTCTATGGGCTTAAAAATATTACTTTGCCAATTCCACAAGAACTCTCTTAGCGAAAGGCTTCTTGAGGGGAAAGCTGTAACTCTGTGAGATGATTTCAAGAACACAAAGAAGTTTCTCAGAAAGCTTCTTTCTCTTTGTTATCGGAGGATATTTCCTTTGGCCCTATAGTCTTCAAAAGGGATCCGAAATATCTGTTCTCAGAATCCACAGAAATAAGGCGAGCAAAGAGATCCACGAAATACAGAAGTAACACTGTGAGATAAATTAACAGAACACTAAGCCGTTTCTCAGAAAGTTTTTTTCCAGATTTCTTCTGAGGATATTTCCTTTTTCACCATAGCCCTCTATGGGCTTCCAAATATCACTTCGCCAATTCCACAAGAACTGCCTTAGCGAAAGGCTTCTTCAGGGGAAAGCTGTAACTATGTCAGATGATTTCACTGAACACAAAGAAGTTTCTCAGAAAGCTTCTTTCTCTTTGTTATCGGAGGATATTTCCTTTGGCCCTATAGTCTTCAAGAGGATCCTAAATATCTGTTCTCAGATTCCACAGAAAAAAGGCTAGCAAAGAGATCTACGACACACATGTAACTCTGTGAGATGAATTAACAGAACACTCAGCAGTTTCTCAGAAGGCTATTTTTCAGATTTCATCTGAGGATATTTCCTTTTTCACCATAGCCCTCTATGGGCTTCCAAATATTATTTGCCAATTCCAGAAGAACTGTCTTAGCGAAAGGCTTCTTGAGGGGAAAGCTGTAACTCTGTGAGACGATTTCTCAAATCCAAAACGAAGTTTCTCAGAAAGCTTCTTTCTCTTTGTTATCGGAGGATATTTCCTTTGGACCTATAGTCTTCAAAAGGATCTGAAATATCTGTTCTCAGATGCCACAGAAATAAGGCTAGCCAAGAGATCTGCGAAACACAGTTGTAACTCTGTGAGATAAATTAAGAGAACACTAAGCAGTTTCTCATAAAGCTTCTTTCCAGATTTCATCTGAGGATATTTCCTTTTTCACCATAGCCCTCTAAGGGCTTCCAAATATCACTTTGCCAATTCCACAAGAACTGTCTTAGCGAAAGGCTTCTTGAGGGGAAAGATGTAACTCTGTGAGATGATCTCACAGAACACAAAGAAGTTTCTCAGAAAGCTTCTTTCTCTTTGTTATCGGAGGATATTTCCTTTGGCCCTATAGTCTTCAAAGGGATGCGAAATATCTGTTCTCAGATTCCACAGAAATAAGGATAGCAAAGATATCCACGAAAAACAGATGTAACTCTGTGAGATGAATTAGCAGAACACTAAGCAGTTTCTCAGAAAGCTTCTTTCCAGATTTCATCAGAGGATATTTCCTTTTTCACCGTAGCCCTCTATGGGCTTCCAAATATCACTTTGCCAATTCCACAAGAACTGTCTTACCGAAAGGCTTCTTCAGGGAAAGCTGTAACTCTGTGAGATGATTTCACAGAATATAAAGAAGTTTCTCAGAAAGCTTCTTTCTCTTTGTTATCGGAGGATATTTCCTTTGTCCCTATAGTCTTCAAAGGGATCCGAAATACCTGTTCTCAGATTCCACAGAAATAAGGCTAGCAAAGAGATCCACGAAATACAGATGTAACTCTGTGAGTGGATGTCACACATCACGGAGCAGTTTCTCAGAAAGCTTCTTTCCAGATTTCATCTGAGGTTATTTCCTTTTTCACCATATCCCTCTATGGGTTTCCAAATATCACTTTGCCAATTCCACAAGAACTGTCTTAGCGAAAGACTTCTTGAGGGGAAAGCTGTAACTCTTTGAGATGATTTCACAGAACACAAAGAAGTTTCTCAGAAAGCTTCTTTCTCTTTGTTATCGGAGGATATTTCCTTTGGCCCTATAGTCTTCAAATGGATCTGAAATATCGGTTCTCAGATTCCACAGAAATAAGGCTAGCAAGAGATCTACGACACACAGATGTAACTCTGTGAGATGAATTAACAGAACACTAAGCAGTTTCTCAGAAAGCTTCTTTCCAGATTTCATCTGAGGATATTTCCTTTTTCACCATAGCCCACTATGGGCTTCCAAATATCACTTTGCCTATTCCACAAGAACTCTCTTAGCGAAAGGCTTCTTGAGGGGAAAGCTGTAACTCTGTGAGATGATCTCACAGAACACAAAGAAGTTTCTCAGAAAGCTTCTTTCTGTTTGTTATGGGAGGATATTTCCTTTGGCCCTATAGTCTTCAAAGGGATCCGAAATATCTGTTCTCAGATTCCACTGAAGTAAGGATAGCAAAGATATCCACGAAATACACATGTAACTCTGTGAGATGAATTAACAGAACACTAAACAGTTTCTCAGAAAGCTTCATTCCAGATTTCATCTGAGGATGTTTCCTTTCTCATCATAGCCCTCTATGGGCTTCCAAATATCACTTTGCCAATTCCACAAGAACTGTCTTAGCGAAAGGCTTCTTGAGGGGAAAGCTGTAACTCTGTGAGATGATTTCAGAGAACACAAAGAAGTTTCTCAGAAAGCTTCTTTCTCTTTGTTATCAGAGGATATTTCCTTTGGCACTATAGTCTTCAAAGGGATCCGAAATATCTGTTCGCAGATTCCACAGAAATAAGGCTAGTAAAGAGATCCACGAAATACAGAGGTAACTCTGAGAGTGGAAGTCACACATCACAGAGCAGTGTCTCAGAAAGCTTCTTTCCAGATTTCATCTGAGAATATTTCCTTTTTCACCTTAGCCCTCTATGGGCTTCCAAATATAACTTTGCCAATTCCACTAGAACTGTCTTAGCGAAAGGCTATCTGAGGGGAATGCTGTAAGTCTGTGAGATGATTTCACAGAACCGAAAGAAGTTTCTCAGAAAGCTTCTTTCTCTTGGTTATCAGATGATATTTCATTTGGCCGTATAGTCTTCAACTGGATCCGAAATATCTGTTCTCAGATTGCACAGAAATAATGCTAGCAAAGAGATCCACGAAATACACATGTAGCTCTGTTAGTGGGAGTCACACATCACAGAGCAGGTTCTCAGAAAGCTTCTTTCCAGATTTCATCTGAGGATATTTCCTTTTTCACCATAGCCCTCTATGGGCTTCCAAATATCTCTTTGCCAATTCCACAAGAACTGTCTTAGCGAAAGGCTGCTTGAGGGGAAAGCTGTAAATCTGTGAGATGATTTCACAGAACACAAAGAAGTTTCTTGGAAAGCTTCTTTCTCTTTGTTATCGGAGGATATTTCCTTTGGCTCTATAGTCTTCAAATGGTTCCGAAATATCTGTTCTCAGATTCCACAGAAATAAGGCTAGCAAAGAGATCCACGAAATACAGATGTAATTCTGTGAGATGAATCAACAGAACACTAAGCAGTTTCTCAGAAAACTTCTTTCCAGATTTCATCTGAGGATATTTCCTTTTTCACCTTAGCCCTCTATGGGCTTCCAAATATCACTTTGCCAATTCCACAAGAACTGTCTTAGAGAAAGGCCTCTTGAGGGCAAAGCAGTAACTCTGTGAGATGATTTCACAGAACACAAAGAGGTTTCTCAGAAAGCTTCTTTCTCTTTGTTATCGGATGATATTTCCTTTGGTCCTATAGTCTTCAAAGGGATCCGAAATATCTGTTCTCAGATTCCACAGAAAGAAGCCTAGCAAAGAGATCCACGAAAAACAGAGGTAACTCGTTGAGATGAATTAACAGACCACTAAGCAGTTTCTCAGAAAGCTTCTTTCCACATTTCATCTGAGGATATTTCCTTTTTCACCATAGCCCTCTATGGGCTTCCAAATATCACTTTGCCACTTCCACAAGAACTGTCTTAGCGAAAGGTTTCTTGAGGGGAAAGCTGTAACTCTGTGAGATGATTTCACAGAACACAAAGAAGTTTCTCAGAAAGCTTCTTTCTCTTTGTTATCGGAGGATATTTCCTTTGGCCCTATAGTCTTCAAAGAGATCCGAAATATCTGTTCTCTGATTCCACAGAAATAAGTCTAGCAAACAGATCCACGAAATACCGATGTAACACTGTGAGATGAATTAACAGAACACTAAGCAGTTTCTCAGAAAGCTTCATTCCAGATTTCATCTGAGGATGTTTCCTTTCTCATCATATCCCCCTATGGGCTTCCAAATATCACTTTGCCAATTCCACAAGAACTGTCGTAGCGAAAGGCTTCTTGATGGGAAAGCTGTAACTCTGTTAGATGATTTCACAGAACACAAAGAAGTTTCTCAGAAAGCTTCTTTCTCTTTGTTATCGGAGAATATTTCCTTTGGTCCTATACTCTTCAAAGGGATCCGAAATATCTGTTCTCAGATTCCACAGAAAGAAGCCTAGCAAAGAGATCCACGAATACAGATGTAACTCAGTGAGATGAATTAACAGACCACTAAGCAGTTTCTCAGAAAGCTTCTTTCCAGATTTCATATGAGGATATTTCCTTTTTCACAATAGCCCTCTATGGTCTTCCAAATATCACTCTGCCAATTCCACAAGAACTGTCTTAGCGAAAGGCTTCTTGAGGGGAAAGCTATAACTCTGTGAGATGATTTCACAGAACACAAAGAAGTTTCTCAGAAAGCTTCTTTCTCTTTGTTATCGGAGGATATTTCCCTTGGCCCTATAGTCTTCAAAGGGATCCGAAATATCTGTTCTCAGATTCCACAGAAATAAGGCTAGCAAAGAGATCCACGAAATACAGATGTAACTCTGTGAGTGGAAGTCACACATCACAGAGCAGTTTCTCAGAAAGCGTCTTTCCAGATTTCATCTGAGGATATTTCGTTTTTCACCATAGACCACTGTGGGTTTCGAAATATCACTTTACCAACTCCACAAGAACTGTCTTACCGAAGGCCTTCTTGAGGAGAAAGCTGTAACTCCGTGAGATGATTTGCAGAACACAAAGAGGTTTTTCAGAAAGGTTCTTTCTCTCTGTTTTCGGAGGATATTTCCTTTGGCCCTATAGTCTTCAACGGGATCCGAAATATCTGTTCTCAGATTCCACAGAAATAAGGATAGCAAAGAGATTTATGAAATACAGATGTACCTCTGTGAGATGAATTAACAGAACACTAAGCTGTTTCTCAGAAAGCTTCTTTTCAGAGATCATCCGAGGATATTTCCTTTTTCAACATAGCCCTCTATGGGCTTCCAAATATTACTTTGCCAATTCCACAAGAACTGTCTTAGCGAAAGGATTCTTGAGGGGAAAGCTGTAACTCTGTGAGATGATTTCACAGAACACAAAGAAGTTTCTCAGAAAGCTTCTTTCTCTTTGTTTTTCGGAGGATATTTCCTTTGGCCTTATAGTCTTCAAAGGGATCCGAAATATCTGTTCTCAGATTCCACAGAAATAAGGCTAGCAAAGAGATCCACGAAATACAGATGTAACTCTGTGAGTGAAAGTCACAAATCAGAGAGCAGTTTCTCAGAAAGCTTCTTTCAAGATTTCATCTGAGGATATTTCCTTTTTCACCATAGACCACTATGAGCTTCCAAATATCACTTTGCCAATTCCACAAGAACTGTCTTAGAGAAGGGCTTCTTGAGGGGAAAGCTGTAACTCTGTGAGATGATTTCACAGAACACAAAGAAGTTTCGCAGAAAGCTTCTTTCTCTTTGTTATCGGAGGATATTTCCTTTGGCCCTATAGTCTTCAAAGGGATCCGAAATATCCGTTCTCAGATTCCACAGAAATAAGGCTAGCAAAGAGATCCACGAAATACAGATGTAACTGTGTGAGATGAATTAGCAGAACACTAAGCAGTTTCTCAGAAAGCTTCTTTACAGATTTCATCTGAGGATATTTCCTTTTTCACCATAGCCCTCTATGGGCTTCCAAATATCACTTTGCCAATTCCACAAGAACTGTCTTAGCTAAAGGCTTCTTCAGGGGAAAGCTGTAACTCTGTGAGATGATTTGACAGAACACAAAGAAGTTTCTCAGAAAGTTTCTTTCTCTTTGTTATCGGAGGATATTTCCTTTGGCCCTATAGTCTTTAAAGGGATCCGAAATATCTGTTCTCAGATTCCACAGAAATAAAGCTAGCAAAGAGATCTACGAAACACAGATGTAACACTGTTAGATGAATTAACAGAACACTAAGCAGTTTCTCAGAATGCTTCTTTCCAGATTTCTTCTGAGGATACTTCCTTTTTCACCATAGCCCTCTGTGGGCTTCCAAATATCTCTTTGCCAATACCACAAGAACTGTCTTAGCGAAAGGCTTGTTGAGGGGGAAGCTGTAACTCTGTGAGATGATTTCACAGAACACAAAGATGTTTCTCAGAAAGCTTCTTTCTCTTTGTTATCAGAGGATATTTCCTTGGCCGGATAGTCTTCAAAGGGATCCGAAATATCTGTTCTCAGATTCCACAGAAACAAGGCTAGCAAAGAGATCCACGAAACACAGATGTAACTCTGTGAGTGGAAGTCACACATCACAGAGCAGTTTCTCAGAAAGCTTCTTTCCAGATTTCACCTGAGGATATTTCCTTTTTCACCATAGCCCTCTATAGGCTTCCAAATATCACTTTGCCAATTCCACAAGAACTGTCTTAGCGAAATGCTTCTTGAGGGGAAAGCTGTAACTCTGTGAGATGATTTCACAGAACACAAAGAAGTTTCTCAGAAAGCTTGTTTCTCTTTGTTATCGGAGGATATTTCCTTTGGCCCTATAGTCTTCAAAGGGATCCGAAATATCTGTTCTCAGATTCCACAGAAATAAGGCTAGCAAAGAGATACACGAAATACAGATGTAACTCTGTGAGTGGAAGTCACCCATCACAGAGCAGTTTCTCAGAAAGCGTCTTTCCAGATTTCATCTGAGGATATTTCCTTTTTCACCATAACCCTCTGTGGGCTTCAAAATATCACTTTACCAACTCCAAAAGAACTTCCTTACCGAAGGCCTTCTAGAGGAGAAAGCTGTAACTCTGTGAGATGATTTTACAGAACACAAAGAGGTTTCTCAGAAAGGTTCTTTCTCTCTGTTTTCGGAGGATATTTCCTTTGGCCCTATTGTCTTCAAAGGGATCCGAAATATCTGTTCTCAGATTCCACAGAAATGAGGCTAGCAAAGAGATCCACGAAATACAGATGTATCTCTGTGAGTGGAAGTCACACATCACAGAGCAGTTTCTCAGAACGCTTCTTTCCATATTTCATCTGAGGATATTTCCTTTTTCAACATAGCCTTCCATGGGCTTCCAAATATCACTTTTCCAATTCCACAGAACTGTCTTAGCGAAAGGCTTCTTGATGGGAATGCTGTAACTCTGTGAGATGATTTCACAGAACACAAAGAAGTTTCTCAGAAAGCTTCTTTCTCTTTGTTATCGGACGATATTTCCTTTGGCCCTATAGTCTTCAAAGGGATCCGAAATATCTGTTCTCAGATTACACAGAAAGAATGCTAGCAAAGAGATCGACGAAATACAGATGTAATTCTGTTAGATGAATAAACGGAACAACAAGCAGTTTCTCAGTAAGCTTCTTTCCAGATTTCATCTGAGGATATTTCCTTTTTCACCACGGCCCTCTATGGGCTTCCAAATATCACTTTGCCAATTCCACAAGAACTGTCTTAGCGAAAGGCTTCTTGAGGGGAAAGCTGTAACTCTGAGAGATGATTTCACAGAACACAAAGAAGTTTCTCAGAAACCTTCTTTCTCTTTGTTATCAGAGGATATTTCCTTTGGCCCTATAGTCTTCAAAGGGATCCGAAATATCTGTTCTCAGATTCCACAGAAATAAGGCTAGCAAAGATATCTACGAAACACAGATGTAACTCTGTGAGATGAATTAAGAGAACACTAAGCAGTTTCTCAGAAATCTTCTTTCCAGATTTCATCTGAGGATATTTCCTTTTTCACCATAGCCCTCTATGGGCTTCCGAGTATCACTTTGCCAATTCCACAAGAACTGTCTTAGCGAAAGGCTTCTTGAAGGGAAAGCTGTAACTCTGTGACATGATTTTACAGAACACAAAGAGGTTTCTCAGAAAGGTTCTTTCTCTCTGTTATCGGAGGATATTTCCTTTGGCCCTATAGTCTTCAAAGGGATCCGAAATATCTGTTCTCAGATTCCACAGAAATAAGGCTAGCAAAGAGATTTATGAAATACAGATGTAATTCTGTTAGATGAATTAACAGAACACTAAGCTGTTTCTCAGAAAGCTTCTTTCCAGAGATCATCTGAGAATATTTCCTTTTTCAACATAGCCCTCTCTGGGCTTCCAAATATTACTTTGCCAATTCCACAAGAACTGTCTTAGCCAAAGGCTTCTTGAGGGGAAAGCTGTAACTCTGTGAGATGATTTCACAGAACACAAAGAAGTTTCTCAGAAAGCTTCTTTCTCTTTGTTATCGGAGGATATTTCCTTTTCCCTATAGTCTACAAAGGGATCCGAAATATCTGTTCTCAGATTCCACAGAAATAAGGCTAGCAAAGAGATCCACGAAATACAGATATAACTCTGTTAGTGGAAGTCACACATCACAGAGCAGTTTCTCAGAAAGCTTCTCTCCCGATTTCATCTGAGGATATTTCCTTTTTCACCATAGTCCTCTACGGGCTTCCAAATATCACTTTGCCAATTCCACAAGAACTGTCTTAGCGAAAGGCTTCTTGAGGTGAAAGCTGTAACTCTGTGAGATGATTTCACAGAACACAAAGAAATTTCTCAGAAAGCTTCTTTCTCTTTGTTATTGGAGGATATTTCCTTTGGCCCTATAGTCTTCAAAGGGATCCGAAATATCTGTTCTCAGATTCCACAGAAATAAGCAAGCAAAGAGATCCACGAAATACAGATGTAACTCTGTGAGATAAATTAACAGAACACCAAGGAGTTTCTCAGAAAGCTTCTTTCCAGATTTCATCTGTGGATATTTCCTTTTTCACGATAGCCCTCTAAGGGCTCCAAATATCACTTTGAGAATTCAACAAGAACTGTCTTAGCGAAAGGCTTCTTGAGGGGAAAGCTGTAACTCTGTGAGGTGATTTCACAGAACACGAAGAAGTTTCTCAGAAAGCTTCTTTCTCTTTGGTATCGGAGGATATTTCCTTTGGCCCTATAGTCTTCAAAGGGATCCGAAATATCTGTTCTCAGATTCCACAGAAATAAGGCTAGCAAAGAGATCCACGAAATACAGATGTAACTCTGTTAGTGGAAGTCACACATCACAGAGCAGTTTCTCAGAAAGCTTCTTTCCAGATTTCATCTGAGGATATTTCCTTTTTCACCATAGCCCTCTATGGGCTACCATATATCACTTTGCCAATTCCACAAGAACTGTCTTAGCGAAAGGCTTCTTGAGGGGAAAGCTTTAACTCTGGGAGATGATTTCACAGAACACAAAGAAGTTTCTCAGAAAGCTTCTTTCTCTTTGTTATCGGAGGATATTTCCTTTGGCACTGTAGTCTTCAAAGGGATCCGAAATATTTGTTCTCAGATTCCACATAAATAAGGCTAGCAAAGAAATCCCCGAAATACAGACGTAACTCTGTGAGATGAATTAACAAAACACTAAGCAGTTTCTTAGAAAGCTTCTTTCCAGATTTCTTCTGAGGATATTTCCTTTTTCACCATAGCCCTCTATGGTCTTCCAAATATCACTTTGCCAATTCCGCAAGAACTGTCTTAGCGAAAGGCTTCTTGAGGGGAAAGCTGTAACTCTGTGAGATGATTTCACAGAACACAAGGAAGTTTCTCAGAAAGCTTCTTTCTCTTTGTTATCGGAGGATATTTCCTTTGGGCGTATAGTCTACAAAGGGATCCAAAATATCTGTTCTCAGATTCCACAGAAATAAGGCTAGCAAAGAGATCCACGAAATACAGATGTATCTCTGTGAGTGGAAGTCACACATCACAGAGCAGTTTCTCTGAAAGCTTCTTTCCAGATTTCATCTGAGGATATTTCCTTTTTCACCATAGTCCTCTATGGGCTTCCAAATATCACTTTTCCAATTCCACAGAATTGTCTTAGCGAAAGGCTTCTTGATAGGAAAGCTGTAACTCTGTGAGATGATTTCACAGAACACAAAGAAGTTTCTCAGAAAGCTTCTTTCTCTTTGTTATCGGAGGATATTTCCTTTCGCCCTATAGTCTTCAAAGGGATCCGAAATATCTGTTCTCAGATTCCACAGAAATAAGGCTAGCAAAGAGATCCACGAAATACAGATGTAACTCTGTGAGATGAATTAAGAGAACACTAAACAGTTTCTCAGAAAGCTTCTTTCCAGATTTCATCTGAGGATATTTCCTTTTCCACCATAGCCCTCTATGGGCTTCCAAATATCACTTTTCCAATTCCACAGAACTGTCTTAGCGAAAGGCTTCTTGATAGGAAAGCTGTAACTCTGTGAGATGATTTCACAGAACACAAAGAAGTTTCTCAGAAAGCTTCTTTCTCTTTGTTATCGGAGGATATTTCCTTTCACCCTATAGTCTTCAAAGGGATCCGAAATATCTGTTCTCAGATTCCACAGAAATAAGGCTAGCAAAGAGATCCACGAAATACAGATGTAACTCTGTGAGATGAATTAAGAGAACACTAAACAGTTTCTCAGAAAGCTTCTTTCCAGATTTCATCTGAGGATATTTCCTTTTTCACCATAGCCCTCTATGGGCTTCCAAATATCACTTTGCCAATTCCACCAGAACTGTCTAAGCGAAACGCTTCCTTAGGTTAAAGCTGTAACTCTGTGAGATGATTTCACAGAACACAAGGTAGTTTCTCAGAAAGCTTCCTTCTCTTTCTTATCGGAGGATATTTCCTTTGGACCTATAGTCTTCAAAGGGATACGAAATATCTGTTCTCAGATTCCACAGAAATAAGGCTAGCAAAGAGTTCCAAGAAATACTGATGTAACTCTGTGAGATGAATTAACAGAACACTAAGCAGTTTCTAAGAAAGCTTCTTTCCAGATTTCTTCTGAGGATATTTCCTTTTTCACCATAGCCCTCTATGGTCTTCCAAATATCACTGTGCCAATTCCGCAAGAACTGTCTTAGCGAAAGGCTTCTTGAGGGGAAAGCTGTAACTCTGTGAGATGATTTCACAGAACACAAGGAAGTTTCTCAGAAAGCTTCTTTCTCTTTGTTATCGGAGGATATTTCCTTTGGGCGTATAGTCTACAAAGGGATCCAAAATATCTGTTCTCAGATTCCACAGAAATAAGGCTAGCAAAGAGATCCACGAAATACAGATGTATCTCTGTGAGTGGAAGTCACACATCACAGAGCAGTTTCTCTGAAAGCTTCTTTCCAGATTTCATCTGAGGATATTTCCTTTTTCACCATAGTCCTCTATGGGCTTCCAAATATCACTTTTCCAATTCCACAGAATTGTCTTAGCGAAAGGCTTCTTGATAGGAAAGCTGTAACTCTGTGAGATGATTTCACAGAACACAAAGAAGTTTCTCAGAAAGCTTCTTTCTCTTTGTTATCGGAGGATATTTCCTTTCGCCCTATAGTCTTCAAAGGGATCCGAAATATCTGTTCTCAGATTCCACAGAAATAAGGCTAGCAAAGAGATCCACGAAATACAGATGTAACTCTGTGAGATGAATTAAGAGAACACTAAACAGTTTCTCAGAAAGCTTCTTTCCAGATTTCATCTGAGGATATTTCCTTTTCCACCATAGCCCTCTATGGGCTTCCAAATATCACTTTTCCAATTCCACAGAACTGTCTTAGCGAAAGGCTTCTTGATAGGAAAGCTGTAACTCTGTGTGATGATTTCACAGAACACAAAGAAGTTTCTCAGAAAGCTTCTTTCTCTTTGTTATCGGAGGATATTTCCTTTCGCCCTATAGTCTTCAAAGGGATCCGAAATATCTGTTCTCAGATTCCACAGAAATAAGGCTAGCAAAGAGATCCACGAAATACAGATGTAACTCTGTGAGATGAATTAAGAGAACACTAAACAGTTTCTCAGAAAGCTTCTTTCCAGATTTCATCTGAGGATATTTCCTTTTTCACCATAGCCCTCTATGGGCTTCCAAATATCACTTTGCCAATTCCACCAGAACTGTCTAAGCGAAAGGCTTCCTTAGGTTAAAGCTGTAACTCTGTGAGATGATTTCACAGAACACAAGGTAGTTTCTCAGAAAGCTTCCTTCTCTTTCTTATCGGAGGATATTTCCTTTGGACCTATAGTCTTCAAAGGGATACGAAATATCTGTTCTCAGATTCCACAGAAATAAGGCTAGCAAAGAGTTCCAAGAAATACTGATGTAACTCTGTGAGATGAATTAACAGAACACTAAGCAGTTTCTCAGAAAGCCTCTTTCCATATTTCATCTGAGGATATTTCCTTTTTCACCATAGCCCTCTATGGGCTTCCAAATATCACTTTGCCAATTCCACAAGAACTGTCTTAGCGAAAGGCTTCTTGAGGGGAAAGCTGTAACTCTGTGAGATGATTTCACAGAACACAAAGAAGTTTCTCAGAAAGCTTCTTTCTCTTTGTTATCGGAGGATATTTCCTATGGCCCTATAGTCTTCAAAGGGATCCGAAATATCTGTTCTCATATTGAACAGAAATAAGGCTAGCAAAGAGATCCACGAAATACAGATGTAACTCTGTGAGTGGAAGTCACATATCAGAGAGCAATTTCTCAGAAAGCTTCTTTCCAGATATCTTCTGAGGATATTTCCTTTTTCACCATAGCCCTCTAAGGGCTTCCAAATATCACTTTGCCAATTCCACCAGAACTGTCTTAGCGAAAGGCTTCTTGAGTGGAAAGCTGTAACTCTGTGAGATGATTTCACAGAACGCAAAGAAGTTTCTCAGAAAGCTTCTTTCTCTTTGTTATCGGAGGATATTTCCTTTGGCCCTATAGTCTTCAAAGTGATCCGAAATATCTGTTCTCAGATTCCACAGAAATAAGGCTAGCAAAGAGATCCACGAAATACAGATGTAACTGTGTGAGATTAATTAACAGAACACGTAGCTGTTTCCCAGAAAGCTTCTTTCCAGATTTCAACTGAGGATATTTCCTATTTCACCAAAGCCCTCTTTGGGCTTCCAAATATTACTTTGCCAATTCCACAAGAACTGTCTTCACGAAAGGCTTCTTGAGGGGAAAGCTGTAACTCTGTGAGATGATTTCACAGAACACAAGGAAGTTTCTCAGAAAGCTTCTTTCTCTTTGTTATCGGAGGATATTTCCTTTGGGCGTATAGTCTACAAAGGGATCCAAAATATCTGTTCTCAGATTCCACAGAAATAAGGCTAGCAAAGAGATCCACGAAATACAGATGTATCTCTGTGAGTGGAAGTCACACATCACAGAGCAGTTTCTCTGAAAGCTTCTTTCCAGATTTCATCTGAGGATATTTCCTTTTTCACCATAGTCCTCTATGGGCTTCCAAATATCACTTTTCCAATTCCACAGAATTGTCTTAGCGAAAGGCTTCTTGATAGGAAAGCTGTAACTCTGTGAGATGATTTCACAGAACACAAAGAAGTTTCTCAGAAAGCTTCTTTCTCTTTGTTAGCGGAGGATATTTCCTTTCGCCCTATAGTCTTCAAAGGGATCCGAAATATCTGTTCTCAGATTCCACAGAAATAAGGCTAGCAAAGAGATCCACGAAATACAGATGTAACTCTGTGAGATGAATTAAGAGAACACTAAACAGTTTCTCAGAAAGCTTCTTTCCAGATTTCATCTGAGGATATTTCCTTTTCCACCATAGCCCTCTATGGGCTTCCAAATATCACTTTTCCAATTCCACAGAACTGTCTTAGCGAAAGGCTTCTTGATAGGAAAGCTGTAACTCTGTGAGATGATTTCACAGAACACAAAGAAGTTTCTCAGAAAGCTTCTTTCTCTTTGTTATCGGAGGATATTTCCTTTCGCCCTATAGTCTTCAAAGGGATCCGAAATATCTGTTCTCAGATTCCACAGAAATAAGGCTAGCAAAGAGATCCACGAAATACAGATGTAACTCTGTGAGATGAATTAAGAGAACACTAAACAGTTTCTCAGAAAGCTTCTTTCCAGATTTCATCTGAGGATATTTCCTTTTTCACCATAGCCCTCTATGGGCTTCCAAGTATCACTTTGCCAATTCCACCAGAACTGTCTAAGCGAAAGGCTTCCTTAGGTTAAAGCTGTAACTCTGTGAGATGATTTCACAGAACACAAGGTAGTTTCTCAGAAAGCTTCCTTCTCTTTCTTATCGGAGGATATTTCCTTTGGACCTATAGTCTTCAAAGGGATACGAAATATCTGTTCTCAGATTCCACAGAAATAAGGCTAGCAAAGAGTTCCAAGAAATACTGATGTAACTCTGTGAGATGAATTAACAGAACACTAAGCAGTTTCTCAGAAAGCCTCTTTCCATATTTCATCTGAGGATATTTCCTTTTTCACCATAGCCCTCTATGGGCTTCCAAATATCACTTTGCCAATTCCACAAGAACTGTCTTAGCGAAAGGCTTCTTGAGGGGAAAGCTGTAACTCTGTGAGATGATTTCACAGAACACAAAGAAGTTTCTCAGAAAGCTTCTTTCTCTTTGTTATCGGAGGATATTTCCTATGGCCCTATAGTCTTCAAAGGGATCCGAAATATCTGTTCTCATATTGAACAGAAATAAGGCTAGCAAAGAGATCCACGAAATACAGATGTAACTCTGTGAGTGGAAGTCACATATCAGAGAGCAATTTCTCAGAAAGCTTCTTTCCAGATATCTTCTGAGGTTATTTCCTTTTTCACCATAGCCCTCTAAGGGCTTCCAAATATCACTTTGCCAATTCCACCAGAACTGTCTTAGCGAAAGGCTTCTGGAGTGGAAAGCTGTAACTCTGTGAGATGATTTCACAGAACGCAAAGAAGTTTCTCAGAAAGCTTCTTTCTCTTTGTTATCGGAGGATATTTCCTTTGGCCCTATAGTCTTCAAAGGGATCCGAAATATCTGTTCTCAGATTCCACAGAAATAAGGCTAGCAAAGAGATCCACGAAATACAGATGTAACTGTGTGAGATTAATTAACAGAACACGTAGCTGTTTCCCAGAAAGCTTCTTTCCAGATTTCAACTGAGGATATTTCCTATTTCACCAAAGCCCTCTTTGGGCTTCCAAATATTACTTTGCCAATTCCACGAGAACTGTCTTCACGAAAGGCTTCTTGAGGGGAAAGCTGTAACTCTGTGAGATGATTTCACAGAACACGAAGAAGTTTCTCAGAAACCTACTTTCTCTTTGTTATCGGAGGATATTTCCTTTGGCCCTATAGTCTTCAAAGGGATCCGAAATATCTGTTCTCAGATTCCACAGAAATAAGGCTAGCAAAGAGATTCACGAAATACAGATGTAACTCTGTGAGTGGAAGTCACACATCACAGAGCAGTTTCTCAGAAATCTTCTTTCCAGATTTCATCTGAGGATACTTCCTTTTTCACCATAGCCCTCTATGGGCTTCCAAATATCACTTTGCCAATTCCCCAAGAACTGTCTTAGCGAAAGGCTTCTTGACGGGAAAGCTGTAACTCTGTGAGATGATTTCACAGAACACAAAGAAGTTTCTCAGAAAGCTTCTTTCTCTTTGTTATCGGAGGATATTTCCTTTCGCCCTATAGTCTTCAAAGGGATCCGAAATATCTGTTCTCAGATTCCACAGAAATAAGGCTAGCAAAGAGATCCACGAAATGCAGATGTAACTCTGTGAGATGAATTAACAGAACACGAAGCAGTTTCTCAGAAAGCTTCTTTCCAGATTTCATCTGAGGATATTCCCTTTTACACCATAGCCCTCTATGGGCTTCCAAATATCACTTTGCCAATTCCACAAGAACTGTCTTAGCGAAAGGCTTCTTGAGGGTAAAGCTGTAAATCTGTGAGATGATTTCACAGAACACAAAGAAGTTTCTCAGAAAGCTTCTTTCTCTTTGTTATCGGAGGATATTTACTCTGGCCCTATAGTCTTCAAAGGGAACCGAAATATCTGTTCTCAGATTCCACAGAAATAAGGCCAGCAAAGAGATCCACGAAATACAGATATAACTCTGTGAGATGAATTAACAGAACACTAAGCAGTTTCTCAGAAACCTTCTTTCCAGATTTCTTCTGAGGATATCTGTTTTTTCACCATAGCCCTCTATGGGCTTCCAAATATCACTTTGCCAATTCCACAAGAACTGTCTTAGCGAAAGGCTTCTTGAGGGGAAAGCTGTAACTCTGTGAGATGATTTCACAGAACACAAAGAAGTTTCTCAGAAACCTTCTTTCTCTTTGTTATCGGAGGATATTTCCTTTGGCCCTATTGTCTTCAAAGGGATCCGAAATATCTGTTCTCAGATTCCACAGAAATAAGGCTAGCAAAGAGATCCAGGAAATACAGATGTAACTCTGTGAGATGAATTAACAGAACACGAAGCTGTTTCCCAGAAAGCTTCTTTCCAGATTTCATCTGAGGATATTTCCTTTTTCACCGTAGCCCTCTATGGGCTTCCAAATATCACTTTGCCAATTCCACAAGAACTGTCTTCGTGAAAGGCTTCTTGAAGAAAATGCTGTAACTCTGTGAGATGATTTCACAGAACACAAACAAGTTTCTCAGAAAGCTTCTTTCTCTTTGTTATCGGAGGATATTACCTTTGGCCCTATAGTCTTCAAACGGATCCGAAATATCTGTTCTCAGATTCCACAGAAATGAGGCTAGCAAAGAGATCCACGAAATAGAGATGTAACTCTGTGAGATGAATTAACAGAACACTAAGCAGTTTCTCAGAAAGCTTCTTTCCAGATTTCATCTGAGGATATTTCCTTTTTCACCATAGCCCTCTATGGGCTTCCAAATATCACTTTGCCAATTCCACAAGAACTGTCTTAGCGAAAGGCTTCTTGACGGGAAAGCTGTAACTCTGTGAGATGATTTCACAGAACACAAAGAAGTTTCTCAGAAGCTTCTTTCTCTTTGTTATCGGAGGATATTTCCTTTGGCCCTATAGTCTTCAAACGGATCCGAAATATCTGTTCTCAGATTCCACAGAAGTAAGGCTAGCAAAGAGATCCACGAAATACAGATGTAACTCTGTGAGTGGAAGTCACACGTCACATAGCAGTTTCTCAGAAAGCTTCCTTCCAGATTTCATCTGAGGATATTTCCTTTTTCACCATTGCCCTCTATGGGCTTCCAAATATCACTTTGCCAATTCCACAAGAACTGTCTTAGCGAAAGGCTTATTGATGGGAAAGCTGTAACTCTGTGAGATGATTTCACAGAACACAAAGAAGTTTCTCAGAAACCTTCTTTCTCTTTGTTATCGGAGGATATTTCCTTTGGCCCTGTAGTCTTCAAGGGGATCCGAAATACCTGTTGTCAGAATCCACAGAAATAAGGCTAGCAAAGAGATCCACGAAATACAGATATAACTCTGTGAGATGAATTAACAGAACACTAAACAGTTTCTCAGAAAGTTTCTTTCCAGATTTCATCTGAGGATATTTCCTTTTTTACCATAGCCCTCTATGGGCTTCCAAATATCACTTTGCCAATTCCACAAGAACTGTCTTAGGGAAAGGCTTCTTGAGGGGTAAGCTGTAACTCTGAGAGATGATTTCACAGAACACAAAGAGGTTTCTCAGAAAGCTTCTTTCTCTTTGTTATCGGAGGATATTTCCTTTGGCCCTATAGTCTTCAAAGGGATCCGAAATATCTGTTCTCAGATTCCACAGAAATAAGGCTAGCAAAGAGATCCACGAAATACAGATGTAACTCTGTGAGATGAATTAACAGAACACTAAGCTGTTTTTCAGAAAACTTCTTTCCAGATTTCAACTGAGTATATTTCCTATTTCAGCATAGCCGTCTATGGGCTTCAAATTTTACTTTCCCAATTCCACAAGAACTCTCTTCGCGAAAGGCTTCTGGAGGGGAAAGCTGTAACTCTGTGAGATGATTTCACAGAACACAAACAAGTTTCTCAGAAAGCTTCTTTCTCTTTGTTATCAGAGGATATTTCCTTTGGCCCTATAGTCTTCAAAGGGATTCGAAATATCTGTTCTCAGATTCCACAGTAATAAGGCTAGGAAAGAGATCCACGAAATACAGATGTAATTCTGTGAGTGGAAGTCACACGTCACAGAGCAGTTTCTCAGAAAGCTTCTTTCCAGACTTCATCTGAGGATATTTACTTTTTCACCATTGCCCTCTATGGGCTTCCAAATATCACTTTGCCATTCCACAAGAACTGTCTTAGCGAAAGGCCTCTTGTGGGGAAAGCTGTAACTCTGTGAGATGATTTCACAGAACGCAAAGAAGTTTCTCAGAAAGCTTCTTTCTCTTTGTTATCGGAGGATATTTCCTTTGGCCCTATAGTCTTCAAAGGGATCCGAAATATCTGTTCTCAGATTCCACAGAAATAAGGCTAGCAAAGAGATCCACGAAATACAGATGTAACTGTGTGAGATTAATTAACAGAACACGTAGCTGTTTCCCAGAAAGCTTCTTTCCAGATTTCAACTGAGGATATTTCCTATTTCACCAAAGCCCTCTTTGGGCTTCCAAATATTACTTTGCCAATTCCACGAGAACTGTCTTCACGAAAGGCTTCTTGAGGGGAAAGCTGTAACTCTGTGAGATGATTTCACAGAACACGAAGAAGTTTCTCAGAAACCTACTTTCTCTTTGTTATCGGAGGATATTTCCTTTGGCCCTATAGTCTTCAAAGGGATCCGAAATATCTGTTCTCAGATTCCACAGAAATAAGGCTAGCAAAGAGATTCACGAAATACAGATGTAACTCTGTGAGTGGAAGTCACACATCACAGAGCAGTTTCTCAGAAATCTTCTTTCCAGATTTCATCTGAGGATACTTCCTTTTTCACCATAGCCCTCTATGGGCTTCCAAATATCACTTTGCCAATTCCCCAAGAACTGTCTTAGCGAAAGGCTTCTTGACGGGAAAGCTGTAACTCTGTGAGATGATTTCACAGAACACAAAGAAGTTTCTCAGAAAGCTTCTTTCTCTTTGTTATCGGAGGATATTTCCTTTCGCCCTATAGTCTTCAAAGGGATCCGAAATATCTGTTCTCAGATTCCACAGAAATAAGGCTAGCAAAGAGATCCACGAAATGCAGATGTAACTCTGTGAGATGAATTAACAGAACACGAAGCAGTTTCTCAGAAAGCTTCTTTCCAGATTTCATCTGAGGATATTCCCTTTTACACCATAGCCCTCTATGGGCTTCCAAATATCACTTTGCCAATTCCACAAGAACTGTCTTAGCGAAAGGCTTCTTGAGGGTAAAGCTGTAAATCTGTGAGATGATTTCACAGAACACAAAGAAGTTTCTCAGAAAGCTTCTTTCTCTTTGTTATCGGAGGATATTTACTCTGGCCCTATAGTCTTCAAAGGGAACCGAAATATCTGTTCTCAGATTCCACAGAAATAAGGCCAGCAAAGAGATCCACGAAATACAGATATAACTCTGTGAGATGAATTAACAGAACACTAAGCAGTTTCTCAGAAACCTTCTTTCCAGATTTCTTCTGAGGATATCTGTTTTTTCACCATAGCCCTCTATGGGCTTCCAAATATCACTTTGCCAATTCCACAAGAACTGTCTTAGCGAAAGGCTTCTTGAGGGGAAAGCTGTAACTCTGTGAGATGATTTCACAGAACACAAAGAAGTTTCTCAGAAACCTTCTTTCTCTTTGTTATCGGAGGATATTTCCTTTGGCCCTATTGTCTTCAAAGGGATCCGAAATATCTGTTCTCAGATTCCACAGAAATAAGGCTAGCAAAGAGATCCAGGAAATACAGATGTAACTCTGTGAGATGAATTAACAGAACACGAAGCTGTTTCCCAGAAAGCTTCTTTCCAGATTTCATCTGAGGATATTTCCTTTTTCACCGTAGCCCTCTATGGGCTTCCAAATATCTCTTTGCCAATTCCACAAGAACTGTCTTCGTGAAAGGCTTCTTGAAGAAAATGCTGTAACTCTGTGAGATGATTTCACAGAACACAAACAAGTTTCTCAGAAAGCTTCTTTCTCTTTGTTATCGGAGGATATTACCTTTGGCCCTATAGTCTTCAAACGGATCCGAAATATCTGTTCTCAGATTCCACAGAAATGAGGCTAGCAAAGAGATCCACGAAATAGAGATGTAACTCTGTGAGATGAATTAACAGAACACTAAGCAGTTTCTCAGAAAGCTTCTTTCCAGATTTCATCTGAGGATATTTCCTTTTTCACCATAGCCCTCTATGGGCTTCCAAATATCACTTTGCCAATTCCACAAGAACTGTCTTAGCGAAAGGCTTCTTGACGGGAAAGCTGTAACTCTGTGAGATGATTTCACAGAACACAAAGAAGTTTCTCAGAAGCTTCTTTCTCTTTGTTATCGGAGGATATTTCCTTTGGCCCTATAGTCTTCAAACGGATCCGAAATATCTGTTCTCAGATTCCACAGAAGTAAGGCTAGCAAAGAGATCCACGAAATACAGATGTAACTCTGTGAGTGGAAGTCACACGTCACATAGCAGTTTCTCAGAAAGCTTCCTTCCAGATTTCATCTGAGGATATTTCCTTTTTCACCATTGCCCTCTATGGGCTTCCAAATATCACTTTGCCAATTCCACAAGAACTGTCTTAGCGAAAGGCTTATTGATGGGAAAGCTGTAACTCTGTGAGATGATTTCACAGAACACAAAGAAGTTTCTCAGAAACCTTCTTTCTCTTTGTTATCGGAGGATATTTCCTTTGGCCCTGTAGTCTTCAAGGGGATCCGAAATACCTGTTGTCAGAATCCACAGAAATAAGGCTAGCAAAGAGATCCACGAAATACAGATATAACTCTGTGAGATGAATTAACAGAACACTAAACAGTTTCTCAGAAAGTTTCTTTCCAGATTTCATCTGAGGATATTTCCTTTTTTACCATAGCCCTCTATGGGCTTCCAAATATCACTTTGCCAATTCCACAAGAACTGTCTTAGGGAAAGGCTTCTTGAGGGGTAAGCTGTAACTCTGAGAGATGATTTCACAGAACACAAAGAGGTTTCTCAGAAAGCTTCTTTCTCTTTGTTATCGGAGGATATTTCCTTTGGCCCTATAGTCTTCAAAGGGATCCGAAATATCTGTTCTCAGATTCCACAGAAATAAGGCTAGCAAAGAGATCCACGAAATACAGATGTAACTCTGTGAGATGAATTAACAGAACACTAAGCTGTTTTTCAGAAAACTTCTTTCCAGATTTCAACTGAGTATATTTCCTATTTCAGCATAGCCGTCTATGGGCTTCAAATTTTACTTTCCCAATTCCACAAGAACTCTCTTCGCGAAAGGCTTCTGGAGGGGAAAGCTGTAACTCTGTGAGATGATTTCACAGAACACAAACAAGTTTCTCAGAAAGCTTCTTTCTCTTTGTTATCAGAGGATATTTCCTTTGGCCCTATAGTCTTCAAAGGGATTCGAAATATCTGTTCTCAGATTCCACAGTAATAAGGCTAGGAAAGAGATCCACGAAATACAGATGTAATTCTGTGAGTGGAAGTCACACGTCACAGAGCAGTTTCTCAGAAAGCTTCTTTCCAGACTTCATCTGAGGATATTTACTTTTTCACCATTGCCCTCTATGGGCTTCCAAATATCACTTTGCCATTCCACAAGAACTGTCTTAGCGAAAGGCCTCTTGTGGGGAAAGCTGTAACTCTGTGAGATGATTTCACAGAACGCAAAGAAGTTTCTCAGAAAGCTTCTTTCTCTTTGTTATCGGAGGATATTTCCTTTGGCCCTATAGTCTTCAAAGGGATCCGAAATATCTGTTATCAGATTCCACAGAAATAAGGCTAGCAAAGAGATCCACGAAATACAGATGTAACTGTGTGAGATTAATTAACAGAACACGTAGCTGTTTCCCAGAAAGCTTCTTTCCAGATTTCAACTGAGGATATTTCCTATTTCACCAAAGCCCTCTTTGGGCTTCCAAATATTACTTTGCCAATTCCACGAGAACTGTCTTCACGAAAGGCTTCTTGAGGGGAAAGCTGTAACTCTGTGAGATGATTTCACAGAACACGAAGAAGTTTCTCAGAAACCTACTTTCTCTTTGTTATCGGAGGATATTTCCTTTGGCCCTATAGTCTTCAAAGGGATCCGAAATATCTGTTCTCAGATTCCACAGAAATAAGGCTAGCAAAGAGATTCACGAAATACAGATGTAACTCTGTGAGTGGAAGTCACACATCACAGAGCAGTTTCTCAGAAATCTTCTTTCCAGATTTCATCTGAGGATACTTCCTTTTTCACCATAGCCCTCTATGGGCTTCCAAATATCACTTTGCCAATTCCCCAAGAACTGTCTTAGCGAAAGGCTTCTTGACGGGAAAGCTGTAACTCTGTGAGATGATTTCACAGAACACAAAGAAGTTTCTCAGAAAGCTTCTTTCTCTTTGTTATCGGAGGATATTTCCTTTCGCCCTATAGTCTTCAAAGGGATCCGAAATATCTGTTCTCAGATTCCACAGAAATAAGGCTAGCAAAGAGATCCACGAAATGCAGATGTAACTCTGTGAGATGAATTAACAGAACACGAAGCAGTTTCTCAGAAAGCTTCTTTCCAGATTTCATCTGAGGATATTCCCTTTTACACCATAGCCCTCTATGGGCTTCCAAATATCACTTTGCCAATTCCACAAGAACTGTCTTAGCGAAAGGCTTCTTGAGGGTAAAGCTGTAAATCTGTGAGATGATTTCACAGAACACAAAGAAGTTTCTCAGAAAGCTTCTTTCTCTTTGTTATCGGAGGATATTTACTCTGGCCCTATAGTCTTCAAAGGGAACCGAAATATCTGTTCTCAGATTCCACAGAAATAAGGCCAGCAAAGAGATCCACGAAATACAGATATAACTCTGTGAGATGAATTAACAGAACACTAAGCAGTTTCTCAGAAACCTTCTTTCCAGATTTCTTCTGAGGATATCTGTTTTTTCACCATAGCCCTCTATGGGCTTCCAAATATCACTTTGCCAATTCCACAAGAACTGTCTTAGCGAAAGGCTTCTTGAGGGGAAAGCTGTAACTCTGTGAGATGATTTCACAGAACACAAAGAAGTTTCTCAGAAACCTTCTTTCTCTTTGTTATCGGAGGATATTTCCTTTGGCCCTATTGTCTTCAAAGGGATCCGAAATATCTGTTCTCAGATTCCACAGAAATAAGGCTAGCAA
Organism: Macaca fascicularis; assembly: GCF_037993035.2. Taxonomy (NCBI): domain Eukaryota; kingdom Metazoa; phylum Chordata; class Mammalia; order Primates; family Cercopithecidae; genus Macaca; species Macaca fascicularis. The sequence continues at coordinate 44,728,036 of NC_088385.1, read as the reverse complement.
AGAGATCCAGGAAATACAGATGTAACTCTGTGAGATGAATTAACAGAACACGAAGCTGTTTCCCAGAAAGCTTCTTTCCAGATTTCATCTGAGGATATTTCCTTTTTCACCGTAGCCCTCTATGGGCTTCCAAATATCACTTTGCCAATTCCACAAGAACTGTCTTCGTGAAAGGCTTCTTGAAGAAAATGCTGTAACTCTGTGAGATGATTTCACAGAACACAAACAAGTTTCTCAGAAAGCTTCTTTCTCTTTGTTATCGGAGGATATTACCTTTGGCCCTATAGTCTTCAAACGGATCCGAAATATCTGTTCTCAGATTCCACAGAAATGAGGCTAGCAAAGAGATCCACGAAATAGAGATGTAACTCTGTGAGATGAATTAACAGAACACTAAGCAGTTTCTCAGAAAGCTTCTTTCCAGATTTCATCTGAGGATATTTCCTTTTTCACCATAGCCCTCTATGGGCTTCCAAATATCACTTTGCCAATTCCACAAGAACTGTCTTAGCGAAAGGCTTCTTGACGGGAAAGCTGTAACTCTGTGAGATGATTTCACAGAACACAAAGAAGTTTCTCAGAAGCTTCTTTCTCTTTGTTATCGGAGGATATTTCCTTTGGCCCTATAGTCTTCAAACGGATCCGAAATATCTGTTCTCAGATTCCACAGAAGTAAGGCTAGCAAAGAGATCCACGAAATACAGATGTAACTCTGTGAGTGGAAGTCACACGTCACATAGCAGTTTCTCAGAAAGCTTCCTTCCAGATTTCATCTGAGGATATTTCCTTTTTCACCATTGCCCTCTATGGGCTTCCAAATATCACTTTGCCAATTCCACAAGAACTGTCTTAGCGAAAGGCTTATTGATGGGAAAGCTGTAACTCTGTGAGATGATTTCACAGAACACAAAGAAGTTTCTCAGAAACCTTCTTTCTCTTTGTTATCGGAGGATATTTCCTTTGGCCCTGTAGTCTTCAAGGGGATCCGAAATACCTGTTGTCAGAATCCACAGAAATAAGGCTAGCAAAGAGATCCACGAAATACAGATATAACTCTGTGAGATGAATTAACAGAACACTAAACAGTTTCTCAGAAAGTTTCTTTCCAGATTTCATCTGAGGATATTTCCTTTTTTACCATAGCCCTCTATGGGCTTCCAAATATCACTTTGCCAATTCCACAAGAACTGTCTTAGGGAAAGGCTTCTTGAGGGGTAAGCTGTAACTCTGAGAGATGATTTCACAGAACACAAAGAGGTTTCTCAGAAAGCTTCTTTCTCTTTGTTATCGGAGGATATTTCCTTTGGCCCTATAGTCTTCAAAGGGATCCGAAATATCTGTTCTCAGATTCCACAGAAATAAGGCTAGCAAAGAGATCCACGAAATACAGATGTAACTCTGTGAGATGAATTAACAGAACACTAAGCTGTTTTTCAGAAAACTTCTTTCCAGATTTCAACTGAGTATATTTCCTATTTCAGCATAGCCGTCTATGGGCTTCAAATTTTACTTTCCCAATTCCACAAGAACTCTCTTCGCGAAAGGCTTCTGGAGGGGAAAGCTGTAACTCTGTGAGATGATTTCACAGAACACAAACAAGTTTCTCAGAAAGCTTCTTTCTCTTTGTTATCAGAGGATATTTCCTTTGGCCCTATAGTCTTCAAAGGGATTCGAAATATCTGTTCTCAGATTCCACAGTAATAAGGCTAGCAAAGAGATCTACGAAACACATATGTAACTCTGTGAGTGGAAGTCACACGTCACAGAGCAGTTTCTCAGAAAGCTTCTTTCCAGACTTCATCTGAGGATATTTACTTTTTCACCATTGCCCTCTATGGGCTTCCAAATATCACTTTGCCATTCCACAAGAACTGTCTTAGCGAAAGGCCTCTTGTGGGGAAAGCTGTAACTCTGTGAGATGATTTCACAGAACGCAAAGAAGTTTCTCAGAAAGCTTCTTTCTCTTTGTTATCGGAGGATATTTCCTTTGGCCCTATAGTCTTCAAAGGGATCCGAAATATCTGTTCTCAGATTCCACAGAAATAAGGCTAGCAAAGAGATCCACGAAATACAGATGTAACTGTGTGAGATTAATTAACAGAACACGTAGCTGTTTCCCAGAAAGCTTCTTTCCAGATTTCAACTGAGGATATTTCCTATTTCACCAAAGCCCTCTTTGGGCTTCCAAATATTACTTTGCCAATTCCACGAGAACTGTCTTCACGAAAGGCTTCTTGAGGGGAAAGCTGTAACTCTGTGAGATGATTTCACAGAACACGAAGAAGTTTCTCAGAAACCTACTTTCTCTTTGTTATCGGAGGATATTTCCTTTGGCCCTATAGTCTTCAAAGGGATCCGAAATATCTGTTCTCAGATTCCACAGAAATAAGGCTAGCAAAGAGATTCACGAAATACAGATGTAACTCTGTGAGTGGAAGTCACACATCACAGAGCAGTTTCTCAGAAATCTTCTTTCCAGATTTCATCTGAGGATACTTCCTTTTTCACCATAGCCCTCTATGGGCTTCCAAATATCACTTTGCCAATTCCCCAAGAACTGTCTTAGCGAAAGGCTTCTTGACGGGAAAGCTGTAACTCTGTGAGATGATTTCACAGAACACAAAGAAGTTTCTCAGAAAGCTTCTTTCTCTTTGTTATCGGAGGATATTTCCTTTCGCCCTATAGTCTTCAAAGGGATCCGAAATATCTGTTCTCAGATTCCACAGAAATAAGGCTAGCAAAGAGATCCACGAAATGCAGATGTAACTCTGTGAGATGAATTAACAGAACACGAAGCAGTTTCTCAGAAAGCTTCTTTCCAGATTTCATCTGAGGATATTCCCTTTTACACCATAGCCCTCTATGGGCTTCCAAATATCACTTTGCCAATTCCACAAGAACTGTCTTAGCGAAAGGCTTCTTGAGGGTAAAGCTGTAAATCTGTGAGATGATTTCACAGAACACAAAGAAGTTTCTCAGAAAGCTTCTTTCTCTTTGTTATCGGAGGATATTTACTCTGGCCCTATAGTCTTCAAAGGGAACCGAAATATCTGTTCTCAGATTCCACAGAAATAAGGCCAGCAAAGAGATCCACGAAATACAGATATAACTCTGTGAGATGAATTAACAGAACACTAAGCAGTTTCTCAGAAACCTTCTTTCCAGATTTCTTCTGAGGATATCTGTTTTTTCACCATAGCCCTCTATGGGCTTCCAAATATCACTTTGCCAATTCCACAAGAACTGTCTTAGCGAAAGGCTTCTTGAGGGGAAAGCTGTAACTCTGTGAGATGATTTCACAGAACACAAAGAAGTTTCTCAGAAACCTTCTTTCTCTTTGTTATCGGAGGATATTTCCTTTGGCCCTATTGTCTTCAAAGGGATCCGAAATATCTGTTCTCAGATTCCACAGAAATAAGGCTAGCAAAGAGATCCAGGAAATACAGATGTAACTCTGTGAGATGAATTAACAGAACACGAAGCTGTTTCCCAGAAAGCTTCTTTCCAGATTTCATCTGAGGATATTTCCTTTTTCACCGTAGCCCTCTATGGGCTTCCAAATATCACTTTGCCAATTCCACAAGAACTGTCTTCGTGAAAGGCTTCTTGAAGAAAATGCTGTAACTCTGTGAGATGATTTCACAGAACACAAACAAGTTTCTCAGAAAGCTTCTTTCTCTTTGTTATCGGAGGATATTACCTTTGGCCCTATAGTCTTCAAACGGATCCGAAATATCTGTTCTCAGATTCCACAGAAATGAGGCTAGCAAAGAGATCCACGAAATAGAGATGTAACTCTGTGAGATGAATTAACAGAACACTAAGCAGTTTCTCAGAAAGCTTCTTTCCAGATTTCATCTGAGGATATTTCCTTTTTCACCATAGCCCTCTATGGGCTTCCAAATATCACTTTGCCAATTCCACAAGAACTGTCTTAGCGAAAGGCTTCTTGACGGGAAAGCTGTAACTCTGTGAGATGATTTCACAGAACACAAAGAAGTTTCTCAGAAGCTTCTTTCTCTTTGTTATCGGAGGATATTTCCTTTGGCCCTATAGTCTTCAAACGGATCCGAAATATCTGTTCTCAGATTCCACAGAAGTAAGGCTAGCAAAGAGATCCACGAAATACAGATGTAACTCTGTGAGTGGAAGTCACACGTCACATAGCAGTTTCTCAGAAAGCTTCCTTCCAGATTTCATCTGAGGATATTTCCTTTTTCACCATTGCCCTCTATGGGCTTCCAAATATCACTTTGCCAATTCCACAAGAACTGTCTTAGCGAAAGGCTTATTGATGGGAAAGCTGTAACTCTGTGAGATGATTTCACAGAACACAAAGAAGTTTCTCAGAAACCTTCTTTCTCTTTGTTATCGGAGGATATTTCCTTTGGCCCTGTAGTCTTCAAGGGGATCCGAAATACCTGTTGTCAGAATCCACAGAAATAAGGCTAGCAAAGAGATCCACGAAATACAGATATAACTCTGTGAGATGAATTAACAGAACACTAAACAGTTTCTCAGAAAGTTTCTTTCCAGATTTCATCTGAGGATATTTCCTTTTTTACCATAGCCCTCTATGGGCTTCCAAATATCACTTTGCCAATTCCACAAGAACTGTCTTAGGGAAAGGCTTCTTGAGGGGTAAGCTGTAACTCTGAGAGATGATTTCACAGAACACAAAGAGGTTTCTCAGAAAGCTTCTTTCTCTTTGTTATCGGAGGATATTTCCTTTGGCCCTATAGTCTTCAAAGGGATCCGAAATATCTGTTCTCAGATTCCACAGAAATAAGGCTAGCAAAGAGATCCACGAAATACAGATGTAACTCTGTGAGATGAATTAACAGAACACTAAGCTGTTTTTCAGAAAACTTCTTTCCAGATTTCAACTGAGTATATTTCCTATTTCAGCATAGCCGTCTATGGGCTTCAAATTTTACTTTCCCAATTCCACAAGAACTCTCTTCGCGAAAGGCTTCTGGAGGGGAAAGCTGTAACTCTGTGAGATGATTTCACAGAACACAAACAAGTTTCTCAGAAAGCTTCTTTCTCTTTGTTATCAGAGGATATTTCCTTTGGCCCTATAGTCTTCAAAGGGATTCGAAATATCTGTTCTCAGATTCCACAGTAATAAGGCTAGGAAAGAGATCCACGAAATACAGATGTAATTCTGTGAGTGGAAGTCACACGTCACAGAGCAGTTTCTCAGAAAGCTTCTTTCCAGACTTCATCTGAGGATATTTACTTTTTCACCATTGCCCTCTATGGGCTTCCAAATATCACTTTGCCATTCCACAAGAACTGTCTTAGCGAAAGGCCTCTTGTGGGGAAAGCTGTAACTCTGTGAGATGATTTCACAGAACGCAAAGAAGTTTCTCAGAAAGCTTCTTTCTCTTTGTTATCGGAGGATATTTCCTTTGGCCCTATAGTCTTCAAAGGGATCCGAAATATCTGTTCTCAGATTCCACAGAAATAAGGCTAGCAAAGAGATCCACGAAATACAGATGTAACTGTGTGAGATTAATTAACAGAACACGTAGCTGTTTCCCAGAAAGCTTCTTTCCAGATTTCAACTGAGGATATTTCCTATTTCACCAAAGCCCTCTTTGGGCTTCCAAATATTACTTTGCCAATTCCACGAGAACTGTCTTCACGAAAGGCTTCTTGAGGGGAAAGCTGTAACTCTGTGAGATGATTTCACAGAACACGAAGAAGTTTCTCAGAAACCTACTTTCTCTTTGTTATCGGAGGATATTTCCTTTGGCCCTATAGTCTTCAAAGGGATCCGAAATATCTGTTCTCAGATTCCACAGAAATAAGGCTAGCAAAGAGATTCACGAAATACAGATGTAACTCTGTGAGTGGAAGTCACACATCACAGAGCAGTTTCTCAGAAATCTTCTTTCCAGATTTCATCTGAGGATACTTCCTTTTTCACCATAGCCCTCTATGGGCTTCCAAATATCACTTTGCCAATTCCCCAAGAACTGTCTTAGCGAAAGGCTTCTTGACGGGAAAGCTGTAACTCTGTGAGATGATTTCACAGAACACAAAGAAGTTTCTCAGAAAGCTTCTTTCTCTTTGTTATCGGAGGATATTTCCTTTCGCCCTATAGTCTTCAAAGGGATCCGAAATATCTGTTCTCAGATTCCACAGAAATAAGGCTAGCAAAGAGATCCACGAAATGCAGATGTAACTCTGTGAGATGAATTAACAGAACACGAAGCAGTTTCTCAGAAAGCTTCTTTCCAGATTTCATCTGAGGATATTCCCTTTTACACCATAGCCCTCTATGGGCTTCCAAATATCACTTTGCCAATTCCACAAGAACTGTCTTAGCGAAAGGTTATCTGAGGGGAATTCTGTAACTCTGAGAGATGATTTCACAGAACACAAAGAAGTTTCACAGAAAGCTTCTTTCTCTTTGTTATCGGAGGATATTTGCTTTGGCCCTAGAGTCTTCAAAGGGATCCGAAATATCTGTTCTCAGATTCCACAAAAAAAAGGCTAGCAAAGAGGTCCACGAAATACAGAAGTAATTCTGTGAGATGGATTAACAGAACACTAAGCAGTTTCTTAGAAAGCTTCTTTCCAGATTTCTTCTGAGTTTATTTCCTTATTCACCATAGCCCTCTATGGGCTTCCAAATATCACTTTGCCAATTCCACAAGAACTGTCTTAGCGAAAGGCTTCTTGAGGGGAAAGCTGTAACTCTGTGAGATGATTTCACAGAACACAAAGAAGTTTCTCAGAAACCTTCTTTCTCTTTTTTATCAGAGGATATTTCCTTTGGCCCTAAAGTCTTCAAAGGGATCCGAAATATGTGTTCTCAGATTCCACAGGAATAAGGCTAGCATGAGATCCACGAAATACAGATGTAACTCTGTGAGATGAATTAACAGAACACTAAGCAGTTTCGCAGAAAGCTTCTTTCCAGATTTAATCTGAGGATATTTTCTTTTTCACCATAGCCCTCTATGGGCTTCCAAATATCACTTTGCCAATTCCACAAGAACTGTCTTAGCGAAAGGCTTCTTGAGGGGAAAGCTGTAACTCTGTGGGATGATTTCACAGAACGCAAAGTAGTTTCTCATAAAGCTTCTTTCTCTTTGTTATCGGAGGATATTTACTTTGGCCCCATAGTCTTCAAAGGGATCCGAAATACCTGTTCTCAGGTTCCACAGTAATAAGGCTAGCAAAGAGATCCACGAAATACAGATGTAACTCTTTCAGTGGAAGTCACTCATCACAGAGAAGTATCTCAGAAAACTCTTTCCTGATTTCATCTGAGGATATTTTCTTTCTCAACATAGCCCTCTATGGGCTTCCAAATATCACTTTGCCAATTCCAGAAGAACTGTCTTAGCGAAAGGCTTCTTCAGGGGAAAGCTGTAACTCTGTGAGATGATTTCACAGAACACAAAGAAGTTTCTCAGAAAGCTTCTTTCTCTTTGTTATCGGAGGATATTTCCTTTGGCCCTAAAGTCTTCAAAGGGATCCGAAATATCTGTTCTCAGATTCCACAGAAATAAGGCTAGCAATGGTATCTGAGATATAAAGACGTAACGCTGTGACTGGAAGTCACACATCACAGAGCAGTTTCTCAGAAAGCTTCTTTCCAGCTTTCATCTGAGGAAGAAATTTCTCAGAAAGCTTCTGTCTCTTTGTTATCGGAGGATATTCCCTTTGGCCCTAGAGTCTTCAAAGGGATCCGAAATATCTGTTCTCAGATTCCACAGAAATAAGGCTAGCAAAGAGATCCACGAAATACAGATGTAACTCTCTGAGTGGAAGTCACTCATCACAGAGCAGTTTCTCAGAAAGCTTCTTTCCAGATTTCATCTGAGGATATTTTCTTTTTCTCCCTAGAACTCTAAGGGCTTCCAAATGTCACTTTTCCAATTCCACAAGAACTGTCTTAGCGAAAGACTTCTTGAGGGGAAAGCTGTAACTCTGTGAGATGATTTCACAGAACACAAAGTAGTTTCTCAGAAAGCTTGTTTCTCTTTGTTATCGGAGGATATTTCCTTTGGCCCTATAGTCTTCAAAGGTATCCGAAATATCTGTTCTCAGATTCCACAGAAATAAGGCTAGCAAAGAGAACTACGAAACACAGATGTAACTCTGTGAGATGAATTAACAGAACACTAAGCAGTTTCTCAGAAAGCTTCTTTCCAGATTTCATCTGAGGATATTTCCTTTTTCACAATAGCCCTCTATGGGCTTCCAAATATCACTTTGCCAATTCCACAAGAACTGTCTTAGCGAAAGGCTTCTTGAGGGGAAAGCTGTAACTCTGTGAGATGATTTCACAGAACACAAAGAAGTTTCTCAGAAAGCTTCTTTCTCTCTGTGATCGGAGGATATTTCCTTTGGCCCTGTAGTCTTCAAAGGGATCCGAAATATCTGTTCTCAGATTCCACAGAAATAAGGCTAGCAAAGAGATCCACGAAATACAGATGTAACTCTGTGAGATGAATTAACAGAACACTAAGCAGTTTCTCAGAAAGCTTCTTTCCAGATATCATCTGAGGATATTTCCTTTTTCACCATAGCCATCTATGTGCTTCTAAATATCACTTTGCCAACTCCACAAGAACTGTCTTAGCAAAGGGCTTATTGAGGAGAAAGCTGTGACTCTGTGAGATGGTTTTACAGAACACAAAGAGGTTTCTCAGTAAGGTTCTTTCTCCCTGATGTCGAAGGATATATCCTTTGGCCCTGTAGTCTTCAAAGGGATCCGAAATATCTGTTCTCAAATTCCACAGAAATAAGGCTAGCAAAGAGATCCACGAAATACAGATAACTCTGTGAGATGAATTAAGAGAACACTAAGCTGTTTCTCAGAAAACTTCTTTCCAGATCTCATCTGAGGATGTTTCCTTTTTCGCCATAGCCCTCTATGGGCTTCCAAATATTACTTTGCCAATTCCACAAGAACTCTCTAAGCGAAAGGCTTCTTGAGGGGAAAGCTGTAACTCTGTGAGATGATTTCACAGAACAGAAAGGTGATTCTCAGAAACCTTCTTTCTCTTTGTTATCTGAGGATATTTCCTTTGGCCCTATAGTCTTCAAAGGGATCCGAAATATCTGTTCTCAGATTCCACAGAAATAAGGCAAGCAAAGAGATCCACGAAATACAGATGTAACTCTGTGAGATGAATTAACAGAACACTAAACAGTTTCTCAGAGAGCTTCTTTCCATATTTCATCGGAGGATATTTCCTTTTTCACCATAGCCCTCTATGGGCTTCCAAATATCACTTTGCCAATTCCACAAGAACTGTCTTAGCGAAAGGCTTCTTGAGGGGAAAGCTGTAACTCTGTGAGATGATTTCACCGAAAACAAAGAAGTTTCTCAGAAAGCTTCTTTCTCTTTGTGATCGGAGGATATTTCCTTTGGCCCTATAGTCTTCAAAGGGATCCGAAATATCTGTTCTCAGATTCCGCAGAAATAAGGCTAGCAAAGAGATCCACAAAATACGGATGTAACTCTGTGAGATGAATTAACAGAACACTAAGCAGTTTCTCAGAAAGCTACTTTCCAGATTTCATCTCAGGATATTGCCTTTTTCACCGTAGCCCTCTATGGGCTTCCGAATATCACTTTGCCAATTCCACAAGAACTGTCTTAGCGAAAGGCTTCTTGAGGGGAAAGCTGTAACTCTGTGAGATGATTTCACAGAACACAAAGAAGTTTCTCAGAAAGTTTCTTTCTCTTTGTTATCGGAGGATATTTCCTTTGGCCCTATAGTCTTCAAAGGGATCCGAAATATCTGTTCTCAGATTCCACAGAAAAAAGGCAAGCAAAGAGATCCACGAAATACAGATGTAACTCTGAGAGTGGAAGTCACACGTCACCGAGCAGTTTCTCAGAAAGCTTCTTTCCAGATTTCATCTGAGGATATTTCCTTTTTCACCATAGCCCTCTATGGGCTTCTAAATATCACTTTGCCAACTACACAAGAACTGTCTTAGCAAAGGGCTAATTGAGGAGAAAGCTGTAACTCTGTGAGATGATTTTACAGATCACAAAGAGGTTTCTCAGAAAGGTTCTTTCTCTCTGTTATCGAAGGATATATCCTTTGGCCCTATAGTCTTCAAAGGGATCCGAAATATCTGTTCTCAGATTCCACAGAAATAAGGCTAGCAAAGCGATCCACGAAATACAGATGTAACTCTGTGAGATGAATTAACAGAACACTAAGCTGTTTCTCAGAAAGCTTCTTTCCAGATTTCATCTGAGGATATTTCCTTTTTCGCCATAACCCTCTACGGGCTTCCAAATATTACTTTGCCAATTCCACAAGAACTGTCTTAGCGAAAGGCTTCTTGAGGGGAAAGCTGTAACTCTGTGAGATGATTTCACAGAACACAAAGAAGTTTCTCAGAAAGCTTCTTTCTCTTTGTTATCGGAGGATATTTCCTTTTGGCCCTATAGTCTTCAAAGGGATCCGAAATATCTGTTCTAAGATTCCACAGAAATAAGGCTAGCAAAGAGATCCACGAAATACAGATGTAACTCTGTGAGTGGAAGTCACACATCACAGAGCAGTTTCTCAGAAAGCTTCTTTCCAGATTTCATCTGAGGATATTTCTTTTTTCACCATAGCCCTCTAAGGGCTTCCAAATATCACTTTGCCAATTCCACAAGAACTGCCTTAGCGAAAAGCTTCTTAAGGGGAAAGCTGTAACTCTGTGAGATGATTTCACAGAACACAAAGAAGTTTCTCAGAAAGCTTCTTTCTCTTTGTTATCGGAGGATATTTCCTTTGGCCCTAAAGTCTTCAAGGAATCCGAAATATCTGTTCTCAGATTCCACAGAAATAAGGCTAGCAAAGAGATCCACGAAATACAGATGTAAATCTGTGAGATGAATTAACAGAACACTAAGCGGTTTCTCAGAAAGCTTCTTTCCAGATTTCATCTGAGGATATTTGCTTTTTCACCGTAGCCCTCTGTGGGCTTCCAAATATCACTTTGCCAATTCCACAAGAACTGTCTTAGCGAAAGGCTTCTTGAGAGGAAAGCTGTAACTCTGTGAGATGATTTCACAGAACACAAACAAGTTTCTCAGAAAGCTTCTTTCTCTTTGTTATCGGAGGATATTTCCTTTGGCCCTAAAGTCTTCAAAGGAATCCGAAATATCTGTTCTCAGATTCCACAGAAATAAGGCTATCAAAGAGATCTACGAAATACAGATGTAACTCTGTGAGATGAATTAACAGAACACTAAACAGTTTCTCAGAAAGCTTCTTTCCAGATTTCATCTGAGGATATTTCCTTTTTCACCATATCCCTCTATGGGTTTCCAAACATCACTTTGCGAATTCCACAAGAACTGTCTTACCGAAAGGCTTCTTGAGGGGAAAGCTGTAACTCAGTGAGATGATTTCACAGAACACAAAGAACTTTCTCAGAAAGCTTCTTTCTCTCTGTTATCGGAGGATATTTCCTTTGGCCCTATAGTCTTCAAAGGGATCCGAAATATCTCTCTCACTTTCCACAGAAATAAGGCTAGCAAAGAGATCCACGAAATACAGATGTAACTCTTTGAGATGAATTAACAGAACACTAAGCAGTTTCTCAGAAAGCTTCTTTCCAGATTTCATCTGTGGATATTTGCTTTTTCACCATTGCCCTCTATGGGCTTCCAAATATTAATTTGCCAATTCCACAAGAACAGTCTTAGCGAAAGGCTTCTTGAGGGGAAAGCTGTAACTCTGTGAGATGATTTCACAGAACACAAAGAAGTTTCTCAGAAACCTTCTTTCTCTTTGTTGTCGGAGGAGATTTCCTTTGGCCCTATAGTCTTCAAAGGGATCCGAAATATCTGTTCTCAGATTCCACAGAAATAAGGCTAGCAAAGAGATCCACGAAATACAGATGTAACTCTGTGAGTGGAAGTCACACATCACAGAGCAGTTTCTTAGAAAGCTTCTTTCCAGATTTCATCTGAGGATATTTCCTTTTTCAGCAGAGCCCTCAATGGGATTCCAAATATCACTTTGCCAATTCCACAAGAACAGTCTTAGCGAAAGGCTTCTTGAGGGGAAAGCTGTAACTCTGTGAGATGATTTCACAGAACACAAAGAAGTTTCTCAGAAAGCTTCTTTCTCTTTGTTATCGGAGGATATTTCCTTTGGTCCTATAGTCTTCAAAGGGATCCGAAATATCTGTTCTCAGATTCCACAGAAATAAGGCTAGCAAAGAGATCTACGAAACTCAGATGTAACTCTGTGAGATGAATTAACAGAACACTAAGCAGTTTCTCAGAAAGCTTCTTTCCAGATTTCATCTGAGGATATTTCCTTTTTCACCGTAGCGCTCTATGGGCTTCCAAATATTACTTTGCCAATTCCACAAGAACTGTCTTAGCGAAAGGCTTCTTGAGGGGAATGCTGTAACTCTGTGAGATGATTTCACAGAACAAAAAGAAGTTTCTCAGAAAGCTTCTTTCTCTCTGTTATCGGAGGATATTTCCTTTGGCCCAATAGTCTTCAATGGGATCCGAAATATCTGTTCTCAGATTCCACAGAAAGAAGGCTAGCAAAGAGATACACGAAATACAGATGTAACTCTGTGAGATGAATTAACAGAACACTAAGCTGTTTCTCAGAAAGCTTCCTTCCAGATTTCATCTGAGGATATTTCCTTTTTCACCATAGCCCTCTATGGGCTTCCAAATATTACTTTGCCAATTCCACAAGAACTGTCTTAGCGAAAGGCTTCCTGAGGGGAAAGCTGTAACTCTGTGAGATGATTTCACAGAACACAATGAAGTTTCTCAGAAACCTTCTTTCTCTTTGTTATTGAAGGATATTTCCTTTGGCCCTATAGTCTTCAAAGGGATCCGAAACATCTGTTCTCAGATTCCACAGAAATAAGACTAGCAAAGAGATCCACGAAATACAGATGTAACTCTGTGAGTGGAAGTCACACATCACAGAGCAGTTTCTCAGAAAGCTTCTTTCCAGATTTCATCTGAGGATATTTCCTTTTTCAACATAGCCCTCTAAGGGCTTCCAAATATCACTTTGCCAATTCCACAAGAACTGTCTTAGCGAAAGGCTTCTTGAGGGGAAAGCTGTAAGTCTGTGAGATGATTTCACAGAACACAAAGAAGTTTCTCAGAAACCTTCTTTCTCTTTGTTATCGGAGGATAATTCCTTTGGCCCTATAGTCTTCAAAGGGATCCGAAATATCTGCTCTCAGATTCCACAGAAATAAGGCTAGCAAAGTGATCCACGAAATACATATGTAACTCTTTGAGATGAATTAACAGAACACTAAGCAATTTCTCAGAAAGCATCTTTCCAGATTTCATCTGAGGATATTTCCTTTTTCGCCATAGCCCTCTAAGGGCTTCCAAATATTACTTTGCCAATTCCACAAGAACACTCTAAGCGAAAGGCTTCTTGAGGGGAAAGCTGTAACTCTGTGAGATGATTTCACAGAACACAAAGAAGTTTCTCAGAAACCTTCTTTCTCTTTGTTATCTGAGGATATTTCCTTTGGCCCTATAGTCTTCGAAGAGATCCGAAATATCTCTTCTCAGATTCCACAGAAATAAGGCTAGCAAAGAGATCCACGAAATACAGATGTAACTCTGTGAGTGGAAGTCACACGTCACAGAGCAGTTTCTCAGAAAGCCTCTTTCCAGATTTCATCTGAGGATATTTGCTTTTTCACCATAGCCCTCTATGTGCTTCCAAATATCACTTTGCCAATTCCGCAAGAACTGTCTTAGCGAAAGGCTTATTGAGGAGAAAGCTGTAACTCTGTGAGATGATTTCACAGAACACAAAGAGGTTTCTCAGAAAGGTTCTTTCTCTCTGTTATCGAAGGATATATCCTTTGGCCCTATAGTCTTCAAAGGGATCCGAAATATCTGTTCTCAGATTCCACAGAAATAAGGCTAGCAAAGAGATCCACGAAATACAGATGTAACTCTGTGAGATGAATTAACAGAACACTAAGCAGTTTCTCAGAAAGCTTCTTTCCAGATTTCATCTGAGGATATTTCCTTTTTCGCCATAGCCCTCTATGGGCTTCCAAATATCACTTTGCCAATTCCACAAGAACTGTCTTATCGAAAGGCTTCTTGAGGGGAAAGCTGTAACTCTGTGAGATGATTTCACCAAAAACAAAGAAGTTTCTCAGAAAGCTTCTTTCTCTTTGTGATCGGAGGATATTTCCTTTGGCCCTATAGTCTTCAAAGGGATCCGAAATATCTGTTCTCAGATTCCACAGAAATAAGGCTAGGAAAGAGATGCACGAAATACAGATGTAACTCTGTGAGATGAATTAACAGAACACTAAGATGTTTCTCAGAAAGCTTCTTTCCAGATTTCATCTGAGGATATTTCCTTTTTTTACCATAGCCCTCTAAGGGCTTCCAAATATCACTTTGCCAATTCCACAAGAACTGTCTTATCGAAAGGCTTCTTGAGGGGAAAGCTGTAACTCTGTGAGATGATTTCACAGAACACAAAGAAGTTTCTCATAAAGATTCTTTCTCTTTGTTATCGGAGGATATTTCTATGGCCCTATAGTCTTCAAAGGGATCCGAAATATCTGTTCTCAGATTCCACAGAAATAAGGCTAGCAAAGAGATCCACGAAATACCGATGTAACTCTGTGAGATGAATTAACAGAACACTAAGCAGTATCTCAGAAAGCTTCTTTCCAGATTTCATCTGAGTATATTTCCTTTTTCACCTTAGCCCTCTATGGGCTCCCAAATATCACTTTGCCAATTCCACAAGAACTGTCTTAGGGTAAGGCTTCTTGAGGGGAAAGCTGTAACTCTGTGAGATGATTTCACAGAACACAAAGAGGTTTCTCAGAAAGGTTCTTTCTCTCTGTTATCAGAGGATATTTCCTTTGGCCCAATAGTCTTCAAAGGGATCCGAAATATCTGTTCTCAGATTCCACAGAAATAAGGCTAGCAAAGAGATCCACGAAATACAGATGTAACTCTGCGAAATGAATTAACAGAACCCTAAGCTGTTTCTCAGAAAGCTTCTTTACAAATTTCATCTGAGGATATTTCCTTTTTCACCCTAGCCCTCGATGGGCTTCCAAATATTACTTTGCAAATTCCACAAGAACTGTCTTAGCGAAAGGCTTCTTGAGGGGAAAGCTGTAACTCTGTGAGATGATTTCACAGAACACAAAGAAGTTTCTCAGAAAGCTTCTTTCTCTTTGTTATCGGAGGATACTTCCTTTGGCCCTATAGTCTTCAAAGGGATCCGAAATATCTGTTCTCAGATTCCACAAAAATAAGGCTAGCAAAGAGATCCACGAAATACAGATGTAACTCTGTGCAATGAATTAACAGAAAACTAAACAGTTTCTCAGAAAGGTTCTTTACAAATTTCATCTGAGGATATTTCCTTTTTCACCGTAGCCATCTATGGGCTTCCAAATATCACTTTGCCAATTCCACAAGAATTGTCTTAGCGAAAGGCTTCTTGAGGGGAAAGCTGTAACTCTGTGACATGATTTCACAGAACACAAAGAAGTTTCTCAGAAAGCTTCTTTCTCTTTGTTATCGGAGGATACTTCCTTTGGCCCTATAGTCTTCAAAGGGATCCGAAATATCTGTTCTCGGATTCCACAGAAAAAAGGCTAGCAAAGAGATCCACGAAATACAGATGTAACACTTTGAGATGAATTAACAGAACACTAAACAGTTTCTCAGAAAGCTTCTTTACAGATTTCATCTGAGGATATTTCCTTTTTCACCATAGCCCTCTATGTGCTTCTAAATATCACTTTGCCAACTCCACAAGAACTGTCTTAGCAAAGGGCTTATTGAGGAGAAAGCTGTACCTCTGTGAGATGATTTCACAGAACACAAAGAGGTTTCTCAGAAAGGTTCTTTCGCTCTGTTATCGAAAGATATATCCTTTGGCCCTATAGTCTTCAAAGGGATCCGAAATATCTGTTCTCAGATTCCGCAGAAATAAGGCTAGCAAAGAGATCCACGAAATACGGATGTAGCTCTGTGAGATGAATTAACAGAACACTAAGCAGTTTCTCAGAAAGCTACTTTCCAGATTTCATCAGAGGATATTTCCTTTTTCACCGTAGCCCTCTATGGGCTTCCAAATATCACTTTGCCAATTCCACAAGAACTGTCTTAGCGAAAGGCTTCTTGAGGGGAAAGCTGTAACTCCGTGAGATGATTTCACAGAACACAGTGAAGTTTCTCAGAAACCTTCTTCTCTTTGTTAACGGAGGATATTTCCTTTGGCCCTATAGTCTTCAAAGGGATCCGAAACATCTGTTCTCAGATTCCACAGAAATAAGGCTAGCAAAGAGATCCACGAAATACAGATGTAACTCTGTGAGATGAATTAACAGAACACTAAGCAGTATCTCAGAATGTTTCTTTCCTGATTTCATCTGAGGATATTTCCTTTTTCACCGTAGCCCTCTATGGGCTCCCAAATATCACTTTGCCAATTCCACAAGAACGCTCTTAGCGAAAGGCTTCTTGAGGGGAAAGCTGTAACTATGTGAGATGATTTCACAGAACACAAAGAGGTTTCTCAGAAAGGTTCTTTCTCTCTGTTATCGGAGGATATTTCCTTTGGCCCAATAGTCTTCAAAGGGATTTGAAATATCTGTTCTCAGATTCCACAAAAATAAGGCTAGAAAAGAGATCCACGAAATAAAGATGTAACTCGGCGACATGAATTAACAGAACCCTAAGCTGTTTCTCAGAAAGCTTCTTTACAAATTTCATCTGAGGATATTTCCTTTTTCACCCTAGCCATCCATGGGCTTCCAAATATTACTTTGCCAATTCCACAAGTACTGTCTTAGCGATAGGGTTCTTCAGGGGAAAGCTGTAACTCTGTGAGATGATTTCAGAGAACACAAAGAAGTTTCTCAGAGACCTTCTTTCTCTTTGTTTTCGGAGGATATTTCCTTTGGCCCTATAGTCTTCAAAGGGATCCGAAATATCTGTTCTCAGATTCCACAGAAATAAGGCTAGGAAAGAGATCCACGAAATACAGATGTAACTCCGTGAGATGAATTAACAGAACACTAAACAGTTTCTCAGAAAGCTTCTTTCCAGATTTCATCTGTGGATATTTCCTTTTTCACCGTATCCCTCTATGGGCTTCCAAATATCACTTTGCCAATTCCACAAGAACTGTCTTAGCGAAAGGCTTCTTGATGGGAAAGCTGTAACTCTGTGAGATGATTTCACAGAACACAAAGAAGTTTCTCAGAAAGCTTCTTTCTCTTTGTGATCGGAGGATATTTCCTTTGGCCCTGTAGTCTTCAAAGGGATCCGAAATATCTGCTCTCAGATTCCACAGAAACTAGGCTAGCAAAGTGATCCACGAAATAAAGATGTAACTCTTTGAGATGAATTAACAGAACACTAAGCAGTTTCTCAGAAAGCTTTTTTCCAAATTTCATCTGAGGATGTTTCCTTTTTCACCATAGCCCTCTATGGGCTTCCAAATATTACTTTGCCAATTCCACAAGAACTGTCTTAGCGAAAGACTTCTTGAGGGAAAGCTGTAACTCTGTGAGATGATTTCACAGAACACAAAGAAGTTTCTCAGAAAGCTTCTTTCTCTTTGTTATCGGAGGATATTTCCTTTTGGCCCTATAGTCTTCAAAGGGATCCGAAATATCTGTTCTCATATTCCACAGAAATAAGGCTAGCAAAGAGATCCACGAAATACAGATGTAACACTGTGAGTGGAAGTCACATGTCACAGAGCAGTTTCTCAGAAAGTTTCTTTCCAGATTTCATCTGAGGATATTTCCTTTTTAACCATAGCCCTCTATGGGCTTCCCAATATCACTTTGCCAATTCCACAAGAACTGTCTTACCGAAAGGCTTCTTGAGGGGAAAGCTGTAACTCTGTGAGATGATTTCACAGAACACAAAGAAGTTTCTCAGAAAGCTTCTTTCTCTCTGTTATCGGAGGATATTTCCTTTGGCCCTATAGTCTTCAAAGGGATCCGAAATATCTGTTCTCAGATTCAACAGAAATAAGGCTAGCAAAGAGATCCACGAAATACAGATGTAACTCTGTGAGATGAATTAACAGAACACTAAGCTGTTTCTCAGAAAGCTTCTTTCCAGATTTCATCTGAGGATATTTCCTTTTTCGCCATAGCCCTCTATGGGCTTCCAAATATTACTTTGCCAATTCCACAAGAACTCTCTAAGCGAAAGTCTTCTTGAGGGGAATGCTGTAACTCTGTGAGATGATTTCACAGAACAGAAAGAAGTTTCTCAGAAACCCTCTTTCTCTTTGTTATCTGAGGATATTTCCTTTGGCCCTATAGTCTTCAAAGGGATCCGAAATATCTGTTCTCAGATTCCACAGAAATAAGGCTAGCAAAGACATCCACGAAATACAGATGTAACTGTGTGAGATGAATTAACAGAACCCTAAGCTGTTTCTCAGAAAGCTTCTTTCCATATTTCATCGGAGGATATTTCCTTTTTCACCATAGCCCTCTATGGGCTTCCAAATATCACTTTGCCAATTCCACAAGAACTGTCTTAGCGAAAGGCTTCTTGAGGGGAAAGCTGTAACTCTGTGAGATGATTTCACCGAAAACAAAGAAGTTTCTCAGAAAGCTTCTTTTTCTTTGTGATCGGAGGATATTTCCTTTGGCCCTATAGTCTTCAAAGGGATTCGAAATATCTGTTCTCAGATTCCGCAGAAATAAGGCTAGCAAAGAGATCCACAAAATACGGATGTATCTCTGTGAGATGAATTAACAGAACACTAAGCAGTTTCTCAGAAAGCTACTTTCCAGATTTCATCTCAGGATATTTCCTTTTTCACCGTAGCCCTCTATGGGCTTCCGAATATCACTTTGCCAATTCCACAAGAACTGTCTTAGCGAAAGGCTTCTTGAGGGGAATGCTGTAACTCTGTGAGATGATTTCACAGAACACAAAGAAGTTTCTCCGAAAGCTTCTTTCTCTTTGTTATCGGAGGATATTTCCTTTGGCCCTATAGTCTTCAAAGGGATCCGAAATATCTGTTCTCAGATTCCACAGAAATAAGGCTAGCAAAGAGATGCACGAAATACAGATGTAACTCTGTGAGATTATTTAACAGAACACTAAGATGTTTCTCAGAAAGCTTCTTTTCAGATTTCATCTGAGGATATTTCCTTTTTTTACCACAGCCCTCTATGGGCTTCCAAATATTACTTTGCCAATTCCACAAGAGTTGTCTTAGCGAAAGGCTTCTTGAGGGGAAAGCTGTAACTCTGTGACATGATTTCACAGAACACAATGAAGTTTCTCAGAAACCTTCTTTCTCTTTTTTAACGGAGGATATTTCCTTTGGCCCTATAGCCTTCAAAGGGATGCGAAACATCTGTTCTCAGATTCCACAGAAATAAGGCTAGCAAAGAGATCCAAGAAATACAGATGTAAGTCTGTGAGATGAATTAACAGAACACTAAGCAGTTTCTCAGAAAGCTTCCTTCCAGATTTCATCTGAGGATATTTCCTTTTTCAACATAGCCCTCAAAGGGCTTCCAAATATCACTTTGCCAATTCCACAAGAACTGTCTTAGCGAAAGGCTCCTTGAGGGGAAAGCTGTAACTCTGTGAGATGATTTCACAGAACACAAAGCAGTTTCTCAGAAGCTTCTTTCTCTTTGTTATCGGAGGATAATTCCTTTGGCCCTATAGTCTTCAAAGGGATCCGAAATATCTGCTCTCAGATTCCACAGAAACTAGGCTAGCAAAATGATCCACGAAATAGAGATGTAACTCTTTGAGATGAATTAACAGAACACTAAGCAGTTTCTCAGAAAGCTTTTTTCCAAATTTCAACTGAGGATATTTCCTTTTTCAAGATAGCCCTCTATGGGCTTCCAAATATTACTTTGCCAATTCCACAAGAACTGTCTTAGCGAAAGACTTCTTGAGGGGAAAGCGGTAACTCTGTGAGATGATTTCACAAAACACAAAGAAGTTTCTCAGAAAGCTTCTTTCTCTTTGTTATCGGAGGATATTTCCTTTTGGCCCTATAGTCTTCAAAGGGATCCGAAATATCTGTTCTCATATTCCACAGAAATAAGGCTAGCAAAGAGATCCACGAAATACAGATGTAACTCTGTGAGATGAATTAACAGAACACTAAGCAGTATCTCAGAATGTTTCTTTCCTGATTTCATCTGAGGATATTTCCTTTTTCACCGTAGCCCTCTATGGGCTCCCAAATATCACTTTGCCATTTCCACAAGAACTGTCTTAGCGAAAGGCTTCTTGAGGGGAAAGCTGTAACTATGTGAGATGATTTCACAGAACACAAAGAGGTTTCTCAGAAAGGTTCTTTCTCTCTGTATCGGAGGATATTTCCTTTGGCCCAATAGTCTTCAAAGGGATTTGAAATATCTGTTCTCAGATTCCACAAAAATAAGGCTGGAAAAGAGATCCACGAAATAAAGATGTAACTCGGCGACATGAATTAACAGAACCCTAAGCTGTTTCTCAGAAAGCTTCTTTACAAATTTCATCTGAGGATATTTCCTTTTTCACCCTAGCCCTCGATGGGCTTCCAAATATTACTTTGCAAATTCCACAAGAACTGTCTTAGCGAAAGGCTTCTTGAGGGGAAAGCTGTAACTCTGTGAGATGATTTCACAGAACACAAAGAAGTTTCTCAGAAAGCTTCTTTCTCTTTGTTATCGGAGGATACTTCCTTTGGCCCTATAGTCTTCAAAGGGATCCGAAATATCTGTTCTCAGATTCCACAAAAATAAGGCTAGCAAAGAGATCCACGAAATACAGATGTAACTCTGTGCAATGAATTAACAGAAAACTAAACAGTTTCTCAGAAAGCTTCTTTACAAATTTCATCTGAGGATATTTCCTTTTTCACCGTAGCCATCTATGGGCTTCCAAATATCACTTTGCCAATTCCACAAGAATTGTCTTAGCGAAAGGCTTCTTGAGGGGAAAGCTGTAACTCTGTGACATGATTTCACAGAACACAAAGAAGTTTCTCAGAAAGCTTCTTTCTCTTTGTTATCGGAGGATACTTCCTTTGGCCCTATAGTCTTCAAAGGGATCCGAAATATCTGTTCTCGGATTCCACAGAAAAAAGGCTAGCAAAGAGATCCACGAAATACAGATGTAACACTTTGAGATGAATTAACAGAACACTAAACAGTTTCTCAGAAAGCTTCTTTACAGATTTCATCTGAGGATATTTCCTTTTTCACCATAGCCCTCTATGTGCTTCTAAATATCACTTTGCCAACTCCACAAGAACTGTCTTAGCAAAGGGCTTATTGAGGAGAAAGCTGTACCTCTGTGAGATGATTTCACAGAACACAAAGAGGTTTCTCAGAAAGCTTCTTTCTCTCTGTTATCGAAAGATATATCCTTTGGCCCTATAGTCTTCAAAGGGATCCGAAATATCTGTTCTCAGATTCCGCAGAAATAAGGCTAGCAAAGAGATCCACGAAATACGGATGTAGCTCTGTGAGATGAATTAACAGAACACTAAGCAGTTTCTCAGAAAGCTACTTTCCAGATTTCATCAGAGGATATTTCCTTTTTCACCGTAGCCCTCTATGGGCTTCCAAATATCACTTTGCCAATTCCACAAGAACTGTCTTAGCGAAAGGCTTCTTGAGGGGAAAGCTGTAACTCTGTGAGATGATTTCACAGAACACAGTGAAGTTTCTCAGAAACCTTCTTCTCTTTGTTAACGGAGGATATTTCCTTTGGCCCTATAGTCTTCAAAGGGATCCGAAACATCTGTTCTCAGATTCCACAGAAATAAGGCTAGCAAAGAGATCCACGAAATACAGATGTAACTCCGTGAGATGAATTAACAGAACACTAAACAGTTTCTCAGAAAGCTTCTTTCCAGATTTCATCTGTGGATATTTCCTTTTTCACCGTATCCCTCTATGGGCTTCCAAATATCACTTTGCCAATTCCACAAGAACTGTCTTAGCGAAAGGCTTCTTGATAGGAAAGCTGTAACTCTGTGAGATGATTTCACAGAACACAAAGAAGTTTCTCAGAAAGCTTCTTTCTCTTTGTGATCGGAGGATATATCCTTTGGCCCTGTAGTCTTCAAAGGGATCCGAAATATCTGCTCTCAGATTCCACAGAAACTAGGCCAGCAAAGTGATCCACGAAATAAAGATGTAACTCTTTGAGATGAATTAACAGAACACTAAGCAGTTTCTCAGAAAGCTTTTTTCCAAATTTCATCTGAGGATATTTCCTTTTTCACCATAGCCCTCTATGGGCTTCCAAATATCACTTTGCCAATTCCACAAGAACTGTCTTAGCGAAAGACTTCTTGAGGGAAAGCTGTAACTCTGTGAGATGATTTCACAGAACACAAAGAAGTTTCTCAGAAAGTTTCTTTCTCTTTGTTATTGGAGGATATTTCCTTTTGGCCCTATAGTCTTCAAAGGGATCCGAAATATCTGTTCTCATATTCCACAGAAATAAGGCTAGCAAAGAGATCCACGAAATACAGATGTAACTCTCTGAGTGGAAGTCACATGTCACAGAGCAGTTTCTCAGAAAGTTTCTTTCCAGATTTCATCTGAGGATATTTCCTTTTTAACCATAGCCCTCTATGGGCTTCCCAATATCACTTTGCCAATTCCACAAGAACTGTCTTACCGAAAGGCTTCTTGAGGGGAAAGCTGTAACTCTGTGAGATGATTTCACAGAACACAAAGAAGTTTCTCAGAAAGCTTCTTTCTCTCTGTTATCGGAGGATATTTCCTTTGGCCCTATAGTCTTCAAAGGGATCCGAAATATCTGTTCTCAGATTCAACAGAAATAAGGCTAGCAAAGAGATCCACGAAATACAGATGTAACTCTGTGAGATGAATTAACAGAACACTAAGCTGTTTCTCAGAAAGCTTCTTTCCAGATTTCATCTGAGGATATTACCTTTTTCGCCATAGCCCTCTATGGGCTTCCAAATATTACTTTGCCAATTCCAAAAGAACTCTCTAAGCGAAAGGCTTCTTGAGGGGAAAGCTGTAACTCTGTGAGATGATTTCACAGAACAGAAAGAAGTTTCTCAGAAACCCTCTTTCTCTTTGTTATCTGAGGATATTTCCTTTGGCCCTATAGTCTTCAAAGGGATCCGAAATATCTGTTCTCAGATTCCACAGAAATAAGGCTAGCAAAGAGATCCACGAAATACAGATGTAACTGTGTGAGATGAATTAACAGAACACTAAACAGTTTCTCAGAAAGCTTCTTTCCATATTTCATCGGAGGATATTTCCTTTTTCACCATAGCCCTCGATGGGCTTCCAAATATCACTTTGCCAATTCCACAAGAACTGTCTTAGCGAAAGGCTTCTTGAGGGGAAAGCTGTAACTCTGTGAGATGATTTCACCGAAAACAAAGAAGTTTCTCAGAAAGCTTCTTTCTCTTTGTTATCGGAGGATATTTCCTTTGGCCCTATAGTCTTCAAAGGGATTCGAAATATCTGTTCTCAGATTCCGCAGAAATAAGGCTAGCAAAGAGATCCACAAAATACGGATGTAACTCTGTGAGATGAATTAACAGAACACTAAGCAGTTTCTCAGAAAGCTACTTTCCAGATTTCATCTCAGGATATTTCCTTTTTCACCGTAGCCCTCTATGGGCTTCCGAATATCACTTTGCCAATTCCACAAGAACTGTCTTAGCGAAAGGCTTCTTGAGTGGAAAGCTGTAACTCTGTCAGATGATTTCACAGAACACAAAGAAGTTTCTCAGAAAGCTTCTTTCTCTTTGTTATCGGAGGATATTTCCTTTGGCCCTATAGTCTTCAAAGGGATCCGAAATATCTGTTCTCAGATTCCACAGAAATAAGGCTAGCAAAGAGATGCACGAAATACAGATGTAACTCTGTGAGATTAATTAACAGAACACTAAGATGTTTCTCAGAAAGCTTCGTTTCAGATTTCATCTGAGGATATTTCCTTTTTTTACCACAGCCCTCTATGGGCTTCCAAATATTACTTTGCCAATTCCACAAGAGTTGCCTTAGCGAAAGGCTTCTTGAGGGGAAAGCTGTAACTCTGTGACATGATTTCACAGAACACAAAGAAGTTTCTCAGAAAGCTTCTTTCTCTTTGTTATCGGAGGATATTTCCTTTTGGCCCTATAGTCTTCAAAGGGATCCGAAATATCTGTTCTCATATTCCACAGAAATAAGGCTAGCAAAGAGATCCACGAAATACAGATGTAACTCTGTGAGTGGAAGTCACACGTCACAGAGCAGTTTCTCAGAAAGTTTCTTTCCAGATTTCATCTGAGGATATTTCCTTTTTAACCATAGCCCTCTATGGGCTTTCCAATATCACTTTGCCAATTCCACAAGAACTGTCTTACCGAAAGGCTTCGTGAGGGGAAAGCTGTAACTCTGTGAGATGATTTCACAGAACACAAAGAAGTTTCTCAGAAAGCTTCTTTCTCTCTGTTATCGGAGGATATTTCCTTTGGCCCTATAGTCTTCAAAGGGATCTGAAATATCTGTTCTCAGATTCCACAGAAATAAGGCTAGCAAAGAGATCCACGAAATACAGATGTAACTCTGTGAGATGAATTAACAGAACACTAAGCTGTTTCTCAGAAAGCTTCTTTCCAGATTTCATCTGAGGATATTTCCTTTTTCACCATAGCCCTCTAAGGGCTTCCAAATATTACTTTACCAATTCCACAAGAACTGTCTCAGCGAAAGGCTTCTTGAGGGGAAAGCTGTAACTCTGTGAGATGATTTCACAGAACACAATGAAGTTTCTCTGGAACCTTCTTTCCCTCTGTTAACGGAGGATATTTTCTTTGGCCCTATAGTCTTCAAAGGGATCCGAAACATCTGTTCTCAGATTCCCCAGAAATAAGGCTAGCAAAGAGATCCACGAAATACAGATGTAACTCTGTGAGTGGAAGTCACACATCACAGAGCAGTTTCTCAGAAAGCTTCTTTCCAGATTTCATCTGAGGATATTTCCTTTTTCACCATAGCCCTCTAAGGGCTTCCAAATATCACTTTGCCAATTCCACAAGAACTGTCTTATCGAAAGGCTTCTTGAGGGGAAAGCTGTAACTCTGTGAGATGATTTCACAGAACACAAAGAAGTTTCTCGGAAAGCTTCTTTCGCTTTGTTATCGGAGGATATTTCCGTTGGCCCTATAGTCTTCAAAGGGATCCGAAATATCAGTTCTCAGATTCCACAGAAATAAGGCCAGCAAAGAGATCCACGAAATACAGATGTAACTCTGTGAGATGAATTAACAAAACACTAAGCAGTATCTCAGAATGTTTCTTTCCTGATTTCATCTGAGGATATTTGCTTTTTCACCGTAGCCCTCTATGGGATCCCAAATCTCACTTTGCCAATTCCACAAGAACTGTCTTAGCAAAAGGCTTCTTGAGGGGAAAGCTGTAACTATGTGAGATGATTTCACAGAACACAAAGAGGTTTCTCAGAAAGGTTCTTTCTCTCTGTTATCGGAGGATATTTCCTTTGGCCCAATAGTCTTCAAAGGGATTTGAAATATCTGTTCTCAGATTCCACAAAAATAAGGCTAGAAAAGAGATCCACGAAATACAGATGTAACTCTGCGACATGAATTAACAGAACCCTAAGCTGTTTCTCGGAAAGCTTCTTTACAAATTTCATCTGAGGATATTTCCTTTTTCACCCTAGCCATCCATGGGCTTCCAAATATTACTTTGCCAATTCCACAAGTACTGTCTTAGCGATAGGGTTCTTCAGAGGAAAGCTGTAACTCTGTGAGATGATTTCAGAGAACACAAAGAAGTTTCTCAGAGACCTTCTTTCTCTTTGTTATCGGAGGATATTTCCTTTGGCCCTATAGTCTTCAAAGGGATCCGAAATATCTGTTCTCACATTCCACAGAAATAGGGCTGGCAAAGAGATCCACGAAATACAGATGTAACTCCGTGAGATGAATTAACAGAACACTAAACAGTTTCTCAGAAAGCTTCTTTCCAGATTTCATCTGTGGATATTTCCTTTTTCACCGTATCCCTCTATGGGCTTCCAAATATCACTTTGCCAATTCCACAAGAACTGTCTTAGCAAAAGGCTTCTTGATGGGAAAGCTGTAACTCTGTGAGATGATTTCACAGAACACAAAGAAGTTTCTCAGAAAGCTTCTTTCTCTTTGTGATCGGAGGATATTTCCTTTGGCCCTGTAGTCTTCAAAGGGATCCGAAATATCTGTTCTCAGATTCCACAGAAATAAGGCTAGCAAAGAGATCCACGAAATACTGATGTAACTCTGTGAGATGAATTAACAGAACACTAAGCAGTTTCTCAGAAAGCTTCTTTCCAGATTTCATCTGAGGATATTTCCTTTTTCACCATAGCCCTCTATGTGCTTCTAAATATCACTTTGCCAACTCCACAAGAACTGTCTTAGCAAAGGGCATATTGAGGAGAAAGCTGTGACTCTGTGAGATGGTTTTACAGAACACAAAGAGGTTTCTCAGTAAGGTTCTTTCTCCCTGATGTCGAAGGATATATCCTTTGGCCCTATAGTCTTCAAAGGGATCCGAAATATCTGTTCTCAGATTCCACAGAAATAAGGCTAGCAAAGAGATCCACGAAATACAGATATAACTCTGTGAGATGAATTAACAGAACACTAAGCTGTTTCTCAGAAAGCTTCTTTCCAGATCTCATCTGAGGATATTTCCTTTTTCGCCATAGCCCTCTATGGGCTTCCAAATATTACTTTGCCAATTCCACAAGAACTCTCTAAGCGAAAGGCTTCTTGAGGGGAAAGCTGTAACTCTGTGAGATGATTTCACAGAACAGAAAGATGATTCTCAGAAACCTTCTTTCTCTTTGTTATCTGAGGATATTTCCTTTGGCCCTATAGTCTTCAAAGGGATCCGAAATATCTGTTCTCAGATTCAACAGAAATAAGGCAAGCAAAAAGATCCACGAAATACAGATGTAACTCTGTGAGATGAATTAACAGAACACTAAACAGTTTCTCAGAAAGCTTCTTTCCAGATTTCATCTGAGGATATTTCCTTTTTCACCATAGCCCTCTATGGGCTTCCAAATATCACTTTGCCAATTCCACAAGAACTGTCTTAGCGAAAGGCTTCTTGAGGGGAAAGCTGTAACTCTGTGAGATGATTTCACCGAAAACAAAGAAGTTTCTCCGATAGCTTCTTTCTCGCTGTGATCGGAGGATATTTCCTTTGGCCCTATAGTCTTCAAAGGGATCCGAAATATCTGTTCTCAGATTGCACAGAAATAACGCTAGCAAAGAGATCCACGAAATACGGATGTAACTCTGTGAGATGAATTAACAGAACACTAAGCAGTTTCTCCGAAAGTTACTTTCCATATATCATCTGAGGATATTTTTTTTTCTCCGTAGCCCTCTATGGGCTTCCAAATATTACTTTGCCAATTCCACAAGAACTTTCTAAGCGAAAGGCTTCTTGAGGGGAAAGCTGTAACTCTGTGAGATGATTTCACAGAACACAAAGAAGTTTCTCAGAAACCTTCTTTCTCTTTGTTATCTGTGGATATTTCCTTTGGCCCTATAGTCTTCAAAGAGATCCGAAATATCTGTTCTCAGATTCCACAGAAATCAGGCTAGCAAAGAGATCCAGGAAATACAGATGTAACTCTGTGAGTGGTAGTCACACGTCACAGAGCAGTTTCTCAGAAAGCTTCTTTCCAGATTTCATCTGAGGATATTTCCTTTTTCACCATAGCCCTATATGGGCTTCCAAATATCACTTTGCCAATTCCACAAGAACTGTCTTAGCGAAACGCTTATTGAGGAGAAAGCTGTAACTCTGTGAGATGATTTCACAGAACACAAAGAGGTTTCTCAGAAAGGATCTTTCTCTCTGTTATCTATGGATATATCCTTTGGCCCTATAGTCTTCAAAGGGATGCGAAATATCTGTTCTCAGATTCAACAGAAATAAGGCTAGCAAAGAGATCCACGAAATACAGATGTAACTCTGTGAGATGAATTAACAGAACACTAAGCTGTTTCTCAGAAAGCTTCTTTCCAGATTTCATCTGAGGATATTTCCTTTTTCGCCATAGCCCTCTATGGGCTTCCAAATATTACTTTGCCAATTCCACAAGAACTCTCTAAGAGAAAGGCTTCTTGAGGGGAAAGCTGTAACTCTGTGAGATGATTTCACCGAAAACAAAGAAGTTTCTCAGAAAGCTTCTTTCTCTTTGTGATCGGAGGATATTTCCTTTGGCCCTATAGTCTTCAAGGGATTCGAAATATCTGTTCTCAGATTCCGCAGAAATAAGGCTAGCAAAGAGATCCACAAAATACGGATGTAACTCTGTGAGATGAATTAACAGAACACTAAGCAGTTTCTCAGAAAGCTACTTTCCAGATTTCATCTCAGGATATTTCCTTTTTCACCGTAGCCCTCTATGGGCTTCCGAATATCACTTTGCCAATTCCACAAGAACTGTCTTAGCGAAAGGCTTCTTGAGGGGAAAGCTGTAACTCGGTGACATGATTTCACCGAACACAATGAAGTTTCTCAGAAACCTTCTTTCTCTTTTTTAACGGAGGATATTTCCTTTGGCCCTATAGCCTTCAAAGGGATCCGAAACATCTGTTCTCAGATTCCACAGAAATAAGGCTAGGAAAGAGATCCAAGAAATACAGATGTAACTCTGTGAGATGAATTAACAGAACACTAAGCAGTTTCTCAGAAAGCTTCCTTCCAGATTTCATCTGAGGATATTTCCTTTTTCAACATAGCCCTCTAAGGGCTTCCAAATATCACTTTGCCAATTCCACAAGAACTGTCTTAGCGAAAGGCTCCTTGAGGGGAAAGCTGTAACTCTGTGAGATGATTTCACAGAACACAAAGAAGTTTCTCAGAAAGCTTCTTTCTCTTTGTTATCGGGGGATATTTCCTTTTGGCCCTATAGTCTTCAAAGGGATCCGAAATATCTGTTCTCATATTCCACAGAAATAAGGCTAGCAAAGAGATCCACGAAATACAGATGTAACTCTGTGAGTGGAAGTCACACGTCACAGAGCAGTTTCTCAGAAAGTTTCTTTCCAGAGTTCATCTGAGGATATTTCCTTTTTAACCATAGCCCTCTATGGGCTTCCAAATATCACTTTGCCAATTCCACAAGAACTGTCTTACCGAAAGGCTTCTTGAGGGGAAAGCTGTAACTCTGTGAGATGATTTCACAGAACACAAAGAAGTTTCTCAGAAAGCTTCTTTCTCTCTGTTATCGGAGGTGTTTCCTTTGGCCCTATAGTCTTCAAAGGGATCTGAAATATCTGTTCTCAGATTCCACAGAAATAAGGCTAGCAAAGAGATCCACGAAATACAGATGTAACTCTGTGAGATGAATTAACAGAACACTAAGCTGTTTCTCAGAAAGCTTCTTTCCAGATTTCATCTGAGGATATTTCCTTTTTCACCATAGCCCTCTATGGGCTTCCAAATATTACTTTGCCTATTCCACAAGAACTGTCTTAGCGAAAGGCTTCTTGAGGGGAAAGCTGTAACTCTGTGAGATGATTTCACAGAACACAGTGAAGTTTCTCTGGAACCTTCTTTCCCTCTGTTAACGGAGGATATTTTCTTTGGCCCTATAGTCTTCAAAGGGATCCGAAACATCTGTTCTCAGATTCCACAGAAATAAGGCTAGCAAAGACATCCACGAAATACAGATGTAACTCTGTGAGTGGAAGTCACACATCACAGAGCAGTTTCTCAGAAAGCTTCTTTCCAGATTTCATCTGAGGATATTTCCTTTTTCAACATAGCCCTCTATGTGCTTCTAAATATCACTTTGCCAACTGCACAAGAACTGTCTTAGCAAAGGGCTAATTGAGGAGAAAGCTGTAACTCTGTGAGATGATTTTACAGATCACAAAGAGGTTTCTCAGAAAGGTTCTTTCTCTCTGTTATCGAAGGATATATCCTTTCGCCCTATAGTCTTCAAAGGGATCCGAAATATCTGTTCTCAGATTCCACAGAAATAAGGCTAGCAAAGAGATCCACGAAATACAGATGTAACTCTGTGAGATGAATTAACAGAACACTAAGCTGTTTCTCAGAAAGCTTCTTTCCAGATTTCATCTGAGGATATTTCCTTTTTCGCCATAACCCTCTACGGGCTTCCAAATATTACTTTGCCAATTCCACAAGAACTGTCTTAGCGAAAGGCTTCTTGAGGGGAAGGCTGTAACTCTGTGAGATGATTTCACAGAACACAAAGAAGTTTCTCAGAAAGCTTCTTTCTCTTTGTTATCGGAGGATATTTCCTTTTGGCCCTATAGTCTTCAAAGGGATCCGAAATATCTGTTCTAAGATTCCACAGAAATAAGGCTAGCAAAGAGATCCACGAAATACAGATGTAACTCTGTGAGTGGAAGTCACACGTCACAGAGCGATTTCTCAGAAAGCTTCTTTCCAGATTTCATCTGAGGATATTTCCTTTTTCACCGTAGCCCTTTATGGGCTCCCAAATATCACTTTGCCAATTCCACAAGAACTGTCTTAGCGAAAGGCTTCTTGAGGGGAAAGCTGTAACTCTGTGAGATGATTTCACAGAACACTAAGAGGTTACTCAGAAAGGTTCTTTCTCTCTGTTATCGGAGGATATTTCCTTTGGCCCAATAGTCTTCAAAGGGATCCGAAATATCTGTTCTCAGATTACACAGAAATAAGGCTAGCAAAGAGATCCACGAAACACAGATGTAACTCTGCGACATGAATTAACAGAACCCTAAGCTGTTTCTCAGAAAGCTTCTTTACAAATTTCATCTGAGGATATTTCCTTTTTCACCCTAGCCCTCCATGGGCTTCCAAATATTACTTTGCCAATTCCACAAGAACTGTCTTAGCGAAAGGCTTCTTCAGGGGAAAGCTGTACCTCTGTGAGATGATTTCAGAGAACACAAAAAAGTTTCTCAGAGACCTTCTTTCTCTTTGTTATCGGAGGATATTTCCTTTGGCCCTATAGTCTTCAAAGGGATCCGAAATATCTGTTCTCAGATTCCACAGAAATAAGGCTAGCAAAGAGATCCACGAAATACAGATGTAGCTCCGTGAGATGAATTAACAGAATACGAAATAGTTTCTCAGAAAGCTTCTTTCCAGATTTCATCTGAGGATATTTCCTTTTCCACCGTATCCCTCTATGGGCTTCCAAATATCACTTTGCCAATTCCACAAGAACTGTCTTAGCAAAAGGCTTCTTGATGGGAAAGCTGTAACTCTGTGAGATGATTTCACAGAACACAAAGAAGTTTCTCAGAAAGCTTCTTTCTCTTTGTGATCGGAGGATATTTCCTTTGGCCCTGTAGTCTTCAAAGGGATCCGAAATATCTGTTCTCAGATTCCACAGAAATAAGGCTAGCAAAGAGATCCACGAAATACAGATGTAACTCTGTGAGATGAATTAACAGAACACTAAGCAGTTTCTCAGAAAGCTTCTTTCCAGATTTCATCTGAGGATATTTCCTTTTTCACCATAGCCCTCTATGTGCTTCTAAATATCACTTTGCCAACTCCACAAGAACTGTCTTAGCAAAGGGCTTATTGAGGAGAAAGCTGTGACTCTGTGAGATGGTTTTACAGAACACAAAGAGGTTTCTCAGTAAGGTTCTTTCTCCCTGATGTCGAAGGATATATCCTTTGGCCCTATAGTCTTCAAAGGGATCCGAAATATCTGTTCTCAGATTCCACAGAAATAAGGCTAGCAAAGAGATCCACGAAATACAGATATAACTCTGTGAGATGAATTAACAGAACACTAAGCTGTTTCTCAGAAAGCTTCTTTCCAGATCTCATCTGAGGATATTTCCTTTTTCGCCATAGCCCTCTATGGGCTTCCAAATATTACTTTGCCAATTCCACAAGAACTCTCTAAGCGAAAGGCTTCTTGAGGGGAAAGCTGTAACTCTGTGAGATGATTTCACAGAACAGAAAGATGATTCTCAGAAACCTTCTTTCTCTTTGTTATCTGAGGATATTTCCTTTGGCCCTATAGTCTTCAAAGGGATCCGAAATATCTCTTCTCAGATTCCACAGAAATAAGGCAAGCAAAAAGATCCACGAAATACAGATGTAACTCTGTGAGATGAATTAACAGAACACTAAACAGTTTCTCAGAAAGCTTCTTTCCAGATTTCATCTGAGGATATTTCCTTTTTCACCATAGCCCTCTATGGGCTTCCAAATATCACTTTGCCAATTCCACAAGAACTGTCTTATCGAAAGGCTTCTTGAGGGGAAAGCTGTAACTCTGTGAGATGATTTCACAGAACACAAAGAAGTTTCTCAGAAAGCTTCTTTCTCTTTTTTATCGGAGGATATTTCCTTTGGCCCTATAGTCTTCAAAGGGATCCGAAATATCTGTTCTCAGATTCCACAGAAATAAGGCCAGCAAAGAGATCCACGAAATACAGATGTAACTCTGTGAGATGAATTAACAGAACACTAAGCAGTATCTCAGAAAGCTTCTTTCCAGATTTCATCTGAGGATATTTCCTTTTTCACCGTAGCCCTTTATGGGCTCCCAAATATCACTTTGCCAATTCCACAAGAACTGTCTTAGCGAAAGGCTTCTTGAGGGGAAAGCTGTAACTCTGTGAGATGATTTCACAGAACACTAAGAGGTTTCTCAGAAAGGTTCTTTCTCTCTGTTATCGGAGGATATTTCCTTTGGCCCAATAGTCTTCAAAGGGATCCGAAATATCTGTTCTCAGATTACACAGAAATAAGGCTAGCAAAGAGATCCACGAAACACAGATGTAACTCTGCGACATGAATTAACAGAACCCTAAGCTGTTTCTCAGAAAGCTTCTTTACAAATTTCATCTGAGGATATTTCCTTTTTCACCCTAGCCCTCCATGGGCTTCCAATTATTACTTTGCCAATTCCACAAGAACTGTCTTAGCGAAAGGCTTCTTCAGGGGAAAGCTGTAACTCTTTGAGATGATTTCAGAGAACACAAAAAAGTTTCTCAGAGACCTTCTTTCTCTTTGTTATCGGAGGATATTTCCTTTGGCCCTATAGTCTTCAAAGGGATCCGAAATATCTGTTCTCAGATTCCACAGAAATAAGGCTAGCAAAGAGATCCACGAAATACAGATGTAGCTCCGTGAGATGAATTAACAGAATACGAAATAGTTTCTCAGAAAGCTTCTTTCCAGATTTCATCTGAGGATATTTCCTTTTCCACCGTATCCCACTATGGGCTTCCAAATATCACTTTGCCAATTCCACAAGAACTGTCTTAGCAAAAGGCTTCTTGATGGGAAAGCAGTAACTCTGTGAGATGATTTCACAGAACACAAAGAAGTTTCTCAGAAAGCTTCTTTCTCTTTGTGATCGAAGGATATTTCCTTTGGCCCTGTAGTCTTCAAAGGGATCCGAAATATCTGTTCTCAGATTCCACAGAAATAAGGCTAGCAAAGAGATCCACGAAATACAGATGTAACTCTGTGAGATGAATTAACAGAACACTAAGCAGTTTCTCAGAAAGCTTCTTTCCAGATTTCATCTGAGGATATTTCCTTTTTCACCATAGCCCTCTATGTGCTTCTAAATATCACTTTGCCAACTCCACAAGAACTGTCTTAGCAAAGGGCTTATTGAGGAGAAAGCTGTGACTCTGTGAGATGGTTTTACAGAACACAAAGAGGTTTCTCAGTAAGGTTCTTTCTCCCTGATGTCGAAGGATATATCCTTTGGCCCTATAGTCTTCAAAGGGATCCGAAATATCTGTTCTCAGATTCCACAGAAATAAGGCTAGCAAAGAGATCCACGAAATACAGATATAACTCTGTGAGATGAATTAACAGAACACTAAGCTGTTTCTCAGAAAGCTTCTTTCCAGATCTCATCTGAGGATATTTCCTTTTTCGCCATAGCCCTCTATGGGCTTCCAAATATTACTTTGCCAATTCCACAAGAACTCTCTAAGCGAAAGGCTTCTTGAGGGGAAAGCTGTAACTCTGTGAGATGATTTCACAGAACAGAAAGATGATTCTCAGAAACCTTCTTTCTCTTTGTTATCTGAGGATATTTCCTTTGGCCTATAGTCTTCAAAGGGATCCGAAATATCTGTTCTCAGATTCCACAGAAATAAGGCAAGCAAAAAGATCCACGAAATACAGATGTAACTCTGTGAGAAAAATTAACAGAACACTAAACAGTTTCTCAGAAAGCTTCTTTCCAGATTTCATCTGAGGATATTTCCTTTTTCACCATAGCCCTCTATGGGCTTCCAAATATCACTTTGCCAATTCCACAAGAACTGTCTTAGCGAAAGGCTTCTTGAGGGGAAAGCTGTAACTCTGTGAGATGATTTCACCGAAAACAAAGAAGTTTCTCCGATAGCTTCTTTCTCGCTGTGATCGGAGGATATTTCCTTTGGCCCTATAGTCTTCAAAGGGATCCGAAATATCTGTTCTCAGATTGCGCAGAAATAACGCTAGCAAAGAGATCCACGAAATACGGATGTAACTCTGTGAGATGAATTAACAGAACACTAAGCAGTTTCTCCGACAGTTACTTTCCATATATCATCTGAGGATATTTTTTTTTCTCCGTAGCCCTCTATGGGCTTCCAAATATTACTTTGCCAATTCCACAAGAACTTTCTAAGCGAAAGGCTTCTTGAGGGGAAAGCTGTAACTCCGTGAGATGATTTCACAGAACACAAAGAAGTTTCTCAGAAACCTTCTTTCTCTTTGTTATCTGAGGATATTTCCTTTGGCCCTATAGTCTTCAAAGAGATCCGAAATATCTGTTCTCAGAATCCACAGAAATAAGGCTAGCAAAGAGATCCAGGAAATACAGATGTAACTCTGTGAGTGGAAGTCACACGTCACAGAGCAGTTTCTCAGAAAGCTTCTTTCCAGATTTCATCTGAGGATATTTCCTTTTTCACCATAGCCCTCTATGGGCTTCCAAATATCACTTTGCCAATTCCACAAGAACTGTCTTAGCGAAAGGCTTATTGAGGAGAAAGCTGTAACTCTGTGAGATGATTTCACAGAACACAAAGAGGTTTCTCAGAAAGGTTCTTTCTCTCTGTTATCTAAGGATATATCCTTTGGCCCTATAGTCTTCAAAGGGATGCGAAATATCTGTTCTCAGATTCAACAGAAATAATGCTAGCAAAGAGATCCACGAAATACAGATGTAACTCTGTGAGATGAATTAACAGAACACTAAGCTGTTTCTCAGAAAGCTTCTTTCCAGATTTCATCTGAGGATATTTCCTTTTTCGCCATAGCCCTCTATGGGCTTCCAAATATTACTTTGCCAATTCCACAAGAACTCTCTAAGCGAAAGGCTTCTTGAGGGGAAAGCTGTAACTCTGTGAGATGATTTCACAGAACACAATGAAGTTTCTCTGGAACCTTCTTTCCCTCTGTTAACGGAGGATATTTTCTTTGGCCCTATAGTCTTCAAAGGGATCCGAAACATCTGTTCTCAGATTCCACAGAAATAAGGCTAGCGAAGACATCCACGAAATACAGATGTAACTCTGTGAGTGGAATTCACACATCACAGAGCAGTTTCTCAGAAAGCTTCTTTCCAGATTTCATCTGAGGATATTTCCTTTTTCAACATAGCCCTCTATGTGCTTCTAAATATCACTTTGCCAACTGCACAAGAACTGTCTTAGCAAAGGGCTAATTGAGGAGAAAGCTGTAACTCTGTGAGATGATTTCACAGAACACTAAGAGGTTTCTCAGAAAGGTTCTTTCTCTCTGTTATCGGAGGATATTTCCTTTGGCCCAATAGTCTTCAAAGGGATCCGAAATATCTGTTCTCAGATTACACAGAAATAAGGCTAGCAAAGAGATCCACGAAACACAGATGTAACTCTGCGACATGAATTAACAGAACCCTAAGCTGTTTCTCAGAAAGCTTCTTTACAAATTTCATCTGAGGATATTTCCTTTTTCACCCTAGCCCTCCATGGGCTTCCAAATATTACTTTGCCAATTCCACAAGAACTGTCTTAGCGAAAGGCTTCTTCAGGGGAAAGCTGTAACTCTGTGAGATGATTTCAGAGAACACAAAAAAGTTTCTCAGAGACCTTCTTTCTCTTTGTTATCGGAGGATATTTCCTTTGGCCCTATAGTCTTCAAAGGGATCCGAAATATCTGTTCTCAGATTCCACAGAAATAAGGCTAGCAAAGAGATCCACGAAATACAGATGTAACTCCGTGAGATGAATTAACAGAATACGAAATAGTTTCTCAGAAAGCTTCTTTCCAGATTTCATCTGAGGATATTTCCTTTTTCACCGTAGCCCTCTATGGGCTTCCAAATATCACTTTGCCAATTCCACAAGAACTGTCTTAGCGAAAGGCTTCTTGATGGGAGAGCTGTAACTCTGTGAGATGATTTCACAGAACACAAAGAAGTTTCTCAGAAAGCTTCTTTCTCTTTGTGATCGGAGGATATTTCCTTTGGCCCTATAGTCTTCAAAGGGATCCGAAATATCTGTTCTCAGATTCCACAGAAATAAGGCTAGCAAAGAGATCCACGAAATACAGATGTAACTCTGTGAGTGGAAGTCACACGTCACAGAGCAGTTTCTCAGAAAGTTTCTTTCCAGATTTCATCTGAGGATATTTCCTTTTTAACCATAGCGCTCTATGGGCTTCCAAATATCACTTTGACAATTCCACAAGAACTGTCTTACCGAAAGGCTTCTTGAGGGGAAAGCTGTAACTCTGTGAGATGATTTCACAGAACACAAAGAAGTTTCTCAGAAAGCTTCTTTCTCTCTGTTATCGGAGGATATTTCCTTTGGCCCTATAGTCTTCAAAGGGATCCGAAGTATCTGTTCTCAGATTCCACAGAAATAAGGCTAGCAAAGCGATCCACGAAATACAGATGTAACTCTGTGAGATGAATTAACAGAACACTAAGCTGTTTCTCAGAAAGCTTCTTTCCAGATTTCATGTGAGGATATTTCCTTTTTCACCCTTGCCCTCTATGGGCTTCCAAACATTACTTTGCCAATTCCACAAGAACTGTCTTAGCGAAAGGCTTCTTGAGGGGAAAGCTGTAACTCTGTGAGATGATTTCACAGAACACAATGAAGTTTCTCAGAAACCTTCTTTCTCTTTGTTAACGGAGGATATTTCCTTTGGCCCTATAGTCTTCAAAGGGATCCGAAACATCTGTTCTCAGATTCCACAGAAATAAGGCTAGCAAAGAGATCCACGAAATACAGATGTAACTCTGTGAGTGGAAGTCACACGTCACAGCGCAGTTTCTCAGAAAACTTCTTTCCAGATTTCATCTGAGGATATTTCCTTTTTCACCATAGCCCTCTATGGGCCACCACATATCACTTTGCCTATTCCACAAGAACTGTCTTAGCTAAAGGCTTCTTGGGGGGAAAGCTGTAACTCTGTGAGATGATTTCACAGAACACAAAGAAGTTTCTCAGAACGCGTCTTTCTCTTTGTTATCGGAGGATATTTCCTTTGGCCATATAGTCTTCAAAGGGATCCGAAATATCTGTTCTCAGATTCCACAGAAAGAAGGCTAGCAAAGAGAACCACGAAATACAGATGTAACTCTGTGAAATGAATTAACAGAACAGTCAGCAGTTTCTCAGAAATCTTCTTTCCAGATTTCATCTGAGGATATTTCCTTTTTCACCATAGACCTCTATGGACTTCCAAATATCACTTTGCCATTCCACAAGAACTGTCTTAGCGAAAGGCTTCTTCAGGGGAAAGCTGTAACTCAGAGAGATGATTTCACAGAACACAAAG
Organism: Macaca fascicularis; assembly: GCF_037993035.2. NCBI lineage: Eukaryota > Metazoa > Chordata > Mammalia > Primates > Cercopithecidae > Macaca > Macaca fascicularis. The sequence continues at coordinate 44,690,224 of NC_088385.1, read as the reverse complement.
AAGTTTCTCAGAAAGCTTCTTTCTCTTTGTTATCGGAGGATATTTCCTTTTGCCCTATAGTCTTCAAAGGGAGTCGAAATATCTGTTCTTAGATTCCACAGAAAGAAAGCTAGCAAATAGATCCACGAAATACAGATGTAACTCTGTGAGATGAATTCACAGAACACTAAGCAGTTTCTCAGAAAGCTTCTTTCCAGATTTCATCTGAGGATATTTCCTTTTTCACAATAGCCCTCTATGGGCTTCCAAATATCACTTTGCAAATTCCACAAGAACTCTCTTAACGAAAGGCTTCTTGAAGGGAAACCTGTAACTCTGTGAGATGATTTCACAGAACACAAAGAAGTTTCTCAGAAAGCTTCTTTCTCTTTGTTATCGGAGGATATTTCCTTTGGCACTATAGTCTTCAAAGGGATCCGAAATATCTGTTCTCAGACTCCACAGAAATAACGCTAGCAAACAGATCCACGAAATACAGATGTAACTCTGTGAGTGGAAGTCACAGATCACAGAGCAGTTTCTCATAAAGCTTCTTTCCAGATTTCATCTGAGGATATTTCCTTTTTCACCATAGCCCTCTATGGGCTTCCAAATATCACTTTGCCAATTCCACAAGAAATCTCTTAGCGAAAGGCTTCTTGAGGGGAAAGCTGTAACTCTGTGAGATGATTTCACAGAACACAAAGAAGTTTCTCAGAAAGCTTCTTTCTCTTTGATATCGGAGGATATTTCCTTTGGCCCTATAGTCTTCACAGGGATCCGAAATATCTGTTCTCAGTTTCCACAGAAATAAGGCTAGCAAAGATATGTACGAAACACAGATGTAACTCGTTGAGATGAATTAACAGACCACTTAGCAGTTTCTCTTAAAGCTTCTTTCCAGATTTCATCTGAGGATATTTCCTTTTTCACCATAGCCCTCTATGGGCTTCCAAATATCACTTTGCCAATTCCACAAGAACTGTCTTAGCGAAAGGCTTCTTGCGGGGAAAGCTGTAACTCGGTCAGAAGATTTAACAGAAAACAAAGAAGTTTCACAGAAAGCTTCTTTCTCTTTGTTATCGGAGGATATTTCCTTTGGCCCTATAGTCTTCAAAGGGATCCGAAATATCTGTTCTCAGATTCCACAGAAAGAAGGCTAGCAAAGAGATCTACGAAACACAGATGTAACTCTGTGAGATGAATTCGCAGAACACTAAGCAGTTTCTCTGAAAGCTTCTTTCCAGATTTCATCTGAGGATATTTCCTTTTTCACCATAGCCCTCTATGGGCTTCCAAATATCACTTTGCCAATTCCACAAGAACTCTCTTAGCGAAAGGCTTCTTGAGGGGAAAGCTGTAACTCTGTCAGATGATTTCACAGAACACAAAGAAGTTTCTCAGAAAGCTTCTTTCTCTTTGTTATCGGAGGATATTTCCTTTGGCTCTATAGTCTTCAAAGGGATCCGAAATATCTGTTCTCAGATTCCACAGAAAGAAGGCTAGCAAAGAGATCTACGAAACACAGATGTAACTCTGTGAGATGAATTCAGAGAACACTAAGCAGTTTCTCAGAAAGGTTCTTTCTAGATTTCATCTGAGGATATTTCCTTTTTCACCATAGCCTTCCATGGGTTTCCAAATATCACTTTGCCAATTCCACAAGAACTCTCTTAGCGAAAGGCTTCTTGAGTGGAAAGGTGTAACTCTGTGTGATGATTTCACAGAACACAAAGAAGTTTCTCAGAAAGCTTCTTTCTCTTTGTTATCAGAGGATATTCCCTTTGGCCCTATAGTCTTCAAAGGGATCCGAAATATCTGTTCTCAGATTCCACAGAAAGAAGGCTAGCAAAGAGATCTACGAAACACAGATGTAACTCTGTGAGATGAATTCGCAGAACACTAAGCAGTTTCTCAGAAAGCTTCTTTCCAGATTTCATCTGAGGATATTTCCTTTTTCACCATAGCCCTCTATGGGCTTCCAAATATCACTTTGCCAATTCCACAAGAACTCTCTTAGCGAAAGGCTTCTTGAGGGGGAAGCTGTAACTCTGTGAGATGATTTCACAGAACACAAAGAAGTTACTCAGAAAGCTTCTTTCTCTTTGTTATCGGAGGATATTTCCTTTGGCCCTATAGTCTTCAAAGGGATCCGAAATATCTGTTCTCAGATTCCACAGAGAGAAGGCTAGCAATGAGATCTACGAAACACAGATGTAACTCTGTGAGATGAATTAACAGAACACTAAGCAGTTTCTCTGAAAGCTTATTTCCAGATTTCATCTGAGGATATTTCCTTTTTCACCATAGCCCTCTATGGGCTTCCAAATATCACTTTGCCAATTCCACAAGAACTGTCGTAGCGAAAGGCTTCTTGAGGGGAATGCTGTAACTCTGTCAGATGATTTCACAGAACAGAAAGAAGTTTCACAGAAAGCTTCTTTCTCATTGTTATCGGATGATATTTCCTTTGGCCCTATAGTCTTCAAAGGGATCCGAAATATCTGTTCTCAGATTCCAGAGAAATAAGGCTAGCAAAGAGATCCACGAAATACAGATGTAACTCTGTGAGGGGAAGTCACAGATCACAGAGCAGTTTCTCAGAAAGTTTCTTTCCAGATTTCATCTGAGGATATTTCCTTTTCACCATAGCCCTCTATGGGCTTCCAAATATCACTTTGCCCATTCCAAAAGAACTGTCTTAGCGAAAGGCTTCTTGAGCGGAAAGCTGTCACACTGAGAGATGATTTCACAGAACACAAAGAAGTTTCTCAGAAAGCTTCTTTCTCTTTGTTATCGGAGGATATTTCCTTTGGCCCTATAGTCTTCAAAGGGATCCGAAATATCTGTTCTCAGACTCCACAGAAATAAGGCTAGCAAAGAGATCCACGAAATACAGATGTAACTCTGTGAGTGGAAATCACACATCACAGAGCAGTTTCTCATAAAGCTTCTTTCCAGATTTCATCTGAGGATATTTACTTTTTCACCATAGCCCTCTAGGGGCTTCCAAATATCACTTTGCCAATTCCACAAGAAATCTCTTAGCGAAAGGCTTCTTGAGGGGAAAGCTGTAACTCTGTGAGATGATTTCACAGAACACAAAGAAGTTTCTGAGAAAGCTTCTTTCTCTTTGTTATCGGAGGATATTTCCTTTGGCCCTATAGTCTTCAAAGGGATCCGAAATATCTGTTCTCAGATTCCACAAAAATAAGGCTAGCAAAGAGATCCACGAAATACAGATGTAACTCTGTGAAATGAATTATCAGAACAGTAAGCAGTTTCTCAGAAAGCTTCTTTCCAGATTTCATCTGAGGATATTTCCTTTTTCAACATAGCCCTCTAGGGGCTTCCAAATATCACTTTTCCAATTGCACAAGAACTGTCTTAGCGAAAGGCTTCTTGAGGGGAAACCTCTAACTCTGTGAGATGATTCCACTGAACACAAAGAAGTTTCTCAGAAAGCTTCTTTCTCTTTGTTATCGGAGGATATTTCCTTTGGCCCTATAGTCTTCACAGGGATCCGAAATATCTGTTCTCAGTTTCCACAGAAATAAGGCTAGCAAAGATATCTACGAAACACAGATGTAACTCGGTGAGATGAATTAACAGAACACTAAGCAGTTTCTCTGAAAGCTTCTTTCCAGATTTCATCTGAGGATATTTCCTTTTTCACCATAGCCCTCGATGGGCTTCCAAATATCACTTTGCCAATTCCACAAGAACTGTCTTACCGAAAGGCTTCTTGCGTTGAAAGCTGTAACTCTGTCAGAAGATTTAACAGAACCCAAAGGAGTTTCACAGAAAGCTTCTTTCTCTTTGTTATCGGAGGATATTTCCTTTGGCCCTATAGTCTTCAAAGGGATCCGAAATATCTGTTCTAAGATTCCACAGAAAGAATGCTAGCAAAGAGATCTACGAAACACAGATGTAACTCTGTGAGATGAATTAACAGAACACTAAGCAGTTTCTCTGAAAGCTTCTTTCCAGATTTCATCTGAGGATATTTCCTTTTTCACCATAGCCCTGTATGGGCTTCCAAATATCACTTTGGCAATTCCGCAAAAACTGTCTTAGCGAAACGCTTCTTCAGGGGAAAGCTGTAACTCTGTGAGATTATTTCACAGAACACAAAGAAGTTTCTCAGAAAGCTTCTTTCTCTTTGGTATTGGAGGATATTTCCTTTGGCCCTATAGTCTTCAAAGGGAACCGAATTATCTGTTCTCAGATTCCACAGAAATAAAGCTAGCAAAGAGATCTACGAAACACAGATGTAACTCTGTGAGATAAATTCACAGAACACTAAGCAGTTTCTCAGAAAGCTTCTTTCCAGATTTCATCTGAGGATATTTCCTTTTTCACCATAGCCCACTATGGGCTTCTAAATATCACTTTACCAATTCCACAAGAACTCTCTTAGCAAAAGGCTTCTTGAGGCGAAAGCTGTAACTCTGTGAGATGATTTCACAGAACACAAAGAAGTTTCTCAGAAAGCTTCTTTCTCTTTGTTATCGGAGGATATTTCCTTTGGCCCTATAGTCTTCAAAGGGATCCGAAATATCTGTTCTCAGTTTCCACAGAAATAAGGCTAGCAAAGATATCTACGAAACACAGATGTAACACGTTGAGATGAATTAACAGAACACTAAGCATTTTCTCTGAAAGCTTCTTTCCAGATTTCATCTGAGGATATTTCCTTTTTCACCATAGCCCTCTATGGGCTTCCAAATATCACTTTGCCAATTCCACAAGAACTGTCTTAGCGAAAGGCTTCTTGCGGGGAAAGCTGTAACTCTGTCAGAAGATTTAACGGAACACAAAGAAGTTTCACAGAAATCTTCTTTCTCTTTGTTATCGGAGGATATTTCCTTTGGCCCTATATTCTTCAAAGGGATCCGAAATATCTGTTCTCAGATTCCACAGAAATAAGGCTAGCAAAGAGATCTACGAAACACAGATGTAACTCTGTGAGATGAATTCTCAGAACACTAAGCAGTTTCTCAGAAAGCTTCTTTCCAGATTTCATCTGAGGATATTTCCTTTTTCACCATAGCCCTCTATGGGCTTCCAAATATCACTTTGCCAATTCCACAAGAACTCTCTTAGCGAAAGGCTTCTTGAGGGGAAAGCTGTAATTCTGTGAGATGATTTCACAGAACACAAAGAAGTTTCTCAGAAAGCTTCTTTCTCTTTGTTATCAGAGGATATTTCCTTTGGCCCTATATTCTTCAAAGGGATCCGAAATATCTGTTCTCAGATTCCACAGAAAGAAGGCTAGCAAAGAGATCTACGAAACACAGATGTAACTCTGTGAGATGAATTAACAGAACACTAAGTAGTTTCTCTGAAAGCTTCTTTCCAGATTTCTTCTGAGGATATTTCCTTTTTCACCATAGCCCTCTAAGGGCTTCCAAATATCACTTTGCCAATTCCACAAGAAGTGTCTTAGCGAAAGGCTTCTTGAGGGGAATGCTGTAACTCTGTCAGATGATTTTACAGAACACAAAGGAGTTTCACAGAAAGCTTCTTTCTCTTTGTTATCGGATGATATTTCCTTTGGCCATAGAGTCTTCAAAGGGATCCGAAATATCTGTTCTCAGATTCCACAGAAATAAGGATAGCAAAGAGATCTACGAAACACAGATGTAACTCTGTGAGATGAATTCGCAGAACACTAAGCAGTTTCTCTGAAATCTTCTTTCCAGATTTCATCTGAGGATATTTCCTTTTTCACCATAGCCCTCTATGGGCTTCCAAATATCACTTTGCCAATTCCACAAGAACTCTCTTAGCGAAAGGCTTCTTGAGGGGAAAGCTGTAACTCTGTCAGATGATTTCACAGAACACAAAGAAGATTCTCAGAAAGCTTCTTTCTCTTTTTTATCGGAGGATATTTCCTTTGGCCCTATAGTCTTCAAAGGGATCCGAAATATCTGTTCTCAGTTTCCACAGAAAGAAGGCTAGCAAACAGAGCTACGAAACACAGATGTAACTCTGTGAGATGAATTCACAGAACACTAAGCAGTTTCTTAGAAAGCTTCTTTCCAGATTTCATCTGAGGATATTTCCTTTTTCACCATAGCCTTCTATGGGATTCCAAATATCACTTTGCCAATTCCACCAGAACTGTCTTAGCGAAAGGCTTCTTGAGTGGAAAGCTGTAACTGTGTGTGATGATTTCACAGAACACAAAGAAGTTTCTCAGAAACCTTCTTTCTCTTTGTTATCGGAGGATATTTCCTTTGGCCCTATAGTCTTCAAAGGGATCCGAAATATCTGTTCTCAGATTCCACAGAAAGAAGGCTAGCAAAGAGATCTACGAAACACAGATGTAACTCTGTGAGATGAATTAACAGAACTCTAAGCAGTTTCTCTGAAAGCTTCTTTCCAGATTTCATCTGAGGATATTTCCTTTTTCACCATAGCCCTCTATGGGCTTCCAAATATCACTTTGCCAATTCCACAAGAACTCTCTTAGCGAAAGGCTTCTTGAGGGGAAAGCTGTAACTCTGTGAGATGATTTCACAGAACACAAAGAAGTTTCTCAGAAAGCTTCTTTCTCTTTGTTATCGGAGGATATTTCCTTTGGCCCTATAGTCTTCAAAGGGATCCGAAATATCTGTTCTCAGATTCCACAGAAAGAAGGCTAGCAAAGAGATCTACGAAACACAGATGTAACTCTGTGAGATGAATTAACAGAACACTAAGCAGTTTCTCTGAAAGCTTCTTTCCAGATTTCATCTGAGGATATTTCCTTTTTCACCATAGCCCTCTATGGGCTTCCAAATATCACTTTGCCAATTCCACAAGAACTGTCGTAGCGAAAAGCTTCTTGAGGGGAATGCTGTAACTCTGTCAGATGATTTCACAGAACACAAAGAAGTTTCACAGAAAGCTTCTTTCTCATTGTTATCGGATGATATTTCCTTTGGCCCTATAGTCTTCAAAGCGATCCGAAATATCTGTTCTCAGATTCCACAGAAATAAGGCTAGCAAAGAGATCTATGAAACACAGATGTAACTCTGTGAGATGAATTCGCAGAACACTAAGCAGTTTCTCTGAAAGCTTCTTTCCAGATTTCATCTGAGGATATTTCCTTTTTCACCATAGCCCTCTAAGGGGTTCCAAATATCACTTTGCCAATTCCACCAGAACTGTCTTAGCGAAAGGGTTCTTGAGTGGAAAGCTGTAACTCTGTGTGATGATTTCACAGAACACAAAGAAGTTTCTCAGAAACCTTCTTTCTCTTTGTTATCGGAGGATATTTCCTTTTTCCCTATAGTCTTCAAAGGGATTCGAAATATCTGTTCTAAGATTCCACAGAATGAGGGCTAGCAAAGATATCCACGAAATACAGATGCAACTCTGTGAAATGAATTAACAAAACAATAAGCAGTTTCTCAGAAAGCTTCTTTCCAGATTTCATCTGAGGATATTTCCTTTTTCACCATAGCCCTCTATGGGCTTCTAAATATCACGTTTCCAATTCCAAAAGAACTGTCTTAGCAAAAGGCTTCTTCAGGGGAAAGCTGTAACTCTGTGAGATTATTTCACAGAACACAAAGAAGTTTCTCAGAAAGCTTCTTTCTCTTTGTTATCGGAGGATATTTCCTTTGGACCTATAGTCTTCACAGGGATCCGAAATATCTGTTCTCAGATTCCACAGAAATAAGGCTAGCAAAGAGATCTACGAAACGCAGATGTAACTCTGTGAGATGAATTAACAGAACACTAAGCAGTTTCTCTGAAAGCTTCTTTCCAGATTTCATCTGAGGATATTTCCTTTTTCACCATAGCCCTCTATGGGCTTCCAAATATCACTTTGCCAATTCCACAAGAACTGCCTTAGCGAAAGGCTTCTTGAGGGGAAAGCTGTAACTCTGTCAGATGATTTCACAGAACACAAAGAAGTTTCACAGAAAGTTTCTTTCTCTTTGTTATCGGAGGATATTTCCTTTGGCCCTATAGTCTTCAAAGGGATCCGAAATATCTGTTCTCAGATTCCAGAGAAATAAGGCTAGCAAAGAGATCCAGGAAACACAGATGTAACTCTGTGAGTGGAAGTCACACATCACAGAGCAGTTTCTCAGAAACCTTCTTTCCAGATTTCATCTGAGGATATTTCCTTTTTCACCATAGCGCTCTAAGGGCTTCCAAATATCACTTTGCCAATTCCACAAGAACTGTCTTAGCGAAAGGCTTCTTGAGGGGAAAGCTGTAACTCTGTGAGATGATTTCACAGAACACAAAGAAGTTTCTCAGAAAGCTTCTTTCTCTTTGTTATCGGAGGATATTTCCTTTGGCCCTATAGTCTTCAAAGGGATCCGAAATATCTGTTCTCAGATTACACAGAAATAAGGCTAGGAAAGAGACCCACGAAATACAGATGTAACTCTGTGAGTGGAAGTCACACATCACAGAGCAGTTTCTCATAAAGCTTCTTTCCAGATTTCATCTGAGGATATTTCCTTTTCACCATAGCCCTCTGTGGGCTTCCAAATATCACTTTGCCAATTCCACAAGAACTGTCTTAGCGAGAGTCTTCTTGAGGGGAAAGCTGTAACTCTGTGAGATGATTTCACAGAACACAAAGAAGTTTCTCAGAAAGCTTCTTTCTCTTTGTTATCGGAGGATATTTCCTTTGGCCCTATAGTCTTGAAAGGGTCCGAAATATGTGTTCTCAGAATCCAGAGAAATAAGGCTAGCAAAGAGATCTAGGAACACAGATGTAACTCTGTGAGATGAATTCACAGAACACTAAGCAGTTTCTCAGAAAGCTTCTTTCCAGATTTCATCTGAGGATATTTCCTTTTTCACCATAGCCCTCTATGGGCTTCCAAATATCACTTTGCCAAGTCCACAAGAACTGTCTTAGCGAAATGCTTTTTGATTGGAAAGCTGTAACTCTGTGAGATGATTTCACAGAACACTAAGAAGTTTCACAGAAAGCTTCTTTCTCTTTGTTATCGGAGGATATTTCCTTTGGCCCTATAGTCTTCAAAGGGATGCGAAATATCTGTTCTCAGATTCCACAGAAATAAGGCAGGCAAAGATATCTATGAAACACAGATGTAACTCTGTCAGATGAATTAACAGAACACTAAGCTGTTTCTCTGAAAGCTTCTTTCCAGATTTCATCTGAGGATATTTTCTTTTTCACCATAGCCCTCTATGGGCTTCCAAATATCACTTTGCCAATTCCACAAGAACTGTCTTAGCGAAAGGCTTCTTGAGGGGAAAGCTGTAACTCTGTGAGATGATTTCACAGAACACAAAGAAGTTTCTCAGAAATCTTCTTTCTGTTTGTTATCGGAGGATATTTCCTTTGGCCCTATAGTCTTCAAAGGGATCCGAAATATCGGTTCTTAGATTACACAGAAATAAGGCTAGCAAAGAGAACCACGAAATACAGATGTAACTCTGTGAGTGGAAGTCACACATCACAGAGCAGTTTCTCAGAAAACTTCTTTCCAGATTTCATCTGAGGATATTTCCTTGTTCACCATAGCCCTCTATGGGCTTCCAAATATCACTTTGCCAATTCCACAAGAACTGTCTTAGCGAAATGCTTCTTGAGGGGAAAGCTGTAACTCTGTGAGATGATTTCACAGAACACTAAGAAGTTTCACAGAAAGCTTCTTTGTCTTTTTTATCAGAGGATATTTCCTTTGGCCCTATAGTCTTCAAAGGGATCCGAAATATCTGTTCTCAGATTCCACAGAAATAATGCTAGCGAAGATATCTATGAAAGACAGATGTAACTCAGTGGGATGAATTAACAGAACACTAAGCAGTTTCTCTGAAAGCTTCTTTCCAGATTTCATCTGAGGATATTTCCTTTTTCACCATAGCCCTCTATGGGCTTCCAAATATCACTTTGCCAATTCCACAAGAACTGTCGTAGCGAAAGGCTTCTTGAGCGGAAAGCTGTAACTCTGTGAGATGATTTCACAGAACACAAAGAAGTTTCTCAGAAAGCTTCTTTCTCTTTGTTATCGGAGGATATTTCCTTTGGCCCTATAGTGTTCAAAGGGATCCGAAATATCTGTTCTCAGATTCCACAGAAATAAGGATAGCAAAGAGATCTACGAAACAGAGATGTAACTCTGTGAGATGAATTCACAGAACACTAAGCAGTTTCTCAGAAAGCTTCTTTCCATATTTCATCTGAGGATATTTCCTTTTTCACAATAGCCCTCTATGGACTTCCAAATATCACTTTGCCAATTCCACAAGAACTGTCTTAGCGAACGGCTTATGGAGGGGAAAGCAGTAACTCTGTGAGATGATTTCACAGAACACCAAGAAGTTTCTCAGAAAGCTTCTTTCTCTTTGTTATCGGAGGATATTTCCTTTGGCCCTATAGTCTTCAAAGGGATCCGAAATATCTGTTTTCAGATTCCACAGAAATAAGGCTAGCGAAGAGATCTACGAAAAACAGATGTAACTCTGTGAGATGAATTAGCAGAACACTAAGCAGTTTCTCATAAAGCTTCTTTCCAGATTTCATCTGAGGATATTTCCTTTTTCACCATAGCCCTCTGTGGGCTTCTAAATATCACGTTTCCAATTCCAAAAGAACTGTCTTAGCAAAAGGCTTCTTCAGGGGAAAGCTGTAACTCTGTGAGATTATTTCACAGAACACAAAGAAGTTTCTCAGAAAGCTTCTTTCTCTTTGTTATCGGAGGATATTTCCTTTGGACCTATAGTCTTCACAGGGATCCGAAATATCTGTTCTCAGATTCCACAGAAATAAGGCTAGCAAAGAGATCTACGAAACGCAGATGTAACTCTGTGAGATGAATTAACAGAACACTAAGCAGTTTCTCTGAAAGCTTCTTTCCAGATTTCATCTGAGGATATTTCCTTTTTCACCATAGCCCTCTATGGGCTTCCAAATATCACTTTGCCAATTCCACAAGAACTGCCTTAGCGAAAGGCTTCTTGAGGGGAAAGCTGTAACTCTGTCAGATGATTTCACAGAACACAAAGAAGTTTCACAGAAAGTTTCTTTCTCTTTGTTATCGGAGGATATTTCCTTTGGCCCTATAGTCTTCAAAGGGATCCGAAATATCTGTTCTCAGATTCCAGAGAAATAAGGCTAGCAAAGAGATCCAGGAAACACAGATGTAACTCTGTGAGTGGAAGTCACACATCACAGAGCAGTTTCTCAGAAACCTTCTTTCCAGATTTCATCTGAGGATATTTCCTTTTTCACCATAGCGCTCTAAGGGCTTCCAAATATCACTTTGCCAATTCCACAAGAACTGTCTTAGCGAAAGGCTTCTTGAGGGGAAAGCTGTAACTCTGTGAGATGATTTCACAGAACACAAAGAAGTTTCTCAGAAAGCTTCTTTCTCTTTGTTATCGGAGGATATTTCCTTTGGCCCTATAGTCTTCAAAGGGATCCGAAATATCTGTTCTCAGATTACACAGAAATAAGGCTAGGAAAGAGACCCACGAAATACAGATGTAACTCTGTGAGTGGAAGTCACACATCACAGAGCAGTTTCTCATAAAGCTTCTTTCCAGATTTCATCTGAGGATATTTCCTTTTCACCATAGCCCTCTGTGGGCTTCCAAATATCACTTTGCCAATTCCACAAGAACTGTCTTAGCGAAAGGCTTCTTGAGGGGAAAGCTGTAACTCTGTGAGATGATTTCACAGAACACAAAGAAGTTTCTCAGAAAGCTTCTTTCTCTTTGTTATCGGAGGATATTTCCTTTGGCCCTATAGTCTTGAAAGGGTCCGAAATATGTGTTCTCAGATTCCAGAGAAATAAGGCTAGCAAAGAGATCTACGAAACACAGATGTAACTCTGTGAGATGAATTCACAGAACACTAAGAAGTTTCTCAGAAAGCTTCTTTCCAGATTTCATCTGAGGATATTTCCTTTTTCACCATAGCCCTCTATGGGCTTCCAAATATCACTTTGCCAAGTCCACAAGAACTGTCTTAGCGAAATGCGTCTTGATTGGAAAGCTGTAACTCTGTGAGATGATTTCACAGAACACTAAGAAGTTTCACAGAAAGCTTCTTTCTCTTTGTTATCGGAGGATATTTCCTTTGGCCCTATAGTCTTCAAAGGGATGCGAAATATCTGTTCTCAGATTCCACAGAAATAAGGAAGGCAAAGATATCTATGAAACACAGATGTAACTCTGTCAGATGAATTAACAGAACACTAAGCTGTTTCTCTGAAAGCTTCATTCCAGATTTCATCTGAGGATATTTTCTTTTTCACCATAGCCCTCTATGGGCTTCCAAATATCACTTTGCCATTTCCACAAGAACTGTCTTAGCGAAAGGCTTCTTGAGGGGAAAGCTGTAACTCTGTGAGATGATTTCACAGAACACAAAGAAGTTTCTCAGAAATCTTCTTTCTGTTTGTTATCGGAGGATATTTCCTTTGGCCCTATAGTCTTCAAAGGGATCCGAAATATCGGTTCTCAGATTACACAGAAATAAGGCTAGCAAAGAGAACCACGAAATACAGATGTAACTCTGTGGGTGGAAGTCACACATCACAGAGCAGTTTCTCAGAAAGCTTCTTTCCAGATTTCATCTGAGGATATTTCCTTTTTCACCATAGCCCTCTAAGGTGTTCCAAATATCACTTTGCCAATTCCACAACAACTGTCTTAGCGAAAGGCTTCTTGAGGGGAAAGCTGTAACTCTGTGAGATGAATTCACAGAACACAAAGAAGTTTCTGAGAAAGCTTCTTTCTCTTTGTTATCGGAGGATATTTCCTTTGGCCCTATAGTCTTCACAGGGATCCGAAATATCTGTTCTCAGTTTCCACAGAAATAAGGCTAGCAAAGATATCTACGAAACACGGATGTAACTCGGTGAGATGAATTAACAGAACACTAAGAAGTTTCTCTGCAAGCTTCTTTCCAGATTTCATCTGAGGATATTTCCTTTTTCATCATAGCCCTGTATGGGCTTCCAAATATCACTTTGGCAATTCCGCAAGAACTGTCTTAGCGAAACGCTTCTTCAGGGGAAAGCTGTAACTCTGTGAGATTATTTCACAGAACACAAAGAAGTTTCTCAGAAAGCTTCTTTCTCTTTGTTATTGGAGGATATTTCCTTTGGCCCTATAGTCTTCAAAGGGAACCGAATTAGCTGTTCTCAGATTGCACAGAAACAAAGCTAGCAAAGAGATCTACGAAACACAGATGTAACTCTGTGAGATAAATTCACAGAACACTAAGCAGTTTCTCAGAAAGCTTCTTTCCAGATTTCATCTGAGGATATTTCCTTTTTCACCATAGCCCACTATGGGCTTCTAAATATCACTTTACCAATTCCACAAGAACTCTCTTAGCGAAAGGCTTCTTGAGGCGAAAGCTGTAACTCTGTGAGATGATTTCACAGAACACAAAGAAGTTTCTCAGAAAGCTTCTTTCTCTTTGTTATCGGAGGATATTTCCTTTGGCCCTATAGTCTTCAAAGGGATCCGAAATATCTGTTCTCAGATTCCACAGAAATAAGGCTAGCAAAGAGATCCACGAAATACAGATGTAACTCTGTGAGTGCAAGTCACAGATCACCGAGCAGTTTCTCATAAAGCTTCTTTCCAGATTTCATCTGAGGATATTTACTTTTTCACCGTAGCCCTCTATGGGCTTCCAAATATCACTTTGCCAATTCCACAAGAAATCTCTTAGCGAAAGGCTTCTTGAGGGGAAAGCTGTAACTCTGTGAGATGATTTCACAGAACACAAAGAGGTTTCTCAGAAAGCTTCTTTCTCTTTGTTATCGGAGGATATTTCCTTTGGCCCTATAGTCTTCAAAGGGATCCGAAATATCTGTTCTCAGTTTCCACAGAAATAAGGCTAGCAAAGATATCTGCGAAACACAGATGTAACACGTTGAGATGAATTAACAGAACACTAAGCATTTTCTCTGAAAGCTTCTTTCCAGATTTCATCTGAGGATATTTCCTTTTTCACCATAGCCCTCTATGGGCTTCCAAATATCACTTTGCCAATTCCACAAGAACTCTCTTAGCGAAAGGCTTCTTGAGGGGAAAGCTGTAATTCTGTGAGATGATTTCACAGAACACAAAGAAGTTTCTCAGAAAGCTTCTTTCTCTTTGTTATCGGAGGATATTTCCTTTGGCCCTATTTTCTTCAAAGGGATCCGAAATATCTGTTCTCAGATTCCACAGAAAGAAGGCTAGCAAAGAGATCTACGAAACACAGATGTAACTCTGTGAGATGAATTAACAGAACACTAAGTAGTTTCTCTGAAAGCTTCTTTCCAGATTTCTTCTGAGGATATTTCCTTTTTCACCATAGCCCTCTAAGGGCTTCCAAATATCACTTTGCCAATTCCACAAGAAGTGTCTTAGCGAAAGGCTCCTTGAGGGGAATGCTGTAACTCTGTCAGATGATTTTACAGAACACAAAGGAGTTTCACAGAAAGCTTCTTTCTCTTTGTTATCGGGTGATATTTCCTTTGGCCATAGAGTCTTCAAAGGGATCCGAAATATCTGTTCTCAGATTCCACAGAAATAAGGATAGCAAAGAGATCTACGAAACACAGATGTAACTCTGTGAGATGAATTCGCAGAACACTAAGCAGTTTCTCTGAAATCTTCTTTCCAGATTTCATCTGAGGATATTTCCTTTTTCACCATAGCCCTCTATGGGCTTCCAAATATCACTTTGCCAATTCCACAAGAACTCTCTTAGCGAAAGGCTTCTTGAGGGGAAAGCTGTAACTCTGTGAGATGATTTCACAGAACACAAAGAAGTTTCTCAGAAAGCTTCTTTCTCTTTGTTATCGGAGGATATTTCCTTTGGCCCTATATTCTTCAAAGGGATCCGAAATATCTGTTCTCAGTTTCCACAGAAAGAAGGCTAGCAAAGAGATCTACGAAACACATATGTAACTCTGTGAGATGAATTCACAGAACACTAAGCAGTTTCTTAGAAAGCTTCTTTCCAGATTTCATCTGAGGATATTTCCTTTTTCACCATAGCCTTCTATGGGTTTCCAAATATCACTTTGCCAATTCCACCAGAACTGTCTTAGCGAAAGGCTTCTTGAGTGGAAAGCTGTAACTGTGTGTGATGATTTCACAGAACACAAAGAAGTTTCTCAGAAAGCTTCTTTCTCTTTGTTATCGGAGGATATTTCCTTTGGCCCTATAGTCTTCAAAGGGATCCGGAATATCTGTTCTCAGATTCCACAGAAAGAAGGCTAGCAAAGAGATCTACGAAACACAGATGTAACTCTGTGAGATGAATTCGCAGAACACTAAGCAGTTTCTCTGAAAGCTTCTTTCCAGATTTCATCTGAGGATATTTCCTTTTTCACCATAGCCCTCTATGGGCTTCCAAATATCACTTTGCCAATTCCACAAGAACTCTCTTAGCGAAAGGCTTCTTGAGGGGAAAGCTGTAACTCTGAGATGATTTCACAGAACACAAAGAAGTTTCTCAGAAAGCTTCTTTCTCTTTGTTGTCGGAGGATATTTCCTTTGGCCCTATAGTCTTCAAAGGGATATGAAATATCTGTTCTCAGATTCCACAGAAAGAAGGCTAGCAAAGAGATCTACGAAACACAGATGTAACTCTGTGAGATGAATTAACAGAACACTAAGCAGTTTCTCTGAAAGCTTCTTTCCAGATTTCATCTGAGGATATTTCCTTTTTCACCATAGCCCTCTATGGGCTTCCAAATATCACTTTGCCAATTCCACAAGAACTGTCGTAGCGAAAGGCTTCTTGAGGGGAATGCTGTAACTCTGTCAGATGATTTCACAGAACACAAAGAAGTTTCACAGAAAGCTTCTTTCTCATTGTTATCGGATGATATTTCCTTTGGCCCTATAGTCTTCAAAGCGATCCGAAATATCTGTTCTCAGATTCCACAGAAATAAGGATAGCAAAGAGATCTACGAAACACAGATGTAACTCTGTGAGATGAATTCGCAGAACACTAAGCAGTTTCTCTGAAAGCTTCTTTCCAGATTTCATCTGAGGATATTTCCTTTTTCACCATAGCCCTCTATGGGCTTCCAAATATCACTTTGCCAAGTCCACAAGAACTGTCTTAGCGAAATGCTTCTTGATTGGAAAGCTGTAACTCTGTGAGATGATTTCACAGAACACTAAGAAGTTTCACAGAAAGCTTCTTTCTCTTTGTTATCGGAGGATATTTCCTTTGGACCTATAGTCTTCAAAGGGATGCGAAATATCTGTTCTCAGATTCCACAGAAATAAGGCAGGCAAAGATATCTATGAAACACAGATGTAACTCTGTGAGATGAATTAACAGAACACTAAGGTGTTTCTCTGAAAGCTTCTTTCCAGATTTCATCTGAGGATATTTCCTTTTACACCATAGCCCTCTATGGGCTTCCAAATATCACTTTGCCAATTCCACAAGAACTGTCGTAGCGAAAGGCTTCTTGAGCGGAAAGCTGTAACTCTGTGAGATGATTTCACAGAACACAAAGAAGTTTCTCAGAAAGCTTCTTTCTCTTTGTTATCGGAGGATATTTCCTTTGGCCCTATAGTGTTCAAAGGGATCCGAAATATCTGTTCTCAGATTCCACAGAAATAAGGATAGCAAAGAGATCTACGAAACAGAGATGTAACTCTGTGAGATGAATTCACCGAACACTAAGCAGTTTCTCAGAAAGCTTCTTTCCATATTTCATCTGAGGATATTTCCTTTTTCACCATAGCCCTCTATGGACTTCCAAATATCACTTTGCCAATTCCACAAGAACTGTCTTAGCGAAGGGCTTATGGAGGGGGAAGCTGTAACTCTGTGAGATGATTTCACAGAACACCAAGAAGTTTCTCAGAAAGCTTCTTTCTCTTTGTTATCGGAGGATATTTCCTTTGGCCCTATAGTCTTCAAAGGGATCCGAAATATCTGTTTTCAGATTCCACAGAAATAAGGCTAGCGAAGAGATCTACGAAACACAGATGTAACTCTGTGAGATGAATTAGCAGAACACTAAGCAGTTTCTCATAAAGCTTCTTTCCAGATTTCATCTGAGGATATTTCCTTTTTCACCATAGCCCTCTATGGGCTCCCAAATATCACTTTGCCAATTCCACAAGAACTGTCTTAGCGAAAGACTTCTTGAGGGGAAAGCTGTAAGTCTGTGAGATGATTTCAAAGAACACAAAGAAGTTTCTCAGAAAGCTTCTTTCTCTTTGTTATTGGAGGATATTTCCTTTGGCCCTATAGTCTTCAAAGGGATCCGAAATATCTGTTCTCAGATTCCACAGAAATAAGGCTAGCAAAGAGATCGACGAAATACAGATGTAACTCTATGAGTGGAAGTCACACATCACAGAGCAGTTTCTCGGAAAGCTTCTTTCCAGATTTCATCTGAGGATATTTCCTTTTTCACCATAGCCCTCTAAGGTGTTCCAAATATCACTTTGCCAATTCCACAACAACTGTCTTAGCGAAAGGCTTCTTGAGGGGAAAGCTGTAACTCTGTGAGATGAATTCACAGAACACAAAGAAGTTTCTGAGAAAGCTTCTTTCTCTTTATTATCGGAGCATATTTCCTTTGGCCCTGTAGTCTTCAAAGGGATCCGAAATATCTGTTCTCAGATTCCACAGAAATAAGGCTAGCAAAGAGATCTACGAAACACAGATGTAACTCTGTTAGATGAATTCACAGAACACTAAGCAGTTTCTCAGAAAGCTTCTTTCCAGATTTCATCTGAGGATATTTCCTTTTTCACCATAGCCCTCTATGGGCTTCCAAATATCACTTTGCCAATTCCACAAGAACTGTCTTAGCGAAGGCTTCTTGAGGGGAAAGCTGTAACTCTGTGAGATGATTTCACAGAACACAAAGAAGTTTCACAGAAAGCTTCTTTCTCTTTGTTATCGGAGGATATTTCCTTTGGCCCTAGAGTCTTCAATGGGATACGAAATATCTGTTCTCAGATTCCACAGAAATAAGGCTAGCAAAGAGATCCACGAAATACGGATGTAACTCTGTGAGTGGAAGTCACACATAACAGAGCAGTTTCTCATAAAGCTTCTTTCCAGATTTCATCTGACGATATTTACTTTTTCACCATAGCCCTCTATGGGCTTCCAAACATCACTTTGCCAATTCCACAAGAAATCTCTCAGCGAAAGGCTTCTTGAGGGGAAACCTGTAACTCTGTGAGATGATTTCACAGAACACAAAGAAGTTTCTCAGAAAGCTTCTTTCTCTTTGTTATCAGAGGATATTTCCTTTGGCCCTATAGTCTTCAAAGGGATCCGAAACATCTGTTCTCAGATTCCACAGAAATAAGGCTAGCCAAGAGATCCACGAAATACAGATGTAACTCTGTGAAATGAATTATCAGAACAGTAAGCAGTTTCTCAGAAAGCTTCTTTCCAGATTTCATCTGAGGATATTTCCTTTTTCAACATAGCCCTCTAGGGGCTTCCAAATATCACTTTTCCAATTCCTCAAGAACTGTCTTAGCGAAAGGCTTCTTGAGGGGAAAGCTCTAACTCTGTGAGATGATTTCACTGAACACAAAGAAGTTTCTCAGAAAGCTTCTTTCTCTTTGTTATCGGAGGATATTTCCTTTGGCCCTATAGTCTTCACAGGGATCCGAAATATCTTTTCTCAGTTTCCACAGAAATAAGGCTAGCAAAGATATCTACGAAACACGGATGTAACTCGGTGAGATGAATTAACAGAACACTAAGCAGTTTCTCTGCAAGCTTCTTTCCAGATTTCATCTGAGGATATTTCCTTTTTCACCATAGCCCTCTATGGGCTTCTAAATATCACTTTACCAATTCCACAAGAACTCTCTTAGCGAAAGGCTTCTTGAGGCGAAAGCTGTAACTCTGTGAGATGATTTCACAGAACACAAAGAAGTTTCTCAGAAAGCTTCTTTCTCTTTGTTATCGGAGGATATTTCCTTTGGCCCTATAGTCTTCAAAGGGATCCGAAATATCTGTTCTCAGACTCCACAGAAATAAGGCTAGCAAAGAGATCCACGAAATACAGATGTAACTCTGTGAGTGGAAGTCACAGTTCACCGAGCAGTTTCTCATAAAGCTTCTTTCCAGATTTCATCTGAGGATATTTACTTTTTCACCGTAGCCCTCTATGGGCTTCCAAATATCACTTTGCCAATTCCACAAGAAATCTCTTAGCGAAAGGCTTCTTGAGGGGAAAGCTGTAACTCTGTGAGATGATTTCACAGAACACAAAGAAGTTTCTCAGAAAGCTTCTTTCTCTTTGTTATCGGAGGATATTTCCTTTGGCCCTATAGTCTTCAAAGGGATCCGAAATATCTGTTCTCAGTTTCCACAGAAATAAGGCTAGCAAAGATATCTACGAAACACAGATGTAACACGTTGAGATGAATTAACAGAACACTAAGCATTTTCTCTGAAAGCTTCTTTCCAGATTTCATCTGAGGATATTTCCTTTTTCACCATAGCCCTCTATGGGCTTCCAAATATCACTTTGCCAATTCCACAAGAACTGTCTTAGCGAAAGGCTTCTTGCGGGGAAAGCTGTAACTCTGTCAGAAGATTTAACGGAACACAAAGAAGTTTCACAGAAATCTTCTTTCTCTTTGTTATCGGAGGATATTTCCTTTGGCCCTATAGTCTTCAAAGGGATCCGAAATATCTGTTCTCAGATTCCACAGAAATAAGGCTAGCAAAGAGATCTACGAAACACAGATGTAACTCTGTGAGATGAATTCGCAGAACACTAAGCAGTTTCTCAGAAAGCTTCTTTCCAGATTTCATCTGAGGATATTTCCTTTTTCACCATAGCCCTCTATGGGCTTCCAAATATCACTTTGCCAATTCCACAAGAACTCTCTTCGCGAAAGGCTTCTTGAGGGGAAAGCTGTAATTCTGTGAGATGATTTCACAGAACACAAAGAAGTTTCTCAGAAAGCTTCTTTCTCTTTGTTATCGGAGGATATTTCCTTTGGCCCTATATTCTTCAAAGGGATCCGAAATATCTGTTCTCAGATTCCACAGAAAGAAGGCTAGCAAAGAGATCTACGAAACACAGATGTAACTCTGTGAGATGAATTAACAGAACACTAAGTAGTTTCTCTGAAAGCTTCTTTCCAGATTTCTTCTGAGGATATTTCCTTTTTCACCATAGCCCTCTAAGGGCTTCCAAATATCACCTTGCCAGTTCCACAAGAAGTGTCTTAGCGAAAGGCTTCTTGAGGGGAATGCTGTAACTCTGTCAGATGATTTTACAGAACACAAAGGAGTTTCACAGAAAGCTTCTTTCTCTTTGTTATCGGATGATATTTTCTTTGGCCATAGAGTCTTCAAAGGGATCCGAAATATCTGTTCTCAGATTCCACAGAAATAAGGATAGCAAAGAGATCTACGAAACACAGATGTAACTCTGTGAGATAAATTCGCAGAACACTAAGCAGTTTCTCTGAAATCTTCTTTCCAGATTTCATCTGAGGATATTTCCTTTTTCACCATAGCCCTCTATGGGCTTCCAAATATCACTTTGCCAATTCCACAAGAACTCTCTTAGCGAAAGGCTTCTTGAGGGGAAAGCTGTAACTCTGTGAGATGATTTCACAGAACACAAAGAAGTTTCTCAGAAAGCTTCTTTCTCTTTGTTATCGGAGGATATTTCCTTTGGCCCTATAGTCTTCAAAGGGATCCGAAATATCTGTTCTCAGTTTCCACAGAAAGAAGGCTAGCAAAGAGATCTACGAAACACATATGTAACTCTGTGAGATGAATTCACAGAACACTAAGCAGTTTCTTAGAAAGCTTCTTTCCAGATTTCATCTGAGGATATTTCCTTTTTCACCATAGCCTTCTATGGGTTTCCAAATATCACTTTGCCAATTCCACCAGAACTGTCTTAGCGAAAGGCTTCTTGAGTGGAAAGCTGTAACTGTGTGTGATGATTTCACAGAACACAAAGAAGTTTCTCAGAAAGCTTCTTTCTCTTTCTTATCGGAGGATATTTCCTTTGGCCCTATAGTCTTCAAAGGGATCCGAAATATCTGTTCTCAGATTCCACAGAAAGAAGGCTAGCAAAGAGATCTACGAAACACAGATGTAACTCTGTGAGATGAATTCGCAGAACACTAAGCAGTTTCTCTGAAAGCTTCTTTCCAGATTTCATCTGAGGATATTTCCTTTTTCACCATAGCCCTCTATGGGCTTCCAAATATCACTTTGCCAATTCCACAAGAACTCTCTTAGCGAAAGGCTTCTTGAGGGGAAAGCTGTAACTCTGTGAGATGATTTCACAGAACACAAAGAAGTTTCTCAGAAAGCTTCTTTCTCTTTGTTATCGGAGGATATTTCCTTTGGCCCTATAGTCTTCAAAGGGATCCGAAATATCTGTTTTCAGATTCCACAGAAAGAAGGCTAGCAAAGAGATCTACGAAACACAGATGTAATTCTGTGAGATGAATTAACAGAACACTAAGCAGTTTCTCTGAAAGCTTCTTTCCAGATTTCATCTGAGGATATTTCCTTTTTCACCATAGCCCTCTATGGGCTTCCATATATCACTTTGCCAATTCCACAAGAACTGTCGTAGCGAAAGGCTTCTTGAGGGGAATGCTGTAACTCTGTCAGATGATTTCACAGAACACAAAGAAGTTTCACAGAAAGCTTCTTTCTCATTGTTATCGGATGATATTTCCTTGGCCCTATAGTCTTCAAAGCGATCCGAAATATCTGTTCTCAGATTCCACAGAAATAAGGATAGCAAAGAGATCTACGAAACACAGATGTAACTCTGTGAGATGAATTCGCAGAACACTAAGTAGTTTCTCTGAAAGCTTCTTTCCAGATTTCATCTGAGGATATTTCCTTTTTCACCATAGCCCTCTATGGGCTTCCAAATATCACTTTGCCAATTCCACCAGAACTGTCTTAGCGAAAGGCTTCTTGAGTGGAAAGCTGTAACTCTGTGTGATGATTTTACAGAACACAAAGAAGTTTCTCAGAAACCTTCTTTCTCTTTGTTATCGGAGGATATTTCCTTTTTCCCTATAGTCTTCAAAGGGATTCGAAATATCTGTTCTCAGATTCCACAGAATGAGGGCTAGCAAAGATATCCACGAAATACAGATGTAACTCTGTGAAATGTATTAACAAAACAATAAGCAGTTTCTCATAAAGCTTCTTTCCAGATTTCATCTGAGGATATTTCCTTTTTCACCATAGCCCTCTATGGGCTTCTAAATATCACGTTTCCAATTCCACAAGAACTGTCTTAGCAAAAGGCTTCTTGAGGGGAAAGCTGTAACTCTGTGAGATTATTTCACAGAACACAAAGAAGTTTCTCAGAAAGCTTCTTTCTCTTTGTTATCGGAGGATATTTCCTTTGGCCCTATAGTCTTCACAGGGATCCGAAATATCTGTTCTCAGATTCCACAGAAATAAGGCTAGCAAAGAGATCTACGAAACGCAGATGTAACTCTGTGAGATGAATTAACAGAACACTAAGCAGTTTCTGTGAAAGCTTCTTTCCAGATTTCATCTGAGGATATTTCCTTTTTCACCATAGCCCTCTATGGGCTTCCAAATATCACTTTGCCAATTCCACAAGAACTGCCTTAGCGAAAGGCTTCTTGAGGGGAAAGCTGTAACTCTGTGAGATGATTTCACAGAACACAAAGAAGTTTCACAGAAAGTTTCTTTCTCTTTGTTATCGGAGGATATTTCCTTTGGCCCTATAGTCTTCAAAGGGATCCGAAATATCTGTTCTCAGATTCCACAGAAATAAGGCTAGCAAAGAGATCTACGAAACACAGATGTAACTCAGTGAGAGGAATTCACAGAACACTAAGCACTTTCTCAGAAAGCTTCTTTCCAGATTTCATCTGAGGATATTTCCTTTTTCACCATAGCCCTCTATGGGCTTCCAAATATCACTTTGACAATTCCACAAGAACTGTCTTAGCGAAAGGCTTCTTGAGGGAAAAGCTGTAACTCTGTGAGATGATTTCACAGAACACAAAGAAGTTTCTCAGAAAGCTTCTTTCTCTTTGTTATCGGAGGATATTTCCTTTGGCCCTATAGTCTTCAAAGGGATCCGAAATATCTGTTCTCAGATTACACAGAAATAAGGCTAGCAAAGAGATCCACGAAATACAGATGTAACTCTGTGAGTGGAAGTCACACATCACAGAGCAGTTTCTCATAAAGCTTCTTTCCAGATTTCATCTGAGGATATTTCCTTTTCACCATAACCCTCTATGGGCTTCCAAATATCACTTTGCCAATTCCACAAGAACTGTCTTAGCGAAATGCTTCTTGAGGGGAAAGCTGTAACTCTGTGAGATGATTTCACAGAACACAAAGAAGTTTCTCAGAAAGCTTCTTTGTCTTTGTTATCGGAGGATATTTCCTTTGGCCCTATAGTCTTGAAAGGGTCCGAAATATCTGTTCTCAGATTCCAGAGAAATAAGGCTAGCAAAGAGATCTACGAAACACAGATGTAACTCTGTGAGATGAATTCACAGAACACTAAGCAGTTTCTCAGAAAGCTTCTTTCCAGATTTCATCTGAGGATATTTTCTTTTTCACCATAGCCCTCTATGGGCTTCCAAATATCACTTTGCCAATTCCACAAGAACTGTCTTAGCGAAATGCTTCTTGATTGGAAAGCTGTAACTCTGTGGGATGATTTCACAGAACACTAAGAAGTTTCACAGAAAGCTTCTTTCTCTTTGTTATCGGAGGATATTTCCTTTGGCCCTATAGTCTTCAAAGGGATGCGAAATATCTGTTCTCAGATTCCACAGAAATAAGGCAGGCAAAGATATCTATGAAACACAGATGTAACTCTGTGAGATGAATTAACAGAACACTAAGCTGTTTCTCTGAAAGCTTCTTTCCAGATTTCATCTGAGGATATTTTCTTTTTCACCATAGCCCTCTATGGGCTTCCAAATATCACTTTGCTAATTCCACAAGAACTGTCTTAGCGAAAGGCTTCTTGAGGGGAAAGCTGTAACTCTGTGAGATGATTTCGCAGAACACAAAGAAGTTTCTCAGAAATCTTCTTTCTGTTTGTTATCGGAGGATATTTCCTTTGGCCCTATAGTCTTCAAAGGGATCGGAAATATCGGTTCTCAGATTACACAGAAATAAGGCTAGCAAAGAGAACCACGAAATACAGATGTAACTCTGTGAGTGGAAGTCACACATCACAGAGCAGTTTCTCAGAAAGCTTCTTTCCAGATTTCATCTGAGGATATTTCCTTTTTCACCATAGCCCTCTAAGGTGTTCCAAATATCACTTTGCCAATTCCACAAGAACTGTCTTAGCGAAAGGCTTCTTGAGGGGAAAGCTGTAACTCTGTGAGATGATTTCACAGAACACAAAGAAGTTTCTGAGAAAGCTTCTTTCTCTTTATTATCGGAGCATATTTCCTTTGGCCCTATAGTCTTCAAAGGGATCCGAAATATCTGTTCTCAGATTCCACAGAAATAAGGCTAGCAAAGAGATCTACGAAACACAGATGTAACTCTGTGAGATGAATTCACAGAACACTAAGCAGTTTCTCAGAAAGCTTCTTTCCAGATTTCATCTGAGGATATTTCCTTTTTCACCATAGCCCTCTATGGGCTTCCAAATATCACTTTGCCAATTCCACAAGAACTGTCTTAGCGAAGGCTTCTTGAGGGGAAAGCTGTAACTCTGTGAGATGATTTCACAGAACACAAAGAAGATTCACAGAAAGCTTCTTTCTCTTTGTTATCGGAGGATATTTCCTTTGGCCCTAGAGTCTTCAATGGGATACGAAATATCTGTTCTCAGATTCCACAGAAATAAGGCTAGCAAAGAGATCCACGAAATACAGATGTAACTCTGAGAGTGGAAGTCACATATCACAGAGCAGTTTCTCAGAAAGCTTCTTTCCAGATTTCATCTGAGGATATTTCCTTTTCACCATAGCCCTCTATGGGCTTCCAAATATCACTTTGCCCATTCCAAAAGAACTGTCTTAGCGAAAGGCTTCTTGAGCGGAAAGCTGTAACACTGTGAGATGATTTCACAGAACACAAAGAAGTTTCTCAGAAAGCTTCTTTCTCTTTGTTATAGGAAGATATTTCCTTTGGCCCTATAGTCTTCAAAGGGAACCGCAATATCTGTTCTCAGATTCCACAGAAATAAGGATAGCAAAGAGATCTACGAAACACAGATGTAACTCTGTGAGATAAATTCACAGAACACTAAGCAGTTTCTCAGAAAGCTTCTTTCCAGATTTCATCTGAGGATATTTCCTTTTTCACCGTAGCCCTCTATGGGCTTCCAAATATCACTTTTCCAATTCCACAAGAACTCTCTTAGCGAAAGGCTTCTTGAGGGGAAAGCTGTAACTCTGTGAGATGATTTCACAGAACACAAAGAAGTTTCACAGAAAGCTTCTTTCTCTTTGTTATGGGAGGATATTTCCTTTGGCCCTCTAGTCTTCAATGGGATCCGAAATATCTGTTCTCAGATTCCACAGAAATAAGGCTAGCAAAGAGATCCACGAAATACAGATGTAACTCTGTGAGTGGAAGTCACATATCACAGAGCAGTTTATCAGAAAGCTTCTTTCCAGATTTCATCTGAGGATATTTCCTTTTCACCATATCCCTCTATGGGCTTACAAATATCACTTTGCCCATTCCAAAAGAGCTGTCTTAGCGAAAGGCTTCTTGAGCGGAAAGCTGTAACACTGTGAGATGATTTCACAGAACACAAAGAGGTTTCTCAGAAGCCTTCTTTCTCTTTGTTATCGGAGGATATTTCCTTTGGCCCTATAGTCTTCAAAGGGATCCGAAATATCTGTTTTCAGATTCCACAGAAATAGGGCTAGCGAAGAGATCTACGAAACACAGATGTAACACTGTGAGATGAATTAACAGAACACTAAGCAGTTTCTCTGAAAGCTTCTTTCCAGATTTCATCTGAGGATATTTCCTTTTTCAGCATAGCCCTCTATGGGCTTCCAAATATAACTTTGCCCATTCCAAAAGAACTGTCTTAGCGAAAGGCTTCTTCAGGGGAAAGCTGTAACTCTGTGAGATGATTTCACAGAACACAAAGAAGTTTCTCCGAAAGCTTCTTTCTCTTCTTTATCGGAGGATATTTCCTTTGGCCCTATAGTCTTCACAGGGATCCGAAATATCTGTTCTCAGTTTCCACAGAAATAAGGCTAGCAAAGATATCTACGAAACACGGATGTAACTCGGTGAGATGAATTAACAGAACACTAAGCAGTTTCTCTGAAAGCTTCTTTCTAGATTTCATCTGAGGATATTTCCTTTTTCACCATAGCCCTCTATGGGCTTCCAAATATCACTTTGCCAATTCCACAAGAACTGTCTTAGCGAAGGGCTTCTTGAGGGGAAAGCTGTAACTCGGTCAGAAGATTTAACAGAAAACAAAGAAGTTTCACAGAAAGCTTCTTTCTCTTTGTTATCGGGGGATATTTCCTTTGGCCCTATAGTCTTCAAAGGGATCCGAAATATCTGTTCTCAGATTCCACAGAAAGAAGGCTAGCAAAGAGATCTACGAAACACAGATGTAACTCTGTGAGATGAATTCGCAGAACACTAAGCAGTTTCTCTGAAAGCTTCTTTCCAGATTTCATCTGAGGATATTTCCTTTTTCACCATAGCCCTCTATGGGCTTCCAAATATCACTTTGCCAATTCCACAAGAACTCTCTTAGCGAAAGGCTTCTTGAGGGGAAAGCTGTAATTCTGTGAGATGATTTCACAGAACACAAAGAAGTTTCTCAGAAAGCTTCTTTCTCTTTGTTATCGGAGGATATTTCCTTTGGCCCTATAGTCTTCAAAGGGATCCGAAATATCTGTTCTCAGATTCTACAGAAAGAAGGCTAGCAAAGAGATCTACGAAACACAGATGTAACTCTGTGAGATGAATTAACAGAACACTAAGTAGTTTCTCTGAGAGCTTCTTTCCAGATTTCTTCTGAGGATATTTCCTTTTTCACCATATCCCTCTAAGGGCTTCCAAATATCACTTTGCCAATTCCACCAGAACTGTCTTAGCGAAAGGCTTCTTGAGGGGAATGCTGTAACTCTGTCAGACGATTTCACAGAACACAAAGAAGTTTCACAGAAAGCTTCTTTCTCTTTGTTATCGGATGATATTTCCTTTGACCCTAATGTCTTCAAAGGGATCCGAAATATCTGTTCTCAGATTCCACAGAAATAAGGATAGCAAAGAGATCTACGAAACACAGATGTAACTCTGTGAGATGAATTCGCAGAACACTAAGCAGTTTCTCTGAAAGCTTCTTTCCAGATTTCATCTGAGGATATTTCCTTTCTCACCATAGCCCTCTATGGGCTTCCAAATATCACTTTGCCAATTCCACAAGAACTCTCTTAGCGAAAGGCTTCTTGAGGGGAAAGCTGTAACTCTGTCAGATGATTTCACAGAACACAAAGAAGTTTCTCAGAAAGCTTCTATCTCTTTTTTATCGGAGGATATTTCCTTTGGCCCTATACTCTTCAAAGGGATCCGAAATATCTGTTCTCAGATTCCACAGAAAGAAGGCTAGCAAAGAGATCTACGAAACACAGATGTAAATCTGTGAGATGAATTCACAGAACACTAAGCAGTTTCTCAGAAAGCTTCTTTCCAGATTTCATCTGAGGATATTTCCTTTTTCACCATAGCCTTCTATGGGTTTCCAAATATCACTTTGCCAATTCCACCAGAACTGTCTTAGCGAAAGGCTTCTTGAGTGGAAAGGTGTAACTCTGTGTGATGATTTCACAGAACACAAAGAAGTTTCTCAGAAAGCTTCTTTCTCTTTGTTATCGGAGGATATTTCCTTTGGCCCTGTAGTCTTCAAAGGGATCCGAAATATCTGTTCTCAGATTCCACAGAAATAAGGGTAGCAAAGAGATCCACGAAATACAGATGTAACTCTGTGAGTGGAAGTCACATATCACAGAGCAGTTTATCAGAAAGCTTCTTTCCAGATTTCATCTGAGGATATTTCCTTTTCACCATATCCCTCTATGGGCTTACAAATATCACTTTGCCCATTCCAAAAGAGCTGTCTTAGCGAAAGGCTTCTTGAGCGGAAAGCTGTAACACTGTGAGATGATTTCACAGAACACAAAGAGGTTTCTCAGAAGCCTTCTTTCTCTTTGTTATCGGAGGATATTTCCTTTGGCCCTATCGTCTTCAAAGGGATCCGAAATATCTGTTTTCAGATTCCACAGAAATAGGGCTAGCGAAGAGATCTACGAAACACAGATGTAACACTGTGAGATGAATTAACAGAACACTAAGCAGTTTCTCTGAAAGCTTCTTTCCAGATTTCATCTGAGGATATTTCCTTTTTCAGCATAGCCCTCTATGGGCTTCCAAATATAACTTTGCCCATTCCAAAAGAACTGTCTTAGCGAAAGGCTTCTTCAGGGGAAAGCTGTAACTCTGTGAGATGATTTCACAGAACACAAAGAAGTTTCTCAGAAAGCTTCTTTCTCTTTTTTATCGGAGGATATTTCCTTTGTCCCTATAGTCTTCAAAGGGATCCGAAATATCTGTTCTCAGACTCCACAGAAATAAGGCTAGCAAAGAGATCCACGAAATACAGATGTAACTCAGTGAGTGGAAGTCACACATCACAGAGCAGTTTCTCATAAAGCTTCTTTCCATATTTCATCTGAGGATATTTACTTTTTCACCATAGCACTCTATGGGCTTCCAAATATCACTTTGCCAATTCCACAAGAAATCTCTCAGCGAAAGGCTTCTTGAGGGGAAAGCTGTAACTCTGTGAGATGATTTCACAGAACACAAAGAAGTTTCTCAGAAAGCTTCTTTCTCTTTGTTATCGGAGGATATTTCCTTTGGCCCTATAGTCTTCAAAGGGATCCGAAACATCTGTTCTCAGATTCCACAGAAATAAGGCTAGCCAAGAGATCCACGAAATACAGATGTAACTCTGTGAAAATAATTATCAGAACAGTAAGCAGTTTCTCAGAAACTTCTTTCCAGATTTCATCTGAGGATATTTCCTTTTTCAACATAGCCCTCTAGGGGCTTCCAAATATCACTTTTCCAATTCCTCAAGAACTGTCTTAGCGAAAGGCTTCTTGAGGGGAAAGCTCTAACTCTGTGAGATGATTTCACTGAACACAAAGAAGTTTCTCAGAAAGCTTCTTTCTCTTTGTTATCGGAGGATATTTCCTTTGGCCCTATAGTCTTCACAGGGATCCGAAATATCTGTTCTCAGTTTCCACAGAAATAAGTCTAGCAAAGATATCTACGAAACACGGATGTAACTCGGTGAGATGAATTAACAGAACACTAAGCAGTTTCTCTGAAAGCTTCTTTCTAGATTTCATCTGAGGATATTTCCTTTTTCACCATAGCCCTGTATGGGCTTCCAAATATCACTTTGGCAATTCCACAAGAACTGTCTTAGCGAAATGCTTCTTCAGGGGAAAGCTGTAACTCTGTGAGATTATTTTACAGAACACAAAGAAGTTTCTCAGAAAGCTTCTTTTTCTTTGTTATTGGAGGATATTTCCTTTGGCCCTATAGTCTTCATAGGGAACCGAATTATCTGTTCTCAGATTCCACAGAAATAAGGCTAGCGAAGAGATCTGCGAAACACAGATGTAACTCTGTGAGATAAATTCACAGAACACTAAGCAGTTTCTCAGAAAGCTTCTTTCCAGATTTCATCTGAGGATATTTCCTTTTTCACCATAGTCCACTATGGGCTTCTAAATATCACTTTACTAATTCCACAAGAAATCTCTTAGCGAAAGGCTTCTTGAGGGGAAAGCTGTAACTCTGTGAGATGATTTCACAGAACACAAAGAAGTTTCTCAGAAAGCTTCTTTCTCTTTGTTATCGGAGGATATTTCCTTTGGCCCTATAGTCTTCAAAGGGATCCGAAATATCTGTTCTCAGACTCCACAGAAATAAGGCTAGCAAAGAGATCCACGAAATACAGATGTAACTCTGTGAGTGGAAGTCACAGATCACAGAGCAGTTTCTCATAAACTTCTTTCCAGATTTCATCTGAGGATATTTCCTTTTTCACCATAGCCCTCTATGGGCTTCCAAATATCACTTTGCCAATTCCACAAGAAATCTCTTAGCGAAAGGCTTCTTGAGGGGAAAGCTGTAACTCTGTGAGATGATTTCACAGAACACCAAGAAGTTTCTCAGAAAGCTTCTTTCTCTTTTTTATCGGAGGATATTTACTTTGGCCCTATAGTCTTCACAGGGATCCGAAATATCTGTTCTCAGTTTCCACAGAAATAAGGCTAGCAAAGATATCTACGAAACAGAGATGTAACTCGTTGAGATGAATTAACAGACCACTTAGCAGTTTCTCTGAAAGCTTCTTTCCAGATTTCATCTGAGGATATTTCCTTTTTCACCATAGCCCTCTATGGGCTTCCAAATATCACTTTGCCAATTCCACAAGAACTGTCTTAGCGAAAGGCTTCTTGAGGGGAAAGCTGTAACTCGGTCAGAAGATTTAACAGAAAACAAAGAAGTTTCACAGAAAGCTTCTTTCTCTTTGTTATCGGGGGATATTTCCTTTGGCCCTATATTCTTCAAAGGGATCCGAAATATCTGTTCTCAGATTCCACAGAAAGAAGGCTAGCAAAGAGATCTACGAAACACAGATGTAACTCTGTGAGATGAATTCGCAGAACACTAAGCAGTTTCTCTGAAAGCTTCTTTCCAGATTTAATCTGAGGATATTTCCTTTTTCACCATAGCCCTCTATGTTCTTCCAAATATCACTTTGCCAATTCCACAAGAACTCTCTTAGCGAAAGGCTTCTTGAGGGGAAAGCTGTAATTCTGTGAGATGATTTCACAGAACACAAAGAAGTTTCTCAGAAAGCTTCTTTCTCTTTGTTATCGGAGGATATTTCCTTTGGCCCTATAGTCTTCAAAGGGATCCGAAATATCTGTTCTCAGATTCTACAGAAAGAAGGCTAGCAAAGAGATCTACGAAACACAGATGTAACTCTGTGAGATGAATTAACAGAACACTAAGTAGTTTCTCTGAGAGCTTCTTTCCAGATTTCTTCTGAGGATATTTCCTTTTTCACCATATCCCTCTAAGGGCTTCCAAATATAACTTTGCCCATTCCAAAAGAACTGTCTTAGCGAAAGGCTTCTTCAGGGGAAAGCTGTAACTCTGTGAGATGATTTCACAGAACACAAAGAAGTTTCTCAGAAAGCTTCTTTCTCTTTTTTATCGGAGGATATTTCCTTTGTCCCTATAGTCTTCAAAGGGATCCGAAATATCTGTTCTCAGACTCCACAGAAATAAGGCTAGCAAAGAGATCCACGAAATACAGATGTAACTCAGTGAGTGGAAGTCACACATCACAGAGCAGTTTCTCATAAAGCTTCTTTCCATATTTCATCTGAGGATATTTACTTTTTCACCATAGCACTCTATGGGCTTCCAAATATCACTTTGCCAATTCCACAAGAAATCTCTCAGCGAAAGGCTTCTTGAGGGGAAAGCTGTAACTCTGTGAGATGATTTCACAGAACACAAAGAAGTTTCTCAGAAAGCTTCTTTCTCTTTGTTATCGGAGGATATTTCCTTTGGCCCTATAGTCTTCAAAGGGATCCGAAACATCTGTTCTCAGATTCCACAGAAATAAGGCTAGCCAAGAGATCCACGAAATACAGATGTAACTCTGTGAAAATAATTATCAGAACAGTAAGCAGTTTCTCAGAAACTTCTTTCCAGATTTCATCTGAGGATATTTCCTTTTTCAACATAGCCCTCTAGGGGCTTCCAAATATCACTTTTCCAATTCCTCAAGAACTGTCTTAGCGAAAGGCTTCTTGAGGGGAAAGCTCTAACTCTGTGAGATGATTTCACTGAACACAAAGAAGTTTCTCAGAAAGCTTCTTTCTCTTTGTTATCGGAGGATATTTCCTTTGGCCCTATAGTCTTCACAGGGATCCGAAATATCTGTTCTCAGTTTCCACAGAAATAAGTCTAGCAAAGATATCTACGAAACACGGATGTAACTCGGTGAGATGAATTAACAGAACACTAAGCAGTTTCTCTGAAAGCTTCTTTCTAGATTTCATCTGAGGATATTTCCTTTTTCACCATAGCCCTGTATGGGCTTCCAAATATCACTTTGGCAATTCCACAAGAACTGTCTTAGCGAAATGCTTCTTCAGGGGAAAGCTGTAACTCTGTGAGATTATTTTACAGAACACAAAGAAGTTTCTCAGAAAGCTTCTTTTTCTTTGTTATTGGAGGATATTTCCTTTGGCCCTATAGTCTTCATAGGGAACCGAATTATCTGTTCTCAGATTCCACAGAAATAAGGCTAGCGAAGAGATCTGCGAAACACAGATGTAACTCTGTGAGATAAATTCACAGAACACTAAGCAGTTTCTCAGAAAGCTTCTTTCCAGATTTCATCTGAGGATATTTCCTTTTTCACCATAGTCCACTATGGGCTTCTAAATATCACTTTACTAATTCCACAAGAAATCTCTTAGCGAAAGGCTTCTTGAGGGGAAAGCTGTAACTCTGTGAGATGATTTCACAGAACACAAAGAAGTTTCTCAGAAAGCTTCTTTCTCTTTGTTATCGGAGGATATTTCCTTTGGCCCTATAGTCTTCAAAGGGATCCGAAATATCTGTTCTCAGACTCCACAGAAATAAGGCTAGCAAAGAGATCCACGAAATACAGATGTAACTCTGTGAGTGGAAGTCACAGATCACAGAGCAGTTTCTCATAAACTTCTTTCCAGATTTCATCTGAGGATATTTCCTTTTTCACCATAGCCCTCTATGGGCTTCCAAATATCACTTTGCCAATTCCACAAGAAATCTCTTAGCGAAAGGCTTCTTGAGGGGAAAGCTGTAACTCTGTGAGATGATTTCACAGAACACCAAGAAGTTTCTCAGAAAGCTTCTTTCTCTTTTTTATCGGAGGATATTTACTTTGGCCCTATAGTCTTCACAGGGATCCGAAATATCTGTTCTCAGTTTCCACAGAAATAAGGCTAGCAAAGATATCTACGAAACAGAGATGTAACTCGTTGAGATGAATTAACAGACCACTTAGCAGTTTCTCTGAAAGCTTCTTTCCAGATTTCATCTGAGGATATTTCCTTTTTCACCATAGCCCTCTATGGGCTTCCAAATATCACTTTGCCAATTCCACAAGAACTGTCTTAGCGAAAGGCTTCTTGAGGGGAAAGCTGTAACTCGGTCAGAAGATTTAACAGAAAACAAAGAAGTTTCACAGAAAGCTTCTTTCTCTTTGTTATCGGGGGATATTTCCTTTGGCCCTATATTCTTCAAAGGGATCCGAAATATCTGTTCTCAGATTCCACAGAAATAAGGCTAGCAAAGAGATCTACGAAACACAGATGTAACTCTGTGAGATGAATTCGCAGAACACTAAGCAGTTTCTCTGAAAGCTTCTTTCCAGATTTAATCTGAGGATATTTCCTTTTTCACCATAGCCCTCTATGTTCTTCCAAATATCACTTTGCCAATTCCACAAGAACTCTCTTAGCGAAAGGCTTCTTGAGGGGAAAGCTGTAATTCTGTGAGATGATTTCACAGAACACAAAGAAGTTTCTCAGAAAGCTTCTTTCTCTTTGTTATCGGAGGATATTTCCTTTGGCCCTATAGTCTTCAAAGGGATCCGAAATATCTGTTCTCAGATTCTACAGAAAGAAGGCTAGCAAAGAGATCTACGAAACACAGATGTAACTCTGTGAGATGAATTAACAGAACACTAAGTAGTTTCTCTGAGAGCTTCTTTCCAGATTTCTTCTGAGGATATTTCCTTTTTCACCATATCCCTCTAAGGGCTTCCAAATATCACTTTGCCAATTCCACCAGAACTGTCTTAGCGAAAGGCTTCTTGAGGGGAATGCTGTAACTCTGTCAGATGATTTCACAGAACACAAAGAAGTTTCACAGAAAGCTTCTTTCTCTTTGTTATCGGATGATATTTCCTTTGACCCTAATGTCTTCAAAGGGATCCGAAATATCTGTTCTCAGATTCCACAGAAATAAGGATAGCAAAGAGATCTACGAAACACAGATGTAACTCTGTGAGATGAATTCGCAGAACACTAAGCAGTTTCTCTGAAAGCTTCTTTCCAGATTTCATCTGAGGATATTTCCTTTTTCACCATAGCCCTCTATGGGCTTCCAAATATCACTTTGCCAATTCCACAAGAACTCTCTTAGCGAAAGGCTTCTTGAGGGGAAAGCTGTAACTCTGTCAGATGATTTCACAGAACACAAAGAAGTTTCTCAGAAAGCTTCTTTCTCTTTGTTATCGGAGGATATTTCCTTTGGCCCTATAGTCTTCAAAGGGATCCGAAATATCTGGTCTCAGATTCCACAGAAAGAAGGCTAGCAAAGAGATCTACGAAACACAGATGTAACTCTCTGAGATGAATTCACAGAACACTAAGCAGTTTCTCAGAAAGCTTCTTTCCAGATTTCATCTGAGGATATTTCCTTTTTCACCATAGCCTTCTATGGGTTTCCAAATATCACTTTGCCAATTCCACCAGAACTGTCTTAGCGAAAGGCTTCTTGAGTGGAAAGGTGTAACTCTGTGTGATGATTTCACAGAACACAAAGAGGTTTCTCAGAAAGCTTCTTTCTCTTTGTTATCGGAGGATATTTCCTTTGGCCCTGTAGTCTTCAAAGGGATCCGAAATATCTGTTCTCAGATTCCACAGAAAGAAGGCTAGCAAAGAGATCTACGAAACACAGATGTAACTCTGTGAGATGAATTCGCAGAACACTAAGCAGTTTCTCTGAAAGCTTCTTTCAAGATTTCATCTGAGGATATTTCCTTTTTCACCGAAGCCCTCTATGGGCTTCCAAATATCACTTTGCCAATTCCACAAGAACTGTCCTAGCGAAAGGCTTTTTGAACGGAAAGCTGTAACTCTGTGAGATGATTTCACAGAGCACAAAGAAGTTTCTCACAAAGCTTCTTTCTCTTTGTTATCGGAGTATATTTCCTTTGGCCCTATAGTCTTCAAAGGGATCCGAAATATCTGTTCTCAGATTCCACAGAAAGAAGGCTAGCAAAGAGATCTACGAAACACAGATGTAACTCTGTGAGATGAATTCACAGAACGCTAAGCAGTTTCTCAGAAAACTTCTTTCCAGACTTCATCTGAGGATATTTCCTTTTTCACCATAGCCCTCTATGGGCTTCCAAATATCACTTTGCCAATTCCACCAGAACTGTCGTAGCGAAAGGCTTCTTGAGTGGAAAGCTGTAACTCTGTGTGATGATTTCACAGAACACAAAGAAGTTTCTCAGAAACCTTCTTTCTCTTTGTTATCGGAGGATATTTCCTTTGGCCCTATAGTCTTCAAAGGGATCCGAAATATCTGTTCTCAGATTCCACAGAAAGAAGGCTAGCAAAGATATCCACGAAATACAGATGTAACTCTGTGAAATGAATTAACAAAACAGTAAGCAGTTTCTCCGAAA
Organism: Macaca fascicularis; assembly: GCF_037993035.2. Lineage (NCBI taxonomy): Eukaryota > Metazoa > Chordata > Mammalia > Primates > Cercopithecidae > Macaca > Macaca fascicularis. The sequence continues at coordinate 44,654,730 of NC_088385.1, read as the reverse complement.
GCTTCTTTCCAGATTTCATCTGAGGATATTTCCTTTTTCACCATAGCCCTCTATGGGCTTCCAAATATCACTTTTCCAATTCCTCAAGAACTGTCTTAGCGAAAGGCTTCTTCAGGGGAAAGCTGTAACTCTGTGAGATGATTTCACAGAACACAAAGAAGTTTCTCAGAAAGCTTCTTTCTCTTTGTTATCGGAGGATATTTCCTTTGGCCCTATAGTCTTCAAAGGGATCCGAAATATCTGTTCTAAGATTCCACAGAAAGAAGGCTAGCAAAGAGATCTACGAAACACAGATGTAACTCAGTGAGATGAATTCACAGAACACTAAGCAGTTTCTCTGCAAGCTTCTTTCCAGATTTCATCTGAGGATATTTCCTTTTTCACCATAGCCCTGTATGGGCTTCCAAATATCACTTTGGCAATTCCGCAAGAACTGTCTTAGCGAAATGCTTCTTCAGGGGAAAGCTGTAACTCTGTGAGATTATTTCACAGAACACAAAGAAGTTTCTCAGAAAGCTTCTTTCTCTTTGTTATTGGAGGATATTTCCTTTGGCCCTATAGTCTTCAAAGGGAACCGAATTATCTGTTCTCAGATTCCACAGAAATAAGGCTAGCAAAGAGATCTACGAAACACAGATGTAACTCTGTGAGATAAATTCACAGAACACTAAGCAGTTTCTCAGAAAGCTTCTTTCCAGATTTCATCTGAGGATATTTCCTTTTTCACCATAGCCCACTATGGGCTTCTAAATATCACTTTACCAATTCCACAAGAATTCTTTTAGCGAAAGCCTTCTTGAGGCGAAAGCTGTAACTCTGTGAGATGATTTCACAGAACACAAAGAAGTTTCTCAGAAAGCTTCTTTCTCTTTGTTATCGGAGGATATTTCCTTTGGCCCTATAGTCTTCAAAGGGATCCAAAATATCTGTTCTCAGACTCCACAGAAATAAGGCTAGCAAAGAGATCCACGAAATACAGATGTAACTCTGTGAGTGGAAGTCACAGATCACAGAGCAGTTTCTCATAAAGCTTCTTTCCAGATTTCATCTGAGGATATTTACTTTTTCACCATAGCCCTCTATGGGCTTCCAAATATCACTTTGCCAATTCCACAAGAAATCTCTTAGCGAAAGGCTTCTTGAGGGGAAAGCTGTAACTCTGTGAGATGATTTCACAGAAAACAAAGGAGTTTCTCAGAAAGCTTCTTTCTCTTTGTTATCGGAGGATATTTCCTTTGGCCCTATAGTCTTCAAAGGGATCCGAAATATCTGTTCTCAGTTTCCACAGAAATAAGGCTAGCAAAGATATCTACGAAACACAGATGTAACACGTTGAGATGAATTAACAGAACACTAAGCATTTTCTCTGAAAGCTTCTTTCCAGATTTCATCTGAGGATATTTCCTTTTTCACCATAGCCCTCTATGGGCTTCCAAATATCACTTTGCCAATTCCACAAGACCTGTCTTAGCGAAAGGCTTCTTGCGGGAAAAGCTGTAACTCTGTCAGAAGATTTAACGGAACACAAAGAAGTTTCACAGAAATCTTCTTTCTCTTTGTTATCGGAGGATATTTCCTTTGCCCCTATATTCTTCAAAGGGATCCGAAATATCTGTTCTCAGATTCCACAGAAAGAAGGCTAGCAAAGAGATCTACGAAACACAGATGTAACTCTGTGAGATGAATTAACAGAACACTAAGTAGTTTCTCTGAAAGCTTCTTTCCAGATTTCTTCTGAGGATATTTCCTTTTTCACCATAGCCCTCTAAGGGCTTCCAAATATCACTTTGCCAATTCCACAAGAAGTGTCTTAGCGAAAGGCTTCTTGAGGGGAATGCTGTAAATCTGTCAGATGATTTCACAGAACACAAAGGAGTTTCACAGAAAGCTTCTTTCTCTTTGTTATCGGATGATATTTCCTTTGTCCATAGAGTCTTCAAAGGGATCCGAAATATCTGTTCTCAGATTCCACAGAAATAATGATAGCAAAGAGATCTACGAAACACAGATGTAACTCTGTGAGATGAATTCGCAGAACACTAAGCAGTTTCTCTGAAATCTTCTTTCCAGATTTCATCTGAGGATATTTCCTTTTTCACCATAGCCCTCTATGGGCTTCCAAATATCACTTTGCCAATTCCACCAGAACTGTCGCAGCGAAAGGCTTCTTGAGTGGAAAGCTGTAATTCTGTGTGATGATTTCACAGAACACAAAGAAGTTTCTCAGAAAGCTTCTTTCTCTTTGTTATCGGAGGATATTTCCTTTGGCCCTATAGTCTTCAAAGGGATTCGAAATATCTGTTCTCAGATTCCACAGAAAGAAGGCTAGCAAAGATATCCACGAAATACAGATGTAACTCTGTGAAATGAATTAACAAAACAGTAAGCAGTTTCTCAGAAAGCTTCTTTCCAGATTTCATCTGAGGATATTTCCTTTTTCACCATAGCATTCTATGGGCTTCCAAATATCACTTTGCCAATTCCACAAGAAGTGTCTTAGCGAAAGGCTTCTTCAGGGGAAAGCTGTAACTCTGTGAGATGATTTCACAGAACACAAAGAAGTTTCTCAGAAAGCTTCTTTCTCTTTGATATCGGAGGATATTTCCTTTGGCCCTATAATCTTCACAGGGATCCGAAATATCTGTTCTCAGATTCCACAGAAATAAGGCTAGCATAGAGATCTACGAAACACAGATGTAACTCTGTGAGATGAATTAAAAGAACACTAAGCAGTTTCTCTGAAGGCTTCTTTCCAGATTTCATCTGAGGATATTTCCTTTTTCGCCATAGCCCTCTATGGGCTTCCAAATATCACTTTGCCAATTCCACATAACTGCCTTAGCGAAAGGCTTCTTGAGGGGAAAGCTGTAACTCTGTGAGATGATTTCACAGAACACAAAGAAGTTTCAGAGAAAGCTTCTTTCTCTTTGTTATCGGAGGATATTTCCTTTGGCCCTATAGTCTTCAAAGGGATCCGAAATATCTGTTCTCAGATTCCACAGAAACAAGGCTAGCAAAGAGATCTACGAAACACAGATGTAATTCAGTGAGATGAATTCACAGAACACTAAGCACTTTCTCAGAAAGCTTCTTTCCAGATTTCATCTGAGGATATTTCCTTTTTCACCATAGCCCTCTATGGGCTTCCAAATATCACTTTGCCAATTCCACAAGAACTGTCTTAGCGAAAGGCTTCTGGAGGGAAAAGCTGTAACTCTGTGAGATGATTTCACAGAACACAAAGAAGTTTCTCAGAAAGCTTCTTTCTCTTTGTTATCCGAGGATATTTCCTTTGGCCCTATAGTCTTCAAAGGGATCCGAAATATCTGTTCTCAGATTCCAGAGAAATAAGGCTAGCAAAGAGATCCACGAAATACAGATGTAACTCTGTGAGTGGAAGTCACACATCACAGAGCAGTTTCTCAGAAACCTTCTTTCCAGATTTCATGTGAGGATATTTCCTTTTTCACCATAGCGCTCTATGGGCTTCCAAATATCACTTTGCCAATTCCACAAGAACTGTCTTAGCGAAAGGCTTCTTGAGGGGAAAGCTGTAACTCTGTGAGATGATTTCACAGAACACAAAGAAGTTTCACAGAAAGCTTCTTTCTCTTTGTTATCGGAGGATATTTCCTTTGGCCCTATAGTCTTCAAAGGGATCCGAAATATCTGTTCTCAGATTCCAGAGAAATAAGGTTAGCAAAGAGATCCACGAAATACAGATGTAACTCTGTGAGGGGAAGTCACATATCACAGAGCAGTTTCTCAGAAAGTTTCTTTCCAGATTTCATCTGAGGATATTTCCTTTTCACCATAGCCCTCTATGGGCTTCCAAATATCACTTTGCCCATTCCAAAAGAACTGTCTTAGCGAAAGGCTTCTTGAGCGGAAAGCTGTCACACTGAGAGATGATTTTACAGAACACAAAGAAGTTTCTCAGAAAGCTTCTTTCTCTTTGTTATTGGAGGATATTTCCTTTGGCCCTATAGTCTTCAAAGGGAACCGAATTATCTGTTCTCAGATTCCACAGAAATAAGGCTAGCAAAGAGATCTACGAAACACAGATGTAACTCTGTGAGATAAATTCACAGAACACTAAGCAGTTTCTCAGAAAGCTTCTTTCCAGATTTCATCTGAGGATATTTCCTTTTTCACCATAGCCCACTATGGGCTTCTAAATATCACTTTACCAATTCCACAAGAACTCTCTTAGCGAAAGGCTTCTTGAGGCGAAAGCTGTAACTCTGTGAGATGATTTCACAGAACACAAAGAAGTTTCTCAGAAAGCTTCTTTCTCTTTGTTATCGGAGGATATTTCCTTTGGCCCTATAGTCTTCAAAGGGATCCGAAGTATCTGTTCTCAGATTCCAGAGAAATAAGGCTAGCAAAGAGATCCACGAAATACAGATGTAACTCTGTGAGGGGAAGTCACATATCACAGAGCAGTTTCTCAGAAAGTTTCTTTCCAGATTTCATCTGAGGATATTTCCTTTTCACCATAGCCCTCTATGGGCTTCCAAATATCACTTTGCCCATTCCAAAAGAACTGTCTTAGCGAAAGGCTTCTTGAGCGGAAAGCTGTCACACTGAGAGATGATTTTACAGAACACAAAGAAGTTTCTCAGAAAGCTTCTTTCTCTTTGTTATTGGAGGATATTTCCTTTGGCCCTATAGTCTTCAAAGGGAACCGAATTATCTGTTCTCAGATTCCACAGAAATAAGGCTAGCAAAGAGATCTACGAAACACAGATGTAACTCTGTGAGATAAATTCACAGAACACTAAGCAGTTTCTCAGAAAGCTTCTTTCCAGATTTCATCTGAGGATATTTCCTTTTTCACCATAGCCCACTATGGGCTTCTAAATATCACTTTACCAATTCCACAAGAACTCTCTTAGCGAAAGGCTTCTTGAGGCGAAAGCTGTAACTCTGTGAGATGATTTCACAGAACACAAAGAAGTTTCTCAGAAAGCTTCTTTCTGTTTGTTATCGGAGGATATTTCCTTTGGCCCTATAGTCTTCAAAGGGATCCGAAATATCTGTTCTCAGATTCCACAGAAATAAGGCTAGCAAAGAGTTCCACGAAATACAGATGTAACTCTGTGAGTGGAAGTCACAGATCACAGAGCTGTTTCTCATAAAGCTTCTTTCCAGATTTCATGTGAGGATATTTCCTTTTTCACCGTAGGCCTCTATGGGCTTCCAAATATCACTTTGCCAATTCCACAAGAAATCTCTTAGCGAAAGGCTTCTTGAGGGGAAAGCTGTAACTCTGTGACATGATTTCACAGAACACAAAGAAGTTTCTCAGAAAGCTTCTTTCTCTTTGTTATCGGAGGATATTTCCTTTGGCCCTATAGTCTTCAAAGGGATCCGAAATATCTGTTCTCAGTTTCCACAGAAATAAGGCTAGCAAAGATATCTACGAAACACAGATGTAACACGTTGAGATGAATTAACAGAACACTAAGCATTTTCTCTGAAAGCTTCTTTCCAGATTTCATCTGAGGATATTTCCTTTTTCACCATAGCCCTCTATGGGCTTCCAAATATCACTTTGCCAATTCCACAAGAACTGTCTTAGCGAAAGGCTTCTTGCGTGGAAAGCTGTAACTCTGTCAGAAGATTTAACGGAACACAAAGAAGTTTCACAGAAATCTTCTTTCTCTTTGTTATCGGAGGATATTTCCTTTGGCCCTAGAGTCTTCAAAGGGATCCGAAATATCTGTTCTCAGTTTCCACAGAAAGAAGGCTAGCAAAGAGATCTACGAAACACAGATGTAACTCTGTGAGATGATTTCGCAGAACACTAAGCAGTTTCTTAGAAAGCTTCTTTCCAGATTTCATCTGAGGATATTTCCTTTTTCACCATAGCCTTCTATGGGTTTCCAAATATCACTTTGCCAATTCCACCAGAACTGTCTTAGCGAAAGGCTTCTTGAGTGGAAAGCTGTAACTGTGTGTGATGATTTCACAGAACACAAAGAAGTTTCTCAGAAAGCTTCTTTCTCTTTGTTATCGGAGGATATTTCCTTTGGCCCTATAGTCTTCAAAGGGATCCGAAATATCTGTTCTCAGATTCCACAGAAAGAAGGCTAGCAAAGAGATCTACGAAACACAGATGTAACTCTGTGAGATGAATTCGCAGAACACTAAGCAGTTTCTCTGAAAGCTTCTTTCAGATTTCATCTGAGGATATTTCCTTTTTCACCATAGCCCTCTATAGGCTTCCAAATATCACTTTGCCAATTCCACAAGAACTCTCTTAGCGAAAGGCTTCTTGAGGGGAAAGCTGTAACTCTGTGAGATGATTTCACAGAACACAAAGAAGTTTCTCAGAAAGCTTCTTTCTCTTTGTTATCGGAGGATATTTCCTTTGGCCCTATAGTCTTCAAAGGGATCCGAAATATCTGTTCTCAGATTCCACAGAAAGAAGGCTAGCAAAGAGATCTACGAAACACAGATGTAACTCTGTGAGATGAATTAACAGAACACTAAGCAGTTTCTCTGAAAGCTTCTTTCCAGATTTCATCTGAGGATATTTCCTTTTTCACCATAGCCCTCTATGGGCTTCCAAATATCACTTTGCCAATTCCACAAGAACTGTCGTAGCGAAAGGCTTCTTGAGGGGAATGCTGTAACTCTGTCAGATGATTTCACAGAACACAAAGAAGTTTCACAGAAAGCTTCTTTCTCATTGTTATCGGATGATATTTCCTTTGGCCCTATAGTCTTCAAAGCGATCCGAAATATCTGTTCTCAGATTCCACAGAAATAAGGATAGCAAAGAGATCTACGAAACACAGATGTAACTCTGTGAGATGAATTCGCAGAACACTAAGCAGTTTCTCTGAAAGCTTCTTTCCAGATTTCATCTGAGGATATTTCCTTTTTCACCATAGCCTTCTATGGGCTTCCAAATATCACTTTGCCAATTCCACCAGAACTGTCCTAGCGAAAGGCTTCTTGAGTGGAAAGCTGTAACTCTGTGTGATGATTTCACAGAACACAAAGAAGTTTCTCAGAAACCTTCTTTCTCTTTGTTATCGGAGGATATTTCCTTTTTCCCTATAGTCTTCAAAGGGATTCGAAATATCTGTTCTCAGATTCCACAGAATGAGGGCTAGCAAAGATATCCACGAAATACAGATGTAACTCTGTGAAATGAATTAACAAAACAATAAGCAGTTTCTCAGAAAGCTTCTTTCCAGATTTCATCTGAGGATATTTCCTTTTTCGCCATAGCCCTCTATGGGCTTCTAAATATCACGTTTCCAATTCCACAAGAACTGTCTTAGCGAAAGGCTTCTTCAGGGGAAAGCTGTAACTCTGTGAGATTATTTCACAGAACACAATGAAGTTTCTCAGAAAGCTTCTTTCTCTTTGTTATCGGAGGATATTTCCTTTGGTCCTATATTCTTCACAGGGATCCGAAATATCTGTTCTCACATTCCACAGAAATAAGGCTAGCAAAGAGATCTACGAAACGCAGATGTAACTCTGTGAGATGAATTATCAGAACACTAAGCAGTTTCTCTGAAAGCTTCTTTCCAGATTTCATCTGAGGATATTTCCTTTTTCACCATAGCCCTCTATGGGCTTCCAAATATCACTTTGCCAATTCCACAAGAACTGCCTTAGCGAAAGGCTTCTTGAGGGGAAAGCTGTAACTCTGTGAGATGATTTCACAGAACACAAAGAAGTTTCACAGAAAGTTTCTTTCTCTTTGTTATCGGAGGATATTTCCTTTGGCCCTATACTCTTCAAAGGGATCCGAAATATCTGTTCTCAGATTCCACAGAAATAAGGCTAGCAAAGAGATCTACGAAACACAGATGTAACTCAGTGAGATGAATTCACAGAACACTAAGCACTTTCTCAGAAAGCTTCTTTCCAGATTTCATCTGAGGATATTTACTTTTTCACCATAGCCCTCTATGGGCTTCCAAATATCACTTTGACAATTCCACAAGAACTGTCTTAGCGAAAGGCTTCTTGAGGGAAAAGCTGTAACTCTGTGAGATGATTTCACAGAACACAAAGAAGTTTCTCAGAAAGCTTCTTTCTCTTTGTTATCGGAGGATATTTCCTTTGGCCCTATAGTCTTCAAAGGGATCCGAAACATCTGTTCTCAGATTCCAGAGAAATAAGGCTAGCAAAGAGATCCAGGAAATACAGATGTAAATCTGTGAGTGGAAGTCACACAGCACAGAGCAGTTTCTCAGAAACCTTCTTTCCAGATTTCATGTGAGGATATTTCCTTTTTCACCATAGCGCTCTTAGGGCTTCCAAATATCACTTTGCCAATTCCACAAGAACTGTCTTAGCGAAAGGCTTCTTGAGGGGAAAGCTGTAACTCTGTGAGATGATTTCACAGAACACAAAGAAGTTTCTCAGAAAGCTTCTTTCTCTTTGATATCGGAGGATATTTCCTTTGGACCTATAGTCTTTAAAGGGATCCGAAATATCTGTTCTCAGATTCCACAGAAATAAGGCTAGCAAAGAGATCTACGAAACGCAGATGTAACTCTGTGAGATGAATTAACAGAACACTAAGCAGTTTCTCTGAAAGCTTCTTTCCAGATTTCATCTGAGGATATTTCCTTTTTCACCATAGCCCTCTATGTGCTTCCAAATATCACTTTTCCAATTCCACAAGAACTGTCTTAGCGAACGGCTTCTTGACTGGAAAGCTGTAACTCTGTGAGATGATTTCACTGAACACAAAGAAGTTTCTCAGAAAGCTTCTTTCTCTTTGTTATTGGAGGATATTTCCTTTGGCCCTATAGTCTTCAAAGGGATCCGAAATATCAGTTCTCAGATTCCACAGAAATAAGGCTAGCAAAGAGATCTACGAAACGCAGATGTAACTCTGTGAGATGAATTAACGGAACACTAAGCAGTTTCTCTGAAAGCTTCTTTCCAGATTTCATCTGAGGATATTTCCTTTTTCACCATAGCCCTCTATGGGATTCCAAATATCACTTTGCCAATTCCACAAGAACTCTCTTAGCGAAAGGCTTCTTGAGGGGAAAGCTGTAATTCTGTGAGATGATTTCACAGAACACAAAGAAGTTTCTCAGAAAGCTTCTTTCTCTTTGTTATCGGAAGATATTTCCTTTGGCCCTATATTCTTCAAAGGGATCCGAAATATCTGTTCTCAGATTCCACAGAAAGAAGGATAGCAAAGAGATGTACGAAACACAGATGTAACTCTGTGAGATGAATTCACAGAACACTAAGCAGTTTCTTAGAAAGCTTCTTTCCAGATTTCATCTGAGGATATTTCCTTTTTCACCATAGCCTTCTAAGGGTTTCCAAATATCACTTTGCCAATTCCACCAGAACTGTCTTAGCGAAAGGCTTCTTGAGTGGAAAGCTGTAACTGTGTGTGATGATTTCACAGAACACAAAGAAGTTTCTCAGAAAGCTTCTTTCTCTTTGTTATCGGAGGATATTTCCTTTGGCCCTATAGTCTTCAAATGGATCCGAAATATCTGTTCTCAGATTCCAGAGAAATAAGGCTAGCAAAGAGATCCAGGAAATACAGATGTAACTCTGTGAGTGAAAGTCACACATCACAGAGCAGTTTCTCAGAAACCTTCTTTCCAGATTTCATGTGAGGATATTTCCTTTTTCACCATAGCGCTCTAAGGGCTTCCAAATATCACTTTGCCAATTCCACAAGAACTGTAGTAGCGAAAGGCTTCTTGAGGGGAAAGCTGTAACTCTGAGAGATGATTTCACAGAACACAAAGAAGTTTCTCAGAAAGCTTCTTTCTCTTTGTTATCGGAGGATATTTCCTTTGTCCCTATAGTCTTCAAAGGGATCCGAAATATCTGTTCTCAGATTGAACAGAAATAAGGCTAGCAAAGAGATCTACGAAACACAGATGTAACTCTGTGAGATGAATTCACAGAACACTAAGCAGTTTCTCAGAAAGCTTCTTTCCAGATTTCATCTGAGGATATTTCCTTTTTCACCATAGCCCTCTATGGGCTTCCAAATATCACTCTGCCAATTCCACAAGAGCTGTCTTAACGAAAGGCTTCTTGAGGGGAAAGCTGTAACTCTGTGAGATGATTTCACTGAACACAAAGAAGTTTCTCAGAAAGCTTCCTTCTCTTTGTTATCGGAGGATATTTCCTTTGGCCCTATAGTCTTCAAAGGGATCCGAAATATCTGTTCTCGGATTCCACAGAGATAAGGCTAGCAAAGAGATCCACGAAATACAGATGTAACTCTGTGAGATGAATTAACAGAACACTAAGCAGTTTCTCAGAAAGCTTCTTTCCAGATTTCATCTCAGGATATTTCCTTTTTCACCATAGCCCTCTATGGGCTTCCAAATATCACTTTGCCAATTCCACAAGAACTGTCTTAGAGAAAGGCTTCTTGAGGGAAAGCTGTAACTTTGTGAGATGATTTCACAGAACACAAAGAAGTTTCTCAGAAAACTTCTTTCTCTTTGTTATCGGAGGATGTTTCCTTTGGCCCTGTAGTCTTCAAAGGGATCCGAAATATCTGTTCTCAGATTCCACAGAAATAAGGCTAGCAAAGAGATCCACGAAATACAGATGTAACTCTGTGAGTGGAAGTCACGCATCACAGAGAAGTTTCTCAGAAAGCTTCTTTCCATATTTAATCTGAGGATATTTCCTTTTTCACCATAGCTCTCTATGGGCTTCCAAATATCACTTTGCCAATTCCACAAGAACTGTCTTAGCGAAATCTTCTTCAGGGGAAAGCTGTAATTCTGTGAGATGATTTCACAGAACACAAAGAAGTTTCTCAGAAAGCTTCTTTCTCTTTGTTATCGGAGGATATTTCCTTTGGCCCTATAGTCTTCAACGGGATCCGAAATATCTGTTCTCAGATTCCACAGAAATAAGGCTAGCAAAGAGATCTACGAAACACAGATGTAACTCTGTGAGATGAATTCACAGAACACTAAGCAGTTTCTCAGAAAGCTTCTTTCCAGATTTCATCTGAGGATATTTCCTTTTTCACCATAGCCCTCTAGGGGCTTCCAAATATCACTTTGCCAATTCCACAAGAACTGTCTTAGCGAAAGGCTTCCTGAGGGGAAAGCTGTAACTCTTTGAGATGATTTCACAGAACACAAAGAAGTTTCTCAGAAAGCTCCTTTCTCTTTGCTATCGGAGGATATTTCCTTTGGCCCTATAGTCTTCAAAGGGTTCCGTAATATCTGTTCTCAGATTCCACAGAAATAAGGCTAGCAAAGAGATCTATGAAATACGGATGTAACTCTGTGAGATGAATTCACAGAACACTAAGCAGTTTCTCAGAAAGCTTCTTTCCAGATTTCATCTGAGGATATTTCCTTTTTCACCATAGCCCTCTATGGGCTTCCAAATATCACTTTGCCAATTCCACAAGAACTGTCTTAGCGAAAGTCTTCTTCAGGGGAAAGCTGTAACTCTGTGAGATGATTTCACAGAACACAAAGAAGTTTCTCAGAAAGCTTCTTTCTCTTTGTTATCGGAGGATATTTCCTTTGTCCCTATAGTCTTCAAAGGGATCCGAAATATCTGTTCTCAGATTGAACAGAAATAAGGCTAGCAAAGAGATCTACGAAACACAGATGTAACTCTGTGAGATGAATTCACAGAACACTAAGCACTTTCTCAGAAAGCTTCTTTCCAGATTTCATCTGAGGATATTTCCTTTTTCACCATAGCCCTCTATGGGCTTCCAAATATCACTCTGCCAATTCCACAAGAGCTGTCTTAACGAAAGGCTTCTTGAGGGGAAAGCTGTAACTCTGTGAGATGATTTCACTGAACACAAAGAAGTTTCTCAGAAAGCTTCCTTCTCTTTGTTATCGGAGGATATTTCCTTTGGCCCTATAGTCTTCAAAGGGATCCGAAATATCTGTTCTCAGATTCCACAGAGATAAGGCTAGCAAAGAGATCCACGAAATACAGATGTAACTCTGTGAGATGAATTAACAGAACACTAAGCAGTTTCTCAGAAAGCTTCTTTCCAGATTTCATCTCAGGATATTTCCTTTTTCACCATAGCCCTCTATGGGCTTCCAAATATCACTTTGCCAATTCCACAAGAACTGTCTTAGAGAAAGGCTTCTTGAGGGAAAGCTGTAACTTTGTGAGATGATTTCACAGAACACGAAGAAGTTTCTCAGAAAACTTCTTTCTCTTTGTTATCCGAGGATGTTTCCTTTGGCCCTGTAGTCTTCAAAGGGATCCGAAATATCTGTTCTCAGATTCCACAGAAATAAGGCTAGCAAAGAGATCCACGAAATCCAGATGTAACTCTGTGAGTGGAAGTCACGCATCACAGAGAAGTTTCTCAGAAAGCTTCTTTCCATATTTCATCTGAGGATATTTCCTTTTTCACCATAGCTCTCTATTGGCTTCCAAATATCACTTTGCCAATTCCACAAGAACTGTCTTAGCGAAATCTTCTTCAGGGGAAAGCTGTAACTCTGTGAGATGATTTCACAGAACACAAAGAAGTTTCTCAGAAAGCTTCTTTCTCTTTGTTATCGGAGGATATTTCCCTTGGCCCTATAGTCTTCAAAGGGATCCGAAATATCTGTTCTCAGATTCCACAGAAATAAGGCTAGCAAAGAGATCTACGAAACACAGATGTAACTCTGTGAGATGAATTAACAGAACAGTCAGCAGTTTCTCAGAAAGCTTCTTTCCAGATTTCATCTGAGGATATTTCCTTTTTCACCATAGCCCTCTACGGGCTTCCAAATATCACTTTGCCAATTCCACAAGAACTGTCTTAGCGAAAGGCTTCTTCAGGAGAAAGCTGTAACTCTGTGAGATGATTTCACGGAACACAAAGATGTTTCTCAGAAAGCTTCTTTCTCTTCGTTATCGGAGGATATTTCCTTTGGCCATATAGTCTTCAAAGGGATCCGAAATATCTGTTCTCAGATTCCACAGAAATAAGGCTAGGAAAGAGATCCACGAAATACAGATGTAACTCTGTGAGTGGAAGTCACACATCACAGAGAAGTTTCTCAGAAAGCTTCTTTCCATATTTCATCTGAGGATATTTCCTTTTTCACCATAGCCCTCTATGGGATTCCAACTATCACTTTGCCAATTCCACAAGAACTGTCTTAGCGAGAGGCTTCTTGAGGGGAAAGCTGTAACTCTGTGAGATGATTTCAGAGAACACAAAGAAGTTTCTCAGAAAGCTTCTTTCTCTTTGTTATCGGAGGATATTTCCTTTGGCCATATAGTCTTCAAAGGGATCCGAAATATCTGTTCTCAGATTCCACAGAAATAAGGCTAGCAAAGAGATCTACAAAACACAGATGTAACTCTGTGAGTGGAAGTCACACATCACAGAGAAGTTTCTCAGAAAGCTTCTTTCCATATTTCATCTGAGGATATTTCCTTTTTCACCATAGCCCTCTATGGGATTCCAAATATCACTTTGCCAATTCCACAAGAACTGTCTTAGCGAGAGGCTTCTTGAGGGGAAAGCTGTAACTCTGTGAGATGATTTCACAGAACACAAAGAAGTTTCTCAGAAAGCTTCTTTCTCTTTGTTATCGGAGGATATTTCCTTTGGCCCTATAGTCTTCAAAGGGATCCGAAATATCTGTTCTCAGATTCCACAGAAATAAGGCTAGCAAAGAGATCTACGAAACACAGATGTAACTCTGTGAGATGAATTCACAGAACACTAAGCAGTTTCTCAGAAAGCTTCTTTCCAGATTTCATCTGAGGATATTTCCTTTTTCACCATAGCCCTCTAGGGGCTTCCAAATATCACTTTGCCAATTCCACAAGAACTGTCTTAGCGAAAGGCTTCCTGAGGGGAAAGCTGTAACTCTTTGAGATGATTTCACAGAACACAAAGAAGTTTCTCAGAAAGCTCCTTTCTCTTTGCTATCGGAGGATATTTCCTTTGGCCCTATAGTCTTCAAAGGGTTCCGTAATATCTGTTCTCATATTCCACAGAAATAAGGCTAGCAAAGAGATCTATGAAATACGGATGTAACTCTGTGAGATGAATTCACAGAACACTAAGCAGTTTCTCAGAAAGCTTCTTTCCAGATTTCATCTGAGGATATTTCCTTTTTCACCATAGCCCTCTATGGGCTTCCAAATATCACTTTGCCAATTCCACAAGAACTGTCTTAGCGAAAGTCTTCTTCAGGGGAAAGCTGTAACTCTGTGAGATGATTTCACAGAACACAAAGAAGTTTCTCAGAAAGCTTCTTTCTCTTTGTTATCGGAGGATATTTCCTTTGGCCCTATAGTCTTCAAAGGGATCCGAAATATCTGTTCTCAGATTCCACAGAAAGAAGGCTAGCAAAGAGATCTACGAAACACAGATGTAACTCTGTGAGATGAATTCACAGAACACTAAGCAGTTTCTCAGAAAGCTTCTTTCCAGATTTCATCTGAGGATATTTCCTTTTTCACCATAGCCCTCTATGGGCTTCCAAATATCACTCTGCCAATTCCACAAGAGCTGTCTTAACGAAAGGCTTCTTGAGGGGAAAGCTGTAACTCTGTGAGATGATTTCACTGAACACAAAGAAGTTTCTCAGAAAGCTTCCTTCTCTTTGTTATCGGAGGATATTTCCTTTGGCCCTATAGTCTTCAAAGGGATCCGAAATATCTGTTCTCAGATTCCACAGAGATAAGGCTAGCAAAGAGATCCACGAAATACAGATGTAACTCTGTGAGATGAATTAACAGAACACTAAGCAGTTTCTCAGAAAGCTTCTTTCCAGATTTCATCTCAGGATATTTCCTTTTTCACCATAGCCCTCTATGGGCTTCCAAATATCACTTTGCCAATTCCACAAGAACTGTCTTAGAGAAAGGCTTCCTGAGGGAAAGCTGTAACTTTGTGAGATGATTTCACAGAACACAAAGAAGTTTCTCAGAAAACTTCTTTCTCTTTGTTATCGGAGGATGTTTCCTTTGGCCCTGTAGTCTTCAAAGGGATCCGAAATATCTGTTCTCAGATTCCACAGAAATAAGGCTAGCAAAGAGATCCACGAAATCCAGATGTAACTCTGTGAGTGGAAGTCACGCATCACAGAGAAGTTTCTCAGAAAGCTTCTTTCCATATTTCATCTGAGGATATTTCCTTTTTCACCATAGCCCTCTATGGGCTTCCAAATATCACTTTGCCAATTCCACAAGAACTGTCTTAGCGAAATCTTCTTCAGGGGAAAGCTGTAACTCTGTGAGATGATTTCACAGAACACAAAGAAGTTTCTCAGAAAGCTTCTTTCTCTTTGTTATCGGAGGATATTTCTTTTGGCCCTATAGTCTTCAAAGGGATCCGAAATATCTGTTCTCAGATTCCACAGAAATAAGGCTAGCAAAGAGATCTACGAAACACAGATGTAACTCTGTGAGATGAATTCACAGAACACTAAGCAGTTTCTCAGAAAGCTTCTTTCCAGATTTCATCTGAGGATATTTCCTTTTTCACCATAGCCCTCTACGGGCTTCCAAATATCACTTTGCCAATTCCACAAGAACTGTCTTAGCGAAAGGCTTCTTCAGGAGAAAGCTGTAACTCTGTGAGATGATTTCACGGAACACAAAGATGTTTCTCAGAAACCTTCTTTCTCTTCGTTATCGGAGGATATTTCCTTTGGCCATATAGTCTTCAAAGGGATCCGAAATATCTGTTCTCAGATTCCACAGAAATAAGGCTAGGAAAGAGATCCACGAAATACAGATGTAACTCTGTGAGTGGAAGTCACACATCACAGAGAAGTTTCTCAGAAAGCTTCTTTCCATATTTCATCTGAGGATATTTCCTTTTTCACCATAGCCCTCTATGGGATTCCAAATATCACTTTGCCAATTCCACAAGAACTGTCTTAGCGAGAGGCTTCTTGAGGGGAAAGCTGTAACTCTGTGAGATGATTTCAGAGAACACAAAGAAGTTTCTCAGAAAGCTTCTTTCTCTTTGTTATCGGAGGATATTTCCTTTGGCCCTATAGTCTACAAAGGGATCCGAAATATCTGTTCTCAGATTCCACAGAAATAAGGCTAGCAAAGAGATCTACGAAACACAGATGTAACTCTGTGAGTGGAAGTCACACATCACAGAGAAGTTTCTCAGAAAGCTTCTTTCCATATTTCATCTGAGGATATTTCCTTTTTCACCATAGCCCTCTATGGGATTCCAAATATCACTTTGCCAATTCCACAAGAACTGTCTTAGCGAGAGGCTTCTTGAGGGGAAAGCTGTAACTCTGTGAGATGATTTCACAGAACACAAAGAAGTTTCTCAGAAAGCTTCTTTCTCTTTGTTATCGGAGGATATTTCCTTTGGCCCTATAGTCTTCAAAGGGATCCGAAATATCTGTTCTCAGATTCCACAGAAATAAGGCTAGCAAAGAGATCTACGAAACACAGATGTAACTCTGTGAGATGAATTCACAGAACACTAAGCAGTTTCTCAGAAAGCTTCTTTCCAGATTTCATCTGAGGATATTTCCTTTTTCACCATAGCCCTCTATGGGCTTCCAAATATCACTTTGCCAATTCCACAAGAACTGTCTTAGCGAAAGGCTTCTTGAGGGGAAAGCTGTAACTCTTTGAGTTGATTTCACAGAACACAAAGAAGTTTCTCAGAAAGCTCCTTTCTCTTTGCTATCGGAGGATATTTCCTTTGGCCCTATAGTCTTCAAAGGGTTCCGTAATATCTGTTCTCAGATTCCACAGAAATAAGGCTAGCAAAGAGATCTATGAAATACGGATGTAACTCTGTGAGATGAATTCACAGAACACTAAGCAGTTTCTCAGAAAGCTTCTTTCCAGATTTCATCTGAGGATATTTCCTTTTTCACCATAGCCCTCTATGGGCTTCCAAATATCACTTTGCCAATTCCACAAGAACTGTCTTAGCGAAAGTCTTCTTCAGGGGAAAGCTGTAACTCTGTGAGATGATTTCACAGAACACAAAGAAGTTTCTCAGAAAGCTTCTTTCTCTTTGTTATCGGAGGATATTTCCTTTGGCCCTGTAGTCTTCAAAGGGATCCGAAATATCTGCTCTCAGATTCCACAGAAAGAAGGCTAGCAAAGAGATCTACGAAACACAGATATAACTCTGTGAGATGAATTCACAGAACACTAAGCAGTTTCTCAGAAAGCTTCTTTCCAGATTTCATCTGAGGATATTTCCTTTTTCACCATAGCCCTCTATGGGCTTCCAAATATCACTTTGCCAATTCCACAAGAACTGTCTTAGCGAAAGGCTTTTTGAGGGGAAAGCTCTAACTCTGTGAGATGATTTCACAGAACACAAAGATGTTTCTCAGAAAGCTTCTTTCTCTTTGTTATCGGAGGATATTTCCTTTGGCCCTATAGTCTTCAAAGGGATCCGAAATATCTGTTCTCAGATTCCACAGAAAGAAGGCTAGCAAAGAGATCCACGAAATACAGATGTAAATCTGTTATATGAATGAACGAAACAGTAAGCAGTTTCTCAGAAAGCTTCTTTCCAGATTTCATCTGAGGATATTTCCTTTTTCACCATAGCCCTCTATGGGCTTCCAAATATCACTTTTCCTATTCCACAAGAACTGTCTTAGCGAAAGGCTTCTTCAGGGGAATGCTGTAACTCTGTCAGATGATTTCACTGAACACAAAGAAGTTTTTCAGAAAGCTTCTTTCTCTTTGTTATTGGAGGATATTTCCTTTGACCCTAGAGTCTTCACAGGGATCCGAAATATCTGTTCTCAGATTCCACAGAAATAAGGCTAGCAAAGAGATCTACGAAACGCAGATGTAACTCTGTGAGATGAATTAACAGAACACTAAGCAGTTTCTCTGAAAACTTCTTTCCAGATTTCATCTGGGGATATTTCCTTTTTCACCATAGCCCTATATGGGCTTCCAAATATCACTTTGCCAATTCCACAAGAACTGTAGTAGCGAAAGGCTTCTTGAGGGGAAAGCTGTAACTCTGAGAGATGATTTCACAGAACACAAAGAAGTTTCTCAGAAAGCTTCTTTCTCTTTTTTTTATCGGAGGATATTTCCTTTGGCCCTATAGTCTTCAAAGGGATCCGAAATATCTGTTCTCAGATTGAACAGAAATAAGGCTAGCAAAGAGATCTACGAAACACAGATGTAACTCTGTGAGATGAATTCACAGAACACTAAGCAGTTTCTCAGAAAGCTTCTTTCCAGATTTCATCTGAGGATATTTCCTTTTTCACCATAGCCCTCTATGGGCTTCCAAATATCACTCTGCCAATTCCACAAGAGCTGTCTTAACGAAAGGCTTCTTGAGGGGAAAGCTGTAACTCTGTGAGATGATTTCACTGAACACAAAGAAGTTTCTCAGAAAGCTTCCTTCTCTTTGTTATCGGAGGATATTTCCTTTGGCCCTGTAGTCTTCAAAGGGATCCGAAATATCTGTTCTCGGATTCCACAGAGATAAGGCTAGCAAAGAGATCCACGAAATACAGATGTAACTCTGTGAGATGAATTAACAGAACACTAAGCAGTTTCTCAGAAAGCTTCTTTCCAGATTTCATCTCAGGATATTTCCTTTTTCACCATAGCCCTCTATGGGCTTCCAAATATCACTTTGCCAATTCCACAAGAACTGTCTTAGAGAAAGGCTTCTTGAGGGAAAGCTGTAACTTTGTGAGATGATTTCACAGAACACAAAGAAGTTTCTCAGAAAACTTCTTTCTCTTTGTTATCGGAGGATGTTTCCTTTGGCCCTGTAGTCTTCAAAGGGATCCGAAATATCTGTTCTCAGATTCCACAGAAATAAGGCTAGCAAAGAGATCCACGAAATACAGATGTAACTCTGTGAGTGGAAGTCACGCATCACAGAGAAGTTTCTCAGAAAGCTTCTTTCCATATTTCATCTGAGGATATTTCCTTTTTCACCATAGCTCTCTATGGGCTTCCAAATATCACTTTGCCAATTCCACAAGAACTGTCTTAGCGAAATCTTCTTCAGGGGAAAGCTGTAACTCTGTGAGATGATTTCACAGAACACAAAGAAGTTTCTCAGAAAGCTTCTTTCTCTTTGTTATCGGAGGATATTTCCTTTGGCCCTATAGTTTTCAAAGGGATCCGAAATATCTGTTCTCAGATTCCACAGAAATAAGGCTAGCAAAGAGATCTACGAAACACAGATGTAACTCTGTGAGTGGAAGTCACACATCACAGAGAAGTTTCTCAGAAAGCTTCTTTCCATATTTCATCTGAGGATATTTCCTTTTTCACCATAGCCCTCTATGGGATTCCAACTATCACTTTGCCAATTCCACAAGAACTGTCTTAGCGAGAGGCTTCTTGAGGGGAAAGCTGTAACTCTGTGAGATGATTTCAGAGAACACAAAGAAGTTTCTCAGAAAGCTTCTTTCTCTTTGTTATCGGAGGATATTTCCTTTGGCCATATAGTCTTCAAAGGGATCCGAAATATCTGTTCTCAGATTCCACAGAAATAAGGCTAGCAAAGAGATCTACGAAACACAGATGTAACTCTGTGAGTGGAAGTCACACATCACAGAGAAGTTTCTCAGAAAGCTTCTTTCCATATTTCATCTGAGGATATTTCCTTTTTCACCATAGCCCTCTATGGGATTCCAAATATCACTTTGCCAATTCCACAAGAACTGTCTTAGCGAGAGGCTTCTTGAGGGGAAAGCTGTAACTCTGTGAGATGATTTCACAGAACACAAAGAAGTTTCTCAGAAAGCTTCTTTCTCTTTGTTATCGGAGGATATTTCCTTTGGCCCTATAGTCTTCAAAGGGATCCGAAATATCTGTTCTCAGATTCCACAGAAATAAGGCTAGCAAAGAGATCTACGAAACACAGATGTAACTCTGTGAGATGAATTCACAGAACACTAAGCAGTTTCTCAGAAAGCTTCTTTCCAGATTTCATCTGAGGATATTTCCTTTTTCACCATAGCCCTCTATGGGCTTCCAAATATCACTTTGCCAATTCCACAAGAACTGTCTTAGCGAAAGGCTTCTTGAGGGGAAAGCTGTAACTCTTTGAGATGATTTCACAGAACACAAAGAAGTTTCTCAGAAAGCTCCTTTCTCTTTGCTATCGGAGGATATTTCCTTTGGCCCTATAGTCTTCAAAGGGTTCCGTAATATCTGTTCTCAGATTCCACAGAAATAAGGCTAGCAAAGAAATCTATGAAATACGGATGAAACTCTGTGAGATGAATTCACAGAACACTAAGCAGTTTCTCAGAAAGCTTCTTTCCAGATTTCATCTGAGGATATTTCCTTTTTCACCATAGCCCTCTATGGGCTTCCAAATATCACTTTGCCAAGTCCACAAGAACTGTCTTAGCGAAAGTCTTCTTCAGGGGAAAGCTGTAACTCTGTGAGATGATTTCACAGAACACAAAGAAGTTTCTCAGAAAGCTTCTTTCTCTTTGTTATCGGAGGATATTTCCTTTGTCCCTATAGTCTTCAAAGGGATCCGAAATATCTGTTCTCAGATTGAACAGAAATAAGGCTAGCAAAGAGATCTACGAAACACAGATGTAACTCTGTGAGATGAATTCACAGAACACTAAGCAGTTTCTCAGAAAGCTTCTTTCCAGATTTCATCTGAGGATATTTCCTTTTTCACCATAGCCCTCTATGGGCTTCCAAATATCACTCTGCCAATTCCACAAGAGCTGTCTTAACGAAAGGCTTCTTGAGGGGAAAGCTGTAACTCTGTGAGATGATTTCACTGAACACAAAGAAGTTTCTCAGAAAGCTTCCTTCTCTTTGTTATCGGAGGATATTTCCTTTGGCCCTATAGTCTTCAAAGGGATCCGAAATATCTGTTCTCAGATTCCACAGAGATAAGGCTAGCAAAGAGATCCACGAAATACAGATGTAACTCTGTGAGATGAATTAACAGAACACTAAGCAGTTTCTCAGAAAGCTTCTTTCCAGATTTCATCTCAGGATATTTCCTTTTTCACCATAGCCCTCTATGGGCTTCCAAATATCACTTTGCCAATTCCACAAGAACTGTCTTAGAGAAAGGCTTCTTGAGGGAAAGCTGTAACTTTGTGAGATGATTTCACAGAACACGAAGAAGTTTCTCAGAAAACTTCTTTCTCTTTGTTATCGGAGGATGTTTCCTTTGGCCCTGTAGTCTTCAAAGGGATCCGAAATATCTGTTCTCAGATTCCAGAGAAATAAGGCTAGCAAAGAGATCCACGAAATCCAGATGTAACTCTGTGAGTGGAAGTCACGCATCACAGAGAAGTTTCTCAGAAAGCTTCTTTCCATATTTCATCTGAGGATATTTCCTTTTTCACCATAGCTCTCTATGGGCTTCCAAATATCACTTTGCCAATTCCACAAGAACTGTCTTAGCGAAATCTTCTTCAGGGGAAAGCTGTAACTCTGTGAGATGATTTCACAGAACACAAAGAAGTTTCTCAGAAAGCTTCTTTCTCTTTGTTATCAGAGGATATTTCCTTTGGCCCTATAGTCTTCAAAGGGATCCGAAATATCTGTTCTCAGATTCCACAGAAATAAGGCTAGCAAAGAGATCTACGAAACACAGATGTAACTCTGTGAGATGAATTAATAGAACAGTCAGCAGTTTCTCAGAAAGCTTCTTTCCAGATTTCACCTGAGGATATTTCCTTTTTCACCATAGCCCTCTACGGGCTTCCAAATATCACTTTGCCAATTCCACAAGAACTGTCTTAGCGAAAGGCTTCTTCAGGAGAAAGCTGTAACTCTGTGAGATGATTTCACAGAACACAAAGATGTTTCTCAGAAAGCTTCTTTCTCTTTGTTATCGGAGGATATTTCCTTTGGCCCTATAGTCTTCAAAGGGATCCGAAATATCTGTTCTCAGATTCCACAGAAAGAAGGCTAGCAAAGAGATCCACGAAATACAGATGTAAATCTGTGATATGAATGAACGAAACAGTAAGCAGTTTCTCAGAAAGATTCTTTCCAGATTTCATCTGAGGATATTTCCTTTTTCACCATAGCCCTCTATGGGCTTCCAAATATCACTTTTCCTATTCAACAAGAACTGTCTTAGCGAAAGGCTTCTTCAGGGGAATGCTGTAACTCTGTCAGATGATTTCACTGAACACAAAGAAGTTTTTCAGAAAGCTTCTTTCTCTTTGTTATTGGAGGATATTTCCTTTGGCCCTAGAGTCTTCACAGGGATCCGAAATATCTGTTCTCAGATTCCACAGAAATAAGGCTAGCAAAGAGATCTACGAAACGCAGATGTAACTCTGTGAGATGAATTCACAGAACAGTCAGCAGTTTCTCAGAAAGCTTCTTTCCAGATTTCATCTGAGGATATTTCCTTTTTCACCATAGCCCTCTACGGGCTTCCAAATATCACTTTGCCAATTCCACAAGAACTGTCTTAGCGAAAGGCTTCTTCAGGAGAAAGCTGTAACTCTGTGAGATGATTTCACGGAACACAAAGATGTTTCTCAGAAAGCTTCTTTCTCTTCGTTATCGGAGGATATTTCCTTTGGCCATATAGTCTTCAAAGGGATCCGAAATATCTGTTCTCAGATTCCACAGAAATAAGGCTAGGAAAGAGATCCACGAAATACAGATGTAACTCTGTGAGTGGAAGTCACACATCACAGAGAAGTTTCTCAGAAAGCTTCTTTCCATATTTCATCTGAGGATATTTCCTTTTTCACCATAGCCCTCTATGGGATTCCAAATATCACTTTGCCAATTCCACAAGAACTGTCTTAGCGAGAGGCTTCTTGAGGGGAAAGCTGTAACTCTGTGAGATGATTTCAGAGAACACAAAGAAGTTTCTCAGAAAGCTTCTTTCTCTTTGTTATCGGAGGATATTTCCTTTGGCCCTATAGTCTACAAAGGGATCCGAAATATCTGTTCTCAGATTCCACAGAAATAAGGCTAGCAAAGAGATCTACGAAACACAGATGTAACTCTGTGAGTGGAAGTCACACATCACAGAGAAGTTTCTCAGAAAGCTTCTTTCCATATTTCATCTGAGGATATTTCCTTTTTCACCATAGCCCTCTATGGGATTCCAAATATCACTTTGCCAATTCCACAAGAACTGTCTTAGCGAGAGGCTTCTTGAGGGGAAAGCTGTAACTCTGTGAGATGATTTCACAGAACACAAAGAAGTTTCTCAGAAAGCTTCTTTCTCTTTGTTATCGGAGGATATTTCCTTTGGCCCTATAGTCTTCAAAGGGATCCGAAATATCTGTTCTCAGATTCCACAGAAATAAGGCTAGCAAAGAGATCTACGAAACACAGATGTAACTCTGTGAGATGAATTCACAGAACACTAAGCAGTTTCTCAGAAAGCTTCTTTCCAGATTTCATCTGAGGATATTTCCTTTTTCACCATAGCCCTCTATGGGCTTCCAAATATCACTTTGCCAATTCCACAAGAACTGTCTTAGCGAAAGGCTTCTTGAGGGGAAAGCTGTAACTCTTTGAGATGATTTCACAGAACACAAAGAAGTTTCTCAGAAAGCTCCTTTCTCTTTGCTATCGGAGGATATTTCCTTTGGCCCTATAGTCTTCAAAGGGTTCCGTAATATCTGTTCTCAGATTCCACAGAAATAAGGCTAGCAAAGAGATCTATGAAATACGGATGTAACTCTGTGAGATGAATTCACAGAACACTAAGCAGTTTCTCAGAAAGCTTCTTTCCAGATTTCATCTGAGGATATTTCCTTTTTCACCATAGCCCTCTATGGGCTTCCAAATATCACTTTGCCAATTCCACAGGAACTGTCTTAGCGAAAGTCTTCTTCAGGGGAAAGCTGTAACTCTGTGAGATGATTTCACAGAACACAAAGAAGTTTCTCAGAAAGCTTCTTTCTCTTTGTTATCGGAGGATATTTCCTTTGGCCCTGTAGTCTTCAAAGGGATCCGAAATATCTGTTCTCAGATTCCACAGAAAGAAGGCTAGCAAAGAGATCTACGAAACACAGATGTAACTCTGTGAGATGAATTCACAGAACACTAAGCAGTTTCTCAGAAAGCTTCTTTCCAGATTTCATCTGAGGATATTTCCTTTTTCACCATAGCCCTCTATGGGCTTCCAAATATCACTTTGCCAATTCCACAAGAACTGTCTTAGCGAAAGACTTTTTGAGGGGAAAGCTGTAACTCTGTGAGATGATTTCACAGAACACAAAGATGTTTCTCAGAAAGCTTCTTTCTCTTTGTTATCGGAGGATATTTCCTTTGGCCCTATAGTCTTCAAAGGGATCCGAAATATCTGTTCTCAGATTCCACAGAAAGAAGGCTAGCAAAGAGATCCACGAAATACAGATGTAAATCTGTGATATGAATGAACGAAACAGTAAGCAGTTTCTCAGAAAGCTTCTTTCCAGATTTCATCTGAGGATATTTCCTTTTTCACAATAGCCCTCTATGGGCTTCCAAATATCACTTTTCCTATTCCACAAGAACTGTCTTAGCGAAAGGCTTCTTCAGGGGAATGCTGTAACTCTGTCAGATGATTTCACTGAACACAAAGAAGTTTTTCAGAAAGCTTCTTTCTCTTTGTTATTGGAGGATATTTCCTTTGGCCCTAGAGTCTTCACAGGGATCCGAAATATCTGTTCTCAGATTCCACAGAAATAAGGCTAGCAAAGAGATCTACGAAACGCAGATGTAACTCTGTGAGATGAATTCACAGAACACTAAGCAGTTTCTCTGAAAACTTCTTTCCAGATTTCATCTGAGGATATTTCCTTTTTCACCATAGCCCTATATGGGCTTCCAAATATCACTTTGCCAATTCCACGAGAACTGTAGTAGCGAAAGGCTTCTTGAGGGGAAAGCTGTAACTCTGAGAGATGATTTCACAGAACACAAAGAAGTTTCTCAGAAAGCTTCTTTCTCTTTGTTATCGGAGGATATTTCCTTTGGCCCTATAGTCTTCAAAGGGATCCGAAATATCTGTTCTCATATTCCACAGAAAGAAGGCTAGCAAGGAGATCCACGAAATACAGACGTAACTCTGTGAGTGGAAGTCACACATCACAGAGCACTTTCTCAGAATCCTTCTTTCCAGATTTCCTGTGAGGATATTTCCTTTTTCACCATAGCCCTATATGGGCTTCCAAATATCACTTTGCCAATTCCACAAGAACTGTCTTATCGAAATCTTCTTCAGGGGAAAGCTGTAACTCTGTGAGATGATTTCAAAGAACACAAAGAAGTTTCTCAGAAAGCTTCTTTCTCTTTGTTATCGGAGGATATTTCCTTTGGCCCTATAGTCTTCAAAGGGATCCGAAATATCAGTTCTCAGATTCCACAGAAATAAGGCTAGCAAAGAGATGTACGAAACACAGATGTAACTCTGTGAGATGAATTCACAGAACACTAAGCAGTTTCTCAGAAAGCTTCTTTTCAGATTTCATCTGAGAATATTTCCTTTTTCACCATAGCCCTCTAAGGGCTTCCAAATATCACTTTGCCAATTCTACCAGAACTGTCTTAGCGAAAGGCTTCTTGAGGGGAAAGCTGCAACTCTGTGAGATGATTTCACAGAACACAAAGAAGTTTCTCAGAAAGCTTCTTTCTCTTTGTTATCGGAGGATATTTCCTTTGGCCCTATAGTCTTCAAAGGGATCCTAAATATCTCTTCGCTGTTTCCACAGAAATAAGGCTAGCAAAGAGATCTACGAAACACATATGTAACTCTGTGAGATGAATTCACAGAACACTAAGAAGTTTCTCAGAATGCTTCTTTCCAGATTTCATCTCAGGATATTTCCTTTTTCACCATAGTCCTCTATGGGCTTCCAAATATCACTTTGCCAATTCCACAAGAACTGTCTTAGAGAAAGGCTTCTTGAGGGAAAGCTGTAACTCTGTGAGATGATTTCACAGAACACAAAGAAGTTTCTCAGAAAACTTCTTTCTCTTTGTTATCGGAGGATATTTCCTTTGGCCCTATAGTCTTCAAAGGGATCCGAAATATCTGTTCTCAGATTCCACAGAAATAAGGCTAGCAAAGAGATCTCCGAAACACAGATGTAACTCTGTGAGTGGAAGTCACACATCACAGAGCAGTTTCTCAGAAATCTTCTTTCCATATTTCATCTGAGGATATTTCCTTTTTCACCATAGCCCTCTATGGGATTCCAAATATCACTTTGCCAATTCCACAAGAACTGTCTTAGCGAGAGGCTTCTTGAGGGGAAAGCTGTAACTCTGTGAGATGATTTCACAGAACACAAAGAAGTTTCTCAGAAAGCTTCTTTCTCTTTGTTATCGGAGGATATTTCCTTTGGCCCTATAGTCTTCAAAGGGATCCGAAATATCTGTTCTCAGATTCCACAGAAATAAGGCTAGCAAAGAGATCTACGAAACACAGATGTATCTCTGTGAGATGAATTCACAGAACACTAAGCAGTTTCTCAGAAAGCTTCTTTCCAGATTTCATGTGAGGATATTTCCTTTTACACCATAGCCCACTATGGGCTTCCAAATATCACTTTGGTAATTCCACAAGAACTGTCTTAGCGAGAGGCTTCTTGAGGGGAAAGCTGTAACTCTGTGAGATGATTTCACAGAACACAAAGAAGTTTCTCAGAAAGCTTCTTTCTCTTTGTTATCGGAGGATATTTCCTTTGGCCCTATAGTCTTCAAAGGGATCCGAAATATCTGTTCTCAGATTCCACAGAAATAGGCTAGCAAAGAGATCTACGAAACACAGATGTAAATCTGTGAGACGAATTCACAGAACACTAAGCAGTTTCTCAGAAAGCTTCTTTCCAGATTTCATCTGAGGATATTTCCTTTTTCACCATAGCCCTCTATGGGCTTCCAAATATCACTTTGCCAATTCCACAAGAACTGTCTTAGCGAAAGACTCCTTCAGGAGAAAGCTGTAACTCTGTGAGATGATTTCACGGAACACAAAGATGTTTCTCAGAAAGCTTCTTTCTCTTCATTATCGGAGGATATTTCCTTTGGCCATATAGTCTTCAAAGGGATCCGAAATATCTGTTCTCAGATTCCACAGAAATAAGGCTAGCAAAGAGATCCACGAAATACAGATGTAACTCTGTGAGTGGAAGTCACACATCACAGAGAAGTTTCTCAGAAAGCTTCTTTCCATATTTCATCTGAGGATATTTCCTTTTTCACCATAGCCCTCTATGGGATTCCAAATATCACTTTGCCAATACCACAAGAACTGTCTTAGCGAAACGCTTTTTGAGGGGAAAGCTGTAACTCTGTGAGATGATTTCACAGAACACAAAGAAGTTTCTCAGAAAGCTTCTTTCTCTTTGTTATCGGAGGATATTTCCTTTGGCCCTACAGTCTTCAAAGGGATCCGAAATATCTGTTCTCAGATTCCACAGAAATAAGGCTAGCAAAGAAATCTACGAAACACAGATGTAACTCAGTGAGATGAATACACAGAACACTAAGCAGTTTCTCAGAAAGCTTCTTTCCAGATTTCATCTGAGGATATTTCCTTTTTCACCATAGCCCTCTATGGGCTTCCAAATATCACTTTGCCAATTCCACAAGAACTGTCTTAGCGAAAGACTCCTTCAGGAGAAAGCTGTAACTCTGTGAGATGATTTCACGGAACACAAAGATGTTTCTCAGAAAGCTTCTTTCTCTTCGTTATCGGAGGATATTTCCTTTGGCCATATAGTCTTCAAAGGGATCCGAAATATCTGTTCTCAGATTCCACAGAAGTAAGGCTAGCAAAGAGATCCACGAAATACAGATGTAACTCTGTGAGTGGAAGTCACACATCACAGAGCAGTTTCTCAGAAAGCTTCTTTCCAGATGTCACCTGAGGATATTTCCTTTTTCACCATAGCCCTCTATGAGCTTCTAAATATCACTTTGCCAATTCCACAAGAACTGTCTTGGTGAAAGGCTTCTTGAGGGGAAAGCTGTAACTCTGTGAGATGATTTCACAGAACACAAAGAAGTTTCTCAGAAAGCTTCTTTCTCTTTGTTATCGGAGGATATTTCCTTTGGCCCTATAGTCTTCAAAGGGATCCGAAATATCTGTTCTCAGATTCCACAGAAATAAGGCTAGCAAAGAGATCTACGAAACACAGATGTAACTCTCTGAGATGAATTCACAGAACACTAAGCAGTTTCTCAGAAAGCTTCTTTCCAGATTTCATCTGAGGATATTTCCTTTTTCACCATAGCCCTCTATGAGCTTCTAAATATCACTTTGCCAATTCCACAAGAACTGTCTTGGTGAAAGGCTTCTTGAGGGGAAAGCTGTAACTCTGTGAGATGATTTCACAGAACACAAAGAAGTTTCTCAGAAAGCTTCTTTCGCTTTGTTATCGGAGGATATTTCCTTTGGCCCTATAGTCTTCAAAGGGATCCGAAATATCTGTTCTCAGATTCCACAGAAATAAGGCTAGCAAAGAGATCTACGAAACACAGATGTAACTCTCTGAGATGAATTCACAGAACACTAAGCAGTTTCTCAGAAAGCTTCCTTCCAGATTTCATCTGAGGATATTTCCTTTTTCACCATAGCCCTCTATGAGCTTCTAAATATCACTTTGCCAATTCCACAAGAACTGTCTTGGTGAAAGGCTTCTTGAGGGGAAAGCTGTAACTCTGTGAGATGATTTCACAGAACACAAAGAAGTTTCTCAGAAAGCTTCTTTCTCTTTGTTATCGGAAGATATTTCCTTTGGCCCTATAGTCTTCAAAGGGATCCGAAATATCTGTTCTCAGATTCCATAGAAAGAAGGCTAGCAAAGCGATCCAGGAAATGCAGATGTAACTCTGTGAGATGAATTAACAGAACACTAAGCAGTTTCTCAGAAAGCTTCTTTCCAGATTTCATCTGAGGATATTTCCTTTTTCACCATAGCCCTCTATGGGCTTCCATATATCACTTTGCCAATTCCACAAGAACTGACTTAGGAAAGGCTTCTTGAGGGGAAAGCTGTAACTCTGTGAGATGATTTCACAGAACACAAAGAAGTTTCTCAGAAAGCTTCTTTCGCTTTGTTATCGGAGGATATTTCCTTTGGCCCTATAGTCTTCAAAGGGATCCGAAATATCTGTTCTCAGATTCCACAGAAATAAGGCTAGCAAAGAGATCCAGGAAATACAGATGTAACTCTGTGAGATGAATTCACAGAACACTAAGCAGTTTCTCAGAAAGCTTCTTTCCAGATTTCATTTCAGGATATTTCCTTTTTCACCATAGCCCTCTATGGGCTTCCAAATATCACTTTTCCAATTCCATAAGAACTGTCTTAGAGAAAGGCTTCTTGAGGGTAAAGCTGTAACTCTGTGAGATGATTTCACAGAACACAAAGAAGTTTCTCAGAAAGCTTCTTTCTCTTTGTTATCGGAGGATATTTCCTATGGCCCTATAGTCTTCAAAGGGATCCGAAATATCTGTTCTCAGATTCCACAGAAATAATGCTAGCAAAGAGATCCTCGAAATACAGATGTAACTCTGTGAGTGGAAGTCACACATCACAGAGCAGTTTCTCAGATATCTTCTTTCCAGATTTCATCTGAGGATATTTCCTTTTTCACCATAGCACTCTATGAGCTTCCAAATATCACTTTGCAATTGCACAAGAACTGTCTTAGCGAAAGGCTTCTTGAGGAGAAAGCTGTAACTCTGTGAGATGATTTCACGGAACACAAAGATGTTTCTCAGAAAGCTTCTTTCTCTTCGTTATCGGAGGATATTTCCTTTGGCCCTATAGTCTTCAAAGGGATCCGAAATATCTGTTCTCAGATTCCACAGAAGTAAGGCTAGCAAATAGATCCACGAAATACAGATGTAACTCTGTGAGTGGAAGTCACACATCACAGAGAAGTTTCTCAGAAAGCTTCTTTCCATATTTCATCTGAGGATATTTCCTTTTCACCATAGCCCTCTATGGGATTCCAAATATCACTTTGCCAATACCACAAGAACTGTCTTAGCGAAAGGCTTTTTGAGGGGAAAGCTGTAACTCTGTGAGATGATTTCACAGAACACAAAGAAGTTTCTCAGAAAGCTTCTTTCTCTCTGTTATCGGAGGATATTTCCTTTGGCCCTATAGTCTTCAAAGGGATCCGAAATATCTGTTCACAGATTCCACAGAAATAAGGCTAGCAAAGAGATCTACGAAACACAGATGTAATTCTGTGAGATGAATTCACAGAACATTAAGCAGTTTCTCAGAAAGCTTCTTTCCAGATTTCATCTGAGTATATTTCCTTTTTCACCATAGCCCTCTAAGGGCTTCCAAATATCACTTTGCCAACTCCAAAGGAACTGTCGTAGCGAAAGGCTCCTTGAGGGGAAAGCTGTAACTCTGTGAGATGATTTCACAAAACACAAAGAAGTTTCTCAGAAAGCTTCTTTCTCTTTGTTATCAGAGGATATTTCCTTTGGCCCTATAGTCTTCAAAGGGATCCGTAATATCTCTTCCCAGATTCCACAGAAAGAAGGCTAGCAAAGAGATCCACGAAATACAGATGTAACTCTGTGACATGAATTAAGAGAACACTAAGCAGTTTCTCAGAAAGCTTCTTTCCAGATTTCATCTGAGGATATTTCCTTTTTCACCATAGCCCTCTATGGGCTTCCAAATATCACTTTGCCAATTCCACAAGAACTGTCTTAGCAAAAGGCTTCTTGAGGGGAAAGCTGTAACTCTGTGAGATGATTTCACAGAACACAAAGAAGTTTCTTAGAAAGCTTCTTTCTCTTTGTTATCGGAGGATATTTGCTTAGGCCCTATAGTCTTCAAAGGGATCCGAAATATCGGTTCTCAGCTTCCACAGAAATAAGGCTAGCAAAGAGATACACGAAATACAGATGTAACTCTGTGAGATGAATTAACAGAACACTAAGCAGTTTCTCAGAAAGCTTCTTTCCAGCTTTCATCTCAGGATATTTCCTTTTTCACCATAGCCCTCTATGGGCTTCCAAATATCACTTTGCCAATTCCACAAGAACTGTCTTAGAGAAAGGCTTCTTGAGGGGAAAGCTGTAACTCTGTGAGATGATTTCACATAACACAAAGAAGTTTCTCAGAAAGCTTCTTTCTCTTTGTTATCGGAGGATATTTCCTTTGGCCCTATAGTCTTCAAAGGGATCCGAAATATCAGTTCTCAGATTCCACAGAAATAAGGCTAGCAAAGATATCCACGAAATGCAGATGTAACTCTGTGAGTGGAAGTCACACATCACAGAGCAGTTTCTCAGAAATCTTCTTTCCAGATTTCATCTGAGGATATTTCCTTTTTCACCATAGCACTCTATGGGCTTCCAAATATCACTTTGCAATTCCACAAGAACTGTCTTAGGGAAAGGCTTCTTGAGGGGAAAGCTGTAACTCTTTGAGATGATTTCACAGAACACAAAGAAGTTTCTCAGAAAGTTCCTTTCTCTTTTTCATCGGAGGATATTTCCTTTGGCCCTATAGTCTTCAAAGGGATCCGAAATATCTGTTCTCAGATTCCACAGAAATAAGGCTAGCAAAGAGATCTACGAAATACAGATGTAACTCTGTGAGATGAATTCACAGAACACTAAGCAGTTTCTCAGAAAGCTCCTTTCCAGATTTCATCTGAGGATATTTCCTTTTTCACCATAGCCCTCTAAGGGCTTCCAAATATCACTTTGCCAATTCCAAAAGAACTGTCTTAGCGAAAGGCTCCTTGAGGGGAAAGCCGTAACTCTGTGAGATGATTTCACAAAACACAAAGAAGTTTCTCAGAAAGCTTCTTTCTCTTTGTTATCGGAGGATATTTCCTTTGGCCCTATAGTCTTCAAAGGGATCCGAAATATCTGTTCCCAGATTCCACAGAAAGAAGGCTAGCAAAGAGATCCACGAAATACAGATGTAACTCTGTGACATGAATTAAGAGAACACTAAGCAGTTTCTCAGAAAGCTTCTTTCCAGATTTCATCTGAGGATATTTCCTTTTTCACCATAGCCCTCTAGAGGGTTCCAAATATCACTTTGTCAGTTCCACAAGAACTGTCTTAGCGGAAGGCTTCTTGAGGGGAAAGCTGTAACTCTGTGAGATGATTTCACAGAACACAAAGAAGTTTCTCAGAAAGCTTCTTTCTCTTTGTTATCGGAGGATATTTCCTTTGGCCCTATAGTCTTCAAAGGGATCCGAAATATCTGTTCTCAGATTCCACAGAAATAAGGCTAGCAAAGAGATCCACGAAATACAGATGTAACTCTGTGAGATGAATTCACAGAACACTAAGCAGTTTCTCAGAAGGCTTCTTCCCTGATTTCATCTGAGGATATTTCCTTTTTCACCATAGCCCTCTATGGGCTTCCAAATATCACTTTGCCAATTCCACAAGAACTGTCATAGCGAAAGGCTTCTTGAGGGGAAAGCTGTAACTCTGTGAGATGATTTCACAGAACACAAAGAAGTTTCTCAGAAAGCTTCTTTCTCTTTGTTATCGGAAGATATTTCCTTTGGCCCTATAGTCTTCAAAGGGATCCGAAATATCTGTTCTCAGATTCCACAGAAAGAAGACTAGCAAAGCGATCCACGAAATACAGATGTAACTCTGTCAGATGAATTATCAGAACACTAAGCAGTTTCTCAGAAAGCTTCTTTCCAGATTTCATTTCAGGATATTTCCTTTTTCACCATAGCCCTCTATGGGCTTCCAAATATCACTTTGCCAATTCCATAAGAACTGTCTTAGAGAAAGGCTTCTTGAGGGTAAAGCTGTAACTCTGTGAGATGATTTCACAGAACACAAAGAAGTTTCTCAGAAAGCTTCTTTCTCTTTGTTATCGGAGGATATTTCCTATGGCCCTATAGTCTTCAAAGGGATCCGAAATATCTGTTCTCAGATTCCACAGAAATAAGGCTAGCAAAGAGATCCTCGAAATACAGATGTAACTCTGTTAGTGGAAGTCACACATCACAGAGCAGTTTCTCAGAAATCTTCTTTCCAGATTTCATCTGAGGATATTTCCTTTTTCACCATAGCACTCTATGGGCTTCCAAATATCACTTTGCATTGCACAAGAACTGTCTTAGCGAAAGGCTTCTTGAGGAGAAAGCTGTAACTCTGTGAGATGATTTCACAGAACACAAAGTAGTTTCTCAGAAAGCTTATTTCTCTTTGTTATCGGAGGATATTTCCTTTGGCCCTATAGTCTTCAAAGGGATCTGAAATATTTGTTCTCAGATTGCACAGAAATAAGGCTAGCAAAGAGATCTACGAAAAACAGATGTAATTCTGTGAGATGAATTCACAGAACACTAAGCAGTTTCTCAGAAAGCTTCTTTCCAGATTTCATCTGAGGATATTTCCTTTTTCACCAAAGCCCTCTAAGGGCTTCCAAATATCACTTTGCCAATTCCAAAAGAACTGTCTTAGCGAAAGGCTCCTTGAGGGGAAAGCTGTAACTCTGTGAGATGATTTCACAAAACACAAAGAAGTTTCTCAGAAAGCTTCTTTCTCTTTGTTATCGGAGGATATTTCCTTTGGCCCTATAGTCTTCAAAGGGATCCGAAATATCTGTTCCCAGATTCCACAGAAAGAAGGCTAGCAAAGAGATCCACGAAATACAGATGTAACTCTGTGACATGAATTAAGAGAACACTAAGCAGTTTCTCAGAAAGCTTCTTTCCAGATTTCATCTGAGGATATTTCCTTTTTCACCATAGCCCTCTAGAGGGTTCCAAATATCACTTTGTCAATTCCACAAGAACTGTCTTAGCGGAAGGCTTCTTGAGGGGAAAGCTGTAACTCTTTGAGATGATTTCACAGAACACAAAGAAGTTTCTCAGAAAGCTTCTTTCTCTTTGTTATCGGAGGATATTTCCTTTGGCCCTATAGTCTTCAAAGGGATCCGAAATATCTGTTCTCAGATTCCACAGAAATAAAGCTAGCAAAGAGATCTACGAAACACAGATGTAACTCTGTGAGATGAATTCACAGAACACTAAGCAGTTTCTCAGAAGGCTTCTTCCCTGATTTCATCTGAGGATATTTCCTTTTTCACCATAGCCCTCTATGGGCTTCCAAATATCACTTTGCCAATACCACAAGAACTGTATTAGCGAAAGGCATCTTTAGAGGAAAGCTGTAACTCTGTGAGATGATTTCACAGAGCACAAAGGAGTTTCTCAGAAAGCTTCTTTATCTTTGTTATCGGAGGATATTTCCTTTGGCCCTATGGTCTTCAAAGGGATCCGAAATATCTGTTCTCAGATTCCACAGAAATAAGGCTAGCAAAGAGATCTAGGAAACACATATGTAACTCTGTGAGATGAATTCACAGAATACTAAGCAGTTTCTCAGAAAGCTTCTTCCCTGATTTCATCTGAGGATATTTCCTTTTTCACCATAGCCCACTAAGGGCTTCCAAATATCACTTTGCCAATTCCACAAGAACTGTATTAGCGAAAGGCTTCTTGAGGGGAAAGCTGTAACTCTGTGAGATGATTTCACAGTACAGAAAGGAGTTTCTCAGAAAGCTTCTTTCTCTTTGTTATTGGAGGATATTTCCTTTGGCCCTATAGTCTTCAAAGGGATCCGAAATATCTGTTCTCAGATTCCACAGAAAGAAGGCTAGCAAAGAGATCCACGAAATACAGATATAACTCTGTGAGATGAATTAACAGAACAGTAGGCAGTTTATCAGAAAGTTTCTTTCCAGATTTCATCAGAGGATATTTCCTTTTTCACCATAGCCCTCTATGGGCTTCCAAATATCACTTTGCCAATTCCACAAGAACTGTCTTAGAGAAAGGCTTCTTGAGGGGAAAGCTGTAACTCTGTGAGATGATTTCACAGAACACAAAGAAGTTTCTCAGAAAGCTTCTTTCTCTTTGTTATCGGAGGATATTTCCTTTGGCCATATAGTCTTCAAAGGGATCCGAAATATCTGTTCTCAGATTCCACAGAAATAAGGCTAGCAAAGAGATCCACGAAATACAGATGTAACTCTGTGAGTGGAAGTCACACATCACAGAGCAGTTTCTCAGAAATCTTCTT
Organism: Macaca fascicularis; assembly: GCF_037993035.2. Taxonomy (NCBI): domain Eukaryota; kingdom Metazoa; phylum Chordata; class Mammalia; order Primates; family Cercopithecidae; genus Macaca; species Macaca fascicularis. The sequence goes on along the minus strand of NC_088385.1, from coordinate 44,619,758 downwards.
TCCAGATTTCATCTGAGGATATTTCCTTTTTCACCATAGCCCTCTATGGGCTTCCAAATATCACTTTGCAATTGCACAAGAACTGTCTTAGCGAAAGGCTTCTTGAGGAGAAAGCTGTAACTCTGTGAGATGATTTCACAGAACACAAAGAAGTGTCTCAGAAAGCTTCTTTCTCTTTGTTATCGGAGGATATTTCCTTTGGCCCTATAGTCTTCAAAGGGATCCGAAATATCTGTTCTCAGATTCCACAGAAATAAGACTAGCAAAGCGATCTACGAAACACAGATGTAATTCTGTGAGATGAATTAACAGAACAGTAAGCAGTTTCTCAGAAAGCTTCCTTCCAGATTTCATCTGAGGATATTTCCTTTTTCACCATAGCCCTCTATGGGCTTCCAAATATCACTTTGCCAATTCCACAAGAACTGTCTTAGCGAAAGGCTTCTTGAGGGGAAAGCTGTAACTCTGTGAGATGATTTCACAGAACACAAAGAAGTTTCTCAGAAAGCTTCTTTCTCTTTGTTATCGGAGGATATTTCCTTTGGCCCTATAGTTTTCAAAGGGATCCGAAATATCTGTTCTCAGATTCCACAGAAAGAAGGGTAGCAAAGAGATCTACGAAACACAGATGTAACTCTGTGAGATGAATTCACAGAACACTAAACAGTTTCTCAGAAAGCTTCTTTCCAGATTTCACCTGAGGATATTTCCTTTTTCACCATAGCCCTCTATGGTCTTCCAAATATCACTTTGCCAATTCCACAAGAACTGTCTTAGCGAAAGGCTTCTTGAGGGGAAAGCTGTAACTCTGTAAGATGATTTCAGAGAAAACAAAGAAGTTTCTCAGAAAGCTTCTTTCTCTTTGTTATCGGAGGATATTTCCTTTGGCCCTATAGTCTTCAAAGGGATCCGAAATATCTGTTCTCTGATTCCACAGAAAGAAGGCTAGCAAAGAGTTCTACGAAACACAGATGTAACTCTGTGGGATGAATTCACAGAACACTAAGCAGTTCCTCAGAAAGCTTCTTTCCAAATTTCATCTGAGGATATTTCCTTTTTCACCATAGACCTCTATGGGCTTCCAAATATCACTTTGCCAATTACACAAGAACTGTCTTAGCGAAAGGCTTCTTGAGGGGAAAGCTGTAACTCTGTGAGATGATTTCACAGAACACAAGGAAGTTTCTCAGAAAGCTTCTTTCTCTTTGTTATCTGAGGATATTGCCTTTGGCCCTATAGTCTTCAAAGGGATCCGAAATATCTGTTCTCAGATTCCACAGAAAGAAGGCTAGCAAAGAGATCTACGAAACACAGATGTAACTCTGTGAGATGAATTCACAGAACACTAAACAGTTTCTCAGAAAGCTTCTTTCCAGATTTCACCTGAGGATATTTCCTTTTTCACCATAGCCCTCTATGGGCTTCCAAATATCACTTTGCCAATTCCACAAGAGCTGTCTTAGCGACAGGCTTCTTGAGGGGAAAGCTGGAACTCTGTGAGATGATTTCACAGAACACAAAGAAGTTTCTCAGAAAGCTTCTTTCTCTTTGTTATCGGAGGATATTTCCTTTGGCACTATAGTCTTCAAAGGGATCGAAATATCTGTTCTCAGATTCCACAGAAATAAGACTAGCAAAGAGATCTACGAAACACAGATGTAATTCTGTGAGATGAATTCACAGAACACTAAACAGTTTCTCCGAAAGCTTCTTTCCAGATTTCATCTCAGGATATTTCCTTTTCCACCATAGCCCTCTATGGGCTTCCAAATATCACTTTGCCAATTAGACAAGAACTGTCTTAGCGAAAGGCTTCTTGAGGGGAAAGCTGTAACTCTGTGAGATGATTTCACAGAACACAAAGAAGTTTCTCAGAAAGCTTCTTTCTCTTTGTTATCGGAGGATATTTCCTATGGCCCTATTGTCTTCAAAGGGATCCGAAATACCTGTTCTCAGATTCCACAGAAATAAGGCTAGCAAAGAGATCCTCGAAATACAGATGTAACTCTGTGAGTGGAAGTCACACATCACAGAGCAGTTTCTCAGAAATCTTCTTTCCAGATTTCATCTGAGGATATTTCCTTTTTCACCATAGCACTCTATGGGCTTCCAAATATCACTTTGCATTGCACAAGAACTGTCTTAGCGAAAGGCTTCTTGAGGAGAAATCTGTAACTCTGTGAGATGATTTCACAGAACACAAAGAAGTTTCTCAGAAAGCTTATTTCTCTTTGTTATCGGAGGATATTTCCTTTGGCCCTATAGTCTTCAAAGGGATCTGAAATATTTGTTCTCAGATTCCACAGAAATAAGGCTAGCTAAGAGATCTACGAAACACAGATGTAATTCTGTGAGATGAATTCACAGAACACTAAGCAGTTTCTCAGAAAGCTTCTTTCCAGATTTCATCTGAGTATATTTCCTTTTTCACCACAGCCCTCTAAGGGCTTCCAAATATCACTTTGCCAATTCCAAAAGAACTGTCTTAGCGAAAGGCTTCTTGAGGGGAAAGCTGTAACTCTGTGAGATGATTTCCCAGAACACAAAGAAGTTTCTCAGAAAGCTTCTTTCTCTTTGTTATCGGAGGATATTTCCTTTGGCACTATAGTCTTCAAAGGGATCCGAAATATCTGTTGTCAGATTCCACAGAAAGAAGGCTAGCAAAGAGATCTACGAAACACAGATGTAACTCTGTGAAATGAATTCACAGAACACTAAGCAGTTTCTCAGAAAGCTTCTTTCCAGATTTCATCTCAGGATATTTCCTTTTTCACCATAGCCCTCTATGGGCTTCCAAATATCACTTTGCCAATTCCACAAGAACTGTCTTAGCGAAAGGCTTCTTGAGGGGAAAGCTGTAACTCTGTGAGATGATTTCACAGAACACAAAGAAGTTTCTCAGAAAGCTTCTTTCTCTTTGTTATCGGAGGATATTTCCTTTGGCCCTATAGTCTTCAAGGGGATCCGAAATATCTGTTCTCAGATTCCACAGAAATAGGGCTAGCAAAGAGATCTACGAAACATAGATGTAACTCTGTGAGATGAATTCACAGAACACTAAGCAGTTTCTCAGAAATCTTCTTTCCAGATTTCATCTGAGGATATTTCCTTTTTCACCATAGCCCTCTATGGGCTTCCAAATATCACTTTGCCAATTCCACAAGAACTGTCTTAGTGAAAGGCTTCTGGGGGGAAAGCTGTAACTCTGTGAGATGATTTCACAGAACACAAAGAAGTTTCTCAGAAGGCTTCTTTCTCTTTGTTATCGGAGGATATTTCCTTTGGCCCTATAGTCTTCAAAGGGATCCGAAATATCTGTTCTCAGATTCCAGAGAAATAAGGATAGCAAAGAGATGTACGAAACACAGATGTAACTCTGTGAGATGAATTAACAGAACACTAAGCAGTTTCTCAGAAAGCTTCTTTCCAGATTTCATCTGAGGATATTTCCTTTTTCACCATAGCCCTCTATGGGCTTCCAAATATCACTTTGCCAATTCCACAAGAACTGTCTTAGCGAAAGGCTTCTTGAGGGGAAAGCTGTAACTCTGTGAGATGATTTCACAGAACACAAAGAAGTTTCTCAGAAAGCTTCTTTCTCTTTGTTATCGGAGGATATTTCCTTTGGTCCTATAGTCTTCATAGGGATCCGAAATATCTGTTCTCAGATACCACAGAAATAAGACTAGCAAAGCGATCTACGAAACACAGATGTAATTCTGTGAGATGAATTCACAGAACTGTAAGCAGTTTCTCAGAAAGCTTCTTTCCAGATTTCATCTGAGGATATTTCCTTTTTCACCATAGCCCTCTATGGGCTTCCAAATATCACTTTGCCAATTCCACAAGAACTGTCTTAGCGAAAGGCTTCTTGAGGGGAAAGCTGTAACTCTGTGAGATGATTTCACAGAACACAAAGAAGTTTCTCAGAAAGCTTCTTTCTCTTTGTTATCGGAGGATATTTCCTTTGGCCCAATAGTTTTCAAAGGGATCCGAAATATCTGTTCTCAGATTCCACAGAAAGAAGGCTAGCAAAGAGATCTACGAAGCACAGATGTAACTCTGTGAGATGAATTCACAGAACACTAAACAGTTTCTCAGAAAGCTTCTTTCCAGATTTCACCTGAGGATATTTCCTTTTTCACCATAGCCCTCCATGGGCTTCCAAATATCACTTTGCCAATTCCACAAGAACTGTCTTAGCGAGAGTCTTCTTGAGGGGAAAGCTGTAACTCTGTGAGATGATTTCACAGAACACAAAGAAGTTTCTCAGAAAGCTTCTTTCTCTTTGTTATCGGAAGATATTTCCTTTGGCCCTATAGTCTTCAAAGGGATCCGAAATATCTGTTCTCAGATTCCACAGAAAGAAGACTAGCAAAGCAATCCACGAAATACAGATGTAACTCTGTCAGATGAATTATCAGAACACTAAGCAGTTTCTCAGAAAGCTTCTTTCCAGCTTTCATCTCAGGATATTTCCTTTTTCACCATAGCCCTCTATGGGCTTCCAAATATCACTTTGCCAATTCCACAAGAACTGTCTTAGAGAAAGGCTTCTTGAGGGGAAAGCTGTAACTCTGTGAGATGATTTCACATAACACAAAGAAGTTTCTCAGAAAGCTTCTTTCTCTTTGTTATCGGAGGATATTTCCTTTGGCCCTATAGTCTTCAAAGGGATCCGAAATATCAGTTCTCAGATTCCACAGAAATAAGGCTAGCAAAGATATCCACGAAATGCAGATGTAACTCTGTGAGTGGAAGTCACACATCACAGAGCAGTTTCTCAGAAATCTTCTTTCCAGATTTCATCTGAGGATATTTCCTTTTTCACCATAGCACTCTATGGGCTTCCAAATATCACTTTGCAATTACACAAGAACTGTCTTAGGGAAAGGCTTCTTGAGGGGAAAGCTGTAACTTTTTGAGATGATTTCACAGAACACAAAGAAGTTTCTCAGAAAGTTCCTTTCTCTTTTTCATCGGAGGATATTTCCTTTGGCCCTATAGTCTTCAAAGGGATCCGAAATATCTGTTCTCAGATTCCACAGAAATAAGGCTAGCAAAGAGATCTACGAAATACAGATGTAACTCTGTGAGATGAATTCACAGAACACTAAGCAGTTTCTCAGAAAGCTTCTTTCCTGATTTCATCTGAGGATATTTCCTTTTACACCATAGCCCACTATGGGCTTCCAAATATCACTTTGCCAATTCCACAAGAACTGTCTTAGCGAGAGGCTTCTTGAGGGGAAAGCTGTAACTCTGTGAGATGATTTCACAGAACACAAAGAAGTTTCTCAGAAAGCTTCTTTCTCTTTGTTATCGGAGGATATTTCCTTTGGCCCTATAGTCTTCAAAGGGATCCGAAATATCTGTTCTCAGATTCCACAGAAATAAGGCTAGCAAAGAGATCTACGAAACACAAATGTAACTCTGTGAGATGAATTCACAGAACACTAAGCAGTTTCTCAGAAAGCTTCTTTCCAGATTTCATCTGAGGATATTTCCTTTTTCACCATAGCCCTCTAAGGGCTGCCAAATATCACTTTGCCAATTCCAAAAGAACTGTCTTAGCGAAAGGCTCCTTGAGGGGAAAGCCGTAACTCTGTGAGATGATTTCACAAAACACAAAGAAGTTTCTCAGAAAGCTTCTTTCTCTTTGTTATCGGAGGATATTTCCTTTGGCCCTATCGTCTTCAAAGGGATCCGAAATATCTGTTCCCAGATTCCACAGAAAGAAGGCTAGCAAAGAGATCCACGAAATACAGATGTAACTCTGTGACATGAATTAAGAGAACACTAAGCAGTTTCTCAGAAAGCTTCTTTCCAGATTTCATCTGAGGATATTTCCTTTTTCACCATAGCCCTCTAGAGGGTTCCAAATATCACTTTGTCAATTCCACAAGAACTGTCTTAGCGGAAGGCTTCTTGAGGGGAAAGCTGTAACTCTGTGAGATGATTTCACAGAACACAAAGAAGTTTCTCAGAAAGCTTCTTTCTCTTTGTTATCAGAGGATATTTCCTTTGGCCCTATAGTCTTCAAAGGGATCCGAAATATCTGTTCTCAGATTCCACAGAAATAAGGCTAGCAAAGAGATCCACGAAATACAGATGTAACTCTGTGAGATGAATTCACAGAACACTAAGCAGTTTCTCAGAAGGCTTCTTCCCTGATTTCATCTGAGGATATTTCCTTTTTCACCATAGCCCTCTATGGGCTTCCAAATATCACTTTGCCAATTCCACAAGAACTGTCTTAGCGAAAGGCTTCTTGAGGGGAAAGCTGTAACTCTGTGAGATGATTTCACAGAACACAAAGAAGTTTCTCAGAAAGCTTCTTTCTCTTTGTTATCGGAGGATATTTCCTTTGGTCCTATAGTCTTCATAGGGATCCGAAATATCTGTTCTCAGATACCACAGAAATAAGACTAGCAAAGCGATCTACGAAACACAGATGTAATTCTGTGAGATGAATTAACAGAACAGTAAGCAGTTTCTCAGAAAGCTTCTTTCCAGATTTCATCTGAGGATATTTCCTTTTTCACCATAGCCCTCTATGGGCTTCCAAATATCACTTTGCCAATTCCACAAGAACTGTATTAGCGAAAGGCTTCTTGAGGGGAAAGCTGTAACTCTGTGAGATGATTTCACAGAACACAAAGAAGTTTTTCAGAAAGCTTCTTTCTCTTTGTTATCGGAGGATATTTCCTTTGGCCCAATAGTTTTCAAAGGGATCCGAAATATCTGTTCTCAGATTCCACAGAAAGAAGGCTAGCAAAGAGATCTACGAAGCACAGATGTAACTCTGTGAGATGAATTCACAGAACACTAAACAGTTTCTCAGAAAGCTTCTTTCCAGATTTCACCTGAGGATATTTCCTTTTTCACCATAGCCCTCCATGGGCTTCCAAATATCACTTTGCCAATTCCACAAGAACTGTCATAGCGAAAGGCTTCTTGAGGGGAAAGCTGTAACTCTGTGAGATGATTTCACAGAACACAAAGAAGTTTCTCAGAAAGCTTCTTTCTCTTTGTTATCGGAAGATATTTCCTTTGGCCCTATACTCTTCAAAGGGATCCGAAATATCTGTTCTCAGATTCCACAGAAAGAAGACTAGCAAAGCAATCCACGAAATACAGATGTAACTCTGTCAGATGAATTATCAGAACACTAAGCAATTTCTCAGAAAGCTTCTTTCCAGATTTCATTTCAGGATATTTCCTTTTTCACCATAGCCCTCTATGGGCTTCCAAATATCACTTTGCCAATTCCATAAGAACTGTCTTAGAGAAAGGCTTCTTGAGGGTAAAGCTGTAACTCTGTGAGATGATTTCACAGAACACAAAGAAGTTTCTCAGAAAGCTTCTTTCTCTTTGTTATCGGAGGATATTTCCTATGGCCCTATAGTCTTCAAAGGGATCCGAAATATCTGTTCTCAGATTCCACAGAAATAAGGCTAGCAAAGAGATCTACGAAAAACAGATGTAATTCTGTGAGATGAATTCACAGAACACTAAGCAGTTTCTCAGAAAGCTTCTTTCCAGATTTCATCTGAGGATATTTCCTTTTTCACCAAAGCCCTCTAAGGGCTTCCAAATATCACTTTGCCAATTCCAAAAGAACTGTCTTAGCGAAAGGCTCCTTGAGGGGAAAGCTGTAACTCTGTGAGATGATTTCACAAAACACAAAGAAGTTTCTCAGAAAGCTTCTTTCTCTTTGTTATCGGAGGATATTTCCTTTGGCCCTATAGTCTTCAAAGGGATCCGAAATATCTGTTCCCAGATTCCACAGAAAGAAGGCTAGCAAAGAGATCCACGAAATACAGATGTAACTCTGTGACATGAATTAAGAGAACACTAAGCAGTTTCTCAGAAAGCTTCTTTCCAGATTTCATCTGAGGATATTTCCTTTTTCACCATAGCCCTCTAGAGGGTTCCAAATATCACTTTGTCAATTCCACAAGAACTGTCTTAGCGGAAGGCTTCTTGAGGGGAAAGCTGTAACTCTTTGAGATGATTTCACAGAACACAAAGAAGTTTCTCAGAAAGCTTCTTTCTCTTTGTTATCGGAGGATATTTCCTTTGGCCCTATAGTCTTCAAAGGGATCCGAAATATCTGTTCTCAGATTCCACAGAAATAAAGCTAGCAAAGAGATCTACGAAACACAGATGTAACTCTGTGAGATGAATTCACAGAACACTAAGCAGTTTCTCAGAAGGCTTCTTCCCTGATTTCATCTGAGGATATTTCCTTTTTCACCATAGCCCTCTATGGGCTTCCAAATATCACTTTGCCAATACCACAAGAACTGTATTAGCGAAAGGCATCTTTAGAGGAAAGCTGTAACTCTGTGAGATGATTTCACAGAGCACAAAGGAGTTTCTCAGAAAGCTTCTTTATCTTTGTTATCGGAGGATATTTCCTTTGGCCCTATAGTCTTCAAAGGGATCCGAAATATCTGTTCTCAGATTCCACAGAAATAAGGCTAGCAAAGAGATCTACGAAACACATATGTAACTCTGTGAGATGAATTCACAGAATACTAAGCAGTTTCTCAGAAAGCTTCTTCCCTGATTTCATCTGAGGATATTTCCTTTTTCACCATAGCCCACTAAGGGCTTCCAAATATCACTTTGCCAATTCCACAAGAACTGTATTAGCGAAAGGCTTCTTGAGGGGAAAGCTGTAACTCTGTGAGATGATTTCACAGAACACAAAGGAGTTTCTCAGAAAGCTTCTTTCTCTTTGTTATTGGAGGATATTTCCTTTGGCCCTATAGTCTTCAAAGGGATCCGAAATATCTGTTCTCAGATTCCACAGAAAGAAGGCTAGCAAAGAGATCCACGAAATACAGATATAACTCTGTGAGATGAATTAACAGAACAGTAGGCAGTTTCTCAGAAAGTTTCTTTCCAGATTTCATCAGAGGATATTTCCTTTTTCACCATAGCCCTCTATGGGCTTCCAAATATCACTTTGCCAATTCCACAAGAACTGTCTTAGAGAAAGGCTTCTTGAGGGGAAAGCTGTAACTCTGTGAGATGATTTCACAGAACACAAAGAAGTTTCTCAGAAAGCTTCTTTCTCTTTGTTATCGGAGGATATTTCCTTTGGCCATATAGTCTTCAAAGGGATCCGAAATATCTGTTCTCAGATTCCACAGAAATAAGGCTAGCAAAGAGATCCACGAAATACAGATGTAACTCTGTGAGTGGAAGTCACACATCACAGAGCAGTTTCTCAGAAATCTTCTTTCCAGATTTCATCTGAGGATATTTCCTTTTTCACCATAGCCCTCTATGGGCTTCCAAATATCACTTTGCAATTGCACAAGAACTGTCTTAGCGAAAGGCTTCTTGAGGAGAAAGCTGTAACTCTGTGAGATGATTTCACAGAACACAAAGAAGTGTCTCAGAAAGCTTCTTTCTCTTTGTTATCGGAGGATATTTCCTTTGGCCCTATAGTCTTCAAAGGGATCCGAAATATCTGTTCTCAGATTCCACAGAAAGAAGGGTAGCAAAGAGATCTACGAAACACAGATGTAATTCTGTGAGATGAATTAACAGAACAGTAAGCAGTTTCTCAGAAAGCTTCCTTCCAGATTTCATCTGAGGATATTTCCTTTTTCACCATAGCCCTCTATGGGCTTCCAAATATCACTTTGCCAATTCCACAAGAACTGTCTTAGCGAAAGGCTTCTTGAGGGGAAAGCTGTAACTCTGTGAGATGATTTCACAGAACACAAAGAAGTTTCTCAGAAAGCTTCTTTCTCTTTGTTATCGGAGGATATTTCCTTTGGCCCTATAGTTTTCAAAGGGATCCGAAATATCTGTTCTCAGATTCCACAGAAAGAAGGGTAGCAAAGAGATCTACGAAACACAGATGTAATTCTGTGAGATGAATTCACAGAACACTAAACAGTTTCTCAGAAAGCTTCTTTCCAGATTTCACCTGAGGATATTTCCTTTTTCACCATAGCCCTCTATGGTCTTCCAAATATCACTTTGCCAATTCCACAAGAACTGTCTTAGCGAAAGGCTTCTTGAGGGGAAAGCTGTAACTCTGTAAGATGATTTCAGAGAACACAAAGAAGTTTCTCAGAAAGCTTCTTTCTCTTTGTTATCGGAGGATATTTCCTTTGGCCCTATAGTCTTCAAAGGGATCCGAAATATCTGTTCTCTGATTCCACAGAAAGAAGGCTAGCAAAGAGTTCTACGAAACACAGATGTAACTCTGTGGGATGAATTCACAGAACACTAAGCAGTTCCTCAGAAAGCTTCTTTCCAAATTTCATCTGAGGATATTTCCTTTTTCACCATAGACCTCTATGGGCTTCCAAATATCACTTTGCCAATTACACAAGAACTGTCTTAGCGAAAGGCTTCTTGAGGGGAAAGCTGTAACTCTGTGAGATGATTTCACAGAACACAAGGAAGTTTCTCAGAAAGCTTCTTTCTCTTTGTTATCTGAGGATATTGCCTTTGGCCCTATAGTCTTCAAAGGGATCCGAAATATCTGTTCTCAGATTCCACAGAAAGAAGGCTAGCAAAGAGATCTACGAAACACAGATGTAACTCTGTGAGATGAATTCACAGAACACTAAACAGTTTCTCAGAAAGCTTCTTTCCAGATTTCACCTGAGGATATTTCCTTTTTCACCATAGCCCTCTATGGGCTTCCAAATATCACTTTGCCAATTCCACAAGAGCTGTCTTAGCGACAGGCTTCTTGAGGGGAAAGCTGGAACTCTGTGAGATGATTTCACAGAACACAAAGAAGTTTCTCAGAAAGCTTCTTTCTCTTTGTTATCGGAGGATATTTCCTTTTGCACTATAGTCTTCAAAGGGATCGAAATATCTGTTCTCAGATTCCACAGAAATAAGACTAGCAAAGAGATCTACGAAACACAGATGTAATTCTGTGAGATGAATTCACAGAACACTAAGCAGTTTCTCCGAAAGCTTCTTTCCAGATTTCATCTCAGGATATTTCCTTTTCCACCATAGCCCTCTATGGGCTTCCAAATATCACTTTGCCAATTAGACAAGAACTGTCTTAGCGAAAGGCTTCTTGAGGGGAAAGCTGTAACTCTGTGAGATGATTTCACAGAACACAAAGAAGTTTCTCAGAAAGCTTCTTTCTCTTTGTTATCGGAGGATATTTCCTATGGCCCTATAGTCTTCAAAGGGATCCGAAATACCTGTTCTCAGATTCCACAGAAATAAGGCTAGCAAAGAGATCCTCGAAATACAGATGTAACTCTGTGAGTGGAAGTCACACATCACAGAGCAGTTTCTCAGAAATCTTCTTTCCAGATTTCATCTGAGGATATTTCCTTTTTCACCATAGCACTCTATGGGCTTCCAAATATCACTTTGCATTGCACAAGAACTGTCTTAGCGAAAGGCTTCTTGAGGAGAAATCTGTAACTCTGTGAGATGATTTCACAGAACACAAAGTAGTTTCTCATAAAGCTTATTTCTCTTTGTTATCGGAGGATATTTCCTTTGGCCCTATAGTCTTCAAAGGGATCTGAAATATTTGTTCTCAGATTCCACAGAAATAAGGCTAGCTAAGAGATCTACGAAACACAGATGTAATTCTGTGAGATGAATTCACAGAACACTAAGCAGTTTCTCAGAAAGCTTCTTTCCAGATTTCATCTGAGTATATTTCCTTTTTCACCACAGCCCTCTAAGGGCTTCCAAATATCACTTTGCCAATTCCAAAAGAACTGTCTTAGCGAAAGGCTTCTTGAGGGGAAAGCTGTAACTCTGTGAGATGATTTCCCAGAACACAAAGAAGTTTCTCAGAAAGCTTCTTTCTCTTTGTTATCGGAGGATATTTCCTTTGGCACTATAGTCTTCAAAGGGATCCGAAATATCTGTTGTCAGATTCCACAGAAAGAAGGCTAGCAAAGAGAACTACGAAACACAGATGTAACTCTGTGAAATGAATTCACAGAACACTAAGCAGTTTCTCAGAAAGCTTCTTTCCAGATTTCATCTCAGGATATTTCCTTTTTCACCATAGCCCTCTATGGGCTTCCAAATATCACTTTGCCAATTCCACAAGAACTGTCTTAGCGAAAGGCTTCTTGAGGGGAAAGCTGTAACTCTGTGAGATGATTTCACAGAACACAAAGAAGTTTCTCAGAAAGCTTCTTTCTCTTTGTTATCGGAGGATATTTCCTTTGGCCCTATAGTCTTCAAGGGGATCCGAAATATCTGTTCTCAGATTCCACAGAAATAGGGCTAGCAAAGAGATCTACGAAACATAGATGTAACTCTGTGAGATGAATTCACAGAACACTAAGCAGTTTCTCAGAAATCTTCTTTCCAGATTTCATCTGAGGATATTTCCTTTTTCACCATAGCCCTCTATGGGCTTCCAAATATCACTTTGCCAATTCCACAAGAACTGTCTTAGTGAAAGGCTTCTGGGGGGAAAGCTGTAACTCTGTGAGATGATTTCACAGAACACAAAGAAGTTTCTCAGAAGGCTTCTTTCTCTTTGTTATCGGAGGATATTTCCTTTGGCCCTATAGTCTTCAAAGGGATCCGAAATATCTGTTCTCAGATTCCAGAGAAATAAGGATAGCAAAGAGATGTACGAAACACAGATGTAACTCTGTGAGATGAATTAACAGAACACTAAGCAGTTTCTCAGAAAGCTTCTTTCCAGATTTCATCTGAGGATATTTCCTTTTTCACCATAGCCCTCTATGGGCTTCCAAATATCACTTTGCCAATTCCACAAGAACTGTCTTAGCGAAAGGCTTCTTGAGGGGAAAGCTGTAACTCTGTGAGATGATTTCACAGAACACAAAGAAGTTTCTCAGAAAGCTTCTTTCTCTTTGTTATCGGAGGATATTTCCTTTGGCCCAATATTCTTCAAAGGGATCCGAAATATCTGTTCTCAGATTCCACAGAAAGAAGGCTAGCAAAGAGATCTACGAAGCACAGATGTAACTCTGTGAGATGAATTCACAGAACACTAAACAGTTTCTCAGAAAGCTTCTTTCCAGATTTCACCTGAGGATATTTCCTTTTTCACCATAGCCCTCCATGGGCTTCCAAATATCACTTTGCCAATTCCACAAGAACTGTCTTAGCGAGAGTCTTCTTGAGGGGAAAGCTGTAACTCTGTGAGATGATTTCACAGAACACAAAGAAGTTTCTCAGAAAGCTTCTTTCTCTTTGTTATCGGAAGATATTTCCTTTGGCCCTATAGTCTTCAAAGGGATCCGAAATATCTGTTCTCAGATTCCACAGAAAGAAGACTAGCAAAGCAATCCACGAAATACAGATGTAACTCTGTCAGATGAATTATCAGAACACTAAGCAGTTTCTCAGAAAGCTTCTTTCCAGATTTCATTTCAGGATATTTCCTTTTTCACCATAGCCCTCTATGGGCTTCCAAATATCACTTTGCCAATTCCACAAGAACTCTCTTAGCGAAAGGCTCCTTGAGGGGAAAGCTGTAACTCTGTGAGATGATTTCACAGAACACAAAGAAGTTTCTCAGAAAGCTTCTTTCTCTTTGTTATCGGAGGATATTTCCTATGGCCCTATAGTCTTCAAAGGGATCCGAAATATCTGTTCTCAGATTCCACAGAAATAAGGCTAGCAAAGACATACTCGAAATACAGATGTAACTCTGTGAGTGGAAGTCACACATCACAGAGCAGTTTCTCAGAAATCTTCTTTCCAGATTTCATCTGAGGATATTTCCTTTTTCACCATAGCACTCTATGGGCTTCAAATACCACTTTGCATTGCACAAGAACTGTCTTAGCGAAAGGCTTCTTGAGGAGAAAGCTGTAACTCTGTGAGATGATTTCACAGAACATAAAGTAGTTTCTCAGAAAGCTTATTTCTCTTTGTTATCGGAGGATATTTCCTTTGGCCCTATAGTCTTCAAAGGGATCTGAAATATTTGTTCTCAGATTGCACAGAAATAAGGCTAGCAAAGAGATCTACGAAACACAGATGTAATTCTGTGAGATGAATTCACAGAACACTAAGCAGTTTCTCAGAAAGCTCCTTTCCAGATTTCATCTGAGGATATTTCCTTTTTCACCATAGCCCTCTAAGGGCTTCCAAATATCACTTTGCCCATTCCAAAAGAACTGTCTTAGCGAAAGGCTCCTTGAGGGGAAAGCCGTAACTCTGTGAGATGATTTCACAAAACACAAAGAAGTTTCTCAGAAAGCTTCTTTCTCTTTGTTATCGGAGGATATTTCCTTTGGCCCTATAGTCTTCAAAGGGATCCGAAATATCTGTTCCCAGATTCCACAGAAAGAAGGCTAGCAAAGAGATCCACGAAATACAGATGTAACTCTGTGACATGAATTAAGAGAACACTAAGCAGTTTCTCAGAAATCTTCTTTCCAGATTTCATCTGAGGATATTTCCTTTTTCACCATAGCCCTCTAGAGGGTTCCAAATATCACTTTGCCAATTCCACAAGAACTGTCTTAGTGAAAGGCTTCTGGGGGGAAAGCTGTAACTCTGTGAGATGATTTCACAGAACACAAAGAAGTTTCTCAGAAGGCTTCTTTCTCTTTGTTATCGGAGGATATTTCCTTTGGCCCTATAGTCTTCAAAGGGATCCGAAATATCTGTTCTCAGATTCCAGAGAAATAAGGATAGCAAAGAGATGTACGAAACACAGATGTAACTCTGTGAGATGAATTAACAGAACACTAAGCAGTTTCTCAGAAAGCTTCTTTCCAGATTTCATCTGAGGATATTTCCTTTTTCACCATAGCCCTCTATGGGCTTCCAAATATCACTTTGCCAATTCCACAAGAACTGTCTTAGCGAAAGGCTTCTTGAGGGGAAAGCTGTAACTCTGTGAGATGATTTCACAGAACACAAAGAAGTTTCTCAGAAAGCTTCTTTCTCTTTGTTATCGGAGGATATTTCCTTTGGTCCTATAGTCTTCATAGGGATCCGAAATATCTGTTCTCAGATACCACAGAAATAAGACTAGCAAAGCGATCTACGAAACACAGATGTAATTCTGTGAGATGAATTCACAGAACTGTAGGCAGTTTCTCAGAAAGCTTCTTTCCAGATTTCATCTGAGGATATTTCCTTTTTCACCATAGCCCTCTATGGGCTTCCAAATATCACTTTGCCAATTCCACAAGAACTGTCTTAGCGAAAGGCTTCTTGAGGGGAAAGCTGTAACTCTGTGAGATGATTTCACAGAACACAAAGAAGTTTCTCAGAAAGCTTCTTTCTCTTTGTTATCGGAGGATATTTCCTTTGGCCCAATATTCTTCAAAGGGATCCGAAATATCTGTTCTCAGATTCCACAGAAAGAAGGCTAGCAAAGAGATCTACGAAGCACAGATGTAACTCTGTGAGATGAATTCACAGAACACTAAACAGTTTCTCAGAAAGCTTCTTTCCAGATTTCACCTGAGGATATTTCCTTTTTCACCATAGCCCTCCATGGGCTTCCAAATATCACTTTGCCAATTCCACAAGAACTCTCTTAGCGAAAGGCTCCTTGAGGGGAAAGCTGTAACTCTGTGAGATGAATTCAGAGAACACAAAGAAGTTTCTCAGAAAGCTTCTTTCTCTTTGTTATCGGAGGATATTTCCTTTGGCCCTATAGTCTTCAAAGGGATCCGAAATATCTGTTTTCAGATTAAACAGAAATAAGGCTAGCAAAGAGATCTACGAAACACAGATGTAACTCTATGAGATGAATTTACAGAACACTAAGCAGTTTCTCAGAAAGCTTCTTTCCAGATTTCATCTGAGGATATTTCCTTTTTCACCATAGCTCTCCATGGGCTTCCAAATATCACTTTGCCAATTCCCCAAGAACTGTCTTAGCGAAAGGCTTCTTGAGGGGAAAGCTGTAACTCTGTGAGATGATTTCACAGAACACAAAGAAGTTTCTCAGAAAGCTTCTTTCTCTTTGTTATCGGAGGATATTTCCTTTGTCCCTATAGTCATCAAAGGGATCCGAAATTTCTGTTCTCAGATTACACAGAAATAAGGCTAGCAAACAGATCCACGAAATATAGATGTAACTCTGTGAGTGGAAGTCACACATCACAGAGCAGTTTCTCAGAAAGCTTCTTTCCAGATATCATCTGAGTATATTTCCTTTTCACCTTAGCCCTCTATGGGCTTCCAAATATCACTTGGCCAATTCCACAAGAACTGTCTTAGCGAAAGGCTTCTTGAGCGGAAAGCTGTAACTCTGTGAGATGATTCACAGAACACAAAGAAGTTTCTCAGAAAGCTTCTTTCTCTTTGTTATCGGAGGATATTTCCTTTTGCCCTATAGTCTTCAAAGGGATCCGAAATATCTGTTCTCAGATTCCACAGAAATAAGGCTAGTAAAGAGATCTACGAAACACAGATGTAGCTCTGTGAGATGAATTAACAGAACACTAAGCAGTTTCTCAGAAAGCTTCTTTCCAGATTTCATCTGAGGATATTTCCTTTTTCACCATAGCCCTCTAAGGGCTTCCAAATATCACTTTACCAATTCCACAGAACTGTCTTAGCGAAAGGCTTCTTGAGGGGAAAGCTGTAACTCTTTGAGATGATTTCACGTTACACAAAGAAGTTTCTCAGAAAGCTTCTTTCTCTTTGTTATCGGAGGATATTTCCTTTGGCCCTATAGTCTTCAAAGGGATTCGAAATATCTGTTCTCAGATGCCACAGAAAGAAGACTAGCAAAGAGATCCACGAAGTACAGATGTAACTCTCTGAGATGAATTAACAGAACATTAAGCAGTTTCTCAGAAAGCTTCTTTCCAGATTTTATCTGAGTATATTTCCTTTTTCACCATAGCCCTCTAAGGGCTTCCAAATATCACTTTGCCAATTCCAAAAGAACTGTCTTAGCGAAAGGCTTCTTGAGGGGAAAGCTGTAACTCTGTGAGATGATTTCACAGAACACAAAGAAGTTTCTCAGAAAGCTTCTTTCTCTTTGTTATCGGAGGATATTTCCTTTGGCCCTATAGTCTTCAAAGGGATCCGAAATATCTGTTCTCAGATTCCACAGAAATAAGGCTAGCAAAGAGATCCACGAAATACAGATGTAACTCTGTGTGTGGAAGTCACACATCAAAGAACAGTTTCTCAGAAAGCTTCTTTCCAGATTTCATCTGAGGATATTTCCTTTTCTCCATAGCCCTGTATGGGCTTCCAAATATCACTTTGCCAATTCCACAAGAACTGTCTTAGCGAAAGGCTTCTTGAGGGGAAAGCTGTAACTCTGTGAGATGATTTCACAGAACACAAAGAAGTTTCTCAGAAATCTTCTTTCTCTTTGTTATCGGAGGATATTTCCTTTGGCCCTATCGTCTTCAAAGGGATCTGAAATATCTGTTCTCAGATTCCACAGAAATAAGGCTGGCAAAGAGATCTACGAAACACAGATGTAACTCTGTGAGATGAATTAACAGAACACTAAGCAGTTTCTCAGAAAGCTTCTTTCAGATTTCATCTGAGGATATTTCCTTTTTCACCATAGCCCTCTATGGGCTTCCAAATATCCCTTTGCCAATTCCACAAGAACTGTCTTAGCGAAAGGCTTCTTCAGGGGAAAGCTGTAACTCTGTGAGATGATTTCACAGAACACAAAGAAGTTTCTCAGAAATCTTCTTTCTCTTTGTTATCGGAAGATATTTACTTTGGCCCTATAGTCTTCAAAGGGATCCGAAATATCTGTTCTCAGATTACACAGAAATAAGGCTAGCAAAGAGATCCACGAAATACAGACGTAACTCTGTTTGTGGAAGTCACACATCACAGAGCAGTTTCTCAGAAAGCTTCTTTCCAGATTTCATCTGAGGAGATTTCCTTTTCACCATAGCCCTCTATGGGCTTCCAAATATCTCTTTCCCAATTCCACAAGAACTGTCTTAGCGAAAGGCTTCTTGAGGGTAAAGCTGTAACTCTGTGAGATGATTTCACAGAACACAAAGAAGTTTCTCAGAAAGCTTCTTTCTCTTTGTTATCGGAGGACATTTCCTTTGGCCCTGTAGACTTCAAAGGGATCCGAAATATCTGTTCTCAGATTCCACAGAAATAAGGCTAGCAAAGAGATCTACGAAACACAGATGTAACTCTGTGAGATGAATTCACAGAACACTAAGCAGTTTCTCAGAAAGCTTCTTTCCAGATTTCATCTGAGGATATTTTCTTTTTCACCATAGCCCTCTAAGGGCTTCCAAATATCACTTTGCCAATTCCCCAAGAACTGTCTTAGCGAAAGGCTTCTTGAGGGGAAAGCTGTAACTCTGTGAGATGATTTCACAGAACACAAAGAAGTTTCTCAGAAAGCTTCTTTCTCTTTGTTATCGGAGGATATTTCCTTTGTCCCTATAGTCATCAAAGGGATCCGAAATTTCTGTTCTCAGATTACACAGAAATAAGGCTAGCAAACAGATCCACGAAATATAGATGTAACTCTGTGAGTGGAAGTCACACATCACAGAGCAGTTTCTCAGAAAGCTTCTTTCCAGATATCATCTGAGTATATTTCCTTTTCACCTTAGCCCTCTATGGGCTTCCAAATATCACTTGGCCAATTCCACAAGAACTGTCTTAGCGAAAGGCTTCTTGAGCGGAAAGCTGTAACTCTGTGAGATGATTCACAGAACACAAAGAAGTTTCTCAGAAAGCTTCTTTCTCTTTGTTATCGGAGGATATTTCCTTTTGCCCTATAGTCTTCAAAGGGATCCGAAATATCTGTTCTCAGATTCCACAGAAATAAGGCTAGTAAAGAGATCTACGAAACACAGATGTAGCTCTGTGAGATGAATTAACAGAACACTAAGCAGTTTCTCAGAAAGCTTCTTTCCAGATTTCATCTGAGGATATTTCCTTTTTCACCATAGCCCTCTAAGGGCTTCCAAATATCACTTTACCAATTCCACAGAACTGTCTTAGCGAAAGGCTTCTTGAGGGGAAAGCTGTAACTCTTTGAGATGATTTCACGTTACACAAAGAAGTTTCTCAGAAAGCTTCTTTCTCTTTGTTATCGGAGGATATTTCCTTTGGCCCTATAGTCTTCAAAGGGATTCGAAATATCTGTTCTCAGATGCCACAGAAAGAAGACTAGCAAAGAGATCCACGAAGTACAGATGTAACTCTCTGAGATGAATTAACAGAACATTAAGCAGTTTCTCAGAAAGCTTCTTTCCAGATTTTATCTGAGTATATTTCCTTTTTCACCATAGCCCTCTAAGGGCTTCCAAATATCACTTTGCCAATTCCAAAAGAACTGTCTTAGCGAAAGGCTTCTTGAGGGGAAAGCTGTAACTCTGTGAGATGATTTCACAGAACACAAAGAAGTTTCTCAGAAAGCTTCTTTCTCTTTGTTATCGGAGGATATTTCCTTTGGCCCTATAGTCTTCAAAGGGATCCGAAATATCTGTTCTCAGATTCCACAGAAATAAGGCTAGCAAAGAGATCCACGAAATACAGATGTAACTCTGTGTGTGGAAGTCACACATCAAAGAACAGTTTCTCAGAAAGCTTCTTTCCAGATTTCATCTGAGGATATTTCCTTTTCTCCATAGCCCTGTATGGGCTTCCAAATATCACTTTGCCAATTCCACAAGAACTGTCTTAGCGAAAGGCTTCTTGAGGGGAAAGCTGTAACTCTGTGAGATGATTTCACAGAACACAAAGAAGTTTCTCAGAAATCTTCTTTCTCTTTGTTATCGGAGGATATTTCCTTTGGCCCTATCGTCTTCAAAGGGATCTGAAATATCTGTTCTCAGATTCCACAGAAATAAGGCTGGCAAAGAGATCTACGAAACACAGATGTAACTCTGTGAGATGAATTAACAGAACACTAAGCAGTTTCTCAGAAAGCTTCTTTCAGATTTCATCTGAGGATATTTCCTTTTTCACCATAGCCCTCTATGGGCTTCCAAATATCCCTTTGCCAATTCCACAAGAACTGTCTTAGCGAAAGGCTTCTTCAGGGGAAAGCTGTAACTCTGTGAGATGATTTCACAGAACACAAAGAAGTTTCTCAGAAATCTTCTTTCTCTTTGTTATCGGAAGATATTTACTTTGGCCCTATAGTCTTCAAAGGGATCCGAAATATCTGTTCTCAGATTACACAGAAATAAGGCTAGCAAAGAGATCCACGAAATACAGACGTAACTCTGTTTGTGGAAGTCACACATCACAGAGCAGTTTCTCAGAAAGCTTCTTTCCAGATTTCATCTGAGGAGATTTCCTTTTCACCATAGCCCTCTATGGGCTTCCAAATATCTCTTTCCCAATTCCACAAGAACTGTCTTAGCGAAAGGCTTCTTGAGGGTAAAGCTGTAACTCTGTGAGATGATTTCACAGAACACAAAGAAGTTTCTCAGAAAGCTTCTTTCTCTTTGTTATCGGAGGACATTTCCTTTGGCCCTGTAGACTTCAAAGGGATCCGAAATATCTGTTCTCAGATTCCACAGAAATAAGGCTAGCAAAGAGATCTACGAAACACACATGTAACTCTGTGAGATGAATTAACAGAACACAAAGCAGTTTCTCAGAAAGCCTCTTTCCAGATTTCATCTGAGGATATTTCCTTTTTCACCATAGCCCTCTATGGGCTTCCAAATATCACTTTGCCAATTCCACAAGAACTGTCTTAGCCAAAGGCTTCTTTAGGGGAAAGCTGTAACTCTGTGAGATGATTTCACAGAACACAAAGATGTTTCTCAGAAAGCTTCTTTCTCTTTGTTATCGGAGGATATTTCCTTTGGCCCTATAGTCTTCAAGGGGATCCGAAATATGTGTTCTCAGATTCCACAGAAATAAGGCTAGTGAATAGATCTAGGAAACAGAGATCTAACTCTGTGAGATGAATTAACAGAACACTAAGCAGTTTCTTTGAAAGCTTCTTTCCAGATTTCATCTGAGGATATTTCCTTTTTCACCATAGCCCTATATGGGCTTCCCAATATCACTTTGCCAATTCTACAAGAACTGTCTTAGCGAAAGGCTTCTTGAGGGGAAAGCTTTAACTCTGTGAGATGATTTCACAGAACACAAAGAAGTTTCTCAGAAAGCTTCTTTCTCTTTGTTATCGGAGGATATTTCCTTTGGCCCTATAGTCTTCAAGGGGATCCGAAATATGTGTTCTCAGATTCCACAGAAATAAGGCTAGCAAAGAGATCTACGAAACACAGATGTAACTCTGTGAGATGAATTAACAGAACACTAAGCAGTTTCTCACAAAGCTTCTTTCCAGATTTCATCTGAGGATAATTCCTTTTTCACCATAGCCGTCTATGGGCTTCCAAATATCACTTTGCCAATTACACAAGAACTGTCTTAGCGAAAGGCTTCTTGAGGGAATAGCTGTAACTCTGTGAGATGATTTCACAGAACACAAAGAAGTTTCTCAGAAAGCTTCTTTCTCTTTGTTATCGGAGGATATTTCCTTTGGCCCTATAGTCTTCAAAGGGATCCGAAATATCTGTTCTCAGATTCCACAGAAATAAGGCTACCAAACAGATCTACGAAACACAGATGTAACTCTGTGAGATGAATTCACAGAATACTAAGCAGTTTCTCAGAAAGCTTCTTTCCAGATTTCATCTGAGGATATTTCCTTTTTCACCATAGCCCTCTATGGGCTTCAAAATATCACTTTGCCAATTCCACAAGAACTGCCTTAGCGAAAGGCTTCTTCAGGGGAAAGCTGTAACTCTCTGATATGATTTCACAGAACACAAAGAAGTTTCTCAGAAAGCTTCTTTCTCTTTGTTATCGGAGGATATTTCCTTTGGCCCTATAGTCTTCTAAGGGATCCGAAATATCTGTTCTCAGATTCCACAGAAATAAGGCTAGCAAAGAGATCTACGAAACACAGATGTAACTCTGTGAGATGAATTAACAGAACACTAAGCAGTTTCTCAGAAAGCTTCTTTCCAGATTTCATCTGAGGATATTTCCATTTTCACCATAGCCCTCTATGGGCTTCCAAATATCCCTTTGCCAATTCCACAAGAACTGTCTTAGTGAAAGGCTTCTTGAAGGGAAAGCTGTAACTCTGTGAGATGATTTCACATTACACAAAGAAGTTTCTCAGAAAGCTTCTTTCTCTTTGTTATCGGAGGAGAGTTCCTTTGGCCCTATACTCTTCAAAGGGATCCGAAATATCTGTTCTCAGATTCCACAGAAATAAGGCTAGCAAAGAGATCCACGAAATACAGATGTAACTCTGTGGGTGGAAGTCACACATCACAGAGCAGTTTTTCAGAAAGCTTCTTTCCAGATTTCATCTGAGGATATTTCCTTTTTCACCGTAGCCCTCTATGGGCTTCCAAATATCACTTTGCCAATACCAGAAGAACTGTCTCAGCGAAAGGCTTTTGAGGGGAAAGCTGTAACTCTGTGAGATGATTTCACAGAACACAAAGAAGTTTCTCAGAAAGCTTCTTTCTCTTTGTTATCGGAGGATATTTCCTTTGGCCCTATAGTCTTCAAAGGGATCCGAAATATCTGTTCTCAGATTCCACAGAAATAAGGCTAGCAAAGAGATCCACGAAATACAGATGTAACTCTGTGTGTGGAAGTCACACATCAAAGAACAGTTTCTCAGAAAGCTTCTTTCCAGATTTCATCTGAGGATATTTCCTTTTCTCCATAGCCCTGTATGGGCTTCCGAATATCACTTTGCCAATTCCACAAGAACTGTCTTAGCGAAAGGCTTCTTGAGGGGAAAGCTGTAACTCTGTGAGATGATTTCACAGAACACAAAGAAGTTTCTCAGAAATCTTCTTTCTCTTTGTTATCGGAGGATATTTCCTTTGGCCCTATCGTCTTCAAACGGATCTGAAATATCTGTTCTCAGATTCCACAGAAATAAGGCTAGCAAAGAGATCTACGAAACACAGATGTAACTCTGTGAGATGAATTAACAGAACACTAAGCAGTTTCTCAGAAAGCTTCTTTCAGATTTCATCTGAGGATATTTCCTTTTTCACCATAGCCCTCTATGGGCTTTCAAATATCCCTTTGCCAATTCCACAAGAACTGTCTTAGCGAAAGGCTTCTTCAGGGGAAAGCTGTAACTCTGTGAGATGATTTCACAGAACACAAAGAAGTTTCTCAGAAAGCTTCTTTCTCTTTGTTATCGGAAGATATCTCCTTTGGCCCTATAGTCTTCAAAGGGATCCGAAATATCTGTTCTCAGATTCCACAGAAAGAAGGCTAGCAAAGAGATCCACGAAATACAGATGTAACTGTGTGTGTGGAAGTCACACATCACAGAGCAGTTTCTCAGAAAGCTTCTTTCCAGATTTCGTCTGAGGATATTTCCTTTTCACCATAGCCCTGTATGGGCTTCCAAATATCACATTGCCAATTCCATAAGAACTGTCTTAGCGAAAGACTTCTAGAGGGGAAAGCTGTAACTCTGTGAGATGATTTCACAGAAAACAAAGAAGTTTCTCAGAAAGCTTCTTTCTCTTTGTTATCGGAGGATATTTCCTTTGGCCCTATAGTCTTCAAAGGGATCCGAAATATCTGTTTTCAGATTAAACAGAAATAAGGCTAGCAAAGAGATCTACGAAACACAGATGTAACTCTATGAGATGAATTTACAGAACACTAAGCAGTTTCTCAGAAAGCTTCTTTCCAGATTTCATCTGAGGATATTTCCTTTTTCACCATAGCTCTCCATGGGCTTCCAAATATCACTTTACCAATTCCCCAAGAACTGTCTTAGCGAAAGGCTTCTTGAGGGGAAAGCTGTAACTCTGTGAGATGATTTCACAGAACACAAAGAAGTTTCTCAGAAAGCTTCTTTCTCTTTGTTATCGGAGGATATTTCCTTTGTCCCTATAGTCATCAAAGGGATCCGAAATTTCTGTTCTCAGATTACACAGAAATAAGGCTAGCAAACAGATCCACGAAATACAGATGTAACTCTGTGAGTGGAAGTCACACATCACAGAGCAGTTTCTCAGAAAGCTTCTTTCCAGATATCATCTGAGTATATTTCCTTTTCACCTTAGCCCTCTATGGGCTTCCAAATATCACTTGGCCAATTCCACAAGAACTGTCTTAGCGAAAGGCTTCTTGAGCGGAAAGCTGTAACTCTGTGAGATGATTCACAGAACACAAAGAAGTTTCTCAGAAAGCTTCTTTCTCTTTGTTATCGGAGGATATTTCCTTTTGCCCTATAGTCTTCAAAGGGATCCGAAATATCTGTTCTCAGATTCCACAGAAATAAGGCTAGTAAAGAGATCTACGAAACACAGATGTAGCTCTGTGAGATGAATTAACAGAACACTAAGCAGTTTCTCAGAAAGCTTCTTTCCAGATTTCATCTGAGGATATTTCCTTTTTCACCATAGCCCTCTAAGGGCTTCCAAATATCACTTTACCAATTCCACAGAACTGTCTTAGCGAAAGGCTTCTTGAGGGGAAAGCTGTAACTCTTTGAGATGATTTCACGTTACACAAAGAAGTTTCTCAGAAAGCTTCTTTCTCTTTGTTATCGGAGGATATTTCCTTTGGCCCTATAGTCTTCAAAGGGATTCGAAATATCTGTTCTCAGATGCCACAGAAAGAAGACTAGCAAAGAGATCCACGAAATACAGATGTAACTCTCTGAGATGAATTAACAGAACATTAAGCAGTTTCTCAGAAAGCTTCTTTCCAGATTTTATCTGAGTATATTTCCTTTTTCACCATAGCCCTCTAAGGGCTTCCAAATATCACTTTGCCAATTCCAAAAGAACTGTCTTAGCGAAAGGCTTCTTGAGGGGAAAGCTGTAACTCTGTGAGATGATTTCACAGAACACAAAGAAGTTTCTCAGAAAGCTTCTTTCTCTTTGTTATCGGAGGATATTTCCTTTGGCCCTATAGTCTTCAAAGGGATCCGAAATATCTGTTCTCAGATTCCACAGAAATAAGGCTAGCAAAGAGATCCACGAAATACAGATGTAACTCTTTGTGTGGAAGTCAAACATCAAAGAACAGTTTCTCAGAAAGCTTCTTTCCAGATTTCATCTGAGGATATTTCCTTTTCTCCATAGCCCTGTATGGGCTTCCAAATATCACTTTGCCAATTCCACAAGAACTGTCTTAGCGAAAGGCTTCTTGAGGGGAAAGCTGTAACTCTGTGAGATGATTTCACAGAACACAAAGAAGTTTCTCAGAAATCTTCTTTCTCTTTGTTATCGGAGGATATTTCCTTTGGTCCTATCGTCTTCAAAGGGATCTGAAATATCTGTTCTCAGATTCCACAGAAATAAGGCTAGCAAAGAGATCTACGAAACACAGATGTAACTCTGTGAGATGAATTAACAGAACACTAAGCAGTTTCTCAGAAAGCTTCTTTCAGATTTCATCTGAGGATATTTCCTTTTTCACCATAGCCCTCTATGGGCTTCCAAATATCCCTTTGCCAATTCCACAAGAACTGTCTTAGCGAAAGGCTTCTTCAGGGGAAAGCTGTAACTCTGTGAGATGATTTCACAGAACACAAAGAAGTTTCTCAGAAAGCTTCTTTCTCTTTGTTATCGGAAGATATCTCCTTTGGCCCTATAGTCTTCAAAGGGATCCGAAATATCTGTTCTCATATTCCACAGAAAGAAGGCTAGCAAAGAGATCCACGAAATACAGATGTAACTCTGTGTGTGGAAGTCACACATCACAGAGCAGTTTCTCAGAAAGCTTCTTTCCAGATTTCGTCTGAGGATATTTCCTTTTCACCATAGCCCTGTATGGGCTTCCAAATATCACATTGCCAATTCCGTAAGAACTGTCTTAGCGAAAGACTTCTAGAGGGGAAAGCTGTAACTCTGTGAGATGATTTCACAGAACACAAAGAAGTTTCTCAGAAAGCTTCTTTCTCTTTGTTATCGGAAGATATTTACTTTGGCCCTATAGTCTTCAAAGGGATCCGAAATATCTGTTCTCAGATTACACAGAAATAAGGCTAGCAAAGAGATCCACGAAATACAGACGTAACTCTGTTTGTGGAAGTCACACATCACAGAGCAGTTTCTCAGAAAGCTTCTTTCCAGATTTCATCTGAGGAGATTTCCTTTTCACCATAGCCCTCTATGGGCTTCCAAATATCACTTTCCCAATTCCACAAGAACTGTCTTAGCGAAAGGCTTCTTGAGGGTAAAGCTGTAACTCTGTGAGATGATTTCACAGAACACAAAGAAGTTTCTCCGAAAGCTTCTTTCTCTTTGTTATCGGAGGACATTTCCTTTGGCCCTGTAGACTTCAAAGGGATCCGAAATATCTGTTCTCAGATTCCACAGAAATAAGGCTAGCAAAGAGATCTACGAAACACACATGTAACTCTGTGAGATGAATTAACAGAACACAAAGCAGTTTCTCAGAAAGCCTCTTTCCAGATTTCATCTGAGGATATTTCCTTTTTCACCATAGCCCTCTATGGGCTTCCAAATATCACTTTGCCAATTCCACAAGAACTGTCTTAGCCAAAGGCTTCTTTAGGGGAAAGCTGTAACTCTGTGAGATGATTTCACAGAACACAAAGATGTTTCTCAGAAAGCTTCTTTCTCTTTGTTATCGGAGGATATTTCCTTTGGCCCTATAGTCTTCAAGGGGATCCGAAATATGTGTTCTCAGATTCCACAGAAATAAGGCTAGCAAAGAGATCTACGAAACACAGATGTAATTCTGTGAGATGAATTAACAGAACACTAAGCAGTTTCTCAGAAAGCTTCTTTCCAGATTTCATCTGAGGATATTTCCTTTTTCACCATAGCCGTCTATGGGCTTCCAAATATCACTTTGCCAATTCCACAAGAACTGTCTTAGCGAAAGGCTTCTTGAGGGAATAGCTGTAACTCTGTGAGATGATTTCACAGAACACAAAGATGTTTCTCAGAAAGCTTCTTTCTCTTTGTTATCGGAGGATATTTCCTTTGGCCCTATAGTCTTCAAAGGGATCCGAAATATCTGTTCTCAGATTCCACAGAAATAAGGCTAGCAAACAGATCTACGAAACACAGATGTAACTCTGTGAGATGAATTCACAGAACACTAAGCAGTTTCTCAGAAAGCTTCTTTCCAGATTTCATCTGAGGATATTTCCTTTTTCACCATAGCCCTCTATGGGCTTCAAAATATCACTTTGCCAATTCCACAAGAACTGCCTTAGCGAAAGGCTTCTTCAGGGGAAAGCTGTAACTCTCTGATATGATTTCACAGAACACAAAGAAGTTTCTCAGAAAGCTTCTTTCTCTTTGTTATCGGAGGATATTTCCTTTGGCCCTATAGTCTTCTAAGGGATCCGAAATATCTGTTCTCAGATTCCACAGAAATAAGGCTAGCAAAGAGATCTACGAAACACAGATGTAACTCTGTGAGATGAATTAACAGAACACTAAGCAGTTTCTCAGAAAGCTTCTTTCCAGATTTCATCTGAGGATATTTCCATTTTCACCATAGCCCTCTGTGGGCTTCCAAATATCCCTTTGCCAATTCCACAAGAACTGTCTTAGTGAAAGGCTTCTTGAAGGGAAAGCTGTAACTCTGTGAGATGATTTCACATTACACAAAGAAGTTTCTCAGAAAGCTTCTTTCTCTTTGTTATCGGAGGAGAGTTCCTTTGGCCCTATACTCTTCAAAGGGATCCGAAATATCTGTTCTCAGATTCCACAGAAATAAGGCTAGCAAAGAGATCCACGAAATACAGATGTAACTCTGTGGGTGGAAGTCACACATCACAGAGCAGTTTCTCAGAAAGCTTCTTTCCAGATTTCATCTGAGGATATTTCCTTTTCTCCATAGCCCTGTATGGGCTTCCAAATATCACTTTGCCAATTCCACAAGAACTGTCTTAGCGAAAGGCTTCTTGAGGGGAAAGCTGTAACTCTGTGAGATGATTTCACAGAACACAAAGAAGTTTCTCAGAAATCTTCTTTCTCTTTGTTATCGAAGGATATTTCCTTTGGCCCTATCGTCTTCAAAGGGATCTGAAATATCTGTTCTCAGATTCCACAGAAATAAGGCTAGCAAAGAGATCTACGAAACACAGATGTAACTCTGTGAGATGAATTAAGAGAACACTAAGCAGTTTCTCAGAAAGCTTCTTCCAGATTTCATCTGAGGATATTTCCTTTTTCACCATAGCCCTCTATGGGCTTTCAAATATCCCTTTGCCAATTCCACAAGAACTGTCTTAGCGAAAGGCTTCTTCAGGGGAAAGCTGTAACTCTGTGAGATGATTTCACAGAACACAAAGAAGTTTCTCAGAAAGCTTCTTTCTCTTTGTTATCGGAAGATATCTCCTTTGGCCCTATAGTCTTCAAAGGGATCCGAAATATCTGTTCTCAGATTCCACAGAAAGAAGGCTAGCAAAGAGATCCACGAAATACAGATGTAACTCTGTGTGTGGAAGTCACACATCCCAGAGCAGTTTCTCAGAAAGCTTCTTTCCAGATTTCATCTGAGGATATTTCCTTTTCATCTTAGCCCTCTATGGGCTTCCAAATATCACTTTGACAATTCCACAAGAACTGTCTTAGCGAAAGGCTTCTTGAGGGGAAAGCTGTAACTCTGTGAGATGATTTCACAGAACACAAAGAAGTTTCTCAGAAAGCTTCTTTCTCTTTGTTATCGGAGGATATTTCCTTTGGCCCTATAGTCTTCAAAGGGATCCGAAATATCTGTTCTCAGATTCCACAGAAAGAAGGCTAGCAAACAGATCCACGAAATACAGATGTAACTCTGTGAGTGGAAGTCACACATCACAGAGCAGTTTCTCAGAAAGCTTCTTCCCAGATTTCATCTGAGGATATTTGCTTTTTCACCATAGCCCTCTATGGGCTTCCAAATATCACATTGCCAATTCCACAAGAACTGTCTTAGCGAAAGGCTTCTTGAGGGGAAAGATGAAACTCTGTGAGAAGATTTCACAGAACACAAAGAAGTTTCTCAGAAAGCTTCTTTCTCTTTGTTATCGGAGGATATTTCCTTTGGCCCTATAGTCTTCAAAGGGATCCGAAATATCTGTTCTCAGATTCCACAGAAAGAAGGCTAGCAAAGAGATCTACGAAACGCAGATGTACCTCTGTGAGATGAATTCACAGAACACTAAGCAGTTTCTCAGAAAGCTTCTTTCCAGATTTCATCTGAGGATATTTCCTTTTTCACCATAGCCCTCTATGGGCTTCCAAATATCACTTTGCCAATTCCACAAGAACTGTCTTAGCGAAAGGCTTCTTGAGGGGAAAGCTGTAACTCTGTGAGATGATTTCACAGAACACAAAGAAGTTTCTCAGAAAGCTTCTTTCTCTTTGTTATCGGAGGATATTTCCTTTGGCAATATAGTCTTCAAAGGGATCCGAAATATCTCTTCTCAGATTCCACAGAAATAAGGCTAGCAAAGAGATCCACGAAATATAGATGTAACTCTGAGAGATGAATTCACAGAACACTAAGCAGTTTCTCAGAAAGCTTCTTTCCAGATTTCATCTGAGGATATTTCCTTTTTCACCATAGCCCTCTATGGGCTTCCAAATATCACTTTGCCAATTCCACAAGAACTGTCTTAGCGAAAGGCTTCTTGAGGGGAAAGCTTTAACTCTGTGCGATGATTTCACAGAACACAAAGAAGTTTCTCAGAAAGCTTCTTTCTCTTTGTTATCGGAGGATATTTCCTTTGGCCCTATAGTCTTCAAGGGGATCCGAAATATCTGTTCTCAGATTCCACAGAAATAAGGCTAGCAAAGAGATCTACGAAACACAGATGTAACTCTGTGAGATGAATTAACAGAACACTAAGCAGTTTCTCAGAAAGCTTCTTTCCAGATTTTATCTGAGGATATTTCCTTTTTCACCATAGCCGTCTATGGGCTTCCAAATATCACTTTGCCAATTCCACAAGAACTGTCTTAGCGAAAGGCTTCTTGAGGGAAAAGCTGTAACTCTGTGAGATGATTTCACAGAACACAAAGAAGATTCTCAGAAAGCTTCTTTCTCTTTGTTATCGGAGGATATTTCCTTTGGCCCTATAGTCTTCAAAGGGATCCGAAATATCTGTTCTCAGATTCCACAGAAATAAGGCTAGCAAACAGATCTACGAAACACAGATGTAACTCTGTGAGATGAATTCACAGAACACTAAGCAGTTTCTCAGAAAGCTTCTTTCCAGATTTCATCTGAGGATATTTCCTTTTTCACCATAGCCCTCTATGGGCTTCAAAATATCACTTTGCCAATTCCACAAGAACTGCCTTAGCGAAAGGCTTCTTCAGGGGAAAGCTGTAACTCTCTGAGATGATTTCACAGAACACGAAGAAGTTTCTCAGAAAGCTTCTTTCTCTTTGTTATCGAAGGATATTTCCTTTGGCCCTATAGTCTTCAAAGGGATCCGAAATATCTGTTCTCAGAGTCCACAGTGATAAGGCTAGCAAAGAGATCTACGAAACACAGATGTAACTCTGTGAGATGAATTAACAGAACACTAAGCAGTTTCTCAGAAAGCTTCTTTCCAGATTTCATCTGAGGATATTTCCTTTTTCACCATAGCCCTCTATGGGCTTCCAAATATCACTTTGCCAATTCCACCAGAACTGTCTTAGCGAAAGGCTTCTTGAGGGGAAAGCTGTAACTCTGTGAGATGATTTCACATTACACAAAGAAGTTTCTCAGAAAGCTTCTTTCTCTTTGTTATCGGAGGATAGTTCCTTTGGCCCTATACTCTTCAAAGGGATCCGAAATATCTGTTCTCAGATTCCACAGAAATAAGGCTAGCAAAGAGATCCACGAAATACAGATGTAACTCTGTGAGTGGAAGTCACACATCACAGAGCAGTTTCTCAGAAAGCTTCTTTCCAGATTTCATCTGAGGATATTTCCTTTTTCACCGTAGCCCTCTATGGGCTTCCAAATATCACTTTGCCAATTCCACAAGAACTGTCTTAGCGAAAGGCTTCTTGAGGGGAAAGCTGTAACTCTGTGAGATGATTTCACAGAACACAAAGAAGTTTCTCAGAAAGCTTCTTTCTCTTTGTTATCGGAGGATATTTCCTTTGGCCCTATAGTCTTCAAAGGGATCCGAAATATCTCTTCTCAGATTCCACAGAAATAAGGCTAGCAAAGAGATCCACGAAATACAGATGTAACTCAGTGAGATGAATTCACAGAACACTAAGCAGTTTCTCAGAAAGCTTCTTTCCAGATTTCATCTGAGGATATTTCCTTTTTCACCATAGCCCTCTACGGGGTTCCAAATATCACTTTGCCAATTCCACAAGAACTGTCTTAGCGAAAGGCTTCTTGAGGGGAAAGCTGTAACTCTGTGAGATGATTTCACAGAACACAAAGAAGTTTCTCAGAAAGCTTCTTTCTCTTTGTTATCGGAGGATATTTCCTTTGGCCCTATAGTCTTCAAAGGGATCCGAAATATCTGTTCTCTGATTCCACAGAAAGAAGGCTAGCAAAGAGATCCACGAAATACTGATGTAACTCTGTGAGTGGAAGTCACACATCACAGAGCAGTTTCTCAGAAAGCTTCTTCCCAGATTTCATCTGAGGATATTTGCTTTTTCACCGTAGCCCTCTATGGGCTTCCAAATATGACTTTGCCAATTCCACAAGAACTGTCTTAGCGAAAGGCTTCTTGAGGGGAAAGATGAAACTCTGTGAGAAGATTTCACAGAACACAAAGAAGTTTCTCAGAAAGCTTCTTTCTCTTTGTTATCGGAGGATATTTCCTTTGGCCCTATAGTCTTCAAAGGGATCCGAAATATCTGTTCTCAGATTCCACAGAAAGAAGGGTAGCAAAGAGATCTACGAAACACAGATGTAACTCTGTGAGATGAATTCACAGAACACTAAGCAGTTTCTCAGAAAGCTTCTTTCCAGATTTCATCTGAGGATATTTCCTTTTTCACCATAGCCCTCTATGGGCTTCCAAATATCACTTTGCCAATTCCACAAGAACTGTCTTAGCGAAAGGCTTCTTGAGGGGAAAGCTGTAACTCTGTGAGATGATTTCACAGAACACAAAGAAGTTTCTCAGAAAGCTTCTTTCTCTTTGTTATCGGAGGATATTTCCTTTGTCCCTATAGTCATCAAAGGGATCCGAAATTTCTGTTCTCAGATTACACAGAAATAAGGCTAGCAAACAGATCCACGAAATACAGATGTAACTCTGTGAGTGGAAGTCACACATCACAGAGCAGTTTCTCAGAAAGCTTCTTTCCAGATATCATCTGAGTATATTTCCTTTTCACCTTAGGCCTCTATGGGCTTCCAAATATCACTTTGCCAATTCCACAAGAACTGTCTTAGCGAAAGTCTTCTTGAGTGGAAAGCTGTAACTCTGTGAGATGATTCACAGAACACAAAGAAGTTTCTCAGAAAGCTTCTTTCTCTTTGTTATCGGAGGATATTTCCTTTGGCCCTATAGTCTTCAAAGGGATCCGAAATATCTGTTCTCAGATTCCACAGAAATAAGGCTAGTAAAGAGATCTACGAAACACAGATGTAGCTCTGTGAGATGAATTAACAGAACACTAAGCAGTTTCTCAGAAAGCTTCTTTCCAGATTTCATCTGAGGATATTTCCTTTTTCACCACAGCCCTCTAAGGGCTTCCAAATATCACTTTACCAATTCCACAAGAACTGTCTTAGCGAAAGGCTTCTTGAGGGGAAAGCTGTAACTCTTTGAGATGATTTCACGTTACACAAAGAAGTTTCTCAGAAAGCTTCTTTCTCTTTCTTATCGGAGGACATTTCCTTTGGCCCCATAGTCTTCAAAGGGATTCGAAATATCTGTTCTCAGGTGCCACAGAAAGAAGACTAGCAAAGAGATCCACGAAATACAGATGTAACTCTCTGAGATGAATTAACAGAACATTAAGCAGTTTCTCAGAAAGCTTCTTTCCAGATTTTATCTGAGTATATTTCCTTTTTCACCATAGCCCTCTAAGGGCTTCCAAATATCACTTTGCCAATTCCAAAAGAACTGTCTTAGCGAAAGGCTTCTTGAGGGGAAAGCTGTAACTCTGTGAGATGATTTCACAGAACACAAAGAAGTTTCTCAGAAAGCTTCTTTCTCTTTGTTATCGGAGGATGTTTCCTTTGGCACTATAGTCTTCAAAGGGATCCGAAATTTCTGTTCTCAGATTACACAGAAATAAGGCTAGCAAAGAGATCCACGAAATACAGATGTAACTCTGTGAGTGGAAGTCACACATCACAGAGCAGTTTCTCAGAAAGCTTCTTTCCAGATTTCATCTGAGGATATTTCCTTTTCATCTTAGCCCTCTATGGGCTTCCAAATATCACTTTGACAATTCCACAAGAACTGTCTTAGCGAAAGGCTTCTTGAGGGGAAAGCTGTAACTCTGTGAGATGATTTCACAGAACACAAAGAAGTTTCTCAGAAAGCTTCTTTCTCTTTGTTATCGGAGGATATTTCCTTTGGCCCTATAGTCTTCAAAGGGATCCGAAATATCTGTTCTCAGATTCCACAGAAAGAAGGCTAGCAAAGAGATCTACGAAACACAGATGTAACTCTGTGAGATGAATTCACAGAACACTAAGCAGTTTCTCAGAAAGCTTCTTTCCAGATTTCATCTGAGGATATTTCCTTTTTCACCATAGCCCTCTATGGGCTTCCAAATATCAATTTGCCAATTCCACAAGAACTGTCTTAGCGAAAGGCTTCTTGAGGGGAAAGCTGTAACTCTGTGAGATGATTTTACATTACACAAATAAGTTTCTCAGAAAGCTTCTTTCTCTTTGTTATCGGAGGATATTTCCTTTGGCCCTATAGTCTTCAAAGGTATCGGAAATATCTGTTCTCAGATTCCACAGAAAGAAGGCTAGCAAAGAGATCTACGAAATACAGATGTAACTCATTGAGTGGAAGTCGCACATCACAGAGCAGTTTCTCAGAAAGCTTCTTTCCAGATTTCATCTGAGGATATTCCTTTTTCACCATAGCCCTCTATCGGCTTCCAAATAACACTTTGCGAATTCCACAAGAACTGTCTTAGCGAAAGGCTCATTGAGGGGAAAGCTGTAACTCTGTGAGATGATTTTACGGAACACAAAGAAGTCTCTCAGAAACCTTCTTTCTCTTTGTTATCGGAGGATATTTCCTTTGGCCCTATACTCTTCAAAGGGATCCGAAATATCTGTTCTCAGATTCCACAGCAATAAGGCTAGTAAAGAGATCTACGAAACACAGATGTAACTCTGTGAGATGAATTCACAGAACACTAAGCAGTTTCTCAGAAAGCTTCTTTCCAGATTTCATCTGAGGATATTTCCTTTTCACCATAGCCCTCTATGGGCTTCCAAATATCACTTTGCCAATTCCACAAGAACTGTCTTAGCGAAAGGCTTCTTGAGGGGAAAGCTGTAACTCTCTGAGATGATTTCACAGTACACAAAGAAGTTTCTCAGAAAGCTTCTTTCTCTTTGTTATCGGAGGTAATTTCCTTTGGCCCTATAGTCCTCAAAGGGATCCGAAATTTCTGTTCTCAGATTCCAGAGAAAGAAGGCTAGCAAAGAGATCCCCGGAATACAGATGCAACTGTGTGAGGTGAATTCACAGAACACTAAGCAGTTTCTCAGAAAGCTTGTTTCCAGATTTCATCTGAGGATATTTCCTTTTCACCTTAGCCCTCTATGGGCTTCCAAATATCACTTTGCAAATTCCACAAGAAATGTCTTAGCGAAAGGCTTCTTGAGGGGAAAGCTGTAACACTGTGAGATGATTTCACAGAACACAAAGAAGTTTCTCAGAAAGCTTCTTTCTCTTTGTTATCGGAGGATATTTCCTTTGGCCCTGTAGTCTTCAAAGGGATCCGAAATATCTGTTCTCAGATTCCACAGAAAGAAGGCTAGCAAAGAGATCTACGAAACACAGATGTAACTCTCTGAGATGAATTCACAGAACCCTAAGCAGTTTCTCAGAAAGCTTCTTTCCAGATTTCATCTGAGGATATTTCCTTTTTCACCATAGCCCTCTATGGGCTTCCAAATATCACTTTGCCAATTCCACAAGAACTGTCTTATCGAAAGGCTTCTTGAGGGGAAAGCTGTAACTCTGTGAGATGATTTCACATTACACAAAGAAGTTTCTCCGAAAGCTTCTTTCTCTTTGTTATCGCAGGATATTTCCTTTGGCCCTATAGTCTTCAAAGGGATCCGAAATATCTGTTCTCAGATTCCACAGAAATAAGGCTAGCAAAGAGATCTACGAAACACAGATGTAACTCGGTGAGATGATTTCACAGAACACAAAGAAGATTATCAGAAAGCTTCTTTCTCTTTGTTATCGGAGGATATTTACTTTGGCCCTATAGTCTTCAAAGGGATCCGAAATATCTGTTCTCAGATTCCACAGAAAGAAGGCTCGCAAAGAGATCTACGAAACACAGATGTAACTCGGTGAGATGAATTCACAGAACACTAAGCAGTTTCTCAGAAAGCTTCTTTCCAGATTTCATCTGAGGATATTTCCTTTTTCACCATAGCCCTCTATGGGCTTCCAAATATCACTTTGCCCATTCCACAAGAACTGTCTTAGCGAAAGGCTTCTTGAGGGGAAAGCTGTAACTCTGTGAGATGATTTCACATTACACCAAGAAGTTTCTCAGAAAGCTTCTTTCTCTTTGTTATCGGAGGATATTTCCTTTGGATCTATAGTCTTCAAAGGGATCCGAAATATCTGTTCTCAGATTCCTCAGAAAGAAGGCTAGCAAAGAGATCTATGAAACACAGATGTAACACTGTGAGATGAATTCACAGAACACTAAGCAGTTTCTCAGAAAGCTTCTTTCCAGATTTCCTCTGAGGATATTACCTTTTTCACCATAGCCCTCTACGGGCTTCCAAATATCAATTTGCCAATTCCACAAGAACTGCCTTAGCGAAAGGCTTCTTGAGGGGAAAGCTGTAACTCTGTGAAATGATTTCACATTACACAAAGAAGTTTCTCAGAAAGCTTCTCTCTCTTTGTTATCGGAGGATATTTCCTTTGGATCTATAGTCTTCAAAGGGATCCGAAATATCTGTTCTCAGATTCCACAGAAAGAAGGCTAGCAAAGAGATCCACGAAATACAGATGTAACTCTGTGAGTGGAAGTCACACATCACAGAGCAGTTTCTCAGAAAGCTTCTTTCCAGATTTCATCTGAGGATATTTACTTTTTCACTATAGCCCTCTATGGGCTTCCAAATATCACTTTGCCAATTCCACAAGAACTGTCTTAGCGAAAGGCTTCTTGAGGGGAAAGCTGTAACTCTGTGAGATGATTTCACAGAACACAAAGAAGTTTCTCAGAAAGCTTCTTTCTCTTTTTTATCGGAGGATATTTCCTTTGGCCCTATAGTCTTCAAAGGTATCGGAAATATCTGTTCTCAGATTCCACAGAAAGAAGTCTCGCAAAGAGATCAACGAAACACAGATGTAACTCGGTGAGATGAATTCACAGAACACTAAGCAGTTTCTCAGAAAGCTTCTTTCCAGATTTCATCTGAGGATATTTCCTTTTTCACCATAGCCCTCAATGGGCAACCAAATATCACTTTGCCAATTCCACAAGAACTGTCTTAGCGAAAGGCTTCTAGAGGGGAAAGCTGTAACTCTGTGAGATGATTTCACATTACACAAAGAAGTTTCTCAGAAAGCTTCTTTCTCTTTGTTATCGGAGGATATTTCCTTTGGCCCTATAGTCTTCAAAGGGATCCAAAATATCTGTTCTCAGATTCCCCAGAAATAAGGCTAGCAAAGAGATCTACGAAACACAGAAGAAACTCTGTGAGATGAATTCACAGAACACTAAGCAGTTTCTCAGAAAGCTTCTTTCCAGATTTCATCTGAGGATATTTCCTTTTTCACCATAGCCCTCTATGAGCTTCCAAATATCTGTTTGCCAATTCCAAAAGAACTGTCTTAGCGAAAGGCTTCTTGAGGGAAAGCTGTAACTCTGTGAGATGATTTCACAGAACACAAAGAAGTTTCTCAGAAAGCTTCTTTCTCTTTGTTATCGGAGGTTATTTCCTTTGGCCCTATAGTTCTCAAAGGGTTCCGAAATTTCTGTTCTCAGATTCCACAGAAAGAAGGCTAGCAAAGAGATCCCCGAAATACAGATGCAACTGTGTGAGGTGAATTCACAGAACACTAAGCAGTTTCTCAGAAAGCTTGTTTCCAGGTTTCATCTGTGGATATTTCCTTTTCACCTTAGCCCTCTATGGGCTTCCAAATATCACTTTGCTAATTCCACAAGAACTGTCTTAGCGAAAGGCTTCTTGAGGGGAAAGCTGTAACTCTGTGAGATGATTTCACAGAACACAAAGAAGTTTCTCAGAAAGCTTCTTTCTCTTTGTTATCGGAGTATATTTCCTTTGGCCCTATAGTCTTCAAAGGGATCCGAAATATCTGTTCTCAGATTCCACAGAAAGAAGGCTAGCAAAGAGATCTAGGAAACACAGATGTAACTCTCTGAGATGAATTCACAGAACCCTAAGCAGTTTCTCAGAAAGCTTCTTTCCAGATTTCATCTGAGGATATTTCCTTTTTCACCATAGCCCTCTATGGGCTTCCAAATATCACTTTGCCAATTCCACAAGAACTGTCTTAGCGAAAGGCTTCTTGAGGGGAAAGCTGTAACTCTGTGAGATGATTTCACATTACACAAAGAAGTTTCTCAGAAAGCTTCTTTCTCTTTGTTATCGGAGGATATTTCCTTTGGCCCTATAGTCTTCAAAGGGATCCGAAATATCTGTTCTCAGATTCCACAGAAATAAGGCTAGCAAGGAGATCTACGAAACACAGATGTAACTCGGTGAGATGATTTCACAGAACACAAAGAAGTTTCTCAGAATGCTTCTTTCTCTTTGTTATCGGAGGATATTTCCTTTGGCCCTATAATCTTCAAAGGGATCCGAAATATCTGCTCTCAGATTCCACAGAAATAAGGCTAGCAAAGAGATCTACGAAACACAGATGTAACTCTGTGAGATGAATTCACAGAACACTAAGCAGTTTCTCAGAAAGCTTCTTTCCAGATTTCATCTGAGGATATTTCCTTTTTCACCATAGCACTCTATGGGCTTCCAAATATCACTTTGCCAATTCCACAAGAACTGTCTTAGCGAAAGGCTTCTGGAGGGGAAAGCTGTAACTCTGTGAGATGATTTCACAGAACACAAAGAAGTTTCTCAGAAAGCTTCTTTCTCTTTGTTATAGGAGGATATTTCCTTTGGCCCTATAGTCTTCAAAGGCATCCGAAATATCTGTTCTCAGATTCCACAGAAATAAGGCTAGCAAAGAGATACACGAAATACAGATGTAACTCTGTGAGATGAATTCACAGAACACTAAGCAGTTTCTCAGAAAGCTTCTTTCCATTTTTCATCTGAGGATATTTCCTTTTTCACCACAGCCATCTAGGGGCTTCCAAATATCACTTTGCCAATTCCACAAGAACTGTCTTAGCGAAAGGCTTCTTGAGGGGAAAGCTGTAACTCTGTGAGATGATTTCACAGAACACAAAGAAGTTTCTCAGAAAGCTTCTTTCTCTTTGTTTTCGGAGGATATTTCCTTTGGCCCTATATTCTTCAAAGGGATCCGAAGTATCTGTTCTCAGATTCCACAGAAATAAGGCTAGCACAGAGATCCACGAAATACATATGTAACTCTGAGAGTGGAAGTCACACATCACAGAGCAGTTTCTCAGAAAGTTTCTTTCCAGATTTCATCTGAGGATATTTCCTTTTTCACCATAGCCCTCTAAGGGCTTCCAAATATCACTTTGCCAATTCCAAAAGAACTGTGTTAGCGAAAGGCTTCTTGAGGGGAAAGCTGTAACTCTGTGAGATGATTTCACAGAACACAAAGAAGTTTCTCAGAAAGCTTCTTTCTCTTTGTTATCGGAGGATGTTTCCTTTGGCCCTATAGTCTTCAAAGGGATCCGAAATTTCTGTTCTCAGATTCCACAGAAATAAGGCTCGCAAAGAGATCCACGAAATACAGATGTAACTCTGTGAGTGGAAGTCACACATCACAGAGCAGTTTCTCAGAAAGCTTCTTTCCAGATTTCATCTGAGGATATTTCCTTTTTCAACATAGCCCTCTATGGGCTTCCAAATATCACTTTGCCTATTCCACAAGAACTGTCTTAGCGAAAGGCTTCTTGAGGGGAAAGCTTTAACTCTGTGAGATGATTTCACAGAACACAAAGAAGTTTCTCAGAAAGCTTCTTTCTCTTTGTTATCGGAGGATATTTCCTTTGGCCCTATAGTCTTCAAGGGGATCCGAAATATGTGTTCTCAGATTCCACAGAAATAAGGCTAGCCAAGAGATCTACGAAACACAGATGTAACTCTGTGAGATGAATTCACAGAACACTAAGCAGTTTCTCAGAAAGCTTCTTTCCAGATTTCATCTGAGGATATTTCCTTTTTCACCATAGCCGTCTATGGGCTTCCAAATATCACTTTGCCAATTCCACAAGAACTGTCTTAGCGAAAGGCTTCTTGAGGGAAAAGCTGTAACTCTGTGAGATGATTTCACAGAACACAAAGAAGTTTCTCAGAAAGCTTCTTTCTCTTTGTTATCGGAGGATATTTCCTTTGGCCCTATAGTCTTCAAAGGGATCCGAAATATCAGTTCTCAGATTCCACAGAAATAAGGCTAGCAAACAGATCTACGAAACACAGATGTAACTCTGTGAGATGAATTCACAGAACACAAAGAAGTTTCTCAGAAAGCTTCTTTCAGATTTCATCTGAGGATATTTCCTTTTTCACCATAGCCCTCTATGGGCTTCCAAATTTCCCTTTGCCAATTCCACAAGAACTGTCTTAGCGAAAGGCTTCTTCAGGGGAAAGCTGTAACTCTGTGAGATGATTTCACAGAACACAAAGAAGTTTCTCAGAAAGCTTCTTTCTCTTTGTTATCGGAAGATATCTCCTTTGTCCCTATAGTCTTCAAAGGGATCCGAAATATCTGTTCTCAGATTCCACAGAAAGAAGGCTAGCAAAGAGATCCACGAAATACAGATGTAACTCTGTGTGTGGAAGTCACACATCACAGAGCAGTTTCTCAGAAAGCTTCTTTCCAGATTTCGTCTGAGGATATTTCCTTTTCACCATAGCCCTGTATGGGCTTCCAAATATCACTTTGCCAATTCCACAAGAACTGTCTTAGCGAAAGGCTTCTTGAGGGGAAAGCTGTAACTCTGTGAGATGAATTCACAGAACACAAAGAAGTTTCTCAGAAAGCTTCTTTCTCTTTGTTATCGGAGGATATTTCCTTTGGCCCTATAGTCTTCAAAGGGATCCGAAATATCTGTTTTCAGATTAAACAGAAATAAGGCTAGCAAAGAGATCTACGAAACACAGATGTAACTCTATGAGATGAATTTACAGAACACTAAGCAGTTTCTCAGAAAGCTTCTTTCCAGATTTCATCTGAGGATATTTCCTTTTTCACCATAGCTCTCTATGGGCTTCCAAATATCACTTTGCCAATTCCCCAAGAACTGTCTTAGCGAAAGGCTTCTTGAGGGGAAAGCTGTAACTCTGTGAGATGATTTCACAGAACACAAAGAAGTTTCTCAGAAAGCTTCTTTCTCTTTGTTATCGGAGGATATTTCCTTTGTCCCTATAGTCATCAAAGGGATCCGAAATTTCTGTTCTCAGATTACACAGAAATAAGGCTAGCAAACAGATCCACGAAATATAGATGTAACTCTGTGAGTGGAAGTCACACATCACAGAGCAGTTTCTCAGAAAGCTTCTTTCCAGATATCATCTGAGTATATTTCCTTTTCACCTTAGCCCTCTATGGGCTTCCAAATATCACTTGGCCAATTCCACAAGAACTGTCTTAGCGAAAGGCTTCTTGAGCGGAAAGCTGTAACTCTGTGAGATGATTCACAGAACACAAAGAAGTTTCTCAGAAAGCTTCTTTCTCTTTGTTATCGGAGGATATTTCCTTTTGCCCTATAGTCTTCAAAGGGATCCGAAATATCTGTTCTCAGATTCCACAGAAATAAGGCTAGTAAAGAGATCTACGAAACACAGATGTAGCTCTGTGAGATGAATTAACAGAACACTAAGCAGTTTCTCAGAAAGCTTCTTTCCAGATTTCATCTGAGGATATTTCCTTTTTCACCATAGCCCTCTAAGGGCTTCCAAATATCACTTTACCAATTCCACAGAACTGTCTTAGCGAAAGGCTTCTTGAGGGGAAAGCTGTAACTCTTTGAGATGATTTCACGTTACACAAAGAAGTTTCTCAGAAAGCTTCTTTCTCTTTGTTATCGGAGGATATTTCCTTTGGCCCTATAGTCTTCAAAGGGATTCGAAATATCTGTTCTCAGATGCCACAGAAAGAAGACTAGTAAAGAGATCCACGAAGTACAGATGTAACTCTCTGAGATGAATTAACAGAACATTAAGCAGTTTCTCAGAAAGCTTCTTTCCAGATTTTATCTGAGTATATTTCCTTTTTCACCATAGCCCTCTAAGGGCTTCCAAATATCACTTTGCCAATTCCAAAAGAACTGTCTTAGCGAAAGGCTTCTTGAGGGGAAAGCTGTAACTCTGTGAGATGATTTCACAGAACACAAAGAAGTTTCTCAGAAAGCTTCTTTCTCTTTGTTATCGGAGGATATTTCCTTTGGCCCTATAGTCTTCAAAGGGATCCGAAATATCTGTTCTCAGATTCCACAGAAATAAGGCTAGCAAAGAGATCCACGAAATACAGATGTAACTCTGTGTGTGGAAGTCACACATCAAAGAACAGTTTCTCAGAAAGCTTCTTTCCAGATTTCATCTGAGGATATTTCCTTTTCTCCATAGCCCTGTATGGGCTTCCAAATATCACTTTGCCAATTCCACAAGAACTGTCTTAGCGAAAGGCTTCTTGAGGGGAAAGCTGTAACTCTGTGAGATGATTTCACAGAACACAAAGAAGTTTCTCAGAAATCTTCTTTCTCTTTGTTATCGGAGGATATTTCCTTTGGCCCTATCGTCTTCAAAGGGATCTGAAATATCTGTTCTCAGATTCCACAGAAATAAGGCTGGCAAAGAGATCTACGAAACACAGATGTAACTCTGTGAGATGAATTAACAGAACACTAAGCAGTTTCTCAGAAAGCTTCTTTCAGATTTCATCTGAGGGTATTTCCTTTTTCACCATAGCCCTCTATGGGCTTCCAAATATCCCTTTGCCAATTCCACAAGAACTGTCTTAGCGAAAGGCTTCTTCAGGGGAAAGCTGTAACTCTGTGAGATGATTTCACAGAACACAAAGAAGTTTCTCAGAAATCTTCTTTCTCTTTGTTATCGGAAGATATTTACTTTGGCCCTATAGTCTTCAAAGGGATCCGAAATATCTGTTCTCAGATTACACAGAAATAAGGCTAGCAAAGAGATCCACGAAATACAGACGTAACTCTGTTTGTGGAAGTCACACATCACAGAGCAGTTTCTCAGAAAGCTTCTTTCCAGATTTCATCTGAGGAGATTTCCTTTTCACCATAGCCCTCTATGGGCTTCCAAATATCTCTTTCCCAATTCCACAAGAACTGTCTTAGCGAAAGGCTTCTTGAGGGTAAAGCTGTAACTCTGTGAGATGATTTCACAGAACACAAAGAAGTTTCTCAGAAAGCTTCTTTCTCTTTGTTATCGGAGGACATTTCCTTTGGCCCTGTAGACTTCAAAGGGATCCGAAATATCTGTTCTCAGATTCCACAGAAATAAGGCTAGCAAAGAGATCTACGAAACACACATGTAACTCTGTGAGATGAATTAACAGAACACAAAGCAGTGTCTCAGAAAGCCTCTTTCCAGATTTCATCTGAGGATATTTCCTTTTTCACCATAGCCCTCTATGGGCTTCCAAATATCACTTTGCCAATTCCACAAGAACTGTCTTAGCCAAAGGCTTCTTTAGGGGAAAGCTGTAACTCTGTGAGATGATTTCACAGAACACAAAGATGTTTCTCAGAAAGCTTCTTTCTCTTTGTTATCGGAGGATATTTCCTTTTGCCCTATAGTCTTCAAAGGGATCCGAAATATCTGCTTTCAGATTCCACAGAAATAAGGCTAGTGAATAGATCTAGGAAACAGAGATCTAACTCTGTGAGATGAATTAACAGAACACTAAGCAGTTTCTTTGAAAGCTTCTTTCCAGATTTCATCTGAGGATATTTCCTTTTTCACCATAGCCCTATATGGGCTTCCCAATATCACTTTGCCAATTCTACAAGAACTGTCTTAGCGAAAGGCTTCTTGAGGGGAAAGCTTTAACTCTGTGAGATGATTTCACAGAACACAAAGAAGTTTCTCAGAAAGCTTCTTTCTCTTTGTTATCGGAGGATATTTCCTTTGGCCCTATAGTCTTCAAGGGGATCCGAAATATGTGTTCTCAGATTCCACAGAAATAAGGCTAGCAAAGAGATCTACGAAACACAGATGTAACTCTGTGAGATGAATTAACAGAACACTAAGCAGTTTCTCACAAAGCTTCTTTCCAGATTTCATCTGAGGATAATTCCTTTTTCA
Source organism: Macaca fascicularis (assembly GCF_037993035.2). Taxonomy (NCBI): domain Eukaryota; kingdom Metazoa; phylum Chordata; class Mammalia; order Primates; family Cercopithecidae; genus Macaca; species Macaca fascicularis. The sequence goes on along the minus strand of NC_088385.1, from coordinate 44,576,222 downwards.
CCATAGCCGTCTATGGGCTTCCAAATATCACTTTGCCAATTACACAAGAACTGTCTTAGCGAAAGGCTTCTTGAGGGAATAGCTGTAACTCTGTGAGATGATTTCACAGAACACAAAGAAGTTTCTCAGAAAGCTTCTTTCTCTTTGTTATCGGAGGATATTTCCTTTGGCCCTATAGTCTTCAAAGGGATCCGAAATATCTGTTCTCAGATTCCACAGAAATAAGGCTACCAAACAGATCTACGAAACACAGATGTAACTCTGTGAGATGAATTCACAGAATACTAAGCAGTTTCTCAGAAAGCTTCTTTCCAGATTTCATCTGAGGATATTTCCTTTTTCACCATAGCCCTCTATGGGCTTCAAAATATCACTTTGCCAATTCCACAAGAACTGCCTTAGCGAAAGGCTTCTTCAGGGGAAAGCTGTAACTCTCTGATATGATTTCACAGAACACAAAGAAGTTTCTCAGAAAGCTTCTTTCTCTTTGTTATCGGAGGATATTTCCTTTGGCCCTATAGTCTTCTAAGGGATCCGAAATATCTGTTCTCAGATTCCACAGAAATAAGGCTAGCAAAGAGATCTACGAAACACAGATGTAACTCTGTGAGATGAATTAACAGAACACTAAGCAGTTTCTCAGAAAGCTTCTTTCCAGATTTCATCTGAGGATATTTCCATTTTCACCATAGCCCTCTATGGGCTTCCAAATATCCCTTTGCCAATTCCACAAGAACTGTCTTAGTGAAAGGCTTCTTGAAGGGAAAGCTGTAACTCTGTGAGATGATTTCACATTACACAAAGAAGTTTCTCAGAAAGCTTCTTTCTCTTTGTTATCGGAGGAGAGTTCCTTTGGCCCTATACTCTTCAAAGGGATCCGAAATATCTGTTCTCAGATTCCACAGAAATAAGGCTAGCAAAGAGATCCACGAAATACAGATGTAACTCTGTGGGTGGAAGTCACACATCACAGAGCAGTTTTTCAGAAAGCTTCTTTCCAGATTTCATCTGAGGATATTTCCTTTTTCACCGTAGCCCTCTATGGGCTTCCAAATATCACTTTGCCAATTCCAGAAGAACTGTCTTAGCGAAAGGCTTTTGAGGGGAAAGCTGTAACTCTGTGAGATGATTTCACAGAACACAAAGAAGTTTCTCAGAAAGCTTCTTTCTCTTTGTTATCAGAGGATATTTCCTTTGGCCCTATAGTCTTCAAAGGGATCCGAAATATCTGTTCTCAGATTCCACAGAAATAAGGCTAGCAAAGAGATCCACGAAATACAGATGTAACTCTGTGTGTGGAAGTCACACATCAAAGAACAGTTTCTCAGAAAGCTTCTTTCCAGATTTCATCTGAGGATATTTCCTTTTCTCCATAGCCCTGTATGGGCTTCCGAATATCACTTTGCCAATTCCACAAGAACTGTCTTAGCGAAAGGCTTCTTGAGGGGAAAGCTGTAACTCTGTGAGATGATTTCACAGAACACAAAGAAGTTTCTCAGAAAGCTTCTTTCTCTTTGTTATCGGAGGATATTTCCTTTGGCCCTATAGTCTTCAAGGGGATCCGAAATATCTGTTCTCAGATTCCACAGAAATAAGGCTAGCAAAGAGATCTACGAAACACAGATGTAACTCTGTGAGATGAATTAACAGAACACTAAGCAGTTTCTCAGAAAGCTTCTTTCAGATTTCATCTGAGGATATTTCCTTTTTCACCATAGCCCTCTATGGGCTTTCTAATATCCCTTTGCCAATTCCACAAGAACTGTCTTAGCGAAAGGCTTCTTGAGGGGAAAGCTGTAACTCTGTGAGATGATTTCACAGAACACAAAGAAGTTTCTCAGAAAGCTTCTTTCTCTTTGTTATCGGAAGATATCTCCTTTGGCCCTATAGTCTTCAAAGGGATCCGAAATATCTGTTCTCAGATTCCACAGAAAGAAGGCTAGCAAAGAGATCCACGAAATACAGATGTAACTCTGTGAGTGGAAGTCACACATCACAGAGCAGTTTCTCAGAAAGCTTCTTTCCAGATTTCGTCTGAGGATATTTCCTTTTCACCATAGCCCTGTATGGGCTTCCAAATATCACATTGCCAATTCCATAAGAACTGTCTTAGCGAAAGACTTCTAGAGGGGAAAGCTGTAACTCTGTGAGATGATTTCACAGAACACAAAGAAGTTTCTCAGAAAGCTTCTTTCTCTTTGTTATCGGAGGATATTTCCTTTGGCCCTATAGTCTTCAAAGGGATCCGAAATATCTGTTCTCAGATTCCACAGAAATAAGGCTAGCAAAGAGATCCACGAAATACAGATGTAACTCTTTGTGTGGAAGTCAAACATCAAAGAACAGTTTCTCAGAAAGCTTCTTTCCAGATTTCATCTGAGGATATTTCCTTTTCTCCATAGCCCTGTATGGGCTTCCAAATATCACTTTGCCAATTCCACAAGAACTGTCTTAGCGAAAGGCTTCTTGAGGGGAAAGCTGTAACTCTGTGAGATGATTTCACAGAACACAAAGAAGTTTCTCAGAAATCTTCTTTCTCTTTGTTATCGGAGGATATTTCCTTTGGCCCTATCGTCTTCAAAGGGATCTGAAATATCTGTTCTCAGATTCCACAGAAATAAGGCTAGCAAAGAGATCTACGAAACACAGATGTAACTCTGTGAGATGAATTAACAGAACACTAAGCAGTTTCTCAGAAAGCTTCTTACAGATTTCATCTGAGGATATTTCCTTTTTCACCATAGCCCTCTATGGGCTTCCAAATATCCCTTTGCCAATTCCACAAGAACTGTCTTTGCGAAAGGCTTCCTCAGGGGAAAGCTGTAACTCTGTGAGATGATTTCACAGAACACAAAGAAGTTTCTCAGAAAGCTTCTTTCTCTTTGTTATCGGAAGATATCTCCTTTGGCCCTATAGTCTTCAAAGGGATCCGAAATATCTGTTCTCATATTCCACAGAAAGAAGGCTAGCAAAGAGATCCACGAAATACAGATGTAACTCTGTGTGTGGAAGTCACACATCACAGAGCAGTTTCTCAGAAAGCTTCTTTCCAGATTTCGTCTGAGGATATTTCCTTTTCACCATAGCCCTGTATGGGCTTCCAAATATCACATTGCCAATTCCGTAAGAACTGTCTTAGCGAAAGACTTCTAGAGGGGAAAGCTGTAACTCTGTGAGATGATTTCACAGAACACAAAGAAGTTTCTCAGAAAGCTTCTTTCTCTTTGTTATCGGAAGATATTTACTTTGGCCCTATAGTCTTCAAAGGGATCCGAAATATCTGTTCTCAGATTACACAGAAATAAGGCTAGCAAAGAGATCCACGAAATACAGACGTAACTCTGTTTGTGGAAGTCACACATCACAGAGCAGTTTCTCAGAAAGCTTCTTTCCAGATTTCATCTGAGGAGATTTCCTTTTCACCATAGCCCTCTATGGGCTTCCAAATATCACTTTCCCAATTCCACAAGAACTGTCTTAGCGAAAGGCTTCTTGAGGGTAAAGCTGTAACTCTGTGAGATGATTTCACAGAACACAAAGAAGTTTCTCCGAAAGCTTCTTTCTCTTTGTTATCGGAGGACATTTCCTTTGGCCCTGTAGACTTCAAAGGGATCCGAAATATCTGTTCTCAGATTCCACAGAAATAAGGCTAGCAAAGAGATCTACGAAACACACATGTAACTCTGTGAGATGAATTAACAGAACACAAAGCAGTTTCTCAGAAAGCCTCTTTCCAGATTTCATCTGAGGATATTTCCTTTTTCACCATAGCCCTCTATGGGCTTCCAAATATCACTTTGCCAATTCCACAAGAACTGTCTTAGCCAAAGGCTTCTTTAGGGGAAAGCTGTAACTCTGTGAGATGATTTCACAGAACACAAAGATGTTTCTCAGAAAGCTTCTTTCTCTTTGTTATCGGAGGATATTTCCTTTTGCCCTATAGTCTTCAAAGGGATCCGAAATATCTGCTTTCAGATTCCACAGAAATAAGGCTAGTGAATAGATCTAGGAAACACAGATCTAACTCTGTGAGATGAATTAACAGAACACTAAGCAGTTTCTTTGAAAGCTTCTTTCCAGATTTCATCTGAGGATATTTCCTTTTTCACCATAGCCCTATATGGGCTTCCCAATATCACTTTGCCAATTCTACAAGAACTGTCTTAGCGAAAGGCTTCTTGAGGGGAAAGCTTTAACTCTGTGAGATGATTTCACAGAACACAAAGAAGTTTCTCAGAAAGCTTCTTTCTCTTTGTTATCGGAGGATATTTCCTTTGGCCCTATAGTCTTCAAGGGGATCCGAAATATGTGTTCTCAGATTCCACAGAAATAAGGCTAGCAAAGAGATCTACGAAACACAGATGTAATTCTGTGAGATGAATTAACAGAACACTAAGCAGTTTCTCAGAAAGCTTCTTTCCAGATTTCATCTGAGGATATTTCCTTTTTCACCATAGCCGTCTATGGGCTTCCAAATATCACTTTGCCAATTCCACAAGAACTGTCTTAGCGAAAGGCTTCTTGAGGGAATAGCTGTAACTCTGTGAGATGATTTCACAGAACACAAAGAAGTTTCTCAGAAAGCTTCTTTCTCTTTGTTATCGGAGGATATTTCCTTTGGCCCTGTAGTCTTCAAAGGGATCCGAAATATCTGTTCTCAGATTCCACAGAAATAAGGCTAGCAAACAGATCTACGAAACACAGATGTAACTCTGTGAGATGAATTCACAGAACACTAAGCAGTTTCTCAGAAAGCTTCTTTCCAGATTTCATCTGAGGATATTTCCTTTTTCACCATAGCCCTCTATGGGCTTCAAAATATCACTTTGCCAATTCCACAAGAACTGCCTTAGCGAAAGGCTTCTTCAGGGGAAAGCTGTAACTCTCTGATATGATTTCACAGAACACAAAGAAGTTTCTCAGAAAGCTTCTTTCTCTTTGTTATCGGAGGATATTTCCTTTGGCCCTATAGTCTTCTAAGGGATCCGAAATATCTGTTCTCAGATTCCACAGAAATAAGGCTAGCAAAGAGATCCACGAAACACAGATGTAACTCTGTGAGATGAATTAACAGAACACTAAGCAGTTTCTCAGAAAGCTTCTTTCCAGATTTCATCTGAGGATATTTCCATTTTCACCATAGCCCTCTGTGGGCTTCCAAATATCCCTTTGCCAATTCCACAAGAACTGTCTTAGTGAAAGGCTTCTTGAAGGGAAAGCTGTAACTCTGTGAGATGATTTCACATTACACAAAGAAGTTTCTCAGAAAGCTTCTTTCTCTTTGTTATCGGAGGAGAGTTCCTTTGGCCCTATACTCTTCAAAGGGATCCGAAATATCTGTTCTCAGATTCCACAGAAATAAGGCTAGCAAAGAGATCCACGAAATACAGATGTAACTCTGTGGGTGGAAGTCACACATCACAGAGCAGTTTCTCAGAAAGCTTCTTTCCAGATTTCATCTGAGGATATTTCCTTTTTCACCGTAGCCCTCTATGGGCTTCCAAATATCACTTTGCCAATTCCACAAGAACTGTCTTAGCGAAAGGCTTCTTGAGGGGAAAGCTGTAACTCTGTGAGATGATTTCACAGAACACAAAGAAGTTTCTCAGAAAGCTTCTTTCTCTTTGTTATCGGAGGATATTTCCTTTGGCCCTATAGTCTTCAAAGGGATCCGAAATATCTGTTCTCAGATTCCACAGAAATAAGGCTAGCAAAGAGATCCACGAAATACAGATGTAACTCTGTGTGTGGAAGTCACACATCAAAGAACAGTTTCTCAGAAAGCTTTTTTCCAGATTTCATCTGAGGATATTTCCTTTTCTCCATAGCCCTGTATGGGCTTCCAAATATCACTTTGCCAATTCCACAAGAACTGTCTTAGCGAAAGGCTTCTTGAGGGGAAAGCTGTAACTCTGTGAGATGATTTCACAGAACACAAAGAAGTTTCTCAGAAATCTTCTTTCTCTTTGTTATCGAAGGATATTTCCTTTGGCCCTATCGTCTTCAAAGGGATCTGAAATATCTGTTCTCAGATTCCACAGAAATAAGGCTAGCAAAGAGATCTACGAAACACAGATGTAACTCTGTGAGATGAATTAAGAGAACACTAAGCAGTTTCTCAGAAAGCTTCTTCCAGATTTCATCTGAGGATATTTCCTTTTTCACCATAGCCCTCTATGGGCTTTCAAATATCCCTTTGCCAATTCCACAAGAACTGTCTTAGCGAAAGGCTTCTTCAGGGGAAAGCTGTAACTCTGTGAGATGATTTCACAGAACACAAAGAAGTTTCTCAGAAAGCTTCTTTCTCTTTGTTATCGGAAGATATCTCCTTTGGCCCTATAGTCTTCAAAGGGATCCGAAATATCTGTTCTCAGATTCCACAGAAAGAAGGCTAGCAAAGAGATCCACGAAATACAGATGTAACTCTGTGTGTGGAAGTCACACATCACAGAGCAGTTTCTCAGAAAGCTTCTTTCCAGATTTCGTCTGAGGATATTTCCTTTTCACCATAGCCCTGTATGGGCTTCCAAATATCACATTGCCAATTCCATAAGAACTCTCTTAGCGAAAGACTTCTAGAGGGGAAAGCTGTAACTCTGTGAGATGATTTCACAGAACACAAAGAAGTTTCTCAGAAATCTTCTTTCTCTTTGTTATCGGAAGATATTTACTTTGGCCCTATAGTCTTCAAAGGGATCCGAAATATCTGTTCTCAGATTACACAGAAATAAGGCTAGCAAAGAGATCCACGAAATACAGACGTAACTCTGTTTGTGGAAGTCACACATCACAGAGCAGTTTCTCAGAAAGCTTCTTTCCAGATTTCATCTGAGGAGATTTCCTTTTCACCATAGCCCTCTATGGGCTTCCAAATATCACTTTCCCAATTCCACAAGAACTGTCTTAGCGAAAGGCTTCTTGAGGGGAAAGCTGTAACTCTGTGAGATGATTTAACAGAACACAAAGAAGTTTCTCAGAAAGCTTCTTTCTCTTTGTTATCGAGGATATTTCCTTTGGCCCTGTAGACTTCAAAGTAATCCGAAATATCTGTTCTCAGATTCCACAGAAATAAGGCTAGCAAAGAGATCTACGAAACACACATGTAACTCTGTGAGATGAATTAACAGAACACAAAGCAGTTTCTCAGAAAGCCTCTTTCCAGATTTCATCTGAGGATATTTCCTTTTTCACCATAGCCCTCTATGGGCTTCCAAATATCACTTTGCCAATTCCACAAGAACTGTCTTAGCCAAAGGCTTCTTCAGGGGAAAGCTGTAACTCTGTGAGATGATTTCACAGAACACAAAGAAGTTTCTCAGAAAGCTTCTTTCTCTTTGTTATCGGAGGATATTTCCTTTTGCCCTATAGTCTTCAAAGGGATCCGAAATATCTGTTTTCAGATTCCACAGAAATAAGGCTAGTGAATAGATCTAGGAAACACAGATCTAACTCTGTGAGATGAATTAACAGAACACTAAGCAGTTTCTTTGAAAGTTTCTTTCCAGATTTCATCTGAGGATATTTCCTTTTTCACCATAGCCCTATATGGGCTTCCCAATATCACTTTGCCAATTCTACAAGAACTGTCTTAGCGAAAGGCTTCTTGAGGGGAAAGGTGTAACTCTGTGAGATGATTTCACAGAACACAAAGAAGTTTCTCAGAAAGCTTCTTTCTCTTTGTTATCGGAGGATATTTCCTTTGGCCCTATAGTCTTCAAAGGGATCCGAAATATCTGTTTTCAGATTCCACAGAAATAAGGCTAGCAAAGAGATCTACGAAACACAGATGTAACTCTATGAGATGAATTTACAGAACACTAAGCAGTTTCTCAGAAAGCTTCTTTCCAGATTTCATCTGAGGATATTTCCTTTTTCACCATAGCCCTCTATGGGCTTCCAAATATCACTTTGCCAATTCCACAAGAACTGTCTTAGCGAAAGGCTTCTTGAGGGGAAAGCTGTAACTCTGTGAGATGATTTCACAGAACACAAAGAAGTTTCTCAGAAAGCTTCTTTCTCTTTGTTATCAGAGGATATTTCCTTTGTCCCTATAGTCATCAAAGGGATCCGAAATTTCTGTTCTCAGATTACACAGAAATAAGGCTAGCAAACAGATCCACGAAATACAGATGTAGCTCTGTGAGATGAATTAACAGAACACTAAGCAGTTTCTCAGAAAGCTTCTTTCCAGATTTCATCTGAGGATATTTCCTTTTTCACCATAGCCCTCTAAGGGCTTCCAAATATCACTTTACCAATTCCACAAGAACTGTCTTAGCGAAAGGCTTCTTGAGGGGAAAGCTGTAACTCTTTGAGATGATTTCACGTTACACAAAGAAGTTTCTCAGAAAGCTTCTTTCTCTTTGTTATCGGAGGATATTTCCTTTGGCCCTATAGTCTTCAAAGGGATTCGAAATATCTGTTCTCAGATGCCACAGAAAGAAGACTGGCAAAGAGATCTACGAAATACAGATGTAACTCTCTGAGATGAATTAACAGAACATTAAGCAGTTTCTCAGAAAGCTTCTTTCCAGATTTTATCTGAGTATATTTCCTTTTTCACCATAGCCCTCTAAGGGCTTCCAAATATCACTTTGCCAATTCCAAAAGAACTGTCTTAGCGAAAGGCTTCTTGAGGGGAAAGCTGTAACTCTGTGAGATGATTTCACAGAACACAAAGAAGTTTCTCAGAAAGCTTCTTTCTCTTTGATATCGGAGGATGTTTCCTTTGGCACTATAGTCTTCAAAGGGATCCGAAATTTCTGTTCTCAGATTACACAGAAATAAGGCTAGCAAAGAGATCCACGAAATACAGATGTAACTCTGTGAGTGGAAGTCACACATCACAGAGCAGTTTCTCAGAAAGCTTCTTCCCAGATTTCATCTGAGGATATTTGCTTTTTCACCATAGCCCTCTATGGGCTTCCAAATATCACATTGCCAATTCCACAAGAACTGTCTTAGCGAAAGGCTTCTTGAGGGGAAAGATGAAACTCTGTGAGAAGATTTCACAGAACACAAAGAAGTTTCTCAGAAAGCTTCTTTCTCTTTGTTATCGGAGGATATTTCCTTTGGCCCTATAGTCTTCAAAGGGATCCGAAATATCTGTTCTCAGATTCCACAGAAAGAAGGCTAGCAAAGAGATCTACGAAACGCAGATGTACCTCTGTGAGATGAATTCACAGAACACTAAGCAGTTTCTCAGAAAGCTTCTTTCCAGATTTCATCTGAGGATATTTCCTTTTTCACCATAGCCCTCTATGGGCTTCCAAATATCACTTTGCCAATTCCACAAGAACTGTCTTAGCGAAAGGCTTCTTGAGGGGAAAGCTGTAACTCTGTGAGATGATTTCACAGAACACAAAGAAGTTTCTCAGAAAGCTTCTTTCTCTTTGTTATCGGAGGATATTTCCTTTGGCAATATAGTCTTCAAAGGGATCCGAAATATCTCTTCTCAGATTCCACAGAAATAAGGCTAGCAAAGAGATCCACGAAATATAGATGTAACTCTGAGAGATGAATTCACAGAACACTAAGCAGTTTCTCAGAAAGCTTCTTTCCAGATTTCATCTGAGGATATTTCCTTTTTCACCATAGCCCTCTATGGGCTTCCAAATATCACTTTGCCAATTCCACAAGAACTGTCTTAGCGAAAGGCTTCTTGAGGGGAAAGCTTTAACTCTGTGCGATGATTTCACAGAACACAAAGAAGTTTCTCAGAAAGCTTCTTTCTCTTTGTTATCGGAGGATATTTCCTTTGGCCCTATAGTCTTCAAGGGGATCCGAAATATCTGTTCTCAGATTCCACAGAAATAAGGCTAGCAAAGAGATCTACGAAACACAGATGTAACTCTGTGAGATGAATTAACAGAACACTAAGCAGTTTCTCAGAAAGCTTCTTTCCAGATTTTATCTGAGGATATTTCCTTTTTCACCATAGCCGTCTATGGGCTTCCAAATATCACTTTGCCAATTCCACAAGAACTGTCTTAGCGAAAGGCTTCTTGAGGGAAAAGCTGTAACTCTGTGAGATGATTTCACAGAACACAAAGAAGATTCTCAGAAAGCTTCTTTCTCTTTGTTATCGGAGGATATTTCCTTTGGCCCTATAGTCTTCAAAGGGATCCGAAATATCTGTTCTCAGATTCCACAGAAATAAGGCTAGCAAACAGATCTACGAAACACAGATGTAACTCTGTGAGATGAATTCACAGAACACTAAGCAGTTTCTCAGAAAGCTTCTTTCCAGATTTCATCTGAGGATATTTCCTTTTTCACCATAGCCCTCTATGGGCTTCAAAATATCACTTTGCCAATTCCACAAGAACTGCCTTAGCGAAAGGCTTCTTCAGGGGAAAGCTGTAACTCTCTGAGATGATTTCACAGAACACGAAGAAGTTTCTCAGAAAGCTTCTTTCTCTTTGTTATCGAAGGATATTTCCTTTGGCCCTATAGTCTTCAAAGGGATCCGAAATATCTGTTCTCAGAGTCCACAGTGATAAGGCTAGCAAAGAGATCTACGAAACACAGATGTAACTCTGTGAGATGAATTAACAGAACACTAAGCAGTTTCTCAGAAAGCTTCTTTCCAGATTTCATCTGAGGATATTTCCTTTTTCACCATAGCCCTCTATGGGCTTCCAAATATCACTTTGCCAATTCCACCAGAACTGTCTTAGCGAAAGGCTTCTTGAGGGGAAAGCTGTAACTCTGTGAGATGATTTCACATTACACAAAGAAGTTTCTCAGAAAGCTTCTTTCTCTTTGTTATCGGAGGATAGTTCCTTTGGCCCTATACTCTTCAAAGGGATCCGAAATATCTGTTCTCAGATTCCACAGAAATAAGGCTAGCAAAGAGATCCACGAAATACAGATGTAACTCTGTGAGTGGAAGTCACACATCACAGAGCAGTTTCTCAGAAAGCTTCTTTCCAGATTTCATCTGAGGATATTTCCTTTTTCACCGTAGCCCTCTATGGGCTTCCAAATATCACTTTGCCAATTCCACAAGAACTGTCTTAGCGAAAGGCTTCTTGAGGGGAAAGCTGTAACTCTGTGAGATGATTTCACAGAACACAAAGAAGTTTCTCAGAAAGCTTCTTTCTCTTTGTTATCGGAGGATATTTCCTTTGGCCCTATAGTCTTCAAAGGGATCCGAAATATCTCTTCTCAGATTCCACAGAAATAAGGCTAGCAAAGAGATCCACGAAATACAGATGTAACTCAGTGAGATGAATTCACAGAACACTAAGCAGTTTCTCAGAAAGCTTCTTTCCAGATTTCATCTGAGGATATTTCCTTTTTCACCATAGCCCTCTACGGGGTTCCAAATATCACTTTGCCAATTCCACAAGAACTGTCTTAGCGAAAGGCTTCTTGAGGGGAAAGCTGTAACTCTGTGAGATGATTTCACAGAACACAAAGAAGTTTCTCAGAAAGCTTCTTTCTCTTTGTTATCGGAGGATATTTCCTTTGGCCCTATAGTCTTCAAAGGGATCCGAAATATCTGTTCTCTGATTCCACAGAAAGAAGGCTAGCAAAGAGATCCACGAAATACTGATGTAACTCTGTGAGTGGAAGTCACACATCACAGAGCAGTTTCTCAGAAAGCTTCTTCCCAGATTTCATCTGAGGATATTTGCTTTTTCACCGTAGCCCTCTATGGGCTTCCAAATATGACTTTGCCAATTCCACAAGAACTGTCTTAGCGAAAGGCTTCTTGAGGGGAAAGATGAAACTCTGTGAGAAGATTTCACAGAACACAAAGAAGTTTCTCAGAAAGCTTCTTTCTCTTTGTTATCGGAGGATATTTCCTTTGGCCCTATAGTCTTCAAAGGGATCCGAAATATCTGTTCTCAGATTCCACAGAAAGAAGGGTAGCAAAGAGATCTACGAAACACAGATGTAACTCTGTGAGATGAATTCACAGAACACTAAGCAGTTTCTCAGAAAGCTTCTTTCCAGATTTCATCTGAGGATATTTCCTTTTTCACCATAGCCCTCTATGGGCTTCCAAATATCACTTTGCCAATTCCACAAGAACTGTCTTAGCGAAAGGCTTCTTGAGGGGAAAGCTGTAACTCTGTGAGATGATTTCACAGAACACAAAGAAGTTTCTCAGAAAGCTTCTTTCTCTTTGTTATCGGAGGATATTTCCTTTGTCCCTATAGTCATCAAAGGGATCCGAAATTTCTGTTCTCAGATTACACAGAAATAAGGCTAGCAAACAGATCCACGAAATACAGATGTAACTCTGTGAGTGGAAGTCACACATCACAGAGCAGTTTCTCAGAAAGCTTCTTTCCAGATATCATCTGAGTATATTTCCTTTTCACCTTAGGCCTCTATGGGCTTCCAAATATCACTTTGCCAATTCCACAAGAACTGTCTTAGCGAAAGTCTTCTTGAGTGGAAAGCTGTAACTCTGTGAGATGATTCACAGAACACAAAGAAGTTTCTCAGAAAGCTTCTTTCTCTTTGTTATCGGAGGATATTTCCTTTGGCCCTATAGTCTTCAAAGGGATCCGAAATATCTGTTCTCAGATTCCACAGAAATAAGGCTAGTAAAGAGATCTACGAAACACAGATGTAGCTCTGTGAGATGAATTAACAGAACACTAAGCAGTTTCTCAGAAAGCTTCTTTCCAGATTTCATCTGAGGATATTTCCTTTTTCACCACAGCCCTCTAAGGGCTTCCAAATATCACTTTACCAATTCCACAAGAACTGTCTTAGCGAAAGGCTTCTTGAGGGGAATGCTGTAACTCTTTGAGATGATTTCACGTTACACAAAGAAGTTTCTCAGAAAGCTTCTTTCTCTTTCTTATCGGAGGACATTTCCTTTGGCCCCATAGTCTTCAAAGGGATTCGAAATATCTGTTCTCAGGTGCCACAGAAAGAAGACTAGCAAAGAGATCCACGAAATACAGATGTAACTCTCTGAGATGAATTAACAGAACATTAAGCAGTTTCTCAGAAAGCTTCTTTCCAGATTTTATCTGAGTATATTTCCTTTTTCACCAAGCCCTCTAAGGGCTTCCAAATATCACTTTGCCAATTCCAAAAGAACTGTCTTAGCGAAAGGCTTCTTGAGGGGAAAGCTGTAACTCTGTGAGATGATTTCACAGAACACAAAGAAGTTTCTCAGAAAGCTTCTTTCTCTTTGTTATCGGAGGATGTTTCCTTTGGCACTATAGTCTTCAAAGGGATCCGAAATTTCTGTTCTCAGATTACACAGAAATAAGGCTAGCAAAGAGATCCACGAAATATAGATGTAACTCTGTGAGTGGAAGTCACACATCACAGAGCAGTTTCTCAGAAAGCTTCTTTCCAGATTTCATCTGAGGATATTTCCTTTTCATCTTAGCCCTCTATGGGCTTCCAAATATCACTTTGACAATTCCACAAGAACTGTCTTAGCGAAAGGCTTCTTGAGGGGAAAGCTGTAACTCTGTGAGATGATTTCACAGAACACAAAGAAGTTTCTCAGAAAGCTTCTTTCTCTTTGTTATCGGAGGATATTTCCTTTGGCCCTATAGTCTTCAAAGGGATCCGAAATATCTGTTCTCAGATTCCACAGAAAGAAGGCTAGCAAACAGATCCACGAAATACAGATGTAACTCTGTGAGTGGAAGTCACACATCTCAGAGCAGTTTCTCAGAAAGCTTCTTCCCAGATTTCATCTGAGGATATTTGCTTTTTCACCATAGCCCTCTATGGGCTTCCAAATATCACTTTGCCAATTCCACAAGAACTGTCTTAGCGAAAGGCTTCTTGAGGGGAAAGATGAAACTCTGTGAGAAGATTTCACAGAACACAAAGAAGTTTCTCAGAAAGCTTCTTTCTCTTTGTTATCGGAGGATATATCCTTTGGCCCTATAGTCTTCAAGGGAATCCGAAATATCTGTTCTCAGATTCCACAGAAATAAGGCTAGCAAAGAGATCTACGAAACACAGATGTAACTCTGTGAGATGAATTAACAGAACACTAAGCAGTTTCTCAGAAAACTTCTTTCCAGATTTCATCTGAGGATATTTCCTTTTTCTGCATAGCCGTCTATGGGCTTCAAAATATCACTTTGCCAATTCCACAAGAACTGCCTTAGCGAAAGGCTTCTTCAGGGGAAAGCTGTAACTCTCTGAGATGATTTCACAGACCACAAAGAAGTTTCTCAGAAAGCTTCTTTCTCTTTGTTATCGAAGGATATTTCCTTTGGCCCTATAGTCTTCAAAGGGATCCGAAATATCTGTTCTCAGTGTCCACAGAGATAAGGCTAGCAAAGAGATCTACGAAACACAGATGTAACTCTGTGAGATGAATTAACAGCACACTAAGCAGTTTCTCAGAAAGCTTCTTTCCAGATTTCATCTGAGGATATTTCCTTTTTCACCATAGCCCTCTATGGGCTTCCAAATATCACTTTGCCAATTCCACAAGAACTGTCTTAGCGAAAGGCTTCTTGAGGGGAAAGCTGTAACTCTGTGAGATGATTTCACATTACACAAAGAAGTTTCTCAGAAAGCTTCTTTCTCTTTGTTATCGGAGGATAGTTCCTTTGGCCCTATACTCTTCAAAGGGATCCGAAATATCTGTTCTCAGATTCCACAGAAATAAGGCTAGCAAAGAGATCCACGAAATACAGATGTAACTCTGTGAGTGGAAGTCACACATCACAGAGCAGTTTCTCAGAAAGCTTCTTTCCAGATTTCATCTGAGGATATTTCCTTTTTCACCGTAGCCCTCTATGGGCTTCCAAATATCACTTTGCCAATTCCACAAGAACTGTCTTAGCGAAAGGCTTCTTGAGGGGAAAGCTGTAACTCTGTGAGATGATTTCACAGAACACAAAGAAGTTTCTCAGAAAGCTTCTTTCTCTTTGTTATCGGAGGATATTTCCTTTGCCCCTATAGTCTTCAAAGGGATCCGAAATATCTGTTCTCAGATTCCACAGAAAGAAGGCTAGCAAAGAGATCCACGAAATACAGATGTAACTCTGTGAGTGGAAGTCACACATCACAGAGCAGTTTCTCAGAAAGCTTCTTCCCAGATTTCATCTGAGGATTTTTGCTTTTTCACCGTAGCCCTCTATGGGCTTCCAAATATCACTTTGCCAATTCCACAAGAACTGTCTTAGCGAAAGGCTTCTTGAGGGGAAAGATGAAACTCTGTGAGAAGATTTCACAGAACACAAAGAAGTTTCTCAGAAAGCTTCTTTCTCTTTGTTATCGGAGGATATTTCCTTTGGCCCTATAGTCTTCAAAGGGATTCGAAATATCTGTTCTCAGATTCCACAGAAATAAGGGTAGCAAAGAGATCTACGAAACACAGATGTAACTCTGTGAGATGAATTCACAGAACACTAAGCAGTTTCTCAGAAAGCTTCTTTCCAGATTTCATCTGAGGATATTCCTTTTTCACCATAGCCCTCTAGGGCTTCCAAATATCACTTTGCCAATTCCACAAGAACTGTCTTAGCGAAAGGCTTCTTGAGGGGAAAGCTGTAACTCTGTGAGATGATTTCACAGAACACAAAGAAGTTTCTCAGAAAGCTTCTTTCTCTTTGTGATCGGAGGATATTTCCTTTGGTCCTATAGTCTTCAAAGTGATCCGAAATATCTGTTTTCAGATTCCACAGAAATAAGGCTAGCAAAGAGATCTACGAAACACAGATGTAACTCTGTGAGATGAATTAACAGAACACTAAGCAGTTTCTCAGAAAGCTTCTTTCCAGATTCATCTGAGGATATTTCCTTTTTCACCATAGACCTCTAAGGGCTTCCAAATATCACTTTGCCAATTCCACAAGAACTGTCTTAGCGAAAGGCTTCTTGAGGGGAAAGCTGTAACTCTGTGAGATGATTTCACAGAACACAAAGAAGTTTCTCAGAAAGCTTCTTTCTCTTTGTTATCGGAGGATGTTTCCTTTGGCCCTATAGTCTTCAAAGGGATCCGAAATTTCTGTTCTCAGATTCCACAGAAATAAGGCTAGCAAAGAGATCCACGAAATACAGATGTAACTCTGTGAGTGGAAGTCACACATCCAGAGCAGTTTCTCAGAAAGCTTCTTTCCAGATTTCATCTGAGGATATTTCCTTTTCACCTTAGCCCTCTAAGGGCTTCCAAATATCACTTTGCCAATTCCACAAGAACTGTCTTAGCGAAAGGCTTCTTGAGGGGAAAGCTGTAACTCTGTGAGATGATTTCACAGAACACAAAGAAGTTTCTCAGAAAGCTTCTTTCTCTTTGTTATCGGAGGATATTTCCTTTGGCCCTATAGTCTTCAAAGGGATCCGAAATATCTCTTCTCAGATTCCACAGAAATAAGACTAGCAAAGAGATCCACGAAATATAGATGTAACTCTGTGAGATGAATTCACAGAACACTATGCAGTTTCTCAGAAAGCTTCTTTCCAGATTTCATCTGAGGATATTTCCTTTTTCACCATAGCCCTCTATGAGCTTCCAAATATCACTTTGCCAATTCCACAAGAACTGTCTTAGCGAAAGGCTTCTTGAGGGGAAAGCTGTAACTCTGTGAGATGATTTCACAGAACACAAAGAAGTTTCTCAGAAAGCTTCTTTCTCTTTGTGATCGGAGGATATTTCCTTTGGTCCTATAGTCTTCAAAGTGATCCGAAATATCTGTTTTCAGATTCCACAGAAATAAGGCTAGCAAAGAGATCTACGAAACACAGATGTAACTCTGTGAGATGAATTAACAGAACACTAAGCAGTTTCTCAGAAAACTTCTTTCCAGATTTCATCTGAGGATATTTCCTTTTTCTGCATAGCCGTCTATGGGCTTCAAAATATCACTTTGCCAATTCCACAAGAACTGCCTTAGCGAAAGGCTTCTTCAGGGGAAAGCTGTAACTCTCTGAGATGATTTCACAGACCACAAAGAAGTTTCTCAGAAAGCTTCTTTCTCTTTGTTATCGAAGGATATTTCCTTTGGCCCTATAGTCTTCAAAGGGATCCGAAATATCTGTTCTCAGTGTCCACAGAGATAAGGCTAGCAAAGAGATCTACGAAACACAGATGTAACTCTGTGAGATGAATTAACAGCACACTAAGCAGTTTCTCAGAAAGCTTCTTTCCAGATTTCATCTGAGGATATTTCCTTTTTCACCATAGCCCTCTATGGGCTTCCAAATATCACTTTGCCAATTCCACAAGAACTGTCTTAGCGAAAGGCTTCTTGAGGGGAAAGCTGTAACTCTGTGAGATGATTTCACATTACACAAAGAAGTTTCTCAGAAAGCTTCTTTCTCTTTGTTATCGGAGGATAGTTCCTTTGGCCCTATACTCTTCAAAGGGATCCGAAATATCTGTTCTCAGATTCCACAGAAATAAGGCTAGCAAAGAGATCCACGAAATACAGATGTAACTCTGTGAGTGGAAGTCACACATCACAGAGCAGTTTCTCAGAAAGCTTCTTTCCAGATTTCATCTGAGGATATTTCCTTTTTCACCGTAGCCCTCTATGGGCTTCCAAATATCACTTTGCCAATTCCACAAGAACTGTCTTAGCGAAAGGCTTCTTGAGGGGAAAGCTGTAACTCTGTGAGATGATTTCACAGAACACAAAGAAGTTTCTCAGAAAGCTTCTTTCTCTTTGTTACCGGAGGATATTTCCTTTGCCCCTATAGTCTTCAAAGGGATCCGAAATATCTGTTCTCAGATTCCACAGAAAGAAGGCTAGCAAAGAGATCCACGAAATACAGATGTAACTCTGTGAGTGGAAGTCACACATCACAGAGCAGTTTCTCAGAAAGCTTCTTCCCAGATTTCATCTGAGGATTTTTGCTTTTTCACCGTAGCCCTCTATGGGCTTCCAAATATCACTTTGCCAATTCCACAAGAACTGTCTTAGCGAAAGGCTTCTTGAGGGGAAAGATGAAACTCTGTGAGAAGATTTCACAGAACACAAAGAAGTTTCTCAGAAAGCTTCTTTCTCTTTGTTATCGGAGGATATTTCCTTTGGCCCTATAGTCTTCAAAGGGATTCGAAATATCTGTTCTCAGATTCCACAGAAATAAGGGTAGCAAAGAGATCTACGAAACACAGATGTAACTCTGTGAGATGAATTCACAGAACACTAAGCAGTTTCTCAGAAAGCTTCTTTCCAGATTTCATCTGAGGATATTCCTTTTTCACCATAGCCCTCTAGGGCTTCCAAATATCACTTTGCCAATTCCACAAGAACTGTCTTAGCGAAAGGCTTCTTGAGGGGAAAGCTGTAACTCTGTGAGATGATTTCACAGAACACAAAGAAGTTTCTCAGAAAGCTTCTTTCTCTTTGTGATCGGAGGATATTTCCTTTGGTCCTATAGTCTTCAAAGTGATCCGAAATATCTGTTTTCAGATTCCACAGAAATAAGGCTAGCAAAGAGATCTACGAAACACAGATGTAACTCTGTGAGATGAATTAACAGAACACTAAGCAGTTTCTCAGAAAGCTTCTTTCCAGATTCATCTGAGGATATTTCCTTTTTCACCATAGACCTCTAAGGGCTTCCAAATATCACTTTGCCAATTCCACAAGAACTGTCTTAGCGAAAGGCTTCTTGAGGGGAAAGCTGTAACTCTGTGAGATGATTTCACAGAACACAAAGAAGTTTCTCAGAAAGCTTCTTTCTCTTTGTTATCGGAGGATGTTTCCTTTGGCCCTATAGTCTTCAAAGGGATCCGAAATTTCTGTTCTCAGATTCCACAGAAATAAGGCTAGCAAAGAGATCCACGAAATACAGATGTAACTCTGTGAGTGGAAGTCACACATCCAGAGCAGTTTCTCAGAAAGCTTCTTTCCAGATTTCATCTGAGGATATTTCCTTTTCACCTTAGCCCTCTACGGGGTTCCAAATATCACTTTGCCAATTCCACAAGAACTGTCTTAGCGAAAGGCTTCTTGAGGGGAAAGCTGTAACTCTGTGAGATGATTTCACAGAACACAAAGAAGTTTCTCAGAAAGCTTCTTTCTCTTTGTTATCGGAGGATATTTCCTTTGGCCCTATAGTCTTCAAAGGGATCCGAAATATCTCTTCTCAGATTCCACAGAAATAAGACTAGCAAAGAGATCCACGAAATATAGATGTAACTCTGTGAGATGAATTCACAGAACACTATGCAGTTTCTCAGAAAGCTTCTTTCCAGATTTCATCTGAGGATATTTCCTTTTTCACCATAGCCCTCTATGAGCTTCCAAATATCACTTTGCCAATTCCACAAGAACTGTCTTAGCGAAAGGCTTCTTGAGGGGAAAGCTGTAACTCTGTGAGATGATTTCACAGAACACAAAGAAGTTTCTCAGAAAGCTTCTTTCTCTTTGTGATCGGAGGATATTTCCTTTGGTCCTATAGTCTTCAAAGTGATCCGAAATATCTGTTTTCAGATTCCACAGAAATAAGGCTAGCAAAGAGATCTACGAAACACAGATGTAACTCTGTGAGATGAATTAACAGAACACTAAGCAGTTTCTCAGAAAGCTTCTTTCCAGATTCATCTGAGGATATTTCCTTTTTCACCATAGACCTCTAAGGGCTTCGAAATATCACTTTGCCAATTCCACAAGAACTGTCTTAGCGAAAGGCTTCTTGAGGGGAAAGCTGTAACTCTGTGAGATGATTTCACAGAACACAAAGAAGTTTCTCAGAAAGCTTCTTTCTCTTTGTTATCGGAGGATGTTTCCTTTGGCCCTATAGTCTTCAAAGGGATCCGAAATTTCTGTTCTCAGATTCCACAGAAATAAGGCTAGCAAAGAGATCCACGAAATACAGATGTAACTCTGTGAGTGGAAGTCACACATCCAGAGCAGTTTCTCAGAAAGCTTCTTTCCAGATGTCATCTGAGGATATTTCCTTTTCACCTTAGCCCTCTAAGGGCTTCCAAATATCACTTTGCCAATTCCACAAGAACTGTCTTAGCGAAAGGCTTCTTGAGGGGAAAGCTGTAACTCTGTGAGATGATTTCACAGAACACAAAGAAGTTTCTCAGAAAGCTTCTTTCTCTTTGTTATCGGAGGATATTTCCTTTGGCCCTATAGTCTTCAAAGGGATCCGAAATATCTCTTCTCAGATTCCACAGAAATAAGGCTAGCAAAGAGATCCACGAAATACAGATGTAACTCAGTGAGATGAATTAACCGAACACTAAGCAGTTTCTCAGAAAGCTTCTTTCCAGATTGCATCTGAGGATATTTCCTTTTTCACCATAGCCCTCTATGGGCTTGCAAATATCACTTTGCCAATTCCACAAGAACTGTCTTAGCGAAAGGCTTCTTGAGGGGAAAGCTGTAACTCTGTGAGATGATTTCACAGAACACAAAGAAGTTTCTCAGAAAGCTTCTTTCTCTTTGTTATCGGAGGATATTTCCTTTGGCAATATAGTCTTCAAAGGGATCCGAAATATCTCTTCTCAGATTCCACAGAAATAAGTCTAGCAAAGAGATCCACGAAATATAGATGTAACTCTGAGAGATGAATTCACAGAACACTAAGCAGTTTCTCAGAAAGCTTCTTTCCAGATTTCATCTGAGGATATTTCCTTTTTCACCATAGCCCTCTATGGGCTTCCAAATATCACTTTGCCAATTCCACAAGAACTGTCTTAGCGAAAGGCTTCTTGAGGGGAAAGCTTTAACTCTGTGCGATGATTTCACAGAACACAAAGAAGTTTCTCAGAAAGCTTCTTTCTCTTTGTTATCGGAGGATATTTCCTTTGGCCCTATAGTCTTCAAGGGGATCCGAAATATCTGTTCTCAGATTCCACAGAAATAAGGCTAGCAAAGAGATCTACGAAACACAGATGTAACTCTGTGAGATGAATTAACAGAACACTAAGCAGTTTCTCAGAAAGCTTCTTTCCAGATTTTATCTGAGGATATTTCCTTTTTCACCATAGCCGTCTATGGGCTTCCAAATATCACTTTGCCAATTCCACAAGAACTGTCTTAGCGAAAGGCTTCTTGAGGGAAAAGCTGTAACTCTGTGAGATGATTTCACAGAACACAAAGAAGATTCTCAGAAAGCTTCTTTCTCTTTGTTATCGGAGGATATTTCCTTTGGCCCTATAGTCTTCAAAGGGATCCGAAATATCTGTTCTCAGATTCCACAGAAATAAGGCTAGCAAACAGATCTACGAAACACAGATGTAACTCTGTGAGATGAATTCACAGAACACTAAGCAGTTTCTCCGAAAGCTTCTTTCCAGATTTCATCTGAGGATATTTCCTTTTTCACCATAGCCCTCTATGGGCTTCAAAATATCACTTTGCCAATTCCACAAGAACTGCCTTAGCGAAAGGCTTCTTCAGGGGAAAGCTGTAACTCTCTGAGATGATTTCACAGAACACGAAGAAGTTTCTCAGAAAGCTTCTTTCTCTTTGTTATCGAAGGATATTTCCTTTGGCCCTATAGTCTTCAAAGGGATCCGAAATATCTGTTCTCAGAGTCCACAGTGATAAGGCTAGCAAAGAGATCTACGAAACACAGATGTAACTCTGTGAGATGAATTAACAGAACACTAAGCAGTTTCTCAGAAAGCTTCTTTCCAGATTTCATCTGAGGATATTTCCTTTTTCACCATAGCCCTTTATGGGCTTCCAAATATCACTTTGCCAATTCCACCAGAACTGTCTTAGCGAAAGGCTTCTTGAGGGGAAAGCTGTAACTCTGTGAGATGATTTCACATTACACAAAGAAGTTTCTCAGAAAGCTTCTTTCTCTTTGTTATCGGAGGATAGTTCCTTTGGCCCTATACTCTTCAAAGGGATCCGAAATATCTGTTCTCAGATTCCACAGAAATAAGGCTAGCAAAGAGATCCACGAAATACAGATGTAACTCTGTGAGTGGAAGTCACACATCACAGAGCAGTTTCTCAGAAAGCTTCTTTCCAGATTTCATCTGAGGATATTTCCTTTTTCACCGTAGCCCTCTATGGGCTTCCAAATATCACTTTGCCAATTCCACAAGAACTGTCTTAGCGAAAGGCTTCTTGAGGGGAAAGCTGTAACTCTGTGAGATGATTTCACAGAACACAAAGAAGTTTCTCAGAAAGCTTCTTTCTCTTTGTTATCGGAGGATATTTCCTTTGGCCCTATAGTCTTCAAAGGGATCCGAAATATCTCTTCTCAGATTCCACAGAAATAAGGCTAGCAAAGAGATCCACGAAATACAGATGTAACTCAGTGAGATGAATTCACAGAACACTAAGCAGTTTCTCAGAAAGCTTCTTTCCAGATTTCATCTGAGGATATTTCCTTTTTCACCATAGCCCTCTACGGGGTTCCAAATATCACTTTGCCAATTCCACAAGAACTGTCTTAGCGAAAGGCTTCTTGAGGGGAAAGCTGTAACTCTGTGAGATGATTTCACAGAACACAAAGAAGTTTCTCAGAAAGCTTCTTTCTCTTTGTTATCGGAGGATATTTCCTTTGGCCCTATAGTCTTCAAAGGGATCCGAAATATCTGTTCTCTGATTCCACAGAAAGAAGGCTAGCAAAGAGATCCACGAAATACTGATGTAACTCTGTGAGTGGAAGTCACACATCACAGAGCAGTTTCTCAGAAAGCTTCTTCCCAGATTTCATCTGAGGATATTTGCTTTTTCACCGTAGCCCTCTATGGGCTTCCAAATATGACTTTGCCAATTCCACAAGAACTGTCTTAGCGAAAGGCTTCTTGAGGGGAAAGATGAAACTCTGTGAGAAGATTTCACAGAACACAAAGAAGTTTCTCAGAAAGCTTCTTTCTCTTTGTTATCGGAGGATATTTCCTTTGGCCCTATAGTCTTCAAAGGGATCCGAAATATCTGTTCTCAGATTCCACAGAAAGAAGGGTAGCAAAGAGATCTACGAAACACAGATGTAACTCTGTGAGATGAATTCACAGAACACTAAGCAGTTTCTCAGAAAGCTTCTTTCCAGATTTCATCTGAGGATATTTCCTTTTTCACCATAGCCCTCTATGGGCTTCCAAATATCACTTTGCCAATTCCACAAGAACTGTCTTAGCGAAAGGCTTCTTGAGGGGAAAGCTGTAACTCTGTGAGATGATTTCACAGAACACAAAGAAGTTTCTCAGAAAGCTTCTTTCTCTTTGTTATCGGAGGATATTTCCTTTGTCCCTATAGTCATCAAAGGGATCCGAAATTTCTGTTCTCAGATTACACAGAAATAAGGCTAGCAAACAGATCCACGAAATACAGATGTAACTCTGTGAGTGGAAGTCACACATCACAGAGCAGTTTCTCAGAAAGCTTCTTTCCAGATATCATCTGAGTATATTTCCTTTTCACCTTAGGCCTCTATGGGCTTCCAAATATCACTTTGCCAATTCCACAAGAACTGTCTTAGCGAAAGTCTTCTTGAGTGGAAAGCTGTAACTCTGTGAGATGATTCACAGAACACAAAGAAGTTTCTCAGAAAGCTTCTTTCTCTTTGTTATCGGAGGATATTTCCTTTGCCCCTATAGTCTTCAAAGGGATCCGAAATATCTGTTCTCAGATTCCACAGAAATAAGGCTAGTAAAGAGATCTACGAAACACAGATGTAGCTCTGTGAGATGAATTAACAGAACACTAAGCAGTTTCTCAGAAAGCTTCTTTCCAGATTTCATCTGAGGATATTTCCATTTTCACCACAGCCCTCTAAGGGCTTCCAAATATCACTTTACCAATTCCACAAGAACTGTCTTAGCAAAAGGCTTCTTGAGGGGAAAGCTGTAACTCTTTGAGATGATTTCACGTTACACAAAGAAGTTTCTCAGAAAGCTTCTTTCTCTTTCTTATCGGAGGACATTTCCTTTGGCCCCATAGTCTTCAAAGTGATTCGAAATATCTGTTCTCAGGTGCCACAGAAAGAAGACTAGCAAAGAGATCCACGAAATACAGATGTAACTCTCTGAGATGAATTAACAGAACATTAAGCAGTTTCTCAGAAAGCTTCTTTCCAGATTTTATCTGAGTATATTTCCTTTTTCACCATAGCCCTCTAAGGGCTTCCAAATATCACTTTGCCAATTCCAAAAGAACTGTCTTAGCGAAAGGCTTCTTGAGGGGAAAGCTGTAACTCTGTGAGATGATTTCACAGAACACAAAGAAGTTTCTCAGAAAGCTTCTTTCTCTTTGTTATCGGAGGATGTTTCCTTTGGCACTATAGTCTTCAAAGGGATCCGAAATTTCTGTTCTCAGATTACACAGAAATAAGGCTAGCAAAGAGATCCACGAAATACAGATGTAACTCTGTGAGTGGAAGTCACACATCACAGAGCAGTTTCTCAGAAAGCTTCTTTCCAGATTTCATCTGAGGATATTTCCTTTTCATCTTAGCCCTCTATGGGCTTCCAAATATCACTTTGACAATTCCACAAGAACTGTCTTAGCGAAAGGCTTCTTGAGGGGAAAGCTGTAACTCTGTGAGATGATTTCACAGAACACAAAGAAGTTTCTCAGAAAGCTTCTTTCTCTTTGTTATCGGAGGATATTTCCTTTGGCCCTATAGTCTTCAAAGGGATCCGAAATATCTGTTCTCAGATTCCACAGAAAGAAGGCTAGCAAACAGATCCACGAAATACAGATGTAACTCTGTGAGTGGAAGTCACACATCTCAGAGCAGTTTCTCAGAAAGCTTCTTCCCAGATTTCATCTGAGGATATTTGCTTTTTCACCATAGCCCTCTATGGGCTTCCAAATATCACTTTGCCAATTCCACAAGAACTGTCTTAGCGAAAGGCTTCTTGAGGGGAAAGATGAAACTCTGTGAGAAGATTTCACAGAACACAAAGAAGTTTCTCAGAAAGTTTCTTTCTCTTTGTTATCGGAGGATATATCCTTTGGCCCTATAGTCTTCAAGGGAATCCGAAATATCTGTTCTCAGATTCCACAGAAATAAGGCTAGCAAAGAGATCTACGAAACACAGATGTAACTCTGTGAGATGAATTCACAGAACACTAAGCAGTTTCTCAGAAAACTTCTTTCCAGATTTCATCTGAGGATATTTCCTTTTTCTGCATAGCCGTCTATGGGCTTCAAAATATCACTTTGCCAATTCCACAAGAACTGCCTTAGCGAAAGGCTTCTTCAGGGGAAAGCTGTAACTCTCTGAGATGATTTCACAGACCACAAAGAAGTTTCTCAGAAAGCTTCTTTCTCTTTGTTATCGAAGGATATTTCCTTTGGCCCTATAGTCTTCAAAGGGATCCGAAATATCTGTTCTCAGTGTCCACAGAGATAAGGCTAGCAAAGAGATCTACGAAACACAGATGTAACTCTGTGAGATGAATTAACAGCACACTAAGCAGTTTCTCAGAAAGCTTCTTTCCAGATTTCATCTGAGGATATTTCCTTTTTCACCATAGCCCTCTATGGGCTTCCAAATATCACTTTGCCAATTCCACAAGAACTGTGTTAGCGAAAGGCTTCTTGAGGGGAAAGCTGTAACTCTGTGAGATGATTTCACATTACACAAAGAAGTTTCTCAGAAAGCTTCTTTCTCTTTGTTATCGGAGGATAGTTCCTTTGGCCCTATACTCTTCAAAGGGATCCGAAATATCTGTTCTCAGATTCCACAGAAATAAGGCTAGCAAAGAGATCCACGAAATACAGATGTAACTCTGTGAGTGGAAGTCACACATCACAGAGCAGTTTCTCAGAAAGCTTCTTTCCAGATTTCATCTGAGGATATTTCCTTTTTCACCGTAGCCTTCTATGGGCTTCCAAATATCACTTTGCCAATTCCACAAGAACTGTCTTAGCGAAAGGCTTCTTGAGGGGAAAGCTGTAACTCTGTGAGATGATTTCACAGAACACAAAGAAGTTTCTCAGAAAGCTTCTTTCTCTTTGTTATCGGAGGATATTTCCTTTGCCCCTATAGTCTTCAAAGGGATCCGAAATATCTGTTCTCAGATTCCACAGAAAGAAGGCTAGCAAAGAGATCCACGAAATACAGATGTAACTCTGTGAGTGGAAGTCACACATCACAGAGCAGTTTCTCAGAAAGCTTCTTCCCAGATTTCATCTGAGGATTTTTGCTTTTTCACCGTAGCCCTCTATGGGCTTCCAAATATCACTTTGCCAATTCCACAAGAACTGTCTTAGCGAAAGGCTTCTTGAGGGGAAAGATGAAACTCTGTGAGAAGATTTCACAGAACACAAAGAAGTTTCTCAGAAAGCTTCTTTCTCTTTGTTATCGGAGGATATTTCCTTTGGCCCTATAGTCTTCAAAGGGATTCGAAATATCTGTTCTCAGATTCCACAGAAAGAAGGGTAGCAAAGAGATCTACGAAACACAGATGTAACTCTGTGAGATGAATTCACAGAACACTAAGCAGTTTCTCAGAAAGCTTCTTTCCAGATTTCATCTGAGGATATTCCTTTTTCACCATAGCCCTCTAGGGCTTCCAAATATCACTTTGCCAATTCCACAAGAACTGTCTTAGCGAAAGGCTTCTTGAGGGGAAAGCTGTAACTCTGTGAGATGATTTCACAGAACACAAAGAAGTTTCTCAGAAAGCTTCTTTCTCTTTGTGATCGGAGGATATTTCCTTTGGTCCCATAGTCTTCAAAGTGATCCGAAATATCTGTTTTCAGATTCCACAGAAATAAGGCTAGCAAAGAGATCTACGAAACACAGATGTAACTCTGTGAGATGAATTAACAGAACACTAAGCAGTTTCTCAGAAAGCTTCTTTCCAGATTCATCTGAGGATATTTCCTTTTTCACCATAGACCTCTAAGGGCTTCCAAATATCACTTTGCCAATTCCACAAGAACTGTCTTAGCGAAAGGCTTCTTGAGGGGAAAGCTGTAACTCTGTGAGATGATTTCACAGAACACAAAGAAGTTTCTCAGAAAGCTTCTTTCTCTTTGTTATCGGAGGATGTTTCCTTTGGCCCTATAGTCTTCAAAGGGATCCGAAATTTCTGTTCTCAGATTCCACAGAAATAAGGCTAGCAAAGAGATCCACGAAATACAGATGTAACTCTGTGAGTGGAAGTCACACATCCAGAGCAGTTTCTCAGAAAGCTTCTTTCCAGATTTCATCTGAGGATATTTCCTTTTCACCTTAGCCCTCTAAGGGCTTCCAAATATCACTTTGCCAATTCCACAAGAACTGTCTTAGCGAAAGGCTTCTTGAGGGGAAAGCTGTAACTCTGTGAGATGATTTCACAGAACACAAAGAAGTTTCTCAGAAAGCTTCTTTCTCTTTGTTATCGGAGGATATTTCCTTTGGCCCTATAGTCTTCAAAGGGATCCGAAATATCTCTTCTCAGATTCCACAGAAATAAGACTAGCAAAGAGATCCACGAAATATAGATATAACTCTGTGAGATGAATTCACAGAACACTATGCAGTTTCTCAGAAAGCTTCTTTCCAGATTTCATCTGAGGATATTTCCTTTTTCACCATAGCCCTCTATGAGCTTCCAAATATCACTATGCCAATTCCACAAGAACTGTCTTAGCGAAAGGCTTCTTGAGGGGAAAGCTTTAACTCTGTGAGATGATTTCACAGAACACAAATAAGTTTCTCAGGAAGCTTCTTTCTCTTTGTTATCAGAGGATATTTCCTTTGGCCCTATAGTCTTCAAGGGGATCCGAAATATCTGTTCTCAGATTCCACAGAAATAAGGCTACCAAAGAGATCTACGAAACACAGATGTAACTCTGTGAGATGAATTAACAGAACACTAAGCAGTTTCTCAGAAACTTCTTTCCAGATTTCATCTGAGGATATTTCCATTTTCACCATAGCCCTCTATGGGTTTCCAAATATCACTTTGCCAATTCCACAAGAACTGTCTTAGCGAAAGGCTTCTTGAGGGGAAAGCTGTAACTCTGTGAGATGATTTCACATTACACAAAGAAGTTTCTCAGAAAGCTTCTTTCTCTTTGTTATCGGAGGATAGTTCCTTTGGCCCTATACTCTTCAAAGGGATCCGAAATATCTGTTCTCAGATTCCACAGAAATAAGGCTAGCAAAGAGATCCACGAAATACAGATGTAACTCTGTGAGTGGAAGTCACACATCACAGAGCAGTTTCTCAGAAAGCTTCTTTCCAGATTTCATCTGAGGATGTTTCCTTTTCACCATAGCCCTCTATGGGCTTCCAAATATCACTTTGCCAATTCCACAAGAACTGTCTTAGCGAAAGGCTTCTTGAGGGGAAAGCTGTAACTCTGTGAGATGATTTCACAGAACACAAAGAAGTTTCTCAGAAAGCTTCTTTCTCTCTGTTATCGGAGGATATTTCCTTTGGCCCTATAGACTTCAAAGGGATCCGAAATATCTGTTCTCAGATTCCACAGAAATAAGGCTAGCAAAGAGATCTACGAAACACAGATGTAACTCTGTGAGATGAATTCACAGAACACTAAGCAGTTTCTCAGAAAGCTTCTTTCCAAATTTCATCTAAGGACATTTCCTTTTTCACCATAGCCCTCTATGGGATTCCAAATATCACTTTCCCAATTCCACAAGAACTGTCTTAGCGAAAGGCTTCTTTAGGGGAAAGCTGTAACTCTGTGAGATGATTTCACAGAACACAAAGAAGTTTCTCAGAAAGCTTCTTTCTCTTTGTTATCGGAAGATATTTCCTTTGGCCCTATAGTCTTCAAAGGGATCCGAAATATCTGTTCTCAGATTACACAGAAATAAGGCTAGCAAAGAGATCCACGAAATACAGATGTAACTCTGTTTGTGGAAGTCACACATCACAGAGCAGTTTCTCAGAAAGCTTCTTTCCAGATTTCATCTGAGGATATTTCCATTTCACCATAGCCCTCTATGGGCTTCCCAATATCAATTTGACAATTCCACAAGAACTGTCTTAGCGAAAGCCTTCTTGAGGGGAAAGCTGTAACTCTGTGAGATGATTTCACAGAACACAAAGAAGTTTCTCAGAAAGCTTCTTTCTCTTTGTTATCGGAGGATATTTCTTTGGCCCTATAGTCTTCAACGGGATCCGAAATATCTGTTCTCAGATTCCACAGAAATAAGGCTCGCAAAGAGATCTACGAAACACAGATGTAACTCTGTGAGATGAATTAACAGAACACTAAGCAGTTTCAAAAAAGCTTCTTTCCAGATTTCATCTGAGGATATTTCCTTTTTCACCATAGCCCTCTATGTGCTCCCAAATATCACTTTGCCAATTCCACAAGAACTGTCTTAGCGAAAGGCTTCTTGAGGGGAAAGCTGTAACTCTGTGAGATGATTTCACAGTACACAAAGAAGTTTCTCAGAAAGCTTCTTTCTCTTTGTTATCGGAGGATATTTCCTTTGGCCCTATAGTCTTCAAAGGGATCCGAAATATCTGTTCTCAGATTCCACAGAAATAAGGCTAGCAAAGAGATCTACGAAACACAGATGTAACTCTGTGAGATGAATTCACAGAACACTAAGCAGTTTCTCAGAAAGCTTCTTTCCAGATTTCATCTGAGGATATTTCCTTTTTCACCATAGCCCTCTATGGCCTCCAAATATCACTTTGCCAATTCCACAAGAACTGTCTTAGCGAAAGGCTTCTTGAGGGGAAAGCTGTAACTCTATGAGATGATTTCACTGAACAAAAGAAGTTTCTCAGAAAGCTTCTTTCTCTTTGTTATCGGAGGATATTTCCTTTAGCCCTATACTCTTCAATGGGATCCGAAATATCTGATCTCAGATTCCACAGAAAGAAGGCTAGCAAAGAGATCTACGAAACACAGAGGTAACTCTGTGAGATGAATTCACAGAACACTAAGCAGTTTCTCAGAAAGCTTCTTTCCAGATTTCATCTGAGGATATTTCCTTTTTCACCATAGCCCGCTATGGGCTTCGAAATATCACTTTGCCAATTCCACAAGAACTGTCTTAGCGAAAGGCTTCTTGAGGGAAAAGCTGTAACTCTGTGAGATGATTTCACAGAACACAAAGAAGTTTCTCAGAAAGCTTCTTTCTCTTTGTTATCGGAGGATATTTCCTTTGGCCCTATAGTCTTCAAAGGGATCCGAAATATCTGTTCTCAGATTCCACAGAAATAAGGCTAGCAAAGAGATCTACGAAACACAGATGTAACTCTGTGAGATGAATTCACAGAACACTAAGCAGTTTCTCAGAAAGCTTCTTTCCAGATTTCATCTGAGGATATTTCCTTTTTCACCATAGCCCTCTATGGGCTTCCAAATATCACTTTGCCAATTCCACAAGAACTGTCTTAGCAAAGGCTTCTTGAGGGGAAAGCTGTAACTCTGTGAGATGATTTCACAGAACACAAAGAAGTTTCTCAGAAAGCTTCTTTCTCTTTGTTATCGGAGGATATTTCCTTTGGCCCTATAGTCTTCAAAGGGATCCGAAATATCTGTTCTCAGATTCCACAGAAAGAAGGCTAGCAAAGAGATTTACGAAACACTGATGTAACTCTGTGAGATGAATTCACAGAACACTAAGCAGTTTTCGGAAATCTTCTTTCCAGATTTCATCTGAGGATATTTCCTTTTTCACCATAGCCCTCTATGGGCTTCCAAATATCACTTTGCCAATTCCACAAGAACTGTCTTAGCGAAAGGCTTCTTGAGGAGAAAGCTGTAACTCTTTGAGATGATTTCACAGAACACAAAGAAGTTTCTCAGAAAGCTTCTTTCTCTTTGATATCGGAGGATATTTCCTTTGGCCCTATAGTCTTCAAAGGGATCCGAAATATCTGTTCTCAGATTCCACAGAAACAAGGCTATCAAAGAGATCTACGAAACACAGATGTAACTCTGTGAGATGAATTCACAGAACACTAAGCAGTTTCTCAGAAAGCTTCTTTCCAGATTTCATCTGAGGATATTTCCTTTTTCACCATAGCCCTCTATGGGCTTCCAAATATCACTTTGCTAATTCCAAAAGAACTGTCTTAGCGAAAGGCTTCTTGAGGGGAAAGCTGTAACTCTGTGAGATGATTTCACAGAACATAAAGAAGTTTCTCAGAAAGGTTCTTTCTCTTTGTTATCGGAGGATATTTCCTTTGGCCCTATAGTCTTCAAAGGGATCCGAAATATCTGTTCTCAGATTCCACAGAAAGAAGGCTAGCAAAGAGATCTACGAAACACAGATGTAACTCTGTGAGATGAATTCACAGAACACTAAGCAGTTTCTCAGAAAGCTTCTTTCCAGATTTCATCTGAGGATATTTCCTTTTTCAACATAGCCCTCTATGGGCTTCCAAATATCACTTTGCCAATTCCACAAGAACTGTCTTAGCGAAAGGCTTCTTGAGGGGAAAGCTGTAACTCTGTGAGATGATTTCACAGAACACAAAGAAGTTTCTCAGAAAGCTTCTTTCTCTTTGTTATCGGAGGATATTTTCTTTGGCCCTATAGTCTTCAAAGGGATCCGAAATATCTGTTCTCAGATTCCACAGAAATAGGGCTAGCAAAGAGATCTAGGAAACATAGATGTAACTCTATGAGATGAATTCACAGAACACTAAGCAGTTTCTCAGAAAGCTTCTTTCGAGATTTCCTCTGAGGATATTTCCTTTTTCACCATAGCCCTCTATGTGCTTCCAAATATCACTTTGCCAATTCCACAAGAACTGTCTTAGCGAAAGGCTTCTTCAGGGGAAAGCTGTAACTCTGTGAGATGATTTCACAGAACACAAAGAAGTATCTCAGAAAGCTTCTTTCTCTTTGTTATCGGAGGATATTTCCTTTGGCCCTATAGTCTTCAAAGGGATCCGAAATATCTGTTCTCAGATTCCACAGAAATAAGGCTAGCAAAGAGATCTACGAAACACAGATGTAACTCTGTGAGATGAATTAACAGAACACTAAGCAGTTTCTCAGAAAGCTTCTTTCCAGATTTCATCTGAGGATATTTCCTTTTTCACCATAGCCCTCTGTGGGTTTGAAAATATCACTTTGCCAATTCCACAAGAACTGTCTTAGCGAAAGGCTTCTTGAGGGGAAAGCTGTAACTCTGTGAGATGATTTCACAGAACACAAAGGAGTTTCCCAGAATGCTTCTTTCTCTTTGTTATTGTAGGATATTTCCTTTGGCCCTATAGTCTTCAAAGGTATCCGAAATATCTGTTCTCAGATTCCACAGAAAGAAGGCTAGCAAAGAGATACACGAAATACAGATGTAACTCTGTGAGATGAATTAACAGAACACTAAGCAGTTTCTCAGAAAGCTTCTTTCCAGATTTCATCTGAGGATATTTCCTTTTTCACCATAGCCCTCTATGGGTTTCAAAATATCAGTTTGCCAATTCCACAAGAACTCTCTTAGCGAAAGGCTTCTTGAGGGGAAAGCTGTAACTCTGTGAGATGATTTCACAGAACACAAAGAAGTTTCTCAGTAAGCTTCTTTCTCTTTGTTATGGGAGGATATTTCCTTTGGCCCTATAGTCTTCACAGGGATCCGAAATATCTGTTCTCAGATTCCACAGAAATAAGGCTCGCAAAGAGATCTACGAAACACAGATGTACCTCTGTGAGATGAATTCACAGAACACTAAGCAGTTTCTCAGAAAGCTTGTTTCCAGATTTCATCTGAGGATATTTCCTTTTCACCATAGCCCTCTATGGGCTTCCAAATATCACTTTGCCAATTCCACAAGAACTGTCTTAGCGAAAGGCTTCTTGAGGGGAAAGCTGTAACTCTGTGAGATGATTTCACAGTACACAAAGAAGTTTCTCAGAAAGCTTCTTTCTCTTTGTTATCGGAGGATATTTCCTTTGGCCCTATAGTCTTCAAAGGGATCCGAAATATCTGTTCTCAGATTCCACAGAAATAAGGCTAGCAAAGAGATCTACGAAACACAGATGTAACTCTGTGAGATGAATTCACAGAACCCTAAGCAGTTTCTCAGAAAGCTTCTTTCCAGATTTCATCTGAGGATATTTCCTTTTTGACCATAGCCCTCTATGGGCTTCCGAATATCACTTTGCCAATTCCACAAGAACTGTCTTAGCGAAAGGCTTCTTGAGGGGAAAGCTGTAACTCTGTGAGATGATTTCACTGAACAAAAGAAGTTTCTCAGAAAGCTTCTTTCTCTTTGTTATCGGAGGATATTTCCTTTAGCCCTATACTCTTCAATGGGATCCGAAATATCTGATCTCAGATTCCACAGAAAGAAGGCTAGCAAAGAGATCTACGAAACACAGAGGTAACTCTGTGAGATGAATTCACAGAACACTAAGCAGTTTCTCAGAAAGCTTCTTTCCAGATTTCATCTGAGGATATTTCCTTTTTCACCATAGCCCGCTATGGGCTTCGAAATATCACTTTGCCAATTCCACAAGAACTGTCTTAGCGAAAGGCTTCTTGAGGGAAAAGCTGTAACTCTGTGAGATGATTTCACAGAACACAAAGAAGTTTCTCAGAAAGCTTCTTTCTCTTTGTTATCGGAGGATATTTCCTTTGGCCCTATAGTCTTCAAAGGGATCCGAAATATCTGTTCTCAGATTCCACAGAAATAAGGCTAGCAAAGAGATCTACGAAACACAGATGTAACTCGGTGAGATGAATTCACAGAACACTAAGCAGTTTCTCAGAAAGCTTCTTTCCAGATTTCATCTGAGGATATTTCCTTTTCACCATAGCCCTCTATGGGCTTCCAAATATCACTTTGCCAATTCCACAAGAACTGTCTATGCGAAAGACTTCTTGAGGGGAAAGCTGTAACTCTGTGAGATGATTTCACAGAACACAAAGAAGTTTCTCAGAAAGCTTCTTTCTCTTTGTTATCGGAGGATATTTCCTTTGGCCCTATAGTCTTCAAAGGGATCCGAAATATCTGTTCTCAGATTCCACAGAAATAGGGCTAGCAAAGATATCTACAAAACATAGATGTAACTCTGTGAGATGAATTCACAGAACACTAAGCAGTTTCTCAGAAAGCTTCTTTCGAGATTTCCTCTGAGGATATTTCCTTTTTCACCATAGCCCTCTAAGTGCTTCCAAATATCACTTTGCCAATTCCACAAGAACTGTCTTAGCGAAAGGCTTCTTGAGGGGAAAGCTGTAACTCTGTGAGATGATTTCACAGAACATAAAGAAGTTTCTCAGAAAGCTTCTTTCTCTGTGTTGTCGGAGGATATTTCCTTTGGCCCTATAGTCTTCAAAGGGATCCGAAATATCGGTTCTCAGATTCCACAGAAATAAGGCTAGCAAAGAGATCTACGAAACACAGATGTAACTCTGTGAGATGAATTAACAGAACACTAAGCAGTTTCTCAGAAAGCTTCTTAACAGATTTCATCTGAGGATATTTCCTTTTTCACCATAGCCCTCTATGATCTTCCAAATATCAATTTGACAATTCCACAAGAACTGTCTTAGCGAAAGCCTTCTTGAGGGGAAAGCTGTAACTCTCTGAGATGATTTCACAGAACACAAAGAAGTTTCTCAGAAAGCTTCTTTCTCTTTGTTATCGGAGGATATTTCTTTGGCCCTATAGTCTTCAACGGGATCTGAAATATCTGCTCTCAGATTCCACAGAAAGAAGGCTCGCAAAGAGATCTACGAAACACAGATGTAACTCTGTGAGATGAATTAACAGAACACTAAGCAGTTTCAAAAAAGCTTCTTTCCAGATTTCATCTGAGGATATTTCCTTTTTCACCATAGCCCTCTATGTGCTCCCAAATATCACTTTGCCAATTCCACAAGAACTGTCTTAGCGAAAGGCTTCTTGAGGGGAAAGCTGTAACTCTGTGAGATGATTTCACAGTACACAAAGAAGTTTCTCAGAAAGCTTCTTTCTCTTTGTTATCGGAGGATATTTCCTTTGGCCCTATAGTCTTCAAAGGGATCCGAAATATCTGTTCTCAGATTCCACAGAAATAAGGCTAGCAAAGAGATCTACGAAACACAGATGTAACTCTGTGAGATGAATTCACAGAACACTAAGCAGTTTCTCAGAAAGCTTCTTTCCAGATTTCATCTGAGGATATTTCCTTTTTCAACATAGCCCTCTATGGGCTTCCAAATATCACTTTGCCAATTCCACAAGAACTGTCTTAGCGAAAGGCTTCTTGAGGGGAAAGCTGTAACTCTGTGAGATGATTTCACAGAACACAAAGAAGTTTCTCAGAAAGCTTCTTTCTCTTTGTTATCGGAGGATATTTCCTTTGGCCCTATAGTCTTCAAAGGGATCCGAAATATCTGTTCTCAGATTCCACAGAAATAGGGCTAGCAAAGAGATCTAGGAAACATAGATGTAACTCTATGAGATGAATTCACAGAACACTAAGCAGTTTCTCAGAAAACTTCTTTCGAGATTTCCTCTGAGGATATTTCCTTTTTCACCATAGCCCTCTATGTGCTTCCAAATATCACTTTGCCAATTCCAGAAGAACTGTCTTAGCGAAAGGCTTCTTCAGAGGAAAGCTGTAACTCTGTGAGATGATTTCACAGAACACAAAGAAGTATCTCAGAAAGCTTCTTTCTCTTTGTTATCGAAGGATATTTCCTTTGGCCCTATAGTCTTCAAAGGGATCCGAAATATCTGTTCTCAGATTCCACAGAAATAAGGCTAGCAAAGAGATCTACGAAACACAGATGTAACTCTGTGAGATGAATTAACAGAACACTAAGCAGTTTCTCAGAAAGCTTCTTTCCAGATTTCATCTGAGGATATTTCCTTTTTCACCATAGCCCTCTATGGGCTTCCAAATATCACTTTGCCAATTCCACAAGAACTGTCTTAGCGAAAGCCTACTGGAGGGGAAAGCGGTAACTCTCTGAGATGATTTCACAGAACACAAAGAAGTTTCTCAGAAAGCTTCTTTCTCTTTGTTATCGGAGGATATTTCCTTTGGCCCTACAGTCTTCAAAGGGATCCGAAATATCTGTTCTCAGATTCCGAGAAATAAGGCTAGCAAAGAGATCTACGAAACACACATGTAACTCTGTGAGATGAATTCACAGAACACTAAGCAGTTTCTCAGAAAGCTTCTTTCCAGATTTCCTCTGAGGATATTTCCTTTTTCACCATAGCCCTCTATGGGCTTCCAAATATCACTTTGCCAATTCCACAAGAACTGTCTTAGCGAAAGGCTTCTTGAGGGGAAAGCTGTAACTCTGTGAGATGATTTCACAGAACACAAAGGAGTTTCCCAGAAAGCTTCTTTCTCTTTGTTATTGTAGGATATTTCCTTTGGCCCTATAGTCTTCAAAGGTATCCGAAATATCTGTTCTCAGATTCCACAGAAAGAAGGCTAGCAAAGAGATACACGAAATACAGATGTAACTCTGTGAGATGAATTAACAGAACACTAAGCAGTTTCTCAGAAAGCTTCTTTCCAGATTTCATCTGAGGATATTTCCTTTTTCACCATAGCCCTCTATGTGCTTCCAAATATCACTTTGTCAATTCCACAAGAACTGTCTTAGCGAAAGGCTTCTTGAGGGGAAAGCTGTAACTCTGTGAGATGATTTCACAGAACATAAAGAAGTTTCTCAGAAAGCTTCTTTCTCTTTGTTGTCGGAGGATATTTCCTTTGGCCCTATAGTCTGCAAAGGGATCCGAAATATCTGTTCTCAGATTCCACAGAAATAAGGCTAGCAAAGAGATCTACGAAACACAGATGTAATTCTGTGAGATGAATTAACAGAACACTAAGCAGTTTCTCAGAAAGCTTCTTAACAGATTTCATCTGAGGATATTTCCATTTTCACCATAGCCCTCTATGATCTTCCAAATATCAATTTGACAATTCCACAAGAACTGTCTTAGCGTAGGCCTTCTTGAGGGGAAAGCTGTAACTCTCTGAGATGATTTCACAGAACACAAAGTAGTGTCTCAGAAAGCTTCTTTCTCTTTGTTATCGGAGGATATTTCCTTGGCCCTATAGTCTTCAACGGGATCCGAAATATCTGTTCTCAGATTCCACAGAAATAAGGCTAGCAAAGAGATCTACGAAACACAGATGTAACTCTGTGAGATGAATTAACAGAACACTAAGAAGTTTCTCAGAAAGCTTCTTTCCAGATTTCATCTGAGGATATTTCC
Source organism: Macaca fascicularis (assembly GCF_037993035.2). Lineage (NCBI taxonomy): Eukaryota > Metazoa > Chordata > Mammalia > Primates > Cercopithecidae > Macaca > Macaca fascicularis. The sequence continues at coordinate 44,539,239 of NC_088385.1, read as the reverse complement.
TTTTTCACCATAGCCCTCTATGGGTTTCAAAATATCAGTTTGCCAATTCCACAAGAACTCTCTTAGCGAAAGGCTTCTTGAGGGGAAAGCTGTAACTCTGTGAGATGATTTCACAGAACACAAAGAAGTTTCTCACAAAGCTTCTTTCTCTTTGTTGTCGGAGGATATTTCCTTTGGCCCTATAGTCTTCAAAGGGATCCGAAATATCTGTTCTCAGATTCCACAGAAATAAGGCTCGCAAAGAGATCTACGAAACACAGATGTAACTCGGTGAGATGAATTCACAGAACACTAAGCAGTTTCTCAGAAAGCTTCTTTCCAGATTTCATCTGAGGATATTTCCTTTTTCACCATAGACCTCTATGTGCTCCCAAATATCACTTTGCCAATTCCACAAGAACTGTCTTAGCGAAAGGCTTCTAGAGGGGAAAGCTGTAACTCTGTGAGATGATTTCACAGAACACAAAGAAGTTTCTCAGAAAGCTTCTTTCTCTTTGTTATCGGAGGATATTTCCTTTGGCCTTATAGTCTTCAAAGGGATCCGAAATATCTGTTCTCAGATTCCACAGAAATAAGGCTCGCAAAGAGATCTACGAAACACAGATGTACCTCTGTGAGATGAATTCACAGAACACTAAGCAGTTTCTCAGAAAGCTTCTTTCCAGATTTCATCTGAGGATATTTCCTTTTCACCATAGCCCTCTATGGGCTTCCAAATATCACTTTGCCAATTCCACAAGAACTGTCTTAGCGAAAGGCTTCTTGAGGAGAAAGCTGTAACTCTGTGAGATGATTTCACAGAACACAAAGAAGTTTCTCAGAAAGCTTCTTTCTCTTTGATATCGGAGGATATTTCCTTTGGCCCTATAGTCTTCAAAGGGATCCGAAATATCTGTTCTCAGATTCCACAGAAACAAGGCTATCAAAGAGATCTACGAAACACAGATGTAACTCTGTGAGATGAATTCACAGAACACTAAGCAGTTTCTCAGAAAGCTTCTTTCCAGATTTCATCTGAGGATATTTCCTTTTTCACCATAGCCCTCTATGGGCTTCCAAATATCACTTTGCTAATTCCAAAAGAACTGTCTTAGCGAAAGGCTTCTTGAGGGGAAAGCTGTAACTCTGTGAGATGATTTCACAGAACATAAAGAAGTTTCTCAGAAAGGTTCTTTCTCTTTGTTATCGGAGGATATTTCCTTTGGCCCTATAGTCTTCAAAGGGATCCGAAATATCTGTTCTCAGATTCCACAGAAAGAAGGCTAGCAAAGAGATCTACGAAACACAGATGTAACTCTGTGAGATGAATTCACAGAACACTAAGCAGTTTCTCAGAAAGCTTCTTTCCAGATTTCATCTGAGGATATTTCCTTTTTCACCATAGCCCTCTATGGGCTTCCAAATATCACTTTGCCAATTCCACAAGAACTGTCTTAGCGAAAGGCTTCTTGAGGGGAAAGCTGTAACTCTGTGAGATGATTTCACAGAACACAAAGAAGTTTCTCAGAAAGCTTCTTTCTCTTTGTTATCGGAGGATATTTCCTTTGGCCCTATAGTCTTCAAAGGGATCCGAAATATCTGTTCTCAGATTCCACAGAAATAGGGCTAGCAAAGAGATCTAGGAAACATAGATGTAACTCTATGAGATGAATTCACAGAACACTAAGCAGTTTCTCAGAAAGCTTCTTTCGAGATTTCCTCTGAGGATATTTCCTTTTTCACCATAGCCCTCTATGTGCTTACAAATATCACTTTGCCAATTCCACAAGAACTGTCTTAGCGAAAGGCTTCTTCAGGGGAAAGCTGTAACTCTGTGAGATGATTTCACAGAACACAAAGAAGTATCTCAGAAAGCTTCTTTCTCTTTGTTATCGGAGGATATTTCCTTTGGCCCTATAGTCTTCAAAGGGATCCGAAATATCTGTTCTCAGATTCCACAGAAATAAGGCTAGCAAAGAGATCTACGAAACACAGATGTAACTCTGTGAGATGAATTAACAGAACACTAAGCAGTTTCTCAGAAAGCTTCTTTCCAGATTTCATCTGAGGATATTTCCTTTTTCACCATAGCCCTCTATGGGCTTCCAAATATCACTTTGCCAATTCCACAAGAACTGGCTTAGCGAAAGCCTACTGGAGGGGAAAGCGGTAACTCTCTGAGATGATTTCACAGAACACAAAGAAGTTTCTCAGAAAGCTTCTTTCTCTTTGTTATCGGAGGATATTTCCTTTGGCCCTACAGTCTTCAATGGGATCCGAAATATCTGTTCTCAGATTCCACAGAAATAAGGCTAGCAAAGAGATCTACGAAACACACATGTAACTCTGTGAGATGAATTCACAGAACACTAAGCAGTTTCTCAGAAAGCTTCTTTCCAGATTTCCTCTGAGGATATTTCCTTTTTCACCATAGCCCTCTATGGGCTTCCAAATATCACTTTGCCAATTCCACAAGAACTGTCTTAGCGAAAGGCTTCTTGAGGGGAAAGCTGTAACTCTGTGAGATGATTTCACAGAACACAAAGGAGTTTCCCAGAATGCTTCTTTCTCTTTGTTATTGTAGGATATTTCCTTAGGCCCTATAGTCTTCAAAGGTATCCGAAATATCTGTTCTCAGATTCCACAGAAAGAAGGCTAGCAAAGAGATACACGAAATACAGATGTAACTCTGTGAGATGAATTAACAGAACACTAAGCAGTTTCTCAGAAAGCTTCTTTCCAGATTTCATCTGAGGATATTTCCTTTTTCACCATAGCCCTCTATGGGTTTCAAAATATCAGTTTGCCAATTCCACAAGAACTCTCTTAGCGAAAGGCTTCTTGAGGGGAAAGCTGTAACTCTGTGAGATGATTTCACAGAACACAAAGAAGTTTCTCAGTAAGCTTCTTTCTCTTTGTTATGGGAGGATATTTCCTTTGGCCCTATAGTCTTCAAAGGGATCCGAAATATCTGTTCTCAGATTCCACAGAAATAAGGCTCGCAAAGAGATCTACGAAACACAGATGTAACTCGGTGAGATGAATTCACAGAACACTAAGCAGTTTCTCAGAAAGCTTCTTTCCAGATTTCATCTGAGGATATTTCCTTTTTCACCATAGACCTCTATGTGCTCCCAAATATCACTTTGCCAATTCCACAAGAACTGTCTTAGCGAAAGGCTTCTAGAGGGGAAAGCTGTAACTCTGTGAGATGATTTCACAGAACACAAAGAAGTTTCTCAGAAAGCTTCTTTCTCTTTGTTATCGGAGGATATTTCCTTTGGCCTTATAGTCTTCAAAGGGATCCGAAATATCTGTTCTCAGATTCCACAGAAATAAGGCTCGCAAAGAGATCTACGAAACACAGATGTACCTCTGTGAGATGAATTCACAGAACACTAAGCAGTTTCTCAGAAAGCTTCTTTCCAGATTTCATCTGAGGATATTTCCTTTTCACCATAGCCCTCTATGGGCTTCCAAATATCACTTTGCCAATTCCACAAGAACTGTCTTAGCGAAAGGCTTCTTGAGGGGAAAGCTGTAACTCTGTGAGATGATTTCACAGTACACAAAGAAGTTTCTCAGAAAGCTTCTTTCTCTTTGTTATCGGAGGATATTTCCTTTGGCCCTATAGTCTTCAAAGGGATCCGAAATATCTGTTCTCAGATTCCACAGAAATAAGGCTAGCAAAGAGATCTACGAAACACAGATGTAACTCTGTGAGATGAATTCACAGAACCCTAAGCAGTTTCTCAGAAAGCTTCTTTCCAGATTTCATCTGAGGATATTTCCTTTTTGACCATAGCCCTCTATGGGCTTCCGAATATCACTTTGCCAATTCCACAAGAACTGTCTTAGCGAAAGGCTTCTTGAGGGGAAAGTTGTAACTCTGTGAGATGATTTCACAGAACACAAAGAAGTTTCTCAGAAAGCTTCTTTCTCTTTGTTATCGGAGGATATTTCCTTTGGCCCTATAGTCTTCAAAGGGATCCGAAATATCTGTTCTCAGATTCCACAGAAATAGGGCTAGCAAAGATATCTACGAAACATAGATGTAACTCTGTGAGATGAATTCACAGAACACTAAGCAGTTTCTCAGAAAGCTTCTTTCGAGATTTCCTCTGAGGATATTTCCTTTTTCACCATAGCCCTCTAAGTGCTTCCAAATATCACTTTGCCAATTCCACAAGAACTGTCTTAGCGAAAGGCTTCTTGAGGGGAAAGCTGTAACTCTGTGAGATGATTTCACAGAACATAAAGAAGTTTCTCAGAAAGCTTCTTTCTCTGTGTTGTCGGAGGATATTTCCTTTGGCCCTATAGTCTTCAAAGGGATCCGAAATATCGGTTCTCAGATTCCACAGAAATAAGGCTAGCAAAGAGATCTACGAAACACAGATGTAACTGTGTGAGATGAATTAACAGAACACTAAGCAGTTTCTCAGAAAGCTTCTTAACAGATTTCATCTGAGGATATTTCCTTTTTCACCATAGCCCTCTATGATCTTCCAAATATCAATTTGACAATTCCACAAGAACTGTCTTAGCGAAAGCCTTCTTGAGGGGAAAGCTGTAACTCTCTGAGATGATTTCACAGAACACAAAGAAGTTTCTCAGAAAGCTTCTTTCTCTTTGTTATCGGAGGATATTTCTTTGGCCCTATAGTCTTCAACGGGATCTGAAATATCTGTTCTCAGATTCCACAGAAATAAGGCTCGCAAAGAGATCTACGAAACACAGATGTAACTCTGTGAGATGAATTAACAGAACACTAAGCAGTTTCAAAAAAGCTTCTTTCCAGATTTCATCTGAGGATATTTCCTTTTTCACCATAGCCCTCTATGTGCTCCCAAATATCACTTTGCCAATTCCACAAGAACTGTCTTAGCGAAAGGCTTCTTGAGGGGAAAGCTGTAACTCTGTGAGATGATTTCACAGTACACAAAGAAGTTTCTCAGAAAGCTTCTTTCTCTTTGTTATCGGAGGATATTTCCTTTGGCCCTATAGTCTTCAAAGGGATCCGAAATATCTGTTCTCAGGTTCCACAGAAATAAGGCTAGCAAAGAGATCTACGAAACACAGATGTAACTCTGTGAGATGAATTCACAGAACACTAAGCAGTTTCTCAGAAAGCTTCTTTCCAGATTTCATCTGAGGATATTTCCTTTTTCAACATAGCCCTCTATGGGCTTCCAAATATCACTTTGCCAATTCCACAAGAACTGTCTTAGCGAAAGGCTTCTTGAGGGGAAAGCTGTAACTCTGTGAGATGATTTCACAGAACACAAAGAAGTTTCTCAGAAAGCTTCTTTCTCTTTGTTATCGGAGGATATTTCCTTTGGCCCTATAGTCTTCAAAGGGATCCGAAATATCTGTTCTCAGATTCCACAGAAATAGGGCTAGCAAAGAGATCTAGGAAACATAGATGTAACTCTATGAGATGAATTCACAGAACACTAAGCAGTTTCTCAGAAAACTTCTTTCGAGATTTCCTCTGAGGATATTTCCTTTTTCACCATAGCCCTCTATGTGCTTCCAAATATCACTTTGCCAATTCCAGAAGAACTGTCTTAGCGAAAGGCTTCTTCAGGGGAAAGCTGTAACTCTGTGAGATGATTTCACAGAACACAAAGAAGTATCTCAGAAAGCTTCTTTCTCTTTGTTATCGAAGGATATTTCCTTTGGCCCTATAGTCTTCAAAGGGATCCGAAATATCTGTTCTCAGATTCCACAGAAATAAGGCTAGCAAAGAGATCTACGAAACACAGATGTAACTCTGTGAGATGAATTAACAGAACACTAAGCAGTTTCTCAGAAAGCTTCTTTCCAGATTTCATCTGAGGATATTTCCTTTTTCACCATAGCCCTCTATGGGCTTCCAAATATCACTTTGCCAATTCCACAAGAACTGTCTTAGCGAAAGCCTACTGGAGGGGAAAGCGGTAACTCTCTGAGATGATTTCACAGAACACAAAGAAGTTTCTCAGAAAGCTTCTTTCTCTTTGTTATCGGAGGATATTTCCTTTGGCCCTACAGTCTTCAAAGGGATCCGAAATATCTGTTCTCAGATTCCGAGAAATAAGGCTAGCAAAGAGATCTACGAAACACACATGTAACTCTGTGAGATGAATTCACAGAACACTAAGCAGTTTCTCAGAAAGCTTCTTTCCAGATTTCCTCTGAGGATATTTCCTTTTTCACCATAGCCCTCTATGGGCTTCCAAATATCACTTTGCCAATTCCACAAGAACTGTCTTAGCGAAAGGCTTCTTGAGGGGAAAGCTGTAACTCTGTGAGATGATTTCACAGAACACAAAGGAGTTTCCCAGAAAGCTTCTTTCTCTTTGTTATTGTAGGATATTTCCTTTGGCCCTATAGTCTTCAAAGGTATCCGAAATATCTGTTCTCAGATTCCACAGAAAGAAGGCTAGCAAAGAGATACACGAAATACAGATGTAACTCTGTGAGATGAATTAACAGAACACTAAGCAGTTTCTCAGAAAGCTTCTTTCCAGATTTCATCTGAGGATATTTCCTTTTTCACCATAGCCCTCTATGTGCTTCCAAATATCACTTTGTCAATTCCACAAGAACTGTCTTAGCGAAAGGCTTCTTGAGGGGAAAGCTGTAACTCTGTGAGATGATTTCACAGAACATAAAGAAGTTTCTCAGAAAGCTTCTTTCTCTTTGTTGTCGGAGGATATTTCCTTTGGCCCTATAGTCTGCAAAGGGATCCGAAATATCTGTTCTCAGATTCCACAGAAATAAGGCTAGCAAAGAGATCTACGAAACACAGATGTAATTCTGTGAGATGAATTAACAGAACACTAAGCAGTTTCTCAGAAAGCTTCTTAACAGATTTCATCTGAGGATACTTCCATTTTCACCATAGCCCTCTATGATCTTCCAAATATCAATTTGACAATTCCACAAGAACTGTCTTAGCGTAGGCCTTCTTGAGGGGAAAGCTGTAACTCTCTGAGATGATTTCACAGAACACAAAGTAGTGTCTCAGAAAGCTTCTTTCTCTTTGTTATCGGAGGATATTTCTTTGGCCCTATAGTCTTCAACGGGATCCGAAATATCTGTTCTCAGATTCCACAGAAATAAGGCTAGCAAAGAGATCTACGAAACACAGATGTAACTCTGTGAGATGAATTAACAGAACACTAAGAAGTTTCTCAGAAAGCTTCTTTCCAGATTTCATCTGAGGATATTTCCTTTTTCACCATAGCCCTCTATGGGTTTCAAAATATCAGTTTGCCAATTCCACAAGAACTCTCTTAGCGAAAGGCTTCTTGAGGGGAAAGCTGTAACTCTGTGAGATGATTTCACAGAACACAAAGAAGTTTCTCACAAAGCTTCTTTCTCTTTGTTGTCGGAGGATATTTCCTTTGGCCCTATAGTCTTCAAAGGGATCCGAAATATCTGTTCTCAGATTCCACAGAAATAAGGCTCGCAAAGAGATCTACGAAACACAGATGTAACTCGGTGAGATGAATTCACAGAACACTAAGCAGTTTCTCAGAAAGCTTCTTTCCAGATTTCATCTGAGGATATTTCCTTTTTCACCATAGACCTCTATGTGCTCCCAAATATCACTTTGCCAATTCCACAAGAACTGTCTTAGCGAAAGGCTTCTAGAGGGGAAAGCTGTAACTCTGTGAGATGATTTCACAGAACACAAAGAAGTTTCTCAGAAAGCTTCTTTCTCTTTGTTATCGGAGGATATTTCCTTTGGCCTTATAGTCTTCAAGGGATCCGAAATATCTGTTCTCAGATTCCACAGAAATAAGGCTCGCAAAGAGATCTACGAAACACAGATGTACCTCTGTGAGATGAATTCACAGAACACTAAGCAGTTTCTCAGAAAGCTTCTTTCCAGATTTCATCTGAGGATATTTGCTTTTTCACCATAGCCCTCTATGGGCTTCCAAATATCACTTTGCCAATTCCACAAGAACTGTCTTAGCGAAAGGCTTCTTGAGGAGAAAGCTGTAACTCTGTGAGATGATTTCACAGAACACAAAGAAGTTTCTCAGAAAGCTTCTTTCTCTTTGATATCGGAGGATATTTCCTTTGGCCCTATAGTCTTCAAAGGGATCCAAAATATCTGTTCTCAGATTCCACAGAAACAAGGCTATCAAAGAGATCTACGAAACACAGATGTAACTCTGTGAGATGAATTCACAGAACACTAAGCAGTTTCTCAGAAAGCTTCTTTCCAGATTTCATCTGAGGATATTTCCTTTTTCACCATAGCCCTCCATGGGCTTCCAAATATCTGTTTGCCAATTCCAAAAGAACTGTCTTAGCGAAAGGCTTCTTGAGGGGAAAGCTGTAACTCTGTGAGATGATTTCACAGAACACAAAGAAGTTTCTCAGAAAGCTTCTTTCTCTTTGGTATCGGAGGTTATTTCCTTTGGCCCTATAGTCTTCAAAGGGATTCGAAATTTCTATTCTCAGATTCCACAGAAAGAAGGCTAGCAAAGAGATCCCCGAAATACAGACGCAACTGTGTGAGGTGAATTAACAGAACACTAAGCAGTTTCTCAGAAAGCTTGTTTCCAGATTTCATCTGAGGATATTTCCTTTTCACCTTAGCCCTCTATGGGCTTCCAAATATCACTTTGCTAATTCCACAAGAACTGTCTTAGCGAAAGGCTTCTTGAGGGGAAAGCTGTAACTCTGTGAGATGATTTCACAGAACACAAAGAAGTTTCTCAGAAAGTTTCTTTCTCTTTGTTATCGGAGGATATTTCCTTTGGCCCTATAGTCTTCAAAGGGATCCGAAATATCTGTTCTCAGATTCCACAGAAATAAGGCTAGCGAAGAGATGTACGAAACACAGATGTAACTCGGTGAGATGATTTCACAGAACACAAAGAAGTTTCTCAGAAAGCTTCTTTCTCTTTGTTATCGGAGGATATTTCCTTTGGCCCTATAGTCTTCAAAGGGATCCGAAATATCTGTTCTCAGATTCCACAGAAAGAAGGCTAGCAAAGAGATCTACGAAACACAGATGTAACTCTGTGAGATGAATTCACAGAACACTAAGCAGTTTCTCAGAAAGCTTCTTTCCAGATTTCATCTGAGGATATTTCCTTTTTCACCATAGCCCTCTATGGGCTTCCAAATATCACTTTGCCAATTGAACAAGAACTGTCTTAGCGAAAGGCTTCTTGAGGGGAAAGCTGTAACTCTGTGAGATGATTACACATTACACAAAGAAGTTTCTCAGAAAGCTTCTTTCTCTTTTATATCGGAGGATATTTCCTTTGGATCTATAGTCTTCCAAGGGATCCGAAATATCTGTTCTCAGATTCCACAGAAAGAAGGCTAGCAAAGAAATCTACGAAACACAGATGTAACTTTGTGAGATGAATTCACAGAACACTAAGCAGTTTCTCAGAAAGCTTCTTTCCAGATTTCATCTGAAGATATTACCTTTTTCACCATAGCCCTCTATGGGCTTCCAAATATCACTTTGCCAATTCCACAAGAACTGTCTTAGCGAAAGGCTTCTTGAGGGGAAAGCTGTAACTCTGTGAGATGATTTCACATTACACAAAGAAGTTTCTCAGAAAGCTTCTTTCTCTTTGTTATCGGAGGATATTTCCTTTGGATCTATAGTCTTCAAAGGGATCCGAAATATCTGTTCTCAGATTCCACAGAAAGGAGGCTAGCAAAGAGATCCACGAAATACAGATGTAACTCTGTGAGTGGAAGTCACACATCACAGAGCAGTTTCTCAGAAAGCTTCTTTCCAGATTTCATCTGAGGATATTTCCTTTTTCACCATAGCCCTCTATGGGCTTCCAAATATCACTTTGCCAATTCCACAAGAACTGTCTTAGCGAAAGCCTACTGGAGGGGAAAGCGGTAACTCTCTGAGATGATTTCACAGAACACAAAGAAGTTTCTCAGAAAGCTTCTTTCTCTTTGTTATCGGAGGATATTTCCTTTGGCCCTACAGTCTTCAAAGGGATCCGAAATATCTGTTCTCAGATTCCGAGAAATAAGGCTAGCAAAGAGATCTACGAAACACACATGTAACTCTGTGAGATGAATTCACAGAACACTAAGCAGTTTCTCAGAAAGCTTCTTTCCAGATTTCCTATGAGGATATTTCCTTTTTCACCATAGCCCTCTATGGGCTTCCAAATATCACTTTGCCAATTCCACAAGAACTGTCTTAGCGAAAGGCTTCTTGAGGGGAAAGCTGTAACTCTGTGAGATGATTTCACAGAACACAAAGGAGTTTCCCAGAAAGCTTCTTTCTCTTTGTTATTGTAGGATATTTCCTTTGGCCCTATAGTCTTCAAAGGTATCCGAAATATCTGTTCTCAGATTCCACAGAAAGAAGGCTAGCAAAGAGATACACGAAATACAGATGTAACTCTGTGAGATGAATTAACAGAACACTAAGCAGTTTCTCAGAAAGCTTCTTTCCAGATTTCATCTGAGGATATTTCCTTTTTCACCATAGCCCTCTATGTGCTTCCAAATATCACTTTGTCAATTCCACAAGAACTGTCTTAGCGAAAGGCTTCTTGAGGGGAAAGCTGTAACTCTGTGAGATGATTTCACAGAACATAAAGAAGTTTCTCAGAAAGCTTCTTTCTCTTTGTTGTCGGAGGATATTTTCTTTGGCCCTATAGTCTTCAAAGGGATCCGAAATATCTGTTCTCAGATTCCACAGAAATAAGGCTAGCAAAGAGATCTACGAAACACAGATGTAATTCTGTGAGATGAATTAACAGAACACTAAGCAGTTTCTCAGAAAGCTTCTTAACAGATTTCATCTGAGGATATTTCCATTTTCATCATAGCCCTCTATGATCTTCCAAATATCAATTTGACAATTCCACAAGAACTGTCTTAGCGTAGGCCTTCTTGAGGGGAAAGCTGTAACTCTCTGAGATGATTTCACAGAACACAAAGTAGTGTCTCAGAAAGCTTCTTTCTCTTTGTTATCGGAGGATATTTCTTTGGCCCTATAGTCTTCAACGGGATCCGAAATATCTGTTCTCAGATTCCACAGAAATAAGGCTAGCAAAGAGATCTACGAAACACAGATGTAACTCTGTGAGATGAATTAACAGAACACTAAGAAGTTTCTCAGAAAGCTTCTTTCCAGATTTCATCTGAGGATATTTCCTTTTTCACCATAGCCCTCTATGGGTTTCAAAATATCAGTTTGCCAATTCCACAAGAACTCTCTTAGCGAAAGGCTTCTTGAGGGGAAAGCTGTAACTCTGTGAGATGATTTCACAGAACACAAAGAAGTTTCTCACAAAGCTTCTTTCTCTTTGTTGTCGGAGGATATTTCCTTTGGCCCTATAGTCTTCAAAGGGATCCGAAATATCTGTTCTCAGATTCCACAGAAATAAGGCTCGCAAAGAGATCTACGAAACTCAGATGTAACTCGGTGAGATGAATTCACAGAACACTAAGCAGTTTCTCAGAAAGCTTCTTTCCAGATTTCATCTGAGGATATTTCCTTTTTCACCATAGACCTCTATGTGCTCCCAAATATCACTTTGCCAATTCCACAAGAACTGTCTTAGCGAAAGGCTTCTAGAGGGGAAAGCTGTAACTCTGTGAGATGATTTCACAGAACACAAAGAAGTTTCTCAGAAAGCTTCTTTCTCTTTGTTATCGGAGGATATTTCCTTTGGCCTTATAGTCTTCAAGGGATCCGAAATATCTGTTCTCAGATTCCACAGAAATAAGGCTAGCAAAGAGATCTACGAAACACAGATGTACCTCTGTGAGATGAATTCACAGAACACTAAGCAGTTTCTCAGAAAGCTTCTTTCCAGATTTCATCTGAGGATATTTCCTTTTCACCATAGCCCTCTATGGGCTTCCAAATATCACTTTGCCAATTCCACAAGAACTGTCTTAGCGAAAGGCTTCTTGAGGAGAAAGCTGTAACTCTGTGAGATGATTTCACAGAACACAAAGAAGTTTCTCAGAAAGCTTCTTTCTCTTTCATATCGGAGGATATTTCCTTTGGCCCTATAGTCTTCAAAGGGATCCAAAATATCTGTTCTCAGATTCCACAGAAACAAGGCTATCAAAGAGATCTACGAAACACAGATGTAACTCTGTGAGATGAATTCACAGAACACTAAGCAGTTTCTCAGAAAGCTTCTTTCCAGATTTCATCTGAGGATATTTCCTTTTTCACCATAGCCCTCCATGGGCTTCCAAATATCTGTTTGCCAATTCCAAAAGAACTGTCTTAGCGAAAGGCTTCTTGAGGGGAAAGCTGTAACTCTGTGAGATGATTTCACAGAACACAAAGAAGTTTCTCAGAAAGCTTCTTTCTCTTTGGTATCGGAGGTTATTTCCTTTGGCCCTATAGTCTTCAAAGGGATCCGAAATTTCTATTCTCAGATTCCACAGAAAGAAGGCTAGCAAAGAGATCCCCGAAATACAGACGCAACTGTGTGAGGTGAATTAACAGAACACTAAGCAGTTTCTCAGAAAGCTTGTTTCCAGATTTCATCTGAGGATATTTCCTTTTCACCTTAGCCCTCTATGGGCTTCCAAATATCACTTTGCTAATTCCACAAGAACTGTCTTAGCGAAAGGCTTCTTGAGGGGAAAGCTGTAACTCTGTGAGATGATTTCACAGAACACAAAGAAGTTTCTCAGAAAGTTTCTTTCTCTTTGTTATCGGAGGATATTTCCTTTGGCCCTATAGTCTTCAAAGGGATCCGAAATATCTGTTCTCAGATTCCACAGAAATAAGGTTAGCAAAGAGATCTACGAAACACAGATGTAACTCTGTGAGATGAATTCACAGAACCCTAAGCAGTTTCTCAGAAAGCTTCTTTCCAGATTTTATCTGAGGATATTTCCTTTTTCACCGTAGCCCTCTATGGGCTTCCAAATATCACTTTGCCAATTCCACAAGAACTGTCTTAGCGAAAGGCTTCTTGAGGGGAAAGCTGTAACTCTGTGAGATGATTTCACATTACACAAAGAAGTTTCTCAGAAAGCTTCTTTCTCTTTGTTATCGGAGGATATTTCCTTTGGCCCTATAGTCTTCAAAGGGATCCGAAATATCTGTTCTCAGATTCCACAGAAATAAGGCTAGCGAAGAGATGTACGAAACACAGATGTAACTCGGTGAGATGATTTCACAGAACACAAAGAAGTTTCTCAGAAAGCTTCTTTCTCTTTGTTATCGGAGGATATTTCCTTTGGCCCTATAGTCTTCAAAGGGATCCGAAATATCTGTTCTCAGATTCCACAGAAAGAAGGGTAGCAAAGAGATCTACGAAACACAGATGTAACTCTGTGAGATGAATTCACAGAACACTAAGCAGTTTCTCAGAAAGCTTCTTTCCAGATTTCATCTGAGGATATTTCCTTTTTCACCATAGCCCTCTATGGGCTTCCAAATATCACTTTGCCAATTGAACAAGAACTGTCTTAGCGAAAGGCTTCTTGAGGGGAAAGCTGTAACTCTGTGAGATGATTACACATTACACAAAGAAGTTTCTCAGAAAGCTTCTTTCTCTTTTATATCGGAGGATATTTCCTTTGGATCTATAGTCTTCCAAGGGATCCGAAATATCTGTTCTCAGATTCCACACAAAGAAGGCTAGCAAAGAGATCTACGAAACACAGATGTAACTTTGTGAGATGAATTCACAGAACACTAAGCAGTTTCTCAGAAAGCTTCTTTCCAGATTTCATCTGAAGATATTACCTTTTTCACCATAGCCCTCTATGGGCTTCCAAATATCACTTTGCCAATTCCACAAGAACTGTCTTAGCGAAAGGCTTCTTGAGGGGAAAGCTGTAACTCTGTGAGATGATTTCACATTACACAAAGAAGTTTCTCAGAAAGCTTCTTTCTCTTTGTTATCGGAGGATATTTCCTTTGGATCTATAGTCTTCAAAGGGATCCGAAATATCTGTTCTCAGATTCCACAGAAAGGAGGCTAGCAAAGAGATCCACGAAATACAGATGTAACTCTGTGAGTGGAAGTCACACATCACAGAGCAGTTTCTCAGAAAGCTTCTTTCCAGATTTCATCTGAGGATATTTCCTTTTTCACCATAGCCCTCTATGGGCTTCCAAATATCACTTTGCCAATTCCACAAGAACTGTCTTAGCGAAAGCCTACTGGAGGGGAAAGCGGTAACTCTCTGAGATGATTTCACAGAACACAAAGAAGTTTCTCAGAAAGCTTCTTTCTCTTTGTTATCGGAGGATATTTCCTTTGGCCCTACAGTCTTCAAAGGGATCCGAAATATCTGTTCTCAGATTCCGAGAAATAAGGCTAGCAAAGAGATCTACGAAACACACATGTAACTCTGTGAGATGAATTCACAGAACACTAAGCAGTTTCTCAGAAAGCTTCTTTCCAGATTTCCTATGAGGATATTTCCTTTTTCACCATAGCCCTCTATGGGCTTCCAAATATCACTTTGCCAATTCCACAAGAACTGTCTTAGCGAAAGGCTTCTTGAGGGGAAAGCTGTAACTCTGTGAGATGATTTCACAGAACACAAAGGAGTTTCCCAGAAAGCTTCTTTCTCTTTGTTATTGTAGGATATTTCCTTTGGCCCTATAGTCTTCAAAGGTATCCGAAATATCTGTTCTCAGATTCCACAGAAAGAAGGCTAGCAAAGAGATACACGAAATACAGATGTAACTCTGTGAGATGAATTAACAGAACACTAAGCAGTTTCTCAGAAAGCTTCTTTCCAGATTTCATCTGAGGATATTTCCTTTTTCACCATAGCCCTCTATGTGCTTCCAAATATCACTTTGTCAATTCCACAAGAACTGTCTTAGCGAAAGGCTTCTTGAGGGGAAAGCTGTAACTCTGTGAGATGATTTCACAGAACATAAAGAAGTTTCTCAGAAAGCTTCTTTCTCTTTGTTGTCGGAGGATATTTTCTTTGGCCCTATAGTCTTCAAAGGGATCCGAAATATCTGTTCTCAGATTCCACAGAAATAAGGCTAGCAAAGAGATCTACGAAACACAGATGTAATTCTGTGAGATGAATTAACAGAACACTAAGCAGTTTCTCAGAAAGCTTCTTAACAGATTTCATCTGAGGATATTTCCATTTTCATCATAGCCCTCTATGATCTTCCAAATATCAATTTGACATTTCCACAAGAACTGTCTTAGCGTAGGCCTCCTTGAGGGGAAAGCTGTAACTCTCTGAGATGATTTCACAGAACACAAAGTAGTGTCTCAGAAAGCTTCTTTCTCTTTGTTATCGGAGGATATTTCTTTGGCCCTATAGTCTTCAACGGGATCCGAAATATCTGTTCTCAGATTCCACAGAAATAAGGCTAGCAAAGAGATCTACGAAACACAGATGTAACTCTGTGAGATGAATTAACAGAACACTAAGAAGTTTCTCAGAAAGCTTCTTTCCAGATTTCATCTGAGGATATTTCCTTTTTCACCATAGCCCTCTATGGGTTTCAAAATATCAGTTTGCCAATTCCACAAGAACTCTCTTAGCGAAAGGCTTCTTGAGGGGAAAGCTGTAACTCTGTGAGATGATTTCACAGAACACAAAGAAGTTTCTCACAAAGCTTCTTTCTCTTTGTTGTCGGAGGATATTTCCTTTGGCCCTATAGTCTTCAAAGGGATCCGAAATATCTGTTCTCAGATTCCACAGAAATAAGGCTCGCAAAGAGATCTACGAAACTCAGATGTAACTCGGTGAGATGAATTCACAGAACACTAAGCAGTTTCTCAGAAAGCTTCTTTCCAGATTTCATCTGAGGATATTTCCTTTTTCACCATAGACCTCTATGTGCTCCCAAATATCACTTTGCCAATTCCACAAGAACTGTCTTAGCGAAAGGCTTCTAGAGGGGAAAGCTGTAACTCTGTGAGATGATTTCACAGAACACAATGTAGTGTCTCAGAAAGCTTCTTTCTCTTTGTTATCGGAGGATATTTCTTTGGCCCTATAGTCTTCAAAGGGATCCGAAATATCTGTTCTCAGATTCCACAGAAAGAAGGCTAGCAAAGAGATCCACGAAATACAGATGTAACTCTTTGTGTGGAAGTCACACATCACAGAGCAGTTTCTCAGAAATCTTCTTTCCAGATTTCATCTGAGGATATTTCCTTTTCTCCACATCCTTCTATGGGCTTCCAAATATCACTTTGTCAATTCCACAAGAACTGTCTTAGCGAAAGGCATCTTGAGGGGAAAGCTGTAACTCTGTGAGATGATTTCACAGAACACAAAGAAGTTTCTCAGAAAGCTTCTTTCTCTTTGTTGTCAGAGGATATTTCCTTTGGCCCTATAGTCTTCAAAGGGATCTGAAATATCTGTTCTCAGAATCCACAGAAATAAGGCTAACAAAGAGATCTACGAAACACAGATGTAACTCTGTGAGATGAATTCACAGAACACAAAGCAGTTTCTCAGAAAGCTTCTTTCCAGATTTCATCTGAGGATATTTCCTTTTTCACCATAATCCTCTATGGGCTTCCAAATATCACTTTGCGAATTCCACAAGAACTGTCTTAGCGAAAGGCTCCTTGAGGGGAAAGCTGTAACTCTGTGAGATGATTTCACAGAACACAAAGAAGTTTCTCAGAAAGCTTCTTTCTCTTTGTTATCGGAGGATATTTCCTTTGGCCCTATAGTCTTTAAAGGGATCCGAAATATCTGTTCTCAGATTCCACAGAAGGAAGGCTAGCAAAGAGATCCACGAAATACAGATGTAACTCTCTGAGTGGAAGTCACACATCACAGAGCAGTTTCTCAGAAAGCTTCTTTCCAGCTTTCATCTGAGGATATTTCTTTTTTCACCATAACCCTCTATGGGCTTGCAAATATCACTTTGCCAATTCCACAAGAACTGTCTTAGCGAAAGGCTTCTTGAGGGGAAAGCTGTAACTCTGTGAGATGATTTCACAGAACACAAAGAAGTTTCTCAGAAAGCTTCTTTCTCTTTGTTATCGGAGGATATTTCCTTTGGCCCTATAGTCTTCAAAGAGATCCGTAATATCTGTTCTCAGATTACACAGAAATAAGGCTAGCAAAGAGATCCACGAAACACAGATGTAACTCTTTGTGTGGAAGTCACACATCACAGAGTAGTTTCTCAGAAATCTTCTTTCCAGATTTCATCTGAGGATATTTCCTTTTCTCCATAGCCTTCTATGTGCTTCCAAATATCACTTTGCCAATTCCACTAGAACTGTCTTAGCGAAAGGCTTCTTGAGGGGAAGCTGTAACTCTGTGAGATGATTTCACAGAGCACAAAGATGTTTCTCAGAAAGCTTCTTTGTCTTTGTTATCGGAGGATAATTCCTTTGGCCCTATAGTCTTCAAAGGGATCCGAAATATCTGTTCTCAGATTACACAGAAATAAGGCTAGTGAAGAGATCTAGAAAACACAGATGTAACTATGTGAGATGAATTAACAGAACACTAAGCAGTTTCTCAGAAAGCTTCTTTCCAGATTTCATCTGAGGATATTTACTTTTTCACCATAACCCTCTATGGGCTTCCAAATATCACTTTGCCAATTCCACAAGAACTGTCTTAACGAAAGGCTTCTTGAGGGGAAAGCTGTAACTCTGAGAGATGATTTCACAGAACACAAAGAAGTTTCTCAGAAAGCTTCTTTCTCTTTGTTATCGGAAGATATTTCCTTTGGCCCTATAGTCTTCAAAGGGATCCGAAATATCTGTTCTCAGATTACACAGAAATAAGGCTAGCAAAGAGATCCACGAAATACAGATGTAACTCTGTTTGTGGAAGTCTCACATAACAGAGCAGTTTCTCAGAAAGCTTCTTTCCAGATTTCATCTGAGGATGTTTCCTTTTCACCATAGCCCTCTATGGGCTTCCAAATATCACTTTTCCAATTCCACAAGAACTGTCTTAGCGAAAGGCTTCTTGAGGGGAAAGCTGTAACTCTGTGAGATGATTTCACAGAACACAAAGAAGTTTCTCAGAAAGCTTCTTTGTCTTTGTTATCGGTGGATATTTCCTTTGGCTCTATCGTCTTCAAAGGGATCCGAAATATCTGTTCTCAGATTCCACAGAAATAAGGCTAGCAAAGAGATCTATGAAACACAGATGTAACTCTGTGAGATGAATTCACAGAACACTAAGCAGTTTCTCAGAAAGGTTCTTTCAGATTTCATCTGAGGATATTTCCTTTTTCACCATAGCCCTCTATGGGCTTCCAAATATCCCTTTGTCAATTCCACAAGAACTGTCTTAGCGAAAGGCTTCTTCAGGGGAAAGCTGTAACTCTGTGAGATGATTTCACAGAACACAAAGAAGTTTCTCAGAAAGCTTTTTTCTCTTTGTTATCGGAAGATATCTCCTTTGGCCCTATAGTCTTCAAAGGGATCGGAAATATCTGTTCTCAGATTCCACAGAAAGAAGGCTAGCAAAGAGATCCACGAAATACAGATGTAACTCTGTGTGTGGAAGTCACACATCACAGAGCAGTTTCTCAGAAAGCTTCTTTCCAGATTTCGTCTGAGGATATTTCCTTTTCACCATAGCCCTGTATGAGCTTCCAAATATCACTTTGCCAATTCCACAAGAACTGTCTTAGCGAAAGGCTTCTAGAGATGAAAGCTGTAACTCTGTGAGATTATTTCACAGAACACAAAGAAGTTTCTCAGAAAGCTTCTTTCTCTTTGTTATTGGAAGATATTTACTTTGGCCCTATAGTCTTCAAAGGGATCCGAAATATCTGTTCTCAGATTACCCAGAAATAAGGCTAGCAAAGAGATCCACGAAATACAGATGTAACTCTGTTTGTGGAAGTCACACATAACAGAGCAGTTTCTTAGAAAGCTTCTTTCCAGATTTCATCTGAGGATGTTTCCTTTTCACCATAGCCCTCTATGGGCTTCCAAATATCACTTTGCCAATTCCACAAGAACTGTCTTAGCGAAAGGCTTCTTGAGGGGAAAGCTGTAACTCTGTGAGATGATTTCACAGAACACAAAGAAGTTTCTCCGAAAGCTTCTTTCTCTCTGTTATCGGAGGATATTTCCTTTGGCCCTATAGACTTCAAAGGGATCCGAAATATCTGTTCTCAGATTCCACAGAAATAAGGCTAGCAAAGAGATCTACGAAACACAGATGTAACTCTGTGAGATGAATTCACAGAACACTAAGCAGTTTCTCAGAAAGCTTCTTTCCAAATTTCATCTAAGGACATTTCCTTTTTCACCATAGCCCTCTATGGGATTCCAAATATCACTTTCCCAATTCCACAAGAACTGTCTTAGCGAAAGGCTTCTTTAGGGGAAAGCTGTAACTCTGTGAGATGATTTCACAGAACACAAAGAAGTTTCTCAGAAAGCTTCTTTCTCTTTGTTATCGGAAGATATTTACTTTGGCCCTATAGCCTTCAAAGGGATCCGAAATATCTGTTCTCAGATTACACAGAAATAAGGCTAGCAAAGAGATCCACGAAATACAGATGTAACTCTGTTTGTGTAAGTCACACATCACAGAGCAGTTTCTCAGAAAGCTTCTTTCCAGATTTCATCTGAGGATATTTCTTTTTAACCATAGCCCTCTATGGGCTTCCCAATATCACTTTGCCAATTCCACAAGAACTGTCTTAGCGAAAGGCTTCTTGAGGGGAAAGCTGTAACTCTGTGAGATGATTTCACAGAACACAAAGAAGTTTCTCAGAAAGCTTCTTTCTCTTTGTTATCGGAGGATATTTCCTTTGGCCCTATAGACTTCAAAGGGATCCGAAATATCTGTTCTCAGATTCCACAGAAAGAAGGCTAGCAAAGAGATCTACGAAACACGGATGTAACTCTGTGAGATGAATCCACAGAACACTAAGCAGTTTCTCAGAAAGCTTCTTTCCAGATTTCATCTAAGGATATTTCCTTTTTCACCATAGCCCTCTATGGGCTTCCAAATATCACTTTGCCAATTCCACAAGAACTGTCTTAGCGAAAGGCTTCTTGAGGGGAAAGCTGTAACTCTGTGAGATGATTTCACAGAACACAAAGAAGTTTCTCAGAAAGCTTCTTTCTCTTTGTTATCGGAGGATATTTCCTTTTGCCCTATAGTCTTCAAAGGGATCCGAAATTTCTGTTCTCAGATTACACAGAAATAAGGCTAGCAAACAGATCCACGAAATACAGATGTAACTCTGTGAGTGGAAGTCACACATCACAGAGCAGTTTCTCAGAAAGCTTCTTTCCAGATATCATCTGACGATATTTCCTTTTCACCTTAGCCCTCTATTGGCTTCCAAATATCACTTTGCCAATTCCACAAGAACTGTCTTAGCGAAAGGCTTCTTGAGCGGAAAGCTGTAACTCTGTGAGATGATTTCACAGAACACAAAGAAGTTTCTCCGAAAGCTTCTTTCTCTCTGTTATCGGAGGATATTTCCTTTGGCCCTATAGACTTCAAAGGGATCCGAAATATCTGTTCTCAGATTCCACAGAAATAAGGCTAGCAAAGAGATCTACGAAACACAGATGTAACTCTGTGAGATGAATTCACAGAACACTAAGCAGTTTCTCAGAAAGCTTCTTTCCAGATTTCATCTGAGGATATTACCTTTTTCATCATAGCCCTCTATGGGCTTCCAAATATCACTTTGCCAATTCCACAAGAACTGTCTTAACGAAAGGCTTCTTGAGGGGAAAGCTGTAACTCTGTGAGATGATTTCACATAACACAAAGAAGTTTCTCAGAAAGCTTCTTTCTCTTTGTTATCGGAGGATATTTCCTTTGGCCCTATAGTCTTCAGAGGGATCCGAAATATCTGTTCCCAGATTCCACAGAAATAAGGCTAGCAAAGAGATCTACGAACCACAGATGTAACTCTGTGAGATGAATTCACAGAACACTAAGCAGTTTCTCAGAAAGCTTCTTTCCAGATTTCATCTGAGGATTTTCCTTTTTCACCATAGCCCTCTATGGGCTTCCAAATATCACTTTGCCAATTCCACAAGAACTGTCTTAGAGAAAGGCGTCTTGAGGGGAAAGCTGTAACTCTGTGAGATGATTTCACAGAACACAAAGAAGTTTCTCAGAAAGCTTCTTTCTCTTTGTTATCGAAGGATATTTCCTTCGGCCCTATAGTCTTCAAAGGGATCCGAAATATCTGTTCTCAGATTAAACAGAAATAAGGCTAGCAAAGAGATCTACGAAACACAGATGTAACTCTGTGAGATGAATTCACAGAACACTAAGCAGTTTCTCAGAAAGCTTCTTTCCAGATTTCATCTGAGGATATTTCCTTTTTCACCATAGCCCTCTATGGGCTTCCAAATATCACTTTGCCAATTCCACAAGAACTGTCTTAGCGAAAGGCTTCTTGAGGGGAAAGCTGTAACTCTGTGAGATGATTTCACATAACACAAAGAAGTTTCTCAGAAAGCTTCTTTCTCTTTGTTATCGGAGGATATTTCCTTTGGCCCTATAGTCTTCAAAGGGATCCGAAATATCTGTTCCCAGATTCCACAGAAATAAGGCTAGCAAAGAGATCTACGAACCACAGATGTAACTCTGTGAGTTGAATTCACAGAACACTAAGCAGTTTCTCAGAAAGCTTCTTTCCAGATTTCATCTGAGGATTTTCCTTTTTCACCATAGCCCTCTATGGGCTTCCAAATATCACTTTGCCAATTCCACAAGAACTGTCTTAGCGAAAGGCGTCTTGAGATGGAAAGCTGTAACTCTGTGAGATGATTTCACAGAACACAAAGAAGTTTCTCAGAAAGCTTCTTTCTCTTTGTTATCGGAGGATATTTCCTTCGGCCCTATAGTCTTCAAAGGGATCCGAAATATCTGTTCTCAGATTAAACAGAAATAAGGCTAGCAAAGAGATCTACGAAACACAGATGTAACTCTGTGAGATGAATTCACAGAACACTAAGCAGTTTCTCAGAAAGCTTCTTTCCAGATTTCATCTGAGGATATTTCCTTTTTCACCATAGCCCTCTATGGGCTTCCAAATATCACTTTGCCAATTCCACAAGAACTGTCTTAGCGAAAGGCTTCTTGAGGGGAAATCTGTAACTCTGTGAGATGATTTCACAGAACACAAAGAAGTTTCTCAGAAAGCTTATTTCTCTTTGTTATCGGAGGATATTTCCTTTGGCCCTATAGTCTTCAAAGGGATCCGAAATATCTGTTCTCAGATTCCACAGAAATAAGTCTAGCAAAGAGATCTACGAAACACAGATGTAACTCTGTGAGATGAATTCACAGAACACTAAGCAGTTTCTCAGAAAGCTTCTTTCCAGATTTCATTTGAGGATATTTCCTTTTTCACCATAGCCCTCTATGGGCTTCCAAATATCACTTTGCCAATTCCACAAGAACTGTCTTAGCGAAAGGTTTCTTGAGGGGAAAGCTGTAACTCTGTGAGATGATTTCACAGAACACAAAGAAATTTCTCAGAAAGCTTCTTTCTCTTTGTTATCAGAGGATATTTCCTTTGGCCCTATAGTCTTCAAAGGGATCCGAAATATCTGTTCTCAGATTCCACAGAAATAAGGCTAGCAAAGAGATCTACGAAACACAGATGTAACCCTGTGAGATGAATTCACAGAACACTAAGCAGTTTTTCAGAAAGCTTCTTTCCCGATTTCTTCTGAGGATATTTCCTTTTTCACCATAGCCCTCTATGGGCTTCCAAATATCACTTTGCCAATTCCACAAGAACTGTCTTAGCGAAAGGTTTCTTGAGGGGAACGCTGTAACTCTGTGACATGATTTCACAGAACACAAATAAGTTTCTCAGAAAGCTTCTTTCTCTTTGTTATCGGAGGATATTTCCTTTGGCCCTATAGTCTTCAAAGGGATCCGAAATATCTGTTCTCAGATTCCACAGAAATAAGGCAAGCAAAGAGATCTACGAAACACAGATGTAACCCTGTGAGATGAATTCACAGAACACTAAGCAGTTTTTCAGAAAGCTTCTTTCCAGATTTCATGTGAGGATATTTCCTTTTTCACCATAACCCTCTATGGGCTTCGAAATATCACTTTGCCAATTCCACAAGAACTGTCTTAGCGAAAGGCTTCTTGAGGGGAAAGCTGTAACTCTGTGAGATGATTTCACAGAACGCAAAGAAGTTTCTCAGAAAGCTTCTTTCTCTTTGTTATCAGAGGATATTTCCTTTGGCCCTATAGTCTTCAAAGGGATCCGAAATATCTGTCCTCAGATTCCACAGAAATAAGGCTAGCAAAGAGATTTACGAACCACAGATGTAACTCTGTGAGATGAATTCACAGAACACTAAGCAGTTTCTCAGAAAGCTTCTTTCCAGATTTCATCTGAGGATATTTCCTTTTTCACCATAGCCCCCTATGGGCTTCGAAATATCACTTTGCCAATTCCAGAAGAACTGTCTTAGCGAAAGGCTTCTTCAGGGGAAAGCTGTAACTCTGTGAGATGATTTCACAGAACACAAAGAAGTTTCTCAGAAAGCTTCTTTCTCTTTGTTATCGGAGGATATTTCCTTTGGCCCTATAGTCTTCAAAGGGATCCGAAATATCTGTTCTCAGATTCCACAGAAATAAGGCTAGCAAAGAGATCTACGAAACACAGATGTAACTCTGTGAGATGAATTCACAGAACACTAAGCAGTTTCTCAGAAAGCTTCTTTCCAGATTTCATCTGAGGATATTTCCTTTTTCACCATAGCCCTCTATGGGGTTCCAAATATCACTTTGCTAATTCCACAAGAATTGTCTTAGCGAAAGGCTTCTTGAGGGGAAAGCTGTAACTCTGTGAGATGATTTCACAGAACACAAAGAAGTTTCTCAGAAAGCTTCTTTCTCTTTGTTATCAGAGGATATTTCCTTTGGCCCTATAGTCTTCAAAGGGATCCGAAATATCTGTTCTCAGATTCCACAGAAATAAGGCTAGCAAAGAGATCTACGAAACACAGATGTAACTCTGTGAGATGAATTCACAGAACACTAAGCAGTTTGTCAGAAAGCTTCCTTCCAGATTTCATATGAGGATATTTCCTTTTTCACCATAGCCCTCTATGGGCTTCCAAATATCACTTTGCCAATTCCACAAGGACTGTCTTAGCGAAAGGTTTCTTGAGGGGAAAGCTGTAACTCTGTGAGATGATTTCACAGAACACAAAAAGTTTCTCAGAAAGCTTCTTTCTCTTTGTTATCGGAGGATATTTCCTTTGGCCCTATAGTCTTCAAAGGGATCCGAAATATCTGTTCTCAGATTCCACAGAAATAAGGCTAGCAAAGAGATCTACGAAACACAGATGTAACTCTGTGAGATGAATTCACAGAACACTAAGCAGTTTCTCAGAAAGCTTCTTTCCAGATTTCATCTGAGGATATTTCCTTTTTCACCGTAGCCCTCTATGGGCTTCCAAATATCACTTTGCCAATTCCACAAGAACTGTCTTAGCGAAAGCCTACTTGAGGGGAAAGCGGTAACTCTCTGAGATGATTTCACAGAACACAAAGAAGTTTCTCAGAAAGCTTCTTTCTCTTTGTTATCGGAGGATATTTCCTTTGGCCCTACAGTCTTCAACGGGATCCGAAATATCTGTTCTCAGATTCCACAGAAATAAGGCTAGCAAAGAGATCTACGAAACACACACGTAACTCTGTGAGATGAATTCACAGAACACTAAGCAGTTTCTCAGAAAGCTTCTTTCGAGATTTCATATGAGGATATTTCCTTTTTCACCATAGCCCTCTAAGGGCTTCCAAATATCACTTTGCCAATTCCACAAGAACTGTCTTAGCGAAAGGCTTCTTGAGGGGAAAGCTGTATCTCTGTGAGATGATTTCACAGAACACAAAGGAGTTTCCCAGAAAGCTTCTTTCTCTTTGTTATTGTAGGATATTCCTTTGGCCCTATAGTCTTCAAAGGTATCCGAAATATCTGTTCTCAGATTCCACAGAAAGAAGGCTAGCAAAGAGATATACGAAATACAGATGTAACTCTGTGAGATGAATTAACAGAACACTAAGCAGTTTCTCAGAAAGCTTCTTTCCAGATTTCATCTGAGGATATTTCCTTTTTCACCATAGCCCTCTATGTGCTTCCAAATATCACTTTGCCAATTCCACAAGAACTGTCTTAGCGAAAGGCTTCTTGAGGGGAAAGCTGTAACTCTGTGAGATGATTTCACAGAACATAAAGAAGTTTCTCAGAAAGCTTCTTTCTCTTTGTTGTCGGAGGATATTTCCTTTGGCCCTATAGTCTTCAAAGGGATCCGAAATATCTGTTCTCAGATTCCACAGAAATAAGGCTAGCAAAGAGATCTACGAAACACAGATGTAACTCTGTGAGATGAATTAACAGAACACTAAGCAGTTTCTCAGAAAGCTTCTTTCCAGATTTCATCTGAGGATATTTCCTTTTTCACCGTAGCCCTCTATGGGCTTCCAAATATCACTTTGCCAATTCCACAAGAACTGTCTTAGCGAAAGCCTACTTGAGGGGAAAGCGGTAACTCTCTGAGATGATTTCACAGAACACAAAGAAGTTTCTTAGAAAGCTTCTTTCTCTTTGTTATCGGAGGATATTTCCTTTGGCCCTACAGTCTTCAACGGGATCCGAAATATCTGTTCTCAGATTCCACAGAAATAAGGCTAGCAAAGAGATCTACGAAACACACACGTAACTCTGTGAGATGAATTCACAGAACACTAAGCAGTTTCTCAGAAAGCTTCTTTCGAGATTTCATCTGAGGATATTTCCTTTTTCACCATAGCCCTCTAAGGGCTTCCAAATATCACTTTGCCAATTCCACAAGAACTGTCTTAGCGAAAGGCTTCTTGAGGGGAAAGCTGTATCTCTGTGAGATGATTTCACAGAACACAAAGGAGTTTCCCAGAAAGCTTCTTTCTCTTTGTTATTGTAGGATATTCCTTTGGCCCTATAGTCTTCAAAGGTATCCGAAATATCTGTTCTCAGATTCCACAGAAAGAAGGCTAGCAAAGAGATATACGAAATACAGATGTAACTCTGTGAGATGAATTAACAGAACACTAAGCAGTTTCTCAGAAAGCTTCTTTCCAGATTTCATCTGAGGATATTTCCTTTTTCACCATAGCCCTCTATGTGCTTCCAAATATCACTTTGCCAATTCCACAAGAACTGTCTTAGCGAAAGGCTTCTTGAGGGGAAAGCTGTAACTCTGTGAGATGATTTCACAGAACATAAAGAAGTTTCTCAGAAAGCTTCTTTCTCTTTGTTGTCGGAGGATATTTCCTTTGGCCCTATAGTCTTCAAAGGGATCCGAAATATCTGTTCTCAGATTCCACAGAAATAAGGCTAGCAAAGAGATCTACGAAACACAGATGTAACTCTGTGAGATGAATTAACAGAACACTAAGCAGTTTCTCAGAAAGCTTCTTAACAGATTTCATCTGAGGATATTTCCTTTTTCACCATAGCCCTCTATAATCTTACAAATATCAATTTGACAATTCCACAAGAACTGTCTTAGCGAAAGCCTTCTTGAGGGGAAAGCTGTAACTCTCTGAGATGATTTCACAGAACACAAAGTAGTGTCTCAGAAAGCTTCTTTCTCTTTGTTATCGGAGGATATTTCTTTGGCCCTATAGTCTTCAACGGGATCCGAAATATCTGTTCTCAGATTCCACAGAAATAAGGCTAGCAAAGAGATCTACGAAACACAGATGTAACTCTGTGAGATGAATTAACAGAACACTAAGAAGTTTCTCAGAAAGCTTCTTTCCAGGTTTCATCTGAGGATATTTCCTTTTTCACCATAGCCCTCTATGGGTTTCAAAATATCAGTTTGCCAATTCCACAAGAACAGTCTTAGCGAAAGGCTTCTTGAGGGGAAAGCTGTAACTCTGTGAGATGATTTCACAGAACATAAAGAAGTTTCTCACAAAGCTTCTTTCACTTTGTTATCGGAGGATATTTCCTTTGGCCCTATAGTCTTCAAAGGGATCCGAAATATCTGTTCTCAGATTCCACAGAAAGAAGGCTCGCAAAGAGATCTAGGAAACACAGTTGTAACTCGGTGAGATGAATTCACAGAACACTAAGCAGTTTCTCAGAAAGCTTCTTTCCAGATTTCATCTGAGGATATTTCCTTTTTCACCGTAGCCCTCTATGTGCTCCCAAATATCACTTTGCCAATTCCACAAGAACTGTCTTAGCGAAAGGCTTCTAGAGGGGAAAGCTGTAACTCTGTGAGATGATTTCACAGAACACAAAGAAGTTTCTCAGAAAGCTTCTTTCTCTTTGTTATCGGAGGATATTTCCTTTGGCCCTATAGTCTTCAAAGGGATCCGAAATATCTGTTCTCAGATTCCACAGAAATAAGGCTCGCAAAGAGATCTACGAAACGCAGATGTAACTCTGTGAGATGAATTCACAGAACACTAAGCAGTTTCTCAGAAAGCTTCTTTCCAGATTTCATCTGAGGATATTTCCTTTTCACCATAGCCCTCTATGGGCTTCCAAATATCACTTTGCCAATTCCACAAGAACTGTCTTAGCGAAAGGCTTCTTGAGGGGAAAGCTGTAACTCTGTGAGATGATTTCACAGTACACAAAGAAGTTTCTCAGAAAGCTTCTTTCTCTTTGTTATCAGAGGATATTTCCTTTGGCCCTATAGTCTTCAAAGGGATCCGAAATATCTGTTCTCAGATTCCACAGAAATAAGGCTAGCAAAGAGATCTACGAAACACAGATGTAACTCTGTGAGATGAATTCACAGAACCCTAAGCAGTTTCTCAGAAAGCTGCTTTCCAGATTTCATCTGAGGATATTTCCTTTTTCGCCATAGCCCTCTATGGGCTTCCGATTATCACTTTGCCAATTCCACAAGAACTGTCTTAGCGAAAGGCTTCTTGAGGGGAAAGCTTTAACTCTGTGAGATGATTTCACATTACACAAAGAAGTTTCTCAGAAAGCTTCTTTCTCTTTGTTATCGGAGGATATTTCCTTTGGCCCTATAGTCTTCAAAGGGATCCGAAATATCTGTTCTCAGATTCCACAGAAAGAAGCCTAGCAAAGAGATCCACGAAATACAGATGTAACTCTGTGAGTGGAAGTCTCACATCACAGAGCAGTTTCTCAGAAAGCTTCTTTCCAGATTTCATCTGAGGATATTTCCTTTTTCACCATAGCCCTCTATGGGTTTCCAAATATCACTTTGCCAATTCCACAAGAACTGTCTTAGCAAAGGCTTCTTGAGGGGAAAGCTGTAACTCTGTGATGATTTCACAGAACACAAAGAAGTTTCTCAGAAAGCTTCTTTCTCTTTGTTATCGGAGGATATTTCCTTTGGCCCTATAGTCTCAAAGGGATCCGAAATATCTCTTCTCAGATTCCACAGAAAGAAGGCTAGCAAAGAGATCTACGAAACACAGATGTAACTCTGTGAGATGAATTCACAGAACACTAAGCAGTTTCTCAGAAATCTTCTTTCCAGATTTCATCTGAGGATATTTCCTTTTTCACCATAGCCCTCTATGGGCTTCCAAATATCACTTTGCCAATTCCACAAGAACTGTCTTAGCGAAAGGCTTCTTGAGGAGAAAGCTGTAACTCTTTGAGATGATTTCACAGAACACAAAGAAGTTTCTCAGAAAGCTTCTTACTCTTTGATATCGGAGGATATTTCCTTTGGCCCTATAGTCTTCAAAGGGATCCGAAATATCTGTTCTCAGATTCCACAGAAACAAGGCTATCAAAGAGATCTACGAAACACAGATGTAACTCTGTGAGATGAATTCACAGAACACTAAGCAGTTTCTCAGAAAGCTTCTTTCCAGATTTCATCTGAGGATATTTCCTTTTTCACCATAGCCCTCTATGGGCTTCCAAATATCACTTTGCCAATTCCAAAAGAACTGTTTTAGCGAAAGGCTTCTTGAGGGGAAAGCTGTAACTCTGTGAGATGATTTCACAGAACACAAAGAAGTTTCTCAGAAAGCTTCTTTCTCTTTGTTATCGGAGGATATTTCCTTTGGCCCTATAGTCTTCAAAGGGATCCGAAATATCTGTTCTCAGATTCCACAGAAAGAAGGCTAGCTAAGAGATCTACGAAACACAGATGTAACTCTGTCAGATGAATTCACAGAACACTAAGCAGTTTCTCAGAAAGCTTCTTTCCAGATTTCATCTGAGGATATTTCCTTTTTCACCATAGCCCTCAATGTGCTTCCAAATATCACTTTGCCAATTCCACAAGAACTGTCTTAGCGAAAGGCTTCTTGAGGGGAAAGCTGTAACTCTGTGAGATGATTTCACAGAACACAAAGAAGTATCTCAGAAAGCTTCTTTCTCTTTGTTATCGGAGGATATTTCCTTTGGCCCTATAGTCTTCAAAGGGATCCGAAATATCTGTTCTCAGATTCCACAGAAATAAGGCTAGCAAAGAGATCTACGAAACACAGATGTAACTCTGTGAGATGAATTAACAGAACACTAAGCAGTTTCTCAGAAAGCTTCTTTCCAGATTTCATCTGAGGATATTTCCTTTTTCACCATAGCCCTCTATGGGCTTCCAAATATCACTTTGCCAATTCCACAAGAACTGTCTTAGCGAAAGACTACTTGAGGGGAAAGCGTTAACTCTCTGAGATGATTTCACAGAACACAAAGAAGTTTCTCAGAAAGCTTCTTTCTCTTTGTTATCGGAGGATATTTCCTTTGGCCCTACAGTCTTCAACGGGATCCGAAATATCTGTTCTCAGATTCCACAGAAATAAGGCTAGCAAACAGATCTACGAAACACACATGTAACTCTGTGAGATGAATTCACAGAACACTAAGCAATTTCTCAGAAAGCTTCTTTCGAGATTCCCTCTGAGGATATTTCCTTTTTCACCATAGCCCTCTATGGGCTTCCAAATATCACTTTGCCAATTCCACAAGAACTGTCTTAGCGAAAGGCTTCTTGAGGGGAAATCTGTAACTCTGTGTGATGATTTCACATTACACAAAGAAGTTTCTCAGAAAGCTTCTTTCTCTTTTTTATCGGAGGATATTTCCTTTGGCCCTATAGTCTTCAAAGGGATCCGAAATATCTGTTCTCAGATTCCACAGAAAGAAGGCTAGCAAAAAGATCCACGAAATACAGATGTAACTCTGTGAGTGGAAGTCACACATCACAGAGCAGTTTCTCAGAAAGCTTCTTTCCAGATTTCATCTGAGGATATTTCCTTTTCACCTTAGCCCTCTATGGGCTTCCAAATATCACTTTGCCAATTCCACAAGAACTGTCTTAGCGAAAGGCTTCTGGGGGGAAAGCTGTAACTCTGTGAGATGATTTCACAGAACACAAAGAAGTTTCTCAGAAAGCTTCTTTCTCTTTGTTATCGGAGGATATTTCCTTTGGCCCTATAGTCTTCAAAGGGATTCGAAATATCTGTTCTCAGATTCCACAGAAATAAGGCTAGCAAAGAGATCTACGAAACACAGATGTAACTCTGTGAGATGAATTCACAGAACACTAAGCAGTTTCTCAGAAAGCTTCTTTCCAGATTTCATCTGAGGATATTTCCTTTTTCACCATAGCCCTCTAAGGCCTCCAAATATCACTTTGCCAATTCCACAAGAACTGTCTTAGCGAAAGGCTTCTTGAGGGGAAAGCTGTAACTCTATGAGATGATTTCACTGAACAAAAGAAGTTTCTCAGAAAGCTTCTTTCTCTTTGTTATCGGAGGATATTTCCTTTAGCCCTATACTCTTCAATGGGATCCGAAATATCTGATCTCAGATTCCACAGAAAGAAGGCTAGCAAAGAGATCTCCGAAACACAGAGGTAACTCTGTGAGATGAATTCACAGAACACTAAGCAGTTTCTCAGAAAGCTTCTTTCCAGATTTCATCTGAGGATATTTCCTTTTTCACCATAGCCCGCAATGGGCTTCGAAATATCACTTTGCCAATTCCACAAGAACTGTCTTAGCGAAAGGCTTCTTGAGGGAAAAGCTGTAACTCTGTGAGATGATTTCACAGAACACAAAGAAGTTTCTCAGAAAGCTTCTTTCTCTTTGTTATCGGAGGATATTTCCTTTGGCCCTATAGTCTTCAAAGGGATCTGAAATATCTGTTCTCAGATTCCACAGAAATAAGGCTAGCAAAGAGATCTACGAAACACAGATGTAACTCGGTGAGATGAATTCACAGAACACTAAGCAGTTTCTCAGAAAGCTTCTTTCCAGATTTCATCTGAGGATATTTCCTTTTCACCATAGCCCTCTATGGGCTTCCAAATATCACTTTGCCAATTCCACAAGAACTGTCTATGCGAAAGACTTCTTGAGGGGAAAGCTGTAACTCTGTGAGTGATTTCACAGAACACAAAGAAGTTTCTCAGAAAGCTTCTTTCTCTTTGTTATCGGAGGATATTTCCTTTGGCCCTATAGTCTTCAAAGGGATCCGAAATATCTGTTCTCAGATTCCACAGAAATAGGGCTAGCAAAGAGATCTACGAAACATAGATGTAACTCTGTGAGATGAATTCACAGAACACTAAGCAGTTTCTCAGAAAGCTTCTTTCGAGATTTCCTCTGAGGATATTTCCTTTTTCACCATAGCCCTCTAAGTGCTTCCAAATATCACTTTGCCAATTCCACAAGAACTGTCTTAGCGAAAGGCTTCTTGAGGGGAAAGCTGTAACTCTGTGAGATGATTTCACAGAACATAAAGAAGTTTCTCAGAAAGCTTCTTTCTCTTTGTTGTCGGAGGATATTTCCTTTGGCCCTATAGTCTTCAAAGGGATCCGAAATATCGGTTCTCAGATTCCACAGAAATAAGGATAGCAAAGAGATCTACGAAACACAGATGTAACTCTGTGAGATGAATTAACAGAACACTAAGCAGTTTCTCAGAAAGCTTCTTAACAGATTTCATCTGAGGATATTTCCTTTTTCACCATAGCCCTCTATGATCTTCCAAATATCAATTTGACAATTCCACAAGAACTGTCTTAGCGAAAGCCTTCTTGAGGGGAAAGCTGTAACTCTGTGAGATGATTTCACAGAACACAAAGAAGTTTCTCAGAAAGCTTCTTTCTCTTTGTTATCGGAGGATATTTCTTTGGCCCTATAGTCTTCAACGGGATCCGAAATATCTGTTCTCAGATTCCACAGAAATAAGGCTCGCAAAGAGATCTACGAAACACAGATGTAACTCTGTGAGATGAATTAACAGAACACTAAGCAGTTTCAAAAAAGCTTCTTTCCAGATTTCATCTGAGGATATTTCCTTTTTCACCATAGCCCTCTATGTGCTCCCAAATATCACTTTGCCAATTCCACAAGAACTGTCTTAGCGAAAGGCTTCTTGAGGGGAAAGCTGTAACTCTGTGAGATGATTTCACAGTACACAAAGAAGTTTCTCAGAAAGCTTCTTTCTCTTTGTTATCGGAGGATATTTCCTTTGGCCCTATAGTCTTCAAAGGGATCCGAAATATCTGTTCTCAGATTCCACAGAAATAAGGCTAGCAAAGAGATCTACGAAACACAGATGTAACTCTGTGAGTTGAATTCACAGAACACTAAGCAGTTTCTCAGAAAGCTTCTTTCCAGATTTCATCTGAGGATATTTCCTTTTTCACCATAGCCCTCTATGGCCTCCAAATATCACTTTGCCAATTCCACAAGAACTGTCTTAGCGAAAGGCTTCTTGAGGGGAAAGCTGTAACTCTATGAGATGATTTCACTGAACAAAAGAAGTTTCTCAGAAAGCTTCTTTCTCTTTGTTATCGGAGGATATTTCCTTTAGCCCTATACTCTTCAATGGGATCCGAAATATCTGATCTCAGATTCCACAGAAAGAAGGCTAGCAAAGAGATCTACGAAACACAGAGGTAACTCTGTGAGATGAATTCACAGAACACTAAGCAGTTTCTCAGAAAGCTTCTTTCCAGATTTCATCTGAGGATATTTCCTTTTTCACCATAGCCCGCTATGGGCTTCGAAATATCACTTTGCCAATTCCACAAGAACTGTCTTAGCGAAAGGCTTCTTGAGGGAAAAGCTGTAACTCTGTGAGATGATTTCACAGAACACAAAGAAGTTTCTCAGAAAGCTTCTTTCTCTTTGTTATCGGAGGATATTTCCTTTGGCCCTATAGTCTTCAAAGGGATCCGAAATATCTGTTCTCAGATTCCACAGAAATAAGGCTAGCAAAGAGATCTACGAAACACAGATGTAACTCTGTGAGATGAATTCACAGAACACTAAGCAGTTTCTCAGAAAGCTTCTTTCCAGATTTCATCTGAGGATATTTCCTTTTTCACCATAGCCCTCTATGGGCTTCCAAATATCACTTTGCCAATTCCACAAGAACTGTCTTAGCAAAGGCTTCTTGAGGGGAAAGCTGTAACTCTGTGAGATGATTTCACAGAACACAAAGAAGTTTCTCAGAAAGCTTCTTTCTCTTTGTTATCGGAGGATATTTCCTTTGGCCCTATAGTCTTCAAAGGGATCCGAAATATCTGTTCTCAGATTCCACAGAAAGAAGGCTAGCAAAGAGATTTACGAAACACTGATGTAACTCTGTGAGATGAATTCACAGAACACTAAGCAGTTTTCGGAAATCTTCTTTCCAGATTTCATCTGAGGATATTTCCTTTTTCACCATAGCCCTCTATGGGCTTCCAAATATCACTTTGCCAATTCCACAAGAACTGTCTTAGCGAAAGGCTTCTTGAGGAGAAAGCTGTAACTCTTTGAGATGATTTCACAGAACACAAAGAAGTTTCTCAGAAAGCTTCTTTCTCTTTGATATCGGAGGATATTTCCTTTGGCCCTATAGTCTTCAAAGGGATCCGAAATATCTGTTCTCAGATTCCACAGAAACAAGGCTATCAAAGAGATCTACGAAACACAGATGTAACTCTGTGAGATGAATTCACAGAACACTAAGCAGTTTCTCAGAAAGCTTCTTTCCAGATTTCATCTGAGGATATTTCCTTTTTCACCATAGCCCTCTATGGGCTTCCAAATATCACTTTGCTAATTCCAAAAGAACTGTCTTAGCGAAAGGCTTCTTGAGGGGAAAGCTGTAACTCTGTGAGATGATTTCACAGAACATAAAGAAGTTTCTCAGAAAGGTTCTTTCTCTTTGTTATCGGAGGATATTTCCTTTGGCCCTATAGTCTTCAAAGGGATCCGAAATATCTGTTCTCAGATTCCACAGAAAGAAGGCTAGCAAAGAGATCTACGAAACACAGATGTAACTCTGTGAGATGAATTCACAGAACACTAAGCAGTTTCTCAGAAAGCTTCTTTCCAGATTTCATCTGAGGATATTTCCTTTTTCAACATAGCCCTCTATGGGCTTCCAAATATCACTTTGCCAATTCCACAAGAACTGTCTTAGCGAAAGGCTTCTTGAGGGGAAAGCTGTAACTCTGTGAGATGATTTCACAGAACACAAAGAAGTTTCTCAGAAAGCTTCTTTCTCTTTGTTATCGGAGGATATTTCCTTTGGCCCTATAGTCTTCAAAGGGATCCGAAATATCTGTTCTCAGATTCCACAGAAATAGGGCTAGCAAAGAGATCTAGGAAACATAGATGTAACTCTATGAGATGAATTCACAGAACACTAAGCAGTTTCTCAGAAAGCTTCTTTCGAGATTTCCTCTGAGGATATTTCCTTTTTCACCATAGCCCTCTATGTGCTTCCAAATATCACTTTGCCAATTCCACAAGAACTGTCTTAGCGAAAGGCTTCTTCAGGGGAAAGCTGTAACTCTGTGAGATGATTTCACAGAACACAAAGAAGTATCTCAGAAAGCTTCTTTCTCTTTGTTATCGGAGGATATTTCCTTTGGCCCTATAGTCTTCAAAGGGATCCGAAATATCTGTTCTCAGATTCCACAGAAATAAGGCTAGCAAAGAGATCTACGAAACACAGATGTAACTCTGTGAGATGAATTAACAGAACACTAAGCAGTTTCTCAGAAAGCTTCTTTCCAGATTTCATCTGAGGATATTTCCTTTTTCACCATAGCCCTCTATGGGCTTCCAAATATCACTTTGCCAATTCCACAAGAACTGTCTTAGCGAAAGCCTACTGGAGGGGAAAGCGGTAACTCTCTGAGATGATTTCACAGAACACAAAGAAGTTTCTCAGAAAGCTTCTTTCTCTTTGTTATCGGAGGATATTTCCTTTGGCCCTACAGTCTTCAATGGGATCCGAAATATCTGTTCTCAGATTCCACAGAAATAAGGCTAGCAAAGAGATCTACGAAACACACATGTAACTCTGTGAGACGAATTCACAGAACACTAAGCAGTTTCTCAGAAAGCTTCTTTCCAGATTTCCTCTGAGGATATTTCCTTTTTCACCATAGCCCTCTATGGGCTTCCAAATATCACTTTGCCAATTCCACAAGAACTGTCTTAGCGAAAGGCTTCTTGAGGGGAAAGCTGTAACTCTGTGAGATGATTTCACAGAACACAAAGGAGTTTCCCAGAATGCTTCTTTCTCTTTGTTATTGTAGGATATTTCCTTTGGCCCTATAGTCTTCAAAGGTATCCGAAATATCTGTTCTCAGATTCCACAGAAAGAAGGCTAGCAAAGAGATACACGAAATACAGATGTAACTCTGTGAGATGAATTAACAGAACACTAAGCAGTTTCTCAGAAAGCTTCTTTCCAGATTTCATCTGAGGATATTTCCTTTTTCACCATAGCCCTCTATGGGTTTCAAAATATCAGTTTGCCAATTCCACAAGAACTCTCTTAGCGAAAGGCTTCTTGAGGGGAAAGCTGTAACTCTGTGAGATGATTTCACAGAACACAAAGAAGTTTCTCAGTAAGCTTCTTTCTCTTTGTTATGGGAGGATATTTCCTTTGGCCCTATAGTCTTCACAGGGATCCGAAATATCTGTTCTCAGATTCCACAGAAATAAGGCTCGCAAAGAGATCTACGAAACACAGATGTACCTCTGTGAGATGAATTCACAGAACACTAAGCAGTTTCTCAGAAAGCTTGTTTCCAGATTTCATCTGAGGATATTTCCTTTTCACCATAGCCCTCTATGGGCTTCCAAATATCACTTTGCCAATTCCACAAGAACTGTCTTAGCGAAAGGCTTCTTGAGGGGAAAGCTGTAACTCTGTGAGATGATTTCACAGTACACAAAGAAGTTTCTCAGAAAGCTTCTTTCTCTTTGTTATCGGAGGATATTTCCTTTGGCCCTATAGTCTTCAAAGGGATCCGAAATATCTGTTCTCAGATTCCACAGAAATAAGGCTAGCAAAGAGATCTACGAAACACAGATGTAACTCTGTGAGATGAATTCACAGAACCCTAAGCAGTTTCTCAGAAAGCTTCTTTCCAGATTTCATCTGAGGATATTTCCTTTTTGACCATAGCCCTCTATGGGCTTCCGAATATCACTTTGCCAATTCCACAAGAACTGTCTTAGCGAAAGGCTTCTTGAGGGGAAAGCTGTAACTCTGTGAGATGATTTCACTGAACAAAAGAAGTTTCTCAGAAAGCTTCTTTCTCTTTGTTATCGGAGGATATTTCCTTTAGCCCTATACTCTTCAATGGGATCCGAAATATCTGATCTCAGATTCCACAGAAAGAAGGCTAGCAAAGAGATCTACGAAACACAGAGGTAACTCTGTGAGATGAATTCACAGAACACTAAGCAGTTTCTCAGAAAGCTTCTTTCCAGATTTCATCTGAGGATATTTCCTTTTTCACCATAGCCCGCTATGGGCTTCGAAATATCACTTTGCCAATTCCACAAGAACTGTCTTAGCGAAAGGCTTCTTGAGGGAAAAGCTGTAACTCTGTGAGATGATTTCACAGAACACAAAGAAGTTTCTCAGAAAGCTTCTTTCTCTTTGTTATCGGAGGATATTTCCTTTGGCCCTATAGTCTTCAAAGGGATCCGAAATATCTGTTCTCAGATTCCACAGAAATAAGGCTAGCAAAGAGATCTACGAAACACAGATGTAACTCGGTGAGATGAATTCACAGAACACTAAGCAGTTTCTCAGAAAGCTTCTTTCCAGATTTCATCTGAGGATATTTCCTTTTCACCATAGCCCTCTATGGGCTTCCAAATATCACTTTGCCAATTCCACAAGAACTGTCTATGCGAAAGACTTCTTGAGGGGAAAGCTGTAACTCTGTGAGATGATTTCACAGAACACAAAGAAGTTTCTCAGAAAGCTTCTTTCTCTTTGTTATCGGAGGATATTTCCTTTGGCCCTATAGTCTTCAAAGGGATCCGAAATATCTGTTCTCAGATTCCACAGAAATAGGGCTAGCAAAGATATCTACGAAACATAGATGTAACTCTGTGAGATGAATTCACAGAACACTAAGCAGTTTCTCAGAAAGCTTCTTTCGAGATTTCCTCTGAGGATATTTCCTTTTTCACCATAGCCCTCTAAGTGCTTCCATATATCACTTTGCCAATTCCACAAGAACTGTCTTAGCGAAAGGCTTCTTGA
Organism: Macaca fascicularis; assembly: GCF_037993035.2. Classification (NCBI taxonomy): domain Eukaryota; kingdom Metazoa; phylum Chordata; class Mammalia; order Primates; family Cercopithecidae; genus Macaca; species Macaca fascicularis. The sequence continues at coordinate 44,501,822 of NC_088385.1, read as the reverse complement.
GGGGAAAGCTGTAACTCTGTGAGATGATTTCACAGAACATAAAGAAGTTTCTCAGAAAGCTTCTTTCTCTGTGTTGTCGGAGGATATTTCCTTTGGCCCTATAGTCTTCAAAGGGATCCGAAATATCGGTTCTCAGATTCCACAGAAATAAGGCTAGCAAAGAGATCTACGAAACACAGATGTAACTCTGTGAGATGAATTAACAGAACACTAAGCAGTTTCTCAGAAAGCTTCTTAACAGATTTCATCTGAGGATATTTCCTTTTTCACCATAGCCCTCTATGATCTTCCAAATATCAATTTGACAATTCCACAAGAACTGTCTTAGCGAAAGCCTTCTTGAGGGGAAAGCTGTAACTCTCTGAGATGATTTCACAGAACACAAAGAAGTTTCTCAGAAAGCTTCTTTCTCTTTGTTATCGGAGGATATTTCTTTGGCCCTATAGTCTTCAACGGGATCTGAAATATCTGCTCTCAGATTCCACAGAAATAAGGCTCGCAAAGAGATCTACGAAACACAGATGTAACTCTGTGAGATGAATTAACAGAACACTAAGCAGTTTCAAAAAAGCTTCTTTCCAGATTTCATCTGAGGATATTTCCTTTTTCACCATAGCCCTCTATGTGCTCCCAAATATCACTTTGCCAATTCCACAAGAACTGTCTTAGCGAAAGGCTTCTTGAGGGGAAAGCTGTAACTCTGTGAGATGATTTCACAGTACACAAAGAAGTTTCTCAGAAAGCTTCTTTCTCTTTGTTATCGGAGGATATTTCCTTTGGCCCTATAGTCTTCAAAGGGATCCGAAATATCTGTTCTCAGATTCCACAGAAATAAGGCTAGCAAAGAGATCTACGAAACACAGATGTAACTCTGTGAGATGAATTCACAGAACACTAAGCAGTTTCTCAGAAAGCTTCTTTCCAGATTTCATCTGAGGATATTTCCTTTTTCAACATAGCCCTCTATGGGCTTCCAAATATCACTTTGCCAATTCCACAAGAACTGTCTTAGCGAAAGGCTTCTTGAGGGGAAAGCTGTAACTCTGTGAGATGATTTCACAGAACACAAAGAAGTTTCTCAGAAAGCTTCTTTCTCTTTGTTATTGGAGGATATTTCCTTTGGCCCTATAGTCTTCAAAGGGATCCGAAATATCTGTTCTCAGATTCCACAGAAATAGGGCTAGCAAAGAGATCTAGGAAACATAGATGTAACTCTATGAGATGAATTCACAGAACACTAAGCAGTTTCTCAGAAAACTTCTTTCGAGATTTCCTCTGAGGATATTTCCTTTTTCACCATAGCCCTCTATGTGCTTCCAAATATCACTTTGCCAATTCCAGAAGAACTGTCTTAGCGAAAGGCTTCTTCAGGGGAAAGCTGTAACTCTGTGAGATGATTTCACAGAACACAAAGAAGTATCTCAGAAAGCTTCTTTCTCTTTGTTATCGAAGGATATTTCCTTTGGCCCTATAGTCTTCAAAGGGATCCGAAATATCTGTTCTCAGATTCCACAGAAATAAGGCTAGCAAAGAGATCTACGAAACACAGATGTAACTCTGTGAGATGAATTAACAGAACACTAAGCAGTTTCTCAGAAAGCTTCTTTCCAGATTTCATCTGAGGATATTTCCTTTTTCACCATAGCCCTCTATGGGCTTCCAAATATCACTTTGCCAATTCCACAAGAACTGTCTTAGCGAAAGCCTACTGGAGGGGAAAGCGGTAACTCTCTGAGATGATTTCACAGAACACAAAGAAGTTTCTCAGAAAGCTTCTTTCTCTTTGTTATCGGAGGATATTTCCTTTGGCCCTACAGTCTTCAAAGGGATCCGAAATATCTGTTCTCAGATTCCGAGAAATAAGGCTAGCAAAGAGATCTACGAAACACACATGTAACTCTGTGAGATGAATTCACAGAACACTAAGCAGTTTCTCAGAAAGCTTCTTTCCAGATTTCCTCTGAGGATATTTCCTTTTTCACCATAGCCCTCTATGGGCTTCCAAATATCACTTTGCCAATTCCACAAGAACTGTCTTAGCGAAAGGCTTCTTGAGGGGAAAGCTGTAACTCTGTGAGATGATTTCACAGAACACAAAGGAGTTTCCCAGAAAGCTTCTTTCTCTTTGTTATTGTAGGATATTTCCTTTGGCCCTATAGTCTTCAAAGGTATCCGAAATATCTGTTCTCAGATTCCACAGAAAGAAGGCTAGCAAAGAGATACACGAAATACAGATGTAACTCTGTGAGATGAATTAACAGAACACTAAGCAGTTTCTCAGAAAGCTTCTTTCCAGATTTCATCTGAGGATATTTCCTTTTTCACCATAGCCCTCTATGTGCTTCCAAATATCACTTTGTCAATTCCACAAGAACTGTCTTAGCGAAAGGCTTCTTGAGGGGAAAGCTGTAACTCTGTGAGATGATTTCACAGAACATAAAGAAGTTTCTCAGAAAGCTTCTTTCTCTTTGTTGTCGGAGGATATTTCCTTTGGCCCTATAGTCTGCAAAGGGATCCGAAATATCTGTTCTCAGATTCCACAGAAATAAGGCTAGCAAAGAGATCTACGAAACACAGATGTAATTCTGTGAGATGAATTAACAGAACACTAAGCAGTTTCTCAGAAAGCTTCTTAACAGATTTCATCTGAGGATATTTCCATTTTCACCATAGCCCTCTATGATCTTCCAAATATCAATTTGACAATTCCACAAGAACTGACTTAGCGTAGGCCTTCTTGAGGGGAAAGCTGTAACTCTCTGAGATGATTTCACAGAACACAAAGTAGTGTCTCAGAAAGCTTCTTTCTCTTTGTTATCGGAGGATATTTCCTTGGCCCTATAGTCTTCAACGGGATCCGAAATATCTGTTCTCAGATTCCACAGAAATAAGGCTAGCAAAGAGATCTACGAAACACAGATGTAACTCTGTGAGATGAATTAACAGAACACTAAGAAGTTTCTCAGAAAGCTTCTTTCCAGATTTCATCTGAGGATATTTCCTTTTTCACCATAGCCCTCTATGGGTTTCAAAATATCAGTTTGCCAATTCCACAAGAACTCTCTTAGCGAAAGGCTTCTTGAGGGGAAAGCTGTAACTCTGTGAGATGATTTCACAGAACACAAAGAAGTTTCTCACAAAGCTTCTTTCTCTTTGTTGTCGGAGGATATTTCCTTTGGCCCTATAGTCTTCAAAGGGATCCGAACTATCTGTTCTCAGATTCCACAGAAATAAGGCTCGCAAAGAGATCTACGAAACACAGATGTAACTCGGTGAGATGAATTCACAGAACACTAAGCAGTTTCTCAGAAAGCTTCTTTCCAGATTTCATCTGAGGATATTTCCTTTTTCACCATAGACCTCTATGTGCTCCCAAATATCACTTTGCCAATTCCACAAGAACTGTCTTAGCGAAAGGCTTCTAGAGGGGAAAGCTGTAACTCTGTGAGATGATTTCACAGAACACAAAGAAGTTTCTCAGAAAGCTTCTTTCTCTTTGTTATCGGAGGATATTTCCTTTGGCCTTATAGTCTTCAAAGGGATCTGAAATATCTGTTCTCAGATTCCACAGAAATAAGGCTCGCAAAGAGATCTACGAAACACAGATGTACCTCTGTGAGATGAATTCACAGAACACTAAGCAGTTTCTCAGAAAGCTTCTTTCCAGATTTCATCTGAGGATATTTCCTTTTCACCATAGCCCTCTATGGGCTTCCAAATATCACTTTGCCAATTCCACAAGAACTGTCTTAGCGAAAGGCTTCTTGAGGAGAAAGCTGTAACTCTGTGAGATGATTTCACAGAACACAAAGAAGTTTCTCAGAAAGCTTCTTTCTCTTTGATATCGGAGGATATTTCCTTTGGCCCTATAGTCTTCAAAGGGATCCGAAATATCTGTTCTCAGATTCCACAGAAACAAGGCTATCAAAGAGATCTACGAAACACAGATGTAACTCTGTGAGATGAATTCACAGAACACTAAGCAGTTTCTCAGAAAGCTTCTTTCCAGATTTCATCTGAGGATATTTCCTTTTTCACCATAGCCCTCTATGGGCTTCCAAATATCACTTTGCTAATTCCAAAAGAACTGTCTTAGCGAAAGGCTTCTTGAGGGGAAAGCTGTAACTCTGTGAGATGATTTCACAGAACATAAAGAAGTTTCTCAGAAAGGTTCTTTCTCTTTGTTATCGGAGGATATTTCCTTTGGCCCTATAGTCTTCAAAGGGATCCGAAATATCTGTTCTCAGATTCCACAGAAAGAAGGCTAGCAAAGAGATCTACGAAACACAGATGTAACTCTGTGAGATGAATTCACAGAACACTAAGCAGTTTCTCAGAAAGCTTCTTTCCAGATTTCATCTGAGGATATTTCCTTTTTCACCATAGCCCTCTATGGGCTTCCAAATATCACTTTGCCAATTCCACAAGAACTGTCTTAGCGAAAGGCTTCTTGAGGGGAAAGCTGTAACTCTGTGAGATGATTTCACAGAACACAAAGAAGTTTCTCAGAAAGCTTCTTTCTCTTTGTTATCGGAGGATATTTCCTTTGGCCCTATAGTCTTCAAAGGGATCCGAAATATCTGTTCTCAGATTCCACAGAAATAGGGCTAGCAAAGAGATCTAGGAAACATAGATGTAACTCTATGAGATGAATTCACAGAACACTAAGCAGTTTCTCAGAAAGCTTCTTTCGAGATTTCCTCTGAGGATATTTCCTTTTTCACCATAGCCCTCTATGTGCTTACAAATATCACTTTGCCAATTCCACAAGAACTGTCTTAGCGAAAGGCTTCTTCAGGGGAAAGCTGTAACTCTGTGAGATGATTTCACAGAACACAAAGAAGTATCTCAGAAAGCTTCTTTCTCTTTGTTATCGGAGGATATTTCCTTTGGCCCTATAGTCTTCAAAGGGATCCGAAATATCTGTTCTCAGATTCCACAGAAATAAGGCTAGCAAAGAGATCTACGAAACACAGATGTAACTCTGTGAGATGAATTAACAGAACACTAAGCAGTTTCTCAGAAAGCTTCTTTCCAGATTTCATCTGAGGATATTTCCTTTTTCACCATAGCCCTCTATGGGCTTCCAAATATCACTTTGCCAATTCCACAAGAACTGGCTTAGCGAAAGCCTACTGGAGGGGAAAGCGGTAACTCTCTGAGATGATTTCACAGAACACAAAGAAGTTTCTCAGAAAGCTTCTTTCTCTTTGTTATCGGAGGATATTTCCTTTGGCCCTACAGTCTTCAATGGGATCCGAAATATCTGTTCTCAGATTCCACAGAAATAAGGCTAGCAAAGAGATCTACGAAACACACATGTAACTCTGTGAGATGAATTCACAGAACACTAAGCAGTTTCTCAGAAAGCTTCTTTCCAGATTTCCTCTGAGGATATTTCCTTTTTCACCATAGCCCTCTATGGGCTTCCAAATATCACTTTGCCAATTCCACAAGAACTGTCTTAGCGAAAGGCTTCTTGAGGGGAAAGCTGTAACTCTGTGAGATGATTTCACAGAACACAAAGGAGTTTCCCAGAATGCTTCTTTCTCTTTGTTATTGTAGGATATTTCCTTAGGCCCTATAGTCTTCAAAGGTATCCGAAATATCTGTTCTCAGATTCCACAGAAAGAAGGCTAGCAAAGAGATACACGAAATACAGATGTAACTCTGTGAGATGAATTAACAGAACACTAAGCAGTTTCTCAGAAAGCTTCTTTCCAGATTTCATCTGAGGATATTTCCTTTTTCACCATAGCCCTCTATGGGTTTCAAAATATCAGTTTGCCAATTCCACAAGAACTGTCTTAGCGAAAGGCTTCTTGAGGGGAAAGCTGTAACTCTGTGAGATGATTTCACAGAACACAAAGAAGTTTCTCAGTAAGCTTCTTTCTCTTTGTTATGGGAGGATATTTCCTTTGGCCCTATAGTCTTCAAAGGGATCCGAAATATCTGTTCTCAGATTCCACAGAAATAAGGCTCGCAAAGAGATCTACGAAACACAGATGTAACTCGGTGAGATGAATTCACAGAACACTAAGCAGTTTCTCAGAAAGCTTCTTTCCAGATTTCATCTGAGGATATTTCCTTTTTCACCATAGACCTCTATGTGCTCCCAAATATCACTTTGCCAATTCCACAAGAACTGTCTTAGCGAAAGGCTTCTAGAGGGGAAAGCTGTAACTCTGTGAGATGATTTCACAGAACACAAAGAAGTTTCTCAGAAAGCTTCTTTCTCTTTGTTATCGGAGGATATTTCCTTTGGCCTTATAGTCTTCAAAGGGATCCGAAATATCTGTTCTCAGATTCCACAGAAATAAGGCTCGCAAAGAGATCTACGAAACACAGATGTACCTCTGTGAGATGAATTCACAGAACACTAAGCAGTTTCTCAGAAAGCTTCTTTCCAGATTTCATCTGAGGATATTTCCTTTTCACCATAGCCCTCTATGGGCTTCCAAATATCACTTTGCCAATTCCACAAGAACTGTCTTAGCGAAAGGCTTCTTGAGGGGAAAGCTGTAACTCTGTGAGATGATTTCACAGTACACAAAGAAGTTTCTCAGAAAGCTTCTTTCTCTTTGTTATCGGAGGATATTTCCTTTGGCCCTATAGTCTTCAAAGGGATCCGAAATATCTGTTCTCAGATTCCACAGAAATAAGGCTAGCAAAGAGATCTACGAACCACAGATGTAACTCTGTGAGATGAATTCACAGAACCCTAAGCAGTTTCTCAGAAAGCTTCTTTCCAGATTTCATCTGAGGATATTTCCTTTTTGACCATAGCCCTCTATGGGCTTCCGAATATCACTTTGCCAATTCCACAAGAACTGTCTTAGCGAAAGGCTTCTTGAGGGGAAAGCTGTAACTCTGTGAGATGATTTCACTGAACAAAAGAAGTTTCTCAGAAAGCTTCTTTCTCTTTGTTATCGGAGGATATTTCCTTTAGCCCTATACTCTTCAATGGGATCCGAAATATCTGATCTCAGATTCCACAGAAAGAAGGCTAGCAAAGAGATCTACGAAACACAGAGGTAACTCTGTGAGATGAATTCACAGAACACTAAGCAGTTTCTCAGAAAGCTTCTTTCCAGATTTCATCTGAGGATATTTCCTTTTTCACCATAGCCCGCTATGGGCTTCGAAATATCACTTTGCCAATTCCACAAGAACTGTCTTAGCGAAAGGCTTCTTGAGGGAAAAGCTGTAACTCTGTGAGATGATTTCACAGAACACAAAGAAGTTTCTCAGAAAGCTTCTTTCTCTTTGTTATCGGAGGATATTTCCTTTGGCCCTATAGTCTTCAAAGGGATCCGAAATATCTGTTCTCAGATTCCACAGAAATAAGGCTAGCAAAGAGATCTACGAAACACAGATGTAACTCGGTGAGATGAATTCACAGAACACTAAGCAGATTCTCAGAAAGCTTCTTTCCAGATTTCATCTGAGGATATTTCCTTTTCACCATAGCCCTCTATGGGCTTCCAAATATCACTTTGCCAATTCCACAAGAACTGTCTATGCGAAAGACTTCTTGAGGGGAAAGCTGTAACTCTGTGAGATGATTTCACAGAACACAAAGAAGTTTCTCAGAAAGCTTCTTTCTCTTTGTTATCGGAGGATATTTAATTTGGCCCTATAGTCTTCAAAGGGATCCGAAATATCTGTTCTCAGATTCCACAGAAATAGGGCTAGCAAAGATATCTACGAAACATAGATGTAACTCTGTGAGATGAATTCACAGAACACTAAGCAGTTTCTCAGAAAGCTTCTTTCGAGATTTCCTCTGAGGATATTTCCTTTTTCACCATAGCCCTCTAAGTGCTTCCAAATATCACTTTGCCAATTCCACAAGAACTGTCTTAGCGAAAGGCTTCTTGAGGGGAAAGCTGTAACTCTGTGAGATGATTTCACAGAACATAAAGAAGTTTCTCAGAAAGCTTCTTTCTCTGTGTTGTCGGAGGATATTTCCTTTGGCCCTATAGTCTTCAAAGGGATCCGAAATATCGGTTCTCAGATTCCACAGAAATAAGGCTAGCAAAGAGATCTACGAAACACAGATGTAACTCTGTGAGATGAATTAACAGAACACTAAGCAGTTTCTCAGAAAGCTTCTTAACAGATTTCATCTGAGGATATTTCCTTTTTCACCATAGCCCTCTATGATCTTCCAAATATCAATTTGACAATTCCACAAGAACTGTCTTAGCGAAAGCCTTCTTGAGGGGAAAGCTGTAACTCTCTGAGATGATTTCACAGAACACAAAGAAGTTTCTCAGAAAGCTTCTTTCTCTTTGTTATCGGAGGATATTTCTTTGGCCCTATAGTCTTCAACGGGATCTGAAATATCTGTTCTCAGATTCCACAGAAATAAGGCTCGCAAAGAGATCTACGAAACACAGATGTAACTCTGTGAGATGAATTAACAGAACACTAAGCAGTTTCAAAAAAGCTTCTTTCCAGATTTCATCTGAGGATATTTCCTTTTTCACCATAGCCCTCTATGTGCTCCCAAATATCACTTTGCCAATTCCACAAGAACTGTCTTAGCGAAAGGCTTCTTGAGGGGAAAGCTGTAACTCTGTGAGATGATTTCACAGTACACAAAGAAGTTTCTCAGAAAGCTTCTTTCTCTTTGTTATCGGAGGATATTTCCTTTGGCCCTATAGTCTTCAAAGGGATCCGAAATATCTGTTCTCAGATTCCACAGAAATAAGGCTAGCAAAGAGATCTACGAAACACAGATGTAACTCTGTGAGATGAATTCACAGAACACTAAGCAGTTTCTCAGAAAGCTTCTTTCCAGATTTCATCTGAGGATATTTCCTTTTTCAACATAGCCCTCTATGGGCTTCCAAATATCACTTTGCCAATTCCACAAGAACTGTCTTAGCGAAAGGCTTCTTGAGGGGAAAGCTGTAACTCTGTGAGATGATTTCACAGAACACAAAGAAGTTTCTCAGAAAGCTTCTTTCTCTTTGTTATCGGAGGATATTTCCTTTGGCCCTATAGTCTTCAAAGGGATCCGAAATATCTGTTCTCAGATTCCACAGAAATAGGGCTAGCAAAGAGATCTAGGAAACATAGATGTAACTCTATGAGATGAATTCACAGAACACTAAGCAGTTTCTCAGAAAACTTCTTTCGAGATTTCCTCTGAGGATATTTCCTTCTTCACCATAGCCCTCTATGTGCTTCCAAATATCACTTTGCCAATTCCAGAAGAACTGTCTTAGCGAAAGGCTTCTTCAGGGGAAAGCTGTAACTCTGTGAGATGATTTCACAGAACACAAAGAAGTATCTCAGAAAGCTTCTTTCTCTTTGTTATCGAAGGATATTTCCTTTGGCCCTATAGTCTTCAAAGGGATCCGAAATATCTGTTCTCAGATTCCACAGAAATAAGGCTAGCAAAGAGATCTACGAAACACAGATGTAACTCTGTGAGATGAATTAACAGAACACTAAGCAGTTTCTCAGAAAGCTTCTTTCCAGATTTCATCTGAGGATATTTCCTTTTTCACCATAGCCCTCTATGGGCTTCCAAATATCACTTTGCCAATTCCACAAGAACTGTCTTAGCGAAAGCCTACTGGAGGGGAAAGCGGTAACTCTCTGAGATGATTTCACAGAACACAAAGAAGTTTCTCAGAAAGCTTCTTTCTCTTTGTTATCGGAGGATATTTCCTTTGGCCCTACAGTCTTCAAAGGGATCCGAAATATCTGTTCTCAGATTCCGAGAAATAAGGCTAGCAAAGAGATCTACGAAACACACATGTAACTCTGTGAGATGAATTCACAGAACACTAAGCAGTTTCTCAGAAAGCTTCTTTCCAGATTTCCTCTGAGGATATTTCCTTTTTCACCATAGCCCTCTATGGGCTTCCAAATATCACTTTGCCAATTCCACAAGAACTATCTTAGCGAAAGGCTTCTTGAGGGGAAAGCTGTAACTCTGTGAGATGATTTCTCAGAACACAAAGGAGTTTCCCAGAAAGCTTCTTTCTCTTTGTTATTGTAGGATATTTCCTTTGGCCCTATAGTCTTCAAAGGTATCCGAAATATCTGTTCTCAGATTCCACAGAAAGAAGGCTAGCAAAGAGATACACGAAATACAGATGTAACTCTGTGAGATGAATTAACAGAACACTAAGCAGTTTCTCAGAAAGCTTCTTTCCAGATTTCATCTGAGGATATTTCCTTTTTCACCATAGCCCTCTATGTGCTTCCAAATATCACTTTGTCAATTCCACAAGAACTGTCTTAGCGAAAGGCTTCTTGAGGGGAAAGCTGTAACTCTGTGAGATGATTTCACAGAACATAAAGAAGTTTCTCAGAAAGCTTCTTTCTCTTTGTTGTCGGAGGATATTTCCTTTGGCCCTATAGTCTGCAAAGGGATCCGAAATATCTGTTCTCAGATTCCACAGAAATAAGGCTAGCAAAGAGATCTACGAAACACAGATGTAATTCTGTGAGATGAATTAACAGAACACTAAGCAGTTTCTCAGAAAGCTTCTTAACAGATTTCATCTGAGGATATTTCCATTTTCACCATAGCCCTCTATGATCTTCCAAATATCAATTTGACAATTCCACAAGAACTGTCTTAGCGTAGGCCTTCTTGAGGGGAAAGCTGTAACTCTCTGAGATGTTTTCACAGAACACAAAGTAGTGTCTCAGAAAGCTTCTTTCTCTTTGTTATCGGAGGATATTTCATTGGCCCTATAGTCTTCAACGGGATCCGAAATATCTGTTCTCAGATTCCACAGAAATAAGGCTAGCAAAGAGATCTACGAAACACAGATGTAACTCTGTGAGATGAATTAACAGAACACTAAGAAGTTTCTCAGAAAGCTTCTTTCCAGATTTCATCTGAGGATATTTCCTTTTTCACCATAGCCCTCTATGGGTTTCAAAATATCAGTTTGCCAATTCCACAAGAACTCTCTTAGCGAAAGGCTTCTTGAGGGGAAAGCTGTAACTCTGTGAGATGATTTCACAGAACACAAAGAAGTTTCTCACAAAGCTTCTTTCTCTTTGTTGTCGGAGGATATTTCCTTTGGCCCTATAGTCTTCAAAGGGATCCGAAATATCTGTTCTCAGATTCCACAGAAATAAGGCTCGCAAAGAGATCTACGAAACACAGATGTAACTCGGTGAGATGAATTCACAGAACACTAAGCAGTTTCTCAGAAAGCTTCTTTCCAGATTTCATCTGAGGATATTTCCTTTTTCACCATAGACCTCTATGTGCTCCCAAATATCACTTTGCCAATTCCACAAGAACTGTCTTAGCGAAAGGCTTCTAGAGGGGAAAGCTGTAACTCTGTGAGATGATTTCACAGAACACAAAGAAGTTTCTCAGAAAGCTTCTTTCTCTTTGTTATCGGAGGATATTTCCTTTGGCCTTATAGTCTTCAAGGGATCCGAAATATCTGTTCTCAGATTCCACAGAAATAAGGCTCGCAAAGAGATCTACGAAACACAGATGTACCTCTGTGAGATGAATTCACAGAACACTAAGCAGTTTCTCAGAAAGCTTCTTTCCAGATTTCATCTGAGGATATTTCCTTTTCACCATAGCCCTCTATGGGCTTCCAAATATCACTTTGCCAATTCCACAAGAACTGTCTTAGCGAAAGGCTTCTTGAGGAGAAAGCTGTAACTCTGTGAGATGATTTCACAGAACACAAAGAAGTTTCTCAGAAAGCTTCTTTCTCTTTGATATCGGAGGATATTTCCTTTGGCCCTATAGTCTTCAAAGGGATCCAAAATATCTGTTCTCAGATTCCACAGAAACAAGGCTATCAAAGAGATCTACGAAACACAGATGTAACTCTGTGAGATGAATTCACAGAACACTAAGCAGTTTCTCAGAAAGCTTCTTTCCAGATTTCATCTGAGGATATTTCCTTTTTCACCATAGCCCTCCATGGGCTTCCAAATATCTGTTTGCCAATTCCAAAAGAACTGTCTTAGCGAAAGGCTTCTTGAGGGGAAAGCTGTAACTCTGTGAGATGATTTCACAGAACACAAAGAAGTTTCTCAGAAAGCTTCTTTCTCTTTGGTATCGGAGGTTATTTCCTTTGGCCCTATAGTCTTCAAAGGGATCCGAAATTTCTATTCTCAGATTCCACAGAAAGAAGGCTAGCAAAGAGATCCCCGAAATACAGACGCAACTGTGTGAGGTGAATTAACAGAACACTAAGCAGTTTCTCAGAAAGCTTGTTTCCAGATTTCATCTGAGGATATTTCCTTTTCACCTTAGCCCTCTATGGGCTTCCAAATATCACTTTGCTAATTCCACAAGAACTGTCTTAGCGAAAGGCTTCTTGAGGGGAAAGCTGTAACTCTGTGAGATGATTTCACAGAACACAAAGAAGTTTCTCAGAAAGTTTCTTTCTCTTTGTTATCGGAGGATATTTCCTTTGGCCCTATAGTCTTCAAAGGGATCCGAAATATCTGTTCTCAGATTCCACAGAAATAAGGCTAGCGAAGAGATGTACGAAACACAGATGTAACTCGGTGAGATGATTTCACAGAACACAAAGAAGTTTCTCAGAAAGCTTCTTTCTCTTTGTTATCGGAGGATATTTCCTTTGGCCCTATAGTCTTCAAAGGGATCCGAAATATCTGTTCTCAGATTCCACAGAAAGAAGGCTAGCAAAGAGATCTACGAAACACAGATGTAACTCTGTGAGATGAATTCACAGAACACTAAGCAGTTTCTCAGAAAGCTTCTTTCCAGATTTCATCTGAGGATATTTCCTTTTTCACCATAGCCCTCTATGGGCTTCCAAATATCACTTTGCCAATTGAACAAGAACTGTCTTAGCGAAAGGCTTCTTGAGGGGAAAGCTGTAACTCTGTGAGATGATTACACATTACACAAAGAAGTTTCTCAGAAAGCTTCTTTCTCTTTTATATCGGAGGATATTTCCTTTGGATCTATAGTCTTCCAAGGGATCCGAAATATCTGTTCTCAGATTCCACAGAAAGAAGGCTAGCAAAGAGATCTACGAAACACAGATGTAACTTTGTGAGATGAATTCACAGAACACTAAGCAGTTTCTCAGAAAGCTTCTTTCCAGATTTCATCTGAAGATATTACCTTTTTCACCATAGCCCTCTATGGGCTTCCAAATATCACTTTGCCAATTCCACAAGAACTGTCTTAGCGAAAGGCTTCTTGAGGGGAAAGCTGTAACTCTGTGAGATGATTTCACATTACACAAAGAAGTTTCTCAGAAAGCTTCTTTCTCTTTGTTATCGGAGGATATTTCCTTTGGATCTATAGTCTTCAAAGGGATCCGAAATATCTGTTCTCAGATTCCACAGAAAGGAGGCTAGCAAAGAGATCCACGAAATACAGATGTAACTCTGTGAGTGGAAGTCACACATCACAGAGCAGTTTCTCAGAAAGCTTCTTTCCAGATTTCATCTGAGGATATTTCCTTTTTCACCATAGCCCTCTATGGGCTTCCAAATATCACTTTGCCAATTCCACAAGAACTGTCTTAGCGAAAGCCTACTGGAGGGGAAAGCGGTAACTCTCTGAGATGATTTCACAGAACACAAAGAAGTTTCTCAGAAAGCTTCTTTCTCTTTGTTATCGGAGGATATTTCCTTTGGCCCTACAGTCTTCAAAGGGATCCGAAATATCTGTTCTCAGATTCCGAGAAATAAGGCTAGCAAAGAGATCTACGAAACACACATGTAACTCTGTGAGATGAATTCACAGAACACTAAGCAGTTTCTCAGAAAGCTTCTTTCCAGATTTCCTATGAGGATATTTCCTTTTTCACCATAGCCCTCTATGGGCTTCCAAATATCACTTTGCCAATTCCACAAGAACTGTCTTAGCGAAAGGCTTCTTGAGGGGAAAGCTGTAACTCTGTGAGATGATTTCACAGAACACAAAGGAGTTTCCCAGAAATCTTCTTTCTCTTTGTTATTGTAGGATATTTCCTTTGGCCCTATAGTCTTCAAAGGTATCCGAAATATCTGTTCTCAGATTCCACAGAAAGAAGGCTAGCAAAGAGATACACGAAATACAGATGTAACTCTGTGAGATGAATTAACAGAACACTAAGCAGTTTCTCAGAAAGCTTCTTTCCAGATTTCATCTGAGGATATTTCCTTTTTCACCATAGCCCTCTATGTGCTTCCAAATATCACTTTGTCAATTCCACAAGAACTGTCTTAGCGAAAGGCTTCTTGAGGGGAAAGCTGTAACTCTGTGAGATGATTTCACAGAACATAAAGAAGTTTCTCAGAAAGCTTCTTTCTCTTTGTTGTCGGAGGATATTTTCTTTGGCCCTATAGTCTTCAAAGGGATCCGAAATATCTGTTCTCAGATTCCACAGAAATAAGGCTAGCAAAGAGATCTACGAAACACAGATGTAATTCTGTGAGATGAATTAACAGAACACTAAGCAGTTTCTCAGAAAGCTTCTTAACAGATTTCATCTGAGGATATTTCCATTTTCATCATAGCCCTCTATGATCTTCCAAATATCAATTTGACAATTCCACAAGAACTGTCTTAGCGTAGGCCTTCTTGAGGGGAAAGCTGTAACTCTCTGAGATGATTTCACAGAACACAAAGTAGTGTCTCAGAAAGCTTCTTTCTCTTTGTTATCGGAGGATATTTCTTTGGCCCTATAGTCTTCAACGGGATCCGAAATATCTGTTCTCAGATTCCACAGAAATAAGGCTAGCAAAGAGATCTACGAAACACAGATGTAACTCTGTGAGATGAATTAACAGAACACTAAGAAGTTTCTCAGAAAGCTTCTTTCCAGATTTCATCTGAGGATATTTCCTTTTTCACCATAGCCCTCTATGGGTTTCAAAATATCAGTTTGCCAATTCCACAAGAACTCTCTTAGCGAAAGGCTTCTTGAGGGGAAAGCTGTAACTCTGTGAGATGATTTCACAGAACACAAAGAAGTTTCTCACAAAGCTTCTTTCTCTTTGTTGTCGGAGGATATTTCCTTTGGCCCTATAGTCTTCAAAGGGATCCGAAATATCTGTTCTCAGATTCCACAGAAATAAGGCTCGCAAAGAGATCTACGAAACTCAGATGTAACTCGGTGAGATGAATTCACAGAACACTAAGCAGTTTCTCAGAAAGCTTCTTTCCAGATTTCATCTGAGGATATTTCCTTTTTCACCATAGACCTCTATGTGCTCCCAAATATCACTTTGCCAATTCCACAAGAACTGTCTTAGCGAAAGGCTTCTAGAGGGGAAAGCTGTAACTCTGTGAGATGATTTCACAGAACACAAAGAAGTTTCTCAGAAAGCTTCTTTCTCTTTGTTATCGGAGGATATTTCCTTTGGCCTTATAGTCTTCAAGGGATCCGAAATATCTGTTCTCAGATTCCACAGAAATAAGGCTCGCAAAGAGATCTACGAAACACAGATGTACCTCTGTGAGATGAATTCACAGAACACTAAGCAGTTTCTCAGAAAGCTTCTTTCCAGATTTCATCTGAGGATATTTCCTTTTCACCATAGCCCTCTATGGGCTTCCAAATATCACTTTGCCAATTCCACAAGAACTGTCTTAGCGAAAGGCTTCTTGAGGAGAAAGCTGTAACTCTGTGAGATGATTTCACAGAACACAAAGAAGTTTCTCAGAAAGCTTCTTTCTCTTTCATATCGGAGGATATTTCCTTTGGCCCTATAGTCTTCAAAGGGATCCAAAATATCTGTTCTCAGATTCCACAGAAACAAGGCTATCAAAGAGATCTACGAAACACAGATGTAACTCTGTGAGATGAATTCACAGAACACTAAGCAGTTTCTCAGAAAGCTTCTTTCCAGATTTCATCTGAGGATATTTCCTTTTTCACCATAGCCCTCCATGGGCTTCCAAATATCTGTTTGCCAATTCCAAAAGAACTGTCTTAGCGAAAGGCTTCTTGAGGGGAAAGCTGTAACTCTGTGAGATGATTTCACAGAACACAAAGAAGTTTCTCAGAAAGCTTCTTTCTCTTTGGTATCGGAGGTTATTTCCTTTGGCCCTATAGTCTTCAAAGGGATCCGAAATTTCTATTCTCAGATTCCACAGAAAGAAGGCTAGCAAAGAGATCCCCGAAATACAGACGCAACTGTGTGAGGTGAATTAACAGAACACTAAGCAGTTTCTCAGAAAGCTTGTTTCCAGATTTCATCTGAGGATATTTCCTTTTCACCTTAGCCCTCTATGGGCTTCCAAATATCACTTTGCTAATTCCACAAGAACTGTCTTAGCGAAAGGCTTCTTGAGGGGAAAGCTGTAACTCTGTGAGATGATTTCACAGAACACAAAGAAGTTTCTCAGAAAGTTTCTTTCTCTTTGTTATCGGAGGATATTTCCTTTGGCCCTATAGTCTTCAAAGGGATCCGAAATATCTGTTCTCAGATTCCACAGAAATAAGGTTAGCAAAGAGATCTACGAAACACAGATGTAACTCTGTGAGATGAATTCACAGAACCCTAAGCAGTTTCTCAGAAAGCTTCTTTCCAGATTTTATCTGAGGATATTTCCTTTTTCACCGTAGCCCTCTATGGGCTTCCAAATATCACTTTGCCAATTCCACAAGAACTGTCTTAGCGAAAGGCTTCTTGAGGGGAAAGCTGTAACTCTGTGAGATGATTACACATTACACAAAGAAGTTTCTCAGAAAGCTTCTTTCTCTTTTATATCGGAGGATATTTCCTTTGGATCTATAGTCTTCCAAGGGATCCGAAATATCTGTTCTCAGATTCCACAGAAAGAAGGCTAGCAAAGAGATCTACGAAACACAGATGTAACTTTGTGAGATGAATTCACAGAACACTAAGCAGTTTCTCAGAAAGCTTCTTTCCAGATTTCATCTGAAGATATTACCTTTTTCACCATAGCCCTCTATGGGCTTCCAAATATCACTTTGCCAATTCCACAAGAACTGTCTTAGCGAAAGGCTTCTTGAGGGGAAAGCTGTAACTCTGTGAGATGATTTCACATTACACAAAGAAGTTTCTCAGAAAGCTTCTTTCTCTTTGTTATCGGAGGATATTTCCTTTGGATCTATAGTCTTCAAAGGGATCCGAAATATCTGTTCTCAGATTCCACAGAAAGGAGGCTAGCAAAGAGATCCACGAAATACAGATGTAACTCTGTGAGTGGAAGTCACACATCACAGAGCAGTTTCTCAGAAAGCTTCTTTCCAGATTTCATCTGAGGATATTTCCTTTTTCACCATAGCCCTCTATGGGCTTCCAAATATCACTTTGCCAATTCCACAAGAACTGTCTTAGCGAAAGCCTACTGGAGGGGAAAGCGGTAACTCTCTGAGATGATTTCACAGAACACAAAGAAGTTTCTCAGAAAGCTTCTTTCTCTTTGTTATCGGAGGATATTTCCTTTGGCCCTACAGTCTTCAAAGGGATCCGAAATATCTGTTCTCAGATTCCGAGAAATAAGGCTAGCAAAGAGATCTACGAAACACACATGTAACTCTGTGAGATGAATTCACAGAACACTAAGCAGTTTCTCAGAAAGCTTCTTTCCAGATTTCCTATGAGGATATTTCCTTTTTCACCATAGCCCTCTATGGGCTTCCAAATATCACTTTGCCAATTCCACAAGAACTGTCTTAGCGAAAGGCTTCTTGAGGGGAAAGCTGTAACTCTGTGAGATGATTTCACAGAACACAAAGGAGTTTCCCAGAAAGCTTCTTTCTCTTTGTTATTGTAGGATATTTCCTTTGGCCCTATAGTCTTCAAAGGTATCCGAAATATCTGTTCTCAGATTCCACAGAAAGAAGGCTAGCAAAGAGATACACGAAATACAGATGTAACTCTGTGAGATGAATTAACAGAACACTAAGCAGTTTCTCAGAAAGCTTCTTTCCAGATTTCATCTGAGGATATTTCCTTTTTCACCATAGCCCTCTATGTGCTTCCAAATATCACTTTGTCAATTCCACAAGAACTGTCTTAGCGAAAGGCTTCTTGAGGGGAAAGCTGTAACTCTGTGAGATGATTTCACAGAACATAAAGAAGTTTCTCAGAAAGCTTCTTTCTCTTTGTTGTCGGAGGATATTTTCTTTGGCCCTATAGTCTTCAAAGGGATCCGAAATATCTGTTCTCAGATTCCACAGAAATAAGGCTAGCAAAGAGATCTACGAAACACAGATGTAATTCTGTGAGATGAATTAACAGAACACTAAGCAGTTTCTCAGAAAGCTTCTTAACAGATTTCATCTGAGGATATTTCCATTTTCATCATAGCCCTCTATGATCTTCCAAATATCAATTTGACATTTCCACAAGAACTGTCTTAGCGTAGGCCTCCTTGAGGGGAAAGCTGTAACTCTCTGAGATGATTTCACAGAACACAAAGTAGTGTCTCAGAAAGCTTCTTTCTCTTTGTTATCGGAGGATATTTCTTTGGCCCTATAGTCTTCAACGGGATCCGAAATATCTGTTCTCAGATTCCACAGAAATAAGGCTAGCAAAGAGATCTACGAAACACAGATGTAACTCTGTGAGATGAATTAACAGAACACTAAGAAGTTTCTCAGAAAGCTTCTTTCCAGATTTCATCTGAGGATATTTCCTTTTTCACCATAGCCGTCTATGGGTTTCAAAATATCAGTTTGCCAATTCCACAAGAACTCTCTTAGCGAAAGGCTTCTTGAGGGGAAAGCTGTAACTCTGTGAGATGATTTCACAGAACACAAAGAAGTTTCTCACAAAGCTTCTTTCTCTTTGTTGTCGGAGGATATTTCCTTTGGCCCTATAGTCTTCAAAGGGATCCGAAATATCTGTTCTCAGATTCCACAGAAATAAGGCTCGCAAAGAGATCTACGAAACTCAGATGTAACTCGGTGAGATGAATTCACAGAACACTAAGCAGTTTCTCAGAAAGCTTCTTTCCAGATTTCATCTGAGGATATTTCCTTTTTCACCATAGACCTCTATGTGCTCCCAAATATCACTTTGCCAATTCCACAAGAACTGTCTTAGCGAAAGGCTTCTAGAGGGGAAAGCTGTAACTCTGTGAGATGATTTCACAGAACACAAAGAAGTTTCTCAGAAAGCTTCTTTCTCTTTGTTATCGGAGGATATTTCCTTTGGCCTTATAGTCTTCAAAGGGATCCGAAATATCTGTTCTCAGATTCCACAGAAATAAGGCTCGCAAAGAGATCTACGAAACACAGATGTACCTCTGTGAGATGAATTCACAGAACACTAAGCAGTTTCTCAGAAAGCTTCTTTCCAGATTTCATCTGAGGATATTTCCTTTTCACCATAGCCCTCTATGGGCTTCCAAATATCACTTTGCCAATTCCACAAGAACTGTCTTAGCGAAAGGCTTCTTGAGGGGAAAGCTGTAACTCTGTGAGATGATTTCACAGTACACAAAGAAGTTTCTCAGAAAGCTTCTTTCTCTTTGTTATCGGAGGATATTTCCTTTGGCCCTATAGTCTTCAAAGGGATCCGAAATATCTGTTCTCAGATTCCACAGAAATAAGGCTAGCAAACAGATCTACGAAACACAGATGTAACTCTGTGAGATGAATTCACAGAACCCTAAGCAGTTTCTCAGAAAGCTTCTTTCCAGATTTCATCTGAGGATATTTCCTTTTTGACCATAGCCCTCTATGGGCTTCCGAATATCACTTTGCCAATTCCACAAGAACTGTCTTAGCGAAAGGCTTCTTGAGGGGAAAGCTGTAACTCTGTGAGATGATTTCACATTACACAAAGAAGTTTCTCAGAAAGCTTCTTTCTCTTTGTTATCGGAGGATATTTCCTTTGGCCCTATAGTCTTCAAAGGGATCCGAAATTTCTATTCTCAGATTCCACAGAAAGAAGGCTAGCAAAGAGATCCCCGAAATACAGACGCAACTGTGTGAGGTGAATTAACAGAACACTAAGCAGTTTCTCAGAAAGCTTGTTTCCAGATTTCATCTGAGGATATTTCCTTTTCACCTTAGCCCTCTATGGGCTTCCAAATATCACTTTGCTAATTCCACAAGAACTGTCTTAGCGAAAGGCTTCTTGAGGGGAAAGCTGTAACTCTGTGAGATGATTTCACAGAACACAAAGAAGTTTCTCAGAAAGCTTCTTTCTCTTTGTTATCGGAGGATATTTCCTTTGGCCCTATAGTCTTCAAAGGGATCCGAAATATCTGTTCTCAGATTCCACAGAAAGAAGGCTAGCAAAGAGATCTACGAAACACAGATGTAACTCTGTGAGATGAATTCACAGAACACTAAGCAGTTTCTCAGAAAGCTTCTTTCCAGATTTCATCTGAGGATATTTCCTTTTTCACCATAGCCCTCTATGGGCTTCCAAATATCACTTTGCCAATTGAACAAGAACTGTCTTAGCGAAAGGCTTCTTGAGGGGAAAGCTGTAACTCTGTGAGATGATTACACATTACACAAAGAAGTTTCTCAGAAAGCTTCTTTCTCTTTTATATCGGAGGATATTTCCTTTGGATCTATAGTCTTCCAAGGGATCCGAAATATCTGTTCTCAGATTCCACAGAAAGAAGGCTAGCAAAGAGATCTACGAAACACAGATGTAACTTTGTGAGATGAATTCACAGAACACTAAGCAGTTTCTCAGAAATCTTCTTTCCAGATTTCATCTGAAGATATTACCTTTTTCACCATAGCCCTCTATGGGCTTCCAAATATCACTTTGCCAATTCCACAAGAACTGTCTTAGCGAAAGGCTTCTTGAGGGGAAAGCTGTAACTCTGTGAGATGATTTCACATTACACAAAGAAGTTTCTCAGAAAGCTTCTTTCTCTTTGTTATCGGAGGATATTTCCTTTGGATCTATAGTCTTCAAAGGGATCCGAAATATCTGTTCTCAGATTCCACAGAAAGGAGGCTAGCAAAGAGATCCACGAAATACAGATGTAACTCTGTGAGTGGAAGTCACACATCACAGAGCAGTTTCTCAGAAAGCTTCTTTCCAGATTTCATCTGAGGATATTTCCTTTTTCACCATAGCCCTCTATGGGCTTCCAAATAACACTTTGCGAATTCCACAAGAACCGTCTTAGCGAAAGGCTCTTTGAGGGGAAAGCTGTAACTCTGTGAGATGATTTCACGGAACACAAAGAAGTCTCTCAGAAACCTTCTTTCTCTTTGTTATCGGAGGTTATTTCCTTTGGCCCTATACTCTTCAAAGGGATCCGAAATATCTGTTCTCAGATTCCACAGAAATAAGGCTGGCAAAGAGATCCACGAAATACAGATGTAACTCTGTGAGTGGAAGTCACACATCACAGAGCAGTTTCTCAGAAAGGTTCTTTCCAGATTTCATCTGAGGATATTTCCTTTTCACCTTAGCCCTCTATGGGCTTCCAAATATCACTTTGCCAATTCCACAAGAACTGTCTTAGCGAAAGGCTTCTTGAGGGGAAAGCTGTAACTCTGTGAAATGATTTCACAGAACACAAAGAATTTTCTCAGAAAGCTTCATTCTCTTTGTTATCCGAGGATATTTCCTTTGGCCCCATAGTCTTCAAAGGGATCCGAAATATCTGTTCTCAGATTCCACAGAAATAAGGCTAGCAAAGAGATCTACGAAACACAGATGTAACTCTGTGAGATGAGTTCACAGAACCCTAAGCAGTTTCTCAGAAAGCTTCTTTCCAGTTTTCATCTGAGGATATTTCCTTTTTCACCATAGCCCTCTATGGGCTTCCAAATATCACTTTGCCAATTCCACAAGAACTGTCTTAGCGAAAGGCTTCTTGAGGGGAAAGCTGTAACTCTGTGAGATGATTTCACAGAACACAAAGAAGTTTCTCAGAAAGCTTCTTTCTCTTTGTTATCGGAGGATATTTCCTTTGGCCCTATATTCTTTAAAGGGATCCGAAGTATCTGTTCTCAGATTCCACTGAAATAAGGCTAGCAAAGAGATCCACGAAATACAGATGTAACTCTGATTGTGGAAGTCACACATCACAGAGCAGTTTCTCAGAATGCTTCTTTCCAGATTTCATCTGAGGATATTTCCTTTTTCACCATAGCCCTCTATGGGCTTCCAAATATCACTTTGCCAATTCCACAAGAACTGTCTTAGCGAAAGGCTTCTTGAGGGGAAAGCTGTAACTCTGTGAGATGATTTCACAGAACACAAAGAAGTTTCTCAGAAAGCTTCTTTCTCTTTGTTATCGGAGGATATTTCCTTTGGCCCTATAGTCTCCAAAGGGATCCGAAATATCTGTTCTCAGATTCCACAGAAATGAGTCTAGCAAAGAGATCTATGAAACTCAGATGTAACTCTGTGAGATGAATTAACAGAACACTAAGCAGTTTCTCAGAAGGCTTCTTTCCAGATTTCATCTGAGGATATTTCCTTTTTCACCATAGCACTCTATGGGCTTCCAAATATCACTTTGCCCATTCCACAAGAACTCTCTTAGCGAAAGGCTTCTTGAGGGGAAAGCTGTAACTCTGTGAGATGATTTCACTGAACAAAAGACGTTTCTCAGAAAGCTTCTTTCTCTTTGTTATCGGAGGATATTTCCTTTAGCCCTATAGTCGTCAAAGGGATCCGAAATATCTGTTCTCAGATTCCACAGAAAGAAGGCTAGCAAAGAGATCCACGAAATACAGATGTAACTCTGTGAGATGAATTCACAGAACACTAAGCAGTTTCTCAGAAAGCTTCTTTCCAGATTTCATCTGAGGATATTTCCTTTTTCACCATAGCCCTCTATGGGCTTCCAAATATCACTTTGCCAATTCCACAAGAACTGTCTTAGCGAAAGGCTTCTTGAGGGGAAAGCTGTAACTCTGTGAGATGATTTTACAGAACACAAAGAAGTTTCTCAGAAAGCTTCTTTCTCTTTGTTACCGGAGGATATTTCCTTTGGCCCTATAGTCTTCAAAGGGATCCGAAATATCTGTTCTCAGATTCCACAGAAAGAAGGCTAGCAAAGAGATTTACGAAACACAGATGTAACTCTGTGAGATGAATTCACAGAACACTAAGCAGTTTCTCAGAAAGCTTCTTTCCAGATTTCATCTGAGGATATTTCCTTTTTCACCATAGCCCTCTATGGGCTTCCAAATATCAGTTTGCCAATTCCACAAGAACTGTCTTAGCGAAAGGCTTCTTGAGGGGAAAGCTCTAACTCTGTGAGATGATTTCACAGAACACAAAGAAGTTGCTCAGAAAGCTTCTTTCTCTTTGTTATCGGAGGATATTTCCTTTGGCCCTATAGTCTCCAAAGGGATCCGAAATATCTGTTCTCAGATTCCACAGAAATGAGTCTAGCAAAGAGACCTATGAAACTCAGATGTAACTCTGTGAGATGAATTAACAGAACACTAAGCAGTTTCTCAGAAAGCTTCTTTCCAGATTTCATCTGAGGATATTTCCTTTTTCACCATAGCCCTCTATGGGCTTCCAAATATCACTTTGCCAATTCCACAAGAACTGTCTTAGCGAAAGGCTTTTTGAGGGCAAAGCTGTACCTCAGTGAGATGATTTCACAGAACACAAAGAAGTTTCTCAGAAAGCTTCTTTCTCTTTGTTATCGGAGGATATTTCCTTTGGCCCTATAGTCTTCAAAGGGATCCGAAATATCTGTTCTCAGATCCCACAGAAAGAAGGCAAGCAAAGAGATCCACGAAACACAGATGTAACTCTGTGAGTGGAAGTTAAACATCACAGAGCAGTTTCTCAGAAAGCTTCTTTCCAGATTTCATCTGAGGATATTTGCTTTTTCACCATAGCCCTCTATGGGCTTCCAAATATCACTTTGCCAATTCCAAAAGAACTGTCTTAGCGAAAGGCTTTTTGAGGGGAAAGCTGTAACTCTGTGAGATGATTTCACAGAACACAAAGAAGTTTCTCAGAAAGCTTCTTTCTCTTTGATATCGGAGGATATTTCCTTTGGCCCTATAGTCTTCACAGGGATCCGAAATATCTGTCCTCAGATTCCATAGAAATAAGGCTACCAAAGAGATCTACGAAACACTGGTGTAACTCGGTGAGATGAATTCACAGAACACTAAGCAGTTTTTCAGAAAACTTCTTTCCAGATTTCATCTGAGGATATTTCCTTTTTCACCATAGCCATCTATGGGCTTCCAAATATCACTTTGCCAATTCCACAAGAACTGTCTTAGCGAAAGGCTTCTTGAGGGGAAAGCTGTAACTCTGTGAGATGATTTCACAGAACACAAAGAAGTTTCTCAGAAAGCTTCTTTCTCTTTGTTATCGGAGGATATTTCCTTTGGCCCTATATTCTTCAAAGGGATCCGAACTATCTGTTCTCAGATTCCACAGAAATAAGGCTAGCACAGAGATCCACGAAATACATATGTAACTCTGAGAGTGGAAGTCACACATCACAGAGCAGTTTTTCAGAAAGCTTCTTTCCAGATTTCATCTGAGGATATTTCCTTTTTCACCATAGCCCTCTATGGGCTTCCAAATATCACTTTGCCAATTCCACAAGAACTGTCTTAGCGAAAGGCTTCTTGAGGGGAAAGCTGTAACTCTGTGAGATGATTTCACAGAACACAAAGAAGTTTCTCAGAAAGCTTCTTTCTCTTCGTTATCGGAGGATATTTCCTTTGACCCTATAGTCTTCAAAGGGATCCGAAATATCTGTTCTCAGATTCCAGAGTAATAAGGCTAGCAAAGAGATCCACGAAATGCAGATGTAACTCTGTGAGATGAATTCATAGAACACTAAGCAGTTTCTCAGAAAGCTTCCTTCCAGATTTCATCTGAGGATATTTCCTTTTTCACCATAGCCCTCTATGGGCTTCCAAATATCACTTTGCCAATTCCACAAGAACTGTCTTAGCGAAAGGCTTCTGGAGCGGAAAGCTGTAACTCTGTGAGATGATTTCACAGAACACAAAGAAGTTTCTCAGAAAGCTTCTTTCTCTTTGTTATCGGAGGATATTTACTTTGGCCCTATAATCTTCAAAGGGATCCGAAATATCTGTTCCCAGATTCCACAGAAATAAGGCTAGCAAAGAGATCTACGAAACACAGATGTAACTCTGTGAGATGAATTCACAGAACACTAAGCAGTTTCTCAGAAAGCTTCTTTCCAGATTTCATCTGAGGATATTTCCTTTTTCACCATAGCCCTCTATGGGCTTCCAAATATCACTTTGCCAATTCCACAAGAACTGTCTTAGCGAAAGACTTCTTGAGGGGAAAGCTGTAACGCTGTGAGATGATTTCACAGAACACAAAGAAGTTTCTCAGAAAGCTTCTTTCTCTTTGTTATCGGAGGATATTTCCTTTGGCCCTATAGTCTTCAAAGGGATCCGAAATATCTGTTCTCAGATTCCACAGAAATAAGGCTAGCAAAGAGATTTACGAAACACAGATGTAACTCTCTGAGATGAATTCACAAAACACTAAGCAGTTTCTCAGAAAGCTTCTTTCCAGATTTCTTCTGAGGATATTTCCTTTTTCACCATAGCCCTATATGGGCTTCCAAATATCACTTTTCCAATTCCATAAGAACTGTCTTAGCGAAAGGCTTTTTGAGGGGAAAGCTGTACCTCAGTGAGATGATTTTACAGAACACAAAGAAGTTTCTCAGAAAGCTTCTTTCTCTTTGTTATCGGAGGATATTTCCTTTGGCCCTATAATCTTCAAAGGGATCCGAAATATCTGTTCTCAGATTCCACAGAAATAAGGCTAGCAAAGAGATCTACGAAACACAGATGTAACTCTGTGAGATGAATTCACAGAACACTAAGCAGTTTCTCAGAAAGCTTCTTTCCAGATTTCATCTGAGGATATTTCCTTTTTCACCATAGCCCTCTATGGGCTTCCAAATATCACTTTGCCAATTCCACAAGAACTGTCTTAGCGAAAGGCTTCTTGAGGGGAAAGCTGTAACGCTGTGAGATGATTTCACAGAACACAAAGAAGTTTCTCAGAAAGCTTCTTTCTCTTTGTTATCGGAGGATATTTCCTTTGGCCCTATAGTCTTCAAAGGGATCCGAAATATCTGTTCTCAGATTCCACAGAAATAAGGCTAGCAAAGAGATTTACGAAACACAGATGTAACTCTCTGAGATGAATTCACAGAACACTAAGCAGTTTCTCAGAAAGCTTCTTTCCAGATTTCATGTGAGGGTATTTCCTTTTTCACCATAGCCCTATATGGGCTTCCAAATATCACTTTGCCAATTCCACAAGAACTGTCTTAGCGAAAGCCTTTTTGAGGGCAAAGCTGTACCTCAGTGAGATGATTTTACAGAACACAAAGAAGTTTCTCAGAAAGCTTCTTTCTCTTTGTTATCGGAGGATATTTCCTTTGACCCTATAGTCTTCAAAGGGATCCGAAATATCTGTTCTCAGATCCCACAGAAAGAAGGCTAGCAAAGAGATCCACGAAACACAGATGTAACTCTGTGAGTGGAAGTTAAACATCACAGAGCAGTTTCTCAGAAAGCTTCTTTCCAGATTTCATCTGAGGATATTTGCTTTTTCATCATAGCCCTCTATGGGCTTCCAAATATCACTTTGCCAATTCCAAAAGAACTGTCTTAGCGAAAGGCTTTTTGAGGGGAAAGCTGTAACTCTGTGAGATGATTTCACAGAACACAAAGAAGTTTCTCAGAAAGCTTCTTTCTCTTTGATATCGGAGGATATTTCCTTTGGCCCTATAGTCTTCAAAGGGATCCGAAATATCTGTCCTCAGATTCCATAGAAATAAGGCTACCAAAGAGATCTACGAAACACTGGTGTAACTCGGTGAGATGAATTCACAGAACACTAAGCAGTTTTTCAGAAAACTTCTTTCCAGATTTCATCTGAGGATATTTCCTTTTTCACCATAGCCATCTATGGGCTTCCAAATATCACTTTGCCAATTCCACAAGAACTGTCTTAGCGAAAGGCTTCTTGAGGGGAAAGCTGTAACTCTGTGAGATGATTTCACAGAACACAAAGAAGTTTCTCAGAAAGCTTCTTTCTCTTTGTTATCGGAGGATATTTCCTTTGGCCCTATATTCTTCAAAGGGATCCGAACTATCTGTTCTCAGATTCCACAGAAATAAGGCTAGCACAGAGATCCACGAAATACATATGTAACTCTGAGAGTGGAAGTCACACATCACAGAGCAGTTTTTCAGAAAGCTTCTTTCCAGATTTCATCTGAGGATATTTCCTTTTTCACCATAGCCCTCTATGGGCTTCCAAATATCACTTTGCCAATTCCACAAGAACTGTCTTAGCGAAAGGCTTCTTGAGGGGAAAGCTGTAACTCTGTGAGATGATTTCACAGAACACAAAGAAGTTTCTCAGAAAGCTTCTTTCTCTTTGTTATCAGAGGATATTTCCTTTGGCCCTATAGTCTTCAAAGGGATCCGAAATATCTGTTCTCAGATTCCACAGAAATAAGGCTAGCAAAGAGATCTACGAAACACAGATGTAACTCTGTGAGATGAATTCACAGAACACTAAGCAGTTTCTCAGAAAGCTTCTTTCCAGATTTCATCTGAGGATATTTCCATTTTCACCATAGCCCTCTATGGGCTTCCAAATATCACTTTGCCAATTCCACAAGAACTGTCTTAGCGAAAGGCTTCTGGAGGGGAAAGCTGTAACTCTGTGAGATGATTTCACAGAACACAAAGAAGTTAATCAGAAAGCTTCTTTCTCTTTGTTATAGGAGGATATTTCCTTTGGCCCTATAGTCTACAAAGGGATCCGAAATATCTGTTCTCAGATTCCACAGAAATAAGGCTAGCAAAGAGATCCAGGAAATACAGATGTAACTCTGTGAGATGAATTCACAGAACACTAAGCAGTTTCTCAGAAAGCTTCTTTCCATTTTTCATCTGAGGATATTTCCTTTTTCACCATAGCCATCTATGGGCTTCCAAATATCACTTTGCCAATTCCACAAGAACTGTCTTAGCGAAAGGCTTCTTGAGGGGAAAGCTGTAACTCTGTGAGATGATTTCACAGAACACAAAGAAGTTTCTCAGAAAGCTTCTTTCTCTTTGTTATCGGAGGATATTTCCTTTGGCCCTATATTCTTCCAAGGGATCCGAAATATCTGTTCTCAGATTCCACAGAAATAAGGCTAGAACAGAGATCCACGAAATACATATGTAACTCTGAGAGTGGAAGTCACACATCACAGAGCAGTTTCTCAGAAAGCTTCTTTCCAGATTTCATCTGAGGATATTTCCTTTTTCACCATAGCCCTCTATGGGCTTCCAAATATCACTTTGCCAATTCCACAAGAACTGTCTTAGCGAAAGGCTTCTTGAGGGGAAAGCTGTAACTCTGTGAGATGATTTCACAGAACACAAAGAAGTTTCTCAGAAAGCTTCTTTCTCTTTGTTATCGGAGGATATTTCCTTTGGCCCTATAGTCTTCAAAGGGATCCGAAATATCTGTTCTCAGATTCCACAGAAATAAGGCTAGCAAAGAGATCTACGAAACACAGATGTAACTCTGTGAGATGAATTCACAGAACACTAAGCAGTTTCTCAGAAAGCTTCTTTCCAGATTTCATCTGAGGTTATTTCCTTTTTCACCATAGCCCTCTAAGGGCTTCCAAATATCACTTTGCCAATTCCACAAGAACTGTCTTAGCGAAAGGCTTCTGGAGGGAAAAGCTGTAACTCTGTGAGATGATTTCACAGAACACAAAGAAGTTTCTCAGAAAGCTTCTTTCTCTTTGTTATCGGAGGATATTTCCTTTGGCCCTATAGTCTTCAAAGGGATCCGAAATATCTGTTCTCAGATTCCACAGAAATGAGGCTAGCAAAGAGATCTATGAAACACAGATGTAACTCTGTGAGATGAATTAACAGAACACTAAGCAGTTTCTCAGAAAGCTTCTTTCCAGATTTCATCTGAGGATATTTCCTTTTTCACCATAGCCCTCTATGGGCTTCCAAATATCACTTTAACAATTCCACAAGAACTCTCTTAGCGAAAGGCTTCTTGAGGGGAAAGCTGTAACTCTGTGAGATGATTTCACAGAACACAAAGAAGTTTCTCAGAAAGCTTCTTTCTCTTCGTTATCGGAGGATATTTCCTTTGACCCTATAGTCTTCAAAGGGATCCGAAATATCTGTTCTCAGATTCCAGAGTAATAAGACTAGCAAAGAGATCCACGAAATGCAGATGTAACTCTGTGAGATGAATTCATAGAACACTAAGCAGTTTCTCAGAAAGCTTCCTTCCAGATTTCATCTGAGGATATTTCCTTTTTCACCATAGCCCTCTATGGGCTTCCAAATATCACTTTGCCAATTCCACAAGAACTGTCTTAGCGAAAGGCTTCTGGAGCGGAAAGCTGTAACTCTGTGAGATGACTTCACAGAACACAAAGAAGTTTCTCAGAAAGCTTCTTTCTCTTTGTTATCGGAGGATATTTCCTTTGGCCCTATAATCTTCAAAGGGATCCGAAATATCTGTTCTCAGATTCCACAGAAATAAGGCTAGCAAAGAGATCTACGAAACACAGATGTAACTCTGTGAGATGAATTCACAGAACACTAAGCAGTTTCTCAGAAAGCTTCTTTCCATATTTCATCTGAGGATATTTCCTTTTTCACCATAGCCCTCTATGGGCTTCCAAATATCACTTTGCCAATTCCACAAGAACTGTCTTAGCGAAAGGCTTCTTGAGGGGAAAGCTGTAACGCTGTGAGATGATTTCACAGAACACAAAGAAGTTTCTCAGAAAGCTTCTTTCTCTTTGTTATCGGAGGATATTTCCTTTGGCCCTATAGTCTTCAAAGGGATCCGAAATATCTGTTCTCAGATTCCACAGAAATAAGGCTAGCAAAGAGATTTACGAAACACAGATGTAACTCTCTGAGATGAATTCACAGAACACTAAGCAGTTTCTCAGAAAGCTTCTTTCCAGATTTCTTCTGAGGATATTTCCTTTTTCACCATAGCCCTATATGGGCTTCCAAATATCACTTTTCCAATTCCACAAGAACTGTCTTAGCGAAAGGCTTTTTGAGGGGAAAGCTGTACCTCAGTGAGATGATTTTACAGAACACAAAGAAGTTTCTCAGAAAGCTTCTTTCTCTTTGTTATCGGAGGATATTTCCTTTGGCCCTATAGTCTTCAAAGGGATCCGAAATATCTGTTCTCAGATACCACAGAAAGAAGGCTAGCAAAGAGATCCACGAAATACAGATGTAACTCTGTGAGTGGAAGTTACACATCACAGAGCACTTTCTCAGAAAGCTTCTTTCCAGATTTCATCTGAGGATATTTGCTTTTTCACCATAGCCCTCTATGGGCTTCCAAATATCACTTTGCAAATTCCACAAGAACTGTCTTAGCGAAAGGCTTCTTGAGGGGAAAGCTGTAACTCTGTGAGATGATTTCACAGAACACAAAGAAGTTTCTCAGAAAGCTTCTTTCTCTTTGTTATCGGAGGATATTTCCTTTGGCCCTATAATCTTCAAAGGGATCCGAAATATCTGTTCTCAGATTCCACAGAAATAAGGCTAGCAAAGAGATCTACGAAACACAGATGTAACTCTGTGAGATGAATTCACAGAACACTAAGCAGTTTCTCAGAAAGCTTCTTTCCAGATTTTATCTGAGGATATTTCCTTTTTCACCATAGCCCTCTATGGGCTTCCAAATATCACTTTGCCAATTCCACAAGAACTGTCTTAGCGAAAGGCTTCTTGAGGGGAAAGCTGTAACGCTGTGAGATGATTTCACAGAACACAAAGAAGTTTCTCAGAAAGCTTCTTTCCCTTTGTTATCGGAGGATATTTCCTTTGGCCCTATAGTCTAAAAAGGGATCCGAAATATCTGTTCTCAGATTCCACAGAAATAAGGCTAGCAAAGAGATTTACGAAACACAGATGTAACTCTCTGAGATGAATTCACAGAACACTAAGCAGTTTCTCAGAAAGCTTCTTTCCAGATTTCATGTGAGGATATTTCCTTTTTCACCATAGCCCTATATGGGCTTCCAAATATCACTTTGCCAATTCCACAAGAACTGTCTTAGCGAAAGGCTTTTTGAGGGGAAAGCTGTACCTCAGTGAGATGATTTTACAGAACACAAAGAAGTTTCTCAGAAAGCTTCTTTCTCTTTGTTATCGGAGGATATTTCCTTTGGCCCTATAGTCTTCAAAGGGATCCGAAATATCTGTTCTCAGATCCCACAGAAAGAAGGCTAGCAAAGAGATCCACGAAATACAGATGTAAATCTGTGAGTGGAAGTTAAACATCACAGAGCAGTTTCTCAGAAAGCTTCTTTCCAGATTTCATCTGAGGATATTTGCTTTTTCACGATAGCCCTCTATGGGCTTCCAAATATCACTTTGCCAATTCCACAAGAACTGTCTTAGCGAAAGGCTTTTTGAGGGGAAAGCTGTAACTCTGTGAGATGATTTCACAGAACACAAAGAAGTTTCTCAGAAAGCTTCTTTCTCTTTGATATCGGAGGATATTTCCTTTGGTCCTATAGTCTTCAAAGGGATCCGAAATATCTGTCCTCAGATTCCACAGAAATAAGGCTACCAAGGAGATCTACGAAACACTGATGTAACTCTGTGAGACGAATTCACAGAACACTAAGCAGTTTTTCAGAAAGCTTCTTTCCAGATTTCATCTGAGGATATTTCCTTTTTCACCGTAGCCCTCTATGGGCTTCCAAATATCACTTTGCCAATTCCACAAGAACTGTCTTAGCGAAAGGCTCTTTGAGGGGAAAGCTGTAACTCTGTGAGATGATTTCACAGAACACAAAGAAGTTTCTCAGAAAGCTTCTTTCTCTTTGTTATCGGAGGATATTTCCTTTGGCCCTATAGTCTTCCAAGGGATCCGAAATATCTGTTCTCAGATTCCACAGAAATAAGGCTAGAAAAGAGATTCACGAAATACAGATGTAACTCTGTGAGTGGAACTCACACATCACAGAGCAGTTTCTCAGAAACTTCCTTCCAGATTTCATCTGAGGATATTTCCTTTTTCACCATAGCCCTCTATGGGCTTCCAAATATCACTTTGCCAATTCCACAAGAACTGTCTTAGCGAAAGGCTTCTGGAGGGGAAAGCTGTAACTCTGTGAGATGATTTCACAGAACACAAAGAAGTTTCTCAGAAAGCTTCTTTCTCTTTGTTATCGGAGGATATTTCCTTCGGCCCTATAGTCTTCAAAGGGATCCGAAATATCTGTTCTCAGATTCCACAGAAATAAGGCTAGCAAAGAGATCCACGAAATACAGATGTAACTCTGTGAGATGAATTCACAGAACACTAAGCAGTTTCTCAGAAAGCTTCTTTCCAGCTTTCATCTGAGGATATTTCCTTTTTCACCATAGCCCTCTTTGGGCTTCCAAATATCACTTTGCCAATTCTACAAGAACTGTCTTAGCGAAAGGCTTCTTGAGGGGAAAGCTGTAACTCTGTGAGATGATTTCACAGAACACAAAGAAGTTTCTCAGAAAGCTTCTTTCCCTTTGTTATCGGAAGATATTTCCTTTGGCCCTATATTCTTCATAGGGATCCGAAGTATCTGTTCTCAGATTCCACAGAAATAAGGCTAGCACAGAGATCCACGAAATACATATGTAACTCGGAGAGTGGAAGTCACACATCACAGAGCAGTTTCTCAGAAAGCTTCTTTCCAGATTTCATCTGAGGATATTTCCTTTTTCACCATAGCCCTCTATGGGCTTCAAATATCACTTTGCCAATTCCACAAGAACTCTCTTAGCGAAAGGCTTCTTGAGGGGAAAGCTGTAACTCTGTGAGATGATTTCACAGAACACAAAGAACTTTCTCAGAAAGCTTCTTTCTCTTTGTTATCGGAGGATATTTCCTTTAACCCTATAGTCTTCAAAGGGATCCGAAATATCTGTTCTCAGATTCCAGAGAAATAAGGCTAGCAAAGAGATCTATGAAACACAGATGTAACTCTGTGAGATGAATTAACAGAACACTAAGCAGTTTCTCAGAAAGCTTCTTTCCAGATTTCATCTGAGGATATTTCCTTTTTCACCATAGCCCTCTATGGGCTTCCAAATATCACTTTGCCAATTCCACAAGAACTCTCTTAGCGAAAGGCTTCTTGAGGGGAAAGCTGTAACTCTGTGAGATGATTTCACAGAACACAAAGAAGTTTCTCAGCAAGCTTCTTTCTCTTCGTTATCGGAGGATATTTCCTTTGACCCTATAGTCTTCAAAGGGATCCGAAATATCTGTTCTCAGATTCCAGAGTAATAAGGCTAGCAAAGAGATCCACGAAATGCAGATGTAACCCTGTGAGATGAATTCATAGAACACTAAGCAGTTTCTCAGAAAGCTTCCTTCCAGATTTCATTTGAGGATATTTCCTTTTTCACCATAGCCCTCAATGGGCTTCCAAATATCACTTTGCCAATTCCACAAGAACTGTCTTAGCGAAAGGCTTCTGAAGCGGAAAGCTGTAACTCTGTGAGATGATTTCACAGAACACAAAGAAGTTTTTCAGAAAGCTTCTTTCTCTTTGTTATCGGAGGATATTTCCTTTGGCCCTATAATCTTCAAAGGGATCCGAAATATCTGTTCTCAGATTCCACAGAAATAAGGCGAGCAAAGAGATCTACGAAACACAGATGTAACTCTGTGAGATGAATTCACAGAACACTAAGCAGTTTCTCAGAAAGCTTCTTTCCAGATTTCATCTGAGGATATTTCCTTTTTCACCATAGCCCTCTATGGGCTTCCAAATATCACTTTGCCAATTCCACAAGAACTGTCTTAGCGAAAGGCTTCTTGAGGGGAAAGCTGTAACGCTGTGAGATGATTTCACAGAACACAAAGAAGTTTCTCAGAAAGCTTCTTTCTCTTTGTTATCGGAGGATATTTCCTTTGGCCCAATAGTCTTCAAAGGGATCCGAAATATCTGTTCTCAGATCCCACAGAAATAAGGCTAGCAAAGAGATTTACGAAACACAGATGTAACTCTCTGAGATGAATTCACAGAACACTAAGCAGTTTCTCAGAAAGCTTCTTTCCAGATTTCATCTGAGGATATTTGCTTTTTCACCATAGCCCTATATGGGCTTCCAAATATCACTTTTCCAATTCCACAAGAACTGTCTGAGCGAAAGGCTTTTTGAGGGGAAAGCTGTAACTCTGTGAGATGATTTCACAGAACACAAAGAAGTTTCTCAGAAAGCTTCTTTCTCTTTGATATCGGAGGATATTTCCTTTGGCCCTATAGTCTTCAAAGGGATCCGAAATATCTGTCCTCAGATCCCACAGAAAGAAGGCTAGCAAAGAGATCCACGAAATACAGATGTAACTCTGTGAGTGGAAGTTACACATCACAGAGCACTTTCTCAGAAAGCTTCTTTCCAGATTTCATCTGAGGATATTTGCTTTTTCACCATAGCCATCTATGGGCTTCCAAATATCACTTTGCCAATTCCACAAGAACTGTCTTAGCGAAAGGCTTCTTGAGGGGAAAGCTGTAACTCTGTGAGATGATTTCACAGAACACAAAGAAGTTTCTCAGAAAGCTTCTTTCTCTTTGTTATCGGAGGATATTTCCTTTGGCCCTATATTCTTCAAAGGGATCCGAAGTATCTGTTCTCAGATTCCACAGAAATAAGGCTAGCACAGAGATCCACGAAACACATATGTAACTCTGAGAGTGGAAGTCACACATCACAGAGCAGTTTCTCAGAAAGCTTCTTTCCAGATTTCATCTGAGGATATTTCCTTTTTCACCATAGCCCTCTATGGGCTTCCAAATATCACTTTGCCAATCCCACAAGAACTGTCTTAGCGAAAGGCTTCTTGAGGGGAAAGCTGTAACTCTGTGAGATGATTTCACAGAACACAAAGAAGTTTCTCACAAAGCTTCTTTCTCTTTGTTATCGGAGGAGATTTCCTTTGGCCCTATAGTCTTCAAAGGGATCCGAAATATCTGTTCTCAGATTCCACAGAAATGAGGCTAGCAAAGAGATTTACGAAACACAGATGTAACTCTCTGAGATGAATTCACAGAACACTAAGCAGTTTCTCAGAAAGCTTCTTTCCAGATTTCATCTGAGGATATTTACTTTTTCACCATAGCCCTATATGGGCTTCCAAATATCACTTTGCCAATTCCACAAGAACTGTCTTAGCGAAAGGCTTTTTGAGGGGAAAGCTGTACCTCAGTGAGATGATTTCACAGAACACAAAGAAGTTTCTCAGAAAGCTTCTTTCTCTTTGTTATCGGAGGATATTTCCTTTGGCCCTATAGTCTTCAAAGGGATCCGAAATATCTGTTCTCAGATCCCACAGAAAGAAGGCTAGCAAAGAGATCCACGAAATACAGATGTAAATCTGTGAGTGGAAGTTAAAAATCACAGAGCAGTTTCTCAGAAAGCTTCTTTCCAGATTTCATCTGAGGATATTTGCTTTTTCACCATAGCCCTCTATGAGCTTCCAAATATCACTTTGCCAATTCCACAAGAACTGTCTTAGCGAAAGGCTTTTTGAGGGGAAAGCTGTAACTCTGTGAGATGATTTCACAGAACACAAAGAAGTTTCTCAGAAAGCTTCTTTCTCTTTGATATCGGAGGATATTTCCTTTGGCCCTATAGTCTTCAAAGGGATCCGAAATATCTGTCCTCAGATTCCACAGAAATAAGGCTACCAAGGAGATCTACGAAACACTGATGTAACTCTGTGAGACGAATTCACAGAACACTAAGCAGTTTTTCAGAAAGCTTCTTTCCAGATTTCATCTGAGGATATTTCCTTTTTCACCGTAGCCCTCTATGGGCTTCCAAATATCACTTTGCCAATTCCACAAGAACTGTCTTAGCGAAAGGCTCTTTGAGGGGAAAGCTGTAACTCTGTGAGATGATTTCACAGAACACAAAGAAGTTTCTCAGAAAGCTTCTTTCTCTTTGTTATCGGAGGATATTTCCTTTGGCCCTATAGTCTTCCAAGGGATCCGAAATATCTGTTCTCAGATTCCACAGAAATAAGGCTAGAAAAGAGATTCACGAAATACAGATGTAATTCTGTGAGTGGAACTCACACATCACAGAGCAGTTTCTCAGAAAGCTTCCTTCCAGATTTCATCTGAGGATATTTCCTTTTTTAGCATAGCCCTCTATGGGCTTCCAAATATCACTTTGCCAATTCCACAAGAACTGTCTTAGCGAAAGGCTTTTTGAGGGGAAAGCTGTACCTCAGTGAGATGATTTCACAGAACACAAAGGAGTTTCTCAGAAAGCTTCTTTCTCTTTGTTATCGGAGGATATTTCCTTCGGCCCTATAGTCTTCAAAGGGATCCGAAATATCTGTTCTCAGATTCCACAGAAATAAGGCTAGCAAAGAGATCCACGAAATACAGATGTAACTCTGTGAGATGAATTCACAGAACACTAAGCAGTTTCTCAGAAAGCTTCTTTCCAGCTTTCATCTGAGGATATTTCCTTTTTCACCATAGCCCTCTTTGGGCTTCCAAATATCACTTTGCCAATTCCACAAGAACTGTCTTAGCGAAAGGCTTCTTGAGGGGAAAGCTGTAACTCTGTGAGATGATTTCACAGAACACAAAGAAGTTTCTCAGAAAGCTTCTTTCCCTTTTTTATCGGAAGATATTTCCTTTGGCCCTATATTCTTCATAGGGATCCGAAGTATCTGTTCTCAGATTCCACAGAAATAAGGCTAGCACAGAGATCCACGAAATACATATGTAACTCTGAGAGTGGAAGTCACACATCACAGAGCAGTTTCTCAGAAAGCTTCTTTCCAGATTTCATCTGAGGATATTTCCTTTTTCACCATAGCCCTCTATGGGCTTCCAAATATCACTTTGCCAATTCCACAAGAACTGTCTTAGCGAAAGGCTTCTTGAGGGGAAAGCTGTAACTCTGTGAGATGATTTCACAGAACACAAAGAAGTTTCTCAGAAAGCTTCTTTCTCTTTGTTATCGGAGGATATTTCCTTTGACCCTATAGTCTTCAAAGGGATCCGAAATATCTGTTCTCAGATTCCAGAGAAATAAGGCTAGGAAAGAAATCCACGAAATACAGATGTAACTCGGTGAGATGATTTCACAGAACACTAAGCAGTTTCTCAGAAAGCTTCCTTCCAGATTTCATCTGAGGATATTTGCTTTTTCACCATACCCCTCTATGGGCTTCCAAATATCACTTTGCCAATTCCACAAGAACTGCCTTAGCGAAAGGCTTCTTGAGGGGAAAGCTGTAACTCTGTGAGATGATTTCACAGAACACAAAGAAGTTTCTCAGAAAGCTTCTTTCTCTTTGTTATCGGAGGATATTTACTTTGGCCCTATAATCTTCAAAGGGATCCGAAATATCTGTTCTCAGCTTCCACAGAAATAAGGCTAGCAAAGAGATCTACGAAACACAGATGTAACTCTGTGAGATGAATTCACAGAACACTAAGCAGTTTCTCAGAAAGCTTCTTTCCAGATTTCATCTGAGGATATTTCCTTTTTCACCATAGCCCTCTATGGACTTCCAAATATCACTTTGCCAATTCCACAAGAACTGTCTTAGCGAAAGGCTTCTGGAGGGGAAAGCTGTAAATCTGTGAGATGATTTCACAGAACACAAAGAAGTTAATCAGAAAGCTTCTTTCTCTTTGTTAAAGGAGGATATTTCCTTTGGCCCTATAGTGTTCAAAGGGATCCGAAATATCTGTTCTCAGATTCCACAGAAATAAGGCTAGCAAAGAGATCCAGGAAATACAGATGTAA
Source organism: Macaca fascicularis (assembly GCF_037993035.2). Classification (NCBI taxonomy): domain Eukaryota; kingdom Metazoa; phylum Chordata; class Mammalia; order Primates; family Cercopithecidae; genus Macaca; species Macaca fascicularis. The sequence continues at coordinate 44,464,107 of NC_088385.1, read as the reverse complement.
CTCTGTGAGATGAATTCACAGAACACTAAGCAGTTTCTCAGAAAGCTTCTTTCCATTTTCCATCTGAGGATATTTCCTTTTTCACCATAGCCATCTATGGGCTTCCAAATATCACTTTGCCAATTCCACAAGAACTGTCTTAGCGAAAGGCTTCTTGAGGGGAAAGCTGTATCTCTGTGAGATGATTTCACAGAACACAAAGAAGTTTCTCAGAAAGCTTCTTTCTCTTTGTTATCGGAGGATATTTCCTTTGGCCCTATATTCTTCAAAGGGATCCGAAATATCTGTTCTCAGATTCCACAGAAATAAGGCTAGCACAGAGATCCACGAAATACATATGTAACTCTGAGAGTGGAAGTCACACATCACAGAGCAGTTTCTCAGAAAGCTTCTTTCCAGATTTCATCTGAGGATATTTCCTTTTTCACCATAGCCCTCTATGGGCTTCCAAATATCACTTTGCCAATTCCACAAGAACTGTCTTAGCGAAAGGCTTCTTGAGGGGAAAGCTGTAACTCTGTGAGATGATTTCACAGAACACAAAGAAGTTTCTCAGAAAGCTTCTTTCTCTTTGTTATCGGAGGATATTTCCTTTGGGCCTATAGTCTTCAAAGGGATCCGAAATATCTGTTCTCAGATTCCACAGAAATGAGGCTAGCAAAGAGATCTATGAAACACAGATGTAACTCTGTGAGATGAAATAACAGAACACTAAGCAGTTTCTCAGAAAGCTTCTTTCCGGATTTCATCTGAGGATATTTCCTTTTTCACCATAGCCCTCTATGGGCTTCCAAATATCACTTTGCCAATTCCACAAGAACTCTCTTAGCGAAAGGCTTCTTGAGGGGAAAGCTGTAACTCTGTGAGATGATTTCACAGAACACAAAGAAGTTTCTCAGAAAGCTTCTTTCTCTTCGTTATCGGAGGATATTTCCTTTGACCCTATAGTCTTCAAAGGGATCCGAAATATCTGTTCTCAGATTCCAGAGTAATAAGGCTAGCAAAGAGATCCACGAAATACAGATGTAACTCTGTGAGATGAATTCATAGAACACTAAGCAGTTTCTCAGAAAGCTTCCTTCCAGATTTCATCTGAGGATATTTCCTTTTTCACCATAGCCTCTATGGGCTTCCAAATATCACTTTGCCAATTCCACAAGAACTGTCTTAGCGAAAGGCTTCTGGAGGGGAAAGCTGTAACTCTGTGAGATGATTTCACAGAACACAAAGAAGTTTCTCAGAAAGCTTCTTTCTCTTTGTTATCGGAGGATATTTCCTTTGGGCCTATAGTCTTCAAAGGGATCCGAAATATCTGTTCTCAGATTCCACAGAAATAAGGCTAGCAAAGAGATTTACGAAACAGAGATGTAACTCTCTGAGATGAATTCACAGAACACTAAGCAGTTTCTCAGAAAGCTTCTTTCCAGATTTCTTCTGAGGATATTAGCTTTTTCACTATAGCCCTATATGGGCTTCCAAATATCACTTTTCCAATTCCACAAGAACTGTCTTAGCGAAAGGCTTTTTGAGGGGAAAGCTGTACCTCAGTGAGATGATTTTACAGAACACAAAGAAGTTTCTCAGAAAGCTTCTTTCTCTTTGTTATCGGAGGATATTTCCTTTGGCCCTATAGTCTTCAAAGGGATCCGAAATATCTGTTCTCAGATCCCACAGAAAGAAGGCTAGCAAAGAGATCCACGAAACACAGATGTAACTCTGTGAGTGGAAGTTACACATCACAGAGCAGTTTCTCAGAAAGCTTCTTTCCAGATTTCATCTGTGGATATTTGCTTTTTCACCATAGCCCTCTACGGGCTTCCAAATATCACTTTGCCAATTCCACAAAAACTGTCTTAGCGAAAGGCTTTTTGAGGGGAAAGCTGTAACTCTGTGAGATGATTTCACAGAACACAAAGAAGTTTCTCAGAAAGCTTCTTTCTCTTTGATATCGGAGGATATTTCCTTTGGCCCTATAGTCTTCAAAGGGATCCGAAATATCTGTCCTCAGATTCCACAGAAATAAGGCTACCAAGGAGATCTACGAAACACTGATGTAACTCTGTGAGACGAATTCACAGAACACTAAGCAGTTTTTCAGAAAGCTTCTTTCCAGATTTCATCTGAGGATATTTCCTTTTTCACCGTAGCCCTCTATGAGCTTCCAAATATCACTTTGCCAATTCCACAAGAACTGTCTTAGCGAAAGGCTCTTTGAGGGGAAAGCTGTAACTCTGTGAGATGATTTCACAGAACACAAAGAAGTTTCTCAGAAAGCTTCTTTCTCTTTGTTATCGGAGGATATTTCCTTTGGCCCTATAGTCTTCCAAGGGATCCGAAATATCTGTTCTCAGATTCCACAGAAATAAGGCTAGAAAAGAGATTCACGAAATACAGATGTAATTCTGTGAGTGGAACTCACACATCACAGAGCAGTTTCTCAGAAAGCTTCCTTCCAGATTTCATCTGAGGATATTTCCTTTTTTAGCATAGCCCTCTATGGGCTTCCAAATATCACTTTGCCAATTCCACAAGAACTGTCTTAGCGAAAGGCTTTTTGAGGGGAAAGCTGTACCTCAGTGAGATGATTTCACAGAACACAAAGAAGTTTCTCAGAAAGCTTCTTTCTCTTTGTTATCGGAGGATATTTCCTTCGGCCCTATAGTCTTCAAAGGGATCCGAAATATCTGTTCTCAGATTCCACAGAAATAAGGCTAGCAAAGAGATCCACGAAATACAGATGTAACTCTGTGAGATGAATTCACAGAACACTAAGCAGTTTCTCAGAAAGCTTCTTTCCAGCTTTCATCTGAGGATATTTCCTTTTTCACCATAGCCCTCTTTGGGCTTCCAAATATCACTTTGCCAATTCCACAAGAACTGTCTTAGCGAAAGGCTTCTTGAGGGGAAAGCTGTATCTCTGTGAGATGATTTCACAGAACACAAAGAAGTTTCTCAGAAAGCTTCTTTCTCTTTGTTATCGGAGGATATTTCCTTTGGCCCTATATTCTTCAAAGGGATCCGAAATATCTGTTCTCAGATTCCACAGAAATAAGGCTAGCACAGAGATCCACGAAATACATATGTAACTCTGAGAGTGGAAGTCACACATCACAGAGCAGTTTCTCAGAAAGCTTCTTTCCAGATTTCATCTGAGGATATTTCCTTTTTCACCATAGCCCTCTATGGGCTTCCAAATATCACTTTGCCAATTCCACAAGAACTCTCTTAGCGAAAGGCTTCTTGAGGGGAAAGCTGTAACTCTGTGAGATGATTTCACAGAACACAAAGAAGTTTCTCAGAAAGCTTCTTTCTCTTCGTTATCGGAGGATATTTCCTTTGACCCTATAGTCTTCAAAGGGATCCGAAATATCTGTTCTCAGATTCCAGAGTAATAAGGCTAGCAAAGAGATCCACGAAATGCAGATGTAACTCTGTGAGATGAATTCATAGAACACTAAGCAGTTTCTCAGAAAGCTTCCTTCCAGATTTCATCTGAGGATATTTCCTTTTTCACCATAGCCCTCTATGGGCTTCCAAATATCACTTTGCCAATTCCACAGGAACTGTCTTAGCGAAAGGCTTCTTGAGGGGAAAGCTGTAACTCTGTGAGATGATTTCACAGAACACAAAGAAGTTTCTCAGAAAGCTTCTTTCTCTTTGTTATCGGAGGATATTTCCTTTGGCCCTATAATCTTCAAAGGGATCCGAAATATCTGTTCTCAGATTCCACAGAAATAAGGCTAGCAAAGAGATCTACGAAACACAGATGTAACTCTGTGAGATGAATTCACAGAACACTAAGCAGTTTCTCAGAAAGCTTCTTTCCAGATTTCATCTGAGGATATTTCCTTTTTCACCATAGCCCTCTATGGGCTTCCAAATATCACTTTGCCAATTCCACAAGAACTGTCTTAGCGAAAGGCTTCTTGAGGGGAAAGATGTAACGCTGTGAGATGATTTCACAGAACACAAAGAAGTTTCTCAGAAAGCTTCTTTCTCTTTGTTATCGGAGGATATTTCCTTTGGCCCTATAGTCTTCAAAGGGATCCGAAATATCTGTTCTCAGATCCCACAGAAAGAAGGCTAGCAAAGAGATCCACGAAATACAGATGTAACTCTGTGAGTAGAAGTTACACATCACAGAGCAGTTTCTCAGAAAGCTTCTTTCCAGATTTCATCTGAGGATATTTGCTTTTTCACCATAGCCCTCTATGGGCTTCCAAATATCACTTTGCCAATTCCACAAGTACTGTCTTAGCGAAAGGCTTTTTGAGGGGAAAGCTGTAACTCTGTGAGATGATTTCACAGAACACAAAGAAGTTTCTCAGAAAGCTTCTTTCTCTTTGTTATCGGAGGATATTTCCTTTGGCCCTATAGTCTTCAAAGGGATCCGAAGTATCTGTTCTCAGATTCCACAGAAATAAGGCTAGCACAGAGATCCACGAAATACATATGTAACTCTGAGAGTGGAAGTCACACATCACAGAGCAGTTTCTCAGAAAGCTTCTTTCCAGATTTCATCTGAGGATATTTCCTTTTTCACCATAGCCCTCTATGGGCTTCCAAATATCACTTTGCCAATTCCACAAGAACTGTCTTAGCGAAAGGCTTCTTGAGGGGAAAGCTGTAACTCTGTGAGATGATTTCACAGAACACAAAGAAGTTTCTCAGAAAGCTTCTTTCTCTTTGTTATCGGAGGATATTTCCTTTGGCCCTATAGTCTTCAAAGGGATCCGAAATATCTATTCTCAGATTCCACAGAAATGAGGCTAGCAAAGAGATCTATGAAACACAGATGTAACTCTGTGAGATGAATTAACAGAACACTAGGCAGTTTCTCAGAAAGCTTCTTTCCAGATTTCATCTGAGGATATTTCCTTTTTCACCATAGCCCTCTATGGGCTTCCAAATATCACTTTGCCAATTCCACAAGAACTCTCTTAGCGAAAGGCTTCTTGAGGGGAAAGCTGTAAATCTGTGAGATGATTTCACAGAACACAAAGAAGTTTCTCAGAAAGCTTCTTTCTCTTCGTTATCGGAGGATATTTCCTTTGACCCTATAGTCTTCAAAGGGATCCGAAATATCTGTTCTCAGATTCCAGAGTAATAAGGCTAGCAAAGAGATCCACGAAATGCAGATGTAACCCTGTGAGATGAATTCATAGAACACTAAGCAGTTTCTCAGAAAGCTTCCTTCCAGATTTCATCTGAGGATATTTCCTTTTTCACCATAGCCCTCTATGGGCTTCCAAATATCACTTTGCCAATTCCACAAGAACTGTCTTAGCGAAAGGCTTCTTGAGGGGAAAGCTGTAACTCTGTGAGATGATTTCACAGAACACAAAGAAGTTTCTCAGAAAGCTTCTTTCTCTTTGTTATCGGAGGATATTTACTTTGGCCCTATAATCTTCAATGGGATCCGAAATATCTGTTCTCAGCTTCCACAGAAATAAGGCTAGCAAAGAGATCTACGAAACACAGATGTAACTCTGTGAGATGAATTCACAGAACACTAAGTAGTTTCTCAGAAAGCTTCTTTCCAGATTTCATCTGAGGATATTTCCTTTTTCACCATAGCCCTCTATGGGCTTCCAAATATCACTTTGCCAATTCCACAAGAACTGTCTTAGCGAAAGGCTTCTTGAGGGGAAAGCTGTAACGCTGTGAGATGATTTCACAGAACACAAAGAAGTTTCTCAGAAAGCTTCTTTCTCTTTGTTATCGGAGGATATTTCCTTTGGCCCTATAGTCTTCAAAGGGATCCGAAATATCTGTTCTCAGATCCCACAGAAAGAAGGCTAGCAAAGAGATCCACGAAATACAGATGTAACTCTGTGAGTGGAAGTTACACATCACAGAGCAGTTTCTCAGAAAGCTTCTTTCCAGATTTCATCTGAGGATATTTGCTTTTTCACCATAGCCCTGTATGGGCTTCCAAATATCACTTTGCCAATTCCACAAGTACTGTCTTAGCGAAAGGCTTTTTGAGGGGAAAGCTGTAACTCTGTGAGATGATTTCACAGAACACAAAGAAGTTTCTCAGAAAGCTTCTTTCTCTTTGTTATCGGAGGATATTTCCTTTGGCCCTATAGTCTTCAAAGGGATCCGAAGTATCTGTTCTCAGATTCCACAGAAATAAGGCTAGCACAGAGATCCACGAAATACATATGTAACTCTGAGAGTGGAAGTCACACATCACAGAGCAGTTTCTCAGAAAGCTTCTTTCCAGATTTCATCTGAGGATATTTCCTTTTTCACCATAGCCCTCTATGGGCTTCCAAATATCACTTTGCCAATTCCACAACAACTGTCTTAGCGAAAGGCTTCTTGAGGGGAAAGCTGTAACTCTGTGAGATGATTTCACAGAACACAAAGAAGTTTCTCAGAAAGCTTCTTTCTCTTTGTTATCGGAGGATATTTCCTTTGGCCCTATAGTCTTCAAAGGGATCCGAAATATCTATTCTCAGATTCCACAGAAATGAGGCTAGCAAAGAGATCTATGAAACACAGATGTAACTCTGTGAGATGAATTAACAGAACACTAAGCAGTTTCTCAGAAAGCTTCTTTCCAGATTTCATCTGAGGATATTTCCTTTTTCACCATAGCCCTCTATGGGCTTCCAAATATCACTTTGCCAATTCCACAAGAACTCTCTTAGCGAAAGGCTTCTTGAGGGGAAAGCTGTAAATCTGTGAGATGATTTCACAGAACACAAAGAAGTTTCTCAGAAAGCTTCTTTCTCTTCGTTATCGGAGGATATTTCCTTTGACCTTATAGTCTTCAAAGGGATCCGAAATATCTGTTCTCAGATTCCAGAGTAATAAGGCTAGCAAAGAGATCCACGAAATGCAGATGTAACCCTGTGAGATGAATTCATAGAACACTAAGCAGTTTCTCAGAAAGCTTCCTTCCAGATTTCATCTGAGGATATTTCCTTTTTCACCATAGCCCTCTATGGGCTTCCAAATATCACTTTGCCAATTCCACAAGAACTGTCTTAGCGAAAGGCTTCTTGAGGGGAAAGCTGTAACTCTGTGAGATGATTTCACAGAACACAAAGAAGTTTCTCAGAAAGCTTCTTTCTCTTTGTTATCGGAGGATATTTACTTTGGCCCTATAATCTTCAAAGGGATCCGAAATATCTGTTCTCACCTTCCACAGAAATAAGGCTAGCAAAGAGATCTACGAAACACAGATGTAACTCTGTGAGATGAATTCACAGAACACTAAGCAGTTTCTCAGAAAGCTTCTTTCCAGATTTCATCTGAGGATATTTCCTTTTTCACCATAGCCCTCTATGGGCTTCCAAATATCACTTTGCCAATTCCACAAGAACTGTCTTAGCGAAAGGCTTCTGGAGGGGAAAGCTGTAACTCTGTGAGATGATTTCACAGAACACAAAGAAGTTTCTCAGAAAGCTTCTTTCTCTTTGTTATCGGAGGATATTTCCTTTGGCCCTATAGTCTTCAAAGGGATCCGAAATATCTGTTCTCAGATTCCACAGAAATGAGGCTAGCAAAGAGATCTATGAAACAGAGATGTAACTCTGTGAGATGAATTAAAAGAACACTAAGCAGTTTCTCAGAAAGCTTCTTTCCAGATTTCATCTGAGGATATTTCCTTTTTCACCATAGCCCTCTATGGGCTTCCAAATATCACTTTGCCAATTCCACAAGAACTCTCTTAGCGAAAGGCTTCTTGAGGGGAAAGCTGTAACTCTGTGAGATGATTTCACAGAACACAAAGAAGTTTCTCAGAAAGCTTCTTTCTCTTCGTTATCGGAGGATATTTCCTTTGACCCTATAGTCTTCAAAGGGATCCGAAATATCTGTTCTCAGATTCCAGAGTAATAAGGCTAGCAAAGAGATCCACGAAATGCAGATGTAACACTGTGAAATGAATTCATAGAACACTAAGCAGTTTCTCAGAAAGCTTCCTTCCAGATTTCATCTGAGGATATTTCCTTTTTCACCATAGCCCTCTATGGGCTTCCTAATATCACTTTGCCAATTCCACAAGAACTGTCTTAGCGAAAGGCTTCTTGAGGGGAAAGCTGTAACTCTGTGAGATGATTTCACAGAACACAAAGAAGTTTCTCAGAAAGCTTCTTTCTCTTTGTTATCGGAGGATATTTCCTTTGGGCCTATAGTCTTCAAAGGGATCCGAAATATCTGTTCTCAGATTCCACAGAAATGAGGCTAGCAAAGATATCTATGAAACACAGATGTAACTCTGTGAGATGAATTAACAGAACACTAAGCAGTTTCTCAGAAAGCTTCTTTCCAGATTTCATCTGAGGATATTTCCTTTTTCACCATAGCCATCTATGGGCTTCCAAATATCACTTTGCCAATTCCACAAGAACTGTCTTAGCGAAAGGCTTCTTGAGGGGAAAGCTGTAACTCTGTGAGATGATTTCACAGAACACAAAGAAGTTTCTCAGAAAGCTTCTTTCTCTTTGTTGTCGGAGGATATTTCCTTTGGCCCTATATTCTTCAAAGGGATCCGAAGTATCTGTTCTCAGATTCCACAGAAATAAGGCTAGCACAGAGATCCACGAAATACATATGTAAATCTGAGAGTGGAAGTCACACATCACAGAGCAGTTTCTCAGAAAGCTTCTTTCCAGATTTCATCTGAGGATATTTCCTTTTTCACCATAGCCCTCTATGGGCTTCCAAATATCACTTTGCCAATTCCACAAGAACTGTCTTAGCGAAAGGCTTCTTGAGGGGAAAGCTGTAACTCTGTGAGATGATTTCACAGAACACAAAGAAGTTTCTCACAAAGCTTCTTTCTCTTTGTTATCAGAGGATATTTCCTTTGGCTCTATAGTCTTCAAAGGGATCCGAAATATCTGTTCTCAGATTCCACAGAAATGAGGCTAGCAAAGAGATCTATGAAACACAGATGTAACTCTGTGAGATGAATTAACAGAACACTAAGCAGTTTCTCAGAAAGCTTCTTTCCAGATTTCATCTGAGGATATTTCCTTTTTCACCATAGCCCTCTATGGGCTTCCAAATATCACTTTGCCAATTCCACAAGAACTCTCTTAGCGAAAGGCTTCTTGAGGGGAAAGCTGTAACTCTGTGAGATGATTTCACAGAACACAAAGAAGTTTCTCAGAAAGCTTCTTTCTCTTCGTTATCGGAGGATATTTCCTTTGACCCTATAGTCTTCATAGGGATCCGAAATATCTGTTCTCAGATTCCAGAGTAATAAGGCTAGCAAAGAGATCCACGAAATGCAGATGTAACACTGTGAAATGAATTCATAGAACACTAAGCAGTTTCTCAGAAAGCTTCCTTCCAGATTTCATCTGAGGATATTTCCTTTTTCACCATAGCCCTCTATGGGCTTCCAAATATCACTTTGCCAATTCCACAAGAACTGTCTTAGCGAAAGGCTTCTTGAGGGGAATGCTGTAACTCTGTGAGATGATTTCACAGAACACAAAGAAGTTTCTCAGAAAGCTTCTTTCTCTTTGTTATCGGAGGATATTTACTTTGGCCCTATAATCTTCAAAGGGATCCGAAATATCTGTTCTCAGCTTCCACAGAAATAAGGCTAGCAAAGAGATCTACGAAACACAGATGTAACTCTGTGAGATGAATTCACAGAACACTAAGCAGTTTCTCAGAAAGCTTCTTTCCAGATTTCATCTGAGGATATTTCCTTTTTCACCATAGCCCTCTATGGGCTTCCAAATATCACTTTGCCAATTCCACAAGAACTGTCTTAGCGAAAGGCTTCTGTAGGGGAAAGCTGTAACTCTGTGAGATGATTTCACAGAACACAAAGAAGTTAATCAGAAAGCTTCTTTCTCTTTGTTATAGGAGGATATTTCCTTTGGCCTTATAGTCTTCAAAGGGATCCGAAATATCTGTTCTGAGATTCCACAGAAATAAGGCTAGCAAAGAGATCCACGAAATACAGATGTAACTCTGTGAGATGAATTCACAGAACACTAAGCAGTTTCTCAGAAAGCTTCTTTCCATTTTTCATCTGAGGATATTTCCTTTTTCACCATAGCCATCTATGGGCTTCCAAATATCACTTTGCCAATTCCACAAGAACTGTCTTAGCGAAAGGCTTCTTGAGGGGAAAGCTGTAACTCTGTGAGATGATTTCACAGAACACAAAGAAGTTTCTCAGAAAGCTTCTTTCTCTTTGTTATCGGAGGATATTTCCTTTGGCCCTATATTCTTCAAAGGGATCCGAAATATCTGTTCTCAGATTCCACAGAAATAAGGCTAGCACAGAGATCCACGAAATACATATGTAACTCTGAGAGTGGAAGTCACACATCACAGAGCAGTTTCTCAGAAAGCTTCTTTCCAGATTTCATCTGAGGATATTTCCTTTTTCACCATAGCCCTCTATGGGCTTCCAAATATCACTTTGCCAATTCCACAAGAACTGTCTTAGTGAAAGGCTTCTTGAGGGGAAAGCTGTAACTCTGTGAGATGATTTCACAGAACACAAAGAAGTTTCTCAGAAAGCTTCTTTCTCTTTGTTATCGGAGGATATTTCCTTTGGGCCTATAGTCTTCAAAGGGATCCGAAATATCTGTTCTCAGATTCCACAGAAATGAGGCTAGCAAAGAGATCTATGAAACACAGATGTAACTCTGTGAGATGAATTAACAGAACACTAAGCAGTTTCTCAGAAAGCTTCTTTCCAGATTTCATCTGAGGATATTTCCTTTTTCACCATAGCACTCTATGGGCTTCCAAATATCACTTTGCCAATTCCACAAGAACTCTCTTAGCGAAAGGCTTCTTGAGGGGAAAGCTGTAACTCTGTGAGATGATTTCACAGAACACAAAGAAGTTTCTCAGAAAGCTTCTTTCTCTTCGTTATCGGAGGATATTTCCTTTGACCCTATAGTCTTCAAAAGGATCCGAAATATCTGTTCTCACATTCCAGAGTAATAAGGCTAGCAAAGAGATCCACGAAATGCAGATGTAACTCTGTGAGATGAATTCATAGAACACTACGCAGTTTCTCAGAAAGCTTCCTTCCAGATTTCATCTGAGGATATTTCCTTTTTCACCGTAGCCCTCTATGGGCTTCCAAATATCACTTTGCCAATTCCACAAGAACTGTCTTAGCGAAAGGCTTCTTGAGGGGAAAGCTGTAACTCTGTGAGATGATTTCACAGAACACAAAGAAGTTTCTCACAAAGCTTCTTTCTCTTTGTTATCGGAGGATATTTCCTTTGGCCCTATAATCTTCAAAGGGATCCGAAATATCTGTTCTCAGATTCCACAGAAATAAGGCTAGCAAAGAGATCTACGAAACACAGATGTAACTCTGTGAGATGAATTCACAGAACACTAAGCAGTTTCTCAGAAAGCTTCTTTCCAGATTTCATCTGAGGATATTTCCTTTTTCACCATAGCCCTCTATGGGCTTCCAAATATCACTTTGCCAATTCCACAAGAACTGTCTTAGCGAAAGGCTTCTTGAGGGGAAAGCTGTAACGCTGTGAGATGATTTCACAGAACACAAAGAAGTTTCTCAGAAAGCTTCTTTCTCTTTGTTATCGGAGGATATTTCCTTTGGCCCTATAGTCTTCAAAGGGATCCGAAATATCTGTTCTCAGATCCCACAGAAAGAAGGCTAGCAAAGAGATCCACGAAATACAGATGTAACTCTGTGAGTGGAAGTTACACATCACAGAGCAGTTTCTCAGAAAGCTTCTTTCCAGATTTCATCTGAGGATATTTGCTTTTTCACCATAGCCCTGTATGGGCTTCCAAATATCACTTTGCCAATTCCACAAGTACTGTCTTAGCGAAAGGCTTTTTGAGGGGAAAGCTGTAACTCTGTGAGATGATTTCACAGAACACAAAGAAGTTTCTCAGAAAGCTTCTTTCTCTTTGTTATCGGAGGATATTTCCTTTGGCCCTATATTCTTCAAAGGGATCCGAAGTATCTGTTCTCAGATTCCACAGAAATAAGGCTAGCACAGAGATCCACGAAATACATATGTAACTCTGAGAGTGGAAGTCACACATCACAGAGCAGTTTCTCAGAAAGCTTCTTTCCAGATTTCATCTGAGGATATTTCCTTTTTCACCATAGCCCTCTATGGGCTTCCAAATATCACTTTGCCAATTCCACAAGAACTGTCTTAGCGAAAGGCTTCTTGAGGGGAAAGCTGTAACTCTGTGAGATGATTTCACAGAACACAAAGAAGTTTCTCAGAAAGCTTCTTTCTCTTTGTTATCGGAGGATATTTCCATTGGCCCTATAGTCTTCAAAGGGATCCGAAATATCTATTCTCAGATTCCACAGAAATGAGGCTAGCAAAGAGATCTATGAAACACAGATGTAACTCTGTGAGATGAATTAACAGAACACTAAGCAGTTTCTCAGAAAGCTTCTTTCCAGATTTCATCTGAGGATATTTCCTTTTTCACCATAGCCCTCTATGGGCTTCCAAATATCACTTTGCCAATTCCACAAGAACTCTCTTAGCGAAAGGCTTCTTGAGGGGAAAGCTGTAACTCTGTGAGATGATTTCACAGAACACAAAGAAGTTTCTCAGAAAGCTTCTTTGTCTTCGTTATCGGAGGATATTTCCTTTGACCCTATAGTCTTCAAAGGGATCCGAAATATCTGTTCTCAGATTCCAGAGTAATAAGGCTAGCAAAGAGATCCACGAAATGCAGATGTAACCCTGTGAGATGAATTCATAGAACACTAAGCAGTTTCTCAGAAAGCTTCCTTCCAGATTTCATCTGAGGATATTTCCTTTTTCACCATAGCCCTCTATGGGCTTCCAAATATCACTTTGCCAATTCCACAAGAACTGTCTTAGCGAAAGGCTTCTTGAGGGGAAAGCTGTAACTCTGTGAGATGATTTCACAGAACACAAAGAAGTTTCTCAGAAAGCTTCTTTCTCTTTGTTATCGGAGGATATTTACTTTGGCCCTATAATCTTCAAAGGGATCCGAAATATCTGTTCTCAGCTTCCACAGAAATAAGGCTAGCAAAGAGATCTACGAAACACAGATGTAACTCTGTGAGATGAATTCACAGAACACTAAGCAGTTTCTCAGAAAGCTTCTTTCCAGATTTCATCTGAGGATATTTCCTTTTTCACCATAGCCCTCTATGGGCTTCCAAATATCACTTTGCCAATTCCACAAGAACTGTCTTAGCGAAAGGCTTTGGAGGGGAAAGCTGTAACTCTGTGAGATGATTTCACAGAACACAAAGAAGTTAAACAGAAAGCTTCTTTCTCTTTGTTATCGGAGGATATTTCCTTTGGCCCTATAGTCTTCAAAGGGATCCGAAATATCTGTTCTCAGATTCCACAGAAATAAGGCTAGCAAAGAGATCCACGAAATACAGATGTAACTCTGTGAGATGAATTCACAGAACACTAAGCAGTTTCTCAGAAAGCTTCTTTCCATTTTTCATCTGAGGATATTTCCTTTTTCACCATAGCCATCTATGGGCTTCCAAATATCACTTTGCCAATTCCACAAGAACTGTCTTAGCGAAAGGCTTCTTGAGGGGAAAGCTGTAACTCTGTGAGATGATTTCACAGAACACAAAGAAGTTTCTCAGAAAGCTTCTTTCTCTTTGTTATCGGAGGATATTTCCTTTGGCCCTATATTCTTCAAAGGGATCCGAAATATCTGTTCTCAGATTCCACAGAAATAAGGCTAGCACAGAGATCCACGAAATACATATGTAACTCTGAGAGTGGAAGTCACACATCACAGAGCAGTTTCTCAGAAAGCTTCTTTCCAGATTTGATCTGAGGATATTTCCTTTTTCACCATAGCCCTCTATGGGCTTCCAAATATCACTTTGCCAATTCCACAAGAACTGTCTTAGCGAAAGGCTTTTTGAGGGGAAAGCTGTAACTCTGTGAGATGATTTCACAGAACACAAAGAAGTTTCTCAGAAAGCTTCTTTCTCTTTGATATCGGAGGATATTTCCTTTGGCCCTATAGTCTTCAAAGGGATCCGAAATATCTGTCCTCAGATTCCACAGAAATAAGGCTACCAAAGAGATCTACGAAACACTGATGTAACTCTGTGAGATGAATTCACAGAACACTAAGCAGTTTTTCAGAAAACTTCTTTCCAGATTTCATCTGAGGATATTTCCTTTTTCACCATAGCCATCTATGGGCTTCCAAATATCACTTTGCCAATTCCACAAGAACTGTCTTAGCGAAAGGCTTCTTAAGGGGAAAGCTGTAACTCTGTGAGATGATTTCACAGAACACAAAGAAGTTTCTCAGAAAGCTTCTTTCTCTTTGTTGTCGGAGGATATTTCCTTTGGCCCTATATTCTTCAAAGGGATCCGAAGTATCTGTTCTCAGATTCCACAGAAATAAGGCTAGCAAAGAGATCCACGAAATACATATGTAACTCTGAGAGTGGAAGTCACACATCACAGAGCAGTTTCTCAGAAAGCTTCTTTCCAGATTTCATCTGAGGATATTTCCTTTTTCACCATAGCCCTCTATGGGCTTCCAAATATCACTTTGCCAATTCCACAAGAACTGTCTTAGCGAAAGGCTTCTTGAGGGGAAAGCTGTAACTCTGTGAGATGATTTCACAGAACACAAAGAAGTTTCTCAGAAAGCTTCTTTCTCTTTGTTATCGGAGGATATTTCCTTTGGCCCTATAGTCTTCAAAGGGATCCGAAATATCTGTTCTCAGATTCCACAGAAATGAGGCTAGCAAAGAGATCTATGAAACACAGATGTAACTCTGTGAGATGAATTAACAGAACACTAAGCAGTTTCTCAGAAAGCTTCTTTCCAGATTTCATCTGAGGATATTTCCTTTTTCACCATAGCCCTCTATGGGCTTCCAAATATCACTTTGCCAATTCCACAAGAACTCTCTTAGCGAAAGGCTTCTAGAGGGGAAAGCTGTAACTCTGTGAGATGATTTCACAGAACTCAAAGAAGTTTCTCAGAAAGCTTCTTTCTCTTCGTTATCGGAGGATATTTCCTTTGACCCTATAGTCTTCAAAGGGATCCGAAATATCTGTTCTCAGATTCCAGAGTAATAAGGCTAGCAAAGAGATCCACGAAATGCAGATGTAACTCTGTGAGATGAATTCATAGAACACTAAGCAGTTTCTCAGAAAGCTTCCTTCCAGATTTCATCTGAGGATATTTCCTTTTTCACCATAGCCCTCCATGGGCTTCCAAATATCACTTTGCCAATTCCACAAGAACTGTCTTAGCGAAAGGCTTCTTGAGGGGAAAGCTGTAACTCTGTGAGATGATTTCACAGAACACAAAGAAGTTTCTCAGAAAGCTTCTTTCTCTTTGTTATCGGAGGATATTTCCTTTGGCCCTATAATCTTCAAAGGGATCCGAAATATCTGTTCTCAGATTCCACAGAAATAAGGCTAGCAAAGAGATCTACGAAACACAGATGTAACTCTGTGAGATGAATTCACAGAACACTAAGCAGTTTCTCAGAAAGCTTCTTTCCAGATTTCATCTGAGGATATTTCCTTTTTCACCATAGCCCTCTAGGGGTTCCAAATATCACTTTGCCAATTCCACAAGAACTGTCTTAGCGAAAGGCTTCTTGAGGGGAAAGCTGTAACGCTGTGAGATGATTACACAGAACACAAAGAAGTTTCTCAGAAAGCTTCTTTCTCTTTGTTATCGGAGGATATTTCCTTTGGCCCTATAGTCTTCAAAGGGATCCGAAATATCTGTTCTCAGATCCCACAGAAAGAAGGCTAGCAAAGAGATCCACGAAATACAGATGTAACTCTCTGAGGGGAAGTCACACATCACAGAGCAGTTTCTCAGAAAGCTTCTTTCCAGATTTCATCTGAGGATATTTGCTTTTTCACCATAGCCCTGTATGGGCTTCCAAATATCACTTTGCCAATTCCACAAGAACTGTCTTAGCGAAAGGCTTTTTGAGGGGAAAGCTGTAACTCTGTGAGATGATTTCACAGAACACAAAGAAGTTTCTCAGAAAGCTTCTTTCTCTTTGTTATCGGAGGATATTTCCTTTGGCCCTATATTCTTCAAAGGGATCCGAAGTATCTGTTCTCAGATTCCACAGAAATAAGGCTAGCACAGAGATCCACGAAATACATATGTAACTCTGAGAGTGGAAGTCACACATCACAGAGCAGTTTCTCAGAAAGCTTCTTTCCAGATTTCATCTGAGGATATTTCCTTTTTCACCATAGCCCTCTATGGGCTTCCAAATATCACTTTGCCAATTCCACAAGAACTGTCTTATCGAAAGGCTTCTTGAGGGGAAAGCTGTAACTCTGTGAGATGATTTCACAGAACACAAAGAAGTTTCTCAGAAAGCTTCTTTCTCTTTGTTATCGGAGGATATTTCCTTTGGCCCTATAGTCTTCAAAGGGAACCGAAATATCTATTCTCAGATTCCACAGAAATGAGGCTAGCAAAGAGATCTATGAAACACAGATGTAACTCTGTGAGATGAATTAACAAAACACTAAGCAGTTTCTCAGAAAGCTTCTTTCCAGTTTTCATCTGAGGATATTTCCTTTTTCACCATAGCCATCTATGGGCTTCCAAATATCACTTTGCCAATTCCACAAGAACTGTCTTAGCGAAAGGCTTCTTGAGGGGAAAGCTGTAACTCTGTGAGATGATTTCACAGAACACATAGAAGTTTCTCAGAAAGCTTCTTTCTCTTTGTTATCGGAGGATATTTCGTTTGGCCCTATATTCTTCAAAGGGATCCGAAGTATCTGTTCTCAGATTCCACAGAAATAAGGCTAGCAAAGAGATCCACGAAATACAGATGTAACTCTGAGAGTGGAAGTCACACATCACAGAGCAGTTTCTCAGAAAGCTTCCTTCCAGATTTCATCTGAGGATATTTCCTTTTTCACCATAGCCCTCTATGGTCTTCCAAATATCACTTTGCCAATTCCACAAGAACTGTCTTAGCGAAAGTCTTCTTGAGGGGAAAGCTGTAACTCTGTGAGATGATTTCACAGAACACAAAGAAGTTTCTCAGAAAGTTTCTTTCTCTTTGTTATCGGAGGATATTTCCTTTGGCCCTATATTCTTCAAAGGGATCCGAAGTATCTGTTCTCAGATTCCACAGAAATAAGGCTAGCACAGAGATCCACGAAATACATATGTAACTCTTAGAGTGGAAGTCACACATCACAGAGCAGTTTCTCAGAAAGCTTCTTTCCAGATTTCATCTGAGGATATTTCCTTTTTCACCATAGCCCTCTATGGGCTTCCAAATATCACTTTGCCAATTCCACAAGAACTGTCTTAGCGAAAGGCTTCTTGAGGGGAAAGCTGTAACTCTGTGAGATGATTTCACAGAACACAAAGAAGTTTCTCAGAAAGCTTCTTTCTCTCTGTTATCGGAGGATATTTCCTTTGGCCCTATAGTCTTCAAAGGGATCCGAAATATCTATTCTCAGATTCCACAGAAATGAGGCTAGCAAAGATATCTATGAAACACAGATGTAACTCTGTGAGATGAATTAACAGAACACTAAGCAGTTTCTCAGAAAGCTTCTTTCCAGATTTCATCTGAGGATATTTCCTTTTTCACCATAGCCCTCTATGGGCTTCCAAATATCACTTGCCAATTCCACAAGAACTCTCTTAGCGAAAGGCTTCTTGAGGGGAAAGCTGTAACTCTGTGAGATGATTTCACAGAACACAAAGAAGTTTCTCAGAAAGCTTCTTTCTCTTCGTTATCGGAGGATATTTCCTTTGACCCTATAGTCTTCAAAGGGATCCGAAATATCTGTTCTCAGATTCCAGAGTAATAAGGCTAGCAAAGAGATCCACGAAATGCAGAGGTAACCCTGTGAGATGAATTCATAGAACACTAAGCAGTTTCTCAGAAAGCTTCCTTCCAGATTTCATCTGAGGATATTTCCTTTTTCACCATAGCCCTCTATGGGCTTCCAAATATCACTTTGCCAATTCCACAAGAACTGTCTTAGCGAAAGGCTTCTTGAGGGGAAAGCTGTAACTCTGTGAGATGATTTCACAGAACACAAAGAAGTTTCTCAGAAAGCTTCTTTCTCTTTGTTATCGGAGGATATTTACTTTGGCCCTATAATCTTCAAAGGGATCCGAAATATCTGTTCTCAGCTTCCACAGAAATAAGGCTAGCAAAGAGATCTACGAAACACAGATGTAACTCTGTGAGATGAATTCACAGAACACTAAGCAGTTTCTCAGAAAGCTTCTTTCCAGATTTCATCTGAGGATATTTCCTTTTTCACCATAGCCCTCTATGGGCTTCCAAATATCACTTTGCCAATTCCACAAGAACTGTCTTAGCGAAAGGCTTCTGGAGGGGAAAGCTGTAACTCTGTGAGATGATTTCACAGAACACAAAGAAGTTTCTCAGAAAGATTCTTTCTCTTTGTTATCGGAGGATATTTCCTTTGGCCCTATAGTCTTCAAAGGGATCCGAAATATCTGTTCTCAGATTCCACAGAAATAAGGCTAGCAAAGAGATCCACGAAATACAGATGTAACTCTGTGAGATGAATTCACAGAACACTAAGCAGTTTCTCAGAAAGCTTCTTTCCATTTTTCATCTGAGGATATTTCCTTTTTCACCATAGAAATCTATGGGCTTCCAAATATCACTTTGCCAATTCCACAAGAACTGTCTTAGCGAAAGGCTTCTTGAGGGGAAAGCTGTAACTCTGTGAGATGATTTCACAGAACACAAAGAAGTTTCTCAGAAAGCTTCTTTCTCTTTGTTATCGGAGGATATTTCCTTTGGCCCTATATTCTTCAAAGGGATCCGAAATATCTGTTCTCAGATTCCACAGAAATAAAGCTAGCACAGAGATCCACGAAATACATATGTAACTCTGAGAGTGGAAGTCACACATCACAGAGCAGTTTCTCAGAAAGCTTCTTTCCAGATTTCATCTGAGGATATTTCCTTTTTCACCATAGCCCTCTATGGGCTTCCAAATATCACTTTGCCAATTCCACAAGAACTGTCTTAGCGAAAGGCTTCTTGAGGGGAAAGCTGTAACTCTGTGAGATGATTTCACAGAACACAAAGAAGTTTCTCAGAAAGCTTCTTTCTCTTTGTTATCGGAGGATATTTCCTTTGGGCTTATAGTCTTCAAAGGGATCCGAAATATCTGTTCTCAGATTCCACAGAAATGAGGCTAGCAAAGAGATCTATGAAACACAGATGTAACTCTGTGAGATGAATTAACAGAACACTAAGCAGTTTCTCAGAAAGCTTCTTTCCAGATTTCATCTGAGGATATTTCCTTTTTCACCATAGCCCTCTATGGGCTTCCAAATATCACTTTGTCAATTCCACAAGAACTGTCTTAGCGAAAGGCTTCTTGAGGGGAAAGCTGTAACTCTGTGAGATGATTTCACAGAACACAAAGAAGTTTCTCAGAAAGCTTCTTTCTCTTCGTTATCGGAGGATATTTCCTTTGACCCTATAGTCTTCAAAGGGATCCGAAATATCTGTTCTCAGATTCCAGAGTAATAAGGCTAGCAAAGAGATCCACGAAATGCAGATGTAACTCTGTGAGATGAATTCATAGAACACTAAGCAGTTTCTCAGAAAGCTTCCTTCCAGATTTCATCTGAGGATATTTCCTTTTTCACCATAGCCCTCTATGGGCTTCCAAATATCACTTTGCCAATTCCACAAGAACTGTCTTAGCGAAAGGCTTCTTGAGGGGAAAGCTGTAACTCTGTGAGATGATTTCACAGAACACAAAGAAGTTTCTCAGAAAGCTTCTTTCTCTTCGTTATCGGAGGATATTTCCTTTGGCCCTATAATCTTCAAAGGGATCCGAAATATCTGTTCTCAGATTCCACAGAAATAAGGCTAGCAAAGAGATCTACGAAACACAGATGTAACTCTGTGAGATGAATTCACAGAACACTAAGCAGTTTCTCAGAAAGCTTCTTTCCAGATTTCATCTGAGGATACTTCCTTTTTCACCATAGCCCTCTATGGGCTTCCAAATATCACTTTGCCAATTCCACAAGAACTGTCTTAGCGAAAGGCTTCTTGAGGGGAAAGCTGTAACGCTGTGAGATGATTTCACAGAACACAAAGAAGTTCTTCAGAAAGCTTCTTTCTCTTTGTTATCGGAGGATATTTCCTTTGGCCCTATAGTCTTCAAAGGGATCCGAAATATCTGTTCTCAGATCCCACAGAAAGAAGGCTAGCAAAGAGATCCACGAAATACAGATGTAACTCTGTGAGTGGAAGTTACACATCACAGAGCAGTTTCTCAGAAAGCGTCTTTCCAGATTTCATCTGAGGATATTTGCTTTTTCACCATAGCCCTGTATGGGCTTCCAAATATCACTTTGCCAATTCCACAAGTACTGTCTTAGCGAAAGGCTTTTTGAGGGGAAAGCTGTAACTCTGTGAGATGATTTCACAGAACACAAAGAAGTTTCTCAGAAAGCTTCTTTCTCTTTGTTATCGGAGGATATTTCCTTTGGCCCTATATTCTTCAAAGGGATCCGAAGTATCTGTTCTCAGATTCCACAGAAATAAGGCTAGCACAGAGATCCACGAAATACATATGTAACTCTGTGAGATGAATTCATAGAACACTACGCAGTTTCTCAGAAAGCTTCCTTCCAGATTTCATCTGAGGATATTTCCTTTTTCACCGTAGCCCTCTATGGGCTTCCAAATATCACTTTGCCAATTCCACAAGAACTGTCTTAGCGAAAGGCTTCTTGAGGGGAAAGCTGTAACTCTGTGAGATGATTTCACAGAACACAAAGAAGTTTCTCAGAAAGCTTCTTTCTCTTTGTTATCGGAGGATATTTCCTTTGGCCCTATAATCTTCAAAGGGATCCGAAATATCTGTTCTCAGATTCCACAGAAATAAGGCTAGCAAAGAGATCTACGAAACACAGATGTAACTCTGTGAGATGAATTCACAGAACACTAAGCAGTTTCTCAGAAAGCTTCTTTCCAGATTTCATCTGAGGATATTTCCTTTTTCACCATAGCCCTCTATGGGCTTCCAAATATCACTTTGCCAATTCCACAAGAACTGTCTTAGCGAAAGGCTTCTTGAGGGGAAAGCTGTAACGCTGTGAGATGATTTCACAGAACACAAAGAAGTTTCTCAGAAAGCTTCTTTCTCTTTGTTATCGGAGGATATTTCCTTTGGCCCTATAGTCTTCAAAGGGATCCGAAATATCTGTTCTCAGATCCCACAGAAAGAAGGCTAGCAAAGAGATCCACGAAATACAGATGTAACTCTGTGAGTGGAAGTTACACATCACAGAGCAGTTTCTCAGAAATCTTCTTTCCAGATTTCATCTGAGGATATTTGCTTTTTCACCATAGCCCTGTATGGGCTTCCAAATATCACTTTGCCAATTCCACAAGTACTGTCTTAGCGAAAGGCTTTTTGAGGGGAAAGCTGTAACTCTGTGAGATGATTTCACAGAACACAAAGAAGTTTCTCAGAAAGCTTCTTTCTCTTTGTTATCGGAGGATATTTCCTTTGGCCCTATATTCTTCAAAGGGATCCGAAGTATCTGTTCTCAGATTCCACAGAAATAAGGCTAGCACAGAGATCCACGAAATACATATGTAACTCTGAGAGTGGAAGTCACACATCACAGAGCAGTTTCTCAGAAAGCTTCTTTCCAGATTTCATCTGAGGATATTTCCTTTTTCACCATAGCCCTCTATGGGCTTCCAAATATCACTTTGCCAATTCCACAAGAACTGTCTTAGCGAAAGGCTTCTTGAGGGGAAAGCTGTAACTCTGTGAGATGATTTCACAGAACACAAAGAAGTTTCTCAGAAAGCTTCTTTCTCTTTGTTATCGGAGGATATTTCCTTTGGCCCTATAGTCTTCAAAGGGATCCGAAATATCTATTCTCAGATTCCACAGAAATGAGGCTAGCAAAGAGATCTATGAAACACAGATGTAACTCTGTGATATGAATTAACAGAACACTAAGCAGTTTCTCAGAAAGCTTCTTTCCAGATTTCATCTGAGGATATTTCCTTTTTCACCATAGCCCTCTATGGGCTTCCCAATATCACTTTGCCAATTCCACAAGAACTGTCTTAGCGAAAGGCTTCTTGAGGGGAAAGCTGTAACTCTGTGAGATGATTTCACAGAACACAAAGAAGTTTCTCAGAAAGCTTCTTTGTCTTCGTTATCGGAGGATATTTCCTTTGACCCTATAGTCTTCAAAGGGATCCGAAATATCTGTTCTCAGATTCCAGAGTAATAAGGCTAGCAAAGAGATCCACGAAATGCAGATGTAACCCTGTGAGATGAATTCATAGAACACTAAGCAGTTTCTCAGAAAGCTTCTTTCCAGATTTCATCTGAGGATATTTCCTTTTTCACCATAGCCCTCTATGGGCTTCCAAATATCACTTTGCCAATTCCACAAGAACTGTCTTAGCGAAAGGCTTCTTGAGGGGAAAGCTGTAACTCTGTGAGATGATTTCACAGAACACAAAGAAGTTTCTCAGAAAGCTTCTTTCTCTTTGTTATCGGAGGATATTTACTTTGGCCCTATAATCTTCAAAGGGATCCGAAATATCTGTTCTCAGCTTCCACAGAAATAAGGCTAGCAAAGAGATCTACGAAACACAGATGTAACTCTGTGAGATGAATTCACAGAACACTAAGCAGTTTCTCAGAAAGCTTCTTTCCAGATTTCATCTGAGGATATTTCCTTTTTCACCATAGCCCTCTATGGGCTTCCAAATATCACTTTGCCAATTCCACAAGAACTGTCTTAGCGAAAGGCTTTGGAGGGGAAAGCTGTAACTCTGTGAGATGATTTCACAGAACACAAAGAAGTTAAACAGAAAGCTTCTTTCTCTTTGTTATAGGAGGATATTTCCTTTGGCCCTATAGTCTTCAAAGGGATCCGAAATATCTGTTCTCAGATTCCACAGAAATAAGGCTAGCAAAGAGATCCACGAAATACAGATGTAACTCTGTGAGATGAATTCACAGAACACTAAGCAGTTTCTCAGAAAGCTTCCTTCCATTTTTCATCTGAGGATATTTCCTTTTTCACCATAGCCATCTATGGGCTTCCAAATATCACTTTGCCAATTCCACAAGAACTGTCTTAGCGAAAGGCTTCTTGAGGGGAAAGCTGTAACTCTGTGAGATGATTTCACAGAACACAAAGAAGTTTCTCAGAAAGCTTCTTTCTCTTTGTTATCGGAGGATATTTCCTTTGGCCCTATATTCTTCAAAGGGATCCGAAATATCTGTTCTCAGATTCCACAGAAATAAGGCTAGCACAGAGATCCACGAAATACATATGTAACTCTGAGAGTGGAAGTCACACATCACAGAGCAGTTTCTCAGAAAGCTTCTTTCCAGATTTCATCTGAGGATATTTCCTTTTTCACCATAGCCCTCTATGGGCTTCCAAATATCACTTTGCCAATTCCACAAGAACTGTCTTAGCGAAAGGCTTTTTGAGGGGAAAGCTGTAACTCTGTGAGATGATTTCACAGAACACAAAGAAGTTTCTCAGAAAGCTTCTTTCTCTTTGATATCGGAGGATATTTCCTTTGGCCCTATTGTCTTCAAAGGGATCCGAAATATCTGTCCTCAGATTCCACAGAAATAAGGCTACCAAAGAGATCTACGAAACACTGATGTAACTCTGTGAGATGAATTCACAGAACACTAAGCAGTTTTTCAGAAAACTTCTTTCCAGATTTCATCTGAGGATATTTCCTTTTTCACCATAGCCATCTATGGGCTTCCAAATATCACTTTGCCAATTCCACAAGAACTGTCTTAGCGAAAGGCTTCTTAAGGGGAAAGCTGTAACTCTGTGAGATGATTTCACAGAACACAAAGAAGTTTCTCAGAAAGCTTCTTTCTCTTTGTTGTCGGAGGATATTTCCTTTGGCCCTATATTCTTCAAAGGGATCCGAAGTATCTGTTCTCAGATTCCACAGAAATAAGGCTAGCACAGAGATCCACGAAATACATATGTAACTCTGAGAGTGGAAGTCACACATCACAGAGCAGTTTCTCAGAAAGCTTCTTTCCAGATTTCATCTGAGGATATTTCCTTTTTCACCATAGCCCTCTATGGGCTTCCAAATATCACTTTGCCAATTCCACAAGAACTGTCTTAGCGAAAGGCTTCTTGAGGGGAAAGCTGTAACTCTGTGAGATGATTTCACAGAACACAAAGAAGTTTCTCACAAAGCTTCTTTCTCTTTGTTATCGGAGGATATTTCCTTTGGCCCTATCGTCTTCAAAGGGATCCGAAATATCTGTTCTCAGATTCCACAGAAATGAGGCTAGCAAAGAGATCTATGAAACACAGATGTAACTCTGTGAGATGAATTAACAGAACACTAAGCAGTTTCTCAGAAAGCTTCTTTCCAGATTTCATCTGAGGATATTTCCTTTTTCACCATAGCCCTCTACGGGCTTCCAAATATCACTTTGCCAATTCCACAAGAACTCTCTTAGCGAAAGGCTTCTTGAGGGGAAAGCTGTAACTCTGTGAGATGATTTCACAGAACTCAAAGAAGTTTCTCAGAAAGCTTCTTTCTCTTCGTTATCGGAGGATATTTCCTTTGACCCTATAGTCTTCAAAGGGATCCGAAATATCTGTTCTCAGATTCCAGAGTAATAAGGCTAGCAAAGAGATCCACGAAATGCAGATGTAACTCTGTGAGATG
Organism: Macaca fascicularis; assembly: GCF_037993035.2. NCBI lineage: Eukaryota > Metazoa > Chordata > Mammalia > Primates > Cercopithecidae > Macaca > Macaca fascicularis. The sequence goes on along the minus strand of NC_088385.1, from coordinate 44,439,404 downwards.
AATTCATAGAACACTAAGCAGTTTCTCAGAAAGCTTCCTTCCAGATTTCATCTGAGGATATTTCCTTTTTCACCATAGCCCTCTATGGGCTTCCAAATATCACTTTGCCAATTCCACAAGAACTGTCTTAGCGAAAGGCTTCTTGAGGGGAAAGCTGTAACTCTGTGAGATGATTTCACAGAACACAAAGAAGTTTCTCAGAAAGCTTCTTTCTCTTTGTTATCGGAGGATATTTCCTTTGGCCCTATAATCTTCAAAGGGATCCGAAATATCTGTTCTCAGATTCCACAGAAATAAGGCTAGCAAAGAGATCTACGAAACACAGATGTAACTCTGTGAGATGAATTCACAGAACACTAAGCAGTTTCTCAGAAAGCTTCTTTCCAGATTTCATCTGAGGATATTTCCTTTTTCACCATAGCCCTCTATGGGCTTCCAAATATCACTTTGCCAATTCCACAAGAACTGTCTTAGCGAAAGGCTTCTTGAGGGGAAAGCTGTAACGCTGTGAGATGATTACACAGAACACAAAGAAGTTTCTCAGAAAGCTTCTTTCTCTTTGTTATCGGAGGATATTTCCTTTGGCCCTATAGTCTTCAAAGGGATCCGAAATATCTGTTCTCAGATCACACAGAAAGAAGGCTAGCAAAGAGATCCACGAAATACAGATGTAACTCTCTGAGGGGAAGTCACACATCACAGAGCAGTTTCTCAGAAAGCTTCTTTCCAGATTTCATCTGAGGATATTTGCTTTTTCACCATAGCCCTGTATGGGCTTCCAATATCACTTTGCCAATTCCACAAGAACTGTCTTAGCGAAAGGCTTTTTGAGGGGAAAGCTGTAACTCTGTGAGATGATTTCACAGAACACAAAGAAGTTTCTCAGAAAGCTTCTTTCTCTTTGTTATCGGAGGATATTTCCTTTGGCCCTATATTCTTCAAAGGGATCCGAAGTATCTGTTCTCAGATTCCACAGAAATAAGGCTAGCACAGAGATCCACGAAATACATATGTAACTCTGAGAGTGGAAGTCACACATCACAGAGCAGTTTCTCAGAAAGCTTCTTTCCAGATTTCATCTGAGGATATTTCCTTTTTCACCATAGCCCTCTATGGGCTTCCAAATATCACTTTGCCAATTCCACAAGAACTGTCTTATCGAAAGGCTTCTTGAGGGGAAAGCTGTAACTCTGTGAGATGATTTCACAGAACACAAAGAAGTTTCTCAGAAAGCTTCTTTCTCTTTGTTATCGGAGGATATTTCCTTTGGCCCTATAGTCTTCAAAGGGAACCGAAATATCTATTCTCAGATTCCACAGAAATGAGGCTAGCAAAGAGATCTATGAAACACAGATGTAACTCTCTGAGATGAATTAACAAAACACTAAGCAGTTTCTCAGAAAGCTTCTTTCCAGTTTTCATCTGAGGATATTTCCTTTTTCACCATAGCCATCTATGGGCTTCCAAATATCACTTTGCCAATTCCACAAGAACTGTCTTAGCGAAAGGCTTCTTGAGGGGAAAGCTGTAACTCTGTGAGATGATTTCACAGAACACATAGAAGTTTCTCAGAAAGCTTCTTTCTCTTTGTTATCGGAGGATATTTCGTTTGGCCCTATATTCTTCAAAGGGATCCGAAGTATCTGTTCTCAGATTCCACAGAAATAAGGCTAGCAAAGAGATCCACGAAATACAGATGTAACTCTGAGAGTGGAAGTCACACATCACAGAGCAGTTTCTCAGAAAGCTTCCTTCCAGATTTCATCTGAGGATATTTCCTTTTTCACCATAGCCCTCTATGGTCTTCCAAATATCACTTTGCCAATTCCACAAGAACTGTCTTAGCGAAAGTCTTCTTGAGGGGAAAGCTGTAACTCTGTGAGATGATTTCACAGAACACAAAGAAGTTTCTCAGAAAGTTTCTTTCTCTTTGTTATCGGAGGATATTTCCTTTGGCCCTATATTCTTCAAAGGGATCCGAAGTATCTGTTCTCAGATTCCACAGAAATAAGGCTAGCACAGAGATCCACGAAATACATATGTAACTCTTAGAGTGGAAGTCACACATCACAGAGCAGTTTCTCAGAAAGCTTCTTTCCAGATTTCATCTGAGGATATTTCCTTTTTCACCATTGCCCTCTATGGGCTTCCAAATATCACTTTGCCAATTCCACAAGAACTGTCTTAGCGAAAGGCTTCTTGAGGGGAAAGCTGTAACTCTGTGAGATGATTTCACAGAACACAAAGAAGTTTCTCAGAAAGCTTCTTTCTCTCTGTTATCGGAGGATATTTCCTTTGGCCCTATAGTCTTCAAAGGGATCCGAAATATCTATTCTCAGATTCCACAGAAATGAGGCTAGCAAAGAGATCTATGAAACACAGATGTAACTCTGTGAGATGAATTAACAGAACACTAAGCAGTTTCTCAGAAAGCTTCTTTCCAGATTTCATCTGAGGATATTTCCTTTTTCACCATAGCCCTCTATGGGCTTCCAAATATCACTTGCCAATTCCACAAGAACTCTCTTAGCGAAAGGCTTCTTGAGGGGAAAGCTGTAACTCTGTGAGATGATTTCACAGAACACAAAGAAGTTTCTCAGAAAGCTTCTTTCTCTTCGTTATCGGAGGATATTTCCTTTGACCCTATAGTCTTCAAAGGGATCCGAAATATCTGTTCTCAGATTCCAGAGTAATAAGGCTAGCAAAGAGATCCACGAAATGCAGAGGTAACCCTGTGAGATGAATTCATAGAACACTAAGCAGTTTCTCAGAAAGCTTCCTTCCAGATTTCATCTGAGGATATTTCCTTTTTCACCATAGCCCTCTATGGGCTTCCAAATATCACTTTGCCAATTCCACAAGAACTGTCTTAGGGAAAGGCTTCTTGAGGGGAAAGCTGTAACTCTGTGAGATGATTTCACAGAACACAAAGAAGTTTCTCAGAAAGCTTCTTTCTCTTTGTTATCGGAGGATATTTACTTTGGCCCTATAATCTTCAAAGGGATCCGAAATATCTGTTCTCAGCTTCCACAGAAATAAGGCTAGCAAAGAGATCTACGAAACACAGATGTAACTCTGTGAGATGAATTCACAGAACACTAAGCAGTTTCTTAGAAAGGTTCTTTCCAGATTTCATCTGAGGATATTTCCTTTTTCACCATAGCCCTCTATGGGCTTCCAAATATCACTTTGCCAATTCCACAAGAACTGTCTTAGCGAAAGGCTTCTGGAGGGGAAAGCTGTAACTCTGTGAGATGATTTCACAGAACACAAAGAAGTTTCTCAGAAAGCTTCTTTCTCTTTGTTATCGGAGGATATTTCCTTTGGCCCTATAGTCTTCAAAGGGATCCGAAATATCTGTTCTCAGATTCCACAGAAATAAGGCTAGCAAAGAGATCCACGAAATACAGATGTAACTCTGTGAGATGAATTCACAGAACACTAAGCAGTTTCTCAGAAAGCTTCTTTCCATTTTTCATCTGAGGATATTTCCTTTTTCACCATAGAAATCTATGGGCTTCCAAATATCACTTTGCCAATTCCACAAGAACTGTCTTAGCGAAAGGCTTCTTGAGGGGAAAGCTGTAACTCTGTGAGATGATTTCACAGAACACAAAGAAGTTTCTCAGAAAGCTTCTTTCTCTTTGTTATCGGAGGATATTTCCTTTGGCCCTATATTCTTCAAAGGGATCCGAAATATCTGTTCTCAGATTCCACAGATATAAAGCTAGCACAGAGATCCACGAAATACATATGTAACTCTGAGAGTGGAAGTCACACATCACAGAGCAGTTTCTCAGAAAGCTTCTTTCCAGATTTCATCTGAGGATATTTCCTTTTTCACCATAGCCCTCTATGGGCTTCCAAATATCACTTTGCCAATTCCACAAGAACTGTCTTAGCGAAAGGCTTCTTGAGGGGAAAGCTGTAACTCTGTGAGATGATTTCACAGAACACAAAGAAGTTTCTCAGAAAGCTTCTTTCTCTTTGTTATCGGAGGATATTTCCTTTGGGCTTATAGTCTTCAAAGGGATCCGAAATATCTGTTCTCAGATTCCACAGAAATGAGGCTAGCAAAGAGATCTATGAAACACAGATGTAACTCTGTGAGATGAATTAACAGAACACTAAGCAGTTTCTCAGAAAGCTTCTTTCCAGATTTCATCTGAGGATATTTCCTTTTTCACCATAGCCCTCTATGGGCTTCCAAATATCACTTTGTCAATTCCACAAGAACTGTCTTAGCGAAAGGCTTTTTGAGGGGAAAGCTGTAACTCTGTGAGATGATTTCACAGAACACAAAGAAGTTTCTCAGAAAGCTTCTTTCTCTTTGATATCGGAGGATATTTCCTTTGGCCCTATAGTCTTCAAAGGGATCCGAAATATCTGTCCTCAGATTCCACAGAAATAAGGCTACCAAAGAGATCTACGAAACACTGATGTAACTCTGTGAGATGAATTCACAGAACACTAAGCAGTTTCTCAGAAAGCTTCTTTCCAGATTTCATCTGAGGATATTTCCTTTTTCACCATAGCCCTCTATGGGCTTCCAAATATCACTTTGCCAATTCCACAAGAACTCTCTTAGCGAAAGGCTTCTTGAGGGGAAAGCTGTAACTCTGTGAGATGATTTCACAGAACACAAAGAAGTTTCTCAGAAAGCTTCTTTCTCTTCGTTATCGGAGGATATTTCCTTTGACCCTATAGTCTTCAAAGGGATCCGAAATATCTGTTCTCAGATTCCAGAGTAATAAGGCTAGCAAAGAGATCCACGAAATGCAGATGTAACTCTGTGAGATGAATTCATAGCACACTAAGCAGTTTCTCAGAAAGCTTCCTTCCAGATTTCATCTGAGGATATTTCCTTTTTCACCATAGCCCTCTATGGGCTTCCAAATATCACTTTGCCAATTCCACAAGAACTGTCTTAGCGAAAGGCTTCTTGAGGGGAAAGCTGTAACTCTGTGAGATGATTTCACAGAACACAAAGAAGTTTCTCAGAAAGCTTCTTTCTCTTCGTTATCGGAGGATATTTCCTTTGGCCCTATAATCTTCAAAGGGATCCGAAATATCTGTTCTCAGATTCCACAGAAATAAGGCTAGCAAAGAGATCTACGAAACACAGATGTAACTCTGTGAGATGAATTCACAGAACACTAAGCAGTTTCTCAGAAAGCTTCTTTCCAGATTTCATCTGAGGATACTTCCTTTTTCACCATAGCCCTCTATGGGCTTCCAAATATCACTTTGCCAATTCCACAAGAACTGTCTTAGCGAAAGGCTTCTTGAGGGGAAAGCTGTAACGCTGTGAGATGATTTCACAGAACACAAAGAAGTTCTTCAGAAAGCTTCTTTCTCTTTGTTATCGGAGGATATTTCCTTTGGCCCTATAGTCTTCAAAGGGATCCGAAATATCTGTTCTCAGATCCCACAGAAAGAAGGCTAGCAAAGAGATCCACGAAATACAGATGTAACTCTGTGAGTGGAAGTTACACATCACAGAGCAGTTTCTCAGAAAGCTTCTTTCCAGATTTCATCTGAGGATATTTGCTTTTTCACCATAGCCCTGTATGGGCTTCCAAATATCACTTTGCCAATTCCACAAGAACTGTCTTAGCGAAAGGCTTTTTGAGGGGAAAGCTGTAACTCTGTGAGATGATTTCACAGAACACAAAGAAGTTTCTCAGAAAGCTTCTTTCTCTTTGTTATCGGAGGATATTTCCTTTGGCCCTATATTCTTCAAAGGGATCCGAAGTATCTGTTCTCAGATTCCACAGAAATAAGGCTAGCACAGAGATCCACGAAATACATATGTAACTCTGAGAGTGGAAGTCACACATCACAGAGCAGTTTCTCAGAAAGCTTCTTTCCAGATTTCATCTGAGGATATTTCCTTTTTCACCATAGCCCTCTATGGGCTTCCAAATATCACTTTGCCAATTCCACAAGAACTGTCTTATCGAAAGGCTTCTTGAGGGGAAAGCTGTAACTCTGTGAGATGATTTCACAGAACACAAAGAAGTTTCTCAGAAAGCTTCTTTCTCTTTGTTATCGGAGGATATTTCCTTTGGCCCTATAGTCTTCAAAGGGATCCGAAATATCTATTCTCAGATTCCACAGAAATGAGGCTAGCAAAGAGATCTATGAAACACAGATGTAACTCTGTGAGATGAATTAACAGAACACTAAGCAGTTTCTCAGAAAGCTTCTTTCCAGATTTCATCTGAGGATATTTCCTTTTTCACCATAGCCCTCTATGGGCTTCCAAATATCACTTTGCCAATTCCACAAGAACTCTCTTAGCGAAAGGCTTCTTGAGGGGAAAGCTGTAACTCTGTGAGATGATTTCACAGAACACAAAGAAGTTTCTCAGAAAGCTTCTTTCTCTTCGTTATCGGAGGATATTTCCTTTGACCCTATAGTCTTCAAAGGGATCCGAAATATCTGTTCTCAGATTCCAGAGTAATAAGGCTAGCAAAGAGATCCACGAAATGCAGATGTAACCCTGTGAGATGAATTCATAGAACACTAAGCAGTTTCTCAGAAAGCTTCCTTCCAGATTTCATCTGAGGATATTTCCTTTTTCACCATAGCCCTCTATGGGCTTCCAAATATCACTTTGCCAATTCCACAAGAACTGTCTTAGCGAAAGGCTTCTTGAGGGGAAAGCTGTAACTCTGTGAGATGATTTCACAGAACACAAAGAAGTTTCTCAGAAAGCTTCTTTCTCTTTGTTATCGGAGGATATTTACTTGGGCCCTATAATCTTCAAAGGGATCCGAAATATCTGTTCTCAGCTTCCACAGAAATAAGGCTAGCAAAGAGATCTATGAAACACAGATGTAACTCTGTGAGATGAATTCACAGAACACTAAGCAGTTTCTCAGAAAGCTTCTTTCCAGATTTCATCTGAGGATATTTCCTTTTTCACCATAGCCCTCTATGGGCTTCCAAATATCACTTTGCCAATTCCACAAGAACTGTCTTAGCGAAAGGCTTCTGGAGGGGAAAGCTGTAACTCTGTGAGATGATTTCACAGAACACAAAGAAGTTAATCAGAAAGCTTCTTTCTCTTTGTTATAGGAGGATATTTCCTTTGGCCCTATAGTCTTCAAAGGGATCCGAAATATCTGTTCTCAGATTCCACAGAAATAAGGCTAGCAAAGAGATCCACGAAATACAGATGTAACTCTGTGAGATGAATTCACAGAACACTAAGCAGTTTCTCAGAAAGCTTCTTTCCATTTTTCATCTGAGGATATTTCCTTTTTCACCATAGCCATCTATGGGCTTCCAAATATCACTTTGCCAATTCCACAAGAACTGTCTTAGCGAAAGGCCTCTTGAGGGGAAAGCTGTAACTCTGTGAGATGATTTCACAGAACACAAAGAAGTTTCTCAGAAAGCTTCTTTCTCTTTGTTATCGGAGGATATTTCCTTTGGCCCTATATTCTTCAAAGGGATCCGAAATATCTGTTCTCAGATTCCACAGAAATAAGGCTAGCACAGAGATCCACGAAATACATATGTAACTCTGAGAGTGGAAGTCACACATCACAGAGCAGTTTCTCAGAAAGCTTCTTTCCAGATTTCATCTGAGGATATTTCCTTTTTCACCATAGCCCTCTATGGGCTTCCAAATATCACTTTGCCAATTCCACAAGAACTGTCTTAGCGAAAGGCTTCTTGAGGGGAAAGCTGTAACTCTGTGAGATGATTTCACAGAACACAAAGAATTTTCTCAGAAAGCTTCTTTCTCTTTGTTATCGGAGGATATTTCCTTTGGCCCTATAGTCTTCAAAGGGATCCGAAATATCTATTCTCAGATTCCACAGAAATGAGGCTAGCAAAGAGATCTATGAAACACAGATGTAACTCTGTGAGATGAATTAACAGAACACTAAGCAGTTTCTCAGAAAGCTTCTTTCCAGATTTCATCTGAGGATATTTCCTTTTTCACCATAGCCCTCTATGGGCTTCCAAATATCACTTTGCCAATTCCACAAGAACTCTCTTAGCGAAAGGCTTCTTGAGGGGAAAGCTGTAACTCTGTGAGATGATTTCACAGAACACAAAGAAGTTTCTCAGAAAGCTTCTTTCTCTTCGTTATCGGAGGATATTTCCTTTGACCCTATAGTCTTCAAAGGGATCCGAAATATCTGTTCTCAGATTCCAGAGTAATAAGGCTAGCAAAGAGATCCACGAAATGCAGATGTAACCCTGTGAGATGAATTCATAGAACACTAAGCAGTTTCTCAGAAAGCTTCCTTCCAGATTTCATCTGAGGATATTTCCTTTTTCACCATAGCCCTCTATGGGCTTCCAAATATCACTTTGCCAATTCCACAAGAACTGTCTTATCGAAAGGCTTCCTGAGGGGAAAGCTGTAACTCTGTGAGATGATTTCACAGAACACAAAGAAGTTTCTCAGAAAGCTTCTTTCTCTTTGTTATCGGAGGATATTTACTTTGGCCCTATAATCTTCAAAGGGATCCGAAATATCTGTTCTCAGCTTCCACAGAAATAAGGCTAGCAAAGAGATCTATGAAACACAGATGTAACTCTGTGAGATGAATTCACAGAACACTAAGCAGTTTCTCAGAAAGCTTCTTTCCAGAATTCATCTGAGGATATTTCCTTTTTCACCATAGCCCTCTATGGGCTTCCAAATATCACTTTGCCAATTCCACAAGAACTGTCTTAGCGAAAGGCTTCTGGAGGGGAAAGCTGTAACTCTGTGAGATGATTTCACAGAACACAAAGAAGTTAATCAGAAAGCTTCTTTCTCTTTGTTATAGGAGGATATTTCCTTTGGCCCTATAGTCTTCAAAGGGATCCGAAATATCTGTTCTCAGATTCCACAGAAATAAGGCTAGCAAAGAGATCCACGAAATACAGATGTAACTCTGTGAGATGAATTCACAGAACACTAAGCAGTTTCTCAGAAAGCTTCTTTCCATTTTTCATCTGAGGATATTTCCTTTTTCACCATAGCCATCTATGGGCTTCCAAATATCACTTTGCCAATTCCACAAGAACTCTCTTAGCGAAAGGCTTCTTGAGGGGAAAGCTGTAACTCTGTGAGATGATTTCACAGAACACAAAGAAGTTTCTCAGAAAGCTTCTTTCTCTTTGTTATCGGAGGATGTTTCCTTTGGCCCTATAGTCTTCAAAGGGATCCGAAATATCTGTTCTCAGATTCCACAGAAATAAGGCTAGCACAGAGATCCACGAAATACATATGTAACTCTGAGAGTGGAAGTCACACATCACAGAGCAGTTTCTCAGAAAGCTTCTTTCCAGATTTCATCTGAGGATATTTCCTTTTTCACCATAGCCCTCTTTGGGCTTCCAAATATCACTTTGCCAATTCCACAAGAACTGTCTTAGCGAAAGGCTTCTTGAGGGGAAAGCTGTAACTCTGTGAGATGATTTCACAGAACACAAAGAAGTTTCTCAGAAAGCTTCTTTCTCTTTGTTATCGGAGGATATTTCCTTTGGGCCTATAGTCTTCAAAGGGATCCGAAATATCTGTTCTCAGATTCCACAGAAATGAGGCTAGCAAAGAGATCTATGAAACACAGATGTAACTCTGTGAGATGAATTAACAGAACACTAAGCAGTTTCTCAGAAAGCTTCTTTCCAGATTTCATCTGAGGATATTTCCTTTTTCACCATAGCCCTCTATGGGCTTCCAAATATCACTTTGCCAATTCCACAAGAACTGTCTTAGCGAAAGGCTTTTTGAGGGGAAAGCTGTAACTCTGTGAGATGATTTCACAGAACACAAAGAAGTTTCTCAGAAAGCTTCTTTCTCTTTGATATCGGAGGATATTTCCTTTGGCCCTATAGTCTTCAAAGGGATCCGAAATATCTGTCCTCAGATTCCGCAGAAATAAGGCTACCAAAGAGATCTACGAAACACTGATGTAACTCTGTGAGATGAATTCACAGAACACTAAGCAGTTTTTCAGAAAACTTCTTTCCAGATTTCATCCGAGGATATTTCCTTTTTCACCATAGCCATCTATGGGCTTCCAAATATCACTTTGCCAATTCCACAAGAACTGTCTTAGCGAAAGTCTTCTTGAGGGGAAAGCTGTAACTCTGTGAGATGATTTCACAGAACACAAAGAAGTTTCTCAGAAAGCTTCTTTCTCTTTGTTGTCGGAGGATATTTCCTTTGGCCCTATATTCTTCAAAGGGATCCGAAGTATCTGTTCTCAGATTCCACAGAAATAAGGCTAGCACAGAGATCCACGAAATACATATGTAACTCTGAGAGTGGAAGTCACACATCACAGAGCAGTTTCTCAGAAAGCTTCTTTCCAGATTTCATCTGAGGATATTTCCTTTTTCACCATAGCCCTCTATGGGCTTCCAAATATCACTTTGCCAATTCCACAAGAACTGTCTTAGCGAAAGGCTTCTTGAGGGGAAAGCTGTAACTCTGTGAGATGATTTCACAGAACACAAAGAAGTTTCTCACAAAGCTTCTTTCTCTTTGTTATCGGAGGATATTTCCTTTGGCCCTATAGTCTTCAAAGGGATCCGAAATACCTGTTCTCAGATTCCACAGAAATGAGGCTAGCAAAGAGATCTATGAAACACAGATGTAACTCTGTGAGATGAATTAACAGAACACTAAGCAGTTTCTCAGAAAGCTTCTTTCCAGATTTCATCTGAGGATATTTCCTTTTTCACCATAGCCCTCTATGGGCTTCCAAATATCACTTTGCCAATTCCACAAGAACTGTCTTAGCGAAAGGCTTCTTGAGGAGAAAGCTGTAACGCTGTGAGATGATTACACAGAACACAAAGAAGTTTCTCAGAAAGCTTCTTTCTCTTTGTTATCGGAGGATATTTCCTTTGGCCCTATAGTCTTCAAAGGGATCCGAAATATCTGTTCTCAGATCCCACAGAAAGAAGGCTAGCAAAGAGATCCACGAAATACAGATGTAACTCTGGGAGTGGAAGTTACACATCACAGAGCAGTTTCTCAGAATGCTTCTTTCCAGATTTCATCTGAGGATATTTGCTTTTTCACCATAGCCCTGTATGGGCTTCCAAATATCACTTTGCCAATTCCACAAGAACTGTCTTAGCGAAAGGCTTTTTGAGGGGAAAGCTGTAACTCTGTGAGATGATTTCACAGAACACAAAGAAGTTTCTCAGAAAGCTTCTTTCTCTTTGTTATCGGAGGATATTTCCTTTGGCCCTATATTCTTCAAAGGGATCCGAAGTATCTGTTCTCAGATTCCACAGAAATAAGGCTAGCACAGAGATCCACGAAATACATATGTAACTCTGAGAGTGGAAGTCACTCATCACAGAGCAGTTTCTCAGAAAGCTTCTTTCCAGATTTCATCTGAGGATATTTCCTTTTTCACCATAGCCCTCTATGGGCTTCCAAATATCACTTTGCCAATTCCACAAGAACTGTCTTAGCGAAAGGCTTCTTGAGGGGAAAGCTGTAACTCTGTGAGATGATTTCACAGAACACAAAGAAGTTTCTCAGAAAGCTTCTTTCTCTTTGTTATCGGAGGATATTTCCTTTGGCCCTATAGTCTTCAAAGGGATCCGAAATATCTATTCTCAGATTCCACAGAAATGAGGCTAGCAAAGAGATCCACGAAATACAGATGTAACTCTGTGAGATGAATTCACAGAACACTAAGCAGTTTCTCAGAAAGCTTCTTTCCATTTTTCATCTGAGGATATTTCCTTTTTCACCATAGCCATCTATGGGCTTCCAAATATCACTTTGCCAATTCCACAAGAACTGTCTTAGCGAAAGGCTTCTTGAGGGGAAAGCTGTAACTCTGTGAGATGATTTCACAGAACACAAAGAAGTTTCTCAGAAAGCTTCTTTCTCTTTGTTATCGGAGGATATTTCCTTTGGCCCTATAGTCTTCAAAGGGATCCGAAATATCTGTTCTCAGATTCCACAGAAATAAGGCTAGCACAGAGATCCACGAAATACATATGTAACTCTGAGAGTGGGAGTCACACATCACAGAGCAGTTTCTCAGAAAGCTTCTTTCCAGATTTCATCTGAGGATATTTCCTTTTTCACCATAGCCCTCTATGGGCTTCCAAATATCACTTTGCCAATTCCACAAGAACTGTCTTAGCGAAAGGCTTCTTGAGGGGAAAGCTGTAACTCTTTGAGATGATTTCACAGAACACAAAGAAGTTTCTCAGAAAGCTTCTTTCTCTTTGTTATCGGAGGATATTTCCTTTGGCCCTATAATCTTCAAAGGGATCCGAAATATCTGTTCTCAGATTCCACAGAAATAAGGCTAGCAAAGAGATCTACGAAACACAGATGTAACTCTGTGAGATGAATTCACAGAACACTAAGCAGTTTCTCTGAAAGCTTCTTTCCAGATTTCATCTGAGGATATTTCCTTTTTCACCATAGCCCTCTATGGGCTTCCAAATATCACTTTGCCAATTCCACAAGAACTGTCTTAGCGAAAGGCTTCTTGAGGGGAAAGCTGTAACGCTGTGAGAAGATTTCACAGAACACAAAGAAGTTTCTCAGAAAGCTTCTTTCTCTTTGTTATCGGAGGATATTTCCTTTGGCCCTATAGTCTTCAAAGGGATCCGAAATATCTGCTCTCAGATTCCACAGAAATAAGGCTAGCAAAGAGATTTACGAAACACAGATGTAACTCTCTGAGATGAATTCACAGAACACTAAGCAGTTTCTCAGAAAGCTTCTTTCCAGATTTCATCTGAGGATATTTCCTTTTTCACCATAGCCCTCTATGGGCTTCCAAATATCACTTTGCCAATTCCACAAGAACTGTCTTAGCGAAAGGCTTCTTGAGGGGAAAGCTGTAACGCTGTGAGATGATTACACAGAACACAAAGAAGTTTCTCAGAAAGCTTCTTTCTCTTTGTTATCGGAGGATATTTCCTTTGGCCCTATAGTCTTCAAAGGGATCCGAAATATCTGTTCTCAGATCCCACAGAAAGAAGGCTAGCAAAGAGATCCACGAAATACAGATGTAACTCTGTGAGTGGAAGTTACACATCACAGAGCAGTTTCTCAGAAAGCTTCTTTCCAGATTTCATCTGAGGATATTTGCTTTTTCACCATAGCCCTGTATGGGCTTCCAAATATCACTTTGCCAATTCCACAAGAACTGTCTTAGCGAAAGGCTTTTTGAGGGGAAAGCTGTAACTCTGTGAGATGATTTCACAGAACACAAAGAAGTTTCTCAGAAAGCTTCTTTCTCTTTGTTATCGGAGGATATTTCCTTTGGCCCTATATTCTTCAAAGGGATCCGAAGTATCTGTTCTCAGATTCCACAGAAATAAGGCTAGCACAGAGATCCACGAAATACATATGTAACTCTGAGAGTGGAAGTCACACATCACAGAGCAGTTTCTCAGAAAGCTTCTTTCCAGATTTCATCTGAGGATATTTCCTTTTTCACCATAGCCCTCTATGGGCTTCCAAATATCACTTTGCCAATTCCACAAGAACTGTCTTAGCGAAAGGCTTCTTGAGGGGAAAGCTGTAACTCTGTGAGATGATTTCACAGAACACAAAGAAGTTTCTCAGAAAGCTTCTTTCTCTTTGTTATCGGAGGATATTTCCTTTGGCCCTATAGTCTTCAAAGGGATCCGAAATATCTATTCTCAGATTCCACAGAAATGAGGCTAGCAAAGAGATCTATGAAACACAGATGTAACTCTGTGAGATGAATTAACAGAACACTAGGCAGTTTCTCAGAAAGCTTCTTTCCAGATTTCATCTGAGGATATTTCCTTTTTCACCATAGCCCTCTATGGGCTTCCAAATATCACTTTGCCAATTCCACAAGAACTGTCTTAGCGAAAGACTTCTGGAGGGGAAAGCTGTAACTCTGTGAGATGATTTCACAGAACACAAAGAAGTTAATCAGAAAGCTTCTTTCTCTTTATTATAGGAGGATATTTCCTTTGACCCTATAGTCTTCAAAGGGATCCGAAATATCTGTTCTCAGATTCCACAGAAATAAGGCTAGCAAAGAGATCCACGAAATACAGATGTAACTCTGTGAGATGAATTCACAGAACACTAAGCAGTTTCTCAGAAAGCTTTTTTCCAGTTTTCATCTGAGGATATTTCCTTTTTCACCATAGCCATCTATGGGCTTCCAAATATCACTTTGCCAATTCCACAAGAACTGTCTTAGCGAAAGGCTTCTTGAGGGGAAAGCTGTAACTCTGTGAGATGATTTCACAGAACACAAAGAAGTTTCTCAGAAAGCATCTTTCTCTTTGTTATCGGAGGATATTTCGTTTGGCCCTATAGTCTTCAAAGGGATCCGAAATATCTGTTCTCAGATTCCACAGAAATAAGGCTAGCACAGAGATCCACGAAATACATATGTAACTCTGAGAGTGGGAGTCACACATCACAGAGCAGTTTCTCAGAAAGCTTCTTTCCAGATTTCATCTGAGGATATTTCCTTTTTCACCATAGCCCTCTATGGGCTTCCAAATATCACTTTGCCAATTCCACAAGAACTGTCTTAGCGAAAGGCTTCTTGAGGGGAAAGCTGTAACTCTGTGAGATGATTTCACAGAACACAAAGAAGTTTCTCAGAAAGCTTCTTTCTCTTTGTTATCGGAGGATATTTCCTTTGGCCCTATAATCTTCAAAGGGATCCGAAATATCTGTTCTCAGATTCCACAGAAATAAGGCTAGCAAAGAGATCTACGAAACACAGATGTAACTCTGTGAGATGAATTCACAGAACACTAAGCAGTTTCTCTGAAAGCTTCTTTCCAGATTTCATCTGAGGATATTTCCTTTTTCACCATAGCCCTCTATGGGCTTCCAAATATCACTTTGCCAATTCCACAAGAACTGTCTTAGCGAAAGGCTTCTTGAGGGGAAAGCTGTAACGCTGTGAGAAGATTTCACAGAACACAAAGAAGTTTCTCAGAAAGCTTCTTTCTCTTTGTTATCGGAGGATATTTCCTTTGGCCCTATAGTCTTCAAAGGGATCCGAAATATCTGCTCTCAGATTCCACAGAAATAAGGCTAGCAAAGAGATTTACGAAACACAGATGTAACTCTCTGAGATGAATTCACAGAACACTAAGCAGTTTCTCAGAAAGCTTCTTTCCAGATTTCATCTGAGGATATTTCCTTTTTCACCATAGCCCTATATGGGCTTCAAAATATCACTTTTCCAATTCCACAAGAACTGTCTTAGCGAAAGGCTTTTTGAGGGGAAAGCTGTACCTCAGTGAGATGATTTTACAGAACACAAAGAAGTTTCTCAGAAAGCTTCTTTCTCTTTGTTATCGGAGGATATTTCCTTTGGCCCTATAGTCTTCAAAGGGATCCGAAATATCTGTTCTCAGATCCCACAGAAAGAAGGCTAGCAAAGAGATCCACGAAATACAGATGTAACTCTGTGAGTGGAAGTTACACATCACAGAGCAGTTTCTCAGAAAGCTTCTTTCCAGATTTCATCTGAGGATATTTGCTTTTTCACCATAGCCCTCTATGGGCTTCCAAATATCACTTTGCCAATTCCACAAGAACTGTCTTAGCGAAAGGCTTTTTGAGGGGAAAGCTGTAACTCTGTGAGATGATTTCACAGAACACAAAGAAGTTTCTCAGAAAGCTTCTTTCTCTTTGATATCGGAGGATATTTCCTTTGGCCCTATAGTCTTCAAAGGGATCCGAAATATCTGTCCTCAGATTCCACAGAAATAAGGCTACCAAAGAGATCTACGAAACACTGATGTAACTCTGTGAGACGAATTCACAGAACACTAAGCAGTTTTTCAGAAACCTTCTTTCCAGATTTCATCTGAGGATATTTCCTTTTTCACCGTAGCCCTCTATGGGCTTCCAAATATCACTTTGCCAATTCCACAAGAACTGTCTTAGTGAAAGGCTCTTTGAGGGGAAAGCTGTAACTCTGTGAGATGATTTCACAGAACACAAAGAAGTTTCTCAGAAAGCTTCTTTCTCTTTGTTATCGGAGGATATTTCCTTTGGCCCTATAGTCTTCAAAGGGATCCGAAATATCTGTTCTCAGATTCCACAGAAATAAGGCTAGAAAAGAGATTCACGAAATACAGATGTAACTCTGTGAGTGGAACTCACACATCACAGAGCAGTTTCTCAGAAAGCTTCCTTCCAGATTTCATCTGAGGATATTTCCTTTTTCACCATAGCCCTCTATGGGCTTCCAAATATCACTTTGCCAATTCCACAAGAACTGTCTTAGCGAAAGGCTTCTTCAGGGGAAAGCTGTAACTCTGTGAGATGATTTCACAGAACACAAAGAAGTTTCTCAGAAAGCTTCTTTCTCTTTGTTATCGGAGAATATTTCCTTTGGCCCTATAGTCTTCAAAGGGATCCGAAATATCTGTTCTCAGATTCCACAGAAATAAGGCTAGCAAAGAGATCCACGAAATGCAGATGTAACTCTGTGAGATGAATTCATAGAACACTAAGCAGTTTCTCAGAAAGCTTCCTTCCAGATTTCATCTGAGGATATTTCCTTTTTCACCATAGCCCTCTATGGGCTTCCAAATATCACTTTGCCAATTCCACAAGAACTGTCTTAGCGAAAGGCTTCTTGAGGGGAAAGCTGTAACTCTGTGAGATGATTTCACAGAACACAAAGAAGTTTCTCAGAAAGCTTCTTTCTCTTCGTTATCGGAGGATATTTCCTTTGGCCCTATAATCTTCAAAGGGATCCGAAATATCTGTTCTCAGATTCCACAGAAATAAGGCTAGCAAAGAGATCTACGAAACACAGATGTAACTCTGTGAGATGAATTCACAGAACACTAAGCAGTTTCTCAGAAAGCTTCTTTCCAGATTTCATCTGAGGATATTTCCTTTTTCACCATAGCCCTCTATGGGCTTCCAAATATCACTTTGCCAATTCCACAAGAACTGTCTTAGCGAAAGGCTTCTTGAGGGGAAAGCTGTAACGCTGTGAGATGATTTCACAGAACACAAAGAAGTTTCTCAGAAAGCTTCTTTCTCTTTGTTATCGGAGGATATTTCCTTTGGCCCTATAGTCTTCAAAGGGATCCGAAATATCTGTTCTCAGATCCCACAGAAAGAAGGCTAGCAAAGAGATCCACGAAATACAGATGTAACTCTGTGAGTGGAAGTTACACATCACAGAGCAGTTTCTCAGAAAGCTTCTTTCCAGATTTCATCTGAGGATATTTCCTTTTTCACCATAGCCCTCTATGGGCTTCCAAATATCACTTTGCCAATTCCACAAGAACTGTCTTAGCGAAAGGCTTCTTGAGGGGAAAGCTGTAACGCTGTGAGATGATTTCACAGAACACAAAGAAGTTTCTCAGAAAGCTTCTTTCTCTTTGTTATCGGAGGATATTTCCTTTGGCCCTATAGTCTTCAAAGGGATCCGAAATATCTGTTCTCAGATCCCACAGAAAAAAGGCTAGCAAAGAGATCCACGAAATACAGATGTAACTCTGTGAGTGGAAGTTACACATCACAGAGCAGTTTCTCAGAAAGCTTCTTTCCAGATTTCATCTGAGGATATTTGCTTTTTCACCATAGCCCTGTAGGGGCTTCCAAATATCACTTTGCCAATTCCACAAGAACTGTCTTAGCGAAAGGCTTTTTGAGGGGAAAGCTGTAACTCTGTGAGATGATTTCACAGAACACAAAGAAGTTTCTCAGAAAGCTTCTTTCTCTTTGTTATCGGAGGATATTTCCTTTGGCCCTATATTCTTCAAAGGGATCCGAAGTATCTGTTCTCAGATTCCACAGAAATAAGGCTAGCACAGAGATCCACGAAGTACATATGTAACTCTGAGAGTGGAAGTCACACATCACAGAGCAGTTTCTCAGAAAGCTTCTTTCCAGATTTCATCTGAGGATATTTCCTTTTTCACCATAGCCCTCTATGGGCTTCCAAATATCACTTTGCCAATTCCACAAGAACTGTCTTAGCGAAAGGCTTCTGGAGGGGAAAGCTGTAACTCTGTGAGATGATTTCACAGAACACAAAGAAGTTTCTCAGAAAGCTTCTTTCTCTTTGTTATCGGAGGATATTTCCTTTGGCCCTATAGTCTTCAAAGGGATCCGAAATATCTATTCTCAGATTCCACAGAAATGAGGCTAGCAAAGAGATCTATGAAACACAGATGTAACTCTGTGAGATGAATTAACAGAACACTAAGCAGTTTCTTAGAAAGCTTCTTTCCAGATTTCATCTGAGGATATTTCCTTTTTCACCATAGCCCTCTATGGGCTTCCAAATATCACTTTGCCAATTCCACAAGAACTCTCTTAGCGAAAGGCTTCTTGAGGGGAAAGCTGTAACTCTGTGAGATGATTTCACAGAACACAAAGAAGTTTCTCAGAAAGCTTCTTTCTCTTCGTTATCGGAGGATATTTCCTTTGACCCTATAGTCTTCAAAGGGATCCGAAATATCTGTTCTCAGATTCCAGAGTAATAAGGCTAGCAAAGAGATCCACGAAATGCAGATGTAACCCTGTGAGATGAATTCATAGAACACTAAGCAGTTTCTCAGAAAGCTTCCTTCCACATTTCATCTGAGGATATTTCCTTTTTCACCATAGCCCTCTATGGGCTTCCAAATATCACTATGCCAATTCCACAAGAACTGTCTTAGCGAAAGGCTTCTTGAGGGGAAAGCTGTAACTCTGTGAGATGATTTCACAGAACACAAAGAAGTTTCTCAGAAAGCTTCTTTCTCTTTGTTATCGGAGGATATTTACTTTGGCCCTATAATCTTCAAAGGGATCCGAAATATCTGTTCTCAGCTTCCACAGAAATAAGGCTAGCAAAGAGATCTACGAAACACAGATGTAACTCTGTGAGATGAATTCACAGAACACTAAGCAGTTTCTCAGAAAGCTTCTTTCCAGATTTCATCTGAGGATATTTCCTTTTTCACCATAGCCCTCTATGGGCTTCCAAATATCACTTTGCCAATTCCACAAGAACTGTCTTAGCGAAAGGCTTCTGGAGGGGAAAGCTGTAACTCTGTGAGATGATTTCACAGAACATAAAGAAGTTAATCAGAAAGCTTCTTTCTCTTTGTTATAGGAGGATATTTCCTTTGGCCCTATAGCCTTCAAAGGGATCCGAAATATCTGTTCTCAGATTCCACAGAAATAAGGCTAGCAAAGAGATCCACGAAATACAGATGTAACTCTGTGAGATGAATTCACAGAACACTAAGCAGTTTCTCAGAAAGCTTCTTTCCATTTTTCATCTGAGGATATTTCCTTTTTCACCATAGCCATCTATGGGCTTCCAAATATCACTTTGCCAATTCCACAAGAACTGTCTTAGCGAAAGGCTTCTTGAGGGTAAAGCTGTAACTCTGTGAGATGATTTCACAGAACACAAAGAAGTTTCTCAGAAAGCTTCTTTCTCTTTGTTATCGGAGGATATTTCCTTTGGCCCAATATTCTTCAAAGGGATCCGAAATATCTGTTCTCAGATTCCACAGAAATAAGGCTAGCACAGAGATCCACGAAATACATATGTAACTCTGAGAGTGGAAGTCACACATCACAGAGCAGTTTCTCAGAAAGCTTCTTTCCAGATTTCATCTGAGGATATTTCCTTTTTCACCATAGCCCTCTATGGGCTTCCAAATATCACTTTGCCAATTCCACAAGAACTGTCTTAGCGAAAGGCTTCTTGAGGGGAAAGCTGTAACTCTGTGAGATGATTTGACAGAACACAAAGAAGTTTCTCAGAAAGCTTCTTTCTCTTTGTTATCGGAGGATATTTCCTTTGGCCCTATAATCTTCAAAGGGATCCGAAATATCTGTTCTCAGATTCCACAGAAATAAGGCTAGCAAAGAGATCTACGAAATACAGATGTAACTCTGTGAGATGAATTCACAGAACACTAAGCAGTTTCTCTGAAAGCTTCTTTCCAGATTTCATCTGAGGATATTTCCTTTTTCACCATAGCCCTCTATGGGCTTCCAAATATCACTTTGCCAATTCCACAAGAACTGTCTTAGCGAAAGGCTTCTTGAGGGGAAAGCTGTAACGCTGTGAGATGATTTCACAGAACACAAAGAAGTTTCTCAGAAAGCTTCTTTCTCTTTGTTATCGGAGGATATTTCCTTTGGCCCTATAGTCTTCAAAGGGATCCGAAATATCTGTTCTCAGATTCCACAGAAATAAGGCTAGCAAAGAGATTTACGAAACACAGATGTAACTCTCTGAGATGAATTCACAGAACACTAAGCAGTTTCTCAGAAAGCTTCTTTCCAGATTTCATCTGAGGATATTTCCTTTTTCACCATAGCCCTATATGGGCTTCAAAATATCACTTTCCCAATTCCACAAGAACTGTCTTAGCGAAAGTCTTTTTGAGGGGAAAGCTGTACCTCAGTGAGATGATTTTACAGAACACAAAGAAGTTTCTCAGAAAGCTTCTTTCTCTTTGTTATCGGAGGATATTTCCTTTGGCCCTATAGTCTTCAAAGGGATCCGAAATATCTGTTCTCAGATACCACAGAAAGAAGGCTAGCAAAGAGATCCACGAAATACAGATGTAACTCTGTGAGTGGAAGTTACACATCACAGAGCAGTTTCTCAGAAAGCTTCTTTCCAGATTTCATCTGAGGATATTTGCTTTTTCACCATAGCCCTCTATGGGCTTCCAAATATCACTTTGCCAATTCCACTAGAACTGTCTTAGCGAAAGGCTTTTTGAGGGGAAAGCTGTAACTCTGTGAGATGATTTCACAGAACACAAAGAAGTTTCTCAGAAAGCTTCTTTTCTTGAATATCGGAGGATATTTCCTTTGGCCCTATAGTCTTCAAAGGGATCCGAAATATCTGTCCTCAGATTCCACAGAAATAAGGCTACCAAAGAGATCTACGAAACACTGATGTAACTCTGTGAGACGAATTCACAGAACACTAAGCAGTTTCTCAGAAACCTTCTTTCCAGATTTCATCTGAGGATATTTCCTTTTTCACTGTAGCCCTCTATGGGCTTCCAAATATCACTTTGCCAAGTCCACAAGAACTGTCTTAGCGAAAGGCTCTTTGAGGGGAAAGCTGTAACTCTGTGAGATGATTTCACAGAACACAAAGAAGTTTCTCAGAAAGCTTCTTTCTCTTTGTTATCGGAGGATATTTCCTTTGGCCCTATAGTCTTCAAAGGGATCCGAAATATCTGTTCTCAGATTCCACAGAAATAAGGCTAGAAAAGAGATTCACGAAATACAGATGTAACTCTGTGAGTGGAACTCACACATCACAGAGCAGTTTCTCAGAAAGCTTCCTTCAGATTTCATCTGAGGATATTTCCTTTTTCACCATAGCCCTCTATGGGCTTCCAAATATCACTTTGCCAATTCCACAAGAACTGTCTTAGCGAAAGGCTTCTTCAGGGGAAAGCTGTAACTCTGTGAGATGATTTCACAGAACACAAAGAAGTTTCTCAGAAAGCTTCTTTCTCTTTGTTATCGGAGAATATTTCCTTTGGCCCTATAGTCTTCAAAGGGATCCGAAATATCTGTTCTCAGATTCCACAGAAATAAGGCTAGCAAAGAGATCCACGAAATACAGATGTAACTCTGTGAGATGAATTCACAGAACACTAAGCAGTTTCTCAGAAAGCTGCTTTCCAGTTTTCATCTGAGGATATTTCCTTTTTCACCATAGGCATCTATGGGCTTCCAAATATCACTTTGCCAATTCCACAAGAACTGTCTTAGCGAAAGGCTTCTTGAGGGGAAAGCTGTAACTCTGTGAGATGATTTCACAGAACACAAAGAAGTTTCTCAGAAAGCTTCTTTCTCTTTGTTATCGGAGGATATTTCGTTTGGCCCTATATTCTTCAAAGGGATCCGAAGTATCTGTTCTCAGATTCCACAGAAATAAGGCTAGCAAAGAGATCCACGAAATACAGATGTAACTCTGAGAGTGGAAGTCACACATCACAGAGCAGTTTCTCAGAAAGCTTCTTTCCAGATTTCATCTGAGGATATTTCCTTTTTCACCATAGCCCTCTATGGTCTTCCAAATATCACTTTGCCAATTCCACAAGAACTATCTTAACGAAAGTCTTCTTGAGGGGAAAGCTGTAACTCTGTGAGATGATTTCACAGAACACAAAGAAGTTTCTCAGAAAGCTTCTTTCTCTTCGTTATCGGAGGATATTTCCTTTGGCCCTATAATCTTCAAAGGGATCCGAAATATCTGTTCTCAGATTCCACAGAAATAAGGCTAGCAAAGAGATCTACGAAACACAGATGTAACTCTGTGAGATGAATTCACAGAACACTAAGCAGTTTCTCAGAAAGCTTCTTTCCAGATTTCATCTGAGGATATTTCCTTTTTCACCATAGCCCTCTATGGGCTTCCAAATATCACTTTGCCAATTCCACAAGAACTGTCTTAGCGAAAGGCTTCTGGAGGGGAAAGCTGTAACTCTGTGAGATGATTTCACAGAACATAAAGAAGTTAATCAGAAAGCTTCTTTCTCTTTGTTATAGGAGGATATTTCCTTTGGCCCTATAGCCTTCAAAGGGATCCGAAATATCTGTTCTCAGATTCCACAGAAATAAGGCTAGCAAAGAGATCCACGAAATACAGATGTAACTCTGTGAGATGAATTCACAGAACACTAAGCAGTTTCTCAGAAAGCTTCTTTCCATTTTTCATCTGAGGATATTTCCTTTTTCACCATAGCCATCTATGGGCTTCCAAATATCACTTTGCCAATTCCACAAGAACTGTCTTAGCGAAAGGCTTCTTGAGGGTAAAGCTGTAACTCTGTGAGATGATTTCACAGAACACAAAGAAGTTTCTCAGAAAGCTTCTTTCTCTTTGTTATCGGAGGATATTTCCTTTGGCCCAATATTCTTCAAAGGGATCCGAAATATCTGTTCTCAGATTCCACAGAAATAAGGCTAGCACAGAGATCCACGAAATACATATGTAACTCTGAGAGTGGAAGTCACACATCACAGAGCAGTTTCTCAGAAAGCTTCTTTCCAGATTTCATCTGAGGATATTTCCTTTTTCACCATAGCCCTCTATGGGCTTCCAAATATCACTTTGCCAATTCCACAAGAACTGTCTTAGCGAAAGGCTTCTTGAGGGGAAAGCTGTAACTCTGTGAGATGATTTCACAGAACACAAAGAAGTTTCTCAGAAAGCTTCTTTCTCTTTGTTATCGGAGGATATTTCCTTTGGCCCTATAATCTTCAAAGGGATCCGAAATATCTGTTCTCAGATTCCACAGAAATAAGGCTAGCAAAGAGATCTACGAAATACAGATGTAACTCTGTGAGATGAATTCACAGAACACTAAGCAGTTTCTCTGAAAGCTTCTTTCCAGATTTCATCTGAGGATATTTCCTTTTTCACCATAGCCCTCTATGGGCTTCCAAATATCACTTTGCCAATTCCACAAGAACTGTCTTAGCGAAAGGCTTCTTGAGGGGAAAGCTGTAACGCTGTGAGATGATTTCACAGAACACAAAGAAGTTTCTCAGAAAGCTTCTTTCTCTTTGTTATCGGAGGATATTTCCTTTGGCCCTATAGTCTTCAAAGGGATCCGAAATATCTGTTCTCAGATTCCACAGAAATAAGGCTAGCAAAGAGATTTACGAAACACAGATGTAACTCTCTGAGATGAATTCACAGAACACTAAGCAGTTTCTCAGAAAGCTTCTTTCCAGATTTCATCTGAGGATATTTCCTTTTTCACCATAGCCCTATATGGGCTTCAAAATATCACTTTCCCAATTCCACAAGAACTGTCTTAGCGAAAGTCTTTTTGAGGGGAAAGCTGTACCTCAGTGAGATGATTTTACAGAACACAAAGAAGTTTCTCAGAAAGCTTCTTTCTCTTTGTTATCGGAGGATATTTCCTTTGGCCCTATAGTCTTCAAAGGGATCCGAAATATCTGTTCTCAGATACCACAGAAAGAAGGCTAGCAAAGAGATCCACGAAATACAGATGTAACTCTGTGAGTGGAAGTTACACATCACAGAGCAGTTTCTCAGAAAGCTTCTTTCCAGATTTCATCTGAGGATATTTGCTTTTTCACCATAGCCCTCTATGGGCTTCCAAATATCACTTTGCCAATTCCACTAGAACTGTCTTAGCGAAAGGCTTTTTGAGGGGAAAGCTGTAACTCTGTGAGATGATTTCACAGAACACAAAGAAGTTTCTCAGAAAGCTTCTTTTCTTGAATATCGGAGGATATTTCCTTTGGCCCTATAGTCTTCAAAGGGATCCGAAATATCTGTCCTCAGATTCCACAGAAATAAGGCTACCAAAGAGATCTACGAAACACTGATGTAACTCTGTGAGACGAATTCACAGAACACTAAGCAGTTTCTCAGAAACCTTCTTTCCAGATTTCATCTGAGGATATTTCCTTTTTCACTGTAGCCCTCTATGGGCTTCCAAATATCACTTTGCCAAGTCCACAAGAACTGTCTTAGCGAAAGGCTCTTTGAGGGGAAAGCTGTAACTCTGTGAGATGATTTCACAGAACACAAAGAAGTTTCTCAGAAAGCTTCTTTCTCTTTGTTATCGGAGGATATTTCCTTTGGCCCTATAGTCTTCAAAGGGATCCGAAATATCTGTTCTCAGATTCCACAGAAATAAGGCTAGAAAAGAGATTCACGAAATACAGATGTAACTCTGTGAGTGGAACTCACACATCACAGAGCAGTTTCTCAGAAAGCTTCCTTCAGATTTCATCTGAGGATATTTCCTTTTTCACCATAGCCCTCTATGGGCTTCCAAATATCACTTTGCCAATTCCACAAGAACTGTCTTAGCGAAAGGCTTCTTCAGGGGAAAGCTGTAACTCTGTGAGATGATTTCACAGAACACAAAGAAGTTTCTCAGAAAGCTTCTTTCTCTTTGTTATCGGAGAATATTTCCTTTGGCCCTATAGTCTTCAAAGGGATCCGAAATATCTGTTCTCAGATTCCACAGAAATAAGGCTAGCAAAGAGATCCACGAAATACAGATGTAACTCTGTGAGATGAATTCACAGAACACTAAGCAGTTTCTCAGAAAGCTGCTTTCCAGTTTTCATCTGAGGATATTTCCTTTTTCACCATAGGCATCTATGGGCTTCCAAATATCACTTTGCCAATTCCACAAGAACTGTCTTAGCGAAAGGCTTCTTGAGGGGAAAGCTGTAACTCTGTGAGATGATTTCACAGAACACAAAGAAGTTTCTCAGAAAGCTTCTTTCTCTTTGTTATCGGAGGATATTTCGTTTGGCCCTATATTCTTCAAAGGGATCCGAAGTATCTGTTCTCAGATTCCACAGAAATAAGGCTAGCAAAGAGATCCACGAAATACAGATGTAACTCTGAGAGTGGAAGTCACACATCACAGAGCAGTTTCTCAGAAAGCTTCTTTCCAGATTTCATCTGAGGATATTTCCTTTTTCACCATAGCCCTCTATGGTCTTCCAAATATCACTTTGCCAATTCCACAAGAACTATCTTAACGAAAGTCTTCTTGAGGGGAAAGCTGTAACTCTGTGAGATGATTTCACAGAACACAAAGAAGTTTCTCAGAAAGCTTCTTTCTCTTCGTTATCGGAGGATATTTCCTTTGGCCCTATAATCTTCAAAGGGATCCGAAATATCTGTTCTCAGATTCCACAGAAATAAGGCTAGCAAAGAGATCTACGAAACACAGATGTAACTCTGTGAGATGAATTCACAGAACACTAAGCAGTTTCTCAGAAAGCTTCTTTCCAGATTTCATCTGAGGATATTTCCTTTTTCACCATAGCCCTCTATGGGCTTCCAAATATCACTTTGCCAATTCCACAAGAACTGTCTTAGCGAAAGGCTTCTTGAGGGGAAAGCTGTAACGCTGTGAGATGATTTCACAGAACACAAAGAAGTTTCTCAGAAAGCTTCTTTCTCTTTGTTATTGGAGGATATTTCCTTTGGCCCTATAGTCTTCAAAGGGATCCGAAATATCTGTTCTCAGATCCCACAGAAAGAAGGCTAGCAAAGAGATCCACGAAATACAGATGTAACTCTGTGAGTGGAAGTTACACATCACAGAGCAGTTTCTCAGAAAGCTTCTTTCCAGATTTCATCTGAGGATATTTGCTTTTTCACCATAGCCCTGTATGGGCTTCCAAATATCACTTTGCCAATTCCACAAGAACTGTCTTAGCGAAAGGCTTTTTGAGGGGAAAGCTGTAACTCTGTGAGATGATTTCACAGAACACAAAGAAGTTTCTCAGAAAGCTTCTTTCTCTTTGTTATCGGAGGATATTTCATTTGGCCCTATATTCTTCAAAGGGATCTGAAGTATCTGTTCTCAGATTCCACAGAAATAAGGCTAGCACAGAGATCCTCGAAATATATATGTAACTCTGAGAGTGGAAGTCACACATCACAGAGCAGTTTCTCAGAAAGCTTCTTTCCAGATTTCATCTGAGGATATTTCCTTTTTCACCATAGCCCTCTATGGGCTTCCAAATATCACTTTGCCAATTCCACAAGAACTGTCTTAGCGAAAGGCTTCTTGAGGGGAAAGCTGTAACTCTGTGAGATGATTTCACAGAACACAAAGAAGTTTCTCAGAAAGCTTCTTTCTCTTTGTTATCGGAGGATATTTCCTTTGGCCCTATAGTCTTCAAAGGGATCCGAAATATCTATTCTCAGATTCCACAGAAATGAGGCTAGCAAAGAGATCTATGAAACACAGATGTAACTCTGTGAGATGAATTAACAGAACACTAAGCAGTTTCTCAGAAAGCTTCTTTCCAGATTTCATCTGAGGATATTTCCTTTTTCACCATAGCCCTCTATGGGCTTCCAAATATCACTTTGCCAATTCCAAAAGAACTCTCTTAGCGAAAGGCTTCTTGAGGGGAAAGCTGTAACTCTGTGAGATGATTTCACAGAACACAAAGAAGTTTCTCAGAAAGCTTCTTTCTCTTCGTTATCGGAGGATATTTCCTTTGACCCTATAGTCTTCAAAGGGATCCGAAATATCTGTTCTCAGATTCCAGAGTAATAAGGCTAGCAAAGAGATCCACGAAATGCAGATGTAACCCTGTGAGATGAATTCATAGAACACTAAGCAGTTTCTCAGAAAGCTTCCTTCCACATTTCATCTGAGGATATTTCCTTTTTCACCATAGCCCTCTATGGGCTTCCAAATATCACTATGCCAATTTCACAAGAACTGTCTTAGCGAAAGGCTTCTTGAGGGGATAGCTGTAACTCTGTGAGATGATTTCACAGAACACAAAGAAGTTTCTCAGAAAGCTTCTTTCTCTTTGTTATCGGAGGATATTTACTTTGGCCCTATAATCTTCAAAGGGATCCGAAATATCTGTTCTCAGCTTCCACAGAAATAAGGCTAGCAAAGAGATCTACGAAACACAGATGTAACTCTGTGAGATGAATTCACAGAACACTAAGCAGTTTCTCAGAAAGCTTCTTTCCAGATTTCATCTGAGGATATTTCCTTTTTCACCATAGCCCTCTATGGGCTTCCAAATATCACTTTGCCAATTCCACAAGAACTGTCTTAGCGAAAGGCTTCTGGAGGGGAAAGCTGTAACTCTGTGAGATGATTTCACAGAACACAAAGAAGTTAATCAGAAAGCTTCTTTCTCTTTGTTATAGGAGGATATTTCCTTTGGCCCTATAGCCTTCAAAGGGATCCGAAATATCTGTTCTCAGATTCCACAGAAATAAGGCTAGCAAAGAGATCCACGAAATACAGATGTAACTCTGTGAGATGAATTCACAGAACACTAAGCAGTTTCTCAGAAAGCTTCTTTCCATTTTTCATCTGAGGATATTTCCTTTTTCACCATAGCCATCTATGGGCTTCCAAATATCACTTTGCCAATTCCACAAGAACTGTCTAGCGAAAGGCTTCTTGAGGGGAAAGCTGTAACTCTGTGAGATGATTTCACAGAACACAAAGAAGTTTCTCAGAAAGCTTCTTTCTCTTTGTTATCGGAGGATATTTCCTTTGGCCCTATATTCTTCAAAGGGATCCGAAATATCTGTTCTCAGATTCCACAGAAATAAGGCTAGCACAGAGATCCACGAAATACATATGTAACTCTGAGAGTGAAAGTCACACATCACAGAGCAGTTTCTCAGAAAGCTTCTTTCCAGATTTCATCTGAGGATATTTCCTTTTTCACCATAGCCCTCTATGGCCTTCCAAATATCACTTTGCCAATTCCACAAGAACTGTCTTACCGAAAGGCTTCTTGAGGGGAAAGCTGTAACTCTGTGAGATGATTTCACAGAACACAAAGAAGTTTCTCAGAAAGCTTCTTTCTCTTTGTTATCGGAGGATATTTCCTTTGGCCCTATAATCTTCAAAGGGATCCGAAATATCTGTTCTCAGATTCCACAGAAATAAGGCTAGCAAAGAGATCTACGAAACACAGATGTAACTCTGTGAGATGAATTCACAGAACACTAAGCAGTTTCTCTGAAAGCTTCTTTCCAGATTTCATCTGAGGATATTTCCTTTTTCACCATAGCCCTCTATGGGCTTCCAAATATCACTTTGCCAATTCCACAAGAACTGTCTTAGCGAAAGGCTTCTTGAGGGGAAAGCTGTAACGCTGTGAGATGATTTCACAGAACACAAAGAAGTTTCTCAGAAAGCTTCTTTCTCTTTGTTATCGGAGGATATTTCCTTTCGCCCTATAGTCTTCAAAGGGATCCGAAATATCTGTTCTCAGATTCCACAGAAATAAGGCTAGCAAAGAGATTTACGAAACACAGATGTAACTCTCTGAGATGAATTCACAGAACACTAAGCAGTTTCTCAGAAAGCTTCTTTCCAGATTTCATCTGAGGATATTTCCTTTTTCACCATAGCCCTCTATGGGCTTCCAAATATCACTTTGCCAATTCCACAAGAACTGTCTTAGCGAAAGGCATCTAGAGGGGAAAGCTGTAACTCTGTGAGATGATTTCACAGAACACAAAGAAGTTTCTCAGAAAGCTTCTTTCTCTTTGTTATCGGAGGATATTTCCTTTGGCCCTATATTCTTCAAAGGGATCCGAAGTATCTATTCTCAGATTCCACAGAAATAAGGCTAGCACAGAGATCCACGAAATACATATGTAACTCTGAGAGTGGAAGTCACACATCACAGAGCAGTTTCTCAGAAAGCTTCCTTCCAGATTTCATCTGAGGATATTTCCTTTTTCACCATAGCCCTCTATGGGCTTCCAAATATCACTTTTCCAATTCCACAGAACTGTCTTAGCGAAAGGCTTCTGGAACGGAAAGCTGTAACTCTGTGAGATGATTTCACAGAACACAAAGGAGTTTCTCAGAAAGCTTCTTTCTCTTTGTTATCAGAGGATATTTCCTTTGGCCCTATAGTCTTCAATGGGATCCGAAATATCTGTTCTCAGATTCCACAGAAATAAGGCTAGCAAAGAGATCCACGAAATACAGATGTAACTCTGTGAGATTAATTCACAGAACACTAAGCAGTTTCTCAGAAAGCTTCTTTCCAGTTTTCATCTGAGGATATTTCCTTTTTCACCATAGCCATCTATGGGCTTCCAAATATCACTTTGCCAATTCCACAAGAACTGTCTTAGCGATAGGCTTCTTGAGGGGAAAGCTGTAACTCTGTGAGATGATTTCACAGAACACAAAGAAGTTTCTCACAAAGCTCTTTCTCTTTGTTATCGGAGGATATTTCCTTTGGCCCTATAGTCTTCAAAGGGATCCGAAATATCTGTTCTCAGATTCCACAGAAATAAGGCTAGCAAAGAGATCCACGAAATACAGATGTAACTCTTTGTGTGGAAGTCACACATCACAGAGCAGTTTCAGAAAGCTTCTTTCCAGATTTCATCTGAGGATATTTCCTTTTTCACCATAGCCCTCTATGGGCTTCCAAATATCACTTGGCCAATTCCACAAGAACTGTCTTAGCGAAAGGCTTCTTGAGGGGAAAGCTGTAACTCTGTGAGATGATTTCACAGAACACAAAGAAGTTTCTCAGAAAGCTTCTTTCTCTTTGTTATCGGAGGATATTTCCTTTGGCCCTATAGTCTTCAAAGGGATCCGAAATATCTGTTCTCAGATTCCAGAGAAATAAGGCTAGCAAAGAAATCCACTAAATACAGATGTAACTCTCTGAGATGAATTCACAGAACACTAAGCAGTTTCTCAGAAAGCTTCCTTCCAGATTTCATCTGTGGATATTTCCTTTTTCACCATAGCCCTCTATGGGCTTCCAAATATCACTTTACCAATTCCACAAGAACTGTCTTAGCGAAAGGCTTCTTGAGGGGAAAGCTGTAACTCTGTGAGATGATTTCAGAGAACACAAAGAAGTTTCTCAGAAAGCTTCTTTCTCTTTGTTATCGGAGGATATTTCCTTTGGCCCTATAGTCTTCAAAGGGATCCGAAAGATCTGTTCTCAGATTCCACAGAAATAAGCCTCGCAAAGAGATCTACGAAACACAGATGTAACTCTGTGAGATGAATTCACAGAACACTAAGCAGTTTCTCAGAAAGCTTCTTTCCAGATTTCATCTGAGGATATTTCCTTTTTCAACATAGCCCTCTATGGGCTTCCAAATATCACTTTGCCAATTCCACAAGAACTGTCTTAGCGAAAGGCTCCTTGAGGGGAAAGCTGTAACTCTGTGAGATGATTTCACAGAACACAAAGAAGTTTCTCAGAAAGCTTCTTTCTCTTTGTTATCGGAGGATATTTCCTTTGGCCCTATAGTCTTCAAAGGGATCCCAAATATCTGTTCTCAGATTCCACAGAAATAAGGCTAGCAAAGAGATCCATGAAACACAGAGGTAACTCAGTGAGTGGAAGTCACACATCACAGAGCAGTTTCTCAGAAAGCTTCTTTCCAGCTTTCATCTGAGGATATTTCTTTTTTCACCATAACCCTCTATGGGCTTCCAAATATCACTTTGCCAATTCCACAAGAACTGTCTTAGCGAAAGGCTTCTTGAGGGGAAAGCTGTAACTCTGTGAGATGATTTCACAGAACACAAAGAAGTTTCTCAGAAAGCTTCTTTCTCTTTGTTATCGGAGGATATTTCCTTTGGCCCTATAGTCTTCAAAGGGATCCGAAATATCTGTTCTCGGATTCCACAGAAAGAAGGCTAGCAAAGAGATCCACGAAATACAGATGTAACTCTCTGAGATGAATTAACAGAACATTAAGCAGTTTCTCAGAAAGCTTCTTTCCAGATTTCATCTGAGTATATTTCCTTTTTCACCATAGCCCTCTATGTGCTTCCAAATATCACTTTGCCAATTCCACAAGAACTGTCTTAGCGAATGGCTTCTTCAGGGGAAAGCTGTAACTCTGTGAGATGATTTCACAGAACACAAAGAAGTTTCTCAGAAAGCTTCTTTCTCTTTGTTATCGGAGGATATTTCCTTTTGATCTATAGTCTTCAAAGGGATCCGAAATATCTGCTTTCAGATTCCACAGAAATAAGGCTAGTGAAGAGATCTAGGAAACACAGATCTAACTCTGTGAGATGAATTAACAGAACACCAAGCAGTTTCTTTGAAAGCTTCTTTCCAGATTTCATCTGAGGATATTTCCTTTTTCAACATAGCCCTCTATGGGCTTCCTAATATCACTTTGCCAATTCCACAAGAACTGTCTTAGCGAAAGGCTTCTTGAGGGGAAAGCTGTAACTCTGTGAGATGATTTCACAGAACACAAAGAAGTTTCTCAGAAAGCTTCTTTCTCTTTGTTATCGGAGGATATTTCCTTTGGCCCTATAGTCTTCAAAGGGATCCGAAATATCTGTTCTCAGATTACACAGAAATAAGGCTAGCAAAGAGATCCACGAAATACAGATGTAAATCTTTGTGTGGAAGTAACACATCACAGAGCAGTTTCTCAGAAAGTTTCTTTCCAGATTTCATCTGAGGATATTTCCTTTTCACCATAGCCTTCTATGGGCTTCCAAATATCACTTTGCCAATTCCACTAGAACTGTCTTAGCGAAAGGCTTCTTGAGGGGAAGCTGTAACTCTGTGAGATGATTTCACAGAACACAAAGAAGTTTCTCAGAAAGCTTCTTTCTCTTTGTTATCAGAGGATAATTCCTTTGGCCCTATAGTCTTCAAAGGGATCCGAAATATCTGTTCTCAGATTCCACAGAAATAAGGCTAGCAAAGAGATCTACGAAACACAGATGTAACTCTGTGAGATGAATTCATAGAACACAACGCAGTTTCTCAGAAAGCTTCTTTCCAGATTTCATCTGAGGATATTTCCTTTTTCACCATAGCCCTCTATGGGCTTCCAAATATCACTTTGCCAATTCCACAAGAACTGTCTTAGCGAAAGGCTTCTTGACGGGAAAGCTGTAACTCTGTGAGATGATTTCACAGAACACAAAGAAGTTTCTCAGAAAGCTTCTTTCTCTTTGTTATCGGAAGATATTTCCTTTGGCCCTGTTGTCTTCAAAGGGATCCGAAATATCTGTTCTCAGATTCCTCAGAAATAAGGCTAGCAAAGAGATAAACGAAATACAGATGAAACTCTGTGTGTGGAAGTGACACATCAAAGAACAGTTTCTCAGAAAGCTTCTTTCCAGATTTCATCTGAGGATATTTCCTTTTCTCCATAGCCCTGTATGGGATTCCACATATCACTTTGCCAATTCCACAAGAACTGTCTTAGCGAAAGGCTTCTAGAGGGGAAAGCTGTAACTCTGTGAGATGATTTCACAGAACACAAAGAAGTCTCTCAGAAAGCTTCTTTCTCTTTGTTATCGGAAGATATTTACTTTGGCCCTATAGTCTTCAAAGGGATACGAAATATCTGTTCTCAGATTACACAGAAATAAGTCTAGCAAAGAGATCCACGAAATACAGATGTAACTCTGTTTGTGGAAGTCACACATCACAGAGCAGTTTCTCAGAAAGCTTCTTTCCAGATTTCATCTGAGGATATTTCCTTTTCACCATAGCCCTCTATGTGCTTCCAAATATCACTTTGCCAATTCCAAAAGAACTGTCTTAGCGAAAGGCTTCTTGAGGGGAAAGCTGTAACTCTGTGAGATGATTTCACAGAACACAAAGAAGTTTCTCAGAAAGCTTCTTTCTCTTTGTTATCGGAGGATATTTCCTTTGGCCCTATAGTCTTCAAAGGGATCCGAAATATCTGCTTTCAGATTCCACAGAAATAAGGCTAGTGAAGAGATCTAGGAAACACAGATCTAACTCTGTGAGATGAATTAACACAACACTAAGCAGTTTCTTTGAAAGCTTCTTTCCAGATTTAATCTGAGGATATTTCCTTTTTCACCGTAGCCCTCTACGGGCTTCCAAATATCACTTTACCAATTCCACAAGAACTGTCTTAGCGAAAGGCTTCTTGAGGGGAAAGCTGTAACTCTGTGAGATGATTTCACAGAACACAAAGAAGTTTCTCAGAAAGCTTCTTTCTCTTTGTTATCGGAGGATATTTCCTTTGGCCCTATAGTCTTCAAAGGGATCCGAAATATCTGTTCTCAGATTCCACAGAAATAAGGCTAGCAAAGAGATCCACGAAATACAGATGTAACTCTTTGTGTGGAAGTCACACATCACAGAGCAGTTTCTCAGAAAGCTTCTTTCCAGATTTCATCTGAGGATATTTCCTTTTCACCGTAGCCTTCTATGGGTTCCAAATATCACTTTGCCCATTCCACTAGAACTGTCTTAGCGAAAGTCTTCTTGAGGGGAAAGCTGTAACTCTGTGAGATGATTTCACAGAACACAAAGAAGTTTCTCAGAAAGCTTCTTTCTCTTTGTTATCGGAGGATAATTCCTTTGGCCCTACAGTCTTCAAAGGGATCCGAAATATCTGTTCTCAGATTCCACAGAAATAAGGCTAGCAAAGAGATCTACGAAACACAGATGTAACTCTGTGAGATGACTGCACAGAACACTAAGCAGTTTCTCAGAAAGCTTCTTTCCAGATTTCATCTGAGGATATTTCCTTTTTCACCATAGCCCTCTATGGGCTTCCAAATATTACTTTGCGAATTCCACAAGAACTGTTTTAGCGAAAGGCTCCTTGAGGGGAAACCTGTAACTCTGTGAGATGATTTCACAGAACACAAAGAAGTTTCTCAGAAAGCTTGTTTCTCTTTGTTATCGGAGGATATTTCCTTTGACCCTATAGTCTTCAAAGGGATCCGAAATATCTGTTCTCAGATTCCACAGAAATAAGGCTAGCAAAGAGATCCACGAAATACAGATGTAACTCTGTGAGTGGAAGTCACACATCACAGAGCAGTTTCTCAGAAAGCTTCTTTCCAGCTTTCATCTGAGGATATTTCCTTTGTCACCATAACCCTCTATGGGCCTCCAAATATCACTTTGCCAATTCCACAAGAACTGTCTTAGCGAAATGCTTCTTGAGGGGAAAGCTGTAACTCTGTGAGATGATTTCACAGAACACAAAGAAGTTTCTCAGAAAGCTTCTTTCTCTTTGTTATCGGAGGATATTTCCTTTGGCCCTATAGTCTTCAAAGGGATCCGAAGTATCTGTTCTCAGATTCCACAGAAAGAAGGCTAGCAAAGAGATCCACCAAATACAGATGTAACTCTGTGAGATAAATTCACAGAACACTAAGCAGTTTCTCAGAAAGCTTCTTTCCAGATTTCATCTGAGGATATTTCCTTTTTCACCATAGCCCCTATGGGCTTCCAAATATCACTTTGCCAATTCCACAAGAACTGTCTTAGCGAAAGGCTTCTTGAGGGGAAAGCTGTAACTCTGTGAGATGATTTCACAGAACACAAAGTAGTTTCTCAGAAAGCTTCTTTCTCTTTGTTATCGGAGGATATTTCCTTTGGCTCTATAGTCTTCAAAGGGATCCGAATTATCTGTTCTCAGATTCCACAGAAAGAAGGCTAGCAAAGAGATCCACGAAATACAGATGAAACTCTGTGAGTGGAAGTCACACATCACAGAGCAGTTTCTCAGAAAGCTTCTTTCCAGATTTCATCTGAGGATATTTCCTTTTTCGTCATAGCCCTCTATGGGCTTCCAAATATCACTTGGCCAATTCCACAAGAACTGTCTTAGCGAAAGGTTTCTTGAGAGGAAAGCTGTAACTCTGTGAGATGATTTCACAGAACACAAAAAAGTTTCTCAGAAAGCTTCTTTCTCTTTTTTATCGGAGGATATTTCCTTTGGCCCTATAGTCTTCAAAGGGATCCGAAATATCTGTTCTCAGATTCCACAGAAAGAAGGCTAGAAAAGAGATCCACGAAACACAGATGTAACTCTGTGAGATGAATTCACAGAACACTAAGCCGTTTCTCAGAAAGCTTCTTTCCAGATTTCATCTGAGGATATTTCCTTTTTCACCATAGCCCTCTATGGGCTTCCAAATATCACTTTGCCAATTCCACAAGAACTGTCTTAGCGAAAGGCTTCTTGAGGTGAAAGCTGGAACTCTGTGAGATGATTTCACAGAACACAAGCAAGTTTCTCAGAAAGCTTCTTTCTCTTTGTTATCGGAGGATATTTCCTTTGGCACTATCGTCTTCAAAGGGATCCGAAATATCTGTTCTCAGATTCCACAGAAATAAGGCTAGCAAAGAGATCTACGAAACACAGATGTAACTCTGTGAGATGAATTAACAGAACACTAAGCAGTTTCTCGGAAAGTTTCTTTCAGATTTCATCTGAGGAATTTCCTTTTTCACCATAGCCCTCTATGGGCTTCCAAATATCCCTTTGCCAATTCCACAAGAACTGTCTTAGCGAAAGGCTTCTTCAGGGGAAAGCTGTAACTCTGTGAGATGATTTCACAGAACACAAAGAAGTTTCTCAGAAAGCTTCTTTCTCTTTGTTATCGGAAGATATCTCCTTTGGCCCTATAGTCTTCAAAGGGATCCGAAATATCTGTTCTCAGATTCCACAGAAAGAAGGCTAGCAAAGAGATCCACGAAATACAGATGTAACTCTGTGTGTGGAAGTCACACATCACAGAGCAGTTTCTCAGAAAGCTTTTTTCCAGATTTCGTCTGAGGATATTTCCTTTTCACCATAGCCCTGTATGGGCTTCCAAATATCCCTTTGCCAATTCCACAAGAACTGTCTTAGCGAAAGGCTTCAAGAGGGGAAAGCTGTAACTCTGTGAGATGATTTCACAGAACACAAAGAAGTTTCTCAGAAAGCTTCTTTCTCTTTGTTATCGGAAGATATTTACTTTGGTCCTATAGTCTTCAAAGGGATCCGAAATATCTGTTCTCAGATTACACAGAAATAAGTCTAGCAAAGAGATCCACGAAATACAGATGTAACTCTGCTTGTGGAAGTCAAACATCACAGAGCAGTTTCTCAGAAAGCTTCTTTCCAGATTTCATCTGAGGATATTTCCTTTTCACCATAGCCCTCTATGTGCTTCCAAATATCACTTTGCCAATAACAAAAGAACTGTCTTAGCGAAAGGCTTCTTGAGGGGAAAGCTGTAACTCTGTGAGATGATTTCACAGAACACAAAGAAGTTTCTCAGAAAGCTTCTTTCACTTTGTTATCGGAGGATATTTCCTTTGGCCCTATAGTCTTCAAAGGGATCCGAAATATCTGTTCTCAGATTCCACAGAAATAAGGCTAACAAAGAGATGTACAAAACACAGATGTAACTCTGTGAGATGAATTAACAGAACACTAAGCAGTTTCTCAGAAAGCTTCTTTCCAAATTTCATCTGAGGATATTTCCTTTTTCACCATAGCCCTCTATGGGCTTCCAAATATCACTTTGCCATTTCCACAAGAACTGTCTTAGCGAAAGGCTTCTTGAGGGGAAAGCTGTAACTCTGTGAGATGATTTCACAGAACACAAAGATGTTTCTCAGAAAGCTTATTTCTCTTTGTTATCGGAAGATATTTCCTTTGGCCCTATTGTCTTCAAAGGGATCCGAAATATCTGTTCTCAGATTCCTCAGAAATAAGGCTAGCAAAGAGATACACGAAATACAGATGAAACTCTGAGTGTGGAAGTGACACATCAAAGAACAGTTTCTCAGAAAGCTTCTTTCCAGATTTCATCTGAGGATATTTCCTTTTCTTAATAGCCCTGTATTGGCTTCCAAATATCACTTTGCCAATTCCACAAGAACTGTCTTAGCGAAAGGCTTCTACAGGGGAAAGCTGTAACTCTGTGAGATGATTTCACAGAACACAAATAAGTTTCTCAGAAAGCTTCTTTCTCTTTCTTATCGGAGGGTATTTCCTTTGGCACTATCGTCTTCAAAGGGATCCGAAATATCTGTTCTCAGATTCCATAGAAATAAGGCTACCAAAGAGATCTACGAAACACAGATGTAACTCTGTGAGATGAATTAACAGAACACTAAGCAGTTTCTCAGAAAGCTTCTTTCAGATTTCATCTGAGGATATTTCCTTTTTTACCATAGCCCTCTATGGGCTTCCAAATATCCCCTTGCCAATTCCACAAGAACTGTCTTAGCGAAAGGTTTCTTCAGGGGAAAGCTGTAACTCTGTGAGATGATTTCACAGAACACAAAGAAGTTTCTCAGAAAGCTTCTTTCTCTTTGTTATCGGAAGATATCTCCTTTGGCCCTACAGTCTTCAAAAGGATCCGAAATATCTGTTCTCAGATTCCATAGAAAGAAGGCTAGCAAAGAGATCCACGAAATACAGATGTAACTCTGTGTGTGGAAGTCACACATCACAGAGCAGTTTCTCAGAAAGCTTCTTTCCAGATTTCGACTGAGGATATTTCCTTTTTCACCATAGCCCTCTATGGGATTCCAAATATCACTTTGCCAATTCCACAAGAACTGTCTTAGGGAAAGACTTCTTGAGGGGAAAGCTGTAACTCTGTGAGATGATTTCACAGAACACAAAGAAGTTTCTCAGAAAGCTTCTTTCTCTTTGTTATCGGAGGATATTTCCTTTTGACCTATAGTCTTCAAAGGGATCCGAAATATCAGCTTTCAGATTCCACAGAAATAAGGCTAGCGAAGAGATCTAGGAAACACAGATCTAACTCTGTGAAATGAATTAACACAACACTAAGCAGTTTCTTTGAAAGCTTCTTTCCAGATTTAATCTGAGGATATTTCCTTTTTCACCATAGCCCTCTACGGGCTTCCAAATATCACTTTACCAATTCCACAAGAACTGTCTTAGCGAAAGGCTTCTTGAGGGGAAAGCTGTAACTCTGTGAGATGATTTCACAGAACACAAAGAAGTTTCTCAGAAAGCTTCTTTCTCTTTGTTATCGGAGGATATTTCCTTTGGCCCTATAGTCTTCAAAGGGATCCGAAATATCTGTTCTCAGATTCCACAGAAATAAGGCTAGCAAAGAGATCCACGAAATACAGATGTAACTCTTTGTTTGGAAGTCACACATCACAGAGCAGTTTCTCAGAAAGCTTCTTTCCAGATTTCATCTGAGGATATTTCCTTTTCACCGTAGCCTTCTATGGGCTTCCAAATATCACTTTGCCAATTCCACTAGAACTGTCTTAGCGAAAGTCTTCTTGAGGCGAAAGCTGTAACTCTGTGAGATGATTTCACGGAACACAAAGAAGTTTCTCAGAAAGCTTCTTTCTCTTTGTTATCGGAGGATATTTCCTTTGGCCCTATAGTCTTCAAAGGGATCCGAAATATCTGTTCTCAGATTCCACAGAAATAAGGCTAGCAAAGAGATCCACGAAATACAGATGTAACTCTGTGAGTGGAAGTCACACATCACAGAGCAGTTTCTCAGAAAGCTTCTTTCCAGATTTCATCTGAGAATATTTCCTTTGTCACCATAACCCTCTAAGGGCTTCCAAATATCACTTTGCCAATTCCACAAGAACTGTCTTAGCGAAAGGCTTCTTGAGGGGAAAGCTGTAACTCTGTGAGATGATTTCACAGAACACAAAGAAGTTTCTCAGAAAGCTTCTTTCTCTTTGTTATCGGAGGATATTTCCTTTGGCCCTATTGTATTCAAAGGGATCCGAAGTATCTGTTCTCAGATTCCACAGAAAGAAGGCTAGCAAAGAGATCCACGAAATACAGATGTAACTCTGTGAGATAAATTCACAGAACACTAAGCAGTTTCTCAGAAAGCTTCTTTCTAGATTTCATCTGAGGATATTTTTTTTTTTCACCATAGCCCTCTATGGGATTCCAAATATCACTTTGCCAATTCCACAAGAACTGTCTTAGCGAAAGGCTTCTTGAGGGGAAAGCTGTAACTCTGTGAGATGATTTCACAGAACACAAAGTAGTTTCTCAGGAAGCTTCTTTCTCTTTGTTATCGGAGGATATTTCCTTTGGCCCTATAGTCTTCAAAGGGATCCGAAATATCTGTTCTCAGATTCCACAGAAAGAAGGCTAGCAAAGAGATCCACGAAATACAGATGAAACTCTGTGAGTGGAAGTCACACATCACAGAGCAGTTTCTCAGAAAGCTTCTTTCCAGATTTCATCTGAGGATATTTCCTTTTTCACCATAGCCCTCTATGGGCTTCCAAATATCACTTGGCCAATTCCACAAGAACTGTCTTAGCGAAAGGCTTCTTGAGGGGAAAGCTGTAACTCTGTGAGATGATTTCACAGAACACAAAGAAGTTTCTCGGAAAGCTTCTTTCTCTTTGTTATCGGAGGATATTTCCTTTGGCCCTATAGTCTTCAAAGGGATCCGAAATATCTGTTCTCAGATTCCACAGAAGAAGTCTAGCAAAGAGATCCACGAAACACAGATGTAACTCTGTGAGATGAATTCACAGAACACTAAGCAGTTTCTCAGAAAGCTTCTTTCCAGATTTCATCTGAGGATATTTCCTTTTTCACCATAGCCCTCTAGGGGCTTCCAAATATCACTTTGCCAATTCCACAAGAACTGTCTTAGCGAAAGGCTTCTTGAGGGGAAAGCTGTAACTCTGTGAGATGATTTCACAGAACACAAAGAAGTTTCTCAGAAAGCTTCTTTCTCTTTGTTATCGGAAGATATCTCCTTTGGCCCTATAGTCTTCAAAGGGATCCGAAATATCTGTTTTCAGATTCCACAGAAAGAAGGCTAGCAAAGAGATCCACGAAATACAGATGTAACTCTGTGTGTGGAAGTCACACATCACAGAGCAGTTTCTCAGAAAGCTTCTTTCCAGATATCGTCTGAGGATATTTCCTTTCCACCATAGCCCTGTATGGGCTTCCAAATATCACTTTGCCAATTACACAAGAACTGTCTTAGCGAAAGGCTTCTAGAGGGGAAAGCTGTAACTCTGTGAGATGATTTCACAGAACACAAAGAAGTTTCTCAGAAAGCTTCTTTCTCTTTGTTATCGGAGGATATTTCCTTTGGCCCCATAGTCTTCAAAGGGATCCGAAATATCTGTTCTCAGATTCCACAGAAATAAGGCTAGCAAAGAGATCTACGAAACACAGATGTAACTCTGTGAGATGAATGCACAGAACACTAAGCAGTTTCTCAGAAAGCTTCTTTCCAGATTTCATCTGAGGATATTTCCTTTTTCACCATAGCCCTCTATGGGCTTCCAAATATCACTTTGCCAATTCCACAAGAACTGTCTTAGCGAAAGGCTTCTTCAGGGGAAAGCTGTAACTCTGTGAGATGATTTCACAGAACACAAAGAAGTTTCTCAGAAAGCTTCTTTCTCTTGTTATCGGAGGATATTTCCTTTGGCCCTATAGTCTTCGAAGGGATCCGAAATATCTGTTCTCAGATTCCACAGAAATAAGGCTAGCAAAGAGATCCACGAAATACAGATGTAACTCTGTGAGTGGAAGTCACACATCAGAGAGCAGTTTCTCAGAAAGCTTCTTTCCAGCTTTCATCTGAGGATATTTCCTTTGTCACCATAACCCTCTATGGGCTTCCAAATATCACTTTGCCAATTCCACAAGAACTGTCTTAGCGAAAGGCTTCTTGAGGGGAAAGCTGTGACTCTGTGAGATGATTTCACAGAACACAAAGAAGTTTCTCAGAAAGCTTCTTTCTCTTTGTTATCGGAGGATATTTCCTTTGGCCCTATAGTGTTCAAAGGGATCCGAAGTATCTGTTCTCAGATTCCACAGAAAGAAGGCTAGCAAAGAGATCCACGAAATACAGATGTAACTCTGTGAGATGAATTCACAGAACACTAAGCAGTTTCTCAGAAAGCTTCTTTCCAGATTTCATCTGAGGATATTTCATTTTTCACCATAGCCCTCTAGGGGCTTCCAAATATCACTTTGCCAATTCCACAAGAACTGTCTTAGCGAAAGGCTTCTTGAGGGGAAAGCTGTAACTCTGTGAGATGATTTCACAGAACACAAAGTAGTTTCTCAGAAAGCTTCTTTCTCTTTGTTATCGGAGAATATTTCCTTTGGCTCTATAGTCTTCAAAGGGATCCAAAATATCTGTTCTCAGATTCCACAGAAAGAAGGCTAGGAAAGAGATCCACGAAATACAGATATAACCCTGTGAGTGGAAGTCACACATCACAGAGCAGTTTCTCAGAAAGCTTCTTTCCAGATTTCATCTGAGGATATTTCCTTTTTCACCATAGCCCTCTATGGGCTTCCAAATCTCACTTTGCCAATTCCACAAGAACTGTCTTAGCGAAAGGTTTCTTGAGGGGAAAGCTGTAACTCGGTGAGATGATTTCACAGAACACAAAGAAGATTCTCAGAAAGCTTCTTTCTCTTTGTTATCGGAGGATATTTCCTTTGGCCCTATAGTCTTCATAGGGATCCGAAATATCTGTTCTCAGATTCCACAGAAATAAGGCTAGCAAAGAGAACTACGAAACACAGATGTAACTCTGTGAGATGAATTCACAGAACACTAAGCAGTTTCTCAGAAAGCTTCTTTCCAGATTTCATCTGAGGATATTTCCTTTTTCACCATAGCCCTCTAGGGGCTTCCAAATATCACTTTGCCAATTCCACAAGAACTGTCTTAGCGAAAGGCTTCTTGAGGGGAAAGCTGGAACTCTGTGAGATGATTTCACAGAACACAAAGAAGTTTCTCAGAAAGCTTCTTTCTCTTTGTTATCGGAAGATATCTCCTTTGGCCCTATAGTCTTCAAAGGGATGCGAAATATCTGTTCTCAGATTCCACAGAAATAAGGCTAGCAAAGAGATCCACGAAATACAGATGTAACTCTGTGTGTGGATGTCACACATCACAGAGCAGTTTCTCAGAAAGCTTCTTTCCAGACATCGTCTGAGGATATTTCCTTTCCACCATAGCCCTGTGTGGGCTTCCAAATATCACTTTGCCAATTCCACAAGAACTGTCTTAGCGAAAGGCTTCTAGAGGGGAAAGCTGTAACTCTGTGAGATGATTTCACAGAACACAAAGAAGATTCTCAGAAAGCTTCTTTCTCTTTGTTATCGGAGGATATTTCCTTTGGCCCCATAGACTTCAAAGGGATCCGAAATATCTGTTCTCAGATTCCACAGAAATAAGGCTAGCAAAGAGGTCTACGAAACACAGATGTAACTCTGTGAGATGAACTAACAGAACACTAAGCAGTTTCTCAGAAAGCCTCTTTCCAGATTTCATCTGAGGATATTTCCTTTTTCACCATAGCCCTCTATGGGCTTCCAAATATCTCTTGGCCAATTCCACAAGAACTGTATTAGCGAAAGGCTTCTTCAGGGGAAAACTGTAACTCTGTGAGATGATGTCACAGAACACAAAGAAGTTTCTCAGAAAGCTTCTTTCTCTTTGTTATCGGAGGATATTTCCTTTTGACCTATAGTCTTCAAAGGGATCCGAAATATCTCTTCTCAGATTCCACTGAAATAAGGCTAGCAAAGAGATCCACGAAATACAGATGTAACTCTTTGTGTGGAAGTCACACATCACAGAGCAGTTTCTCAGAAAGCATCTTTCCAGATTTCATCTGAGGATATTTCCTTTTCACCGTAGCCTTCTATGGGCTTCCAAATATCACTTTGCCAATTCCACAAGAACTGTCTTAGCGAAAGGCTTCTTGAGGGGAAAGCTGTAACTCTGTGAGATGATTTCACAGAACACAAAGAAGTTTCTCAGAAAGCTTCTTTCTCTTTGTTATCGGAAGATATTTCCTTTGGACCTATTGTCTTCAAAGGGATCCGAAATATCTGTTCTCAGATTCCTCAGAAATAAGGCTAGCAAAGAGATCCACGAAATACAGATTTAACTCTGTGTGTGGAAGTCACACATCACAGAGCACTTTCTCAGATTGCTTCTTTCCAGATTTCATCTGAGGATATTTCCTTTTCACCGTAGCCTTCTGTGGGCTTCCAAATATCACTTTGCCAATTCCACTAGAACTGTCTTAGCGAAATGCTTCCTGAGGGGAAGCTGTAACTCTGTGAGATGATTTCACAGAACACAAAGAAGTTTCTCAGAAAGCTTCTTTCTCTTTGTTATCGGAGGATAATTCCTTTGGCCCTATAGTCTTCAAAGGGATCCGAAATATCTGTTCTCAGGTTCCACAGAAATAAGGCTAGCAAAGAGATCTACGAAACACATATGTAACTCTGTGAGATGAATGCACAGAACACTAAGCAGTTTCTCAGAAAGCTTCTTTCCAGATTTCATCTGAGGATATTTCCTTTTTCACCATAGCCCTCTATGGGCTTCCAAATATCACTTTGCGAATTCCACAAGAACTGTCTTAGCGAAAGGCTCCTTGAGGGGAAAGCTGTAACTCTGTGAGATGATTTCACAGAACACAAAGAAGTTTCTCAGAAAGCTTCTTTCTCTTTGTTATCGGAGGATATTTCCTTTGGCCCTATAGTCTTCAAAGGGATCCGAAATATCTGTTCTCAGATTCCACAGAAATAAGGCTAGCAAAGAGATCTACGAAACACTGATGTAACTCCGTGAGATGAAATCACAGAACACTAAGCTGTTTCTCAGAAAGCTTCTTTTCAGATTTTATCTGAGAATATTTCCTTTTTCACCATAGCCCTCTAAGGGCTTCCAAATATCACTTTGCCAATTCTAACAGAACTGTCTTAGCGAAAGGCTTCTTGAGGGGAAAGCTGCAACTCTGTGAGATGATTTCACAGAACACAAAGAAGTTTCTCAGAAAGCTTCTTTCTCTTTGTTATCGGAGGATATTTCCTTTGGCCCTATAGTCTTCAAAGGGATCCTAAATATCTGTTCGCTGATTCCACAGAAATAAGGCTAGCAAAGAGATCTTCGAAACACATATGTAACTCTGTGAGATGAATTCACAGAACACTAAGCAGTTTCTCAGAAAGCTTCTTTCCAGATTTCATCTGAGGTTATTTCCTTTTTCACCATAGCCCTCTATGGGCTTCCAAATATCACTTGGCCAATTCCACAAGAACTGTCTTAGCGAAAGGCTTCTTGAGGGGAAAGCTGTAACTCTGTGAGATGATTTCACAGAACACAAAGAAGTTTCTCAGAAAGCTTCTTTCTCTTTGTTATCGGAGGATATTTCCTTTGGCCCTATTGTCTTCAAAGGAATCCGAAATATCTGTTCTCAGATTCCTCAGAAATAAGGCTAGCAAAGAGATCCATGAAATACAGATGTAACTCTGTGTGAAAGTCACACAGCAAAGAACAGTTTCTCAGAAAGCTTCTTTCCAGATTTCATCTGAGGATATTTCCTTTTCTCCATAGCCCTGTATGGGCTTCCAAATATCACTTTGCCAATTCCAC
Source organism: Macaca fascicularis (assembly GCF_037993035.2). Classification (NCBI taxonomy): domain Eukaryota; kingdom Metazoa; phylum Chordata; class Mammalia; order Primates; family Cercopithecidae; genus Macaca; species Macaca fascicularis. The sequence continues at coordinate 44,394,731 of NC_088385.1, read as the reverse complement.
AAGAACTGTCTTAGCGAAAGGCTTCTTGAGGGGAAAGCTGTAACTCTGTGAGATGATTTCACAGAACACAAAGAAGTTTCTCAGAAAGCTTCTTTCTCTTTGTTATCGGAGGATACTTCCTTTGGCACTATCGTCTTCAAAGGGATCCGAAATATCTGTTCTCAGATTCCACAGAAATAAGGCTAGCAAAGAGATCTACGAAACACAGATGTAACTCTGTGAGATGAATTAACAGAACACTAAGCAGTTTCTCAGAAAGCTCCTTTCAGATTTCATCTGAGGATATTTCCTTTTTCACCATTGCCCTCTAAGGGCTTCCAAATATCACTTTGCCAATTCCACAAGAACTGTCTTAGAGAAACGCTTCTTGAGGGGAAAGCTGTAACTCCGTGAGATGATTTCACAGAACACAAAGAAGTTTCTCAGAAAGCTTCTTTCTCTTTGTTATCGGAAGATATTTACTTTGGCCCTATAGTCTTCAAAGGGATCCGAAATATCTGTTCTCAGATTCCACAGAAATAAGGCTAGAAAGGAGATCCACGAAATACAGATGTAACTCTGTGAGTGGAAGTCACACATCACAGAGCAGTTTCTCAGAAATCTTCTTTCCAGATTTCATCTGAGGATATTTCCTTTTTCACCATAGCACTCTATGGGCTTCCAAATACAACTTGGCAATTGCACAAGAACTGTCTTAGCGAAAGGCTTCTTGCGGAGAAAGCTGTAACTCTGTGAGATGATTTCACAGAACACAAAGAAGTTTCTCAGAAAGCTTCTTTCTCTTTGTTATCAGAGGATATTTCCTTTGGCCCTATAGTCTTCAAAGGGATCCGAAATATCTGTTCTCAGATTCCACAGAAATAAGACTAGCAAAGCGATCTACGAAACACAGATGTAATTCTGTGAGATGAATTAACAGAACAGTAAGCAGTTTCTCAGAAAGCTTCTTTCCAGATTTCATCTGAGGATATTTCCTTTTTCACCATAGCCCTCTATGGGCTTCCAAATATCACTTTGCCAATTCCACAAGAACTGTCTTAGCGAAAGGCTTCTTGAGGGGAAAGCTGTAACTCTGTGAGATGATTTCACAGAACACAAAGAAGTTTCTCAGAAAGCTTCTTTCTCTTTGTTATCGGAGGATATTTCCTTTGGCCCTATAGTCTTCAAGGGATCCGAAGTATCTGTTTCAGATTCCACAGAAAGAAGGCTAGCAAAGAGATCCACGAAATACAGATGTAACTCTGTGAGATGAATTCACAGAACACTAAGCAGTTTCTCAGAAAGCTTCTTTCCAGATTTCATCTGAGGATATTTCCTTTTTCACCATAGCCCTCTATGGGCTTCCAAATATCACTTTGCCAATTCCACAAGAACTGTTTTAGCGAAAGGCTTCTTGAGGGGAAAGCTGTAACTCTGTGAGATGATTTCACAGAACACAAAGTAGTTTCTCAGAAAGCTTCTTTCTCTTTGTTATCGGAGGATATTTCCTTTGGCCCTATAGTCTTCAAAGGGATCCGAAATATCTGTTCTCAGATTCCACAGAAAGAAGGCTAGCAAAGAGATCCACGAAATACAGATGTAACTCTGTGAGTGGAAGTCACACATCACAGAGCAGTTTCTCAGAAAGCTTCTTTCCAGCTTTCATCTGAGGATATTTCCTATTTCACCATAGCCCTCTATGGGCTTCCAAATATCACTTTGCCAATTCCACAAGAACTGTCTTAGCGAAAGGTTTCTTGAGGGGAAAGCTGTAACTCTGTGAGATGATTTCACAGAACACAAAGAAGTTTCTCAGAAAGCTTCTTTCTCTTTGTTATCGGAGGATATTTCCTTTGGCCCTATAGTCTTCAAAGGGATCCGAAATATCTGTTCTCAGATTCCACAGAAAGAAGGCTAGCAAAGATATCCACGAAATACAGATGAAACTCTGTGAGATGAATTCAAAGAACACTAAGCAGTTTCTCAGAAAGCTTCTTTCCAGATTTCCTCTGAGGATATTTCCTTTTTCACCATAGCCCTCCTTGGGCTTCCATATATCACTTGGCCAATTCCACAAGAACTGTCTTAGCGAAAGGCTTCTTGAGGGGAAAGCTGTAACTCTGTGAGATGATTTCACAAAACACAAAGAAGTTTCTCAGAAAGCTTCTTTCTCTTTTTTATCGGAGGATATTTCCTTTGGCCCTATAGTCTTCAAAGGGATCCGAAATATCTGTTCTCAGATTCCACAGAAATAAGGCTAGCAAAGAGATCCACGAAATACAGATGTAACTCTCTGAGTCGAAGTCACACATCATAAAGCAGTTTCTCAGAAAGCTTCTTTCCAGTTTTCATCTGAGGATATATCCTTTTTCACCATAGCCCTCTATGGGCTTCCAAATATCACTTTGCCAATTCCACAAGAACTGTCTTAGCGAAAGGCTCTTTGAGGGGAAAGCTGTAACTCTGTGAGATGATTTCCCAGAACACAAAGAAGTTTCTAAGAAAGCTTCTTTCTCTTTGTTATCGGAGGATATTTCCTTTGGCCCTATAGTCTTCAATGGGATCCGAAATATCTGTTTTCAGATTCCACAGAAATAAGGCTAGTGAAGAGATCTAGGAAACACAGATGTAACTCTGTGAGATGAATTAACAGAACACTAAGCAGGTTCTCAGAAATCTTCTTTCCAGATTTCATCTGAGGATATTTCCTTTTTCACCATAGCCCTCTAAGGGCTTCCAAATATCACTTTGCCAATTCCACAAGAACTGTCTTAGCGAAAGGCTTCTTGAGGGGAAAGCTGTAACTCTGTGAGATGATTTCACAGAACACAAAGAAGTTTCTCAGAAAGCTTCTTTCGCTTTGTTATCGGAGGATATTTCCTTTGGCCCTATAGTCTTCAAAGGGATCCGAAATATCTGTTCTCAGATTCCACAGAAATAAGGCTAGCAAAGAGATCTACGAAACACAGATGTAACTCAGTGAGATGCATACACAGAACACTAAGCAGTTTCTCAGAAAGCTTCTTTCCAGATTTCAACTGAGGATATTTCCTTTTTCACCAAAGCCCTCTATGGGCTTCCAAATATCACTTTGCCAATTCCACAAGAACTGTCTTAGCGAAAGGCTTCAAGAGGTGAAAGCTGTAACTCTTTGAGATGATATCCCAGAACACAAAGAAATTTCTCAGAAAGCTTCTTTCTCTTTGTTATCGGAGGATATTTCCTTTGGCCCTATAGTCTTCAAAGGGATCCGTAATGTCTGTTCTCAGATTCCACAGAAATAAGGCTAGCAAAGAGATCTAGGAAACACAGATGTAACTCTGTGAGATGAATTAACAGAACAGTAAGCATTTTCTCAGAAAGCTTCTTCCCTGATTTCATCTGAGGATATTTCCTTTTTCACCATAGCCCACTATGGGCTGCCAAATATCACTTTGCCAATACCACAAGAACTGTATTAGCGAAAGGCTTCTTTAGGGGAAAGCTGTAACTCTGTGAGATGATTTCACAGAACACAAAGGAGTTTCTCAGAAAGCTTCTTTCTCTTTCTTATCGGAGGATATTTCCTTTGGCCCTATAGTCTTCAATAGGATACGAAATATCTGTTCTCAGATTCCACAGAAATAAGGCTAGCAAAGAGATCTACGAAACACATATGTAACTCTGTGAGATGAATTCACAGAACACTAAGCAGTTTCTCAGATAGCTTCTTCCCTGATTTCATCTGAGGATATTTCCTTTTTCACCATAGCCCCGTAGGGCTTGCAAATATCACTTTGCCAATTCCACAAGAACTGTATTAGCGAAAGGCTTCTTGAGGGGAAAGCTGTAACTCTGTGAGATGATTTCACAGAACACAAAGGAGTTTCTGAGAAAGCTTCTTTCTCTTTGTTATTGGAGGATATTTCCTTTGGCCCTATAGTCTTCAAAGGGATCCGAAATATCTGTTCTCAGATTCCACAGAAAGAAGGCTAGCAAAGAGATCAACGAAATACAGATATAACTCTGTGAGATGAATTAACAGAACACTAAGCAGTTTCTCAGAAAGCTTCTTTCCAGATTTCATCAGAGGATATTTCCTTTTTCACCATAGAACTCCATGGGCTTCCAAATATCACTTTGCCAATTCCACAAGAACTGTCTTAGCGAAAGGCTTCTTGAGGGGAAAGTTGTAACTCTGTGAGATGATTTCACTGAACACAAAGAAGTTTCTCAGAAAGCTTCTTTCTCTTTGTTCTCGGAGGATATTTCCTTTGGCCCTATAGTCTTCAAAGGGATCCGAAATATCTGTTCTCAGATTTCACAGAAATAAGGCTAGCAAAGAGATCTACGAAACACAGATGTAACTCAGTGAGATGAATACACAGAACACTAAGCAGTTTCTCAGAAAGCTTCTTTCCAGATTTCATCTGAGGATATTTCCTTTTTCACCACAGCCCGCTAAGGGCTTACAAATATCACTTTGCCAATTCTACCAGAACTGTCTTAGCGAAAGGCTTCTTGAGGGGAAAGCTGTAACTCTGTGAGATGATTTCACAGAACACAAAGATGTTTCTCAGAAAGCTTCTTTCTCTTTGTTATCGGAGGATATTTACTTTGGCCATAGAGTCTTCAAAGGGATCCGAAATATCTGTTCTCAGATTCCACAGAAATAAGGCTAGCAAAGAGATCCACGAAATACAGATGTAACTCTGTGAGTGGAAGTCACACATCAAAGAGACGTTTCTCAGAAAGCTTCTTTCCAGATTTCATCTGAGGATATTTCCTTTTTCACAATAGCCCTCTATGAGCTTCCAAATATGACTTTGCCAATTCAACAAGAACTGTCTTAGCGAAAGGCTTCTTGAGGTGAAAGCTGTAACTCTGTGAGATGATTTCACAGAACACAAAGAAGTTTCTCAGAAAGCTTCTTTCTCTTTGTTATCGGAGGCTATTTCCTTTGGCCCTATAGTCTTCAAAGGGATCCGAAATATCTGTTCTCAGATTCCACAGAAAGAAGGCTAGCAAAGCGATCCACGAAATACAGATGTAACTCTGTGAGATGAATTAACAGAACACTAAGCAGTTTCTCAGAAAGCTTCTTTCCAGATTTCATCTGAGGATATTTCCTTTTTCACCATAGCCCTCTATGGGCTTCCAAATATCACTTTGCCACTTCCACAAGAACTGTCTTAGCGAAAGGCTTCTTGAGGGGAAAGCTGTAACTCTGTGAGATGATTTCACAGAACACAAAGAAGTTTCTCCGAAAGCTTCTTTCGTTTTGTTATCGGAGGATATTTCCTTTGGCCCTATAGTCTTCAAAGGGATCCGAAATATCTGTTCTCAGATTCCACAGAAATAAGGCTAGCAAAGAGATCCAGGAAATACAGATGTAACTCTGTGAGATGAATTCACAGAACACTAAGCAGTTTCTCAGAAAGCTTCTTTCGAGATTTCATTTCAGGATATTTCCTTTTTCACCATAGCCCTCTATGGGCTTCCAAATATCACTTTGCCAATTCCATAAGAACTGTCTTAGAGAAAGGCTTCTTGAGGGTAAAGCTGTAACTCGGTGAGATGATTTCTCAGAACACAAAGAAGTTTCTCAGAAAGCTTCTTTCTCTTTGTTATCGGAGGATATTTCCTTTGGCCCTATAGTCTTCAAAGGGATCCGAAATATCTGTTCTCAGATTCCACAGAAATAAGGCTAGCAAAGAGATCCATGAAATACAGATGTAACTCTGTGAGTGGAAGTCACACATCACAGAGCAGTTTCTCAGAAAGTTTCTTTCCAGATTTCATCTGAGGATATTTCCTTTTTCACCATAGCCCTCTAAGGGCTTCCAAATATCACTTTGCCAACTCCACAAGAACTGTCTTACCGAAAGGCTACTTGAGGGGAAAGCTGTAACTCTGTGAGATGATTACACAGAACACAAAGGAGTTTCTCAGAAAGCTTCTTTCTCTTTGTTATCGGAGGATATTTCCTTTGGCCCTATAGCCTTAAAAGGGATCCGAAATATCTGTTCTCAGATTCCACAGAAAGAAGGCTAGCAAAGAGATCCACGAAATACAGATGTAACTCGCTGAGATGAATTCACAGAACACTAAGCAGTTTCTCAGAAATCTTCTTTCCAGATTTCATCTGAGGATATTTCCTTTTTCACCATAGCCCTCTATGGGCTTCCAAATATCACTTTGCAAATCCCACAAGAACTGTCTTAGCGAAAGGCTTCTTGAGGGGAAAGCTGTAACTCTGTGAGATGATTTCACAGAACACAAAGAAGTTTCTCAGAAAGCTTCTTTCTCTTTGTTATCGGAGGATATTTCCTTTGGCCCTACAGTCTTCAAAGGGATCCGAAATATCTGTTCTCAGATTCCACAGAAATAAGGCTAGCAAAGAGATATACGAAACACAGATGTAACTCTGTGAGATGAATTCACAGAACACCAAGCATTTTCTCAGAAAGGTTCTTTCCAGATTTCATCTGAGGATAATTCCCTTTTCACCATAGCCCTCTATGGGCTTCCAAACATCACTTTGACAATTTCACAAGAACTGTCTTAGTGAAAGGCATCTTGAGGGGAAAGTTGTAACTCTGTGAGATGATTTCACAGAACACAAAGAAGTTTCTCAGAAAGCTTCTTTCTCCTTGTTATCGGAGGATATTTCCTTTGGCCTTATAGTCTTCAAAGGGATCCGAAATATCTGTTCTCAGATTCCACAGAAATAAGACTACCAAAGAGATCTACGAAACACAGATGTAATTCTGTGAGATGAATTCACAGAACACTAAGCAGTTTCTCAGAAAGCTTCTTTCCAGATTTCATCTGAGTATATTTCCTTTTTCACCATAGCCCTCTAAGGGCTTCCAAATATCACTTTGCCAATTCCAAAAGAACTGTCTTATCGAAAGCCTTCTTGAGGGGAAAGCTGTAACTCTGTGAGATGATTTCAAAAAACACAAAAAAGTTTCTCAGAAAGCTTCTTTCTCTTTGTTATCGGAGGATATTTCCTTTGGCCCTATAGTCATCAAAGGGATCTGAAATATCTGTTCTCAGATTCCACAGAAATAAGGCTAGCAAAGAGATCCACGAAATACAGATGTAACTCTGTGAGTGGAAGTCACACATCACAGAGCAGTTTCTCAGAAAGCTTCTTTCCAGATTTCATCTGAGGATATTTCCTTTTTCACCATAGCCCTCTATGGGCTTCCAAATATCACTTTGCCAATTCCACAAGAACTGTCTTAGCGAAAGGCTTCTTGAGGGAAAATCTGTAACTCTGTGAGATGATTTCACAGAACACAAAGAAGTTTCTCAGAAAGCTTCTTTCTCTTTGTTATCGGAGGATATTTACTTTGGCCCTATAGTCTTCAAAGGGATCCGAAATATCTGTTCTCAGATTCCACAGAAAGAAGGCTAGCAAAGAGATCCACGAAATACAGATGTAACTCTGTGACATGAATTAAGAGAACACTAAGCTGTTTCTCAGAAAGCTTCTTTCCAGATTTCATCTGAGGATAATTCCTTTTTCACCATAGCCCTCTATGGGCTCCCAAATATCACTTTGCCAATTCCACAAGAACTGTCTTAGTGAAAGGCATCTTGAGGGGAAAGCTGTAACTCTGTGAGATGATCTCACAGAACACAAAGAAGTTTCTCAGATAGCTTCTTTCTCTTTGTTATCGGAGGTTATTTCCTTTGGCCCTATAGTCTTCAAAGGGTTCCGAAATATCTGTTCTCAGATTCCACAGAAAGAAGGCTAGCAAAGAGATCCACGAAATACAGATGTAACTCTTTGAGTTGAATTCACAGAACACTAAGCAGTTTCTCAGAAAGCTTCTTTCCAGATTTCATCTGAGGATATTTCCTTTTTCACCATAGCCCTCTATGAGCTTCCAAATATGACTTTGCCAATTCAACAAGAACTGTCTTAGCGAAAGGCTTCTTGAGGTGAAAGCTGTAACTCTGTGAGATGATTTCACAGAACACAAAGAAGTTTCTCAGAAAGCTTCTTTCTCTTTGTTATCGGAGGCTATTTCCTTTGGCCCTATAGTCTTCAAAGGGATCCGAAATATCTGTTCTCAGATTCCATAGAAAGAAGGCTAGCAAAGCGATCCACGAAATACAGATGTAACTCTGTGAGATGAATTCAGAGAACACTAAGCAGTTTCTGAGAAAGCTTCTTTCCAGATTTCATCTGAGGATATTTCCTTTTTCACCGTAGCCCTCTATGGGCTTCCAAATATCACTTTGCCAATTCCAAAAGAACTGTCTTAGCGAAAGGCTTCTTGAGGGGAAAGCTGTAACTCTGTGAGATGATTTCACAGAACACAAAGAATTTTCTCAGAAAGCTTCTTTCTGTTTGTTATCGGAGAATATTTAGGTTGGCCCTATAGTCTTCAAAGGGATCCGAAATATCTGTTCTCAGATTCCACAGAAATAAGGCTAGCAAAGAGATCTACGAAACACAGATGTAACTCAGTGAGATGAATTCACAGAAAACTAAGCAGTTTCTCAGAAAGCTTCCTTCCAGAATTCATCTGAGGATATTTCCTTTTTCACCATAGCCCTCTATGGGCTTCCAAATATCACTTTGCCAATTCCACAAGAACTGTCTTAGCGAAAGGCTTCTTGAGGGGAAAGCTGTGACTCTGTGAGATGATTTCACAGAACACAAAGAAGTTCCTCAGAAAGCTTCTTTCTCTTTGTTATCCGAGGATATTTCCTTTGGCCTTATAGTCTTCAAAGGGATCCTAAATATCTGTTCGCTGATTCCACAGAAATAAGGCTAGCAAAGAGATCCAGGAAATACAGATGTAACTCTGTGAGATGAATTCACAGAACACTAAGCAGTTTCTCAGAAAGCTTCTTTCCAGATTTCATTTCAGGATATTTCCTTTTTCACCATAGCCCTCTATGGGCTTCCAAATATCACTTTGCCAATTCCATAAGAACTGTCTTAGAGAAAGGCTTCTTGAGGGTAAAGCTGTAACTCGGTGAGATGATTTCTCAGAACACAAAGAAGTTTCTCAGAAAGCTTCTTTCTCTTTGTTATCGGAAGATATTTCCTTTGGCCCTATAGTCTTCAAAGGGATCCGAAATATCTGTTCTCAGATTCCACAGAAATAAGACTACCAAAGAGATCTACGAAACACAGATGTAATTCTGTGAGATGAAATCACAGAACACTAAGCAGTTTCTCAGAAAGCTTCTTTCCAGATTTCATCTGAGTATATTTCCTTTTTCACCATAGCCCTCTAAGGGCTTCCAAATGTCACTTTGCCAATTCCAAAAGAACTGTCTTATCGAAAGCCTTCTTGAGGGGAAAGCTGTAACTCTGTGAGATGATTTCACAAAACACAAAGAAGTTTCTCAGAAAGCTTCTTTCTCTTTGTTATCGGAGGATATTTCCTTTGGCCCTATAGGTTTCAAAGGGATCTGAAATATCTGTTCTCAGATTCCACAGAAATAAGGCTAGCAAAGAGATCCACGAAATACAGATGTAACTCTGTGAGTGGAAGTCACACATCACAGAGCAGTTTCTCAGAAAGCTTCTTTCCAGATTTCATCTGAGGATATTTCCTTTTTCACCATAGCCCTCTATGGGCTTCCAAATATCACTTTGCCAATTCCACAAGAACTGTCTTAGCGAAAGGCTTCTTGAGGGAAAATCTGTAACTCTGTGAGATGATTTCACAGAACACAAAGAAGTTTCTCAGAAAGCTTCTTTCTCTTTGTTACCGGAGGATATTTACTTTGGCCCTATAGTCTTCAAAGGGATCCGAAATATCTGTTCTCAGATTCCACAGAAAGAAGGCTAGCAAAGAGATCCACGAAATACAGATGTAACTCTGTGACATGAATTAAGAGAACACTAAGCTGTTTCTCAGAAAGCTTCTTTCCAGATTTCATCTGAGGATATTTCCTTTTTCACTATAGCCCTCTATGGGCTTCCAAATATCACTTCGCCAATTCCACAAGAACTGTCTTAGTGAAAGGCTTCTTGAGGGGAAAGCTGTAACTCTGTGAGATGATTTCACAGAACACAAAGATGTTTCTCAGAAAGCTTCTTTCTCTTTGTTATCGGAGGATATTTACTTTGGCCATAGAGTCTTCAAAGGGATCCGAAATATCTGTTCTCAGATTCCACAGAAATAAGGCTAGCAAAGAGATCCACGAAATACAGATGTAACTCTGTGAGTGGAAGTCACACATCAAAGAGACGTTTCTCAGAAAGCTTCTTTCCAGATTTCATCTGAGGATATTTCCTTTTTCACCATAGCCCTCTATGAGCTTCCAAATATGACTTTGCCAATTCAACAAGAACTGTCTTAGCGAAAGGCTTCTTGAGGTGAAAGCTGTAACTCTGTGAGATGATTTCACAGAACACAAAGAAGTTTCTCAGAAAGCTTCTTTCTCTTTGTTATCGGAGGCTATTTCCTTTGGCCCTATAGTCTTCAAAGGGATCCGAAATATCTGTTCTCAGATTCCACAGAAAGAAGGCTAGCAAAGCGATCCACGAAATACAGATGTAACTCTGTGAGATGAATTAACAGAACACTAATCAGTTTCTCAGAAAGCTTCTTTCCAGATTTCATCTGAGGATATTTCCTTTTTCACCATAGCCCTCTATGGGCTTCCAAATATCACTTTGCCACTTCCACAAGAACTGTCTTAGCGAAAGGCTTCTTGAGGGGAAAGCTGTAACTCTGTGAGATGATTTCACAGAACACAAAGAAGTTTCTCCGAAAGCTTCTTTCGTTTTGTTATCGGAGGATATTTCCTTTGGCCCTATAGTCTTCAAAGGGATCCGAAATATCTGTTCTCAGATTCCACAGAAATAAGGCTAGCAAAGAGATCCAGGAAATACAGATGTAACTCTGTGAGATGAATTCACAGAACACTAAGCAGTTTCTCAGAAAGCTTCTTTCGAGATTTCATTTCAGGATATTTCCTTTTTCACCATAGCCCTCTATGGGCTTCCAAATATCACTTTGCCAATTCCATAAGAACTGTCTTAGAGAAAGGCTTCTTGAGGGTAAAGCTGTAACTCGGTGAGATGATTTCTCAGAACACAAAGAAGTTTCTCAGAAAGCTTCTTTCTCTTTGTTATCGGAGGATATTTCCTTTGGCCCTATAGTCTTCAAAGGGATCCGAAATATCTGTTCTCAGATTCCACAGAAATAAGGCTAGCAAAGAGATCCATGAAATACAGATGTAACTCTGTGAGTGGAAGTCACACATCACAGAGCAGTTTCTCAGAAAGTTTCTTTCCAGATTTCATCTGAGGATATTTCCTTTTTCACCATAGCCCTCTAAGGGCTTCCAAATATCACTTTGCCAACTCCACAAGAACTGTCTTACCGAAAGGCTACTTGAGGGGAAAGCTGTAACTCTGTGAGATGATTACACAGAACACAAAGGAGTTTCTCAGAAAGCTTCTTTCTCTTTGTTATCGGAGGATATTTCCTTTGGCCCTATAGTCTTAAAAGGGATCCGAAATATCTGTTCTCAGATTCCACAGAAAGAAGGCTAGCAAAGAGATCCACGAAATACAGATGTAACTCGCTGAGATGAATTCACAGAACACTAAGCAGTTTCTCAGAAATCTTCTTTCCAGATTTCATCTGAGGATATTTCCTTTTTCACCATAGCCCTCTATGGGCTTCCAAATATCACTTTGCAAATCCCACAAGAACTGTCTTAGCGAAAGGCTTCTTGAGGGGAAAGCTGTAACTCTGTGAGATGATTTCACAGAACACAAAGAAGTTTCTCAGAAAGCTTCTTTCTCTTTGTTATCGGAGGATATTTCCTTTGGCCCTACAGTCTTCAAAGGGATCCGAAATATCTGTTCTCAGATTCCACAGAAATAAGGCTAGCAAAGAGATATACGAAACACAGATGTAACTCTGTGAGATGAATTCACAGAACACCAAGCATTTTCTCAGAAAGGTTCTTTCCAGATTTCATCTAAGGATAATTCCCTTTTCACCATAGCCCTCTATGGGCTTCCAAATATCACTTTGACAATTTCACAAGAACTGTCTTAGTGAAAGGCATCTTGAGGGGAAAGCTGTAACTCTGTGAGATGATTTCACAGAACACAAAGAAGTTTCTCAGAAAGCTTCTTTCTCCTTGTTATTGGAGGATATTTCCTTTGGCCTTATAGTCTTCAAAGGGATCCGAAATATCTGTTCTCAGATTCCACAGAAATAAGACTACCAAAGAGATCTACGAAACACAGATGTAATTCTGTGAGATGAATTCACAGAACACTAAGCAGTTTCTCAGAAAGCTTCTTTCCAGATTTCATCTGAGTATATTTCCTTTTTCACCATAGCCCTCTAAGGGCTTCCAAATATCACTTTGCCAATTCCAAAAGAACTGTCTTATCGAAAGCCTTCTTGAGGGGAAAGCTGTAACTCTGTGAGATGATTTCAAAAAACACAAAAAAGTTTCTCAGAAAGCTTCTTTCTCTTTGTTATCGGAGGATATTTCCTTTGGCCCTATAGTCATCAAAGGGATCTGAAATATCTGTTCTCAGATTCCACAGAAATAAGGCTAGCAAAGAGATCCACGAAATACAGATGTAACTCTGTGAGTGGAAGTCACACATCACAGAGCAGTTTCTCAGAAAGCTTCTTTCCAGATTTCATCTGAGGATATTTCCTTTTTCACCATAGCCCTCTATGGGCTTCCAAATATCACTTTGCCAATTCCACAAGAACTGTCTTAGCGAAAGGCTTCTTGAGGGAAAATCTGTAACTCTGTGAGATGATTTCACAGAACACAAAGAAGTTTCTCAGAAAGCTTCTTTCTCTTTGTTATCGGAGGATATTTACTTTGGCCCTATAGTCTTCAAAGGGATCCGAAATATCTGTTCTCAGATTCCACAGAAAGAAGGCTAGCAAAGAGATCCACGAAATACAGATGTAACTCTGTGAAATGAATTAAGAGAACACTAAGCTGTTTCTCAGAAAGCTTCTTTCCAGATTTCATCTGAGGATAATTCCTTTTTCACCATAGCCCTCTATGGGCTCCCAAATATCACTTTGCCAATTCCACAAGAACTGTCTTAGTGAAAGGCATCTTGAGGGGAAAGCTGTAACTCTGTGAGATGATCTCACAGAACACAAAGAAGTTTCTCAGAAAGCTTCTTTCTCTTTGTTATCGGAGGTTATTTCCTTTGGCCCTATAGTCTTCAAAGGGATCCGAAATATCTGTTCTCAGATTAAACAGAAAGAAGGCTAGCAAAGAGATCCACGAAATACAGATGTAACTCTTTGAGTTGAATTAACAGAACACTAAGCAGTTTCTCAGAAAGCTTCTTTCCAGATTTCATCTGAGGATATTTCCTTTTTCACCATAGCCCTCTATGGGCTTCCAAATATCACTTTGCCAATTCCACAAGAACTGTCTTAGCGAAAGGCTTCTTGAGGTGAAAGCTGGAACTCTGTGAGATGATTTCACAGAACACAAAGAAGTTTCTCAGAAAGCTTCTTTCTCTTTGTTATCGGAGGATATTTCCTTTGGCCCTATAGTCTTCAAAGGGATCCGAAATATCTGTTCTCAGATTCCACAGAAATAAGGCTAGCAAAGAGATCCATGAAATACAGATGTAACTCTGTGAGTGGAAGTCACACATCACAGAGCAGTTTCTCAGAAAGCTTCTTTCCAGATTTCATCTGAGGATATTTCCTTTTTCACCATAGCCCTCTAAGGGCTTCCAAATATCACTTTGCCAATTCCACAAGAACTGTCTTACCGAAAGGCTACTTGAGGGGAAAGCTGTAACTCTGTGAGATGATTACACAGAACACAAAGGAGTTTCTCAGAAAGCTTCTTTCTCTTTGTTATCGGAGGATATTTCCTTTGGCCCTATAGTCTTAAAAGGGATCCGAAATATCTGTTCTCAGATTCCACAGAAAGAAGGCAGGCAAAGAGATCCACGAAATACAGATGTAACTCGCTGAGATGAATTCACAGAACACTAAGCAGTTTCTCAGAAATCTTCTTTCCAGATTTCATCTGAGGATATTTCCTTTTTCACCCTAGCCCTCTATGGGCTTCCAAATATCACTTTGCCAATTCCACAAGAACTGTCTTAGCGAAAGGCTTCTTGAGGGGAAAGCTGTAACTCTGTGAGATGATTTCACAGAACACAAAGAAGTTTCTCTGAAAGCTTCTTTCTCTTTGTTATCAGAGGATATTTCCTTTGGCCCTATAGTCTTCAAAGGGATCCGAAATATCTGTTCTCAGATTCCACAGAAATAAGACTAGCAAAGAGATCCACGAAATACAGATGTAACTCTGTGAGATAAATTATCAGAACACTAAGCAGTTTCTCAGAAAGCTTCTTTCCAGATTTCATCTGAGGATATTTCCTATTTCACCATAGCCCTCTATGGGCTTCCAAATATCACTTTGCCAATTACACAAGAACTGTCTTAGCGAAAGGCTTCTTGAGGGGAAAGCTGTAACTCTGTGAGATGATTTCCCGGAACACAAAGAAGTTTCTCAGAAAGCTTCTTTCTCTTTGTTATTGGAGGATATTTCCTTTGGCCCTATAGTCTTCAAAGGGATCCGAAATATCTGTTCTCAGATTCCACAGAAAAAAGGCTCGCAAAGAGATCTACGAAACACAGATGTAACTCTTTCAGATGAATTCACAGAACACTAAGCAGTTTCTCAGAAAGCTTCTTTCCAGATTTCATCTGAGGATATTTCCTTTTTCACCATAGCCCTCTAAGAGCTTCCAAATATCACTTTGCCAATTCCACAAGAACTGTCTTAGCGAATGGCTTCTTGAGGGGAAAGCTGTAATTTTGTGAGATGATTTCAGAGAACACAAAGAAGTTTCTCAGAAAGCTTCTTTCTCTTTGTTATCGGAGGATATTTCCTTTGGCCCTATAGTCTTCATAGGGATCCGAAATATCTTTTCTCAGATTCCATAGAAATAAGGCTAGCAAAGAGATCTACGAAACACAGATGTATCTCTGTGAGATGAATTCACAGAACACTAAGCAGTTTGTCAGAAAGGTTCTTTCCAGATTTCATCTGAGGATATTTCCTTTTACACCATAGCCCTCTAAGGGCTTCCAAATATCTCGTTGCCAATTCCACAAAACTGTCGTATCGAAAGGATTCTTGAGGGGAAAGCTGTAACTCTGTGAGATGATTTCACAGAACACAAAGAAGTTTCTCAGAAAGCTTCTTTCTCTTTGTTATCGGAGGATATTTCCTTTGGCCCTATAGTCTTCAAAGGGATCCGAAATATCTGTTCTCAGATTCCACAGAAAGAAGGCTAGCAAAGAGATCTACGAAACACAGATGTAACACTGTGAGATGAATTCACAGAACACTAAGCAGTTTCTCAGAAAGCTTCTTTCCAGATTTCATCTGAGGATATTTCCTTTTTCACCATAGCCCTCTATGGGCTTCCAAATCTCACTTTGCCAATTCCACAAGAACTGTCTTCGCGAAAGGCTTCTTGAGGGGAAAGCTGTAACTCTGTGAGATGATTTCACAGAACACAAAGAAGTTTCTCAGAAAGCTTCTTTATCTTTGTTATCGGAGGATATTTCCTTTGGCCCTATAGTCTTCAAAGGGATCCGAAATATCTGTTCTCAGATTCCACAGAAATAAGGCTAGCAAAGAGATCTACGAAACACAGATGTAACTCTGTGAGATGAACTCAGAGAACACTAAGCAGTTTCTCAGAAAGCTTCTTTCCAGATTTCATCTGAGGATATTTCCTTTTTCAACATAGCCCTCTATGGGCTTCCAAATATCACTTTGCCAATTCCAAAAGAACTGTCTTAACGAAAGGCTTCTTGAGGGGAAAGCTGTAACTCTGTGAGATGATTTCACAGAACACAAAGAAGTTTCTCAGAAAGTTTCTTTCTCTTTGTTATCGGAGGATATTTCCTTTGGCCCTATAGTCTTCAAAGGGATCCGAAATATCTGTTCTCATATTCCACAGAAAGAAGGCTAGCAAAGAGATCCACGAAATACAGATGTAACTCTGTGAGTGGAAGTCACACATCACAGAGCAGTTTCTCAGAAAGCTTCTTCCCAGATTTCATCTGAGGATATTTCCTTTTTCACCATAGCCCTCTATGGGCTTCCAAATATCACTTTGCCAATTCCACAAGAACTGTCTTAGCGAAAGGCTTCTTGAGGGAAAAGCTGTAACTCTGTGAGATGATTTCCGAGAACACAAAGAAGTTTCTCAGAAAGCTTCTTTCTCTTTGTTATCGGAGGATATTTCCTTTGGCCCTATAGTCTTCAAAGAGATCCGAAATATCGCTTCTCAGATTCCACAGAAATAAGGCTAGCAAAGAGATCTACGAAACACAGATGTAACTCTGTGAGATGAATTCACAGAACACTAAGCAGTTTCTCAGAAAGCTTCTTTCCAGATTTCATCTGAGGATATTTCCTTTTTCACCATAGCCCTCTAAGGGCTTCCAAATATCTCTTTGCCAATTCCACAAGAACTGTCTTAGCGAAAGGCTTCTTGAGGTGAAAGCTGTAACTCTGTGAGATGATTTCCCAGAACACAAAGAAGTTTCTCAGAAAGCTTCTTTCTCTTTGTTATCGGAGGATATTTCCTTTGGCCCTATAGTCTTCAAAGGGATCCGAAATATCGCTTCTCAGATTCCACAGAAATAAGGCTAGCAAAGAGATCTACGAAACACAGATGTAACTCTGTGAGATGAATTCAGAGAACACTAAGCAGTTTCTCAGAAAGCTTCTTTCCAGATTTCATCTGAGGATATTTCCTTTTTCACCATAGCCCTCTATGGGCTTCCAAATATCACTTTGCCAATTCCACAAGAACTGTCTTAGAGAAAGGCTTCTTGAGGGGAAAGCTGTAACTCCGTGAGATGATTTCACAGTACACAAAGAAGTTTCTCAGAAAGCTTCTTTCTCTTTGTTATCGGAAGATATTTACTTTGGCCCTATAGTCTTCAAAGGGATCCGAAATATCTGTTCTCAGATTCCACAGAAATAAGGCTAGAAAGGAGATCCACGAAATACAGATGTAACTCTGTGAGTGGAAGTCACACATCACAGAGCAGTTTCTCAGAAATCTTCTTTCCAGATTTCATCTGAGGATATTTCCTTTTTCACCATAGCACTCTATGGGCTTCCAAATACAACTTGGCAATTGCACAAGAACTGTCTTAGCGAAAGGCTTCTTGCGGAGAAAGCTGTAACTCTGTGAGATGATTTCACAGAACACAAAGAAGTTTCTCAGAAAGCTTCTTTCTCTTTGTTATCAGAGGATATTTTCTTTGGCCCTATAGTCTTCAAAGGGATCCGAAATATCTGTTCTCAGATTCCACAGAAATAAGACTAGCAAAGCGATCTACGAAACACAGATGTAATTCTGTGAGATGAATTAACAGAACAGTAAGCAGTTTCTCAGAAAGCTTCTTTCCAGATTTCATCTGAGGATATTTCCTTTTTCACCATAGCCCTCTATGGGCTTCCAAATATCACTTTGCCAATTCCACAAGAACTGTCTTAGCGAAAGGCTTCTTGAGCGGAAAGCTGTAACTCTGTGAGATGATTTCACAGAACACAAAGAAGTTTCTCAGAAAGCTTCTTTCTCTTTGTTATCGGAGGATATTTCCTTTGGCCCTATAGTCTTCAAGGGATCCGAAGTATCTGTTTCAGATTCCACAGAAAGAAGGCTAGCAAAGAGTTCCACGAAATACAGATGTAACTCTGTGAGATGAATTCACAGAACACTAAGCAGTTTCTCAGAAAGCTTCTCTCCAGATTTCATCTGAGGATATTTCCTTTTTCACCATAGCCCTCTATGGGCTTCCAAATATCACTTTGCCAATTCCACAAGAACTGTTTTAGCGAAAGGCTTCTTGAGGGGAAAGCTGTAACTCTGTGAGATGATTTCACAGAACACAAAGTAGTTTCTCAGAAAGCTTCTTTCTCTTTGTTATCGGAGGATATTTCCTTTGGCCCTATAGTCTTCAAAGGGATCCGAAATATCTGTTCTCAGATTCCACAGAAAGAAGGCTAGCAAAGAGATCCACGAAATACAGATGTAACTCTGTGAGTGGAAGTCACACATCACAGAGCAGTTTCTCAGAAAGCTTCTTTCCAGCTTTCATCTGAGGATATTTCCTTTTTCACCATAGCCCTCTATGGGCTTCCAAATATCACTTTGCCAATTCCACAAGAACTGTCTTAGCGAAAGGTTTCTTGAGGGGAAAGCTGTAACTCTGTGAGATGATTTCACAGAACACAAAGAAGTTTCTCAGAAAGCTTCTTTCTCTTTGTTATCGGAGGATATTTCCTTTGGCCCTATAGTCTTCAATGGGATCCGAAATATCTGTTTTCAGATTCCACAGAAATAAGGCTAGTGAAGAGATCTAGGAAACACAGATGTAACTCTGTGAGATGAATTAACAGAACACTAAGGAGGTTCTCAGAAATCTTCTTTCCAGATTTCATCTGAGGATATTTCCTTTTTCACCATAGCCCTCTAAGGGCTTCCAAATATCACTTTGTCAATTCCACAAGAACTGTCTTAGCGAAAGGCTTCTTGAGGGGAAAGCTGTAACTCTGTGAGATGATTTCACAGAACACAAAGAAGTTTCTCAGAAAGCTTCTTTCGCTTTGTTATCGGAGGATATTTCCTTTGGCCCTATAGTCTTCAAAGGGATCTGAAATATCTGTTCTCAGATTCCACAGAAATAAGGCTAGCAAAGAGATCTACGAAACACAGATGTAACTCAGTGAGATGAATACACAGAACACTAAGCAGTTTCTCAGAAAGCTTCTTTCCAGATTTCAACTGAGGATATTTCCTTTTTCACCAAAGCCCTCTATGGGCTTCCAAATATCACTTTGCCAATTCCACAAGAACTGTCTTAGCGAAAGGCTTCAAGAGGGGAAAGCTGTAACTCTGTGAGATGATATCCCAGAACACAAAGAAATTTCTCAGAAAGCTTCTTTCTCTTTGTTATCGGAGGATATTTCCTTTGGCCCTATAGTCTTCAAAGGGATCCGTAATGTCTGTTCTCAGATTCCACAGAAATAAGGCTAGCAAAGAGATCTAGGAAACACAGATGTAACTCTGTGAGATGAATTAACAGAACACTAAGCATTTTCTCAGAAAGCTTCTTCCCTGATTTCATCTGAGGATATTTCCTTTTTCACCATAGCCCACTATGGGCTGCCAAATATCACTTTGCCAATACCACAAGAACTGTATTAGCGAAAGGCTTCTTTAGGGGAAAGCTGTAACTCTGTGAGATGATTTCACAGAACACAAAGGAGTTTCTCAGAAAGCTTCTTTCTCTTTCTTATCGGAGGATATTATCTTTGGCCCTATAGTCTTCAATGGGATATGAAATATCTGTTCTCAGATTCCACAGAAATAAGGCTAGCAAAGAGATCTACGAAACACATATGTAACTCTGTGAGATGAATTCACAGAACACTAAGCAGTTTCTCAGAAAGCTTCTTCCCTGATTTCATCTGAGGATATTTCCTTTTTCACCATAGCCCCGTAGGGCTTGCAAATATCACTTTGCCAATTCCACAAGAACTGTATTAGCGAAAGGCTTCTTGAGGGGAAAGCTGTAACTCTGTGAGATGATTTCACAGAACACAAAGGAGTTTCTGAGAAAGCTTCTTTCTCTTTGTTATTGGAGGATATTTCCTTTGGCCCTATAGTCTTCAAAGGGATCCGAAATATCTGTTCTCAGATTCCACAGAAAGAAGGCTAGCAAAGAGATCCACGAAAGACAGATATAACTCTGTGAGATGAATTAACAGAACACTAAGCAGTTTCTCAGAAAGCTTCTTTCCAGATTTCATCAGAGGATATTTCCTTTTTCACCATAGAACTCCATGGGCTTCCAAATATCACTATTCCAATTCCACAAGAACTGTCTTAGCGAAAGTGTTCTGGAGGGGAAAGTTGTAACTCTGTGAGATGATTTCACTGAACACAAAGAAGTTTCTCAGAAAGCTTCTTTCTCTTTGTTCTCGGAGGATATTTCCTTTGGCCCTATAGTCTTCAAAGGGATCCGAAATATCTGTTCTAAGATTCCACAGAAATAAGGCTAGCAAAGAGATCTACGAAACACAGATGTAACTCAGTGAGATGAATACACAGAACACTAAGCAGTTTCTCAGAAAGCTTCTTTCCAGATTTCATCTGAGGATATTTCCTTTTTCACCATAGCCCGCTAATGGCTTACAAATATCACTTTGCCAATTCTACCAGAACTGTCTTAGCGAAAGGCTTCTTGAGGGGAAAGCTGAAACTCTGTGAGATGATTTCACAGAACACAAAGAAGTCTCAGAAAGCTACTTTCTCTTTGTTATCGGAGGATATTTCCTTTGGCCCTATAGTCTTCAAAGGGATCCCAAATATCTGTTCTCAGATTCCACAGAAATAAGGCTAGCAAAGAGATCTACGAAATACAAATGTAACTCTGCGAGATGAATTCAGAGAACACTAAGCAGTTTCTCAGAAAGCTTCTTTCCAGATTTCATCTGAGGATATTTCCTTTTTCACCGTAGCCCTCTATGGGCTTCCAAATATCACTTTGCCAATTCCAAAAGAACTGTCTTAGCGAAAGGCTTCTTGAGGGGAAAGCTGTAACTCTGTGAGATGATTTCACAGAACACAAAGAAGTTTCTCAGAAAGCTTCTTTCTCTTTGTTACCGGAGGATATTTACTTTGGCCCTATAGTCTTCAAAGGGATCCGAAATATCTGTTCTCAGATTCCACAGAAAGAAGGCTAGCAAAGAGATCCACGAAATACAGATGTAACTCTGTGACATGAATTAAGAGAACACTAAGCTGTTTCTCAGAAAGCTTCTTTCCAGATTTCATCTGAGGATATTTCCTTTTTCACTATAGCCCTCTATGGGCTTCCAAATATCACTTCGCCAATTCCACAAGAACTGTCTTAGTGAAAGGCTTCTTGAGGGGAAAGCTGTAACTCTGTGAGATGATTTCACAGAACACAAAGATGTTTCTCAGAAAGCTTCTTTCTCTTTGTTATCGGAGGATATTTACTTTGGCCATAGAGTCTTCAAAGGGATCCGAAATATCTGTTCTCAGATTCCACAGAAATAAGGCTAGCAAAGAGATCCACGAAATACAGATGTAACTCTGTGAGTGGAAGTCACACATCAAAGAGACGTTTCTCAGAAAGCTTCTTTCCAGATTTCATCTGAGGATATTTCCTTTTTCACCATAGCCCTCTATGAGCTTCCAAATATGACTTTGCCAATTCAACAAGAACTGTCTTAGCGAAAGGCTTCTTGAGGTGAAAGCTGTAACTCTGTGAGATGATTTCACAGAACACAAAGAAGTTTCTCACAAAGCTTCTTTCTCTTTGTTATCGGAGGCTATTTCCTTTGGCCCTATAGTCTTCAAAGGGATCCGAAACATCTGTTCTCAGATTCCACAGAAAGAAGGCTAGCAAAGCGATCCACGAAATACAGATGTAACTCTGTGAGATGAATTAACAGAACACTAAGCAGTTTCTCAGAAAGCTTCTTTCCAGATTTCATCTGAGGATATTTCCTTTTTCACCATAGTCCTCTATGGGCTTCCAAATATCACATTGCCACTTCCACAAGAACTGTCTTAGCGAAAGGCTTCTTGAGGGGAAAGCTGTAACTCTGTGAGATGATTTCACAGAACACAAAGAAGTTTCTCCGAAAGCTTCTTTCGTTTTGTTATCGGAGGATATTTCCTTTGGCCCTATAGTCTTCAAAGGGATCCGAAATATCTGTTCTCAGATTCCACAGAAATAAGGCTAGCAAAGAGATCCAGGAAATACAGATGTAACTCTGTGAGATGAATTCACAGAACACTAAGCAGTTTCTCAGAAAGCTTCTTTCGAGATTTCATTTCAGGATATTTCCTTTTTCACCATAGCCCTCTATGGGCTTCCAAATATCACTTTGCCAATTCCATAAGAACTGTCTTAGAGAAAGGCTTCTTGAGGGTAAAGCTGTAACTCGGTGAGATGATTTCTCAGAACACAAAGAAGTTTCTCAGAAAGCTTCTTTCTCTTTGTTATCGGAAGATATTTCCTTTGGCCCTATAGTCTTCAAAGGGATCCGAAATATCTGTTCTCAGATTCCACAGAAATAAGACTACCAAAGAGATCTACGAAACACAGATGTAATTCTGTGAGATGAATTCACAGAACACTAAGCAGTTTCTCAGAAAGTTTCTTTCCAGATTTCATCTGAGTATATTTCCTTTTTCACCATAGCCCTCTAAGGGCTTCCAAATGTCACTTTGCCAATTCCAAAAGAACTGTCTTATCGAAAGCCTTCTTGAGGGGAAAGCTGTAACTCTGTGAGATGATTTCACAAAACACAAAGAAGTTTCTCAGAAAGCTTCTTTCTCTTTGTTATCGGAGGATATTTCCTTTGGCCCTATAGTCTTCAAAGGGATCCGAAATATCTGTTCTCAGATTCCACAGAAAGAAGGCTAGCAAAGAGATCTACGAAACACAGATGTAACACTGTGAGATGAATTCACAGAACACTAAGCAGTTTCTCAGAAAGCTTCTTTCCAGATTTCATCTGAGGATATTTCCTTTTTCACCATAGCCCTCTATGGGCTTCCAAATCTCACTTTGCCAATTCCACAAGAACTGTCTTAGCGAAAGGCTTCTTGAGGGGAAAGCTGTAACTCTGTGAGGTGATTTCACAGAACACAAAGAAGTTTCTCAGAAAGCTTCTTTATCTTTGTTATGGGAGGATATTTCCTTTGGCCCTATAGTCTTCAAAGGGATCCGAAATATCTGTCCTCAGATTCCACAGAAATAAGGCTAGCAAAGAGATCTACGAAACACAGATGTAACTCTGTGAGATGAACTCAGAGAACACTAAGCAGTTTCTCAGAAAGCTTCTTTCCAGATTTCATCTGAGGATATTTCCTTTTTCATCAGAGCCCTCTATGGGCTTCCAAATATCACTTTGCCAATTCCAAAAGAACTGTCTTAACGAAAGGCTTCTTGAGGGGAAAGCTGTAACTCTGTGAGATGATTTCACAGAACACAAAGAAGTTTCTCAGAAAGTTTCTTTCTCTTTGTTATCGGAGGATATTTCCTTTGGCCCTATAGTCTTCAAAGGGATCCGAAATATCTGTTCTCATATTCCACAGAAAGAAGGCTAGCAAAGAGATCCACGAAATACAGATGTAACTCTGTGAGTGGAAGTCACACATCACAGAGCAGTTTCTCAGAAATCTTCTTTCCAGATTTCATCTGAGTATATTTCCTTTTTCACCATAGCCCTCTATGGGCTTCCAAATATCACTTTGCAATTGCAGAAGAACTGTCTTAGCGAAAGGCTTCTTGAGGAGAAAGCTGTAACTCTGTGAGATGATTTCACAGAACACAAAGAAGTTTCTCAGAAAGCTTCTTTCTCTTTGTTATCGGAGGATATTTCCTTTGGCCCTATAGTCTTCAAAGGGATCCGAAATATCTGTTCTCAGATTCCTCAGAAATAAGGCTAGCAAAGAGATCTACGAAACACAGATGTAACTCAGTGAGATGAATTCACAGAACACTAAGCAGTTTCTCAGAAAGATTCCTTCCAGATTTCATCTGAGGATATTTCCTTTTTCACCATAGCCCTCTATGGGCTTCCAAATATCACTTTGCCAGTTCAACAAGAACTGTCTTAGCGAAAGGCTTCTTGAGGTGAAAGCTGTAACTCTGTGAGATGATTTCACAGAACACAAAGAAGTTTCTCAGAAAGCTTTTTTCTCTTTGTTATCGGAGGATATTTCCTTTGGCCCTATAGTCTTCATAGGGATCCGAAATATCTGTTCTCAGATTCCACAGAAATAAGGCTAGCAAAGAGATCTACGAAACACAGATGTAACTCTGTGAGATGAATTCACAGAACACTAATCAGTTTCTCAGAAAGCTTCTTTCCAGATTTCATCTGAGGATATTTCCTTTTTCACCATAGCCCTCTATGGGTTTGAAAATATCACTTTGCCAATTCCACAAGAACTGTCTTAGCGAAAGGTTTCTTGAGGGGAAAGCTGTAACTCTGTGAGATGATTTCACAGAACACAAAGAAGTTTCTCAGAAAGCTTCTTTCTCTTTGTTATCGGAGGATATTTTCTTTGGCCCTATAGTCTTCAAAGGGATCCGAAATATCTGTTCTCAGATTCCACAGAAATAAGGCTAGCAAAGACATCTACGAAACTCAGATGTAACTCTGTGAGATGAATTCACAGAACACTAAGAAGTTTCTCAGAAAGCTTCTTTCCAAATTTCATGTGAGGATATTTCCTATTTCACCATAGCCCTCTATGGGCTTCCAAATATCACTTTGCCAATTCCACAAGAACTGTCTTAGCGAAAGGCTTCTTGAGGGGAAAGCTGTAACTCGGTGAGATGATTTCACAGAACACAAAGAAGTTTCTCAGAAAGCTTCTTTCTCTTTGTTATCGGAAGACATTTCCTTTGGCCCTATAGTCTTCATAGGGATCCGAAATGTCTGTTCTCAGATTCCACAGAAAGAAGGCTAGCAAAGAGATCTACGAAACACACATGTAACTCTGTGAGATGAATTCACAGAACACTAAGCAGTTTCTCAGAAAGCTTCTTTCCAGATTTCATCTGAGGATATTTCCTTTTTCACCATAGCCCTCTATGGGCTTCCAAATATCACTTTGCCAATTCCACAAGAACTGTCTTAGCGAAAGGCTTCTTGAGGGGAAAGCTGAAACTCTGTGAGATGATTTCACAGAACACAAAGAAGTTTCACAGAAAGCTTCTTTCTCTTTGTTATCGGAGGATATTTCCTTTGGCCCTATAGTCTTCAAAGGGATCCGAAATATCTTTCTCAGATTCCACAGAAAGAAGTCTAGCAAAGAGATACACGAAATACAGATGTAACTCTGTGAGATGAATTAACAGAACACTAAGCAGTTTCTCAGAAAGCTTCTTTCCAGATTTCCTCTGAGGATATTTCCTTTTTCACCATAGCCCTCTATGGGCTTCCAAATCTCACTTTGCCAATTCCACAAGAACTGTCTTAGCGAAAGGCTTCTTGTGCGGAAATGTGTAACTCTGTGAGATGATTTCACAGAACACTAAGAAGTTTCTCAGAAAGCTTCTTTCTCTTTGTTATCGGAGGATATTTCCTTTGGCCCTATAGTCTTCAAAGGGATCCGAAATATCTGTTCTCAGATTACACAGAAATAAGGCTAGCAAAGAGATCCACGAAATACACATGTAACTCTGTGAGTGGAAGTCACACATCACAGAGCAGTTTCTCAGAAAGCTTCTTTCCAGCTTTCATCTGAGGATATTTCCTTTTTCACCATAGCCCTCTATGGGCTTCCAAATCTCACTTTGCCAATTCCACAAGAACTGTCTTAGCGAAAGGCTTCTTGAGCGGAAAGGTGTAACTCTGTGAGATGATTTCACAGAACACTAAGAAGTTTCTCAAAAAGCTTCTTTCTCTTTGTTATCGGAGGATATTTCCTTTGGCCCAATAGTCTTCAAGGGATCCGAAATATCTGTTCTCAGATTACACAGAAATAAGGCTAGCAAAGAGATCCACGAAATACACATGTAACTCTGTGAGTGGAAGTCACACATCACAGAGCAGTATCTCAGAAAGCTTCTTTCCAGATTTCATCTGAGGATATTTCCTTTTTCACCATAGCCCTCTATGGGCTTCCAAATATCACTTTGCCAATTCCACAAGAACTGTCTTAGCGAAAGGCTTCTTGAGGGGAAAGCTGTAACTCTGTTAGATGATTTCACAGAACACAAAGAAGTTTCTCAGAAAGCTTCTTTCTCTTTGTTATCGGAGGATATTTCCTTTGGCCGTATAGTCTTCAAAGGGATCCGAAATATCTGTTCTCAGATTCCACAGAAAGAAGGCTAGCAAAGAGATCTACGAAACACAGATGTAACTCTGTGAGATGAATTCACAGAACACTAAGCAGTTTCTCAGAAAGCTTCTTTCCAGATTTCATCTGAGGATATTTCCTTTTTCACCTAGCCCTCTATGGGATTCCAAATCTCACTTTGCCAATTCCACAAGAACTGCCTTAGCTAAAGGCTTCTTGAGGGGAAAGCTGTAACTCTGTTAGATGATTTCACAGAACACAAAGAAGTTTCTCAGAAAGCTTCTTTCTCTTTGTTATCGGAGGATATTTCCTTTGGCCCTATAGTCTTCAAAGGGATCCGAAATATCTGTTTTCAGATTCCACAGAAATAAGCCAGCAAAGAGATCTACGAAACACAGATGTAACTCTGTGAGATGAATTCACAGAACACTAAGCAGTTTCTCAGAGCTTCTTTCCAGATTTCATCTGAGGATATTTCCTTTTTCACCATAGCCCTCTAGGGGCTTCCAAATATCACTTTGCCAATTCCACAAGAACTATCTTAGCAAAAGGCTTCTTGAGGGAAAAGCTGTAACTCTGTCAGATGATTTCACAGAACACAAAGAAGTTTCTCTGAAAGCTTCTTTCTCTTTGTTATCAGAGGATATTTCCTTTGGCCCTATAGTCTTCAAAGGGATCCGAAATATCTGTTCTCAGATTCCACAGAAATAGGGCTAGCAAAGAGATCCACGAAATACAGTTGTAACTCTCTGAGATGAATACACAGAACACTAAGCAGTTTGTCAGAAAGCTTCTTTACAGATTCCATCAGAGGATATTTCCTTTTACACCATAGCCCAGTATGGGCTTCCAAATATCTCGTTGCCAATTCCACAAGAACTGTCTTATCGAAAGGCTTCTTGAGGGGAAAGCTGTAACTCTGTGAGATGATTTCACAGAACACAAAGAAGTTTCTCAGAAAGCTTCTTTCTCTTTGTTATCGGAGGATATTTCCTTCGGCCCTATAGTCTTCAAAGGGATCCGAAATATCTGTTCTCAGATTCCACAGAAAGAAGGCTAGCAAAGAGATCTACGAAACACAGATGTAACTCTGTGAGATGAATTCACAGAACACTAAGCAGTTTCTCAGAAAGCTTCTTTCCAGATTTCATCTGAGGATATTTCCTTTTTCACCATAGCCCTCTATGGGCTTCCAAATATCACTTTGCCAATTCCACAAGAACTGTCTTAGCGAAAGGCTTCTTCAGGGGAAAGCTGTAACTCTGTGAAATGATTTCACAGAACACAAAGAAGTTTCTCAGAAAGCTTCTTTCTCTTTGTTATCGGAGGATATTTCCTTTGGCCCTATAGTCTTCAAAGGGATCCGAAATATCTGTTCTCAGATTCCACAGAAAGAAGGCTAGCAAAGAGATCTACGAAACACAGATGTAACTCTGTGAGATGAATTCACAGAACACTAAGCAGTTTCTCAGAAAGCTTCTTTCCAGATTTCATCTGAGGATATTTCCATTTTCACCGTAGCCCTCTATGGACTTCCAAATATCACTTTGCCAATTCCACAAGAACCGTCTTAGCGAAAGGCTTCTTGAGGGGAAAGCTGTAACTCTGTGAGACGATTTCACAGAACTCAAAGAAGTGTCTCAGAAAGCTTCTTTCTCTTTGTTATCGGAGGATATTTCCTTTGGCCCTATAGTCTTCAAAGGGATCCGAAATATCTGTTCTCAGATTCCACAGAAAGAAGGCTAGCAAAGAGATCTACGAAACACAGATGCAACTCTGTGAGATGAATTCACAGAACACTAAGCAGTTTCTCAGAAAGCTTCCTTCCAGATTTCATCTGAGGATATTTCCTTTTTCACCATAGCCCTCTATGGGCTTCCAAATATCACTTTGCCAATTCCACAAGAACTGTCTTAGCGAAAGGCTTCTTGAGGGGAAAGCTGAAACTCTGTGAGATGATTTCACAGAACAAAAAGATGTTTCACAGAAAGCTTCTTTCTCTTTGTTATCGGAGGATATTTCCTTTGGCCCTATAGTCTTCAAAGGGACCCGAAATATCTGTTCTCAGATTCCACAGAAAGAAGGCTAGCAAAGAGATCCACGAAATACACATGTAACTCTGTGAGATGAATTAACAGAACACTAAGCAGTTTCTCAGAAAGCTTCATTCCAGATTTCATCTGAGGATATTTCCTTTTTCACCTAGCCCTCTATGGGATTCCAAATCTCACTTTCCCAATTCCACAAGAACTGTCTTAGCGAAAGGCTTCTTGAGCGGAAAGGTGTAACTCTGTGAGATGATTTCACAGAACACTAAGAAGTTTCTTAGAAAGCTTCTTTCTTTTTGTTATCGGAGGATATTTCCTTTGGCCCTATAGTCTTCAACGGGATACGAAATATCTGTTCTCAGATTACACAGAAAGAAGGCTAGCAAAGAGATCCACGAAATTCAGATGTAACTCTGTGAGATGAATTCACAGAACACTAAGCAGTTTCTCAGAAAGCTTCTTTCCAGATTTCATCTGAGGATATTTCCTTTTTCACCATAGCCCTCTAAGGGTTTGAAACTATCACTTTGCCAATTCCACAAGAACTGTCTTAGCGAAAGGCTTCTTGAGGGGAAAGCTGTACCTCTGTGAGATGATTTCACAGAACACAAAGAAGTTTCTCAGAAAGCTTCTTTCTCTTTGTTATCGGAGGATATTTTCTTTGGCCGTATAGTCTTCAAAGGGATCCGAAATATCTGTTCTCAGATTCCACAGAAATAAGGCTAGCAAAGAGATCTACGAAACACAGATGTAACTCTGTGAGATGAATTCACAGAACACTAAGCAGTTTCTCAGAAAGCTTCTTTCCAAATTTCATGTCAGGATATTTCCTATTTCACCATAGCCCTCTATGGGCTTCCAAATATCACTTTGCCAATTCCACAAGAACTGTCTTAGCGAAAGGCTTCTTGAGGGGAAAGCTGTAACTCTGTGAGATGATTTCACAGAACACAAAGAAGTTTCTCAGAAAGCTTCTTTCTCTTTGTTATCGGAAGATATTTCCTTTGGCCCTATAGTCTTCAAAGGGATCCGAAATATCTGTTCTCAGATTCCACAGAAAGAAGGCTAGCAAAGAGATCTACGAAACACACATGTAACTCTGTGAGATGAATTCACAGAACACTAAGCAGTTTCTCAGAAAGCTTCTTTCCAGATTTCATCTGAGGATATTTCCTTTTTCACCATAGCCCTCTATTGGCTTCCAAATATCACTTTGCCAATTCCACAAGAACTGTCTTAGCGAAAGGCTTCTTGAGGGGAAAGCTGAAACTCTGTGAGATGATTTCACAGAACACAAAGAAGTTTCACAGAATGCTTCTTTCTCTTTGTTATCGGAGGATATTTCCTTTGGACCTATAGTCTTCAAAGGGATCCGAAATATCTGTTCTCAGATTCCACAGAAAGAAGGCTAGCAAAGAGATCCACGAAATACAGATGTAACTCTGTGAGATGAATTAACAGAACACTAAGCAGTTTCTCAGAAAGCTTCTTTCCAGATTTCATCTGAGGATATTTCCTTTTTCACCATAGCCCTCTATGGGCTTCCAAATCTCACTTTGCCAATTCCACAAAAACTGTCTTAGCGAAAGGCTTCTTGAGCGGAAATGTGTCACTCTGTGAGATGATTTCACAGAACACTAAGAAGTTTCTCAGAAAGCTTCTTTCTCTTTGTTATCGGAGGATATTTCCTTTGTCCCTATAGTCTTCAAAGGGATCCGAAATATCTGTTCTCTGATTAACCAGAAATAAGGCTAGCAAAGAGATCCACGAAATACACATGTAACTCTGTGAGTGGAAGTCACACATCACAGAGCAGTTTCTCAGAAAGCTTCTTTCCAGATTTCATCTGAGGATATTTCCTTTTTCACCATAGCCCTCTATGGGCTTCCAAATCTCACTTTGCCAATTCCACAAGAACTGTCTTAGCGAAAGGCTTCTTGAGCGGAAAGGTGTAACTCTGTGAGATGATTTCACAGAACACTAAGAAGTTTTTCAGAAAGCTTCTTTCTCTTTGTTATCGGAGGATATTTCCTTTGACCATATAGTCTTCAAAGGGATCCGAAATATCTGTTCTCAGATTACACAGAAATAAGGCTAGCAAAGAGATCCACGAAATACACATGTAACTCTATGAGTGGAAGTCACACATCACAGAGCAGTTTCTCAGAAAGCTTCTTTCCAGCTTTCATCTGAGGATATTTTCTTTTTCACCATAGCCCTCTATGGGCTTCCAAATATCACTTTGCCAATTCCACAAGAACTGTCTTAGCGAAAGGCTTCTTGAGGGGAAAGCTTTAAATCTGTGAGATGATTTCACAGAACACAAAGAAGTTTCTCAGAAAGCTTCTTTCTCTTTGTTATCGGAGGATATTTCCTTTGGCCCTATTGTCTTCGAAGGGATCCGAAATATCTGTTCTCAGATTCCACAGAAAGAAGGCTAGCAAAGAGATCTACGAAACACAGATGTAACTCTGTGAGATGAATTAACAGAACACTAAGCAGTTTCTCAGAAAGCTTCTTTCCAGATTTCATCTGAGGATATTTCCTTTTTCACCATAGCCCTCTATGGGCTTCCAAATATCACTTTGCCAATTCCACAAGAACTGTCTTAGGGAAAGGCTTCTTGAGGCGAAAGCTGTAACTCTGTGAGATGATTTCACAGAACACAAAGAAGTTTCTCAGAAAGCTTCTTTCTCTTTGTTATCGGAGGATATTTCCTTCGGCCCTATAGTCTTCAAAGGGATCCGAAATATCTGTTCTCAGATTCCACAGAAAGAAGGCTAGCAAAGAGATCCACGAAATACAGATGTAACTCTGTGAGATGAATTAACAGAACACTAAGCAGTTTCTCAGAAAGCTTCTTTCCAGATTTCATCTGCGGATATTTCCTTTTTCACCATAGCCCTCTATTGGCTTCCAAATATCACTTTGCCAATTCCACAAGAACTGTCTTAGCGAAAGGCTTCTTGAGGGGAAAGCTGTAACTCTGTGAGATGATTTCACAGAACACAAAGAAGTTTCTCAGAAAGCATCTTTCTCTTTGTTATCGGAGGACATTTCCTTTGGCCCTATAGTCTTCAAAGGGATTCGAAATATCTCTTCTCAGATTCCACAGAAAGAAGGCTAGCAAAGAGATCTACGAAACACAGATGTAACTCTGTGAGATGAATTCACAGAACACTAAGCAGTTTCTCAGAAAGCTTCTTTCCAGATTTCATCTGAGGATATTTCCTTTTTCACCATAGCCCTCTATGGGCTTCCAAATATCACTTTGCCAATTCCACAAGAACTGTCTTAGCGAAAGGCTTCTTCAGGGGAAAGCTGTAACTCTGTGAGATGATTTCACAGAACACAAAGAAGTTTCTCAGAAAGCTTCTTTCTCTTTGTTATCGGAGGATATTTCCTTCGGCCCTATAGGCTTCAAAGGGATCCGAAATATCTGTTCTCAGATTCCACAGAAAGAAGGCTAGCAAAGAGATCTACGAAACACAGATGTAACTCTGTGAGATGAATTCACAGAACACTAAGCAGTTTCTCAGAAAGCTTCTTTCCAGATTTCATCTGAGGATATTTCCATTTTCACCATAGCCCTCTATGGACTTCCAAATATCACTTTGCCAATTCCACAAGAACCGTCTTAGCGAAAGGCTTCTTGAGGGGAAAGCTGTAACTCTGTGAGACGATTTCACAGAACTCAAAGAAGTGTCTCAGAAAACTTCTTTCTCTTTGTTATCGGAGGATATTTCCTTTGGCCCTATAGTCTTCAAAGGGATCCGAAATATCTGTTCTCAGATTCCACAGAAAGAAGGCTAGCAAAGAGATCTACGAAACACAGATGCAACTCTGTGAGATGAATTCACAGAACACTAAGCAGTTTCTCAGAAAGCTTCATTGCAGATTTCATTTGAGGATATTTCCTTTTTCACCATTGCCCTCACTTTGCCAATTCCAAAAGAACTGTCTTAGCGAAAGGCTTCTTGAGGGGAAAGCTGAAACTCTGTGAGATGATTTCACAGAACAAAAAGATGTTTCACAGAAAGCTTCTTTCTCTTTGTTATCGGAGGATATTTCCTTCGGCCCTATAGTCTTCAAAGGGACCCGAAATATCTGTTCTCAGATTCCACAGAAAGAAGGCTAGCAAAGAGATCCACGAAATACACATGTAACTCTGTGAGATGAATTCACAGAACACTAAGCAGTTTCTCAGAAAGCTTCATTCCAGATTTCATCTGATGATATTTCCTTTTTCACCTAGCCCTCTATGGGATTCCAAATCTCACTTTGCCAATTCCACAAGAACTGTCTTAGCGAAAGGCTTCTTGAGCGGAAAGGTGTAACTCTGTGAGATGATTTCACAGAACACTAAGAAGTTTCTTAGAAAGCTTCTTTCTTTTTGTTATCGGAGGATATTTCCTTTGGCCCTATAGTCTTCAACGGGATACGAAATATCTGTTCACAGATTACACAGAAAGAAGGCTAGCAAAGAGATCCACGAAATTCAGATGTAACTCTGTGAGATGAATTCACAGAACACTAAGCAGTTTCTCAGAAAGCTTCTTTCCAGATTTCATCTGAGGATATTTCCTTTTTCACCATAGCCCTCTAAGGGTTTGAAACTATCACTTTGCCAATTCCTCAAGAACTGTCTTAGCGAAAGGCTTCTTGAGGGGAAAGCTGTACCTCTGTGAGATGATTTCACAGAACACAAAGAAGTTTCTCAGAAAGCTTCTTTCTCTTTGTTATCGGAGGATATTTTCTTTGGCCCTATAGTCTTCAAAGGGATCCGAAATATCTGTTCTCAGATTCCACAGAAATAAGGCTAGCAAAGAGATCTACGAAACACAGATGTAACTCTGTGAGATGAATTCACAGAACACTAAGCAGTTTCTCAGAAAGCTTCTTTCCAAATTTCATGTCAGGATATTTCCTATTTCACCATAGCCCTCTATGGGCTTCCAAATATCACTTTGCCAATTCCACAAGAACTGTCTTAGCGAAAGGCTTCTTGAGCGGAAAGGTGTAACTCTGTGAGATGATTTCACAGAACACTAAGAAGTTTCTTAGAAAGCTTCTTTCTCTTTGTTATCGCAGGACATTTCCTTTGGCCCTATAGTCTTCAAAGGGATCCGAAATATCTGTTCTCAGATTCCACAGAAAGAAGGCTAGCAAAGAGATCTACGAAACACAGATGTATCTCTGTGAGATGAATTAACAGAACACTAAGCAGTTTCTCAGAAAGCTTCTTTCCAGATTTCATCTGAGGATATTTCCTTTTTCACCATAGCCCTCTATGGGCTTCCAAATATCACTTTGCCAATTAGACAAGAACTGTCTTAGCGAAAGGGTTCTTGAGGGGAAAGCTGTAACTCTGTGAGATGATTTCACAGAACACAAAGAAGTTTCTCAGAAAGCTTTTTTCTCTTTGTTATCGGAAGATATTTCCTTTGGCCCTATAGTCTTCAAAGGGTTCCGAAATATCTGTTCTCAGATTCCACAGAAAGAAGGCTAGCAAAGAGATCTACGAAACACACATGTAACTCTGTGAGATGAATTCACAGAACACTAAGCAGTTTCTCAGAAAGCTTCTTTCCAGATTTCATCTGAGGATATTTCCTTTTTCACCATAGCCCTCTATGGGCTTCCAAATATCACTTTGCCAATTCCACAAGAACTGTCTTAGCGAAAGGCTTCTTGAGGGGAAAGCTGAAACTCTGTGAGATGATTTCACAGAACACAAAGAAGTTTCACAGAATGCTTCTTTCTCTTTGTTATCGGAGGATATTTCCTTTGGACCTATAGTCTTCAAAGGGATCCGAAATATCTGTTCTCAGATTCCACAGAAAGAAGGCTAGCAAAGAGATCCACGAAATACAGATGTAACTCTGTGAGATGAATTAACAGAACACTAAGCAGTTTCTCAGAAAGCTTCTTTCCAGATTTCATCTGAGGATATTTCCTTTTTCACCATAGCCCTCTATGGGCTTCCAAATCTCACTTTGCCAATTCCACAAGAACTGTCTTAGCGAAAGGCTTCTTGAGCGGAAATGTGTAACTCTGTGAGATGATTTCACAGAACACTAAGCAGTTTCTCAGAAAGCTTCTTTCTCTTTGTTATCGGAGGATATTTCCTTTGTCCCTATAGTCTTCGAAGGGATCCGAAATATCTGTTCTCTGATTAAACAGAAATAAGGCTAGCAAAGAGATCCACGAAATACACATGTAACTCTGTGAGTGGAAGTCACACATCACAGAGCAGTTTCTCAGAAAGCTTCTTTCCAGCTTTCATCTGAGGATATTTCCTTTTTCACCATAGCCCTCTATGGGCTTCCAAATCTCACTTTGCCAATTCCACAAGAACTGTCTTAGCGAAAGGCTTCTTGAGCGGAAAGGTGTAACTCTGTGAGATGATTTCACAGAACACTAAGAAGTTTTTCAGAAAGCTTCTTTCTCTTTGTTATCGGAGGATATTTCCTTTGACCATATAGTCTTCAAAGGTATCCGAAATATCTGTTCTCAGATTACACAGAAATAAGGCTAGCAAAGAGATCCACGAAATACACATGTAACTCTGTGAGTGGAAGTCACACATCACAGAGCAGTTTCTCAGAAAGCTTCTTTCCAGCTTTCATCTGAGGATATTTCCTTTTTCACCATAGCCCTCTATGGGCTTCCAAATATCACTTTGCCAATTCCACAAGAACTGTCTTAGCGAAAGGCTTCTTGAGGGGAAAGCTTTAAATCTGTGAGATGATTTCACAGAACACAAAGAAGTTTCTCAGAAAGCTTCTTTCTCTTTGTTATCGGAGGATATTTCCTTTGGCCCTATTGTCTTCGAAGGGATCCGAAATATCTGTTCTCAGATTCCACAGAAAGAAGGCTAGCAAAGAGATCTACGAAACACAGATGTAACTCTGTGAGATGAATTAACAGAACACTAAGCAGTTTCTCAGAAAGCTTCTTTCCAGATTTCATCTGAGGATATTTCCTTTTTCACCTAGCCCTCTATGGGATTCCAAATCTCACTTTGCCAATTCCACAAGAACTGTCTTAGAGAAAGGCTTCTT
Organism: Macaca fascicularis; assembly: GCF_037993035.2. Lineage (NCBI taxonomy): Eukaryota > Metazoa > Chordata > Mammalia > Primates > Cercopithecidae > Macaca > Macaca fascicularis. Next base: position 44,359,758 of record NC_088385.1, on the reverse strand, counting down.
GAGCGGAAAGGTGTAACTCTGTGAGATGATTTCACAGAACACTAAGAAGTTTCTTAGAAAGCTTCTTTCTCTTTGTTATCGGAGGATATTTCCTTTGGCCCTATAGTCTTCAACGGGATACGAAATATCTGTTCTCAGATTACACAGAAAGAAGGCTAGCAAAGAGATCCACGAAATTCAGATGTAACTCTGTGAGATGAATTCACAGAACACTAAGCAGTTTCTCAGAAAGCTTCTTTCCAGATTTCATCTGAGGATATTTCCTTTTTCACCATAGCCCTCTATGGGTTTGAAAATATCACTTTGCCAATTCCACAGGAACTGTCTTAGCGAAAGGCTTCTTGAGGGGAAAGCTGTAACTCTGTGAGATGATTTCACAGAACACAAAGAAGTTTCTCAGAAAGCTTCTTCCTCTTTGTTATCGGAGGATATTTTCTTTGGCCCTATAGTCTTCAAAGGGATCCGAAATATCTGTTCTCAGATTCCACAGAAATAAGGCTAGCAAAGAGATCTACGAAACACAGATGTAACTCTGTGAGATGAATTCACAGAACACTAAGCAGTTTCTCAGAAAGCTTGTTTCCAAATTTCATGTCAGGATATTTCCTATTTCACCATAGCCCTCTATGGGCTTCCAAATATCACTTTGCCAATTCCACAAGAACTGTATTAGTGAAAGGATTCTTGAGGGGAAAGCTGTAACTCTGTGAGATGATTTCACAGAACACAAAGAAGTTTCTCAGAAAGCTTCTTTCTCTTTGTTATCGGAGGATATTTTCTATGGCCCTATAGTCTTCAAAGGGATCCGAAATATCTGTTCTCAGATTCCACAGAAATAAGGCTAGCAAAGAGATCTACGAAACACAGATGTAACTCTATGAGATGAATTCACAGAACACTAAGCAGTTTCTCAGAAAGCTTCTTTCGAGATTTCCTCTGAGGATATTTCCTTTTTCACCATAGCCCTCTATGGGCTTCCAAATATCACTTTGCCAATTCCACAAGAACTGTCTTAGCGAAAGGCTTCTTGAGGGGAAAGCTGTAACTCTGTGAGATGATTTCACAGAACACAAAGAAGTTTCTCAGAAAGCTTCTTTCTCTTTGTTATCGGAGGATATTTCCTTTGGCCCTATAGTCTTCATAGGGATCCGAAATATCTGTTCTCAGATTCCACAGAAAGAAGGCTAGCAAAGAGATCTACGAAACACACATGTAACTCTGTGAGATGAATTCACAGAACACTAAGCAGTTTCTCAGAAAGCTTCTTTCCAGATTTCATCTGAGGATATTTCCTTTTTCACCATAGCCCTCTATGGGGTTCCAAATATCACTTTGCCAATTCCACAAGAACTGTCTTAGCGAAAGGCTTCTTGAGGGGAAAGCTGTAACTCTGTTAGATGATTTCACAAAACACAAAGAAGTTTCTCAGAAAGCTTCTTTCTCTTTGTTATCGGAGGATATTTCCTTTGGCCCTATAGTCTTCAAAGGGATCCGAAATATCTGTTCTCAGATTCCACAGAAATAAGGCTAGCAAAGAGATCCACGAAATACAGATGTAACTCTGTGAGATGAATTAACAGAACACTAAGCAGTTTCTCAGAAATCTTCTTTCGAGATTTCCTCTGAGGATATTTCCTTTTTCACCATAGACCTCTATGGGCTTCCAAATATCACTTTGCCAATTCCACAAGAACTGTCTTAGCGAAAGTCTTCTTGAGGGGAAAGCTGTAACTCTCTGAGATGATTTCACTTAACAAAAGAAGCTTCTCAAAAAGCTTCTTTCTCTTTGTTATCGGAGGATATTTCCTTTAGCCCTATACTCTTCAATGGGATCTGAAATATCTGTTCTCAGATTACACAGAAATAAGGCTAGCAAAGAGATCCACGAAATACACATGTAACTCTGTGAGTGGAAGTCACACATCACAGAGCAGTTTCTCAGAAAGCTTCTTTCCAGCTTTCATCTGAGGATATTTCCTTTTTCATCATAGCCCTCAAAGGGCTTCCAAATATCACTTTGCCAATTCCACAAGAACTATCTTAGCGAAAGGCTTCTTGAGGGGAAAGCTGTAACTCTGTGAGATGATTTCACAGAACACAAACAAGTTTCTCAGAAAGCTTCTTTCTGTTTGTTATCGGAGGATATTTCCTTTGGCCCTATAGTCTTCAAAGGGATCCGAAATATCTGTTCTCAGGTTCCACAGAAAGAAGGGTAGCAAAAAGATCAACGAAACACAGATGTAACTCTGTGAGATGAATTCACAGAACAGTAAGCAGTTTCTCAGAAACTTCTTTCCAGATTTCATCTGAGGATATTTCCCTTTTCACCATAGCCCTCTATGTGTTTGAAAATATCACTTTGCCAATTGCACAGGAACTGTCTTAGCGAAAGGCTTCTTGAGGGGAAAGCTGTAACTCTGTGAGATGATTTCACAGAACACAAAGAAGTTTCTCAGAAAGCTTCTTTCTCTTTGTTATCGGAGGATATTTCCTTTGGCCCTATAGTCTTCAAAGGGATCCGAAATATCTGTTCTCAGATTCCACAGAAAGAAGGCTAGCAAAGAGATCTACGAAACACAGATGTAACTCTGTGAGATGAATTCACAGAACACTAAGCAGTTTCTCAGAAAGCTTCTTTCCACATTTCATCTGAGGATATTTCCTTTTTCACCATAGCCCTCTATGGTCTTCCAAATATCACTTTGCCAAGTCCACAAGAACTGTCTTAGCGTAAGCAATCTTGAGGGGAAAGCTGTAACTCTCTGAGATGATTTCACAGAACACAAAGAAGTTTCTCAGAAAGCTTCTTTCTCTTTGTTATCGGAGGATATTTCCTTTGGCCCTATAGTCTTCAACGGGATCCGAAAAATCTTTTCGCAGATTCCACAGAAATAAGGCTACCAAAGAGATCTACGACACACAGATGTAACTCTGTGAGATGAATTCACAGAACACTAAGCAGTTTCTCAGAAAGCTTCTTTCCAGATTTCATCTGAGGATATTTCCTTTTTCACCATAGCCCTCTATGGGTTTCTAAATATCAGTTTGCCAATTCCACAGGAACTGTCTTAGCGAAAGGCTTCTTGAGGGGAAAGCTGTAACTCTGTGAGATGATTTCACAGAACACAAAGAAGTTTCTCAGAAAGCTTCTTTCTCTTTGTTATCGGAGGATATTTCCTTTGGCCCTATACTCTTCAAAGGTATCGGAAATATCTGTTCTCAGATTCCACAGAAATAAGGCTCGCAAAGAGATCTACGAAATACATATGTAACTCGGTGAGATGAATTCACAGAACAGTAAGCAGTCTCTCAGAAAGCTTCTTTCCAGATTTCATCTGAGGATATTTCCTTTTTCACCATAGCCCTCTATGGGCTTCCAAATATCACTTTGCCAATTCCACAAGAACTGTCTTAGCGAAAGGCTTCTTGAGGGGAAAGCTGTAACTCTGTGAGATGATTTCACAGAACACAAAGAAGTTTCTCAGAAACCTTCTTTTTCTTTGTTATCGGAGGATTTTTCCTTTGGCCCTATAGTCTTCAAAGGGATCCGAAATATCTGTTCTCAGATTCCACAGAAATAAGGCTAGCAAAGAGATCTACGAAACACAGATGTAACTCTGTGAGATGAATTCACAGAACACTAAGCAGTTTCCCAGAAAGCTTCTTTCCAGATTTCATCTGAGGATATTTCCTTTTTCACCATAGCCCTCTATGGGCTTCCAAATCTCACTTTGCCAATTCCACAAGAACTGTCTTAGCGAAAGGCTTCTTGAGCGGAAATGTGTAACTCTGTGAGATGATTTCACAGAACACTAAGAAGTTTCTCAGAAAGCTTCTTTCTCTTTGTTATCGGAGGATATTTCCTTTCTCCCTATAGTCTTCAAAGGGATCCGAAATATCTGTTCTCAGATTAAACAGAAATAAGGCTAGCAAAGAGATCCACGAAATACACATGTAACTCTGTGAGTGGAAGTCACACATCACAGAGCAGTTTCTCAGAAAGCTTCTTTCCAGCTTTCATCTGAGGATATTTCCTTTTTCACCATAGCCCTCTATGGGCTTCCAAATCTCACTTTGCCAATTCCACAAGAACTGTCTTAGCGAAAGGCTTCTTGAGCGGAAAGGTGTAACTCTGTGAGATGTTTTCACAAAACACTAAGAAGTTTTTCAGAAAGCTTCTTTCTCTTTGTTATCGGAGGATATTTCCTTTGGCCCTATAGTCTTCAAAGGGATCCGAAATATCTGTTCTCAGATTCCACAGAAATAAGGCTAGCAAAGAGATCCACGAAATACAGATGTAACTCTGTGAGATGAATTAACAGAACACTAAGCAGTTTCTCAGAAAGCTTCTTTCGAGATTTCCTCTGAGGATATTTCCTTTTTCACCATAGACCTCTATGGGCTTCCAAATATCACTTTGCCAATTCCACAAGAACTGTCTTAGCGAAAGGCTTCTTGAGGGGAAAGCTGTAACTCTCTGAGATGATTTCACTTAACAAAAGAAGCTTCTCAAAAAGCTTCTTTCTCTTTGTTATCGGAGGATATTTCCTTTAGCCCTATACTCTTCAATGGGATCTGAAATATCTGTTCTCAGATTACACAGAAATAAGGCTAGCAAAGAGATCCACGAAATACACATGTAACTCTGTGAGTGGAAGTCACACATCACAGAGCAGTTTCTCAGAAAGCTTCTTTCCAGCTTTCATCTGAGGATATTTCCTTTTTCATCATAGCCCTCAAAGGGCTTCCAAATATCACTTTGCCAATTCCACAAGAACTATCTTAGCGAAAGGCTTCTTGAGGGGAAAGCTGTAACTCTGTGAGATGATTTCACAGAACACAAACAAGTTTCTCAGAAAGCTTCTTTCTGTTTGTTATCGGAGGATATTTCCTTTGGCCCTATAGTCTTCAAAGGGATCCGAAATATCTGTTCTCAGGTTCCACAGAAAGAAGGGTAGCAAAAAGATCAACGAAACACAGATGTAACTCTGTGAGATGAATTCACAGAACACTAAGCAGTTTCTCAGAAACTTCTTTCCAGATTTCATCTGAGGATATTTCCCTTTTCACCATAGCCCTCTATGTGTTTGAAAATATCACTTTGCCAATTCCACAGGAACTGTCTTAGCGAAAGGCTTCTTGAGGGGAAAGCTGTAACTCTGTGAGATGATTTCACAGAACACAAAGAAGTTTCTCAGAAAGCTTCTTTCTCTTTGTTATCGGAGGATATTTCCTTTGGCCTTATAGTCTTCAAAGGGATCCGAAATATCTGTTCTCAGATTCCACAGAAAGAAGGCTAGCAAAGAGATCTACGAAACACAGATGTAACTCTGTGAGATGAATTCACAGAACACTAAGCAGTTTCTCAGAAAGCTTCTTTCCAGATTTCATCTGAGGATATTTCCTTTTTCACCATAGCCCTCTATGGTCTTCCAAATATCACTTTGCCAAGTCCACAAGAACTGTCTTAGCGTAAGCAATCTTGAGGGGAAAGCTGTAACTCTCTGAGATGATTTCACAGAACACAAAGAAGTTTCTCAGAAAGCTTCTTTCTCTTTGTTATCGGAGGATATTTCCTTTGGCCCTATAGTCTTCAACGGGATCCGAAAAATCTTTTCGCAGATTCCACAGAAATAAGGCTACCAAAGAGATCTACGACACACAGACGTAACTCTGTGAGATGAATTCACAGAACACTAAGCAGTTTCTCAGAAAGCTTCTTTCCAGATTTCATCTGAGGATATTTCCTTTTTCACCATAGCCCTCTAAGGGTTTGAAACTATCACTTTGCCAATTCCACAAGAACTGTCTTAGCGAAAGGCTTCTTGAGGGGAAAGCTGTACCTCTGTGAGATGATTTCACAGAACACAAAGAAGTTTCTCAGAAAGCTTCTTTCTCTTTGTTATCGGAGGATATTTTCTTTGGCCCTATAGTCTTCAAAGGGATCCGAAATATCTGTTCTCAGATTCCACAGAAATAAGGCTAGCAAAGAGATCTACGAAACACAGATGTAACTCTGTGAGATGAATTCACAGAACACTAAGCAGTTTCTCAGAAAGCTTCTTTCCAAATTTCATGTCACGATATTTCCTATTTCACCATAGCCCTCTATGGGCTTCCAAATATCACTTTGCCAATTCCACAAGAACTGTCTTAGCGAAAGGCTTCTTGAGCGGAAAGGTGTAACTCTGTGAGATGATTTCACAGAACACTAAGAAGTTTCTTAGAAAGCTTCTTTCTCTTTGTTATCGCAGGACATTTCCATTGGCCCTATAGTCTTCAAAGGGATCCGAAATATCTGTTCTCAGATTCCACAGAAAGAAGGCTAGCAAAGAGATCTACGAAACACAGATGTATCTCTGTGAGATGAATTCACAGAAAAATAAGCAGTTTCTCAGAAAGCTTCTTTCCAGATTTCATCTGAGGATATTTCCTTTTTCACCATAGCCCTCTATGGGCTTCCAAATATCACTTTGCCAATTAGACAAGAACTGTCTTAGCGAAAGGGTTCTTGAGGGGAAAGCTGTAACTCTGTGAGATGATTTCACAGAACACAAAGAAGTTTCTCAGAAAGCTTCTTTCTCTTTGTTATCGGAAGATATTTCCTTTGGCCCTATAGTCTTCAAAGGGATCCGAAATATCTGTTCTCAGATTCCACAAAAAGAAGGCTAGCAAAGAGATCTACGAAACACACATGTAACTCTGTGAGATGAATTCACAGAACACTAAGCAGTTTCTCAGAAAGCTTCTTTCCAGATTTTATCTGAGGATATTTCCTTTTTCACCATAGCCCTCTATGGGCTTCCAAATATCACTTTGCCAATTCCACAAGAACTGTCTTAGCGAAAGGCTTCTTGAGGGGAAAGCTGAAACTCTGTGAGATGATTTCACAGAACACAAAGAAGTTTCACAGAATGCTTCTTTCTCTTTGTTATCGGAGGATATTTCCTTTGGACCTATAGTCTTCAAAGGGATCCGAAATATCTGTTCTCAGATTCCACAGAAAGAAGGCTAGCAAAGAGATCCACGAAATACAGATGTAACTCTGTGAGATGAATTAACAGAACACTAAGCAGTTTCTCAGAAAGCTTCTTTCCAGATTTCATCTGAGGATATTTCCTTTTTCACCATAGCCCTCTATGGGCTTCCAAATCTCACTTTGCCAATTCCACAAGAACTGTCTTAGCGAAAGGCTTCTTGAGCGGAAATGTGTAACTCTGTGAGATGATTTCACAGAACACTAAGAAGTTTCTCAGAAAGCTTCTTTCTCTTTGTTATCGGAGGATATTTCCTTTGTCCCTATAGTCTTCAAAGGGATCTGAAATATCTGTTCTCTGATTAAACAGAAATAAGGCTAGCAAAGAGATCCACGAAATACACATGTAACTCTATGAGTGGAAGTCACACATCACAGAGCAGTTTCTCAGAAAGCTTCTTTCCAGCTTTCATCTGAGGATATTTCCTTTTTCACCATAGCCCTCTATGGGCTTCCAAATCTCACTTTGCCAATTCCACAAGAACTGTCTTAGCGAAAGGCTTCTTGAGCGGAAAGGTGTAACTCTGTGAGATGATTTCACAGAACACTAAGAAGTTTTTCAGAAAGCTTCTTTCTCTTTGTTATCGGAGGATATTTCCTTTGACCATATAGTCTTCAAAGGGATCCGAAATATCTGTTCTCAGATTACACAGAAATAAGGCTAGCAAAGAGATCCACGAAATACACATGTAACTCTGTGAGTGGAAGTCACACATCACAGAGCAGTTTCTCAGAAAGCTTCTTTCCAGCTTTCATCTGAGGATATTTCCTTTTTCACCATAGCCCTCTATGGGCTTCCAAATATCACTTTGCCAATTCCACAAGAACTGTCTTAGCGAAAGGCTTCTTGAGGGGAAAGCTGAAACTCTGTTAGTTGATTTCACAGAACAAAAAGACTTTTCACAGAAAGCTTCTTTCTCTTTGTTATCGGAGGATATTTCCTTTGGCCATATAGTCTTCAAAGGGATCCGAAATATCTGTTCTCAGATTCCACAGAAAGAAGGCTAGCAAAGAGATCCACGAAATACAGATGTAACTCTGTGAGATGAATTCACAGAACACTAAGCAGTTTCTCAGAAAGCTTCTTTCCAGATTTCATCTGAGGATATTTCCTTTTTCACCATAGCCCTCTATGGGCTTCCAAATATCACTTTGCCAATTCCACAAGAACTGTCTTAGCGAAAGGCTTCTTGAGGGGAAAGCTGTAACTCTGTGAGATGATTTCACAGAATACAAAGAAGTTTCTCAGAAAGCATCTTTCTCTTTGTTATCGGAGGATATTTCCTTTGGCCCTATAGTCTTCAAAGGGATTCGAAATATCTCTTCTCAGATTCCACAGAAAGAAGGCTAGCAAAGAGATCCACGAAATTCAGATGTAACTCTGTGAGATGAATTCACAGAACACTAAGCAGTTTCTCAGAAAGCTTCTTTCCAGATTTCATCTGAGGATATTTCCTTTTTCACCATAGCCCTCTAAGGGTTTGAAACTATCACTTTGCCAATTCCACAAGAACTGTCTTAGCGAAAGGCTTCTTGAGGGGAAAGCTGTACCTCTGTGAGATGATTTCACAGAACACAAAGAAGTTTCTCAGAAAGCTTCTTTCTCTTTGTTATCGGAGGATATTTTCTTTGGCCCTATAGTCTTCAAAGGGATCCGAAATATCTGTTCTCAGATTCCACAGAAAGAAGGCTAGCAAAGAGATCTACGAAACACACATGTAACTCTGTGAGATGAATTCACAGAACACTAAGCAGTTTCTCAGAAAGCTTCTTTCCAGATTTCATCTGAGGATATTTCCTTTTTCACCATAGCCCTCTATGGGCTTCCAAATATCACTTTGCCAATTCCACAAGAACTGTCTTAGCGAAAGGCTTCTTGAGGGGAAAGCTGAAACTCTGTGAGATGATTTCACAGAACACAAAGAAGTTTCACAGAATGCTTCTTTCTCTTTGTTATCGGAGGATATTTCCTTTGGACCTATAGTCTTCAAAGGGATCCGAAATATCTGTTCTCTGATTAAACAGAAATAAGGCTAGCAAAGAGATCCACGAAATACACATGTAACTCTATGAGTGGAAGTCACACATCACGGAGCAGTTTCTCAGAAAGCTTCTTTCCAGCTTTCATCTGAGGATATTTCCTTTTTCACCATAGCCCTCTATGGGCTTCCAAATCTCACTTTGCCAATTCCACAAGAACTGTCTTAGCGAAAGGCTTCTTGAGCGGAAAGGTGTAACTCTGTGAGATGATTTCACAGAACACTAAGAAGTTTCACAGAATGCTTCTTTCTCTTTGTTATCGGAGGATATTTCCTTTGGACCTATAGTCTTCAAAGGGATCCGAAATATCTGTTCTCAGATTCCACAGAAAGAAGGCTAGCAAAGAGATCCACGAAATACAGATGTAACTCTGTGAGATGAATTAACAGAACACTAAGCAGTTTCTCAGAAAGCTTCTTTCCAGATTTCATCTGAGGATATTTCCTTTTTCACCATAGCCCTCTATGGGCTTCCAAATCTCACTTTGCCAATTCCACAAGAACTGTCTTAGCGAAAGGCTTCTTGAGCGGAAATGTGTAACTCTGTGAGATGATTTCACAGAACACTAAGAAGTTTCTCAGAAAGCTTCTTTCTCTTTGTTATCGGAGGATATTTCCTTTGTCCCTATAGTCTTCAAAGGGATCTGAAATATCTGTTCTCTGATTAAACAGAAATAAGGCTAGCAAAGAGATCCACGAAATACACATGTAACTCTATGAGTGGAAGTCACACATCACAGAGCAGTTTCTCAGAAAGCTTCTTTCCAGCTTTCATCTGAGGATATTTCCTTTTTCACCATAGCCCTCTATGGGCTTCCAAATCTCACTTTGCCAATTCCACAAGAACTGTCTTAGCGAAAGGCTTCTTGAGCGGAAAGGTGTAACTCTGTGAGATGATTTCACAGAACACTAAGAAGTTTTTCAGAAAGCTTCTTTCTCTTTGTTATCGGAGGATATTTCCTTTGACCATATAGTCTTCAAAGGGATCCGAAATATCTGTTCTCAGATTACACAGAAATAAGGCTAGCAAAGAGATCCACGAAATACACATGTAACTCTGTGAGTGGAAGTCACACATCACAGAGCAGTTTCTCAGAAAGCTTCTTTCCAGCTTTCATCTGAGGATATTTCCTTTTTCACCATAGCCCTCTATGGGCTTCCAAATATCACTTTGCCAATTCCACAAGAACTGTCTTAGCGAAAGGCTTCTTGAGGGGAAAGCTGAAACTCTGTTAGTTGATTTCACAGAACAAAAAGACTTTTCACAGAAAGCTTCTTTCTCTTTGTTATCGGAGGATATTTCCTTTGGCCCTATAGTCTTCAAAGGGATCCGAAATATCTGTTCTCAGATTCCACAGAAAGAAGGCTAGCAAAGAGATCCACGAAATACAGATGTAACTCTGTGAGATGAATTCACAGAACACTAAGCAGTTTCTCAGAAAGCTTCTTTCCAGATTTCATCTGAGGATATTTCCTTTTTCACCATAGCCCTCTATGGGCTTCCAAATATCACGTTGCCAATTCCACAAGAACTGTCTTAGCGAAAGGCTTCTTGAGGGGAAAGCTGTAACTCTGTGAGATGATTTCACAGAATACAAAGAAGTTTCTCAGAAAGCATCTTTCTCTTTGTTATCGGAGGATATTTCCTTTGGCCCTATAGTCTTCAAAGGGATTCGAAATATCTCTTCTCAGATTCCACAGAAAGAAGGCTAGCAAAGAGATCCACGAAATTCAGATGTAACTCTGTGAGATGAATTCACAGAACACTAAGCAGTTTCTCAGAAAGCTTCTTTCCAGATTTCATCTGAGGATATTTCCTTTTTCACCATAGCCCTCTAAGGGTTTGAAACTATCACTTTGCCAATTCCACAAGAACTGTCTTAGCGAAAGGCTTCTTGAGGGGAAAGCTGTACCTCTGTGAGATGATTTCACAGAACACAAAGAAGTTTCTCAGAAAGCTTCTTTCTCTTTGTTATCGGAGGATATTTTCTTTGGCCCTATAGTCTTCAAAGGGATCCGAAATATCTGTTCTCAGATTCCACAGAAAGAAGGCTAGCAAAGAGATCTACGAAACACACATGTAACTCTGTGAGATGAATTCACAGAACACTAAGCAGTTTCTCAGAAAGCTTCTTTCCAGATTTCATCTGAGGATATTTCCTTTTTCACCATAGCCCTCTATGGGCTTCCAAATATCACTTTGCCAATTCCACAAGAACTGTCTTAGCGAAAGGCTTCTTGAGGGGAAAGCTGAAACTCTGTGAGATGATTTCACAGAACACAAAGAAGTTTCACAGAATGCTTCTTTCTCTTTGTTATCGGAGGATATTTCCTTTGGACCTATAGTCTTCAAAGGGATCCGAAATATCTGTTCTCTGATTAAACAGAAATAAGGCTAGCAAAGAGATCCACGAAATACACATGTAACTCTATGAGTGGAAGTCACACATCACGGAGCAGTTTCTCAGAAAGCTTCTTTCCAGCTTTCATCTGAGGATATTTCCTTTTTCACCATAGCCCTCTATGGGCTTCCAAATCTCACTTTGCCAATTCCACAAGAACTGTCTTAGCGAAAGGCTTCTTGAGCGGAAAGGTGTAACTCTGTGAGATGATTTCACAGAACACTAAGAAGTTTTTCAGAAAGCTTCTTTCTCTTTGTTATCGGAGGATATTTCGTTTGACCATATAGTCTTCAAAGGGATCCGAAATATCTGTTCTCAGATTACACAGAAATAAGGCTAGCAAAGAGATCCACGAAATACACATGTAACTCTGTGAGTGGAAGTCACACATCACAGAGCAGTTTCTCAGAAAGCTTCTTTCCAGCTTTCATCTGAGGATATTTCCTTTTTCACCATAGCCCTCTATGGGCTTCCAAATATCACTTTGCCAATTCCACAAGAACTGTCTTCGCGAAAGGCTTCTTGAGGGGAAAGCTGAAACTCTGTTAGTTGATTTCACAGAACAAAAAGACTTTTCACAGAAAGCTTCTTTCTCTTTGTTATCGGAGGATATTTCCTTTGGCCCTATAGTCTTCAAAGGGATCCGAAATATCTGTTCTCAGATTCCACAGAAAGAAGGCTAGCAAAGAGATCCACGAAATACAGATGTAACTCTGTGAGATGAATTCACAGAACACTAAGCAGTTTCTCAGAAAGCTTCTTTCCAGATTTCATCTGAGGATATTTCCTTTTTCACCATAGCCCTCTATGGGCTTCCAAATATCACTTTGCCAATTCCACAAGAACTGTCTTAGCGAAAGGCTTCTTGAGGGGAAAGCTGTAACTCTGTGAGATGATTTCACAGAACACAAAGAAGTTTCTCAGAAAGCATCTTTCTCTTTGTTATCGGAGGATATTTCCTTTGGCCCTATAGTCTTCAAAGGGATTCGAAATATCTCTTCTCAGATTCCACAGAAAGAAGGCTAGCAAAGAGATCTACGAAACACAGATGTAACTCTGTGAGATGAATTCACAGAACACTAAGCAGTTTCTCAGAAAGCTTCTTTCCAGATTTCATCTGAGGATATTTCCTTTTTCACCATAGCCCTCTATGGGCTTCCAAATATCACTTTGCCAATTCCACAAGAACTGTCTTAGCGAAAGGCTTCTTCAGGGGAAAGCTGTAACTCTGTGAAATGATTTCACAGAACACAAAGAAGTTTCTCAGAAAGCTTCTTTCTCTTTGTTATCGGAGGATATTTCCTTTGGCCCTATAGTCTTCAAAGGGATCCGAAATATCTGTTCTCAGATTCCACAGAAAGAAGGCTAGCAAAGAGATCTACGAAACACAGATGTAACTCTGTGAGATGAATTCACAGAACACTAAGCAGTTTCTCAGAAAGCTTCTTTCCAGATTTCATCTGAGGATATTTCCATTTTCACCATAGCCCTCTATGGACTTCCAAATATCACTTTGCCAATTCCACAAGAACCGTCTTAGCGAAAGGCTTCTTGAGGGGAAAGCTGTAACTCTGTGAGACGATTTCACAGAACTCAAAGAAGTGTCTCAGAAAACTTCTTTCTCTTTGTTATCGGAGGATATTTCCTTTGGCCCTATAGTCTTCAAAGGGATCCGAAATATCTGTTCTCAGATTCCACAGAAAGAAGGCTAGCAAAGAGATCTACGAAACACAGATGCAACTCTGTGAGATGAATTCACAGAACACTAAGCAGTTTCTCAGAAAGCTTCATTCCAGATTTCATCTGAGGATATTTCCTTTTTCACCATAGCCCTCTATGGGCTTCCAAATATCACTTTGCCAATTCCACAAGAACTGTCTTAGCGAAAGGCTTCTTGAGGGGAAAGCTGAAACTCTGTGAGATGATTTCACAGAACAAAAAGATGTTTCACAGAAAGCTTCTTTCTCTTTGTTATCGGAGGATATTTCCTTTGGCCCTATAGTCTTCAAAGGGACCCGAAATATCTGTTCTCAGATTCCACAGAAAGAAGGCTAGCAAAGAGATACACGAAATACACATGTAACTCTGTGAGATGAATTAACAGAACACTAAGCAGTTTCTCAGAAAGCTTCATTCCAGATTTCATCTGAGGATATTTCCTTTTTCACCTAGCCCTCTATGGGATTCCAAATCTCACTTTGCCAATTCCACAAGAACTGTCTTAGCGAAAGGCTTCTTCAGCGGAAAGGTGTAACTCTGTGAGATGATTTCACAGAACACTAAGAAGTTTCTTAAAAAGCTTCTTTCTTTTTGTTATCGGAGGATATTTCCTTTGGCCCTATAGTCTTCAACGGGATACGAAATATCTGTTCTCAGATTACACAGAAAGAAGGCTAGCAAAGAGATCCACGAAATTCAGATGTAACTCTGTGAGATGAATTCACAGAACACTAAGCAGTTTCTCAGAAAGCTTCTTTCCAGATTTCATCTGAGGATATTTCCTTTTTCACCATAGCCCTCTAAGGGTTTGAAACTATCACTTTGCCAATTCCACAAGAACTGTCTTAGCGAAAGGCTTCTTGAGGGGAAAGCTGTACCTCTGTGAGATGATTTCACAGAACACAAAGAAGTTTCTCAGAAAGCTTCTTTCTCTTTGTTATCGGAGGATATTTTCTTTGGCCCTATAGTCTTCAAAGGGATCCGAAATATCTGTTCTCAGATTCCACAGAAAGAAGGCTAGCAAAGAGATCTACGAAACACAGATGTAACTCTGTGAGATGAATTCACAGAACACTAAGCAGTTTCTCAGAAAGCTTCTTTCCAAATTTCATGTCAGGATATTTCCTATTTCACCATAGCCCTCTATGGGCTTCCAAATATCACTTTGCCAATTCCACAAGAACTGTCTTAGCGAAAGGCTTCTTAAGCGGAAAGGTGTAACTCTGTGAGATGATTTCACAGAACACTAAGAAGTTTCTTAGAAAGCTTCTTTCTCTTTGTTATCGCAGGACATTTCCTTTGGCCCTATAGTCTTCAAAGGGATCCGAAATATCTGTTCTCAGATTCCACAGAAAGAAGGCTAGCAAAGAGATCTACGAAACACAGATGTATCTCTGTGAGATGAATTAACAGAACACTAAGCAGTTTCTCAGAAAGCTTCTTTCCAGATTTCATCTGAGGATATTTCCTTTTTCACCATAGCCCTCTATGGGCTTCCAAATATCACTTTGCCAATTAGACAAGAACTGTCTTAGCGAAAGGGTTCTTGAGGGGAAAGCTGTAACTCTGTGAGATGATTTCACAGAACACAAAGAAGTTTCTCAGAAAGCTTCTTTCTCTTTGTTATCGGAAGATATTTCCTTTGGCCCTATAGTCTTCAAAGGGATCCGAAATATCTGTTCTCAGATTCCACAGAAAGAAGGCTAGCAAAGAGATCTACGAAACACACATGTAACTCTGTGAGATGAATTCACAGAACACTAAGCAGTTTCTCAGAAAGCTTCTTTCCAGATTTCATCTGAGGATATTTCCTTTTTCACCATAGCCCTCTATGGGCTTCCAAATATCACTTTGCCAATTCCACAAGAACTGTCTTAGCGAAAGGCTTCTTGAGGGGAAAGCTGAAACTCTGTGAGATGATTTCACAGAACACAAAGAAGTTTCACAGAATGCTTCTTTCTCTTTGTTATCGGAGGATATTTCCTTTGGACCTATAGTCTTCAAAGGGATCCGAAATATCTGTTCTCAGATTCCACAGAAAGAAGGCTAGCAAAGAGATCCACGAAATACAGATGTAACTCTGTGAGATGAATTAACAGAACACTAAGCAGTTTCTCAGAAAGCTTCTTTCCAGATTTCATCTGAGGATATTTCCTTTTTCACCATAGCCCTCTATGGGCTTCCAAATCTCACTTTGCCAATTCCACAAGAACTGTCTTAGCGAAAGGCTTCTTGAGCGGAAATGTGTAACTCTGTGAGATGATTTCACAGAACACTAAGAAGTTTCTCAGAAAGCTTCTTTCTCTTTGTTATCGGAGGATATTTCCTTTGTCCCTATAGTCTTCGAAGGGATCCGAAATATCTGTTCTCTGATTAAACAGAAATAAGGCTAGCAAAGAGATCCACGAAATACACATGTAACTCTGTGAGTGGAAGTCACACATCACAGAGCAGTTTCTCAGAAAGCTTCTTTCCAGCTTTCATCTGAGGATATTTCCTTTTTCACCATAGCCCTCTATGGGCTTCCAAATCTCACTTTGCCAATTCCACAAGAACTGTCTTAGCGAAAGGCTTCTTGAGCGGAAAGGTGTAACTCTGTGAGATGATTTCACAGAACACTAAGAAGTTTTTCAGAAAGCTTCTTTCTCTTTGTTATCGGAGGATATTTCCTTTGACCATATAGTCTTCAAAGGTATCCGAAATATCTGTTCTCAGATTACACAGAAATAAGGCTAGCAAAGAGATCCACGAAATACACATGTAACTCTGTGAGTGGAAGTCACACATCACAGAGCAGTTTCTCAGAAAGCTTCTTTCCAGCTTTCATCTGAGGATATTTCCTTTTTCACCATAGCCCTCTATGGGCTTCCAAATATCACTTTGCCAATTCCACAAGAACTGTCTTAGCGAAAGGCTTCTTGAGGGGAAAGCTTTAAATCTGTGAGATGATTTCACAGAACACAAAGAAGTTTCTCAGAAAGCTTCTTTCTCTTTGTTATCGGAGGATATTTCCTTTGGCCCTACTGTCTTCGAAGGGATCCGAAATATCTGTTCTCAGATTCCACAGAAAGAAGGCTAGCAAAGAGATCTACGAAACACAGATGTAACTCTGTGAGATGAATTAACAGAACACTAAGCAGTTTCTCAGAAAGCTTCTTTCCAGATTTCATCTGAGGATATTTCCTTTTTCACCATAGCCCTCTATGGGGTTCCAAATATCACTTTGCCAATTCCACAAGAACTGTCTTAGCGAAAGGCTTCTTGAGGGGAAAGCTGTAACTCTGTTAGATGATTTCACAAAACACAAAGAAGTTTCTCAGAAAGCTTCTTTCTCTTTGTTATCGGAGGATATTTCCTTTGGCCCTATAGTCTTCAAAGGGATCCGAAATATCTGTTCTCAGATTCCACAGAAATAAGGCTAGCAAAGAGATCCACGAAATACAGATGTAACTCTGTGAGATGAATTAACAGAACACTAAGCAGTTTCTCAGAAAGCTTCTTTCGAGATTTCCTCTGAGGATATTTCCTTTTTCACCATAGACCTCTATGGGCTTCCAAATATCACTTTGCCAATTCCACAAGAACTGTCTTAGCGAAAGGCTTCTTGAGGGGAAAGCTGTAACTCTCTGAGATGATTTCACTTAACAAAAGAAGCTTCTCAAAAAGCTTCTTTCTCTTTGTTATCGGAGGATATTTCCTTTAGCCCTATACTCTTCAATGGGATCTGAAATATCTGTTCTCAGATTACACAGAAATAAGGCTAGCAAAGAGATCCACGAAATACACATGTAACTCTGTGAGTGGAAGTCACACATCACAGAGCAGTTTCTCAGAAAGCTTCTTTCCAGCTTTCATCTGAGGATATTTCCTTTTTCATCATAGCCCTCAAAGGGCTTCCAAATATCACTTTGCCAATTCCACAAGAACTATCTTAGCGAAAGGCTTCTTGAGGGGAAAGCTGTAACTCTGTGAGATGATTTCACAGAACACAAACAAGTTTCTCAGAAAGCTTCTTTCTGTTTGTTATCGGAGGATATTTCCTTTGGCCCTATAGTCTTCAAAGGGATCCGAAATATCTGTTCTCAGGTTCCACAGAAAGAAGGGTAGCAAAAAGATCAACGAAACACAGATGTAACTCTGTGAGATGAATTCACAGAACACTAAGCAGTTTCTCAGAAACTTCTTTCCAGATTTCATCTGAGGATATTTCCCTTTTCACCATAGCCCTCTATGTGTTTGAAAATATCACTTTGCCAATTCCACAGGAACTGTCTTAGCGAAAGGCTTCTTGAGGGGAAAGCTGTAACTCTGTGAGATGATTTCACAGAACACAAAGAAGTTTCTCAGAAAGCTTCTTTCTCTTTGTTATCGGAGGATATTTCCTTTGGCCCTATAGTCTTCAAAGGGATCCGAAATATCTGTTCTCAGATTCCACAGAAAGAAGGCTAGCAAAGAGATCTACGAAACACAGATGTAACTCTGTGAGATGAATTCACAGAACACTAAGCAGTTTCTCAGAAAGCTTCTTTCCAGATTTCATCTGAGGATATTTCCTTTTTCACCATAGCCCTCTATGGTCTTCCAAATATCACTTTGCCAAGTCCACAAGAACTGTCTTAGCGTAAGCAATCTTGAGGGGAAAGCTGTAACTCTCTGAGATGATTTCACAGAACACAAAGAAGTTTCTCAGAAAGCTTCTTTCTCTTTGTTATCGGAGGATATTTCCTTTGGCCCTATAGTCTTCAACGGGATCCGAAAAATCTTTTCGCAGATTCCACAGAAATAAGGCTACCAAAGAGATCTACGACACACAGATGTAACTCTGTGAGATGAATTCACAGAACACTAAGCAGTTTCTCAGAAAGCTTCTTTCCAGATTTCATCTGAGGATATTTCCTTTTTCACCATAGCCCTCTATGGGTTTCTAAATATCAGTTTGCCAATTCCACAGGAACTGTCTTAGCGAAAGGCTTCTTGAGGGGAAAGCTGTAACTCTGTGAGATGATTTCACAGAACACAAAGAAGTTTCTCAGAAAGCTTCTTTCTCTTTGTTATCGGAGGATATTTCCTTTGGCCCTATAGTCTTCAAAGGTATCGGAAATATCTGTTCTCAGATTCCACAGAAATAAGGCTCGCAAAGAGATCTACGAAATACATATGTAACTCGGTGAGATGAATTCACAGAACAGTAAGCAGTATCTCAGAAAGCTTCTTTCCAGATTTCATCTGAGGATATTTCCTTTTTCACCATAGCCCTCTATGGGCTTCCAAATATCACTTTGCCAATTCCACAAGAACTGTCTTAGCGAAAGGCTTCTTGAGGGGAAAGCTGTAACTCTGTGAGATGATTTCACAGAACACAAAGAAGTTTCTCAGAAAGCTTCTTTTTCTTTGTTATCGGAGGATTTTTCCTTTGGCCCTATAGTCTTCAAAGGGATCCGAAATATCTGTTCTCAGATTCCACAGAAATAAGGCTAGCAAAGAGATCTACGAAACACAGATGTAACTCTGTGAGATGAATTCACAGAACACTAAGCAGTTTCCCAGAAAGCTTCTTTCCAGATTTCATCTGAGGATATTTCCTTTTTCACCATAGCCCTCTATGGGCTTCCAAATCTCACTTTGCCAATTCCACAAGAACTGTCTTAGCGAAAGGCTTCTTGAGCGGAAATGTGTAACTCTGTGAGATGATTTCACAGAACACTAAGAAGTTTCTCAGAAAGCTTCTTTCTCTTTGTTATCGGAGGATATTTCCTTTCTCCCTATAGTCTTCAAAGGGATCCGAAATATCTGTTCTCAGATTAAACAGAAATAAGGCTAGCAAAGAGATCCACGAAATACACATGTAACTCTGTGAGTGGAAGTCACACATCACAGAGCAGTTTCTCAGAAAGCTTCTTTCCAGCTTTCATCTGAGGATATTTCCTTTTTCACCATAGCCCTCTATGGGCTTCCAAATCTCACTTTGCCAATTCCACAAGAACTGTCTTAGCGAAAGGCTTCTTGAGCGGAAAGGTGTAACTCTGTGAGATGATTTCACAAAACACTAAGAAGTTTTTCAGAAAGCTTCTTTCTCTTTGTTATCGGAGGATATTTCCTTTGGCCCTATAGTCTTCAAAGGGATCCGAAATATCTGTTCTCAGGTTCCACAGAAATAAGGCTAGCAAGGAGATCCACGAAATACAGATGTAACTCTGTGAGATGAATTAACAGAACACTAAGCAGTTTCTCAGAAAGCTTCTTTCGAGATTTCCTCTGAGGATATTTCCTTTTTCACCATAGACCTCTATGGGCTTCCAAATATCACTTTGCCAATTCCACAAGAACTGTCTTAGCGAAAGGCTTCTTGAGGGGAAAGCTGTAACTCTCTGAGATGATTTCACTTAACAAAAGAAGCTTCTCAAAAAGCTTCTTTCTCTTTGTTATCGGAGGATATTTCCTTTAGCCCTATACTCTTCAATGGGATCTGAAATATCTGTTCTCAGATTACACAGAAATAAGGCTAGCAAAGAGATCCACGAAATACACATGTAACTCTGTGAGTGGAAGTCACACATCACACAGCAGTTTCTCAGAAAGCTTCTTTCCAGCTTTCATCTGAGGATATTTCCTTTTTCATCATAGCCCTCAAAGGGCTTCCAAATATCAATTTGCCAATTCCACAAGAACTATCTTAGCGAAAGGCTTCTTGAGGGGAAAGCTGTAACTCTGTGAGATGATTTCACAGAACACAAACAAGTTTCTCAGAAAGCTTCTTTCTGTTTGTTATCGGAGGATATTTCCTTTGGCCCTATAGTCTTCAAAGGGATCCGAAATATCTGTTCTCAGGTTCCACAGAAAGAAGGGTAGCAAAAAGATCAACGAAACACAGATGTAACTCTGTGAGATGAATTCACAGAACACTAAGCAGTTTCTCAGAAACTTCTTTCCAGATTTCATCTGAGGATATTTCCCTTTTCACCATAGCCCTCTATGTGTTTGAAAATATCACTTTGCCAATTCCACAGGAACTGTCTTAGCGAAAGGCTTCTTGAGGGGAAAGCTGTAACTCTGTGAGATGATTTCACAGAACACAAAGAAGTTTCTCAGAAAGATTCTTTCTCTTTGTTATCGGAGGATATTTCCTTTGGCCTTATAGTCTTCAAAGGGATCCGAAATATCTGTTCTCAGATTCCACAGAAAGAAGGCTAGCAAAGAGATCTACGAAACACAGATGTAACTCTGTGAGATGAATTCACAGAACACTAAGCAGTTTCTCAGAAAGCTTCTTTCCAGATTTCATCTGAGGATATTTCCTTTTTCACCATAGCCCTCTATGGGCTTCCAAATATCACTTTGCCAAGTCCACAAGAACTGTCTTAGCGTAAGCAATCTTGAGGGGAAAGCTGTAACTCTCTGAGATGATTTCACAGAACACAAAGAAGTTTCTCAGAAAGCTTCTTTCTCTTTGTTATCGGAGGATATTTCCTTTGGCCCTATAGTCTTCAACGGGATCCGAAAAATCTTTTCGCAGATTCCACAGAAATAAGGCTACCAAAGAGATCTACGACACACAGATGTAACTCTGTGAGATGAATTCACAGAACACTAAGCAGTTTCTCAGAAAGCTTCTTTCCAGATTTCATCTGAGGATATTTCCTTTTTCACCATAGCCCTCTATGGGTTTCTAAATATCAGTTTGCCAATTCCACAGGAACTGTCTTAGCGAAAGGCTTCTTGAGGGGAAAGCTGTAACTCTGTGAGATGATTTCACAGAACACAAAGAAGTTTCTCAGAAAGCTTCTTTCTCTTTGTTATCGGAGGATATTTCCTTTGGCCCTATAGTCTTCAAAGGTATCGGAAATATCTGTTCTCAGATTCCACAGAAATAAGGCTCGCAAAGAGATCTACGAAATACATATGTAACTCGGTGAGATGAATTCACAGAACAGTAAGCAGTCTCTCAGAAAGCTTCTTTCCAGATTTCATCTGAGGATATTTCCTTTTTCACCATAGCCCTCTATGGGCTTCCAAATATCACTTTGCCAATTCCACAAGAACTGTCTTAGCGAAAGGCTTCTTGAGGGGAAAGCTGTAACTCTGTGAGATGATTTCACAGAACACAAAGAAGTTTCTCAGAAAGCTTCTTTTTCTTTGTTATCGGAGGATTTTTCCTTTGGCCCTATAGTCTTCAAAGGGATCCGAAATATCTGTTCTCAGATTCCACAGAAATAAGGCTAGCAAAGAGATCTACGAAACACAGATGTAACTCTGTGAGATGAATTCACAGAACACTAAGCAGTTTCCCAGAAAGCTTCTTTCCAGATTTCATCTGAGGATATTTCCTTTTTCACCATAGCCCTCTATGGGCTTCCAAATCTCACTTTGCCAATTCCACAAGAACTGTCTTAGCGAAAGGCTTCTTGAGCGGAAATGTGTAACTCTGTGAGATGATTTCACAGAACACTAAGAAGTTTCTCAGAAAGCTTCTTTCTCTTTGTTATCGGAGGATATTTCCTTTCTCCCTATAGTCTTCAAAGGGATCCGAAATATCTGTTCTCAGATTAAACAGAAATAAGGCTAGCAAAGAGATCCACGAAATACACATGTAACTCTGTGAGTGGAAGTCACACATCACAGAGCAGTTTCTCAGAAAGCTTCTTTCCAGCTTTCATCTGAGGATATTTCCTTTTTCACCATAGCCCTCTATGGGCTTCCAAATCTCACTTTGCCAATTCCACAAGAACTGTCTTAGCGAAAGGCTTCTTGAGCGGAAAGGTGTAACTCTGTGAGATGATTTCACAAAACACTAAGAAGTTTTTCAGAAAGCTTCTTTCTCTTTGTTATCGGAGGATATTTCCTTTGACCATATAGTCTTCAAAGGGATCCGAAATATCTGTTCTCAGATTACACATAAATAAGGCTAGCAAAGAGATCCACGAAATACACATGTAACTCTGTGAGTGGAAGTCACACATCACATAGCAGTTTCTCAGAAAGCTTCTTTCCAGCATTCATCTGAGGATATTTCCTTTTTCACCATAGCCCTCTATGGGCTTCCAAATATCACTTTGCCAATTCCACAAGAACTGTCTTAGCGAAAGGCTTCTTGAGGGGAAAGGTGTAACTCTGTGAGATGATTTCACAGAACACTAAGAAGTTTCTTAGAAAGCTTCTTTCTCTTTGTTATCGGAGGATATTTCCTTTGGCCCTATAGTCTTCAACGGGATACGAAATATCTGTTCTCAGATTACACAGAAAGAAGGCTAGCAAAGAGATCCACGAAATTCAGATGTAACTCTGTGAGATGAATTCACAGAACACTAAGCAGTTTCTCAGAAAGCTTCTTTCCAGATTTCATCTGAGGATATTTCCTTTTTCACCATAGCCCTCTATGGGTTTGAAAATATCACTTTGCCAATTCCACAGGAACTGTCTTAGCGAAAGGCTTCTTGAGGGGAAAGCTGTAACTCTGTGAGATGATTTCACAGAACACAAAGAAGTTTCTCAGAAAGCTTCTTTCTCTTTGTTATCGGAGGATATTTTCTTTGGCCCTATAGTCTTCAAAGGGATCCGAAATATCTGTTCTCAGATTCCACAGAAATAAGGCTAGCAAAGAGATCTACGAAACACAGATGTAACTCTGTGAGATGAATTCACAGAACACTAAGCAGTTTCTCCGAAAGCTTGTTTCCAAATTTCATGTCAGGATATTTCCTATTTCACCATAGCCCTCTATGGGCTTCCAAATATCACTTTGCCAATTCCACAAGAACTGTCTTAGTGAAAGGATTCTTGAGGGGAAAGCTGTAACTCTGTGAGATGATTTCACAGAACACAAAGAAGTTTCTCAGAAAGCTTCTTTCTCTTTGTTATCGGAGGATATTTCCTTTGGCCCTATAGTCTTCAAAGGGATCCGAAATATCTGTTCTCAGATTCCACAGAAAGAAGGCTAGCAAAGAGATCTACGAAACACAGATGTAACTCTGTGAGATGAATTCACAGAACACTAAGCAGTTTCTCAGAAAGCTTCTTTCCAGATTTCATCTGAGGATATTTCCATTTTCACCATAGCCCTCTATGGACTTCCAAATATCACTTTGCCAATTCCACAAGAACCGTCTTAGCGAAAGGCTTCTTGAGGGGAAAGCTGTAACTCTGTGAGACGATTTCACAGAACTCAAAGAAGTGTCTCAGAAAACTTCTTTCTCTTTGTTATCGGAGGATATTTCCTTTGGCCCTATAGTCTTCAAAGGGATCCGAAATATCTGTTCTCAGATTCCACAGAAAGAAGGCTAGCAAAGAGATCTACGAAACACAGATGCAACTCTGTGAGATGAATTCACAGAACACTAAGCAGTTTCTCAGAAAGCTTCATTCCAGATTTCATCTGAGGATATTTCCTTTTTCACCATAGCCCTCTATGGGCTTCCAAATATCACTTTGCCAATTCCACAAGAACTGTCTTAGCGAAAGGCTTCTTGAGGGGAAAGCTGAAACTCTGTGAGATGATTTCACAGAACAAAAAGATGTTTCACAGAAATCTTCTTTCTCTTTGTTATCGGAGGATATTTCCTTTGGCCCTATAGTCTTCAAAGGGACCCGAAATATCTGTTCTCAGATTCCACAGAAAGAAGGCTAGCAAAGAGATCCACGAAATACACATGTAACTCTGTGAGATGAATTAACAGAACAATAAGCAGTTTCTCAGAAAGCTTCATTCCAGATTTCATCTGAGGATATTTCCTTTTTCACCTAGCCCTCTATGGGATTCCAAATCTCACTTTGCCAATTCCACAAGAACTGTCTTAGCGAAAGGCTTCTTGAGCTGAAAGGTGTAACTCTGTGAGATGATTTCACAGAACACTAAGAAGTTTCTTAGAAAGCTTCTTTCTTTTTGTTATCGGAGGATATTTCCTTTGGCCCTATAGTCTTCAATGGGATACGAAATATCTGTTCTCAGATTCCACAGAAAGAAGGCTAGCAAAGAGATCCACGAAATTCAGATGTAACTCTGTGAGATGAATTCACAGAACACTAAGCAGTTTCTCAGAAAGCTTCTTTCCAGATTTCATCTGAGGATATTTCCTTTTTCACCATAGCCCTCTAAGGGTTTGAAACTATCACTTTGCCAATTCCACAAGAACTGTCTTAGCGAAAGGCTTCTTGAGGGGAAAGCTGTACCTCTGTGAGATGATTTCACAGAA
Source organism: Macaca fascicularis (assembly GCF_037993035.2). NCBI lineage: Eukaryota > Metazoa > Chordata > Mammalia > Primates > Cercopithecidae > Macaca > Macaca fascicularis. The sequence goes on along the minus strand of NC_088385.1, from coordinate 44,335,376 downwards.
CACAAAGAAGTTTCTCAGAAAGCTTCTTTCTCTTTGTTATCGGAGGATATTTTCTTTGGCCCTATAGTCTTCAAAGGGATCCGAAATATCTGTTCTCAGATTCCACAGAAATAAGGCTAGCAAAGAGATCTACGAAACACAGATGTAACTCTGTGAGATGAATTCACAGAACACTAAGCAGTTTCTCAGAAAGCTTCTTTCCAAATTTCATGTCACGATATTTCCTATTTCACCATAGCCCTCTATGGGCTTCCAAATATCACTTTGCCAATTCCACAAGAACTGTCTTAGCGAAAGGCTTCTTGAGCGGAAAGGTGTAACTCTGTGAGATGATTTCACAGAACACTAAGAAGTTTCTTAGAAAGCTTCTTTCTCTTTGTTATCGCAGGACATTTCCTTTGGCCCTATAGTCTTCAAAGGGATCCGAAATATCTGTTCTCAGATTCCACAGAAAGAAGGCTAGCAAAGAGATCTACGAAACACAGATGTATCTCTGTGAGATGAATTCACAGAAAAATAAGCAGTTTCTCAGAAAGCTTCTTTCCAGATTTCATCTGAGGATATTTCCTTTTTCACCATAGCCCTCTATGGGCTTCCAAATATCACTTTGCCAATTAGACAAGAACTGTCTTAGCGAAAGGGTTCTTGAGGGGAAAGCTGTAACTCTGTGAGATGATTTCACAGAACACAAAGAAATTTCTCAGAAAGCTTCTTTCTCTTTGTTATCGGAAGATATTTCCTTTGGCCCTATAGTCTTCAAAGGGATCCGAAATATCTGTTCTCAGATTCCACAGAAAGAAGGCTAGCAAAGAGATCTACGAAACTCACATGTAACTCTGTGAGATGAATTCACAGAACACTAAGCAGTTTCTCAGAAAGCTTCTTTCCAGATTTCATCTGAGGATATTTCCTTTTTCACCGTAGCCCTCTATGGGCTTCCAAATATCACTTTGCCAATTCCACAAGAACTGTCTTAGCGAAAGGCTTCTTGAGGGGAAAGCTGAAACTCTGTGAGATGATTTCACAGAACACAAAGAAGTTTCACAGAATGCTTCTTTCTCTTTGTTTTCGGAGGATATTTCCTTTGGACCTATAGTCTTCAAAGGGATCCGAAATATCTGTTCTCAGATTCCACAGAAAGACGGCTAGCAAAGAGATCCACGAAATACAGATGTAACTCTGTGAGATGAATTGACAGAACACTAAGCAGTTTCTCAGAAAGCTTCTTTCCAGATTTCATCTGAGGATATTTCCTTTTTCACCATAGCCCTCTATGGGCTTCCAAATCTCACTTTGCCAATTCCACAAGAACTGTCTTAGCGAAAGGCTTCTTGAGCGGAAATGTGTAACTCTGTGAGATGATTTCACAGAACACTAAGAAGTTTCTCAGAAAGCTTCTTTCTCTTTGTTATCGGAGGATATTTCCTTTGTCCCTATAGTCTTCAAAGGGATCCGAAATATCTGTTCTCTGATTAAACAGAAATAAGGCTAGCAAAGAGATCCACGAAATACACATGTAACTCTGTGAGTGGAAGTCACACATCACAGAGCAGTTTCTCAGAAAGCTTCTTTCCAGCTTTCATCTGAGGATATTTCCTTTTTCACCATAGCCCTCTATGGGCTTCCAAATCTCACTTTGCCAATTCCACAAGAACTGTCTTAGCGAAAGGCTTCTTGAGCGGAAAGGTGTAACTCTGTGAGATGATTTCACAGAACACTAAGAAGTTTTTCAGAAAGCTTCTTTCTCTTTGTTATCGGAGGATATTTCCTTTGACCATATAGTCTTCAAAGGGATCCGAAATATCTGTTCTCAGATTCCACAGAAATAAGGCTAGCAAAGAGATCCACGAAATACACATGTAACTCTGTGAGTGGAAGTCACACATCACAGAGCAGTTTCTCAGAAAGCTTCTTTCCAGCTTTCATCTGAGGATATGTCCTTTTTCACCTAGCCCTCTATGGGATTCCAAATCTCACTTTGCCAATTCCACAAGAACTGTCTTAGCGAAAGGCTTCTTGAGCGGAAAGGTGTAACTCTGTGAGATGATTTCACAGAACACTAAGAAGTTTCTTAGAAAGCTTCTTTCTCTTTGTTATCGGAGGATATTTCCTTTGGCCCTATAGTCTTCAACGGGATACGAAATATCTGTTCTCAGATTACACAGAAAGAAGGCTAGCAAAGAGATCCACGAAATTCAGATGTAACTCTGTGAGATGAATTCACAGAACACTAAGCAGTTTCTCAGAAAGCTTCTTTCCAGATTTCATCTGAGGATATTTCCTTTTTCACCATAGCCCTCTATGGGTTTGAAAATATCACTTTGCCAATTCCACAGGAACTGTCTTAGCGAAAGGCTTCTTGAGGGGAAAGCTGTAACTCTGTGAGATGATTTCACAGAACACAAAGAAGTTTCTCAGAAAGCTTCTTTCTCTTTGTTATCGGAGGATATTTTCTTTGGCCCTATAGTCTTCAAAGGGATCCGAAATATCTGTTCTCAGATTCCACAGAAATAAGGCTAGCAAAGAGATCTACGAAACACAGATGTAACTCTGTGAGATGAATTCACAGAACACTAAGCAGTTTCTCAGAAAGCTTGTTTCCAAATTTCATGTCAGGATATTTCCTATTTCACCATAGCTCTCTATGGGCTTCCAAATATCACTTTGCCAATTCCACAAGAACTGTCTTAGTGAAAGGATTCTTGAGGGGAAAGCTGTAACTCTGTGAGATGATTTCACAGAACACAAAGAAGTTTCTCAGAAAGCTTCTTTCTCTTTGTTATCGGAGGATATTTCCTTTGGCCCTATAGTCTTCAAAGGGATCCGAAATATCTGTTCTCAGATTCCACAGAAAGAAGGCTAGCAAAGCGATCCACGAAATACAGATGTAACTCTGTGAGATGAATTAACAGAACACTAAGCAGTTTCTCAGAAAGCTTCTTTCCAGATTTCATCTGAGGATATTTCCTTTTTCACCATAGCCCTCTATGGGCTTCCAAATATCACTTTGCCAATTCCACAAGAACTGTCTTAGCGAAAGGCTTCTTGAGGGGAAAGCTGTAACTCCGTGAGATGATTTCACAGAACACAAAGAAGTTTCTCAGAAAGCTTCTTTCTCTTTGTTATCGGAGGATATTTCCTTTGGCCCTATAGTCTTCGAAAGGATCCGAAATATCTGTTCTCAGATTCCACAGAAAGAAGGCTAGCAAAGAGATCTCCGAAACACAGATGTAACACAGTGAGATGAATTAACAGAACACTAAGCAGTTTCTCAGAAAGCTTCTTTCCAGATTTCATCTGAGGATATTTCCTTTTTCACCTAGCCCTCTATGGGATTCCAAATCTCACTTTGCCAATTCCACAAGAACTGTCTTAGCGAAAGGCTTCTTGAGCGGAAAGGTGTAACTCTGTGAGATGATTTCACAGAACACTAAGAAGTTTCTTAGAAAGCTTCCTTCTCTTTGTTATCGGAGGATATTTCCTTTGGCCCTATAGTCTTCAACGGGATACGAAATATCTGTTCTCAGATTACACAGAAAGAAGGCTAGCAAAGAGATCCACGAAATTCAGATGTCACTCTGTGAGATGAATTCACAGAACACTAAGCAGTTTCTCAGAAAGCTTCTTTCCAGATTTCATCTGAGGATATTTCCTTTTTCACCATAGCCCTCTATGGGTTTGAAAATATCACTTTGCCAATTCCACAGGAACTGTCTTAGCGAAAGGCTTCTTGAGGGGAAAGCTGTAACTCTGTGAGATGATTTCACAGAACACAAAGAAGTTTCTCAGAAAGCTTCTTTCTCTTTGTTATCGGAGGATATTTTCTATGGCCCTATAGTCTTCAAAGGGATCCGAAATATCAGTTCTCAGATTCCACAGAAATAAGGCTAGCAAAGAGATCTACGAAACACAGATGTAACTCTATGAGATGAATTCACAGAACACTAAGCAGTTTCTCAGAAAGCTTCTTTCGAGATTTCCTCTGAGGATATTTCCTTTTTAACCATAGCCCTCTATGGGCTTCCAAATATCACTTTGCCAATTCCACAAGAACTGTCTTAGCGAAAGGCTTCTTGAGGGGAAAGCTGTAACTCTGTGAGATGATTTCACAGAACACAAAGAAGTTTCTCAGAAAGCTTCTTTCTCTTTGTTATCGGAGGATATTTCCTTTGGCCCTATAGTCTTCATAGGGATCCGAAATATCTGTTCTCAGATTCCACAGAAAGAAGGCTAGCAAAGAGATCTACGAAACACACATGTAACTCTGTGAGATGAATTCACAGAACACTAAGCAGTTTCTCAGAAAGCTTCTTTCCAGATTTCATCTGAGGATATTTCCTTTTTCACCATAGCCCTCTATGGGGTTCCAAATATCACTTTGCCAATTCCACAAGAACTGTCTTAGCGAAAGGCTTCTTGAGGGGAAAGCTGTAACTCTGTTAGATGATTTCACAAAACACAAAGAAGCTTCTCAAAAAGCTTCTTTCTCTTTGTTATCGGAGGATATTTCCTTTAGCCCTATACTCTTCAATGGGATCTGAAATATCTGTTCTCAGATTACACAGAAATAAGGCTAGCAAAGAGATCCACGAAATACACATGTAACTCTGTGAGTGGAAGTCACACATCACAGAGCAGTTTCTCAGAAAGCTTCTTTCCAGCTTTCATCTGAGGATATTTCCTTTTTCATCATAGCCCTCAAAGGGCTTCCAAATATCACTTTGCCAATTCCACAAGAACTGTCTTAGCGAAAGGCTTCTTGAGGGGAAAGCTGTAACTCTGTGAGATGATTTCACAGAACACAAACAAGTTTCTCAGAAAGCTTCTTTCTCTTTGTTATCGGAGGATATTTCCTTTGGCCCTATAGTCTTCAAAGGTATCGGAAATATCTGTTCTCAGATTTCACAGAAATAAGGCTCGCAAAGAGATCTAGAAATACATATGTAACTCGGTGAGATGAATTCACAGAACAGTAAGCAGTCTCTCAGAAAGCTTCTTTCCAGATTTCATCTGAGGATATTTCCTTTTTCACCATAGCCCTCTATGGGCTTCCAAATATCACTTTGCCAATTCCACAAGAACTGTCTTAGCGAAAGGCTTCTTAAGGGTAAAGCTGTAACTCTGTGAGATGATTTCACAGAACACAAAGAAGTTTCTCAGAAAGCTTCTTTTTCTTTGTTATCGGAGGATTTTTCCTTTGGCCCTATAGTCTTCAAAGGGATCCGAAATATCTGTTCTCAGATTCCACAGAAATAAGGCTAGCAAAGAGATCTACGAAACACAGATGTAACTCTGTGAGATGAATTCACAGAACACTAAGCAGTTTCCCAGAAAGCTTCTTTCCAGATTTCATCTGAGGATATTTCCTTTTTCACCATAGACCTCTATGGGCTTCCAAATCTCACTTTGCCAATTCCACAAGAACTGTCTTAGCGAAAGGCTTCTTGAGCGGAAATGTGTAACTCTGTGAGATGATTTCACAGAACACTAAGAAGTTTCTCAGAAAGCTTCTTTCTCTTTGTTATCGGAGGATATTTCCTTTCTCCCTATAGTCTTCAAAGGGATCCGAAATATCTGTTCTCAGATTAAACAGAAATAAGGCTAGGAAAGAGATCCACGAAATACACATGTAACTCTGTGAGTGGAAGTCACACATCACAGAGCAGTTTCTCAGAAAGCTTCTTTCCAGCTTTCATCTGAGGATATTTCCTTTTTCACCATAGCCCTCTATGGGCTTCCAAATCTCACTTTGCCAATTCCACAAGAACTGTCTTAGCGAAAGGCTTCTTGAGCGGAAAGGTGTAACTCTGTGAGATGATTTCACAAAACACTAAGAAGTTTTTCAGAAAGCTTCTTTCTCTTTGTTATCGGAGGATATTTCCTTTGACCATATAGTCTTCAAAGGGATCCCAAATATCTGTTCTCAGATTACACATAAATAAGGCTAGCAAAGAGATCCACGAAATACACATGTAACTCTGTGAGTGGAAGTCACACATCACAGAGCAGTTTCTCAGAAAGCTTCTTTCCAGCATTCATCTGAGGATATTTCCTTTTTCACCATAGCCCTCTATGGGCTTCCAAATATCACTTTGCCAATTCCACAAGAACTGTCTTAGCGAAAGGCTTCTTGAGGGGAAAGGTGTAACTCTGTGAGATGATTTCACAGAACACTAAGAAGTTTCTTAGAAAGCTTCTTTCTCTTTGTTATCGGAGGATATTTCCTATGGCCCTATAGTCTTCAACGGGATACGAAATATCTGTTCTCAGATTACACAGAAAGAAGGCTAGCAAAGAGATCCACGAAATTCAGATGTAACTCTGTGAGATGAATTCACAGAACACTAAGCAGTTTCTCAGAAAGCTTCTTTCCAGATTTCATCTGAGGATATTTCCTTTTTCACCATAGCCCTCTATGGGTTTGAAAATATCACTTTGCCAATTCCACAGGAACTGTCTTAGCGAAAGGCTTCTTGAGGGGAAAGCTGTAACTCTGTGAGATGATTTCACAGAACACAAAGAAGTTTCTCAGAAAGCTTCTTTCTCTTTGTTATCGGAGGATATTTTCTTTGGCCCTATAGTCTTCAAAGGGATCCGAAATATCTGTTCTCAGATTCCACAGAAATAAGGCTAGCAAAGAGATCTACGAAACACAGATGTAACTCTGTGAAATGAATTCACAGAACACTAAGCAGTTTCTCAGAAAGCTTGTTTCCAAATTTCATGTCAGGATATTTCCTATTTCACCATAGCCCTCTATGGGCTTCCAAATATCACTTTGCCAATTCCACAAGAACTGTCTTAGTGAAAGGATTCTTGAGGGGAAAGCTGTAACTCTGTGAGATGATTTCACAGAACACAAAGAAGTTTCTCAGAAAGCTTCTTTCTCTTTGTTATCGGAGGATATTTCCTTTGGCCCTATAGTCTTCAAAGGGATCCGAAATATCTGTTCTCAGATTCCACAGAAAGAAGGCTAGCAAAGCGATCCACGAAATACAGATGTAACTCTGTGAGATGAATTCACAGAACACTAAGCAGTTTCTCAGAAAGCTTCTTTCCAGATTTCATCTGAGGATATTTCCTTTTTCACCATAGACCTCTATGGTCTTCCAAATATCACTTTGCCAATTCCACAAGAACTGTCTTAGCGAAAGGCTTCTTGAGCGGAAAGGTGTAACTCTGTGAGATGATTTCACAGAACACTAAGAAGTTTCTTAGAAAGCTTCTTTCTCATTGTTATCGGAGGATATTTCCTTTGGCCCTATAGTCTTCAAAGGGATCCGAAATATCTGTTCTCAGATTCCACAGAAAGAAGGCTAGCAAAGAGATCCACGAAATACACATGTAACTCTGTGAGTGGAAGTCACACATCACAGAGCAGTTTCTCAGAAAGCTTCTTTCCAGCTTTCATCTGAGGATATTTCCTTTTTCACCATATCCCTCTAAGGGCTTCCAAATATCACTTTGCCAATTACACAAGAAGTGTCTTAGCGAAAGGCTTCTTGAGGGGAAAGCTGTAACTCTGTGAGGTGATTTCACAGAACACAAAGAAGTTTCTCAGAAAGCTTCTTTCTCTTTGTTATCGGAGGATATTTCCTTTGGCCCTATAGTCTTCAAAGGGATCCGAAATATCTGTTCTCAGATTCCACAGAAAGAAGGCTAGCAAAGAGATCTACGAAACACACATGTAACACTGTGAGATGAATTCACAGAACACTAAGCAGTTTCTCAGAAAGCTTCTTTCCAGATTTCATCTGAGGATATTTCCTTTTTCACCTTGCCCTCTATGGGCTTCCAAATCTCACTTTGCCAATTCCACAAGAACTGTCTTAGCGAAAGGCTTCTTGAGCGGAAAGGTGTAACTCTGTGAGATGATTTCAAAGAACACTAAGAATTTTCTTAGAAAGCTTCTTTCTCTTTGTTATCGGAGGATATTTCCTTTGGCCCTATAAACTTCAACGGGATACGAAATATCTGTTCTCAGATTACACAGAAAGAAGGCTAGCAAAGAGATTCACGAAATTCAGATGTAACTCTGTGAGATGAATTCACAGAACACTAAGCAGTTTCTCAGAAAGCTTCTTTCCAGATTTCATCTGAGGATATTTCCTTTTTCACCGTAGCCCTCCATGGGTTTGAAAATATCACTCTGCCAATTCCACAAGAACTGTCTTAGCGAAAGGCTTCTTGAGGGGAAAGCTGTAACTCTGTTAGATGATTTCACAAAACACAAAGAAGTTTCTCAGAAAGCTTCTTTCTCTTTGTTATCGGAGGATATTTCCTTTGGCCCTATAGTCTTCAAAGGGATCCGAAATATCTGTTCTCAGATTCCACAGAAATAAGGCTAGCAAAGAGATCCACGAAATACAGATGTAACTCTGGGAGATGAATTAACAGATCACTAAGCAGTTTCTCAGAAAGCTTCTTTCGAGATTTCCTCTGAGGATATTTCCTTTTTCACCATAGATCTCTATGGGCTTCCAAATATCACTTTGCCAATTCCACAAGAACTGTCTTAGCGAAAGGCTTCTTGAGGGGAAAGCTGTAACTCTGTGAGATGATTTCACTTAACAAAAGAAGTTTCTCAGAAAGCTTCTTTCTCTTTGTTATCGGAGGATATTTCCTTTAGCCCTATACTCTTCAATGGGATCTGAAATATCTGTTCTCAGATTACACAGAAATAAGGCTAGCTAAGAGATCCACGAAATACACATGTAACTCTGTGAGTGGAAGTCACACATCACAGAGCAGTTTCTCAGAAAGCTTCTTTCCAGATTTCATCTGAGAATATTTCCTTTTTCACCATAGCCCTCTATGGGCTTCCAAATATCACTTTGCCAATTCCACAAGAACTGTCTTAGCGAAAGGCTTCTTGAGGGGAAAGCTGAAACTCTGTGAGACGATTTCACAGAACACAAAGAAGTTTCACAGAAAGATTCTTTCTCTGTATTATCGGAGGATATTTCCTTTGGCCCTATAGTCTTCAAAGGGATCCGAAATATCTGTTCTCAGATTCCACAGAAATAAGGCTAGCAAAGAGATCTACGAAACACAGATGTAACTCTGTGAGATGAATTCACAGAACACTAAGCATTTTCTCAGAAAGCTTCTTTCCAGATTTCATCTGAGGATATTTCCTTTTTCACCATAGCCCTCTATGGGCTTCCAAATATCACTTTGCCAATTCCACAAGAACTGTCTTAGCGAAAGGCTTCTTGAGGGGAAAGCTGTAACTCTGTGAGATGATTTCACAGAACACAAAGAAGTTTCTCAGAAAGCTTCTTTCTCTTTGTTATCGGAGGATATTTCCTTTGGCCCTATAGTCTTCAAAGGGAACCGAAATATCTGTTCTCAGATTCCACAGAAATAAGGCTAGCAAAGAGATCTACGAAACACAGATGTAACTCTGTGAGATGAATTCACAGAACACTAAGCAGTTTCTCAGAAAGCTTCTTTCCAGATTTCATCTGAGGATATTTCCTTTTTCACCACAGCCCTCTATGGGCTTCCAAATATCACTTTTCCAATTCCACAAGAACTGTCTTAGCGAAAGGCTTCTTGAGGGGAAAGCTGTAACTCTGTGAGATGATTTCACAGAACACAAAGAAGTTTCTCAGAAAGCTTCTTTCTCTTTATTATCGGAGGATATTTCCTTTGGCCCTATAGTCTCCAAGGGATCCGAAATATCTGTTCTCACATTCCACAGAAAGAAGGCTAGCAAAGAGATCTACGAAACACAGATGTAACTCTGTGAGATGAATTCACAGAATACTAAGCAGTTTCTCAGAAAGCTTCTTTCCAGATTTCATCTGAGGATATTTCCTTTTTCACCATAGCCCTCTATGGGCTTCCAAATATCACTTTGCCAATTCCACAAGAACTGTCTTAGCGAAAGGCTTCTTGATGGGAAAGCTGTAACTCTGTGAGATGATTTCACAGAACACAAAGAAGTTTCTCAGAAAGCTTCTTTCTCTTTGTTATCGGAGGATATTTCCTTTGGCCCTATAGTCTTCAAAGGGATCCGAAATATCTGTTCTCAGATTACACAGAAATAAGGCTAGCAAAGAGATCCACGAAATACACATGTAACTCTGTGAGTGGAAGTCACACATCACAGAGCAGTTTCTCAGAAAGCTTCTTTCCAGCTTTCATCTGAGGATATTTCCTTTTTCACCATAGCCCTCTATGGGCTTCCAAATATCACTTTGCCAATTCCACAAGAACTGTCTTAGCGAAAGGCTTCTTGAAGGGAAAGCTTTAAATCTGTGAGATGATTTCACAGAACACAAAGAAGTTTCTCAGAAAGCTTCTTTCTCTTTGTTATCGGAGGATATTTCCTTTGACCCTATAGTCTTCAAAGGGATCCGAAATATCTGTTCTCAGATTCCACAGAAAGAAGGCTAGCAAAGAGATCTACGAAACACAGATGTAACTCTGTGAGATGAATTCACAGAACACTAAGCATTTTCTCAGAAAGCTGCTTTCCAGATTTCATCTGAGGATATTTCCTTTTTCACCATAGCCCTCTATGGGCTTCCAAATATCACTTGCCAATTCCACAAGAACTGTCTTAGAGAAAGGCTTCTTGAGGGGAAAGCTGTAACTCTGTGAGATGATTTCACTGAACAAAAGAAGTTGCTCAGAAAGCTTCTTTCTCTTTCTTATCGGAGGATATTTCCTTTAGCCCTATACTCTTCAATGGCATCCGAAATATCTGTTCTCAGATTCCACAGAAATAAGGCTAGCAAAGAGATCTACGAAACACAGATGTAACTGTGTGAGATGAATTAACAGACACACTAAGCAGTTTCTCAGAAAGCTTCTTTCCAGATTTCATCTGAGGATATTTCCTTTTTCACCATAGCCCTCTATGCGTTTCAAAATATCACTTTGCCAATTCCCCAAGAACTGTCTTAGCGAAAGGCTTCTTGAGGGGAAAGCTGTAACTCTGTGAGATGATTTCACAGAACACAAAGAAGTTTCTCAAAAAGCTTCTTTCTCTTTGTTATCGGAGGATATTTCCTTTGGCCCTGTAGTCTTCAAAGGGATCCGAAATATCTGTTCTCAGATTCCACAGAAATAAGGCTAGCAAAGAGATCTACGAAACACAGATGTAACTCTGTGAGATGAATTAACAGAACACTAAGCAGTTTCTCAGAAAGCTTCTTTCCAGATTTCATCTGAGGATATTTCCTTTTTCACCATAGCCCTCTATGGGCTTCCAAATATCACTTTTCCAATTCCACAAGAACTGTCTTAGCGAAAGGCTTCTTCAGGGGAAAGCTGTAACTCTGTGAGATGATTTCACAGAACACAAAGAAGTTTCTCAGAATGCTTCTTTCTCTTTGTTATCGGAGGATATTTCCTTTGGCCCTATAGTCTTCAAAGGGATCCGAAATATCTCTTCTCAGATTCAACACAAATAAGGCTAGCAAAGAGACCCACGAAATACAGATGTAACTCAGTGAGATGAATTAACAGAACACTAAGCAGTTTCTCAGAAAGCTTCTTTCCAGATTTCATCTGAGGATATTTCCTTTTTCACCGTAGCCCTCTATGGGCTTCCAAATATCACTGTGCCAATTCCACAAGAACTGTCTTAGCGAAAGGCTTCTGGGGGGAAAGCTGTAACTCTGTGAGATGATTTCGCAGAACACAAAGAAGTTTCTCAGAAAGCTCTTTCTCTTTGTTATCGGCGGATATTTCCTTTGGCCCTATAGTCTTCAAAGGGATCCGAAATATCTGTTCTCAGATTCCACAGAAATAGGGCTAGCAAAGAGATCTACGAAACATAGATGTAACTCTGTGAGATGAATTCACAGAACACTAAGCAGTTTCTCAGAAAGCTTCTTTCGAGATTTCCTCTGAGGATATTTCCTTTTTCACCATAGGCCTCTATGGGCTTCCAAATATCACTTTGCCAATTCCACAAGAACTGTCTTAGCGAAAGGCTTCTTGAGGGGAAAGCTGTAACTCTGTGAGATGATTTCACAGAACACAAAGAAGTTTCTCAGAAAGCTTCTTTCTCTTTGTTATCGGAGGATATTTCCTTTGGCCCTATAGTCTTCAAAGGGATCCGAAATATCTGTTCTCAGATTCCACAGAAAGAAGGCTACCAAAGAGATCCAGGAAATACAGATGTAACTCTGTGAGATGAATTCACAGAACACTAAGCAGTTTCTCAGAAAGCTTCTTTCCAGATTTCATCTGAGGATATTTCCTTTTTCACCTTAGCCCTCTATGGGCTTCCAAATATCACTTTTCCAATTCCACAAGAACTGTCTTAGCGAAAGGCTTCTTCAGGGGAAATCTGTAACTCTGTGAGATGATTTCACAGAACACAAAGAAGTTTCTCAGAATGCTTCTTTCTCTTTGTTATCAGAGGATATTTCCTTTGGCCCTATAGCCTTCAAAGGGATCCGAAATATCTCTTCTCAGATTCCACACAAATAAGGCTAGCAAAGAGAACCACGAAATACAGATGTAACTCTGTGAGATGAATTCACAGAACACTAAGCAGTTTCTCAGAAAGCTTCTTTCCAGCTTTCATCTGAGGATATTTCCTTTTTCACCATAGCCCTCTATGGGCTTCCAAATATCACTTTGCCAATTCCACAAGAACTGTCTTAGCGAAAGGCTTCTTGAAGGGAAAGCTTTAAATCTGTGAGATGATTTCACAGAACACAAAGAAGTTTCTCAGAAAGCTTCTTTCTCTTTGTTATCGGAGGATATTTCCTTTGACCCTATAGTCTTCAAAGGGATCCGAAATATCTGTTCTGAGATTCCACAGAAAGAAGGCTAGCAAAGAGATCTACGAAACACAGATGTAACTCTGTGAGATGAATTCACAGAACACTAAGCATTTTCTCAGAAAGCTGCTTTCCAGATTTCATCTGAGGATATTTCCTTTTTCACCATAGCCCTCTATGGGCTTCCAAATATCACTTTGCCAATTCCACAAGAACTGTTTTAGAGAAAGGCTTCTTGAGGGGAAAGCTGTAACTCTGTGAGATGATTTCACTGAACAAAAGAAGTTTCTCAGAAAGCTTCTTTCTCTTTGTTATCGGAGGATATTTCCTTTAGCCCTATACTCTTCAATGGCATCCGAAATATCTGTTCTCAGATTCCACAGAAATAAGGCTAGCAAAGAGATCTACGAAACACAGATGTAACTGTGTGAGATGAATTAACAGACACACTAAGCAGTTTCTCAGAAAGCTTCTTTCCAGATTTCATCTGAGGATATTTCCTTTTTCACCATAGCCCTCTATGCGTTTCAAAATATCACTTTGCCAATTCCCCAAGAACTGTCTTAGCGAAAGGCTTCTTGAGGGGAAAGCTGTAACTCTGTGAGATGATTTCACAGAACACAAAGAAGTTTCTCAGAAAGCTTCTTTCTCTTTGTTATCGGAGGATATTTCCTTTGGCCCTATAGTCTTCAAAGGGATCCGAAATATCTGTTCTCAGATTCCACAGAAATAAGGCTAGCAAAGAGATCTATGAAACACAGATGTAACTCTGTGAGATGAATTCACAGAACACTAAGCAGTTTCTCAGAAAGCTCCTTTCCAAATTTCATCTGAGGATATTTCCTTTTTCACCATAGCCCTCTATGGGCTTCCAAATATCACTTTGCCAATTCCACAAGAACTGTCTTAGCAAAAGTCTTCTTCAGGGGAAAGCTGTAACTCTGTGAGATGATTTCACAGAACACAAAGAAGTTTCTCAGAAAGCTTCTTTCTCTTTGTTATCGGAGTATATTTCCTTTGGCCCTATAGTCTTCAAAGGGATCCGAAATATCTGTTCTCAGATTCCACAGAAATAAGGCTAGCAAAGAGATCTACGAAACACAGATGTAACTCTGTGAGATGAATTAACAGAACACTAAGCAGTTTCTCAGAAAGCTTCTTTCCAGATTTCATCTGAGGATATTTCCTTTTTCACCATAGCCCTCTATGGGCTTCCAAATATCACTTTTCCAATTCCACAAGAACTGTCTTAGCGAAAGGCTTCTTCAGGGGAAAGCTGTAACTCTGTGAGATGATTTCACAGAACACAAAGAAGTTTCTCAGAATGCTTCTTTCTCTTTGTTATCGGAGGATATTTCCTTTGGCCCTATAGTCTTCAAAGGGATCCGAAATATCTCTTCTCAGATTCAACACAAATAAGGCTAGCAAAGAGACCCACGAAATACAGATGTAACTCTGTGAGATGAATTAACAGAACACTAAGCAGTTTCTCAGAAAGCTTCTTTCCAGATTTCATCTGAGGATATTTCCTTTTTCATCATAGCCCTCTATGGGCTTCCAAATATCACTTTGCCAATTCCACAAGAACTGTCCTAGCGAAAGGCTTCTGGGGGGAAAGCTGTAACTCTGTGAGATGATTTCACAGAACACAAAGAAGTTTCTCCGAAAGCTTCTTTCTCTTTGTTATCGGAGGATATTTCCTTTGGCCCTATAGTCTTCAAAGGGATCCGAAATATCTGTTCTGAGATTCCACAGAAATAAGGCTAGCAAAGAGATCTACGAAACACAGATGTAACTCTGTGAGATGAATTCACAGAACACTAAGCAGTTTCTCAGAAAGCTTCTTTCCAGATTTCATCTGAGGATATTTCCTTTTTCACCATAGCCCTATATGGGCTTCCAAATATCACTTTGCCAATTCCACAAGAACTGTCTTAGCGAAAGGCTTCTAAAGGGGAAAGCTGTAACTCTGTGAGATGATTTCACTGAACAAAAGAAGTTTCTCAGAAAGCTTCTTTCTCTTTGTTATCGGAGGATATTTCCTTTAGCCCTATACTCTTCAATGGGATCCGAAATATCTGTTCTCAGATTCCACAGAAATAAGGCTAGCAGAGAGATCTACGAAACAAAGATGTAACTCTGTGAGATGAATTCACAGAACACTAAGCAGTTTCTCAGAAAGCTTCTTTCCAGATTTCATCTGAGGATATTTCCTTTTTCACCATAGCCCTCTATGGGTTTGAAAATATCACTTTGCCAATTCCACAAGAAGTGTCTAAGCGAAAGGCTTCTTGAGGGGAAAGCTGTATCTCTGTGAGATGATTTCACAGAACACAAAGAAGTTTCTCAGAAAGCTTCTTTCTCTTTGTTTTCGGAGGATATCTCCTTTGGCCCTATAGTCTTCAAAGGGATCCGAAATATCTGTTCTCAGATTCCACAGCAATAAGGATAGCAAAGAGATCTACGAAACACAGATGTAACTCTGTGAGATGAATTAACAGAACACTAAGCAGTTTCTCAGAAAGCTTCTTTCCAAATTTCATCTGAGGATATTTCCTATTTCACCATAGCCCTCTATGGGCTTCCAAATATCACTTTGCCAATTCCACAAGAACTGTCTTAGCGAAAGGCTTCTTGAGGGGAAAGCTGTAACTCTGTGAGATGATTTCACAGAACACAAAGAAGTTTCTCAGAAAGCTTCTTTCTCTTTGTTATCGGAGGATATTTCCTTTGGCCCTATAGTCTTCAAAGGGATCCGAAATATCTGTTCTCAGATTCCACAGAAAGAAGGCTAGCAAAGAGATCTACGAAACACAGATGTAACTCTGTGAGATAGATTCACAGAACACTAAGCAGTTTCTCAGAAAGCTTCTTTCCAGATTTCATCTGAGGATATTTCCTTTTTCACCATAGCCCTCTATGGGCTTCCAAATATCACTTTGCCAATTCCACAAGAACTGTCTTAGCGAAAGGCTTCTTGGGGGGAAAGCTGTAACTCTGTGAGATGATTTCACAGAACACAAAGAAGTTTCTCAGAAAGCTTCTTTCTCTTTGTTATCGGAGGATATTTCCTTTGGCCCTATAGTCTTCAAAGGGATCCGAAATATCTGTTCTCAGATTCCACAGAAAGAAGGCTAGCAAAGAGATCTACGAAACACACATGTAACTCTGTGAGATGAATTCACAGAACACTAAGCAGTTTCTCAGAAAGCTTCTTTCCAGATTTCATCTGAGGATATTTCCTTTTTCACCATAGCCCTCTATGGGTTTGAAAATATCACTTTGCCAATTCCACAAGAACTGTCTTAGCGAAAGGCTTCTGAGGGGAAAGCTGTAACTCTGTGAGATGATTTCACAGAACACAAAGAAGTTTCTCAGAAAGCTTCTTTCTCTTTGTTATCGGAGGATATTTCCTTTGGCCCTATAGTCTTCAAAGGGATCCGAAATATCTGTTCTCAGATTCCACAGAAATAAGGCTAGCAAAGAGATCTACGAAATACAGATGTAACTCTGTGAGATGAATTCACAGAACACTAAGCAGTTTCTCAGAAAGCTTCTTTCCAGATTTCGTCTGAGGATATTTCCTTTTTCACCACAGCCCTCTATGGGCTTCCAAATATCACTTTGCCATTTCCACAAGAACTGTCTTAGTGAAAGGCTTCTTGAGGGGAAAGCTGTAACTCTGTTAGATGATTTCACAAAACACAAAGAAGTTTCTCAGAAAGCTTCTTTCTCTTTGTTATCGGAGGATATTTCCTTTGGCCCTATAGTCTTCAAAGGGATCCGAAATATCTGTTCTCAGATTCCACAGAAATAAGGCTAGCAAAGAGATCCACGAAATACAGATGTAACTCTGTGAGATGAATTAACAGAACACTAAGCAGTTTCTCAGAAAGCTTCTTTCGAGATTTCCTCTGAGGATATTTCCTTTTTCACCATAGACCTCTATGGGCTTCCAAATATCACTTTGCCAATTCCACAAGAACTGTCTCAGCGAATGGCTTCTTGAGGGGAAAGCTGTAACTCTGTGAGATGATTTCTCTTAACAAAAGAAGTTCCTCAGAAAACTTCTTTCTCTTTGTTATCGGAGGATATTTCCTTTAGCCCTATACTCTTCAATGGGATCCGAAATATCTGTTCTCAGATTCCACAGAAATAAGACTACCAAAGAGATCCACGAAATACACATGTAACACTGTGAGTGGAAGTCACACATCACAGAGCAGTTTCTCAGAAAGCTTCTTTCCAGCTTTAATCTGAGGAAATTTCCTTTTTCACCATAGCCCTCTATGGGCTTCCAAATATCACTTTGCCAATTCCACAAGAACTGTCTTAGCGAAAGGCTTCTTGAGGGGAAAGCTGTAACTCTGGGAGATGATTTCACAGAACACAAAGACGTTTCTCAGAAAGCCTCTTTCTCTTTCTTATCGGTGGATATTTCCTTTGGCCCTATACTCTTCAAAGGGATCCGAAATATCTGTTCTCAGATTACACAGAAAGAAGGCTAGCAAAGAGGTACACGAAATACAGATGTAACTCTGTGAGATGAATTCACAGAACACTAAGCAGTTTCTCAGAAAGCTTCTTTCCAGATTTCATCTGAGGATATTTCCTTTTTCACCATAGCCCTCTATGGGCTTCCAAATATCTCTTTGCCAATTCCACAAGAACTGTCTTAGCGAAAGGCTTCTTGAGGGGAAAGCTGTAACTCTGTGAGATGATTTCACAGAACACAAAGAAGGTTCTCAGAAAGCTTCATTCTCTTTGTTATCGGAGGATATTTCCTTTGGCCCTATAGTCTTCAAAGGGATCCGAAATATCTGTTCTCAGATTCCACAGAAAGAAGGCTAGCAAAGAGATCCAGGAAATACAGATGTAACTCTGTGAGATGAATTCACAGAACACTAAGCAGTTTCTCAGAAAGCTTCTTTCCAGATTTCATCTGAGGATATTTCCTTTTTCACCATAGCCCTCTATGGGCTTCCAAATATCACTTTTCCAATTCCACAAGAACTGTCTTAGCGAAAGGCTTCTTCAGGGGAAAGCTGTAACTCTGTGAGATGATTTCACAGAACACAAAGAAGTTTCTCAGAATGCTTCTTTCTCTTTGTTATCAGAGGATATTTCCTTTGGCCCTATAGTCTTCAAAGGGATCCGAAATATCTCTTCTCAGATTCCACACAAATAAGGCTAGCAAAGAGAACCACGAAATACAGATGTAACTCTGTGAGATGAATTAACAAAACACTAAGCAGTTTCTCAGAAAGCTTCCTTCCAGATTTCATCTGAGGATATTTCCTTTTTCACCATAGCCCTCTATGGGCTTCCAAATATCACTTTGCCAATTCCACAAGAACTGTCTTAGCGAAAGAATTCTGGGGGGAAAGCTGTAACTCTGTGAGATGATTTCACAGAACACAAAGAAGTTTCTCAGAAAGCTTCTTTCTCTTTGTTTTCGGAGGATATTTCCTTTGGCCCTATAGTCTTCAAAGGGATCCGAAATATCTGTTCTCAGATTCCACAGAAATAAGGCTAGCAAAGAGATCTACGAAACACAGATGTAGCTCTGTGAGATGAATTAACAGAACCCTAAGCAGTTTCTCAGAAAGCTTCTTTCCAGATTTCATCTGAGGATATTTCCTTTTTCACCATAGCCCTCTATGGGCTTCAAAATATCACTTTGCCAATTCCATAAGAACTGTCATAGCGAAAGGCTTCTTGAGGGGAAAGCTGTAACTCTGTGAGATGATTTCACAGAACACAAAGAAGTTTCTCAGAAAGCTCTTTCTCTTTGCTATCGGAGGATATTTCCTTTGGCCCTATAGTCTTCAAAGGGATCCGAAATATCTCTTCTCAGATTCCACAGAAAGAAGGCTAGCAAAGAGATACACGAAATACAGATGTAACTCTGTGAGATGAATTCACAGAACACTAAGCAGTTTCTCACAAAACTTCTTTCCAGATTTCATCTGAGGATATTTCCTTTTTCACCACAGCCCTCTATGGGCTTCCAAATATCACTTTGCCAATTCCACAAGAACTGTCTTAGCGAAAGGCTTCTTGAGGGGAAAGCTGTAACTCTGTTAGATGATTTCACAAAACACGAAGAAGTTTCTCACAAAGTATCTTTCTCTTTGTTATCGGAGGATATTTCCTTTGGCCCTATAGTCTTCAAAGGGATCCGAAATATCTGTCTCAGATTCCACAGAAATAAGGCTAGCAAAGAGATCCACGAAATACAGATATAACTCTGTGAGATGAATTAACAGAACACTAAGCCGTTTCTCAGAAAATTTCTTTCCAGATGTCATCTGAGGATATTTCCTTTTTCACCATAGCCCTCTATGGGCTTCCAAATATCACTTTGCCAATTCCACAAGAAGTGTCTTAGCGAAAGGCTTCTTGAGGGGAAAGCTGTAACTCTGTGAGATGATTTCATAGAACACAAAGAAGTTTCTCAGAAAGCTCTTTCTCTTTGTTATCGGAGGATATTTCCTTTGGCCCTATAGTCTTCAAAGGGATCCGAAATATCTGTTCTCAGATTCCACAGAAAGAAGGCTAGAAAAGAAATCAACGAAATACAGATGTAACTCTGTGAGATGAATTAACAGAACACTAAGCAGTTTCTCAGAAAGCTTCTTTCCAGATTTCATCTGAGGATATTTCCTTTTTCACCATAGCCCTCTATGGGCTTCCAAATATCACTTTGCCAATTCCACAAGAACTGTCTTAGCGAAAGGCTTCTTGAGGGGAAAGCTGTATCTCTGTGAGATGATTTCACAGAACACAAAGAAGTTTCTCAGAAAGCTCTTTCTCTTTGTTATCGGCGGATATTTCCTTTGGCCCTATAGTCTTCAAAGGGATCCGAAATATCTGTTCTCAGATTCCACAGAAATAGGGCTAGCAAAGAGATCTACGAAACATAGATGTAACTCTGTGAGATGAATTCACAGAACACTAAGCAGTTTCTCAGAAAGCTTCTTTCGAGATTTCCTCTGAGGATATTTCCTTTTTCACCATAGACCTCTATGGGCTTCCAAATATCACTTTGCCAATTCCACAAGAACTGTCTCAGCGAATGGCTTCTTGAGGGGAAAGCTGTAACTCTGTGAGATGATTTCTCTTAACAAAAGAAGTTCCTCAGAAAACTTCTTTCTCTTTGTTATCGGAGGATATTTCCTTTAGCCCTATACTCTTCAATGGGATCCGAAATATCTGTTCTCAGATTCCACAGAAATAAGACTAGCAAAGAGATCCACGAAATACACATGTAACACTGTGAGTGGAAGTCACACATCACAGAGCAGTTTCTCAGAAAGCTTCTTTCCAGCTTTCATCTGAGGAAATTTCCTTTTTCACCATAGCCCTCTATGGGCTTCCAAATATCACTTTGCCAATTCCACAAGAACTGTCTAAGCGAAAGGCTTCTTGAGGGGAAAGCTGTAACTCTGGGAGATGATTTCACAGAACACAAAGACGTTTCTCAGAAAGCCTCTTTCTCTTTCTTATCGGTGGATATTTCCTTTGGCCCTATACTCTTCAAAGGGATCCGAAATATCTGTTCTCAGATTACACAGAAAGAAGGCTAGCAAAGAGGTTCACGAAATACAGATGTAACTCTGTGAGATGAATTCACAGAACACTAAGCAGTTTCTCAGAAAGCTTCTTTCCAGATTTCATCTGAGGATATTTCCTTTTTCACCATAGGCCTCTATGGGCTTCCAAATATCTCTTTGCCAATTCCACAAGAACTGTCTTAGCGAAAGGCTTCTTGAGGGGAAAGCTGTAACTCTGTGAGATGATTTCACAGAACACAAAGAAGTTTCTCAGAAAGCTTCATTCTCTTTGTTATCGGAGGATATTTCCTTTGGCCCTATAGTCTTCAAAGGGATCCGAAATATCTGTTCTCAGATTCCACAGAAAGAAGGCTAGCAAAGAGATCCAGGAAATACAGATGTAACTCTGTGAGATGAATTCACAGAACACTAAGCAGTTTCTCAGAAAGCTTCTTTCCAGATTTCATCTGAGGATAATTCCTTTTTCACCATAGCCCTCTATGGGCTTCCAAATATCACTTTTCCAATTCCACAAGAACTGTCTTAGCGAAAGGCTTCTTCAGGGGAAAGCTGTAACTCTGTGAGATGATTTCACAGAACACAAAGAAGTTTCTCAGAATGCTTCTTTCTCTTTGTTATCAGAGGATATTTCCTTTGGCCCTATAGTCTTCAAAGGGATCCGAAATATCTCTTCTCAGATTCCACACAAATAAGGCTAGCAAAGAGAACCACGAAATACAGATGTAACTCTGTGAGATGAATTAACAGAACACTAAGCAGTTTCTCAGAAAGCTTCCTTCCAGATTTCATCTGAGGATATTTCCTTTTTCACCATAGCCCTCTATGGGCTTCCAAATATCACTTTGCCAATTCCAAAAGAACTGTCTTAGCGAAAGAATTCTGGGGGGAAAGCTGTAACTCTGTGAGATGATTTCACAGAACACAAAGAAGTTTCTCAGAAAGCTTCTTTCTCTTTGTTATCGGAGGATATTTACTTTGGCCCTATAGTCTTCAAAGGGATCCGAAATATCTGTTCTCAGATTCCACAGAAAAAAGGCTAGCAAAGAGATCTACGAAACACAGATGTAACTCTGTGAGATGAATTCACAGAACACTAAGCAGTTTCTCAGAAAGCTTCTTTCCAGATTTCATCTGAGGATATTTCCTTTTTCACCATAGCCCTATATGGGCTTCCAAATATCACTTTGCCAATTCCACAAGAACTGTCTTAGCGAAAGGCTTCTAAAGGGGAAAGGTGTAACTCTGTGAGATGATTTCACTGAACAAAAGAAGTTTCTCAGAAAGCTTCTTTCTCTTTGTTATCGGAGGATATTTCCTTTAGCCCTATACTCTTCAATGGGATCCGAAATATCTGTTCTCAGATTCCACAGAAATAAGTCTAGCAAAGAGATCTACGAAACACAGATGTAACTCTGTGAGATGAATTCACAGAACACTAAGCAGTTTCTCAGAAAGCTTCTTTCCAGATTTCATCTGAGGATATTTCCTTTTTCACCATAGCCCTCTATGGGCTTCCAAATATCACTTTGCCGATTCCACCACAACTGTCTTAGCGAAAGGCTTCTTGAGGGGAAAGCTGTAACTCTGTGAGATGATTTCACAGAACACAAAGAAGTTTCTCAGAAAGCTTCTTTCTCTTTGTTTTCGGAGGATATTTCCTTTGGCCCTATAGTCTTCAAAGGGATCCGAAATATCTGTTCTCAGATTCCACAGAAATAAGGCTAGCAAAGAGATCTACGAAACACAGATGTAACTCTGTGAGATGAATTAACAGAACACTAAGCAGTTTCTCAGAAAGCTTCTTTCCAGATTTCATCTGAGGATATTTCCTTTTTCACCATAGCCCTCTATGGGCTTCAAAATATCACTTTGCCAATTCCACAAGAACTGTCATAGCGAAAGGCTTCTTGAGGGGAAAGCTGTAACTCTGTGAGATGATTTCACAGAACACAAAGAAGTTTCTCAGAAAGCTCTTTGTCTTTGCTATCGGAGGATATTTCCTTTGGCCCTATAGTCTTCAAAGGGATCCGAAATATCTCTTCTCAGATTCCACAGAAAGAAGGCTAGCAAAGAGATACACGAAATACAGATGTAACTCTGTGAGATGAATTCACAGAACACTAAGCAGTTTCTCAGAAAACTTCTTTCCAGATTTCATCTGAGGATATTTCCTTTCTCACCACAGCCCTCTATGGGCTTCCAAATATCACTTTGCCAATTCCACAAGAACTGTCTTAGCGAAAGTCTTCTTGAGGGGAAAGCTGTAACTCTGTTAGATGATTTCACAAAACACGAAGAAGTTTCTCAGAAAGTTTCTTTCTCTTTGTTATCGGAGGATATTTCCTTTGGCCCTATAGTCTTCAAAGGGATCCGAAATATCTGTCTCAGATTCCACAGAAATAAGGCTAGCAAAGAGATCCACGAAATACGGATATAACTCTGTGAGATGAATTAACAGAACACTAAGCCGTTTCTCAGAAAATTTCTTTCCAGATGTCATCTGAGGATATTTCCTTTTTCACCATAGCCCTCTATGGGCTTCCAAATATCACTTTGCCAATTCCACAAGAACTGTCTTAGCGAAAGGATTCTTGAGGGGAAAGCTTTAACTCTGTGAGATGATTTCACAGAACACAAAGAAGTTTCTCAGAAAGCTTGTTTCTCTTTGTTATCGGAGGATATTTCCTTTGACCCTATAGTCGTCAAAGGGATCCGCAATATCTGTTCTCAGATTCCACAGAAAGAAGGCTAGCAAAGATATCTACGAAACACAGATGTAACTCTGTGAGATGAATTCACAGAACACTAAGCAGTTTCTCAGAAAGCTGCTTTCCAGATTTCATCTGAGGATATTTCCTTTTTCACCATAGCCCTCTATGGGCTTCCAAATATCACTTTGCCAATTCCACAAGAACTGTCTTAGAGAAAGGCTTCTTGAGGGGAAAGCTGTAACTCTGTGAGATGATTTCACTGAACAAAAGAAGTTGCTCAGAAAGCTTCTTTCTCTTTGTTATCGGAGGATATTTCCTTTAGCCCTATACTCTTCAATGGCATCCGAAATATCTGTTCTCAGATTCCACAGAAATAAGGCTAGCAAAGAGATCTACGAAACACAGATGTAACTGTGTGAGATGAATTAACAGACACACTAAGCAGTTTCTCAGAAAGCTTCTTTCCAGATTTCATCTGAGGATATTTCCTTTTTCACCATAGCCCTCTATGGGCTTCCAAATATCACTTTGCCAATTCCACAAGAACTGTCTTAGCGAAAGGCTTCTTGAGGGTAAAGCTGTAACTCTGTGAGATGATTTCACAGAACACAAAGAAGTTTCTCAGAATGCTTCTTTCTCTTTGTTATCGGAGGATATTTCCTTTGGCCCTATAGTCTTCAAAGGGATCCGAAATATCTCTTCTCAGATTCAACACAAGTAAGGCTAGCAAAGAGACCCACGAAATACAGATGTAACTCTGTGAGATGAATTAACAGAACACTAAGCAGTTTCTCAGAAAGTTTCTTTCCAGATTTCATCTGAGGATATTTCCTTTTTCACCATAGCCCTCTATGGGCTTCCAAATATCACTTTGCCAATTCCACAAGAACTGTCTTAGCGAAAGGCTTCTTGAGGGGAAAGCTGTAACTCTGTGGGATGATTTCACAGAACACAAAGAAGTTTCTCAGAAAGCTCTTTCTCTTTCTTATCGGCGGATATTTCCTTTGGCCCTATAGTCTTCAAAGGGATCCGAAATATCTGTTCTCAGATTCCACAGAAATAGGGCTAGCAAAGAGATCTACGAAACATAGATGTAACTCTGTGAGATGAATTCACAGAACACTAAGCAGTTTCTCAGAAAGCTTCTTTCGAGATTTCCTCTGTGGATATTTCCTTTTTCACCATAGACCTCTATGGGCTTCCAAATATCACTTTGCCAATTCCACAAGAACTGTCTCAGCGAATGGCTTCTTGAGGGGAAAGCTGTAACTCTGTGAGATGATTTCTCTTAAGAAAAGAAGTTCCTCAGAAAACTTCTTTCTCTTTGTTATCGGAGGATATTTCCTTTAGCCCTATACTCTTCAATGGGATCCGAAATATCTGTTCTCAGATTCCACAGAAATAAGACTAGCAAAGAGATCCACGAAATACACATGTAACACTGTGAGTGGAAGTCACACATCACAGAGCAGTTTCTCAGAAAGCTTCTTTCCAGCTTTCATCTGAGGAAATTTCCTTTTTCACCATAGCCCTCTATGGGCTTCCAAATATCACTTTGCCAATTCCACAAGAACTGTCTTAGCGAAAGGCTTCTTGAGGGGAAAGCTGTAACTCTGGGAGATGATTTCACAGAACACAAAGACGTTTCTAAGAAAGACTCTTTCTCTTTCTTATCGGTGGATATTTCCTTTGGCCCTATACTCTTCAAAGGGATCCGAAATATCTGTTCTCAGATTACACAGAAGGAAGGCTAGCAAAGAGGTACACGAAATACAGATGTAACTCTGTGAGATGAATTCACAGAACACTAAGCAGTTTCTCAGAAAGCTTCTTTCCAGATTTCATCTGAGGATATTTCCTTTTTCACCATAGGCCTCTATGGGCTTCCAAATATCTCTTTGCCAATTCCACAAGAACTGTCTTAGCGAAAGGCTTCTTGAGGGGAAAGCTGTAACTCTGTGAGATGATTTCACAGAACACAAAGAAGTTTCTCAGAAAGCTTCATTCTCTTTGTTATCGGAGGATATTTCCTTTGGCCCTATAGTCTTCAAAGGGATCTGAAATATCTGTTCTCAGATTCCACAGAAAGAAGGCTAGCAAAGAGATCCAGGAAATACAGATGTAACTCTGTGAGATGAATTCACAGAACACTAAGCAGTTTCTCAGAAAGCTTCTTTCCAGATTTCATCTGAGGATATTTCCTTTTTCACCATAGCCCTCTATGGGCTTCCAAATATCACTTTTCCAATTCCACAAGAACTGTCTTAGCGAAAGGCTTCTTCAGGGGAAAGCTGTAACTCTGTGAGATGATTTCACAGAACACAAAGAAGTTTCTCAGAATGCTTCTTTCTCTTTGTTATCAGAGGATATTTCCTTTGGCCCTATAGTCTTCAAAGGGATCCGAAATATCTCTTCTCAGATTCCACACAAATAAGGCTAGCAAAGAGAACCACGAAATACAGATGTAACTCTGTGAGATGAACTAACAGAACACTAAGCAGTTTCTCAGAAAGCTTCCTTCCAGATTTCATCTGAGGATATTTCCTTTTTCACCATAGCCCTCTATGGGCTTCCAAATATCACTTTGCCAATTCCACAAGAACTGTCTTAGCGAAAGGCTTCTGGGGGGAAAGCTGTAACTCTGTGAGATGATTTCACAGAACACAAAGAAGTTTCTCAGAAAGCTTCTTTCTCTTTGTTATCGGAGGATATTTCCTTTGGCCCTATAGTCTTCAAAGGGATCCGAAATATCTGTTCTCAGATTCCACAGAAATAAGGCTAGCAAAGAGATCTACGAAACACAGATGTAACTCTGTGAGATGAATTCACAGAACACTAAGCAGTTTCTCAGAAAGCTTCTTTCCAGATTTCATCTGAGGATATTTCCTTTTTCACCATAGCCCTCTATGGGCTTCCAAATATCACTTTGCCAATTCCACAAGAACTGTCTTAGCGAAAGGCTTCTTCAGGGGACAGCTGTAACTCTGTGAGATTATTTCACTGAACAAAAGAAGTTTCT
Source organism: Macaca fascicularis (assembly GCF_037993035.2). NCBI lineage: Eukaryota > Metazoa > Chordata > Mammalia > Primates > Cercopithecidae > Macaca > Macaca fascicularis. Next base: position 44,309,320 of record NC_088385.1, on the reverse strand, counting down.
CAGAAAGCTTCTTTCTCTTTGTTATCAGAGGATATTTCCTTTAGCCCTATACTCTTCAATGGGATCCGAAATATCTGTTCTCAGATTCCACAGAAATAAGTCTAGCAAAGAGATCTACGAAACACAGATGTAACTCTGTGAGATGAATTCACAGAACACTAAGCAGTTTCTCAGAAAGCTGCTTTCCAGATTTCATCTGAGGATATTTCCTTTTTCACCATAGCCCTCTATGGGCTTCCAAATATCACTTTGCCAATTCCACAAGAACTGTCTTAGCGAAAGGCTTCTTGAGGGGAAAGCTTTAACTCTGTGAGATGATTTCACAGAACACAAAGAAGTTTCTCAGAAAGCTTGTTTCTCTTTGTTATCGGAGGATATTTCCTTTGACCCTATAGTCTGCAAAGGGATCCGAAATATCTGTTCTCACATTCCACAGAAAGAAGGCTAGCAAAGAGATCTACGAAACACAGATGTAACTCTGTGAGATGAATTCACAGAACACTAAGCAGTTTCTCAGAAAGCTGCTTTCCAGATTTCATCTGAGGATATTTCCTTTTTCACCATAGCCCTCTATGGGTTTGAAAATATCACTTTGCCAATTCAACAAGAACTGTCTTAGCGAAAGGCTTCTGAGGGGAAAGCTGTAACTCTGTGAGATGATTTCACAGAACACAAAGAAGTTTCTCAGAAAGCTTCTTTCTCTTTGTTATCGGAGGATATTTCCTTTGTCCCTATAGTCTTCAAAGGGATCCGAAATATCTGTTCTCAGATTCCACAGAAATAAGGCTAGCAAAGAGATCTACGAAACACAGATGTAACTCTGTGAGATGAATTCACAGAACACTAAGCAGTTTCTCAGAAAGCTTCTTTCCAAATTTCATCTGAGGATATTTCCTATTTCACCATGGTCCTCTATGGGCTTCCAAATATCACTTTGCCAATTCCACAAGAACTGTCTTAGCGAAAGGCTTTTGAGGGGAAAGCTGTAACTCTGTGAGATGATTTCACAGAACACAAAGAAGTTTCTCAGAAAGCTTCTTTCTCTTTGTTATCGGAGGATATTTCCTTTGGCCCTATAGTCTTCAAAGGGATCCGAAATATCTGTTCTCAGATTCCACAGAAAGAAGGCTCGCAAAGAGATCTACGAAATACAGATGTAACTCTGTGAGATGAATTCACAGAACACTAAGCAGTTTCTCAGAAAGCTTCTTTCCAGATTTCGTCTGAGGATATTTCCTTTTTCACCACAGCCCTCTATGGGCTTCCAAATATCACTTTGCCATTTCCAGAAGAACTGTCTTAGCGAAAGGCTTCTTGAGGGGAAAGCTGTAACTCTGTTAGATGATTTCACAAAACACAAAGAAGTTTCTCAGAAAGCTTCTTTCTCTTTGTTATCGGAGGATATTTCCTTTGGCCCTATAGTCTTCAAAGGGATCCGAAATATCTGTTCTCAGATTCCACAGAAATAAGGCTAGCAAAGAGATCCACGAAATACAGATGTTACTCTGTGAGATGAATTAACAGAACACTAATCAGTTTCTCAGAAAGCTTCTTTCCAGATTTCATCTGAGGATATTTCCTTTTTCATCATAGCCCTCTATGGGCTTCCAAATATCACTTTGCCAATTCCACAAGAACTGTCTTAGCGAAAGGCTTCTTGAGGGTAAAGCTGTAACTCTGTGAGATGATTTCACAGAACACAAAGAAGTTTCTCAGAAAGCTGTTTCTCTTTGTTATCGGCGGATATTTCTTTTGGCCCTATAGTCTTCAAAGGGATCCGAAATATCTGTTCTCAGATTCCACAGAAAGAAGGCTAGCAAAGAGATCCACGAAATACCGATGTAACTCTGTGAGATGAATTAACAGAACACTAAGCAGTTTCTCAGAAAGCTTCTTTCCAGATTTCATCTGAGGATATTTCCTTTTTCACCACAGCCCTTTATGGGCTTCCAAATATCACTTTGCCAATTCCACAAGAACTGTCTTAGCGAAAGGCTTCTTGAGGGGAAAGCTGTAACTCTGTGAGATGATTTCACAGAACACAAAGAAGTTTCTCAGAAAGCTTCTTTCTCTTTGTTATCGGTGGATATTTCCTTTGGCCCTATAGTCTTCAAAGGGATCCGAAATATCTGTTCTCACATTCCACAGAAAGAAGGCTAGCAAAGAGTTCCACGAAACACAGATGTAACTCTGTGAGATGAATTCACAGAACACTAAGCAGTTTCTCAGAAAGCTTCTTTCCAGATTTCATCTGAGGATATTTCCTTTTTCACCATAGCCCTCTATGGGCTTCCAAATATCACTTTGCCAATTCCACAAGAACTGTCTTAGCGAAAGGCTTCTTGAGGGGAAAGCTGTAACTCTGTGAGATGATTTCACAGAACACAAAGAAGTTTCTCAGAAAGCTTCTTTCTCTTTGTTATCGGAGGATATTTCCTTTGGCCCTATAGTCTTCAAAGGGATCCGAAATATCTCTTCTCAGATTCCACAGAAATAGGGCTAGCAAAGAGATCTACGAAACATAGATGTAACTCTGTGAGATGAATTCACAGAACACTAAGCAGTTTCTCAGAAAGCTTCTTTCGAGATTTCCTCTGAGGATATTTCCTTTTTCACCATAGCCCTCTATGGGCTTCCAAATATCACTTTGCCAATTCCACAAGAACTGTCTCAGCGAATGGCTTCTTGAGGGGAAAGCTGTAACTCTATGAGATGATTTCTCTTAACAAAAGAAGTTCCTCAGAAAACTTCTTTCTCTTTGTTATCGGAGGATATTTCCTTTAGCCCTATACTCTTCAATGGGATCCGAAATATCTGTTCTCAGATTCCACAGAAATAAGACTAGCAAAGAGATCCACGAAATACACATGTAACACTGTGAGTGGAAGTCACACATCACAGAGCAGTTTCTCAGAAAGCTTCTTTCCAGCTTTCATCTGAGGAAATTTCCTTTTTCACCGTAGCCCTCTATGGGCTTCCAAATATCACTTTGCCAATTCCACAAGAACTGTCTTAGCGAAAGGCTTCTTGAGGGGAAAGCTGTAACTCTGGGAGATGATTTCACAGAACACAAAGACGTTTCTCAGAAAGCCTCTTTCTCTTTCTTATCGGTGGATATTTCCTTTGGCCCTATACTCTTCAAAGGGATCCGAAATATCTGTTCTCAGATTCCACAGAAAGAAGGCTAGCAAAGAGGTTCACGAAATACAGATGTAACTCTGTGAGATGAATTCACAGAACACTAAGCAGTTTCTCAGAAAGCTTCTTTCCAGATTTCATCTGAGGATATTTCCTTTTTCACCATAGGCCTCCATGGGCTTCCAAATATCTCTTTGCCAATTCCACAAGAACTGTCTTAGCGAAAGTCTTCTTGAGGGGAAAGCTGTAACTCTGTGAGATGATTTCACAGAACACAAAGAAGTTTCTCAGAAAGCTTCATTCTCTTTGTTATCGGAGGATATTTCCTTTGGCCCTATAGTCTTCAAAGGGATCTGAAATATCTGTTCTCAGATTCCACAGAAAGAAGGCTAGCAAAGAGATCCAGGAAATACATATGTAACTCTGTGAGATGAATTCACAGAACACTAAGCAGTTTCTCAGAAAGCTTCTTTCCAGATTTCATCTGAGGATATTTCCTTTTTCACCATAGCCCTCTATGGGCTTCCAAATATCACTTTTCCAATTCCACAAGAACTGTCTTAGCGAAAGGCTTCTTCAGGGGAAAGCTGTAACTCTGTGAGATGATTTCACAGAACACAAAGAAGTTTCTCAGAATGCTTCTTTCTCTTTGTTATCAGAGGATATTTCCTTTGGCCCTATAGTCTTCAAAGGGATCCGAAATATCTCTTCTCAGATTCCACACAAATAAGGCTAGCAAAGAGAACCACGAAATACAGATGTAACTCTGTGAGATGAATTAACAGAACACTAAGCAGTTTCTCAGAAAGCTTCCTTCCAGATTTCATCTGAGGATATTTCCTTTTTCACCATAGCCCTCTATGGGCTTCCAAATATCACTTTGCCAATTCCACAAGAACTGTCTTAGCGAAAGGCTTCTGGGGGGAAAGCTGTAACTCTGTGAGATGATTTCACAGAACACAAAGAAGTTTCTCAGAAAGCTTCTTTCTCTTTGTTATCGGATGATATTTCCTTTGGCCCTATAGTCTTCAAAGGGATCCGAAATATCTGTTCTCAGATTCCACAGAAATAAGGCTAGCAGAGAGATCTACGAAACACAGATGTAACTCTGTGAGATGAATTCACAGAACACTAAGCAGTTTCTCAGAAAGCTTCTTTCCAGATTTCATCTGAGGATATTTCCTTTTTCACCATAGCCCTCTATGGGCTTCCAAATATCACTTTGCCAATTCCACAAGAACTGTCTTAGCGAAAGGCTTCTTCAGGGGACAGCTGTAACTCTGTGAGATGATTTCACTGAACAAAAGAAGTTTCTCAGAAAGCTTCTTTCTCTTTGTTATCGGAGGATATTTCCTTTAGCCCTATACTCTTCAATGGGATCCGAAATATCTGTTCTCAGATTCCACAGAAATAAGTCTAGCAAAGAGATCTACGAAACACAGATGTAACTCTGTGAGATGAATTCACAGAACACTAAGCAGTTTCTCAGAAAGCTTCTTTCCAGATTTCATCTGAGGATATTTCCTTTTTCACCATAGCCCTCTATGGGCTTCCAAATATCACTTTTCCGATTCCACCACAACTGTCTAAGCGAAAGGCTTCCTGAGGGGAAAGCTGTAACTCTGTGAGATGATTTCACAGAACACAAAGAAGTTTCTCAGAAAGCTTCTTTCTCTTTGTTTTCGGAGGATATTTCCTTTGGCCCTATAGTCTTCAAAGGGATCCGAAATATCTGTTCTCAGATTCCACAGAAATAAGGCTAGCAAAGAGATCTACGAAACACAGATGTAACTCTGTGAGATGAATTAACAGAACACTAAGCAGTTTCTCAGAAAGCTTCTTTCCAGATTTCATCTGAGGATATTTCCTTTTTCACCATAGCCCTCTATGGGCTTCCAAATATCACTTTGCCAATTCCATAAGAACTGTCATAGAGAAAGGCTTCTTGAGGGGAAAGCTGTAACTCTGTGAGATGATTTCACAGAACACAAAGAAGTTTCTCAGAAAGCTCTTTGTCTTTGCTATCGGAGGATATTTCCTTTGGCCCTATAGTCTTCAAAGGGATCCGAAATATCTCTTCTCAGATTCCACAGAAAGAAGGCTAGCAAAGAGATACACGAAATACAGATGTAACTCTGTGAGATGAATTCACAGAACACTAAGCAGTTTCTCAGAAAACTTCTTTCCAGATTTCATCTGAGGATATTTCCTTTCTCACCACAGCCCTCTATGGGCTTCCAAATATCACTTTGCCAATTCCACAAGAACTGTCTTAGCGAAAGGCTTCTTGAGGGGAAAGCTGTAACTCTGTTAGATGATTTCACAAAACACGAAGAAGTTTCTCAGAAAGTTTCTTTCTCTTTGTTATCGGAGGATATTTCCTTTGGCCCTATAGTCTTCAAAGGGATCCGAAATATCTGTCTCAGATTCCACAGAAATAAGGCTAGCAAAGAGATCCACGAAGTACAGATATAACTCTGTGAGATGAATTAACAGAACACTAAGCCGTTTCTCAGAAAATTTCTTTCCAGATGTCATCTGAGGATATTTCCTTTTTCACCATAGCCCTCTATGGGCTTCCAAATATCACTTTGCCAATTCCACAAGAAGTGTCTTAGCGAAAGGCTTCTTGAGGGGAAAGCTGTAACTCTGTGAGATGATTTCATAGAACACAAAGAAGTTTCTCAGAAAGCTCTTTCTCTTTGTTATCGGAGGATATTTCCTTTGGCCCTATAGTCTTCAAAGGGATCCGAAATATCTCTTCTCAGATTCAACACAAATAAGGCTAGCAAAGAGACCCACGAAATACAGATGCAACTCTGTGAGATGAATTAACAGAACACTAAGCAGTTTCTCAGAAAGCTTCTTTCCAGATTTCATCTGAGGATATTTCCTTTTTCATCATAGCCCTCTATGGGCTTCCAAATATCACTTTGCCAATTCCACAAGAACTGTCTTAGCGAAAGACTTCTGGGGGGAAAGATGTAACTCTGTGAGATGATTTCACAGAACACAAAGAAGTTTCTCCGAAAGCTTCTTTCTCTTTGTTATCTGAGGATATTTCCTTTGGCCCTATAGTCTTCAAAGGGATCCGAAATATCTGTTCTCAGATTCCACAGAAATAAGGCTAGCAAAGAGATCTACGAAACACAGATGTAAATCTGTGAGATGAATTCACAGAACACTAAGCAGTTTCTCAGAAAGCTTCTTTGCAGATTTCATCTGAGGATATTTCCTTTTTCACCATAGCCCTCTATGGGCTTCCAAATATCACTTTGCCAATTCCACAAGAACTGTCTTAGCGAAAGGCTTCTAAAGGGGAAAGCTGTAACTCTGTGAGATGATTTCACTGAACAAAAGAAGTTTCTCAGAAAGCTTCTTTCTCTTTGTTATCGGAGGATATTTCCTTTAGCCCCATACTCTTCAATGGGATCCGAAATATCTGTTCTCAGATTCCACAGAAATAAGGCTAGCAAAGAGATCTACGAAACACAGATGTAACTCTGTGAGATGAATTCACAGAACACTAAGCAGTTTCTCAGAAAGCTTCTTTCCAGATTTCATCTGAGGATATTTCCTTTTTCACCATAGCCCTCTATGGGTTTGAAAATATCACTTTGCCAATTCCACAAGAAGTGTCTAAGCGAAAGGCTTCTTGAGGCGAAAGCTGTAACTCTGTGAGATGATTTCACAGAACACACAGAAGTTTCTCAGAAAGCTTCTTTCTCTTTGTTATCGGAGGATATCTCCTTTGGCCCTATAGTCTTCAAAGGGATCCGAAATATCTGTTCTCAGATTCCACAGAAATAAGGCTAGCAAAGAGATCTACGAAACACAGATGTAACTCTGTGAGATGAATTAACAGAACAGTAAGCAGTTTCTCAGAAAGCTTCTTTCCAAATTTCATCTGAGTATATTTCCTATTTCACCATAGCCCTCTATGGGCTTCCAAATATCACTTTGCCAATTCCACAAGAACTGTCTTAGCGAAAGGCTTCTTGAGGGGAAAGCTGTAACTCTGTGAGATGATTTCACAGAACACAAAGAAGTTTCTCAGAAAGCTTCTTTCTCTTTGTTATCGGAGGATATTTCCTTTGGCCCTATAGTCTTCAAAGGGATCCGAAATATCTGTTCTCAGATTCCACAGAAAGAAGGCTAGCAAAGAGATCTACGAAACACAGATGTAACTCTGTGAGATAGATTCACAGAACACTAAGCAGTTTCTCAGAAAGCTTCTTTCCAGATTTCATCTGAGGATATTTCCTTTTTCACCATAGCCCTCTAAGGGCTTCCAAATATCACTTTGCCAATTCCACAAGAACTGTCTTAGCGAAAGGGTTCTTGAGGGGAAAGCTGTAACTCTGTGAGATGATTTCACAGAACACAAAGAATTTTCTCAGAAAGCTTCTTTCTCTTTGTTATCGGAGGATATTTCCTTTGGCCCTATAGTCTTCAAAGGGTTCCGAAATATCTGTTCTCAGATTCCACAGAAATAAGGCTAGCAAAGAGATATACGAAACACAGATGTAACTCTGTGAGGTGAATTCACAGAACACTAAGCAGTTTCTCAGAAAGCTTCTTTCCAGATTTCATCTGAGGATATTTCCTTTTTCACCATAGCCCTCTATGGGTTTGAAAATATCACTTTGCCAATTCAACAAGAACTGTCTTAGCGAAAGGCTTCTGAGGGGAAAGCTGTAACTCTGTGAGATGATTTCACAGAACACAAAGAAGTTTCTCAGAAAGCTTCTTTCTCTTTGTTATCGGAGGATATTTCCTTTGTCCCTATAGTCTTCAAAGGGATCCGAAATATCTGTTCTCAGATTCCACAGAAATAAGGCTAGCAAAGAGATCTACGAAACACAGATGTAACTCTGTGAGATGAATTCACAGAACACTAAGCAGTTTCTCAGAAAGCTTCTTTCCAAATTTCATCTGAGGATATTTCCTTTTTCACCATGGTCCTCTATGGGCTTCCAAATATCACTTTGCCAATTCCACAAGAACTGTCTTAGCGAAAGGCTTTTGAGGGGAAAGCTGTAACTCTGTGAGATGATTTCACAGAACACAAAGAAGTTTCTCAGAAAGCTTCTTTCTCTTTGTTATCGGAGGACATTTCCTTTGGCCCTATAGACTTCAAAGGGATCCGAAATATCTGTTCTCAGATTCCACAGAAAGAAGGCTCGCAAAGAGATCTACGAAATACAGATGTAACTCTGTGAGATGAATTTACAGAACACTAAGCAGTTTCTCAGAAAGCTTCTTTCCAGATTTCGTCTGAGGATATTTCCTTTTTCACCACAGCCCTCTATGGGCTTCCAAATATCACTTTGCCATTTCCACAAGAACTGTCTTAGCAAAAGGCTTCTTGAGGGGAAAGCTGTAACTCTGTTAGATGATTTCACAAAACACAAAGAAGTTTCTCAGAAAGCTTCTTTCTCTTTGTTATCGGAGGATATTTCCTTTGGCCCTATAGTCTTCAAAGGGATCCGAAATATCTGTTCTCAGATTCCACAGAAATAAGACTAGCAAAGAGATCCACGAAATACAGATGTAACTCTGTGAGATGAATTAACAGAACACTAATCAGTTTCTCAGAAAGCTTCTTTCCAGATTTCATCTGAGGATATTTCCTTTTTCAGCATAGCCCACTATGGGCTTCCAAATATCACTTTGCCAATTCCACAAGAACTGTCTTAGCGAAAGGCTTCTTGAGGGGAAAGCTGTAACTCTGTGAGATGATTTCACAGAACACAAAGAAGTTTCTCACAAAGCTCTTTCTCTTTGTTATCGGCGGATATTTCCTTTGGCCCTATAGTCTTCAAAGGGATCCGAAATATCTGTTCTCAGATTCCACAGAAAGAAGGCTAGCAAAGAGATCCACGAAATACCGATGTAACTCTGTGAGATGAATTAACAGAACACTAAGCAGTTTCTCAGAAAGCTTCTTTCCAGATTTCATCTGAGGATATTTCCTTTTTCACCACAGCCCTTTATGGGCTTCCAAATATCACTTTGCCAATTCCACAAGAACTGTCTTAGCGAAAGGCTTCTTGAGGGGAAAGCTGTAACTCTGTGAGATGATTTCACAGAACACAAAGAAGTTTCTCAGAAAGCTTCTTTCTCTTTGTTATCGGAGGATATTTCCTTTGGCCCTATAGTCTTCAAAGGGATCCGAAATATCTGTTCTCACATTCCACAGAAAGAAGGCTAGCAAAGAGTTCTACGAAACACAGATGTAACTCTGTGAGATGAATTCACAGAACACTAAGCAGTTTCTCAGAAAGCTTCTTTCCAGATTTCATCTGAGGATATTTCCTTTTTCACCATAGCCCTCTATGGGCTTCCAAATATCACTTTTCCAATTCCACAAGAACTGTCTTAGCGAAAGGCTTCTTGAGGGGAAAGCTGTAACTCTGTGAGATGATTTCAGAGAACACAAAGAAGTTTCTCAGAAAGCTTCTTTCTCTTTGTTATCGGAGGATATTTCCTTTGGCCCTATAGTCTTCAAAGGGATCCGAAATATCTGTTCTCAGATTCCACAGAAATAGGGCTAGCAAAGATGTCTACGAAACATAGATGTAACTCTGTGAGATGAATTCACAGAACACTAAGCAGTTACTCAGAAAGCTTCTTTCGAGATTTCCTCTGAGGATATTTCCTTTTTCACCATAGCCCTCTATGGGCTTCCAAATATCACTTTGCCAATTCCACAAGAACTGTCTCAGCGAATGGCTTCTTGAGGGGAAAGCTGTAACTCTGTGAGATGATTTCTCTTAACAAAAGAAGTTCCTCAGAAAACTTCTTTCTCTTTGTTATCGGAGGATATTTCCTTTAGCCCTATACTCTTCAATGGGATCCGAAATATCTGTTCTCAGATTCCACAGAAATAAGACTAGCAAAGAGATCCACGAAATACACATGTAACACTGTGAGTGGAAGTCACACATCACAGAGCAGTTTCTCAGAAAGCTTCTTTCCAGCTTTCATCAGAGGAAATTTCCTTTTTCACCATAGCCCTCTATGGGCTTCCAAATATCACTTTGCCAATTCCACAAGAACTGTCTTAGCGAAAGGCTTCTTGAGGGGAAAGCTGTAACTCTGGGAGATGATTTCACAGAACACAAAGACGTTTCTCAGAAAGCCTCTTTCTCTTTCTTATCGGTGGATATTTCCTTTGGCCCTATAGTCTTCAAAGGGATCCGAAATATCTGTTCTCATATTCCACAGAAAGAAGGCTAGCAAAGAGGTACACGAAATACAGATGTAACTCTGTGAGATGAATTCACAGAACACTAAGCAGTTTCTCAGAAAGCTTCTTTCCAGATTTCATCTGAGGATATTTAATTTTTCACCATAGGCCTCTATGGGCTTCCAAATATCACTTTGCCAATTCCACAAGAACAGTCTTAGCGAAAGGCTTCTTGAGGGGAAAGCTGTAACTCTGTGAGATGATTTCACAGAACACAAAGAAGTTTCTCAGAAAGCTTCTTTCTCTTTGTTATCGGAGGATATTTCCTTTGGCCCTATAGTATTCAAAGGGATCTGAAATATCTGTTCTCAGATTCCACAGAAACAAGGCTAGCAAAGAGATCCAGGAAATACAGATGTAACTCTGTGAGATGAATTAACAGAACACTAAGCAGTTTCTCAGAAAGCTTGTTTCCAGATTTCATCTGAGGATATTTCCTTTTTCACCATAGCCCTCTATGGGCTTCCAAATATCACTTTTCCAATTCCAGAAGAACTGTCTTAGCGAAAGGCTTCTTGAGCGGAAAGGTGTAACTCTGTGAGATGATTTCACAGAACACAAAGAAGTTTCTCAGAATGCTTCTTTCTCTTTGTTATCAGAGGATATTTCCTTTGGCCCTATAGTCTTCAAAGGGATCCGAAATATCTCTTCTCAGATTCCACACAAATAAGGCTAGCAAAGAGACCCACGAAATACAGATGTAACTCTGTGAGATGAATTAACAGAACACTAAGCAGTTTCTCAGAAAGCTTCCTTCCAGATTTCATCTGAGGATATTTCCTTTTTCACCATAGGCCTCTATGGGCTTCCAAATATCACTTTGCCAATTCCACAAGAACTGTCTTAGCGAAAGGCTTCTAGGGGGGAAAGCTGTAACTCTGTGAGATGATTTCACAGAACACAAAGAAGTTTCTCCGAAAGCTTCTTTCTCTTTGTTATCGGAGGATATTTCCTTTGGTCCTATAGTCTTCAAAGGGATCCGAAATATCTGTTCTCAGATTCCACAGAAATAAGGCTAGCAAAGAGATCTACGAAACACAGATATAAATCTGTGAGATGAATTCACAGAACACTAAGCAGTTTCTCAGAAAGCTGCTTTCCAGATTTCATCTGAGGATATTTCCTTTTTCACCATAGCTCTCTAAGGGCTTCCAAATATCACTTTGCCAATTCCACAAGAACTGTCTTAGCGAAAGGCTTCTAAAGGGGAAAGCTGTAACTCTGTGAGATGATTTCACTGAACAAAAGAAGTTTCTCAGAAAGCTTCTTTCTCTTTGTTATCGGAGGATATTTCCTTTAGCCCCATACTCTTCAATGGGATCCGAAATATCTGTTCTCAGATTCCACAGAAATAAGGCTAGCAAAGAGATCTACGAAACACAGATGTAACTCTGTGAGATGAATTCACAGAACACTAAGCAGTTTCTCAGAAAGCTTCTTTCCAGATTTCATCTGAGGATATTTCCTTTTTCACCATAGCCCTCTATTTGTTTGAAAATATCACTTTGCCAATTCCACAAGAAGTGTCTAAGCGAAAGGCTTCTTGAGGGGAAAGCTGTAACTCTGTGAGATGATTTCACAGAACACAAAGAAGTTTCTCAGAAAGCTTCTTTCTCTTTGTTTTCGGAGGATATCTCCTTTGGCCCTATAGTCTTCAAAGGGATCCGAAATATCTGTTCTCATATTCCACAGAAATAAGGCTAGCAAAGAGATCTACGAAACACAGATGTAACTCTGTGAGATGAATTAATAGAACACTAAGCAGTTTCTCAGAAAGCTTCTTTCCAAATTTCATCTGAGTATATTTCCTATTTCACCATAACCCTCTATGGGCTTCCAAATATCACTTTGCCAATTCCACAAGAACTGTCTTAGCGAAAGGCTTCTTGAGGGGAAAGCTGTAACTCTGTGAGATGATTTCACAGAACACAAAGAAGTTTCTCAGAAAGCTTCTTTCTCTTTGTTATCGGAGGATATTTCCTTTGGCCCTATAGTCTTCAAAGGGATCCGAAATATCTGTTCTCAGATTCCACAGAAAGAAGGCTGGCAAAGAGATCTACGAAACACAGATGTAACTCTGTGAGATAGATTCACAGAACACTAAGCAGTTTCTCAGAAAGCTTCTTTCCAGATTTCATCTGAGGATATTTCCTTTTTCACCATAGCCCTCTATGGGCTTCCAAATATCACTTTCCCAATTCCACAAGAAAGAGTTCTTGAGGGGAAAGCTGTAACTCTGTGAGATGATTTCACAGAACACAAAGAAGTTTCTCAGAAATCTTCTTTCTCTTTGTTATCGGAGGATATTTCCTTTGGCCCTATAGTCTTAAAAGGGTTCCGAAATATCTGTTCTCAGATTCCACAGAAATAAGGCTAGCAAAGAGATCTACGAAACACAGATGTAACTCTGTGAGATGAATTCACAGAACACTAAGCAGTTTCTCAGAAAGCTTCTTTCCAGATTTCATCTGAGGATATTTCCTTTTTCACCATAGCCCTCTATGGGTTTGAAAATATCACTTTGCCAATTCAACAAGAACTGTCTTAGCGAAAGCCTTATGAGGGGAAAGCTGTAACTCCGTGAGATGATTTCACAGAACACAAAGAAGTTTCTCAGAAAGCTTCTTTCTCTTTGTTATCGGAGGATATTTCCTTTGTCCCTATAGTCTTCAAAGGGATCCGAAATATCTGTTCTCAGATTCCATAGAAATAAGGCTAGCAAAGAGATCTACGAAACACAGATGTAACTCTGTGAGATGAATTCACAGAACACTAAGCAGTTTCTCAGAAAGCTTCTTTCCAAATTTCATCTGAGGATATTTCCTATTTCACCATGGTCCTCTAAGGGCTTCCAAATATCACTTTGCCAATTCCACAAGAACTGTCTTAGCGAAAGGCTTTTGAGGGGAAAGCTGTAACTCTGTGAGATGATTTCACAGAACACAAAGAAGTTTCTCAGAAAGCTTCTTTCTCTTTGTTATCGGAGGATATTTCCTTTGGCCCTATAGTCTTCAAAGGGATCCGAAATATCTGTTCTCAGATTCCACAGAAAGAAGGCTCGCAAAGAGATCTACGAAATACAGATGTAACTCTGTGAGATGAATTCACAGAACACTAAGCAGTTTCTCAGAAAGCTTCTTTCCAGATTTCGTCTGAGGATATTTCCTTTTTCACCACAGCCCTCTATGGGCTTCCAAATATCACTTTGCCATTTCCACAAGAACTGTCTTAGCGAAAGGCTTCTTGAGGGGACAGCTGTAACTCTGTTAGATGATTTCACAAAACACAAAGAAGTTTCTCAGAAAGCTTCTTTCTCTTTGTTATCGGAGGATATTTCCTTTGGCCCTATAGTCTTCAAAGGGATTCGAAATATCTGTTCTCAGATTCCACAGAAATAGGGCTAGCAAAGAGATCTACGAAACATAGATGTAACTCTGTGAGATGAATTCACAGAACACTAAGCAGTTTCTCAGAAAGCTTCTTTCGAGATTTCCTCTGAGGATATTTCCTTTTTCACCATAGCCCTCTATGGGCTTCCAAATATCACTTTGCCAATTCCACAAGAACTGTCTCAGCGAATGGCTTCTTGAGGGGAAAGCTGTAACTCTGTGAGATTATTTCTCTTAACAAAAGAAGTTCCTCAGAAAACTTCTTTCTCTTTGTTATCGGAGGATATTTCCTTTAGCCCTATACTCTTCAATGGGATCCGAAATATCTGTTCTCAGATTCCACAGAAATAATACTAGCAAAGAGATCCACGAAATACACATGGAACACTGTGAGTGGAAGTCACACATCACAGAGCAGTTTCTCAGAAAGCTTCTTTCCAGCTTTCATCTGAGGAAATTTCCTTTTTCACCATAGCCCTCTATGGGCTTCCAAATATCACTTTGCCAATTCCACAAGAACTGTCTTAGCGAAAGGCTTCTTGAGGGGAAAGCTGTAACTCTGGGAGATGATTTCACAGAACACAAAGACGTTTCTCAGAAAGCCTCTTTCTCTTTCTTATCGGTGGATATTTCCTTTGGCCCTATAGTCTTCAAAGGGATCCGAAATATCTGTTCTCAGATTCCACAGAAATAAGGCTAGCAAAGAGGTACACGAAATACAGATGTAACTCTGTGAGAATAATTCACAGAACACTAAGCAGTTTCTCCGAAAGCTTCTTTCCAGATTTCATCTGAGGATATTTCCTTTTTCACCATAGGCCTCCATGGGCTTCCAAATATCACTTTGCCAATTCCACAAGAACAGTCTTAGCGAAAGGCTTCTTGAGGGGAAAGCTGTAACTCTGTGAGATGATTTCACAGAACACAAAGAAGTTTCTCAGAAAGCTTCTTTCTCTTTGTTATCGGAGGATATTTCCTTTGGCCCTATAGTATTCAAAGGGATCTGAAATATCTGTTCTCAGATTCCACAGAAAGAAGGCTAGCAAAGAGATCCAGGAAATACAGATGTAACTCTGTGAGATGAATTAACAGAACACTAAGCAGTTTCTCAGAAAGCTTCCTTCCAGATTTCATCTGAGGATATTTCCTTTTTCACCATAGCCCTCTATGGGCTTCCAAATATCACTTTGCCAATTCCACAAGAACTGTCTTAGCGAAAGGCTTCTTGGGGGGAAAGCTGTAACTCTGTGAGATGATTTCACAGAACACAAAGAAGTTTCTCAGAAAGCTTCTTTCTCTTTGTTATCGGAGGATATTTACTTTGGCCCTATAGTCTTCAAAGAGATCCGAAATATCTGTTCTCAGATTCCACAGAAATAAGGCTAGCAAAGAGATCTACGAAACACAGATGTAACTCTGTGAGATGAATTCACAGAACACTAAGCAGTTTCTCAGAAAGCTTCTTTCCAGATTTCATCTGAGGATATTTCCTTTTTCACCATAGCCCTCTATGGGCTTCCAAATATCACTTTGCCAATTCCACAAGAACTGTCTTAGCGAAAGGCTTCTAAAGGGGAAAGCTGTAACTCTGTGAGATGATTTCACTGAACAAAAGAAGTTTCTCAGAAAGCTTCTTTCTCTTTGTTATCGGAGGATATTTCCTTTAGCCCTATACTCTTCAATGGGATCCGAAATATCTGTTCTCAGATTCCACAGAAATAAGGCTAGCAAAGAGATCTACGAAACACAGATGTAACTCTGTGAGATGAATTCACAGAACACTAAGCAGTTTCTCAGAAAGCTTCTTTCCAGATTTCATCTGAGGATATTTCCTTTTTCACCATAGCCCTCTAGGGGTTTGAAAATATCACTTTTCCGATTCCACCACAACTGTCTTAGCGAAAGGCTTCTTGAGGGGAAAGCTGTAACTCTGTGAGATGATTTCACAGAACACAAAGAAGTTTCTCAGAAAGCTTCTTTCTCTTTGTTTTCGGAGGATATTTCCTTTGGCCCTATAGTCTTCAAAGGGATCCGAAATATCTGTTCTCAGATTCCACAGAAATAAGGCTAGCAAAGAGATCTACGAAACACAGATGTAACTCTGTGAGATGAATTAACAGAACACTAAGCAGTTTTTCAGAAAGCTTCTTTCCAGATTTCATCTGAGTATATTTCCTTTTTCACCATAGCCCTCTATGGGCTTCAAAATATCACTTTGCCAATTCCATAAGAACTGTCTTAGCGAAAGGCTTCTTGAGGGGAATGCTGTAACTCTGTGAGATGATTTCACAGAACACAAAGAAGTTTCTCAGAAAGCTCTTTCTCTTTGCTATCGGAGGATATTTCCTTTGGCCCTATAGTCTTCAAAGGGATCCGAAATATCTGTTCTCAGATTCCACAGAAAGAAGGCTAGCAAAGAGATACACGAAATACAGATGTAACTCTGTGAGATGAATTCACAGAACACTAAGCAGTTTCTCAGAAAACTTCTTTCCAGATTTCATCTGAGGATATTTCCTTTCTCACCACAGCCCTCTATGGGCTTCCAAATATCACTTTGCCAATTCCACAAGAACTGTCTTAGCGAAAGGCTTCTTGAGGGGAAAGCTGTAACTCTGTTAGATGATTTCACAAAACACGAAGAAGTTTCTCAGAAAGTTTCTTTCTCTTTGTTATCGGAGGATATTTCCTTTGGCCCTATAGTCTTCAAAGGGATCCGAAATATCTGTCTCAGATTCCACAGAAATAAGGCTAGCAAAGAGATCCACGAAATACAGATATAACTCTGTGAGATGAATTAACAGAACACTAAGCCGTTTCTCAGAAAATTTCTTTCCAGATGTCATCTGAGGATATTTCCTTTTTCACCATAGCCCTCTATGGGCTTCCAAATATCACTTTGCCAATTCCACAAGAAGTGTCTTAGCGAAAGGCTTCTTGAGGGGAAAGCTGTAACTCTGTGAGATGATTTCATAGAACACAAAGAAGTTTCTCAGAAAGCTCTTTCTCTTTGTTATCGGAGGATATTTCCTTTGTCCCTATAGTCTTCAAAGGGATCCGAAATATCTGTTCTCAGATTCCACAGAAAGAAGGCTAGAAAAGAAATCAACGAAATACAGATGTAACTCTGTGAGATGAATTAACAGAACACTAAGCAGTTTCTCAGAAAGCTTCTTTCCAGATTTCATCTGAGGATATTTCCTTTTTCACCATAGCCCTCTATGGGCTTCCAAATATCACTTTTCCAATTCCACAAGAACTGTCTTAGCGAAAGGCTTCTTGAGGGGAAAGCTGTAACTCTGTGAGATGATTTGACAGAACACAAAGAAGTTTCTCAGAAAGCTTCTATCTCTTTGTTATCGGAGGATATTTCCTTTGGCCCTATAGTCTTCAAAGGGATCCGAAATATCTGTTCTCAGATTCCACAGAAATAAGGCTAGCAAAGAGATCTACGAAACACAGATGTAACTGTGTGAGATGAATTCACAGAACACTAAGCAGTTTCTCAGAAAGCTTCTTTCGAGATTTCCTCTGAGGATATTTCCTTTTTCACCATAGCCCTCTATGGGCTTCCAAATATCACTTTGCCAATTCCACAAGAACTGTCTCAGCGAATGGCTTCTTGAGGGGAAAGCTGTAACTCTGTGAGATTATTTCTCTTAACAAAAGAAGTTCCTCAGAAAACTTCTTTCTCTTTGTTATCGGAGGATATTTCCTTTAGCCCTATACTCTTCAATGGGATCCGAAATATCTGTTCTCAGATTCCACAGAAATAATACTAGCAAAGAGATCCACGAAATACACATGGAACACTGTGAGTGGAAGTCACACATCACAGAGCAGTTTCTCAGAAAGCTTCTTTCCAGCTTTCATCTGAGGAAATTTCCTTTTTCACCATAGCCCTCTATGGGCTTCCAAATATCACTTTGCCAATTCCACAAGAACTGTCTTAGCGAAAGGCTTCTTGAGGGGAAAGCTGTAACTCTGGGAGATGATTTCACAGAACACAAAGACGTTTCTCAGAAAGCCTCTTTCTCTTTCTTATCGGTGGATATTTCCTTTGGCCCTATAGTCTTCAAAGGGATCCGAAATATCTGTTCTCAGATTCCACAGAAATAAGGCTAGCAAAGAGGTACACGAAATACAGATGTAACTCTGTGAGAATAATTCACAGAACACTAAGCAGTTTCTCCGAAAGCTTCTTTCCAGATTTCATCTGAGGATATTTCCTTTTTCACCATAGGCCTCCATGGGCTTCCAAATATCACTTTGCCAATTCCACAAGAACAGTCTTAGCGAAAGGCTTCTTGAGGGGAAAGCTGTAACTCTGTGAGATGATTTCACAGAACACAAAGAAGTTTCTCAGAAAGCTTCTTTCTCTTTGTTATCGGAGGATATTTCCTTTGGCCCTATAGTATTCAAAGGGATCTGAAATATCTGTTCTCAGATTCCACAGAAAGAAGGCTAGCAAAGAGATCCAGGAAATACAGATGTAACTCTGTGAGATGAATTAACAGAACACTAAGCAGTTTCTCAGAAAGCTTCCTTCCAGATTTCATCTGAGGATATTTCCTTTTTCACCATAGCCCTCTATGGGCTTCCAAATATCACTTTGCCAATTCCACAAGAACTGTCTTAGCGAAAGGCTTCTTGGGGGGAAAGCTGTAACTCTGTGAGATGATTTCACAGAACACAAAGAAGTTTCTCAGAAAGCTTCTTTCTCTTTGTTATCGGAGGATATTTACTTTGGCCCTATAGTCTTCAAAGAGATCCGAAATATCTGTTCTCAGATTCCACAGAAATAAGGCTAGCAAAGAGATCTACGAAACACAGATGTAACTCTGTGAGATGAATTCACAGAACACTAAGCAGTTTCTCAGAAAGCTTCTTTCCAGATTTCATCTGAGGATATTTCCTTTTTCACCATAGCCCTCTATGGGCTTCCAAATATCACTTTGCCAATTCCACAAGAACTGTCTTAGCGAAAGGCTTCTAAAGGGGAAAGCTGTAACTCTGTGAGATGATTTCACTGAACAAAAGAAGTTTCTCAGAAAGCTTCTTTCTCTTTGTTATCGGAGGATATTTCCTTTAGCCCTATACTCTTCAATGGGATCCGAAATATCTGTTCTCAGATTCCACAGAAATAAGGCTAGCAAAGAGATCTACGAAACACAGATGTAACTCTGTGAGATGAATTCACAGAACACTAAGCAGTTTCTCAGAAAGCTTCTTTCCAGATTTCATCTGAGGATATTTCCTTTTTCACCATAGCCCTCTAGGGGTTTGAAAATATCACTTTTCCGATTCCACCACAACTGTCTTAGCGAAAGGCTTCTTGAGGGGAAAGCTGTAACTCTGTGAGATGATTTCACAGAACACAAAGAAGTTTCTCAGAAAGCTTCTTTCTCTTTGTTTTCGGAGGATATTTCCTTTGGCCCTATAGTCTTCAAAGGGATCCGAAATATCTGTTCTCAGATTCCACAGAAATAAGGCTAGCAAAGAGATCTACGAAACACAGATGTAACTCTGTGAGATGAATTAACAGAACACTAAGCAGTTTTTCAGAAAGCTTCTTTCCAGATTTCATCTGAGTATATTTCCTTTTTCACCATAGCCCTCTATGGGCTTCAAAATATCACTTTGCCAATTCCATAAGAACTGTCTTAGCGAAAGGCTTCTTGAGGGGAATGCTGTAACTCTGT
Organism: Macaca fascicularis; assembly: GCF_037993035.2. NCBI lineage: Eukaryota > Metazoa > Chordata > Mammalia > Primates > Cercopithecidae > Macaca > Macaca fascicularis. The sequence goes on along the minus strand of NC_088385.1, from coordinate 44,289,839 downwards.
GAGATGATTTCACAGAACACAAAGAAGTTTCTCAGAAAGCTCTTTCTCTTTGCTATCGGAGGATATTTCCTTTGGCCCTATAGTCTTCAAAGGGATCCGAAATATCTGTTCTCAGATTCCACAGAAAGAAGGCTAGCAAAGAGATACACGAAATACAGATGTAACTCTGTGAGATGAATTCACAGAACACTAAGCAGTTTCTCAGAAAACTTCTTTCCAGATTTCATCTGAGGATATTTCCTTTCTCACCACAGCCCTCTATGGGCTTCCAAATATCACTTTGCCAATTCCACAAGAACTGTCTTAGCGAAAGGCTTCTTGAGGGGAAAGCTGTAACTCTGTTAGATGATTTCACAAAACACGAAGAAGTTTCTCAGAAAGTTTCTTTCTCTTTGTTATCGGAGGATATTTCCTTTGGCCCTATAGTCTTCAAAGGGATCCGAAATATCTGTCTCAGATTCCACAGAAATAAGGCTAGCAAAGAGATCCACGAAATACAGATATAACTCTGTGAGATGAATTAACAGAACACTAAGCCGTTTCTCAGAAAATTTCTTTCCAGATGTCATCTGAGGATATTTCCTTTTTCACCATAGCCCTCTATGGGCTTCCAAATATCACTTTGCCAATTCCACAAGAAGTGTCTTAGCGAAAGGCTTCTTGAGGGGAAAGCTGTAACTCTGTGAGATGATTTCATAGAACACAAAGAAGTTTCTCAGAAAGCTCTTTCTCTTTGTTATCGGAGGATATTTCCTTTGTCCCTATAGTCTTCAAAGGGATCCGAAATATCTGTTCTCAGATTCCACAGAAAGAAGGCTAGAAAAGAAATCAACGAAATACAGATGTAACTCTGTGAGATGAATTAACAGAACACTAAGCAGTTTCTCAGAAAGCTTCTTTCCAGATTTCATCTGAGGATATTTCCTTTTTCACCATAGCCCTCTATGGGCTTCCAAATATCACTTTTCCAATTCCACAAGAACTGTCTTAGCGAAAGGCTTCTTGAGGGGAAAGCTGTAACTCTGTGAGATGATTTGACAGAACACAAAGAAGTTTCTCAGAAAGCTTCTATCTCTTTGTTATCGGAGGATATTTCCTTTGGCCCTATAGTCTTCAAAGGGATCCGAAATATCTGTTCTCAGATTCCACAGAAATAAGGCTAGCAAAGAGATCTACGAAACACAGATGTAACTGTGTGAGAAGAATTAACAGAACACTAAGCAGTTTCTTAGAAAGCTTCTTTCCAGATTTCCTCTGAGGATATTTCCTTTTTCACCATAGCTCTCTATGGGCTTCCAAATATCACTTTGCTAATTCCACAAGAACTGTCTTAGCGAAAGGCTTCTTGAGGGGAAAGCTGTAACTCTGTGAGATGATTTCACAGAACACTGAGAAGTTTCTCAGAAAGCTTCTTTCTCTTTGTTATCGGAGGATATTTCCTTTGGCCCTATAGTCTTCCAAGGGATCCGAAATATCTGTTCTCAGATTACACAGAAATAAGGCTAGCAAAGAGATCCACGAAATACAGATGTAACTCTGTGAGTGGAAGTCACACATCACAGAGCAGTTTCTCAGAGGGCTTCTTTCCAGCTTTCATCTGAGGATATTTCCTTTTTCACCATAGCCCTCTATGGGCTTCCAAATATCACTTTGCCAATTCCACAAGAACTGTCTTAGCGAAAGGCTTCTTGAGGGGAAAGCTTTAACTCTGTGAGATGATTTCACAGAACACAAAGAAGTTTCTCAGAAAGCTTCTTTCTCTTTGTTATCGGAGGATATTTCCTTTGGCCCTATAGTCTTCAAAGGGATCCGAAATATCTGTTCTCAGATTCCACAGAAAGAAGGCTAGCAAAGAGATCTACGAAACACAGATGTAACTCTGTGAGATGAATTCACAGAACACTAAGCAGTTTCTCAGAAAGCTTCTTTCCAGATTTCATCTGAGGATATTTCCTTTTTCACCATAGCCCTCTATGGGCTTCCAAATATCACTTTGCCAATTCCACAAGAACTGTCTTAGGGAAAGGCTTCTTGAGGCGAAAGCTGTAACTCTGTGAGATGATTTCACAGAACACAAAGAAGTTTCTCAGAAAGCTTCTTTCTCTTTGTTATCGGAGGATATTTCCTTTGGCCCTATAGTCTTCAAAGGGATCCGAAATATCTGTTCTCAGATTCCACAGAAAGAAGGCTAGCAAAGAGATCTACGAAACACAGATGTAACTCTGTGAGATGAATTCACAGAACACTAAGCAGTTTCTCAGAAAGCTTCTTTCCAGATTTCATCTTAGGATATTTCCTTTTTCACCTAGCCCTCTAGGGGCTTCCAAATCTCACTTTTCCAATTCCACAAGAACTGTCTTAGCGAAAGGCTTCTTGAGCGGAAAGGTGTAACTCTGTGAGATGATTTCACAGAACACTAAGAAGTTTCTTAGAAAGCTTCTTTCTCTTTGTTATCGGAGGATATTTCCTTTGGCCCTATAGTCTTCAAAGGGATCCGAAATATCTGTTCTCAGATTCCACACAAATAAGGCTAGCAAAGAGATCCACGAAATACAGATGTAACACTGAGAGATGAATTAACAGAACACTAAGCAGTTTGTCAGAAAGCTTCTTTCCAGATTTCATCTGAGGATATTTCCTTTTTCACCATAGCCCTCTATGGGCTTCCAAATATCACTTTGCCAATTCCACAAGAACTGTCTTAGCGAAAGGCTTCTGGGGGTAAAGCTGTAACTCTGTGAGATGATTTCACAGAATACAAAGAAGTTTCTCAGAAAGCTTCTTTCTCTTTGTTATCGGAGGATATTTCCTTTGGCCCTATAGTCTTCATAGGGATCCGAAATATCTGTTCTCAGATTCCACAGAAATAAGGCTAGCAAAGAGATCTACGAAACACAGATGTAACTCTGTGAGATGAATTAACAGAACACTAAGCAGTTTCTCAGAAAGCTTCTTTCCAAGTTTAATTTGAGGATATTTCCTATTTCACCATAGCCCTCTATGAGCTTCCAAATATCACTTTGCCAATTCCACAAGAACTGTCTTAGCGAAAGGCTTCTTGAGGGGAAAGCTGTAACTCTGTGAGATGATTTCACAGAACACAAAGAAGTTTCTCAGAAAGCTTCTTTCTCTTTGTTATCGGAGGATATTTCCTTTGGCCCTATAGTCTTCAAAGGGATCCGAAATATCTGTTCTCAGATTCCACAGAAAGAAGGCTAGCAAAGAGATCCAGGAAATACAGATGTAACTCAGTGAGATGAATTAACAGAACACTAAGCAGTTTCTCCGAAAGCTTCTTTCCAGATTTCATCTGAGGATATTTTCTTTTTCACCATAGCCCTCTATGGGCTTCCAAATATCACTTTTCCAATTCCACAAGAACTGTCTTAGCGAAAGGCTTCTTCAGGGGAAAGCTGTAACTCTGTGAGATGATTTCACAGAACACAAAGAAGTTTCTCAGAAAGCTTCTTTCTCTTTGTTATCGGAGGATATTTCCTTTGGCCATATAGTCTTCAAAGGGATCCGAAATATCTCTTCTCAGATTCCACACAAATAAGGCTAGCAAAGAGATCCACGAAATACAGATGTAGCTCTGTGAGATGAATTCACAGAACACTAAGCAGTTTCTCAGAAAGCTTCTTTCCAAATTTAATTTGAGGATATTTCCTATTTCACCATAGCCCTCTATGGGCTTCCAAATATCACTTTGCCAATTCCACAAGAACTGTCTTAGCGAAAGGCTTCTGGGGGGAAAGCTGTAACTCTGTGAGATGATTTCACAGAACACAAAGAAGTTTCTCAGAAAGCTTCTTTCTCTTTGTGATCGGAGGATATTTCCTTTGGCCCTATAGTCTTCAAAGGGATCCGAAATATCTGTTCTCAGATTCCACAGAAATAAGGCTAGCAAAGAGATCTACGAAACACAGATGTAACTCTGTGAGACGAATTCACAGAACACTAAGCAGTTTCTCAGAAAGCTTCTTTCCAGATTTCATCTGAGGATATTTCCTTTTTCACCATAGCCCTCTATGGGCTTCCAAATATCACTTTGCCAATTCCACAAGAACTGTCTTAGCGAAAGGTTTCTTGAGGGGAAAGCTGTAACTCTGTGAGATGATTTCACTGAACAAAAGAAGTTTCTCAGAAAGCTTCTTTCTCTTTGTTATCGGAGGATATTTCCTTTGGCCCTATAGTCTTCAAAGGGATCCGAAATATCTGTTCTCAGATTCCACAGAAATAGGGCTAGCAAAGAGATCTACGAAACACAGATGTAACTCTGTGAGATGAATTCACAGAACACTAAGCAGTTTCTCAGAAAGCTTCTTTCCAAATTTAATCTGAGGATATTTCCTATTTCACCATAGCCCTCTAAGGGCTTCCAAATATCACTTTGCCAATTCCACAAGAACTGTCTTAGCGAAAGGCTTCTGGAGGGGAAAACTGTAACTCTGTTAGATGATTTCACAAAACACGAAGAAGTTTCTCAGAAAGCTTCTTTCTCTTTGTTATCTGAGGATATTTCCTTTGGCCCTATAGTCTTCAAAGGGATCCGAAATATCTGTCTCAGATTCCACAGAAATAAGGCTAGCAAAGAGTTCCACGAAATACAGATATAACTCTGTGAGATGAATTAACAGAACACTAAGCCGTTTCTCAGAAAATTTCTTTCCAGATGTCATCTGAGGATATTTCCTTTTTCACCATAGCCCTCTATGGGCTTCCAAATATCACTTTGCCAATTCCACAAGAAGTGTCTTAGCGAAAGGCTTCTTGAGGGGAAAGCTGTAACTCTGTGAGATGATTTCATAGAACACAAAGAAGTTTCTCAGAAAGCTCTTTCTCTTTGTTATCGGAGGATATTTCCTTTGGCCCTATAGTCTTCAAAGGGATCCGAAATATCTGTTCTCACATTCCACAGAAAGAAGGCTAGCAAAGAGATCCACGAAATACACATGTAACTCTGTGAGTGGAAGTCACACATCACAGAGCAGTTTCTCAGAAAGCTTCTTTCCAGCTTTCATCTGAGGATATTTCCTTTTTCACCATAGCCCTCTATGGGCTTCCAAATATCACTTTGCCAATTCCACAAGAACTGTCTTAGCGAAAGGCTTCTTCAGGGGAAAGCTGTAACTCTGTGAGATGATTTCACAGAACACAAAGAAGTTTCTCAGAAAGCTTCTTTCTCTTTGTTATCGGAGGATATTTCCTTTGGCCCTATAGTCTTCAAAGGGATCCGAAATATCTCTTCTCAGATTCCACACAAATAAGGCTAGCAAAGAGATCCACGAAATACAGATGTAGCTCTGTGAGATGAATTCACAGAACACTAAGCAGTTTCTCAGAAAGCTTCTTTCCAAATTTAATTTGAGAATATTTCCTATTTCACCATAGCCCTCTATGGGCTTCCAAATATCACTTTGCCAATTCCACAAGAACTGTCTTAGCGAAAGGCTTCTGGGGGGAAAGCTGTAACTCTGTGAGATGATTTCACAGAACACAAAGAAGTTTCTCAGAAAGCTTCTTTCTCTTTGTTATCGGAGGATATTTCCTTTGGCCCTATAGTCTTCAAAGGGATCCGAAATATCTGTTCTCAGATTCCACAGAAATAAGGCTAGCAAAGAGATCTACGAAACACAGATGTAACTCTGTGAGACGAATTCACAGAATACTAAGCAGTTTCTCAGAAAGCTTCTTTCCAGATTTCATCTGAGGATATTTCCTTTTTCACCATAGCCCTCTATGGGCTTCCAAATATCACTTTGCCAATTCCACAAGAACTGTCTTAGCGAAAGGTTTCTTGAGGGGAAAGCTGTAACTCTGTGAGATGATTTCACTGAACAAAAGAAGTTTCTCAGAAAGCTTCTTTCTCTTTGTTATCGGAGGATATTTCCTTTGGCCCTATAGTCTTCAAAGGGATCCGAAATATCTGTTCTCAGATTCCACAGAAATAGGGCTAGCAAAGAGATCTACGAAACACAGATGTAACTCTGTGAGATGAATTCACAGAACACTAAGCAGTTTCTCAGAAAGCTTCTTTCCAAATTTAATCTGAGGATATTTCCTATTTCACCGTAGCCCTCTAAGGGCTTCCAAATATCACTTTGCCAATTCCACAAGAACTGTCTTAGCGAAAGGCTTCTTGAGGGGAAAGCTGTAACTCTGTTAGATGATTTCACAAAACACGAAGAAGTTTCTCAGAAAGCTTCTTTCTCTTTGTTATCGGAGGATATTTCCTTTGGCCCTATAGTCTTCATAGGGATCCGAAATATCTGTCTCAGATTCCACAGAAATAAGGCTAGCAAAGAGTTCCACGAAATACAGATATAACTCTGTGAGATGAATTAACAGAACACTAAGCCGTTTCTCAGAAAATTTCTTTCCAGATGTCATCTGAGGATATTTCCTTTTTCACCATAGCCCTCTATGGGCTTCCAAATATCACTTTGCCAATTCCACAAGAAGTGTCTTAGCGAAAGGCTTCTTGAGGGGAAAGCTGTAACTCTGTGAGATGATTTCATAGAACACAAAGAAGTTTCTCAGAAAGCTCTTTCTCTTTGTTATCGGAGGATATTTCCTTTGGCCCTATAGTCTTCAAAGGGATCCGAAATATCTGTTCTCAGATTCCACAGAAAGTAGGCTAGCAAAGAGATCCACGAAATACACATGTAACTCTGTGAGTGGAAGTCACACATCACAGAGCAGTTTCTCAGAAAGCTTCTTTCCAGATTTCATCTGAGGATATTTCCTTTTTCACCATAGCCCTCTATGGGCTTCCAAATATCACTTTGCCAATTCCACAAGAACTGTCTTAGCGAAAGGCTTCTTGAGGGGAAAGCTTTAACTCTGTGAGATGATTTCACAGAACACAAAGAAGTTTCTCAGAAAGCTTCTTTCTCTTTGTTATCGGAGGATATTTCCTTTGGCCCTATAGTCTTCAAAGGGATCCGAAATATCTGTTCTCAGATTCCACAGAAATAAGGCTAGCAAAGAGATCTACGAAACACAGATGTAACTCTGTGAGATGAATTCACAGAACACTAAGCAGTTTCTCAGAAAGCTTCTTTCCAGATTTCATCTGAGGATATTTCCTTTTTCACCATAGCCCTCTATGGGCTTCCAAATATCACTTTGCCAATTCCACAAGAACTGTCTTAGGGAAAGGCTTCTTGAGGCGAAAGCTGTAACTCTGTGAGATGATTTCACAGAACACAAAGAAGTTTCTCAGAAAGCTTCTTTCTCTTTGTTATCGGAGGATATTTCCTTTGGCCCTATAGTCTTCAAAGGGATCCGAAATATCTGTTCTCAGATTCCACAGAAAGAAGGCTAGCAAAGAGATCTACGAAACACAGATGTAACTCTGTGAGATGAATTCACAGAACACTAAGCAGTTTCTCAGAAAGCTTCTTTCCAGATTTCATCTGAGGATATTTCCTTTTTCACCATAGCCCTCTAGGGGTTTGAAAATATCACTTTTCCGATTCCACCACAACTGTATTAGCGAAAGGCTTCTTGAGGGGAAAGCTGTAACTCTGTGAGATGATTTCACAGAACACAAAGAAGTTTCTCAGAAAGCTTCTTTCTCTTTGTTATCGGAGGATATTTCCTTTGGCCCTATAGTCTTCAAAGGGATCCGAAATATCTGTTCTCAGATTCCACAGAAAGAAGGCTAGCAAAGAGATCTACGAAACACAGATGTAACTCTGTGAGATGAATTCACAGAACACTAAGCAGTTTCTCAGAAAACTTCTTTCCAGATTTCATCTGAGGATATTTCCTTTTTCACCCCAGCCCTCTATGGGCTTCCAAATATCACTTTGCCAATTCCACAAGAACTGTCTTAGCGAAAGGCTTCTTGAGGGGAAAGCTGTAACTCTGTTAGATGATTTCACAAAACACGAAGAAGTTTCTCAGAAAGTTTCTTTCTCTTTGTTATCGGAGGATATTTCCTTTGGCCCCATAGTCTTCAAAGGGATCCGAAATATCTGTCTCAGATTCCACAGAAATAAGGCTAGCAAAGAGATCCACGAAATACAGATATAACTCTGTGAGATGAATTAACAGAACACTAAGCCGTTTCTCAGAAAATTTCTTTCCAGATGTCATCTGAGGATATTTCCTTTTTCACCATAGCCCTCTATGGGCTTCCAAATATCACTTTGCCAATTCCACAGAAGTGTCTTAGCGAAAGGCTTCTTGAGGGGAAAGCTGTAACTCTGTGAGATGATTTCATAGAACACAAAGAAGTTTCTCAGAAAGCTCTTTCTCTTTGTTATCGTAGGATATTTCCTTTGTTCCTATAGTCTTCAAAGGGATCCGAAATATCTGTTCTCAGATTCCACAGAAATAAGGCTAGAAAAGAAATCAACGAAATACAGATGTAACTCTGTGAGATGAATTAACAGAACACTAAGCAGTTTCTCAGAAAGCTTCTTTCCAGATTTCATCTGAGGATATTTCCTTTTTCACCATAGCCCTCTATGGGCTTCCCAATATCACTTTTCCAATTCCACAAGAACTGTCTTAGCGAAAGGATTCTTGAGGGGAAAGCTGTAACTCTGTGAGATGATTTCACAGAACACAAAGAAGTTTCTCAGAAAGCTTCTATCTCTTTGTTATCGGAGGATATTTCCTTTGGCCCTATAGTCTTCAAAGGGATCCGAAATATCTGTTCTCAGATTCCACAGAAATAAGACTAGCAAAGAGATCCACGAAATACAGATGTAACTCTGTGAGATGAATTAACAGAACACTAAGCAGTTTCTCAGAAAGCTTCTTTCCAGATTTCATCTGAGGATATTTCCTTTTTCACCATAGCCCTCTATGGGCTTCCAAATATCACTTTGCCAATTCCACAAGAACTGTCTTAGCGAAAGGCTTCTTGAGGGGAAAGCTGTAACTCTGGGAGATGATTTCACAGAACACAAAGAAGTTTCTCAGAAAGCTTCTTTCTCTTTGTTATCGGAGGATATTTCCTTTGGCCCTATAGTCTTCAAAGGGATCCGAAATATCTGTTCTCAGATTCCACAGAAATAAGGCTAGCAAAGAGATCTACGAAACACAGATGTAACTGTGTGAGATGAATTAACAGAACACTAAGCAGTTTCTTAGAAAGCTTCTTTCCAGATTTCCTCTGAGGATATTTCCTTTTTCACCATAGCTCTCTATGGGCTTCCAAATATCACTTTGCCAATTCAACAAGAACTGTCTTAGTGAAAGGCTTCTTGAGGGGAAAGCTGTAACTCTGTGAGATGATTTCACAGAACACTAAGAAGTTTCTCAGAAAGCTTCTTTCTCTTTGTTATCGGAGGATATTTCCTTTGGCCCTATAGTCTTCCAAGGGATCCGAAATATCTGTTCTCAGATTCCACAGAAATAAGGCTAGCAAAGAGATCCACGAAATACACATGTAACTCTGTGAGTGGAAGTCACACATAACAGAGCAGTTTCTCAGAAAGCTTCTTTCCAGCTTTCATCTGAGGATATTTCCTTTTTCACCATAGCCCTCTATGGGCTTCCAAATATCACTTTGCCAATTCCACAAGAACTGTCTTAGCGAAAGGCTTCTTGAGGGGAAAGCTTTAACTCTGTGAGATGATTTCACAGAACACAAAGAAGTTTCTCAGAAAGCTTGTTTCTCTTTGTTATCGGAGGATATTTCCTTTGGCCCTATAGTCTTCAAAGGGATCCGAAATATCTGTTCTCAGATTCCACAGAAATAAGGCTAGCAAAGAGATCTACGAAACACAGATGTAACTCTGTGAGATGAATTCACAGAACACTAAGCAGTTTCTCAGAAAGCTTCTTTCCAGATTTCATCTGAGGATATTTCCTTTTTCACCATAGCCCTCTATGGGCTTCCAAATATCACTTTGCCAATTCCACAAGAACTGTCTTAGGGAAAGGCTTCTTGAGGCGAAAGCTGTAACTCTGTGAGATGATTTCACAGAACACAAAGAAGTTTCTCAGAAAGCTTCTTTCTCTTTGTTATCGGAGGATATTTCCTTTGGCCCTATAGTCTTCAAAGGGATCCGAAATATCTGTTCTCAGATTCCACAGAAAGAAGGCTAGCAAAGAGATCTACGAAACACAGATGTAACTCTGTGAGATGAATTCACAGAACACTAAGCAGTTTCTCAGAAAGCTTCTTTCCAGATTTCATCTTAGGATATTTCCTTTTTCACCTAGCCCTCTAGGGGCTTCCAAATCTCACTTTTCCAATTCCACAAGAACTGTCTTAGCGAAAAGCTTCTTGAGCGGAAAGGTGTAACTCAGTGAGATGATTTCACAGAACACTAAGAAGTTTCTTATAAAGCTTCTTTCTCTTTGTTATCGGAGGATATTTCCTTTGGCCCTATAGTCTTCCAAGGGATCCGAAATATCTGTTCTCAGATTCCACAGAAATAAGGCTAGCAAAGAGATCTACGAAACACAGATGTAACTCTGTGAGATGAATTCACAGAACACTAAGCAGTTTCTCAGAAAGCTTCTTTCCAAATTTAATTTGAGGATATTTCCTATTTCACCATAGCCCTCTATGGGCTTCCAAATATCACTTTGCCAATTCCACAAGAACTGTCTTAGCGAAAGGCTTCTGGAGGGGAAAGCTGTAACTCTGTGAGATGATTTCACAGAACACAAAGAAGTTTCTCAGAAAGCTTCTTTCTCTTTGTTATCGGAGGATATTTCCTTTGGCCCTATAGTCTTCAAAGGGATCCGAAATATCTGTTCTCAGATTCCACAGAAAGAAGGCTAGCAAAGAGATCCAGGAAATACAGATGTAACTCTGTGAGATGAATTAACAGAACACTAAGCAGTTTCTCCGAAAGCTTCTTTCCAGATTTCATCTGAGGATATTTTCTTTTTCACCATAGCCCTCTATGGGCTTCCAAATATCACTTTTCCAATTCCACAAGAACTGTCTTAGCGAAAGGCTTCTTCAGGGGAAAGCTGTAACTCTGTGAGATGATTTCACAGAACACAAAGAAGTTTCTCAGAAAGCTTCTTTCTCTTTGTTATCGGAGGATATTTCCTTTGGCCCTATAGTCTTCAAATTGATCCGAAATATCTCTTCTCAGATTCCACACAAATAAGGCTAGCAAAGAGACCCACGAAATACAGATGTAGCTCTGTGAGATGAATTCACAGAACACTAAGCAGTTTCTCAGAAAGCTTCTTTCCAAATTTAATTTGAGGATATTTCCTATTTCACCATAGCCCTCTATGGGCTTCCAAATATCACTTTGCCAATTCCACAAGAACTGTCTTAGCGAAAGGCTTCTGCGGGGAAAGCTGTAACTCTGTGAGATGATTTCACAGAACACAAAGAAGTTTCTCAGAAAGCTTCTTTCTCTTTGTTATCGGAGGATATTTCCTTTGGCCCTATAGTCTTCAAAGGGATCCGAAATATCTGTTCTCAGATTCCACAGAAATAAGGCTAGCAAAGAGATCTACGAAACACAGATGTAACTCTGTGAGATGAATTCACAGAACACTAAGCAGTTTCTCAGAAAGCTTCTTTCCAGATTTCATCTGAGGATATTTCCTTTTTCACCGTAGCCCTCTATGGGCTTCCAAATATCACTTTGCCAATTCCACAAGAACTGTCTTAGCGAAAGGTTTCTTGAGGGGAAAGCTGTAACTCTGTGAGATGATTTCACTGAACAAAAGAAGTTTCTCAGAAAGCTTCTTTCTCTTTGTTATCGGAGGATATTTCCTTTAGCCTTGTACTCTTCAATGGGATCCGAAATATCTGTTCTCAGATTCCACAGAAATAAGGCTAGCAAAGAGGTCTACGAAACACAGATGTAACTCTGTGAGATGAATTAACAGAACACTAAGCAGTTTCTCAGAAAGCTTCTTTCCAGATTTCATCTGAGGATATTTCCTTTTTCACCATAGCCCTCTAGGGGTTCCAAATATCACTTTTCCAATTCCACAAGAACTGTCTTAGCGAAAGGCTTCTTCAGGGGAAAGTTGTAACTCTGTGAGATGATTTCACAGAACACAAAGAAGTTTCTCAGAAAGCTTCTTTCTCTTTGTTATCGGAGGATATTTCCTTTGGCCCTACAGTCTTCAAAGGGATCCGAAATATCTGCTTTCAGATTCCACAGAAATAAGGCTAGCAAAGAGATCCACGAAATACAGATGTAACTCTGTGAGATGAATTCACAGAACACTAAACAGTTTCTCAGAAAGCTTCTTTCCAGATTTCATCTGAGGATATTTCCTTTTTCACCACAGCCCTCTATGGGCTTCCAAATATCACTTTGCCAATTCCACAAGAACTGTCTTAGCGAAAGGCTTCTTCAGGGGAAAGTTGTAACTCTGTGAGATGATTTCATAGAACACAAAGAAGTTTCTCAGAAAGCTCTTTCTCTTTGTTATCGGAGGATATTTCCTTTGGCCCTATAGTCTTCAAAGGGATCCGAAATATCTGTTCTCAGATTCCACAGAAAGAAGGCTAGAAAAGAAATCAACGAAATACAGATGTAACTCTGTGAGATGAATTAACAGAACACTAAGCAGTTTCTCAGAAAGCTTCTTTCCAGATTTCATCTGAGGATATTTCCTTTTTCACCATAGCCCTCTATGGGCTTCCAAATATCACTTTGCCAATTCCACAAGAACTGTCTTAGCGAAAGGCTTCTTGAGGGGAAAGCTGTAACTCTGTGAGATGATTTCACTGAACAAAAGAAGTTGCTCAGAAAGCTTCTTTCTCTTTGTTATCGGAGGATATTTCCTTTAGCCCTATACTCTTCAATGGCATCCGAAATATCTGTTCTCAGATTCCACAGACATAAGGCTAGCAAAGAGATCTACGAAATACAGATGTAACTGTGTGAGATGAATTAACAGACACACTAAGCAGTTTCTCAGAAAGCTTCTTTCCAGATTTCATTGAGGATATTTCCTTTTTCACCATAGCCCTCTATGGGCTTCCAAATATCACTTTGCCAATTCCACAAGAACTGTCTTAGCGAAAGGCTTCTTGAGGGGAAAGATGTAACTCTGTGAGATGATTTCACAGAACACAAAGAAGTTTCTCAGAATGCTTCTTTCTCTTTGTTATCGGAGGATATTTCCTTTGGCCCTATAGTCTTCAAAGGGATCCGAAATATCTCTTCTCAGATTCAACACAAATAAGGCTAGCAAAGAGACCCACGAAATACAGATGTAACTCTGTGAGATGAATTAACAGAACACTAAGCAGTTTCTCAGAAAGCTTCCTTCCAGATTTCATCTGAGGATATTTCCTTTTTCACCATAGCCCTCTATGGGCTTCCAAATATCACTTTGCCAATTCCACAAGAACTGTCTTAGCGAAAGGCTTCTTGAGGGGAAAGATGTAACTCTGTGAGATGATTTCACAGAACACAAAGAAGTTTCTCAGAATGCTTCTTTCTCTTTGTTATCGGAGTATATTTCCTTTGGCCCTATAGTCTTCAAAGGGATCCGAAATATCTCTTCTCAGATTCAACACAAATAAGGCTAGCAAAGAGACCCACGAAATACAGATGTAACTCTGTGAGATGAATTAACAGAACACTAAGCAGTTTCTCAGAAAGCTTCTTTCCAGATTTCATCTGAGGATATTTCCTTTTTCACCATAGCCCTCTATGGGCTTCCAAATATCACTTTGCCAATTCCACAAGAACTGTCTTAGCGAAAGGCTTCTTGAGGGGAAAGCTGTAACTCTGTGAGATGATTTCACAGAACACAAAGAAGTTTCTCAGAAAGCTCTTTCTCTTTGTTATCGGCGGATATTTCCTTTGGCCCTATAGTCTTCAAAGGGATCCGAAATATCTGTTCTCAGATTCCACAGAAATAGGGCTAGCAAAGAGATCTACGAAACATAGATGTAACTCTGTGAGATGAATTCACAGAACACTAAGCAGTTTCTCAGAAAGCTTCTTTCGAGATTTCCTCTGTGGATATTTCCTTTTTCACCATAGACCTCTATGGGCTTCCAAATATCACTTTGCCAATTCCACAAGAACTGTCTCAGCGAATGGCTTCTTGAGGGGAAAGCTGTAACTCTGTGAGATGATTTCTCTTAACAAAAGAAGTTCCTCAGAAAACTTCTTTCTCTTTGTTATCGGAGGATATTTCCTTTAGCCCTATACTCTTCAATGGGATCCGAAATATCTGTTCTCAGATTCCACAGAAATAAGACTAGCAAAGAGATCCACGAAATACACATGTAACACTGTGAGTGGAAGTCACACATCACAGAGCAGTTTCTCAGAAAGCTTCTTTCCAGCTTTCATCTGAGTAAATTTCCTTTTTCACCATAGCCCTCTATGGGCTTCCAAATATCACTTTGCCAATTCCACAAGAACTGTCTTAGCGAAAGGCTTCTTGAGGGGAAAGCTGTAACTCTGGGAGATGATTTCACAGAACACAAAGACGTTTCTAAGAAAGCCTCTTTCTCTTTCTTATCGGTGGATATTTCCTTTGGCCCTATACTCTTCAAAGGGATCCGAAATATCTGTTCTCAGATTCCACAGAAAGAAGGCTAGCAAAGAGGTTCACGAAATACAGATGTAACTCTGTGAGATGAATTCACAGAACACTAAGCAGTTTCTCAGAAAGCTTCTTTCCAGATTTCATCTGAGGATATTTCCTTTTTCACCATAGGCCTCTATGGGCTTCCAAATATCTCTTTGCCAATTCCACAAGAACTGTCTTAGCGAAAGGCTTCTTGAGGGGAAAGCTTTAACTCTGTGAGATGATTTCACAGAACACAAAGAAGTTTCTCAGAAAGCTTGTTTCTCTTTGTTATCGGAGGATATTTCCTTTGGCCCTATAGTCTTCAAAGGGATCCGAAATATCTGATCTCAGATTCCACAGAAATAAGGCTAGCAAAGAGATCTACGAAACACAGATGTAACTCTGTGAGATGAATTCACAGAACACTAAGCAGTTTCTCAGAAAGCTTCTTTCCAGATTTCATCTGAGGATATTTCCTTTTTCACCATAGCCCTCTATGGGCTTCCAAATATCACTTTGCCAATTCCACAAGAACTGTCTTAGGGAAAGGCTTCTTGAGGTGAAAGCTGTAACTCTGTGAGATGATTTCACAGAACACAAAGAAGTTTCTCAGAAAGCTTCTTTCTCTTTGTTATCGGAGGATATTTCCTTTGGCCCTATAGTCTTCAAAGGGATCCGAAATATCTGTTCTCAGATTCCACAGAAAGAAGGCTAGCAAAGAGATCTACGAAACACAGATGTAACTCTGTGAGATGAATTCACAGAACACTAAGCAGTTTCTCAGAAAGCTTCTTTCCAGATTTCATCTTAGGATATTTCCTTTTTCACCTAGCCCTCTAGGGGCTTCCAAATCTCACTTTTCCAATTCCACAAGAACTGTCTTAGCGAAAAGCTTCTTGAGCGGAAAGGTGTAACTCAGTGAGATGATTTCACAGAACACTAAGAAGTTTCTTATAAAGCTTCTTTCTCTTTGTTATCGGAGGATATTTCCATGGCCCTATAGTCTTCCAAGGGATCCGAAATATCTGTTCTCAGATTCCACAGAAATAAGGCTAGCAAAGAGATCTACGAAACACAGATGTAACTCTGTGAGATGAATTCACAGAACACTAAGCAGTTTCTCAGAAAGCTTCTTTCCAAATTTAATTTGAGGATATTTCCTATTTCACCATAGCCCTCTATGGGCTTCCAAATATCACTTTGCCAATTCCACAAGAACTGTCTTAGCGAAAGGCTTCTGGAGGGGAAAGCTGTAACTCTGTGAGATGATTTCACAGAACACAAAGAAGTTTCTCAGAAAGCTTCTTTCTCTTTGTTATCGGAGGATATTTCCTTTGGCCCTATAGTCTTCAAAGGGATCCGAAATATCTGTTCTCAGATTCCACAGAAAGAAGGCTAGCAAAGAGATCCAGGAAATACAGATGTAACTCTGTGAGATGAATTAACAGAACACTAAGCAGTTTCTCCGAAAGCTTCTTTCCAGATTTCATCTGAGGATATTTTCTTTTTCACCATAGCCCTCTATGGGCTTCCAAATATCACTTTTCCAATTCCACAAGAACTGTCTTAGCGAAAGGCTTCTTCAGGGGAAAGCTGTAACTCTGTGAGATGATTTCACTGAACAAAAGAAGTTTCTCAGAAAGCTTCTTTCTCTTTGTTATCGGAGGATATTTCCTTTGGCCCTATAGTCTTCAAATTAATCCGAAATATCTCTTCTCAGATTCCACACAAATAAGGCTAGCAAAGAGATCCACGAAATACAGATGTAGCTCTGTGAGATGAATTCACAGAACACTAAGCAGTTTCTCATAAAGCTTCTTTCCAAATTTAATTTGAGGATATTTCCTATTTCACCATAGCCCTCTATGGGCTTCCAAATATCACTTTGCCAATTCCACAAGAACTGTCTTAGCGAAAGGCTTCTGGGGGGAAAGCTGTAACTCTGTGAGATGATTTCACAGAACACAAAGAAGTTTCTCAGAAAGCTTCTTTCTCTTTGTTATCGGAGGATATTTCCTTTGGCCCTATAGTCTTCAAAGGGATCCGAAATATCTGTTCTCAGATTCCACAGAAATAAGGCTAGCAAAGAGATCTACGAAACACAGATGTAACTCTGTGAGATGAATTCACAGAACACTAAGCAGTTTCTCAGAAAGCTTCTTTCCAGATTTCATCGGAGGATATTTCCTTTTTCACCATAGCCCTCTATGGGCTTCCAAATATCACTTTGCCAATTCCACAAGAACTGTCTTAGCGAAAGGTTTCTTGAGGGGAAAGCTGTAACTCTGTGAGATGATTTCACTGAACAAAAGAAGTTTCTCAGAAAGCTTCTTTCTCTTTGTTATCGGAGGATATTTCCTTTAGCCTTGTACTCTTCAATGGGATCCGAAATATCTGTTCTCAGATTCCACAGAAATAAGGCTAGCAAAGAGGTCTACGAAACACAGATGTAACTCTGTGAGATGAATTAACAGAACACTAAGCAGTTTCTCAGAAAGCTTCTTTCCAGATTTCATCTGAGGATATTTCCTTTTTCACCATAGCCCTCTAGGGGTTCCAAATATCACTTTTCCAATTCCACAAGAACTGTCTTAGCGAAAGGCTTCTTCAGGGGAAAGTTGTAACTCTGTGAGATGATTTCACAGAACACAAAGAAGTTTCTCAGAAAGCTTCTTTCTCTTTGTTATCGGAGGATATTTCCTTTGGCCCTACAGTCTTCAAAGGGATCCGAAATATCTGCTTTCAGATTCCACAGAAATAAGGCTAGCAAAGAGATCAACGAAATACAGATGTAACTCTGTGAGATGAATTCACAGAACACTAAACAGTTTCTCAGAAAGCTTCTTTCCAGATTTCATCTGAGGATATTTCCTTTTTCGCCACAGCCCTCTATGGGCTTCCAAATATCACTTTGCCAATTCCACAAGAACTGTCTTAGCGAAAGGCTTCTTGAGGGGAAAGCTGTAACTCTGTGAGATGATTTCACAGAACACAAAGAAGTTTCTCAGAAAGCTTCTTTCTCTTTGTTATCGGAGGATATTTCCTTTGGCCCTATAGTATTCAAAGGGATCCGAAATATCTGTTCTCAGATTCCACAGAAATAGGGCTAGCAAAGAGATCTACGAAACACAGATGTAACTCTGTGAGATGAATTCACAGAACACTAAGCAGTTTCTCAGAAAGCTTCTTTCCAAATTTAATCTGAGGATATTTCCTATTTCACCATAGCCCTCTATGGGCTTCCAAATATCACTTTGCCAATTCCACAAGAACTGTCTTAGCGAAAGGCTTCTTGAGGGGAAAGCTGTAACTCTGTTAGATGATTTCACAAAACACGAAGAAGTTTCTCAGAAAGCTTCTTTCTCTTTGTTATCGGAGGATATTTCCTTTGGCCCTATAGTCTTCAAAGGGATCCGAAATATCTGTCTCAGATTCCACAGAAATAAGGCTAGCAAAGAGATCCACGAAATACAGATATAACTCTGTGAGATGAATTAACAGAACACTAAGCCGTTTCTCAGAAAATTTCTTTCCAGATGTCATCTGAGGATATTTCCTTTTTCACCATAGCCCTCTATGGGCTTCCAAATATCACTTTGCCAATTCCACAAGAAGTGTCTTAGCGAAAGGCTTCTTGAGGGGAAAGCTGTAACTCTGTGAGATGATTTCATAGAACACAAAGAAGTTTCTCAGAAAGCTCTTTCTCTTTGTTATCGGAGGATATTTCCTTTGGCCCTATAGTCTTCAAAGGGATCCGAAATATCTGTTCTCAGATTCCACAGAAAGAAGGCTAGAAAAGAAATCAACGAAATACAGATGTAACTCTGTGAGATGAATTAACAGAACACTAAGCAGTTTCTCAGAAAGCTTCTTTCCAGATTTCATCTGAGGATATTTCCTTTTTCACCATAGCCCTCTATGGGCTTCCAAATATCACTTTGCCAATTCCACAAGAACTGTCTTAGCGAAAGGCTTCTTGAGGGGAAAGCTTTAACTCTGTGAGATGATTTCACAGAACACAAAGAAGTTTCTCAGAAAGCTTGTTTCTCTTTGTTATCGGAGGACATTTCCTTTGACCCTATACTCTTCAAAGGGATCCGCAATATCTGTTCTCAGATTCCACAGAAAGAAGGCTAGCAAAGAGATCTACGAAACACAGATGTAACTCTGTGAGATGAATTCACAGAACACTAAGCAGTTTCTCAGAAAGCTGCTTTCCAGATTTCATCTGAGGATATTTCCTTTTTCACCATAGCCCTCTATGGGCTTCCAAATATCACTTTGCCAATTCCACAAGAACTGTCTTAGCGAAAGGCTTCTTGAGGGGAAAGATGTAACTCTGTGAGATGATTTCACAGAACACAAAGAAGTTTCTCAGAATGCTTCTTTCTCTTTGTTATCGGAGGATATTTCCTTTGGCCCTATAGTCTTCAAAGGGATCCGAAATATCTCTTCTCAGATTCAACACAAATAAGGCTTGCAAAGAGACCCACGAAATACAGATGTAACTCTGTGAGATGAATTAACAGAACACTAAGCAGTTTCTCAGAAAGCTTCCTTCCAGATTTCATCTGAGGATATTTCCTTTTTCACCATAGCCCTCTATGGGCTTCCAAATATCACTTTGCCAATTCCACAAGAACTGTCTTAGCGAAAGGCTTCTTGAGGGGAAAGATGTAACTCTGTGAGATGATTTCACAGAACACAAAGAAGTTTCTCAGAATGCTTCTTTCTCTTTGTTATCGGAGGATATTTCCTTTGGCCCTATAGTCTTCAAAGGGATCCGAAATATCTCTTCTCAGATTCAACACAAATAAGGCTAGCAAAGAGACCCACGAAATACAGATGTAACTCTGTGAGATGAATTAACAGAACACTAAGCAGTTTCTCAGAAAGCTTCTTTCCAGATTTCATCTGAGGATATTTCCTTTTTCACCATAGCCCTCTATGGGCTTCCAAATATCACTTTGCCAATTCCACAAGAACTGTCTTAGCGAAAGGCTTCTTGAGGGGAAAGCTGTAACTCTGTGAGATGATTTCACAGAACACAAAGAAGTTTCTCAGAAAGCTCTTTCTCTTTGTTATCGGCGGATATTTCCTTTGGCCCTATAGTCTTCAAAGGGATCCGAAATATCTGTTCTCAGATTCCACAGAAATAGGGCTAGCAAAGAGATCTACGAAACATAGATGTAACTCTGTGAGATGAATTCACAGAACACTAAGCAGTTTCTCAGAAAGCTTCTTTCGAGATTTCCTCTGTGGATATTTCCTTTTTCACCATAGACCTCTATGGGCTTCCAAATATCACTTTGCCAATTCCACAAGAACTGTCTCAGCGAATGTCTTCTTGAGGGGAAAGCTGTAACTCTGTGAGATGATTTCTCTTAACAAAAGAAGTTCCTCAGAAATCTTCTTTCTCTTTGATATCGGAGGATATTTCCTTTAGCCCTATACTCTTCAATGGGATCCGAAATATCTGTTCTCAGATTCCACAGAAATAAGACTAGCAAAGAGATCCACGAAATACACATGTAACACTGTGAGTGGAAGTCACACATCACAGAGCAGTTTCTCAGAAAGCTTCTTTCCAGCTTTCATCTGAGTAAATTTCCTTTTTCACCATAGCCCTCTATGGGCTTCCAAATATCACTTTGCCAATTCCACAAGAACTGTCTTAGCGAAAGGCTTCTTGAGGGGAAAGCTGTAACTCTGGGAGATGATTTCACAGAACACAAAGACGTTTCTAAGAAAGCCTCTTTCTCTTTCTTATCGGTGGATATTTCCTTTGGCCCTATACTCTTCAAAGGGATCCGAAATATCTGTTCTCAGATTCCACAGAAAGAAGGCTAGCAAAGAGGTTCACGAAATACAGATGTAACTCTGTGAGATGAATTCACAGAACACTAAGCAGTTTCTCAGAAAGCTTCTTTCCAGATTTCATCTGAGGATATTTCCTTTTTCACCATAGCCCTCTATGGGCTTCCAAATATCACTTTGCCAATTCCACAAGAACTGTCTTAGCGAAAGGCTTCTTCAGGGGACAGCTGTAACTCTGTGAGATGATTTCACTGAACAAAAGAAGTTTCTCAGAAAGCTTCTTTCTCTTTGTTATCGGAGGATATTTCCTTTAGCCCTATACTCTTCAAAGGGATCCGAAATATCTGTTCTCAGATTCCACAGAAATAAGTCTAGCAAAGAGATCTACGAAACACAGATGTAACTCTGTGAGATGAATTCACAGAACACTAAGCAGTTTCTCAGAAAGCTTCTTTCCAGATTTCATCTGAGGATATTTCCTTTTTCACCATAGCCCTCTATGGGCTTCCAAATATCACTTTTCCGATTCCACCACAACTGTCTTAGCGAAAGGCTTCCTGAGGGGAAAGCTGTAACTCTGTGAGATGATTTCACAGAACACAAAGAAGTTTCTCAGAAAGCTTCTTTCTCTTTGTTTTCGGAGGATATTTCCTTTGGCCCTATAGTCTTCAAAGGGATCCGAAATATCTGTTCTCAGATTCCACAGAAAAAGGCTAGCAAAGAGATCTACGAAACACAGATGTAACTCTGTGAGATGAATTAACAGAACACTAAGCAGTTTCTCAGAAAGCTTCTTTCCAGATTTCATCTGAGGATATTTCCTTTTTCACCATAGCCCTCTATGGGCTTCCAAATATCACTTTGCCAATTCCATAAGAACTGTCATAGAGAAAGGCTTCTTGAGGGGAAAGCTGTAACTCTGTGAGATGATTTCACAGAACACAAAGAAGTTTCTCAGAAAGCTCTTTGTCTTTGCTATCGGAGGATATTTCCTTTGGCCCTATAGTCTTCAAAGGGATCCGAAATATCTCTTCTCAGATTCCACAGTAAGAAGGCTAGCAAAGAGATACACGAAATACAGATGTAACTCTGTGAGATGAATTCACAGAACACTAAGCAGTTTCTCAGAAAACTTCTTTCCAGATTTCATCTGAGGATATTTCCTTTCTCACCACAGCCCTCTAAGGCCTTCCAAATATCACTTTGCCAATTCCACAAGAACTGTCTTAGCGAAAGGCTTCTGGGGGGAAAGCTGTAACTCTGTTAGATGATTTCACAAAACACGAAGAAGTTTCTCAGAAAGTTTCTTTCTCTTTGTTATCGGAGGATATTTCCTTTGGCCCTATAGTCTTCAAAGGGATCCGAAATATCTGTCTCAGATTCCACAGAAATAAGGCTAGCAAAGAGATCCACGAAGTACAGATATAACTCTGTGAGATGAATTAACAGAACACTAAGCCGTTTCTCAGAAAATTTCTTTCCAGATGTCATCTGAGGATATTTCCTTTTTCACCATAGCCCTCTATGGGCTTCCAAATATCACTTTGCCAATTCCACAAGAAGTGTCTTAGCGAAAGGCTTCTTGAGGGGAAAGCTGTAACTCTGTGAGATGATTTCATAGAACACAAAGAAGTTTCTCAGAAAGCTCTTTCTCTTTGTTATCGGAGGATATTTCCTTTGGCCCTATAGTCTTCAAAGGGATCCGAAATATCTCTTCTCAGGTTCAACACAAATAAGGCTAGCAAAGAGACCCACGAAATACAGATGTAACTCTGTGAGATGAATTAACAGAACACTAAGCAGTTTCTCAGAAAGCTTCTTTCCAGATTTCATCTGAGGATATTTCCTTTTTCATCATAGCCCTCTATGGGCTTCCAAATATCACTTTGCCAATTCCACAAGAACTGTCTTAGCGAAAGACTTCTGGGGGGAAAGATGTAACTCTGTGAGATGATTTCACAGAACACAAAGAAGTTTCTCCGAAAGCTTCTTTCTCTTTGTTATCTGAGGATATTTCCTTTGGCCCTATAGTCTTCAAAGGGATCCGAAATATCTGTTCTCAGATTCCACAGAAATAAGGCTAGCAAAGAGATCTACGAAACACAGATGTAAATCTGTGAGATGAATTCACAGAACACTAAGCAGTTTCTCAGAAAGCTTCTTTGCAGATTTCATCTGAGGATATTTCCTTTTTCACCATAGCCCTCTATGGGCTTCCAAATATCACTTTGCCAATTCCACAAGAACTGTCTTAGCGAAAGGCTTCTAAAGGGGAAAGCTGTAACTCTGTGAGATGATTTCACTGAACAAAAGAAGTTTCTCAGAAAGCTTCTTTCTCTTTGTTATCGGAGGATATTTCCTTTAGCCCCATACTCTTCAATGGGATCCGAAATATCTGTTCTCAGATTCCACAGAAATAAGGCTAGCAAAGAGATCTACGAAACACAGATGTAACTCTGTGAGATGAATTCACAGAACACTAAGCAGTTTCTCAGAAAGCTTCTTTCCAGATTTCATCTGAGGATATTTCCTTTTTCACCATAGCCCTCTATGGGTTTGAAAATATCACTTTGCCAATTCCACAAGAAGTGTCTAAGCGAAAGGCTTCTTGAGGCGAAAGCTGTAACTCTGTGAGATGATTTCACAGAACACACAGAAGTTTCTCAGAAAGCTTCTTTCTCTTTGTTATCGGAGGATATCTCCTTTGGCCCTATAGTCTTCAAAGGGATCCGAAATATCTGTTCTCAGATTCCACAGAAATAAGGCTAGCAAAGAGATCTACGAAACACAGATGTAACTCTGTGAGATGAATTAACAGAACACTAAGCAGTTTCTCAGAAAGCTTCTTTCCAAATTTCATCTGAGTATATTTCCTATTTCACCATAGCCCTCTATGGGCTTCCAAATATCACTTTGCCAATTCCACAAGAACTGTCTTAGCGAAAGGCTTCTTGAGGGGAAATCTGTAACTCTGTGAGATGATTTCACAGAACACAAAGAAGTTTCTCAGAAAGCTTCTTTCTCTTTGTTATCGGAGGATATTTCCTTTGGCCCTATAGTCTTCAAAGGGATCCGAAATATCTGTTCTCAGATTCCACAGAAAGAAGGCTAGCAAAGAGATCTACGAAACACAGATGTAACTCTGTGAGATAGATTCACAGAACACTAAGCAGTTTCTCAGAAAGCTTCTTTCCATATTTCATCTGAGGATATTTCCTTTTTCACCATAGCCCTCTAAGGGCTTCCAAATATCACTTTGCCAATTCCACAAGAACTGTCTTAGCGAAAGGGTTCCTGAGGGGAAAGCTGTAACTCTGTGAGATGATTTCACAGAACACAAAGAATTTTCTCAGAAAGCTTCTTTCTCTTTGTTATCGGAGGATATTTCCTTTGGCCCTATAGTCTTCAAAGGGTTCCGAAATATCTGTTCTCAGATTCCACAGAAATAAGGCTAGCAAAGAGATCTACGAAACACAGATGTAACTCTGTGAGATGAATTCACAGAACACTAAGCAGTTTCTCAGAAAGCTTCTTTCCAGATTTCATCTGAGGATATTTCCTTTTTCACCATAGCCCTCTATGGGTTTGAAAATATCACTTTGCCAATTCCACAAGAACTGTCTTAGCGAAAGGCTTCTGAGGGGAAAGCTGTAACTCTGTGAGATGATTTCACAGAACACAAAGAAGTTTCTCAGAAAGCTTCTTTCTCTTTGTTATCGGAGGATATTTCCTTTGTCCCTATAGTCTTCAAAGGGATCCGAAATATCTGTTCTCAGATTCCACAGAAATAAGGCTAGCAAAGAGATCTACGAAACACAGATGTAACTCTGTGAGATGAATTCACAGAACACTAAGCAGTTTCTCAGAAAGCTTCTTTCCAAATTTCATCTGAGGATATTTCCTATTTCACCATGGTCCTCTATGGGCTTCCAAATATCACTTTGCCAATTCCACAAGAACTGTCTTAGCGAAAGGCTTTTGAGGGGAAAGCTGTAACTCTGTGAGATGATTTCACAGAACACAAAGAAGTTTCTCAGAAAGCTTCTTTCTCTTTGTTATCGGAGGACATTTCCTTTGGCCCTATAGACTTCAAAGGGATCCGAAATATCTGTTCTCAGATTCCACAGAAAGAAGGCTCGCAAAGAGATCTACGAAATACAGATGTAACTCTGTGAGATGAATTCACAGAACACTAAGCAGTTTCTCAGAAAGCTTCTTTCCAGATTTCGTCTGAGGATATTTCCTTTTTCACCACAGCCCTCTATGGGCTTCCAAATATCAATTTGCCATTTCCACAAGAACTGTCTTAGCGAAAGGCTTCTTGAGGGGAAAGCTGTAACTCTGTTAGATGATTTCACAAAACACAAAGAAGTTTCTCAGAAAGCTTCTTTCTCTTTGTTATCGGAGGATATTTCCTTTGGCCCTATAGTCTTCAAAGGGATCCGAAATATCTGTTCTCAGATTCCACAGAAATAAGACTAGCAAAGAGATCCACGAAATACAGATGTAACTCTGTGAGATGAATTAACAGAACACTAATCAGTTTCTCAGAAAGCTTCTTTCCAGATTTCATCTGAGGATATTTCCTTTTTCAGCATAGCCCTCTATGGGCTTCCAAATATCACTTTGCCAATTCCACAAGAACTGTCTTAGCGAAAGGCTTCTTGAGGGGAAAGCTGTAACTCTGTGAGATGATTTCACAGAACACAAAGAAGTTTCTCACAAAGCTCTTTCTCTTTGTTATCGGCGGATATTTCCTTTGGCCCTATAGTCTTCAAAGGGATCCGAAATATCTGTTCTCAGATTCCACAGAAAGAAGGCTAGCAAAGAGATCCACGAAATACCGATGTAACTCTGTGAGATGAATTAACAGAACACTAAGCAGTTTCTCAGAAAGCTGCTTTCCAGATTTCATCTGAAGATATTTCCTTTTTCACCATAGCCCTCTAAGGGCTTCCAAATATCACTTTGCCAATTCCACAAGAACTGTCTTAGCGAAAGGCTTCTAAAGGGGAAAGCTGTAACTCTGTGAGATGATTTCACTGAAGAAAAGAAGTTTCTCAGAAAGCTTCTTTCTCTTTGTTATCGGAGGATATTTCCTTTAGCCCCATACTCTTCAATGGGATCCGAAATATCTGTTCTCAGATTCCACAGAAATAAGGCTAGCAAAGAGATCTACGAAACACAGATGTAACTCTGTGAGATGAATTCACAGAACACTAAGCAGTTTCTCAGAAAGCTTCTTTCCAGATTTCATCTGAGGATATTTCCTTTTTCACCATAGCCCTCTATGGGTTTGAAAATATCACTTTGCCAATTCCACAAGAAGTGTCTAAGCGAAAGGCTTCTTGAGGGGAAAGCTGTAACTCTGTGAGATGATTTCACAGAACACAAAGAAGTTTCTCAGAAAGCTTCTTTCTCTTTGTTTTCGGAGGATATCTCCTTTGGCCCTATAGTCTTCAAAGGGATCCGAAATATCTGTTCTCATATTCCACAGAAATAAGGCTAGCAAAGAGATCTACGAAACACAGATGTAACTCTGTGAGATGAATTAATAGAACACTAAGCAGTTTCTCAGAAAGCTTCTTTCCAAATTTCATCTGAGTATATTTCCTATTTCACCATAACCCTCTATGGGCTTCCAAATATCACTTTGCCAATTCCACAAGAACTGTCTTAGCGAAAGGCTTCTTGAGGGGAAAGCTGTAACTCTGTGAGATGATTTCACAGAACACAAAGAAGTTTCTCAGACAGCTTCTTTCTCTTTGTTATCGGAGGATATTTCCTTTGGCCCTATAGTCTTCAAAGGGATCCGAAATATCTGTTCTCAGATTCCACAGAAAGAAGGCTAGCAAAGAGATCTACGAAACACAGATGTAACTCTGTGAGATAGATTCAAGGAACACTAAGCAGTTTCTCAGAAAGCTTCTTTCCAGATTTCATCTGAGGATATTTCCTTTTTCACCATAGCCCTCTATGGGCTTCCAAATATCACTTTGCCAATTCCACAAGAACTGTCTTAGCGAAAGGGTTCTTGAGGGGAAAGCTGTAACTCTGTGAGATGATTTCACAGAACACAAAGAAGTTTCTCAGAAAGCTTCTTTCTCTTTGTTATCGGAGGATATTTCCTTTGGCCCTATAGTCTTCAAAGGGTTCCGAAATATCTGTTCTCAGATTCCACAGAAATAAGGCTAGCAAAGAGATCTACGAAACACAGATGTAACTCTGTGAGATGAATTCACAGAACACTAAGCAGTTTCTCAGAAAGCTTCTTTCCAGATTTCATCTGAGGATATTTCCTTTTTCACCATAGCCCTCTATGGGTTTGAAAATATCACTTTGCCAATTCAACAAGAACTGTCTTAGCGAAAGGCTTATGAGGGGAAAGCTGTAACTCCGTGAGATGATTTCACAGAACACAAAGAAGTTTCTCAGAAAGCTTCTTTCTCTTTGTTATCGGAGGATATTTCCTTTGTCCCTATAGTCTTCAAAGGGATCCGAAATATCTGTTCTCAGATTCCATAGAAATAAGGCTAGCAAAGAGATCTACGAAACACAGATGTAACTCTGTGAGATGAATTCACAGAACACTAAGCAGTTTCTCAGAAAGCTTCTTTCCAAATTTCATCTGAGGATATTTCCTATTTCACCATGGTCCTCTAAGGGCTTCCAAATATCACTTTGCCAATTCCACAAGAACTGTCTTAGCGAAAGGCTTTTGAGGGGAAAGCTGTAACTCTGTGAGATGATTTCACAGAACACAAAGAAGTTTCTCAGAAAGCTTCTTTCTCTTTGTTATCGGAGGATATTTCCTTTGGCCCTATAGTCTTCAAAGGGATCCGAAATATCTCTTCTCAGATTCCACAGAAAGAAGGCTCGCAAAGAGATCTACGAAATACAGATGTAACTCTGTGAGATGAATTCACAGAACACTAAGCAGTTTCTCAGAAAGCTTCTTTCCAGATTTCGTCTGAGGATATTTCCTTTTTCACCACAGCCCTCTATGGGCTTCCAAATATCACTTTGCCATTTCCACAAGAACTGTCTTAGCGAAAGGCTTCTTGAGGGGAAAGCTGTAACTCTGTTAGATGATTTCACAAAACACAAAGAAGTTTCTCAGAAAGCTTCTTTCTCTTTGTTATCGGAGGATATTTCCTTTGGCCCTATAGTCTTCAAAGGGATCCGAAATATCTGTTCTCAGATTCCACAGAAATAGGGCTAGCAAAGAGATCTACGAAACATAGATGTAACTCTGTGAGATGAATTCACAGAACACTAAGCAGTTTCTCAGAAAGCTTCTTTCGAGATTTCCTCTGAGGATATTTCCTTTTTCACCATAGCCCTCTATGGGCTTCCAAATATCACTTTGCCAATTCCACAAGAACTGTCTCAGCGAATGGCTTCCTGAGGGGAAAGCTGTAACTCTGTGAGATGATTTCTCTTAACAAAAGAAGTTCCTCAGAAAACTTCTTTCTCTTTGTTATCGGAGGATATTTCCTTTAGCCCTATACTCTTCAATGGGATCCGAAATATCTGTTCTCAGATTCCACAGAAATAAGACTAGCAAAGAGATCCACGAAATACACATGTAACACTGTGAGTGGAAGTCACACATCACAGAGCAGTTTCTCAGAAAGCTTCTTTCCAGCTTTCATCTGAGGAAATTTCCTTTTTCACCATAGCCCTCTATGGGCTTCCAAATATCACTTTGCCAATTCCACAAGAACTGTCTTAGCGAAAGGCTTCTTGAGGGGAAAGCTGTAACTCTGGGAGATGATTTCACAGAACACAAAGACGTTTCTCAGAAAGCCTCTTTCTCTTTCTTATCGGTGGGTATTTCCTTTGGCCCTATAGTCTTCAAAGGGATCCGAAATATCTGTTCTCAGATTCCACAGAAATAAGGCTAGCAAAGAGGTACACGAAATACAGATGTAACTCTGTGAGAATAATTCACAGAACACTAAGCAGTTTCTCCGAAAGCTTCTTTCCAGATTTCATCTGAGTATACTTCCTTTTTCACCATAGCCCTCTATGGGCTTCAAAATATCACTTTGCCAATTCCATAAGAACTGTCTTAGCGAAAGGCTTCTTGAGGGGAATGCTGTAACTCTGTGAGATGATTTCACAGAACACAAAGAAGTTTCTCAGAAAGCTCTTTCTCTTTGCTATCGGAGGATATTTCCTTTGGCCCTATAGTCTTCAAAGGGATCCGAAATATCTGTTCTCAGATTCCACAGAAAGAAGGCTAGCAAAGAGATACACGAAATACAGATGTAACTCTGTGAGATGAATTCACAGAACACTAAGCAGTTTCTCAGAAAACTTCTTTCCAGATTTCATCTGAGGATATTTCCTTTCTCACCACAGCCCTCTATGGGCTTCCAAATATCACTTTGCCAATTCCACAAGAACTGTCTTAGCGAAAGGCTTCTTAAG
Source organism: Macaca fascicularis (assembly GCF_037993035.2). Taxonomy (NCBI): domain Eukaryota; kingdom Metazoa; phylum Chordata; class Mammalia; order Primates; family Cercopithecidae; genus Macaca; species Macaca fascicularis. Next base: position 44,261,096 of record NC_088385.1, on the reverse strand, counting down.
GGGAAAGCTGTAACTCTGTTAGATGATTTCACAAAACACGAAGAAGTTTCTCAGAAAGTTTCTTTCTCTTTGTTATCGGAGGATATTTCCTTTGGCCCTATAGTCTTCAAAGGGATCCGAAATATCTGTCTCAGATTCCAGAGAAATAAGGCTAGCAAAGAGATCCACGAAATACAGATATAACTCTGTGAGATGAATTAACAGAACACTAAGCCGTTTCTCAGAAAATTTCTTTCCAGATGTCATCTGAGGATATTTCCTTTTTCACCATAGCTCTCTATGGGCTTCCAAATATCACTTTGCCAATTCCACAAGAAGTGTCTTAGCGAAAGGCTTCTTGAGGGGAAAGCTGTAACTCTGTGAGATGATTTCATAGAACACAAAGAAGTTTCTCAGAAAGCTCTTTCTCTTTGTTATCGGAGGATATTTCCTTTGGCCCTATAGTCTTCAAAGGGATCCGAAATATCTGTTCTCAGATTCCACAGAAAGAAGGCTAGCAAAGAGATCCACGAAATACACATGTAACTCTGTGAGTGGAAGTCACACATCACAGAGCAGTTTCTCAGAAAGCTTCTTTCCAGCTTTCATCTGAGGATATTTCCTTTTTCACCATAGCCCTCTATGGGCTTCCAAATATCACTTTGCCAATTCCACAAGAACTGTCTTAGCGAAAGGCTTCTTCAGGGGAAAGCTGTAACTCTGTGAGATGATTTCACAGAACACAAAGAAGTTTCTCAGAAAGCTTCTTCCTCTTTGTTATCGGAGGATATTTCCTTTGGCCCTATAGTCTTCAAAGGGATCCGAAATATCTCTTCTCAGATTCCACACAAATAAGGCTAGCAAAGAGATCCACGAAATACAGATGTAGCTCTGTGAGATGAATTCACAGAACACTAAGCAGTTTCTCAGAAAGCTTCTTTCCAAATTTAATTTGAGGATATTTCCTATTTCACCATAGCCCTCTATGGGCTTCCAAATATCACTTTGCCAATTCCACAAGAACTGTCTTAGCGAAAGGCTTCTGGGGGGAAAGCTGTAACTCTGTGAGATGATTTCACAGAACACAAAGAAGTTTCTCAGAAAGCTTCTTTCTCTTTGTTATCGGAGGATATTTCCTTTGGCCCTATAGTCTTCAAAGGGATCCGAAATATCTGTTCTCAGATTCCACAGAAATAAGGCTAGCAAAGAGATCTACGAAACACAGATGTAACTCTGTGAGACGAATTCACAGAACACTAAGCAGTTTCTCAGAAAGCTTCTTTCCAGATTTCATCTGAGGATATTTCCTTTTTCACCATAGCCCTCTATGGGCTTCCAAATATCACTTTGCCAATTCCACAAGAACTGTCTTAGCGAAAGGTTTCTTGAGGGGAAAGCTGTAACTCTGTGAGATGATTTCACTGAACAAAAGAAGTTTCTCAGAAAGCTTCTTTCTCTTTGTTATCGGAGGATATTTCCTTTGGCCCTATAGTCTTCAAAGGGATCCGAAATATCTGTTCTCAGATTCCACAGAAATAGGGCTAGCAAAGAGATCTACGAAACACAGATGTAACTCTGTGAGATGAATTCACAGAACACTAAGCAGTTTCTCAGAAAGCTTCTTTCCAAATTTAATCTGAGGATATTTCCTATTTCACCATAGCCCTCTAAGGGCTTCCAAATATCACTTTGCCAATTCCACAAGAACTGTCTTAGCCAAAGGCTTCTTGAGGGGAAAGCTGTAACTCTGTTAGATGATTTCACAAAACACGAAGAAGTTTCTCAGAAAGCTTCTTTCTCTTTGTTATCGGAGGATATTTCCTTTGGCCCTATAGTCTTCAAAGGGATCCGAAATATCTGTCTCAGATTCCACAGAAATAAGGCTAGCAAAGAGTTCCACGAAATACAGATATAACTCTGTGAGATGAATTAACAGAACACTAAGCCGTTTCTCAGAAAATTTCTTTCCAGATGTCATCTGAGGATATTTCCTTTTTCACCATAGCCCTCTATGGGCTTCCAAATATCACTTTGCCAATTCCACAAGAAGTGTCTTAGCGAAAGGCTTCTTGAGGGGAAAGCTGTAACTCTGTGAGATGATTTCATAGAACACAAAGAAGTTTCTCAGAAAGCTCTTTCTCTTTGTTATCGGAGGATATTTCCTTTGGCCCTATAGTCTTCAAAGGGATCCGAAATATCTGTTCTCAGATTCCACAGAAAGAAGGCTAGCAAAGAGATCCACGAAATACACATGTAACTCTGTGAGTGGAAGTCACACATCACAGAGCAGTTTCTCAGAAAGCTTCTTTCCAGCTTTCATCTGAGGATATTTCCTTTTTCACCATAGCCCTCTATGGGCTTCCAAATATCACTTTGCCAATTCCACAAGAACTGTCTTAGCGAAAGGCTTCTTGAGGGGAAAGCTTTAACTCTGTGAGATGATTTCACAGAACACAAAGAAGTTTCTCAGAAAGCTTCTTTCTCTTTGTTATCGGAGGATATTTCCTTTGGCCCTATAGTCTTCAAAGGGATCCGAAATATCTGTTCTCAGATTCCACAGAAATAAGGCTAGCAAAGAGATCTACGAAACACAGATGTAACTCTGTGAGATGAATTCACAGAACACTAAGCAGTTTCTCAGAAAGCTTCTTTCCAGATTTCATCTGAGGATATTTCCTTTTTCACCATAGCCCTCTATGGGCTTCCAAATATCACTTTGCCAATTCCACAAGAACTGTCTTAGGGTAAGGCTTCTTGAGGCGAAAGCTGTAACTCTGTGAGATGATTTCACAGAACACAAAGAAGTTTCTCAGAAAGCTTCTTTCTCTTTGTTATCGGAGGATATTTCCTTTGGCCCTATAGTCTTCAAAGGGATCCGAAATATCTGTTCTCAGATTCCACAGAAAGAAGGCTAGCAAAGAGATCTACGAAACACAGATGTAACTCTGTGAGATGAATTCACAGAACACTAAGCAGTTTCTCAGAAAGCTTCTTTCCAGATTTCATCTGAGGATATTTCCTTTTTCACCATAGCCCTCTAGGGGTTTGAAAATATCACTTTTCCGATTCCACCACAACTGTATTAGCGAAAGGCTTCTTGAGGGGAAAGCTGTAACTCTGTGAGATGATTTCACAGAACACAAAGAAGTTTCTCAGAAAGCTTCTTTCTCTTTGTTATCGGAGGATATTTCCTTTGGCCCTATAGTCTTCAAAGGGATCCGAAATATCTGTTCTCAGATTCCACAGAAAGAAGGCTAGCAAAGAGATCTACGAAACACAGATGTAACTCTGTGAGATGAATTCACAGAACACTAAGCAGTTTCTCAGAAAGCTTCTTTCCAGATTTCATCTGAGGATATTTCCTTTTTCACCATAGCCCTCTATGGGCTTCAAAATATCACTTTGCCAATTCCATAAGAACTGTCTTAGCGAAAGGCTTCTTGAGGGGAATGCTGTAACTCTGTGAGATGATTTCACAGAACACAAAGAAGTTTCTCAGAAAGCGCTTTCTCTTTGCTATCGGAGGATATTTCCTTTGGCCCTATAGTCTTCAAAGGGATCCGAAATATCTGTTCTCAGATTCCACAGAAAGAAGGCTAGGAAAGAGATACACGAAATACAGATGTAACTCTGTGAGATGAATTCACAGAACACTAAGCAGTTTCTCAGAAAACTTCTTTCCAGATTTCATCTGAGGATATTTCCTTTTTCACCACAGCCCTCTATGGGCTTCCAAATATCACTTTGCCAATTCCACAAGAAGTGTCTTAGCGAAAGGGTTCTTGAGGGGAAAGCTGTAACTCTGTGAGATGATTTCATAGAACACAAAGAAGTTTCTCAGAAAGCTCTTTCTCTTTGTTATCGGAGGATATTTCCTTTGTTCCTATAGTCTTCAAAGGGATCCGAAATATCTGTTCTCAGATTCCACAGAAAGAAGGCTAGGAAAGAGATACACGAAATACAGATGTAACTCTGTGAGATGAATTCACAGAACACTAAGCAGTTTCTCAGAAAGCTTCTTTCCAGATTTCATCTGAGGATATTTCCTTTTTCACCATAGCCCTCTATGGGCTTCCCAATATCACTTTTCCAATTCCACAAGAACTGTCTTAGCGAAAGGATTCTTGAGGGGAAAGCTGTAACTCTGTGAGATGATTTCACAGAACACAAAGAAGTTTCTCAGAAAGCTTCTATCTCTTTGTTATCGGAGGATATTTCCTTTGGCCCTATAGTCTTCAAAGGGATCCGAAATATCTGTTCTCAGATTCCACAGAAATAAGACTAGCAAAGAGATCCACGAAATACAGATGTAACTCTGTGAGATGAATTAACAGAACACTAAGCAGTTTCTCAGAAAGCTTCTTTCCAGATTTCATCTGAGGATATTTCCTTTTTCACCATAGCCCTCTATGGGCTTCCAAATATCACTTTGCCAATTCCACAAGAACTGTCTTAGCGAAAGGCTTCTTGAGGGGAAAGCTGTAACTCTGGGAGATGATTTCACAGAACACAAAGAAGTTTCTCAGAAAGCTTCTTTCTCTTTGTTATCGGAGGATATTTCCTTTGGCCCTATAGTCTTCAAAGGGATCCGAAATATCTGTTCTCAGATTCCACAGAAATAAGGCTAGCAAAGAGATCTACGAAACACAGATGTAACTCTGTGAGATGAATTAACAGAACACTAAGCAGTTTCTTAGAAAGCTTCTTTCCAGATTTCCTCTGAGGATATTTCCTTTTTCACCATAGCTCTCTATGGGCTTCCAAATATCACTTTGCCAATTCAACAAGAACTGTCTTAGTGAAAGGCTTCTTGAGGGGAAAGCTGTAACTCTGTGAGATGATTTCACAGAACACTTAGAAGTTTCTCAGAAAGCTTCTTTCTCTTTGTTATCGGAGGATATTTCCTTTGGCCCTATAGTCTTCCAAGGGATCCGAAATATCTATTCTCAGATTACACAGAAATAAGGCTAGCAAAGAGATCCACGAAATACACATGTAACTCTGTGAGTGGAAGTCACACATCACAGAGCAGTTTCTCAGAAAGCTTCTTTCCAGCTTTCATCTGAGGATATTTCCTTTTTCACCATAGCCCTCTAAGGGCTTCCAAATATCACTTTGCCAATTCCACAAGAACTGTCTTAGCGAAAGGCTTCTTGAGGGGAAAGCTTTAACTCTGTGATATGATTTCACAGAACACAAAGAAGTTTCTCAGAAAGCTTGTTTCTCTTTGTTATCGGAGGATATTTCCTTTGGCCCTATAGTCTTCAAAGGGATCCGAAATATCTGTTCTCAGATTCCACAGAAATAAGGCTAGCAAAGAGATCTACGAAACACAGATGTAACTCTGTGAGATGAATTCACAGAACACTAAGCAGTTTCTCAGAAAGCTTCTTTCCAGATTTCATCTTAGGATATTTCCTTTTTCACCTAGCCCTCTAGGGGCTTCCAAATCTCACTTTTCCAATTCCACAAGAACTGTCTTAGCGAAAAGCTTCTTTAGCGGAAAGGTGTAACTCAGTGAGATGATTTCACAGAACACTAAGAAGTTTCTTAGAAAGCTTCTTTCTCTTTGTTATCGGAGGATATTTCCTTTGGCCCTATAGTCTTCCAAGGGATCCGAAATATCTGTTCTCAGATTCCACAGAAATAAGGCTAGCAAAGAGATCTACGAAACACAGATGTAACTCTGTGAGATGAATTCACAGAACACTAAGCAGTTTCTCAGAAAGCTTCTTTCCAAATTTAATTTGAGGATATTTCCTATTTCACCATAGCCCTCTATGGGCTTCCAAATATCACTTTGCCAATTCCACAAGAACTGTCTTAGCGAAAGGCTTCTGGAGGGGAAAGCTGTAACTCTGTGAGATGATTTCACAGAACACAAAGAAGTTTCTCAGAAAGCTTCTTTCTCTTTGTTATCGGAGGATATTTCCTTTGGCCCTATAGTCTTCAAAGGGATCCGAAATATCTGTTCTCAGATTCCACAGAAAGAAGGCTAGCAAAGAGATCCAGGAAATACAGATGTAACTCTGTGAGATGAATTAACAGAACACTAAGCAGTTTCTCCGAAAGCTTCTTTCCAGATTTCATCTGAGGATATTTTCTTTTTCACCATAGCCCTCTATGGGCTTCCAAATATCACTTTTCCAATTCCACAAGAACTGTCTTAGCGAAAGGCTTCTTCAGGGGAAAGCTGTAACTCTGTGAGATGATTTCACAGAACACAAAGAAGTTTCTCAGAAAGCTTCTTTCTCTTTGTTATCGGAGGATATTTCCTTTGGCCCTATAGTCTTCAAATTGATCCGAAATATCTCTTCTCAGATTCCACACAAATAAGGCTAGCAAAGAGATCCACGAAATACAGATGTAGCTCTGTGAGATGAATTCACAGAACACTAAGCAGTTTCTCAGAAAGCTTCTTTCCAAATTTAATTTGAGGATATTTCCTATTTCACCATAGCCCTCTATGGGCTTCCAAATATCACTTTGCCAATTCCACAAGAACTGTCTTAGCGAAAGGCTTCTGGGGGGAAAGCTGTAACTCTGTGAGATGATTTCACAGAACACAAAGAAGTTTCTCAGAAATCTTCTTTCTCTTTGTTATCGGAGGATATTTCCTTTGGCCCTATAGTCTTCAAAGGGATCCGAAATATCTGTTCTCAGTTTCCACAGAAATAAGGCTAGCAAAGAGATCTACGAAACACAGATGTAACTCTGTGAGATGAATTCACAGAACACTAAGCAGTTTCTCAGAAAGCTTCTTTCCAGATTTCATCTGAGGATATTTCCTTTTTCACCATAGCCCTCTATGGGCTTCCAAATATCACTTTGCCAATTCCACAAGAACTGTCATAGCGAAAGGTTTCTTGAGGGGAAAGCTGTAACTCTGTGAGATGATTTCACTGAACAAAAGAAGTTTCTCAGAAAGCTTCTTTCTCTTTGTTATCGGAGGATATTTCCTTTAGCCTTGTACTCTTCAATGGGATCCGAAATATCTGTTCTCAGATTCCACAGAAATAAGGCTAGCAAAGAGGTCTACGAAACACAGATGTAACTCTGTGAGATGAATTAACAGAACACTAAGCAGTTTCTCAGAAAGCTTCTTTCCAGATTTCATCTGAGGATATTTCCTTTTTCACCATAGCCCTCTAGGGGTTCCAAATATCACTTTTCCAATTCCACAAGAACTCTCTTAGCGAAAGGCTTCTTCAGGGGAAAGTTGTAACTCTGTGAGATGATTTCACAGAACACAAAGAAGTTTCTCAGAAAGCTTCTTTCTCTTTGTTATCGGAGGATATTTCCTTTGGCCCTACAGTCTTCAAAGGGATCCGAAATATCTGCTTTCAGATTCCACAGAAATAAGGCTAGCAAAGAGATCCACGAAATACAGATGTAACTCTGTGAGATGAATTCACAGAACACTAAACAGTTTCTCAGAAAGCTTCTTTCCACATTTCATCTGAGGATATTTCCTTTTTCACCACAGCCCTCTATGGGCTTCCAAATATCACTTTGCCAATTCCACAAGAACTGTCTTAGCGAAAGGCTTCTTGAGGGGAAAGCTGTAACTCTGTGAGATGATTTCACAGAACACAAAGAAGTTTCTCAGAAAGCTTCTTTCTCTTTGTTATCGGAGGATATTTCCTTTGGCCCTATAGTATTCAAAGGGATCCGAAATATCTGTTCTCAGATTCCACAGAAATAGGGCTAGCAAAGAGATCTACGAAACACAGATGTAACTCTGTGAGATGAATTCACAGAACACTAAGCAGTTTCTCAGAAAGCTTCTTTCCAAATTTAATCTGAGGATATTTCCTATTTCACCATAGCCCTCTATGGGCTTCCAAATATCACTTTGCCAATTCCACAAGAACTGTCTTAGCGAAAGGCTTCTTGAGGGGAAAGCTGTAACTCTGTTAGATGATTTCACAAAACACGAAGAAGTTTCTCAGAAAGCTTCTTTCTCTTTGTTATCGGAGGATATTTCCTTTGGCCCTATAGTCTTCAAAGGGATCCGAAATATCTGTCTCAGATTCCACAGAAATAAGGCTAGCAAACAGATCCACGAAATACAGATATAACTCTGTGAGATGAATTAACAGAACACTAAGCCGTTTCTCAGAAAATTTCTTTCCAGATGTCATCTGAGGATATTTCCTTTTTCACCATAGCCCTCTATGGGCTTCCAAATATCACTTTGCCAATTCCACAAGAAGTGTCTTAGCGAAAGGCTTCTTGAGGGGAAAGCTGTAACTCTGTGAGATGATTTCATAGAACACAAAGAAGTTTCTCAGAAAGCTCTTTCTCTTTGTTATCAGAGGATATTTCCTTTGGCCCTATAGTCTTCAAAGGGATCCGAAATATCTGTTCTCAGATTCCACAGAAAGAAGGCTAGCAAAGAGATCCACGAAATACACATGTAACTCTGGGAGTGGAAGTCACACATCACAGAGCAGTTTCTCAGAAAGCTTCTTTCCAGCTTTCATCTGAGGATATTTCCTTTTTCACCATAGCCCTCTATGGGCTTCCAAATATCACTTTGCCAATTCCACAAGAACTGTCTTAGCGAAAGGCTTCTTGAGGGGAAAGCTTTAACTCTGTGAGATGATTTCACAGAACACAAAGAAGTTTCTCAGAAAGCTTGTTTCTCTTTGTTATCGGAGGATATTTCCTTTGGCCCTATAGTCTTCAAAGGGATCCGAAATATCTGTTCTCAGATTCCACAGAAATAAGGCTAGCAAAGAGATCTACGAAACACAGATGTAACTCTGTGAGATGAATTCACAGAACACTAAGCAGTTTCTCAGAAAGCTTCTTTCCAGATTTCATCTGAGGATATTTCCTTTTTCACCATAGCCCTCTATGGGCTTCCAAATATCACTTTGCCAATTCCACAAGAACTGTCTTAGGGAAAGGCTTCTTGAGGCGAAAGCTGTAACTCTGTGAGATGATTTCACAGAACACAAAGAAGTTTCTCAGAAAGCTTCTTTCTCTTTGTTATCGGAGGATATTTCCTTTGGCCCTATAGTCTTCAAAGGGATCCGAAATATCTGTTCTCAGATTCCACAGAAAGAAGGCTAGCAAAGAGATCTACGAAACACAGATGTAACTCTGTGAGATGAATTCACAGAACACTAAGCAGTTTCTCAGAAAGCTTCTTTCCAGATTTCATCTGAGGATATTTCCTTTTTCACCATAGCCCTCTATGGGCTTCAAAATATCAATTTGCCAATTCCATAAGAACTGTCTTAGCGAAAGGCTGCTTGAGGGGAATGCTGTAACTCTGTGAGATGATTTCACAGAACACAAAGAAGTTTCTCAGAAAGCGCTTTCTCTTTGCTATCGGAGGATATTTCCTTTGGCCCTATAGTCTTCAAAGGGATCCGAAATATCTGTTCTCAGATTCCACAGAAAGAAGGCTAGCAAAGAGATACACGAAATACAGATGTAACTCTGTGAGATGAATTCACAGAACACTAAGCAGTTTCTCAGAAAACTTCTTTCCAGATTTCATCTGAGGATATTTCCTTTTTCACCACAGCCCTCTATGGGCTTCCAAATATCACTTTGCCAATTCCACAAGAACTGTCTTAGCGAAAGGCTTCTTGAGGGGAAAGCTGTAACTCTGTTAGATGATTTCACAAAACACGAAGAAGTTTCTCAGAAAGTTTCTTTCTCTTTGTTATCGGAGGATATTTCCTTTGGCCCTATAGTCTTCAAAGGGATCCGAAATATCTCTTCTCAGATTCCACAGAAAGAAGGCTAGAAAAGAAATCAACGAAATACAGATGTAACTCTGTGAGATGAATTAACAGAACACTAAGCAGTTTCTCAGAAAGCTTCTTTCCAGATTTCATCTGAGGATATTTCCTTTTTCACCACAGCCCTCTATGGGCTTCCAAATATCACTTTTCCAATTCCACAAGAACTGTCTTAGCGAAAGGTTTCTTGAGGGGAAAGCTGTAACTCTGTGAGATGATTTCACAGAACACAAAGAAGTTTCTCAGAAAGCTTCTATCTCTTTGTTATCGGAGGATATTTCCTTTGGCCCTATAGTCTTCAAAGGGATCCGAAATATCTGTTATCAGATTCCACAGAAATAAGACTAGCAAAGAGATCCACGAAATACAGACGTAACTCTCTGAGATGAATTAACAGAACACTAAGCAGTTTCTCAGAAAGCTTCTTTCCAGATTTCATCTGAGGATATTTCCTTTTTCACCATAGCCCTCTATGGGCTTCCAAATATCACTTTGCCGATTCCACAAGAACTGTCTTAGCGAAAGGCTTCTTGAGGGGAAAGCTGTAACTCTGGGAGATGATTTCACAGAACACAAAGAAGTTTCTCAGAAAGCTTCTTTCTCTTTGTTATCGGAGGATATTTCCTTTGGCCCTATAGTCTTCAAAGGGATCCGAAATATCTGTTCTCAGATTCCACAGAAATAAGGCTAGCAAAGAGATCTACGAAACACAGATGTAACTGTGTGAGATGAATTAACAGAACACTAAGCAGTTTCTTAGAAAGCTTCTTTCCAGATTTCATCTGAGGATATTTCCTTTTTCACCATAGCTCTCTATGGGCTTCCAAATATCACTTTGCCAATTCCACAAGAACTGTCTTAGCGAAAGGCTTCTTGAGGGGAAAGCTGTAACTCTGTGAGATGATTTCACAGAACACTAAGAAGTTTCTCAGAAAGCTTCTTTCTCTTTGTTATCGGAGGATATTTCCTTTGGCCCTATAGTCTTCCAAGGGATCCGAAATATCTGTTCTCAGATTACACAGAAATAAGGCTAGCAAAGAGATCCACGAAATACACATGTAACTCTGTGAGTGGAAGTCACACATCACAGAGCAGTTTCTCAGAAAGCTTCTTTCCAGCTTTCATCTGAGGATATTTCCTTTTTCACCATAGCCCTCTATGGGCTTCCAAATATCACTTTGCCAATTCCACAAGAACTGTCTTAGCGAAAGTCTTCTTGAGCGGAAAGCTTTAACTCTGTGAGATGATTTCACAGAACACAAAGAAGTTTCTCAGAAAGCTTGTTTCTCTTTGTTATCGGAGGATATTTCCTTTGGCCCTATAGTCTTCAAAGGGATCCGAAATATCTGTTCTCAGATTCCACAGAAATAAGGCTAGCAAAGAGATCTACGAAACACAGATGTAACTCTGTGAGATGAATTCACAGAACACTAAGCAGTTTCTCAGAAAGCTTCTTTCCAGATTTCATCTTAGGATATTTCCTTTTTCACCTAGCCCTCTAGGGGCTTCCAAATCTCACTTTTCCAATTCCACAAGAACTGTCTTAGCGAAAGGCTTCTTGAGCGGAAAGGTGTAACTCTGTGAGATGATTTCACAGAACACTAAGAAGTTTCTTAGAAAGCTTCTTTCTCTTTGTTATCGGAGGATATTTCCTTTGGCCCTATAGTCTTCCAAGGGATCCGAAATATCTGTTCTCAGATTCCACAGAAATAAGGCTAGCAAAGAGATCTACGAAACACAGATGTAACTCTGTGAGATGAATCCACAGAACACTAAGCAGTTTCTCAGAAAGCTTCTTTCCAAATTTAATTTGAGGATATTTCCTATTTCACCATAGCCCTCTATGGGCTTCCAAATATCACTTTGCCAATTCCACAAGAACTGTCTTAGCGAAAGGCTTCTGGAGGGGAAAGCTGTAACTCTGTGAGATGATTTCACAGAACACAAAGAAGTTTCTCAGAAAGCTTCTTTCTCTTTGCTATCGGAGGATATTTCCTTTGGCCCTATAGTCTTCAAAGGGATCCGAAATATCTGTTCTCAGATTCCACAGAAAGAAGGCTAGCAAAGAGATCCAGGAAATACAGATGTAACTCTGTGAGATGAATTAACAGAACACTAAGCAGTTTCTCCGAAAGCTTCTTTCCAGATTTCATCTGAGGATATTTTCTTTTTCACCATAGCCCTCTATGGGCTTCCAAATATCACTTTTCCAATTCCACAAGAACTGTCTTAGCGAAAGGCTTCTTGAGGGGAAAGCTGTAACTCTGTGAGATGATTTCACAGAACACAAAGAAGTTTCTCAGAAAGCTTCTTTCTCTTTGTTATCGGAGGATATTTCCTTTGGCCCTATAGTCTTCAAAGGGATCCGAAATATCTCTTCTCAGATTTCACACAAATAAGGCTAGCAAAGAGATCCACGAAATACAGATGTAGCTCTGTGAGATGAATTCACAGAACACTAAGCAGTTTCTCAGAAAGCTTCTTTCCAAATTTAATTTGAGGATATTTCCTATTTCACCATAGCCCTCTATGGGCTTCCAAATATCACTTTGCCAATTCCACAAGAACTGTCTTAGCGAAAGGCTTCTGGGGGGAAAGCTGTAACTCTGTGAGATGATTTCACAGAACACAAAGAAGTTTCTCAGAAAGCTTCTTTCTCTTTGTTATCGGAGGATATTTCCTTTGGCCCTATAGTCTTCAAAGGGATCCGAAATATCTGTTCTCAGATTCCACAGAAATAAGGCTAGCAAAGAGATCTACGAAACACAGATGTAACTCTGTGAGATGAATTCACAGAACACTAAGCAGTTTCTCAGAAAGCTTCTTTCCAGATTTCATCTGAGGATATTTCCTTTTTCACCACAGCCCTCTATGGGCTTCCAAATATCACTTTGCCAATTCCACAAGAACTGTCTTAGCGAAAGGCTTCTTGAGGGGAAAGCTGTAACTCTGTGAGATGATTTCACAGAACACAAAGAAGTTTCTCAGAAAGCTTCTTTCTCTTTGTTATCGGAGGATATTTCCTTTGGCCCTATAGTATTCAAAGGGATCCGAAATATCTGTTCTCAGATTCCACAGAAATAGGGCTAGCAAAGAGATCTACGAAACACAGATGTAACTCTGTGAGATGAATTCACAGAACACTAAGCAGTTTCTCAGAAAGCTTCTTTCCAAATTTAATCTGAGGATATTTCCTATTTCACCATAGCCCTCTATGGGCTTCCAAATATCACTTTGCCAATTCCACAAGAACTGTCTTAGCGAAAGGCGTCTTGAGGGGAAAGCTGTAACTCTGTTAGATGATTTCACAAAACACGAAGAAGTTTCTCAGAAAGCTTCTTTCTCTTTGTTATCGGAGGATATTTCCTTTGGCCCTATAGTCTTCAAAGGGATCCGAAATATCTGTCTCAGATTCCACAGAAATAAGGCTAGCAAACAGATCCACGAAATACAGATATAACTCTGTGAGATGAATTAACAGAACACTAAGCCGTTTCTCAGAAAATTTCTTTCCAGATGTCATCTGAGGATATTTCCTTTTTCACCATAGCCCTCTATGGGCTTCCAAATATCACTTTGCCAATTCCACAAGAAGTGTCTTAGCGAAAGGCTTCTTGAGGGGAAAGCTGTAACTCTGTGAGATGATTTCATAGAACACAAAGAAGTTTCTCAGAAAGCTCTTTCTCTTTGTTATCAGAGGATATTTCCTTTGGCCCTATAGTCTTCAAAGGGATCCGAAATATCTGTTCTCAGATTCCACAGAAAGAAGGCTAGCAAAGAGATCCACGAAATACACATGTAACTCTGGGAGTGGAAGTCACACATCACAGAGCAGTTTCTCAGAAAGCTTCTTTCCAGCTTTCATCTGAGGATATTTCCTTTTTCACCATAGCCCTCTATGGGCTTCCAAATATCACTTTGCCAATTCCACAAGAACTGTCTTAGCGAAAGGCTTCTGGGGGGAAAGCTGTAACTCTGTGAGATGATTTCACAGAACACAAAGAAGTTTCTCAGAAAGCTTCTTTCTCTTTGTTATCGGAGGATATTTACTTTGGCCCTATAGTCTTCAAAGGGATCCGAAATATCTGTTCTCAGATTCCACAGAAATAAGGCTAGCAAAGAGATCTACGAAACACAGATGTAACTCTGTGAGATGAATTCACAGAACACTAAGCAGTTTCTCAGAAAGCTTCTTTCCAGATTTCATCTGAGGATATTTCCTTTTTCACCATAGCCCTCTATGGGCTTCCAAATATCACTTTTCCAATTCCACAAGAACTGTCTTAGCGAAAAGCTTCTAAAGGGGAAAGCTGTAACTCTGTGAGATGATTTCACTGAACAAAAGAAGTTTCTCAGAAAGCTTCTTTCTCTTTGTTATCGGAGGATATTTCCTTTAGCCCTATACTCTTCAATGGGATCCGAAATATCTGTTCTCAGATTCCACAGAAATAAGGCTAGCAAAGAGATCTACGAAACACAGATGTAACTCTGTGAGATGAATTCACAGAACACTAAGCAGTTTCTCAGAAAGCTTCTTTCCAGATTTCATCTGAGGATATTTCCTTTTTCACCATAGCCCTCTAGGGGTTTGAAAATATCACTTTTCCGATTCCACCACAACTGTCTTAGCGAAAGGCTTCTTGAGGGGAAAGCTGTAACTCTGTGAGATGATTTCACAGAACACAAAGAAGTTTCTCAGAAAGTTTCTTTCTCTTTGTTTTCGGAGGATATTTCCTTTGGCCCTATAGTCTTCAAAGGGATCCGAAATATCTGTTCTCAGATTCCACAGAAATAAGGCTAGCAAAGAGATCTACGAAACACAGATGTAACTCTGTGAGATGAATTAACAGAACACTAAGCAGTTATACAGAAAGCTTCTTTCCAGATTTCATCTGAGTATATTTCCTTTTTCACCATAGCCCTCTATGGGCTTCAAAATATCACTTTGCCAATTCCATAAGAACTGTCTTCGCGAAAGGCTTCTTGAGGGGAATGCTGTAACTCTGTGAGATGATTTCACAGAACACAAAGAAGTTTCTCAGAAAGCTCTTTCTCTTTGCTATCGGAGGATATTTCCTTTGGCCCTATAGTCTTCAAAGGGATCCGAAATATCTGTTCTCAGATTCCACAGAAAGAAGGCTAGCAAAGAGATACACGAAATACAGATGTAACTCTGTGAGATGAACTCACAGAACACTAAGCAGTTTCTCAGAAAACTTCTTTCCAGATTTCATCTGAGGATATTTCCTTTCTCACCACAGCCCTCTATGGGCTTCCAAATATCACTTTGCCAATTCCACAAGAACTGTCTTAGCGAAAGGCTTCTTGAGGGGAAAGCTGTAACTCTGTTAGATGATTTCACAAAACACGAAGAAGTTTCTCAGAAAGTTTCTTTCTCTTTGTTATCGGAGGATATTTCCTTTGGCCCTATAGTCTTCAAAGGGATCCGAAATATCTGTCTCAGATTCCAGAGAAATAAGGCTAGCAAAGAGATCCACGAAATACAGATATAACTCTGTGAGATGAATTAACAGAACACTAAGCCGTTTCTCAGAAAATTTCTTTCCAGATGTCATCTGAGGATATTTCCTTTTTCACCATAGCTCTCTATGGGCTTCCAAATATCACTTTGCCAATTCCACAAGAAGTGTCTTAGCGAAAGGCTTCTTGAGGGGAAAGCTGTAACTCTGTGAGATGATTCCATAGAACACAAAGAAGTTTCTCAGAAAGCTCTTTCTCTTTGTTATCGGAGGATATTTCCTTTGGCCCTATAGTCTTCAAAGGGATCCGAAATATCTGTTCTCAGATTCCACAGAAAGAAGGCTAGCAAAGAGATCCACGAAATACACATGTAACTCTGTGAGTGGAAGTCACACATCACAGAGCAGTTTCTCAGAAAGCTTCTTTCCAGCTTTCATCTGAGGATATTTCCTTTTTCACCATAGCCCTCTATGGGCTTCCAAATATCACTTTGCCAATTCCACAAGAACTGTCTTAGCGAAAGGCTTCTTCAGGGGAAAGCTGTAACTCTGTGAGATGATTTCACAGAACACAAAGAAGTTTCTCAGAAAGCTTCTTCCTCTTTGTTATCGGAGGATATTTCCTTTGGCCCTATAGTCTTCAAAGGGATCCGAAATATCTCTTCTCAGATTCCACACAAATAAGGCTAGCAAAGAGATCCACGAAATACAGATGTAGCTCTGTGAGATGAATTCACAGAACACTAAGCAGTTTCTCAGAAAGCTTCTTTCCAAATTTAATTTGAGGATATTTCCTATTTCACCATAGCCCTCTATGGGCTTCCAAATATCACTTTGCCAATTCCACAAGAACTGTCTTAGCGAAAGGTTTCTTGAGGGGAAAGCTGTAACTCTGTGAGATGATTTCACTGAACAAAAGAAGTTTCTCAGAAAGCTTCTTTCTCTTTGTTATCGGAGGATATTTCCTTTGGCCCTATAGTCTTCAAAGGGATCCGAAATATCTGTTCTCAGATTCCACAGAAATAGGGCTAGCAAAGAGATCTACGAAACACAGATGTAACTCTGTGAGATGAATTCACAGAACACTAAGCAGTTTCTCAGAAAGCTTCTTTCCAAATTTAATCTGAGGATATTTCCTATTTCACCATAGCCCTCTAAGGGCTTCCAAATATCACTTTGCCAATTCCACAAGAACTGTCTTAGCGAAACGCTTCTTGAGGGGAAAGCTGTAACTCTGTTAGATGATTTCACAAAACACGAAGAAGTTTCTCAGAAAGCTTCTTTCTCTTTGTTATCGGAGGATATTTCCTTTGGCCCTATAGTCTTCAAAGGGATCCGAAATATCTGTCTCAGATTCCACAGAAATAAGGCTAGCAAAGAGTTCCACGAAATACAGATATAACTCTGTGAGATGAATTAACAGAACACTAAGCCGTTTCTCAGAAAATTTCTTTCCAGATGTCATCTGAGGATATTTCCTTTTTCACCATAGCCCTCTATGGGCTTCCAAATATCACTTTGCCAATTCCACAAGAAGTGTCTTAGCGAAAGGCTTCTTGAGGGGAAAGCTGTAACTCTGTGAGATGATTTCATAGAACACAAAGAAGTTTCTCAGAAAGCTCTTTCTCTTTGTTATCGGAGGATATTTCCTTTGGCCCTATAGTCTTCAAAGGGATCCGAAATATCTGTTCTCAGATTCCACAGAAAGAAGGCTAGCAAAGAGATCCACGAAATACACATGTAACTCTGTGAGTGGAAGTCACACATCACAGAGCAGTTTCTCAGAAAGCTTCTTTCCAGCTTTCATCTGAGGATATTTCCTTTTTCACCATAGCCCTCTATGGGCTTCCAAATATCACTTTGCCAATTCCACAAGAACTGTCTTAGCGAAAGGCTTCTTGAGGGGAAAGCTTTAACTCTGTGAGATGATTTCACAGAACACAAAGAAGTTTCTCAGAAAGCTTCTTTCTCTTTGTTATCGGAGGATATTTCCTTTGGCCCTATAGTCTTCAAAGGGATCCGAAATATCTGTTCTCAGATTCCACAGAAATAAGGCTAGCAAAGAGATCTACGAAACACAGATGTAACTCTGTGAGATGAATTCACAGAACACTAAGCAGTTTCTCAGAAAGCTTCTTTCCAGATTTCATCTGAGGATATTTCCTTTTTCACCATAGCCCTCTATGGGCTTCCAAATATCACTTTGCCAATTCCACAAGAACTGTCTTAGGGTAAGGCTTCTTGAGGCGAAAGCTGTAACTCTGTGAGATGATTTCACAGAACACAAAGAAGTTTCTCAGAAAGCTTCTTTCTCTTTGTTATCGGAGGATATTTCCTTTGGCCCTATAGTCTTCAAAGGGATCCGAAATATCTGTTCTCAGATTCCACAGAAAGAAGGCTAGCAAAGAGATCTACGAAACACAGATGTAACTCTGTGAGATGAATTCACAGAACACTAAGCAGTTTCTCAGAAAGCTTCTTTCCAGATTTCATCTGAGGATATTTCCTTTTTCACCATAGCCCTCTAGGGGTTTGAAAATATCACTTTTCCGATTCCACCACAACTGTATTAGCGAAAGGCTTCTTGAGGGGAAAGCTGTAACTCTGTGAGATGATTTCACAGAACACAAAGAAGTTTCTCAGAAAGCTTCTTTCTCTTTGTTATCGGAGGATATTTCCTTTGGCCCTATAGTCTTCAAAGGGATCCGAAATATCTGTTCTCAGATTCCACAGAAAGAAGGCTAGCAAAGAGATCTACGAAACACAGATGTAACTCTGTGAGATGAATTCACAGAACACTAAGCAGTTTCTCAGAAAGCTTCTTTCCAGATTTCATCTGAGGATATTTCCTTTTTCACCATAGCCCTCTATGGGCTTCAAAATATCACTTTGCCAATTCCATAAGAACTGTCTTAGCGAAAGGCTTCTTGAGGGGAATGCTGTAACTCTGTGAGATGATTTCACAGAACACAAAGAAGTTTCTCAGAAAGCGCTTTCTCTTTGCTATCGGAGGATATTTCCTTTGGCCCTATAGTCTTCAAAGGGATCCGAAATATCTGTTCTCAGATTCCACAGAAAGAAGGCTAGGAAAGAGATACACGAAATACAGATGTAACTCTGTGAGATGAATTCACAGAACACTAAGCAGTTTCTCAGAAAACTTCTTTCCAGATTTCATCTGAGGATATTTCCTTTTTCACCACAGCCCTCTATGGGCTTCCAAATATCACTTTGCCAAT
Organism: Macaca fascicularis; assembly: GCF_037993035.2. Classification (NCBI taxonomy): domain Eukaryota; kingdom Metazoa; phylum Chordata; class Mammalia; order Primates; family Cercopithecidae; genus Macaca; species Macaca fascicularis. The sequence continues at coordinate 44,242,637 of NC_088385.1, read as the reverse complement.
TCCACAAGAAGTGTCTTAGCGAAAGGGTTCTTGAGGGGAAAGCTGTAACTCTGTGAGATGATTTCATAGAACACAAAGAAGTTTCTCAGAAAGCTCTTTCTCTTTGTTATCGGAGGATATTTCCTTTGTTCCTATAGTCTTCAAAGGGATCCGAAATATCTGTTCTCAGATTCCACAGAAATAAGGCTAGAAAAGAAATCAACGAAATACAGATGTAACTCTGTGAGATGAATTAACAGAACACTAAGCAGTTTCTCAGAAAGCTTCTTTCCAGATTTCATCTGAGGATATTTCCTTTTTCACCATAGCCCTCTATGGGCTTCCCAATATCACTTTTCCAATTCCACAAGAACTGTCTTAGCGAAAGGATTCTTGAGGGGAAAGCTGTAACTCTGTGAGATGATTTCACAGAACACAAAGAAGTTTCTCAGAAAGCTTCTATCTCTTTGTTATCGGAGGATATTTCCTTTGGCCCTATAGTCTTCAAAGGGATCCGAAATATCTGTTCTCAGATTCCACAGAAATAAGACTAGCAAAGAGATCCACGAAATACAGATGTAACTCTGTGAGATGAATTAACAGAACACTAAGCAGTTTCTCAGAAAGCTTCTTTCCAGATTTCATCTGAGGATATTTCCTTTTTCACCATAGCCCTCTATGGGCTTCCAAATATCACTTTGCCAATTCCACAAGAACTGTCTTAGCGAAAGGCTTCTTGAGGGGAAAGCTGTAACTCTGGGAGATGATTTCACAGAACACAAAGAAGTTTCACAGAAAGCTTCTTTCTCTTTGTTATCGGAGGATATTTCCTTTGGCCCTATAGTCTTCAAAGGGATCCGAAATATCTGTTCTCAGATTCCACAGAAATAAGGCTAGCAAAGAGATCTACGAAACACAGATGTAACTGTGTGAGATGAATTAACAGAACACTAAGCAGTTTCTTAGAAAGCTTCTTTCCAGATTTCCTCTGAGGATATTTCCTTTTTCACCCTAGCTCTCTATGGGCTTCCAAATATCACTTTGCCAATTCAACAAGAACTGTCTTAGTGAAAGGCTTCTTGAGGGGAAAGCTGTAACTCTGTGAGATGATTTCACAGAACACTAAGAAGTTTCTCAGAAAGCTTCTTTCTCTTTGTTATCGGAGGATATTTCCTTTGGCCCTATAGTCTTCCAAGGGATCCGAAATATCTATTCTCAGATTACACAGAAATAAGGCTAGCAAAGAGATCCACGAAATACACATGTAACTCTGTGAGTGGAAGTCACACATCACAGAGCAGTTTCTCAGAAAGCTTCTTTCCAGCTTTCATCTGAGGATATTTCCTTTTTCACCATAGCCCTCTATGGGCTTCCAAATATCACTTTGCCAATTCCACAAGAACTGTCTTAGCGAAAGGCTTCTTGAGGGGAAAGCTTTAACTCTGTGATATGATTTCACAGAACACAAAGAAGTTTCTCAGAAAGCTTGTTTCTCTTTGTTATCGGAGGATATTTCCTTTGGCCCTATAGTCTTCAAAGGGATCCGAAATATCTGTTCTCAGATTCCACAGAAATAAGGCTAGCAAAGAGATCTACGAAACACAGATGTAACTCTGTGAGATGAATTCACAGAACACTAAGCAGTTTCTCAGAAAGCTTCTTTCCAGATTTCATCTTAGGATATTTCCTTTTTCACCTAGCCCTCTAGGGGCTTCCAAATCTCACTTTTCCAATTCCACAAGAACTGTCTTAGCGAAAAGCTTCTTGAGCGGAAAGGTGTAACTCAGTGAGATGATTTCACAGAACACTAAGAAGTTTCTTAGAAAGCTTCTTTCTCTTTGTTATCGGAGGATATTTCCTTTGGCCCTATAGTCTTCCAAGGGATCCGAAATATCTGTTCTCAGATTCCACAGAAATAAGGCTAGCAAAGAGATCTACGAAACACAGATGTAACTCTGTGAGATGAATTCACAGAACACTAAGCAGTTTCTCAGAAAGCTTCTTTCCAAATTTAATTTGAGGATATTTCCTATTTCACCATAGCCCTCTATGGGCTTCCAAATATCACTTTGCCAATTCCACAAGAACTGTCTTAGCGAAAGGCTTCTGGAGGGGAAAGCTGTAACTCTGTGAGATGATTTCACAGAACACAAAGAAGTTTCTCAGAAAGCTTCTTTCTCTTTGTTATCGGAGGATATTTCCTTTGGCCCTATAGTCTTCAAAGGGATCCGAAATATCTGTTCTCAGATTCCACAGAAAGAAGGCTAGCAAAGAGATCCAGGAAATACAGATGTAACTCTGTGAGATGAATTAACAGAACACTAAGCAGTTTCTCCGAAAGCTTCTTTCCAGATTTCATCTGAGGATATTTTCTTTTTCACCATAGCCCTCTATGGGCTTCCAAATATCACTTTTCCAATTCCACAAGAACTGTCTTAGCGAAAGGCTTCTTCAGGGGAAAGCTGTAACTCTGTGAGATGATTTCACAGAACACAAAGAAGTTTCTCAGAAAGCTTCTTTCTCTTTGTTATCGGAGGATATTTCCTTTGGCCCTATAGTCTTCAAATTGATCCGAAATATCTCTTCTCAGATTCCACACAAATAAGGCTAGCAAAGAGATCCACGAAATACAGATGTAGCTCTGTGAGATGAATTCACAGAACACTAAGCAGTTTCTCAGAAAGCTTCTTTCCAAATTTAATTTGAGGATATTTCCTATTTCACCATAGCCCTCTATGGGCTTCCAAATATCACTTTGCCAATTCCACAAGAACTGTCTTAGCGAAAGGCTTCTGGGGGGAAAGCTGTAACTCTGTGAGATGATTTCACAGAACACAAAGAAGTTTCTCAGAAATCTTCTTTCTCTTTGTTATCGGAGGATATTTCCTTTGGCCCTATAGTCTTCAAAGGGATCCGAAATATCTGTTCTCAGTTTCCACAGAAATAAGGCTAGCAAAGAGATCTACGAAACACAGATGTAACTCTGTGAGATGAATTCACAGAACACTAAGCAGTTTCTCAGAAAGCTTCTTTCCAGATTTCATCTGAGGATATTTCCTTTTTCACCATAGCCCTCTATGGGCTTCCAAATATCACTTTGCCAATTCCACAAGAACTGTCTTAGCGAAAGGTTTCTTGAGGGGAAAGCTGTAACTCTGTGAGATGATTTCACTGAACAAAAGAAGTTTCTCAGAAAGCTTCTTTCTCTTTGTTATCGGAGGATATTTCCTTTAGCCTTGTACTCTTCAATGGGATCCGAAATATCTGTTCTCAGATTCCACAGAAATAAGGCTAGCAAAGAGGTCTACGAAACACAGATGTAACTCTGTGAGATGAATTAACAGAACACTAAGCAGTTTCTCAGAAAGCTTCTTTCCAGATTTCATCTGAGGATATTTCCTTTTTCACCATAGCCCTCTAGGGGTTCCAAATATCACTTTTCCAATTCCACAAGAACTCTCTTAGCGAAAGGCTTCTTCAGGGGAAAGTTGTAACTCTGTGAGATGATTTCACAGAACACAAAGAAGTTTCTCAGAAAGCTTCTTTCTCTTTGTTATCGGAGGATATTTCCTTTGGCCCTATAGTATTCAAAGGGATCCGAAATATCTGTTCTCAGATTCCACAGAAATAGGGCTAGCAAAGAGATCTACGAAACACAGATGTAACTCTGTGAGATGAATTCACAGAACACTAAGCAGTTTCTCAGAAAGCTTCTTTCCAAATTTAATCTGAGGATATTTCCTATTTCACCATAGCCCTCTATGGGCTTCCAAATATCACTTTGCCAATTCCACAAGAACTGTCTTAGCGAAAGGCTTCTTGAGGGGAAAGCTGTAACTCTGTTAGATGATTTCACAAAACACGAAGAAGTTTCTCAGAAAGCTTCTTTCTCTTTGTTATCGGAGGATATTTCCTTTGGCCCTATAGTCTTCAAAGGGATCCGAAATATCTGTCTCAGATTCCACAGAAATAAGGCTAGCAAACAGATCCACGAAATACAGATATAACTCTGTGAGATGAATTAACAGAACACTAAGCCGTTTCTCAGAAAATTTCTTTCCAGATGTCATCTGAGGATATTTCCTTTTTCACCATAGCCCTCTATGGGCTTCCAAATATCACTTTGCCAATTCCACAAGAAGTGTCTTAGCGAAAGGCTTCTTGAGGGGAAAGCTGTAACTCTGTGAGATGATTTCATAGAACACAAAGAAGTTTCTCAGAAAGCTCTTTCTCTTTGTTATCAGAGGATATTTCCTTTGGCCCTATAGTCTTCAAAGGGATCCGAAATATCTGTTCTCAGATTCCACAGAAAGAAGGCTAGCAAAGAGATCCACGAAATACACATGTAACTCTGGGAGTGGAAGTCACACATCACAGAGCAGTTTCTCAGAAAGCTTCTTTCCAGCTTTCATCTGAGGATATTTCCTTTTTCACCATAGCCCTCTATGGGCTTCCAAATATCACTTTGCCAATTCCACAAGAACTGTCTTAGCGAAAGGCTTCTTGAGGGGAAAGCTTTAACTCTGTGAGATGATTTCACAGAACACAAAGAAGTTTCTCAGAAAGCTTGTTTCTCTTTGTTATCGGAGGATATTTCCTTTGGCCCTATAGTCTTCAAAGGGATCCGAAATATCTGTTCTCAGATTCCACAGAAATAAGGCTAGCAAAGAGATCTACGAAACACAGATGTAACTCTGTGAGATGAATTCACAGAACACTAAGCAGTTTCTCAGAAAGCTTCTTTCCAGATTTCATCTGAGGATATTTCCTTTTTCACCATAGCCCTCTATGGGCTTCCAAATATCACTTTGCCAATTCCACAAGAACTGTCTTAGGGAAAGGCTTCTTGAGGCGAAAGCTGTAACTCTGTGAGATGATTTCACAGAACACAAAGAAGTTTCTCAGAAAGCTTCTTTCTCTTTGTTATCGGAGGATATTTCCTTTGGCCCTATAGTCTTCAAAGGGATCCGAAATATCTGTTCTCAGATTCCACAGAAAGAAGGCTAGCAAAGAGATCTACGAAACACAGATGTAACTCTGTGAGATGAATTCACAGAACACTAAGCAGTTTCTCAGAAAGCTTCTTTCCAGATTTCATCTGAGGATATTTCCTTTTTCACCATAGCCCTCTATGGGCTTCAAAATATCACTTTGCCAATTCCATAAGAACTGTCTTAGCGAAAGGCTGCTTGAGGGGAATGCTGTAACTCTGTGAGATGCTTTCACAGAACACAAAGAAGTTTCTCAGAAAGCGCTTTCTCTTTGTTATCGGAGGATATTTCCTTTGGCCCTATAGTCTTCAAAGGGATCCGAAATATCTCTTCTCAGATTCCACAGAAATAAGACTAGCAAAGAGATCCACGAAATACAGACGTAACTCTCTGAGATGAATTAACAGAACACTAAGCAGTTTCTCAGAAAGCTTCTTTCCAGACTTCATCTGAGGATATTTCCTTTTTCACCATAGCCCTCTATGGGCTTCCAAATATCACTTTGCCGATTCCACAAGAACTGTCTTAGCGAAAGGCTTCTTGAGGGGAAAGCTGTAACTCTGGGAGATGATTTCACAGAACACAAAGAAGTTTCTCAGAAAGCTTCTTTCTCTTTGTTATCGGAGGATATTTCCTTTGGCCCTATAGTCTTCAAAGGGATCCGAAATATCTGTTCTCAGATTCCACAGAAATAAGGCTAGCAAAGAGATCTACGAAACACAGATATAACTGTGTGAGATGAATTAACAGAACACTAAGCAGTTTCTTAGAAAGCTTCTTTCCAGATTTCATCTGAGGATATTTCCTTTTTCACCATAGCTCTCTATGGGCTTCCAAATATCACTTTGCCAATTCCACAAGAACTGTCTTAGCGAAAGGCTTCTTGAGGGGAAAGCTGTAACTCTGTGAGATGATTTCACAGAACACTAAGAAGTTTCTCAGAAAGCTTCTTTCTCTTTGTTATCGGAGGATATTTCCTTTGGCCCTATAGTCTTCCAAGGGATCCGAAATATCTGTTCTCAGATTACACAGAAATAAGGCTAGCAAAGAGATCCACGAAATACACATGTAACTCTGTGAGTGGAAGTCACACATCACAGAGCAGTTTCTCAGAAAGCTTCTTTCCAGCTTTCATCTGAGGATATTTCCTTTTTCACCATAGCCCTCTATGGGCTTCCAAATATCACTTTGCCAATTCCACAAGAACTGTCTTAGCGAAAGTCTTCTTGAGCGGAAAGCTTTAACTCTGTGAGATGATTTCACAGAACACAAAGAAGTTTCTCAGAAAGCTTGTTTCTCTTTGTTATCGGAGGATATTTCCTTTGGCCCTATAGTCTTCAAAGGGATCCGAAATATCTGTTCTCAGATTCCACAGAAATAAGGCTAGCAAAGAGATCTACGAAACACAGATGTAACTCTGTGAGATGAATTCACAGAACACTAAGCAGTTTCTCAGAAAGCTTCTTTCCAGATTTCATCTGAGGATATTTCCTTTTTCACCATAGCCCTCTATGGGCTTCCAAATATCACTTTGCCAATTCCACAAGAACTGTCTTAGCGAAAGGTTTCTTGAGGGGAAAGCTGTAACTCTGTGAGATGATTTCACTGAACAAAAGAAGTTTCTCAGAAAGCTTCTTTCTCTTTGTTATCGGAGGATATTTCCTTTAGCCTTGTACTCTTCAATGGGATCCGAAATATCTGTTCTCAGATTCCACAGAAATAAGGCTAGCAAAGAGGTCTACGAAACACAGATGTAACTCTGTGAGATGAATTAACAGAACACTAAGCAGTTTCTCAGAAAGCTTCTTTCCAGATTTCATCTGAGGATATTTCTTTTTTCACCATAGCCCTCTAGGGGTTCCAAATATCACTTTTCCAATTCCACAAGAACTCTCTTAGCGAAAGGCTTCTTCAGGGGAAAGTTGTAACTCTGTGAGATGATTTCACAGAACACAAAGAAGTTTCTCAGAAAGCTTCTTTCTCTTTGTTATCGGAGGATATTTCCTTTGGCCCTACAGTCTTCAAAGGGATCCGAAATATCTGCTTTCAGATTCCACAGAAATAAGGCTAGCAAAGAGATCCACGAAATACAGATGTAACTCTGTGAGATGAATTCACAGAACACTAAACAGTTTCTCAGAAAGCTTCTTTCCAGATTTCATCTGAGGATATTTCCTTTTTCACCACAGCCCTCTATGGGCTTCCAAATATCACTTTGCCAATTCCACAAGAACTGTCTTAGCGAAAGGCTTCTTGAGGGGAAAGCTGTAACTCTGTGAGATGATTTCACAGAACACAAAGAAGTTTCTCAGAAAGCTTCTTTCTCTTTGTTATCGGAGGATATTTCCTTTGGCCCTATAGTATTCAAAGGGATCCGAAATATCTGTTCTCAGATTCCACAGAAATAGGGCTAGCAAAGAGATCTACGAAACACAGATGTAACTCTGTGAGATGAATTCACAGAACACTAAGCAGTTTCTCAGAAAGCTTCTTTCCAAATTTAATCTGAGGATATTTCCTATTTCACCATAGCCCTCTATGGGCTTCCAAATATCACTTTGCCAATTCCACAAGAACTGTCTTAGCGAAAGGCTTCTTGAGGGGAAAGCTGTAACTCTGTTAGATGATTTCACAAAACACGAAGAAGTTTCTCAGAAAGCTTCTTTCTCTTTGTTATCGGAGGATATTTCCTTTGGCCCTATAGTCTTCAAAGGGATCCGAAATATCTGTCTCAGATTCCACAGAAATAAGGCTAGCAAACAGATCCACGAAATACAGATATAACTCTGTGAGATGAATTAACAGAACACTAAGCCGTTTCTCAGAAAATTTCTTTCCAGATGTCATCTGAGGATATTTCCTTTTTCACCATAGCCCTCTATGGGCTTCCAAATATCACTTTGCCAATTCCACAAGAAGTGTCTTAGCGAAAGGCTTCTTGAGGGGAAAGCTGTAACTCTGTGAGATGATTTCATAGAACACAAAGAAGTTTCTCAGAAAGCTCTTTCTCTTTGTTATCAGAGGATATTTCCTTTGGCCCTATAGTCTTCAAAGGGATCCGAAATATCTGTTCTCAGATTCCACAGAAAGAAGGCTAGCAAAGAGATCCACGAAATACACATGTAACTCTGGGAGTGGAAGTCACACATCACAGAGCAGTTTCTCAGAAAGCTTCTTTCCAGCTTTCATCTGAGGATATTTCCTTTTTCACCATAGCCCTCTATGGGCTTCCAAATATCACTTTGCCAATTCCACAAGAACTGTCTTAGCGAAAGGCTTCTTGAGGGGAAAGCTTTAACTCTGTGAGATGATTTCACAGAACACAAAGAAGTTTCTCAGAAAGCTTGTTTCTCTTTGTTATCGGAGGATATTTCCTTTGGCCCTATAGTCTTCCAAGGGATCCGAAATATCTGTTCTCAGATTCCACAGAAATAAGGCTAGCAAAGAGATCTACGAAACACAGATGTAACTCTGTGAGATGAATTCACAGAACACTAAGCAGTTTCTCAGAAAGCTTCTTTCCAGATTTCATCTGAGGATATTTCCTTTTTCACCATAGCCCTCTATGGGCTTCCAAATATCACTTTGCCAATTCCACAAGAACTGTCTTAGGGAAAGGCTTCTTGAGGCGAAAGCTGTAACTCTGTGAGATGATTTCACAGAACACAAAGAAGTTTCTCAGAAAGCTTCTTTCTCTTTGTTATCGGAGGATATTTCCTTTGGCCCTATAGTCTTCAAAGGGATCCGAAATATCTGTTCTCAGATTCCACAGAAAGAAGGCTAGCAAAGAGATCTACGAAACACAGATGTAACTCTGTGAGATGAATTCACAGAACACTAAGCAGTTTCTCAGAAAGCTTCTTTCCAGATTTCATCTGAGGATATTTCCTTTTTCACCATAGCCCTCTATGGGCTTCAAAATATCACTTTGCCAATTCCATAAGAACTGTTTTAGCGAAAGGCTGCTTGAGGGGAATGCTGTAACTCTGTGAGATGCTTTCACAGAACACAAAGAAGTTTCTCAGAAAGCGCTTTCTCTTTGTTATCGGAGGATATTTCCTTTGGCCCTATAGTCTTCAAAGGGATCCGAAATATCTCTTCTCAGATTCCACAGAAATAAGACTAGCAAAGAGATCCACGAAATACAGACGTAACTCTCTGAGATGAATTAACAGAACACTAAGCAGTTTCTCAGAAAGCTTCTTTCCAGACTTCATCTGAGGATATTTCCTTTTTCACCATAGCCCTCTATGGGCTTCCAAATATCACTTTGCCGATTCCACAAGAACTGTCTTAGCGAAAGGCTTCTTGAGGGGAAAGCTGTAACTCTGGGAGATGATTTCACAGAACACAAAGAAGTTTCTCAGAAAGCTTCTTTCTCTTTGTTATCGGAGGATATTTCCTTTGGCCCTATAGTCTTCAAAGGGATCCGAAATATCTGTTCTCAGATTCCACAGAAATAAGGCTAGCAAAGAGATCTACGAAACACAGATATAACTGTGTGAGATGAATTAACAGAACACTAAGCAGTTTCTTAGAAAGCTTCTTTCCAGATTTCATCTGAGGATATTTCCTTTTTCACCATAGCTCTCTATGGGCTTCCAAATATCACTTTGCCAATTCCACAAGAACTGTCTTAGCGAAAGGCTTCTTGAGGGGAAAGCTGTAACTCTGTGAGATGATTTCACAGAACACTAAGAAGTTTCTCAGAAAGCTTCTTTCTCTTTGTTATCGGAGGATATTTCCTTTGGCCCTATAGTCTTCCAAGGGATCCGAAATATCTGTTCTCAGATTACACAGAAATAAGGCTAGCAAAGAGATCCACGAAATACACATGTAACTCTGTGAGTGGAAGTCACACATCACAGAGCAGTTTCTCAGAAAGCTTCTTTCCAGCTTTCATCTGAGGATATTTCCTTTTTCACCATAGCCCTCTATGGGCTTCCAAATATCACTTTGCCAATTCCACAAGAACTGTCTTAGCGAAAGTCTTCTTGAGCGGAAAGCTTTAACTCTGTGAGATGATTTCACAGAACACAAAGAAGTTTCTCAGAAAGCTTGTTTCTCTTTGTTATCGGAGGATATTTCCTTTGGCCCTATAGTCTTCAAAGGGATCCGAAATATCTGTTCTCAGATTCCACAGAAATAAGGCTAGCAAAGAGATCTACGAAACACAGATGTAACTCTGTGAGATGAATTCACAGAACACTAAGCAGTTTCTCAGAAAGCTTCTTTCCAGATTTCATCTTAGGATATTTCCTTTTTCACCTAGCCCTCTAGGGGCTTCCAAATCTCACTTTTCCAATTCCACAAGAACTGTCTTAGCGAAAGGCTTCTTGAGCGGAAAGGTGTAACTCTGTGAGATGATTTCACAGAACACTAAGAAGTTTCTTAGAAAGCTTCTTTCTCTTTGTTATCGGAGGATATTTCCTTTGGCCCTATAGTCTTCCAAGGGATCCGAAATATCTGTTCTCAGATTCCACAGAAATAAGGCTAGCAAAGAGATCTACGAAACACAGATGTAACTCTGTGAGATGAATCCACAGAACACTAAGCAGTTTCTCAGAAAGCTTCTTTCCAAATTTAATTTGAGGATATTTCCTATTTCACCATAGCCCTCTATGGGCTTCCAAATATCACTTTGCCAATTCCACAAGAACTGTCTTAGCGAAAGGCTTCTGGAGGGGAAAGCTGTAACTCTGTGAGATGATTTCACAGAACACAAAGAAGTTTCTCAGAAAGCTTCTTTCTCTTTGCTATCGGAGGATATTTCCTTTGGCCCTATAGTCTTCAAAGGGATCCGAAATATCTGTTCTCAGATTCCACAGAAAGAAGTCTAGCAAAGAGATCCAGGAAATACAGATGTAACTCTGTGAGATGAATTAACAGAACACTAAGCAGTTTCTCCGAAAGCTTCTTTCCAGATTTCATCTGAGGATATTTTCTTTTTCACCATAGCCCTCTATGGGCTTCCAAATATCACTTTTCCAATTCCACAAGAACTGTCTTAGCGAAAGGCTTCTTGAGGGGAAAGCTGTAACTCTGTGAGATGATTTCACAGAACACAAAGAAGTTTCTCAGAAAGCTTCTTTCTCTTTGTTATCGGAGGATATTTCCTTTGGCCCTATAGTCTTCAAAGGGATCCGAAATATCTCTTCTCAGATTCCACACAAATAAGGCTAGCAAAGAGATCCACGAAATACAGATGTAGCTCTGTGAGATGAATTCACAGAACACTAAGCAGTTTCTCAGAAAGCTTCTTTCCAAATTTAATTTGAGGATATTTCCTATTTCACCATAGCCCTCTATGGGCTTCCAAATATCACTTTGCCAATTCCACAAGAACTGTCTTAGCGAAAGGCTTCTGGGGGGAAAGCTGTAACTCTGTGAGATGATTTCACAGAACACAAAGAAGTTTCTCAGAAAGCTTCTTTCTCTTTGTTATCGGAGGATATTTCCTTTGGCCCTATAGTCTTCAAAGGGATCCGAAATATCTGTTCTCAGATTCCACAGAAATAAGGCTAGCAAAGAGATCTACGAAACACAGATGTAACTCTGTGAGATGAATTCACAGAACACTAAGCAGTTTCTCAGAAAGCTTCTTTCCAGATTTCATCTGAGGATATTTCCTTTTTCACCACAGCCCTCTATGGGCTTCCAAATATCACTTTGCCAATTCCACAAGAACTGTCTTAGCGAAAGGCTTCTTGAGGGGAAAGCTGTAACTCTGTGAGATGATTTCACAGAACACAAAGAAGTTTCTCAGAAAGCTTCTTTCTCTTTGTTATCGGAGGATATTTCCTTTGGCCCTATAGTATTCAAAGGGATCCGAAATATCTGTTCTCAGATTCTACAGAAATAGGGCTAGCAAAGAGATCTACGAAACACAGATGTAACTCTGTGAGATGAATTCACAGAACACTAAGCAGTTTCTCAGAAAGCTTCTTTCCAAATTTAATCTGAGGATATTTCCTATTTCACCATAGCCCTCTATGGGCTTCCAAATATCACTTTGCCAATTCCACAAGAACTGTCTTAGCGAAAGGCTTCTTGAGGGGAAAGCTGTAACTCTGTTAGATGATTTCACAAAACACGAAGAAGTTTCTCAGAAAGCTTCTTTCTCTTTGTTATCGGAGGATATTTCCTTTGGCCCTATAGTCTTCAAAGGGATCCGAAATATCTGTCTCAGATTCCACAGAAATAAGGCTAGCAAACAGATCCACGAAATACAGATATAACTCTGTGAGATGAATTAACAGAACACTAAGCCGTTTCTCAGAAAATTTCTTTCCAGATGTCATCTGAGGATATTTCCTTTTTCACCATAGCCCTCTATGGGCTTCCAAATATCACTTTGCCAATTCCACAAGAAGTGTCTTAGCGAAAGGCTTCTTGAGGGGAAAGCTGTAACTCTGTGAGATGATTTCATAGAACACAAAGAAGTTTCTCAGAAAGCTCTTTCTCTTTGTTATCAGAGGATATTTCCTTTGGCCCTATAGTCTTCAAAGGGATCCGAAATATCTGTTCTCAGATTCCACAGAAAGAAGGCTAGCAAAGAGATCCACGAAATACACATGTAACTCTGGGAGTGGAAGTCACACATCACAGAGCAGTTTCTCAGAAAGCTTCTTTCCAGCTTTCATCTGAGGATATTTCCTTTTTCACCATAGCCCTCTATGGGCTTCCAAATATCACTTTGCCAATTCCACAAGAACTGTCTTAGCGAAAGGCTTCTTGAGGGGAAAGCTTTAACTCTGTGAGATGATTTCACAGAACACAAAGAAGTTTCTCAGAAAGCTTGTTTCTCTTTGTTATCGGAGGATATTTCCTTTGGCCCTATAGTCTTCAAAGGGATCCGAAATATCTGTTCTCAGATTCCACAGAAATAAGGCTAGCAAAGAGATCTACGAAACACAGATGTAACTCTGTGAGATGAATTCACAGAACACTAAGCAGTTTCTCAGAAAGCTTCTTTCCAGATTTCATCTGAGGATATTTCCTTTTTCACCATAGCCCTCTATGGGCTTCCAAATATCACTTTGCCAATTCCACAAGAACTGTCTTAGGGAAAGGCTTCTTGAGGCGAAAGCTGTAACTCTGTGAGATGATTTCACAGAACACAAAGAAGTTTCTCAGAAAGCTTCTTTCTCTTTGTTATCGGAGGATATTTCCTTTGGCCCTATAGTCTTCAAAGGGATCCGAAATATCTGTTCTCAGATTCCACAGAAAGAAGGCTAGCAAAGAGATCTACGAAACACAGATGTAACTCTGTGAGATGAATTCACAGAACACTAAGCAGTTTCTCAGAAAGCTTCTTTCCAGATTTCATCTGAGGATATTTCCTTTTTCACCATAGCCCTCTATGGGCTTCAAAATATCACTTTGCCAATTCCATAAGAACTGTCTTAGCGAAAGGCTGCTTGAGGGGAATGCTGTAACTCTGTGAGATGATTTCACAGAACACAAAGAAGTTTCTCAGAAAGCGCTTTCTCTTTGCTATCGGAGGATATTTCCTTTGGCCCTATAGTCTTCAAAGGGATCCGAAATATCTGTTCTCAGATTCCACAGAAAGAAGGCTAGCAAAGAGATACACGAAATACAGATGTAACTCTGTGAGATGAATTCACAGAACACTAAGCAGTTTCTCAGAAAACTTCTTTCCAGATTTCATCTGAGGATATTTCCTTTTTCACCACAGCCCTCTATGGGCTTCCAAATATCACTTTGCCAATTCCACAAGAACTGTCTTAGCGAAAGGCTTCTTGAGGGGAAAGCTGTAACTCTGTTAGATGATTTCACAAAACACGAAGAAGTTTCTCAGAAAGTTTCTTTCTCTTTGTTATCGGAGGATATTTCCTTTGGCCCTATAGTCTTCAAAGGGATCCGAAATATCTGTCTCAGATTCCACAGAAATAAGGCTAGCAAAGAGATCCACGAAATACAGATATAACTCTGTGAGATGAATTAACAGAACACTAAGCCGTTTCTCAGAAAATTTCTTTCCAGATGTCATCTGAGGATATTTCCTTTTTCTCCATAGCCCTCTATGGGCTTCCAAATATCACTTTGCCAATTCCACAAGAAGTGTCTTAGCGAAAGGCTTCTTGAGGGGAAAGCTGTAACTCTGTGAGATGATTTCATAGAACAGAAAGAAGTTTCTCAGAAAGCTCTTTCTCTTTGTTATCGGAGGATATTTCCTTTGGCCCTATAGTCTTCAAAGGGATCCGAAATATCTGTTCTCAGATTCCACAGAAAGAAGGCTAGAAAAGAAATCAACGAAATACAGATGTAACTCTGTGAGATGAATTAACAGAACACTAAGCAGTTTCTCCGAAAGCTTCTTTCCAGATTTCATCTGAGGATATTTCCTTTTTCACCACAGCCCTCTATGGGCTTCCAAATATCACTTTGCCAATTCCACAAGAACTGTCTTAGCGAAAGGTTTCTTGAGGGGAAAGCTGTAACTCTGTGAGATGATTTCACAGAACACAAAGAAGTTTCTCAGAAAGCTTCTATCTCTTTGTTATCGGAGGATATTTCCTTTGGCCCTATAGTCTTCAAAGGGATCCGAAATATCTGTTCTCAGATTCCACAGAAATAAGACTAGCAAAGAGATCCACGAAATACAGACGTAACTCTCTGAGATGAATTAACAGAACACTAAGCAGTTTCTCAGAAAGCTTCTTTCCAGATTTCATCTGAGGATATTTCCTTTTTCACCATAGCCCTCTATGGGCTTCCAAATATCACTTTGCCGATTCCACAAGAACTGTCTTAGCGAAAGGCTTCTTGAGGGGAAAGCTGTAACTCTGGGAGATGATTTCACAGAACACAAAGAAGTTTCTCAGAAAGCTTCTTTCTCTTTGTTATCGGAGGATATTTCCTTTGGCCCTATAGTCTTCAAAGGGATCCGAAATATCTGTTCTCAGATTCCACAGAAATAAGGCTAGCAAAGAGATCTACGAAACACAGATGTAACTGTGTGAGATGAATTAACAGAACACTAAGCAGTTTCTTAGAAAGCTTCTTTCCAGATTTCATCTGAGGATATTTCCTTTTTCACCATAGCTCTCTATGGGCTTCCAAATATCACTTTGCCAATTCCACAAGAACTGTCTTAGCGAAAGGCTTCTTGAGGGGAAAGCTGTAACTCTGTGAGATGATTTCACAGAACACTAAGAAGTTTCTCAGAAAGCTTCTTTCTCTTTGTTATCGGAGGATATTTCCTTTGGCCCTATAGTCTTCCAAGGGATCCGAAATATCTGTTCTCAGATTACACAGAAATAAGGCTAGCAAAGAGATCCACGAAATACACATGTAACTCTCTGAGTGGAAGTCACACATCACAGAGCAGTTTCTCAGAAAGCTTCTTTCCAGCTTTCATCTGAGGATATTTCCTTTTTCACCATAGCCCTCTATGGGCTTCCAAATATCACTTTGCCAATTCCACAAGAACTTTCTTAGCGAAAGGCTTCTTGAGCGGAAAGCTTTAACTCTGTGAGATGATTTCACAGAACACAAAGAAGTTTCTCAGAAAGCTTGTTTCTCTTTGTTATCGGAGGATATTTCCTTTGGCCCTATAGTCTTCAAAGGGATCCGAAATATCTGTTCTCAGATTCCACAGAAATAAGGCTAGCAAAGAGATCTACGAAACACAGATGTAACTCTGTGAGATGAATTCACAGAACACTAAGCAGTTTCTCAGAAAGCTTCTTTCCAGATTTCATCTTAGGATATTTCCTTTTTCACCTAGCCCTCTAGGGGCTTCCAAATCTCACTTTTCCAATTCCACAAGAACTGTCTTAGCGAAAGGCTTCTTGAGCGGAAAGGTGTAACTCTGTGAGATGATTTCACAGAACACTAAGAAGTTTCTTAGAAAGCTTCTTTCTCTTTGTTATCGGAGGATATTTCCTTTGGCCCTATAGTCTTTCAAGGGATCCGAAATATCTGTTCTCAGATTCCACAGAAATAAGGCTAGCAAAGAGATCTACGAAACACAGATGTAACTCTGTGAGATGAATTCACAGAACACTAAGCAGTTTCTCAGAAAGCTTCTTTCCAAATTTAATTTGAGGATATTTCCTATTTCACCATAGCCCTCTATGGGCTTCCAAATATCACTTTGCCAATTCCACAAGAACTGTCTTAGCGAAAGGCTTCTGGAGGGGAAAGCTGTAACTCTGTGAGATGATTTCACAGAACACAAAGAAGTTTCTCAGAAAGCTTCTTTCTCTTTGCTATCGGAGGATATTTCCTTTGGCCCTATAGTCTTCAAAGGGATCCGAAATATCTGTTCTCAGATTCCACAGAAAGAAGGCTAGCAAAGAGATCCAGGAAATACAGATGTAACTCTGTGAGATGAATTAACAGAACACTAAGCAGTTTCTCCGAAAGCTTCTTTCCAGATTTCATCTGAGGATATTTTCTTTTTCACCATAGCCCTCTATGGGCTTCCAAATATCACTTTTCCAATTCCACAAGAACTGTCTTAGCGAAAGGCTTCTTGAGGGGAAAGCTGTAACTCTGTGAGATGATTTCACAGAACACAAAGAAGTTTCTCAGAAAGCTTCTTTCTCTTTGTTATCGGAGGATATTTCCTTTGGCCCTATAGTCTTCAAAGGGATCCGAAATATCTCTTCTCAGATTCCACACAAATAAGGCTAGCAAAGAGATCCACGAAATACAGATGTAGCTCTGTGAGATGAATTCACAGAACACTAAGCAGTTTCTCAGAAAGCTTCTTTCCAAATTTAATTTGAGGATATTTCCTATTTCACCATAGCCCTCTATGGGCTTCCAAATATCACTTTGCCAATTCCACAAGAACTGTCTTAGCGAAAGGCTTCTGGGGGGAAAGCTGTAACTCTGTGAGATGATTTCACAGAACACAAAGAAGTTTCTCAGAAAGCTTCTTTCTCTTTGTTATCGGAGGATATTTCCTTTGGCCCTATAGTCTTCAAAGGGATCCGAAATATCTGTTCTCAGATTCCACAGAAATAAGGCTAGCAAAGAGATCTACGAAACACAGATGTAACTCTGTGAGATGAATTCACAGAACACTAAGCAGTTTCTCAGAAAGCTTCTTTCCAGATTTCATCTGAGGATATTTCCTTTTTCACCACAGCCCTCTATGGGCTTCCAAATATCACTTTGCCAATTCCACAAGAACTGTCTTAGCGAAAGGCTTCTTGAGGGGAAAGCTGTAACTCTGTGAGATGATTTCACAGAACACAAAGAAGTTTCTCAGAAAGCTTCTTTCTCTTTGTTATCGGAGGATATTTCCTTTGGCCCTATAGTATTCAAAGGGATCCGAAATATCTGTCTCAGATTCCACAGAAATAAGGCTAGCAAAGAGATCCACGAAATACAGATATAACTCTGTGAGATGAATTAACAGAACACTAAGCCGTTTCTCAGAAAATTTCTTTCCAGATGTCATCTGAGGATATTTCCTTTTTCACCATAGGCCTCTATGGGCTTCCAAATATCACTTTGCCAATACCACAAGAAGTGTCTTAGCGAAAGGCTTCTTGAGGGGCAAGCTGTAACTCTGTGAGATGATTTCATAGAACACAAAGAAGTTTCTCAGAAAGCTCTTTCTCTTTGTTATCGGAGGATATTTCCTTTGGCCCTATAGTCTTCAAAGGGATCCGAAATATCTGTTCTCAGATTCCACAGAAAGAAGGCTAGCAAAGAGATCCACGAAATACACATGTAATTCTGTGAGTGGAAGTCACACATCACAGAGCAGTTTCTCAGAAAGCTTCTTTCCAGCTTTCATCTGAGGATATTTCCTTTTTCACCATAGCCCTCTATGGGCTTCCAAATATCACTTTGCCAATTCCACAAGAACTGTCTTAGCGAAAGGCTTCTTGAGGGGAAAGCTGTAACTCTGTGAGATGATTTCACAGAACACAAAGAAGTTTCTCAGAAAGCTTCTTTCTCTTTGTTATCGGAGGATATTTCCTTTGGCCCTATACTCTTCAAAGGGATCCGAAAAATCTGTTCTCAGATTCCACAGAAATAAGGCTAGCAAAGAGATCTACGAAACACAGATGTAACTCTGTGAGATGAATTCACAGAAAACTAAGCAGTTTCTCAGAAAGCTTCTTTCCAGATTTCATCTGAGGATATTTCCTTTTTCACCATAGCCCTCTATGGGCTTCCAAATATCACTTTGCCAATTCCACAAGAACTGTCTTAGGGAAAGGCTTCTTGAGGCGAAAGCTGTAACTCTGTGAGATGATTTCACAGAACACAAAGAAGTTTCTCAGAAAGCTTCTATCTCTTTGTTATCGGAGGATATTTCCTTTGGCCCTATAGTCTTCAAAGGGATCCGAAATATCTGTTCTCAGATTCCACAGAAATAAGACTAGCAAAGAGATCCACGAAATACAGATGTAACTCTGTGAGATGAATTAACAGAACACTAAGCAGTTTCTCAGAAAGCTTCTTTCCAGATTTCATCTGAGGATATTTCCTTTTTCACCATAGCCCTCTATGGGCTTCCAAATATCACTTTGCCAATTCCACAAGAACTGTCTTAGCGAAAGGCTTCTTGAGGGGAAAGCTGTAACTCTGGGAGATGATTTCACAGAACACAAAGAAGTTTCTCAGAAAGCTTCTTTCTCTTTGTTATCGGAGGATATTTCCTTTGGCCCTATAGTCTTCAAAGGGATCCGAAATATCTGTTCTCAGATTCCACAGAAATAAGGCTAGCAAAGAGATCTACGAAACACAGATGTAACTGTGTGAGATGAATTAACAGAACACTAAGCAGTTTCTTAGAAAGCTTCTTTCCAGATTTCCTCTGAGGATATTTCCTTTTTCACCCTAGCTCTCTATGGGCTTCCAAATATCACTTTGCCAATTCAACAAGAACTGTCTTAGTGAAAGGCTTCTTGAGGGGAAAGCTGTAACTCTGTGAGATGATTTCACAGAACACTAAGAAGTTTCTCAGAAAGCTTCTTTCTCTTTGTTATCGGAGGATATTTCCTTTGGCCCTATAGTCTTCCAAGGGATCCGAAATATCTATTCTCAGATTACACAGAAATAAGGCTAGCAAAGAGATCCACGAAATACACATGTAACTCTGTGAGTGGAAGTCACACATCACAGAGCAGTTTCTCAGAAAGCTTCTTTCCAGCTTTCATCTGAGGATATTTCCTTTTTCACCATAGCCCTCTATGGGCTTCCAAATATCACTTTGCCAATTCCACAAGAACTGTCTTAGCGAAAGGCTTCTTGAGGGGAAAGCTTTAACTCTGTGATATGATTTCACAGAACACAAAGAAGTTTCTCAGAAAGCTTGTTTCTCTTTGTTATCGGAGGATATTTCCTTTGGCCCTATAGTCTTCAAAGGGATCCGAAATATCTGTTCTCAGATTCCACAGAAATAAGGCTAGCAAAGAGATCTACGAAACACAGATGTAACTCTGTGAGATGAATTCACAGAACACTAAGCAGTTTCTCAGAAAGCTTCTTTCCAGATTTCATCTTAGGATATTTCCTTTTTCACCTAGCCCTCTAGGGGCTTCCAAATCTCACTTTTCCAATTCCACAAGAACTGCCTTAGCGAAAAGCTTCTTGAGCGGAAAGGTGTAACTCAGTGAGATGATTTCACAGAACACTAAGAAGTTTCTTAGAAAGCTTCTTTCTCTTTGTTATCGGAGGATATTTCCTTTGGCCCTATAGTCTTCCAAGGGATCCGAAATATCTGTTCTCAGATTCCACAGAAATAAGGCTAGCAAAGAGATCTACGAAACACAGATGTAACTCTGTGAGATGAATTCACAGAACACTAAGCAGTTTCTCAGAAAGCTTCTTTCCAAATTTAATTTGAGGATATTTCCTATTTCACCATAGCCCTCTATGGGCTTCCAAATATCACTTTGCCAATTCCACAAGAACTGTCTTAGCGAAAGGCTTCTGGAGGGGAAAGCTGTAACTCTGTGAGATGATTTCACAGAACACAAAGAAGTTTCTCAGAAAGCTTCTTTCTCTTTGTTATCGGAGGATATTTCCTTTGGCCCTATAGTCTTCAAAGGGATCCGAAATATCTGTTCTCAGATTCCACAGAAAGAAGGCTAGCAAAGAGATCCAGGAAATACAGATGTAACTCTGTGAGATGAATTAACAGAACACTAAGCAGTTTCTCCGAAAGCTTCTTTCCAGATTTCATCTGAGGATATTTTCTTTTTCACCATAGCCCTCTATGGGCTTCCAAATATCACTTTTCCAATTCCACAAGAACTGTCTTAGCGAAAGGCTTCTTCAGGGGAAAGCTGTAACTCTGGGAGATGATTTCACAGAACACAAAGAAGTTTCTCAGAAAGCTTCTTTCTCTTTGTTATCGGAGGATATTTCCTTTGGCCCTATAGTCTTCAAAGGGATCCGAAATATCTGTTCTCAGATTCCACAGAAATAAGGCTAGCAAAGAGATCTACGAAACACAGATGTAACTCTGTGAGATGAATTCACAGAACACTAAGCAGTTTCTCAGAAAGCTTCTTTCCAGATTTCATCTGAGGATATTTCCTTTTTCACCACAGCCCTCTATGGGCTTCCAAATATCACTTTGCCAATTCCACAAGAACTGTCTTAGCGAAAGGCTTCTTGAGGGGAAAGCTGTAACTCTGTGAGATGATTTCACAGAACACAAAGAAGTTTCTCAGAAAGCTTCTTTCTCTTTGTTATCGGAGGATATTTCCTTTGGCCCTATAGTATTCAAAGGGATCCGAAATATCTGTTCTCAGATTCCACAGAAATAGGGCTAGCAAAGAGATCTACGAAACACAGATGTAACTCTGTGAGATGAATTCACAGAACACTAAGCAGTTTCTCAGAAAGCTTCTTTCCAAATTTAATCTGAGGATATTTCCTATTTCACCATAGCCCTCTATGGGCTTCCAAATATCACTTTGCCAATTCCACAAGAACTGTCTTAGCGAAAGGCTTCTTGAGGGGAAAGCTGTAACTCTGTTAGATGATTTCACAAAACACGAAGAAGTTTCTCAGAAAGCTTCTTTCTCTTTGTTATCGGAGGATATTTCCTTTGGCCCTATAGTCTTCAAAGGGATCCGAAATATCTGTCTCAGATTCCACAGAAATAAGGCTAGCAAACAGATCCACGAAATACAGATATAACTCTGTGAGATGAATTAACAGAACACTAAGCCGTTTCTCAGAAAATTTCTTTCCAGATGTCATCTGAGGATATTTCCTTTTTCACCATAGCCCTCTATGGGCTTCCAAATATCACTTTGCCAATTCCACAAGAAGTGTCTTAGCGAAAGGCTTCTTGAGGGGAAAGCTGTAACTCTGTGAGATGATTTCATAGAACACAAAGAAGTTTCTCAGAAAGCTCTTTCTCTTTGTTATCAGAGGATATTTCCTTTGGCCCTATAGTCTTCAAAGGGATCCGAAATATCTGTTCTCAGATTCCACAGAAAGAAGGCTAGCAAAGAGATCCACGAAATACACATGTAACTCTGGGAGTGGAAGTCACACATCACAGAGCAGTTTCTCAGAAAGCTTCTTTCCAGCTTTCATCTGAGGATATTTCCTTTTTCACCATAGCCCTCTATGGGCTTCCAAATATCACTTTGCCAATTCCACAAGAACTGTCTTAGCGAAAGGCTTCTTGAGGGGAAAGCTTTAACTCTGTGAGATGATTTCACAGAACACAAAGAAGTTTCTCAGAAAGCTTGTTTCTCTTTGTTATCGGAGGATATTTCCTTTGGCCCTATAGTCTTCAAAGGGATCCGAAATATCTGTTCTCAGATTCCACAGAAATAAGGCTAGCAAAGAGATCTACGAAACACAGATGTAACTCTGTGAGATGAATTCACAGAACACTAAGCAGTTTCTCAGAAAGCTTCTTTCCAGATTTCATCTGAGGATATTTCCTTTTTCACCATAGCCCTCTATGGGCTTCCAAATATCACTTTGCCAATTCCACAAGAACTGTCTTAGGGAAAGGCTTCTTGAGGCGAAAGCTGTAACTCTGTGAGATGATTTCACAGAACACAAAGAAGTTTCTCAGAAAGCTTCTTTCTCTTTGTTATCGGAGGATATTTCCTTTGGCCCTATAGTCTTCAAAGGGATCCGAAATATCTGTTCTCAGATTCCACAGAAAGAAGGCTAGCAAAGAGATCTACGAAACACAGATGTAACTCTGTGAGATGAATTCACAGAACACTAAGCAGTTTCTCAGAAAGCTTCTTTCCAGATTTCATCTGAGGATATTTCCTTTTTCACCATAGCCCTCTATGGGCTTCAAAATATCACTTTGCCAATTCCATAAGAACTGTCTTAGCGAAAGGCTGCTTGAGGGGAATGCTGTAACTCTGTGAGATGATTTCACAGAACACAAAGAAGTTTCTCAGAAAGCGCTTTCTCTTTGCTATCGGAGGATATTTCCTTTGGCCCTATAGTCTTCAAAGGGATCCGAAATATCTGTTCTCAGATTCCACAGAAAGAAGGCTAGCAAAGAGATACACGAAATACAGATGTAACTCTGTGAGATGAATTCACAGAACACTAAGCAGTTTCTCAGAAAACTTCTTTCCAGATTTCATCTGAGGATATTTCCTTTTTCACCACAGCCCTCTATGGGCTTCCAAATATCACTTTGCCAATTCCACAAGAACTGTCTTAGCGAAAGGCTTCTTGAGGGGAAAGCTGTAACTCTGTTAGATGATTTCACAAAACACGAAGAAGTTTCTCAGAAAGTTTCTTTCTCTTTGTTATCGGAGGATATTTCCTTTGGCCCTATAGTCTTCAAAGGGATCCGAAATATCTGTCTCAGATTCCACAGAAATAAGGCTAGCAAAGAGATCCACGAAATACAGATATAACTCTGTGAGAAGAATTAACAGAACACTAAGCCGTTTCTCAGAAAATTTCTTTCCAGATGTCATCTGAGGATATTTCCTTTTTCACCATAGCCCTCTATGGGCTTCCAAATATCACTTTGCCAATTCCACAAGAAGTGTCTTAGCGAAAGGCTTCTTGAGGGGAAAGCTGTAACTCTGTGAGATGATTTCATAGAACACAAAGAAGTTTCTCAGAAAGCTCTTTCTCTTTGTTATCGGAGGATATTTCCTTTGGCCCTATAGTCTTCAAAGGGATCCGAAATATCTGTTCTCAGATTCCACAGAAATAAGGGTAGCAAAGAGATCTACGAAACACAGATGTAACTGTGTGAGATGAATTAACAGAACACTAAGCAGTTTCTTAGAAAGCTTCTTTCCAGATTTCATCTGAGGATATTTCCTTTTTCACCATAGCTCTCTATGGGCTTCCAAATATCACTTTGCCAATTCCACAAGAACTGTCTTAGCGAAAGGCTTCTTGAGGGGAAAGCTGTAACTCTGTGAGATGATTTCACAGAACACTAAGAAGTTTCTCAGAAAGCTTCTTTCTCTTTGTTATCGGAGGATATTTCCTTTGGCCCTATAGTCTTCCAAGGGATCCGAAATATCTGTTCTCAGATTACACAGAAATAAGGCTAGCAAAGAGATCCACGAAATACACATGTAACTCTCTGAGTGGAAGTCACACATCACAGAGCAGTTTCTCAGAAAGCTTCTTTCCAGCTTTCATCTGAGGATATTTCCTTTTTCACCATAGCCCTCTATGGGCTTCCAAATATCACTTTGCCAATTCCACAAGAACTTTCTTAGCGAAAGGCTTCTTGAGCGGAAAGCTTTAACTCTGTGAGATGATTTCACAGAACACAAAGAAGTTTCTCAGAAAGCTTGTTTCTCTTTGTTATCGGAGGATATTTCCTTTGGCCCTATAGTCTTCAAAGGGATCCGAAATATCTGTTCTCAGATTCCACAGAAATAAGGCTAGCAAAGAGATCTACGAAACACAGATGTAACTCTGTGAGATGAATTCACAGAACACTAAGCAGTTTCTCAGAAAGCTTCTTTCCAGATTTCATCTTAGGATATTTCCTTTTTCACCTAGCCCTCTAGGGGC
This sequence comes from Macaca fascicularis, assembly GCF_037993035.2. Lineage (NCBI taxonomy): Eukaryota > Metazoa > Chordata > Mammalia > Primates > Cercopithecidae > Macaca > Macaca fascicularis. The sequence goes on along the minus strand of NC_088385.1, from coordinate 44,218,680 downwards.
TTCCAAATCTCACTTTTCCAATTCCACAAGAACTGTCTTAGCGAAAGGCTTCTTGAGCGGAAAGGTGTAACTCTGTGAGATGATTTCACAGAACACTAAGAAGTTTCTTAGAAAGCTTCTTTCTCTTTGTTATCGGAGGATATTTCCTTTGGCCCTATAGTCTTTCAAGGGATCCGAAATATCTGTTCTCAGATTCCACAGAAATAAGGCTAGCAAAGAGATCTACGAAACACAGATGTAACTCTGTGAGATGAATTCACAGAACACTAAGCAGTTTCTCAGAAAGCTTCTTTCCAAATTTAATTTGAGGATATTTCCTATTTCACCATAGCCCTCTATGGGCTTCCAAATATCACTTTGCCAATTCCACAAGAACTGTCTTAGCGAAAGGCTTCTGGAGGGGAAAGCTGTAACTCTGTGAGATGATTTCACAGAACACAAAGAAGTTTCTCAGAAAGCTTCTTTCTCTTTGCTATCGGAGGATATTTCCTTTGGCCCTATAGTCTTCAAAGGGATCCGAAATATCTGTTCTCAGATTCCACAGAAAGAAGGCTAGCAAAGAGATCTACGAAACACAGATGTAACTCTGTGAGATGAATTCACAGAACACTAAGCAGTTTCTCAGAAAGCTTCTTTCCAGATTTCATCTGAGGATATTTCCTTTTTCACCATAGCCCTCTATGGGCTTCAAAATATCACTTTGCCAATTCCATAAGAACTGTCTTAGCGAAAGGCTGCTTGAGGGGAATGCTGTAACTCTGTGAGATGATTTCACAGAACACAAAGAAGTTTCTCAGAAAGCGCTTTCTCTTTGCTATCGGAGGATATTTCCTTTGGCCCTATAGTCTTCAAAGGGATCCGAAATATCTGTTCTCAGATTCCACAGAAAGAAGGCTAGCAAAGAGATACACGAAATACAGATGTAACTCTGTGAGATGAATTCACAGAACACTAAGCAGTTTCTCAGAAAACTTCTTTCCAGATTTCATCTGAGGATATTTCCTTTTTCACCACAGCCCTCTATGGGCTTCCAAATATCACTTTGCCAATTCCACAAGAACTGTCTTAGCGAAAGGCTTCTTGAGGGGAAAGCTGTAACTCTGTTAGATGATTTCACAAAACACGAAGAAGTTTCTCAGAAAGTTTCTTTCTCTTTGTTATCGGAGGATATTTCCTTTGGCCCTATAGTCTTCAAAGGGATCCGAAATATCTGTCTCAGATTCCACAGAAATAAGGCTAGCAAAGAGATCCACGAAATACAGATATAACTCTGTGAGATGAATTAACAGAACACTAAGCCGTTTCTCAGAAAATTTCTTTCCAGATGTCATCTGAGGATATTTCCTTTTTCACCATAGCCCTCTATGGGCTTCCAAATATCACTTTGCCAATTCCACAAGAAGTGTCTTAGCGAAAGGCTTCTTGAGGGGAAAGCTGTAACTCTGTGAGATGATTTCATAGAACAGAAAGAAGTTTCTCAGAAAGCTCTTTCTCTTTGTTATCGGAGGATATTTCCTTTGGCCCTATAGTCTTCAAAGGGATCCGAAATATCTGTTCTCAGATTCCACAGAAATAAGGGTAGCAAAGAGATCTACGAAACACAGATGTAACTGTGTGAGATGAATTAACAGAACACTAAGCAGTTTCTTAGAAAGCTTCTTTCCAGATTTCATCTGAGGATATTTCCTTTTTCACCATAGCTCTCTATGGGCTTCCAAATATCACTTTGCCAATTCCACAAGAACTGTCTTAGCGAAAGGCTTCTTGAGGGGAAAGCTGTAACTCTGTGAGATGATTTCACAGAACACTAAGAAGTTTCTCAGAAAGCTTCTTTCTCTTTGTTATCGGAGGATATTTCCTTTGGCCCTATAGTCTTCCAAGGGATCCGAAATATCTGTTCTCAGATTACACAGAAATAAGGCTAGCAAAGAGATCCACGAAATACACATGTAACTCTCTGAGTGGAAGTCACACATCACAGAGCAGTTTCTCAGAAAGCTTCTTTCCAGCTTTCATCTGAGGATATTTCCTTTTTCACCATAGCCCTCTATGGGCTTCCAAATATCACTTTGCCAATTCCACAAGAACTTTCTTAGCGAAAGGCTTCTTGAGCGGAAAGCTTTAACTCTGTGAGATGATTTCACAGAACACAAAGAAGTTTCTCAGAAAGCTTGTTTCTCTTTGTTATCGGAGGATATTTCCTTTGGCCCTATAGTCTTCAAAGGGATCCGAAATATCTGTTCTCAGATTCCACAGAAATAAGGCTAGCAAAGAGATCTACGAAACACAGATGTAACTCTGTGAGATGAATTCACAGAACACTAAGCAGTTTCTCAGAAAGCTTCTTTCCAGATTTCATCTTAGGATATTTCCTTTTTCACCTAGCCCTCTAGGGGCTTCCAAATCTCACTTTTCCAATTCCACAAGAACTGTCTTAGCGAAAGGCTTCTTGAGCGGAAAGGTGTAACTCTGTGAGATGATTTCACAGAACACTAAGAAGTTTCTTAGAAAGCTTCTTTCTCTTTGTTATCGGAGGATATTTCCTTTGGCCCTATAGTCTTTCAAGGGATCCGAAATATCTGTTCTCAGATTCCACAGAAATAAGGCTAGCAAAGAGATCTACGAAACACAGATGTAACTCTGTGAGATGAATTCACAGAACACTAAGCAGTTTCTCAGAAAGCTTCTTTCCAAATTTAATTTGAGGATATTTCCTATTTCACCATAGCCCTCTATGGGCTTCCAAATATCACTTTGCCAATTCCACAAGAACTGTCTTAGCGAAAGGCTTCTGGAGGGGAAAGCTGTAACTCTGTGAGATGATTTCACAGAACACAAAGAAGTTTCTCAGAAAGCTTCTTTCTCTTTGCTATCGGAGGATATTTCCTTTGGCCCTATAGTCTTCAAAGGGATCCGAAATATCTGTTCTCAGATTCCACAGAAAGAAGGCTAGCAAAGAGATCCAGGAAATACAGATGTAACTCTGTGAGATGAATTAACAGAACACTAAGCAGTTTCTCCGAAAGCTTCTTTCCAGATTTCATCTGAGGATATTTTCTTTTTCACCATAGCCCTCTATGGGCTTCCAAATATCACTTTTCCAATTCCACAAGAACTGTCTTAGCGAAAGGCTTCTTGAGGGGAAAGCTGTAACTCTGTGAGATGATTTCACAGAACACAAAGAAGTTTCTCAGAAAGCTTCTTTCTCTTTGTTATCGGAGGATATTTCCTTTGGCCCTATAGTCTTCAAAGGGATCCGAAATATCTCTTCTCAGATTCCACACAAATAAGGCTAGCAAAGAGATCCACGAAATACAGATGTAGCTCTGTGAGATGAATTCACAGAACACTAAGCAGTTTCTCAGAAAGCTTCTTTCCAAATTTAATTTGAGGATATTTCCTATTTCACCATAGCCCTCTATGGGCTTCCAAATATCACTTTGCCAATTCCACAAGAACTGTCTTAGCGAAAGGCTTCTGGGGGGAAAGCTGTAACTCTGTGAGATGATTTCACAGAACACAAAGAAGTTTCTCAGAAAGCTTCTTTCTCTTTGTTATCGGAGGATATTTCCTTTGGCCCTATAGTCTTCAAAGGGATCCGAAATATCTGTTCTCAGATTCCACAGAAATAAGGCTAGCAAAGAGATCTACGAAACACAGATGTAACTCTGTGAGATGAATTCACAGAACACTAAGCAGTTTCTCAGAAAGCTTCTTTCCAGATTTCATCTGAGGATATTTCCTTTTTCACCACAGCCCTCTATGGGCTTCCAAATATCACTTTGCCAATTCCACAAGAACTGTCTTAGCGAAAGGCTTCTTGAGGGGAAAGCTGTAACTCTGTGAGATGATTTCACAGAACACAAAGAAGTTTCTCAGAAAGCTTCTTTCTCTTTGTTATCGGAGGATATTTCCTTTGGCCCTATAGTATTCAAAGGGATCCGAAATATCTGTCTCAGATTCCACAGAAATAAGGCTAGCAAAGAGATCCACGAAATACAGATATAACTCTGTGAGATGAATTAACAGAACACTAAGCCGTTTCTCAGAAAATTTCTTTCCAGATGTCATCTGAGGATATTTCCTTTTTCACCATAGGCCTCTATGGGCTTCCAAATATCACTTTGCCAATACCACAAGAAGTGTCTTAGCGAAAGGCTTCTTGAGGGGCAAGCTGTAACTCTGTGAGATGATTTCATAGAACACAAAGAAGTTTCTCAGAAAGCTCTTTCTCTTTGTTATCGGAGGATATTTCCTTTGGCCCTATAGTCTTCAAAGGGATCCGAAATATCTGTTCTCAGATTCCACAGAAAGAAGGCTAGCAAAGAGATCCACGAAATACACATGTAATTCTGTGAGTGGAAGTCACACATCACAGAGCAGTTTCTCAGAAAGCTTCTTTCCAGCTTTCATCTGAGGATATTTCCTTTTTCACCATAGCCCTCTATGGGCTTCCAAATATCACTTTGCCAATTCCACAAGAACTGTCTTAGCGAAAGGCTTCTTGAGGGGAAAGCTGTAACTCTGTGAGATGATTTCACAGAACACAAAGAAGTTTCTCAGAAAGCTTCTTTCTCTTTGTTATCGGAGGATATTTCCTTTGGCCCTATACTCTTCAAAGGGATCCGAAAAATCTGTTCTCAGATTCCACAGAAATAAGGCTAGCAAAGAGATCTACGAAACACAGATGTAACTCTGTGAGATGAATTCACAGAAAACTAAGCAGTTTCTCAGAAAGCTTCTTTCCAGATTTCATCTGAGGATATTTCCTTTTTCACCATAGCCCTCTATGGGCTTCCAAATATCACTTTGCCAATTCCACAAGAACTGTCTTAGGGAAAGGCTTCTTGAGGCGAAAGCTGTAACTCTGAGAGATGATTTCACAGAACACAAAGAAGTTTCTCAGAAAGCTTCTTTCTCTTTGTTATCGGAGGATATTTCCTTTGGCCCTATAGTCTTCAAAGGGATCCGAAATATCTGTTCTCAGATTCCACAGAAAGAAGGCTAGCAAAGAGATCTACGAAACACAGATGTAACTCTGTGAGATGAATTCACAGAACACTAAGCAGTTTCTCAGAAAGCTTCTTTCCAGATTTCATCTGAGGATATTTCCTTTTTCACCACAGCCCTCTATGGGCTTCCAAATATCACTTTTCCAATTCCACAAGAACTGTCTTAGCGAAAGGCTTCTTGAGGGGAAAGCTGTAACTCTGTGAGATGATTTCACAGAACACAAAGAAGTTTCTCAGAAAGCTTCTTTCTCTTTGTTATCGGAGGATATTTCCTTTGGCCCTATAGTCTTCAAAGGGATCCGAATTATCTGTTCTCAGATTCCACAGAAATAGGGCTAGCAAAGAGATCTACGAAACACAGATGTAACTCTGTGAGATGAATTCACAGAACACTAAGCAGTTTCTCAGAAAGCTTCTTTCCAGATTTAATCTGAGGATATTTCCTATTTCACCATAGCCCTCTATGGGCTTCCAAATATCACTTTGCCAATTCCACGAGAACTGTCTTAGCGAAAGGCTTCTTGAGGGGAAAGCTGTAACTCTGTTAGATGATTTCACAAAACACGAAGAAGTTTCTCAGAAAGCTTCTTTCTGTTTGTTATCGGAGGATATTTCCTTTGGCCCTATAGTCTTCAAAGGGATCCGAAATATCTGTCTCAGATTCCACAGAAATAAGGCTAGCAAAGAGATCCACGAAATACAGATAAAACTCTGTGAGATGAATTAACAGAACACTAAGCCGTTTCTCAGAAAATTTCTTCCCAGATGTCATCTGAGGATATTTCCTTTTTCACCATAGCCCTCTATGGGCTTCCAAATATCACTTTGCCTATTCCACAAGAAGTGTCTTAGCGAAAGGCTTCTTGAGGGGAAAGCTGTAACTCTGTGAGATGATTTCAGAGAACACAAAGAAGTTTCTCAGAAAGCTCTTTCTCTTTGTTATCGGAGGATATTTCCTTTGGCCCTATAGTCTTCAAAGGGATCCGAAATATCTGTTCTCAGATTCCACAGAAAGAAGGCTAGCAAAGAGATCCACGAAATACACATGTATCTCTGTGAGTGGAAGTCACACATCACAGAGCAGTTTCTCAGAAAGCTTCTTTCCAGCTTTCATCTGAGGATATTTCCTTTTTCACCATAGCCCTCTATGGGCTTCCAAATATCACTTTGCCAATTCCACAAGAACTGTCTTAGCGAAAGGCTTCTTGAGGGGAAAGCTTTAACTCTGTGAGATGATTTCACAGAACACAAAGAAGTTTCTCAGAAAGCTTGTTTCTCTTTGTTATCGGAGGATATTTCCTTTGGCCCTATAGTCTTCAAAGGGATCCGAAATATCTGTTCTCAGATTACACAGAAATAAGGCTAGCAAAGAGATCTACGAAACACAGATGTAACTCTGTGAGATGAATTCACAGAACACTAAGCAGTTTCTCAGAAAGCTTCTTTCCAGATTTCATCTGAGGATATTTCCTTTTTCACCATAGACCTCTATGGGCTTCCAAATATCACTTTGCCAATTCCACAAGAACTGTCTTAGGGAAAGGCTTCTTGAGGCGAAAGCTGTAACTCTGTGAGATGATTTCACAGAACACAAAGAAGTTTCTCAGAAAGCTTCTTTCTCTTTGTTATCGGAGGATATTTCCTTTGGCCCTATAGTCTTCAAAGGGATCCGAAATATCTGTTTTCAGATTCCACAGAAAGAAGGCTAGCAAAGAGATCTACGAAACACAGATGTAACTCTGTGAGATGAATTCACAGAACACTAAGCAGTTTCTCAGAAAGCTTCTTTCCAGATTTCATCTGAGGATATTTCCTTTTTCACCTAGCCCTCTAGGGGCTTCCAAATCTCACTTTTCCAATTCCACAAGAACTGTCTTAGCGAAAGGCTTCTTGAGCGGAAAGGTGTAACTCTGTGAGATGATTTCACAGAACACTAAGAAGTTTCTTAGAAAGCTTCTAACTCTTTGTTATTGGAGGATATTTCCTTTGGCCCTATAATCTTCAAAGGGATCCGAAATATCTGTTCTCAGATTCCACACAAATAAGGCTAGCAAAGAGATCCACGAAATACAGATGTAACACTGTGAGATGAATTAACAGAACACTAAGCAGTTTGTCAGAAAGCTTCTTTCCAGATTTCATCTGAGGATATTTCCTTTTTCACCATAGCCCTCTATGGGCTTCCAAATATCACTTTGCCAATTCCACAAGAACTGTCTTAGCGAAAGGCTTCTGGGGGTAAAGCTGTAACTCTGTGAGATGATTTCACAGAACACAAAGAAGTTTCTCAGAAAGCTTGTTTCTCTTTGTTATCGGAGGATATTTCCTTTGGCCCTATAGTCTTCAAAGGGATCCGAAATATCTGTTCTCAGATTCCACAGAAATAAGGCTAGCAAAGAGATCTACGAAACACAGATGTAACTCTGTGAGATGAATTCACATAACACTAAGCAGTTTCTCAGTAAGCTTCTTTCCAAATTTAATTTGAGGATATTTCCTATTTCACCATAGCCCTCTATGGGCTTCCAAATATCACTTTGCCAATTCCACAAGAACTGTCTTAGCGAAAGGCTTCTTGAGGGGAAAGCTGTAACTCTGTGAGATGATTTCACAGAACACAAAGAAGTTTCTCAGAAAGCTTCTTTCTCTTTGTTATCGGAGGATATTTCCTTTGGCCCTATAGTCTTCAAAGGGATCCGAAATATCTGTTCAGATTCCACAGAAAGAAGGCTAGCAAAGAGATCCAGGAAATAAAGATGTAACTCTGTGAGATGAATTAACAGAACACTAAGCAGTTTCTCCGAAGGCTTCTTTCCAGATTTCATCTGAGGATATTTTCTTTTTCACCATAGCCCTCTAAGGGCTTCCAAATATCACTTTTCCAATTCCACAAGAACTGTCTTAGCGAAAGGCTTCTTCAGGGGAAAGCTGTAACTCTGTGAGATGATTTCACAGAACACAAAGAAGTTTCTCAGAAAGCTTCTTTCTCTTTGTTATCGGAGGATATTTCCTTTGGCCCTATAGTCTTCAAAGGGATCCGAAATATCTCTTCTCAGATTCCACACAAATAAGGCTAGCAAAGAGATCCACGAAATACAGATGTAGCTCTGTGAGATGAATTCACAGAACACTAAGCAGTTTCTCAGAAAGCTTCTTTCCAAATTTAATTTGAGGATATTTCCTATTTCACCATAGCCCTCTATGGGCTTCCAAATATCACTTTGCCAATTCCACAAGAACTGTCTTAGCGAAAGGCTTCTGGGGGGAAAGCTGTAACTCTGTGAGATGATTTCACAGAACACAAAGAAGTTTCTCAGAAAGCTTCTTTCTCTTTGTTATCGGAGGATATTTCCTTTGGCCCTATAGTCTTCAAAGGGATCCGAAATATCTGTTCTCAGATTCCACAGAAATAAGGCTAGCAAAGAGATCTACGAAACACAGATGTAACTCTGTGAGTTGAATTCACAGAACACTAAGCAGTTTCTCAGAAAGCTTCTTTCCAGATTTCATCTGAGGATATTTCCTTTTTCACCATAGCCCTCTATGGGCTTCCAAATATCACTTTGCCAATTCCACAAGAACTGTCTTAGCGAAAGGTTTCTTGAGGGGAAAGCTGTAACTCTGTGAGATGATTTCACTGAACAAAAGATGTTTCTCAGAAAGCTTCTTTCTCTTTGTTATCGGAGGATATTTCCTTTAACCTTGTACTCTTCAATGGGATCCGAAATATCTGTTCTCAGATTCCACAGAAATAAGGCTAGCAAAGAGGTCTACGAAACACAGATGTAACTCTGTGAGATGAATTAACAGAACACTAAGCAGTTTCTCAGAAAGCTTCTTTCCAGATTTCATCTGAGGATATTTCCTTTTTCACCATAGCCCTCTAGGGGTTCCAAATATCACTTTTCCAATTCCACAAGAACTGTCTTAGCGAAAGGTTTCTTCAGGGGAAAGTTGTAACTCTGTGAGATGATTTCACAGAACACAAAGAAGTTTCTCAGAAAGCTTCTTTCTCTTTGTTATCGGAGGATATTTCCTTTGGCCCTACAGTCTTCAAAGGGATCCAAAATATCTGCTTTCAGATTCCACAGAAATAAGGCTAGCAAAGAGATCCACGAAATACAGATGTAACTCTGTGAGATGAATTCACAGAACACTAAGCAGTTTCTCAGAAAGCTTCTTTCCAGATTTCATCTGAGGATATTTCCTTTTTCACCACAGCCCTCTATGGGCTTCCAAATATCACTTTGCCAATTCCACAAGAACTGTCTTAGCGAAAGGCTTCTTGAGGGGAAAGCTGTAACTCTGTGAGATGATTTCACAGAACACAAAGAAGTTTCTCAGAAAGCTTCTTTCTCTTTGTTATCGGAGGATATTTCCTTTGGCCCTATAGTCTTCAAAGGGATCCGAAATATCTGTTCTCAGATTCCACAGAAATATGGCTAGCAAAGAGATCTACGAAACACAGATGTAACTCTGTGAGATGAATTCACAGAACACTAAGCAGTTTCTCAGAAAGCTTCTTTCCAAATTTAATCTGAGGATATTTCCTATTTCACCATAGCCCTCTATGGGCTTCCAAATATCACTTTGCCAATTCCACAAGAACTGTCTTAGCGAAAGGCTTCTTGAGGGGAAAGCTGTAACTCTGTTAGATGATTTCACAAAACACGAAGAAGTTTCTCAGAAAGCTTCTTTCTCTTTGTTATCGGAGGATATTTCCTTTGGCCCTATAGTCTTCAAAGGGATCCGAAATATCTGTCTCAGATTCCACAGAAATAAGGCTAGCAAAGAGATCCACGAAATACAGATATAACTCTGTGAGATGAATTAACAGAACACTAAGCCGTTTCTCAGAAAATTTCTTTCCAGATGTCATCTGAGGATATTTCCTTTTTCACCATAGGCCTCTATGGGCTTCCAAATATCACTTTGCCAATACCACAAGAAGTGTCTTAGCGAAAGGCTTCTTGAGGGGCAAGCTGTAACTCTGTGACATGATTTCATAGAACACAAAGAAGTTTCTCAGAAAGCTCTTTCTCTTTGTTATCGGAGGATATTTCCTTTGGCCCTATAGTCTTCAAAGGGATCCGAAATATCTGTTCTCAGATTCCACAGAAAGAAGGCTAGCAAAGAGATCCACGAAATACACATGTAATTCTGTGAGTGGAAGTCACACATCACAGAGCAGTTTCTCAGAAAGCTTCTTTCCAGCTTTCATCTGAGGATATTTCCTTTTTCACCATAGCCCTCTATGGGCTTCCAAATATCACTTTGCCAATTCCACAAGAACTGTCTTAGCGAAAGGCTTCTTGAGGGGAAAGCTGTAACTCTGTGAGATGATTTCACAGAACACAAAGAAGTTTCTCAGAAAGCTTCTTTCTCTTTGTTATCGGAGGATATTTCCTTTGGCCCTATACTCTTCAAAGGGATCCGAAAAATCTGTTCTCAGATTCCACAGAAATAAGGCTAGCAAAGAGATCTACGAAACACAGATGTAACTCTGTGAGATGAATTCACAGAAAACTAAGCAGTTTCTCAGAAAGCTTCTTTCCAGATTTCATCTGAGGATATTTCCTTTTTCACCATAGCCCTCTATGGGCTTCCAAATATCACTTTGCCAATTCCACAAGAACTGTCTTAGGGAAAGGCTTCTTGAGGCGAAAGCTGTAACTCTGTGAGATGATTTCACAGAACACAAAGAAGTTTCTCAGAAAGCTTCTTTCTCTTTGTTATCGGAGGATATTTCCTTTGGCCCTATAGTCTTCAAAGGGATCCGAAATATCTGTTCTCAGATTCCACAGAAAGAAGGCTAGCAAAGAGATCTACGAAACACAGATGTAACTCTGTGAGATGAATTCACAGAACACTAAGCAGTTTCTCAGAAAGCTTCTTTCCAGATTTCATCTGAGGATATTTCCTTTTTCACCTAGCCCTCTAGGGGCTTCCAAATCTCACTTTTCCAATTCCACAAGAACTGTCTTAGCGAAAGGCTTCTTGAGCGGAAAGGTGTAACTCTGTGAGATGATTTCACAGAACACTAAGAAGTTTCTTAGAAAGCTTCTTACTCTTTGTTATTGGAGGATATTTCCTTTGGCCCTATAGTCTTCAAAGGGATCCGAAATATCTGTTCTCAGATTCCACACAAATAAGGCTAGCAAAGAGATCCACGAAATACAGATGTAACACTGTGAGATGAATTAACAGAACACTAAGCAGTTTGTCAGAAAGCTTCTTTCCAGATTTCATCTGAGGATATTTCCTTTTTCACCATAGCCCTCTATGGGCTTCCAAATATCACTTTGCCAATTCCACAAGAACTGTCTTAGCGAAAGGCTTCTTGAGGGGAAAGCTGTAACTCTGTGAGATGATTTCACAGAACACAAAGAAGTTTCTCAGAAAGCTTCTTTCTCTTTGTTATCGGAGGATATTTCCTTTGGCCCTATAGTCTTCAAAGGGATCCGAAATATCTGTCTCAGATTCCACAGAAATAAGGCTAGCAAAGAGATCCACGAAATACAGATAAAACTCTGTGAGATGAATTAACAGAACACTAAGCCGTTTCTCAGAAAATTTCTTCCCAGATGTCATCTGAGGATATTTCCTTTTTCACCATAGCCCTCTATGGGCTTCCAAATATCACTTTGCCTATTCCACAAGAAGTGTCTTAGCGAAAGGCTTCTTGAGGGGAAAGCTGTAACTCTGTGAGATGATTTCAGAGAACACAAAGAAGTTTCTCAGAAAGCTCTTTCTCTTTGTTATCGGAGGATATTTCCTTTGGCCCTATAGTCTTCAAAGGGATCCGAAATATCTGTTCTCAGATTACACAGAAATAAGGCTAGCAGAGAGATCTACGAAACACAGATGTAACTCTGTGAGATGAATTCACAGAACACTAAGCAGTTTCTCAGAAAGCTTCTTTCCACATTTCATCTGAGGATATTTCCTTTTTCACCATAGACCTCTATGGGCTTCCAAATATCACTTTGCCAATTCCACAAGAACTGTCTTAGGGAAAGGCTTCTTGAGGCGAAAGCTGTAACTCTGTGAGATGATTTCACAGAACACAAAGAAGTTTCTCAGAAAGCTTCTTTCTCTTTGTTATCGGAGGATATTTCCTTTGGCCCTATAGTCTTCAAAGGGATCCGAAATATCTGTTTTCAGATTCCACAGAAAGAAGGCTAGCAAAGAGATCTACGAAACACAGATGTAACTCTGTGAGATGAATTCACAGAACACTAAGCAGTTTCTCAGAAAGCTTCTTTCCAGATTTCATCTGAGGATATTTCCTTTTTCACCTTGCCCTCTAGGGGCTTCCAAATCTCACTTTTCCAATTCCACAAGAACTGTCTTAGCGAAAGGCTTCTTGAGCGGAAAGGTGTAACTCTGTGAGATGATTTCACAGAACACTAAGAAGTTTCTTAGAAAGCTTCTAACTCTTTGTTATTGGAGGATATTTCCTTTGGCCCTATAATCTTCAAAGGGATCCGAAATATCTGTTCTCAGATTCCACACAAATAAGGCTAGCAAAGAGATCCACGAAATACAGATGTAACACTGTGAGATGAATTAACAGAACACTAAGCAGTTTGTCAGAAAGCTTCTTTCCAGATTTCATCTGAGGATATTTCCTTTTTCACCATAGCCCTCTATGGGCTTCCAAATATCACTTTGCCAATTCCACAAGAACTGTCTTAGCGAAAGGCTTCTGGGGGTAAAGCTGTAACTCTGTGAGATGATTTCACAGAATACAAAGAAGTTTCTCAGAAAGCTTCTTTCTCTTTGTTATCGGAGGATATTTCCTTTGGCCCTATAGTCTTCAAAGGGATCCGAAATATCTGTTCTCAGATTCCACAGAAATAAGGCTAGCAAAGAGATCTACGAAACACAGATGTAACTCTGTGAGATGAATTCACATAACACTAAGCAGTTTCTCAGTAAGCTTCTTTCCAAATTTAATTTGAGGATGTTTCCTATTTCACCATAGCCCTCTATGGGCTTCCAAATATCACTTTGCCAATTCCACAAGAACTGTCTTAGCGAAAGGCTTCTTGAGGGGAAAGCTGTAACTCTGTGAGATGATTTCACAGAACACAAAGAAGTTTCTCAGAAAGCTTCTTTCTCTTTGTTATCGGAGGATATTTCCTTTGGCCCTATAGTCTTCAAAGGGATCCGAAATATCTGTTCAGATTCCACAGAAAGAAGGCTAGCAAAGAGATCCAGGAAATACAGATGTAACTCTGTGAGATGAATTAACAGAACACTAAGCAGTTTCTCCGAAGGCTTCTTTCCAGATTTCATCTGAGGATATTTTCTTTTTCACCGTAGCCCTCTAAGGGCTTCCAAATATCACTTTTCCAATTCCACAAGAACTGTCTTAGCGAAAGGCTTCTTCAGGGGAAAGCTGTAACTCTGTGAGATGATTTCACAGAACACGAAGAAGTTTCTCAGAAAGCTTCTTTCTCTTTGTTATCGGAGGATATTTCCTTTGGCCCTATAGTCTTCAAAGGGATCCGAAATATCTCTTCTCAGATTCCACACAAATAAGGCTAGCAAAGAGATCCACGAAATACAGATGTAGCTCTGTGAGATGAATTCACAGAACACTAAGCAGTTTCTCAGAAAGCTTCTTTCCAAATTTAATTTGAGGATATTTCCTATTTCACCATAGCCCTCTATGGGCTTCCAAATATCACTTTGCCAATTCCACAAGAACTGTCTTAGCGAAAGGCTTCTGGGGGGAAAGCTGTAACTCTGTGAGATGATTTCACAGAACACAAAGAAGTTTCTCAGAAAGCTTCTTTCTCTTTGTTATCGGAGGATATTTCCTTTGGCCCTATAGTCTTCAAAGGGATCCGAAATATCTGTTCTCAGATTCCACAGAAATAAGGCTAGCAAAGAGATCTACGAAACACAGATGTAACTCTGTGAGTTGAATTCACAGAACACTAAGCAGTTTCTCAGAAAGCTTCTTTCCAGATTTCATCTGAGGATATTTCCTTTTTCACCATAGCCCTCTATGGGCTTCCAAATATCACTTTGCCAATTCCACAAGAACTGTCTTAGCGAAAGGTTTCTTGAGGGGAAAGCTGTAACTCTGTGAGATGATTTCACTGAACAAAAGATGTTTCTCAGAAAGCTTCTTTCTCTTTGTTATCGGAGGATATTTCCTTTAGCCTTGTACTCTTCAATGGGATCCGAAATATCTGTTCTCAGATTCCACAGAAATAAGGCTAGCAAAGAGGTCTACGAAACACAGATGTAACTCTGTGAGATGAATTAACAGAACACTAAGCAGTTTCTCAGAAATCTTCTTTCCAGATTTCATCTGAGGATATTTCCTTTTTCACCATAGCCCTCTAGGGTTTCCAAATATCACTTTTCCAATTCCACAAGAACTGTCTTAGCGAAAGGCTTCTTCAGGGGAAAGTTGCAACTCTGTGAGATGATTTCACAGAACACAAAGAAGTTTCTCAGAAAGCTTCTTTCTCTTTGTTATCGGAGGATATTTCCTTTGGCCCTACAGTCTTCAAAGGGATCCGAAATATCTGCTTTCAGATTCCACAGAAATAAGGCTAGCAAAGAGATCCACGAAATACAGATATAACTCTGTGAGATGAATTAACAGAACACTAAGCCGTTTCTCAGAAAATTTCTTTCCAGAGTTCATCTGAGGATATTTCCTTTTTCACCATAGCCCTCTATGGGCTTCCAAATATCACTTTGCCAATTCCACAAGAAGTGTCTTAGCGAAAGGCTTCTTGAGGGGAAAGCTGTAACTCTGTGAGATGATTTCATAGAACACAAAGAAGTTTCTCAGAAAGCTCTTTCTCTTTGTTATCGGAGGATACTTCCTTTGGCCCTATAGTCTTCAAAGGGATCCGAAATATCTGTTCTCAGATTCCACAGAAAGAAGGCTAGCAAAGAGATCCACGAAATACACATGTAACTCTGTGAGTGGAAGTCACACATCACAGAGCAGTTTCTCAGAAAGCTTCTTTCCAGCTTTCATCTGAGGATATTTCCTTTTTCACCTAGCCCTATAGGGGCTTCCAAATCTCACTTTTCCAATTCCACAAGAACTGTCTTAGCGAAAGGCTTCTTGAGCGGAAAGGTGTAACTCTGTGAGATAATTTCACAGAACACTAAGAAATTTCTTAGAAAGCTTCTTACTCTTTGTTATTGGAGGATATTTCCTTTGGCCCTATAGTCTTCAAAGGGATCCGAAATATCTGTTCTCAGATTCCACACAAATAATGCTAGCAAAGAGATCCACGAAATACAGATGTAACACTGTGAGATGAATTAACAGAACACTAAGCAGTTTCTCAGAAAGCTTCTTTCCAGATTTCATCTGAGGATATTTCCTTTTTCACCATAGCCCTCTATGGGCTTCCAAATATCACTTTGCCAATTCCACAAGAACTGTCTTAGCGAAAGGCTTCTTGAGGGGAAAGCTTTACCTCTGTGAGATGATTTCACAGAACACAAAGAAGTTTCTCAGAAAGCTTCTTTCTCTTTGTTATCGGAGGATATTTCCTTTGGCCCTATACTCTTCAAAGGGATCCGAAATATCTTTTCTCAGATTACACAGAAATAAGGCTAGCAAAGAGATCTACGAAACACAGATGTAACTCTGTGAGATGAATTCACAGAACACTAAGCAGTTTCTCAGAAAGCTTCTTTCCAGATTTCATCTGAGGATATTTCCTTTTTCACCATAGACCTCTATGGGCTTCCAAATATCACTTTGCCAATTCCACAAGAACTGTCTTAGGGAAAGGCTTCTTGAGGCGAAAGCTGTAACTCTGTGAGATGATTTCACAGAACACAAAGAAGTTTCTCAGAAAGCTTCTTTCTCTTTGTTATCGGAGGATATTTCCTTTGGCCCTATAGTCTTCAAAGGGATCCGAAATATCTGTTTTCAGATTCCACAGAAAGAAGGCTAGCAAAGAGATCTACGAAACACAGATGTAACTCTGTGAGATGAATTCACAGAACACTAAGCAGTTTCTCAGAAAGCTTCTTTCCAGATTTCATCTGAGGATATTTCCTTTTTCACCTAGCCCTCTATGGGCTTCCAAATATCACTTTGCCAATTCCACAAGAACTGTCTTAGCGAAAGGCTTCTTGAGGGGAAAGCTGTAACTCTGTTAGATGATTTCACAAAACACGAAGAAGTTTCTCAGAAAGTTTCTTTCTCTTTGTTATCGGAGGATATTTCCTTTGGCCCTATAGTCTTCAAAGGGATCCGAAATATCTGTCTCAAATTCCACAGAAATAAGGCTAGCAAAGAGATCCACGAAATACAGATATAATTCTGTGAGATGAATTAACAGAACACTAAGCCGTTTCTCAGAAAATTTCTTTCCAGATGTCATCTGAGGATATTTCCTTTTTCACCATAGCCCTCTATGGGCTTCCAAATATCACTTTGCCAATTCCACAAGAAGTGTCTTAGCGAAAGGCTTCTTGAGGGGAAAGCTGTAACTCTGTGAGATGATTTCACAGAACACAAAGAAGTTTCTCAGAAAGCTCTTTCTCTTTGTTATCGGAGGATATTTCCTTTGGCCCTATAGTCTTCAAAGGGATCCGAAATATCTGTTCTCAGATTCCACAGAAAGAAGGCTAGAAAAGAAATCAACGAAATACAGATGTAACTCTGTGAGATGAATTAACAGAACACTAAGCAGTTTCTCAGAAAGCTTCTTTCCAGATTTCATCTGAGGATATTTTCTTTTTCACCATAGCCCTCTATCGGCTTCCAAATATCACTTTTCCAATTCCACAAGAACTGTCTTAGCGAAAGGCTTCTTCAGGGGAAAGCTGTAACTCTCTGAGATGATTTCACAGAACACAAAGAAGTTTCTCAGAAAGCTTCTTTCTCTTTGTTATCGGAGGATATTTCCTTTAGCCCTATAGTCTTCAAAGGGATCCGAAATATCTCTTCTCAGATTCCACACAAATAAGGCTAGCAAAGAGATCCACGAAATACAGATGTAGCTCTGTGAGATGAATTAACAGAACACTAAGCAGTTTCTCAGAAAGCTTCTTTCCAGATTTCATCTGAGGATATTTCCTTTTTCACCATAGCCCTCTATGGGCTTCCAAATATCACTTTGCCAATTCCACAAGAACTGTCTTAGCGAAAGGCTTCTGGGGGGAAAGCTGTAATTCTGTGAGATGATTTCACAGAACACAAAGAAGTTTCTCAGAAAGCTTCTTTCTCTTTGTTATCGGAGGATATTTCCTTTGGCCCTATAGTCTTCAAAGGGATCCGAAATATCTGTTCTCAGATTCCACAGAAATAAGGCTAGCAAAGAGATCTACGAAACACAGATGTAACTCTGTGAGATGAATTCACAGAACACTAAGCAGTTTCTCAGAAAGCTTCTTTCCAGATTTCATCTGAGGATATTTCCTTTTTCACCATAGCCCTCTAGGGGTTTGAAAATATCACTTTTCCGATTCCACCACAACTGTCTTAGCGAAAGGCTTCTTGAGGGGAAAGCTGTAACTCTGTGAGATGATTTCACAGAACACAAAGAAGTTTCTCAGAAAGCTTCTTTCTCTTTGTTTTCGGAGGATATTTCCTTTGGCCCTATAGTCTTCAAAGGGATCCGAAATATCTGTTCTCAGATTCCACAGAAATAAGGCTAGCAAAGAGATCTACGAAACACAGATGTAACTCTGTGAGATGAATTAACAGAACACTAAGCAGTTTCTCAGAAAGCTTCTTTCCAGATTTCATCTGAGGATATTTCCTTTTTCACCATAGCCCTCTATGCGCTTCCAAATATCACTTTGCCAATTCCACAAGAACTGTCTTAGCGAAAGGCTTCTGGGGGTAAAGCTGTAACTCTGTGAGATGATTTCACAGAATACAAAGAAGTTTCTCAGAAAGCTTCTTTCTCTTTGTTATCGGAGGATATTTCCTTTGGCCCTATAGTCTTCAAAGGGATCCGAAATATCTGTTCTCAGATTCCACAGAAATAAGGCTAGCAAAGAGATCTACGAAACACAGATGTAACTCTGTGAGATGAATTCACAGAACACTAAGCAGTTTCTCAGTAAGCTTCTTTCCAAATTTAATTTGAGGATATTTCCTATTTCACCATAGACCTCTATGGGCTTCCAAATATCACTTTGCCAATTCCACAAGAACTGTCTTAGCGAAAGGCTTCTTGAGGGGAAAGCTGTAACTCTGTGAGATGATTTCACAGAACACAAAGAAGTTTCTCAGAAAGCTTCTTTCTCTTTGTTATCGGAGGATATTTCCTTTGGCCCTATACTCTTCAAAGGGATCCGAAATATCTTTTCTCAGATTACACAGAAATAAGGCTAGCAAAGAGATCTACGAAACACAGATGTAACTCTGTGAGATGAATTCACAGAACACTAAGCAGTTTCTCAGAAAGCTTCTTTCCAGATTTCATCTGAGGATATTTCCTTTTTCACCATAGACCTCTATGGGCTTCCAAATATCACTTTGCCAATTCCACAAGAACTGTCTTAGGGAAAGGCTTCTTGAGGCGAAAGCTGTAACTCTGTGAGATGATTTCACAGAACACAAAGAAGTTTCTCAGAAAGCTTCTTTCTCTTTGTTATCGGAGGATATTTCCTTTGGCCCTATAGTCTTCAAAGGGATCCGAAATATCTGTTTTCAGATTCCACAGAAAGAAGGCTAGCAAAGAGATCTACGAAACACAGATGTAACTCTGTGAGATGAATTCACAGAACACTAAGCAGTTTCTCAGAAAGCTTCTTTCCAGATTTCATCTGAGGATATTTTCTTTTTCACCATAGCCCTCTAAGGGCTTCCAAATATCACTTTTCCAATTCCACAAGAACTGTCTTAGCGAAAGGCTTCTTCAGGGGAAAGCTGTAACTCTGTGAGATGATTTCACAGAACACAAAGAAGTTTCTCAGAAAGCTTCTTTCTCTTTGTTATCGGAGGATATTTCCTTTGGCCCTATAGTCTTCAAAGGGATCCGAAATATCTGTTCTCAGATTCCACAGAAATAAGGCTAGCAAAGAGATCTACGAAACACAGATGTAACTCTGTGAGATGAATTAACAGAACACTAAGCAGTTTCTCCGAAAGCTTCTTTCCAGATTTCATCTGAGGATATTTCCTTTTTCAGCATAGCCCTCTAGGGGTTTGAAAATATCACTTTTCCGATTCCACCACAACTGTCTTAGCGAAAGGCTTCTTGAGGGGAAAGCTGTAACTCTGTGGATGATTTCACAGAACACAAAGAAGTTTCTCAGAAAGCTTCTTTCTCTTTGTTTTCGGAGGATATTACCTTTGGCCCTATAGTCTTCAAAGGGATCCGAAATATCTGTTCTCAGATTCCACAGAAATAAGGCTAGCAAAGAGATCTACGAAACACAGATGTAACTCTGTGAGATGAATTAACAGAACACTAAGCAGTTTCTCAGAAACTTCTTTCCAGATTTCATCTGAGGATATTTCCTTTTTCACCATAGCCCTCTATGCGCTTCCAAATATCACTTTGCCAATTCCACAAGAACGGTCTTAGCGAAAGGCTTCTGGGGGTAAAGCTGTAACTCTGTGAGATGATTTCACAGAACACAAAGAAGTTTCTCAGAAAGCTTCTTTCTCTTTGTTATCGGAGGATATTTCCTTTGGCCCTATAGTCTTCAAAGGGATCCGAAATATCTGTTCTCAGATTCCACAGAAAGAAGGCTAGCAAAGAGATCCAGGAAATACAGATGTAACTCTGTGAGATGAATTAACAGAACACTAAGCAGTTTCTCCGAAGGCTTCTTTCCAGATTTCATCTGAGGATATTTTCTTTTTCACCATAGCCCTCTAAGGGCTTCCAAATATCACTTTTCCAATTCCACAAGAACTGTCTTAGCGAAAGGCTTCTTCAGGGGAAAGCTGTAACTCTGTGAGATGATTTCACAGAACACAAAGAAGTTTCTCAGAAAGCTTCTTTCTCTTTGTTATCGGAGGATATTTCCTTTGGCCCTATAGTCTTCAAAGGGATCCGAAATATCTGTTCTCAGATTCCACAGAAATAAGGCTAGCAAAGAGATCTACGAAACACAGATGTAACTCTGTGAGATGAATTCACAGAACACTAAGCAGTTTCTCAGAAAGCTTCTTTCCAGATTTCATCTGAGGATATTTCCTTTTTCACCATAGCCCTCTATGGGCTTCCAAATATCACTTTGCCAATTCCACAAGAACTGTCTTAGCGAAAGGTTTCTTGAGGGGAAAGCTGTAACTCTGTGAGATGATTTCACTGAAGAAAAGATGTTTCTCAGAAAGCATCTTTCTCTTTGTTATCGGAGGATATTTCTTTAGCCTTGTACTCTTCAATGGGATCCGAAATATCTGTTCTCAGATTCCACAGAAATAAGGCTAGCAAAGAGATCTACGAAACACAGATGTAACTCTGTGAGATGAATTAACAGAACACTAAGCAGTTTCTCAGAAAGCTTCTTTCCAGATTTCATCTGAGGATATTTCCTTTTTCACCATAGCCCTCTAGGGGTTCCAAATATCACTTTTCCAATTCCACAAGAACTGTCTTAGCGAAAGGCTTCTTCAGGGGAAAGTTGTAACTCTGTGAGATGATTTCACAGAACACAAAGAAGTTTCTCAGAAAGCTTCTTTCTCTTTGTTATCGGAGGATATTTCCTTTGGCCCTACAGTCTTCAAAGGGATCCGAAATATCTGCTTTCAGATTCCAGAGAAATAAGGCTAGCAAAGAGATCCACGAAATACAGATGTAACTCTGTGAGATGAATTCACAGAACACTAAGCAGTTTCTCAGAAAGCTTCTTTCCAGATTTCATCTGAGGATATTTCCTTTTTCACCACAGCCCTCTATGGGCTTCCAAATATCACTTTGCCAATTCCACAAGAACTGTCTTAGCGAAAGGCTTCTTGAGGGGAAAGCTGTAACTCTGTGAGATGATTTCACAGAACACAAAGAAGTTTCTCAGAAAGCTTCTTTCTGTTTGTTATCGGAGGATATTTCCTTTGGCCCTATAGTCTTCAAAGGGATCCGAAATATCTGTTCTCAGATTCCACAGAAATAGGGCTAGCAAAGAGATCTACGAAACACAGATGTAACTCTGTGAGATGAATTCACAGAACACTAAGCAGTTTCTCAGAAAGCTTCTTTCCAGATTTCATCTGAGGATATTTCCTTTTTCACCATAGCCCTCTATGGGCTTCCAAATATCACTTTGCCAATTCCACAAGAACTGTCTTAGCGAAAGGCTTCTGGGGGGAAAGCTGTAATTCTGTGAGATGATTTCACAGAACACAAAGAAGTTTCTCAGAAAGCTTCTTTCTCTTTGTTTTCGGAGGATATTTCCTTTGGCCCTATAGTCTTCAAAGGGATCCGAAATATCTGTTCTCAGATTCCACAGAAATAAGGCTAGCAAAGAGATCTACGAAACACAGATGTAACTCTGTGAGATGAATTAACAGAACACTAAGCAGTTTCTCAGAAAGCTTCTTTCCAGATTTCATCTGAGGATATTTCCTTTTTCACCATAGCCCTCTATGGGCTTCAAAATATCACTTTGCCAATTCCATAAGAACTGTCTTAGCGAAAGGCTTCTTGAGGGGAATGCTGTAACTCTGTGAGATGATTTCACAGAACACAAAGAAGTTTCTCAGAAAGCTCTTTCTCTTTGCTATCGGAGGATGTTCCTTTGGCCCTATAGTCTTCAAAGAGATCCGAAATATCTGTTCTCAGATTCCACAGAAAGAAGGCTAGCAAAGAGATACACGAAATACAGATGTAACTCTGTGAGATGAATTCACAGAACACTAAGCAGTTTCTCAGAAAACTTCTTTCCAGATTTCATCTGAGGATATTTCCTTTTTCACCACAGCCCTCTATGGGCTTCCAAATATCACTTTGCCAATTCCACAAGAACTGTCTTAGCGAAAGGCTTCTTGAGGGGAAAGCTGTAACTCTGTTAGATGATTTCACAAAACACGAAGAAGTTTCTCAGAAAGTTTCTTTCTCTTTGTTATCGGAGGATATTTCCTTTGGCCCTATAGTCTTCAAAGGGATCCGAAATATCTGTCTCAGATTCCACAGAAATAAGGCTAGGAAAGAGATCCACGAAATACAGATATAACTCTGTGAGATGAATTAACAGAACACTAAGCCGTTTCTCAGAAAATTTCTTTCCAGATGTCATCTGAGGATATTTCCTTTTTCACCATAGCCCTCTATGGGCTTCCAAATATCACTTTGCCAATTCCACAAGAAGTGTCTTAGCGAAAGGCTTCTTGAGGGGAAAGCTGTAACTCTGTGAGATGATTTCACAGAACACAAAGAAGTTTCTCAGAAAGCTCTTTCTCTTTGTTATCGGAGGATATTTCCTTTGGCCCTATAGTCTTCAAAGGGATCCGAAATATCTGTTCTCAGATTCCACAGAAAGAAGGCTAGAAAAGAAATCAACGAAATACAGATGTAACTCTGTGAGATGAATTAACAGAACACTGAGCAGTTTCTCAGAAAGCTTCTTTCCAGATTTCATCTGAGGATATTTCCTATTTCACCATAGCCCTCTATGGGCTTCCAAATATCACTTTGCCAATTCCACAAGAACTGTCTTAGCGAAAGGCTTCTTGAGGGGAAAGCTGTAACTCTGTGAGATGATTTCACAGAACACAAAGTAGTTTCTCAGAAAGCTTCTTTCTCTTTGTTATCGGAGGATATTTCCTTTGGTCCTATAGTCTTCAAAGGGATCCGAAATATCTGTTCTCAGATTCCACAGAAAGAAGGCTAGCAAATAGATCCAGGAAATACAGATGTAACTCTGTGAGATGAATTAACAGAACACTAAGCAGTTTCTCAGAAAGCTTCTTTCCAGATTTCATCTGAGAATATTTTCTTTTTCACCATAGCCCTCTATCGGCTTCCAAATATCACTTTTCCAATTCCACAAGAACTGTCTTAGCGAAAGGCTTCTTCAGGGGAAAGCTGTAACTCTGTGAGATGATTTCACAGAACACAAAGAAGTTTCTCAGAAAGCTTCTTTCTCTTTGTTATCGGAGGATATTTCCTTTAGCCCTATAGTCTTCAAAGGGATCCGAAATATCTCTTCTCAGATTCCACACAAATAAGGCTAGCAAAGAGATCCACGAAATACAGATGTAGCTCTGTGAGATGAATTAACAGAACACTAAGCAGTTTCTCAGAAAGCTTCTTTCCAGATTTCATCTGAGGATATTTCCTTTTTCACCATAGCCCTCTATGGGCTTCCAAATATCACTTTGCCAATTCCACAAGAACTGTCTTAGCGAAAGGCTTCTGGGGGGAAAGCTGTAATTCTGTGAGATGATTTCACAGAACACAAAGAAGTTTCTCAGAAATCTTCTTTCTCTTTGTTATCGGAGGATATTTCCTTTGGCCCTATAGTCTTCAAAGGGATCCGAAATATCTGTTCTCAGATTCCACAGAAATAAGGCTGGCAAAGAGATCTACGAAACACAGATGTAACTCTGTGAGATGAATTCACAGAACACTAAGCAGTTTCTCAGAAAGCTTCTTTCCAGATTTCATCTGAGGATATTTCCTTTTTCACCATAGCCCTCTAGGGGTTTGAAAATATCACTTTTCCGATTCCACCACAACTGTCTTAGCGAAAGGCTTCTTGAGGGGAAAGCTGTAACTCTGTGAGATGATTTCACAGAACACAAAGAAGTTTCTC
This sequence comes from Macaca fascicularis, assembly GCF_037993035.2. Classification (NCBI taxonomy): domain Eukaryota; kingdom Metazoa; phylum Chordata; class Mammalia; order Primates; family Cercopithecidae; genus Macaca; species Macaca fascicularis. The sequence goes on along the minus strand of NC_088385.1, from coordinate 44,194,951 downwards.
AGAAAGCTTCTTTCTCTTTGTTTTCGGAGGATATTTCCTTTGGCCCTATAGTCTTCAAAGGGATCCGAAATATCTGTTCTCAGATTCCACAGAAATAAGGCTAGCAAAGAGATCTACGAAACACAGATGTAACTCTGTGAGATGAATTAACAGAACACTAAGCAGTTTCTCAGAAAGCTTCTTTCCAGATTTCTTCTGAGGATATTTCCTTTTTCACCATAGCCCTCTATGCGCTTCAAAATATCACTTTGCCAATTCCATAAGAACTGTCTTAGCGAAAGGCTTCTTGAGGGGAATGCTGTAACTCTGTGAGATGATTTCACAGAACACAAAGAAGTTTCTCAGAAAGCTCTTTCTCTTTGCTATCGGAGGATGTTCCTTTGGCCCTATAGTCTTCAAAGAGATCCGAAATATCTGTTCTCAGATTCCACAGAAAGAAGGCTAGCAAAGAGATACACGAAATACAGATGTAACTCTGTGAGATGAATTCACAGAACACTAAGCAGTTTCTCAGAAAACTTCTTTCCAGATTTCATCTGAGGATATTTCCTTTTTCACCACAGCCCTCTATGGGCTTCCAAATATCACTTTGCCAATTTCACAAGAACTGTCTTAGCGAAAGGCTTCTTGAGGGGAAAGCTGTAACTCTGTTAGATGATTTCACAAAACACGAAGAAGTTTCTCAGAAAGTTTCTTTCTCTTTGTTATCGGAGGATATTTCCTTTGGCCCTATAGTCTTCAAAGGGATCCGAAATATCTGTCTCAGATTCCACAGAAATAAGGCTAGCAAAGAGATCCACGAAATACAGATATAAGTCTGTGAGATGAATTAACAGAACACTAAGCCATTTCTCAGAAAATTTCTTTCAAGATGTCATCTGAGGATATTTCTTTTTTCACCATAGCCCTCTATGGGCTTCCAAATATCACTTTGCCAATTCCACAAGAAGTGTCTTAGCGAAAGGCTTCTTGAGGGGAAAGCTGTAACTCTGTGAGATGATTTCACAGAACACAAAGAAGTTTCTCAGAAAGCTCTTTCTCTTTGTTATCGGAGGATATTTCCTTTGGCCCTATAGTCTTCAAAGGGATCCGAAATATCTGTTCTCAGATTCCACAGAAATAAGACTAGCAAAGAGATCCACGAAATACAGATGTAACTCTGTGAGATGAATTAACAGAACACTAAGCAGTTTCTCAGAAAGCTTCTTTCCAGATTTCAGCTGAGGATACTTCCTTTTTCACTATAGCCCTCTATGGGCTTCCAAATATCACTTTGCCAATTCCACAAGAACTGTCTTAGCGAAAGGCTTCTTGAGGGGAAAGCTGTAACTCTGGGAGATGATTTCACAGAACACAAAGAAGTTTCTCAGAAAGCTTCTTTCTCTTTGTTATCGGAGGATATTTCCTTTGGCCCTTTAGTCTTCAAAGGGATCCGAAATATCTGTTCTCAGATTCCACAGAAAAAAGGCTAGCAAAGAGATCTATGAAACACAGATGTAACTGTGTGAGATGAATTAACAGAACACTAAGCAGTTTCTTAGAAAGCTTCTTTCCAGATTTCCTCTGAGGATATTTCCTTTTTCACCATAGCTCTCTATGGGCTTCCAAATATCACTTTGCCAATTCCACAAGAACTGTCTTAGCGAAAGGCTTCTTGAGGGGAAAGCTGTAACTCTGTGAGATGATTTCACAGAACACTAAGAAGTTTCTCAGAAAGCTTCTTTCTCTTTGTTATCGGAGGATATTTCCTTTGGCCCTATAGTCTTCCAAGAGATCCGAAATATCTGTTCTCAGATTACACAGAAATAAAGCTAGCAAAGAGATCCACGAAATACACATGTAACTCTGTGAGTGGAAGTCACACATCACAGAGCAGTTTCTCAGAAAGCTTCTTTCCAGCTTTCATCTGAGGATATTTCCTTTTTCACCATTGCCCTCTAAGGGCTTCCAAATATCACTTTGCCAATTCCACAAGAACTGTCTTAGCGAAAGGCTTCTTCAGGGGAAAGCTTTAACTCTGTGAGATGATTTCACAGAACACAAAGAAGTTTCTCAGAAAGCTTCTTTCTCTTTGTTATCGGAGGATATTTCCTTTGGCCCTATAGTCTTCAAAGGGATCCGAAATATCTGTTCTCAGATTCCACAGAAAGAAGGCTAGCAAAGAGATCTACGAAACACAGATGTAACTCTGTGAGATGAATTCACAGAACACTAAGCAGTTTCTCAGAAAGCTTCTTTCCAGATTTCATCTTAGGATATTTCCTTTTTCACCTAGCCCTCTAGGGGCTTCCAAATCTCACTTTTCCAATTCCACAAGAACTGTCTTAGCGAAAGGCTTCATGAGCGGAAAGGTGTAACTCTGTGAGATGATTTCACAGAACACTAAGAAGTTTCTTAGAAAGCTTCTTTCTCTTTGTTATCGGAGGATATTTCCTTTGGCCCTATAGTCTTCAAAGGGATCCGAAATATCTGTTCTCAGATTCCACACAAATAAGGCTAGCAAAGAGATCCACGAAATACAGATGTAACACTGTGAGATGAATTAACAGAACACTAAGCAGTTTGTCAGAAAGCTTCTTTCCAGATTTCATCTGAGGATATTTCCTTTTTCACCATAGCCCTCTATGGGCTTCCAAATATCACTTTGCCAATTCCACAAGAACTGTCTTAGCGAAAGGCTTCTGGGGGTAAAGCTGTAACTCTGTGAGATGATTTCACAGAATACAAAGAAGTTTCTCAGAAAGCTTCTTTCTCTTTCTTATCGGAGGATATTTCCTTTGGCCCTATAGTCTTCAAAGGGATCCGAAATATCTGTTCTCAGATTCCACAGAAAGAAGGCTAGCAAAGAGATCCAGGAAATACAGATGTAACTCTGTGAGATGAATTAACAGAACACTAAGCAGTTTCTCCGAAAGCTTCTTTCCAGATTTCATCTGAGGATATTTTCTTTTTCACCATAGCCCTCTATGGGCTTCCAAATATCACTTTTCCAATTCCACAAGAACTGTCTTAGCGAAAGGCTTCTTGAGGGGAAAGCTGTAACTCTGTGAGATGATTTCACAGAACACAAAGAAGTTTCTCAGAAAGCTTCTTTCTCTTTGTTATCGGAGGATATTTCCTTTGGCCCTATAGTCTTCAAAGGGATCCGAAATATCTGTTCTCAGATTCCACAGAAATAAGGCTAGCAAAGAGATCTACGAAACACAGATGTAACTCTGTGAGATGAATTCACAGAACACTAAGCAGTTTCTCAGAAAGCTTCTTTCCAGATTTCATCTGAGGATATTTCCTTTTTCACCATAGCCCTCTATGGGCTTCCAAATATCACTTTGCCAATTCCACAAGAACTGTCTTAGCGAAAGGTTTCTTGAGGGGAAAGCTGTAACTCTGTGAGATGATTTCACTGAACAAAAGAAGTTTCTCAGAAAGCTTCTTTCTCTTTGTTATCGGAGGATATTTCCTTTAGCCCTGTACTCTTCAATGGGATCCGAAATATCTGTTCTCAGATTCCACAGAAATAAGGCTAGCAAAGAGATCTACGAAACACAGATGTAACTCTGTGAGATGAATTCAAAGAACACTAAGCAGTTTCTCAGAAAGCTTCTTTCCAGATTTCATCTGAGGATATTTCCTTTTTCACCACAGCCCTCTATGGGCTTCCAAATATCACTTTGCCAATTCCACAAGAACTGTCTTAGCGAAAGGCTTCTTGAGGGGAAAGCTGTAACTCTGTGAGATGATTTCACAGAACACAAAGAAGTTTCTCAGAAAGCTTCTTTCTCTTTGTTATCGGAGGATATTTCCTTTGGCCCTATAGTCTTCAAAGGGATCCGAAATATCTGTCTCAGATTCCACAGAAATAAGGCTAGCAAAGAGATCCACGAAATACAGTTATAACTCTGTGAGATGAATTAACAGAACACTAAGCCGTTTCTCAGAAAATTTCTTTCCAGATGTCATCTGAGGATATTTCCTTTTTCACCATAGCCCTCTATGGGCTTCCAAATATCACTTTGCCAGTTCCACAAGAAGTGTCCTAGCGAAAGGCTTCTTGAGGGGAAAGCTGTAACTCTGTGAGATGATTTCACAGAACACAAAGAAGTTTCTCAGAAAGCTTCTCTCTCTTTCTTATCGGAGGATATTTCCTTTGGCCCTATAGTCTTCAAAGGGATCCGAAATATCTGTTCTCAGATTCCACAGAAAGAAGGCTAGCAAAGAGATCCAGGAAATACAGATGTAACTCTGTGAGATGAATTAACAGAACACTAAGCAGTTTCTCCGAAAGCTTCTTTCCAGATTTCATCTGAGGATATTTTCTTTTTCACCGTAGCCCTCTATGGGCTTCCAAATATCACTTTTCCAATTCCACAAGAACTGTCTTAGCGAAAGGCTTCTTGAGGGGAAAGCTGTAACTCTGTGAGATGATTTCACAGAACACAAAGAAGTTTCTCAGAAAGCTTCTTTCTCTTTGTTATCGGAGGATATTTCCTTTGGCCCTATTGTCTTCAAAGGGATCCGAAATATCTGTTCTCAGATTCCACAGAAATAAGGCTAGCAAAGAGATCTACGAAACACAGATGTAACTCTGTGAGATGAATTCACAGAACACTAAGCAGTTTCTCAGAAAGCTTCTTTCCAGATTTCATCTGAGGATATTTCCTTTTTCACCATAGCCCTCTATGGGCTTCCAAATATCACTTTGCCAATTCCACAAGAACTGTCTTAGCGAAAGGTTTCTTGAGGGGAAAGCTGTAACTCTGTGAGATGATTTCACTGAACAAAAGAAGTTTCTCAGAAAGCTTCTTTCCCTTTGTTATCGGAGGATATTTCCTTTAGCCCTGTACTCTTCAATGGGATCCGAAATATCTGTTCTCAGATTCCACAGAAATAAGGCTAGCAAAGAGGTCTACGAAACACAGATGTAACTCTGTGAGATGAATTAACAGAACACTAAGCAGTTTCTCAGAAAGCTTCTTTCCAGATTTCATCTGAGGATATTTCCTTTTTCACCATAGCCCTCTAGGGGTTCCAAATATCACTTTTCCAATTCCACAAGAACTGTCTTAGCGAAAGGCTTCTTCAGGGGAAAGTTGTAACTCTGTGAGATGATTTCACAGAACACAAAGAAGTTTCTCAGAAAGCTTCTTTCTCTTTGTTATTGGAGGATATTTCCTTTGGCCCTACAGTCTTCAAAGGGATCCGAAATATCTGCTTTCAGATTCCACAGAAATAAGGCTAGCAAAGAGATCCACGAAATACAGATGTAACTCTGTGAGATGAATTCACAGAACACTAAGCAGTTTCTCAGAAAGCTTCTTTCCAGATTTCATCTGAGGATATTTCCTTTTTCACCACAGCCCTCTATGGGCTTCCAAATATCACTTTGCCAATTCCACAAGAACTGTCTTAGCGAAAGGCTTCTTGAGGGGAAAGCTGTAACTCTGTGAGATGATTTCACAGAACACAAAGAAGTTTCTCAGAAAGCTTCTTTCTCTTTGTTATCGGAGGATATTTCCTTTGGCCCTATAGTCTTCAAAGTGATCCGAAATATCGGTTCTCAGATTCCACAGAAAGAAGGCTAGCAAAGAGATCCAGGAAATACAGATGTAACTCTGTGAGATGAATTCACAGAACACTAAGCAGTTTCTCCGAAAGCTTCTTTCCAGATTACATCTGAGGATATTTTCTTTTTCACCATAGCCCTCTATGGGCTTCCAAATATCGCTTTTCCAATTCCACAAGAACTGTCTTAGCGAAAGGCTTCTTGAGGGGAAAGCTGTAACTCTGTGAGATGATTTCACAGAACACAAAGAAGTTTCTCAGAAAGCTTCTTTCTCTTTGTTATCGGAGGATATTTCCTTTGGCCCTATAGTCTTCAAAGGGATCCGAAATATCTGTTCTCAGATTACACAGAAATAAGGCTAGCAAAGAGATCTACGAAACACAGATGTAACTCTGTGAGATGAATTCACAGAACACTAAGCAGTTTCTCAGAAAGCTTCTTTCCAGATTTCATCTGAGGATATTTCCTTTTTCACCATAGCCCTCTATGGACTTCCAAATATCACTTTGCCAATTCCACAAGAACTGTCTTAGCAAAAGGTTTCTTGAGGGGAAAGCTGTAAGTCTGTGAGATGATTTCACTGAACAAAAGAAGTTTCTCAGAAAGCTTCTTTCTCTTTGTTATCGGAGGATATTTCCTTTAGCCCTGTACTCTTCAATGGGATCCGAAATATCTGTTCTCAGATTCCACAGAAATAAGGCTAGCAAAGAGGTCTACGAAACACAGATGTAACTCTGTGAGATGAATTAACAGAACACTAAGCAGTTTCTCAGAAAGCTTCTTTCCAGATTTCATCTGAGGATATTTCCTTTTTCACCATAGCCCTCTAGGGGTTCCAAATATCACTTTTCCAATTCCACAAGAACTGTCTTAGCGAAAGGCTTCTTCAGGGGAAAGTTGTAACTCTGTGAGATGATTTCACAGAACACAAAGAAGTTTCTCAGAAAGCTTCTTTCTCTTTGTTATCGGAGGATATTTCCTTTGGCCCTACAGTCTTCAAAGGGATCCGAAATATCTGCTTTCAGATTCCACAGAAATAAGGCTACCAAAGAGATCCACGAAATACAGATGTAACTCTGTGAGATGAATTCACAGAACACTAAGCAGTTTCTCAGAAAGCTTCTTTCCAGATTTCATCTGAGGATATTTCCTTTTTCACCACAGCCCTCTATGGGCTTCCAAATATCACTTTGCCAATTCCACAAGAACTGTCTTAGCGAAAGGCTTCTTGAGGGGAAAGCTGTAACTCTGTTAGATAATTTCACAAAACACGAAGAAGTTTCTCAGAAAGCTTCTTTCTCTTTGTTATCGGAGGATATTTCCTTTGGCCCTATAGTCTTCAAAGGGATCCGAAATATCTGTCTCAGATTGCACAAAAATAAGGCTAGCAAAGAGATCCACGAAATACAGATATAACTCTGTGAGATGAATTAACAGAACACTAAGCCGTTTCTCAGAAAATTTCTTTCCAGATGTCATCTGAGGATATTTCCTTTTTCACCATAGCCCTCTATGGGCTTCCAAATATCACTTTGCCAGTTCCACAAGAAGTGTCCTAGCGAAAGGCTTCTTGAGGGGAAAGCTGTAACTCTGTGAGATGATTTCACAGAACACAAAGAAGTTTCTCAGAAAGCTTCTTTCTCTTTCTTATCGGAGGATATTTCCTTTGGCCCTATAGTCTTCAAAGGGATCCGAAATATCTGTTCTCAGATTCCACAGAAAGAAGGCTAGCAAAGAGATCCAGGAAATACAGATGTAACTCTGTGAGATGAATTAAGAGAACACTAAGCAGTTTCTCCGAAAGCTTCTTTCCAGATTTCATCTGAGGATATTTTCTTTTTCACCATAGCCCTCTATGGGCTTCCAAATATCACTTTTCCAATTCCACAAGAACTGTCTTAGCGAAAGGCTTCTTGAGGGGAAAGCTGTAACTCTGTGAGATGATTTCACAGAACACAAAGAAGTTTCTCAGAAAGCTTCTTTCTCTTTGTTATCGGAGGATATTTCCTTTGGCCCTATAGTCTTCAAAGGGATCCGAAATATCTGTTCTCAGATTCCACAGAAATAAGGCTAGCAAAGAGATCTACGAAACACAGATGTAACTCTGTGAGATGAATTCACAGAACACTAAGCAGTTTCTCAGAAAGCTTCTTTCCAGATTTCATCTGAGGATATTTCCTTTTTCACCATAGCCCTCTATGGGCTTCCAAATATCACTTTGCCAATTCCACAAGAACTGTCTTAGCAAAAGGTTTCTTGAGGGGAAAGCTGTAACTCTGTGAGATGATTTCACTGAACAAAAGAAGTTTCTCAGAAAGCTTCTTTCTCTTTGTTATCGGAGGATATTTCCTTTAGCCCTGTACTCTTCAAAGGGATCCGAAATATCTGTTCTCAGATTCCACAGAAATAAGGCTAGCAAAGAGGTCTACGAAACACAGATGTAACTCTGTGAGATGAATTAACAGAACACTAAGCAGTTTCTCAGAAAGCTTCTTTCCAGATTTCATCTGAGGATATTTCCTTTTTCACCATAGCCCTCTAGGGGTTCCAAATATCACTTTTCCAATTCCACAAGAACTGTCTTAGCGAAAGGCTTCTTCAGGGGAAAGTTGTAACTCTGTGAGATGATTTCACAGAACACAAAGAAGTTTCTCAGAAAGCTTCTTTCTCTTTGTTATCGGAGGATATTTCCTTTGGCCCTACAGTCTTCAAAGGGATCCGAAATATCTGCTTTCAGATTCCACAGAAATAAGGCTAGCAAAGAGATCCACGAAATACAGATGTAACTCTGTGAGATGAATTCACAGAACACTAAGCAGTTTCTCCGAAAGCTTCTTTCCAGATTTCATCTGAGGATATTTTCTTTTTCACCATAGCCCTCTATGGGCTTCCAAATGTCACTTTTCCAATTCCACAAGAACTGTCTTAGCGAAAGGCTTCTTGAGGGGAAAGCTGTAACTCTGTGAGATGATTTCACAGAACACAAAGAAGTTTCTCAGAAAGCTTCTTTCTCTTTGTTATCGGAGGATATTTCCTTTGGCCCTATAGTCTTCAAAGGGATCCGAAATATCTGTTCTCAGATTCCACAGAAATAAGGCTAGCAAAGAGATCTACGAAACACAGATGTAACTCTGTGAGATGAATTCAAAGAACACTAAGCAGTTTCTCAGAAAGCTTCTTTCCAGATTTCATCTGAGGATATTTCCTTTTTCACCATAGCCCTCTATGGGCTTCCAAATATCACTTTGCCAATTCCACAAGAACTGTCTTAGCGAAAGGCTTCTTGAGGGGAAAGCTGTAACTCTGTTAGATAATTTCACAAAACACGAAGAAGTTTCTCAGAAAGCTTCTTTCTCTTTGTTATCGGAGGATATTTCCTTTGGCCCTATAGTCTTCAAAGGGATCCGAAATATCTGTCTCAGATTGCACAAAAATAAGGCTAGCAAAGAGATCCACGAAATACAGATATAACTCTGTGAGATGAATTAACAGAACACTAAGCCGTTTCTCAGAAAATTTCTTTCCAGATGTCATCTGAGGATATTTCCTTTTTCACCATAGCCCTCTATGGGCTTCCAAATATCACTTTGCCAGTTCCACAAGAAGTGTCCTAGCGAAAGGCTTCTTGAGGGGAAAGCTGTAACTCTGTGAGATGATTTCACAGAACACAAAGAAGTTTCTCAGAAAGCTTCTTTCTCTTTCTTATCGGAGGATATTTCCTTTGGCCCTATAGTCTTCAAAGGGATCCGAAATATCTGTTCTCAGATTCCACAGAAAGAAGGCTAGCAAAGAGATCCAGGAAATACAGATGTAACTCTGTGAGATGAATTAAGAGAACACTAAGCAGTTTCTCCGAAAGCTTCTTTCCAGATTTCATCTGAGGATATTTTCTTTTTCACCATAGCCCTCTATGGGCTTCCAAATATCACTTTTCCAATTCCACAAGAACTGTCTTAGCGAAAGGCTTCTTGAGGGGAAAGCTGTAACTCTGTGAGATGATTTCACAGAACACAAAGAAGTTTCTCAGAAAGCTTCTTTCTCTTTGTTATCGGAGGATATTTCCTTTGGCCCTATAGTCTTCAAAGGGATCCGAAATATCTGTTCTCAGATTCCACAGAAATAAGGCTAGCAAAGAGATCTACGAAACACAGATGTAACTCTGTGAGATGAATTCACAGAACACTAAGCAGTTTCTCAGAAAGCTTCTTTCCAGATTTCATCTGAGGATATTTCCTTTTTCACCATAGCCCTCTATGGGCTTCCAAATATCACTTTGCCAATTCCACAAGAACTGTCTTAGCAAAAGGTTTCTTGAGGGGAAAGCTGTAACTCTGTGAGATGATTTCACTGAACAAAAGAAGTTTCTCAGAAAGCTTCTTTCTCTTTGTTATCGGAGGATATTTCCTTTAGCCCTGTACTCTTCAATGGGATCCGAAATATCTGTTCTCAGATTCCACAGAAATAAGGCTAGCAAAGAGGTCTACGAAACACAGATGTAACTCTGTGAGATGAATTAACAGAACACTAAGCAGTTTCTCAGAAAGCTTCTTTCCAGATTTCATCTGAGGATATTTCCTTTTTCACCATAGCCCTCTAGGGGTTCCAAATATCACTTTTCCAATTCCACAAGAACTGTCTTAGCGAAAGGCTTCTTCAGGGGAAAGTTGTAACTCTGTGAGATGATTTCACAGAACACAAAGAAGTTTCTCAGAAAGCTTCTTTCTCTTTGTTATCGGAGGATATTTCCTTTGGCCCTACAGTCTTCAAAGGGATCCGAAATATCTGCTTTCAGATTCCACAGAAATAAGGCTAGCAAAGAGATCCACGAAATACAGATGTAACTCTGTGAGATGAATTCACAGAACACTAAGCAGTTTCTCCGAAAGCTTCTTTCCAGATTTCATCTGAGGATATTTTCTTTTTCACCATAGCCCTCTATGGGCTTCCAAATATCACTTTTCCAATTCCACAAGAACTGTCTTAGCGAAAGGCTTCTTGAGGGGAAAGCTGTAACTCTGTGAGATGATTTCACAGAACACAAAGAAGTTTCTCAGAAAGCTTCTTTCTCTTTGTTATCGGAGGATATTTCCTTTGGCCCTATAGTCTTCAAAGGGATCCGAAATATCTGTTCTCAGATTCCACAGAAATAAGGCTAGCAAAGAGATCTACGAAACACAGATGTAACTCTGTGAGATGAATTCAAAGAACACTAAGCAGTTTCTCAGAAAGCTTCTTTCCAGATTTCATCTGAGGATATTTCCTTTTTCACCATAGCCCTCTATGGGCTTCCAAATATCACTTTGCCAATTCCACAAGAACTGTCTTAGCGAAAGGTTTCTTGAGGGGAAAGCTGTAACTCTGTGAGATGATTTCACAGTACACAAAGAAGTTTCTCAGAAAGCTTCTTTCTCTTTGTTATCGGAGGATATTTCCTTTGGCCCCATAGTCTTCAAAGGGATCCGAAATATCTGTTCTCAGATTCCACAGAAATAAGGCTAGCAAAGGGATCTACGAAACACAGATGTAACTCTGTGAGATGAATTCACAGAACACTAAGCAGTTTCTCAGAAAGCTTCTTTCCAGATTTCATCTGAGGATATTTCCTTTTTCACCATAGCCCTCTATGGGCTTCCGAATATCACTTTGCCAATTCCACAAGAACTGTCTTAGCGAAAGGCTTCTTGAGGGGAAAGCTGTAACTCTGTGAGATGATTTCACATTACACAAAGAAGTTTCTCAGAAAGCTTCTTTCTCTTTGTTATCGGAGGATATTTCCTTTGGCCCTATAGTCTTCAAAGGGATCCGAAATATCTGTTCTCAGATTCCACAGAAAGAAGGCTAGCAAAGAGATCCACGAAATACAGATGTAACTCTGTGAGTGGAAGTCACACATCACAGAGCAGTTTCTCAGAAAGCTTCTTTCCAGATTTCATCTGAGGATATTTCCTTTTTCACCATAGCCCTCTATGGGCTTCCAAATATCACTTTGCCAATTCCACATGAACTGTCTTAGCAAAGGCTTCTTGAGGGGAAAGCTGTAACACTGTGAGATGATTTCACAGAACACAAAGAAGTTTCTCAGAAAGCTTCTTTCTCTTTGTTATCGGAGGACATTTCCTTTGGCCCTATTGTCTTCAAAGGGATCCGAAATATCTCTTCTCAGATTCCACAGAAAGAAGGCTAGTAAAAAGATCTACGAAACACAGATGTAACTCTGTGAGATGAATTCACAGAACACTAAGCAGTTTCTCGGAAATCTTCTTTCCAGATTTCATCTGAGGATATTTCCTTTTTCACCATAGCCCTCTATGGGCTTCCAAATATCACTTTGCCAATTCCACAAGAACTGTCTTAGCGGAAGGCTTCTTGAGGAGACAGCTGTAACTCTTTGAGATGATTTCACAGAACACAAAGAAGTTTCTCGGAAAGCTTCTTTCCCTTTGATATCGGAGGATATTTCCTTTGGCCCTGTAGTCTTCAAAGGGATCCGAAATATCTGTTCTCAGATTCCACAGAAGTAAGGCTAGCAAAGAGATCTACGAAACACAGATGTAACTCTGTGAGATGAATTCACAGAACACTAAGCAGTTTCTCAGAAAACTTCTTTCCAGATTTCATCTGAGGATATTTCCTTTTTCACCATAGCCCTCTATGGGCTTCCAAATATCACTTTGCCAATTCCACAAGAACTGTCTTAGCGAAAGGCTTCTTGAGGGGAAAGCTGTAACTCTGTGAGATGATTTCACAGAACACAAAGAAGTTTCTCAGAAAGCTTCTTTCTCTTTGTTATCGGAGGATATTTCCTTTGGCCCTATAGTCTTCAAAGGGATCCGAAATATCTATTCTCAGATTCCACAGAAATAGGGCTAGCAAAGAGATCTAGGAAACATAGATGTAACTCTGTGAGATGAATTCACAGAACACTAAGCAGTTTCTCAGAAAGCTTCTTTCCAGATTTCATCTGAGGATATTTCCTTTTTCACCATAGCCCTCTATGGGCTTCCAAATATCACTTTGCCAATTCCACAAGAACTGTCTTAGCGAAAGGCTTCTTGAGGGGAAAGCTGTAACTCTGTGAGATGATTTCACTGAACAAAAGAAGTTGCTCAGAAAGCTTCTTTCTCTTTGTTATCGGAGGATATTTCCTTTAGCCCTATACTCTTCAAAGGGATCCGAAATATCTGTTCTCAGATTCCACAGAAATAAGGCTAGCAAAGAGATCTACGAAACACAGATGTAACTGTGTGAGATGAATTCACAGAACACTAAGCAGTTTCTCAGAAAGCTTCTTTCCAGATTTCATCTGAGGATATTTCCTTTTTCACCATAGCCCTCTAAGGGTATCAAAATATCACTTTGCCAATTCCACAAAAACTGTCTTAGCGAAACGCTTCTTCAGGGGAAAGCTGTAACTCTGTGAGATGATTTCACAGAACACAAGGAAGTTTCTCAGAAAGCTTCTTTCTCTTTGTTATCGGAGGATATTTCCTTTAGCCCTATAGTCTTCAAAGGGATCCGAAATATCTGTTCTCAGATTCCACAGAAATAAGTCTAGCAAAGAGATCTACGAAACACAGATGTAACTCTGTGAGATGAATTCACAGAACACTAAGCAGTTTCTCAGAAAGCTTCTTTCCAGATTTCATCTGTGGATATTTCCTTTTTCACCATAGCCCTCTATGGGCTTCCAAATATCACTTTGCCAATTCCACAAGAACTGTCTTAGCGAAAGGCTTCTTGAGGGGAAAGCTGTAACTCTGTGAGATGATTTCACAGAACACAAAGGAGTTTCCCAGAAAGCTTCTTTCTCTTTGTTATTGAAGGTTATTTCCTTTGGCCCTATAGTCTTCAAAGGTATCCGAAATATCTGTTCTCAGATTCCACAGAAAGAAGGCTAGCAAAGAGATCCCCGAAATACAGATGCAACTCTGTGAGGTGAATTAACAGAACACTAAGCAGTTTCTCAGAAAGCTTGTTTCCAGATTTCATCTGAGGATATTTAATTGTCACCTTAGCCCTATATGGGCTTCCAAATATCACTTTGCTAATTCCACAAGAACTGTCTTAGCGAAAGTCTTCTTGTGGGGAAAGCTGTAACTCTGTGAGATGATTTCACAGAACACAAAGATGTTTCTCAGAAAGCTTCTTTCTCTTTGTTATCGGAGGATATTTCCTTTAGCCCTATAGTCTTCAAAGGGATCCGAAATATCTGTTCTCAGATTCCACAGAAATAAGGCTAGCAAAGAGGTCTACGAAACACAGATGTAACTCTGTGAGATGAATTCACAGAACCCTAAGCAGTTTCTCAGAAAGCTTCTTTCCAGATTTCATCTGAGGATATTTCCTTTTTCACCATAGCCCTCTAAGGTCTTCCAAATATCAATTTGCCAATTCCACAAGAACTGTCTTAGCGAAAGCCTTCTTGAGGGGAAAGCTGTAACTCTCTGAGTTGATTTCACAGAACACAAAGAAGTTTCTCAGAAAGCTTCTTTCTCTTTGTTATCGGAGGATATTTCTTTGGCCCTATAGTCTTCAACGGGATCCGAAATATCTGTTCTCAGATTCCACAGAAATAAGGCTAGCAAAGAGATCTACGAAACACAGATATAACCCTGTGAGATGAATTCAAAGAACACTAAGCAGTTTCTCAGAAAGCTTCTTTCCAGATTTCATCTGAGGATATTTCCTTTTTCACCATAGCCCTCTATGGGCTTCCAAATATCACTTTTCCAATTCCACAAGAACTGTCTTAGCGAAAGGCTTCTTGAGGGGAAAGCTGTAACTCTGTGAGATGATTTCACAGAACACAAAGAAGTTTCTCAGATAGCTTCTTTCTCTTTGTTATCGGAGGTTATTTCCTTTGGCCCTATAGTCTTCTAAGGGATCCGAAATTTCTATTCTCAGATTCCACAGAAAGAAGGCTAGCAAAGAGATCCCCGAAATACAGATGCAACTGTGTGAGGTGAATTAACAGAACACTAAGCAGTTTCTCAGAAAGCTTGTTTCCAGATTTCATCTGAGGATATTTCCTTTTCACCTTAGCCCTCTATGGGCTTCCAAATATCACTTTGCTAATTCCACAAGAACTGTCTTAGCGAAAGGCTTCTTGAGGGGAAAGATGTAACTCTGTGAGATGATTTCACATTACACAAAGAAGTTTCTCAGAAAGCTTCTTTCTCTTTGTTATCGGAGGATATTTCCTTTGGCCCTATAGTCTTCAAAGGGATCCGAAATATCTGTTCTCAGATTCCACAGAAATAAGGCTAGCAAAGAGATCTACGAAACACAGATGTAACTCGGTGAGATGATTTCACAGAACACAAAGAAGTTTCTCAGAAAGCTTCTTTCTCTTTGTTATCGGAGGATATTTCCTTTGGCCTTATAGTCTTCAAAGGGATCCGAAATATCTGTTCTCAGATTCCACAGAAAGAAGGCTAGCAAAGAGATCTACGAAACACAGATGTAACTCTGTGAGATGAATTCACAGAACACTAAGCAGTTTCTCAGAAAGCTTCTTTCCAGATTTCATCTGAGGATATTTCCTTTTTCACCATAGCCCTCTCTGGGCTTCCAAATATCACTTTGCCAATTCCACAAGAACTGTCTTAGCGAAATGCTTCTTGAGGGGAAAGCTGTAACTCTGTGAGATGATTTCACAAATACACAAAGAAGTTTCTCAGAAAGCTTCTTTCTCTTTGTTATCGGAGGATATTTCCTTTGGATCTATAGTCTTCAAAGGGATCCGAATTATCTGTTCTCAGATTCCACAGAAAGAAGGCTAGCAAAGAGATCTACGAAACACAGAAGTAACTCTGTGAGATGAATTCACAGAACACTAAGCAGTTTCTCAGAAAGCTTCTTTCCAGATTTTATCTGAGGATATTACCTTCTTCACCATAGCCCTCTATGGGCTTCCAAATATCACTTTGCCAATTCAACAAGAACTGTCTTAGCGAAAGGCTTCTTGAGGGGAAAGCTGTAACTCTGTGAGATGATTTCACAGAACACAAAGAAGTTTCTCAGAAAGCTTCTTTCTCTTTGTTATCGGAGGATATTTCCTTTGGCCCTATAGTCTTCAAAGGTATCGGAAATATCTGTTCTCAGATTTCACAGAAAGAAGGCTCGCAAAGAGATCTACGAAACACAGATGTAACTCGGTGAGGTGAATTCACAGAACACTAAGCAGTTTCTCAGAAAGCTTCTTTCTAGATTTCATCTGAGGATATTTCCTTTTTCACCATAGCCCTCTATGTGCAACCAAATATCACTTTGCCAAATCCACAAGAACTGTCTTAGCGAAAGGCTTCTAGAGGGGACACCTGTAACTCTGTGAGATGATTTCACAGAACACAAAGAAGTTTCTCAGAAAGCTTCTTTCTCTTTGTTATCGGAGGATATTTCCTTTGGTCCTATAGTCTCCAAAGGGATCCGAAATATCTGTTCTCAGATTGCACAGAAATAAGGCTAGCAAAGAGATCTACGAAACACAGATGTAACTCGGTGAAATGAATTCAAAGAACACAAAGCAGTTTCTCAGAAAGCTTCTTTCCAGATTTCATCTGAGGATATTTCCTTTTTCACCATAGCCCTCCATGGGCTTCCAAATATCTGTTTGCCAATTCCACAAGAACTGTCTTAGCGAAAGGCTTCTTGAGGGGAAAGCTGTAACTCTGTGAGATGATTTCACAGAATACAAAGAAGTTTCTCAGAAAGCTTCTTTCTCTTTGTTATCGGAGGTTATTTCCTTTGGCCCTATAGTCTTCAAAGGGATCCGAAATTTCTATTCTCAGATTCCACAGAAAGAAGGCTAGCAAAGAGATCCCCGAAATACAGACGCAACTGTGTGAGGTGAATTAACAGAACACTAAGCAGTTTCTCAGAAAGCTTGTTTCCAGATTTCATCTGAGGATATTTCCTTTTCACCTTAGCCCTCTATGGGCTTCCAAATATCACTTTGCCAATTCCACAAGAACTGTCTTAGCGAAAGGCTTCTTGAGGGGAAAGCTGTAACTCTGTGAGATGATTTCACAGAACACAAAGAAGTTTCTCAGAAAGCTTCTTTCTCTTTGTTATCGGAGGATATTTCCTTTGGCCCTATAGTCTTCAAAGGGATCCGAAATATCTGTTCTCAGATTCCACAGAAATAAGGTTAGCAAAGAGGTCTACGAAACACAGATGTAACTCTGTGAGATGAATTCACAGAACCCTAAGCAGTATCTCAGAAAGCTTCTTTCCAGATTTCATCTGAGGATATTTCCTTTTTCACCATAGCCCTCTATGGGCTTCCAAATATCACTTTGCCAATTCCACAAGAACTGTCTTAGCGAAAGGCTTCTTGAGGGGAAAGCTGTAACTCTGTGAGAGGATTTCACAGTACACAAAGAAGTTTCTCAGAAAGCTTCTTTCTCTTTGTTATCGGAGGATATTTCCTTTGGCCCTATAGTCTTCAAAGGGATCCGAAATATCTGTTCTCAGATTCCACAGAAATAAGGCTAGCAAAGAGATCTACGAAACACAGATGTAACTCGGTGAGATGATTTCACAGAACACAAAGAAGTTTCTCAGAATGCTTCTTTCTCTTTGTTATCGGAGGATATTTCCTTTGGCCCTAAAGTCTTCAAAGGGATCCGAAATATCTCTTCTCAGATTCCACAGAAAGAAGGCTAGCAAAGAGTTCTACGAAACACAGATGTAACTCTGTGAGATGAATTCACAGAACACTAAGCAGTTTCTCAGAAAGCTTCTTTCCAGATTTCATCTGAGGATATTTCCTTTTTCACCATAGCCCTCTCTGGGCTTCCAAATATCACTTTGCCAATTCCACAAGAAATGTCTTAGCGAAAGGCCTCTTGAGGGGAAAGCTGTAACTCTGTGAGATGATTTCACATTACACAAAGAAGTTTCTCAGAAAGCTTCTTTCTCTTTGTTATCGGAGGATATTTCCTTTGGATCTATAGTCTTCAAAGGGATCTGAAATATCTGTTCTCAGATTCCACAGAAAGAAGGCTAGCAAAGAGATCTACGAAACACAGAAGTAACTCTGTGAGATGAATTCACAGAACACTAAGCAGTTTCTCAGAAAGCTTCTTTCCAGATTTCATCTGAGGATATTACCTTCTTCACCATAGCCCTCTATGGGCTTCCAAATATCACTTTGCCAATTCAACAAGAACTGTCTTAGCGAAAGGCTTCTTGAGGGGAAAGCTGTAACTCTGTGAGATGATGTCACAGAACACAAAGAAGTTTCTCAGAAAGCTTCTTTCTCTTTTTTATCGGAGGATATTTCCTTTGGCCCTATAGTCTTCAAAGGTATCGGAAATATCTGTTCTCAGATTGCACAGAAAGAAGGCTCGCAAAGAGATCTACGAAACACAGATGTAACTCTGTGAGATGAATTAACCGAACACTAAGCAGTTTCTCAGAAAGCTTCTTTCCAGATTTCATCTGAGGATATTTCCTTTTTCACCATAGCCCTCTATGTGCAACCAAATATCACTTTGCCAATTCCACAAGAACTGTCTTAGCGAAAGGCTTCTAGAGGGGAAAGCTGTAACTCTCTGAGATGATTTCACAGAACACAAAGAAGTTTCTCAGAAAGCTTCTTTCTCTTTGTTATCGGAGGATATTTCCTTTGGTCCTATAGTCTCCAAAGGGATCCGAAATATCTGTTCTCAGATTTCACAGAAATAAGGCTAGCAAAGAGATCTACGAAACACAGATGTAACTCGGTGAAATGAATTCAAAGAACACTAAGCAGTTTCTCAGAAAGCTTCTTTCCAGATTTCATCTGAGGATATTTCCTTTTTCACCATAGCCCTCCATGGGCTTCCAAATATCTGTTTGCCAATTCCAAAAGAACTGTCTTAACGAAAGGCTTCTTGAGGGGAAAGCTGTAACTCTGTGACATGATTTCACAGAACACAAAGAAGTTTCTCAGAAAGCTTCTTTCTCATTGTTATCGGAGGTTATTTCCTTTGGCCCTATAGTCTTCAAAGGGATCCGAAATTTCTATTCTCAGATTCCACAGAAAGAAGGCTCGCAAAGAGATCCCCGAAATACAGACGCAACTGTGTGAGGTGAATTAACAGAACACTAAGCAGTTTCTCAGAAAGCTTGTTTCCAGATTTCAACTGAGGATATTTCCTTTTCACCTTAGCCCTCTATGGGCTTCCAAATATCACTTTGCCAATTCCACAAGAACTGTCTTAGCGAAAGGCTTCTTGAGGGGAAAGCTGTAACTCTGTGAGATGATTTCACAGAACACAAAGAAGTTTCTCAGAAAGCTTCTTTCTCTTGTTATCGGAGGATATTTCCTTTGGCCCTATAATCTTCAAAGGGATCCGAAATATCTGTTCTCAGAATCCACAGAAATAAGGTTAGCAAAGAAGTCTACGAAACACAGATGTAACTCTGTGAGATGAATTCACAGAACCTTAAGCAGTTTCTCAGAAAGCTTCTTTCCAGATTTCATCTGAGGATATTTCCTTTTTCACCATAGCCCTCTATGGGCTTCCAAATATCACTTTGCCAATTCCACAAGAACTGTCTTAGCGAAAGGCTTCTTGAGGGGAAAGCTGTAACTCTGTGAGAGGATTTCACATTACACAAAGAAGTTTCTCAGAAAGCTTCTTTCTCTTTGTTATCGCAGGATATTTCCTTTGGCCCTATATTCTTCAAAGGGATCCGAAATATCTGTTCTCAGATTCCACAGAAATAAGGCTAGCAAAGAGATCTACGAAACACAGATGTAACTCGGTGAGATGATTTCACAGAACACAAAGAAGTTTCTCAGAAAGCTTCTTTCTCTTTGTTATCGGAGGATATTTCCTTTGGCCCTATAGTCTTCAAAGGGATCCGAAATATCTGTTCTCAGATTCCACAGAAATAAGGCTAGCAAAGAGATCCACGAAATACAGATGTAACTCTGTGAGATGAATTCACAGAACACTAAGCAGTTTCTCAGAAAGCTTCTTTCCAGTTTTCATCTGAGGATATTTCCTTTTTCACCATAGCCATCCATGGGCTTCCATATCACTTTGCCAATTCCTCAAGAACGGTCTTAGCGAAAGGCTTCTTCAGGGGAATGCTGTAACTCTGTGAGATGATTTCACAGAACACAAAGAAGTTTCTCAGAAAGCTTCTTTCTCTTTGTTATCGGAGGATATTTCCTTTGGCCCTATAGTCTCCAAAGGGATCCGAAATATCTGTTCTCAGATTCCACAGAAATAAGGCTAGCAAAGAGATCCACGAAATACAGATGTAACTCTGTGATTGGAAGTCACACATCACAGAGTAGTTTCTCAGAAAGCTTCCTTCCAGATTTCATCTGAAGACATTTCCTTTTTCACCATAGCCCTCTATGGGCTTCCAAATATCACTTTGCCAATTCCACAAGAACCTTCTTAGCGAAAGGCTTCTGGAGGGGAAAGCTGTAACTCTGTGAGATGATTTCACAGAACACAAAGAAGTTTCTCAGAAAGCTTCTTTCTCTTTGTTATCGGAGGATATTTCCTTTGGCCCTATAGTCTTCAAAGGGATCCGAAATATCTGTTCTCAGATTCCACAGAAATAAGGCTAGCAAAGAGATCCACGAAACACAGACGTAACTCTGTGAGATGAATTCACAGAACACTAAGCAGTTTCTCAGAAAGCTTCTTTCCAGTTTTCATCTGAGGATATTTCTTTTTTCACCATAGCCATCTATGGGCTTCCAAATATCACTTTGCCAATTCCACAAGAACTGTCTTAGCGAAAGGCTTCTTGAGGGGAAAGCTGTAACTCTGTGAGATGATTTCACAGAACACAAAGAAGTTTCTCAGAAAGCTTCTTTCTCTTTGTTATCGGAGGATATTTCCTTTGGCCCTATAGTCTTCAAAGGGATCCGAAATATCTGTTCTCAGATTCCACAGAAATGAGGCTAGCAAAGAGATCTATGAAACACAGATGTAACACTGTGAGATGAATTAACAGAACACTAAGCAGTTTCTCAGAAAGCTTCTTTCCAGATTTCATTTGAGGATATTTCCTTTTTCACCATAGCCCTCTATGGGCTTCCAAATATCACTTTGCCAATTCCACAAGAACTCTCTTAGCGAAAGGCTTTTTGAGGGTAAAGCTGTAACTCTGTGAGATGATTTCACAGAACACAAAGAAGTTTCTCAGAAAGCTTCTTTCTCTTTGTTATCGGAGGATATTTCCTTTGACCATATAGTCTTCAAAGGGATCCGAAATATCTGTTCTCAGATTCCAGAGAAATAAGGCTAGCAAAGAGATCCACGAAATACAGATGTAACTCTGTGAGATGAATTCACAGAACACTAAGCAGTTTCTCAGAAAACTTCCTTCCAGATTTCATCTGAGGATATTTCCTTTTTCACCGTAGCCCTCTACGGGCTTCCAAATATCACTTTACCAATTCCACAAGAACTGTCTTAGCGAAAGGCTTCTTGAGGGGAAAGCTGTAACTCTGTGAGATGATTTCACAGAACACAAAGAAGTTTCTCAGAAAGCTTCTTTCTCTTTGTTATCGGAGGATATTTCCTTTGGCCCTATAGTCTTCAAAGGGATCCGAAATATCTGTTCTCAGATTCCACAGAAATAAGGCTAGCAAAGAGATCTACGAAATACAGATGTAACTCTTTGTGTGGAAGTCACACATCACAGAGCAGTTTCTCAGAAAGCTTCTTTCCAGATTTCATCTGAGGATATCTCCTTTTCACCGTAGCCTTCTATGGGCTTCCAAATATCACTTTACCAATTCCACTAGAACTGTCTTAGCGAAAGGCTCCTTGAGGGGAAAGCTGTAACTCTGTGAGATGATTTCACAGAACACAAAGAAGTCTCTCAGAAAGCTTCTTTCTCTTTGTTATCGGAAGATATTTACTTTGGCCCTATAGTCTTCAAAGGGATACGAAATATCTGTTCTCAGATTACACAGAAATAAGTCTAGCAAAGAGATCCACGAAATACAGATGTAACTCTGTTTGTGGAAGTCACACATCACAGAGCAGTTTCTCAGAAACTTCTTTCCAGATTTCATCTGAGGATATTTCCTTTTCACCATAGCCCTCTATGGGCTTCCAAATATCAATTTGCCAATTCCACAAGAACTGTCTTAGAGAAAGGCATCTTGAGGGGAAAGCTGTAACTCTGTGAGATGATTTCACAGAACACAAAGAAGTTTCTCAGAAAGCTTCTTTCTCTTTGTTATCGGAGGATATTTCCTTCGGCCCTATAGACTTCAAAGGGATCCGAAATATCTGTTCTCAGATTCCGCAGAAATAAGGCTAGCAAAGAGATCTACGAAACACAGATGTAACTCTGTGAGATGAATTAACAGAACACTAAGCAGTTTCTCAGAAAGCCTCTTTCTAGATTTCATCTGAGGATATTTCCTTTTTCACCATAGCCCTCTATGGGATTCCAAATATCACTTTGCCAATTCCACAAGAACTGTCTTAGCGAAAGGCTTCTTGAGGGGAAAGCTGTAACTCTATGAGATGATTTCACAGAACACAAAGAAGTTTCTCAGAAAGCTTCTTTCTCTTTGTTATCGGAGGATATTTCCTTTTGACCCATAGTCTTCAAAGGGATCCGAAATATCTGCTTTCAGATTCCACAGAAATAAGGCTAGTGAAGAGATCTAGGAAACACAGATCTAACTCTGTGAGATGAATTCACAGAACACTAAGCAGTTTCTTTGAAAGCTTCTTTCCAGATTTAATCTGAGGATATTTCCTTTTTCACCGTAGCCCTCTACGGGCTTCCAAATATCACTTTACCAATTCCACAAGCACTGTCTTAGCGAAAGGCTTCTTGAGGGGAAAGCTGTAACTCTGTGAGATGATTTCACAGAACACAAAGAAGTTTCTCAGAAAGCTTCTTTCTCTTTGTTATCGGAGGATATTTCCTTTGGCCCTATAGTCTTCAAAGGGATCCGAAATAACTGTTCTCAGATTACACAGAAATAAGGCTAGCAAAGAGATCCACGAAATACAGATGTAACTCTTTGTGTGGAAGTCACACATCACAGAGCAGTTTCTCAGAAAGCTTCTTTCCAGATTTCATCTGAGGATATTTCCTTTTCACCATAGCCTTCTATGGGCTTCCAAATATCACTTTGCCAATTACACAAGAACTGTCTTAGGGAAAGGCTTCTAGAGGTGAAAGCTGTAACTCTGTGAGATGATTTCACAGAACACAAAGAAGTTTCTCAGAAAGCTTCTTTCTCTTTGTTATCGGAGGATATTTCCTTTGGCCCCATAGTCTTCAAAGGGATCCGAAATATCTGTTCTCAGATTCCACAGAAATAATGCTAGCAAAGAGATCTACGAAACACAGATGTAACTCTGTGAGATGACTGCACAGAACACTAAGCAGTTTCTCAGAAAGCTTCTTTCCAGATTTCATCTGAGGATATTTCCTTTTCACCGTAGCCTTCTATGGGCTTCCAAATAACACTTTGCCAATTCCACTAGAACTGTCTTAGCGAAAGGCTTCTTGAGGGGAAAGCTGTAACTCTGTGAGATGATTTCACAGAACACAAAGAAGTTTCTCAGAAAGCTTCTTTCTCTTTGTTATCGGAGGATAATTCCTTTGGCCCTATAGTCTTCAAAGGGATCCGAAATATCTGTTCTCAGATTCCACAGAAATAAGGCTAGCAAAGAGATCTACGAAACACAGATGTAACTCTGTGAGATGACTGCAAAGAACACTAAGCAGTTTCTCAGAAAGCTTCTTTCCAGATTTCATCTGAGGATATTTCCTTTTTCACCATAGCCCTCTATGGGCTTCCAAATATCACTTTGCGAATTCCACAAGAACTGTCTTAGCGAAAGGCTCCTTGAGGGGAAACCTGTAACTCTGTGAGATGATTTCACAGAACACAAAGAAGTTTCTCAGAAAGCTTGTTTCTCTTTGTTATCGGAGGATATTTCCTTTGACCCTATAGTCTTCAAAGGGATCCGAAATATCTGTTCTCAGATTCCACAGAAATAAGGCTAGCAAAGAGATCCACGAAATACAGATGTAACTCTGTGAGTGGAAGTCACACATCACAGAGCAGTTTCTCAGAAAGCCTCTTTCCAGCTTTCATCTGAGGATATTTCCTTTGTCACCATAACCCTCTATGGGCTTCCAAATATCACTTTGCCAATTCCACAAGAACTGTCTTAGCGAAAGGCTTCTTGAGGGGAAAGCTGTAACTCTGTGAGATGATTTCACGGAACACAAAGAAGTTTCTCAGAAAGCTTCTTTCTCTTTGTTATCGGAGGATATTTCCTTTGGCCCTATAGTCTTCAAAGGGATCCGAAATATCTGTTCTCAGATTCCACAGAAAGAAGGCTAGCAAAGAGATCCACGAAACACAGATGTAATTCTGTGAGATGAATTCACAGAACACTAAGCAGTTTCTCAGAAAGCTTCTTTCCAGATTTCATCTGAGGATATTTCCTTTTTCACCATAGCCCTCTGTGGGCTTCCAAATATCACTTTGCCAATTCCACAAGAACTGTCTTAGCGAAAGGCTTCTTGAGGGGAAAGCTGTAACTCTGTGAGATGATTTCACAGAACTCAAAAAAGTTTCTCAGAAAGCTTCTTTCTCTTTGTTATCGGAGGATATTTCCTTTTGACCTATAGTCTTCAAAGGGATCCGAAATATCTGCTTTCAGATTCCACAGAAATAAGGCTAGTGAAGAGATCTAGGAAACACCGATCTAACTCTGTGAGATGAATTAACACAACACTAAGCAGTTTCTTTGAAAGCTTCTTTCCAGATTTAATCTGAGGATATTTCCTTTTTCACCGTAGCCCTCTACGGGCTTCCAAATATCACTTTACCAATTCCACAAGAACTGTCTTAGCGAAAGGCTTCTTGAGGGGAAAGCTGTAACTCTGTGAGATGATTTCACAGAACACAAAGAAGTTTCTCAGAAAGCTTCTTTCTCTTTGTTATCGGAGGATATTTCCTTTGGCCCTATAGTCTTCCAAGGGATCCGAAATATCTGTTCTCAGATTCCACAGAAATAAGGCTAGCAAAGAGATCCACGAAACACAGATGTAACTCTGTGAGATGAATGCACAGAACACTAAGCAGTTTCTCAGAAAGCTTCTTTCCAGATTTCATCTGAGGATATTTCCTTTTTCACCATAGCCCTCTAGGGGCTTCCAAATATCACTTTGCAATTGCACAAGAACTGTCTTAGCGAAAGGCTTCTTGCGGAGAAAGCTGTAACTCTGTGAGATGATTTCACAGAACAGAAAGAAGTTTCTCAGAAAGCTTCTTTCTCTTTGTTATCAGAGGATATTTCCTTTGGCCCTATAGTCTTCAAAGGGATCCGAAATATCTGTTCTCAGATTCCACAGAAATAAGACTAGCAAAGCGATCTACGAAACACAGATGTAATTCTGTGAGATGAATTAACAGAACAGTAAGCAGTTTCTCAGAAAGCTTCTTTCCAGATTTCATCTGAGGATATTTCCTTTTTCACCATAGCCCTCTATGGGCTTCCAAATCTCACTTTGCCAATTCCACAAGAACTGTCTTAGCGAAAGGCTTCTTGAGGGGAAAGCTGTAACTCTGTGAGATGATTTCACAGAACACAAAGAAGTTTCTCAGAAAGCTTCTTTCTCTTTGTTATCGGAGGATATTTCCTTTGGCCCTATAGTTTTCAAAGGGATCCGAAATATCTGTTCTCAGATTCCTCCGACAGAAGGCTAGCAAAGAGATCTACGAAACACAGATGTAACTCTGTGAGATGAATTCACAGAACACTAAACAGTTTCTCAGAAAGCTTCTTTCCAGATTTCACCTGAGGATATTTCCTTTTTCACCATAGCCCTCTATGGGCTTCCAAATTTCACTTTGCCAGTTCCACAAGAACTGTCTTGGCGAAACACTTCTTGAGGGGAAAGCTGTAACTCTGCGAGATGATTTCACAGAACACAAAGAAGTTTCTCAGAAAGCTTCTTTCTCTTTGTTATCGGAGGATATTTCCTTTGGCCCTATAGTCTTCAAGGGATCCGAAGTATCTGTTTCAGATTCCACAGAAAGAAGGCTAGCAAAGAGATCCACGAAATACAGATGTAACTCTGTGAGATGAATTCACAGAACAGTAAGCAGTTTCTCAGAAAGCTTCTTTCCAGATTTCATCTGAGGATATTTCCTTTTTCACCATAGCCCTCTATGGGCTTCCAAATATCACTTTGCCAATTCCACAAGAACTGTTTTAGCGAAAGGCTTCTTGAGGGGAAAGCTGTAACTCTGTGAGATGATTTCATAGAACACAAAGTAGTTTCTCAGAAAGTTTCTTTCTCTTTGTTATCGGAGGATATTTCCTTTGGCCCTATAGTCTTCAAAGGGATCCGAAATATCTGTTCTCAGATTCCACAGAAATAAGGCTAGCAAAGAGATCCACGAAATACAGATGTAACTCTGTGAGTGGAAGTCACACATCACAGAGCAGTTTCTCAGAAAGCTTCTTTCCAGATTTCATCTGAGGATATTTCCTTTTTCACCATAGCCCTCTATGGGCTTCCAAATATCACTTTGCCAATTCCACAAGAACTGTCTTAGCGAAAGGTTTCTTGAGGGGAAAGCTGTAACTCTGTGAGATGATGTCACAGAACACAAAGAAGTTTCTCAGAAAGCTTCTTTCTCTTTGTTATCGGAGGATATTTCCTTTGGCCCTATAGTCTTCAAAGGGATCCGTAATATCTGTTCTCAGATTCCAAAGAAATAAGGCTAGCAAAGAGATCTAGGAAACACAGATGTAACACTGTGAGATGAATTCACACAACACTATGCAGTTTCTCAGAAAGCTTCTTTCAAGATTTCATCTGAGGATATTTCCTTTTTCACCGTAGCCCTCTATGGGCTTCCAAATATCACTTTGCCAATTCCACAGGAACTGTCTTAGCGAAAGGCTTCTTGAGGGGAAAGCTGTAACTCTGTGAGATGATTTCACAGAACACAAAGAAGTTTCTCAGAAAGCTTCTTTCTCTTTGTTATCGGAGGATATTTCCTTTGGCCCTATAGTCTTCAAAGGGATCCGAAATATCTGTTCTCAGATTCCACAGAAATAAGGCTAGCAAAGAGATCCGCGAAATACAGACGTAACTCTTTGTGTGGAAGTCACACATCACAGAGCAGTTTCTCAGAAAGCTTCTTTCTCTTTGTTATCGGAGGATATTTCCTTTTGACCTATAGTCTTCAAAGGGATCCGAAATATCTGCTTTCAGATTCCACAGAAATAAGGCTAGTGAAGAGATCTAGGAAACACAGATCTAACTCTGTGAGATGAATTAACAGAACACTAAGCAGGTTCTTTGAAAGCTTCTTTCCAGATTTCATCTGAGGATATTTCCTTTTTCACCATAGCCCTCTACGGGCTTCCAAATATCACTTTGCCAATTCCACAGGAACTGTCTTAGCGAAAGGCTTCTTGAGGGGAAAGCTGTAACTCTGTGAGATGATTTCACAGAACACAAAGAAGTTTCTCAGAAAGCTTCTTTCTCTTTGTTATCGGAGGATATTTCCTTTGGCCCTATAGTCTTCAAAGGGATCCGAAATATCTGTTCTCAGATTCCACAGAAATAAGGCTAGCAAAGAGATCCGCGAAATACAGATGTAACTCTTTGTGTGGAAGTCACACATCACAGAGCAGTTTCTCAGAATGCTTCTTTCCAGATTTCATCTGAGGATATTTCCTTTTCACCGTAGCCTTCTGTGGGCTTCCAAATATCACTTTGCCAATTCCACTAGAACTGTCTTAGCGAAAGGCTTCTTGAGGGGAAAGCTGTAACTCTGTGAGATGATTTCAAAGAACGCAAAGAAGTTTCTCAGAAAGCTTCTTTCTCTTTGTTATCGGAGGATATTTCCTTTGGCCCCATAGACTTCAAAGGGATCCGAAATATCTGTTCTCAGATTCCACAGAAATAAGGCTAGCACAGAGATCTACAGAACACAGATGTAACTCTGTGAGATGAATTCACAGAACACTAAGCAGTTTCTCAGAAAGCTTCTTTTCAGATTTCATCTGAGTATATTTCCTTTTACACCATAGCCCTCTAAGGGCTTCCAAATATCACTTTGCCAATTCTACCAGAACTGTCTTAGCGAAAGGCTTCTTGAGGGGAAAGCTGCAACTCTGTGAGCTGATTTCACTGAACACAAAGAAGTTTCTCAGAAAGCTTCCTTCTGTTTGTTATCGGAGGATATTTCCTTTGGCCCTATAGTCTTCAAAGGGATCAGAAATATCTGTTCTCAGATTCCACAGAAATAAGGCTAGCAAAGAGATCCACGAAACACAGATGTAACTCTGTGAGATGAATTAACAGAACACTAAGCAGTTTCTCAGAAAGCTTCTTTCCAGATTTCATCTGAGGATATTTCCTTTTTCACCACAGCCCTCTATGGGCTTCCAAATATCACTTTGCCAATTCCACAAGAACTGTCTTAGAGAAAGGCTTCTTGAGGGGAAAGCTGTAACTCCGTAAGATGATTTCACAGAACACAAAGAAGTTTCTCAGAAAGCTTCTTTCTCTTTGTTATCGGAAGATATTTACTTTGGCCCTATAGTCTTCAAAGGGATCCGAAATATCTGTTCTCAGATTCCACAGAAATAAGGCTGGAAAAGAGATCCACGAAATACAGATGTAACTCTGTGAGTGGAAGTCACACATCACAGAGCAGTTTCTCAGAAATCTTCTTTCCAGATTTCATCTGAGGATATTTCCTTTTTCACCATAGAACTCTATGGGCTTCCAAATATTACTTTGCAATTGCACAAGAACTGTCTTAGCGAAAGGCTTCTTGCGGAGAAAGCTGTAACTCTGTGAGATGATTTCACAGAACACAAAGAAGTTTCTCAGAAAGCTTCTTTCTCCTTGTTATCAGAGGATATTTCCTTTGGCCCTATAGTCTTCAAAGGGATCCGAAATATCTGTTCTCAGATTCCACAGAAATAAGACTAGCAAAGCGATCTACGAAACACAGATGTAATTCTGTGAGATGAATTAACAGAACAGTAAGCAGTTTCTCAGAAAGCTTCTTTCCAGATTTCATCTGAGGATATTTCCTTTTTCACCATAGCCCTCTATGGGCTTCCAAATCTCACTTTGCCAATTCCACAAGAACTGTCTTAGCGAAAGGCTTCTTGAGGGGAAAGCTGTAACTCTGTGAGATGATTTCACAGAACACAAAGAAGTTTCTCAGAAAGCTTCTTTCTCTTTGTTATCGGAGGATATTTCCTTTGGCCCTATAGTTTTCAAAGGGATCCGAAATATCTGTTCTCAGATTCCTCCGACAGAAGGCTAGCAAAGAGATCTACGAAACACAGATGTAACTCTGTGAGATGAATTCACAGAACACTAAACAGTTTCTCAGAAAGCTTTTTTCCAGATTTCGCCTGAGGATATTTCCTTTTTCACCATAGCCCTCTATGGGCTTCCAAATTTCACTTTGCCAATTCCACAAGAACTGTCTTGGCGAAACACTTCTTGAGGGGAAAGCTGTAACTCTGCGAGATGATTTCACAGACCACAAAGAAGTTTCTCAGAAAGCTTCTTTCTCTTTGTTATCAGAGGATATTTCCTTTGGCCCTATAGTCTTCAAGGGATCCGAAATATCTGTTCTCAGATTCCTCAGAAATAAGGCTAGCAAAGAGATCCACGAAATACAGATGTAACTCTGTGTGTGGAAGTCACACATCACAGAGCAGTTTCTCAGAAAGCTTCTTTCCAGATTTCATCTGAGTATATTTCCTTTTCACCATAGCCCTCTATGGGCTTCCAAATATCAATTTGCCAATTCCACAAGAACTGTCTTAGCGAAAGGCTTCTTGAGGGGAAAGCTGTAACTCTGTGAGATGATTTCACAGAACACAAAGAAGTTTCCCAGAAAGCTTCTTTCTCTTTGTTATCGGAGGATATTTCCTTTGGCCCCATAGACTTCAAAGGGATCCGAAATATCTGTTCTCAGATTCCACAGAAATAAGGCTAGCAAAGAGATCTACGAAACACAGATGTAACTCTGTGAGATGAATTAACAGAACACTAAGCAGTTTCTCAGAAAGCCTCTTTCCAGATTTCATCTGAGGATATTTCCTTTTTCACCATAGCCCTCTATGGGCTTCCAAATATCTCTTTGCCAATTCCACAAGAACTGTCTTAGCGAAAATCTTCTTCAGGGGAAAGCTATAACTCTGTGAGATGATTTCACAGAACACAGAGAAGTTTCTCAGAAAGCTTCTTTCTCTTTGTTATCGGAGGATATTTCCTTTTGACCTATAGTCTTCAAAGGGATCCGAAATATCTGTTCTCAGATTCCACAGAAAGAAGGCTAGCAAAGAGATCTACGAAACACAGATGTAACTCTGTGAGATGAATTCACAGAACACTAAGCAGTTTCTCAGAAAGCTTCTTTCCAGATTTCATCTGAGGATATTTCCTTTTTCACCATAGCCCTCTACGGGCTTCCAAATATCACTTTGCCAATTCCACAGGAACTGTCTTAGCGAAAGGCTTCTTGAGGGGAAAGCTGTAACTCTGTGAGATGATTTCACAGAACACAAAGAAGTTTCTCAGAAAGCTTCTTTCTCTTTGTTATCGGAGGATATTTCCTTTGGCCCTATAGTCTTCAAAGGGATCCGAAATATCTGTTCTCAGATTCCACAGAAATAAGGCTAGCAAAGAGATCCGCGAAATACAGATGTAACTCTTTGTGTGGAAGTCACACATCACAGAGCAGTTTCTCAGAATGCTTCTTTCCAGATTTCATCTGAGGATATTTCCTTTTCACCGTAGCCTTCTGTGGGCTTCCAAATATCACTTTGCCAATTCCACTAGAACTGTCTTAGCGAAAGGCTTCCTGAGGGGAAGCTGTAACTCTGTGAGATGATTTCACAGAACACAAAGAAGTTTCTCAGAAAGCTTCTTTCTCTTTGTTATCGGAGGATATTTCCTTTGCCCCTATAGTCTTCAAAGGTATCCGAAATATCTGTTCTCAGATTCCACAGAAATAAGGCTAGCAAAGAGATCTACGAAACACATATGTAACTATGTGAGATGAATGCACAGAACACTAAGCAGTTTCACAGAAAGCTTCTTTCCAGATTTCATCTGAGGATATTTCCTTTTTCACCATAGCCCTCTATGGGCTTCCAAATATCACTTTGCCAATTCCACAAGAACTGTCTTAGCGAAAGGCTCCTTGAGGGGAAAGCTGTAACTCTGTGAGATGATTTCACAGAACACAAAGAAGTTTCTCAGAAAGCTTCTTTCTCCTTGTTATCGGAGGATAATTCCTTTGGCCCTATAGTCTTCAAAGGGATCCGAAATATCTGTTCTCAGATTCCACAGAAATAAGGCTAGCAAAGAGATCTACCAAACACAGATGTAACTCAGTGAGATGAATACACAGAACATTAAGCAGTTTCTCAGAAAGCTTCTTTCCAGATTTCATCTGAGGATATTTCCTTTTTCACCATAGCCTTCTAGGGGCTTGCAAATATTACTTTGCCAATTCCACAAGAACTGTCTTAGCGAAAGGCTTCAAGAGGGGAAAGTTGTAACTCTGTGAGATGATTTCCCAGAACACAAAGAAATTTCTCAGAAAGCTTCTTTGTCTTTGTTATCGGAGGATATTTCCTTTGGCCCTATAGTCTTCAAAGGGATCCGTAATATCTGTTCTCAGATTCCACAGAAATAAGGCTAGCAAAGAGATCTTCGAAACACATATGTAACTCTGTGAGATGAATTCACAGAACACTAAGCAGTTTCTCAGAAAGCTTCTTTCCAGATTTCATCTGAGGTTATTTCATTTTTCACCATAGCCCTCTATGGGCTTCCAAATATCACTTTGCCAATTCCACAAGAACTGTCTTAGCGAAAGGCTTCTTGAGGGGAAAGCTGTAACTCTGTGAGATGATTTCACAGAACACAAAGAAGTTTCTCAGAAAGCTTCTTTCTCTTTGTTATCGGAGGATATTTCCTTTGGCCCTATTGTCTTCAAAGGGATCCGAAATATCTGTTCTCAGATTCCTCAGAAATAAGGCTAGCAAAGAGATCCACGAAATACAGATGTAACTCTGTGTGTGGAAGTCACACATCAAAGAACAGTTTCTCAGAAAGCTTCTTTCCAGATTTCATCTGAGGATATTTCCTTTTCTCCATAGCCCTGTATGGGCTTCCAAATATCACTTTGCCAATTCCACAAGAACTGTCTTAGCGAAAGGCTTCTTGAGGGGAAAGCTGTAACTCTGTGAGATGATTTCACAGAACACAAAGAAGTTTCTCAGAAAGCTTCTTTCTCTTTGTTATCGGAGGATATTTCCTTTGGCACTATCGTCTTCAAAGGGATCCGAAATATCTGTTCTCAGATTCCACAGATATAAGGCTAGCAAAGAGATCTACGAAACACAGATGTAACTCTGTGAGATGAATTAACAGAACACTAAGCAGTTTCTCAGAAAGCTCCTTTCAGATTTCATCTGAGGATATTTCCTTTTTCACCATTGCCCTCTGTGGGCTTCCAAATATCCCTTTGCCAATTCCACAAGAACTGTCTTAGCGAAAGGCTTCTTCAGGGGAAAGCTGTAACTCTGTGAGATGATTTCACAGAACACAAAGAAGTTTCTCAGAAAGCTTCTTTCTCTTTGTTATCGGAAGATATCTCCTTTGGCCCTATAGTCTTCAAAGGGATCCGAAATATCTGTTCTCAGATTCCACAGTAGGAAGGCTAGCAAAGAGATCCACGAAACACATACGTAACTCTGTGAGTGGAAGTCACACATCATAAAGCAGTTTCTCAGAAAGCTTCTTTCCAGTTTTCATCTGAGGATATATCCTTTTTCAACATAGCCATCTATGGGCTTCCAAATATCACTTTGCCAATTCCACAAGAACTGTCTTAGCGAAAGGCTTCTTGAGGGGAAAGCTGTAACTCTGTGAGATGATTTCCCAGAACACAAAGAAGTTTCTCAGAAAGCTTCTTTCTCTTTGTTATCGGAGGATATTTCCTTTGGCCCTATAGTCTTCAAAGGGATCCGTAATATCTGTTCTCAGATTCCACAGAAATAAGGCTAGCAAAGAGATCTAGGAAACACAGATGTAACTCTGTGAGATGAATT
The DNA here is from genome assembly GCF_037993035.2 of Macaca fascicularis. NCBI lineage: Eukaryota > Metazoa > Chordata > Mammalia > Primates > Cercopithecidae > Macaca > Macaca fascicularis. The sequence continues at coordinate 44,162,263 of NC_088385.1, read as the reverse complement.
CACAGAACACTAAGCAGTTTCTCAGAAAGCTTCTTTTCAGATTTCATCTGAGAATATTTCCTTTTTCACCATAGCCCTCTAAGGGCTTCCAAATATCACTTTGCCAATTCTACCAGAACTGTCTTAGCGAAAGGCTTCTTGAGGGGAAAGCTGCAACTCTGTGAGCTGATTTCACTGAACACAAAGAAGTTTCTCAGAAAGCTTCCTTCTGTTTGTTATCGGAGGATATTTCCTTTGGCCCTATAGTCTTCAAAGGGATCCGAAATATCTGTTCTCAGATTCCACAGAAAGAAGGCTAGCAAAGAGATCCACGAAATACAGATGTAACTCTGTGAGATGAATTAACAGAACACTAAGCAGTTTCTCAGAAAGCTTCTTTCCAGATTTCATCTGAGATTATTTCCTTTTTCACCATAGCCCTCTATGGGCTTCCAAATATCACTTTGCCAATTCCACAAGAACTGTCTTAGAGAAAGGCTTCTTGAGGGGAAAGCTGTAACTCCGTGAGATGATTTCACAGAACACAAAGAAGTTTCTCAGAAAGCTTCTTTCTCTTTGTTATCGGAAGATATTTACTTTGGCCCTATAGTCTTCAAAGGGATCCGAAATATCTGTTCTCAGATTCCACAGAAATAAGGCTACAAAAGACATCCACGAAATACAGATGTAACTCTGTGAGTGGAAGTCACACATCACAGAGCAGTTTCTCAGAAATCTTCTTTCCAGATTTCATCTGAGGATATTTCCTTTTTCACCGTAGCACTCTATGGGCTTCCAAATATCACTTTGCAATTGCACAAGAACTGTCTTAGCGAAAGGCTTCTTGCGGAGAAAGCTGTAACTCTGTGAGATGATTTCACAGAACACAAAGAAGTTTCTCAGAAAGCTTCTTTCTCTTTGTTATCAGAGGATATTTCCTTTGGCCCTATAGTCTTCAAAGGGATCCGAAATATCTGTTCTCAGATTCCACAGAAATAAGACTAGCAAAGCGATCTACGAAACACAGATGTAATTCTGTGAGATGAAATAACAGAACAGTAAGCAGTTTCTCAGAAAGCTTCTTTCCAGATTTCATCTGAGGATATTTCCTTTTTCACCATAGCCCTCTATGGGCTTCCAAATCTCACTTTGCCAATTCCACAAGAACTGTCTTAGCGAAAGGCTTCTTGAGGAGAAAGCTGTAACTCTGTGAGATGATTTCACAGAACACAAAGAAGTTTCTCAGAAAGCTTCTTTCTCTTTGTTATCGGAGGATATTTCCTTTGGCCCTATAGTTTTCAAAGGGATCCGAAATATCTGTTCTCAGATTCCTCCGACAGAAGGCTAGCAAAGAGATCTAGGAAACACAGATGTAACTCTGTGAGATGAATTCACAGAACACTAAACAGTTTCTCAGAAAGCTTCTTTCCAGATTTCACCTGAGGATATTTCCTTTTTCACCATAGCCCTCTCTGGGCTTCCAAATTTCACTTTGCCAATTCCACAAGAACTGTCTTAGCGAAACACTTCTTGAGGGGAAAGCTGTAACTCTGCGAGATGATTTCACAGAACACAAAGAAGTTTCTCAGAAAGCTTCTTTCTCTTTGTTATCGGAGGATATTTCCTTTGGCCCTATAGTCTTCAAAGGGATCCGAAATATCTGTTCTCAGATTCCACAGAAAGAAGGCTAGCAAAGATATCCACGAAATACAGATGAAACTCTGTGAGATGAATTCACAGAACACTAAGCAGTTTCTCAGAAAGCTTCTTTCCAGATTTCATCTGAGGATATTTCCTTTTTCACCATAGCCCTCTATGGGCTTCCAAATATCACTTTGCCAATTCCACAAGAACTGTCTTAGCGAAAGGCTTCTTGAGGGGAAAGCTGTAACTCTGTGAGATGATTTCAGAGGACACAAAGAAGTTTCTCAGAAAGCTTCTTTCTCTTTGTTATCGGAGGATATTTCCTTTGGCCCTATAGTCTTCAAAGGGATCCGAAATATCTGTTCTCAGATTCCACAGAAATAAGGCTAGCAAAGAGATCCACGAAATACAGATGTAACTCTCTGAGTGGAAGTCACACATCATAAAGCAGTTTCTCAGAAAGCTTCTTTCCAGTTTTCATCTGAGGATATATCCTTTTTCACCATAGCCCTCTATGGGCTTCCAAATATCACTTTGCCATTTCCACAAGAACTGTCTTAGCGAAAGGCTCTTTGAGGGGAAAGCTGTAACTCTGTGAGATGATTTCCCAGAACACAAAGAAGTTTCTAAGAAAGCTTCTTTCTCTTTGTTATCGGAGGATATTTCCTTTGGCCCTATAGTCTTCAAGGGGATCCGAAATATCTGTTTTCAGATTCCACAGAAATAAGGCTAGTGAAGAGATCTAGGAAACACAGATGTAACTCTGTGAGATGAATTAACAGAACACTAAGCAGTTTCTCAGAAATCTTCTTTCCAGATTTCATCTGAGGATATTTCCTTTTTCACCATAGCCCTCTAAGGGCTTCCAAATATCACTTTGCCAATTCCACAAGAACTGTCTTAGCGAAAGGCTTCTTGAGGGGAAAGCTGTAACTCTGTGAGATGATTTCACAGAACACAAAGAAGTTTCTCAGAAAGCTTCTTTCGCTTTGTTATCGGAGGATATTTCCTTTGGCCCTATAGTCTTCAAAGGGATCCGAAATATCTCTTCTCAGATTCCACAGAAATAAGGCTAGCAAAGAGATCTACAAAACACAGATGTAACTCAGTGAGATGAATACACAGAACACTAAGCAGTTTCTCAGAAAGCTTCTTTCCAGATTTCATCTGAGGATATTTCCTTTTTCACCAAAGACCTCTATGGGCTTCCAAATATCACTTTGCCAATTCCACAAGAACTGTCTTAGCGAAAGGCTTCAAGAGGGGAAAGCTGTAACTCTGTGAGATGATTTCCCAGAACACAAAGAAATTTCTCAGAAAGCTTCTTTCTCTTTGTTATCGGAGGATATTTCCTTTGGCACTATAGTCTTCAAAGGGATCCGTAATGTCTGTTCTCAGATTCCACAGAAATAAGGCTAGCAAAGTGATCTAGGAAACACAGATGTAACTCTGTGAGATGAATTCACAGAACACTAAGCAGCTTCTCAGAAAGCTTCTTCCCTGATTTCATCTGAGGATATTTCCTTTTTCACCATAGCCCATTATGGGCTTCCAAATATCACTTTGCCAATACCACAAGAACTGTCTTAGCGAAAGGCTTCTTGAGGGGAAAGCTGTAACTCTGTGAGATGATTTCACAGAGCACAAAGGAGTTTCTCAGAAAGCTTCTTTCTCTTTCTTATCGGAGGATATTTCCTTTGGCCCTATAGTCTTCAATGGGATCCGAAATATCTGTTCTCAGATTCCACAGAAATAAGGCTAGCAAAGAGATCTACGAAACACATATGTAACTCTGTGAGATGAATTCACAGAACACTAAGCAGTTTCTCAGAAAGCTTCTTCCCTGATTTCATCTGAGGATATTTCCTTTTTCACCATAGCCCCGTAGGGCTTCCAAATATCACTTTGCCAATTCCACAAGAACTGTATTAGCGAAAGGCTTCTTGAGGGGAAAGCTGTAACTCTGTGAGATGATTTCACAGAACACAAAGGAGTTTCTGAGAAAGCTTCTTTCTCTTTGTTATTGGAGGATATTTCCTTTGGCCCTATAGTCTTCAAAGGGATCCGAAATATCTGTTCTCAGATTCCACAGAAATAAGGCTAGCAAAGAGATCTACGAAACACAGATGTAACTCTGTGAGATGAATTCACAGAACACTAAGCAGTTTCTCAGAAATCTTCTTTTCAGATTTCATCTGAGAATATTTCCTTTTTCACCATAGCCCTCTAAGGGCTTCCAAATATCACTTTGCCAATTCTACCAGAACTGTCTTAGCGAAAGGCTTCTTGAGGGGAAAGCTGCAACTCTGTGAGATGATTTCACTGAACACAAAGAAGTTTCTCAGAAAGCTTCCTTCTCTTTGTTATCGGAGGATAATTCCTATGGCCCTATAGTCTTCAAAGGGATCCGAAATATCTGTTCTCAGATTCCACAGAAATAAGGCTAGCAAAGACATCCGCGAAATACAGATGTAACTCTGTGAAATGAATTAACAGAACACTAAGCAGTTTCTCAGAAAGCTTCTTTCCAGATTTCATCTGAGGATATTTCCTTTTTCACCATAGCCCTCTAAGGGCTTCCAAATATCACTTTGCCAATTCCACAAGAACTGTCTTAGCGAAAGGCTTCTTGAGGGGAAAGCTGTAACTCTGTGAGATGATTTCACAGAACACAAAGAAGTTTCTCAGAAAGCTTCTTTCGCTTTGTTATCGGAGGATATTTCCTTTGGCCCTATAGTCTTCAAAGGGATCCGAAATATCTCTTCTCAGATTCCACAGAAATAAGGCTAGCAAAGAGATCCACGAAATACAGATGTAACTCTGTTTGTGGAAGTCACACATCACAGAGCAGTTTCTCAGAAAGCTTCTTTCCAGATTTCATCTGAGGATATTTCCTTTTCACCATAGCCCTCTATGGGCTTCCAAATACCAATTTGTCAATTCCACAAGAACTGTCTTAGCGAAAGGCTTCTTCAGGGGAATGCTGTAACTCTGTGAGATGATTTCAAAGAACACAAAGAAGTTTCTCAGAAAGCTTCTTTCTCTTTGTTATCGGAGGATATTTCCTTTGGCCCCATAGACTTCAAAGGGATCCGAAATATCTGTTCTCAGATTCCACAGAAATAAGGCTAGCAAAGAGATCTACGAAACACAGATGTAACTCTGTGAGATGAATTCACAGAACACTAAGAAGTTTCTCAGAAAGCTTCTTTTCAGATTTCATCTGAGAATATTTCCTTTTTCACCATAGCCCTCTAAGGGCTTCCAAATATCACTTTGCCAATTCTACCAGAACTGTCTTAGCGAAAGGCTTCTTGAGGGGAAAGCTGCAACTCTGTGAGATGATTTCACAGAACACAAAGAAGTTTCTCAGAAAGCTTCTTTCTCTTTGTTATCGGAGGATATTTCCTTTGGCCCTAGAGTCTTCAAAGGGATCCGAAATATCTGTTCGCTGATTCCACAGAAATAAGGCTAGCAAAGAGATCTACGAAACACATTCGTAACTCTGTGAGTGGAAGTCACACATCATAAAGCAGTTTCTCAGAAAGCTTCTTTCCAGTTTTCATCTGAGGATATATCCTTTTTCAACATAGCCATCTATGGGCTTCCAAATATCACTTTGCCAATTCCACAAGAACTGTCTTAGCGAAAGGCTTCTTGAGGGGAAAGCTGTAACTCTGTGAGATGATTTCCCAGAACACAAAGAAGTTTCTCAGAAAGCTTCTTTCTCTTTGTTATCGGAGGATATTTCCTTTGGTCCTATAGTCTTCAAAGGGATCCGTAATATCTGTTCTCAGATTCCACAGAAAGAAGGCTAGCAAAGAGATCTAGGAAACACAGATGTAACTCTGTGAGATGAATTCACAGAACACTAAGCAGTTTCTCAGAAAGCTTCTTTCCAGATTTCATCTGAGAATATTTCCTTTTTCACCATAGCCCTCTAAGGGCTTCCAAATGTCACTTTGCCAATTCTACCAGAACTGTCTTAGCGAAAGGCTTCTTGAGGGGAAAGCTGCAACTCTGTGAGCTGATTTCACTGAACACAAAGAAGTTTCTCAGAAAGCTTCCTTCTGTTTGTTATCGGAGGATATTTCCTTTGGCCCTATAGTCTTCAAAGGGATCCGAAATATCTGTTCTCAGATTCCACAGAAAGAAGGCTAGCAAAGAGATCCACGAAATACAGATGTAACTCTGTGAGATGAATTCACAGAACACTAAGCAGTTTCTCAGAAAGCTTCTTTCCAGATTTCATCTGAGATTATTTCCTTTTTCACCATAGCCCTCTATGGGCTTCCAAATATCACTTTGCCAATTCCACAAGAACTGTCTTAGAGAAAGGCTTCTTGAGGGGAAAGCTGTAACTCCGTGAGATGATTTCACAGAACACAAAGAAGTTTCTCAGAAAGCTTCTTTCTCTTTGTTATCGGAAGATATTTACTTTGGCCCTATAGTCTTCAAAGGGATCCGAAATATCTGTTCTCAGATTCCACAGAAATAAGGCTAGAAAAGACATCCACGAAATACAGATGTAACTCTGTGAGTGGAAGTCACACATCACAGAGCAGTTTCTCAGAAATCTTCTTTCCAGATTTCATCTGAGGATATTTCCTTTTTCACCATAGCACTCTATGGGCTTCCAAATATCACTTTGCAATTGCACAAGAACTGTCTTAGCGAAAGGCTTCTTGCGGAGAAAGCTGTAACTCTGTGAGATGATTTCACAGAACACAAAGAAGTTTCTCAGAAAGCTTCTTTCTCTTTGTTATCAGAGGATATTTCCTTTGGCCCTATAGTCTTCAAAGGGATCCGAAATATCTGTTCTCAGATTCCACAGAAATAAGACTAGCAAAGCGATCTACGAAACACAGATGTAATTCTGTGAGATGAAATAACAGAACAGTAAGCAGTTTCTCAGAAAGCTTCTTTCCAGATTTCATCTGAGGATATTTCCTTTTTCACCATAGCCCTCTATGGGCTTCCAAATCTCACTTTGCCAATTCCACAAGAACTGTCTTAGCGAAAGGCTTCTTGAGGAGAAAGCTGTAACTCTGTGAGATGATTTCACAGAACACAAAGAAGTTTCTCAGAAAGCTTCTTTCTCTTTGTTATCGGAGGATATTTCCTTTGGCCCTATAGTTTTCAAAGGGATCCGAAATATCTGTTCTCAGATTCCTCCGACAGAAGGCTAGCAAAGAGATCTAGGAAACACAGATGTAACTCTGTGAGATGAATTCACAGAACACTAAACAGTTTCTCAGAAAGCTTCTTTCCAGATTTCACCTGAGGATATTTCCTTTTTCACCATAGCCCTCTCTGGGCTTCCAAATTTCACTTTGCCAATTCCACAAGAACTGTCTTAGCGAAACACTTCTTGAGGGGAAAGCTGTAACTCTGCGAGATGATTTCACAGAACACAAAGAAGTTTCTCAGAAAGCTTCTTTCTCTTTGTTATCGGAGGATATTTCCTTTGGCCCTATAGTCTTCAAAGGGATCCGAAATATCTGTTCTCAGATTCCACAGAAAGAAGGCTAGCAAAGATATCCACGAAATACAGATGAAACTCTGTGAGATGAATTCACAGAACACTAAGCAGTTTCTCAGAAAGCTTCTTTCCAGATTTCATCTGAGGATATTTCCTTTTTCACCATAGCCCTCTATGGGCTTCCAAATATCACTTTGCCAATTCCACAAGAACTGTCTTAGCGAAAGGCTTCTTGAGGGGAAAGCTGTAACTCTGTGAGATGATTTCAGAGGACACAAAGAAGTTTCTCAGAAAGCTTCTTTCTCTTTGTTATCGGAGGATATTTCCTTTGGCCCTATAGTCTTCAAAGGGATCCGAAATATCTGTTCTCAGATTCCACAGAAATAAGGCTAGCAAAGAGATCCACGAAATGCAGATGTAACTCTCTGAGTGGAAGTCACACATCATAAAGCAGTTTCTCAGAAAGCTTCTTTCCAGTTTTCATCTGAGGATATATCCTTTTTCACCATATCCCTCTATGGGCTTCCAAATATCACTTTGCCATTTCCACAAGAACTGTCTTAGCGAAAGGCTCTTTGAGGGGAAAGCTGTAACTCTGTGAGATGATTTCCCAGAACACAAAGAAGTTTCTAAGAAAGCTTCTTTCTCTTTGTTATCGGAGGATATTTCCTTTGGCCCTATAGTCTTCAAAGGGATCCGAAATATCTGTTTTCAGATTCCACAGAAATAAGGCTAGTGAAGAGATCTAGGAAACACAGATGTAACTCTGTGAGATGAATTAACAGAACACTAAGCAGTTTCTCAGAAATCTTCTTTCCAGATTTCATCTGAGGATATTTCCTTTTTCACCATAGCCCTCTAAGGGCTTCCAAATATCACTTTGCCAATTCCACGAGAACTGTCTTAGCGAAAGGCTTCTTGAGGGGAAAGCTGTAACTCTGTGAGATGATTTCACAGAACACAAAGAAGTTTCTCAGAAAGCTTCTTTCGCTTTGTTATCGGAGGATATTTCCTTTGGCCCTATAGTCTTCAAAGGGATCCGAAATATCTCTTCTCAGATTCCACAGAAATAAGGCTAGCAAAGAGATCTACAAAACACAGATGTAACTCAGTGAGATGAATACACAGAACACTAAGCAGTTTCTCAGAAAGCTTCTTTCCAGATTTCATCTGAGGATATTTCCTTTTTCACCAAAGACCCCTATGGGCTTCCAAATATCACTTTGCCAATTCCACAAGAACTGTCTTAGCGAAAGGCTTCAAGAGGGGAAAGCTGTAACTCTGTGAGATGATTTCCCAGAACACAAAGAAATTTCTCAGAAAGCTTCTTTCTCTTTGTTATCGGAGGATATTTCCTTTGGCACTATAGTCTTCAAAGGGATCCGTAATGTCTGTTCTCAGATTCCACAGAAATAAGGCTAGCAAAGTGATCTAGGAAACACAGATGTAACTCTGTGAGATGAATTCACAGAACACTAAGCAGCTTCTCAGAAAGCTTCTTCCCTGATTTCACCTGAGGATATTTCCTTTTTCACCATAGCCCATTATGGGCTTCCAAATATCACTTTGCCAATACCACAAGAACTGTCTTAGCGAAAGGCTTCTTGAGGGGAAAGCTGTAACTCTGTGAGATGATTTCACAGAGCACAAAGGAGTTTCTCAGAAAGCTTCTTTCTCTTTCTTATCGGAGGATATTTCCTTTGGCCCTATAGTCTTCAATGGGATCCGAAATATCTGTTCTCAGATTCCACAGAAATAAGGCTAGCAAAGAGATCTACGAAACACACATGTAACTCTGTGAGATGAATTCACAGAACACTAAGCAGTTTCTCAGAAAGCTTCTTCCCTGATTTCATCTGAGGATATTTCCTTTTTCACCATAGCCCCGTAGGGCTTCCAAATATCACTTTGCCAATTCCACAAGAACTGTATTAGCGAAAGGCTTCTTGAGGGGAAAGCTGTAACTCTGTGAGATGATTTCACAGAACACAAAGGAGTTTCTGAGAAAGCTTCTTTCTCTTTGTTATTGGAGGATATTTCCTTTGGCCCTATAGTCTTCAAAGGGATCCGAAATATCTGTTCTCAGATTCCACAGAAATAAGGCTAGCAAAGAGATCTACGAAACACAGATGTAACTCTGTGAGATGAATTCACAGAACACTAAGCAGTTTCTCAGAAAGCTTCTTTTCAGATTTCATCTGAGAATATTTCCTTTTTCACCATAGCCCTCTAAGGGCTTCCAAATATCACTTTGCCAATTCTACCAGAACTGTCTTAGCGAAAGGCTTCTTGAGGGGAAAGCTGAAACTCTGTGAGATGATTTCACTGAACACAAAGAAGTTTCTCAGAAAGCTTCCTTCTCTTTGTTATCGGAGGATATTTCCTATGGCCCTATAGTCTTCAAAGGGATCCGAAATATCTGTTCTCAGATTCCACAGAAATAAGGCTAGCAAAGACATCCGCGAAATACAGATGTAACTCTGTGAAATGAATTAACAGAACACTAAGCAGTTTCTCAGAAAGCTTCTTTCCAGATTTCATCTGAGGATATTTCCTTTTTCACCATAGCCCTCTATGGGCTTCCAAATATCACTTTGCCAATTCCACAAGAACTGTCTTAGAGAAAGGCTTCTTGAGGGGAAAGCTGTAACTCCGTGAGATGATTTCACAGAACACAAAGAAGTTTCTCAGAAAGCTTCTTTCTCTTTGTTATCGGAAGATATTTCCTTTGGCCCTATAGTCTTCAAAGGGATCCGAAATATCTGTTCTCAGATTCCACAGAAATAAGGCTAGAAAAGAGATCCACGAAATACAGATGTAACTCTGTGAGTGGAAGTCACACATCACAGAGCAGTTTCTCAGAAATCTTCTTTGCAGATTTCATCTGAGGATATTTCCTTTTTCACCATAGCCCTCTATGGGCTTCCAAATATCACTTTGCCAATTCCACAAGAACTGTCTTAGCGAAAGGCTTCAAGAGGGGAAAGTTGTAACTCTGTGAGATGATTTCCCAGAACACAAAGAAATTTCTCAGGAAGCTTCTTTCTCTTTGTTATCGGAGGATATTTCCTTTGGCCCTATAGTCTTCAAAGGGATCCGTAATATCTGTTCTCAGATTCCACAGAAATAAGGCTAGCAAAGAGATCTAGGAAACACAGATGTAACTCTGTGAGATGAATTCACAGAACACTAAGCAGTTTCTCAGAAAGCTTCTTTTCAGATTTCATCTGAGAATATTTCCTTTTTCACCATAGCCCTCTAAGGGCTTCCAAATATCACTTTGCCAATTCTACCAGAACTGTCTTAGCGAAAGGCTTCTTGAAGGGAAAGCTGCAACTCTGTGAGATGATTTCACTGAACACAAAGAAGTTTCTCAGAAAGCTTCCTTCTCTTTGTTATCGGAGGATATTTCCTTTGGCCCTATAGTCTTCAAAGGGATCCGAAATATCTGTTCTCAGATTCCACAGAAATAAGGCTAGCAAAGAGATCCACGAAATACAGATGTAACTCTGTCAGATGAATTAACAGAACACTAAGCAGTTTCTCAGAAAGCTTCCTTCCAGATTTCATCTGAGGATATTTCCTTTTTCACCATAGCCCTCTATGTGCTTCCAAATATCACTTTGCCAATTCCACAAGAACTGTCTTAGAGAAAGGCTTCTTGAGGGGAAAGCTGTAACTCCGTGAGATGATTTCACAGAACACAAAGAAGTTTCTCAGAAAGCTTCTTTCTCTTTGTTATCGGAAGATATTTACTTTGGCCCTATAGTCTTCAAAGGGATCCGAAATATCTGTTCTCAGATTCCACAGAAATAAGGCTAGAAAAGAGATCCACGAAATACAGATGTAACTCTGTGAGTGGAAGTCACACATCACAGAGCAGTTTCTCAGAAATCTTCTTTCCAGATTTCATCTGAGGATATTTCCTCTTTCACCATAGCACTCTATGGGCTTCCAAACATCACTTTGCAATTGCACAAGAACTGTCTTAGAGAAAGGCTTCTTGCGGAGAAAGCTGTAACTCTGTGAGATGATTTCACAGAACACAAAGAAGTTTCTCAGAAAGCTTCTTTCTCTTTGTTATCGGAGGATATTTCCTTTGGCCCTATAGTCTTCAAAGGGATCCGAAATATCTCTTCTCAGATTCCACAGAAATAAGACTAGCAAAGCGATCTACGAAACACAGATGTAATTCTGTGAGATGAATTAACAGAACAGTAAGCAGTTTCTCAGAAAGCTTCTTTCCAGATTTCATCTGAGGATATTTCCTTTTTCACCATAGCCCTCTATGTGCTTCCAAATCTCACTTTGCCAATTCCACAAGAACTGTCTTAGCGAAAGGCTTCTTGAGGGGAAAGCTGTAACTCTGTGAGATGATTTCACAGAACACAAAGAAGTTTCTCAGAAAGCTTCTTTCTCTTTGTTATCGGAGGATATTTCCTTTGGCCCTATAGTTTTCAAAGGGATCCGAAATATCTGTTCTCAGATTCCACCGACAGAAGGCTAGCAAAGAGATCTACGAAACACAGATGTAACTCTGTGAGATGAATTCACAGAACACTAAACAGATTCTCAGAAAGCTTCTTTCCAGATTTCACCTGAGGATATTTCCTTTTTCACCATAGCCCTCTATGGGCTTCCAAATTTCACTTTGCCAATTCCACAAAACGGTCTTAGCGAAACACTTCTTGAGCAAAGCTGTAACTCTGTGAGATGATTTCACAGAACACAAAGAAGTTTCTCAGAAAGCTTCTTTCTCTTTGTTATCGGAGGATATTTCCTTTGGCCCGATAGTCTTCAAGGGATCCGAAGTATCTGTTTCAGATTCCACAGAAAGAAGGCTAGCAAAGAGATCCACGAAATACAGATGTAACTCTGTGAGATGAATTCACAGAACAGTAAGCAGTTTCTCAGAAAGCTTCTTTCCAGATTTCATCTGAGGATATTTCCTGTTTCACCATAGCCCTCTATGGGCCTCCAAATATCACTTTGCCAATTCCAGAAGAACTGTCTTAGCGACAGGCTTCTTCAGGGGAAAGCTGTAACTCTGTGAGATGATTTCACGGAACACAAAGAAGTTTCTCAGAAAGCTTCTTTATCTTTGTTATCGGAGGATATTTCCTTTGGCTCTATAGTCTTCAAAGGGATCCGAAATATCTGTTCTCAGATTACACAGAAATAAGGCTAGCAAAGAGATCCACGAAATACAGATGTAACTCTGTGAGTGGAAGTCACACATCGTAGAGCAGTTTCTCAGAAAGCTTCTTTGCAGATTTCATCTGAGGATATTTCCTTTTTCACCGTAGCCCTCTAGAGGGTTCCAAATATCACTTTGCCAATTCCAAAAGAACTGTCTTAGCGAAAGGCTTCTTGAGGGGAAAGCTGTAACTCTGTGAGATGATTTCACAGAACACAAAGGAGTTTCTCAGAAAGCTTCTTTCTCTTTGTTATTGGAGGATGTTTCCTTTGGCCCTATAGTCTTCAAAGGGATCCTAAATATCTGTTCTCAGATTCCACAGAAAGAAGGCTAGCAAAGAGATCCACGAAATACAGATATAACTCTGTGAGATGAATTAACAGAACAGTAAGCAGTTTCTCAGAAAGCTTCTTTCCAGATTTCATCAGAGGATATTTCCTTTTTCACCATAGCCCTCTATGGGCTTCCAAATATCACTTTGCCAATTCCACAAGAACTGTCTTACCGAAAGGCTTCTTGAGGGGAAAGCTGTAACTCTGTGAGAAGATTTCACAGAACACCAGGAAGTTTCTCAGAAAGCTTCTTTCTCTTTGTTATCGGAGGATATTTCCTTTGGCCCTATAGTCTTCAAAGGGATTCGAAATATCTGTTCTCAGATTCCACAGAAAGAAGGCTAGCAAAGAGATCTACGAAACACAGATGTAACTCTGTGAGATGAATTCACAGAACACTAAGCAGTTTCTCAGAAAGCTTCTTTCCAGATTTCATCTGAGGATATTTCCTTTTTCACCATAGCCCTCTATGGGCTTCCAAATATCACTTTGCCAATTCCACAAGAACTGTCTTAGCGAAAGGCTTCTTCAGGGGAAAGCTGTAACTCTGTGAGATGATTTCACAGAACACAAAGAAGATTCTCAGAAAGCTTCTTTCTCTTTGTTATCGGAGGATATTTCCTTTGGCCCTATAGTTTTCAAAGGGATCCGAAATATCTGTTCTCAGATTCCACTGAAAGAAGGCTAGCAAAGAGATCTAAGAAACACAGATGTAACTCTGTGAGATGAATTCACAGAACACTAAACAGTTTCTCAGAAAGCTTCTTTCCAGCTTTCACCTGAGGATATTTCCTTTTTCACCTTAGCCCTCCATGGGCTTCCAAATATCACTTTGCCATTTCCAAAAGAACTGTCTTAGCGACAGGCTTCTTGAGGGGAAAGCTGAAACTCTGTGAGATGATTTCACAGAACACAAAGTAGTTTCTCAGAAAGCTTCTTTCCCTTTGTTATCGGAGGATATTTCCTTTGGCCCTATAGTCTTCAAAGGGATCCGAAATATCTGTTCTCAGATTCCACAGAAATAAGACTAGCAAAGAGATCTACGAAACACAGATGTAATTCTGTGAGATGAATTCACAGAACACTAAGCAGTTTCTCAGAAAGCTTCTTTCCAGATTTCACCTGAGGATATTTCCTTTTTCACCATAGCCCTCTATGGGCTTCCAAATATCACTTTGCTAATCCCACAAGAACTGTCTTAGCGAAAGACTTCTTGAGGGGAAAGCTGTAACTCTGTGAGATGATTTCACAGAACACAAAGAAGTTTCTCAGAAAGCTTCTTTCTCTTTGTTATCGGAGGATATTTCCTTTGGCCCTATAGTCTTCAAAGGGATCCGAAATATCTGTTCTCAGATTCCACAGAAATAAGGCTAGCAAAGAGATCCACGAAATACAGATGTAACTCTGTGAGTGGAAGTCACACATCGCAGAGCAGTTTCTCAGAAAGCTTCTTTCCAGATTTCATCTGAGGATATTTCCTTTTTCACCGTAGCCCTCTAGAGGGTTCCAAATATCACTTTGCCAATTCCAAAAGAACTGTCTTAGCGGAAGGCTTCTTGAGGCGAAAGCTGTAACTCTGTGAGATGATTTCACAGAACACAAAGAAGTTTCTCAGAAAGCTTCTTTCTCTTTGTTATCGGAGGATATTTCCTTTGGCTCTATAGTCTTCAAAGGGATCCGAAATATCTGTTCTCAGATTCCACAGAAATAAGGCTAGCAAAGAGATCTACGAAACACAGATTTAACTCTGTGAGATGAATTCACAGAACGCTAAGCAGTTTCTCAGAAAGCTTCTTCCCTGATTTCACCTGAGGATATTTCCTTTTTCACCATAGCCCACTATGGGCTTCCAAATATCACTTTGCCAATACCACAAGAACTGTATTAGCGAAAGGCTTCTTTAGGGGAAAGCTGTAACTCTGTGAGATGATTTCACAGATCACAAAGGAGTTTCTCAGAAAGCTTCTTTCTCTTTGTTATCGGAGGATATTTCCTTTGGCCCTATAGTCTTCAAAGGGATCCGAAATATCTGTTCTCAGATTCCACAGAAATAAGGCTAGCAAAGAGATCTACGAAACACATATGTAACTCTGTGAGATGAATTCACAGAACACTAAGCAGTTTCTCAGAAAGCTTCTTCCCTGATTTCATCTGAGGATATTTCCTTTTTCACCATAGCCCACTAAGGGCTTCCAAATATCACTTTGCCAATTCCACAAGAACTGTCTTAGCGAAAGGCTTCTTGAGGGGAAAGCTGTAACTCTGTGAGATGATTTCACAGAACACAAAGGAGTTTCTCAGAAAGCTTCTTTCTCTTTGTTATTGGAGGATATTTCCTTTGGCCCTATAGTCTTCAAAGGGATCCTAAATATCTGTTCTCAGATTCCACAGAAAGAAGGCTAGCAAAGAGATCCACGAAATACAGATATAACTCTGTGAGATGAATTAACAGAACAGTAAGCAGTTTCTCAGAAAGCTTCTTTCCAGATTTCATCAGAGGATATTTCCTTTTTCACCATAGCCCTCTATGGGCTTCCAAATATCACTTTGCCAATTCCACAAGAACTGTCTTACCGAAAGGCTTCTTGAGGGGAAAGCTGTAACTCGGTGAGATGATTTCACAGAACACCAGGAAGTTTCTCAGAAAGCTTCTTTCTCTTTGTTATCGGAGGATATTTCCTTTGGCCCTATAGTCTTCAAAGGGATTCGAAATATCTGTTCTCAGATTCCACAGAAAGAAGGCTAGCAAAGAGATCTACGAAACACAGATGTAACTCTGTGAGATGAATTCACAGAACACTAAGCAGTTTCTCAGAAAGCTTCTTTCCAGATTTCATCTGAGGATATTTCCTTTTTCACCATAGCCCTCTATGGGCTTCCAAATATCACTTTGCCAATTCCACAAGAACTGTCTTAGCGAAAGGCTTCTTCAGGGGAAAGCTGTAACTCTGTGAGATGATTTCACAGAACACAAAGAAGATTCTCAGAAAGCTTCTTTCTCTTTGTTTTCGGAGGATATTTCCTTTGGCCCTATAGTTTTCAAAGGGATCCGAAATATCTGTTCTCAGATTCCACTGAAAGAAGGCTAGCAAAGAGATCTAAGAAACACAGATGTAACTCTGTGAGATGAATTCACAGAACACTAAACAGTTTCTCAGAAAGCTTCTTTCCAGCTTTCACCTGAGGATATTTCCTTTTTCACCTTAGCCCCCCATGGGCTTCCAAATATCACTTTGCCATTTCCAAAAGAACTGTCTTAGCGACAGGCTTCTTGAGGGGAAAGCTGAAACTCTGTGAGATGATTTCACAGAACACAAAGTAGTTTCTCAGAAAGCTTCTTTCCCTTTGTTATCGGAGGATATTTCCTTTGGCCCTATAGTCTTCAAAGGGATCCGAAATATCTGTTCTCAGATTCCACAGAAATAAGACTAGCAAAGAGATCTACGAAACACAGATGTAATTCTGTGAGATGAATTCACAGAACACTAAGCAGTTTCTCAGAAAGCTTCTTTCCAGATTTCACCTGAGGATATTTCCTTTTTCACCATAGCCCTCTATGGGCTTCCAAATATCACTTTGCTAATCCCACAAGAACTGTCTTAGCGAAAGACTTCTTGAGGGGAAAGCTGTAACTATGTGAGATGATTTCACAGAACACAAAGAAGTTTCTCAGAAAGCTTCTTTCTCTTTGTTATCGGAGGATATTTCCTTTGGCCCTATAGTCTTCAAAGGGATCCGAAATATCTGTTCTCAGATTCAACAGAAATAAGGCTAGCAAAGAGATCCACGAAATACAGATGTAACTCTGTGAGTGGAAGTCACACATCGCAGAGCAGTTTCTCAGAAAGCTTCTTTCCAGATTTCATCTGAGGATATTTCCTTTTTCACCGTAGCCCTCTAGAGGGTTCCAAATATCACTTTGCCAATTCCAAAAGAACTGTCTTAGCGGAAGGCTTCTTGAGGCGAAAGCTGTAACTCTGTGAGATGATTTCACAGAACACAAAGAAGTTTCTCAGAAAGCTTCTTTCTCTTTGTTATCGGAGGATATTTCCTTTGGCTCTATAGTCTTCAAAGGGATCCGAAATATCTGTTCTCAGATTCCACAGAAATAAGGCTAGCAAAGAGATCTACGAAACACAGATTTAACTCTGTGAGATGAATTCACAGAACGCTAAGCAGTTTCTCAGAAAGCTTCTTCCCTGATTTCACCTGAGGATATTTCCTTTTTCACCATAGCCCACTATGGGCTTCCAAATATCACTTTGCCAATACCACAAGAACTGTATTAGCGAAAGGCTTCTTTAGGGGAAAGCTGTAACTCTGTGAGATGATTTCACAGAGCACAAAGGAGTTTCTCAGAAAGCTTCTTTCTCTTTGTTATCGGAGGATATTTCCTTTGGCCCTATAGTCTTCAAAGGGATCCGAAATATCTGTTCTCAGATTCCACAGAAATAAGGCTAGCAAAGAGATCTACGAAACACATATGTAACTCTGTGAGATGAATTCACAGAACACTAAGCAGTTTCTCAGAAAGCGTCTTCCCTGATTTCATCTGAGGATATTTCCTTTTTCACCATAGCCCACTAAGGGCTTCCAAATATCACTTTGCCAATTCCACAAGAACTGTCTTAGCGAAAGGCTTCTTGAGGGGAAAGCTGTAACTCTGTGAGATGATTTCACAGAACACAAAGGAGTTTCTCAGAAAGCTTCTTTCTCTTTGTTATTGGAGGATATTTCCTTTGGCCCTATAGTCTTCAAAGGGATCCTAAATATCTGTTCTCAGATTCCACAGAAAGAAGGCTAGCAAAGAGATCCACGAAATACAGATATAACTCTGTGAGATGAATTAACAGAACAGTAAGCAGTTTCTCAGAAAGCTTCTTTCCAGATTTCATCAGAGGATATTTCCTTTTTCACCATAGCCCTCTATGGGCTTCCAAATATCACTTTGCCAATTCCACAAGAACTGTCTTAGCGAAAGGTTTCTTCAGGGGAAAGCTGTAACTCTGTGAGATGATTTCACAGAACACAAAGAAGATTCTCAGAAAGCTTCTTTCTCTTTGTTATCGGAGGATATTTCCTTTGGCCCTATAGTTTTCAAAGGGATCCGAAATATCTGTTCTCAGATTCCACTGAAAGAAGGCTAGCAAAGAGATCTAAGAAACACAGATGTAACTCTGTGAGATGAATTCACAGAACACTAAACAGTTTCTCAGAAAGCTTCTTTCCAGCTTTCACCTGAGGATATTTCCTTTTTCACCTTAGCCCTCCATGGGCTTCCAAATATCACTTTGCCATTTCCAAAAGAACTGTCTTAGCGACAGGCTTCTTGAGGGGAAAGCTGAAACTCTGTGAGATGATTTCACAGAACACAAAGTAGTTTCTCAGAAAGCTTCTTTCCCTTTGTTATCGGAGGATATTTCCTTTGGCCCTATAGTCTTCAAAGGGATCCGAAATATCTGTTCTCAGATTCCACAGAAATAAGACTAGCAAAGAGATCTACGAAACACAGATGTAATTCTGTGAGATGAATTCACAGAACACTAAGCAGTTTCTCAGAAAGCTTCTTTCCAGATTTCACCTGAGGATATTTCCTTTTTCACCATAGCCCTCTATGGGCTTCCAAATATCACTTTGCTAATCCCACAAGAACTGTCTTAGCGAAAGACTTCTTGAGGGGAAAGCTGTAACTATGTGAGATGATTTCACAGAACACAAAGAAGTTTCTCAGAAAGCTTCTTTCTCTTTGTTATCAGAGGATATTTCCTTTGGCCCTATAGTCTTCAAAGGGATCCGAAATATCTGTTCTCAGATTCCACAGAAATAAGGCTAGCAAAGAGATCCACGAAATACAGATGTAACTCTGTGAGTGGAAGTCACACATCGCAGAGCAGTTTCTCAGAAAGCTTCTTTCCAGATTTCATCTGAGGATATTTCCTTTTTCACCGTAGCCCTCTAGAGGGTTCCAAATATCACTTTGCCAATTCCAAAAGAACTGTCTTAGCGGAAGGCTTCTTGAGGCGAAAGCTGTAACTCTGTGAGATGATTTCACAGAACACAAAGAAGTTTCTCAGAAAGCTTCTTTCTCTTTGTTATCGGAGGATATTTCCTTTGGCTCTATAGTCTTCAAAGGGATCCGAAATATCTGTTCTCAGATTCCACAGAAATAAGGCTAGCAAAGAGATCTACGAAACACAGATTTAACTCTGTGAGATGAATTCACAGAACGCTAAGCAGTTTCTCAGAAAGCTTCTTCCCTGATTTCACCTGAGGATATTTCCTTTTTCACCATAGCCCACTATGGGCTTCCAAATATCACTTTGCCAATACCACAAGAACTGTATTAGCGAAAGGCTTCTTTAGGGGAAAGCTGTAACTCTGTGAGATGATTTCACAGAGCACAAAGGAGTTTCTCGGAAAGCTTCTTTCTCTTTGTTATCGGAGGATATTTCCTTTGGCCCTATAGTCTTCAAAGGGATCCGAAATATCTGTTCTCAGATTCCACAGAAATAAGGCTAGCAAAGAGATCTACGAAACACATATGTAACTCTGTGAGATGAATTCACAGAACACTAAGCAGTTTCTCAGAAAGCTTCTTCCCTGATTTCATCTGAGGATATTTCCTTTTTCACCATAGCCCACTAAGGGCTTCCAAATATCACTTTGCCAATTCCACAAGAACTGTCTTAGCGAAAGGCTTCTTGAGGGGAAAGCTGTAACTCTGTGAGATGATTTCACAGAACACAAAGGAGTTTCTCAGAAAGCTTCTTTCTCTTTGTTATTGGAGGATATTTCCTTTGGCCCTATAGTCTTCAAAGGGATCCTAAATATCTGTTCTCAGATTCCACAGAAAGAAGGCTAGCAAAGAGATCCACGAAATACAGATATAACTCTGTGAGATGAATTAACAGAACAGTAAGCAGTTTCTCAGAAAGCTTCTTTCCAGATTTCATCAGAGGATATTTCCTTTTTCACCATAGCCCTCTATGGGCTTCCAAATATCACTTTGCCAATTCCACAAGAACTGTCTTACCGAAAGGCTTCTTGAGGGGAAAGCTGTAACTCTGTGAGATGATTTCACAGAACACCAGGAAGTTTCTCAGAAAGCTTCTTTCTCTTTGTTATCGGAGGATATTTCCTTTGGCCCTATAGTCTTCAAAGGGATTCGAAATATCTGTTCTCAGATTCCACAGAAAGAAGGCTAGCAAAGAGATCTACGAAACACAGATGTAACTCTGTGAGATGAATTCACAGAACACTAAGCAGTTTCTCAGAAAGCTTCTTTCCAGATTTCATCTGAGGATATTTCCTTTTTCACCATAGCCCTCTATGGGCTTCCAAATATCACTTTGCCAATTCCACAAGAACTGTCTTAGCGAAAGGCTTCTTCAGGGGAAAGCTGTAACTCTGTGAGATGATTTCACAGAACACAAAGAAGATTCTCAGAAAGCTTCTTTCTCTTTGTTATCGGAGGATATTTCCTTTGGCCCTATAGTTTTCAAAGGGATCCGAAATATCTGTTCTCAGATTCCACTGAAAGAAGGCTAGCAAAGAGATCTAAGAAACACAGATGTAACTCTGTGAGATGAATTCACAGAACACTAAACAGTTTCTCAGAAAGCTTCTTTCCAGCTTTCACCTGAGGATATTTCCTTTTTCACCTTAGCCCTCCATGGGCTTCCAAATATCACTTTGCCATTTCCAAAAGAACTGTCTTAGCGACAGGCTTCTTGAGGGGAAAGCTGAAACTCTGTGAGATGATTTCACAGAACACAAAGTAGTTTCTCAGAAAGCTTCTTTCCCTTTGTTATCGGAGGATATTTCCTTTGGCCCTATAGTCTTCAAAGGGATCCGAAATATCTGTTCTCAGATTCCACAGAAATAAGACTAGCAAAGAGATCTACGAAACACAGATGTAATTCTGTGAGATGAATTCACAGAACACTAAGCAGTTTCTCAGAAAGCTTCTTTCCAGATTTCACCTGAGGATATTTCCTTTTTCACCATAGCCCTCTATGGGCTTCCAAATATCACTTTGCTAATCCCACAAGAACTGTCTTAGCGAAAGACTTCTTGAGGGGAAAGCTGTAACTATGTGAGATGATTTCACAGAACACAAAGAAGTTTCTCAGAAAGCTTCTTTCTCTTTGTTATCGGAGGATATTTCCTTTGGCCCTATAGTCTTCAAAGGGATCCGAAATATCTGTTCTCAGATTCCACAGAAATAAGGCTAGCAAAGAGATCCACGAAATACAGATGTAACTCTGTGAGTGGAAGTCACACATCGCAGAGCAGTTTCTCAGAAAGCTTCTTTCCAGATTTCATCTGAGGATATTTCCTTTTTCACCGTAGCCCTCTAGAGGGTTCCAAATATCACTTTGCCAATTCCAAAAGAACTGTCTTAGCGGAAGGCTTCTTGAGGCGAAAGCTGTAACTCTGTGAGATGATTTCACAGAACACAAAGAAGTTTCTCAGAAAGCTTCTTTCTCTTTGTTATCGGAGGATATTTCCTTTGGCTCTATAGTCTTCAAAGGGATCCGAAATATCTGTTCTCAGATTCCACAGAAATAAGACTAGCAAAGAGATCTACGAAACACAGATTTAACTCTGTGAGATGAATTCACAGAACGCTAAGCAGTTTCTCAGAAAGCTTCTTCCCTGATTTCACCTGAGGATATTTCCTTTTTCACCATAGCCCACTATGGGCTTGCAAATATCACTTTGCCAATACCACAAGAACTGTATTAGCGAAAGGCTTCTTTAGGGGAAAGCTGTAACTCTGTGAGATGATTTCACAGAGCACAAAGGAGTTTCTCAGAAAGCTTCTTTCTCTTTGTTATCGGAGGATATTTCCTTTGGCCCTATAGTCTTCAAAGGGATCCGAAATATCTGTTCTCAGATTCCACAGAAAGAAGGCTAGCAAAGAGATCTACGAAACACAGATGTAACTCTGTGAGATGAATTCACAGAACACTAAGCAGTTTCTCAGAAAGCTTCTTCCCTGATTTCATCTGAGGATATTTCCTTTTTCACCATAGCCCACTAAGGGCTTCCAAATATCACTTTGCCAATTCCACAAGAACTGTCTTAGCGAAAGGCTTCTTGAGGGGAAAGCTGTAACTCTGTGAGATGATTTCACAGAACACAAAGGAGTTTCTCAGAAAGCTTCTTTCTCTTTGTTATTGGAGGATATTTCCTTTGGCCCTATAGTCTTCAAAGGGATCCTAAATATCTGTTCTCAGATTCCACAGAAAGAAGGCTAGCAAAGAGATCCACGAAATACAGATATAACTCTGTGAGATGAATTAACAGAACAGTAAGCAGTTTCTCAGAAAGCTTCTTTCCAGATTTCATCAGAGGATATTTCCTTTTTCACCATAGCCCTCTATGGGCTTCCAAATATCACTTTGCCAATTCCACAAGAACTGTCTTACCGAAAGGCTTCTTGAGGGGAAAGCTGTAACTCTGTGAGATGATTTCACAGAACACCAGGAAGTTTCTCAGAAAGCTTCTTTCTCTTTGTTATCGGAGGATATTTCCTTTGGCCCTATAGTCTTCAAAGGGATTCGAAATATCTGTTCTCAGATTCCACAGAAAGAAGGCTAGCAAAGAGATCTACGAAACACAGATGTAACTCTGTGAGATGAATTCACAGAACACTAAGCAGTTTCTCAGAAAGCTTCTTTCCAGATTTCATCTGAGGATATTTCCTTTTTCACCATAGCCCTCTATGGGCTTCCAAATATCACTTTGCCAATTCCACAAGAACTGTCTTAGCGAAAGGCTTCTTCAGGGGAAAGCTGTAACTCTGTGAGATGATTTCACAGAACACAAAGAAGATTCTCAGAAAGCTTCTTTCTCTTTGTTATCGGAGGATATTTCCTTTGGCCCTATAGTTTTCAAAGGGATCCGAAATATCTGTTCTCAGATTCCACTGAAAGAAGGCTAGCAAAGAGATCTAAGAAACACAGATGTAACTCTGTGAGATGAATTCACAGAACACTAAACAGTTTCTCAGAAAGCTTCTTTCCAGCTTTCACCTGAGGATATTTCCTTTTTCACCTTAGCCCTCCATGGGCTTCCAAATATCACTTTGCCATTTCCAAAAGAACTGTCTTAGCGACAGGCTTCTTGAGGGGAAAGCTGAAACTCTGTGAGATGATTTCACAGAACACAAAGTAGTTTCTCAGAAAGCTTCTTTCCCTTTGTTATCGGAGGATATTTCCTTTGGCCCTATAGTCTTCAAAGGGATCCGAAATATCTGTTCTCAGATTCCACAGAAATAAGACTAGCAAAGAGATCTACGAAACACAGATGTAATTCTGTGAGATGAATTCACAGAACACTAAGCAGTTTCTCCGAAAGCTTCTTTCCAGATTTCACCTAGGATATTTCCTTTTTCACCATAGCCCTCTATGGGCTTCCAAATATCACTTTGCTAATCCCACAAGAACTGTCTTAGCGAAAGACTTCTTGAGGGGAAAGCTGTAACTATGTGAGATGATTTCACAGAACACAAAGAAGTTTCTCAGAAAGCTTCTTTCTCTTTGTTATCGGAGGATATTTCCTTTGGCCCTATAGTCTTCAAAGGGATCCGAAATATCTGTTCTCAGATTCCACAGAAATAAGGCTAGCAAAGAGATCCACGAAATACAGATGTAACTCTGTGAGTGGAAGTCACACATCGCAGAGCAGTTTCTCAGAAAGCTTCTTTCCAGATTTCATCTGAGGATATTTCCTTTTTCACCGTAGCCCTCTAGAGGGTTCCACATATCACTTTGCCAATTCCAAAAGAACTGTCTTAGCGGAAGGCTTCTTGAGGCGAAAGCTGTAACTCTGTGAGATGATTTCACAGAACACAAAGAAGTTTCTCAGAAAGCTTCTTTCTCTTTGTTATCGGAGGATATTTCCTTTGGCTCTATAGTCTTCAAAGGGATCCGAAATATCTGTTCTCAGATTCCACAGAAATAAGGCTAGCAAAGAGATCTACGAAACACAGATTTAACTCTGTGAGATGAATTCACAGAACGCTAAGCAGTTTCTCAGAAAGCTTCTTCCCTGATTTCACCTGAGGATATTTCCTTTTTCACCATAGCCCACTATGGGCTTCCAAATATCACTTTGCCAATACCACAAGAACTGTTTTAGCGAAAGGCTTCTTTAGGGGAAAGCTGTAACTCTGTGAGATGATTTCACAGAGCACAAAGGAGTTCCTCAGAAAGCTTCTTTCTCTTTGTTATCGGAGGATATTTCCTTTGGCCCTATAGTCTTCAAAGGGATCCGAAATATCTGTTCTCAGATTCCACAGAAATAAGGCTAGCAAAGAGATCTACGAAACACATATGTAACTCTGTGAGATGAATTCACAGAACACTAAGCAGTTTCTCAGAAAGCTTCTTCCCTGATTTCATCTGAGGATATTTCCTTTTTCACCATAGCCCACTAAGGGCTTCCAAATATCACTTTGCCAATTCCACAAGAACTGTCTTAGCGAAAGGCTTCTTGAGGGGAAAGCTGTAACTCTGTGAGATGATTTCACAGAACACAAAGGAGTTTCTCAGAAAGCTTCTTTCTCTTTGTTATTGGAGGATATTTCCTTTGGCCCTATAGTCTTCAAAGGGATCCTAAATATCTGTTCTCAGATTCCACAGAAAGAAGGCTAGCAAAGAGATCCACGAAATACAGATATAACCCTGTGAGATGAATTAACAGAACAGTAAGCAGTTTCTCAGAAAGCTTCTTTCCAGATTTCATCAGAGGATATTTCCTTTTTCACCATAGCCCTCTATGGGCTTCCAAATATCACTTTGCCAATTCCACAAGAACTGTCTTACCGAAAGGCTTCTTGAGGGGAAAGCTGTAACTCTGTGAGATGATTTCACAGAACACCAGGAAGTTTCTCAGAAAGCTTCTTTCTCTTTGTTATCGGAGGATATTTCCTTTGGCCCTATAGTCTTCAAAGGGATTCGAAATATCTGTTCTCAGATTCCACAGAAAGAAGGCTAGCAAAGAGATCTACGAAACACAGATGTAACTCTGTGAGATAAATTCACAGAACACTAAGCAGTTTCTCAGAAAGCTTCTTTCCAGATTTCATCTGAGGATATTTCCTTTTTCACCATAGCCCTCTATGGGCTTCCAAATATCACTTTGCCAATTGCACAAGAACTGTCTTAGCGAAAGGCTTCTTCAGGGGAAAGCTGTAACTCTGTGAGATGATTTCACAGAACACAAAGAAGATTCTCAGAAAGCTTCTTTCTCTTTGTTATCGGAGGATATTTCCTTTGGCCCTGTAGTTTTCAAAGGGATCCGAAATATCTGTTCTCAGATTCCACTGAAAGAAGGCTAGCAAAGAGATCTAAGAAACACAGATGTAACTCTGTGAGATGAATTCACAGAACACTAAACAGTTTCTCAGAAAGCTTCTTTCCAGCTTTCACCTGAGGATATTTCCTTTTTCACCTTAGCCCTCCATGGGCTTCCAAATATCACTTTGCCATTTCCAAAAGAACTGTCTTAGCGACAGGCTTCTTGAGGGGAAAGCTGAAACTCTGTGAGATGATTTCACAGAACACAAAGTAGTTTCTCAGAAAGCTTCTTTCCCTTTGTTATCGGAGGATATTTCCTTTGGCCCTATAGTCTTCAAAGGGATCCGAAATATCTGTTCTCAGATTCCACAGAAATAAGACTAGCAAAGAGATCTACGAAACACAGATGTAATTCTGTGAGATGAATTCACAGAACACTAAGCAGTTTCTCAGAAAGCTTCTTTCCAGATTTCACCTGAGGATATTTCCTTTTTCACCATAGCCCTCTATGGGCTTCCAAATATCACTCTGCTAATCCCACAAGAACTGTCTTAGCGAAAGACTTCTTGAGGGGAAAGCTGTAACTATGTGAGATGATTTCACAGAACACAAAGAAGTTTCTCAGAAAGCTTCTTTCTCTTTGTTATCGGAGGATATTTCCTTTGGCCCTATAGTCTTCAAAGGGATCCGAAATATCTGTTCTCAGATTCCACAGAAATAAGGCTAGCAAAGAGATCCACGAAATACAGATGTAACTCTGTGAGTGGAAGTCACACATCGCAGAGCAGTTTCTCAGAAAGCTTCTTTCCAGATTTCATCTGAGGATATTTCCTTTTTCACCGTAGCCCTCTAGAGGGTTCCAAATATCACTTTGCCAATTCCAAAAGAACTGTCTTAGCGGAAGGCTTCTTGAGGCGAAAGCTGTAACTCTGTGAGATGATTTCACAGAACACAAAGAAGTTTCTCAGAAAGCTTCTTTCTCTTTGTTATCGGAGGATATTTCCTTTGGCTCTATAGTCTTCAAAGGGATCCGAAATATCTGTTCTCAGATTCCACAGAAATAAGGCTAGCAAAGAGATCTACGAAACACATATGTAACTCTGTGAGATGAATTCACAGAACACTAAGCAGTTTCTCAGAAAGCTTCTTCCCTGATTTCATCTGAGGATATTTCCTTTTTCACCATAGCCCACTAAGGGCTTCCAAATATTACTTTGCCAATTCCACAAGAACTGTCTTAGCGAAAGGCTTCTTGAGGGGAAAGCTGTAACTCTGTGAGATGATTTCACAGAACACAAAGGAGTTTCTCAGAAAGCTTCTTTCTCTTTGTTATTGGAGGATATTTCCTTTGGCCCTATAGTCTTCAAAGGGATCCTAAATATCTGTTCTCAGATTCCACAGAAAGAAGGCTAGCAAAGAGATCCACGAAATACAGATATAACTCTGTGAGATGAATTAACAGAACAGTAAGCAGTTTCTCAGAAAGCTTCTTTCCAGATTTCATCAGAGGATATTTCCTTTTTCACCATAGCCCTCTATGGGCTTCCAAATATCACTTTGCCAATTCCACAAGAACTGTCTTACCGAAAGGCTTCTTGAGGGGAAAGCTGTAACTCTGTGAGATGATTTCACAGAACACCAGGAAGTTTCTCAGAAAGCTTCTTTCTCTTTGTTATCGGAGGATATTTCCTTTGGCCCTATAGTCTTCAAAGGGATTCGAAATATCTGTTCTCAGATTCCACAGAAAGAAGGCTAGCAAAGAGATCTACGAAACACAGATGTAACTCTGTGAGATGAATTCACAGAACACTAAGCAGTTTCTCAGAAAGCTTCTTTCCAGATTTCATCTGAGGATATTTCCTTTTTCACCATAGCCCTCTATGGGCTTCCAAATATCACTTTGCCAATTCCACAAGAACTGTCTTAGCGAAAGGCTTCTTCAGGGGAAAGCTGTAACTCTGTGAGATGATTTCACAGAACACAAAGAAGATTCTCAGAAAGCTTCTTTCTCTTCGTTATCGGAGGATATTTCCTTTGGCCCTATAGTTTTCAAAGGGATCCGAAATATCTGTTCTCAGATTCCACTGAAAGAAGGCTAGCAAAGAGATCTAAGAAACACAGATGTAACTCTGTGAGATGAATTCACAGAACACTAAACAGTTTCTCAGAAAGCTTCTTTCCAACTTTCACCTGAGGATATTTCCTTTTTCACCTTAGCCCTCCATGGGCTTCCAAATATCACTTTGCCATTTCCAAAAGAACTGTCTTAGCGACAGGCTTCTTGAGGGGAAAGCTGAAACTCTGTGAGATGATTTCACAGAACACAAAGTAGTTTCTCAGAAAGCTTCTTTCCCTTTGTTATCGGAGGATATTTCCTTTGGCCCTATAGTCTTCAAAGGGATCCGAAATATCTGTTCTCAGATTCCACAGAAATAAGACTAGCAAAGAGATCTACGAAACACAGATGTAAGTCTGTGAGATGAATTCACAGAACACTAAGCAGTTTCTCAGAAAGCTTCTTTCCAGATTTCACCTGAGGATATTTCCTTTTTCACCATAGCCCTCTATGGGCTTCCAAATATCACTTTGCTAATCCCACAAGAACTGTCTTAGCGAAAGACTTCTTGAGGGGAAAGCTGTAACTATGTGAGATGATTTCACAGAACACAAAGAAATTTCTCAGAAAGCTTCTTTCTCTTTGTTATCGGAGGATATTTCCTTTGGCCCTATAGTCTTCAAAGGGATCCGAAATATCTGTTCTCAGATTCCACAGAAATAAGGCTAGCAAAGAGATCCACGAAATACAGATGTAACTCTGTGAGTGGAAGTCACACATCGCAGAGCAGTTTCTCAGAAAGCTTCTTTCCAGATTTCATCTGAGGATATTTCCTTTTTCACCGTAGCCCTCTAGAGGGTTCCAAATATCACTTTGCGAATTCCAAAAGAACTGTCTTAGCGGAAGGCTTCTTGAGGCGAAAGCTGTAACTCTGTGAGATGATTTCACAGAACACAAAGAAGTTTCTCAGAAAGCTTCTTTCTCTTTGTTATCGGAGGATATTTCCTTTGGCTCTATAGTCTTCAAAGGGATCCGAAATATCTGTTCTCAGATTCCACAGAAATAAGGCTAGCAAAGAGATCTACGAAACACAGATTTAACTCTGTGAGATGAAATCACAGAACGCTAAGCAGTTTCTCAGAAAGCTTCTTCCCTGATTTCACGTGAGGATATTTCCTTTTTCACCATAGCCCACTATGGGCTTCCAAATATCACTTTGCCAATACCACAAGAACTGTATTAGCGAAAGGCTTCTTTAGGGGAAAGCTGTAACTCTGTGAGATGATTTCACAGAGCACAAAGGAGTTTCTCAGAAAGCTTCTTTCTCTTTGTTATCGGAGGATATTTCCTTTGACCCTATAGTCTTCAAAGGGATCCGAAATATCTGTTCTCAGATTCCACAGAAATAAGGCTAGCAAAGAGATCTACGAAACACATATGTAACTCTGTGAGATGAATTCACAGAACACTAAGCAGTTTCTCAGAAAGCTTCTTCCCTGATTTCATCTGAGGATATTTCCTTTTTCACCATAGCCCACTAAGGGCTTCCAAATATTACTTTGCCAATTCCACAAGAACTGTCTTAGCGAAAGGCTTCTTGAGGGGAAAGCTGTAACTCTGTGAGATGATTTCACAGAACACAAAGGAGTTTCTCAGAAAGCTTCTTTCTCTTTGTTATTGGAGGATATTTCCTTTGGCCCTATAGTCTTCAAAGGGATCCTAAATATCTGTTCTCAGATTCCACAGAAAGAAGGCTAGCAAAGAGATCCACGAAATACAGATATAACTCTGTGAGATGAATTAACAGAACAGTAAGCAGTTTCTCAGAAAGCTTCTTTCCAGATTTCATCAGAGGATATTTCCTTTTTCACCATAGCCCTCTATGGGCTTCCAAATATCACTTTGCCAATTCCACAAGAACTGTCTTACCGAAAGGCTTCTTGAGGGGAAAGCTGTAACTCTGTGAGATGATTTCACAGAACACCAGGAAGTTTCTCAGAAAGCTTCTTTCTCTTTGTTATCGGAGGATATTTCCTTTGGCCCTATAGTCTTCAAAGGGATTCGAAATATCTGTTCTCAGATTCCACAGAAAGAAGGCTAGCAAAGAGATCTACGAAACACAGATGTAACTCTGTGAGATGAATTCACAGAACACTAAGCAGTTTCTCAGAAAGCTTCTTTCCAGATTTCATCTGAGGATATTTCCTTTTTCACCATAGCCCTCTATGGGCTTCCAAATATCACTTTGCCAATTCCACAAGAACTGTCTTAGCGAAAGGCTTCTTCAGGGGAAAGCTGTAACTCTGTGAGATGATTTCACAGAACACAAAGAAGATTCTCAGAAAGCTTCTTTCTCTTCGTTATCGGAGGATATTTCCTTTGGCCCTATAGTTTTCAAAGGGATCCGAAATATCTGTTCTCAGATTCCACTGAAAGAAGGCTAGCAAAGAGATCTAAGAAACACAGATGTAACTCTGTGAGATGAATTCACAGAACACTAAACAGTTTCTCAGAAAGCTTCTTTCCAACTTTCACCTGAGGATATTTCCTTTTTCACCTTAGCCCTCCATGGGCTTCCAAATATCACTTTGCCATTTCCAAAAGAACTGTCTTAGCGACAGGCTTCTTGAGGGGAAAGCTGAAACTCTGTGAGATGATTTCACAGAACACAAAGTAGTTTCTCAGAAAGCTTCTTTCCCTTTGTTATCGGAGGATATTTCCTTTGGCCCTATAGTCTTCAAGGGATCCGAAATATCTGTTCTCAGATTCCACAGAAATAAGACTAGCAAAGAGATCTACGAAACACAGATGTAAGTCTGTGAGATGAATTCACAGAACACTAAGCAGTTTCTCAGAAAGCTTCTTTCCAGATTTCACCTGAGGATATTTCCTTTTTCACCATAGCCCTCTATGGGCTTCCAAATATCACTTTGCTAATCCCACAAGAACTGTCTTAGCGAAAGACTTCTTGAGGGGAAAGCTGTAACTATGTGAGATGATTTCACAGAACACAAAGAAATTTCTCAGAAAGCTTCTTTCTCTTTGTTATCGGAGGATATTTCCTTTGGCCCTATAGTCTTCAAAGGGATCCGAAATATCTGTTCTCAGATTCCACAGAAATAAGGCTAGCAAAGAGATCCACGAAATACAGATGTAACTCTGTGAGTGGAAGTCACACATCGCAGAGCAGTTTCTCAGAAAGCTTCTTTCCAGATTTCATCTGAGGATATTTCCTTTTTCACCGTAGCCCTCTAGAGGGTTCCAAATATCACTTTGCCAATTCCAAAAGAACTGTCTTAGCGGAAGGCTTCTTGAGGCGAAAGCTGTAACTCTGTGAGATGATTTCACAGAACACAAAGAAGTTTCTCAGAAAGCTTCTTTCTCTTTGTTATCGGAGGATATTTCCTTTGGCTCTATAGTCTTCAAAGGGATCCGAAATATCTGTTCTCAGATTCCACAGAAATAAGGCTAGCAAAGAGATCTACGAAACACAGATTTAACTCTGTGAGATGAATTCACAGAACGCTAAGCAGTTTCTCAGAAAGCTTCTTCCCTGATTTCACCTGAGGATATTTCCTTTTTCACCATAGCCCACTATGGGCTTCCAAATATCACTTTGCCAATACCACAAGAACTGTATTAGCGAAAGGCTTCTTTAGGGGAAAGCTGTAACTCTGTGAGATGATTTCACAGAGCACAAAGGAGTTTCTCAGAAAGCTTCTTTCTCTTTGTTATCGGAGGATATTTCCTTTGACCCTATAGTCTTCAAAGGGATCCGAAATATCTGTTCTCAGATTCCACAGAAAGAAGGCTAGCAAAGAGATCTACGAAACACAGATGTAACTCTGTGAGATGAATTCACAGAACACTAAGCAGTTTCTCAGAAAGCTTCTTTCCAGATTTCATCTGAGGATATTTCCTTTTTCACCATAGCCCTCTATGGGCTTCCAAATATCACTTTGCCAATTCCACAAGAACTGTCTTAGCGAAAGGCTTCTTCAGGGGAAAGCTGTAACTCTGTGAGATGATTTCACAGAACACAAAGAAGATTCTCAGAAAGCTTCTTTCTCTTTGTTATCGGAGGATATTTCCTTTGGCCCTATAGTTTTCAAAGGGATCCGAAATATCTGTTCTCAGATTCCACTGAAAGAAGGCTAGCAAAGAGATCTAAGAAACACAGATGTAACTCTGTGAGATGAATTCACAGAACACTAAACAGTTTCTCAGAAAGCTTCTTTCCAGCTTTCACCTGAGGATATTTCCTTTTTCACCTTAGCCCTCCATGGGCTTCCAAATATCACTTTGCCATTTCCAAAAGAACTGTCTTAGCGACAGGCTTCTTGAGGGGAAAGCTGAAACTCTGTGAGATGATTTCACAGAACACAAAGTAGTTTCTCAGAAAGCTTCTTTCCCTTTGTTATCGGAGGATATTTCCTTTGGCCCTATAGTCTTCAAAGGGATCCGAAATATCTGTTCTCAGATTCCACAGAAATAAGACTAGCAAAGAGATCTACGAAACACAGATGTAATTCTGTGAGATGAATTCACAGAACACTAAGCAGTTTCTCAGAAAGCTTCTTTCCAGATTTCACCTGAGGATATTTCCTTTTTCACCATAGCCCTCTATGGGCTTCCAAATATCACTTTGCTAATCCCACAAGAACTGTCTTAGCGAAAGACTTCTTGAGGGGAAAGCTGTAACTATGTGAGATGATTTCACAGAACACAAAGAAGTTTCTCAGAAAGCTTCTTTCTCTTTGTTATCGGAGGATATTTCCTTTGGCCCTATAGTCTTCAAAGGGATCCGAAATATCTGTTCTCAGATTCCACAGAAATAAGGCTAGCAAAGAGATCCACGAAATACAGATGTAACTCTGTGAGTGGAAGTCACACATCGCAGAGCAGTTTCTCAGAAAGCTTCTTTCCAGATTTCATCTGAGGATATTTCCTTTTTCACCGTAGCCCTCTAGAGGGTTCCAAATATCACTTTGCCAATTCCAAAAGAACTGTCTTAGCGGAAGGCTTCTTGAGGCGAAAGCTGTAACTCTGTGAGATGATTTCACAGAACACAAAGAAGTTTCTCAGAAAGCTTCTTTCTCTTTGTTATCGGAGGATATTTCCTTTGGCCCTATAGTTTTCAAAGGGATCCGAAATATCTGTTCTCAGATTCCACTGAAAGAAGGCTAGCAAAGAGGTCTACGAAACACAGATGTAACGCTGTGAGATGAATTCACAGAACACTAAACAGTTTCTCAGAAAGCTTCTTTCCAGATTTCACCTGAGGATATTTGCTTTTTCACCTTAGCCCTCTATGGGCTTCCTAATATCACTTTGGCAATTCCACAAGAACTGTCTTAGCGACAGGCTTCTTGAGGGGAAAGCTGGAACTCTGTGAGATGATTTCACAGAACACAAAGAAGTTTCTCAGAAAGCTTCTTTCACTTTGTTATCGGAGGATATTTCCTTTGGCCCTGTAGTCTTCAAAGGTATCCGAAATATCTGTTCTCAGATTCCACAGAAATAAGACTAGCAAAGAGATCTACGAAACACAGATGTAATTCTGTGAGATGAATTCACAGAACACTAAGCAGTTTCTCAGAAAGCTTCTTTCCAGATTTCATCTGAGGATATTTCCTTTTTCACCATAGCCCTCTATGGGCTTCCAAATATCACTTTGCCAATTCCACAAGAACTGTCTTAGCGAAAGGCTTCTTGAGAGGAAAGCTGTAACTCTGTGAGATGATTTCACAGAACACAAAGAAGTTTCTCAGAAAGCTTCTTTCTCTTTGTTATCGGAGGATATTTCCTTTGGCCCTATAGTCTTCAAAGGGATCCGAAATATCTGTTCTCAGATTCCACAGAAATTAGGCTAGCACAGAGATCCACGAAATACAGATGTACCTCTGTGAGTGGAAGTCACACATCACAGAGCAGTTTCTGAGAAAGCTTCTTTCCAGATTTCATCTGAGGATATTTCCTTTTTCACCATAGCCCTCTATGGGCATCCAAATATCACTTTCCCAATTCCACAAGAACTGTCTTAGCGAAAGGCTTCTTGACGGGAAAGCTGTAACTCTGTGAGATGATTACACAGAACACAAAGAAGTTTCTCAGAAAGCTTCTTTGTCTTTGTTATCGGAGGATATTTCCTTTGGCCCTATAGTCTTCAAAGGGATCCGAAATATCTGTTCTCAGATTCCACAGAAATAAGGCTAGCAAAGAGATCCACGAAATACAGATGTAACTCTGTGAGTGGAAGTCACACATCGCAGAGCAGTTTCTCAGAAAGCTTCTTTCCAGATTTCATCAGAGGATATTTCCTTTTTCACCATAGCCCTCTATGGGCTTCCAAATATCACTTTGCCAATTCCACAAGAACTGTCTTAGCGAAAGGCTTCTTGAGGGGAAAGCTGTAACTCTGTGAGATGATTTCACTGAACACAAAGAAGTTTCTCAGAAAGCTTCTTTCTCTTTGTTATCGGAGGATATTTCCTTTGGCCCTAAAATCTTCAAAGGGATCCGAAATATCTGTACTCAGATTCCACAGAAAGAAGGCTAGCAAAGAGATCCACGAAATGCAGATATAACTCTGTGAGATGAATTAACAGAACAGTAAGCAGTTTCACAGAAAGCTTCTTTCCAGATTTCATCTGAGGATATTTCCTTTTTCACCATAGCCCTCTATGGGCTTCCAAATATCACTTTGCCAATTCCACAAGAACTGTCTTTGCGAAAGGCTTCTTGAGGGGAAAGCTGTAACTCTGTGAGATGATTTCACAGAACACAAAGAAGTTTCTCAGAAAGCTTCTTTCTCTTTGTTATCGGAGGATATTTCCTTTGGCCCTATAGTTTTCAAAGGGATCCGAAATATCTGTTCTCAGATTCCACTGAAAGAAGGCTAGCAAAGAGATCTACGAAACACAGATGTAACGCTGTGAGATGAATTCACAGAACACTAAACAGTTTCTCAGAAAGCTTCTTTCCAGATTTCACCTGAGGATATTTGCTTTTTCAACTTAGCCCTCTATGGGCTTCCTAATATCACTTTGCCAATTCCACAAGAACTGACTTAGGGAAAGACTTCTGGAGGGGAAAGCTGGAACTCTGTGAGATGATTTCACAGAACACAAAGAAGTTTCTCAGAAAGCTTCTTTCCCTTTGTTATCGGAGGATATTTCCCTTGGCCCTATAGTCTTCAAAGGGATCCGAAATATCTGTTCTCAGATTCCACAGAAATAAGGCTAGCAAAGAGATCCACGAAATACAGATGTAAATCTGTGAGTGGAAGTCACACATCGCAGAGCAGTTTCTCAGAAAGCTTCTTTCCAGATTTCATCTGAGGATATTTCCTTTTTCACCAAAGCCCTCTAGAGGGTTCCAAATATCACTTTGCCAATTCCACAAGAACTGTCTTAGCGGAAGGCTTGTTGAGGGGAAAGTTGTAACTCTGTGAGATGATTTCACAGAACACAAAGAAGTTTCTCAGAAAGCTTCTTTCTCTTTGTTATCGGAGGATATTTCCTTTGGCCCTATAGTCTTCAAAGGGATCCGAAATATCTGTTCTCAGATTCCACAGAAATAAGGCTAGCAAGGAGATCTACGAAACACAGATGTAACTCTGTGAGATGAATTCACAGAACACTAAGCAGTTTCTCAGAAAGCTTCTTCCCTGATTTCATCTGAGGATATTTCCTTTTTCACCATAGCCCACTATGGGCTTCCAAATATCACTTTGCCAATACCACAAGAACTGTATTAGCGAAAGGCTTCTTTAGGGTAAAGCTGTAACTCTGTGAGATGATTTCACAGAGCACAAAGAAGTTTCTCAGAAAGCTTCTTTCTCTTTGTTATCGGAGGATATTTCCTTTGGCCCTATAGTCTTCAAAGCGATCCGAAATATCTGTTCTCAGATTCCACAGTAATAAGGTTAGCAAAGAGATCTACGAAACACATATGTAACTCTGTGAGATGAATTCACAGAACACTAAGCAGTTTCTCAGAAAGCTTCTTCCCTGATTTCATCTGAGGATATTTCCTTTTACACCATAGCCCACTAAGGGCTTCCAAATATCACTTTGCCAATTCCACAAGAACTGTATTAGCGAAAGGCTTCTAGAGGGGAAAGCTGTAACTCTGTGAGATGATTTCACAGAACACAAAGAAGTTTCTCAGAAAGCTTCTTTCTCTTTGTTATCGGAGGATATTTCCTCTGGCCCTATAGTCTTCAAAGGGATCCGAAATATCTGTTCTCAGATTCCACAGAAATAAGGCTAGGAAAGAGATCTACGAAACACAGATGTAACGCTGTGAGATGAATTCACAGAACACTAAGCAGTTTCCAAAAAGCTTCTTTCCAGATTTCATCTGAGGATATTTCCTTTTTCACCATAGCCCTCTATGGGCTTCCAAATATCACTTTGCCAATTCCACAAGAACTGTCTTAGCGAAAGGCTTCTTGAGGGGAAAGCTGTAACTCTGTGAGATGATTTCACAGAACACAAACAAGTTTCTCAGAAAGCTTCTTTCTCTTTGTTATCGGAGGATATTTCCTTTGGCCCTATAGTCTTCAAAGGGATCCGAAATATCTGTTCTCAGATTCCACAGAAATAAGGCTAGCAAAGAGATCTACGAAACAAAGATGTAACTCTGTGAGATGAATTCTCAGAACACTAAGCAGTTTCTAAGAAAGCTTCTTTCCAGATTTCATCTGAGGATATTTCCTTTTTCACCGTAGCCCTGTATGGGCTTCCAAATATCACTTTGCCTGATTTCATCTGAGGATATTTCCTTTTTCACCATAGCCCACTTAGGGCTTCCAAATATCACTTTGCCAATTATACAAGAACTGTATTAGCGAAAGGCTTCTTGAGGGGAAAGCTGTAACTCTGTGAGATGATTTCACAGAACACAAAGGAGTTTCTCAGAAAGCTTCTTTCTCTTTGTTATTGGAGGATATTTCCTTTGGCCCTATAGTCTTCAAAGGGATCCGAAATATCTGTTCTCAGATTCCACAGAAAGAAGGCTAGCAAAGAGATCCACGAAATACAGATATAACTCTGTGAGATGAATTAACAGAACAGTAAGCAGTTTCTCAGAAAGCTTCTTTCCAGATTTCATCAGAGGAAATTTCCTTTTTCACCATAGCCCTCTATGGGCTTCCAAATATCACTTTGCCAATTCCACAAGAACTGTCTTAGCGAAAGGCTTCTTGAGGGGAAAGTTGTATCTCTGTGAAATGATTTCACTGAACACAAAGAAGTTTCTCAGAAAGCTTCTTTCTCTTTGTTATCGGAGGATATTTTCTTTGGCCCTATAGTTTTCAAAGGGATCCGAAATATCTGTTCTCAGATTCCACAGAAAGAAGGCTAGCAAAGTGATCTACGAAACACAGATGTAACTCCGTGAGATGAATTCACAGAACACTAAGCAGTTTCTCAGAAAGCTTCTTTCCAGATTTCATCTAAGGATATTTCCTTTTTCACCATAGCACTATAGGGGCTTCCAAATATCACTTTGCCAATTACACAAGAACTGTCTTAGCGAAAGGCTTCTTGAGGGGAAAGCTGTAACTCTGTGAGATGATTTCACAGAACACAAGGAAGTTTCTCAGAAAGCTTCTTTCTCTTTGTTATCGGAGGATATTTCCTTTGGCCCTATAGTCTTCAAAGGGATTCGAAATATCTGTTCTCAGATTCCACAGAAAGAAGGCTAGCAAAGAGATCTACGAAACACAGATGTAACTCTGTGAGATGAATTCACAGAACACTAAGCAGTTTCTCAGAAAGCTTCTTTCCAGATTTCATCTGAGGATATTTCCTTTTTCACCATAGCCCTCTAGGGGGTTTCAAATATCACTTTGCCAATTCCACAAGAACTGTCTTAGCGAAAGGTTTCTTGAGGGGAAAGCTGTAACTCTGTGAGATGATTTCACAGAACACAAAGAAGTTTCTCAGAAAGCTTCTTTCTCCTTGTTATCGGAGGATATTTCCTTTGGCCCTATAATCTTCAAAGGGATCCGAAATATCTGTACTCAGATTCCACAGAAAGAAGGCTAGCAAAGAGATCCAAGAAATGCAGATATAACTCTGTGAGATGAATTAACAGAACAGTAAGCAGTTTCTCAGAAAGCTTCTTTCCAGATTTCATCTGAGGATATTTCCTTTTTCACCATAGCCCTCTATGGGCTTCCAAATATCACTTTGCCAATTCCACAAGAACTGTCTTAGCGAAAGGCTTCTTGAGGGGAAAGCTGTAACACTGTGAGATGATTTCACAGAACACAAAGAAGTTTCTCAGAAAGCTTCTTTCTCTTTG
This sequence comes from Macaca fascicularis, assembly GCF_037993035.2. Lineage (NCBI taxonomy): Eukaryota > Metazoa > Chordata > Mammalia > Primates > Cercopithecidae > Macaca > Macaca fascicularis. Next base: position 44,124,951 of record NC_088385.1, on the reverse strand, counting down.
TTATCGGAGGATATTTCCTTTGGCCCTATAGTTTTCAAAGGGATCCGAAATATCTGTTCTCAGATTCCACTGAAAGAAGGCTAGCAAAGAGATCTACGAAACACAGATGTAACGCTGTGAGATGAATTCACAGAACACTAAACAGTTTCTCAGAAAGCTTCTTTCCAGATTTCACCTGAGGATATTTCCTTTTTCACCTTAGCCCTCTATGGGCTTCCTAATATCACTTTGCCAATTCCCCAAGAACTGTCTTAGCGACAGGCTTCTTGAGGGAAAAGCGGTAACTCTGTGAGATGATTTCACAGAACACAAAGAAGTTTCTCAGAAATCTTCTTTCTCTTTGTTATCGGAAGATATTTCCTTTGGCCCTATAATCTTCAAAGGGATCCGAAATATCTGTTCTCAGATTCCACAGAAAGAAGGATAGCAAAGCGATCCACGAAATACAGATGTAACTCTGTGAGATGAATTAACAGAACACTAAGCAGTTTCTCAGAAAGCTTCTTTCCAGATTTCATCTGAGGATATTTCCTTTTTCACCATAGCCCTCTAAGGGCTTCCAAATATCACTTTTCCAATTCCACAAGAACTGTCTTAGCGAAAGGCTTCTTGAGGGGAAAGCTGTAACTCTGTGAGATGATTTCACAGAACACAACGAAGTTTCTCAGAAAGCTTCTTTCGTTTTGTTATCGGAGGATATTTACTTTGGCCCTATAGTCTTCAAAGGGATCCGAAATATCTGTTCTCAGATTCCACAGAAATAAGGTTTGCAAAGCGATCCACGAAATCCAGATGTAACTCTGTGAGATGAATTAACAGAACACTAAGCAGTTTCTCAGAAAGCTTCTTTCCAGATTTCATCTGAGGATATTTCCTTTTTCACCATAGCACTCTATGGGCTTCCACTATCACTTTGCAATTCCACAAGAACTGTCTTAGCGAAAGGCTTCTTGAGGATAAAGCTGTAAGTCTGTGAGATGATTTCACAGAACACAAAGAAGTTTCTCAGAAAGCTTCTTTCTCTTTGTTATCGGAGGATATTTCCTTTGGCCCTATAGTCTTCAAAGGGATCCGAAATATCTGTTCTCAGATTCCACAGAAAGAAGGCTAGCAAAGAGATCTACGAATCACAGATGTAATTCTGTGAGATGAATTCACAGAACACTAAGCAGTTTCTCAGAAAGCTTCTTTCCAGATTTCATCTGAGTATATTTCCTTTTTCACCATAGCCCTCTAAGGGCTTCCAAATATCACTTAGCCAATTCCAAAAGAACTGTCTTAGCGAAAGGCTTCTTGAGGGGAAAGCCTTAACTCTGTGAGATGATTTCACAAAACACAAAGAAGTTTCTCAGAAAGCTTCTTTCTCTTTGTTATCGGAGGATATTTCCTTTGGCCCTATAGTCTTCAAAGGGATCCGAAATAGCTGTTCCCAGATTCCACAGCAAAGAGATCCTCGAAATACAGATGTAACTCTGTGACATGAATTAAGAGAACACTAAGCAGTTTCTCAGAAAGCTTCTTTCCAGATTTCATCTGAGGATATTTCCTTTTTCACCTAGCCCTCTATGGGCTTCCAAATATCTCTTTGCCAATTCCACAAGAACTGTCTTAGCGAAAGGCTTCTTGAGGGGAAAGTTGTAACTCTGTGAGATGATTTCACAGAACACAAAGAAGTTTCTCAGAAAGCTTCTTTCTCTTTGTTATCAGAGGTTATTTCCTTTGGCCCTATAGTCTTCAAAGGGATGCGAAATATCTGTTCTCAGATTCCACAGGAAGAAGGCTAGCAAAGAGATCTACGAAACACAGATGTAACTCTGTGAGATGAATTCACAGAACACTAAGCAGTTTCTCAGAAAGCTTCTTTCCAGATTTCACCTGAGAATATTTCCTTTTTCACCATAGCCCTCTATGGGCATCCAAATATCACTTTGCCAATTCCACTAGAACTGTCTTAGCGAAAGGCTTCTTGAGGGGAAAGCTGTAACTCTGTGAGATGATTTCACAGAATACAAAGAAGTTTCTCAGAAAGCTTCTTTCTCTTTGTTATCGGAGGGTATTTCCTTTGGCCCTATAGTCTTCAAAGGGATGCGAAATATCTGTTCTCAGATTCCACAGAAATTAGGTTACCACAGAGATCCACGAAATACAGATGTAACTCTGTGAGTGGAAGTCACACATCACAGAGCAGTTTCTCAGAAAGCTTCTTTCCAGATTTCATCTGAGGATATTTCCTTTTTCACCATAGCCCTCTATGGGCTTCCAAATATCACTTTGCCAATTCCACAAGAACTGTCTTAGCGAAAGGCTTCTTGAGGGAAAAGCTGTAACTCTGTGAGATGATTTCACAGAACACAAAGAAGTTTCTCAGAAAGCTTCTTTCTCTTTGTTATCGGAGGATATTTCCTTTGGCCCTATAGTCTTCAAAGGGATCCGAAATATCTGTTCTCAGATTCCACAGAAAGAAGGCTTGCAAAGAGATCTACGAAACACAGATGTAACTCTCTGAGATGAATTCACAGAACACTAAGCAGTTTCTCTGAAAGCTTCTTTCCAGATTTCATCTGAGGATATTTCCTTTTTCACCATAGCCCTCTGTGGGCTTCCAAATATCACTTTGCCAATTCCACAAGAACTGTCTTAGCGAAAGGCTTCTTGAGGGGAAAGCTGTAACTCTGTGAGATGATTTCACAGAACACAAAGAAGTTTCTCAGAAAGCTTCTTTCTCTTTTTTATCGGAGGATATTTCCTTTGGCCCTGTAGTCTTCAAAGGGATCCGAAATATCTGTTCTCAGATTCCACAGAAAGAAGTCTAGCAAAGAGATCCACGAAATACAGATGTAACTCTGTGACATGAATTAAGAGAACACTAAGCTGTTTCTCAGAAAGCTTCTTTCCAGATTTCATCTGAGGATATTTCCTTTTTCACTCTAGCCCTCTATGGGCTTCCAAATATCACTTCGCAAATTCCACAAGAACTGTCTTAGCGAAAGGCTTCTTGAGGAGAAAGCTGTAACTCTGTGAGATGATTTCACGGAACACAAAGATGTTTCTCAGAAAGCTTCTTTCTCTTTGTTATCGGAGGATATTTACTTTGGCCATAGAGTCTTCAAAGGGATCCGAAATATCTGTTCTCAGATTCCACAGAAAGAAGGCTAGCAAAGAGATCCACGAAATACAGATGTAACTCTGTGAGTGGAAGTCACACATCAAAGAGACGTTTCTCAGAAAGCTTCTTTCCAGATTTCATCTGAGGATATTTCCTTTTTCACCATAGCCCTCTGTGGGATTCCAAATATCACTTTGCCAATTCCACAAGAACTGTCTTAGCGAAAGGCTTCTTGAGGGGAAAGCTGTAACTCTATGAGATGATTTCACAGAACACAAAGAAGTTTCTCAGAAAGCTTCTTTCTCTTTGTTATCGGAGGATATTTCCTTTGGCCCTATAGTCTTCAAAGGGATCCGAATTATCTGTTCTCATATTCCACAGAAATAAGGCTAGCAAAGAGATCTACGAAACACAGATGTAACTCTGTGAGATGAATTCACAGAACACTAAGCAGTTTCTCAGAAAGCTTCTTTCCAGATTTCATCTGAGGATATTTCCTTTTTCCCCATAGCCCTCTATGGGCTTCCAAATATCACTTTGCCAATTCCACAAGAACTGTCTTAGCGAAAGGCTTCTTGAGGGGAAAGCTGTAACTCTTTGAGATGATTTCACAGAACACAAAGAAGTTTCTCAGAATGCTCCTTTCTCTTTGTTATCGGAGGATATTTCCTTTGGCCCTATAGTCTTCAAAGGGATCCGACATATGTGTTCTCAGATTCCACAGAAATAAGGCTAGCAAAGAGATCTACGAAATACAGATGTAACTCCGTGAGATGAATTCACAGAACACTAAGCAGTTTCTCAGAAATCTTCTTTCCAGATTTCATCTGAGGATATTTCCTTTTTCACCATAGCCCTCTATGGGCTTCCAAATATCACTTTGCCAATTCCACAAGAACTGTCTTAGCGAAAGGCTTCTTGAGGGGAAAGCTGTAACTCTTTGAGATGATTTCACAGAACACAAAGAAGTTTCTCAGAATGCTCCTTTCTCTTTGTTATCGGAGGATATTTCGTTTGGCCCTATAGTCTTCAAAGGGATCCGACATATGTGTTCTCAGATTCCACAGAAATAAGGCTAGCAAAGAGATCTACGAAATACAGATGTAACTCCGTGAGATGAATTCACAGAACACTAAGCAGTTTCTCAGAAAGCTTCTTTCCAGATTTCATCTGAGGATATTTCCTTTTACACCATAGCCCACTATGGGCTTCCAAATATCACTTTGCCAATTCCACAAGAACTGTCTTAGCGAGAGACTTCTTGAGGGGAAAGCTGTAACTCTGTGAGATGATTTCACAGAACACAAAGAACTTCTCAGAAAGCTTCTTTCTCTTTGTTATCGGAGGATATTTCCTTTGGCCCTATAGTCTTCAAAGGGATCCGAAATATCTGTTCTCAGATTCCACAGAAATAAGGCTAGCAAAGAGATCTACGAAACACAGATGTAACTCCGTGAGATGAATTCACAGAACACTAAGCAGTTTGTCAGAAAGCTTCTTTCCAGATTTCATCTGAGGATATTTCCTTTTTCACCATAGCCCTCTAAGGGCTTACAAATATCACTTTGCCAATTCTACCAGAACTGTCTTAGCGAAAGGCTACGAGGGGAAAGCTGCAACTCTGTGAGATGATTTCACAGAACACAAAGAAGTTTCTCAGAAAGCTACTTTCTCTTTGTTATCGGAGGATATTTCCTTTGGCCCTATAGTCTTCAAAGGGATCCGAAATATCTGTTCTCAAATTCCACAGAAATAAGGCTAGCAAAGAGATCTACGAAACACAGACATAACTCTGTGAGATGAATTCACAGAACACTAAGCAGTTTCTCAGAAAGCTTCTTTCCAGATTTCATCTGAGGATATTTCCTTTTTCACCATAGCCCTCTATGGGCTTCCAAATATCACTTTGCCAATTCCACAAGAACTGTCTTAGCGAAAGGCTTCTTGAGGGGAAAGCTGTAACTCTGTGAGATGATTTCACAGAACACAAAGAAGTTTCTCAGAAAGTTTCTTTCTCTTTGTTATCGGAGGATATTTCCTTTGGCCCTATAGTTTTCAAAGGGATCCGAAATATCTGTTCTCAGATTCCACTGAAAGAAGGCTAGCAAAGAGATCTACGAAACACAGATGTAACGCTGTGAGATGAATTCACAGAACACTAAACAGTTTCTCAGAAAGCTTCTCTCCAGATTTCACCTGAGGATATTTCCTTTTTCACCTTAGCCCTGTATGGGCTTCCTAATATCACTTTGCCAATTCCACAAGAACTGTCTTAGCGACAGGCTTCTTGAGGGGAAAGCTGTAACTCTGTGAGATGATTTCACAGAACACAAAGAAGTTTCTCAGAAAGCTTCTTTCTCTTTGTTATCGGAGGATATTTCCTTTGGCCCTATAGTCTTCAAATGGATCCGAAATATCTGTTCTCAGATTCCACAGAAATTAGGCTAGCACAGAGATCCACGAAATACAGATGTACCTCTGTGAGTGGAAGTCACACATCAAAGAGCAGTTTCTGAGAAAGCTTCTTTCCAGATTTCGTCTGAGGATAGTTCCTTTTTCACCATAGCCCTCTATGGGCTTCCAAATCTCACTTTGCCAATTCCACAAGAACTGTCTTAGCGAAAGGCTTCTTGAGGGGAAAGCTGTAACTCTGTGGATGATTTCACAGAACACAAAGAAGTTTCTCAGAAAACTTCTTTCTCTTTGTTATCAAAGGATATTTCCTTTGGCCCTATAGTCTTCAAAGGGATCCGAAATATCTGTTCTCAGATTCCACAGAAATAAGGCTAGCAAAGAGATCTACGAAACACAGATGTAACTCTGTGAGATGAATTCACAGAACACTAAGCAGTTTCTCAGAAAGCTTCTTTCCAGATTTCATCTGAGGATATTTCCTTTTTCACCGTAGCCCTCTATGGGCTTCCAAATATCACTTTGCCAATTCCACAAGAACTGTCTAAGCGAAAGGCTTCTTGAGGGGAAAGCTGTAACTCTGTGAGATGATTTCACAGAACACAAAGAAGTTTCTCAGAAAGTTTCTTTCTCTTTGTTATCGGAGGATATTTCCTTTGGCCATATAGTCTTAAAAGGGATCCGAAGTATCTGTTCTCAGATTCCACAGAAACAAGGCTAGCAAAGAGATCTACGAAATACAAATGTAACTCTGTGAGATGAATTAAGAGAACACTAAGCAGTTTCTCAGAAAGCTTCTTTCCAGATTTCATCTGAGGATATTTCCTTTTTCACCGTAGCCCTCTATGGGCTTTCAAATATCACTTTGCCAATTCCACAAGAACTGTCTTAGCGAAAGGCTTCTCGAGGGGAAAACTGTAACTCTGTGAGATGATTTCACAGAACACAAAGAAGTTTCTCAGAAAGCTTCTTTCTCTTTGTTATCGGAGGATATTTCCTTTGGCCCTATAGTCTTCAAAGGGATCCGAAATATCTGTTCTCAGATTCCACAGAAATTAGGCTAGCACAGAGATCCACGAAATACAGATGTACCTCTGTGAGTGGAAGTCACACATCAAAGAGACGTTTCTCAGAAAGCTTCTTTCCAGATTTCATCTGAGGATATTTCCTTTTTCACCATAGCCCTCTATGGGCTTCCAAATCTCACTTTGCCAATTCCACAAGAACTGTCTTAGCGAAAGGCTTCTTGAGGGGAAAGCTGTAACTCTGTGAGATGATTTCACAGAACACAAAGAAGTTTCTCAGAAAGCTTCTTTCTCTTTGTTATCAGAGGATATTTCCTTTGGCCCTATAGTCTTCAAAGGGATCCGAAATATCTGTTCTCAGATTCCACAGAAATAAGGCTAGCAAAGAGATCTACGAAACACAGATGTAACTCTGTGAGATGAATTCACAGAACACTAAGCAGTTTCTCAGAAAGCTTCTTTCCAGATTTCATCTGAGGATATTTCCTTTTTCACCGTAGCCCTCTATGGGCTTCCAAATATCACGTTGCCAATTCCACAGGAACTGTCTAAGCGAAAGGCTTCTTGAGGGGAAAGCTGTAACTCTGTGAGATGATTTCACAGAACACAAAGAAGTTTCTCAGAAAGTTTCTTTCTCTTTGTTATCGGAGGATATTTCCTTTGGCCATATAGTCTTAAAAGGGATCCGAAATATCTGTTCTCAGATTCCACAGAAATAAGGCTAGCAAAGAGATCTACGAAATACAAATGTAACTCTGTGAGATGAATTAAGAGAACACTAAGCAGTTTCTCAGAAAGCTTCTTTCCAGATTTCATCTGAGGATATTTCCTTTTTCACCGTAGCCCTCTATGGGCTTCCAAATATCACTTTGCCAATTCCACAAGAACTGTCTTAGCGAAAGGCTTCTCGAGGGGAAAACTGTAACTCTGTGAGATGATTTCACAGAACACAAAGAAGTTCCTCAGTAAGCTTCTTTCTCTTTGTTATCAGAGGATATTTCCTTTGGCCTATAGTCTTCAAAGGGATCTGAAATATCTGTTCCCAGATTCCACAGAAATAAGTCTAGCAAAGAGATCTACGAAACACAGATGTAACTCTCTGAGATGAATTCACAGAACACTAACCAGTTTCTAAGAAAGCTTCTTTCCAGATTTCATCTGAGGATATTTCCTTTTTCACCATAGCCCTTTATGTGCTTCTATATATCACTTTGCCAATTCCACAAGAACTGTCTTGGCGAAAGGCTTCTTGAGGGGAAAGCGGTAACTCTGTGAGATGATTTCACAGAACACAAAGAAGTTTCTCAGAAAGCTTCTTTCTCTTTGTTATCGGAAGATATTTCCTTTGGCCCTATAATCTTCAAAGGGATCCGAAATATCTGTTCTCAGATTCCACAGAAAGAAGGATAGCAAAGCGATCCACGAAATACAGATGTAACTCTGTGAGATGAATTAACAGAACACTAAGCAGTTTCTCAGAAAGCTTCTTTCCAGATTTCATCTGAGGATATTTCCTTTTTCACCATAGCCCTCTAAGGGATTACAAATATCACTTTGCCAATTCTACCAGAACTGTCTTAGCGAAAGGCTTCTTGAGGGGAAAGCTGCAACTCTGTGAGATGATTTCACAGAACACAAAGAAGTTTCTCAGAAAGCTACTTTCTCTTTGTTATCGGAGGATATTTCCTTTGGCCCTATAGTCTTCAAAGGGATCCGAAATATCTGTTCTCAAATTCCACAGAAATAAGGCTAGCAAAGAGATCTACGAAACACAGACATAACTCTGTGAGATGAATTCACAGAACACTAAGCAGTTTCTCAGAAAGCTTCTTTGCAGATTTCATCAGAGGATATTTCCTTTTTCACCATAGCCCTCTATGGGCTTCCAAATATCACTTTGCCAATTCCACAAGAACTGTCTTAGCGAAAGGCTTCTTGAGGGGAAAGCTGTAACTCTGTGAGATGATTTCACAGACACAAAGAAGTTTCTCAGAAAGCTTCTTTCTCTTTGTTATCGGAGGATATTTCCTTTGGCCCTATAGTCTTCAAAGGGATCCGAAATATCTTTTCTCAGATTCCATAGAAATAAGGCTAGCAAAGAGATCTACGAAACACAGATGTATCTCTGTGAGATGAATTCACAGAACACTAAGCAGTTTGTCAGAAAGCTTCTTTCCAGATTTCATCTGAGGATATTTCCTTTTACACCATAGCCCTCTAAGGGCTTCCAAATATCTCGTTGCCAATTCCACAAAACTGTCGTATCGAAAGGATTCTTGAGGGGAAAGCTGTAACTCTGTGAGATGATTTCACAGAACACAAAGAAGTTTCTCAGAAAGCTTCTTTCTCTTTGTTATCGGAGGATATTTCCTTTGGCCCTATAGTCTTCAAAGGGATCCGAAATATCTGTTCTCAGATTCCACAGAAAGAAGGCTAGCAAAGAGATCTACGAAACACAGATGTAACACTGTGAGACGAATTCACAGAACACTAAGCAGTTTCTCAGAAAGCTTCTTTCCAGATTTCATCTGAGGATATTTCCTTTTTCACCATAGCCCTCTATGGGCTTCCAAATATCACTTTGCCAATTCCACAAGAACTGTCTTAGCGAAAGGCTTCTTGAGGGGAAAGCTGTAACTCTGTGAGATGATTTCACAGAACACAAAGAAGTTTCTCAGAAAGCTTCTTTCTCTTTGTTATCGGAGGATATTTCCTTTGGCCCTATAGTCTTCAAAGGGATCCGAAATATCTGTTCTCAGATTCCACAGAAAGAAGGCTAGCAAAGAGATCTACGAAACACAGATGTAACTCTGTGAGATGAACTCAGAGAACACTAAGCAGTTTCTCAGAAAGCTTCTTTCCAGATTTCATCTGAGGATATTTCCTTTTTCAACATAGCCCTCTATGGGCTTCCAAATATCACTTTGCCAATTCCACAAGAACTGTCTTAGCGAAAGGCTTCTTGAGGGAAAAGCTGTAACTCTGTGAGATGATTTCACAGAACACAAAGAAGTGTCTCAGAAAGCTTCTTTCTCTTTGTTATCGGAGGATATTTCCTTTGGCCCTATAGTCTTCAAAGGGATCCGAAATATCGCTTCTCAGATTCCACAGAAATAAGGCTAGCAAAGAGATCTACGAAACACAGATGAAACTCTGTGAGATGAATGCACAGAACACTAAGCAGTTTCTCAGAAAGCTTCTTTCCAGATTTCATCTGAGGATATTTCCTTTTTCACCATAGCCCTCTATGGGCTTCCAAATATCACTTTGCCAATTCCACAAGAACTGTCTTAACGAAAGGGTTCTTGAGGTGAAAGCTGTAACTCTTTGAGATGATTTCCCAGAACACAAAGAAGTTTCTCAGAAAGCTTCTTTCTCTTTGTTATCGGAGGATATTTCCTTTGGCCCTATAGTCTTCAAAGGGATCCGAAATATCTGTTCTCAGATTCCACAGAAAGAAGGCTAGCAAAGAGATCTACGAAACACAGATGTAACTCTGTGAGATGAACTCAGAGAACACTAAGCAGTTTCTCAGAAAGCTTCTTTCCAGATTTCATCTGAGGATATTTCCTTTTTCAACATAGCCCTCTATGGGCTTCCAAATATCACTTTGCCAATTCCACAAGAACTGTCTTAGTGAAAGGCTTCTTGAGGGAAAAGCTGTAACTCTGTGAGATGATTTCACAGAACACAAAGAAGTGTCTCAGAAAGCTTCTTTCTCTTTGTTATCGGAGGATATTTCCTTTGGCCCTATAGTCTTCAAAGGGATCCGAAATATCGCTTCTCAGATTCCACAGAAATAAGGCTAGCAAAGAGATCTACGAAACACAGATGAAACTCTGTGAGATGAATGCACAGAACACTAAGCAGTTTCTCAGAAAGCTTCTTTCCAGATTTCATCTGAGGATATTTCCTTTTTCACCACAGCCCTCTATGGGCTTCCAAATATCACTTTGCCAATTCCACAAGAACTGTCTTAGCGAAAGGGTTCTTGAGGTGAAAGCTGTAACTCTTTGAGATGATTTCCCAGAACACAAAGAAGTTTCTCAGAAAGCTTCTTTCTCTTTGTTATCGGAGGATATTTCCCTTGGCCCTATAGTCTTCAAAGGGATCCGACATATCTGTTCTCAGATTCCACAGAAATAAGGCTAGCAAAGAGATCTACGAAACACAGATGTAACTCTGTGAGATGAATTCACAGAACACTAATCAGTTTCTCACAAAGCTTCTTTCCAGATTTCATCTGAGGATAATTCCTTTTTCACCATAGCCCTCTATGGGCTTCCAAATATCACTTTGCCAATTCCACAAGAACTGTCTTAGTGAAAGGCATCTTGAGGGGAAAGCTGTAACTCTGTGAGATGATTTCACAGAACACAAAGAAGTTTCTCCGAAAGCTTCTTTCTCTTTGTCATTGGAGGTTGTTTCCTTTGGCCCTATAGTCTTCAAAGGGATCCGAAATATCTGTTCTCAGATTCCACAGAAAGAAGGCTAGCAAAGAGATCCACGAAATGCAGATGTAACTCTGTGAGATGAATTCACAGAACACTAAGCAGTTTCTCAGAAAGCTTCTTTCCAGATTTCATCTGAGGATATTTCCTTTTTCACCATAGCCCTCTAAGGGTTTCCAAATATCACTTTGCCAATTCCACAAGAACTGTCTTAGCGAAAGGCTTCTTGAGGTGAAAGCTGGAACTCTGTGAGATGATTTCACAGAACACAAAGAAGTTTCTCAGAAAGCTTCTTTCTCTTTGTTATCGGAGGATATTTCCTTTGGCCCTACAGTCTTCAAAGGGATCCGAAATATCTGTTCTCAGATTCCACAGAAATAAGGCTCGGAAAGAGATCTACGAAATACAGATGTAACTCTGTGAGATGAATTCACAGAACACTAAGCAGTTTCTCAGAAAGCTTCTTTCCAGATTTCATCTGAGGATATTTCCTTTTACACCATAGCCCACTATGGGCTTCCAAATATCATTTTGCCAATTCCACAAGAACTGTTTTAGCGAGAGGCTTTTGAGGGGAAAGCTGTAACTCTGTGAGATGATTTCCCGAACACAAAGAAATTTCTCAGAAAGCTTCTTTCTCTTTGTTATTGGAGGATATTTCCTTTGGCCCTATAGTCTTCAAAGGGATCCGAAATATCTGTTCTCAGATTCCACAGAAAGAAGGCTAGTAAAGAGATCTACGAAACAGAGATGTAACTCTGTGAGATGAATTCACAGAACACTAAGCAGTTTCTCAGAAAGCTTCTTTTCAGATATCATCTGAGGATATTTCCTGTTTCACCATACCCCCCTAAGGGCTTCCAAATATCACTTTGCCAATTCTACCAGAACTGTCTTAGAGAAAGGCTTCTTGAGGGGAAAGCTGCAACTCTGTGAGATGATTTCACAGAACACAAAGAAGTTTCTCAGAAAGCTTCTTTCTCTCTGTTATCGGAGGATATTTCCTTTGGCCCTATAGTCTTCAAAGGGATCCTAAATATATGTTCGCTGATTATACAGAAAGAAGGCTAGCAAAGAGATCTATGAAACACATATGTAACTCTGTGAGATGAATTCACAGAACACTACGCAGTTTCTCAGAAAGCTTCTTTCCAGATTTCATCTGAGGATATTTCCTTTTTCACCATAGCCCTCTATGGGCTTCCAAATATCACTTTGCCAATTCCACAAGAGCTGTCTTAGCGAAAGGCTTCTTGAGGGGAAAGCTGTAACTCTGTGAGATGTTTTCACTGAACACAAAGAAGTTTCTCTGAAAGCTTCCTTCTCTTTGTTATCGGAGGATATTTCCTTTGGCCCTATAGTGTTCAAAGGGATCCGAAATATCTGTTCTCAGATTCCACAGAAAGAAGGCTAGCAAAGAGATCCACGAAATACAGATGTAACTCTGTGAGATGAATTAACAGAACACTAAGCAGTTTCACAGAAAGCTTCTTTCCAGATTTCATCTCAGGATATTTCCTTTTTCACCATAGCCCTCAATGGGCTTCCAAATATCACTTTGCCAATTCCACAAGAACTGTCTTAGAGAAAGGCTTCTTGAGGGGAAAGCTGTAACTCTGTGAGATGATTTCACAGAACACAAAGAAGTTCCTCAGAAAGCTTCTTTCTCTTTATTATCGGAGGATATTTCCTTTGGCCTATAGTCTTCAAAGGGATCCGAAATATCTGTTCTCAGATTCCACAGAAATAAGGCTAGCAAAGAGATCCACGAAATACAGATGTAACTCTGTGAGTGGAAGTCACACATCACAGAGCAGTTTCTCAGAAATCTTCTTTCCAGATTTCATCTGAGCATATTTCCTTTTTCACCATAGCACTCTATGGGCTTCCAAATATCACTTTGCAATTGCACAAGAACTGTCTTAGCGAAAGGCTTCTTGAGGAGAAAGCTGTAACTCTGTGAGATGATTTCACAGAACACAAAGAAGTTTCTCAGAAAGCTTCTTTCTCTTTGTTATCGGAGGATATTTCCTTTGGCCCTATAGTCTTCAAAGGGATCCGAAATATCTGTTCTCAGATTCCACAGAAATAAGGCTAGCAAAGAGATCTACGAAACACAGATGTAACTCGGTGAGATGAATTCACAGAACACTAAGCAGTTTCTCAGAAAGCTTCCTTCCAGATTTCATCTGAGGATATTTCCTTTTTCACCATAGCCCTCTATGGGCTTCCAAATATCACTTTGCCAATTCAACAAGAACTGTCTTAGCGAAAGGCTTCTTGAGGTGAAAGCTGTAACTCTGTGAGATGATTTCACAGAACACAAAGAAGTTTCTCAGAAAGCTTCTTTCTCTTTGTTATCGGAGGATATTTCCTTTGGCCCTATAGTCTTCAAAGGGATCCGAAATATCTGTTCTCAGATTCCACAGAAATAAGGCTAGCAAACAGATCCACGAAATACAGATGTAACTCTGTGAGTGGAAGTCACACATCTCAGAGCAGTTTCTCAGAAAGCTTCTTTCCAGATTTCATCAGAGGATATTTCCTTTTTCACCATAGCCCTCTATGGGCTTCCAAATATCACTTTGCCAATTCTACAAGAACTGTCTTAGCGAAAGGATTCTTGAGGTGAAAGCTGTAACTCTCTGAGATGATTTCACAGAACACACAGAAGTTTCTCAGAAAGCTTCTTTCTCTTTGTTATCGGAGGATATTTCCTTTGGCCCTATAGTCTTCAAAGGGATCCGAAATATCTGTTCTCAGATTCCACAGAAAGAAGGCTAGGAAGGAAATCCACGAAATACAGATGTAACTCGGTGAGATGAATTCACAGAACACTAAGCAGTTTCTCAGAAAGCTTCTTTACAGATTTCATCTGAGGATATTTCCTTTTTCACCATAGCCCTCTATGGGCTTCCAAATATCACTTTGCCAATCCCACAAGAACTGTCTTAGCGAAAGGTTTCTTGAGGGGAAAGCTGTTATTCTGTGAGATGATTTCACAGAACACAAAGAAGTTTCTCAGAAAGCTTCTGTCTCTTTGTTATCGGAGAATATTTGCTTCGGCCCTATAGTGATCAAAGGGATCCGAAATATCTGTTCTCAGATTCCACAGAAATAAGGCTAGCAAAGAGATCCACGAAATTCAGATGTAACTCTGTGAGATGAATTCACAGAACACTAAGCAGTTTCTCAGAAAGCTTCTTTCCAGATTTCATCTGAGGACATTTCCTTTTTCACCATAGCCCTCTATGGGTTTGAAAATATCACTTTGCCAATTCCACAAGAACTGTCTTAGCGAAAGGCTTCTTGAGGGGAAAGCTGTAACTCTGTGAGATGATTTCACAGAACACAAAGAAGTTTCTCAGAAAGCTTCTTTCTCTTTTTTATCGGAGGATATTTTCTTTGGACCTATAGTCTTCAAAGGGATCCGAAATATCTGTTCTCAGATTCCACAGAAATAAGGCTAGCAAAGAGATCTACGAAACACAGATGTAACTCTGTGAGATGAATTCACAGAACACTAAGCAGTTTCTCAGAAAGCTTCTTTCCAAATTTCATGTGAGGATATTTCCTATTTCACCATAGCCCTCTATGGGCTTCCAAATATCACTTTGCCAATTCCACAAGAACTGTCTTAGCGAAAGGATTCTTGAGGGGAAAGCTGTAACTCTGTGAGATGATTTCACAGAACAGAAAGAAGTTTCTCAGAAAGCTTCTTTCTCTTTGTTATCGGAGGATATTTCCTTTGGCCCTACAGTCTTCAAAGGGATCCGAAATATCTGTTCTCAGATTCCACAGAAAGAAGGCTAGCAAAGCGATCCACGAAATACAGATGTAACTCTGTGAGATGAATTAACAGAACACTAAGCAGTTTCTCAGAAAGCTTCTTTCCAGATTTCATCTGAGGATATTTCCTTTTTCACCATAGCCCTCTATGGGCTTCCAAATATCACTTTGCCAATTCCACAAGAACTGTGTTAGCGAAAGGCTTCTTGAGGGTAAAGCTGTAACTCTGTGAGATGATTTCGCAGAACACAAAGAAGTTTCTCAGAAAGCTTCTTTCTCTTTGTTATCGGAGGATATTTCCTTTGTCCCTATAGTCTTCAAAGGGATCCGAAATATCTGTTCTCAGATTCCACAGAAAGAAGGCTAGCAAAGAGATCTACGAAACACAGATGTATCTCTGTGAGATGAATTCACAGAAAAATAAGCAGTTTCTCAGAAAGCTTCATTCCAGATTTCATCTGAGGATATTTCCATTTTCACCATAGCCCTCTATGGGCTTCCAAATATCACTTTGCCAATTCCACAAGAACTATCTTAGCGAAAGGCTTCTTGAGGGGAAAGCTGTAACTCTGTGAGATGATTTCACAGAACACAAAGAAGTTTCTCAGAAAGCTTCTTTCTCTTTGTTATCGGAGGATATTTCCTTTGGCCCTATAGTCTTCAAAGGGATCCGAAATATCTGTTCTCAGATTACACAGAAATAAGGCTAGGAAAGAGATCCACGAAATACACATGTAACTCTGTGAGTTGAAGTCACGCATCACAGAGCAGTTTTTCAGAAAGCTTCCTTCCAGCTTTCATCTGAGGATATTTCCTTTTTCACCATAGCCCTCTATGGGCTTCCAAATATCACTTTGCCAATTCCACAAGAACTGTCTTAGCGAAAGGCTTCTTGAGGGGAAAGCTTTAACTCTGTGAGATGATTTCACAGAACACAAAGAAGTTTCTCAGAAAGCTTCTTTCTCTTTGTTATCAGAGGATATTTCCTTTGGCCCTATAGTCTTCAAAGGGATCCGAAATATCTGTTCTCAGATTCCACAGAAAGAAGGCTAGCAAAGAGATCTACGAAACACAGATGTAACTCTGTGAGATGAATTCACAGAACACTAAGCAGTTTCTCAGAAAGCTTCTTTCCAGATTTCATCTGAGGATATTTCCTTTTTCACCTAGCCCTCTATGGGATTCCAAATCTCACTTTGCCAATTCCACAAGAACTGTCTTAGCGAAAGGCTTCTTGAGCGGAAAGGTGTAACTCTGTGAGATGATTTCACAGAACACTAAGAAGTTTCTTAGAAAGCTTCTTTCTCTTTGTTATCGGAGGATATTTCCTTTGGCCCTATAGTCTTCAACGGGATACGAAATATCTGTTCTCAGATTACACAGAAAGAAGGCTAGCAAAGAGATCCACGAAATTCAGATGTAACTCTGTGAGATGAATTCACAGAACACTAAGCAGTTTCTCAGAAAGCTTCTTTCCAGATTTCATCTGAGGATATTTCCTTTTTCACCATAGCCCTCTATGGGTTTGAAAATATCACTTTGCCAATTCCACAAGAACTGTCTTAGCGAAAGTGTTCTGGAGGGGAAAGCTGTAACTCTGTGAGATGATTTCACAGAACACAAAGAAGTTTCTCAGAAAGCTTCTTTCTCTTTGTTATCGGAGGATATTTTCTTTGGCCCTATAGTCTTCAAAGGGATCCGAAATATCTGTCCTCAGATTCCACAGAAATAAGGCTAGCAAAGAGATCTACGAAACACAGACGTAACTCTGTGAGATGAATTCACAGAACACTAAGCAGTTTCTCAGAAAGCTTCTTTCCAAATTTCATGTGAGGATATTTCCTTTTTCACCATAGCCCTCTATGGGCTTCCAACTATCACTTTGCCAATTCCACAAGAACTGTCTTAGCGAAAGGCTTCTTGAGGGGAAAGCTGTAACTCTGTGAGATGATTTCACAGAACACAAAGAAGTTTCTCAGAAAGCTTCTTTCTCTTTGTTATCGGAGGATATTTCCTTTGGCCCTATAGTCTTCAAAGGGATCCGAAATATCTGTTCTCAGATTCCACAGAAAGAAGGCTAGCAAAGCGATCCACGAAATACAGATGTAACTCTGTGAGATGAATTAACAGAACACTAAGCAGTTTCTCAGAAAGCTTCTTTCCAGATTTCATCTGAGGATATTTCCTTTTTCACCTTAGCCCTCTATGGGCTTCCAAATATCACTTTGCCAATTCCACAAGAACTGTCTTAGCGAAAGGCTTCTTGAGGGGAAAGCTGTAACTCTGTGAGATGATTTCACAGAACACTACGCAGTTTCTCAGAAAGCTTCTTTCCAGATTTCATCTGAGGATATTTCCTTTTTCACCATAGCCCTCTATGGGCTTCCAAATATCACTTTGCCAATTCCACAAGAACTGTCTTAGCGAAAGGCTTCTTGAGGGGAAAGCTGAAACTCTGTGAGATGATTTCACAGAACACAAAGAAGTTTCACAGAAAGCTTCTTTCTCTTTGTTATCGGAGGATATTTCCTTTGGCCCTATAGTCTTCAAAGAGATCCGAAATATCTGTTCTCAGATTCCACAGAAAGAAGGCTAGCAAAGAGATCCACGAAATACAGATGTAACTCTGTGAGATGAATTAACAGAACACTAAGCAGTTTCTCAGAAAGCTTCTTTCCAGATTTCATCTGAGGATATTTCCTTTTTCACCATAGCCCTCTATGGGCTTCCAAATCTCACTTTGCCAATTCCACAAGAACTGTCTTAGCGAAAGGCTTCTTGAGCGGAAATGTGTAACTCTGTGAGATGATTTCACAGAACACTAAGAAGTTTCTCAGAAAGCTTCTTTCTCTTTGTTATCGGAGGATATTTCCTTTGTCCCTATAGTCTTCAAAGGGATCCGAAATATCTGTTCTCAGATTACACAGAAATAAGGCTAGCAAAGAGATCCACGAAATACACATGTAACTCTGTGAGTGGAAGTCACACATCACAGAGCAGTTTCTCAGAAAGCTTCTTTCCAGCTTTCATCTGAGGATATTTCCTTTTTCACCATAGCCCTCTATGGGCTTCCAAATCTCACTTTGCCAATTCCACAAGAACTGTCTTAGCGAAAGGCTTCTTGAGCGGAAAGGTGTAACTCTGTGAGATGATTTCACAGAACACTAAGAAGTTTCTTAGAAAGCTTCTTTCTCTTTGTTATCGGAGGATATTTCCTTTGGCCCTATAGTCTTCATCGGGATACGAAATATCTGTTCTCAGATTACACAGAAAGAAGGCTAGCAAAGAGATCCACGAAATTCAGATGTAACTCTGTGAGATGAATTCACAGAAAATTAAGCAGTTTCTCAGAAAACTTCTTTCCAGATTTCATCTGAGGATATTTCCTTTTTCACCATAGCCCTCTATGGGTTTGAAAATATCACTTTGCCAATTCCACAAGAACTGTCTTAGCGAAAGTGTTCTGGAGGGGAAAGCTGTAACTCTGTGAGATGATTTCACAGAACACAAAGAAGTTTCTCAGAAAGCTTCTTTCTCTTTGTTATCGGAGGATATTTTCTTTGGCCCTATAGTCTTCAAAGGGATCCGAAATATCTGTCCTCAGATTCCACAGAAATAAGGCTAGCAAAGAGATCTACGAAACACAGACGTAACTCTGTGAGATGAATTCACAGAACACTAAGCAGTTTCTCAGAAAGCTTCTTTCCAAATTTCATGTGAGGATATTTCCTTTTTCACCATAGCCCTCTATGGGCTTCCAACTATCACTTTGCCAATTCCACAAGAACTGTCTTAGCGAAAGGCTTCTTGAGGGGAAAGCTGTAACTCTGTGAGATGATTTCACAGAACACAAAGAAGTTTCTCAGAAAGCTTCTTTCTCTTTGTTATCGGAGGATATTTCCTTTGGCCCTATAGTCTTCAAAGGGATCCGAAATATCTGTTCTCAGATTCCACAGAAAGAAGGCTAGCAAAGCGATCCACGAAATACAGATGTAACTCTGTGAGATGAATTAACAGAACACTAAGCAGTTTCTCAGAAAGCTTCTTTCCAGATTTCATCTGAGGATATTTCCTTTTTCACCTTAGCCCTCTATGGGCTTCCAAATATCACTTTGCCAATTCCACAAGAACTGTCTTAGCGAAAGGCTTCTTGAGGGGAAAGCTGTAACTCTGTGAGATGATTTCACAGAACACTACGCAGTTTCTCAGAAAGCTTCTTTCCAGATTTCATCTGAGGATATTTCCTTTTTCACCATAGCCCTCTATGGGCTTCCAAATATCACTTTGCCAATTCCACAAGAACTGTCTTAGCGAAAGGCTTCTTGAGGGGAAAGCTGAAACTCTGTGAGATGATTTCACAGAACACAAAGAAGTTTCACAGAAAGCTTCTTTCTCTTTGTTATCGGAGGATATTTCCTTTGGCCCTATAGTCTTCAAAGAGATCCGAAATATCTGTTCTCAGATTCCACAGAAAGAAGGCTAGCAAAGAGATCCACGAAATACAGATGTAACTCTGTGAGATGAATTAACAGAACACTAAGCAGTTTCTCAGAAAGCTTCTTTCCAGATTTCATCTGAGGATATTTCCTTTTTCACCATAGCCCTCTATGGGCTTCCAAATCTCACTTTGCCAATTCCACAAGAACTGTCTTAGCGAAAGGCTTCTTGAGCGGAAATGTGTAACTCTGTGAGATGATTTCACAGAACACTAAGAAGTTTCTCAGAAAGCTTCTTTCTCTTTGTTATCGGAGGATATTTCCTTTGTCCCTATAGTCTTCAAAGGGATCCGAAATATCTGTTCTCAGATTACACAGAAATAAGGCTAGCAAAGAGATCCACGAAATACACATGTAACTCTGTGAGTGGAAGTCACACATCACAGAGCAGTTTCTCAGAAAGCTTCTTTCCAGCTTTCATCTGAGGATATTTCCTTTTTCACCATAGCCCTCTATGGGCTTCCAAATCTCACTTTGCCAATTCCACAAGAACTGTCTTAGCGAAAGGCTTCTTGAGCGGAAAGGTGTAACTCTGTGAGATGATTTCACAGAACACTAAGAAGTTTCTTAGAAAGCTTCTTTCTCTTTGTTATCGGAGGATATTTCCTTTGGCCCTATAGTCTTCATCGGGATACGAAATATCTGTTCTCAGATTACACAGAAAGAAGGCTAGCAAAGAGATCCACGAAATTCAGATGTAACTCTGTGAGATGAATTCACAGAAAATTAAGCAGTTTCTCAGAAAACTTCTTTCCAGATTTCATCTGAGGATATTTCCTTTTTCACCATAGCCCTCTATGGGTTTGAAAATATCACTTTGCCAATTCCACAAGAACTGTCTTAGCGAAAGTGTTCTGGAGGGGAAAGCTGTAACTCTGTGAGATGATTTCACAGAACACAAAGAAGTTTCTCAGAAAGCTTCTTTCTCTTTGTTATCGGAGGATATTTTCTTTGGCCCTATAGTCTTCAAAGGGATCCGAAATATCTGTCCTCAGATTCCACAGAAATAAGGCTAGCAAAGAGATCTACGAAACACAGACGTAACTCTGTGAGATGAATTCACAGAACACTAAGCAGTTTCTCAGAAAGCTTCTTTCCAAATTTCATGTGAGGATATTTCCTTTTTCACCATAGCCCTCTATGGGCTTCCAACTATCACTTTGCCAATTCCACAAGAACTGTCTTAGCGAAAGGCTTCTTGAGGGGAAAGCTGTAACTCTGTGAGATGATTTCACAGAACACAAAGAAGTTTCTCAGAAAGCTTCTTTCTCTTTGTTATCGGAGGATATTTCCTTTGGCCCTATAGTCTTCAAAGGGATCCGAAATATCTGTTCTCAGATTCCACAGAAAGAAGGCTAGCAAAGCGATCCACGAAATACAGATGTAACTCTGTGAGATGAATTAACAGAACACTAAGCAGTTTCTCAGAAAGCTTCTTTCCAGATTTCATCTGAGGATATTTCCTTTTTCACCTTAGCCCTCTATGGGCTTCCAAATATCACTTTGCCAATTCCACAAGAACTGTCTTAGCGAAAGGCTTCTTGAGGGGAAAGCTGTAACTCTGTGAGATGATTTCACAGAACACTACGCAGTTTCTCAGAAAGCTTCTTTCCAGATTTCATCTGAGGATATTTCCTTTTTCACCATAGCCCTCTATGGGCTTCCAAATATCACTTTGCCAATTCCACAAGAACTGTCTTAGCGAAAGGCTTCTTGAGGGGAAAGCTGAAACTCTGTGAGATGATTTCACAGAACACAAAGAAGTTTCACAGAAAGCTTCTTTCTCTTTGTTATCGGAGGATATTTCCTTTGGCCCTATAGTCTTCAAAGAGATCCGAAATATCTGTTCTCAGATTCCACAGAAAGAAGGCTAGCAAAGAGATCCACGAAATACAGATGTAACTCTGTGAGATGAATTAACAGAACACTAAGCAGTTTCTCAGAAAGCTTCTTTCCAGATTTCATCTGAGGATATTTCCTTTTTCACCATAGCCCTCTATGGGCTTCCAAATCTCACTTTGCCAATTCCACAAGAACTGTCTTAGCGAAAGGCTTCTTGAGCGGAAATGTGTAACTCTGTGAGATGATTTCACAGAACACTAAGAAGTTTCTCAGAAAGCTTCTTTCTCTTTGTTATCGGAGGATATTTCCTTTGTCCCTATAGTCTTCAAAGGGATCCGAAATATCTGTTCTCAGATTACACAGAAATAAGGCTAGCAAAGAGATCCACGAAATACACATGTAACTCTGTGAGTGGAAGTCACACATCACAGAGCAGTTTCTCAGAAAGCTTCTTTCCAGCTTTCATCTGAGGATATTTCCTTTTTCACCATAGCCCTCTATGGGCTTCCAAATCTCACTTTGCCAATTCCACAAGAACTGTCTTAGCGAAAGGCTTCTTGAGCGGAAAGGTGTAACTCTGTGAGATGATTTCACAGAACACTAAGAAGTTTCTTAGAAAGCTTCTTTCTCTTTGTTATCGGAGGATATTTCCTTTGGCCCTATAGTCTTCATCGGGATACGAAATATCTGTTCTCAGATTACACAGAAAGAAGGCTAGCAAAGAGATCCACGAAATTCAGATGTAACTCTGTGAGATGAATTCACAGAACACTAAGCAGTTTCTCAGAAAGCTTCTTTCCAAATTTCATGTGAGGATATTTCCTTTTTCACCATAGCCCTCTATGGGCTTCCAAATATCACTTTGCCAATTCCACAAGAACTGTCTTAGCGAAAGGCTTCTTGAGGGGAAAGCTGTAACTCTGTGAGATGATTTGACAGAACACAAAGAAGTTTCTCAGAAAGCTTCTTTCTCTTTGTTATCGGAGGATATTTCCTTTGGCCCTATAGTCTTCAAAGGGATCCGAAATATCTGTTCTCAGATTCCACAGAAAGAAGGCTAGCAAAGCGATCCACGAAATACAGATGTAACTCTGTGAGATGAATTAACAGAACACTAAGCAGTTTCTCAGAAAGCTTCTTTCCAGATTTCATCTGAGGATATTTCCTTTTTCACCATAGCCCTCTATGGGCTTCCAAATATCACTTTGCCAATTCCACAAGAACTGTCTTAGCGAAAGGCTTCTTGAGGGGAAAGCTGTAACTCTGTGAGATGATTTCACAGAACACAAAGAAGTTTCTCAGAAAGCTTCTTTCTCTTTGTTATCTGAGGATATTTCCTTTGGCCCTATAGTCTTCAAAGGGATCCGAAATATCTGTTCTCAGATTCCACAGAAAGAAGGCTAGCAAAGAGATCTACGAAACACAGATGTATCTCTGTGAGATGAATTCACAGAAAAATAAGCAGTTTCTCAGAAAGCTTCTTTACAGATTTCATCTGAGGATATTTCCTTTTTCACCATTGCCCTCTATGGGCTTCCAAATATCACTTTGCCAATTAGACAAGAACTGTCTTAGCGAAAGCGTTCTTGAGGGGAAAGCTGTAACTCGGTGAGATGATTTCACAGAACACAAAGAAGTTTCTCAGAAAGCTTCTTTCTCTTTGTTATCGGAAGATATTTCCTTTGGCCCTATAGTCTTCATAGGGATCCGAAATATCTGTTCTCAGATTCCACAGAAAGAAGGCTAGCAAAGAGATCTACGAAACACACATGTAACTCTGTGAGATGAATTCACAGAACACTAAGCAGTTTCTCAGAAAGCTTCTTTCCAGATTTCTTCTGAGGATATTTCCTTTTTCACCATTGCCCTCTATGGGCTTCCAAATATCACTTTGCCAATTCCACAAGAAGTGTCTTAGCGAAAGGCTTCTTGAGGGGAAAGCTGAAACTCTGTGAGATGATTTCACAGAACACAAAGAAGTTTCACAGAAAGCTTCTTTCTCTTTGTTATCGGAGGATATTTCCTTTGGCCCTATAGTCTTCAAAGAGATCCGAAATATCTGTTCTCAGATTCCACAGAAAGAAGGCTAGCAAAGAGATCCACGAAATACAGATGTAACTCTGTGAGATGAATTAACAGAACACTAAGCAGTTTCTCAGAAAGCTTCTTTCCAGATTTCATCTGAGGATATTTCCTTTTTCACCATAGCCCTCTATGGGCTTCCAAATCTCACTTTGCCAATTCCACAAGAACTGTCTTAGCGAAAGGCTTCTTGAGCGGAAATGTGTAACTCTGTGAGATGATTTCACAGAACACTAAGAAGTTTCTCAGAAAGCTTCTTTCTCTTTGTTATCGGAGGATATTTCCTTTGTCCCTATAGTCTTCAAAGGGATCCGAAATATCTGTTCTCAGATTACACAGAAATAAGGCTAGCAAAGAGATCCACGAAATACACATGTAACTCTGTGAGTGGAAGTCACACATCACAGAGCAGTTTCTCAGAAAGCTTCTTTCCAGCTTTCATCTGAGGATATTTCCTTTTTCACCATAGCCCTCTATGGGCTTCCAAATCTCACTTTGCCAATTCCACAAGAACTGTCTTAGCGAAAGGCTTCTTGAGCGGAAAGGTGTAACTCTGTGAGATGATTTCACAGAACACAAAGAAGTTTCTCAGAAAGCTTCTTTCTCTTTGTTATCGGAGGATATTTCCTTTGGCCCTATAGTCTTCAAAGGGATCCGAAATATCTGTTCTCAGATTCCACAGAAAGAAGGCTAGCAAAGAGATCTACGAAACACAGATGTAACTCTGTGAGATGAATTCACAGAACACTAAGCAGTTTCTCAGAAAGCTTCTTTCCAGATTTCATCTGAGGATATTTCCTTTTTCACCTAGCCCTCTATGGGATTCCAAATCTCACTTTGCCAATTCCACAAGAACTGTCTTAGCGAAAGGCTTCTTGAGCGGAAAGGTGTAACTCTGTGAGATGATTTCACAGAACACTAAGAAGTTTCGTAGAAAGCTTCTTTCTCTTTGTTATCGGAGGATATTTCCTTTGGCCCTATAGTCTTCAACGGGATACGAAATATCTGTTCTCAGATTACACAGAAAGAAGGCTAGCAAAGAGATCCACGAAATTCACATGTAACTCTGTGAGATGAATTCACAGAACACTAAGCAGTTTCTCAGAAAGCTTCTTTCCAGATTTCATCTGAGGATATTTCCTTTTTCACCATAGCCCTCTATGGGTTTGAAAATATCACTTTGCCAATTCCAGAGGAACTGTCTTAGCGAAAGACTTCTTGAGGGGAAAGCTGTAACTCTGTGAGATGATTTCACAGAACACAAAGAAGTTTCTCAGAAAGCTTCTTTCTCTTTGTTATCGGAGGATATTTTCTTTGGCCCTATAGTCTTCAAAGGGATCCGAAATATCTGTTCTCAGATTCCACAGAAATAAGGCTAGCAAAGAGATCTACGAAACACAGATGTAACTCTGTGAGATGAATTCACAGAACACTAAGCAGTTTCTCAGAAAGCTTCTTTCCAAATTTTATGTGAGGATATTTCCTATTTCACCATAGCCCTCTATGGGCTTCCAAATATCACTTTGCCAATTCCACAAGAACTGTCTTAGCGAAAGGCTTCTTGAGGGGAAAGCTGTAACTCTGTGAGATGATTTCACAGAACACAAAGAAGTTTCTCAGAAAGCTTCTTTCTCTTTGTTATCGGAGGATATTTCCTTTGGCCCTATAGTCTTCATAGGGATCCGAAATATCTGTTCTCAGATTCCACAGAAAGAAGGTGAGCAAAGAGATCTACGAAACACACATGTAACTCTGTGAGATGAATTCACAGAACACTAAGCAGTTTCTCAGAAAGCTTCTTTCCAGATTTCATCTGAGGATATTTCCTTTTTCACCATAGCCCTCTATGGGCTTCCAAATATCACTTTGCCAATTCCACAAGAACTGTTTTAGCGAAAGGCTTCTTGAGGGGAAAGCTGAAACTCTGTGAGATGATTTCACAGAACACAAAGAAGTTTCACAGAAAGCTTCTTTCTCTTTGTTATCGGAGGATATTTCCTTTGGCCCTATAGTGTTCAAAGGGATCCGAAATATCTGTTCTCAGATTACAGAGAAATAAGGCTAGCAAAGAGATCCACGAAATACACATGTAACTCTGTGAGTGGAAGTCACACATCACAGAGCAGTTTCTCAGAAAGCTTCTTTCCAGCTTTCATCTGAGGATATTTCCTTTTACACCATAGCCCTCTAAGGGCTTGCAAATCTCACTTTGCCAATTCCAGAAGAACTGTCTTAGCGAAAGGCTTCTTGAGCGAAAATGTGTAACTCTGTGAGATGATTCCACAGAACACTAAGAAGTTTCTCAAAAAGCTTCTTCCTCTTTGTTATCGGAGGATATTTCCTTTGGCCCAATAGTCTTCAAAGGGATCCGAAATATCTGTTCTCAGATTACACAGAAATAAGGCTAGCAAAGAGATCCACGAAATACACATGTAACTCTGTGAGTGGAAGTCACACATCACAGAGCAGTATCTCAGAAAGCTTCTTTCCAGATTTCATCTGAGGATATTTCCTTTTTCACCATAGTCCTCTATGGGCTTCCAAATATCACTTTGCCAATTCCACAAGAACTGTCTTAGCGAAAGGCTTCTTGAGGGGAAAGCTGTAACTCTGTTAGATGATTTCACAGAACACAAAGAAGTTTCTCAGAAAGCTTCTTTCTCTTTGTTATCGGAGGATATTTCCTTTGGCCGTATAGTCTTCAAAGGGATCCGAAATATCTGTTCTCAGATTCCACAGAAAGAAGGCTAGCAAAGAGATCTACGAAACACAGATGTAACTCTGTGAGATGAATTAACAGAACACTAAGCAGTTTCTCAGAAAGCTTCGTTCCAGATTTCATCTGAGGATATTTCCTTTTTCACCTAGAACTCTATGGGATTCCAAATCTCACTTTGCCAATTCCATAAGAACTGTCTTAGCGAAAGGCTTCTTGAGGGGAAAGCTGTAACTCTGTTAGATGATTTCACAGAACACAAAGAAGTTTCTCAGAAAGCTTCTTTCTCTTTGTTATCGGAGGATATTTCCTTTGGCCCTATAGTCTTCAAAGGGATCCGAAATATCTGTTTTCAGATTCCACAGAAATAAGGCTAGCAAAGAGATCTACGAAACACAGATGTAACTCTGTGAGATGAATTCACAGAACACTAAGCAGTTTCTCAGAGCTTCTTTCCAGATTTCATCTGAGGATATTTCCTTTTTCACCATAGCCCTCTATGGGCTTCCAAATATCACTTTGCCAATTCCACAAGAACTATCTTAGCGAAAGGCTTCTTGAGGGGAAAGCTGTAACTCTGTCAGATGATTTCACAGAACACAAAGAAGTTTCTCTGAAAGCTTCTTTCTCTTTGTTATCAGAGGATATTTCCTCTGGCCCAATAGTCTTCAAAGGGATCCGAAATATCTGTTCTCAGATTCCACAGAAATAAGGCTAGCAAAGAGATCCACGAAATACAGTTGTAACTCTGTGAGATGAATACACAGAACACTAAGCAGTTTGTCAGAAAGCTTCTTTACAGATTTCATCAGAGGATATTTCCTTTTACACCATAGCCCTCTATGGGCTTCCAAATCTCACTTTGCCAATTCCACAAGAACTGTCTTAGCGAAAGGCTTCTTGAGCGGAAAGGTGTAACTCTGTGAGATGATTTCACAGAACACTAAGAAGTTTCTTAGAAAGCTTCTTTCTCTTTGTTATCGGAGGATATTTCCTTTGGCCCTATAGTCTTCATCGGAATACGAAATATCTGTTCTCAGATTACACAGAAAGAAGGCTAGCAAAGAGATCCACGAAATTCAGATGTAACTCTGTGAGATGAATTCACAGAAAACTAAGCAGTTTCTCAGAAAACTTCTTTCCAGATTTCATCTGAGGATATTTCCTTTTTCACCATAGCCCTCTATGGGTTTGAAAATATCACTATGCCAATTCCACAAGAACTGTCTTAGCGAAAGGGTTCTGGAGGGGAAAGGTGTAACTCTGTGAGATGATTTCACAGAACACAAAGAAGTTTCTCAGAAAGCTTCTTTCTCTTTGTTATCGGAGGATATTTTCTTTGGCCCTATAGTCTTCAAAGGGATCCGAAATATCTGTTCTCAGATTCCACAGAAATAAGGCTAGCAAAGAGATCTACGAAACACAGATGTAACTCTGTGAGATGAATTCACAGAACACTAAGCAGTTTCTCAGAAAGCTTCTTTCCAAATTTCATGTGAGGATATTTCCTTTTTCACCATAGCCCTCTATGGGCTTCCAAATATCACTTTGCCAATTCCACAAGAACTGTCTTAGCGAAAGGCTTCTTGAGGGGAAAGCTGTAACTCTGTGAGATGATTTGACAGAACACAAAGAAGTTTCTCAGAAAGCTTCTTTCTCTTTGTTATCGGAGGATATTTCCTTTGGCCCTATAGTCTTCAAAGGGATCCGAAATATCTGTTCTCAGATTCCACAGAAAGAAGGCTAGCAAAGCGATCCACGAAATACAGATGTAACTCTGTGAGATGAATTAACAGAACACTAAGCAGTTTCTCAGAAAGCTTCTTTCCAGATTTCATCTGAGGATATTTCCTTTTTCACCATAGCCCTCTATGGGCTTCCAAATATCACTTTGCCAATTCCACAAGAAATGTCTTAGCGAAAGGCTTCTTGAGGGGAAAGCTGTAACTCTGTGAGTTGATTTCACAGAACACAAAGAAGTTTCTCAGAAAGCTTCTTTCTCTTTGTTATCGGAGGATATTTCCTTTGGCCCTATAGTCTTCAAAGGGATCCGAAATATCTGTTCTCAGATTCCACAGAAAGAAGGCTAGCAAAGAGATACACGAAATACAGATGTAACTCTGTGAGATGAATTAACAGAACACTAAGCAGTTTCTCAGAAAGCTTCTTTCCAGATTTCATCTGAGGATATTTCCTTTTTCACCATAGCCCTCTATGGGCTTTCAAATCTCACTTTGCCAATTCCACAAGAACTGTCTTAGCGAAAGGCTTCTTGTGCGGAAATGTATAACTCTGTGAGATGATTTCACAGAACACTAAGAAGTTTCTCAGAAAGCTTCTTTCTCTTTGTTATCGGAGGATATTTCCTTTGGCCCTATAGTCTTCAAAGGGATCGGAAATAACTGTTCTCAGATTACAGAGAAATAAGGCTAGCAAAGAGATCCACGAAATACACATGTAACTCTGTGAGTGGAAGTCACACATCACAGAGCAGTTTCTCAGAAAGCTTCTTTCCAGCTTTCATCTGAGGATATTTCCTTTTACACCATAGCCCTCTAAGGGCTTGCAAATCTCACTTTGCCAATTCCAGAAGAACTATCTTAGCGAAAGGCTTCTTGAGCGGAAAGGTGCAACTCTGTGAGATGATTCCACAGAACACTAAGAAGTTTCTCAAAAAGCTTCTTTCTCTTTGTTATCGGAGGATATTTCCTTTGGCCCAATAGTCTTCAAAGGGATCCGAAATATCTGTTCTCAGATTACACAGAAATAAGGCTAGCAAAGAGATCCACGAAATACACATGTAACTCTGTGAGTGGAAGTCACATATCACAGAGCAGTATCTCAGAAAGCTTCTTTCCAGATTTCATCTGAGGATATTTCCTTTTTCACCATAGCCCTCTATGGGCTTCCAAATATCACTTTGCCAATTCCACAAGAACTGTCTTAGCGAAAGGCTTCTTGAGGGAAAAGCTGTAACTCTGTGAGATGATTTCACAGAACACAAAGAAGTTTCTCAGAAAGCTTCTTTCTCTTTGTTATCGGAGGATATTTCCTTTGGCCGTATAGTCTTCAAAGGGATCCGAAATATCTGTTCTCAGATTCCACAGAAAGAAGGCTAGCAAACAGATCTACGAAACACAGATGTAACTCTGTGAGATGAATTCACAGAACAATAAGCAGTTTCTCAGAAAGCTTCGTTCCAGATTTCATCTGAGGATATTTCCTTTTTCACCTAGCCCTCTATGGGATTCCAAATCTCACTTTGCCAATTCCATAAGAACTGTCTTAGCGAAAGGCTTCTTGAGGGGAAAGCTGTAACTCTGTTAGATGATTTCACAGAACACAAAGAAGTTTCTCAGAAAGCTTCTTTCTCTTTGTTATCGGAGGATATTTCCTTTGGCCCTATAGTCTTCAAAGGGATCCGAAATATCTGTTCTCAGATTCCACAGAAAGAAGGCTAGCAAAGAGATCTACGAAACACAGATGTAACTCTGTGAGATGAATTCACAGAACACTAAGCAGTTTCTCAGAAAGCTTCGTTCCAGATTTCATCTGAGGATATTTCCTTTTTCACCTAGCCCTCTATGGGATTCCAAATCTCACTTTGCCAATTCCATAAGAACTGTCTTAGCGAAAGGCTTCTTGAGGGGAAAGCTGTAACTCTGTTAGATGATTTCACAGAACACAAAGAAGTTTCTCAGAAAGCTTCTTTCTCTTTGTTATCGGAGGATATTTCCTTTGGCCCTATAGTCTTCAAAGGGATCCGAAATATCTGTTTTCAGATTCCACAGAAATAAGGCTAGCAAAGAGATCTACGAAACACAGATGTAACTCTGTGAGATGAATTCACAGAACACTAAGCAGTTTCTCAGAGCTTCTTTCCAGATTTCATCTGAGGATATTTCCTTTTTCACCATAGCCCTCTATGGGCTTCCAAATATCACTTTGCCAATTCCACAAGAACTGTCTTAGCAAAAGGCTTCTTGAGGGGAAAGCTGTAACTCTGTCAGATGATTTCACAGAACACAAAGAAGTTTCTCTGAAAGCTTCTTACTCTTTGTTATCAGAGGATATTTCCTCTGGCCCAATAGTCTTCAAAGGGATCCGAAATATCTGTTCTCAGATTCCACAGAAATAAGGCTAGCAAAGAGATCCACGAAATACAGTTGTAACTCTCTGAGATGAATACACAGAACACTAAGCAGTATGTCAGAAAGCTTCTTTACAGATTTCATCAGAGGATATTTCCTTTTACACCATAGCCCTCTATGGGCTTCCAAACATCTCGTTGCCAATTCCACAAGAACTGTCTTATCGAAAGGCTTCTTGAGGGGAAAGCTGTAACTCTGTGAGATGATTTCACAGAACACAAAGAAGTTTCTCAGAAAACTTCTTTCCAGATTTCATCTGCGGATATTTCCTTTTTCACCATAGCCCTCTATGGGCTTCCAAATATCACTTTGCCAATTCCACAAGAACTGTATTAGCGAAAGGCTTCTTGAGGGGAAAGCTGTAACTCTGTGAGATGATTTCACAGAACACAAACAAGTTTCTCAGAAAGCTTCTTTGTCTTTGTTATCGGAGGATATTTCCTTTGGCCCTATAGTCTTCAAAGGGATCGGAAATATCTGTTCTCAGATTCCACAGAAAGAAGGCTAGCAAAGAGATCTACGAAACACAGATGTAACTCTGTGAGATGAATTCACAGAACACTAAGCAGTTTCTCAGAAAGCTTCTTTCCAGATTTCATCTGAGGATATTTCCTTTTTCACCATAGCCCTCTATGGGCTTCCAAATACCATTTTGCCAATTCCACAAGAACTGTCTTAGCGAAAGGCTTCTTCAGGGGAAAGCTGTAACTCTGTGAGATGATTTCACAGAACACAAAGAAGTTTCTCAGAAAGCTTCTTTCTCTTTGTTATCGGAGGATATTTCCTTCGGCCCTATAGTCTTCAAAGGGATCCGAAATATCTGTTCTCAGATTCCACAGAAAGAAGGCTAGCAAAGAGATCTACGAAACACAGATGTAACTCTGTGAGATGAATTCACAGAACACTAAGCAGTTTCTCAGAAAGCTTCTTTCCAGATTTCATCTCAGGATATTTCCTTTTTCACCATAGCCCTCTATGGGCTTCCAAATATCACTTTGCCAATTCCACAAGAACTGTCTTAGCGAAAGGCTTCTTGAGGGGAAAGCTGTAACTCTGTGAGATGATTTCACATTACACAAAGAAGTTTCTCAGAAAGCTTCTTTCTCTTTGTTATCGGAAGATATTTCCTTTGGCCCTATAGTCTTCAAAGGGATCCGAAATATCTGTTATCAGATTCCACAGAAAGAAGGCTAGCAAAGAGATCTACGAAACACAGATGTAACTCTGTGAGATGAATTCACAGAACACTAAGCAGTTTCTCAGAAAGCTTCTTTCCAGATTTCATCTTAGGATATTTCCTTTTTCACCATAGCCCTCTATGGGCTTCCAAATATCACTTTGCCAATTCCACAAGAACTGTCTTAGCGAAAGGCTTCTTGAGGGGAAAGCTGAAACTCTGTTAGTTGATTTCACAGAACAAAAAGACTTTTCACAGAAAGCTTCTTTCTCTTTGTTATCGGAGGATATTTCCTTTGGCCCTATAGTCTTCAAAGGGATCCGAAATATCTGTTCTCAGATTCCACAGAAAGAAGGCTAGCAAAGAGATCCACGAAATACAGATGTAACTCTGTGAGATGAATTAACAGAACACAAAGCAGTTTCTCAGAAAGCTTCTTTCCAGATTTCATCTGAGGATATTTCCTTTTTCACCATAGCCCTCTATGGGCTTCCAAATATCACTTTGCCAATTCCACAAGAACTGTCTTAGCGAAAGGCTTCTTGAGGGGAAAGCTGTAACTCTGTGAGATGATTTCACAGAACACAAAGAAGTTTCTCAGAAAGCATCTTTCTCTTTGTTATCGGAGGATATTTCCTTTGGCCCTATAGTCTTCAAAGGGATCCGAAATATCTCTTCTCAGATTCCACAGAAAGAAGGCTAGCAAAGAGATCTACGAAACACAGATGTAACTCTGTGAGATGAATTCACAGAACACTAAGCAGTTTCTCAGAAAGCTTCTTTCCAGATTTCATCTGAGGATATTTCCTTTTTCACCGTAGCCCTCTATGGGCTTCCAAATATCACTTTGCCAATTCCACAAGAACTGTCTTAGCGAAAGGCTTCTTCAGGGGAAAGCTGTAACTCTGTGAAATGATTTCACAGAACACAAAGAAGTTTCTCAGAAAGCTTCTTTCTCTTTGTTATCGGAGGATATTTCCTTTGGCCCTATAGTCTTCAAAGGGATCCGAAATATCTGTTCTCAGATTCCACAGAAAGAAGGCTAGCAAAGAGATCTACAAAACACAGATGTAACTCTGTGAGATGAATTAACAGAACACTAAGCAGTTTCTCAGAAAGCTTCTTTCCAGATTTCATCTGAGGATATTTCCATTTTCACCATAGCCAACTATGGACTTCCAAATATCACTTTGCCAATTCCACAAGAACCGTCTTAGCGAAAGGCTTCTTGAGGGGAAAGCCGTAACTCTGTGAGACGATTTCACAGAACACAAAGAAGTGTCTCAGAAAGCTTCTTTCTCTTTTTTATCAGAGGATATTTCCTTTGGCCCTATAGTCTTCAAAGGGATCAGAAATATCTGTTCTCAGATGCCACAGAAAGAAGGCTAGCAAAGAGATCTACGAAACACAGATGCAACTCTGTGAGATGAATTCACAGAATACTAAGCAGTTTCTCAGAAAGCTTCATTCCAGATTTCATCTGAGGATATTTCCTTTTTCACCATAGCCCTCTATGGTCTTCCAAATATCACTTCGCCAATTCCACAAGAACTGTCTTAGCGAAAGGCTTCTTGAGGGGAAAGCTGAAACTCTGTGAGATGATTTCACAGAACAAAAAGACGTTTCACAGAAAGCTTCTTTCTCTTTGTTATCGGAGGATATTTCCTTTGGCCCTATAGTCTTCAAAGGGACCCGAAATATCTGTTCTCAGATTCCACAGAAAGAAGGCTAGGAAAGAGATCCACGAAATACAGATGTAACTCTGTGAGATGAATTAACAGAACACTAAGCAGTTTCTCAGAAAGCTTCTTTCCAGATTTCATCTGAGGATATTTCCTTTTTCACCATAGCCCTCTATGGGCTTCCTAATATCACTTTGCCAATTCCACAAGAACTGTCTTAGCGAAAGGCTTCTTGAGGGGAAAGCTGTAACTCTGTGAGATGATTTCACAGAACACCAAGAAGTTTCTCAGAAAGCTTCTTTCTCTTTGTTATGGAGGATATTTCCTTTGGCCCTATAGTCTTCAAAGGGATCCGAAATATCTGTTCTCAGATTCCACAGAAATAAGGCTAGCAAAGAGATCTACGAAACACAGATGTCACTCTGTGAGATGAATTCACAGAACACTAAGCAGTTTCTCAGAAAGCTTCTTTCCAGATTTCATCTGAGGATATTTCCTTTTTCACCATAGCCCTCTATGGGCTTCCAAATATCACTTTGCCAATTCCACAAGAACTGTCTTAGCGAAAGGCTTCTTCAGGGGAAAGCTGTAACTCTGTGAAATGATTTCACAGAACACAAAGAAGTTTCTCAGAAAGCTTCTTTCTCTTTGTTATCGGATGATATTTCCTTTGGCCCTATAGTCTTCAAAGGGATCGGAAATATCTGTTCTCAGATTCCACAGAAAGAAGGCTAGCAAAGAGATCCACGAAATACAGATGTAACTCTGTGAGTGGAAGTCACACATCACAGAGAAGTTTCTCAGAAACCTTCTTTCCAGATTTCATCTGAGGATGTTTCCTTTTTCACCATAGCCCTCTATGGACTTCCAAATATCACTTTGCCAATTCCACAAGAACCGTCTTAGCGAAAGGCTTCTTGAGGGGAAAGCTGTAACTCTGTGAGATGATTTCACAGAACACAAAGAAGTTTCTCAGAAAGCTTCTTTCTCCTTGTTATCGGAGGATATTTCCTTTGGCCCTATAGACTTCAAAGGGACCCGAAATATCTGTTCTCAGATTCCACAGAAAGAAGGCTAGGAAAGAGATCCACGAAACACAGATGTAACTCTGTGAGAAGAATTCACAGAACACTAAGCAGTTTCTCAAAAAGCTTCATTCCAGATTTCATCTGAGGATATTTCCTTTTTCACCATAGCCCTCTATGGGCTTCCAAATATCACTTTGCCAATTCCACAAGAACTATCTTAGCGAAAGGCTTCTTGAGGGGAAAGCTGTAACTCTGTGAGAGGATTTCACAGAACACAAAGAAGTTTCTCAGAAAGCTTCTTTCTCTTTGTTATCGGAGGATATTTCCTTCGGCCCTATAGTCTTCAAAGGGATCCGAAATATCTGTTCTCAGATTCCACAGAAAGAAGGCTAGCAAAGAGATCTACGAAACACAGATGTAACTCTGTGAGATGAATTCACAGAACACTAAGCAGTTTCTCAGAAAGCTTCTTTCCAGATTTCATCTGAGGATATTTCCTTTTTCACCATAGCCCTCTATGGGCTTCCAAATATCACTTTGCCAATTCCACAAGAACTGTCTTAGCGAAAGGCTTCTTGAGGGGAAAGCTGTAACTCTGTGAGATGATTTCACATTACACAAAGAAGTTTCTCAGAAAGCTTCTTTATCTTTGTTATCTGAAGATATTTCCTTTGGCCCTATAGTCTTCAAAGGGATCCGAAATATCTGTTCTCAGATTCCACAGAAAGAAGGCTAGCAAAGAGATCTACGAAACACAGATGTAACTCTGTGAGATGAATTCACAGAACACTAAGCAGTTTCTCAGAAAGCTTCTTTCCAGATTTCATCTGAGGATATTTCCTTTTTCACCATAGCCCTCTATGGGCTTCCGAATATCACTTTGCCAATTCCACAAGAACAATCTTAGCGAAAGGCTTCTTGAGGGGAAAGCTGTAACTCTGTGAGAGGATTTCACAGAACACAAAGAAGTTTCTCAGAAAGCTTCTTTCTCTTTGTTATCAGAGGATATTTCCTTTGGCCCAACAGTCTTCAAAGGGATCCGAAATATCTGTTCTCAGATTACACAGAAATAAGTCTAGCAAAGAGATCTACGAAACACAGATGTAACTCTGTGAGATGAATTCACAGAACACTATGCAGTTTCTCAGAAATCTTCTTTCCAGATTTCATCTGAGGATATTTCCTTTTTCACCATAGCCCTCTATGGGTTTGAAAATATCACTTTGCCAATTCCACAGGAACTGTCTTAGTGAAAGGCTTCTTGAGGGGAAAGCTGTAACTCTGTGAGATGATTTCACAGAACACAAAGAAGTTTCTCAGAAAGCTTCTTTCTCTTTGTTATCGGAGGATATTTTCTTTGGCCCTATAGTCTTCAAAGGGATCCGAAATATCTGTTCTCAGATTCCACAGAAATAAGGCTAGCAAAGAGATCTACGAAACACAGATGTAACTCTGTGAGATGAATTCACAGAACACTAAGCAGTTTCTCAGAAATCTTCTTTCCAAATTTCATGTCAGGATATTTCCTATTTCACCATAGCCCTCTATGGGCTTCCAAATATCACTTTGCCAATTCCACAAGAACTGTCTTAGAGAAAGGCTTCTTGAGGGGAAAGCTGTAACTCTGTGAGATGATTTCACAGAATACAAAGAAGTTTCTCAGAAAGCTTCTTTCTCTTTGTTATCGTAGGATATTTCCTTTGGCCCTATAGTCTTCAAAGGGATCCGAAATATCTGTTCTCAGATTCCACAGAAAGAAGGCTAGCAAAGCGATCCACGAAATACAGATGTAACTCTGTGAGATGAATTAACAGAACACTAAGCAGTTACTCAGAAAGCTTCTTTCCAGATTTCATCTGAGGATATTTCCTTTTTCACGATAGCCCTCTATGGGCTTCCAAATATCACTTTGCCAATTCCACAAGAACTGTCTTAGCGAAAGGCTTTTTGAGGGGTAAGCTGTAACTCTGTGAGATGATTTCACAGAACACAAAGAAGTTTCTCAGAAAGCTTCTTTCTCTTTGTTATCGGAGGATATTTCCTTTGGCCCTATAGTCTTCAAAGGGATCCGAAATATCTGTTCTCAGATTCCACAGAAAGAAGGCTAGCAAAGAGATCTACGAAACACAGATGTATCTCTGTGAGATGAATTCACAGAAAAATAAGCAGTTTCTCAGAAAGCTTCTTTACAGATTTCATCTGAGGATATTTCCTTTTTCACCATAGCCCTCTATGGGCTTCCAAATATCACTTTGCCAATTTGACAAGAACTGTCTTAGAGAAAGGGTTCTTGAGGGGAAAGCTGTAACTCTGTGAGATGATTTCACAGAACACAAAGAAGTTTCTCAGAAAGCTTCTTTCTCTTTGTTATCGGAAGATATTTCCTTTGGCCCTATAGTCTTCATAGGGATCCGAAATATCTGTTCTCAGATTCCACAGAAAGAAGGCTAACAAAGAGATCTACGAAACACACATGTAACTCTGTGAGATGAATTCACAGAACACTAAGCAGTTTCTCAGAAAGCTTCTTTCCAGATTTCATCTGAGGATATTTCCTTTTTCACCATAGCCCTCTACGGGCTTCCAAATATCACCTTGCCAATTCCACAAGAACTGTCTTAGCGAAAGGCTTCTTGAGGGGAAAGCTGAAACTCTGTGAGATGATTTCACAGAACACAAAGAAGTTTCACAGAAAGTTTCTTTCTCTTTGTTATCGGAGGATATTTCCTTAGGCCTTATAGTCTTCAAAGGGATCCGAAATATCTGTTCTCAGATTCCACAGAAAGAAGGCTAGCAAAGAGATCCACGAAATACAGATGTAACTCTGTGAGATGAATTAACAGAACACTAAGCAGTTTGTCAGAAAGCTTCTTTACAGATTTCATCAGAGGATATTTCCTTTTACACCATAGCCCTCTATGGGCTTCCTAATATCTCGTTGCCAATTCCACAAGAACTGTCTTATCGAAAGGCTTCTTGAGGGGAAAGCTGTAACTCTGTGAGATGATTTCACAGAACACAAAGAACTTTCTCAGAAAGCTTCTTTCTCTTTGTTATCGGAGGATATTTCCTTCGGCCCTATAGTCTTCAAAGGGATCCGAAATATCTGTTCTCAGATTCCACAGAAAGAAGGCTAGCAAAGAGATCTACGAAACACAGATGTAACTCTGTGAGATGAATTCACAGAACACTAAGCAGTTTCTCAGAAAGCTTCTTTCCAGATTTCAT
The DNA here is from genome assembly GCF_037993035.2 of Macaca fascicularis. Lineage (NCBI taxonomy): Eukaryota > Metazoa > Chordata > Mammalia > Primates > Cercopithecidae > Macaca > Macaca fascicularis. Next base: position 44,087,766 of record NC_088385.1, on the reverse strand, counting down.
CTGAGGATATTTCCTTTTTCACCATAGCCCTCTATGGGCTTCCAAATATCACTTTGCCAATTCCACAAGAACTGTCTTAGCGAAAGGCTTCTTGAGGGGAAAGCTGTAACTCTGTGAGATGATTTCACATTACACAAAGAAGTTTCTCAGAAAGCTTCTTTATCTTTGTTATCGGAAGATATTTCCTTTGGCCCTATAGTCTTCAAAGGGATCCGAAATATCTGTTCTCAGATTCCACAGAAAGAAGGCTAGCAAAGAGATCTACGAAACACAGATGTAATTCTGTGAGATGAATTCACAGAACACTAAGCAGTTTCTCAGAAAGCTTCTTTCCAGATTTCATCTGAGGATATTTCCTTTTTCACCATAGCCCTCTATGGGCTTCCGAATATCACTTTGCCAATTCCACAAGAACAATCTTAGCGAAAGGCTTCTTGAGGGGAAAGCTGTAACTCTGTGAGAGGATTTCACAGAACACAAAGAAGTTGCTCAGAAAGCTTCTTTCTCTTTGTTATCAGAGGATATTTCCTTTGGCCCAATAGTCTTCAAAGGGATCCGAAATATCTGTTCTCAGATTACACAGAAATAAGGCTAGCAAAGAGATCCACGAAATACACATGTAACTCTGTGAGTGGAAGTCACACATCACAGAGCAGTTTCTCAGAAAGCTTCTTTCCAGCTTTCATCTGAGGATATTTCCTTTTTCACCATAGCCCTCTGTGGGCTTCCAAATATCACTTTGCCAATTCCACAAGAACTGTCTTAGCGAAAGGCTTCTTGAGGGGAAAGCTGAAACTCTGTGAGATGATTTCACAGAACAAAAAGACGTTTCACAGAAAGCTTCTTTCTCTTTGTTATCGGAGGATATTTCCTTTGGCCCTATAGTCTTCAAAGGGACCCGAAATATCTGTTCTCAGATTCCACAGAAAGAAGGCTAGCAAAGAGATCCACGAAATACAGATGTAACTCTGTGAGATGAATTAACAGAACACTAAGCAGTTTCTCAGAAAGCTTCTTTCCAGATTTCATCTGAGGATATTTCCTTTTTCACCATAGCCCTCTATGGGCTTCCTAATATCACTTTGCCAATTCCACAAGAACTGTCTTAGCGAAAGGCTTCTTGAGGGGAAAGCTGTAACTCTGTGAGATGATTTCACAGAACACAAAGAGGTTTCTCAGAAAGCTTCTTTCTCTTTGTTATCGGAGGATATTTCCTTTGGCCCTATAGTCTTCAAAGGGATCCGAAATATCTGTTCTCAGATTCCACAGATATAAGGCTAGCAAAGAGATCTACGAAACACAGATGTCACTCTGTGAGATGAATTCACAGAACACTAAGCAGTTTCTCAGAAAGCTTCTTTCCAGATTTCATCTGAGGATATTTCCTTTTTCACCATAGCCCTCTATGGGCTTCAAAATATCACTTTGCCAATTCCACAAGAACTGTTTTAGCGAAAGGCTTCTTCAGGGGAAAGCTGTAACTCTGTGAAATGATTTCACAGAACACAAAGAAGTTTCTCAGAAAGCTTCTTTCTCTTTGTTATCGGATGATATTTCCTTTGGCCCTATAGTCTTCAAAGGGATCCGAAATATCTGTTCTCAGATTCCACAGAAAGAAGGCTAGCAAAGAGATCCACGAAATACAGATGTAACTCTGTGAGTGGAAGTCACACATCACAGAGAAGTTTCTCAGAAAGCTTCTTTCCAGATTTCATCTGAGGATATTTCCTTTTTCACCATAGCCCTCTATGGACTTCCAAATATCACTTTGCCAATTCCACAAGAACCGTCTTAGCGAAAGGCTTCTTGAGGGGAAAGCTGTAACTCTGTGAGATGATTTCACAGAACACAAAGAAGTTTCTCAGAAAGCTTCTTTCTCCTTGTTATCGGAGGATATTTCCTTTGGCCCTATAGACTTCAAAGGGATCCGAAATATCTGTTCTCAGATTCCACAGAAAGAAGGCTAGCAAAGAGATCTACGAAACACAGATGTAACTCTGTGAGAAGAATTCACAGAACACTAAGCAGTTTCTCAAAAAGCTTCATTCCAGATTTCATCTGAGGATATTTCCTTTTTCACCATAGACCTCTATGGGCTTCCAAATATCACTTTGCCAATTCCACAAGAACTATCTTAGCGAAAGGCTTCTTGAGGGGAAAGCTGTAACTCTGTGAGAGGATTTCACAGAACACAAAGAAGTTTCTCAGAAAGCTTCTTTCTCTTTGTTATCAGAGGATATTTCCTTTGGCCCAATAGTCTTCAAAGGGATCCGAAATATCTGTTCTCAGATTACACAGAAATAAGGCTAGCAAAGAGATCCACGAAATACACATGTAACTCTGTGAGTGGAAGTCACACATCACAGAGCAGTTTCTCAGAAAGCTTCTTTCCAGCTTTCATCTGAGGATATTTCCTTTTTCACCATAGCCCTCTATGGGCTTCCAAATATCACTTTGCCAATTCCACAAGAACTGTCTTAGCGAAAGGCTTCTTGAGGGGAAAGCTTTAACTCTGTGAGATGATTACACAGAACACAAAGAAGTTTCTTAGAAAGCTTCTTTCTCTTTGTTATCGGAGGATATTTCCTTTGGCCCTATAGTCTTCAAAGGGATCCGAAATATCTGTTCTCAGATTCCACAGAAAGAAGGCTAGCAAAGAGATCTACGAAACACAGATGTAACTCTGTGAGATGAATTCACAGAACACTAAGCAGTTTCTCAGAAAGCTTCTTTCCAGATTTCATCTGAGGATATTTCCTTTTTCACCTAACCCTCTATGGGATTCCAAATCTCACTTTGCCAATTCCACAAGAACTGTCTTAGCGAAAGGCTTCTTGAGCGGAAAGGTGTAACTCTGTGAGATGATTTCACAGAACACTAAGAAGTTTCTTAGAAAGCTTCTTTCTCTTTGTTATCGGAGGATATTTCCTTTGGCCCTATAGTCTTCAACGGGATACGAAATATCTGTTCTCAGATTACACAGAAAGAAGGCTAGCAAAGAGATCTACGAAACACAGATGTAACTCTGTGAGATGAATTCACAGAACACTAAGCAGTTTCTCAGAAAGCTTCTTTCCAAATTTCATGACAGGATATTTCCTTTTTCACCATAGCCCTCTATGGGTTTGAAAATATCACTTTGCCAATTCCACAGGAACTGTCTTAGTGAAAGGCTTCTTGAGGGGAAAGCTGTAACTCTGTGAGATGATTTCACAGAACACAAAGAAGTTTCTCAGAAAGCTTCTTTCTCTTTGTTATCGGAGGATATTTTCTTTGGCCCTATACTCTTCAAAGGGATCCGAAATATCTGTTCTCAGATTCCACAGAAATAAGGCTAGCAAAGAGATCTACGAAACACAGATGTATCTCTGTGAGATGAATTCACAGAAAAATAAGCAGTTTCTCAGAAAGCTTCTTTACAGATTTCATCTGAGGATATTTCCTTTTTCACCATAGCCCTCTATGGGCTTCCAAATATCACTTTGCCAATTAGACAAGAACTGTCTTAGCGAAAGCGTTCTTGAGGGGAAAGCTGTAACTCGGTGAGATGATTTCACAGAACACAAAGAAGTTTCTCAGAAAGCTTCTTTCTCTTTGTTATCGGAAGATATTTCCTTTGGCCCTATAGTCTTCATAGGGATCCGAAATATCTGTTCTCAGATTCCACAGAAAGAAGGCTAGCAAAGAGATCTACGAAACACAGATGTAACTCTGTGAGATGAATTCACAGAACACTAAGCAGTTTCTCAGAAAGCTTCTTTCCAGATTTCATCTGAGGATATTTCCTTTTTCACCATAGCCCTCTACGGGCTTCCAAATATCACCTTGCCAATTCCACAAGAACTGTCTTAGCGAAAGGCTTCTTGAGGGGAAAGCTGAAACTCTGTGAGATGATTTCACAGAACACAAAGAAGTTTCACAGAAAGTTTCTTTCTCTTTGTTATCGGAGGATATTTCCTTTGGGCTTATAGTCTTCAAAGGGATCCGAAATATCTGTTCTCAGATTCCACAGAAAGAAGGCTAGCAAAGAGATCCACGAAATACAGATGTAACTCTGTGAGATGAATTAACAGAACACTAAGCAGTTTGTCAGAAAGCTTCTTTACAGATTTCATCAGAGGATATTTCCTTTTACACCATAGCCCTCTATGGGCTTCCTAATATCTCGTTGCCAATTCCACAAGAACTGTCTTATCGAAAGGCTTCTTGAGGGGAAAGCTGTAACTCTGTGAGATGATTTCACAGAACACAAAGAACTTTCTCAGAAAGCTTCTTTCTCTTTGTTATCGGAGGATATTTCCTTCGGCCCTATAGTCTTCAAAGGGATCCGAAATATCTGTTCTCAGATTCCACAGAAAGAAGGCTAGCAAAGAGATCTACGAAACACAGATGTAACTCTGTGAGATGAATTCACAGAACACTAAGCAGTTTCTCAGAAAGCTTCTTTCCAGATTTCATCTGAGGATATTTCCTTTTTCACCATAGCCCTCTATGGGCTTCCAAATATCACTTTGCCAATTCCACAAGAACTGTCTTAGCGAAAGGCTTCTTGAGGGGAAAGCTGTAACTCTGTGAGATGATTTCACATTACACAAAGAAGTTTCTCAGAAAGCTTCTTTATCTTTGTTATCGGAAGATATTTCCTTTGGCCCTATAGTCTTCAAAGGGATCCGAAATATCTGTTCTCAGATTCCACAGAAAGAAGGCTAGCAAAGAGATCTACGAAACACAGATGTAACTCTGTGAGATGAATTCACAGAACACTAAGCAGTTTCTCAGAAAGCTTCTTTCCAGATTTCATCTGAGGATATTTCCTTTTTCACCATAGCCCTCTATGGGCTTCCGAATATCACTTTGCCAATTCCACAAGAACAATCTTAGCGAAAGGCTTCTTGAGGGGAAAGCTGTAACTCTGTGAGAGGATTTCACAGAACACAAAGAAGTTTCTCAGAAAGCTTCTTTCTCTTTGTTATCAGAGGATATTTCCTTTGGCCCAATAGTCTTCAAAGGGATCCGAAATATCTGTTCTCAGATTACACAGAAATAAGGCTAGCAAAGAGATCCACGAAATACACATGTAACTCTGTGAGTGGAAGTCACACATCACAGAGCAGTTTCTCAGAAAGCTTCTTTCCAGCTTTCATCTGAGGATATTTCCTTTTTCACCATAGCCCTCTGTGGGCTTCCAAATATCACTTTGCCAATTCCACAAGAACTGTCTTAGCGAAAGGCTTCTTGAGAGGAAAGCTGAAACTCTGTGAGATGATTTCACAGAACAAAAAGAGGTTTCACAGAAAGCTTCTTTCTCTTTGTTATCGGAGGATATTTCCTTTGGCCCTATAGTCTTCAGAGGGACCCGAAATATCTGTTCTCAGATTCCACAGAAAGAAGGCTAGCAAAGAGATCCACGAAATACAGATGTAACTCTGTGAGATGAATTAACAGAACACTAAGCAGTTTCTCAGAAAGCTTCTTTCCAGATTTCATCTGAGGATATTTCCTTTTTCACCATAGCCCTCTATGGGCTTCCTAATATCACTTTGCCAATTCCACAAGAACTGTCTTAGCGAAAGGCTTCTTGAGGGGAAAGCTGTAACTCTGTGAGATGATTTCACAGAACACAAAGAGGTTTCTCAGAAAGCTTCTTTCTCTTTGTTATCGGAGGATATTTCCTTTGGCCCTATAGTCTTCAAAGGGATCCGAAATATCTGTTCTCAGATTCCACAGAAAGAAGGCTAGCAAAGAGATCTACGAAACACAGATGCCACTCTGTGAGGTGAATTCACAGAACACTAAGCAGTTTCTCAGAAAGCTTCTTTCCAGATTTCATCTGAGGATATTTCCTTTTTCACCATAGCCCTCTATGGGCTTCCAAATATCACTTTGCCAATTCCACAAGAACTGTCTTAGCGAAAGGCTTCTTCAGGGGAAAGCTGTAACTCTGTGAAATGATTTCACAGAACACAAAGAAGTTTCTCAGAAAGCTTCTTTCTCTTTGTTATCGGAGGATATTTCCTTTGGCCCTATAGTCTTCAAAGGGATCCGAAATATCTGTTCTCAGATTCCACAGAAAGAAGGCTAGCAAAGAGATCCACGAAATACAGATGTAACTCTGTGAGTGGAAGTCACACATCACAGAGAAGTTTCTCAGAAAGCTTCTTTCCAGATTTCATCTGAGGATATTTCCTTTTTCACCAGAGCCCTCTATGGACTTCCAAATATCACTTTGCCAATTCCACAAGAACCGTCTTAGCGAAAGGCTTCTTGAGGGGAAAGCTGTAACTCTGTGAGATGATTTCACAGAACACAAAGAAGTTTCTCAGAAAGCTTCTTTCTCCTTGTTATCGGAGGATATTTCCTTTGGCCCTATAGACTTCAAAGGGATCCGAAATATCTGTTCTCAGATTCCACAGAAAGAAGGCTAGCAAAGAGATCTACGAAACACAGATGTAACTCTGTGAGAAGAATTCACAGAACACTAAGCAGTTTCTCAAAAAGCTTCATTCCAGATTTCATCTGAGGATATTTCCTTTTTCACCATAGCCCTCTATGGGCTTCCAAATATCACTTTGCCCATTCCACAAGAACTATCTTAGCGAAAGGCTTCTTGAGGGGAAAGCTGTAACTCTGTGAGAGGATTTCACAGAACACAAAGAAGTTTCTCAGAAAGCTTCTTTCTCTTTGTTATCAGAGGATATTTCCTTTGGCCCAATAGTCTTCAAAGGGATCCGAAATATCTGTTCTCAGATTACACAGAAATAAGGCTAGCAAAGAGATCCACGAAATACACATGTAACTCTGTGAGTGGAAGTCACACATCACAGAGCAGTTTCTCAGAAAGCTTCTTTCCAGCTTTCATCTGAGGATATTTCCTTTTCCACCATAGCCCTCTATGGGCTTCCAAATATCACTTTGCCAATTCCACAAGAACTGTCTTAGCGAAAGGCTTCTTGAGGGGAAAGCTTTAACTCTGTGAGATGATTACACAGAACACAAAGAAGTTTCTTAGAAAGCTTCTTTCTCTTTGTTATCGGAGGATATTTCCTTTGGCCCTATAGTCTTCAAAGGGATCCGAAATATCTGTTCTCAGATTCCACAGAAAGAAGGCTAGCAAAGAGATCTACGAAACACAGATGTAACTCTGTGAGATGAATTCACAGAACACTAAGCAGTTTCTCAGAAAGCTTCTTTCCAGATTTCATCTGAGGATATTTCCTTTTTCACCTAACCCTCTATGGGATTCCAAATCTCACTTTGCCAATTCCACAAGAACTGTCTTAGCGAAAGGCTTCTTGAGCGGAAAGGTGTAACTCTGTGAGATGATTTCACAGAACACTAAGAAGTTTCTTAGAAAGCTTCTTTCTCTTTGTTATCGGAGGATATTTCCTTTGGCCCTATACTCTTCAACGGGATACGAAATATCTGTTCTCAGATTACACAGAAAGAAGGCTAGCAAAGAGATCTACGAAACACAGATGTAACTCTGTGAGATGAATTCACAGAACACTAAGCAGTTTCTCAGAAAGCTTCTTTCCAAATTTCATGACAGGATATTTCCTTTTTCACCATAGCCCTCTATGGGTTTGAAAATATCACTTTGCCAATTCCACAGGAACTGTCTTAGTGAAAGGCTTCTTGAGGGGAAAGCTGTAACTCTGTGAGATGATTTCACAGAACACAAAGAAGTTTCTCAGAAAGCTTCTTTCTCTTTGTTATCGGAGGATATTTTCTTTGGCCCTATACTCTTCAAAGGGATCCGAAATATCTGTTCTCAGATTCCACAGAAATAAGGCTAGCAAAGAGATCTACGAAACACAGATGTATCTCTGTGAGATGAATTCACAGAAAAATAAGCAGTTTCTCAGAAAGCTTCTTTACAGATTTCATCTGAGGATATTTCCTTTTTCACCATAGCCCTCTATGGGCTTCCAAATATCACTTTGCCAATTAGACAAGAACTGTCTTAGCGAAAGCGTTCTTGAGGGGAAAGCTGTAACTCGGTGAGATGATTTCACAGAACACAAAGAAGTTTCTCAAAAAGCTTCTTTCTCTTTGTTATCGGAAGATATTTCCTTTGGCCCTATAGTCTTCATAGGGATCCGAAATATCTGTTCTCAGATTCCACAGAAAGAAGGCTAGCAAAGAGATCTACGAAACACACATGTAACTCTGTGAGATGAATTCACAGAACACTAAGCAGTTTCTCAGAAAGCTTCTTTCCATATTTCATCTGAGGATAATTCCTTTTTCACCATAGCCCTCTACGGGCTTCCAAATATCACCTTGCCAATTCCACAAGAACTGTCTTAGCGAAAGGCTTCTTGAGGGGAAAGCTGAAACTCTGTGAGATGATTTCACAGAACACAAAGAAGTTTCACAGAAAGTTTCTTTCTCTTTGTTATCGGAGGATATTTCCTTTGGCCTTATAGTCTTCAAAGGGATCCGAAATATCTGTTCTCAGATTCCACAGAAAGAAGGCTAGCAATGAGATCCACGAAATACAGATGTAACTCTGTGAGATGAATTAACAGAACACTAAGCAGTTTGTCAGAAAGCTTCTTTACAGATTTCATCAGAGGATATTTCCTTTTACACCATAGCCCTCTATGGGCTTCCTAATATCTCGTTGCCAATTCCACAAGAACTGTCTTATCGAAAGGCTTCTTGAGGGGAAAGCTGTAACTCTGTGAGATGATTTCACAGAACACAAAGAACTTTCTCAGAAAGCTTCTTTCTCTTTGTTATCGGAGGATATTTCCTTCGGCCCTATAGTCTTCAAAGGGATCCGAAATATCTGTTCTCAGATTCCACAGAAAGAAGGCTAGCAAAGAGATCTACGAAACACAGATGTAACTCTGTGAGATGAATTCACAGAACACTAAGCAGTTTCTCAGAAAGCTTCTTTCCAGATTTCATCTGAGGATATTTCCTTTTTCACCATAGCCCTCTATGGGCTTCCAAATATCACTTTGCCAATTCCACAAGAACTGTCTTAGCGAAAGGCTTCTTGAGGGGAAAGCTGTAACTCTGTGAGATGATTTCACATTACACAAAGAAGTTTCTCAGAAAGCTTCTTTATCTTTGTTATCGGAAGATATTTCCTTTGGCCCTATAGTCTTCAAAGGGATCCGAAATATCTGTTCTCAGATTCCACAGAGAGAAGGCTAGCAAAGAGATCTACGAAACACAGATGTAACTCTGTGAGATGAATTCACAGAACACTAAGCAGTTTCTCAGAAAGCTTCTTTCCAGATTTCATCTGAGGATATTTCCTTTTTCACCATAGCCCTCTATGGGCTTCCGAATATCACTTTGCCAATTCCACAAGAACAATCTTAGCGAAAGGCTTCTTGAGGGGAAAGCTGTAACTCTGTGAGAGGATTTCACAGAACACAAAGAAGTTTCTCAGAAAGCTTCTTTCTCTTTGTTATCAGAGGATATTTCCTTTGGCCCAATAGTCTTCAAAGGGATCCGAAATATCTGTTCTCAGATTACACAGAAATAAGGCTAGCAAAGAGATCCACGAAATACACATGTAACTCTGTGAGTGGAAGTCACACATCACAGAGCAGTTTCTCAGAAAGCTTCTTTCCAGCTTTCATCTGAGGATATTTCCTTTTTCACCATAGCCCTCTGTGGGCTTCCAAATATCGCTTTGTCAATTCCACAAGAACTGTCTTAGCGAAAGGCTTCTTGAGGGGAAAGCTGAAACTCTGTGAGATGATTTCACAGAACAAAAAGACGTTTCACAGAAAGCTTCTTTCTCTTTGTTATCGGAGGATATTTCCTTTGGCCCTATAGTCTTCAAAGGGACCCGAAATATCTGTTCTCAGATTCCACAGAAAGAAGGCTAGCAAAGAGATCCACGAAATACAGATGTAACTCTGTGAGATGAATTAACAGAACACTAAGCAGTTTCTCAGAAAGCTTCTTTCCAGATTTCATCTGAGGATATTTCCTTTTTCACCATAGCCCTCTATGGGCTTCCTAATATCACTTTGCCAATTCCACAAGAACTGTCTTAGCGAAAGGCTTCTTGAGGCGAAAGCTGTAACTCTGTGAGATGATTTCACAGAACACAAAGAGGTTTCTCAGAAAGCTTCTTTCTCTTTGTTATCGGAGGATATTTCCTTTGGCCCTATAGTCTTCAAAGGGATCCGAAATATCTGTTCTCAGATTCCACAGAAAGAAGGCTAGCAAAGAGATCTACGAAACACAGATGTCACTCTGTGAGATGAATTCACAGAACACTAAGCAGTTTCTCAGAAAACTTCTTTCCAGATTTCATCTGAGGATATTTCCTTTTTCACCATAGCCCTCTATGGGCTTCCAAATATCACTTTGCCAATTCCACAAGAACTGTCTTAGCGAAAGGCTTCTTCAGGGGAAAGCTGTAACTCTGTGAAATGATTTCACAGAACACAAAGAAGTTTCTCAGAAAGCTTCTTTCTCTTTGTTATCGGAGGATATTTCCTTTGGCCCTATAGTCTTCAAAGGGATCCGAAATATCTGTTCTCAGATTCCACAGAAAGAAGGCTAGCAAAGAGATCCACGAAATACAGATGTAACTCTGTGAGTGGAAGTCACACATCACAGAGAAGTTTCTCAGAAAGCTTCTTTCCAGATTTCATCTGAGGATATTTCCTTTTTCACCATAGCCCTCTATGGACTTCCAAATATCACTTTGCCAATTCCACAAGAACCGTCTTAGCGAAAGGCTTCTTGAGGGGAAAGCTGTAACTCTGTGAGATGATTTCACAGAACACAAAGAAGTTTCTCAGAAAGCTTCTTTCTCCTTGTTATCGGAGGATATTTCCTTTGGCCCTATAGACTTCAAAGGGATCCGAAATATCTGTTCTCAGATTCCACAGAAAGAAGGCTAGCAAAGAGATCTACGAAACACAGATGTAACTCTGTGAGAAGAATTCACAGAACACTAAGCAGTTTCTCAAAAAGCTTCATTCCAGATTTCATCTGAGGATATTTCCTTTTTCACCATAGCCCTCTATGGGCTTCCAAATATCACTTTGCCAATTCCACAAGAACTATCTTAGCGAAAGGCTTCTTGAGGGGAAAGCTGTAACTCTGTGAGAGGATTTCACAGAACACAAAGAAGTTTCTCAGAAAGCTTCTTTCTCTTTGTTATCAGAGGATATTTCCTTTGGCCCAATAGTCTTCAAAGGGATCCGAAATATCTGTTCTCAGATTACACAGAAATAAGGCTAGCAAAGAGATCCACGAAATACACATGTAACTCTGTGAGTGGAAGTCACACATCACAGAGCAGTTTCTCAGAAAGCTTCTTTCCAGCTTTCATCTGAGGATATTTCCTTTTTCACCATAGCCCTCTATGGGCTTCCAAATATCACTTTGCCAATTCCACAAGAACTGTCTTAGCGAAAGGCTTCTTGAGGGGAAAGCTTTAACTCTGTGAGATGATTACACAGAACACAAAGAAGTGTCTTAGAAAGCTTCTTTCTCTTTGTTATCGGAGGATATTTCCTTTGGCCCTATAGTCTTCAAAGGGATCCGAAACATCTGTTCTCAGATTCCACGGAAAGAAGGCTAGCAAAGAGATCTACGAAACACAGATGTAACTCTGTGAGATGAATTCACAGAACACTAAGCAGTTTCTCAGAAAGCTTCTTTCCAGATTTCATCTGAGGATATTTCCTTTTTCACCTAACCCTCTATGGGATTCCAAATCTCACTTTGCCAATTCCACAAGAACTGTCTTAGCGAAAGGCTTCTTGAGCGGAAAGGTGTAACTCTGTGAGATGATTTCACAGAACACTAAGAAGTTTCTTAGAAAGCTTCTTTCTCTTTGTTATCGGAGGATATTTCCTTTGGCCCTATAGTCTTCAACGGGATACGAAATATCTGTTCTCAGATTACACAGAAAGAAGGCTAGCAAAGAGATCTACGAAACACAGATGTAACTCTGTGAGATGAATTCACAGAACACTAAGCAGTTTCTCAGAAAGCTTCTTTCCAAATTTCATGACAGGATATTTCCTTTTTCACCATAGCCCTCTATGGGTTTGAAAATATCACTTTGCCAATTCCACAGGAACTGTCTTAGTGAAAGGCTTCTTGAGGGGAAAGCTGTAACTCTGTGAGATGATTTCACAGAACACAAAGAAGTTTCTCAGAAAGCTTCTTTCTCTTTGTTATCGGATGATATTTTCTTTGGCCCTATACTCTTCAAAGGGATCCGAAATATCTGTTCTCAGATTCCACAGAAATAAGGCTAGCAAAGAGATCTACGAAACACAGATGTATCTCTGTGAGATGAATTCACAGAAAAATAAGCAGTTTCTCAGAAAGCTTCTTTACAGATTTCATCTGAGGATATTTCCTTTTAAACCATAGCCCTCTATGGGCTTCCAAATATCACTTTGCCAATTAGACAAGAACTGTCTTAGCGAAAGCGTTCTTGAGGGGAAAGCTGTAACTCGGTGAGATGATTTCACAGAACACAAAGAAGTTTCTCAGAAAGCTTCTTTCTCTTTGTTATCGGAAGATATTTCCTTTGGCCCTATAGTCTTCATAGGGATCCGAAATATCTGTTCTCAGATTCCACAGAAAGAAGGCTAGCAAAGAGATCTACGAAACACACATGTAACTCTGTGAGATGAATTCACAGAACACTAAGCAGTTTCTCAGAAAGCTTCTTTCCAGATTTCTTCTGAGGATATTTCCTTTTTCACCATAGCCCTCTATGGGCTTCCAAATATCACTTTGCCAATTCCACAAGAAGTGTCTTAGCGAAAGGCTTCTTGAGGGGAAAGCTGAAACTCTGTGAGATGATTTCACAGAACAAAAGAAGTTTCACAGAAAGCTTCTTTCTCTTTGTTATCGGAGGATATTTCCTTTGGCCCTATAGTCTTCAAAGAGATCCGAAATATCTGTTCTCAGATTCCACAGAAAGAAGGCTAGCAAAGAGATCCACGAAATACAGATGTAACTCTGTGAGATGAATTAACAGAACACTAAGCAGTTTCTCAGAAAGCTTCTTTCCAGATTTCATCTGAGGATATTTCCTTTTTCACCATAGCCCTCTATGGGCTTCCAAATCTCACTTTGCCAATTCCACAAGAACTGTCTTAGCGAAAGGCTTCTTGAGCGGAAATGTGTAACTCTGTGAGATGATTTCACAGAACACTAAGAAGTTTCTCAGAAAGCTTCTTTCTCTTTGTTATCGGAGGATATTTCCTTTGTCCCTATAGTCTTCAAAGGGATCCGAAATATCTGTTCTCAGATTACACAGAAATAAGGCTAGCAAAGAGATCCACGAAATACACATGTAACTCTGTGAGTGGAAGTCACACATCACAGAGCAGTTTCTCAGAAAGCTTCTTTCCAGCTTTCATCTGAGGATATTTCCTTTTTCACCATAGCCCTCTATGGGCTTCCAAATCTCACTTTGCCAATTCCACAAGAACTGTCTTAGCGAAAGGCTTCTTGAGCGGAAAGGTGTAACTCTGTGAGATGATTTCACAGAACACTAAGAAGTTTCTCAGAAAGCTTCTTTCTCTTTGTTATCGGAGGATATTTCCTTTGACCCTATAGTCTTCAAAGGGATCCGAAATATCTGTTCTCAGATTACACAGAAATAAGGCTAGCATAGAGATCCACGAAATACACATGTAACTCTGTGAGTGGAAGTCACACATCACAGAGCAGTTTCTCAGAAAGCTTCTTTCCAGCTTTCATCTGAGGATATTTCCTTTTTCACCATAGCCCTCTATCGGCTTCCAAATATCACTTTGCCAATTCCACAAGAACTGTCTTAGCGAAAGGCTTCTTGAGGGGAAAGCTGTAACTCTGTGAGATGATTTCACAGAACACAAAGAAGTTTCTCAGAAAGCTTCTTTCTCTTTGTTATCGGAGGATATTTCCTTTGGCCCTATAGTCTTCAAAGGGATCCGAAATATCTGTTCTCAGATTCCACAGAAAGAAGGCTAGCAAAGAGATCTACGAAACACAGATGTAACTCTGTGAGATGAATTAACAGAACACTAAGCAGTTTCTCAGAAAGCTTCTTTCCAGATTTCATCTGAGGATATTTCCTTTTTCACCTAGCCCTCTATGGGATTCCAAATCTCACTTTGCCAATTCCACAAGAACTGTCTTAGCGAAAGGCTTCTTGAGGGGAAAGGTGTAACTCTGTGAGATGATTTCACAGAACACTAAGAAGTTTCTTAGAAAGCTTCTTTCTCTTTGTTATCGGAGGATATTTCCTTTGGCCCTATAGACTTCAACGGGATACGAAATATCTGTTCTCAGATTACACAGAAAGAAGGCTAGCAAAGAGATCCACGAAATTCACATGTAACTCTGTGAGATGAATTCACAGAACACTAAGCAGTTTCCTAGAAAGCTTCTTTCCAGATTTCATCTGAGGATATTTCCTTTTTCACCATAGCCCTCTATGGGTTTGAAAATATCACTTTGCCAATTTCACAGGAACTGTCTTAGCAAAAGGCTTCTTGAGGGGAAAGCTGTAACTCTGTGAGATGATTTCACAGAACACAAAGAAGTTTCTCAGAAAGCTTCTTTCTCTTTGTTATCGGAGGATATTTTCTTTGGCCCTATAGTCTTCAAAGGGATCCGAAATATCTGTTCTCAGATTCCACAGAAATAAGGCTAGCAAAGAGATCTACGAAACACAGATGTAACTCTGTGAGATGAATTCACAGAACACTAAGCAGTTTCTCAGAAAGCTTCTTTCCAAATTTTATGTGAGGATATTTCCTATTTCACCATAGCCCTCTATGGGCTTCCAAATATCACTTTGCCAATTCCACAAGAACTGTCTTAGCGAAAGGCTTCTTGAGGGGAAAGCTGAAACTCTGTGAGATGATTTCACAGAACACAAAGAAGTTTCTCAGAAAGCTTCTTTCTCTTTGTTATCGGAGGATATTTCCTTTGGCCCTATAGTCTTCATGGGGATCCGAAATATCTGTTCTCAGATTCCACAGAAAGAAGGCTAGCAAAGAGATCTACGAAACACACATGTAACTCTGTGAGATGAATTCACAGAACACTAAGCAGTTTCTCAGAAAGCTTCTTTCCAGATTTCATCTGAGGATATTTCCTTTTTCACCATAGCCCTCTATGGGCTTCCAAATATCACTTTGCCAATTCCACAAGAACTGTCTTAGCGAAAGGCTTCTTGAGGGAAAAGCTGAAACTCTGTGAGATGATTTCACAGAACACAAAGAAGTTTCACAGAAAGCTTCTTTCTCTTTGTTATCGGAGGATATTTCCTTTGGCCCTATAGTCTTCAAAGGGATCCGAAATATCTGTTCTCAGATTCCACAGAAAGAAGGATAGCAAAGAGATACACGAAATACAGATGTAACTCTGTGAGTGGAAGTCACACATCACAGAGCAGTTTCTCAGAAAGCTTCTTTCCAGCTTTCATCTGAGGATATTTCCTTTTTCACCATAGCCCTCTATGGGCTTCCAAATATCACTTTGCCAATTCCACAAGAACTGTCTTAGCGAAAGGCTTCTTGAGGGGAAAGCTTTAACTCTGTGAGATGATTACACAGAACACAAAGAAGTTTCTTAGAAAGCTTCTTTCTCTTTGTTATCGGAGGATATTTCCTTTGGCCCTATAGTCTTCAAAGGGATCCGAAACATCTGTTCTCAGATTCCACAGAAAGAAGGCTAGCAAAGAGATCTACGAAACACAGATGTAACTCTGTGAGATGAATTCACAGAACACTAAGCAGTTTCTCAGAAAGCTTCTTTCCAGATTTCATCTGAGGATATTTCCTTTTTCACCTAACCCTCTATGGGATTCCAAATCTCACTTTGCCAATTCCACAAGAACTGTCTTAGCGAAAGGCTTCTTGAGCGGAAAGGTGTAACTCTGTGAGATGATTTCACAGAACACTAAGAAGTTTCTTAGAAAGCTTCTTTCTCTTTGTTATCGGAGGATATTTCCTTTGGCCCTATAGTCTTCAACGGGATACGAAATATCTGTTCTCAGATTACACAGAAAGAAGGCTAGCAAAGAGATCTACGAAACACAGATGTAACTCTGTGAGATGAATTCACAGAACACTAAGCAGTTTCTCAGAAAGCTTCTTTCCAAATTTCATGACAGGATATTTCCTTTTTCACCATAGCCCTCTATGGGTTTGAAAATATCACTTTGCCAATTCCACAGGAACTGTCTTAGTGAAAGGCTTCTTGAGGGGAAAGCTGTAACTCTGTGAGATGATTTCACAGAACACAAAGAAGTTTCTCAGAAAGCTTCTTTCTCTTTGTTATCGGATGATATTTTCTTTGGCCCTATACTCTTCAAAGGGATCCGAAATATCTGTTCTCAGATTCCACAGAAATAAGGCTAGCAAAGAGATCTACGAAACACAGATGTATCTCTGTGAGATGAATTCACAGAAAAATAAGCAGTTTCTCAGAAAGCTTCTTTACAGATTTCATCTGAGGATATTTCCTTTTAAACCATAGCCCTCTATGGGCTTCCAAATATCACTTTGCCAATTAGACAAGAACTGTCTTAGCGAAAGCGTTCTTGAGGGGAAAGCTGTAACTCGGTGAGATGATTTCACAGAACACAAAGAAGTTTCTCAGAAAGCTTCTTTCTCTTTGTTATCGGAAGATATTTCCTTTGGCCCTATAGTCTTCGTAGGGATCCGAAATATCTGTTCTCAGATTCCACAGAAAGAAGGCTAGCAAAGAGATCTACGAAACACACATGTAACTCTGTGAGATGAATTCACAGAACACTAAGCAGTTTCTCAGAAAGCTTCTTTCCAGATTTCTTCTGAGGATATTTCCTTTTTCACCATAGCCCTCTATGGGCTTCCAAATATCACTTTGCCAATTCCACAAGAAGTGTCTTAGCGAAAGGCTTCTTGAGGGGAAAGCTGAAACTCTGTGAGATGATTTCACAGAACAAAAGAAGTTTCACAGAAAGCTTCTTTCTCTTTGTTATCGGAGGATATTTCCTTTGGCCCTATAGTCTTCAAAGAGATCCGAAATATCTGTTCTCAGATTCCACAGAAAGAAGGCTAGCAAAGAGATCCACGAAATACAGATGTAACTCTGTGAGATGAATTAACAGAACACTAAGCAGTTTCTCAGAAAGCTTCTTTCCAGATTTCATCTGAGGATATTTCCTTTTTCACCATAGCCCTCTATGGGCTTCCAAATCTCACTTTGCCAATTCCACAAGAACTGTCTTAGCGAAAGGCTTCTTGAGCGGAAATGTGTAACTCTGTGAGATGATTTCACAGAACACTAAGAAGTTTCTCAGAAAGCTTCTTTCTCTTTGTTATCGGAGGATATTTCCTTTGTCCCTATAGTCTTCAAAGGGATCCGAAATATCTGTTCTCAGATTACACAGAAATAAGGCTAGCAAAGAGATCCACGAAATACACATGTAACTCTGTGAGTGGAAGTCACACATCACAGAGCAGTTTCTCAGAAAGCTTCTTTCCAGCTTTCATCTGAGGATATTTCCTTTTTCACCATAGCCCTCTATGGGCTTCCAAATCTCACTTTGCCAATTCCACAAGAACTGTCTTAGCGAAAGGCTTCTTGAGCGGAAAGGTGTAACTCTGTGAGATGATTTCACAGAACACTAAGAAGTTTCTCAGAAAGCTTCTTTCTCTTTGTTATCGGAGGATATTTCCTTTGACCCTATAGTCTTCAAAGGGATCCGAAATATCTGTTCTCAGATTACACAGAAATAAGGCTAGCATAGAGATCCACGAAATACACATGTAACTCTGTGAGTGGAAGTCACACATCACAGAGCAGTTTCTCAGAAAGCTTCTTTCCAGCTTTCATCTGAGGATATTTCCTTTTTCACCATAGCCCTCTATCGGCTTCCAAATATCACTTTGCCAATTCCACAAGAACTGTCTTAGCGAAAGGCTTCTTGAGGGGAAAGCTGTAACTCTGTGAGATGATTTCACAGAACACAAAGAAGTTTCTCAGAAAGCTTCTTTCTCTTTGTTATCGGAGGATATTTCCTTTGGCCCTATAGTCTTCAAAGGGATCCGAAATATCTGTTCTCAGATTCCACAGAAAGAAGGCTAGCAAAGAGATCTACGAAACACAGATGTAACTCTGTGAGATGAATTAACAGAACACTAAGCAGTTTCTCAGAAAGCTTCTTTCCAGATTTCATCTGAGGATATTTCCTTTTTCACCTAGCCCTCTATGGGATTCCAAATCTCACTTTGCCAATTCCACAAGAACTGTCTTAGCGAAAGGCTTCTTGAGGGGAAAGGTGTAACTCTGTGAGATGATTTCACAGAACACTAAGAAGTTTCTTAGAAAGCTTCTTTCTCTTTGTTATCGGAGGATATTTCCTTTGGCCCTATAGACTTCAACGGGATACGAAATATCTGTTCTCAGATTACACAGAAAGAAGGCTAGCAAAGAGATCCACGAAATTCACATGTAACTCTGTGAGATGAATTCACAGAACACTAAGCAGTTTCCTAGAAAGCTTCTTTCCAGATTTCATCTGAGGATATTTCCTTTTTCACCATAGCCCTCTATGGGTTTGAAAATATCACTTTGCCAATTTCACAGGAACTGTCTTAGCAAAAGGCTTCTTGAGGGGAAAGCTGTAACTCTGTGAGATGATTTCACAGAACACAAAGAAGTTTCTCAGAAAGCTTCTTTCTCTTTGTTATCGGAGGATATTTTCTTTGGCCCTATAGTCTTCAAAGGGATCCGAAATATCTGTTCTCAGATTCCACAGAAATAAGGCTAGCAAAGAGATCTACGAAACACAGATGTAACTCTGTGAGATGAATTCACAGAACACTAAGCAGTTTCTCAGAAAGCTTCTTTCCAAATTTTATGTGAGGATATTTCCTATTTCACCATAGCCCTCTATGGGCTTCCAAATATCACTTTGCCAATTCCACAAGAACTGTCTTAGCGAAAGGCTTCTTGAGGGGAAAGCTGAAACTCTGTGAGATGATTTCACAGAACACAAAGAAGTTTCTCAGAAAGCTTCTTTCTCTTTGTTATCGGAGGATATTTCCTTTGGCCCTATAGTCTTCATAGGGATCCGAAATATCTGTTCTCAGATTCCACAGAAAGAAGGCTAGCAAAGAGATCTACGAAACACACATGTAACTCTGTGAGATGAATTCACAGAACACTAAGCAGTTTCTCAGAAAGCTTCTTTCCAGATTTCATCTGAGGATATTTCCTTTTTCACCATAGCCCTCTATGGGCTTCCAAATATCACTTTGCCAATTCCACAAGAACTGTCTTAGCGAAAGGCTTCTTGAGGGAAAAGCTGAAACTCTGTGAGATGATTTCACAGAACACAAAGAAGTTTCACAGAAAGCTTCTTTCTCTTTGTTATCGGAGGATATTTCCTTTGGCCCTATAGTCTTCAAAGGGATCCGAAATATCTGTTCTCAGATTCCACAGAAAGAAGGATAGCAAAGAGATACACGAAATACAGATGTAACTCTGTGAGATGAATTCACAGAACACTAAGCAGTTTCTCAGAAAGCTTCTTTCCAGATTTCATCTGAGGATATTTCCTATTTCACCATAGCCCTCTATGGGCTTTCAAATCTCACTTTGCCAATTCCACAAGAACTGTCTTAGCGAAAGGCTTCTTGTGCGGAAATGTGTAACTCTGTGAGATGATTTCACAGAACACTAAGAAGTTTCTCAGAAAGCTTCTTTCTCTTTGTTATCGGAGGATATTTCCTTTGGCCCTATAGTCTTCAAAGGGATCGGAAATAACTGTTCTCAGATTACAGAGAAATAAGGCTAGCAAAGAGATCCACGAAATACACATGTAACTCTGTGAGTGGAAGTCACACATCACATTGCAGTTTCTCAGAAAGCTTCTTTCCAGCTTTCATCTGAGGATATTTCCTTTTACACCATAGCCCTCTAAGGGCTTGCAAATCTCACTTTGCCAATTCCAAAAGAACTGTCTTAGCGAAAGGCTTCTTGAGCGGAAAGGTGTAACTCTGTGCGATGATTCCACAGAACACTAAGAAGTTTCTCAAAAAGCTTCATTCTCTTTGTTATCGGAGGATATTTCCTTTGGCCCAATAGTCTTCAAAGGGATCCGAAATATCTGTTCTCAGATTACACAGAAATAAGGCTAGCAAAGAGATCCACGAAATACACATGTAACTCTGTGAGTGGAAGTCACACATCACAGAGCAGTATCTCAGAAAGCTTCTTTCCAGATTTCATCTGAGGATATTTCCTTTTTCACCATAGCCCTCTATGGGCTTCCAAATCTCACTTTGCCAATTCCACAAGAACTGTCTTAGCGAAAGGCTTCTTGAGGGGAAAGCTGTAACTCTGTTAGATGATTTCACAGAACACAAAGAAGTTTCTCAGAAAGCTTCTTTCTCTTTGTTATCGGAGGATATTTCCTTTGGCCGTATAGTCTTCAAAGGGATCCGAAATATCTGTTCTCAGATTCCACAGAAAGAAGGCTAGCAAAGAGATCTACGAAACACAGATGTAACTCTGTGAGATGAATTCACAGAACACTAAGCAGTTTCTCAGAAAGCTTCGTTCCAGATTTCATCTGAGGATATTTCCTTTTTCACCTAGCCGTCTATGGGATTCCAAATCTCACTTTGCCAATTCCATAAGAACTGTCTTAGCGAAAGGCTTCTTGAGGGGAAAGCTGTAACTCTGTTAGATGATTTCACAGAACACAAAGAAGTTTCTCAGAATGCTTCTTTCTCTTTGTTATCGGAGGATATTTCCTTTGGCCCTATAGTCTTCAAAGGGATCCGAAATATCTGTTTTCAGATTCCACAGAAATAAGGCTAGCAAAGAGATCTACGAAACACAGATGTAACTCTGTGAGATGAATTCACAGAACACTAAGCAGTTTCTCAGAGCTTCTTTCCAGATTTCATCTGAGGATATTTCCTTTTTCACCATAGCCCTCTAAGGGCTTCCAAATATCACTTTGCCAATTCCACAAGAACTGTCTTAGCAAAAGGCTTCTTGAGGGGAAAGCTGTAACTCTGTCAGATGATTTCACAGAACACAAAGAAGTTTCTCTGAAAGCTTCTTTCTCTTTGTTATCAGAGGATATTTCCTCTGGCCCAATAGTCTTCAAAGGGATCCGAAATATCTGTTCTCAGATTCCACAGAAATAAGGCTAGCAAAGAGATCCACGAAATACAGTTGTAACTCTGTGAGATGAATACACAGAACACTAAGCAGTATGTCAGAAAGCTTCTTTACAGATTTCATCAGAGGATATTTCCTTTTACACCATAGCCCTCTATGGGCTTCCAAATATCTCGTTGCCAATTCCACAAGAACTGTCTTATCGAAAGGCTTCTTGAGGGGAAAGCTGTAACTCTGTGAGATGATTTCACAGAACACAAAGAAGTTTCTCAGAAAGCTTCTTTCCAGATTTCATCTGAGGATATTTCCTTTTTCACCATAGCCCTCTATGGGCTTCCAAATATCACTTTGCCAATTCCACAAGAACTGTATTAGCGAAAGGCTTCTTGAGGGGAAAGCTGTAACTCTGTGAGATGATTTCACAGAACACAAACAAGTTTCTCAGAAAGCTTCTTTGTCTTTGTTATCGGAGGATATTTCCTTTGGCCCTATAGTCTTCAAAGGGATCGGAAATATCTGTTCTCAGATTCCACAGAAAGAAGGCTAGCAAAGAGATCTACGAAACACAGATGTAACTCTGTGAGATGAATTCACAGAACACTAAGCAGTTTCTCAGAAAGCTTCTTTCCAGATTTCATCTGAGGATATTTCCTTTTTCACCATAGCCCTCTATGGGCTTCCAAATACCATTTTGCCAATTCCACAAGAACTGTCTTAGCGAAAGGCTTCTTCAGGGGAAAGCTGTAACTCTGTGAGATGATTTCACAGAACACAAAGAAGTTTCTCAGAAAGCTTCTTTCTCTTTGTTATCGGAGGATATTTCCTTCGGCCCTATAGTCTTCAAAGGGATCCGAAATATCTGTTCTCAGATTCCACAGAAAGAAGGCTAGCAAAGAGATCTACGAAACACAGATGTAACTCTGTGAGATGAATTCACAGAACACTAAGCAGTTTCTCAGAAAGCTTCTTTCCAGATTTCATCTGAGGATATTTCCTTTTTCACCATAGCCCTCTATGGACTTCCAAATATCACTTTGCCAATTCCACAAGAACCGTCTTAGCGAAAGGCTTCTTGAGGGGAAAGCTGTAACTCTCTGAGACGATTTCACAGAACACAAAGAAGAGTCTCAGAAAGCTTCTTTCTCTTTTTTATCAGAGGATATTTCCTTTGGCCCTATAGTCTTCAAAGGGATCGGAAATATCTGTTCTCAGATTCCACAGAAAGAAGGCTAGCAAAGAGATCCACGAAATACAGATGTAACTCAGTGAGTGGAAGTCACACATCACAGAGAAGTTTCTCAGAAAGCTTCTTTCCAGATTTCATCTGAGGATATTTCCTTTTTCACCATAGCCCTCTATGGACTTCCAAATATCACTTTGCCAATTCCACAAGAACCGTCTTAGCGAAAGGCTTCTTGAGGGGAAAGCTGTAACTCTGTGAGATGATTTCACAGAACACAAAGAAGTTTCTCAGAAAGCTTCTTTCTCTTTGTTATCGGAGGATATTTCCTTTGGCCCTATAGACATCAAAGGGATCCGAAATATCTGTTCTCAGATTCCACAGAAAGAAGGCTAGCAAAGAGATCTACGAAACACAGATGTAACTCTGTGAGAAGAATTCACAGAACACTAAGCAGTTTCTCAAAAAGCTTCATTCCAGATTTCATCTGAGGATATTTCCTTTTTCACCATAGCCCTCTATGGGCTTCCAAATATCACTTTGCCAATTCCTCAAGAACTACCTTAGCGAAAGGCTTCTTGAGGGGAAAGCTGTAACTCTGTGAGAGGATTTCACAGAACACAAAGAAGTTTCTCAGAAAGCTTCTTTCTCTTTGTTATCAGAGGATATTTCCTTTGGCCCAATAGTCTTCAAAGGGATCCGAAATATCTGTTCTCAGATTACACAGAAATAAGGCTAGCAAAGAGATCCACGAAATACACATGTAACTCTGTGAGTGGAAGTCACACATCACAGAGCAGTTTCTCAGAAAGCTTCTTTCCAGCTTTCATCTGAGGATATTTCCGTTTTCACCATAGCCCTCTATGGGCTTCCAAATATCACTTTGCCAATTCCACAAGAACTGTCTTAGCGAAAGGCTTCTTGAGGGGAAAGCTTTAACTCTGTGAGATGATTTCACAGAACACAAAGAAGTTTCTTAGAAAGCTTCTTTCTCTTTGTTATCGGAGGATATTTCCTTTGGCCCTATAGTCTTCAAAGGGATCCGAAATATCTGTTCTCAGATTCCACAGAAAGAAGGCTAGCAAAGAGATCTACGAAACACAGATGTAACTCTGTGAGATGAATTCACAGAACACTAAGCAGTTTCTCAGAAAGCTTCTTTCCAGATTTCATCTGAGGATATTTCCTTTTTCACCTAACCCTCTATGGGATTCCAAATCTCACTTTGCCAATTCCACAAGAACTGTCTTAGCGAAAGGCTTCTTGAGCGGAAAGGTGTAACTCTGTGAGATGATTTCACAGAACACTAAGAAGTTTCTTAGAAAGCTTCTTTCTCTTTGTTATCGGAGGATATTTCCTTTGGCCCTATAGTCTTCAACGGGATACGAAATATCTGTTCTCAGATTACACAGAAAGAAGGCTAGCAAAGAGATCTACGAAACACAGATGTAACTCTGTGAGATGAATTCACAGAACACTAAGCAGTTTCTCAGAAAGCTTCTTTCCAAATTTCATGTCAGGATATTTCCTTTTTCACCATAGCCCTCTATGGGTTTGAAAATATCACTTTGCCAATTCCACAGGAACTGTCTTAGTGAAAGGCTTCTTGAGGGGAAAGCTGTAACTCTGTGAGATGATTTCACAGAACACAAAGAAGTTTCTCAGAAAGCTTCTTTCTCTTTGTTATCGGAGGATATTTTCTTTGGCCCTATAGTCTTCAAAGGGATCCGAAATATCTGTTCTCAGATTCCACAGAAATAAGGCTAGCAAAGAGATCTACGAAACACAGATGCCACTCTGTGAGATGAATTCACAGAACACTAAGCAGTTTCTCAGAAAGCTTCTTTCCAGATTTCATCTGAGGATATTTCCTTTTTCACCATAGCCCTCTATGGTCTTCCAAATATCACTTTGCCAATTCCACAAGAACTGTCTTAGCGAAAGGCTTCTTCAGGGGAAAGCTGTAACTCTGTGAGATGATTTCACAGAACACAAAGAAGTTTCTCAGAAAGCTTCTTTGTCTTTGTTATCGGAGGATATTTCCTTTGGCCCTATAGTCTTCAAAGGGATCCGAAATATCTGTTCTCAGATTCCACAGAAAGAAGGCTAGCAAAGAGATCTACGAAACACAGATGTAACTCTGTGAGATGAATTCACAGAACACTAAGCAGTTTCTCAGAAAGCTTCTTTCCAGATTTCATCTGAGGATATTTCCTTTTTCACCTAACCCTCTATGGGATTCCAAATCTCACTTTGCCAATTCCACAAGAACTGTCTTAGCGAAAGGCTTCTTGAGCGGAAAGGTGTAACTCTGTGAGATGATTTCACAGAACACTAAGAAGTTTCTTAGAAAGCTTCTTTCTCTTTGTTATCGGAGGATATTTCCTTTGGCCCTATAGTCTTCAACGGGATACGAAATATCTGTTCTCAGATTACACAGAAAGAAGGCTAGCAAAGAGATCTACGAAACACAGATGTAACTATGTGAGATGAATTCACAGAACACTAAGCAGTTTCTCAGAAAGCTTCTTTCCAAATTTCATGACAGGATATTTCCTTTTTCACCATAGCCCTCTATGGGTTTGAAAATATCACTTTGCCAATTCCACAGGAACTGTCTTAGTGAAAGGCTTCTTGAGGGGAAAGCTGTAACTCTGTGAGATGATTTCACAGAACACAAAGAAGTTTCTCAGAAAGCTTCTTTCTCTTTGTTATCGGAGGATATTTTCTTTGGCCCCATACTCTTCAAAGGGATCCGAAATATCTGTTCTCAGATTCCACAGAAATAAGGCTAGCAAAGAGATCTACGAAACACAGATGTATCTCTGTGAGATGAATTCACAGAAAAATAAGCAGTTTCTCAAAAGCTTCTTTCCAGATTTCATCTGAGGATATTTCCTTTTTCACCATAGCCCTCTATGGACTTCCAAATATCACTTTGCCAATTCCACAAGAACCGTCTTAGCGAAAGGCTTCTTGAGGGGAAAGCTGTAACTCTGTGAGATGATTTCACAGAACACAAAGAAGTTTCTCAGAAAGCTTCTTTCTCCTTGTTATCGGAGGATATTTCCTTTGGCCCTATAGACTTCAAAGGGATCCGAAATATCTGTTCTCAGATTCCACAGAAAGAAGGCTAGCAAAGAAATCTACGAAACACAGATGTAACTCTGTGAGAAGAATTCACAGAACACTAAGCAGTTTCTCAAAAAGCTTCATTCCAGATTTCATCTGAGGATATTTCCTTTTTCACCATAGCCCTCTATGGGCTTCCAAATATCACTTTGCCAATTCCACAAGAACTATCTTAGCGAAAGGCTTCTTGAGGAGAAAGCTGTAACTCTGTGAGAGGATTTCACAGAACACAAAGAAGTTTCTCAGAAAGCTTCTTTCTCTTTGTTATCAGAGGATATTTCCTTTGGCCCAATAGTCTTCAAAGGGATCCGAAATATCTGTTCTCAGATTACACAGAAATAAGGCTAGCAAAGAGATTCACGAAATACACATGTAACTCTGTGAGTGGAAGTCACACATCACAGAGCAGTTTCTCAGAAAGCTTCTTTCCAGCTTTCATCTGAGGATATTTCCTTTTTCACCATAGCCCTCTATGGGCTTCCAAATATCACTTTGCCAATTCCACAAGAACTGTCTTAGCGAAAGGCTTCTTGAGGGGAAAGCTTTAACTCTGTGAGATGATTACACAGAACACAAAGAAGTTTCTTAGAAAGCTTCTTTCTCTTTGTTATCGGAGGATATTTCCTTTGGCCCTATAGTCTTCAAAGGGATCCGAAATATCTGTTCTCAGATTCCACAGAAAGAAGGCTAGCAAAGAGATCTACGAAACACAGATGTAACTCTGTGAGATGAATTCACAGAACACTAAGCAGTTTCTCAGAAAGCTTCTTTCCAGATTTCATCTGAGGATATTTCCTTTTTCACCTAACCCTCTATGGGTTTGAAAATATCACTTTGCCAATTCCACAGGAACTGTCTTAGTGAAAGGCTTCTTGAGGGGAAAGCTGTAACTCTGTGAGATGATTTCACAGAACACAAAGAAGTTTCTCAGAAAGCTTCTTTCTCTTTGTTATCGGAGGATATTTTCTTTGGCCCTATACTCTTCAAAGGGATCCGAAATATCTGTTCTCAGATTCCACAGAAATAAGGCTAGCAAAGAGATCTACGAAACACAGATGTATCTCTGTGAGATGAATTCACAGAAAAATAAGCAGTTTCTCAGAAAGCTTCTTTACAGATTTCATCTGAGGATATTTCCTTTTTCACCATAGCCCTCTATGGGCTTCCAAATATCACTTTGCCAATTAGACAAGAACTGTCTGAGCGAAAGCGTTCTTGAGGGGAAAGCTGTAACTCGGTGAGATGATTTCACAGAACACAAAGAAGTTTCTCAGAAAGCTTCTTTCTCTTTGTTATCGGAGGATATTTCCTTTGGCCCTATAGTCTTCATAGGGATCCGAAATATCTGTTCTCAGATTCCACAGAAAGAAGGCTAGCAAAGAGATCTACGAAACACACATGTAACTCTGTGAGATGAATTCACAGAACACTAAGCAGTTTCTCAGAAAGCTTCTTTCCAGATTTCATCTGAGGATATTTCCTTTTTCACCATAGCCCTCTACGGGCTTCCAAATATCACCTTGCCAATTCCACAAGAACTGTCTTAGCGAAAGGCTTCTTGAGGGGAAAGCTGAAACTCTGTGAGATGATTTCACAGAACACAAAGAAGTTTCACAGAAAGTTTCTTTCTCTTTGTTATCGGAGGATATTTCCTTTGGCCTTATAGTCTTCAAAGGGATCCGAAATATCTGTTCTCAGATTCCACAGAAAGAAGGCTAGCAAAGAGATCCACGAAATACAGATGTAACTCTGTGAGATGAATTAACAGAACACTAAGCAGTTTGTCAGAAAGCTTCTTTACAGATTTCATCAGAGGATATTTCCTTTTACACCATAGCCCTCTATGGGCTTCCTAATATCTCGTTGCCAATTCCACAAGAACTGTCTTATCGAAAGGCTTCTTGAGGGGAAAGCTGTAACTCTGTGAGATGATTTCACAGAACACAAAGAACTTTCTCAGAAAGCTTCTTTCTCTTTGTTATCGGAGGATATTTCCTTTGGCCTTATAGTCTTCAAAGGGATCCGAAATATCTGTTCTCAGATTCCACAGAAAGAAGGCTAGCAAAGAGATCTACGAAACACAGATGTAACTCTGTGAGATGAATTCACAGAACACTAAGCAGTTTCTCAGAAAGCTTCTTTCCAGATTTCATCTGAGGATATTTCCTTTTTCACCATAGCCCTCTATGGGCTTCCGAATATCACTTTGCCAATTCCACAAGAACAATCTTAGCGAAAGGCTTCTTGAGGGGAAAGCTGTAACTCTGTGAGAGGATTTCACAGAACACAAAGAAGTTTCTCAGAAAGCTTCTTTCTCTTTGTTATCAGAGGATATTTCCTTTGGCCCAATAGTCTTCAAAGGGATCCGAAATATCTGTTCTCAGATTATACAGAAATAAGGCTAGCAAAGAGATCCACGAAATACACATGTAACTCTGTGAGTGGAAGTCACACATCACAGAGCAGTTTCTCAGAAAGCTTCTTTCCAGCTTTCATCTGAGGATATTTCCTTTTTCACCATAGCCCTCTGTGGGCTTCCAAATATCGCTTTGCCAATTCCACAAGAACTGTCTTAGCGAAAGGCTTCTTGAGGGGAAAGCTGAAACTCTGTGAGATGATTTCACAGAACAAAAAGACGTTTCACAGAAAGCTTCTTTCTCTTTGTTATCGGAGGATATTTCCTTTGGCCCTATAGTCTTCAAAGGGACCCGAAATATCTGTTCTCAGATTCCACAGAAAGAAGGCTAGCAAAGAGATCCACGAAATACAGATGTAACTCTGTGAGATGAATTAACAGAACACTAAGCAGTTTCTCAGAAAGCTTCTTTCCAGATTTCATCTGAGGATATTTCCTTTTTCACCATTGCCCTCTATGGGCTTCCTAATATCACTTTGCCAATTTCACAAGAACTGTCTTAGCGAAAGGCTTCTTGAGGGGAAAGCTGTAACTCTGTGAGATGATTTCACAGAACACAAAGAGGTTTCTCAGAAAGCTTCTTTCTCTTTGTTATCGGAGGATATTTCCTTTGGCCCTATAGTCTTCAAAGGGATCCGAAATATCTGTTCTCAGATTCCACAGAAAGAAGGCTAGCAAAGAGATCTACGAAACACAGATGTCACTCTGTGAGATGAATTCACAGAACACTAAGCAGTTTCTCAGAAAGCTTCTTTCCAGATTTCATCTGAGGATATTTCCTTTTTCACCATAGCCCTCTATGGGCTTCCAAATATCACTTTGCCAATTCCACAAGAACTGTCTTAGCGAAAGGCTTCTTCAGGGGAAAGCTGTAACTCTGTGAAATGATTTCACAGAACACAAAGAAGTTTCTCAGAAAGCTTCTTTCTCTTTGTTATCGGAGGATATTTCCTTTGGCCCTATAGTCTTCAAAGGGATCCGAAATATCTGTTCTCAGATTCCACAGAAAGAAGGCTAGCAAAGAGATCCACGAAATACAGATGTAACTCTGTGAGTGGAAGTCACACATCACAGAGAAGTTTCTCAGAAAGCTTCTTTCCAGATTTCATCTGAGGATATTTCCTTTTTCACCATAGCCCTCTATGGACTTCCAAATATCACTTTGCCAATTCCACAAGAACCGTCTTAGCGAAAGGCTTCTTGAGGGGAAAGCTGTAACTCTGTGAGATGATTTCACAGAACACAAAGAAGTTTCTCAGAAAGCTTCTTTCTCCTTGTTATCGGAGGATATTTCCTTTGGCCCTATAGACTTCAAAGGGATCCGAAATATCTGTTCTCAGATTCCACAGAAAGAAGGCTAGCGAAGAGATCTACGAAACACAGATGTAACTCTGTGAGAAGAATTCACAGAACACTAAGCAGTTTCTCAAAAAGCTTCATTCCAGATTTCATCTGAGGATATTTCCTTTTTCACCATAGCCCTCTATGGGCTTCCAAATATCACTTTGCCAATTCCACAAGAACTATCTTAGCGAAAGGCTTCTTGAGGGGAAAGCTGTAACTCTGTGAGAGGATTTCACAGAACACAAAGACGTTTCTCAGAAAGCTTCTTTCTCTTTGTTATCAGAGGATATTTCCTTTGGCCCAATAGTCTTCAAAGGGATCCGAAATATCTGTTCTCAGATTACACAGAAATAAGGCTAGCAAAGAGATCCACGAAATACACATGTAACTCTGTGAGTGGAAGTCACACATCACAGAGCAGTTTCTCAGAAAGCTTCTTTCCAGCTTTCATCTGAGGATATTTCCTTTTTCACCATAGCCCTCTAAGGGCTTCCAAATATCACTTTGCCAATTCCACAAGAACTGTCTTAGCGAAAGGCTTCTTGAGGGGAAAGCTTTAACTCTGTGAGATGATTACACAGAACACAAAGAAGTTTCTTAGAAAGCTTCTTTCTCTTTGTTATCGGAGGATATTTCCTTTGGCCCTATAGTCTTCAAAGGGATCCGAAACATCTGTTCTCAGATTCCACAGAAAGAAGGCTAGCAAAGAGATCTACGAAACACAGATGTAACTCTGTGAGATGAATTCACAGAACACTAAGCAGATTCTCAGAAAGCTTCTTTCCAGATTTCATCTGAGGATATTTCCTTTTTCACCTAACCCTCTATGGGATTCCAAATCTCACTTTGCCAATTCCACAAGAACTGTCTTAGCGAAAGGCTTCTTGAGCGGAAAGGTGTAACTCTGTGAGATGATTTCACAGAACACTAAGAAGTTTCTTAGAAAGCCTCTTTCTCTTTGTTATCGGAGGATATTTCCTTTGGCCCTATAGTCTTCAACGGGATACGAAATATCTGTTCTCAGATTACACAGAAAGAAGGCTAGCAAAGAGATCTACGAAACACAGATGTAACTCTGTGAGATGAATTCACAGAACACTAAGCAGTTTCTCAGAAAGCTTCTTTCCAAATTTCATGACAGGATATTTCCTTTTTCACCATAGCCCTCTATGGGTTTGAAAATATCACTTTGCCAATTCCACAGGAACTGTCTTAGTGAAAGGCTTCTTGAGGGGAAAGCTGTAACTCTGTGAGATGATTTCACAGAACACAAAGAAGTTTCTCAGAAAGCTTCTTTCTCTTTGTTATCGGAGGATATTTTCTTTGGCCCTATACTCTTCAAAGGGATCCGAAATATCTGTTCTCAGATTCCACAGAAATAAGGCTAGCAAAGAGATCTACGAAACACAGATGTATCTCTGTGAGATGAATTCACAGAAAAATAAGCAGTTTCTCAGAAAGCTTCTTTACAGATTTCATCTGAGGATATTTCCTTTTAAACCATAGCCCTCTATGGGCTTCCAAATATCACTTTGCCAATTAGACAAGAACTGTCTTAGCGAAAGCGTTCTTGAGGGGAAAGCTGTAACTCGGTGAGATGATTTCACAGAACACAAAGAAGTTTCTCAGAAAGCTTCTTTCTCTTTGTTATCGGAAGATATTTCCTTTGGCCCTATAGTCTTCATAGGGATCCGAAATATCTGTTCTCAGATTCCACAGAAAGAAGGCTAGCAAAGAGATCTACGAAACACACATGTAACTCTGTGAGATGAATTCACAGAACACTAAGCAGTTTCTCAGAAAGCTTCTTTCCAGATTTCTTCTGAGGATATTTCCTTTTTCACCATAGCCCTCTATGGGCTTCCAAATATCACTTTGCCAATTCCACAAGAAGTGTCTTAGCGAAAGGCTTCTTGAGGGGAAAGCTGAAACTCTGTGAGATGATTTCACAGAACAAAAGAAGTTTCACAGAAAGCTTCTTTCTCTTTGTTATCGGAGGATATTTCCTTTGGCCCTATAGTCTTCAAAGAGATCCGAAATATCTGTTCTCAGATTCCACAGAAAGAAGGCTAGCAAAGAGATCCACGAAATACAGATGTAACTCTGTGAGATGAATTAACAGAACACTAAGCAGTTTCTCAGAAAGCTTCTTTCCAGATTTCATCTGAGGATATTTCCTTTTTCACCATAGCCCTCTATGGGCTTCCAAATCTCACTTTGCCAATTCCACAAGAACTGTCTTAGCGAAAGGCTTCTTGAGCGGAAATGTGTAACTCTGTGAGATGATTTCACAGAACACTAAGAAGTTTCTCAGAAAGCTTCTTTCTCTTTGTTATCGGAGGATATTTCCTTTGTCCCTATAGTCTTCAAAGGGATCCGAAATATCTGTTCTCAGATTACACAGAAATAAGGCTAGAAAAGAGATCCACGAAATACACATGTAACTCTGTGAGTGGAAGTCACACATCACAGAGCAGTTTCTCAGAAAGCTTCTTTCCAGCTTTCATCTGAGGATATTTCCTTTTTCACCATAGCCCTCTATGGGCTTCCAAATCTCACTTTGCCAATTCCACAAGAACTGTCTTAGCGAAAGGCTTCTTGAGCGGAAAGGTGTAACTCTGTGAGATGATTTCACAGAACACTAAGAAGTTTCTCAGAAAGCTTCTTTCTCTTTGTTATCGGAGGATATTTCCTTTGACCCTATAGTCTTCAAAGGGATCCGAAATATCTGTTCTCAGATTACACAGAAATAAGGCTAGCATAGAGATCCACGAAATACACATGTAACTCTGTGAGTGGAAGTCACACATCACAGAGCAGTTTCTCAGAAAGCTTCTTTCCAGCTTTCATCTGAGGATATTTCCTTTTTCACCATAGCCCTCTATCGGCTTCCAAATATCACTTTGCCAATTCCACAAGAACTGTCTTAGCGAAAGACTTCTTGAGGGGAAAGCTGTAACTCTGTGAGATGATTTCACAGAACACAAAGAAGTTTCTCAGAAAGCTTCTTTCTCTTTCTTATCGGAGGATATTTCCTTTGGCCCTATAGTCTTCAAAGGGATCCGAAATATCTGTTCTCAGATTCCACAGAAAGAAGGCTAGCAAAGAGATCTACGAAACACAGATGTAACTCTGTGAGATGAATTAACAGAACACTAAGCAGTTTCTCAGAAAGCTTCTTTCCAGATTTCATCTGAGGATATTTCCTTTTTCACCTAGCCCTCTATGGGATTCCAAATCTCACTTTGCCAATTCCACAAGAACTGTCTTAGCGAAAGGCTTCTTGAGGGGAAAGGTGTAACTCTGTGAGATGATTTCACAGAACACTAAGAAGTTTCTTAGAAAGCTTCTTTCTCTTTGTTATCGGAGGATATTTCCTTTGGCCCTATAGACTTCAACGGGATACGAAATATCTGTTCTCAGATTACACAGAAAGAAGGCTAACAAAGAGATCCACGAAATTCACATGTAACTCTGTGAGATGAATTCACAGAACACTAAGCAGTTTCCTAGAAAGCTTCTTTCCAGATTTCATCTGAGGATATTTCCTTTTTCACCATAGCCCTCTATGGGTTTGAAAATATCACTTTCCCAATTTCACAGGAACTGTCTTAGCGAAAGGCTTCTTGAGGGGAAAGCTGTAACTCTGTGAGATGATTTCACAGAACACAAAGAAGTTTCTCAGAAAGCTTCTTTCTCTTTGTTATCGGAGGATATTTTCTTTGGCCCTATAGTCTTCAAAGGGATCCGAAATATCTGTTCTCAGATTCCACAGAAATAAGGCTAGCAAAGAGATCTACGAAACACAGATGTAACTCTGTGAGATGAATTCACAGAACACTAAGCAGTTTCTCAGAAAGCTTCTTTCCAAATTTTATGTGAGGATATTTCCTATTTCACCATAGCCCTCTATGGGCTTCCAAATATCACTTTGCCAATTCCACAAGAACTGTCTTAGCGAAAGGCTTCTTGAGGGGAAAGCTGAAACTCTGTGAGATGATTTCACAGAACACAAAGAAGTTTCTCAGAAAGCTTCTTTCTCTTTGTTATCGGAGGATATTTCCTTTGGCCCTATAGTCTTCATAGGGATCCGAAATATCTGTTCTCAGATTCCACAGAAAGAAGGCTAGCAAAGAGATCTACGAAACACACATGTAACTCTGTGAGATGAATTCACAGAACACTAAGCAGTTTCTCAGAAAGCTTCTTTCCAGATTTCATCTGAGGATATTTCCTTTTTCACCATAGCCCTCTATGGGCTTCCAAATATCACTTTGCCAATTCCACAAGAACTGTCTTAGCGAAAGGCTTCTTGAGGGAAAAGCTGAAACTCTGTGAGATGATTTCACAGAACACAAAGAAGTTTCACAGAAAGCTTCTTTCTCTTTGTTATCGGAGGATATTTCCTTTGGCCCTATAGTCTTCAAAGGGATCCGAAATATCTGTTCTCAGATTCCACAGAAAGAAGGATAGCAAAGAGATACACGAAATACAGATGTAACTCTGTGAGATGAATTCACAGAACACTAAGCAGTTTCTCAGAAAGCTTCTTTCCAGATTTCATCTGAGGATATTTCCTTTTTCACCATAGCCCTCTATGGGCTTTCAAATCTCACTTTGCCAATTCCACAAGAACTGTCTTAGCGAAAGGCTTCTTGTGCGGAAATGTGTAACTCTGTGAGATGATTTCACAGAACACTAAGAAGTTTCTCAGAAAGCTTCTTTCTCTTTGTTATCGGAGGATATTTCCTTTGGCCCTATAGTCTTCAAAGGGATCGGAAATAACTGTTCTCAGATTACAGAGAAATAAGGCTAGCAAAGAGATCCACGAAATACACATGTAACTCTGTGAGTGGAAGTCACACATCACATTGCAGTTTCTCAGAAAGCTTCTTTCCAGCTTTCATCTGAGGATATTTCCTTTTACACCATAGCCCTCTAAGGGCTTGCAAATCTCACTTTGCCAATTCCAAAAGAACTGTCTTAGCGAAAGGCTTCTTGAGCGGAAAGGTGTAACTCTGTGCGATGATTCCACAGAACACTAAGAAGTTTCTCAAAAAGCTTCATTCTCTTTGTTATCGGAGGATATTTCCTTTGGCCCAATAGTCTTCAAAGGGATCCGAAATATCTGTTCTCAGATTACACAGAAATAAGGCTAGCAAAGAGATCCACGAAATACAGTTGTAACTCTGTGAGATGAATACACAGAACACTAAGCAGTATGTCAGAAAGCTTCTTTACAGATTTCATCAGAGGATGTTTCCTTTTACACCATAGCCCTCTATGGGCTTCCAAATATCTCGTTGCCAATTCCACAAGAACTGTCTTATCGAAAGGCTTCTTGAGGGGAAAGCTGTAACTCTGTGAGATGATTTCACAGAACACAAAGAAGTTTCTCAGAAAGCTTCTTTCCAGATTTCATCTGAGGATATTTCCTTTTTCACCATAGCCCTCTATGGGCTTCCAAATATCACTTTGCCAATTCCACAAGAACTGTATTAGCGAAAGGCTTCTTGAGGGGAAAGCTGTAACTCTGTGAGATGATTTCACAGAACACAAACAAGTTTCTCAGAAAGCTTCTTTGTCTTTGTTATCGGAGGATATTTCCTTTGGCCCTATAGTCTTCAAAGGGATCGGAAATATCTGTTCTCAGATTCCACAGAAAGAAGGCTAGCAAAGAGATCTACGAAACACAGATGTAACTCTGTGAGATGAATTCACAGAACACTAAGCAGTTTCTCAGAAAGCTTCTTTCCAGATTTCATCTGAGGATATTTCCTTTTTCACCATAGCCCTCTATGGGCTTCCAAATACCATTTTGCCAATTCCACAAGAACTGTCTTAGCGAAAGGCTTCTTCAGGGGAAAGCTGTAACTCTGTGAGATGATTTCACAGAACACAAAGAAGTTTCTCAGAAAGCTTCTTTCTCTTTGTTATCGGAGGATATTTCCTTCGGCCCTATAGTCTTCAAAGGGATCCGAAATATCTGTTCTCAGATTCCACAGAAAGAAGGCTAGCAAAGAGATCTACGAAACACAGATGTAACTCTGTGAGATGAATTCACAGAACACTAAGCAGTTTCTCAGAAAGCTTCTTTCCAGATTTCATCTGAGGATATTTCCTTTTTCACCATAGCCCTCTATGGACTTCCAAATATCACTTTGCCAATTCCACAAGAACCGTCTTAGCGAAAGGCTTCTTGAGGGGAAAGCTGTAACTCTCTGAGACGATTTCACAGAACACAAAGAAGAGTCTCAGAAAGCTTCTTTCTCTTTTTTATCAGAGGATATTTCCTTTGGCCCTATAGTCTTCAAAGGGATCGGAAATATCTGTTCTCAGATTCCACAGAAAGAAGGCTAGCAAAGAGATCCACGAAATACAGATGTAACTCTGTGAGTGGAAGTCACACATCACAGAGAAGTTTCTCAGAAAGCTTCTTTCCAGATTTCATCTGAGGATATTTCCTTTTTCACCATAGCCCTCTATGGACTTCCAAATATCACTTTGCCAATTCCACAAGAACCGTCTTAGCGAAAGGCTTCTTGAGGGGAAAGCTGTAACTCTGTGAGATGATTTCACAGAACACAAAGAAGTTTCTCAGAAAGCTTCTTTCTCTTTGTTATCGGAGGATATTTCCTTTGGCCCTATAGACATCAAAGGGATCCGAAATATCTGTTCTCAGATTCCACAGAAAGAAGGCTAGCAAAGAGATCTACGAAACACAGATGTAACTCTGTGAGAAGAATTCACAGAACACTAAGCAGTTTCTCAAAAAGCTTCATTCCAGATTTCATCTGAGGATATTTCCTTTTTCACCATAGCCCTCTATGGGCTTCCAAATATCACTTTGCCAATTCCTCAAGAACTATCTTAGCGAAAGGCTTCTTGAGGGGAAAGCTGTAACTCTGTGAGAGGATTTCACAGAACACAAAGAAGTTTCTCAGAAAGCTTCTTTCTCTTTGTTATCAGAGGATATTTCCTTTGGCCCAATAGTCTTCAAAGGGATCCGAAATATCTGTTCTCAGATTACACAGAAATAAGGCTAGCAAAGAGATCCACGAAATACACATGTAACTCTGTGAGTGGAAGTCACACATCACAGAGCAGTTTCTCAGAAAGCTTCTTTCCAGCTTTCATCTGAGGATATTTCCGTTTTCACCATAGCCCTCTATGGGCTTCCAAGTATCACTTTGCCAATTCCACAAGAACTGTCTTAGCGAAAGGCTTCTTGAGGGGAAAGCTTTAACTCTGTGAGATGATTTCACAGAACACAAAGAAGTTTCTTAGAAAGCTTCTTTCTCTTTGTTATCGGAGGATATTTCCTTTGGCCCTATAGTCTTCAAAGGGATCCGAAATATCTGTTCTCAGATTCCACAGAAAGAAGGCTAGCAAAGAGATCTACGAAACACAGATGTAACTCTGTGAGATGAATTCCCAGAACACTAAGCAGTTTCTCAGAAAGCTTCTTTCCAGATTTCATCTGAGGATATTTCCTTTTTCACCTAACCCTCTATGGGATTCCAAATCTCACTTTGCCAATTCCACAAGAACTGTCTTAGCGAAAGGCTTCTTGAGCGGAAAGGTGTAACTCTGTGAGATGATTTCACAGAACACTAAGAAGTTTCTTAGAAAGCTTCTTTCTCTTTGTTATCGGAGGATATTTCCTTTGGCCCTATAGTCTTCAACGGGATACGAAATATCTGTTCTCAGATTACACAGAAAGAAGGCTAGCAAAGAGATCTACGAAACACAGATGTAACTCTGTGAGATGAATTCACAGAACACTAAGCAGTTTCTCAGAAAGCTTCTTTCCAAATTTCATGTCAGGATATTTCCTTTTTCACCATAGCCCTCTATGGGTTTGAAAATATCACTTTGCCAATTCCACAGGAACTGTCTTAGTGAAAGGCTTCTTGAGGGGAAAGCTGTAACTCTGTGAGATGATTTCACAGAACACAAAGAAGTTTCTCAGAAAGCTTCTTTCTCTTTGTTATCGGAGGATATTTTCCTTGGCCCTATAGTCTTCAAAGGGATCCGAAATATCTGTTCTCAGATTCCACAGAAATAAGGCTAGCAAAGAGATCTACGAAACACAGATGTAACTCTGTGAGATGAATTCACAGAACACTAAGCAGTTTCTCAGAAATCTTCTTTCCAAATTTCATGTCAGGATATTTCCTATTTCACCATAGCCCTCTATGGGCTTCCAAATATCACTTTGCCAATTCCACAAGAACTGTCTTAGAGAAAGGCTTCTTGAGGGGAAAGCTCTAACTCTGTGAGATGATTTCACAGAATACAAAGAAGTTTCTCAGAAAGCTTCTTTCTCTTTGTTATCGTAGGATATTTCCTTTGGCCCTATAGTCTTCAAAGGGATCCGAAATATCTGTTCTCAGATTCCACAGAAAGAAGGCTAGCAAAGCGATCCACGAAATACAGATGTAACTCTGTGAGATGAATTAACAGAACACTAAGCAGTTACTCAGAAAGCTTCTTTCCAGATTTCATCTGAGGATATTTCCTTTTTCACCATTGCCCTCTATGGGCTTCCAAATATCACTTTGCCAATTCCACAAGAACTGTCTTAGCGAAAGGCTTTTTGAGGGGTAAGCTGTAACTCTGTGAGATGATTTCACAGAACACAAAGAAGTTTCTCAGAAAGCTTCTTTCTCTTTGTTATCGGAGGATATTTCCTTTGGCCCTATAGTCTTCAAAGGGATCCGAAATATCTGTTCTCAGATTCCACAGAAAGAAGGCTAGCAAAGAGATCTACGAAACACAGATGTATCTCTGTGAGATGAATTCACAGAAAAATAAGCAGTTTCTCAGAAAGCTTCTTTACAGATTTCATCTGAGGACATTTCCTTTTTCACCATAGCCCTCTATGGGCTTCCAAATATCACTTTGCCAATTTGACAAGAACCGTCTTAGAGAAAGGGTTCTTGAGGGGAAAGCTGTAACTCTGTGAGATGATTTCACAGAACACAAAGAAGTTTCTCAGAAAGCTTCTTTCTCTTTGTTATCGGAAGATATTTCCTTTGGCCCTATAGTCTTCATAGGGATCCGAAATATCTGTTCTCAGATTCCACAGAAAGAAGGCTAGCAAAGAGATCTACGAAACAATCATGTAACTCTGTGAGATGAATTCACAGAACACTAAGCAGTTTCTCAGAAAGCTTCTTTCCAGATTTCATCTGAGGATATTTCCTTTTTCACCATAGCCCTCTACGGGCTTCCAAATATCACCTTGCCAATTCCACAAGAACTGTCTTAGCGAAAGGCTTCTTGAGGGGAAAGCTGAAACTCTGTGAGATGATTTCACAGAACACAAAGAAGTTTCACAGAAAGTTTCTTTCTCTTTGTTATCGGAGGATATTTCCTTTGGCCCTATAGTCTTCAAAGGGATCCGAAATATCTGTTCTCAGATTCCACAGAAAGAAGGCTAGCAAAGAGATCCACGAAATACAGATGTAACTCTGTGAGATGAATTAACAGAACACTAAGCAGTTTGTCAGAAAGCTTCTTTAGAGATTTCATCAGAGGATATTTCCTTTTACACCATAGCCCTCTATGGGCTTCCTAATATCTCGTTGCCAATTCCACAAGAACTGTCTTATCGAAAGGCTTCTTGAGGGGAAAGCTGTAACTCTGTGAGATGATTTCACAGAACACAAAGAACTTTCTCAGAAAGCTTCTTTCTCTTTGTTATCGGAGGATATTTCCTTCGGCCCTATAGTCTTCAAAGGGATCCGAAATATCTGTTCTCAGATTCCACAGAAAGAAGGCTAGCAAAGAGATCTACGAAACACAGATGTAACTCTGTGAGATGAATTCACAGAACACTAAGCAGTTTCTCAGAAAGCTTCTTTCCAGATTTCATCTGAGGATATTTCCTTTTTCACCATAGGCCTCTATGGGCTTCCAAATATCACTTTGCCAATTCCACAAGAACTGTCTTAGCGAAAGGCTTCTTGAGGGGAAAGCTGTAACTCTGTGAGATGATTTCACATTACACAAAGAAGTTTCTCAGAAAGCTTCTTTATCTTTGTTATCGGAAGATATTTCCTTTGGCCCTATAGTCTTCAAAGGGATCCGAAATATCTGTTCTCAGATTCCACAGAAAGAAGCCTAGCAAAGAGATCTACGAAACACAGATGTAACTCTGTGAGATGAATTCACAGAACACTAAGCAGTTTCTCAGAAAGCTTCTTTCCAGATTTCATCTGAGGATATTTCCTTTTTCACCATAGCCCTCTATGGGCTTCCGAATATCACTTTGCCAATTCCACAAGAACTGTCTTAGCGAAAGGCTTCTTGAGGGGAAAGCTGTAACTCTGTGAGATGATTTCACAGAACACAAAGAAGTTTCTCAGAAAGCTTCTTTCTCTTTGTTATCGGAGGATATTTCCTTTGGCCCTATAGTCTTCAAAGGGATCCGAAATATCTGTTCTCAGGTTCTACAGAAATAAGGCTAGCAAAGAGATCTACGAAACACAGATGGAACTCTGTGAGATGAATTCACAGAACACTAAGCAGTTTCTCAGAAAGCTTCTTTCCAGATTTCATCTGAGGATATTTCCTTTTTCACCATAGCCCTCTATGGGCTTCCAAATA
Organism: Macaca fascicularis; assembly: GCF_037993035.2. Lineage (NCBI taxonomy): Eukaryota > Metazoa > Chordata > Mammalia > Primates > Cercopithecidae > Macaca > Macaca fascicularis. The sequence continues at coordinate 44,047,948 of NC_088385.1, read as the reverse complement.
TCACTTTGCCAATTCCACAAGAACTGTCTTAGCGAAAGGCTTCTTCAGGGGAAAGCTGTAACTCTGTGAAATGATTTCACAGAACACAAAGAAGTTTCTCAGAAAGCTTCTTTCTCTTTGTTATCGGATGATATTTCCTTTGGCCCTATAGTCTTCAAAGGGATCCGAAATATCTGTTCTCAGATTCCACAGAAAGAAGGCTAGCAAAGAGATCCACGAAATACAGATGTAACTCTGTGAGTGGAAGTCACACATCACAGAGAAGTTTCTCAGAAAGCTTCTTTCCAGATTTCATCTGAGGATATTTCCTTTTTCACCATAGCCCTCTATGGGCTTCCAAATATCACTTTGCCAATTCCACAAGAACTATCTTAGCGAAAGGCTTCTTGAGGGGAAAGCTGTAACTCTGTGAGAGGATTTCACAGAACACAAAGAAGTTTCTCAGAAAGCTTCTTTCTCTTTGTTATCAGAGGATATTTCCTTTGGCCCAATAGTCTTCAAAGGGATCCGAAATATCTGTTCTCAGATTACACAGAAATAAGGCTAGCAAAGAGATCCACGAAATACACATGTAACTCTGTGAGTGGAAGTCACACATCACAGAGCAGTTTCTCAGAAAGCTTCTTTCCAGCTTTCATCTGAGGATATTTCCTTTTTCACCATAGCCCTCTAAGGGCTTCCAAATATCACTTTGCCAATTCCACAAGAACTGTCTTAGCGAAAGGCTTCTTGAGGGGAAAGCTTTAACTCTGTGAGATGATTTCACAGAACACAAAGAAGTTTCTCAGAAAGCTTCTTTCTCTTTGTTATCGGAGGATATTTCCTTTGGCCCTATAGTCTTCAAAGGGATCCGAAATATCTGTTCTCAGATTCCACAGAAAGAAGGCTAGCAAAGAGATCTACGAAACACAGATGTAACTCTGTGAGATGAATTCACAGAACACTAAGCAGTTTCTCAGAAAGCTTCTTTCCAGATTTCATCTGAGGATATTTCCTTTTTCACCTAACCCTCTATGGGATTCCAAATCTCACTTTGCCAATTCCACAAGAACTGTCTTAGCGAAAGGCTTCTTGAGCGGAAAGGTGTAACTCTGTGAGATGATTTCACAGAACACAAAGAAGTTTCTCAGAAAGCTTCTTTCTCTTTGTTATCGGAGGATATTTCCTTTGGCCCTATAGTCTTCAAAGGGATCCGAAATATCTGTTCTCAGATTCCACAGAAAGAAGTCTAGCAAAGCGATCCACGAAATACAGATGTAACTCTGTGAGGTGAATTAACAGAACTCTAAGCAGTTTCTCAGAAAGCTTCTTTCCAGATTTCATCTGAGGATATTTCCTTTTTCACCATAGCCCTCTATGGGCTTCCAAATATCACTTTGCCAATTCCACAAGAACTGTCTTAGCAAAAGGCTTCTTGAGGTGAAAGCTGTAACTCTGTGAGATGATTTCACAGAACACAAAGAAGTTTCTCAGAAAGCTTCTTTCTCTTTGTTATCGGAGGATATTTCCTTTGGCCCTATAGTCTTCAAAGGGATCCGAAATATCTGTTCTCAGATTCCACAGAAAGAAGGCTAGCAAAGAGATCTACGAAACACAGATGTATCTCTGTGAGATGAATTCACAGAAAAATAAGCAGTTTCTCAGAAAGCTTCTTTACAGATTTCATCTGAGGATATTTCCTTTTTCACCATAGCCCTCTATGGGCTTCCAAATATCACTTTGCCAATTAGACAAGAACTGTCTTAGCGAAAGGGTTCTTGAGGGGAAAGCTGTAACTCTGTGAGATGATTTCACAGAACACAAAGAAGTTTCTCAGAAAGCTTCTTTCTCTTTGTTATCGGAAGATATTTCCTTTGGCCCTATAGTCTTCATAGGGATCCGAAATATCTGTTCTCAGATTCCACAGAAAGAAGGCTAGGAAAGAGATCTACGAAACACACATGTAACTCTGTGAGATGAATTCACAGAACACTAAGCAGTTTCTCAGAAAGCTTCTTTCCAGATTTCATCTGAGGATATTTGCTTTTTCACCATAGCCCTCTATGGGCTTCCAAATATCTGTTTGCCAATTCCACAAGAACTGTCTTAGCGATAGGCTTCTTGAGGGGAAAGCTGAAACTCTTTGAGATGATTTCACAGAACACAAAGAAGTTTCACAGAAAGCTTCTTTCTCTATGTTATCGGAGGATATTTCCTTTGGCCCTATAGTCTTCAAAGGGATCCGAAATATCTGTTCTCAGATTCCACAGAAAGAAGGCTAGCAAAGAGATCCACGAAATACAGATGTAAGTCTGTGAGATGAATTAACAGAACACTAAGCAGTTTCTCAGAAAGCTTCTTTCCAGATTTCATCTGAGGATATTTCCTTTTTCACCATAGCCCTCTATGGGCTTCCAAATCTCACTTTGCCAATTCCACAAGAACTGTCTTAGCGAAAGGCTTCTTGAGCGGAAATGTGTAACTCTGTGAGATGATTTCACAGAACACTAAGAAGTTTCTCAGAAAGCTTCTTTCTCTTTGTTATCGGACGATATTTCCTATGTCCCTATAGTCTTCAAAGGGATCCGAAATATCTGTTCTCAGATTAAACAGAAATAAGGCTAGCAAAGAGATCCACGAAATTCACATGTAACTCTGTGAGTGGAAGTCACACATCACAGAGCAATTTCTCAGAAAGCTTCTTTCCAGCTTTCATCTGAGGATATTTCCTTTTTCACCATAGCCCTCTATGGGCTTCCAAATCTCACTTTGCCAATTCCACAAGAACTGTCTTAGCGAAAGGCTTCTTGAGCGGAAAGGTGTAACTCTGTGGGATGATTTCACAGAACACTAAGAAGTTTCTCAGAAAGCTTCTTTCTCTTTGTTATCGGAGGATATTTCCTTTGACCCTATAGTCTTCAAAGGGATCCGAAATATCTGTTCTCAGATTACACAGAAATAAGGCTAGCAAAGAGATCCACGAAATACACATGTAACTCTGTGAGTGGAAGTCACACATCACAGAGAAGTTTCTCAGAAAGCTTCTTTCCAGCTTTCATCTGAGGATATTTCCTTTTTCACCATAGCCCTCTATGGGCTTCCAAATATCACTTTGTCAATTCCACAAGAACTGTCTTAGCGAAAGGCTTCTTGAGGGGAAAGCTTTAAATCTGTGAGATGATTTCACAGAACACAAAGAAGTTTCTCAGAAAGCTTCTTTCTCTTTGTTATCGGAGGACATTTCCTTTGGAGCTATAGTCTTCGAAGGGATCCGAAATATCTGTTCTCAGATTCCACAGAAAGAAGGCTAGCAAAGAGATCTACGAAACACAGATGTAACTCTGTGAGATGAATTAACAGAACACTAAGCAGTTTCTCAGAAAGCTTCTTTCCAGATTTCATCTGAGGATATTTCCTTTTTCACCTAGCCCTCTATGGGATTCCAAATCTCACTTTGCCGATTCCACAAGAACTGTCTTAGCGAAAGGCTTCTTGAGCGGAAAGGTGTAACTCTGTGAGATGATTTCAAAGATCACTAAGAAGTTTCTTAGAAAGCTTCTTTCTCTTTGTTATCGGAGGATATTTCCTTTGGCCCTATAGTCTTCAACGGGATACGAAATATCTGTTCTCAGATTACACAGAAAGAAGGCTAGCAAAGAGATCCACGAAATTCAGATGTAACTCTGTGAGATGAATTCACAGAACACTAAGCAGTTTCTCAGAAAGCTTCTTTCCAGATTTCATCTGAGGATATTTCCTTTTTCACCATAGCCCTCTATGGGTTTGAAAATATCACTTTGCCAATTCCACAGGAACTGTGGTAGTGAAAGGCTTCTTGAGGGGAAAGCTGTAACTCTGTGAGATGATTTCACAGAACACAAAGAAGTTTCTCAGAAAGCTTCTTTCTCTTTGTTATCGGAGGATATTTTCTTTGGCCCTATAGTCTTCAAAGGGATCCGAAATATCTGTTCTCAGATTCCACAGAAATAAGGCTAGCAAAGAGATCTACGAAACACAGATGTAACTCTGTGAGATGAATTCACAGAACACTAAGCAGTTTCTCAGAAAGCTTCTTTCCAAATTTCATGTCAGGATATTTCCTATTTCACCATAGCCCTCTATGGGCTTCCAAATATCACTTTGCCAATTCCACAAGAACTGTCTTAGAGAAAGGCTTCTTGAGGGGAAAGCTGTAACTCTGTGAGATGATTTCACAGAATACAAAGAAGTTTCTCAGAAAGCTTCTTTCTCTTTGTTATCGTAGGATATTTCCTTTGGCCCTATAGTCTTCAAAGGGATCCGAAATATCTGTTCTCAGATTCCACAGAAAGAAGGCTAGCAAAGCGATCCACGAAATACAGATGTAACTCTGTGAGATGAATTAACAGAACACTAAGCAGTTACTCAGAAAGCTTCTTTCCAGATTTCATCTGAGGATATTTCCTTTTTCACCATAGCCCTCTATGGGCTTCCAAATATCACTTTGCCAATTCCACAAGAACTGTCTTAGCGAAAGGCTTTTTGAGGGGTAAGCTGTAACTCTGTGAGATGATTTCACAGAACACAAAGAAGTTTCTCAGAAAGCTTCTTTCTCTTTGTTATCGGAGGATATTTCCTTTGGCCCTATAGTCTTCAAAGGGATCCGAAATATCTGTTCTCAGATTCCACAGAAAGAAGGCTAGCAAAGAGATCTACGAAACACAGATGTATCTCTGTGAGATGAATTCACAGAAAAATAAGCAGTTTCTCAGAAAGCTTCTTTACAGATTTCATCTGAGGATATTTCCTTTTTCACCATAGCCCTCTATGGGCTTCCAAATATCACTTTGCCAATTTGACAAGAACTGTCTTAGAGAAAGGGTTCTTGAGGGGAAAGCTGTAACTCTGTGAGATGATTTCACAGAACACAAAGAAGTTTCTCAGAAAGCTTCTTTCTCTTTGTTATCGGAAGATATTTCCTTTGGCCCTATAGTCTTCATAGGGATCCGAAATATCTGTTCTCAGATTCCACAGAAAGAAGGCTAGCAAAGAGATCTACGAAACACACATGTAACTCTGTGAGATGAATTCACAGAACACTAAGCAGTTTCTCAGAAAGCTTCTTTCCAGATTTCATCTGAGGATATTTCCTTTTTCACCATAGCCCTCTACGGGCTTCCAAATATCACCTTGCCAATTCCACAAGAACTGTCTTAGCGAAAGGCTTCTTGAGGGGAAAGCTGAAACTCTGTGAGATGATTTCACAGAACACAAAGAAGTTTCACAGAAAGTTTCTTTCTCTTTGTTATCGGAGGATATTTCCTTTGGCCCTATAGTCTTCAAAGGGATCCGAAATATCTCTTCTCAGATTCCACAGAAAGAAGGCTAGCAAAGAGATCCACGAAATACAGATGTAACTCTGTGAGATGAATTAACAGAACACTAAGCAGTTTGTCAGAAAGCTTCTTTACAGATTTCATCAGAGGATATTTCCTTTTACACCATAGCCCTCTATGGGCTTCCTAATATCTCGTTGCCAATTCCACAAGAACTGTCTTATCGAAAGGCTTTTGGGGGGAAAGCTGTAACTCTGTGAGATGATTTCACAGAACACAAAGAACTTTCTCAGAAAGCTTCTTTTTCTTTGTTATCGGAGGATATTTCCTTCGGCCCTATAGTCTTCAAAGGGATCCGAAATATCTGTTCTCAGATTCCACAGAAAGAAGGCTAGCAAAGAGATCTACGAAACACAGATGTAACTCTGAGAGATGAATTCACAGAACACTAAGCAGTTTCTCAGAAAGCTTCTTTCCAGATTTCATCTGAGGATATTTCCTTTTTCACCATAGCCCTCTATGGGCTTCCAAATATCACTTTGCCAATTCCACAAGAACTGTCTTAGCGAAAGGCTTCTTGAGGGGAAAGCTGTAACTCTGTGAGATGATTTCACATTACACAAAGAAGTTTCTCAGAAAGCTTCTTTATCTTTGTTATCGGAAGATATTTCCTTTGGCCCTATAGTCTTCAAAGGGATCCGAAATATCTGTTCTCAGATTCCACAGAAAGAAGGCTAGCAAAGAGATCTACGAAACACAGATGTAACTCTGTGAGATGAATTCACAGAACACTAAGCAGTTTCTCAGAAAGCTTCTTTCCAGATTTCATCTGAGGATATTTCCTTTTTCACCATAGCCCTCTATGGGCTTCCAAATATCACTTTGCCAATTCCACAAGAACTGTCTTAGCGAAAGGCTTCTTAAGGGGAAAGCTGAAACTCTGTTAGTTGATTTCACAGAACAAAAAGACTTTTCACAGAAAGCTTCTTTCTCTTTGTTAACGGAGGATATTTCCTTTGGCCCTATAGTCTTCAAAGGGATCCGAAATATCTGTTCTCAGATTTCACAGAAAGAAGGCTAGCAAAGAGATCCACGAAATACAGATGTAACTCTGTGAGATGAATTCACAGAACACTAAGCAGTTTCTCAGAAAGCTTCTTTCCAGATTTCATCTGAGGATATTTCCTTTTTCACCATAGCCCTCTATGGGCTTCCAAATATCACTTTGCCAATTCCACAAGAACTGTCTTAGCGAAAGGCTTCTTGAGGGGAAAGCTGTAACTCTGTGAGATGATTTCACAGAACACAAAGAAGTTTCTCAGAAAGCATCTTTCTCTTAGTTATCGGAGGATATTTCCTTTGGCCCTATAGTCTTCAAAGGGATCCGAAATATCTCTTCTCAGATTCCACAGAAAGAAGGCTAGCAAAGAGATCCACGAAACACAGATGTAACTCTGTGAGATGAATTCACAGAACACTAAGCAGTTTCTCAGAAAGCTTCTTTCCAGATTTCATCTGAGGATATTTCGTTTTTCACCATAGCCCTCTATGGGCTTCCAAATATCACTTTGCCAATTCCACAAGAACTGTCTTAGCGAAAGGCTTCTTCAGGGGAAAGTTGTAACTCTGTGAGATGATTTCACAGAACACAAAGAAGTTTCTCAGAAAGCTTCTTTCTCTTTGTTATCGGAGGATATTTCCTTTGGCCCTATAGTCTTCAAAGGGATCCGAAATATCTGTTCTCAAATTCCACAGAAAGAAGGCTAGCAAAGAGATCTACGAAACACAGATGTAACTCTGTGAGATGAATTCACAGAACACTAAGCAGTTTCTCAGAAAGCTTCTTTCCAGATTTCATCTGAGGATATTTCCATTTTCACCATAGCCAACTATGGACTTCCAAATATAACTTTGCCAATTCCACAAGAACCGTCTTAGCGAAAGGCTTCTTTAGGGGAAAGCTGTAACTCTGTGAGACGATTTCACAGAACACAAAGAAGTGTCTCAGAAAGCTTCTTTCTCATTGTTATCGGAAGATATTTCCTTTGGCCCTATAGTCTTCATAGGGATCCGAAATATCTGTTCTCAGATTCGACAGAAAGAAGGCTAGGAAAGAGATCTACGAAACACACATGTAACTCTGTGAGATGAATTCACAGAACACTAAGCAGTTTCTCAGAAAGCTTCTTTCCAGATTTCATCTGAGGATATTTCCTTTTTCACCATAGCCCTCTATGGGCTTCCAAATCTCACTTTGCCAATTCCACAAGAACTGTCTTAGCGAAAGGCTTCTTGAGCGGAAATGTGTAACTCTGTGAGATGATTTCACAGAACACTAAGAAGTTTCTCAGAAAGCTTCTTTCTCTTTGTTATCGGAGGATATTTCCTTTGTCCCTATAGTCTTCAAAGGGATCCGAAATATCTGTTCTCAGATTAAACAGAAATAAGGCTAGCAAAGAGATCCACGAAATACACATGTGACTCTGTGAGTGGAAGTCACACATCACAGAGCAGTTTCTCAGAAAGCTTCTTTCCAGCTTTCATCTGAGGATATTTCCTTTTTCACCATAGCCCTCTAAGGGCTTCCAAATCTCACTTTGCCAATTCCACAAGAACTGTCTTAGCGAAAGGCTTCTTGAGCGGAAAGGTGTAACTCTGTGAGATGATTTCACAGAACACTAAGAAGTTTCTCAGAAAGCTTCTTTCTCTTTGTTATCGGAGGATATTTCCTTTGACCCTATAGTCTTCAAAGGGATCCGAAATATCTGTTCTCAGATTACACAGAAATAAGGCTAGCAAAGAGATCCACGAAATACACATGTAACTCTGTGAGTGGAAGTCACACATCACAGAGCAGTTTCTCAGAAAGCTTCTTTCCAGCTTTCATCTGAGGATATTTCCTTTTTCACCATAGCCCTCTATGGGCTTCCAAATATCACTTTGCCAATTCCACAAGAACTGTCTTAGCGAAAGGCTTCTTGAGGGGAAAGCTTTGAATCTGTGAGATGATTTCACAGAACACAAAGAAGTTTCTCAGAAAGCTTCTTTCTCTTGTTATCGGAGGATATTTCCTTTGGCCCTACAGTCTTCGAAGGGGTCCGATATATCTGTTCTCAGATTCCACAGAAAGAAGGCTAGCAAAGAGATCTACGAAACACAGATGTAACTCTGTGAGATGAATTAACAGAACACTAAGCAGTTTCTCAGAAAGCTTCTTTCCAGATTTCATCTGAGGATATTTCCTTTTTCACCTAGCCCTCTATGGGATTCCAAATCTCACTTTGCCAATTCCACAAGAACTGACTTAGCGAAAGGCTTCTTGAGCGGAAAGGTGTAACTCTGTGAGATGATTTCACAGAACACTAAGAAGTTTCTTAGAAAGCTTCTTTCTCTTTGTTATCGGAGGATATTTCCTTTGGCCCTATAGTCTTCAACGGGATACGAAATATCTGTTCTCAGATTACACAGAAAAAAGGCTAGCAAAGAGATCCACCAAATTCAGATGTAACTCTGTGAGATGAATTCACAGAACACTAAGCAGTTTCTCAGAAAGCTTCTTTCCAGATTTCATCTGAGGATATTTCCTTTTTCACCATAGCCCTCTATGGGTTTGAAAATATCACTTTGCCAATTCCACAGGAACTGTCTTAGCGAAAGGCTTCTTGAGGGGAAAGCTGTAACTCTGTGAGATGATTTCACAGAACACAAAGAAGTTTCTCAGAAAGCTTCTTTCTCTTTGTTATCGGAGGATATTTTCTTTGGCCCTATAGTCTTCAAAGGGATCCGAAATATCTGTTCTCAGATTCCACAGAAAGAAGGCTAGCAAAGAGATCTACGAAACACAGATGAATCTCTGTGAGATGAATTCACAGAAAAATAAGCAATTTCTCAGAAAGCTTCTTTCCAGATTTCATATGAGGATATTTCCTTTTTCACCATAGCCCTCTATGGGCTTCCAAATCTCACTTTGCCAATTCCACAAGAACTGTCTTAGCGAAAGGCTTCCTGAGCGGAAATGTGTAACTCTGTGAGATGATTTCACAGAACACTAAGAAGTTTCTCAGAAAGCTTCTTTCTCTTTGTTATCGGAGGATATTTCCTTTGGCCCTATAGTCTTCAAAGGGATCCGAAATATCTGTTCTCAGATTAAACAGAAATAAGGCTAGCAAAGAGATCCACGAAATACAGATGTAACTCTGTGAGTGGAAGTCACACATCACAGAGCAGTTTCTCAAAAAGCCTCTTTCCAGCTTTCATCTGAGGATATTTCCTTTTTCACCATAGCCCTCTATGGGCTTCCAAATCTCACTTTGCCAATTCCACAACAACTGTCATAGCGAAAGGCTTCTTGAGCGGAAAGGTGTAACTCTGTGAGATGATTTCACAGAACACTAAGAAGTTTCTCAGAAAGCTTCTTTCTCTTTGTTATCGGAGGATATTTCCTTTGACCCTATAGTCTTCACAGGGATCCGAAATATCTGTTCTCAGATTTCACAGAAATAAGGCTAGCAAAGAGATCCACGAAATACACATGTAACTCTGTGACTGGAAGTCACACATCACAGAGCAGTTTCTCAGAAAGCTTCTTTCCAGCTTTCATCTGAGGATATTTCCTTTTTCACCATAGCCCTCTATGGGCTTCCAAATATCACGTTGCCAATTCCACAAGAACTGTCTTAGCGAAAGGCTTCTTGAGGGGAAAGCTGTAACTCTGTTAGATGATTTCACAGAACACAAAGAAGTTTCTCAGAAAGCTTCTTTCTCTTTGTTATCGGAGGAAATTTCCTTTGGCCGTATAGTCTTCAAAGGGATCCGAAATATCTGTTCTCAGATTCCACAGAAAGAAGGCTAGCAAAGAGATCTACGAAACACAGATGTAACTCTGTGAGATGAATTCACAGAACACTAAGCAGTTTCTCAGAAAGCTTCTTTCCAGATTTCATCTGAGGATATTTCCTTTTTCACCTAGCCCTCTATGGGATTTCAAATCTCACTTTGCCAATTCCACAAGAACTGTCTTAGCGAAAGGCTTCTTGAGGGGAAAGCTGTAACTCTGTTAGATGATTTCACAGAACACAAAGAAGTTTCTCAGAAAGCTTCTTTCTCTTTGTTATCGGAGGATATTTCCTTTGGCCCTATAGACTTCAAAGGGATCCGAAATATCTGTTTTCAGATTCCACAGAAATAAGGCTAGCAAAGAGATCTACGAAACACAGATGTAACTCTGTCAGATGAATTCACAGAACACTAACCAGTTTCTCAGAGCTTCTTTCCAGATTTCATCTGAGGATATTTCCTTTTTCACCATAGCCCTCTATGGGCTTCCGAATATCACTTTGCCAATTCCACAAGAACTATCTTAGCAAAAGGCTTCTTGAGGGGAAAGCTGTAACTCTGTCAGATGATTCACAGAACACAAAGAAGTTTCTCTGAAAGCTTCTTTCTCTTTGTTATCAGAGGATATTTCCTCTGGCCCTATAGTCTTCAAAGGGATCCGAAATATCTGTTCTCAGATTCCACAGAAAGAAGGCTAGCTAAGAGATCCACGAAATACAGTTGTAACTCTGTGAGATGAATACACAGAACACTAAGCAGTTTGTCAGAAAGCTTCTTTACAGATTTCATCAGAGGATATTTCCTTTTACACCATAGCCCTCTATGGGCTTCCAAATATCTCGTTGCCAATTCCACAAGAACTGTCTTATCGAAAGGCTTCTTGAGGGGAAAGCTGTAACTCTGTGAGATGATTGCACAGAACACAAAGAAGTTTCTCAGAAAGCTTCTTTCCAGATTTCATCTGAGGATATTTCCTTTTTCACCATAGCCCTCTATGGGCTTCCAAATATCACTTTGCCATTTCCACAAGAACTGTATTAGCGAAAGGCTTCTTGAGGGGAAAGCTGAAACTCTGTGAGATGATTTCACAGAACACAAAGAAGTTTCACAGAAAGCTTCTTTTTCTTTGTTATCGGAGGATATTTCCTTTGGCCCTATAGTCTTCAAAGGGATCCGAAATATCTGTTCTCAGTTTCCACAGAAAATAGGCTAGAAAAGAGATCCACGAAATACAGATGTAACTCTGTGAGATGAATTAACAGAACACTAAGCAGTTTCTCAGAAAGCTTCTTTCCAGATTTCATCTGAGGATATTTCCTTTTTCACCATAGCCCTCTATGGGCTTCCAAATATCACTTTGCCAATTCCACAAGAACTGTCTTAGCGAAAGGCTTCTTGAGGGGAAAGCTGTAACTCTGTGAGATGATTTCACAGATCACAAAGAAGTTTCTCAGAAAGCTTCTTTCTCTTTGTTATCGGAGGATATTTCCTTTGGCCCTATAGTCTTCAAAGGGATCCGAAATATCTGTTCTCAGAATCCACAGAAAGAAGGCTAGCAAAGAGATCCACGAAAAACAGATGTAACTCTGTGAGATGAATTAACAGAACATTAAGCAGTTTCTCGGAAAGCTTCTTTCCAGATTTCATCTGAGGATATTTCCTTTTTCACCATAGCCCTCTTTGGGCTTCCAAATATCATTTTGCCAATTCCACAAGAACTGTCTTAGCGAAAGGCTTCTTGAGGGGAAAGCTGTAACTCTGTGAGATGATTTCACAGAACACAAAGAAGTTTCTCAGAAAGCTTCTTTCTCTTTGTTATCGGAGGATATTTCCTTCGGCCCTATACTCTTCAAAGGGATCCGAAATATCTGTTCTCAGATTCCACAGAAAGAAGGCTAGCAAAGAGATCTACGAAACACAGATGTAGCTCTGTGAGATGAATTCACAGAACACTAAGTAGTTTCTCAGAAAGCTTCTTTCCAGATTTCATCTGAGGATATTTCCTTTTTCACCATAGCCCTCTATGGGCTTCCAAATATCACTTTGCCAATTCCACAAGAACTGTCTTAGCGAAAGCGTTCTTGAGGGGAAAGCTGTAACTCTGTGAGATGATTTCACATTACACAAAGAAGTTTCTCAGAAAGCTTCTTTCTCTTTGTTATCGGAAGATATTTCCTTTGGCCCTATAGTCTTCAAACGGATCCGAAATATCTGTTCTCAGATTCCACAGAAAGAAGGCTAGCAAAGAGATCTACGAAACACAGATGTAACTCTGTGAGATGAATTCACAGAACACTAAGCAGTTTCTCAGAAAGCTTCTTTCCAGATTTCATCTGAGGATATTTCCTTTTTCACCATAGCCCTCTATGGGCTTCCAAATATCACTTTGCCAATTCCACAAGAACTGTCTTAGCGAAAGGCTTCTTGAGGGGAAAGCTGAAACTCTGTTAGTTGATTTCACAGAACAAAAAGACTTTTCACAGAAAGCTTCTTTCTCTTTGTTATCGGAGGATATTTCCTTTGGCCCTATAGTCTTCAAAGGTATCCGAAATATCTGTTCTCAGATTCCACAGAAAGAAGGCTAGCAAAGAGATCCACGAAATACAGATGTAACTCTGTGAGATGAATTAACAGAACACTAAGCAGTTTCTCAGAAAGCTTCTTTCCAGATTTCATCTGAGGATATTTCCTTTTTCACCATAGCCCTCTATGGGCTTCCAAATATCACTTTGCCAATTCCACAAGAACTGTCTTAGCGAAAGGCTTCTTGAGGGGAAAGCTGTAACTCTGTGAGATGATTTCACAGAACAAAAAGTCGTTTCACAGAAAGCTTCTTTCTCTTTGTTATCGGAGGATATTTCCTTTGGTCCTATAGTCTTCAAAGGGACCCGAAATATCTGTTCTCAGATTCCACAGAAAGAAGGCTAGCAAAGAGATCCACGAAATACACATGTAACTCTGTGAGTGGAAGTCACACATCACAGAGCAGTTTCTCAGAAAGCTTCTTTCCAGCTTTCATCTGAGGATATTTCCTTTTTCACCATAGCCCTCTATGGGCTTCCAAATATCACTTTGCCAATTCCACAAGAACTGTCTTAGCGAAAGGCTTCTTGAGGGGAAAGCTTTAACTCTGTGAGATGATTTCACACAACACAAAGAAGTTTCTCAGAAAGCTTCTTTCTCTTTGTTATCGGAGGATATTTCCTTTGGCCGTATAGTCTTCAAAGGGATCCGAGATATCTGTTCTCAGATTCCACAGAAAGAAGGCTAGCAAAGAGATCTACGAAACACAGATGTAACTCTGTGAGATGAATTCACAGAACACTAAGCAGTTTCTCAGAAAGCTTCTTTCCAGATTTCATCTGAGGATATATCCTTTTTCACCTAGCCCTCTATGGGATTCCAAATCTCACTTTGCCAATTCCACAAGAACTGTCTTAGCGAAAGGCTTCTTGAGCGGAAAGGTGTAACTCTGTGAGATGATTTCACAGAACACTAAGAAGTTTCTTAGAAAGCTTCTTTCTCTTTGTTATCGGAGGATATTTCCTTTGGCCCTATAGTCTTCAACGGGATACGAAATATCTGTTCTCAGATTACACAGAAAGAAGGCTAGCAAAGAGATCCACGAAATTCAGATGTAACTCTGTGAGATGAATTAAGAGAACACTGAGCAGTTTCTCAGAAAGCTTCTTTCCAGATTTCATCTGAGGATATTTCCTTTTTTACCATAGCCCTCTAAGGGTTTGAAAATATCACTTTGCCAATTCCACAAGAACTGTCTTAGCGAAAGGGTTCTGGAGGGGAAAGCTGTAACTCTGTGAGATGATTTCACAGAACACAAAGAAGTTTCTCAGAAAGCTTCTTTCTCTTTGTTATCGGAGGATATTTCCTTTGGCCCTATAGTCTTCAAAGGGATCCGAAATATCTGTTCTCAGATTCCACAGAAAGAAGGCTAGCAAAGAGATCTACGAAACACAGATGTATCTCTGTGAGATGAATTCACAGAAAAATAAGCAGTTTCTCAGAAAGCTTCTTTACAGATTTCATCTGAGGATATTTCCTTTTTCACCATAGCCCTCTATGGGCTTCCAAATATCACTTTGCCAATTAGACAAGAACTGTCTTAGCGAAAGGGTTCTTGAGGGGAAAGCTGTAACTCTGTGAGATGATTTCACAGAACACAAAGAAGTTTCTCAGAAAGCTTCTTTCTCTTTGTTATCGGAAGATATTTCCTTTGGCCCTATAGTCTTCATACGGATCCGAAATATCTGTTCTCAGATTCCACAGAAAGAAGGCTAGGAAAGAGATCTACGAAACACACATGTAACTCTGTGAGATGAATTCACAGAACACTAAGCAGTTTCTCAGAAAGCTTCCTTCCAGATTTCATCTGAGGATATTTCCTTTTTCACCATAGCCCTCTATGGGCTTCCAAATATCTGTTTGCCAATTCCACAAGAACTGTCTTAGCGAAAGGCTTCTTGAGGGGAAAGCTGAAACTCTGTGAGATGATTTCACAGAACACAAAGAAGTTTCACAGAAAGCTTCTTTCTCTATGTTATCGGAGGATATTTCCTTTGGCCCTGTAGTCTTCAAAGGGATCCGAATTATCTGTTCTCAGATTCCACAGAAAGAAGGCTAGCAAAGAGATCCACGAAATACAGATGTAACTCTGTGAGATGAATTCACAGAACACTAAGCAGTTTCTCAGAAAGCTTCTTTCCAGCTTTCATCTGAGGATATTTCCTTTTTCACCATAGCCCTCTATGGGCTTCCAAATCTCACTTTGCCAATTCCACAAGAACTGTCTTAGCGAAAGGCTTCTTGAGCGGAAATGTGTAACTCTGTGACATGATTTCACAGAACACTAAGAAGTTTCTCAGAAAGCTTCTTTCTCTTTGTTATCGGAGGATATTTCCTTTGACCCTATAGTCTTCAAAGGGATCCGAAATATCTGTTCTCAGATTACACAGAAATAAGGCTAACAAAGAGATCCACGAAACACAGATGTAACTCTGTGAGTGGAAGTCACACATCACAGAGCAGTTTCTCAGAAAGCTTCTTTCCAGCTTTCATCTGAGGATATTTCCTTTTTCACCATAGCCCTCTAAGGGCTTCCAAATATCACTTTGCCAATTCCACAAGAACTGTCTTAGCGAAAGGCTTCTTGAGGAAAAAGATTTAAATCTGTGAGATGATTTCACAGAACACAAAGAAGTTTCTCAGAAAGCTTCTTTCTCTTTGTTATCGGAGGATATTTCCTTTGGCCCTATAGTCTTCAAAGGGATCCGAAATTTCTGTTCTCAGATTCCACAGAAAGAAGGCTAGCAAAGAGATCTAGGAAACACAGATATAACTCTGTGAGATGAATTAACAGAACACTAAGCAGTTTCTCAGAAAGCTTCTTTCCAGATTTCATCTGAGGATATTTCCTTTTTCACCTAGCCCTCTATGGGATTCCAAATCTCACTTTGCCAATTCCACAAGAACTGTCTTAGCGAAAGACTTCTTGAGCGGAAAGGTGTAACTCTGTGAGATGATTTCACAGAACACTAAGAAGTTTCTTAGAAAGCTTCTTTGTCTTTGTTATCGGAGGATATTTCCTTTGGCCCTATAGTCTTCAACGGGATACCAAATATCTGTTCTCAGATTACACAGAAAGAAGGCTAGCAAAGAGATCCACGAAATTCAGATGTAACTCTGTGAGATGAATTCACAGAACACTAAGCAGTTTCTCAGAAAGCTTCTTTCCAGATTTCATCTGAGGATATTTCCTTTTTCACCATAGCCCTCTATGGGTTTGAAAATATCACTTTGCCAATTCCACAGGAACTGTCTTAGCGAAAGGCTTCTTGAGGGGAAAGCTGTAACTCTGTGAATTGATTTCACAGAACACAAAGAAGTTTCTCAGAAAGCTTCTTTCTCTTTGTTATCGGGGGATATTTTCTTTGGCCCTATAGTCTTCAAAGGGATCCGAAATATCTGTTCTCAGATTCCACAGAAATAAGGCTAGCAAAGAGATATACGAAACACAGATGTAACTCTGGGAGGTGAATTCACAGAACACTAAGCAGTTTCTCAGAAAGCTTCTTTCCAAATTTCATGTCAGGATATTTCCTATTTCACCATTGCCCTCTATGGGCTTCCAAATATCACTTTGCCAATTCCCCAAGAACTGTCTTAGCGAAAGGCTTCTTGAGGGGAAAGCTGTAACTCTGTGAGATGATTTCACAGAACACAAAGAAGTTTCTCAGAAAGCTTCTTTCTCTTTGTTATCGGAGGATATTTCCTTTGGCCCTATAGTCTTCAAAGGGATCCGAAATATCTGTTCTCAGATTCCACAGAAAGAAGGCTAGCAAAGCGATCCACGAAATACAGATGTAACTCTGTGAGATGAATTAACAGAACACTAAGCAGTTTCTCAGAAAGCTTCTTTCCAGATTTCATCTGAGGATATTTCCTTTTTCACCATAGCCCTCTATGGGCTTCCAAATATCACTTTGCCAATTCCACAAGAACTGTCTTAGGGAAAGGCTTCTTGAGGGGAAAGCTGTAACTCTGTGAGATGATTTCACAGAACACAAAGAAGTTTCTCAGAAAGCTTCTTTCTCTTTGTTATCGGAGGTTATTTCCTTTGGCCCTATAGTCTTCAAAGGGATCCGAAATATCTGTTCTCAGATTCCACAGAAAGAAGGCTAGCAAAGAGATCTACGAAACACAGATGTATCTCTGTGAGATGAATTCACAGAAAAATAAGCAGTTTCTCAGAAAGCTTCTTTACAGATTTCATCTGAGGATATTTCCTTTTTCACCATAGCCCTCTATGGGCTTCCAAATATCACTGTGCCAATTAGACAAGAACTGTCTTAGCGAAAGGGTTCTTGAGGGGAAAGCTGTAACTCTGTGAGATGATTTCACAGAACACAAAGAAGTTTCTCAGAAAGCTTCTTTCTCTTTGTTATCGGAAGATATTTCCTTTGGCCCTATAGTCTTCATAGGGATCCGAAATATCTGTTCTCAGATTCCACAGAAAGAAGGCTAGCAAAGAGATCTACGAAACACACATGTAACTCTGTGAGATGAATTCACAGAACACTAAGCAGTTTCTCAGAAAGCTTCTTTCCAGATTTCATCTGAGGATATTTCCTTTTTCACCATAGCCCTCTATGGGCTTCCAAATATCACTTTGCCAATTCCACAAGAACTGTCTTAGCGAAAGGCTTCTTGAGGGGAAAGCTGAAACTCTGTGAGATGATTTCACAGAACACAAAGAAGTTTCACAGAAAGCTTCTTTCTCTTTGTTATCGGAGGATATTTCCTTTGGCCCTATAGTCTTCAAAGGGATCCGAAATATCTGTTCTCAGATTCCACAGAAAGAAGGCTAGCAAAGAGATCCACGAAATACACATGTAACTCTGTGAGATGAATTAACAGAACACTAAGCAGTTTCTCAGAAAGCTTCTTTCCAGATTTCATCTGAGGATATTTCCTTTTTCACCATAGCCCTCTATGGGCTTCCAAATCTCACTTTGCCAATTCCACAAGAACTGTCTTAGCGAAAGGCTTCTTGAGCGGAAATGTGTAACTCTGTGAGATGATTTCACAGAACACTAGGAAGTTTCTCAGAAAGCTTCTTTCTCTTTGTTATCGGAGGATATTTCCTTTGGCCCTATAGTCTTCAAAGGGATACGAAATATCTGTTCTCAGATTAAACAGAAATAAGGCTAGCAAAGAGATCCACGAAATACAGATGTAACTCTTTGAGTAGAAGTCACACATCACAGAGCAGTTTCTCAAAAAGCTTCTTTCCAGCTTTCATCTGAGGATATTTCCTTTTTCACCATAGCCCTCTATGGGCTTCCAAATCTCACTTTGCCAATTCCAAAAGAACTGTCTTAGCGAAAGGCTTCTTGAGCGGAAAGGTGTAACTCTGTGAGATGATTTCACAGAACACTAAGAAGTTTCTCAGAAAGCTTCTTTCTCTTTGTTATCGGAGGATATTTCCTTTGACCCTATAGTCTTCAAAGGGATCCGAAATATCTGTTCTCAGATTACACAGAAATAAGGCTAACAAAGAGATCCACGAAACACAGATGTAACTCTGTGAGTGGAAGTCACACATCACAGAGCAGTTTCTCAGAAAGCTTCTTTCCAGCTTTCATCTGAGGATATTTCCTTTTTCACCATAGCCCTCTAAGGGCTTCCAAATATCACTTTGCCAATTCCACAAGAACTGTCTTAGCGAAAGGCTTCTTGAGGAAAAAGATTTAAATCTGTGAGATGATTTCACAGAACACAAAGAAGTTTCTCAGAAAGCTTCTTTCTCTTTGTTATCGGAGGATATTTCCTTTGGCCCTATAGTCTTCAAAGGGATCCGAAATTTCTGTTCTCAGATTCCACAGAAAGAAGGCTAGCAAAGAGATCTAGGAAACACAGATATAACTCTGTGAGATGAATTAACAGAACACTAAGCAGTTTCTCAGAAAGCTTCTTTCCAGATTTCATCTGAGGATATTTCCTTTTTCACCTAGCCCTCTATGGGATTCCAAATCTCACTTTGCCAATTCCACAAGAACTGTCTTAGCGAAAGACTTCTTGAGCGGAAAGGTGTAACTCTGTGAGATGATTTCACAGAACACTAAGAAGTTTCTTAGAAAGCTTCTTTGTCTTTGTTATCGGAGGATATTTCCTTTGGCCCTATAGTCTTCAACGGGATACCAAATATCTGTTCTCAGATTACACAGAAAGAAGGCTAGCAAAGAGATCCACGAAATTCAGATGTAACTCTGTGAGATGAATTCACAGAACACTAAGCAGTTTCTCAGAAAGCTTCTTCCCAGATTTCATCTGAGGATATTTCCTTTTTCACCATAGCCCTCTATGGGTTTGAAAATATCACTTTGCCAATTCCACAGGAACTGTCTTAGCGAAAGGCTTCTTGAGGGGAAAGCTGTAACTCTGTGAGATGATTTCACAGAACACAAAGAAGTTTCTCAGAAAGCTTCTTTCTCTTTGTTATCGGAGGATATTTTCTTTGGCCCTATAGTCTTCAAAGGGATCCGAAATATCTGTTCTCAGATTCCACAGAAATAAGGCTAGCAAAGAGATCTACGAAACACAGATGTAACTCTGTGAGATGAATTCACAGAACACTAAGCAGTTTCTCAGAAAGCTTCTTTCCTAATTTCATGTCAGGATATTTCCTATTTCACCATAGCCCTCTAAGGGCTTCCAAATATCACTTTGCCAATTCCCCAAGAACTGTCTTAGCGAAAGGCTTCTTGAGGGGAAAGCTGTAACTCTGTGAGATGATTTCACAGAACACAAAGAAGTTTCTCAGAAAGCTTCTTTCTCTTTGTTATCGGAAGATATTTCCTTTGGCCCTATAGTCTTCAAAGGGATCCGAAATATCTGTTCTCAGATTCCACAGAAAGAAGGCTAGCAAAGCGATCCACGAAATACAGATGTAACTCTGTGAGATGAATTAACAGAACACTAAGCAGTTTCTCAGAAAGCTTCTTTCCAGATTTCATCTGAGGATATTTCCTTTTTCACCATAGCCCTCTATGGGCTTCCAAATATCACTTTGCCAATTCCACAAGAACTGTCTTAGCGAAAGGCTTCTTGAGGGGAAAGCTGTAACTCTGTGAGATGATTTCACAGAACACAAAGAAGTTTCTCAGAAAGTTTCTTTCTCTTTGTTATCGGAGGATATTTCCTTTGGCCCTATAGTCTTCATAGGGATCCGAAATATCTGTTCTCAGATTCCACAGAAATAAGGCTAGCAAAGAGATCTAGGAAACACAGATGTATCTCTGTGAGATGAATTCACAGAAAAATAAGCAGTTTCTCAGAAAGCTTCTTTACAGATTTCATCTGAGGATATTTCCTTTTTCACCGTAGCCCACTATGGGCTTCCAAATATCACTTTGCCAATTCCACAAGAACTGTCTTAGCGAAAGGCTTCTTGAGGGGAAAGCTGTAACTCTGTGAGATGATTTCACATTACACAAAGAAGTTTCTCAGAAAGCTTCTTTCTCTTTGTTATCGGAGGATATTTCCTTTGGCCCTATAGTCTTCAAAGGGATCCGAAATATCTGTTCTCAGATTCCACAGAAAGAAGGCTAGCAAAGAGATCTACGAAATACACATGTAACTCTGTGAGATGAATTAACAGAACACTAAGCAGTTTCTCAGAAAGCTTCTTTCCAGATTTCATCTGAGGATATTTCCTTTTTCACCATAGCCCTCTATGGGCTTCCAAATATCACTTTGCCAATTCCACAAGAACTGTCTTAGCGAAAGGCTTCTTGAGCGGAAATGTGTAACTCTGTGAGATGATTTCACAGAACACTAAGAAGTTTCTCAGAAAGCTTCTTTCTCTTTGTTATCGGAGGATATTTCCTTTGTCCCTATAGTCTTCAAAGGGATCCGAAATATCTGTTCTCAGATTAAACAGAAATAAGGCTAGCAAAGAGATCCACGAAATACACATGTAACTCTGTGAGTGGAAGTCACACATCACAGAGCAGTTTCTCAGAAAGCTTCTTTCCAGCTTTCATCTGAGGATATTTCCTTTTTCACCATAGCCCTCTATGGGCTTCCAAATCTCACTTTGCCAATTCCACAAGAACTGTCTTAGCGAAAGGCTTCTTAAGCGGAAAGGTGTAACTCTGTGAGATGATTTCAGAGAACACTAAGAAGTTTCTCAGAAAGCTTCTTTCTCTTTGTTATCGGAGGATATTTCCTTTGACCCTATAGTCTTCAAAGGGATCCGAAATATCTGTTCTCAGATTACACAGAAATAAGGCTAGCAAAGAGATCCACGAAATACACATGTAACTCTGTGAGTGGAAGTCACACATCACAGAGCAGTTTCTCAGAAAGCTTCTTTCCAGCTTTCATCTGAGGATATTTCCTTTTTCACCATAGCCCTCTATGGGCTTCCAAATATCACTTTGCCAATTCCACAAGAACTGTCTTAGCGAAAGGCTTCTTGAGGGGAAAGCTTTAAATCTGTGAGATGATTTCACAGAACACAAAGAAGTTTCTCAGACAGCTTCTTTCTCTTTGTTATCGGAGGATATTTCCTTTGGCCCTATAGTCTTCGAAGGGATCCGAAATATCTGTTCTCAGATTCCACAGAAAGAAGGCTAGCAAAGAGATCTACGAAACACAGATGTAACACTGTGAGATGAATTAACAGAACACTAAGCAGTTTCTCAGAAAGCTTCTTTCGAGATTTCCTCTGAGGATATTTCCTTTTTCACAATAGACCTCTATGGGCTTCCAAATATCACTTTGCCAATTCCACAAGAACTGTCTTAGCGAAAGGCTTCTTGAGGGGAAAGCTGTAACTCTGTGAGATGATTTCACTTAACAAAAGAAGTTTCTCAGAAAGCTTCTCTCTCTTTGTTATCGGAGGATATTTCCTTTAACCCTATACTCTTCAATGGGATCTGAAATATCTGTTCTCAGATTACACAGAAATAAGGCTAGCAAAGAGATCCACGAAATACACATGTAACTCAGTGAGTGGAAGTCACACATCACAGAGCAGTTTCTCAGAAAGCTTCTTTCCAGATTTCATCTGAGGATATTTCCTTTTTCACCATAGCCCTCTATGGGCTTCTAAATATCACTTTGCCAATTCCACAAGAACTGTCTTAGCGAAAGGCTTCTTGAGGGGAAAGCTGTAACTCTGTGAGATGATTTCACAGAACACAAAGAAGTTTCTCAGAATGCTCTTTCTCTTTGTTATCGGAGGATATTTCCTTTGGCCCTATAGTCTTCAAAGGGATCCGAAATATCTATTCTCAGATTCCACAGAAAGAAGGCTAGAAAAGAAATTCACGAAATACAGATGTAACTCTATGAGATGAATTTACAGAACACTAAGCAGTTTCTCAGAAAGCTTCTTTCCAGATTTCATCTGAGGATATTTCCTTTTTCACCATAGCCCTCTAAGGGCTTCCAAATTGCACTTTTCCAATTCCACAAGAACTGTCTTAGCGAAAGGCTTCTTCAGGGGAAAGCTGTAACTCTGTGAGATGATTTCACAGAACACAAAGAAGTTTCTCAGAAAGCTTCTTTCTCTTTGTTATCGGAGGATATTTCCTTTGGCCCTATAGTCTTCAAAGGGATCCGAAATATCTGTTCTCAGATTCCACAGAAATAAGGCTAGCAAAGAGATCTACGAAACACAGATGTAACTCTGTGAGATGAATTCACAGAACACTAAGCAGTTTCTCAGAAAGCTTCTTTCCAAATTTCATCTGAGGATATTTCCTATTTCACCATAGCCCTCTATGGGCTTCCAAATATCACTTTGCCAATTCCACAAGAACTGTCTTAGCGAAAGGCTTCTTCAGGGGAAAGCTGTAACTCTGTGAGATGATTTCACAGAACACAAAGAAGTTTCTCAGAAAGCTTCTTTCTCTTTTTTATTGGAGGATATTTCCTTTGGCCCTATAGTCTTCAAAGGGATCCGAAATATCTGTTCTCAGATTCCACAGAAAGAAGGCTAGCAAAGAGATACACGAAATACAGATGTAACTCTGTGAGATGAATTCACAGAACACTAAGCAGTTTCTCAGAAAGCTTCTTTCCAGATTTCATCTGAGGATATTTCCTTTTTCACCACAGCCCTCTATGGGCTTCCAAATATCACTTTGCCAATTCCACAAGAACTGTCTTAGCGAAAGGCTTCTTGAGGGGAAAGCTATAACTCTGTTAGATGATTTCACAGAACACAAAGAAGTTTCTCAGAAAGCTTCTTTCTCTTTGTTATCGGAGGATATTTCCTTTGGCCCTATATTCATCAAAGGGATCCGAAATATCTGTTCTCAGATTCCACAGAAATAAGGCTAGCAAAGAGATCCACGAAATACAGATGTAACTCTGTGAGATGAATTAACAGAACACTAAGCAGTTTCTCAGAAAGCTTCTTTCCAGATTTCATCTCAGGATATTTCCTTTTTCACCATAGCCCTCTATGGGCTTCCAAATATCACTTTGCCAATTCCAAAAGAACTGTCTTATCGAAAGGCTTCTTGAGGGGAAAGCTGTAACTCTGTGAGATGATTTCAGGGAACACAAAGAAGTTTCTCAGAAAGCTCTTTCTCTTTGTTATCGGAGGATATTTCCTTAGGCCCTATAGTCTTCAAAGGGATCCGAAATATCTGTTCTCAGATTCCACAGAAAGAAGGCTAGAAAAGAGATACTCGAAATACAGATGTAACTCTGTGAGATGAATTAACAGAAGGCTAAGCAGTTTCTGAGAAAGCTTCTTTCCAGATTTCATCTGAGGATACTTCGTTTTTCACCATAGCTCTCTATGGGCTTCCAAATATCACTTTTCCAATTCCACAAGAACTGTCTTAGCGAAAGGCTTCTTGAGGGGAAAGCTGTAACTCTGTGAGATGATTTCACAGAACACAAAGAAGTTTCTCAGAAAGCGTCTTTCGCTTTGTTATCGGAGGATATTTCCCTTGGCCCTATAGTCTTCAAAGGGACCCGAAATATCTGTTCTCAGATTCCACAGAAAGAAGGCTAGCAAAGAGATCTACGAAACACAGATGTAACTCTGTGAAATGAATTCACAAAGCACTAACAAGTTTCTCAGAAAGCTTCTTTCCAGATTTCATCTGAGGATATTTCCTTTTTCACCATAGCCCTCTATGGGCTTCCAAATATCACTATGCCAATCCCAGAAGAACTGTCTTAGCGAAAGGCTTCTTGAGAGGAAAGCTGTAACTCTGTGAGATGATTTCACAGAACACAAAGAAGTTTCTCAGAAAGCTTCTTTCTCTTTGTTATCGGAGGATATTTCCTTTGGCCCTATAGTCTTCAAAGGGATCCGAAATATCTGTTTTCAGATTCCACAGAAAGAAGGCTAGCAAAGAGATCTACGAAACACAGATGTAACACTGTGAAATGAATTCACAGAACACTAAGCAGTTTCTCAGAAAGCTTCTTTGCAGATTTCATCTGAGGATATTTCCTTTTTCACCATAGCCCTCTATGGGCTTCCAAATATCACTTTGCCAATTCCACAAGAACTGTCTTAGCGAAAGGCTTCTTGAGGGGAAAGCTGTATCTCTGTGAGATGATTTCACATTACACAAAGAAGTTTCTCAGAAAGCTTCCTTCTCTTTGTTATCGGAGGATATTTCCTTTGGCCCTATAGTCTTCAAAGGGATCCGAAATATCTGTTCTCAGATTAAACAGAAATAAGGCTAGCAAAGAGATCCACGAAATACAGATGTAACTCTGTGAGTAGAAGTCACACATCACAGACCAGTTTCTCAAAAAGCTTCTTTCCAGCTTTCATCTGAGGATATTTCCTTTTTCACCATAGCCCTCTATGGGCTTCCAAATCTCACTTTGCCAATTCCACAAGAACTGTCTTAGCGAAAGGCTTCTTGAGCGGAAAGGTGTAACTCTGTGAGATGATTTCACAGAACACTAAGAAGTTTCTCAGAAAGCTTCTTTCTCTTTGTTATCGGAGGATATTTCCTTTGACCCTATAGTCTTCAAAGGGATCCGAAATATCTGTTCTCAGATTACACAGAAATAAGGCTAACAAAGAGATCCACGAAACACAGATGTAACTCTGTGAGTGGAAGTCACACATCACAGAGCAGTTTCTCAGAAAGCTTCTTTCCAGCTTTCATCTGAGGATATTTCCTTTTTCACCATAGCCCTCTAAGGGCTTCCAAATATCACTTTGCCAATTCCACAAGAACTGTCTTAGCGAAAGGCTTCTTGAGGAAAAAGATTTAAATCTGTGAGATGATTTCACAGAACACAAAGAAGTTTCTCAGAAAGCTTCTTTCTCTTTGTTATCGGAGGATATTTCCTTTGGCCCTATAGTCTTCAAAGGGATCCGAAATTTCTGTTCTCAGATTCCACAGAAAGAAGGCTAGCAAAGAGATCTAGGAAACACAGATATAACTCTGTGAGATGAATTAACAGAACACTAAGCAGTTTCTCAGAAAGCTTCTTTCCAGATTTCATCTGAGGATATTTCCTTTTTCACCTAGCCCTCTATGGGATTCCAAATCTCACTTTGCCAATTCCACAAGAACTGTCTTAGCGAAAGACTTCTTGAGCGGAAAGGTGTAACTCTGTGAGATGATTTCACAGAACACTAAGAAGTTTCTTAGAAAGCTTCTTTGTCTTTGTTATCGGAGGATATTTCCTTTGGCCCTATAGTCTTCAACGGGATACCAAATATCTGTTCTCAGATTACACAGAAAGAAGGCTAGCAAAGAGATCCACGAAATTCAGATGTAACTCTGTGAGATGAATTCACAGAACACTAAGCAGTTTCTCAGAAAGCTTCTTCCCAGATTTCATCTGACGATATTTCCTTTTTCACCGTAGCCCTCTATGGGTTTGAAAATATCACTTTGCCAATTCCACAGGAACTGTCTTAGCGAAAGGCTTCTTGAGGGGAAAGCTGTAACTCTGTGAGATGATTTCACAGAACACAAAGAAGTTTCTCAGAAAGCTTCTTTCTCTTTGTTATCGGAGGATATTTTCTTTGGCCCTATAGTCTTCAAAGGGATCCGAAATATCTGTTCTCAGATTCCACAGAAATAAGGCTAGCAAAGAGATCTACGAAACACAGATGTAACTCTGTGAGATGAATTCACAGAACACTAAGCAGTTTCTCAGAAAGCTTCTTTCCTAATTTCATGTCAGGATATTTCCTATTTCACCATAGCCCTCTAAGGGCTTCCAAATATCACTTTGCCAATTCCACAAGAACTGTCTTAGCGAAAGGCTTCTTGAGGGGAAAGCTGTAACTCTGTGAGATGATTTCACAGAACACAAAGAAGTTTCTCAGAAAGCTTCTTTCTCTTTGTTATCGGAAGATATTTCCTTTGGCCCTATAGTCTTCAAAGGGATCCGAAATATCTGTTCTCAGATTCCACAGAAAGAAGGCTAGCAAAGCGATCCACGAAATACAGATGTAACTCTGTGAGATGAATTAACAGAACACTAAGCAGTTTCTCAGAAAGCTTCTTTCCAGATTTCATCTGAGGATATTTCCTTTTTCACCATAGCCCTCTATGGGCTTCCAAATATCACTTTGCCAATTCCTCAAGAACTGTCTTAGCGAAAGGCTTCTTGAGGGGAAAGCTGTAACTCTGTGAGATGATTTCACAGAACACAAAGAAGTTTCTCAGAAAGTTTCTTTCTCTTTGTTATCGGAGGATATTTCCTTTGGCCCTATAGTCTTCATAGGGATCCGAAATATCTGTTCTCAGATTCCACAGAAATAAGGCTAGCAAAGAGATCTACGAAACACAGATGTATCTCTGTGAGATGAATTCACAGAAAAATAAGCAGTATCTCAGAAAGCTTCTTTACAGATTTCATCTGAGGATATTTCCTTTTTCACCGTAGCCCACTATGGGCTTCCAAATATCACTTTGCCAATTCCACAAGAACTGTCTTAGCGAAAGGCTTCTTGAGGGGAAAGCTGTAACTCTGTGAGATGATTTCACATTACACAAAGAAGTTTCTCAGAAAGCTTCTTTCTCTTTGTTATCGGAGGATATTTCCTTTGGCCCTATAGTCTTCAAAGGGATCCGAAATATCTGTTCTCAGATTCCACAGAAAGAAGGCTAGCAAAGAGATCTACGAAATACACATGCAACTCTGTGAGATGAATTAACAGAACACTAAGCAGTTTCTCAGAAAGCTTCTTTCCAGATTTCATCTGAGGATATTTCCTTTTTCACCATAGCCCTCTATGGGCTTCCAAATATCACTTTGCCAATTCCACAAGAACTGTCTTAGCGAAAGGCTT
This sequence comes from Macaca fascicularis, assembly GCF_037993035.2. Classification (NCBI taxonomy): domain Eukaryota; kingdom Metazoa; phylum Chordata; class Mammalia; order Primates; family Cercopithecidae; genus Macaca; species Macaca fascicularis. The sequence goes on along the minus strand of NC_088385.1, from coordinate 44,020,996 downwards.
CTTGAGCGGAAATGTGTAACTCTGTGAGATGATTTCACAGAACACTAAGAAGTTTCTCAGAAAGCTTCTTTCTCTTTGTTATCGGAGGATATTTCCTTTGTCCCTATAGTCTTCAAAGGGATCCGAAATATCTGTTCTCAGATTAAACAGAAATAAGGCTAGCAAAGAGATCCACGAAATACACATGTAACTCTGTGTGTGGAAGTCACACATCACAGAGCAGTTTCTCAGAAAGCTTCTTTCCAGCTTTCATCTGAGGATATTTCCTTTTTCACCATAGCCCTCTATGGGCTTCCAAATCTCACTTTGCCAATTCCACAAGAACTGTCTTAGCGAAAGGCTTCTTGAGCGGAAAGGTGTAACTCTGTGAGATGATTTCACAGAACACTAAGAAGTTTCTCAGAAAGCTTCTTTCTCTTTGTTATCGGAGGATATTTCCTTTGACCCTATAGTCTTCAAAGGGATCCGAAATATCTGTTCTCAGATTACACAGAAATAAGGCTAGCAAAGAGATCCACGAAATACACATGTAACTCTGTGAGTGGAAGTCACACATCACAGAGCAGTTTCTCAGAAAGCTTCTTTCCAGCTTTCATCTGAGGATATTTCCTTTTTCACCATAGCCCTCTATGGGCTTCCAAATATCACTTTGCCAATTCCACAAGAACTGTCTTAGCGAAAGGCTTCTTGAGGGGAAAGCTTTAAATCTGTGAGATGATTTCACAGAACACAAAGAAGTTTCTCAGACAGCTTCTTTCTCTTTGTTATCGGAGGATATTTCCTTTGGCCCTATAGTCTTCGAAGGGATCCGAAATATCTGTTCTCAGATTCCACAGAAAGAAGGCTAGCAAAGAGATCTAGGAAACACAGATGTAACACTGTGAGATGAATTAACAGAACACTAAGCAGTTTCTCAGAAAGCTTCTTTCGAGATTTCCTCTGAGGATATTTCCTTTTTCACAATAGACCTCTATGGGCTTCCAAATATCACTTTGCCAATTCCACAAGAACTGTCTTAGCGAAAGGCTTCTTGAGGGGAAAGCTGTAACTCTGTGAGATGATTTCACTTAACAAAAGAAGTTTCTCAGAAAGCTTCTCTCTCTTTGTTATCGGAGGATATTTCCTTTAACCCTATACTCTTCAATGGGATCTGAAATATCTGTTCTCAGATTACACAGAAATAAGGCTAGCAAAGAGATCCACGAAATACACATGTAACTCAGTGAGTGGAAGTCACACATCACAGAGCAGTTTCTCAGAAAGCTTCTTTCCAGATTTCATCTGAGGATATTTCCTTTTTCACCATAGCCCTCTATGGGCTTCTAAATATCACTTTGCCAATTCCACAAGAACTGTCTTAGCGAAAGGCTTCTTGAGGGGAAAGCTGTAACTCTGTGAGATGATTTCACAGAACACAAAGAAGTTTCTCAGAATGCTCTTTCTCTTTGTTATCGGAGGATATTTCCTTTGGCCCTATAGTCTTCAAAGGGATCCGAAATATCTATTCTCAGATTCCACAGAAAGAAGGCTAGAAAAGAAATTCACGAAATACAGATGTAACTCTATGAGATGAATTTACAGAACACTAAGCAGTTTCTCAGAAAGCTTCTTTCCAGATTTCATCTGAGGATATTTCCTTTTTCACCATAGCCCTCTAAGGGCTTCCAAATTGCACTTTTCCAATTCCACAAGAACTGTCTTAGCGAAAGGCTTCTTCAGGGGAAAGCTGTAACTCTGTGAGATGATTTCACAGAACACAAAGAAGTTTCTCAGAAAGCTTCTTTCTCTTTGTTATCGGAGGATATTTCCTTTGGCCCTATAGTCTTCAAAGGGATCCGAAATATCTGTTCTCAGATTCCACAGAAATAAGGCTAGCAAAGAGATCTACGAAACACAGATGTAACTCTGTGAGATGAATTCACAGAACACTAAGCAGTTTCTCAGAAAGCTTCTTTCCAAATTTCATCTGAGGATATTTCCTATTTCACCATAGCCCTCTATGGGCTTCCAAATATCACTTTGCCAATTCCACAAGAACTGTCTTAGCGAAAGGCTTCTTCAGGGGAAAGCTGTAACTCTGTGAGATGATTTCACAGAACACAAAGAAGTTTCTCAGAAAGCTTCTTTCTCTTTTTTATTGGAGGATATTTCCTTTGGCCCTATAGTCTTCAAAGGGATCCGAAATATCTGTTCTCAGATTCCACAGAAAGAAGGCTAGCAAAGAGATACACGAAATACAGATGTAACTCTGTGAGATGAATTCACAGAACACTAAGCAGTTTTTCAGAAAGCTTCTTTCCAGATTTCATCTGAGGATATTTCCTTTTTCACCACAGCCCTCTATGGGCTTCCAAATATCACTTTGCCAATTCCACAAGAACTGTCTTAGCGAAAGGCTTCTTGAGGGGAAAGCTATAACTCTGTTAGATGATTTCACAGAACACAAAGAAGTTTCTCAGAAAGCTTCTTTCTCTTTGTTATCGGAGGATATTTCCTTTGGCCCTATATTCATCAAAGGGATCCGAAATATCTGTTCTCAGATTCCACAGAAATAAGGCTAGCAAAGAGATCCACGAAATACAGATGTAACTCTGTGAGATGAATTAACAGAACACTAAGCAGTTTCTCAGAAAGCTTCTTTCCAGATTTCATCTCAGGATATTTCCTTTTTCACCATAGCCCTCTATGGGCTTCCAAATATCACTTTGCCAATTCCAAAAGAACTGTCTTATCGAAAGGCTTCTTGAGGGGAAAGCTGTAACTCTGTGAGATGATTTCAGGGAACACAAAGAAGTTTCTCAGAAAGCTCTTTCTCTTTGTTATCGGAGGATATTTCCTTAGGCCCTATAGTCTTCAAAGGGATCCGAAATATCTGTTCTCAGATTCCACAGAAAGAAGGCTAGAAAAGAGATACTCGAAATACAGATGTAACTCTGTGAGATGAATTAACAGAAGGCTAAGCAGTTTCTGAGAAAGCTTCTTTCCAGATTTCATCTGAGGATACTTCGTTTTTCACCATAGCTCTCTATGGGCTTCCAAATATCACTTTTCCAATTCCACAAGAACTGTCTTAGCGAAAGGCTTCTGGGGGGAAAGCTGTAACTCTGTGAGATGATTTCACAGAACACAAAGAAGTTTCTCAGAAAGCTTCTTTCTCTTTGTTATCAGAGGATATTTCCTTTGGCCCAATAGTCTTCAAAGGGATCCGAAATATCTGTTCTCAGATTCCACAGAAATAAGGCTAGCAAAGAGATCTACGAAACACAGATGTAACTCTGTGAGATGAATTCACAGAACACTAAGCAGTTTCTCAGAAAGCTTCTTTCCAGATTTCATCTGAGGATATTTCCTTTTTCACCGTAACCCTCTATGGGCTTCCAAATATCACTTTGCCAATTCCAAAAGAACTGTCTTAGCGAAAGGCTTCTTGAGGGGAAAGCTGTAACTCTGTGAGATGATTTCACAGAACACAAAGAAGTTTCTCAGAAAGCGTCTTTCTCTTTGTTATCGGAGGATATTTCCCTTGGCCCTATAGTCTTCAAAGGGACCCGAAATATCTGTTCTCAGATTCCACAGAAAGAAGGCTAGCAAAGAGATCTACGAAACACAGATGTAACTCTGTGAAATGAATTCACAAAGCACTAACAAGTTTCTCAGAAAGCTTCTTTCCAGATTTCATCTGAGGATATTTCCTTTTTCACCATAGCCCTCTATGGGCTTCCAAATATCACTATGCCAATCCCAGAAGAACTGTCTTAGCGAAAGGCTTCTTGAGAGGAAAGCTGTAACTCTGTGAGATGATTTCACAGAACACAAAGAAGTTTCTCAGAAAGCTTCTTTCTCTTTGTTATCGGAGGATATTTCCTTTGGCCCTATAGTCTTCAAAGGGATCCGAAATATCTGTTTTCAGATTCCACAGAAAGAAGGCTAGCAAAGAGATCTACGAAACACAGATGTAACACTGTGAAATGAATTCACAGAACACTAAGCAGTTTCTCAGAAAGCTTCTTTGCAGATTTCATCTGAGGATATTTCCTTTTTCACCATAGCCCTCTATGGGCTTCCAAATATCACTTTGCCAATTCCACAAGAACTGTCTTAGCGAAAGGCTTCTTGAGGGGAAAGCTGTATCTCTGTGAGATGATTTCACATTACACAAAGAAGTTTCTCAGAAAGCTTCCTTCTCTTTGTTATCGGAGGATATTTCCTTTGGCCCTATAGTCTTCAAAGGGATCCGAAATATCTGTTCTCAGATTCCACAGAAATAGCGCTAGCAAAGAGATCTACGAAACATAGATGTAACTCTGTGAGATGAATTCACAGAACACTAAGCAGTTTCTCAGAAAGCTTCTTTCGAGATTTCCTCTGAGGATATTTCCTTTTTCACCATAGCCCTCTATGGGCTTCCAAATATCACTTTGCCAATTCCACAAGAACTGTCTTAGCGAAAGGCTTCTTGAGGGGAAAGCTGTAACTCTGTGAGATGATTTCACTGAACAAAAGAAGTTGCTCAGAAAGCTTCTTTCTCTTTGTTATCGGAGGATATTTCCTTTAGCCCTATACTCTTCAATGGGATCCGAAATATCTGTTCTCAGATTCCACAGAAATAAGGCTAGCAAAGAGATGTACGAAACACCGATGTAACTGTCTGAGATGAATTCTCAGAACACTAAGCAGTTTCTCAGAAAGCTTCTTTCCAGATTTCATCTGAGGATATTTCCTTTTTCACCATAGCCCTCTATGGGTTTCAAAATATCACTTTGCCAATTCCACAAAAACTGTCTTAGCGAAAGGCTTCTTGAGGGGAAAGCTGTAACTCAGTGAGATGATTTCACAGAACACAAAGAAGTTTCTCAGAAAGCTTCTTTCTCTTTGTTATCGGAGGATATTTCCTTTGGCCCTATAGTCTTCAAAGGGATCCGAAATATCTGTTCTCAGATTCCACACAAATAAGGCTAGCAAAGAGATCCACGAAATACAGATGTAACTCTGTGAGATGAATTAACAGAACACTAAGCAGTTTCTCAGAAAGCTTCTTTCCAGATTTCATCTGAGGATATTTCCTTTTTCACCATAGCCCTCTATGGGCTTCCAAATATCACTTTGCCACTTCCACAGGAACTGTCTTAGCGAAAGGCTTCTGTGGGGAAAGCTGTAACTCTGTGAGATGATTTCACAGAACACAAAGAAGTTTCTCAGAAAGCTTCTTTCTCTTTGTTATCGGAGGATATTTCCTTTGGCCCTATAGTCTTCAAAGGGATCCGAAATATCTGTTCTCAGATTCCACAGAAATAAGGCTAGCAAAGAGATCTACGAAACACAGATGTAACTCTGAGAGATGAATTCACAGAACACTAAGCAGTTTCTCAGAAAGCTTCTTTCCAGATTTCATCTGAGGATATTTCCTTTTTCACCATAGCCCTCTATGGGGTTCCAAATATCACTTTCCCAATTCCACAAGAACTGTCTTAGGGAAAGTCTTCTTGACGGGAAAGCTGTAACTCTGTGAGATGATTTCACTGAACAAAAGAAGTTGCTCAGAAAGCTTCTTTCTCTTTGTTATCGGAGGATATTTCCTTTAGCCCTATACTCTTCAATGGGATCCGAAATATCTGTTCTCAGATTCCACAGAAATAAGGCTAGCAAAGAGATCTACGAAACACAGATGTAACTCTGTGAGATGAATTCACAGAACACTAAGCAGTTTCTCAGAAAGCTTCTTTCCAAATTTCATCTGAGGATATTTCCTATTTCACCATAGCCCTCTATGGGCTTCCAAATATCACTTTTCCAATTCCACAAGAACTGTCTTAGCGAAAGGCTTCTGGGGGGAAAGCTGTAACTCTGTGAGATGATTTCACAGAACACAAAGAAGTTTCTCAGAAAGCTTCTTTCTCTTTGTTATCGGAGGATATTTCCTTTGGCCCAATAGTCTTCAAAGGGATCCGAAATATCTGTTCTCAGATTCCACAGAAATAAGGCTAGCAAAGAGATCTACGAAACACAGATGTAACTCTGTGAGATGAATTCACAGAACACTAAGCAGTTTCTCAGAAAGCTTCTTTCCAGATTTCATCTGAGGATATTTCCTTTTTCACCATAGCCCTCTATGGGCTTCCAAATCTCACTTTGCCAATTCCACAAGAACTGTCTTAGCGAAAGGCTTCTTGAGCGGAAATGTGTAACTCTGTGAGATGATTTCACAGAACACTAAGAAGTTTCTCAGAAAGCTTCTTTCTCTTTGTTATCGGAGGATATTTCCTTTGTCCCTATAGTCTTCAAAGGGATCCGAAATATCTGTTCTCAGATTAAACAGAAATAAGGCTAGCAAAGAGATCCACGAAATACACATGTAACTCTGTGAGTGGAAGTCACACATCACAGAGCAGTTTCTCAGAAAGCTTCTTTCCAGCTTTCATCTGAGGATATTTCCTTTTTCACCATAGCCCTCTATGGGCTTCCAAATCTCACTTTGCCAATTCCACAAGAACTGTCTTAGCGAAAGGCTTCTTGAGCGGAAAGGTGTAACTCTGTGAGATGATTTCACAGAACACTAAGAAGTTTCTCAGAAAGCTTCTTTCTCTTTGTTATCGGAGGATATTTCCTTTGACCCTATAGTCTTCAAAGGGATCCGAAATATCTGTTCTCAGATTACACAGAAATAAGGCTAGCAAAGAGATCCACGAAATACACATGTAACTCTATGAGTGGAAGTCACACATCACAGAGCAGTTTCTCAGAAAGCTTCTTTCCAGCTTTCATCTGAGGATATTTCCTTTTTCACCATAGCCCTCTATGGGCTTCCAAATATCACTTTGCCAATTCCACAAGAACTGTCTTAGCGAAAGGCTTCTTGAGGGGAAAGCTTTAAATCTGTGAGATGATTTCACAGAACACAAAGAAGTTTCTCAGAAAGCTTCTTTCTCTTTGTTATCGGAGGATATTTCCTTTGGCCCTATACTCTTCGAAGGGATCCGAAATATCTGTTCTCAGATTCCACAGAAAGAAGGCTAGAAAAGAAATCCACGAAATACAGATGTAACTCTATGAGATGAATTTACAGAACACTAAGCAGTTTCTCAGAAAGCTTCTTTCCAGATTTCATCTGAGGATATTTCCTTTTTCACCATAGCCCTCTAAGGGCTTCCAAATTGCACTTTTCCAATTCCACAAGAACTGTCTTAGCGAAAGGCTTCTTCAGGGGAAAGCTGTAACTCTGTGAGATGATTTCACAGAACACAAAGAAGTTTCTCAGAAAGCTTCTTTCTCTTTGTTATCGGAGGATATTTCCTTTGGCCCTATAGTCTTCAAAGGGATCCGAAATATCTGTTCTCAGATTCCACAGAAATAAGGCTAGCAAAGAGATCTACGAAACACAGATGTAACTCTGTGAGATGAATTCACAGAACACTAAGCAGTTTCTCAGAAAGCTTCTTTCCAAATTTCATCTGAGGATATTTCCTATTTCACCATAGCCCTCTATGGGCTTCCAAATATCACTTTGCCAATTCCACAAGAACTGTCTTAGCGAAAGGCTTCTTCAGGGGAAAGCTGTAACTCTGTGAGATGATTTCACAGAACACAAAGAAGTTTCTCAGGAAGCTTCTTTCTCTTTTTTATTGGAGGATATTTCCTTTGGCCCTATAGTCTCCAAAGGGATCCGAAATATCTGTTCTCAGATTCCACAGAAAGAAGGCTAGCAAAGAGATACACGAAATACAGATGTAACTCTGTGAGATGAATTCACAGAACACTAAGCAGTTTCTCAGAAAGCTTCTTTCCAGATATCATCTGAGGATATTTCCTTTTTCACCACAGCCCTCTATGGGCTTCCAAATATCACTTTGCCAATTCCACAAGAACTGTCTTAGCGAAAGGCTTCTTGAGGGGAAAGCTATAACTCTGTTAGATGATTTCACAGAACACAAAGAAGTTTCTCAGAAAGCTTCTTTCTCTTTGTTATCGGAGGATATTTCCTTTGGCCCTATATTCATCAAAGGGATCCGAAATATCTGTTCTCAGATTCCACAGAAATAAGGCTAGCAAAGAGATCCACGAAATACAGATGTAACTCTGTGAGATGAATTAACAGAACACTAAGCAGTTTCTCAGAAAGCTTCTTTCCAGATTTCATCTCAGGATATTTCCTTTTTCACCATAGCCCTCTATGGGGTTCCAAATATCACATTGCCAATTCCAAAAGAACTGTCTTATCGAAAGGCTTCTTGAGGGGAAAGCTGTAACTCTGTGAGATGATTTCAGGGAACACAAAGAAGTTTCTCAGAAAGCTCTTTCTCTTTGTTATCGGAGGATATTTCCTTAGGCCCTATAGTCTTCAAAGGGATCCGAAATATCTGTTCTCAGATTCCACAGAAAGAAGGCTAGAAAAGAGATACTCGAAATACAGATGTAACTCTGTGAGATGAATTAACAGAAGGCTAAGCAGTTTCTGAGAAAGCTTCTTTCCAGATTTCATCTGAGGATACTTCGTTTTTCACCATAGCTCTCTATGGGCTTCCAAATATCACTTTTCCAATTCCACAAGAACTGTCTTAGCGAAAGGCTTCTGGGGGGAAAGCTGTAACTCTGTGAGATGATTTCACAGAACACAAAGAAGTTTCTCAGAAAGCTTCTTTCTCTTTGTTATCGGAGGATATTTCCTTTGGCCCAATAGTCTTCAAAGGGATCCGAAATATCTGTTCTCAGATTCCACAGAAATAAGGCTAGCAAAGAGATCTACGAAACACAGATGTAACTCTGTGAGATGAATTCACAGAACACTAAGCAGTTTCTCAGAAAGCTTCTTTCCAGATTTCATCTGAGGATATTTCCTTTTTCACCATAGCCCTCTATGGGCTTCCAAATATCACTTTGCCAATTCCAAAAGAACTGTCTTAGCGAAAGGCTTCTTGAGGGGAAAGCTGTAACTCTGTGAGATGATTTCACAGAACACAAAGAAGTTTCTCAGAAAGCGTCTTTCTCTTTGTTATCGGAGGATATTTCCCTTGGCCCTATAGTCTTCAAAGGGACCCGAAATATCTGTTCTCAGATTCCACAGAAAGAAGGCTAGCAAAGAGATCTACGAAACACAGATGTAACTCTGTGAAATGAATTCACAAAGCACTAACAAGTTTCTCAGAAAGCTTCTTTCCAGATTTCATCTGAGGATATTTCCTTTTTCACCATAGCCCTCTATGGGCTTCCAAATATCACTATGCCAATCCCAGAAGAACTGTCTTAGCGAAAGGCTTCTTGAGAGCAAAGCTGTAACTCTGTGAGATGATTTCACAGAACACAAAGAAGTTTCTCAGAAAGCTTCTTTCTCTTTGTTATCGGAGGATATTTCCTTTGGCCCTATAGTCTTCAAAGGGATCCGAAATATCTGTTTTCAGATTCCACAGAAAGAAGGCTAGCAAAGAGATCTACGAAACACAGATGTAACACTGTGAAATGAATTCACAGAACACTAAGCAGTTTCTCAGAAAGCTTCTTTGCAGATTTCATCTGAGGATATTTCCTTTTTCACCATAGCCCTCTATGGGCTTCCAAATATCACTTTGCCAATTCCACAAGAACTGTCTTAGCGAAAGGCTTCTTGAGGGGAAAGCTGTATCTCTGTGAGATGATTTCACATTACACAAAGAAGTTTCTCAGAAAGCTTCCTTCTCTTTGTTATCGGAGGATATTTCCTTTGGCCCTATAGTCTTCAAAGGGATCCGAAATATCTGTTCTCAGATTCCACAGAAATAGCGCTAGCAAAGAGATCTACGAAACATAGATGTAACTCTGTGAGATGAATTCACAGAACACTAAGCAGTTTCTCAGAAAGCTTCTTTCGAGATTTCCTCTGAGGATATTTCCTTTTTCACCATAGCCCTCTACGGGCTTCCAAATATCACTTTGCCAATTCCACAAGAACTGTCTTAGCGAAAGGCTTCTTGAGGGGAAAGCTGTAACTCTGTGAGATGATTTCACTGAACAAAAGAAGTTGCTCAGAAAGCTTCTTTCTCTTTGTTATCGGAGGATATTTCCTTTAGCCCTATACTCTTCAATGGGATCCGAAATATCTGTTCTCAGATTCCACAGAAATAAGGCTAGCAAAGAGATCTACGAAACACAGATGTAACTGTGGGAGATGAATTCTCAGAACACTAAGCAGTTTCTCAGAAAGCTTCTTTCCAGATTTCATCTGAGGATATTTCCTTTTTCACCATAGCCCTCTATGGGTTTCAAAATATCACTTTGCCAATTCCACAAAAACTGTCTTAGCGAAAGGCTTCTTGAGGGGAAAGCTGTAACTCAGTGAGATGATTTCACAGAACACAAAGAAGTTTCTCAGAAAGCTTCTTTCTCTTTGTTATCGGAGGATATTTCCTTTGGCCCTATAGTCTTCAAAGGGATCCGAAATATCTGTTCTCAGATTCCACACAAATAAGGCTAGCAAAGAGATCCACGAAATACAGATGTAACTCTGTGAGATGAATTAACAGAACACTAAGCAGTTTCTCAGAAAGCTTCTTTCCAGATTTCATCTGAGGATATTTCCTTTTTCACCATAGCCCTCTATGGGCTTCCAAATATCACTTTGCCAATTCCACAGGAACTGTCTTAGCGAAAGGCTTCTGTGGGGAAAGCTGTAACTCTGTGAGATGATTTCACAGAACACAAAGAAGTTTCTCAGAAAGCTTCTTTCTCTTTGTTAACGGAGGATATTTCCTTTGGCCCTATAGTCTTCAAAGGGATCCGAAATATCTGTTCTCAGATTCCACAGAAATAAGGCTAGCAAAGAGATCTACGAAACACAGATGTAACTCTGAGAGATGAATTCACAGAACACTAAGCAGTTTCTCAGAAAGCTTCTTTCCAGATTTCATCTGAGGATATTTCCTTTTTCACCATAGCCCTCTACGGGGTTCCAAATATCACTTTGCCAATTCCACAAGAACTGTCTTAGGGAAAGTCTTCTTGACGGGAAAGCTGTAACTCTGTGAGATGATTTCACTGAACAAAAGAAGTTGCTCAGAAAGCTTCTTTCTCTTTGTTATCGGAGGATATTTCCTTTAGCCCTATACTCTTCAATGGGATCCGAAATATCTGTTCTCAGATTCCACAGAAATAAGGCTAGCAAAGAGATCTACGAAACACAGATGTAACTCTGTGAGATGAATTCACAGAACACTAAGCAGTTTCTCAGAAAGCTTCTTTCCAAATTTCATCTGAGGATATTTCCTATTTCACCATAGCCCTCTATGGGCTTCCAAATATCACTTTTCCAATTCCACAAGAACTGTCTTAGCGAAAGGCTTCTGGGGGGAAAGCTGTAACTCTGTGAGATGATTTCACAGAACACAAAGAAGTTTCTCAGAAAGCTTCTTTCTCTTTGTTATCGGAGGATATTTCCTTTGGCCCAATAGTCTTCAAAGGGATCCGAAATATCTGTTCTCAGATTCCACAGAAATAAGGCTAGCAAAGAGATCTACGAAACACAGATGTAACTCTGTGAGATGAATTCACAGAACACTAAGCAGTTTCTCAGAAAGCTTCTTTCCAGATTTCATCTGAGGATATTTCCTTTTTCACCATAGCCCTCTATGGGCTTCCAAATATCACTTTGCCAATTCCACAAGAACTGTCTTAGCGAGGGCTTCTTGAGGGGAAAGCTGTAACTCTGTGAGATGATTTCACAGAACACAAAGAAGTTTCTCAGAAAGCTTCTCTCTCTTTATTATCGGAGGATATTTTCTTTGGCCCTATAGTCTTCAAAGGGATCCGAAATATCTGTTCTCAGATTCCACAGAAATAAGGCTAGCAAAGAGATCTACGAAACACAGATGTAACTCTGTGAGATGAATTCACAGAACACTAAGCAGTTTCTCAGAAAGCTTCTTTCCAAATTTCATATGAGGATATTTCCTATTTCACCATAGCCCTCTATGGGCTTCCAAATATCACTTTGCGAATTCCACAAGAACTGTCTTAGCGAAAGGCTTCTTGAGGGGAAAGCTGTAACTCTGTGAGATGATTTCACAGAACACAAAGAAGTTCCTCAGAAAGCTTCTTTCTCTTTGTTATCGGAGGATATTTCCTTTGGCCCTATAGTCTTCAAAGGGATCCGAAATATCTGTTCTCAGATTCCACAGAAAGAAGGCTAGCAAAGAGATCTACGAAACACAGATGTATCTCTGTGAAATGAATTCACAGAAAAATAAGCAGTTTCTCAGAAAGCTTCTTTACAGATTTCATCTGAGGATATTTTCTTTTTCAACATAGCCCTCTATGGGCTTCCAAATATCACTTTGCCAATTCCAAAAGAACTGTCTTAGCGAAAGGCTTCTTGAGGGGAAAGCTGTAACTCAGTGAGATGATTTCACAGAACACAAAGAAGTTTCTCAGAAAGCTTCTTTCCCTTTGTTATCGGAGGATATTTCCTTTGGCCCTATAGTCTTCAAAGGGATCCGAAATATCTGTTCTCAGATTCCACAGAAAGAAGGCTAGCAAAGAGATCTACGAAACACAGATGTATCTCTGTGAGATGAATTCACAGAAAAATAAGCAGTTTCTCAGAAAGCTTCTTTACAGATTTCATCTGAGGATATTTTCTTTTTCACCATAGCCCTCTATGGGCTTCCAAATATCACTTTGCCAATTCCAAAAGAACTGTCTTAGCGAAAGGCTTCTTGAGGGGAAAGCTGTAACTCAGTGAGATGATTTCACAGAACACAAAGAAGTTTCTCAGAGAGCTTCTTTCTCTTTGTTATCGGAAGATATTTCCTTTGGCCCTATAGTCTTCAAAGGGATCCGATATATCTGTTCTCAGATTCCACAGAAAGAAGGCTAGCAAAGAGATCCACGAAATACAGATGTAACTCTGTGAGATGAATTAACAGAACACTAAGCAGTTTCTCAGAAAGCTTCTTTCCAGATTTCATCTGAGGATATTTCCTTTTTCACCATAGCCCTCTATGGGCTTCCAAATCTCACTTTGCCAATTCCACAAGAACTGTCTTAGCGAAAGGCTTCTTGAGCGGAAATGAGTAACTCTGTGAGATGATTTCACCTAACACTAAGAAGTTTCTCAGAAAGCTTCTTTCTCTTTGTTATCGGAGGATATTTCCTTTGGCCCTATAGTCTTCAAAGGGATCCGAAATATCTGTTCTCAGATTACACAGAAATAAGGCTAGCAAAGAGATCCACGAAATACACATGTAACTCTGTGGTGGAAGTCACACATCACAGAGCAGTTTCTCAGAAAGCTTCTTTCCAGCTTTCATCTGAGGATATTTCCTTTTTCACCATAGCCCTCTATGGGCATCCAAATCTCACTTTGCCAATTCCACAAGAACTGTCTTAGCGAAAGGCTTCTTGAGCGGAAAGGTGTAACTCTGTGAGATGATTTCACAGAACACTAAGAAGTTTCTCAGAAAGCTTCTTTCTCTTTGTTATCGGAGGATATTTCCTTTGGCCCTATAGTCTTCAAAGGGATCCAAAATATCTGTTCTCAGATTACACAGAAATAAGGCTAGCAAAGAGATCCACGAAATACACATGTAACTCTGTGAGTGGAAGTCACACATCGTAGAGCAGTTTCTCAGAAAGCTTCTTTGAAGATTTCATCTGAGGATATTTCCTTTTCACCATAGCCCTCTATGGGCTTCCAAATATCACTTTGCCAATTCCACAAGAACTGTCTTAGCGAAAGGCTTCTTCAGGGGAAAGCTGTAACTCTGTGAGATGATTTCACAGAACACAAAGAAGTTTCTCAGAAAGCTCTTTCTCTTTGTTATCGGAGGATATTTCCTTTGGCCCTATAGTCTTCAAAGGGATCCGAAATTTCTGTCTCAGATTCCACAGAAAGAAGGCTAGCAAAGAGATCTAGGAAACACAGATGTAACTCTGTGAGTTGAATTCACAGAACACTAAGCAGTTTCTCAGAAAGCTTCTTTCCAGATTTCATCTGAGGATATTTCCTTTTTCACCTAGCCCTCTATGGGCTTCCAAATCTCACTTTGCCAATTCCACAAGAACTGTCTTAGCGAAAGGCTTCTTGAGCGGAAAGGTGTAACTCTGTGAGATGATTTCACAGAACACTAAGAAGTTTCTTAGAAAGCTTATTTCTCTTTGTTATCGGAGGATATTTCCTTTGGCCCTATAGTCTTCAACGGTATACGAAATATCTGTTCTCAGATTACACAGAAAGAAGGCTAGCAAAGAGATCCACGAAATTCAGATGTAACTCTGTGAGATGAATTCACAGAACACTAAGCAGTTTCTCAGAAAGCTTCTTTCCAGATTTCATCTGAGGATATTTCCTTTTTCACCATAGCCCTCTATGGACTTCCAAATATCACTTTGCCAATTCCACAAGAACCGTCTTAGCGAAAGGCTTCTTGAGGGGAAAGCTGTAACTCTGTGAGATGATTTCACAGAACACAAAGAAGTTTCTCAGAAGGCTTCTTTCTCTTTGTTATCGGAGGATATTTCCTTTGGCCCTATAGTCTTCAAAGGGATCCGAAATATCTGTTCTCAGATTCCACAGAAAAAAGGCAAGCAAAGAGATCTACGAAACACAGATGTAACTCTGTGAGATGAATTCACAGAACACTAAGCAGTTTCTCAGAAACCTTCATTCCAGATATCATCTGAGGATATTTCCTTTTTCACTATAGCCCTCTATGGGCTTCCAAATACCACTTTGCCAATTCCACAAGAACTGTCTTAGCGAAAGGCTTCTTGAGGGGAAAGCTGTAACTCTCTGAGATGACTTCACAGAACACAAAGAAGTTTCTCAGGAAGCTTCTTGCTCTTTGTTATCGGAGGATATTTCCTTTGGCCCTATAGTCTTCAAAGGGATCCGAAATATCTGTTCTCAGATTACACAGAAATAAGGCTAGCAAAGAGATCAACGATATACACATGTAACTCTGTGAGTGGAAGTCACACATCACAGAGCAGTGTCTCAGAAAGCTTCTTTCCAGCTTTCATCTGAGGATATCTCCTTTTTCACCATAGCCCTCTATGGGCTTCCAAATCTCACTTTGCCAATTCCACAAGAACTGTCTTAGCGAAAGGCTTCTGGAGCGGAAAGGTGTAACTCTGTGAGATGATTTCACAGAACACTAAGAAGTTTCTCAGAAAGCTTCTTTCTCTTTGCTATCGGAGGATATTTCCTTTGGCCCTATAGTCTTCAAAGGGATCCGAAATATCTGTTCTCAGATTACACAGAAATAAGGCTAGCAAAGAGATCCACGAAATACACATGTAACTCTGTGAGTGGAAGTCACACATCACAGAGCTGTTTCTCAGAAAGCTTCTTTCCAGCTTTCATCTGAGGATATTTCCTTTTTCACCATAGCCCTCTATGGGCTTCCAAATATCACTTTGCCAATTCCCCAAGAACTGTCTTAGCGAAAGGCTTCTTGAGGGGAAAGCTGTAACTCTGTGAGATGATTTCACAGAACACAAAGAAGTTTCTCAGAAAGCTTCTTTCTCTTTGTTATCGGAGGATATTTCCTTTGGCCCTATAGTCTTCAAAGGGATCCGAAATATCTGTTCTCAGATTCCACAGAAATAAGGCTAGCAAAGAGATCTAAGAAACACAGATGTAACTCTGTGAGATGAATTCACAGAACACTAAGCAGTTTCTCAGAAAGCTTCTTTCCAGATTTCATCTGAGGATATTTCCTTTTTCACCATAGCCCTCTATGGGCTTCCAAATATCACTTTGCCAATTCCACAAGAACTGTCTTAGCGAAAGGCTTCTTGAGGGGAAAGCTGTAACTCTGTGAGATGATTTCACAGAACACAAAGAAGTTTCCAAGAAAGCTCTTTCTCTTTGTTATCGGAGGATATTTCCTTTGGCCCTATAGTCTTCAAAGGGATCCGAAATATCTGTTCTCACATTCCACAGAAAGAAGGCAAGCAAAGAGATGCACGAAACACAGATGTAACTCTGTGAGATGAATTCACAGAACACTAAGCAGTTTCTCAGAAAGCTTCTTTCCAGATTTCATCTGAGGATATTTCCTTTTCAACATAGCCCTCTATGGGCTTCCAAATATCACTTTGCCAATTCCACAAGAACTGTCTTAGTGAAAGGCTTCTTGAGCGGAAACGTGTAACTCTGTGAGATGATTTCACAGAACACTAAGAAGTTGCTTAGAAAGCTTCTTTCTCTTTGTTATCGGAGGATATTTCCTTTGGCCCTATGGTCTTCAAAGGGATCCGACATATCTGGTCTCAGAATCCACAGAAAGAAGGCTACCAAAGAGATCCAGGAAATACAGAGGTAACTCTGTGAGATGAATTAACAGAACACTAAGCAGTTTCTCAGAAAGCTTCTTTCCAGATTTCATCTGAGGATATTTCCTTTTTAACCATAGCCCTCTATGGGCTTCCAAATATCACTTTGCCAATTCCACAAGAACTGTCTTAGCGAAAGGCTTCTTGAGCGGAAAGGTGTAACTCTGTGAGATGATTTCACTGAACAAAAGAAGTTTCTCAGAAAGCTTCTTTCTCTTTGTTATCGGAGGATATTTCCTTTAGCCCTATAGTCTTCAAAGGGATCCGAATTATCTGTTCTCAGATTCCACAGAAATAAGGCTAGCAAAGAGATCTACGAAACACAGATGTAACTCTGTGAGATGAATTCACAGAACACGAAGCAGTTTCTCAGAAAGCTTCTTTCCAGATTTCATCTGAGGATCTTTCCTTTTTCACCATAGCCCTCTATGGGCTTCAAAATATCACTTTGCCAATTCCAAAAGAACTGTCTTAGCGAATGGCTTCCTGAGGCGAAAGCTGTAACTCAGTGAGATGATTTCACAGAACACAAAGAAGTTTCTCAGAAAGATCTTTCTCTTTGTTATCGGAGGATATTTCCTTTGGCCCTATAGTCTTCAAAGGGATCCGAAATATCTGTTCTCAGATTCCACAGAAAGAAGGCTAGCAAAGAAATCCACGAAACACAGATGTAACTCTGTGAGATGAATTCACAGAACACTAAGCAGTTTCTCAGAAAGCTTCTTTCCAGATTTCATCTGAGGATATTTCCTTTTTCACCATAGCCCTCTAAGGGCTTCCAAATATCACTTTTCCAATTCCACAAGAACTGTCTTAGCGAAAGGCTTCTTCAGGAGAAAGCTGTAACTCTGTGAGATGATTTCACAGAACACTAAGAAGTTTTTCAGAAAGCTTCTTTCTCTTTGTTATTGGAGGATATTTCCTTTGGCCCTATAGTCTTCAAAGGGATCCGAAATATCTGTTCTCAGATTCCACAGAAATAAGGCTAGCAAAGAGATCCACGAAATACAGATGTAACTCTGTGAGATGAATTAACAGAACACTAAGCAGTTTCTCAGAAAGCCTCTTTCCAGATTTCATCTGAGGATATTTCCTTTTTCACCATAGCCCTCTATGGGCTTCCAAATATCACTTTGCCAATTCCACAAGAACTGTCTTAGCGAAAGGAATCTTGAGGGGAAAGCTGTAACTCTGTGAGATGATTTCACAGAACACAAAGAAGTTTCTCAGAAAGCTTCTTTCTCTTTGTTATCGGAGGATATTTCCTTTGGCCCTATAGTCTTCAAAGGGATCCGAAATAGCTGTTCTCAGATTACACAGAAAGAAGGCTAGCAAAGAGATCTACGAAACACAGATGTAACTCTGTGAGATGAATTCACAGAACACTAAGCAGTTTCTCAGAAAGCTTCTTTCCAAATTTCATCTGTGGATATTTCCTTTTTCGCCATAGCCCTCTATGGGCTTCCAAATATCGCTTTGCCACTTCCACAAGAACTCTCTTAGCGAAAGGCTTCTTGAGGGGAAAGCTGTAACTCTGTTAGATGATTTCACAAAACACAAAGAGGTTTCTCAGAAAACTTCTTTCTCTTTGTTATCGGAGGATATTTCCCTTGGCCCTATAGTCTTCAAAGGGATCCGAAATATCTGTTCTCACATTTCATAGAAAGAAGGCTAGCAAAGAGATCCACGAAATACAGATTTAACTCTGTGAGATGAATTCACAGAACACTAAGCAGTTTCTCAGAAAGCTTCTTTCCAGATTTCATCTGAGGATATTTCCTTTTTCACCATAGCCCTCTATGGGCTTCCAAATATCACTTTTCTATTTCCACAAGAACTGTCTTAGCGAAAGGCTTCTTCAGGGGAAAGCTGTAACTCTGTGAGATGATTTCACAGAACATAAAGAAGTTTCTCAGAAAGCTTCTTTCTCTTTGTTATCGGAGGATATTTCCTTTGGCCGTATAGTCTACAGAGGAATCCGAAATATCTCTTCACAGATTCCACACAAATAAGGCTAGCAAAGAGATCAACGAAACACAGATGTAACTCTGTGAGATGAATTCACAGAACACTAAGCAGTTTCTCAGAAAGCTTCTTTCCAAATTTCATCTGAGGATATTTCCTATTTCACCATAGCCCTCTATGGGCTTCCAAATATCACTTTGCCAATTCCACAAGAACTGTCTTAGCGAAAGGCTCCTTGAGGGGAAAGCTGAAACTCTGTGAGATGATTTCACAGAACACAAAGAATTTTCTCAGAAAAATTCTTTCTCTTTGTTATCGGAGGATATTTCCTATGGCCCTATAGTCTTCTAAGGGATCCGAAATATCTGTTCTCAGATTCCACAGAAAGAAGGCTAGCAAAGAGATACACGAAATACAGATGTAACTCTGTGAGATGAATTCACAGAACACTAAGCAGTTTCTCAGAAAGCTTCTTTCCAGATTTCATCTGAGGATATTTCCTTTTTCACCATAGCCCTCTATAGGCTTCCAAATATCACTTTGCCAATTCCACAAGAACTGTCTTAGTGAAAGGCTTCTTGAGCGGAAAGGTGTAACTCTGTGAGATGATTTCACAGAACACTAAGAAGTTTCTTAGAAAGCTTCTTTCTCTTTGTTGTCGGAGGATATTTCCTTTGGCCCTATAGTCTTCAAAGGGATCCGACATATCTGGTCTCAGATTCCACAGAAAGAAGGCTACCAAAGAGATCCAGGAAATACAGATGTAACTCTGTGAGATGAATTAACAGAACACTAAGCAGTTTCTCAGAAAGCTTCTTTCCAGATTTCATCTGAGGATATTTCCTTTTTCACCATAGCCCTCTATGGGCTTCCAAATATCACTTTGCCAATTCCACAAGAACTGTCTTAGCGAAAGGCTTCTTGAGCGGAAAGGTGTAACTCTGTGAGATGATTTCACTGAACAAAAGAAGTTTCTCAGAAAGCTTCTTTCTCTTTGTTATCGGAGGATATTTCCTTTAGCCCTATAGTCTTCAAAGGGATCCGAAATATCTGTTCTCAGATTCCACAGAAATAAGGCTAGCAAAGAGATCTACGAAACACAGATGTAACTCTGTGAGATGAATTCACAGAACACTAAGCAGTTTCTCAGAAAGCTTCTTTCCAGATTTCATCTGAGGATATTTCCTTTTTCACCATAGCCCTCTAAGGGCTTCCAAATATCACTTTTCCAATTCCACAAGAACTGTCTTAGCGAAAGGCTTCTTCAGGAGAAAGCTGTAACTCTGTGAGATGATTTCACAGAACACTAAGAAGTTTTTCAGACAGCTTCTTTCTCTTTGTTATTGGAGGATATTTCCTTTGGCCCTATAGTCTTCAAAGGGATCCGAAATATCTGTTCTCAGATTCCACAGAAATAAGGCTAGCAAAGAGATCCACGAAATACAGATGTAACTCTGTGAGATGAATTAACAGAACACTAAGCAGTTTCTCAGAAAGCTTCTTTCCAGATTTCATCTGAGGATATTTCCTTTTTCACCATAGCCCTCTATGGGCTTCCAAATATCACTTTGCCAATTCCACAAGAACTGTCTTAGCGAAAGGAATCTTGAGGGGAAAGCTGTAACTCTGTGAGATGATTTCACAGAACACAAAGAAGTTTCTCAGAAAGCTTCTTTCTCTTTGTTATCGGAGGATATTTCCTTTGGCCCTATAGTCTTCAAAGGGATCCGAAATAGCTGTTCTCAGATTACACAGAAAGAAGGCTAGCAAAGAGATCTACGAAACACAGATGTAACTCTGTGAGATGAATTCACAGAACACTAAGCAGTTTCTCAGAAAGCTTCTTTCCAAATTTCATCTGTGGATATTTCCTTTTTCGCCATAGCCCTCTATGGGCTTCCAAATATCACTTTGCCACTTCCACAAGAACTCTCTTAGCGAAAGGCTTCTTGAGGGGAAAGCTGTAACTCTGTTAGATGATTTCACAAAACACAAATAGGTTTCTCAGAAAACTTCTTTCTCTTTGTTATCGGAGGATATTTCCCTTGGCCCTATAGTCTTCAAAGGGATCCGAAATATCTGTTCTCACATTCCACAGAAAGAAGGCTAGCAAAGAGATCCACGAAATACAGATTTAACTCTGTGAGATGAATTCACAGAACACTAAGCAGTTTCTCAGAAAGCTTCTTTCCAGATTTCATCTGAGGATATTTCCTTTTTCACCATAGCCCTCTATGGGCTTCCAAATATCACTTTTCTATTTCCACAAGAACTGTCTTAGCGAAAGGCTTCTTCAGGGGAAAGCTGTAACTCTGTGAGATGATTTCACAGAACATAAAGAAGTTTCTCAGAAAGCTTCTTTCTCTTTGTTATCGGAGGATATTTCCTTTGGCCGTATAGTCTACAGAGGAATCCGAAATATCTCTTCACAGATTCCACACAAATAAGGCTAGCAAAGAGATCAACGAAACACAGATGTAACTCTGTGAGATGAATTCACAGAACACTAAGCAGTTTCTCAGAAAGCTTCTTTCCACATTTCATCTGAGGATATTTCCTATTTCACCATAGCCCTCTATGGGCTTCCAAATATCACTTTGCCAATTCCACAAGAACTGTCTTAGCGAAAGGCTCCTTGAGGCGAAAGCTGTAACTCTGTGAGATGATTTCACAGAACACAAAGAAGTTTCTCAGAAAGATCTTTCTCTTTGTTATCGGAGGATATTTCCTTTGGCCCTATAGTCTTCAAAGGAATCCGAAATATCTGTTCTCAGATTCCACAGAAAGAAGGCTAGCAAAGAAATCCACGAAACACAGATGTAACTCTGTGAGAGGAATTCACAGAACACTAAGCAGTTTCTCTGAAAGCTTCTTTCCAGATTTCATCTGAGGATATTTCCTTTTTCACCATAGCCCTCTAAGGGCTTCCAAATATCACTTTTCCAATTCCACAAGAACTGTCTTAGCGAAAGGCTTCTTCAGGGGAAAGCTGTAACTCTGTGAGATGATTTCACAGAACACTAAGAAGTTTTTCAGAAAGCTTCTTTCTCTTTGTTATTGGAGGATATTTCCTTTGGCCCTATAGTCTTCAAAGGGATCCGAAATATCTGTTCTCAGATTCCACAGAAATAAGGCTAGCAAAGAGATCCACGAAATACAGATGTAACTCTGTGAGATGAATTAACAGAACACTAAGCAGTTTCTCAGAAAGCGTCTTTCCAGATTTCATCTGAGGATATTTCCTTTTTCACCATAGCCCTCTATGGGCTTCCAAATATCACTTTGCCAATTCCACAAGAACTGTCTTAGCGAAAGGAATCTTGAGGGGAAAGCTGTAACTCTGTGAGATGATTTCACAGAACACAAAGAAGTTTCCCAGAAAGCTTCTTTCTCTTTGTTATCGGAGGATATTTCCTTTGGCCCTATAGTCTTCAAAGGGATCCGAAATAGCTGTTCTCAGATTACACAGAAAGAAGGCTAGCAAAGAGATCTACGAAACACAGATGTAACTCTGTGAGATGAATTCACAGAACACTAACCAGTTTCTCAGTAAGCTTCTTTTCAAATTTCATCTGAGGATATTTCCTTTTTCACCATAGCCCTCTATGGGCTTCCAAATATCACTTTGCCACTTCCACAAGAACTGTCTTAGCGAAAGGCTTCTTGAGGGGAAAGCTGTAACTCTGTGAGATGATTTCACAAAACACAAAGAAGTTTCTCAGAAAACTTCTTTCTCTTTGTTATCGGAGGATATTTCCTTTGGCCCTATAGTCTTCAAAGGGATCCGAAATATCTGTTCTCAGATTCCACAGAAAGAAGGCTACAAAAGAGATCCACGAAATACAGATTTAACTCTGTGAGATGAATTCACAATACACTAAGTAGTTTCTCAGAAAGCTTCTTTCCAGATTTCATCTGAGGATATTTCCTATTTCACCATAGCCCTCTATGGGCTTCCAAATATCACTTTGCCAATTCCACAAGAACTGTCTTAGCGAAAGGCTTCTTCAGGGGAAAGCTGTAACTCTGTGAGATGATTTCACAGAACACAAAGAAGTTTCTCAGAAAGCTTCTTTCTCTTTGTTATCGGAGGATATTTCCTTTGGCCATATAGTCTTCAAATGGATCCGAAATATCTGTTCTCAGATTCCACAGAAATAAGGCTAGCAAAGAGATCTACGATACACAGATGTAACTCTGTGAGATGAATTCACAGAACACTAAGCAGTTTCTCAGAAAGATTCTTTCCAGATTTCATCTGAGGATATTTCCTTTTTCACCATAGCCCTCTATGGGCTTCCAAATATCACTTTTCCAATTCCACAAGAACTGTCTTAGCGAAAGGCTTCTTGAGGGGAAAGCTGTAACTCTGTGAGATGATTTCACAGAACACAAAGAAGTTTCTCAGAAAGCTTCTTTCTCTTTGTTATCGGAGGATATTTCCTTTGGCCCTATAGTCTTCAAAGGGATCCGAAATATCTCTTCTCAGATTCCACAGAAAGAAGGCTGGCAAAGAGATCTACCAAACACAGATGTATCTCTGTGAGATGAATTCACAGAACACTAAGCAGTTTCTCAGAAAGCTTCTTTCCAGATTTCATCTGAGGATATTACCTTTTCCACCATAGCCCTCTATGGGCTTCCAAATATCACTTTGCCAATTCCACAAGAACTGTCTTAGCGAAAGGCATCTTGAGGGGAAAGCTGTAACTCTGTGAGATGATTTCACATTACACAAAGAAGTTTCTCAGAAAGCTTCTTTCTCTTTGTTATCGGAGGATATTTCCTTTGGCCCTATAGTCTTCAAAGGGATCTGAAATTTCTCTTCTCAGATTACACAGAAATAAGGCTAGCAAAGAGATCCACGAAATACAGATGTAACTTGGTGAGTGGAAGTCACACATCACAGAGCAGTTTCTCAGAAAGCTTCTTTCCAGATTTCATCTGAGGATATTTCCTTTTCACCTTAGCCCTCTATGGGTTTCCAAATATCACTTTGCCAATTCCACAAGAACTGTGTTAGCGAAAGGCTTCTTCAGGGGAAAGCTGTAACTCTGTGAAATGATTTCACAGAACACTAAGAAGTTTCTTAGAAAGCTTCTTTCTCTTTGTTGTCGGAGGATATTTCCTTTGGCCCTATAGTCTTCAAAGGGATCCGACATATCTGGTCTCAGATTCCACCGAAAGAAGGCTACCAAAGAGATCCAGGAAATACAGATGTAACTCTGTGAGATGAATTAACAGAACACTAAGCAGTTTCTCAGAAAGCTTCTTTCCAGATTTCATCTGAGGATATTTCCTTTTTCACCATAGCCCTCTATGGGCTTCCAAATATCACTTTGCCAATTCCACAAGAACTGTCTTAGCGAAAGGCTTCTTGAGCGGAAAGGTGTAACTCTGTGAGATGATTTCACTGAACAAAAGAAGTTTCTCAGAAAGCTTCTTTCTCTTTGTTATCGGAGGATATTTCCTTTAGCCCTATAGTCTTCAAAGGGATCCGAAATATCTGTTCTCAGATTCCACAGAAATAAGGCTAGCAAAGAGATCTACGAAACACAGATGTAACTCTGTGAGATGAATTCACAGAACACTAAGCAGTTTCTCAGAAAGCTTCTTTCCAGATTTCATCTGAGGATATTTCCTTTTTCACCATAGCCCTCTAAGGGCTTCCAAATATCACTTTTCCAATTCCACAAGAACTGTCTTAGCGAAAGGCTTCTTCAGGAGAAAGCTGTAACTCTGTGAGATGATTTCACAGAACACTAAGAAGTGTTTCAGACAGCTTCTTTCTCTTTGTTATTGGAGGATATTTCCTTTGGCCCTATAGTCTTCAAAGGGATCCGAAATATCTGTTCTCAGATTCCACAGAAATAAGGCTAGCAAAGAGATCCACGAAATACAGATGTAACTCTGTGAGATGAATTAACAGAACACTAAGCAGTTTCTCAGAAAGCTTCTTTCCAGATTTCATCTGAGGATATTTCCTTTTTCACCATAGCCCTCTATGGGCTTCCAAATATCACTTTGCCAATTCCACAAGAACTGTCTTAGCGAAAGGAATCTTGAGGGGAAAGCTGTAACTCTGTGAGATGATTTCACAGAACACAAAGAAGTTTCTCAGAAAGCTTCTTTCTCTTTGTTATCGGAGGATATTTCCTTTGGCCCTATAGTCTTCAAAGGGATCCGAAATAGCTGTTCTCAGATTACACAGAAAGAAGGCTAGCAAAGAGATCTACGAAACACAGATGTAACTCTGTGAGATGAATTCACAGAACACTAAGCAGTTTCTCAGAAAGCTTCTTTCCAAATTTCATCTGTGGATATTTCCTTTTTCGCCATAGCCCTCTATGGGCTTCCAAATATCACTTTGCCACTTCCACAAGAACTCTCTTAGCGAAAGGCTTCTTGAGGGGAAAGCTGTAACTCTGTTAGATGATTTCACAAAACACAAAGAGGTTTCTCAGAAAACTTCTTTCTCTTTGTTATCGGAGGATATTTCCCTTGGCCCTATAGTCTTCAAAGGGATCCGAAATATCTGTTCTCACATTCCACAGAAAGAAGGCTAGCAAAGAGATCCACGAAATACAGATTGAACTCTGTGAGATGAATTCACAGAACACTAAGCAGTTTCTCAGAAAGCTTCTTTCCAGATTTCATCTCAGGATATTTCCTTTTTCACCATAGCCCTCTATGGGCTTCCAAATATCACTTTTCTATTTCCACAAGAACTGTCTTAGCGAAAGGCTTCTTCAGGGGAAAGCTGTAACTCTGTGAGATGATTTCACAGAACATAAAGAAGTTTCTCAGAAAGCTTCTTTCTCTTTGTTATCGGAGGATATTTCCTTTGGCCGTATAGTCTACAGAGGAATCCGAAATATCTCTTCACAGATTCCACACAAATAAGGCTAGCAAAGAGATCAACGAAACACAGATGTAACTCTGTGAGATGAATTCACAGAACACTAAGCAGTTTCTCAGAAAGCTTCTTTCCACATTTCATCTGAGGATATTTCCTATTTCACCATAGCCCTCTATGGGCTTCCAAATATCACTTTGCCAATTCCACAAGAACTGTCTTAGCGAAAGGCTCCTTGAGGCGAAAGCTGTAACTCTGTGAGATGATTTCACAGAACACAAAGAAGTTTCTCAGAAAGATCTTTCTCTTTGTTATCGGAGGATATTTCCTTTGGCCCTATAGTCTTCAAAGGAATCCGAAATATCTGTTCTCAGATTCCACAGAAAGAAGGCTAGCAAAGAAATCCACGAAACACAGATGTAACTCTGTGAGAGGAATTCACAGAACACTAAGCAGTTTCTCAGAAAGCTTCTTTCCAGATTTCATCTGAGGATATTTCCTTTTTCACCATAGCCCTCTAAGGGCTTCCAAATATCACTTTTCCAATTCCACAAGAACTGTCTTAGCGAAAGGCTTCTTCAGGGGAAAGCTGTAACTCTGTGAGATGATTTCACAGAACACTAAGAAGTTTTTCAGAAAGCTTCTTTCTCTTTGTTGTTGGAGGATATTTCCTTTGGCCCTATAGTCTTCAAAGGGATCCGAAATATCTGTTCTCAGATTCCACAGAAATAAGGCTAGCAAAGAGATCCACGAAATACAGATGTAACTCTGTGAGATGAATTAACAGAACACTAAGCAGTTTCTCAGAAAGCGTCTTTCCAGATTTCATCTGAGGATATTTCCTTTTTCACCATAGCCCTCTATGGGCTTCCAAATATCACTTTGCCAATTCCACAAGAACTGTCTTAGCGAAAGGAATCTTGAAGGGAAAGCTGTAACTCTGTGAGATGATTTCACAGAACACAAAGAAGTTTCTCAGAAAGCTTCTTTCTCTTTGTTATCGGAGGATATTTCCTTTGGCCCTATAGTCTTCAAAGGGATCCGAAATAGCTGTTCTCAGATTACACAGAAAGAAGGCTAGCAAAGAGATCTACGAAACACAGATGTAACTCTGTGAGATGAATTCACAGAACACTAACCAGTTTCTCAGTAAGCTTCTTTTCAAATTTCATCTGAGGATATTTCCTTTTTCACCATAGCCCTCTATGGGCTTCCAAATATCACTTTGCCACTTCCACAAGAACTGTCTTAGCGAAAGGCTTCTTGAGGGGAAAGCTGTAACTCTGTGAGATGATTTCACAAAACACAAAGAAGTTTCTCAGAAAACTTCTTTCTCTTTGTTATCGGAGGATATTTCCTTTGGCCCTATAGTCTTCAAAGGGATCCGAAATATCTGTTATCAGATTCCACAGAAAGAAGGCTACAAAAGAGATCCACGAAATACAGATTTAACTCTGTGAGATGAATTCACAATACACTAAGTAGTTTCTCAGAAAGCTTCTTTCCAGATTTCATCTGAGGATATTTCCTATTTCACCATAGCCCTCTATGGGCTTCCAAATATCACTTTGCCAATTCCACAAGAACTGTCTTAGCGAAAGGCTTCTTCAGGGGAAAGCTGTAACTCTGTGAGATGATTTCACAGAACACAAAGAAGTTTCTCAGAAAGCTTCTTTCTCTTTGTTATCGGAGGATATTTCCTTTGGCCCTATAGTCTTCAAATGGATCCGAAATATCTGTTCTCAGATTCCACAGAAATAAGGCTAGCAAAGAGATCTACGATACACAGATGTAACTCTGTGAGATGAATTCACAGAACACTAAGCAGTTTCTCAGAAAGATTCTTTCCAGATTTCATCTGAGGATATTTCCTTTTTCACCATAGCCCTCTATGGGCTTCCAAATATCACTTTTCCAATTCCACAAGAACTGTCTTAGCGAAAGGCTTCTTGAGGGGAAAGCTGTAACTCTGTGAGATGATTTCACAGAACACAAAGAAGTTTCTCAGAAAGCTTCTTTCTCTTTGTTATCGGAGGATATTTCCTTTGGCCCTATAGTCTTCAAAGGGATCCGAAATATCTCTTCTCAGATTCCACAGAAAGAAGGCTGGCAAAGAGATCTACCAAACACAGATGTATCTCTGTGAGATGAATTCACAGAACACTAAGCAGTTTCTCAGAAAGCTTCTTTCCAGATTTCATCTGAGGATATTACCTTTTCCACCATAGCCCTCTATGGGCTTCCAAATATCACTTTGCCAATTCCACAAGAACTGTCTTAGCGAAAGGCATCTTGAGGGTAAAGCTGTAACTCTGTGAGATGATTTCACATTACACAAAGTAGTTTCTCAGAAAGCTTCTTTCTCTTTGTTATCGGAGGATATTTCCTTTGGCCCTATAGTCTTCAAAGGGATCCGAAATTTCTCTTCTCAGATTACACAGAAATAAGGCTAGCAAAGAGATCCACGAAATACAGATGTAACTTGGTGAGTGGAAGTCACACATCACAGAGCAGTTTCTCAGAAAGCTTCTTTCCAGATTTCATCTGAGGATATTTCCTTTTCACCTTAGCCCTCTATGGGCTTCCAAATATCACTTTGCCAATTCCACAAGAACTGTCTTAGCGAAAGGCTTCTTGAGGGGAAAGCTGTAACTCTGTGAGATGATTTCACAGAACACAAAGAAGTTTCTCAGAAAGCTTCTTTCTCTTTGTTATCGGAGGATATTTCCTTTGGCCCTATAGTCTTCAAAGGGCTCCGAAATATCTGTTCTCAGATTCCACAGAAAGAAGGCTAGCAAAGAGATCTACGAAATACAGATGTAACTCTGTGAGATGAATTCACAGAACACTAAGCAGTTTCTCAGAAAGCTTCTTTCCAGATTTCATCTGAGGATATTTCCTTTTTCACCATAGCCGTCCATGGGCTTCCAAATATCACTTTGCCAATTCCACAAGAACTGTCTTAGCGAAAGGCTTCTTGAGGGGAAAGCTGTAACTCTGTGAGATGATTTCACAGAACACAAAGAAGTTTCTCAGAAAGCTTCTTTCTCTTTGTTATCGGAGGATATTTACTTTGGCCCTATAGTCTTCAAAGGGATCCGAAATACCTGTTCTCAGATTCCACAGAAATAAGGCTAGCAAAGAGATCTACGAAACACAGATGTAACTCTGTGAGATGAATTCAGAGAACACTAAGCAGTTTCTCAGAAAGCTTCTTTCCAGATTTCATCTGTGGATATTTCCTTTTTCACGACAGCCCTCTAAGGGCTTCCAAATATCACTTTGCCAATTCCACAAGATCTGTCTTAGCGAAAGGCTTCTTCAGGGGAAAGCTGTAACTCTGTGAGATGATTTCACAGAACACAAAGAAGTTTCTCAGAAAGCTTCTTTCTCTTTGTTATCGGAGGATATTTCCTTTGGCCCTATAGTCTTCAAAGGGATCCGAAATATCTGTTCTCAGATTCCACAGAAAGAAGGCTAGCAAAGAGATCCACGAAATACAGATGTAACTCTGTGAGGTGAATTAACAGAACACTAAGCAGTTTCTCAGAAAGCTTCTTTCCAGATTTCATCTGAGGATATTTCCTTTTTCACCATAGCCCTCTATGGGCTTCCATTATCACTTTGCCAATTCCACAAGAACTGTCTTAGCAAAAGGCTTCTTCAGGGGAAAGCTGTAACTCTGTGAGATGATTTCACAGAACACAAAGAAGTTTCTCAGAAAGCTTCTTTCTCTTTGTTATCGGAGGATATTTCCTTTGGCCCTATAGTCTTCAAAGGGATCCGAAATATCTGTTCTCAGATTCCACAGAAATAAGGCTAGCAAAGAGATCCACGAAATACAGATGTAACTCTGTGAGATGAATTCACAGAACACTAAGCAGTTTCTCAGAAAGCTTCTTTCCAGATTTCATCTGAGGATATTTCCTTTTTCACCATAGCCCTCTATGGGCTTCCAAATATCACTTTGCCAATTCCACAAGAACTGTCTTAGAGAAAGGCTTCTTCAGGGGAAAGGTGTAACTCTGTGAGATGATTTCACAGAACACAAAGAAGTTTCTCAGAAAGCTTCTTTCTCTTTGTTATCGGAGGATATTTCCTTTTTCCCCATACTCTTCAAAGGGATCCGAAATATCTGTTCTCAGATTCCACAGAAAGAAGGCTAGCAAAGAGATACACGAAATACAGATGTAACTCTGTGAGATGAATTCACAGAACACTAAGCAGTTTCTCAGAAAGCTTCTTTCCAGATTTCATCTGAGGATATTTCCTTTTTCCCCATAGCCCTCTATGGGCTTCCAAATATCACTTTGCCAATTCCACAGGAACTGTCCTAGCGAAAGGCTTCTTGAGGGGACAGATGTAACTCTGTGAGATGATTTCACAGAACACAAAGAAGTTTCTCAGAAAGCTTCTTTCTCTTTGTTATCGGAGGATATTTCCTTTGGCCCTATAGTCTTCAAAGGGATCCGAAATATCTGTTCTCAGATTCCACAGAAAGAAGGCTAGCAAAGAGATCTACGAAACACAGATGTAACTCTGAGAGTGGAAGTCACACATCACAGAGCAGTTTCTCAGAAAGCTTCTTTCCAGATTTCATCGGAGGATATTTCCTTTTTCACCATAGCCCTCTATGGGCTTCCAAATATCACTTTGCCAATTCCACAAGAACTGTCTTAGCGAAAGGCTTCTTGTGCGGAAAGCTGTAACTCTGTGAGATGATTTCACAGAACACAAAGAAGTTTCTCAGAAATCTTCTTTCTCTTTCTTATCGGAGGATATTTCCTTTGGCCCTATAGTCTTCAAAGGGATCCGAAATATCTGTTCTCAGATTCCACAGAAATGAGGCTAGCAAAGAGATCTATGAAACACAGATGTAACTCTGTGAGATGAATAAACAGAACACTAAGCAGTTTCTCAGAAACCTTCTTTCCAGATTTCATCTGAGGATATTTCCTTTTTCACCATAGCCCTCTATGGGCTTCCAAATATCACTTTGCCAATTCCACAAGAACTCTCTTAGCGAAAGGCTTCTTAAGGGGAAAGCTGTAACTCTGTGAGATGATTTCACATTACACAAAGAAGTTTCTCAGAAAGCTTCTTACTCTTTGTTATCGGAGGATATTTCCTTTGGCCCTATAGTCTTCAAAGGGATCCGAAATTTCTCTTCTCAGATTACACAGAAATAAGGTTAGCAAAGAGATCCACGAAATACAGATGTAACTTGGTGAGTGGAAGTCACACATCACAGAGCAGTTTCTCAGAAAGCTTCTTTCCAGATTTCATCTGAGGATATTTCCTTTTCACCTTAGCCCTCTATGGGTTTCCAAATATCACTTTGCCAATTCCACAAGAACTGTGTTAGCGAAAGGCTTCTTCAGGGGAAAGCTGTAACTCTGTGAAATGATTTCACAGAACACAAAGAAGTTTCTCAGAAAGCTTCTTTCTCTTTGTTATCGGAGGATATTTCATTTGGCCCTATAGTCTTCAAAGGTATCGGAAATATCTCTTCTCAGATTCCACAGAAAGAAAGCTCGCAAAGAGATCTACGAAACACAGATGTAACTCGGTGAGATGAATTCACAGAACACTAAGCAGTTTCTCAGAAAGCTTCTTTCCAGATTTCATCTGAGGATATTTTCTTTTTCACCATAGCCCTCTATGGGCTTCCAAATATCACTTTGCCAATTCCACAAGAACTGTCTTAGCGAAAGGCTTCTTGAGGGGAAAGCTGTAACTCTGTGAGATGATTTCACAGAACACAAAGGAGTTTCCCAGAAAGCTTCTTTCTCTTTGTTATTGAAGGATATTTCCTTTGGCCCTATAGTCTTCAAAGGGATCCGAAATATCTGTTCTCAGATTCCACAGAAATAAGGCTAGCAAAGAGATACACGAAATACAGATGTAACTCTGTGAGATGAATTAACAGAACACTAAGCAGTTTCTCAGAAAGCTTCTTTCCAGATTTCATCTGAGGATATTTCCTTTTTCACCATAGCCCTCTATGGGCTTCCAAATATCACTTTGCCAATTCCACAAGAACTGTCTTAGCGAAAGGCTTCTTGAGGGGAAAGCTGTAACTCTGTGAGATGATTTCACATTACACAAAGAAGTTTCTCAGAAAGCTTCTTTCTCTTTGTTATCGGAGGGTATTTCCTTTGGCCCTATAGCCTTCAAAGGGATCCGAAATATCTGTTCTCAGATTCCACAGAAATAAGGCTAGCAAAGAGATCCACGAAATACACATGTAACTCTGTGAGTGGAAGTCACACATCACAGAGCAGTTTCTCAGAAAGTTTCTTTCCAGCTTTCATCTGAGGATATTTCCTTTTTCACCATAGCCCTCTATGGGCTTCCAAATCTCACTTTGCCAATTCCACAAGAACTGTCTTAGCTAAAGGCTTCTTGAGAGGAAAGGTGTAACTCTGTGAGATGATTTCACAGAACACTAAGAAGTTTCTCAGAAAGCTTCTTTCTCTTTGTTATCGGAGGATATTTCCTTTGGCCCTATAGTCTTCAAAGGGATCCGAAATATCTGTTCTCAGATTACACAGAAAAAAGGCTAGCAAAGAGATCCACGAAATACACATGTAACTCTGTGAGTGGAAGTCACACATCACAGAGCAGTTTCTCAGAAAGCTTCTTTCCAGCTTTCATCTGAGGATATTTCCTTTTTCACCATAGCCCTCTATGGGCTTCCAAATCTCACTTTGCCAATTCCACAAGAACTGTCTTAGCGAAAGGCTTCTTGAGCGGAAAGGTGTAACTCTGTGAGATGATTTCACAGAACACTAAGAAGTTTCTCAGAAAGCTTCTTTCTCTTTGTTATCGGAGGATATTTCCTTTGGCCCTATAGTCTTCAAAGGGATCCGAAATATCTGTTCTCAGATTACACAGAAATAAGGCTAGCAAAGAGATCCACGAAATACACATGTAACTCTGTGAGTGGAAGTCACACATCACAGAGCAGTTTCTCAGAAACCTTCTTTCCAGCTTTCATCTGAGGATATTTCCTTTTTCACCATAGCCCTCTATGGGCTTCCAAATATCACTTTGCCAATTCCACAAGAACTGTCTTAGCGAAAGGCTTCTTGAGGGGAAAGCTTTAACTCTGTGAGATGATTTCACAGAACACAAAGAAGTTTCTCAGAAAGCTTCTTTCTCTTTGTTATCGGAGGATATTTCCTTTGGCCCTATAGTCTTCAAAGGGATCCGAAATATCTGTTCTCAGATTCCACAGAAAGAAGGCTAGCAAAGAGATCTACGAAACACAGATGTAACTCTGTGAGATGAATTAACAGAACACTAAGCAGTTTCTCAGAAAGCTTCTTTCCAGATTTCATCTGAGGATATTTCCTTTTTCACCTGCCCTCTATGGGATTCCAAATCTCACTTTGCCAATTCCACAAGAACTGTCTTAGCGAAAGGCTTCTTGAGCGGAAAGGTGTAACTCTGTTAGATGATTTCACAGAACACAAAGAAGTTTCTTAGAAAGCTTCTTTCTCTTTGTTATCGGAGGATATTTCCTTTGGCCCTATAGTCTTCAACGGGATACGAAATATCTCTTCTCAGATTACACAGAAAGAAGGCTAGCAAAGAGATCCACGAAATTCAGATGTAACTCTGTGAGATGAATACACAGAACACTAAGCAGTTTCTCAGAAAGCTTCTTTCCAGATTTCATCTGAGGATATTTACTTTTTCACCATAGCCCTCTATGGGTTTGAAAATATCACTTTCCAATTCCACAAGAACTGTCTTAGCGAAAGGCTTCTTGAGGCGAAAGCTGTAACTCTGTGAGATGATTTCACAGAACACAAAGAAGTTTCTCAGGAAGCTTCTTTCTCTTTGTTATCGGAGGATATTTTCTTTGGCCCTATAGTCTTCAAAGGGATCCGAAATATCTGTTCTCAGATTCCACAGAAATAAGGCTAGCAAAGAGATCTACGAAACACAGATGTAACTCTGTGAGATGAATTCACAGAACACTAAGCAGTTTCTCAGAAAGCTTCTTTCCAAATTTCATCTGAGGATATTTCCTATTTCACCATAGCCCTCTATGGGCTTCCAAATATCACTTTGCCAATTCCACAAGAACTGTCTTAGCGAAAGGCTTCTTGAGGGGAAAGCTGAAACTCTGTGAGATGATTTCACAGAACACAAAGAATTTTCTCAGAAAACTTCTTTCTCTTTGTTATCAGAGGATATTTCCTATGGCCCTATAGTCTTCTAAGGGATCCGAAATATCTGTTCTCAGATTCCACAGAAAGAAGGCTAGCAAAGAGATACACGAAATACAGATGTAACTCTGTGAGATGAATTCACAGAACACTAAGCAGTTTCTCAGAAAGCTTCTTTCCAGATTTCATCTGAGGATATTTCCTTTTTCAACATAGCCCTCTATGGGCTTCCAAATATCACTTTGCCAATTCCACAAGAACTGTCTTAGTGAAAGGCTTCTTGAGCGGAAACGTGTAACTCTGTGAGATGATTTCACAGAACACTAAGAAGTTTCTTAGAAAGCTTCTTTCTCTTTGTTATCGGAGGATATTTCCTTTGGTCATATAGTCTTCAAAGGGATCCGACATATCTGGTCTCAGATTCCACAGAAAGAAGGCTACCAAAGAGATCCAGGAAATACAGAGGTAACTCTGTGAGATGAATTAACAGAACACTAAGCAGTTTCTCAGAAAGCTTCTTTCCAGATTTCATCTGAGGATATTTCCTTTTTAACCATAGCCCTCTATGGGCTTCCAAATATCACTTTGCGAATTCCACAAGAACTGTCTTAGCGAAAGGCTTCTTGAGCGGAAAGGTGTAACTCTGTGAGATGATTTCACTGAACAAAAGAAGTTTCTCAGAAAGCTTCTTTCTCTTTGTTATCGGAGGATATTTCCTTTAGCCCTATAGTCTTCAAAGGGATCCGAAATATCTGTTCTCAGATTCCACAGAAATAAGGCTAGCAAAGAGATATACGAAACACAGATGTAACTCTGTGAGATGAATTCACAGAACACTAAGCAGTTTCTCAGAAAGCTTCTTTCCAGATTTCATCTGAGGATATTTCCTTTTTCACCATAGCCCTCTATGGGCTTCAAAATATCACTTTGCCAATTCCAAAAGAACTGTCTTAGCGAATGGCTTCCTGAGGCGAAAGCTGTAACTCTGTGAGATGATTTCACAGAACACAAAGAAGTTTCTCAGAAAGAGCTTTCTCTTTGTTATCGGAGGATATTTCCTTTGGCCCTATAGTCTTCAAAGGAATCCGAAATATCTGTTCTCAGATTCCACAGAAAGAAGGCTAGCAAAGAAATCCACGAAACACAGATGTAACTCTGTGAGATGAATTCACAGAACACTAAGCAGTTTCTCAGAAAGCTTCTTTCCAGATTTCATCTGAGGATATTTCCTTTTTCACCATAGCCCTCTAAGGGCTTCCAAATATCACTTTTCCAATTCCACAAGAACTGTCTTAGCGAAAGGCTTCTTCAGGAGAAAGCTGTAACTCTGTGAGATGATTTCACAGAACACTAAGAAGTTTTTCAGAAAGCTTCTTTCTCTTTGTTATTGGAGGATATTTCCTTTGGCCCTATAGTCTTCAAAGGGATCCGAAATATCTGTTCTCAGATTCCACAGAAATAAGGCTAGCAAAGAGATCCACGAAATACAGATGTAACTCTGTGAGATGAATTAACAGAACACTAAGCAGTTTCTCAGAAAGCTTCTTTCCAGATTTCATCTGAGGATATTTCCTTTTTCACCATAGCCCTCTATGGGCTTCCAAATATCACTTTGCCAATTCCACAAGAACTGTCTTAGCGAAAGGAATCTTGAGGGGAAAGCTGTAACTCTGTGAGATGATTTCACAGAACACAAAGAAGTTTCTCAGAAAGCTTCTTTCTCTTTGTTATCGGAGGATATTTCCTTTGGCCCTATAGTCTTCAAAGGGATCCTAAATAGCTGTTCTCAGATTACACAGAAAGAAGGCTAGCAAAGAGATCTACGAAACACAGATGTAACTCTGTGAGATGAATTCACAGAACACTAAGCAGTTTCTCAGAAAGCTTCTTTCCAAATTTCATCTGAGGATATTTCCTTTTTCACCATAGCCCTCTATGGGCTTCCAAATATCACTTTGCCACTTCCACAAGAACTCTCTTAGGGAAAGGCTTCTTGAGGGGAAAGCTGTAACTCTGTTAGATGATTTCACAAAACACAAAGAGGTTTCTCAGAAAACTTCTTTCTCTTTGTTATCGGAGGATATTTCCTTTGGCCCTATAGTCTTCAAAGGGATCCGAAATATCTGTTCTCACATTCCACAGAAAGAAGGCTAGCAAAGAGATCCACGAAATACAGATTTAACTCTGTGAGATGAATTCACAGAACACTAAGCAGTTTCTCAGAAAGCTTCTTTCCAGATTTCATCTGAGGATATTTCCTTTTTCACCATAGCCCTCTATGTGCTTCCAAATATCACTTTTCTATTTCCACAAGAACTGTCTTAGCGAAAGGCTTCTTCAGGGGAAAGCTGTAACTCTGTGAGATGATTTCACAGAACATAAAGAAGTTTCTCAGAAAGCTTCTTTCTCTTTGTTATCGGAGGATATTTCCTTTGGCCCTATAGTCTACAGAGGAATCCGAAATATCTCTTCTCAGATTCCACACAAATAAGGCTAGCAAAGAGATCTACGAAACACAGATGTAACTCTGTGAGATGAATTCACAGAACACTAAGCAGTTTCTCAGAAAGCTTCTTTCCAAATTTCATCTGAGGATATTTCCTATTTCACCATAGCCCTCTATGGGCTTCCAAATATCACTTTGCCAATTCCACAAGAACTGTCTTAGCGAAAGGCTTCTTGAGGGGAAAGCTGAAACTCTGTGAGATGATTTCACAGAACACAAAGAATTTTCTCAGAAAACTTCTTTCTCTTTGTTATCGGAGGATATTTCCTATGGCCCTATAGTCTTCTAAGGGATCCGAAATATCTGTTCTCAGATTCCACAGAAAGAAGGCTAGCAAAGAGATACACGAAATACAGATGTAACTCTGTGAGATGAATTCACAGAACACTAAGCAGTTTCTCAGAAAGCTTCTTTCCAGATTTCATCTGAGGATATTTCCTTTTTCACCATAGCCCTCTATGGGCTTCCAAATATCACTTTGCCAATTCCACAAGAACTGTCTTAGTGAAAGGCTTCTTGAGCGGAAAGGTGTAACTCTGTGAGATGATTTCACAGAACACTAAGAAGTTTCTCAGAAAGCTTCTTTCTCTTTGTTATCGGAGGATATTTCCTTTGGCCCTATAGTCTTCAAAGGGATCCGACATATCTGGTCTCAGATTCCACAGAAAGAAGGCTACCAAAGAGATCCAGGAAATACAGATGTAACTCTGTGAGATGAATTAACAGAACACTAAGCAGTTTCTCAGAAAGCTTCTTTCCAGATTTCATCTGAGGATATTTCCTTTTTCACCATAGCCCTCTATGGGCTTCCAAATATCACTTTGCCAATTCCACAAGAACTGTCTTAGCGAAAGGCTTCTTGAGCGGAAAGGTGTAACTCTGTGAGATGATTTCACTGAACAAAAGAAGTTGCTCAGAAAGCTTCTTTCTCTTTGTTATCGGAGGATATTTCCTTTAGCCCTATAGTCTTCAAAGGGATCCGAAATATCTGTTCTCAGATTCCACAGAAATAAGGCTAGCAAAGAGATCTACGAAACACAGATGTAACTCTGTGAGATGAATTCACAGAACACTAAGCAGTTTCTCAGAAAGCTTCTTTCCAGATTTCATCTGAGGATATTTCCTTTTTCACCATAGCCCTCTATGGGCTTCCAAATATCACTTTGCCAATTCCACAAGAACTGTCTTAGCGAAAGGAATCTTGAGGGGAAAGCTGTAACTCTGTGAGATGATTTCACAGAACACAAAGAAGTTTCTCAGAAAGCTTCTTTCTCTTTGTTATCGGAGGATATTTCCTTTGGCCCTATAGTCTTCAAAGGGATCCGAAATAGCTGTTCTCAGATTACACAGAAAGAAGGCTTGCAAAGAGATCTACGAAACACAGATGTAACTCTGTGAGATGAATTAACAGAACACTAAGCAGTTTCTCAGTAAGCTTCTTTCCAAATTTCATCTGAGGATATTTCCTTTTTCACCATAGCCCTCTATGGGCTTCCAAATATCACTTTGCCACTTCCACAAGAACTGTCTTAGCGAAAGGCTTCTTGAGGGGAAAGCTGTAACTCTGTTAGATGATTTCACAAAACACAAAGAAGTTTCTCAGAAAACTTCTTTCTCTTTGTTATCGGAGGATATTTCCTTTGGCCCTATAGTCTTCAAAGGGATCCGAAATATCTGTTCTCAGATTCCACAGAAAGAAGG
Organism: Macaca fascicularis; assembly: GCF_037993035.2. Classification (NCBI taxonomy): domain Eukaryota; kingdom Metazoa; phylum Chordata; class Mammalia; order Primates; family Cercopithecidae; genus Macaca; species Macaca fascicularis. Next base: position 43,983,489 of record NC_088385.1, on the reverse strand, counting down.
CTACAAAAGAGATACACGAAATACAGATGTAACTCTGTGAGATGAATTCACAGAACACTAAGCAGTTTCTCAGAAAGCTTCTTTCCAGATTTCATCTGAGGATATTTCCTTTTTCACCATAGCCCTCTATGGACTTCCAAATATCACTTTGCTAATTCCACAAGAACTGTCTTAGCAAAAGACTTCTTGAGGGGAAAGCTGTAACTCTGTGGGATGATTTCACATTACACAAAGAAGTTTCTCAGAAAGCTTCTTTCTCTTTGTTATCGGAGGATATTTCCTTTGGCCCTATAGTCATCAAAGGGATCAGAAATATCTGTTCTCAGATTCCACAGAAATAAGGCTAGCAAACAGATCCACGAAATACAGATGTAACTCTGTGAGATGAATTAACAGAACACTAAGCAGTTTCTCAGAAAGCTTCTTTCCAGATTTCATCTGAGGATATTTCCTTTTTCACCATAGCCCTCTATGGGCTTCCAAATATCACTTTGCCAATTCCACAAGAACTGTCTTAGCGAAAGGCTTCTTGAGGGGAAAGCTGTAACTCTGTGGGATGATTTCACAGAACACAAAGAAGTTTCTCAGAAAGCTTCTTTCTCTTTGTTATCGGAGGATATTTCCTTTGGCCCTATAGTCTTCAAAGGGATCCGAAATATCTGTTCTCAGATTCCACAGAAAGAAGGCTAGCAAAGAGATCTACGAAACACAGATGTAACACTGTGAGATGAATACACAGAACACAAAGCAGTTTCTCAGAAAGCTTCTTTGCAGATTTCTTCTGAGGATATTTCCTTTTTCACCATAGCCCTCTATGGGCTTCCAAATATCACTTTGCCAATTCCACAAGAACTGTCTTAGCGAAAGGCTTCTTGAGGGGAAAGCTGTAACTCTGTGAGATGATTTCACATTACACAAAGAAGTTTCTCAGAAAGCTTCTTTCTCTTTGTTATCGGAGGATATTTCCTTTGGCCCTATAGTCTTTAAAGGGATCCGAAATATCTGTTCTCAGATTCCACAGAGATAGGGCTAGCAAAGAGATCTACGAAACATAGATGTAACACTGTGAGATGAATTCACAGAACACTAAGCAGTTTCTCAGAAAGCTTCTTTCGAGATTTCCTCTGAGGATATTTCCTTTTTCACCATAGCCCTCTATTTGCTTCCAAATATCACTTTGCCAATTCCAAAAGAACTGTCTTAGCGAAAGGCTTCTTCAGGGGAAAGCTGTAACTCTGTGAGATGATTTCACAGAACACAAAGAAGTTTCTCAGAAAGCTTCTCTCTCTTTGTTATCGGAGGATATTTCCTTTGGCCCTATAGTCTTCAAAGGGATCCGAAATATCTGTTCTCAGATTCCACAGAAAGAAGGCCAGCAAAGAGATCCACGAAATACAGATGTAACTTGGTGAGTGGAAGTCACACATCACAGAGCAGTTTCTCAGAAAGCTTCTTTCCAGATTTCATCTGAGGATATTTCCTTTTCACCTTAGCCCTCTATGGGCTTCCAAATATCACGTTGCCAATTCCACAAGAACTGTCTTAGCGAAAGGCTTCTTGTGGGGAAAGCTGTAACTCTGTGAGATGATTTCACAGAACACAAAGAAGTTTCTCAGAAAGCTTCTTTCTCTTTGTTATCGGAGGATATTTCCTTTGGCCCTATAGTCTTCAAAGGGATCCAAAATATCTGTTCTCAGATTCCACAGAAATGAGGCTAGCAAAGAGATCCACGAAATACAGATGTAACTCTGTGAGATGAATTCACAGAACACTAAGCAGTTTCTCAGAAACCTTCTTTCCAGATTTCATCTGAGGATATTTCCTTTTTCACCATAGCCCTCTATGGGCTTCCAAATATCACTTTGCCAATTCCACAAGAACTGTCTTAGCGAAAGGCTTCTTAAGGGGAAAGCTGTAACTCTGTGAGGTGATTTCACTGAACAAAAGAAGTTTCTCAGAAAGCTTCTTTCTCTTTGTTATCGGAGGATATTTCCTTTAGCCCTATAGTCTTCAAAGGGATCCGAAATATCTGTTCTCAGATTCCACAGAAATAAGGCTAGCAAAGAGATCTACGATACACAGATGTAACTCTGTGAGATGAATTCACAGAACACTAAGCAGTTTCTCAGAAAGCTTCTTTCCAGATTTCATCTGAGGATATTTCCTTTTTCACCATAGCCCTCTATGGGCTTCCAAGTATCACTTTTCCAATTCCACAAGAACTGTCTTAGCGAAAGGCTTCTTGAGGGGAAAGCTGTAACTCTGTGAGATGATTTCACAGAACACAAAGAAGTTTCTCAGAAAGCTTCTTTCTCTTTGTTATCGGAGGATATTTCCTTTGGCCCTATAGTCTTCAAAGGGATCCGAAATATCTGTTCTCAGATTCCACCGAAATAAGGCTAGCAAAGAGATCCATGAAATACAGATGTAACTCTGTGAGATGAATTAACAGAACACTAAGCAGTTTCTCAGAAAGCTTCTTTCCAGATTTCATCTGAGGATATTACTTTTTTCACCATAGCCCTCTATGGGCTTCCAAATATCAGTTTGCAAATTCCACAAGAACTGTCTTAGCGAAAGGCTTCTTGAGGGGACAGCTGTAACTCTGTGAGATGAATTCACAGAACACAAAGAAGTTTCTCAGAAAGCTTCTTTCTCTTTGTTGTCGGAGGATATTTCCTTTGGCCCTATAGTCTTCAAAGGGATCCGAAATATCTGTTCTAGATTCCACAGAAAGAAGGCAAGAAAAGAGATCAACGAAACACAGATGTAACTCTGAGAGTGGAAGTCACACATCACAGAGCAGTTTCTCAGAAAGCTTGTTTCCAGATTTCATCGGAGGATATTTCCTTTTTCACCATAGCCCTCTATGGGCTTCCAAATATCACTTTGCCAATTCCACAAGAACTGTCTTAGCGAAAGGAATCTTGAGGGGAAAGCTGTAACTCTGTGAGATGATTTCACAGAACATAAAGAAGTTTCTCAGAAAGCTTCTTTCTCTTTGTTATCGGAGGATATTTCCTTTGGCCCTATAGTCTTCAAAGGGATCCGAAATATCTCTTCTCAGATTCCACACAAATAAGGCTAGCAAAGAGATCTACGAAACACAGATGTAACTCTGTGAGATGAATTCACAGAACACTAAGCAGTTTCTCAGAAAGCTTCTTTCCAAATTTCATCTGAGGATATTTCCTATTTCACCATAGCCCTCTATGGGCTTCCAAATATCACTTTGCCAATTCCACAAGAACTGTCTTAGCGAAAGGCTTCTTGAGGGGAAAGCTGAAACTCTGTGAGATGATTTCACAGAACACAAAGAATTTTCTCAGAAATCTTCTTTCTCTTTGTTATCGGAGGTTATTTCCTATGGCCCTATAGTCTTCTAAGGGATCCGAAATATCTGTTCTCAGATTCCACAGAAAGAAGGCTAGCAAAGAGATACACGAAATACAGATGTAACTCTGTGAGATGAATTCACAGAACACTAAGCAGTTTCTCAGAAAGCTTCTTTCCAGATTTCATCTGAGGATATTTCCTTTTTCACCATAGCCCTCTATGGGCTTCCAAATATCACTTTGCCAATTCCACAAGAACTGTCTTAGTGAAAGGCTTCTTGAGCGGAAACGTGTAACTCTGTGAGATGATTTCACAGAACACTAAGAAGTTTCCTAGAAAGCTTCTTTCTCTTTGTTATCGGAGGATATTTCCTTTGGCCCTATAGTCTTCAAAGGGATCCGACATATCTGGTCTCAGATTCCACAGAAAGAAGGCTACCAAAGAGATCCAGGAAATACAGAGGTAACTCTGTGAGATGAATTAACAGAACACTAAGCAGTTTCTCAGAAAGCTTCTTTCCAGATTTCATCTGAGGATATTTCCTTTTTAACCATAGCCCTCTATGGGCTTCCAAATATCACTTTGCCAATTCCACAAGAACTGTCTTAGCGAAAGGCTTCTTGAGCGGAAAGGTGTAACTCTGTGAGATGATTTCACTGAACAAAAGAAGTTTCTCAGAAAGCTTCTTTCTCTTTGTTATCGGAGGATATTTCCTTTAGCCCTATAGTCTTCAAAGGGATCCGAAATATCTGTTCTCAGATTCCACAGAAATAAGGCTAGCAAAGAGATCTACGAAACACAGATGTAACTCTGTGAGATGAATTCACAGAACACTAAGCAGTTTCTCAGAAAGCTTCTTTCCAGATTTCATCTGAGGATATTTCCTTTTTCACCATAGCCCTCTATGGGCTTCCAAATATCACTTTGCCAATTCCAAAAGAACTGTCTTAGCGAATGGCTTCCTGAGGCGAAAGCTGTAACTCTGTGAGATGATTTCACAGAACACAAAGAAGTTTCTCAGAAAGATCTTTCTCTTTGTTATCGGAGGATATTTCCTTTGGCCCTATAGTCTTCAAAGGAATCCGAAATATCTGTTCTCAGATTCCACAGAAAGAAGGCTAGCAAAGAAATCCACGAAACACAGATGTAACTCTGTAAGATGAATTCACAGAACACTAAGCAGTTTCTCAGAAAGCTTCTTTCCAGATTTCATCTGAGGATATTTCCTTTTTCACCATAGCCCTCTAAGGGCTTCCAAATATCACTTTTCCAATTCCACAAGAACTGTCTTAGCGAAAGGCTTCTTCAGGAGAAAGCTGTAACTCTGTGAGATGATTTCACAGAACACTAAGAAGTTTTTCAGAAAGCTTCTTTCTCTTTGTTATTGGAGGATATTTCCTTTGGCCCTATAGTCTTCAAAGGGATCCGAAATATCTGTTCTCAGATTCCACAGAAATAAGGCTAGCAAAGAGATCCACGAAATACAGATGTAACTCTGTGAGATGAATTCACAGAACACTAAGCAGTTTCTCAGAAAGCTTCTTTCCAGATTTCATCTGAGGATATTTCCTTTTTCACCATAGCCCTCTATGTGCTTCCAAATATCACTTTGCCAATTCCACAAGAACTGTCTTAGCGAAAGGAATCTTGAGGGGAAAGCTGTAACTCTGTGAGATCATTTCACAGAACATAAAGAAGTTTCTCAGAAAGCTTCTTTCTTTTTGTTATCGGAGGATATTTCCTTTGGCCCTATAGTCTTCAAAGGGATCCGAAATATCTCTTCTCACATTCCACACAAATAAGGCTAGCAAAGAGATCTACGAAACACAGATGTAACTCTGTGAGATGAATTCACAGAACACTAAGCAGTTTCCCAGAAAGCTTCTTTCCAAATTTCATGTGAGGATATTTCCTATTTCACAATAGCCCTCTATGGGCTTCCAAATATCACTTTGCCAATTCCACAAGAACTGTCTTAGCGAAAGGCTTCTTGAGGGGAAAGCTGAAACTCTGTGAGATGATTTCACAGAACACAAAGAATTTTCTCAGAAAACTTCTTTCTCTTTGTTATCGGAGGATATTTCCTATGGCCCTATAGTCTTCTAAGGGATCCGAAATATCTGTTCTCAGATTCCACAGAAAGAAGGCTAGCAAAGAGATACACGAAATACAGATGTAACTCTGTGAGATGAATTCACAGAACACTAAGCAGTTTCTCAGAAAGCTTCTTTCCAGATTTCATCTGAGGATATTTCCTTTTTCACCATAGCCCTCTATGTGCTTCCAAATATCACTTTTCTATTTCCACAAGAACTGTCTTAGCGAAAGGCTTCTTCAGGGGAAAGCTGTAACTCTGTGAGATGATTTCACAGAACATAAAGAAGTTTCTCAGAAAGCTTCTTTCTCTTTGTTATCGGAGGATATTTCCTTTGGCCCTGTAGTCTACAGAGGAATCCGAAATATCTCTTCTCAGATTCCACACAAATAAGCCTAGCAAAGAGGTCTACGAAACACAGATGTAACTCTGTGAGATGAATTCACAGAACACTAAGCAGTTTCTCAGAAAGCTTCTTTCCAAATTTCATCTGAGGATATTTCCTATTTCACCATAGCCCTCTATGGGCTTCCAAATATCACTTTGCCAATTCCACAAGAACTGTCTTAGCGAAAGGCTTCTTGAGGGGAAAGCTGAAACTCTGTGAGATGATTTCACAGAACACAAAGAATTTTCTCAGAAAACTTCTTTCTCTTTGTTATCGGAGGATATTTCCTATGGCCCTATAGTCTTCTAAGGGATCCGAAATATCTGTTCTCAGATTCCACAGAAAGAAGGCTAACAAAGAGATACACGAAATACAGATGTAACTCTGTGAGATGAATTCACAGAACACTAAGCAGTTTCTCAGAAAGCTTCTTTCCAGATTTCATCTGAGGATATTTCCTTTTTCACCATAGCCCTCTATGGGCTTCCAAATATCACTTTGCCAATTCCACAAGAACTGTCTTAGTGAAAGGCTTCTTGAGCGGAAAGGTGTAACTCTGTGAGTTGATTTCACAGAACACTAAGAAGTTTCTTAGAAAGCTTCTTTCTCTTTGATGTCGGAGGATATTTCCTTTGGCCCTATAGTCTTCAAAGGGATCCGACATATCTGGTCTCAGATTCCACAGAAAGAAGGCTACCAAAGAGATCCAGGAAATACAGATGTAACTCTGTGAGATGAATTAACAGAACACTAAGCAGTTTCTCAGAAAGCTTCTTTCCAGGTTTCATCTGAGGATATTTCCTTTTTCACCATAGCCCTCTATGGGCTTCCAAATATCACTTTGCCAATTCCACAAGAACTGTCTTAGCGAAAGGCTTCTTGAGCGGAAAGGTGTAACTCTCTGAGATGATTTCACTGAACAAAAGAAGTTGCTCAGAAAGCTTCTTTCTCTTTGTTATCGGAGGATATTTCCTTTAGCCCTATAGTCTTCAAAGGGATCCGAAATATCTGTTCTCAGATTCCACAGAAATAAGGCTAGCAAAGAGATCTATGAAACACAGATGTAACTCTGTGAGATGAATTCACAGAGCACTAAGCAGTTTCTCAGAAAGCTTCTTTCCACATTTCATCTGAGGATATTTCCTTTTTCACCATAGCCCTCTATGGGCTTCAAAATATCACTTTGCCAATTCCACAAGAACTGTCTTAGCGAATGGCTTCCTGATTCGAAAGCTGTAACTCTGTGAGATGATTTCACAGAACACAAAGAAGTTTCTCAGAAAGATCTTTCTCTTTGTTATCGGAGGATATTTCCTTTGGCCCTATAGTCTTCAAAGGAATCCGAAATATCTGTTCTCAGATTCCACAGAAAGAAGGCTAGCAAAGAAATCCACGAAACACAGATGTAACTCTGTGAGAGGAATTCACAGAACACTAAGCAGTTTCTCAGAAATCTTCTTTCCAGATTTCATCTGAGGATATTTCCTTTTTCACCATAGCCCTCTAAGGGCTTCCAAATATCTGTTTTCCAATTCCACAAGAACTGTCTTAGCGAAAGGCTTCTTCAGGGGAAAGCTGTAACTCTGTGAGATGATTTCACAGAACACTAAGAAGTTTTTCAGAAAGCTTCTTTCTCTTTGTTATTGGAGGATATTTCCTTTGGCCCTATAGTCTTCAAAGGGATCCGAAATATCTGTTCTCAGATTCCACAGAAATAAGGCTAGCAAAGAGATCCACGAAATACAGATGTAACTCTGTGAGATGAATTAACAGAACACTAAGCAGTTTCTCAGAAAGCTTCTTTCCAGATTTCATCTGAGGATATTTCCTTTTTCACCATAGCCCTCTATGGGCTTCCAAATATCACTTTGCCAATTCCACAAGAACTGTCTTAGCGAAAGGAATCTTGAGGGGAAAGCTGTAACTCTGTGAGATGATTTCACAGAACACAAAGAAGTTTCTCAGAAAGCTTCTTTCTCTTTGTTATCGGAGGATATTTCCTTTGGCCCTATAGTCTTCAAAGGGATCCGAAATAGCTGTTCTCAGATTACACAGAAAGAAGGCTCGCAAAGAGATCTACGAAACACAGATGTAACTCTGTGAGATGAATTAACAGAACTCTAAGCAGTTTCTCAGTAAGCTTCTTTCCAAATTTCATCTGAGGATATTTCCTTTTTCACCATAGCCCTCTATGGGCTTCCAAATATCACTTTGCCACTTCCACAAGAACTGTCTTGGCGAAAGGCTTCTTGAGGGGAAAGCTGTAACTCTGTTAGATGATCTCACAAAACACAAAGAAGTTTCTCAGAAAACTTCTTTCTCTTTGTTATCGGAGGATATTTCCTTTGGCCCTATAGTCTTCAAAGGGATCCGAAATATCTGTTCTCAGATTCCACAGAAAGAAGGCTACAAAAGAGATCCACGAAATACAGATTTAACTCTCTGAGATGAATTCACAAAACACAAAGCAGTTTCTCCGAAAGCTTCTTTCCAGATTTCATCTGAGGATATTTCCTATTTCACCATAGCCCTCTATGGGCTTCCAAATATCACTTTTCTATTTCCACAAGAACTGTCTTAGCGAAAGGCTTCTTGAGGGGAAAGCTGTAACTCTGTGAGATGATTTCACAGAACACAAAGAAGTTTCTCAGAAAGCTTCTTTCTCTTTGTTATCGGAGGATATTTCCTTTGGCCCTATAGTCTTCTAAGGGATCCGAAATATCTGTTCTCAGATTCCACAGAAAGAAGGCTAGCAAAGAGATACACGAAATACAGATGTAACTCTGTGAGATGAATTCACAGAACACTAAGCAGTTTCTCAGAAAGCTTCTTTCCAGATTTCATCTGAGGATATTTCCTTTTTCACCATAGCCCTCTATGGACTTCCAAATATCACTTTGCTAATTCCACAAGAACTGTCTTAGCAAAAGGCTTCTTGAGGGGAAAGCTGTAACTCTGTGAGATGATTTCACATTACACAAAGAAGTTTCTCAGAAAGCTTCTTTCTCTTTGTTATCGGAGGATATTTCCTTTGGCCCTATAGTCATCAAAGGGATCAGAAATATCTGTTCTCAGATTCCACAGAAATAAGGCTAGCAAACAGATCCACGAAATACAGATGTAACTCTGTGAGATGAATTAACAGAACACTAAGCAGTTTCTCAGAAAGCTTCTTTCCAGATTTCATCTGAGAATATTTCCTTTTTCACCATAGCCCTCTATGGGCTTCCAAATATCACTTTGCCAATTCCACAAGAACTGTCTTAGCGAAAGGCTTCTTAAGCGGAATGTTGTAACTCTGTGAGATGATTTCAGTGAACAAAAGAAGTTGCTCAGAAAGCTTCTTTCTCTTTGTTATCGGAGGATATTTCCTTTAGCCCTATAGTCTTCAAAGGGATCCGAAATATCTGTTCTCAGATTCCACAGAAAGAAGGCTAGCAAAGAGATCTACGAAACACAGATGTAATTCTGTGAGATGAATTCACAGAACACTAAGCAGTTTCTCAGAAAATTTCTTTCCAGATTTCATCTGAGGATATTTCCTTTTTCACCATAGCCCTCTATGGGCTTCCAAATATCACTTTGCCAATTCCACAAGAACTGTCTTAGCGAATGGCTTCTTGAGGGGAAAGCTGTAACTCTGTGAGATGATTTCACAGAACACAGAGAAGTTTCTCAGAAATATCTTTCTCTTTGTTATCGGAGGATATTTCCTTTGGCCCTATAATCTTCAACGGGATACGAAATATCTGTTCTCAGATTCCACAGAAAGAAGGCTAGAAAAGAAATCCACGAAATACAGATGTAACTCCGTGAGATGAATTAACAGAACTCTAAGCAGTTTCTCAGTAAGCTTCTTTCCAAATTTCATCTGAGGATATTTCCTTTTTCACCATAGCCCTCTATGGGCTTCCAAATATCACTTTGCCACTTCCACAAGAACTGTCTTGGCGAAAGGCTTCTTGAGGGGAAAGCTGTAACTCTGTTAGATGATCTCACAAAACACAAAGAAGTTTCTCAGAAAACTTCTTTCTCTTTGTTATCGGAGGATATTTCCTTTGGCCCTATAGTCTTCAAAGGGATCCGAAATATCTGTTCTCAGATTCCACAGAAAGAAGGCTACAAAAGAGATCCACGAAATACAGATTTAACTCTCTGAGATGAATTCACAAAACACAAAGCAGTTTCTCCGAAAGCTTCTTTCCAGATTTCATCTGAGGATATTTCCTATTTCACCATAGCCCTCTATGGGCTTCCAAATATCACTTTTCTATTTCCACAAGAACTGTCTTAGCGAAAGGCTTCTTGAGGGGAAAGCTGTAACTCTGTGAGATGATTTCACAGAACACAAAGAAGTTTCTCAGAAAGCTTCTTTCTCTTTGTTATCGGAGGATATTTCCTTTGGCCCTATAGTCTTCTAAGGGATCCGAAATATCTGTTCTCAGATTCCACAGAAAGAAGGCTAGCAAAGAGATACACGAAATACAGATGTAACTCTGTGAGATGAATTCACAGAACACTAAGCAGTTTCTCAGAAAGCTTCTTTCCAGATTTCATCTGAGGATATTTCCTTTTTCACCATAGCCCTCTATGGACTTCCAAATATCACTTTGCTAATTCCACAAGAACTGTCTTAGCAAAAGGCTTCTTGAGGGGAAAGCTGTAACTCTGTGAGATGATTTCACATTACACAAAGAAGTTTCTCAGAAAGCTTCTTTCTCTTTGTTATCGGAGGATATTTCCTTTGGCCCTATAGTCATCAAAGGGATCAGAAATATCTGTTCTCAGATTCCACAGAAATAAGGCTAGCAAACAGATCCACGAAATACAGATGTAACTCTGTGAGATGAATTAACAGAACACTAAGCAGTTTCTCAGAAAGCTTCTTTCCAGATTTCATCTGAGGATATTTCCTTTTTCACCATAGCCCTCTATGGGCTTCCAAATATCACTTTGCCAATTCCACAAGAACTGTCTTAGCGAAAGGCTTCTTGAGCGGAATGTTGTAACTCTGTGAGATGATTTCAGTGAACAAAAGAAGTTGCTCAGAAAGCTTCTTTCTCTTTGTTATCGGAGGATATTTCCTTTAGCCCTATAGTCTTCAAAGGGATCCGAAATATCTGTTCTCAGATTCCACAGAAAGAAGGCTAGCAAAGAGATCTACGAAACACAGATGTAATTCTGTGAGATGAATTCACAGAACACTAAGCAGTTTCTCAGAAAATTTCTTTCCAGATTTCATCTGAGGATATTTCCTTTTTCACCATAGCCCTCTATGGGCTTCCAAATATCACTTTGCCAATTCCACAAGAACTGTCTTAGCGAATGGCTTCTTGAGGGGAAAGCTGTAACTCTGTGAGATGATTTCACAGAACACAGAGAAGTTTCTCAGAAATATCTTTCTCTTTGTTATCGGAGGATATTTCCTTTGGCCCTATAATCTTCAACGGGATACGAAATATCTGTTCTCAGATTCCACAGAAAGAAGGCTAGAAAAGAAATCCACGAAATACAGATGTAACTCCGTGAGATGAATTAACAGAACACTAAGCAATTTCTCAGAAAGCTTCTTTCCAGATTTCATCTGAGGATATTTGCTTTTTCACCATAGCCCTCTAAGGGCTTCCAAATATCACTTTTCCAATTCCACAAGAACTGTCTTGGCGAAAGGCTTATTCAGAGGAAAGCTGTAACTCTGTGAGATGATTTCACAGAACACAAAGAAGTTTCTCAGAAAGCTTCTTTCTCTTTGTTATCGGAGGATATTTCCTTTGGCCCTATAGTCTTCAAAGGGATCCGAAATATCTGTTCTCAGATTCCACAGAAATAAGGCTAGCAAAGAGATCCACGAAATACAGATGTAACTATGTGAGATGAATTAACAGAACACTAAGCAGTTTCTCAGAAAGCTTCTTTCCAGATTTCATCTGAGGATATTTCCTTTTTCACCATAGCCCTCTATGTGCTTCCAAATATCACTTTGCGAATTCCACAAGAACTGTCTTAGTGAAAGGAATCTTGAGGGGAAAGCTGTAACTCTGTGAGATGATTTCACAGAACACAAAGAAGTTTCTCAGAAATCTTCCTTCTCTTTGTTATCGGAGGATATTTCCTTTGGCCCAATAGTCTTCAAAGGGATCCGAAATAGCTGTTCTCAGATTACACAGAAAGAAGGCTAGCAAAGAGATCTAGGAAACACAGATGTAACTCTGTGAGATGAATTCACAGAACACTAAGCAGTTTCTCAGAAAGCTTCTTTCCAAATTTCATCTGTGGATATTTCCTTTTTCGCCATAGCCCTCTATGGGCTTCCAAATATCACTTTGCCACTTCCACAAGAACTCTCTTAGCGACAGGCTTCTTGAGGGGAAAGCTGTAACTCTGTTAGATGATTTCACAAAACACAAAGAGGTTTCTCAGAAAACTTCTTTCTCTTTGTTATCGGAGGATATTTCCCTTGGCCCTATAGTCTTCAAAGGGATCCGAAATATCTGTTCTCACATTCCACAGAAAAAAGGCTAGCAAAGAGATCCACGAAATACAGTTTTAACTCTGTGAGATGAATTCACAGAACACTAAGCAGTTTCTCAGAAAGCTTCTTTCCAGATTTCATCTGAGGATATTTCCTTTTTCACCATAGCCCTCTATGGGCTTCCAAATATCACTTTGCCAATTCCACAAGAACTGTCTTAGCGAAAGGCTTCTTCAGGGGAAAGCTGTAACTCTGTGAGATGATTTCACAGAACATAAAGAAGTTTCTCAGAAAGCTTCTTTCTCTTTGTTATCGGAGGATATTTCCTTTGGCCCTATAGTCTACAGAGGGATCTGAAATATCTCTTCTGAGATTCCACACAAATAAGGCTAGCAAAGAGATCTACGAAACACAGATGTAACTCTGTGAGATGAATTCACAGAACACTAAGCAGTTTCTCAGAAAGCTTCTTTCCAAATTTCATCTGAGGATATTTCCTATTTCACCATAGCCCTCTATGGGCTTCCAAATATCACTTTGCCAATTCCACAAGAACTGTCTTAGCGAAAGGCTTCTTGAGGGGAAAGCTGAAACTCTGTGAGATGATTTCACAGAACACAAAGAATTTTCTCAGAAAACTTCTTTCTCTTTGTTATCGGAGGATATTTCCTATGGCCCTATAGTCTTCTAAGGGATCCGAAATATCTGTTCTCAGATTCCACAGAAAGAAGGCTAGCAAAGAGATACACGAAATACACATGTAACTCTGTGAGATGAATTCACAGAACACTAAGCAGTTTCTCAGAAAGCTTCTTTCCAGATTTCATCTGAGGATATTTCCTTTTTCAACATAGCCCTCTATGGGCTTCCAAATATCACTTTGCCAATTCCACAAGAACTGTCTTAGTGAAAGGCTTCTTGAGCGGAAACGTGTAACTCTGTGAGATGATTTCACAGAACACTAAGAAGTTTCTTAGAAAGCTTCTTTCTCTTTGTTATCGGAGGATATTTCCTTTGGCCCTATAGTCTTCAAAGGGATCCGACATATCTGGTCTCAGATTCCACAGAAAGAAGGCTACCAAAGAGATCCAGGAAATACAGAGGTAACTCTGTGAGATGAATTAACAGAACACTAAGCAGTTTCTCAGAAAGCTTCTTTCCAGATTTCATCTGAGGATATTTCCTTTTTAACCATAGCCCTCTATGGGCTTCCAAATATCACTTTGCCAATTCCACAAGAACTGTCTTAGCGAAAGGCTTCTTGAGCAGAAAGGTGTAACTCTGTGAGATGATTTCACTGAACAAAAGAAGTTTCTCAGAAAGCTTCTTTCTCTTTGTTATCGGAGGATATTTCCTTTAGCCCTATAGTCTTCAAAGGGATCCGAAATATCTGTTCTCAGATTCCACAGAAATAAGGCTAGCAAAGAGATCTACGAAACACAGATGTAACTCTGTGAGATGAATTCACAGAACACTAAGCAGTTTCTCAGAAAGCTTCTTTCCAGATTTCATCTGAGGATATTTCCTTTTTCACCATAGCCCTCTATGGGCTTCAAAATATCACTTTGCCAATTCCAAAAGAACTGTCTTAGCGAATGGCTTCCTCAGGCGAAAGCTGTAACTCTGTGAGATGATTTCACATAACACAAAGCAGTTTCTCAGAAAGATCTTTCTCTTTGTTATCGGAGGATATTTCCTTTGGCCCTATAGTCTTCAAAGGAATCCGAAATATCTGTTCTCAGATTCCACAGAAAGAAGGCTAGCAAAGAAATCCACGAAACACAGATGTAACTCTGTAAGATGAATTCACAGAACACTAAGCAGTTTCTCAGAAAGCTTCTTTCCAGATTTCATCTGAGGATATTTCCTTTTTCACCATAGCCCTCTAAGGGCTTCCAAATATCACTTTTCCAATTCCACAAGAACTGTCTTAGCGAAAGGCTTCTTCAGGAGAAAGCTGTAACTCTGTGAGATGATTTCACAGAACACTAAGAAGTTTCTCAGAAAGCTTCTTTCTCTTTGTTATTGGAGGATATTTCCTTTGGCCCTATAGTCTTCAAAGGGATCCGAAATATCTGTTCTCAGATTCCACAGAAAGAAGGCTAGCAAAGAGATCCACGAAATACAGATGTAACTCTGTGAGATGAATTCACAGAACACTAAGCAGTTTCTCAGAAAGCTTCTTTCCAGATTTCATCTGAGGATATTTCCTTTTTCACCATAGCCCTCTATGTGCTTCCAAATATCACTTTGCCAATTCCACAAGAACTGTCTTAGCGAAAGGAATCTTGAGGGGAAAGCTGTAACTCTGTGAGATGATTTCACAGAACATAAAGAAGTTTCTCAGAAAGCTTCTTTCTCTTTCTTATCGGAGGATATTTCCTTTGGCCCTATAGTCTTCAAAGGGATCCGAAATATCTCTTCTCAGATTCCACACAAATAAGGCTAGCAAAGAGATCTACGAAACACAGATGTAACTCTGTGAGATGAATTCACAGAACACTAAGCAGTTTCTCAGAAAGCTTCTTTCCAAATTTCATCTGAGGATATTTCCTATTTCACCATAGCCCTCTATGGGCTTCCAAATATCACTTTGCCAATTCCACAAGAACTGTCTTAGCGAAAGGCTTCTTGAGGGGAAAGCTGAAACTCTGTGAGATGATTTCACAGAACACAAAGAATTTTCTCAGAAAACTTCTTTCTCTTTGTTATCGGAGGTTATTTCCTATGGCCCTATAGTCTTCTAAGGGATCCGAAATATCTGTTCTCAGATTCCACAGAAAGAAGGCTAGCAAAGAGATACACGAAATACAGATGTAACTCTGTGAGATGAATTCACAGAACACTAAGCAGTTTCTCAGAAAGCTTCTTTCCAGATTTCATCTGAGGATATTTCCTTTTTCACCATAGCCCTCTATGGGCTTCCAAATATCACTTTGCCAATTCCACAAGAACTGTCTTAGTGAAAGGCTTCTTGAGCGGAAACGTGTAACTCTGTGAGATGATTTCACAGAACACTAAGAAGTTTCTTAGAAAGCTTCTTTCTCTTTGTTATCGGAGGATATTTCCTTTGGCCCTATAGTCTTCAAAGGGATCCGACATATCTGGTCTCAGATTCCACAGAAAGAAGGCTACCAAAGAGATCCAGGAAATACAGATGTAACTCTGTGAGATGAATTAACAGAACACTAAGCAGTTTCTCAGAAAGCTTCTTTCCAGATTTCATCTGAGGATATTTCCTTTTTCACCATAGCCCTCTATGGGCTTCCAAATATCACTTTGCCAATTCCACAAGAACTGTCTTAGCGAAAGGCTTCTTGAGCGGAAAGGTGTAACTCTGTGAGATGATTTCACTGAACAAAAGAAGTTGCTCAGAAAGCTTCTTTCTCTTTGTTATCGGAGGATATTTCCTTTAGCACTATAGTCTTCAAAGGGATCCGAAATATCTGTTCTCAGATTCCACAGAAATAAGGCTAGCAAAGAGATCTACGAAACACAGATGTAACTCTGTGAGATGAATTCACAGAACACTAAGCAGTTTCTTAGAAAGCTTCTTTCCAGATTTCATCTGAGGATATTTCCTTTTTCACCATAGCCCTCTATGGGCTTCAAAATATCACTTTGCCAATTCCACAAGAACTGTCTTAGCGAATGGCTTCCTGAGGCGAAAGCTGTAACTCTGTGAGATGATTTCACAGAACACAAAGAAGTTTCTCAGAAAGATCTTTCTCTTTGTTATCGGAGGATATTTCCTTTGGCCCTATAGTCTTCAAAGGAATCCGAAATATCTGTTCTCAGATTCCACAGAAAGAAGGCTAGCAAAGAAATCCACGAAACACAGATGTAACTCTGTGAGAGGAATTCACAAAACACTAAGCAGTTTCTCAGAAAGCTTCTTTCCAGATTTCATCTGAGGATATTTCCTTTTTCACCATAGCCCTCTAAGGGCTTCCAAATATCACTTTTCCAATTCCACAAGAACTGTCTTAGCGAAAGGCTTCTTCAGGGGAAAGCTGTAACTCTGTGAGATGATTTCACAGAACACTAAGAAGTTTTTCAGAAAGCTTCTTTCTCTTTGTTATTGGAGGATATTTCCTTTGGCCCTATAGTCTTCAAAGGGATCCGAAATATCTGTTCTCAGATTCCACAGAAATAAGGCTAGCAAAGAGATCCACGAAATACAGATGTCACTCTGTGAGATGAATTAACAGAACACTAAGCAGTTTCTCAGAAAGCTTCTTTCCAGATTTCATCTGAGGATATTTCCTTTTTCACCATAGCCCTCTATGGGCTTCCAAATATCACTTTGCCAATTCCACAAGAACTGTCTTAGCGAAAGGAATCTTGAGGGGAAAGCTGTAACTCTGTGAGATGATTTCACAGAACACAAAGAAGTTTCTCAGAAAGCTTCTTTCTCTTTGTTATCGGAGGATATTTACTTTGGCCCTATAGTCTTCAAAGGGTTCCGAAATAGCTGTTCTCAGATTACACAGAAAGAAGGCTAGCAAAGAGATCTACGAAACACAGATGTAACTCTGTGAGATGAATTCACAGAACACTAAGCAGTTTCTCAGAAAGCTTCTTTCCAAATTTCATCTGAGGATATTTCCTTTTTCACCGTAGCCCTCTATGGGCTTCCAAATATCACTTTGCCACTTCCACAAGAACTCTCTTAGCGAAAGGCTTCTTGAGGGGAAAGCTGTAACTCTGTTAGATGATTTCACAAAACACAAAGAGGTTTCTCAGAAAACTTCTTTCTCTTTGTTATCGGAGGATATTTCCTTTGGCCCTATAGTCTTCAAAGGGATCCGAAATATCTGTTCTCACATTCCACAGAAAGAAGGCTAGCAAAGAGATCCACGAAATACAGATTTAACTCTGTGAGATGTATTCACAGAACACTAAGCAGTTTCTCAGAAAGCTTCTTTCCAGATTTCATCTGAGGATATTTCCTTTTTCACCATAGCCCTCTATGTGCTTCCAAATATCACTTTTCTATTTCCACAAGAACTGTCTTAGCGAAAGGCTTCTTCAGGGGAAAGCTGTAACTCTGTGAGATGATTTCACAGAACATAAAGAAGTTTCTCAGAAAGCTTCTTTCTCTTTGTTATCGGAGGATATTTCCTTTGGCCCTGTAGTCTACAGAGGAATCCGAAATATCTCTTCTCAGATTCCACACAAATAAGCCTAGCAAAGAGGTCTACGAAACACAGATGTAACTCTGTGAGATGAATTCACAGAACACTAAGCAGTTTCTCAGAAAGCTTCTTTCCAAATTTCATCTGAGGATATTTCCTATTTCACCATAGCCCTCTATGGGCTTCCAAATATCACTTTGCCAATTCCACAAGAACTGTCTTAGCGAAAGGCTTCTTGAGGGGAAAGCTGAAACTCTGTGAGATGATTTCACAGAACACAAAGAATTTTCTCAGAAAACTTCTTTCTCTTTGTTATCGGAGGATATTTCCTATGGCCCTATAGTCTTCTAAGGGATCCGAAATATCTGTTCTCAGATTCCACAGAAAGAAGGCTAGCAAAGAGATACACGAAATACAGATGTAACTCTGTGAGATGAATTCACAGAACACTAAGCAGTTTCTCAGAAAGCTTCTTTCCAGATTTCATCTGAGGATATTTCCTTTTTCACCATAGCCCTCTATGGGCTTCCAAATATCACTTTGCCAATTCCACAAGAACTGTCTTAGTGAAAGGCTTCTTGAGCGGAAAGGTGTAACTCTGTGAGTTGATTTCACAGAACACTAAGAAGTTTCTTAGAAAGCTTCTTTCTCTTTGATGTCGGAGGATATTTCCTTTGGCCCTATAGTCTTCAAAGGGATCCGACATATCTGGTCTCAGATTCCACAGAAAGAAGGCTACCAAAGAGATCCAGGAAATACAGATGTAACTCTGTGAGATGAATTAACAGAACACTAAGCAGTTTCTCAGAAAGCTTCTTTCCAGGTTTCATCTGAGGATATTTCCTTTTTCACCATAGCCCTCTATGGGCTTCCAAATATCACTTTGCCAATTCCACAAGAACTGTCTTAGCGAAAGGCTTCTTGAGCGGAAAGGTGTAACTCTCTGAGATGATTTCACTGAACAAAAGAAGTTGCTCAGAAAGCTTCTTTCTCTTTGTTATCGGAGGATATTTCCTTTAGCCCTATAGTCTTCAAAGGGATCCGAAATATCTGTTCTCAGATTCCACAGAAATAAGGCTAGCAAAGAGATCTATGAAACACAGATGTAACTCTGTGAGATGAATTCACAGAACACTAAGCAGTTTCTCAGAAAGCTTCTTTCCACATTTCATCTGAGGATATTTCCTTTTTCACCATAGCCCTCTATGGGCTTCAAAATATCACTTTGCCAATTCCACAAGAACTGTCTTAGCGAATGGCTTCCTGAGGCGAAAGCTGTAACTCTGTGAGATGATTTCACAGAACACAAAGAAGTTTCTCAGAAAGATCTTTCTCTTTGTTATCGGAGGATATTTCCTTTGGCCCTATAGTCTTCAAAGGAATCCGAAATATCTGTTCTCAGATTCCACAGAAAGAAGGCTAGCAAAGAAATCCACGAAACACAGATGTAACTCTGTGAGAGGAATTCACAGAACACTAAGCAGTTTCTCAGAAATCTTCTTTCCAGATTTCATCTGAGGATATTTCCTTTTTCACCATAGCCCTCTAAGGGCTTCCAAATATCTCTATTCCAATTCCACAAGAACTGTCTTAGCGAAAGGCTTCTTCAGGGGAAAGCTGTAACTCTGTGAGATGATTTCACAGAACACTAAGAAGTTTTTCAGAAAGCTTCTTTCTCTTTGTTATCGGAGGATATTTCCTTTGGCCCTATAGTCTTCAAAGGGATCCGAAATATCTGTTCTCAGATTCCACAGAAATAAGGCTAGCAAAGAGATCCACGAAATACAGATGTAACTCTGTGAGATGAATTCACAGAACACTAAGCAGTTTCTCAGAAAGCTTCTTTCCAGATTTCATCTGAGGATATTTCCTTTTTCACCATAGCCCTCTATGGGCTTCCAAATATCACTTTGCCAATTCCACAAGAACTGTCTTAGCGAAAGGAATCTTGAGGGGAAAGCTGTAACTCTGTGAGATGATTTCACAGAACACAAAGAAGTTTCTCAGAAAGCTTCTTTCTCTTTGTTATCGGAGGATATTTCCTTTGGCCCTATAGTCTTCAAAGGGATCCGAAATAGCTGTTCTCAGATTACACAGAAAGAAGGCTAGCAAAGAGATCTACGAAACACAGATGTAACTCTGTGAGATGAATTAACAGAACACTAAGCAGTTTCTCAGTAAGCTTCTTTCCAAATTTCATCTGAGGATATTTCCTTTTTCACCATAGCCCTCTATGGGCTTCCAAATATCACTTTGCCACTTCCACAAGAACTGTCTTAGCGAAAGGCTTCTTGAGGGGAAAGCTGTAACTCTGTTAGATGATCTCACAAAACACAAAGAAGTTTCTCAGAAAACTTCTTTCTCTTTGTTATCGGAGGATATTTCCTTTGGCCCTATAGTCTTCAAAGGGATCCGAAATATCTGTTCTCAGATTCCACAGAAAGAAGGCTACAAAAGAGATCCACGAAATACAGATTTAACTCTCTGAGATGAATTCACAAAACACAAAGCAGTTTCTCCGAAAGCTTCTTTCCAGATTTCATCTGAGGATATTTCCTATTTCACCATAGCGCTCTATGGGCTTCCAAATATCACTTTTCTATTTCCACAAGAACTGTCTTAGCGAAAGGCTTCTTGAGGGGAAAGCTGTAACTCTGTGAGATGATTTCACAGAACACAAAGAAGTTTCTCAGAAAGCTTCTTTCTCTTTGTTATCGAGGATATTTCCTTTGGCCCTATAGTCTTCTAAGGGATCCGAAATATCTGTTCTCAGATTCCACAGAAAGAAGGCTAGCAAAGAGATACACGAAATACAGATGTAACTCTGTGAGATGAATTCACAGAACACTAAGCAGTTTCTCAGAAAGCTTCTTTCCAGATTTCATCTGAGGATATTTCCTTTTTCACCATAGCCCTCTATGGACTTCCAAATATCACTTTGCTAATTCCACAAGAACTGTCTTAGCAAAAGGCTTCTTGAGGGGAAAGCTGTAACTCTGTGAGATGATTTCACATTACACAAAGAAGTTTCTCAGAAAGCTTCTTTCTCTTTGTTATCGGAGGATATTTCCTTTGGCCCTATAGTCATCAAAGGGATCAGAAATATCTGTTCTCAGATTCCACAGAAATAAGGCTAGCAAACAGATCCACGAAATACAGATGTAACTCTGTGAGATGAATTAACAGAACACTAAGCAGTTTCTCAGAAAACTTCTTTCCAGATTTCATCTGAGGATATTTCCTTTTTCACCATAGCCCTCTATGGGCTTCCAAATATCACTTTGCCAATTCCACAAGAACTGTCTTAGCGAAAGGCTTCTTGAGGGGAAAGCTGTAACTCTGTGAGATGATTTCACAGAACACAAAGAAGTTTCTCAGAAAACTTCTTTCTCTTTGTTATCGGAGGATATTTCCTTTGGCCCTATAGTCTTCAAGGGGATCCGAAATATCTGTTCTCAGATTCCACAGAAATAGGGCTGGCAAAGAGATCTACGAAACATAGATGTAACTCTTTGAGATGAATTCACAGAACACTAAGCAGTTTGTCAGAAAGCTTCTTTCGAGATTTCTTCTGAGGATATTTCCTTTTTCACCATAGCCCTCTATGGGCTTCCAAAAATCACTTTGCCAATTCCACAAGAACTGTCTTAGCGAAAGGCTTCTTGAGGGGAAAGCTGTAACTCTGTGAGATGATTTCACTGAACAAAAGAAGTTGCTCAGAAAGCTTCTTTCTCTTTGTTATCAGAGGATATTTCCTTTAGCCCTATACTCTTCAATGGGATCCGAAATATCTGTTCTCAGATTCCACAGAAATAAGGCTTGCAAAGAGATCTACGAAACACAGATGTAACTGTGTGAGATGAATTCTCAGAACACTAAGCAGTTTCTCAGAAAGCTTCTTTCCAGATTTCATCTGAGGATATTTCCTTTTCAGCATAGCCCTCTATGGGCTTCCAAATATCACTTTGCCAATTCCACAAAACTGTCTTAGTGAAAGGCTTCTTGTGGGGAAAGCTGTAACTCTGTGAGATGATTTCACAGAACACAAAGAAGTTTCTCAGAAATCTTCTTTCTCTTTGTTATCGGAGGATATTTCCTTTGGCCCTATAGTCTTCAAAGGGATCCGAAATATCTGTTCTCAGATTCCACAGAAATGAGGCTAGCAAAGAGATCTATGAAACACAGATGTAACTCTGTGAGATGAATTCACAGAACACTAAGCAGTTTCTCAGAAAGCTTCTTTCCAGATTTCATCTGAGGACATTTCCTTTTTCACCATAGCCCACTATGGGCTTCCAAATATCACTTTGCCAATTCCACAAGAACTGTATTAGCGAAAGGCTTCTTGAGTGGAAAGCTGTAACTCTGTGAGATGATTTCACTGAACAAAAGAAGTTGCTCAGAAAGGTTCTTTCTCTTTGTTATCGGAGGATATTTCCTTTGGTCCTATACTTTTCAATGGGATCCGAAATATCTGTTCTCAGATTCCACAGAAATAAGGCTAGCAAAGAGCTCTACGAAACGCAGATGTAACTCTGTGAGATGAATTCACAGATCACTAAGCAGTTTCTCAGAAAATTTCTTTCCAGATTTCCTCTGAGGATATTTCCTTTTTCACCATAGACCTCTATGGGCTTCCAAATATCACTTTGCCAATTCCACAAGAACTGTCTTAGCGAAAGGCTTCTTGAGGGGAAAGCTGTAACTCTGTGAGATGATTTCACAGAACACAAAGAAGTTTCTCAGAAAGCTTCTTTCTCTTTGTTATCGGAGGATATTTCCTTTGGCCCTATAGCCTTCAAAGGGATCCGAAATATCTGTTCTCAGATTCCACCGAAATAAGGCTAGCAAAGAGATCCATGAAATACAGATGTAACTCTGTGAGATGAATTCACAGAACACTAAGCAGTTTCTCAGAAAGCTTCTTTCCAGATTTCATCGGAGGATATTACTTTTTTCACCATAGCCCTCTATGGGCTTCCAAATATCACTTTGCAAATTCCACAAGAACTGTCTTAGCGAAAGGCTTCTTGAGGGGACAGCTGTAACTCTGTGAGATGAATTCACAGAACACAAAGAAGTTTCTCAGAAAGCTTCTTTCTCTTTGTTATCGGAGGATATTTCCTTTGGCACTATAGTCTTCAAAGGGATCCGAAATATCTGTTCTCAGATTCCACAGAAAGAAGGCTAGCAAAGAGATCTACGAAACACAGATGTAACTTGGTGATTGGAAGTCACACATCACAGAGCAGTTTCTCAGAAAGCTTCTTTCCAGATTTCATCTGAGGATATTTCCTTTTCACCTTAGCCCTCTAAGGGCTTCCCAATATCACTTTGCCAATTCCACAAGAACTGTCTTAGCGAAAGGCTTCTTGAGGGGAAAGCTGTAACTCTGTGATATGATTTCACAGAACACAAAGAAGTTTCTCAGAAAGCTTCTTTCTCTTTGTTATCGGAGGATATTTCCTTTGGCCCTATAGTCTTCAAAGGGATCCGAAATATCTGTTCTCAGATTCCACAGAAAGAAGGCTAGCAAAGAGATCTACGAAACACAGATGTAACTCTGAGAGTGGAAGTCACACATCACAGAGCAGTTTCTCAGAAAGCTTCTTTCCAGATTTCATCGGAGGATATTTCCTTTTTCACCATAGCCCTCTATGGGCTTCCAAATATCACTTTGCCTATTCCACAAGAACTATCTTAGTGAAAGGCTTCTTGTGGGGAAAGCTGTAACTCTGTGAGATGATTTCACAGAACACAAAGAAGTTTCTCAGAAATCTTCTTTCTCTTTCTTATCGGAGGATATTTCCTTTGGCCCTATAGTCTTCAAAGGGATCCGAAATATCTGTTCTCAGACTCCACAGAAATGAGGCTAGCAAAGAGATCTATGAAACACAGATGTAACTCTGTGAGATGAATTCACAGAACACTAAGCAGTTTCTCAGAAACCTTCTTTCCAGATTTCATCTGAGGATATTTCCTTTTTCACCATAGCCCTCTTTGGGCTTCCAAATATCACTTTGCCAATTCCACAAGAACTCTCTTAGCGAAAGGCTTCTTAAGGGGAAAACTGTAACTCTGTGAGGTGATTTCACTGAACAAAAGAAGTTTCTCAGAAAGCTTCTTTCTCTTTGTTATCGGAGGATATTTCCTTTAGCGCTATAGTCTTCAAAGGGATCCGAAATATCTGTTCTCAGATTCCACAGAAATAAGGCTAGCAAAGAGATCTACGATACACAGATGTAACTCTGTGAGATGAATTCACAGAACACTAAGCAGTTTCTCAGAAAGATTCTTTCCAGATTTCATCTGTGGATATTTCCTTTTTCACCATAGCCCTCTAAGGGCTTCCAAATATCACTTTGCCAATCTCACAAGAAATGTCTTAGCGAAAGGCTACTTGAGGGGAAAGCTGTAACTCTGTGAGATGATTTCACAGAATACAAAGAAGTTTCTCAGAAAGCTTCTTTCTCTTTGTTATCGGAGGATATTTCCTTTGGCCCTATAGTCTTCAAAGGGATCCGAAATATCTGTTCTCAGATTCCACAGAAAGAAGGCTAGCAAAGAGATCCACGAAATACAGATGTAACTCTGGGAGATGAATTAACAGAACACTAAGCAGTTTCTCAGAAAGCTTCTTTCCAGATTTCATCTGAGGATATTTCCTTTTTCACCATAGCCCTCTATGGGCTTCCAAATATCACTTTGCCAATTCCACAAGAACTGTCTTAGCGAAAGGCTTCTGGAGGGGAAAGCTGTAACTCTGTGAGATGATTTCACAGAACACAAAGAAGTTTCTCAGAAAGCTTCTTTCTCTTTGTTATCGGAGGATATTTCCTTTGGCCCTATAGTCTTCAAAGGGATCCGAAATATCTCTTCTCACATTCCACAGAAATAAGGCTAGCAAAGAGATCTACGAAATACAGATGTAACTCTGTGAGATGAATTCACAGAACACTAAGCAGTTTCTCAGAAAGCTTCTTTCCAGATTTCATCTGAGGATATTTCCTTTTTCACCATAGCCGTCCATGGGCTTCCAAATATCACTTTGCAAATTCCACAAGAACTGTCTTAGCGAAAGGCTTCTTGAGGGGAAAGCTGTAACTCTGTGAGATGATTTCACAGAACACAAAGAAGTTTCTCAGAAAGCTTCTTTCTCTTTGTTATCAGAGGATATTTCCTTTGGCCCTATAGTCTTCAAAGGGATCCGAAATACCTGTTCTCAGATTCCACAGAAATAAGGCTAGCAAAGAGATCTACGAAACACAGATGTAACTCTGTGAGATGAATTCAGAGAACACTAAGCAGTTTCTCAGAAAGCTTCTTTCCAGATTTCATCTGTGGATATTTCCTTTTTCACGACAGCCCTCTAAGGGCTTCCAAATATCACTTTGCCAATTCCACAAGATCTGTCTTAGCGAAAGGCTTCTTCAGGGGAAAGCTGTAACTCTGTGAGATGATTTCACAGAACACAAAGAAGTTTCTCAGAAAGCTTCTTTCTCTTTGTTATCGGAGGATATTTCCTTTGGCCCTATAGTCTTCAAAGGGATCCGAAATATCTGTTCTCAGATTCCACAGAAAGAAGGCTAGCAAAGAGATCCACGAAATACAGATGTAACTCTGTGAGATGAATTAACAGAACACTAAGCAGTTTCTCAGAAAGCTTCTTTCCAGATTTCATCTGAGGATATTTCCTTTTTCACCATAGCCCTCTATGGGCTTCCATTATCACTTTGCCAATTCCACAAGAACTGTCTTAGCGAAAGGCTTCTAGAGGGGAAAGCTGTAACTCTGTGAGATGATTTCACAGAACACAAAGAAGTTTCTCAGAAAGCTTCTTTCTCTTTGTTATCGGAGGATATTTCCTTTGGCCCTATAGTCTTCAAAGGGATCCGAAATATCTGTTCTCAGATTCCACAGAAATAAGGCTAGCAAAGAGATCCACGAAATACAGATGTAACTCTGTGAGATGAATTCACAGAACACTAAGCAGTTTCTCAGAAAGCTTCTTTCCAGATTTCATCTGAGGATATTTCCTTTTTCACCATAGCCCTCTAAGGGCTTCCAAATATCACTTTGCCAATTCCACAAGAACTGTCTTAGCGAAAGGCTTCTTCAGGGGAAAGGTGTAACTCTGTGAGATGATTTCACAGAACACAAAGAAGTTTCTCAGAAAGCTTCTTTCTCTTTGTTATCGGAGGATATTTCCTTTTTCCCTATACTCTTCAAAGGGATCCGAAATATCTGTTCTCACATTCCACAGAAAGAAGGCTAGCAAAGAGATACACGAAATACAGATGTAACTCTGTGAGATGAATTCACAGAACACTAAGCAGTTTCGCAGAAAGCTTCTTTCCAGATTTCATCTGAGGATATTTCCTTTTTCACCATAGCCCTCTATGGGCTTCCAAATATCACTTTGCCAATTCCACAGGAACTGTCCTAGCGAAAGGCTTCTTGAGGGGACAGATGTAACTCTGTGAGATGATTTCGCAGAACACAAAGAAGTTTCTCAGAAAGCTTCTTTCTCTTTGTTATCGGAGGATATTTCCTTTGGCCCTATAGTCTTCAAAGGGATCCGAAATTTCTCTTCTCAGATTACACAGAAATAAGGTTAGCAAAGAGATCCACGAAATACAGATGTAACTTGGTGAGTGGAAGTCACACATCACAGAGCAGTTTCTCAGAAAGCTTCTTTCCA
The DNA here is from genome assembly GCF_037993035.2 of Macaca fascicularis. Lineage (NCBI taxonomy): Eukaryota > Metazoa > Chordata > Mammalia > Primates > Cercopithecidae > Macaca > Macaca fascicularis. Next base: position 43,957,359 of record NC_088385.1, on the reverse strand, counting down.
GATTTCATCTGAGGATATTTCCTTTTCACATTAGCCCTCTATGGGTTTCCAAATATCACTTTGCCAATTCCACAAGAACTGTGTTAGCGAAAGGCTTCTTGAGGGGAAAGCTGTAACTCTGTGAAATGATTTCACAGAACACAAAGAAGTTTCTCAGAAAGCTTCTTTCTCTTTGTTATCGGAGGATATTTCCTTTGGCCCTATAGTCTTCAAAGGGATCCGAAATATCTGTTATCAGATTCCACAGAAATAAGGCTAGCAAAGAGGTCTACGAAATACAGATGTAACGCTGTGAGATGAATTCACAGAACACTAAGCAGTTTCTCAGAAAGCTTCTTTCCAGATTTCATCTGAGGATATTTCCTTTTTCACCATAGCCCTCCATGGGCTTCCAAATATCACTTTGCCAATTCCACAAGAACTGTCTTAGCGAAAGGCTTCTTGAGGGGAAAGCTGTAACTCTGTGAGATGATTTCACAGAACACAAAGAAGTTTCTCAGAAAGCTTCTTTCTCTTTGTTATCGGAGGATATTTCCTTTGGCCCTATAGTCTTCAAAGGGATCCGAAATATCTGTTCTCAGATTCCACAGAAATAAGGCTAGCAAAGAGATCTACGAAACACAGATGTAACTCTGTGAGATGAATTCACAGAACACTAAGCAGTTTCTCAGAAAGCTTCTTTCCAGATTTCATCTGAGGATATTTCCTTTTTCACCATAGCCCTCTATGGGCTTCCAAATATCACTTTGCCAATTCCACAAGAACTGTCTTAGCGAAAGGCCTCTTGAGGGGACAGCTGTAACTCTGTGAGATGATTTCACAGAACACAAAGAAGTTTCTCAGAAAGCTTCTTTCTCTTTGTTATCGGAGGATATTTCCCTTGGCCCTCTAGTCTTCAAAGGGATCCGAAATATCTCTTCTCAGATTCCACAGAAAGAAGGCTGGCAAAGAGATCTACGAAACACAGATGTAACTCTGTGAGATGAATTCACAGAACACTAAGCAGTTTCTCAGAAAGCGTCTTTCCAGATTTCATCTGTGGATATTTCCTTTTTCACCATAGCCCTCTAAGGGCTTCCAAATATCACTTTGCCAATCTCACAAGAAATGTCTTAGCGAAAGGCTTCTTGAGGGGAAAGCTGTAACTCTGTGAGATGATTTCACAGAATACAAAGAAGTTTCTCAGAAAGCTTCTTTCTCTTTGTTATCGGAGGATATTTCCTTTGGCCCTATAGTCTTCAAAGGGATCCGAAATATCTGTTCTCAGATTCCACAGAAAGAAGGCTAGCAAAGAGATCCACGAAATACAGATGTAACTCTGGGAGATGAATTAACAGAACACTAAGCAGTTTCTCAGAAAGCTTCTTTCCAGATTTCATCTGAGGATATTTCCTTTTTCACCATAGCCCTCTATGGGCTTCCAAATATCACTTTGCCAATTCCACAAGAACTGTCTTAGCGAAAGGCTTCTGGAGGGGAAAGCTGTAACTCTGTGAGATGATTTCACAGAACACAAAGAAGTTTCTCAGAAAGCTTCTTTCTCTTTGTTATCGGAGGATATTTCCTTTGGCCCTATAGTCTTCAAAGGGATCGAAATATCTGTTCTCAGATTCCACAGAAATAAGGCTAGCAAAGAGATACACGAAATACAGATGTAACTCTGTGAGATGAATTCACAGAACACTAAGCAGTTTCTCAGAAAGCTTCTTTCCAGATTTCATCTGAGGATATTTCCTTTTTCACCATAGCCCTCTACGGGCTTCCAAATATCACTTTTCCAATTCCACAAGAACTGTCTTAGCGAAAGTCTTCTTGAGGGGAAAGCTGTAACTCTGTGAGATGATTTCACAGAACACAAAGAAGTTTCTCAGAAAGCTTCTTTCTCTTTGTTATCGGAGGATATTTCCTTTGGCCCTATAGTCTTCAAAGGGATCCGAAATATGTCTTCTCAAATTCCACAGAAAGAAGGCTGGCAAAGAGATCTACGAAACACAGATGTAACTCTGTGAGATGAATTCACAGAACACTAAGCAGTTTCTCAGAAAGATTCTTTCCAGATTTCATCTGAGGATATTTCCTTTTTCACCATAGCCCTCTATGGGCTTCCAAATATCACTTTGCCAATTCCACACGAACTGTCTTAGCGAAAGGCTTCTTGAGGGGAAAGCTGTAACTCTGTGAGATGATTTCACATTATACAAAGAAGTTTTTCAGAAAGCTTCTTTCTCTTTGTTATCGGAGGATATTTCCTTTGGATCTATAGTCTTCAAAGGGATCCGAAATATCTGTTCTCAGATACCACAGAAAGAAGGCTAGCAAAGAGATCTACGAAACACAGATGTAACTCTGTGAGATGAATTCACAGAACACTAAGCAGTTTCTCAGAAAGCTTCTTTCCAGATTTCATCTGAGGATATTTCCTTTTTCACCATAGCCCTCTATGGGCTTCCAAATATCACTTTGCCAATTCCACAAGAACTGTCTTAGCGAAAGGCTTCTAGAGGGGAAAGCTGTAACTCTGTGAGATGATTTCACATTTCACAAAGAAGTTTCTCAGAAAGCTTCTTTCTCTTTCTTATCGGAGGATATTTCCTTTGGATCTATAGTCTTCAGGGGATCCGAAATATCTGTTCTCAGATTCCACAGAAAGAAGGCTAGCAAAGAGATCCACGAAAAACAGATGTAACTCTGTGAGTAGAAGTGACACATCACAGAGCAGTTTCTCAGAAAGCTTCTTTCCAGATTTCATCTGAGGATATTTCCTTTTTCACCATAGCCCTCTAGGGCCTCCAAATAACACTTTGCGAATTCCACAAGAACTGTCTTAGCGAAAGGCTCTTTGAGGGGAAAGCTGTAACTCTGTGAGATGATTTCACAGAACACAAAGAAGTTTCTCAGAAAGCTTCTTTCTCTTTGTTATCGGAGGATATTTCCTTTGGCCCTATACTCTACAAAGGGATCCGAAATATCTGTTCTCAGATTCCACAGAAATAAGGCTAGCAAAGAGATCCACGAAATACAGATGTAACTCTGTGAGTGGAAGTCACACATCACAGAGCAATTTCTCAGAAAGCTTCTTTCCAGATTTCATCTGAGGATATTTCCTTTTTCACCATAGCCCTCTATGGGCTTCCAAATATCACTTTGCCAATTCCACAAGAACTGTCTTAGCGAAAGGCTTCTTGAGGGGAAAGCTGTAACTCTGTGAGATGATTTCACAGAACACAAAGAAGTTTCACAGAAAGCTTCTTTCTCTTTGATATCGGAGGATATTTCCTTTGGCCCTATAGTCTTCAAAGGGATCCGAAATATCTGTTTTCAGATTCCACAGAAATAAGGCTAGCAAAGAGATCTAGGAAACACAGATGTAACTCTCTGAGATGAATTAACAGAACACTAAGCAGTTTCTCAGAAAGCTTCTTTCCAGATTTCATCGGAGGATATTTCCTTTTTCACCATAGCCCTCTATGGGCTTCTAAATATCACTTTGCCAATTCCACAAGAACTGTCTTAGCGAAAGGCTTCTTGAGCGGAAAGGTGTAACTCTGTGAGATGATTTCACAGAACACAAAGAAGTTTCTCAGAAAGCTTCTTTCTCTTTGTTATCGGAGGATATTTCCTTTGGCCCAATAGTCTTCAAAGGGATCCGAAATATCTGTTCTCAGATTCCACAGAAATAAGGCTAGCAAAGAGATCTACGAAACACAGATGTAACTCTGTGAGATGAATTCACAGAACACTAAGCAGTTTCTCAGAAAGCTTCTTTCCAGATTTCATCTGAGGATATTTGCTTTTTCACCATAGCCCTCTATGGGCTTCCAAATATCACTTTGCCAATTCCACAAAAACTGTCTTAGCGAAAGGCTTCTTGAGGGGAAAGCTGTAACTCTGTGAGATGATTTCACATTACACAAAGAAGTTTCTCAGAAAGCTTCTTTTTCTTTGTTATCGGAGGCTATTTCCTTTGACCCTATACTCTTCAAAGGGATCCGAAATATCTGTTTTCAGATTCCACAGAAATAAGGCTAGCAAAGAGATCCACGAAATACAGATGTAACTCTGTGAGTGGAAGTCACACATCACAGAGCAGTTTCTCAGAAAGCTTCCTTCCAGATTTCATCTGAGGATATTTCCTTTTTCACCATAGCCCTCTATGGGCTTCCAAATATCACTTTGCCAATACCACAAGAACTGTCTTAGCGAAAGGCTTCTTGAGGGGAATGCTGTAACTCTGTGAGATGATTTCCCAGAACACAAAGAAGTTTCTCAGAAAGCTTCTTTCTCTTTGTTATCGGAGGATATTTCCTTTGGCCCTATAGTCTTCAAAGGGATCCGAAATATCTGTTCTCAGATTCCACAGAAAGAAGGCTAGCAAAGAGATCTACGAAACACAGATGTAACTCTGAGAGTGGAAGTCAAACATAACAGAGCAGTTTCTCAGAAAGCTTCTTTCCAGATTTCATTGGAGGATATTTCCTTTTTCACCATAGCCCTCTATGGGCTTCCAAATATCACTTTGCCAATTCCACAAGAACTGTCTTAGTGAAAGGCTTCTTGTGCGGAAAGCTGTAACTCTGTGAGATGATTTCACAGAACACAAAGAAGTTTCTCAGAAATCTTCTTTCTCTTTCTTATCGGAGGATATTTCCTTTGGCCCTATAGTCTTCAAAGGGATCCGAAATATCTGTTCTCAGATTCCACAGAAATGAGGCTAGCAAAGAGATCTATGAAACACAGATGTAACTCTGTGAGATGAATTAACAGAACACTAAGCAGTTTCTCAGAAACCTTCTTTCCAGATTTCATCTGAGGATATTTCCTTTTTCACCATAGCCCTCTATGGGCTTCCAAATATCACTTTGCCAATTCCAGAAGAACTCTCTTAGCGAAAGGCTTCTTCAGGGGAAAGCTGTAACTCTGTGAGATGATTTCACAGAACACAAAGAAGTTTCTCAGAAAGCTTCTTACTCTTTGTTATCGGAGGATATTTCCTTTGGCTCTATAGTCTTCAAAGCGATCCGAAATTTCTCTTCTCAGATTACACAGAAATAAGGCTAGCAAAGAGATCCACGAAATACAGATGTAACTTGGTGAGTGGAAGTCACACATCACAGAGCAGTTTCTCAGAAAGCTTCTTTCCAGATTTCATCTGAGGATATTTCCTTTTCACCTTAGCCCTCTATGGGTTTCCAAATATCACTTTGCCAATTCCACAAGAACTGTGTTAGCGAAAGGCTTCTTGAGGGGAAAGCTGTAACTCTGTGAAATGATTTCACAGAACACAAAGAAGTTTCTCAGAAAGCTTCTTTCTCTTTGTTATCGGAGGATATTTCCTTTGGCCCTATAGTCTTCAAAGGGATCCGAAATATCTGTTCTCAGATTCCACAGAAATAAGGCTAGCATAGAGATCCACGAAATACAGATGTAACTCTGTGAGATGAATTCACAGAACACTAAGCAGTTTCTCAGAAAGCTTCTTTCCAGATTTCATCTGAGGATATTTCCTTTTTCACCATAGCCCTCTATCGGCTTCCAAATATCACTTTGCCAATTCCACAAGAACTGTCTTAGCGATAGGCTTCTTGAGGGGAAAGCTGTAACTCTGTGAGATGATTTCACAGAACACAAAGAAGTTTCTCAGAAAGCTTCTTTCTCTTTGTTATCGGAGGATATTTCCTTTGGCCCTATAGTCTTCAAAGGGATCCGAAATATCTGTTCTCAGATTCCACAGAAAGAAGGCTAGCAAAGAGATCCACGAAATACAGATGTAACTCTGTGAGATGAATTCATAGAACACTAAGCATTTTCTCAGAAAGCTTCTTTCCAGATTTCATCTGAGGATATTTCCTTTTTCACCATAGCCCTCTATGGGCTTCCAAATATCACTTTGCCAATTCCACAAGAACTGTCTTAGCGAAAGGCTTCTTGAGGGGAAAGCTGTAACTCTGTGAGATGATTTCACAGAACACAAAGAAGTTTCTCAGAAAGCTTCTTACTCTTTGTTATCGGAGGATATTTCCTTTGGCCCTATAGTCTTCAAAGGGATCCGAAATATCTGTTCTCAGATTCCACAGAAATAAGGCTAGCAAAGAGATCCACGAAATACAGATGTAACTCTGTGAGATGAATTCACAGAACACTAAGCAGTTTCTCAGAAAGCTTCTTTCCAGATTTCATCTGAGGATATTTCCTTTTTCACCGTAGCCCTCTATGGGCTTCCAAATATCACTTTGCCAATTCCACAAGAACTGTCTTAGCGAAAGGCTTCTTGAGGGGACAGCTGTAACTCTGTGAGATGATTTCACAGAACACAAAGAAGTTTCTCAGAAAGCTTCTTTCTCTTTGTTATCGGAGGATATTTCCTTTGGCCCTATAGTCTTCAAAGGGATCCGAAATATCTCTTCTCAGATTCCACAGAAAGAAGGCTGGCAAAGAGATCTACGAAACACAGATGTAACTCTGTGAGATGAATTCACAGAACACTAAGCAGTTTCTCAGAAAGCGTCTTTCCAGATTTCATCTGTGGATATTTCCTTTTTCACCATAGCCCTCTAAGGGCTTCCAAATATCACTTTGCCAATCCCACAAGAAATGTCTTACCGAAAGGCTTCTTGAGGGGAAAGCTGTAACTCTGTGAGATGATTTCACAGAATACAAAGAAGTTTCTCAGAAAGCTTCTTTCTCTTTGTTATCGGAGGATATTTCCTTTGGCCCCATAGTCTTCAAAGGGATCCGAAATATCTGTTCTCAGATTCCACAGAAAGAAGGCTAGCAAAGAGATCCACGAAATACAGATGTAACTCTGGGAGATGAATTAACAGAACACTAAGCAGTTTCTCAGAAAGCTTCTTTCCAGATTTCATCTGAGGATATTTCCTTTTTCACCATAGCCCTCTATGGGCTTCCAAATATCACTTTGCCAATTCCACAAGAACTGTCTTAGCGAAAGGCTTCTTGAGGGGAAAGCTGTAACTCTGTGAGATGATTTCACAGAACACAAAGAAGTTTCTTAGAAAGCTTCTTTCTCTTTGTTATCGGAGGATATTTCCTTTGGCCCTATAGTCTTCAAAGGGATCCGAAATATCTCTTCTCAGATTCCACAGAAAGAAGGCTGGCAAAGAGATCTACGAAACACAGATGTAACTCTGTGAGATGAATTCACAGAACACTAAGCAGTTTCTCAGAAAGCTTCTTTCCAGATTTCATCTGAGGATATTACCGTTTCCACCATAGCCCTCTATGGGCTTCCAAATATCACTTTGCCAATTCCACAAGAATTGTCTTAGCGAAAGGCATCTTGAGGGGAAAGCTGTAACTCTGTGAGATGATTTCACATTACACAAAGAAGTTTCTCAGAAAGCTTCTTTCTCGTTGTTATCGGAGGATATTTCCTTTGGCCCTATAGTATTCAAAGGGATCCGAAATTTCTCTTCTCAGATTACACAGAAATAAGGCTAGCAAAGAGATCCACGAAATACAGATGTAACTTGGTGAGTGGAAGTCACACATCACAGAGCAGTTTCTCAGAAAGCTTCTTTCCAGATTTCATCTGAGGATATTTCCTTTTCACCTTAGCCCTCTATGGGCTTCCAAATATCACTTTGCCAATTCCACAAGAACTGTCTTAGCGAAAGGCTTCTTGAGGGGAAAGCTGTAACTCTGTGAGATGATTTCACAGAACACAAAGAAGTTTCTCAGAAACCTTCTTTCTCTTTGTTATCGGAGGATATTTCCTTTGGCCCTATAGTCTTTAAAGGGATCCGAAATATCTGTTCTCAGATTCCACAGAAAGAAGGCTAGCAAAGAGATCTACGAAATACAGATGTAACTCTGTGAGATGAATTCACAGAACACTAAGCAGTTTCTCAGAAAGCTTCTTTCCAGATTTCATCTGAGGATATTTCCTGTTTCACCATAGCCGTCCATGGGCTTCCAAATATCACTTTGCCAATTCCACAAGAACTGTGTTAGCGAAAGGCTTCTTGAGGGGAAAGCTGTAACTCTGTGAGATGATTTCACAGAACACAAAGAAGTTTCTCAGAAGGCTTCTTTCTCTTTGTTATCGGAGGATATTTCCTTTGGCCCTATAGTCTTCAAAGGGATCCGAAACACCTGTTCTCAGATTCCACAGAAATAAGGCTAGCAAAGAGATCTACGAAACACAGATGTAACTCTGTGAGATGAATTCAGAGAACACTAAGCAGTTTCTCAGAAAGCTTCTTTCCAGATTTCATCTGTGGATATTTCCTTTTTCACGACTGCCCTCTAAGGGCTTCCAAATATCACTTTGCCAATTCCACAAGATCTGTCTTAGCGAAAGGCTTCTTCAGGGGAAAGCTGTAACTCTGTGAGATGATTTCACAGAACACAAAGAAGTTTCTCAGAAAGCTTCTTTCTCTTTGTTATCGGAGGATATTTCCTTTGGCCCTATAGTCTTCAAAGGGATCCGAAATATCTGTTCTCAGATTCCACAGAAAGAAGGCTAGCAAAGAGATCCACGAAATACAGATGTAACTCTGTGAGATGAATTCACAGAACACTAAGCAGTTTCTCAGAAAGCTTCTTTCCAGATTTCATCTGAGGATATTTCCTTTTTCACCATAGCCCTCTATGGGCTTCCATTATCACTTTGCCAATTCCACAAGAACTGTCTTAGCGAAAGGCATCTTCAGGGGAAAGCTGTAACTCTGTGAGATGATTTCACAGAACACAAAGAAGTTTCTCAGAAAGCTTCTTTCTCTTTGTTATCGGAGGATATTTCCTTTGTCCCTATAGTCTTCAAAGGGATCCGAAATATCTGTTCTCAGATTCCACAGAAATAAGGCTAGCAAAGAGATCCACGAAATACAGATGTAACTCTGTGAGATGAATTCACAGAACACTAAGCAGTTTCTCAGAAAGCTTCTTTCCAGATTTCATCTGAGGATATTTCCTTTTTCAGCATAGCCCTCTATGGGCTTCCAAATATCACTTTGCCAATTCCACAAGAACTGTCTTAGAGAAAGGCTTCTTCAGGGGAAAGGTGTAACTCTGTGAGATGATTTCACAGAACACAAAGAAGTTTCTCAGAAAGATCTTTCTCTTTGTTATCGGAGGATATTTCCTTTGGCCCTATAGTCTTCAAAGGAATCCGAAATATCTGTTCTCAGATTCCACAGAAAGAAGGCTAGCAAAGAGATCTACGAAACACAGATGTAACTCTGTAAGATGAATTCACAGAACACTAAGCAGTTTCTCAGAAAGCTTCTTTCCAGATTTCATCTGAGGATATTTCCTTTTTCACCATAGCCCTCTAAGGGCTTCCAAATATCACTTTTCCAATTCCACAAGAACTGTCTTAGCGAAAGGCTTCTTCAGGAGAAAGCTGTAACTCTGTGAGATGATTTCACAGAACACTAAGAAGTTTTTCAGAAAGCTTCTTTCTCTTTGTTATTGGAGGATATTTCCTTTGGCCCTATAGTCTTCAAAGGGATCCGAAATATCTGTTCTCAGATTCCACAGAAATAAGGCTAGCAAAGAGATCCACGAAATACAGATGTAACTCCGTGAGATGAATTCACAGAACACTAAGCAGTTTCTCAGAAAGCTTCTTTCCAGATTTCATCTGAGGATATTTCCTTTTTCACCATAGCCCTCTATGTGCTTCCAAATATCACTTTGCCAATTCCACAAGAACTGTCTTAGCGAAAGGAATCTTGAGGGGAAAGCTGTAACTCTGTGAGATGATTTCACAGAACATAAAGAAGTTTCTCAGAAAGCTTCTTTCTTTTTGTTATCGGAGGATATTTCCTTTGGCCCTATAGTCTTCAAAGGGATCCGAAATATCTCTTCTCACATTCCACACAAATAAGGCTAGCAAAGAGATCTACGAAACACAGATGTAACTCTGTGAGATGAATTCACAGAACACTAAGCAGTTTCCCAGAAAGCTTCTTTCCAAATTTCATGTGAGGATATTTCCTATTTCACAATAGCCCTCTATGGGCTTCCAAATATCACTTTGCCAATTCCACAAGAACTGTCTTAGCGAAAGGCTTCTTGAGGGGAAAGCTGAAACTCTGTGAGATGATTTCACAGAACACAAAGAATTTTCTCAGAAAACTTCTTTCTCTTTGTTATCGGAGGATATTTCCTATGGCCCTATAGTCTTCTAAGGGATCCGAAATATCTGTTCTCAGATTCCACAGAAAGAAGGCTAGCAAAGAGATACACGAAATACAGATGTAACTCTGTGAGATGAATTCACAGAACACTAAGCAGTTTCTCAGAAAGCTTCTTTCCAGATTTCATCTGAGGATATTTCCTTTTTCACCATAGCCCTCTATGTGCTTCCAAATATCACTTTTCTATTTCCACAAGAACTGTCTTAGCGAAAGGCTTCTTCAGGGGAAAGCTGTAACTCTGTGAGATGATTTCACAGAACATAAAGAAGTTTCTCAGAAAGCTTCTTTCTCTTTGTTATCGGAGGATATTTCCTTTGGCCCTGTAGTCTACAGAGGAATCCGAAATATCTCTTCTCAGATTCCACACAAATAAGCCTAGCAAAGAGGTCTACGAAACACAGATGTAACTCTGTGAGATGAATTCACAGAACACTAAGCAGTTTCTCAGAAAGCTTCTTTCCAAATTTCATCTGAGGATATTTCCTATTTCACCATAGCCCTCTATGGGCTTCCAAATATCACTTTGCCAATTCCACAAGAACTGTCTTAGCGAAAGGCTTCTTGAGGGGAAAGCTGAAACTCTGTGAGATGATTTCACAGAACACAAAGAATTTTCTCAGAAAACTTCTTTCTCTTTGTTATCGGAGGATATTTCCTATGGCCCTATAGTCTTCTAAGGGATCCGAAATATCTGTTCTCAGATTCCACAGAAAGAAGGCTAGCAAAGAGATACACGAAATACAGATGTAACTCTGTGAGATGAATTCACAGAACACTAAGCAGTTTCTCAGAAAGCTTCTTTCCAGATTTCATCTGAGGATATTTCGTTTTTCACCATAGCCCTCTATGGGCTTCCAAATATCACTTTGCCAATTCCACAAGAACTGTCTTAGTGAAAGGCTTCTTGAGCGGAAAGGTGTAACTCTGTGAGTTGATTTCACAGAACACTAAGAAGTTTCTTAGAAAGCTTCTTTCTCTTTGATGTCGGAGGATATTTCCTTTGGCCCTATAGTCTTCAAAGGGATCCGACATATCTGGTCTCAGATTCCACAGAAAGAAGGCTACCAAAGAGATCCAGGAAATACAGATGTAACTCTGTGAGATGAATTAACAGAACACTAAGCAGTTTCTCAGAAAGCTTCTTTCCAGGTTTCATCTGAGGATATTTCCTTTTTCACCATAGCCCTCTATGGGCTTCCAAATATCACTTTGCCAATTCCACAAGAACTGTCTTAGCGAAAGGCTTCTTGAGCGGAAAGGTGTAACTCTCTGAGATGATTTCACTGAACAAAAGAAGTTGCTCAGAAAGCTTCTTTCTCTTTGTTATCGGAGGATATTTCCTTTAGCCCTATAGTCTTCAAAGGGATCCGAAATATCTGTTCTCAGATTCCACAGAAATAAGGCTAGCAAAGAGATCTATGAAACACAGATGTAACTCTGTGAGATGAATTCACAGAGCACTAAGCAGTTTCTCAGAAAGCTTCTTTCCACATTTCATCTGAGGATATTTCCTTTTTCACCATAGCCCTCTATGGGCTTCCAAATATCACTTTGCCAATTCCACAAGAACTGTCTTAGCGAATGGCTTCTTGAGGGGAAAGCTGTAACTCTGTGAGATGATTTCACATAACACAGAGAAGTTTCTCAGAAATATCTTTCTCTTTGTTATCGGAGGATATTTCCTTTGGCCCTATAATCTTCAACGGGATACGAAATATCTGTTCTCAGATTCCACAGAAAGAAGGCTAGAAAAGAAATCCACGAAATACAGATGTAACTCCGTGAGATGAATTAACAGAACACTAAGCAATTTCTCAGAAAGCTTCTTTCCAGATTTCATCTGAGGATATTTGCTTTTTCACCATAGCCCTCTAAGGGCTTCCAAATATCACTTTTCCAATTCCACAAGAACTGTCTTGGCGAAAGGCTTATTCAGAGGAAAGCTGTAACTCTGTGAGATGATTTCACAGAACACAAAGAAGTTTCTCAGAAAGCTTCTTTCTCTTTGTTATCGGAGGATATTTCCTTTGGCCCTATAGTCTTCAAAGGGATCCGAAATATCTGTTCTCAGATTCCACAGAAATAAGGCTAGCAAAGAGATCCACGAAATACAGATGTAACTCTGTGAGATGAATTAACAGAACACTAAGCAGTTTCTCAGAAAGCTTCTTTCCAGATTTCATCTGAGGATATTTCCTTTTTCACCATAGCCCTCTATGTGCTTCCAAATATCACTTTGCGAATTCCACAAGAACTGTCTTAGTGAAAGGAATCTTGAGGGGAAAGCTGTAACTCTGTGAGATGATTTCACAGAACACAAAGAAGTTTCTCAGAAATCTTCCTTCTCTTTGTTATCGGAGGATATTTCCTTTGGCCCAATAGTCTTCAAAGGGATCCGAAATAGCTGTTCTCAGATTACACAGAAAGAAGGCTAGCAAAGAGATCTAGGAAACACAGATGTAACTCTGTGAGATGAATTCACAGAACACTAAGCAGTTTCTCAGAAAGCTTCTTTCCAAATTTCATCTGTGGATATTTCCTTTTTCGCCATAGCCCTCTATGGGCTTCCAAATATCACTTTGCCACTTCCACAAGAACTCTCTTAGCGACAGGCTTCTTGAGGGGAAAGCTGTAACTCTGTTAGATGATTTCACAAAACACAAAGAGGTTTCTCAGAAAACTTCTTTCTCTTTGTTATCGGAGGATATTTCCCTTGGCCCTATAGTCTTCAAAGGGATCCGAAATATCTGTTCTCACATTCCACAGAAAAAAGGCTAGCAAAGAGATCCACGAAATACAGTTTTAACTCTGTGAGATGAATTCACAGAACACTAAGCAGTTTCTCAGAAAGCTTCTTTCCAGATTTCATCTGAGGATATTTCCTTTTTCACCATAGCCCTCTATGGGCTTCCAAATATCACTTTGCCAATTCCACCATAACTGTCTTAGCGAAAGGCTTCTTCAGGGGAAAGCTGTAACTCTGTGAGATGATTTCACAGAACATAAAGAAGTTTCTCAGAAAGCTTCTTTCTCTTTGTTATCGGAGGATATTTCCTTTGGCCCTATAGTCTACAGAGGGATCTGAAATATCTCTTCTCAGATTCCACACAAATAAGGCTAGCAAAGAGATCTACGAAACACAGATGTAACTCTGTGAGATGAATTCACAGAACACTAAGCAGTTTCTCAGAAAGCTTCTTTCCAAATTTCATCTGAGGATATTTCCTATTTCACCATAGCCCTCTATGGGCTTCCAAATATCACTTTGCCAATTCCACAAGAACTGTCTTAGCGAAAGGCTTCTTGAGGGGAAAGCTGAAACTCTGTGAGATGATTTCACAGAACACAAAGAATTTTCTCAGAAAACTTCTTTCTCTTTGTTATCGGAGGATATTTCCTATGGCCCTATAGTCTTCCAAGGGATCCGAAATATCTGTTCTCAGATTCCACAGAAAGAAGGCTAGCAAAGAGATACACGAAATACACATGTAACTCTGTGAGATGAATTCACAGAACACTAAGCAGTTTCTCAGAAAGCTTCTTTCCAGATTTCATCTGAGGATATTTCCTTTTTCAACATAGCCCTCTATGGGCTTCCAAATATCACTTTGCCAATTCCACAAGAACTGTCTTAGTGAAAGGCTTCTTGAGCGGAAACGTGTAACTCTGTGAGATGATTTCACAGAACACTAAGAAGTTTCTTAGAAAGCTTCTTTCTCTTTGTTATCGGAGGATATTTCCTTTGGCCCTATAGTCTTCAAAGGGATCCGACATATCTGGTCTCAGATTCCACAGAAAGAAGGCTACCAAAGAGATCCAGGAAATACAGAGGTAACTCTGTGAGATGAATTAACAGAACACTAAGCAGTTTCTCAGAAAGCTTCTTTCCAGATTTCATCTGAGGATATTTCCTTTTTAACCATAGCCCTCTATGGGCTTCCAAATATCACTTTGCCAATTCCACAAGAACTGTCTTAGCGAAAGGCTTCTTGAGCAGAAAGGTGTAACTCTGTGAGATGATTTCACTGAACAAAAGAAGTTTCTCAGAAAGCTTCTTTCTCTTTGTTATCGGAGGATATTTCCTTTAGCCCTATAGTCTTCAAAGGGATCCGAAATATCTGTTCTCAGATTCCACAGAAATAAGGCTAGCAAAGAGATCTACGAAACACAGATGTAACTCTGTGAGATGAATTCACAGAACACTAAGCAGTTTCTCAGAAAGCTTCTTTCCAGATTTCATCTGAGGATATTTCCTTTTTCACCATAGCCCTCTATGGGCTTCAAAATATCACTTTGCCAATTCCAAAAGAACTGTCTTAGCGAATGGCTTCCTCAGGCGAAAGCTGTAACTCTGTGAGATGATTTCACATAACACAAAGCAGTTTCTCAGAAAGATCTTTCTCTTTGTTATCGGAGGATATTTCCTTTGGCCCTATAGTCTTCAAAGGAATCCGAAATATCTGTTCTCAGATTCCACAGAAAGAAGGCTAGCAAAGAAATCCACGAAACACAGATGTAACTCTGTAAGATGAATTCACAGAACACTAAGCAGTTTCTCAGAAAGCTTCTTTCCAGATTTCATCTGAGGATATTTCCTTTTTCACCATAGCCCTCTAAGGGCTTCCAAATATCACTTTTCCAATTCCACAAGAACTGTCTTAGCGAAAGGCTTCTTCAGGAGAAAGCTGTAACTCTGTGAGATGATTTCACAGAACACTAAGAAGTTTTTCAGAAAGCTTCTTTCTCTTTGTTATTGGAGGATATTTCCTTTGGCCCTATAGTCTTCAAAGGGATCCGAAATATCTGTTCTCAGATTCCACAGAAATAAGGCTAGCAAAGAGATCCACGAAATACAGATGTAACTCTGTGAGATGAATTCACAGAACACTAAGCAGTTTCTCAGAAAGCTTCTTTCCAGATTTCATCTGAGGATATTTCCTTTTTCACCATAGCCCTCTATGTGCTTCCAAATATCACTTTGCCAATTCCACAAGAACTGTCTTAGCGAAAGGAATCTTGAGGGGAAAGCTGTAACTCTGTGAGATGATTTCACAGAACATAAAGAAGTTTCTCAGAAAGCTTCTTTCTCTTTCTTATCGGAGGATATTTCCTTTGGCCCTATAGTCTTCAAAGGGATCCGAAATATCTCTTCTCAGATTCCACACAAATAAGGCTAGCAAAGAGATCTACGAAACACAGATGTAACTCTGTGAGATGAATTCACAGAACACTAAGCAGTTTCTCAGAAAGCTTCTTTCCAAATTTCATCTGAGGATATTTCCTATTTCACCATAGCCCTCTATGGGCTTCCAAATATCACTTTGCCAATTCCACAAGAACTGTCTTAGCGAAAGGCTTCTTGAGGGGAAAGCTGAAACTCTGTGAGATGATTTCACAGAACACAAAGAATTTTCTCAGAAAACTTCTTTCTCTTTGTTATCGGAGGTTATTTCCTATGGCCCTATAGTCTTCTAAGGGATCCGAAATATCTGTTCTCAGATTCCACAGAAAGAAGGCTAGCAAAGAGATACACGAAATACAGATGTAACTCTGTGAGATGAATTCACAGAACACTAAGCAGTTTCTCAGAAAGCTTCTTTCCAGATTTCATCTGAGGATATTTCCTTTTTCACCATAGCCCTCTATGGGCTTCCAAATATCACTTTGCCAATTCCACAAGAACTGTCTTAGTGAAAGGCTTCTTGAGCGGAAACGTGTAACTCTGTGAGATGATTTCACAGAACACTAAGAAGTTTCTTAGAAAGCTTCTTTCTCTTTGTTATCGGAGGATATTTCCTTTGGCCCTATAGTCTTCAAAGGGATCCGACATATCTGGTCTCAGATTCCACAGAAAGAAGGCTACCAAAGAGATCCAGGAAATACAGATGTAACTCTGTGAGATGAATTAACAGAACACTAAGCAGTTTCTCAGAAAGCTTCTTTCCAGATTTCATCTGAGGATATTTCCTTTTTCACCATAGCCCTCTATGGGCTTCCAAATATCACTTTGCCAATTCCACAAGAACTGTCTTAGCGAAAGGCTTCTTGAGCGGAAAGGTGTAACTCTGTGAGATGATTTCACTGAACAAAAGAAGTTGCTCAGAAAGCTTCTTTCTCTTTGTTATCGGAGGATATTTCCTTTAGCACTATAGTCTTCAAAGGGATCCGAAATATCTGTTCTCAGATTCCACAGAAATAAGGCTAGCAAAGAGATCTACGAAACACAGATGTAACTCTGTGAGATGAATTCACAGAACACTAAGCAGTTTCTTAGAAAGCTTCTTTCCAGATTTCATCTGAGGATATTTCCTTTTTCACCATAGCCCTCTATGGGCTTCAAAATATCACTTTGCCAATTCCACAAGAACTGTCTTAGCGAATGGCTTCCTGAGGCGAAAGCTGTAACTCTGTGAGATGATTTCACAGAACACAAAGAAGTTTCTCAGAAAGATCTTTCTCTTTGTTATCGGAGGATATTTCCTTTGGCCCTATAGTCTTCAAAGGAATCCGAAATATCTGTTCTCAGATTCCACAGAAAGAAGGCTAGCAAAGAAATCCACGAAACACAGATGTAACTCTGTGAGAGGAATTCACAAAACACTAAGCAGTTTCTCAGAAAGCTTCTTTCCAGATTTCATCTGAGGATATTTCCTTTTTCACCATAGCCCTCTAAGGGCTTCCAAATATCACTTTTCCAATTCCACAAGAACTGTCTTAGCGAAAGGCTTCTTCAGGGGAAAGCTGTAACTCTGTGAGATGATTTCACAGAACACTAAGAAGTTTTTCAGAAAGCTTCTTTCTCTTTGTTATTGGAGGATATTTCCTTTGGCCCTATAGTCTTCAAAGGGATCCGAAATATCTGTTCTCAGATTCCACAGAAATAAGGCTAGCAAAGAGATCCACGAAATACAGATGTCACTCAGTGAGATGAATTAACAGAACACTAAGCAGTTTCTCAGAAAGCTTCTTTCCAGATTTCATCTGAGGATATTTCCTTTTTCACCATAGCCCTCTATGGGCTTCCAAATATCACTTTGCCAATTCCACAAGAACTGTCTTAGCGAAAGGAATCTTGAGGGGAAAGCTGTAACTCTGTGAGATGATTTCACAGAACACAAAGAAGTTTCTCAGAAAGCTTCTTTCTCTTTGTTATCGGAGGATATTTACTTTGGCCCTATAGTCTTCAAAGGGTTCCGAAATAGCTGTTCTCAGATTACACAGAAAGAAGGCTAGCAAAGAGATCTACGAAACACAGATGTAACTCTGTGAGATGAATTCACAGAACACTAAGCAGTTTCTCAGAAAGCTTCTTTCCAAATTTCATCTGAGGATATTTCCTTTTTCACCGTAGCCCTCTATGGGCTTCCAAATATCACTTTGCCACTTCCACAAGAACTCTCTTAGCGAAAGGCTTCTTGAGGGGAAAGCTGTAACTCTGTTAGATGATTTCACAAAACACAAAGAGGTTTCTCAGAAAACTTCTTTCTCTTTGTTATCGGAGGATATTTCCTTTGGCCCTATAGTCTTCAAAGGGATCCGAAATATCTGTTCTCACATTCCACAGAAAGAAGGCTAGCAAAGAGATCCACGAAATACAGATTTAACTCTGTGAGATGTATTCACAGAACACTAAGCAGTTTCTCAGAAAGCTTCTTTCCAGATTTCATCTGAGGATATTTCCTTTTTCACCATAGCCCTCTATGTGCTTCCAAATATCACTTTTCTATTTCCACAAGAACTGTCTTAGCGAAAGGCTTCTTCAGGGGAAAGCTGTAACTCTGTGAGATGATTTCACAGAACATAAAGAAGTTTCTCAGAAAGCTTCTTTCTCTTTGTTATCGGAGGATATTTCCTTTGGCCCTGTAGTCTACAGAGGAATCCGAAATATCTCTTCTCAGATTCCACACAAATAAGCCTAGCAAAGAGGTCTACGAAACACAGATGTAACTCTGTGAGATGAATTCACAGAACACTAAGCAGTTTCTCAGAAAGCTTCTTTCCAAATTTCATCTGAGGATATTTCCTATTTCACCATAGCCCTCTATGGGCTTCCAAATATCACTTTGCCAATTCCACAAGAACTGTCTTAGCGAAAGGCTTCTTGAGGGGAAAGCTGAAACTCTGTGAGATGATTTCACAGAACACAAAGAATTTTCTCAGAAAACTTCTTTCTCTTTGTTATCGGAGGATATTTCCTATGGCCCTATAGTCTTCTAAGGGATCCGAAATATCTGTTCTCAGATTCCACAGAAAGAAGGCTAGCAAAGAGATACACGAAATACAGATGTAACTCTGTGAGATGAATTCACAGAACACTAAGCAGTTTCTCAGAAAGCTTCTTTCCAGATTTCATCTGAGGATATTTCCTTTTTCACCATAGCCCTCTATGGGCTTCCAAATATCACTTTGCCAATTCCACAAGAACTGTCTTAGTGAAAGGCTTCTTGAGCGGAAAGGTGTAACTCTGTGAGTTGATTTCACAGAACACTAAGAAGTTTCTTAGAAAGCTTCTTTCTCTTTGATGTCGGAGGATATTTCCTTTGGCCCTATAGTCTTCAAAGGGATCCGACATATCTGGTCTCAGATTCCACAGAAAGAAGGCTACCAAAGAGATCCAGGAAATACAGATGTAACTCTGTGAGATGAATTAACAGAACACTAAGCAGTTTCTCAGAAAGCTTCTTTCCAGGTTTCATCTGAGGATATTTCCTTTTTCACCATAGCCCTCTATGGGCTTCCAAATATCACTTTGCCAATTCCACAAGAACTGTCTTAGCGAAAGGCTTCTTGAGCGGAAAGGTGTAACTCTCTGAGATGATTTCACTGAACAAAAGAAGTTGCTCAGAAAGCTTCTTTCTCTTTGTTATCGGAGGATATTTCCTTTAGCCCTATAGTCTTCAAAGGGATCCGAAATATCTGTTCTCAGATTCCACAGAAATAAGGCTAGCAAAGAGATCTATGAAACACAGATGTAACTCTGTGAGATGAATTCACAGAACACTAAGCAGTTTCTCAGAAAGCTTCTTTCCACATTTCATCTGAGGATATTTCCTTTTTCACCATAGCCCTCTATGGGCTTCAAAATATCACTTTGCCAATTCCACAAGAACTGTCTTAGCGAATGGCTTCCTGAGGCGAAAGCTGTAACTCTGTGAGATGATTTCACAGAACACAAAGAAGTTTCTCAGAAAGATCTTTCTCTTTGTTATCGGAGGATATTTCCTTTGGCCCTATAGTCTTCAAAGGAATCCGAAATATCTGTTCTCAGATTCCACAGAAAGAAGGCTAGCAAAGAAATCCACGAAACACAGATGTAACTCTGTGAGAGGAATTCACAGAACACTAAGCAGTTTCTCAGAAATCTTCTTTCCAGATTTCATCTGAGGATATTTCCTTTTTCACCATAGCCCTCTAAGGGCTTCCAAATATCTCTATTCCAATTCCACAAGAACTGTCTTAGCGAAAGGCTTCTTCAGGGGAAAGCTGTAACTCTGTGAGATGATTTCACAGAACACTAAGAAGTTTTTCAGAAAGCTTCTTTCTCTTTGTTATTGGAGGATATTTCCTTTGGCCCTATAGTCTTCAAAGGGATCCGAAATATCTGTTCTCAGATTCCACAGAAATAAGGCTAGCAAAGAGATCCACGAAATACAGATGTAACTCTGTGAGATGAATTCACAGAACACTAAGCAGTTTCTCAGAAAGCTTCTTTCCAGATTTCATCTGAGGATATTTCCTTTTTCACCATAGCCCTCTATGGGCTTCCAAATATCACTTTGCCAATTCCACAAGAACTGTCTTAGCGAAAGGAATCTTGAGGGGAAAGCTGTAACTCTGTGAGATGATTTCACAGAACACAAAGAAGTTTCTCAGAAAGCTTCTTTCTCTTTGTTATCGGAGGATATTTCCTTTGGCCCTATAGTCTTCAAAGGGATCCGAAATAGCTGTTCTCAGATTACACAGAAAGAAGGCTAGCAAAGAGATCTACGAAACACAGATGTAACTCTGTGAGATGAATTAACAGAACACTAAGCAGTTTCTCAGTAAGCTTCTTTCCAAATTTCATCTGAGGATATTTCCTTTTTCACCATAGCCCTCTATGGGCTTCCAAATATCACTTTGCCACTTCCACAAGAACTGTCTTAGCGAAAGGCTTCTTGAGGGGAAAGCTGTAACTCTGTTAGATGATCTCACAAAACACAAAGAAGTTTCTCAGAAAACTTCTTTCTCTTTGTTATCGGAGGATATTT
Source organism: Macaca fascicularis (assembly GCF_037993035.2). Lineage (NCBI taxonomy): Eukaryota > Metazoa > Chordata > Mammalia > Primates > Cercopithecidae > Macaca > Macaca fascicularis. The sequence continues at coordinate 43,936,946 of NC_088385.1, read as the reverse complement.
CCTTTGGCCCTATAGTCTTCAAAGGGATCCGAAATATCTGTTCTCAGATTCCACAGAAAGAAGGCTACAAAAGAGATCCACGAAATACAGATTTAACTCTCTGAGATGAATTCACAAAACACAAAGCAGTTTCTCCGAAAGCTTCTTTCCAGATTTCATCTGAGGATATTTCCTATTTCACCATAGCGCTCTATGGGCTTCCAAATATCACTTTTCTATTTCCACAAGAACTGTCTTAGCGAAAGGCTTCTTGAGGGGAAAGCTGTAACTCTGTGAGATGATTTCACAGAACACAAAGAAGTTTCTCAGAAAGCTTCTTTCTCTTTGTTATCGAGGATATTTCCTTTGGCCCTATAGTCTTCTAAGGGATCCGAAATATCTGTTCTCAGATTCCACAGAAAGAAGGCTAGCAAAGAGATACACGAAATACAGATGTAACTCTGTGAGATGAATTCACAGAACACTAAGCAGTTTCTCAGAAAGCTTCTTTCCAGATTTCATCTGAGGATATTTCCTTTTTCACCATAGCCCTCTATGGACTTCCAAATATCACTTTGCTAATTCCACAAGAACTGTCTTAGCAAAAGGCTTCTTGAGGGGAAAGCTGTAACTCTGTGAGATGATTTCACATTACACAAAGAAGTTTCTCAGAAAGCTTCTTTCTCTTTGTTATCGGAGGATATTTCCTTTGGCCCTATAGTCATCAAAGGGATCAGAAATATCTGTTCTCAGATTCCACAGAAATAAGGCTAGCAAACAGATCCACGAAATACAGATGTAACTCTGTGAGATGAATTAACAGAACACTAAGCAGTTTCTCAGAAAACTTCTTTCCAGATTTCATCTGAGGATATTTCCTTTTTCACCATAGCCCTCTATGGGCTTCCAAATATCACTTTGCCAATTCCACAAGAACTGTCTTAGCGAAAGGCTTCTTGAGGGGAAAGCTGTAACTCTGTGAGATGATTTCACAGAACACAAAGAAGTTTCTCAGAAAACTTCTTTCTCTTTGTTATCGGAGGATATTTCCTTTGGCCCTATAGTCTTCAAGGGTATCCGAAATATCTGTTCTCAGATTCCACAGAAATAGGGCTGGCAAAGAGATCTACGAAACATAGATGTAACTCTTTGAGATGAATTCACAGAACACTAAGCAGTTTGTCAGAAAGCTTCTTTCGAGATTTCTTCTGAGGATATTTCCTTTTTCACCATAGCCCTCTATGGGCTTCCAAAAATCACTTTGCCAATTCCACAAGAACTGTCTTAGCGAAAGGCTTCTTGAGGGGAAAGCTGTAACTCTGTGAGATGATTTCACTGAACAAAAGAAGTTGCTCAGAAAGCTTCTTTCTCTTTGTTATCAGAGGATATTTCCTTTAGCCCTATACTCTTCAATGGGATCCGAAATATCTGTTCTCAGATTCCACAGAAATAAGGCTTGCAAAGAGATCTACGAAACACAGATGTAACTGTGTGAGATGAATTCTCAGAACACTAAGCAGTTTCTCAGAAAGCTTCTTTCCAGATTTCATCTGAGGATATTTCCTTTTCAGCATAGCCCTCTATGGGCTTCCAAATATCACTTTGCCAATTCCACAAAACTGTCTTAGTGAAAGGCTTCTTGTGGGGAAAGCTGTAACTCTGTGAGATGATTTCACAGAACACAAAGAAGTTTCTCAGAAATCTTCTTTCTCTTTGTTATCGGAGGATATTTCCTTTGGCCCTATAGTCTTCAAAGGGATCCGAAATATCTGTTCTCAGATTCCACAGAAATGAGGCTAGCAAAGAGATCTATGAAACACAGATGTAACTCTGTGAGATGAATTCACAGAACACTAAGCAGTTTCTCAGAAAGCTTCTTTCCAGATTTCATCTGAGGACATTTCCTTTTTCACCATAGCCCACTATGGGCTTCCAAATATCACTTTGCCAATTCCACAAGAACTGTATTAGCGAAAGGCTTCTTGAGTGGAAAGCTGTAACTCTGTGAGATGATTTCACTGAACAAAAGAAGTTGCTCAGAAAGCTTCTTTCTCTTTGTTATCGGAGGATATTTCCTTTGGTCCTATACTTTTCAATGGGATCCGAAATATCTGTTCTCAGATTCCACAGAAAGAAGGCTAGCAAAGAGCTCTACGAAACGCAGATGTAACTCTGTGAGATGAATTCACAGATCACTAAGCAGTTTCTCAGAAAATTTCTTTCCAGATTTCCTCTGAGGATATTTCCTTTTTCACCATAGACCTCTATGGGCTTCCAAATATCACTTTGCCAATTCCACAAGAACTGTCTTAGCGAAAGGCTTCTTGAGGGGAAAGCTGTAACTCTGTGAGATGATTTCACAGAACACAAAGAAGTTTCTCAGAAAGCTTCTTTCTCTTTGTTATCGGAGGATATTTCCTTTGGCCCTATAGCCTTCAAAGGGATCCGAAATATCTGTTCTCAGATTCCACCGAAATAAGGCTAGCAAAGAGATCCATGAAATACAGATGTAACTCTGTGAGATGAATTCACAGAACACTAAGCAGTTTCTCAGAAAGCTTCTTTCCAGATTTCATCGGAGGATATTACTTTTTTCACCATAGCCCTCTATGGGCTTCCAAATATCACTTTGCAAATTCCACAAGAACTGTCTTAGCGAAAGGCTTCTTGAGGGGACAGCTGTAACTCTGTGAGATGAATTCACAGAACACAAAGAAGTTTCTCAGAAAGCTTCTTTCTCTTTGTTATCGGAGGATATTTCCTTTGGCACTATAGTCTTCAAAGGGATCCGAAATATCTGTTCTCAGATTCCACAGAAAGAAGGCTAGCAAAGAGATCTACGAAACACAGATGTAACTCTGTGAGATGAATTCACAGAACACTAAGCAGTTTCTCAGAAAGCTTCTTTCCAGATTTCATCTGAGGATATTTCCTTTTCACCTTAGCCCTCTAAGGGCTTCCCAATATCACTTTGCCAATTCCACAAGAACTGTCTTAGCGAAAGGCTTCTTGAGGGGAAAGCTGTAACTCTGTGATATGATTTCACAGAACACAAAGAAGTTTCTCAGAAAGCTTCTTTCTCTTTGTTATCGGAGGATATTTCCTTTGGCCCTATAGTCTTCAAAGGGATCCGAAATATCTGTTCTCAGATTCCACAGAAAGAAGGCTAGCAAAGAGATCTACGAAACACAGATGTAACTCTGAGAGTGGAAGTCACACATCACAGAGCAGTTTCTCAGAAAGCTTCTTTCCAGATTTCATCGGAGGATATTTCCTTTTTCACCATAGCCCTCTATGGGCTTCCAAATATCACTTTGCCTATTCCACAAGAACTATCTTAGTGAAAGGCTTCTTGTGGGGAAAGCTGTAACTCTGTGAGATGATTTCACAGAACACAAAGAAGTTTCTCAGAAATCTTCTTTCTCTTTCTTATCGGAGGATATTTCCTTTGGCCCTATAGTCTTCAAAGGGATCCGAAATATCTGTTCTCAGACTCCACAGAAATGAGGCTAGCAAAGAGATCTATGAAACACAGATGTAACTCTGTGAGATAAATTCACAGAACACTAAGCAGTTTCTCAGAAACCTTCTTTCCAGATTTCATCTGAGGATATTTCCTTTTTCACCATAGCCCTCTTTGGGCTTCCAAATATCACTTTGCCAATTCCACAAGAACTCTCTTAGCGAAAGGCTTCTTAAGGGGAAAACTGTAACTCTGTGAGGTGATTTCACTGAACAAAAGAAGTTTCTCAGAAAGCTTCTTTCTCTTTGTTATCGGAGGATATTTCCTTTAGCGCTATAGTCTTCAAAGGGATCCGAAATATCTGTTCTCAGATTCCACAGAAATAAGGCTAGCAAAGAGATCTACGATACACAGATGTAACTCTGTGAGATGAATTCACAGAACACTAAGCAGTTTCTCAGAAAGATTCTTTCCAGATTTCATCTGTGGATATTTCCTTTTTCACCATAGCCCTCTAAGGGCTTCCAAATATCACTTTGCCAATCTCACAAGAAATGTCTTAGCGAAAGGCTACTTGAGGGGAAAGCTGTAACTCTGTGAGATGATTTCACAGAATACAAAGAAGTTTCTCAGAAAGCTTCTTTCTCTTTGTTATCGGAGGATATTTCCTTTGGCCCTATAGTCTTCAAAGGGATCCGAAATATCTGTTCTCAGATTCCACAGAAAGAAGGCTAGCAAAGAGATCCACGAAATACAGATGTAACTCTGGGAGATGAATTAACAGAACACTAAGCAGTTTCTCAGAAAGCTTCTTTCCAGATTTCATCTGAGGATATTTCCTTTTTCACCATAGCCCTCTATGGGCTTCCAAATATCACTTTGCCAATTCCACAAGAACTGTCTTAGCGAAAGGCTTCTGGAGGGGAAAGCTGTAACTCTGTGAGATGATTTCACAGAACACAAAGAAGTTTCTCAGAAAGCTTCTTTCTCTTTGTTATCGGAGGATATTTCCTTTGGCCCTATAGTCTTCAAAGGGATCCGAAATATCTCTTCTCACATTCCACAGAAATAAGGCTAGCAAAGAGATCTACGAAATATAGATGTAACTCTGTGAGATGAATTCACAGAACACTAAGCAGTTTCTCAGAAAGCTTCTTTCCAGATTTCATCTGAGGATATTTCCTTTTTCACCATAGCCGTCCATGGGCTTCCAAATATCACTTTGCAAATTCCACAAGAACTGTCTTAGCGAAAGGCTTCTTGAGGGGAAAGCTGTAACTCTGTGAGATGATTTCACAGAACACAAAGAAGTTTCTCAGAAAGCTTCTTTCTCTTTGTTATCAGAGGATATTTCCTTTGGCCCTATAGTCTTCAAAGGGATCCGAAATACCTGTTCTCAGATTCCACAGAAATAAGGCTAGCAAAGAGATCTACGAAACACAGATGTAACTCTGTGAGATGAATTCAGAGAACACTAAGCAGTTTCTCAGAAAGCTTCTTTCCAGATTTCATCTGTGGATATTTCCTTTTTCACGACAGCCCTCTAAGGGCTTCCAAATATCACTTTGCCAATTCCACAAGATCTGTCTTAGCGAAAGGCTTCTTCAGGGGAAAGCTGTAACTCTGTGAGATGATTTCACAGAACACAAAGAAGTTTCTCAGAAAGCTTCTTTCTCTTTGTTATCGGAGGATATTTCCTTTGGCCCTATAGTCTTCAAAGGGATCCGAAATATCTGTTCTCAGATTCCACAGAAAGAAGGCTAGCAAAGAGATCCACGAAATACAGATGTAACTCTGTGAGATGAATTAACAGAACACTAAGCAGTTTCTCAGAAAGCTTCTTTCCAGATTTCATCTGAGGATATTTCCTTTTTCACCATAGCCCTCTATGGGCTTCCATTATCACTTTGCCAATTCCACAAGAACTGTCTTAGCGAAAGGCTTCTAGAGGGGAAAGCTGTAACTCTGTGAGATGATTTCACAGAACACAAAGAAGTTTCTCAGAAAGCTTCTTTCTCTTTGTTATCGGAGGATATTTCCTTTGGCCCTATAGTCTTCAAAGGGATCCGAAATATCTGTTCTCAGATTCCACAGAAATAAGGCTAGCAAAGAGATCCACGAAATACAGATGTAACTCTGTGAGATGAATTCACAGAACACTAAGCAGTTTCTCAGAAAGCTTCTTTCCAGATTTCATCTGAGGATATTTCCTTTTTCACCATAGCCCTCTAAGGGCTTCCAAATATCACTTTGCCAATTCCACAAGAACTGTCTTAGCGAAAGGCTTCTTCAGGGGAAAGGTGTAACTCTGTGAGATGATTTCACAGAACACAAAGAAGTTTCTCAGAAAGCTTCTTTCTCTTTGTTATCGGAGGATATTTCCTTTTTCCCTATACTCTTCAAAGGGATCCGAAATATCTGTTCTCACATTCCACAGAAAGAAGGCTAGCAAAGAGATACACGAAATACAGATGTAACTCTGTGAGATGAATTCACAGAACACTAAGCAGTTTCGCAGAAAGCTTCTTTCCAGATTTCATCTGAGGATATTTCCTTTTTCACCATAGCCCTCTATGGGCTTCCAAATATCACTTTGCCAATTCCACAGGAACTGTCCTAGCGAAAGGCTTCTTGAGGGGACAGATGTAACTCTGTGAGATGATTTCGCAGAACACAAAGAAGTTTCTCAGAAAGCTTCTTTCTCTTTGTTATCGGAGGATATTTCCTTTGGCCCTATAGTCTTCAAAGGGATCCGAAATATCTGTTCTCAGATTCCACAGAAAGAACGCTAGCAAAGAGATCTATGAAACACAGATGTAACTCTGTGAGATGAATAAACAGAACACTAAGCAGTTTCTCAGAAACCTTCTTTCCAGATTTCATCTGAGGATATTTCCTTTTTCACCATAGCCCTCTATGGGCTTCCAAATATCACTTTGCCAATTCCACAAGAACTCTCTTAGCGAAAGGCTTCTTAAGGGGAAAGCTGTAACTCTGTGAGATGATTTCACATTACACAAAGAAGTTTCTCAGAAAGCTTCTTACTCTTTGTTATCGGAGGATATTTCCTTTGGCCCTATAGTCTTCAAAGGGATCCGAAATTTCTCTTCTCAGATTACACAGAAATAAGGTTAGCAAAGAGATCCACGAAATACAGATGTAACTTGGTGAGTGGAAGTCACACATCACAGAGCAGTTTCTCAGAAAGCTTCTTTCCAGATTTCATCTGAGGATATTTCCTTTTCACATTAGCCCTCTATGGGTTTCCAAATATCACTTTGCCAATTCCACAAGAACTGTGTTAGCGAAAGGCTTCTTGAGGGGAAAGCTGTAACTCTGTGAAATGATTTCACAGAACACAAAGAAGTTTCTCAGAAAGCTTCTTTCTCTTTGTTATCGGAGGATATTTCCTTTGGCCCTATAGTCTTCAAAGGGATCCGAAATATCTGTTATCAGATTCCACAGAAATAAGGCTAGCAAAGAGGTCTACGAAATACAGATGTAACGCTGTGAGATGAATTCACAGAACACTAAGCAGTTTCTCAGAAAGCTTCTTTCCAGATTTCATCTGAGGATATTTCCTTTTTCACCATAGCCCTCCATGGGCTTCCAAATATCACTTTGCCAATTCCACAAGAACTGTCTTAGCGAAAGGCTTCTTGAGGGGAAAGCTGTAACTCTGTGAGATGATTTCACAGAACACAAAGAAGTTTCTCAGAAAGCTTCTTTCTCTTTGTTATCGGAGGATATTTCCTTTGGCCCTATAGTCTTCAAAGGGATCCGAAATATCTGTTCTCAGATTCCACAGAAATAAGGCTAGCAAAGAGATCTACGAAACACAGATGTAACTCTGTGAGATGAATTCACAGAACACTAAGCAGTTTCTCAGAAAGCTTCTTTCCAGATTTCATCTGAGGATATTTCCTTTTTCACCATAGCCCTCTATGGGCTTCCAAATATCACTTTGCCAATTCCACAAGAACTGTCTTAGCGAAAGGCCTCTTGAGGGGACAGCTGTAACTCTGTGAGATGATTTCACAGAACACAAAGAAGTTTCTCAGAAAGCTTCTTTCTCTTTGTTATCGGAGGATATTTCCCTTGGCCCTCTAGTCTTCAAAGGGATCCGAAATATCTCTTCTCAGATTCCACAGAAAGAAGGCTGGCAAAGAGATCTACGAAACACAGATGTAACTCTGTGAGATGAATTCACAGAACACTAAGCAGTTTCTCAGAAAGCGTCTTTCCAGATTTCATCTGTGGATATTTCCTTTTTCACCATAGCCCTCTAAGGGCTTCCAAATATCACTTTGCCAATCTCACAAGAAATGTCTTAGCGAAAGGCTTCTTGAGGGGAAAGCTGTAACTCTGTGAGATGATTTCACAGAATACAAAGAAGTTTCTCAGAAAGCTTCTTTCTCTTTGTTATCGGAGGATATTTCCTTTGGCCCTATAGTCTTCAAAGGGATCCGAAATATCTGTTCTCAGATTCCACAGAAAGAAGGCTAGCAAAGAGATCCACGAAATACAGATGTAACTCTGGGAGATGAATTAACAGAACACTAAGCAGTTTCTCAGAAAGCTTCTTTCCAGATTTCATCTGAGGATATTTCCTTTTTCACCATAGCCCTCTATGGGCTTCCAAATATCACTTTGCCAATTCCACAAGAACTGTCTTAGCGAAAGGCTTCTGGAGGGGAAAGCTGTAACTCTGTGAGATGATTTCACAGAACACAAAGAAGTTTCTCAGAAAGCTTCTTTCTCTTTGTTATCGGAGGATATTTCCTTTGGCCCTATAGTCTTCAAAGGGATCCGAAATATCTCTTCTCACATTCCACAGAAATAAGGCTAGCAAAGAGATCTACGAAATATAGATGTAACTCTGTGAGATGAATTCACAGAACACTAAGCAGTTTCTCAGAAAGCTTCTTTCCAGATTTCATCTGAGGATATTTCCTTTTTCACCATAGCCGTCCATGGGCTTCCAAATATCACTTTGCAAATTCCACAAGAACTGTCTTAGCGAAAGGCTTCTTGAGGGGAAAGCTGTAACTCTGTGAGATGATTTCACAGAACACAAAGAAGTTTCTCAGAAAGCTTCTTTCTCTTTGTTATCAGAGGATATTTCCTTTGGCCCTATAGTCTTCAAAGGGATCCGAAATACCTGTTCTCAGATTCCACAGAAATAAGGCTAGCAAAGAGATCTACGAAACACAGATGTAACTCTGTGAGATGAATTCAGAGAACACTAAGCAGTTTCTCAGAAAGCTTCTTTCCAGATTTCATCTGTGGATATTTCCTTTTTCACGACAGCCCTCTAAGGGCTTCCAAATATCACTTTGCCAATTCCACAAGATCTGTCTTAGCGAAAGGCTTCTTCAGGGGAAAGCTGTAACTCTGTGAGATGATTTCACAGAACACAAAGAAGTTTCTCAGAAAGCTTCTTTCTCTTTGTTATCGGAGGATATTTCCTTTGGCCCTATAGTCTTCAAAGGGATCCGAAATATCTGTTCTCAGATTCCACAGAAAGAAGGCTAGCAAAGAGATCCACGAAATACAGATGTAACTCTGTGAGATGAATTAACAGAACACTAAGCAGTTTCTCAGAAAGCTTCTTTCCAGATTTCATCTGAGGATATTTCCTTTTTCACCATAGCCCTCTATGGGCTTCCATTATCACTTTGCCAATTCCACAAGAACTGTCTTAGCGAAAGGCTTCTAGAGGGGAAAGCTGTAACTCTGTGAGATGATTTCACAGAACACAAAGAAGTTTCTCAGAAAGCTTCTTTCTCTTTGTTATCGGAGGATATTTCCTTTGGCCCTATAGTCTTCAAAGGGATCCGAAATATCTGTTCTCAGATTCCACAGAAATAAGGCTAGCAAAGAGATCCACGAAATACAGATGTAACTCTGTGAGATGAATTCACAGAACACTAAGCAGTTTCTCAGAAAGCTTCTTTCCAGATTTCATCTGAGGATATTTCCTTTTTCACCATAGCCCTCTAAGGGCTTCCAAATATCACTTTGCCAATTCCACAAGAACTGTCTTAGCGAAAGGCTTCTTCAGGGGAAAGGTGTAACTCTGTGAGATGATTTCACAGAACACAAAGAAGTTTCTCAGAAAGCTTCTTTCTCTTTGTTATCGGAGGATATTTCCTTTTTCCCTATACTCTTCAAAGGGATCCGAAATATCTGTTCTCACATTCCACAGAAAGAAGGCTAGCAAAGAGATACACGAAATACAGATGTAACTCTGTGAGATGAATTCACAGAACACTAAGCAGTTTCGCAGAAAGCTTCTTTCCAGATTTCATCTGAGGATATTTCCTTTTTCACCATAGCCCTCTATGGGCTTCCAAATATCACTTTGCCAATTCCACAGGAACTGTCCTAGCGAAAGGCTTCTTGAGGGGACAGATGTAACTCTGTGAGATGATTTCGCAGAACACAAAGAAGTTTCTCAGAAAGCTTCTTTCTCTTTGTTATCGGAGGATATTTCCTTTGGCCCTATAGTCTTCAAAGGGATCCGAAATATCTGTTCTCAGATTCCACAGAAAGAACGCTAGCAAAGAGATCTATGAAACACAGATGTAACTCTGTGAGATGAATAAACAGAACACTAAGCAGTTTCTCAGAAACCTTCTTTCCAGATTTCATCTGAGGATATTTCCTTTTTCACCATAGCCCTCTATGGGCTTCCAAATATCACTTTGCCAATTCCACAAGAACTCTCTTAGCGAAAGGCTTCTTAAGGGGAAAGCTGTAACTCTGTGAGATGATTTCACATTACACAAAGAAGTTTCTCAGAAAGCTTCTTACTCTTTGTTATCGGAGGATATTTCCTTTGGCCCTATAGTCTTCAAAGGGATCCGAAATTTCTCTTCTCAGATTACACAGAAATAAGGTTAGCAAAGAGATCCACGAAATACAGATGTAACTTGGTGAGTGGAAGTCACACATCACAGAGCAGTTTCTCAGAAAGCTTCTTTCCAGATTTCATCTGAGGATATTTCCTTTTCACATTAGCCCTCTATGGGTTTCCAAATATCACTTTGCCAATTCCACAAGAACTGTGTTAGCGAAAGGCTTCTTGAGGGGAAAGCTGTAACTCTGTGAAATGATTTCACAGAACACAAAGAAGTTTCTCAGAAAGCTTCTTTCTCTTTGTTATCGGAGGATATTTCCTTTGGCCCTATAGTCTTCAAAGGGATCCGAAATATCTGTTATCAGATTCCACAGAAATAAGGCTAGCAAAGAGGTCTACGAAATACAGATGTAACGCTGTGAGATGAATTCACAGAACACTAAGCAGTTTCTCAGAAAGCTTCTTTCCAGATTTCATCTGAGGATATTTCCTTTTTCACCATAGCCCTCCATGGGCTTCCAAATATCACTTTGCCAATTCCACAAGAACTGTCTTAGCGAAAGGCTTCTTGAGGGGAAAGCTGTAACTCTGTGAGATGATTTCACAGAACACAAAGAAGTTTCTCAGAAAGCTTCTTTCTCTTTGTTATCGGAGGATATTTCCTTTGGCCCTATAGTCTTCAAAGGGATCCGAAATATCTGTTCTCAGATTCCACAGAAATAAGGCTAGCAAAGAGATCTACGAAACACAGATGTAACTCTGTGAGATGAATTCACAGAACACTAAGCAGTTTCTCAGAAAGCTTCTTTCCAGATTTCATCTGAGGATATTTCCTTTTTCACCATAGCCCTCTATGGGCTTCCAAATATCACTTTGCCAATTCCACAAGAACTGTCTTAGCGAAAGGCCTCTTGAGGGGACAGCTGTAACTCTGTGAGATGATTTCACAGAACACAAAGAAGTTTCTCAGAAAGCTTCTTTCTCTTTGTTATCGGAGGATATTTCCCTTGGCCCTCTAGTCTTCAAAGGGATCCGAAATATCTCTTCTCAGATTCCACAGAAAGAAGGCTGGCAAAGAGATCTACGAAACACAGATGTAACTCTGTGAGATGAATTCACAGAACACTAAGCAGTTTCTCAGAAAGCGTCTTTCCAGATTTCATCTGTGGATATTTCCTTTTTCACCATAGCCCTCTAAGGGCTTCCAAATATCACTTTGCCAATCTCACAAGAAATGTCTTAGCGAAAGGCTTCTTGAGGGGAAAGCTGTAACTCTGTGAGATGATTTCACAGAATACAAAGAAGTTTCTCAGAAAGCTTCTTTCTCTTTGTTATCGGAGGATATTTCCTTTGGCCCTATAGTCTTCAAAGGGATCCGAAATATCTGTTCTCAGATTCCACAGAAAGAAGGCTAGCAAAGAGATCCACGAAATACAGATGTAACTCTGGGAGATGAATTAACAGAACACTAAGCAGTTTCTCAGAAAGCTTCTTTCCAGATTTCATCTGAGGATATTTCCTTTTTCACCATAGCCCTCTATGGGCTTCCAAATATCACTTTGCCAATTCCACAAGAACTGTCTTAGCGAAAGGCTTCTGGAGGGGAAAGCTGTAACTCTGTGAGATGATTTCACAGAACACAAAGAAGTTTCTCAGAAAGCTTCTTTCTCTTTGTTATCGGAGGATATTTCCTTTGGCCCTATAGTCTTCAAAGGGATCCGAAATATCTGTTCTCAGATTCCACAGAAATAAGGCTAGCAAAGAGATACACGAAATACAGATGTAACTCTGTGAGATGAATTCACAGAACACTAAGCAGTTTCTCAGAAAGCTTCTTTCCAGATTTCATCTGAGGATATTTCCTTTTTCACCATAGCCCTCTACGGGCTTCCAAATATCACTTTTCCAATTCCACAAGAACTGTCTTAGCGAAAGTCTTCTTGAGGGGAAAGCTGTAACTCTGTGAGATGATTTCACAGAACACAAAGAAGTTTCTCAGAAAGCTTCTTTCTCTTTGTTATCGGAGGATATTTCCTTTGGCCCTATAGTCTTCAAAGGGATCCGAAATATGTCTTCTCAGATTCCACAGAAAGAAGGCTGGCAAAGAGATCTACGAAACACAGATGTAACTCTGTGAGATGAATTCACAGAACACTAAGCAGTTTCTCAGAAAGATTCTTTCCAGATTTCATCTGAGGATATTTCCTTTTTCACCATAGCCCTCTATGGGCTCCCAAATATCACTTTGCCAATTCCACACGAACTGTCTTAGCGAAAGGCTTCTTGAGGGGAAAGCTGTAACTCTGTGAGATGATTTCACATTATACAAAGAAGTTTTTCAGAAAGCTTCTTTCTCTTTGTTATCGGAGGATATTTCCTTTGGATCTATAGTCTTCAAAGGGATCCGAAATATCTGTTCTCAGATACCACAGAAAGAAGGCTAGCAAAGAGATCTACGAAACACAGATGTAACTCTGTGAGATGAATTCACAGAACACTAAGCAGTTTCTCAGAAAGCTTCTTTCCAGATTTCATCTGAGGATATTTCCTTTTTCACCATAGCCCTCTATGGGCTTCCAAATATCACTTTGCCAATTCCACAAGAACTGTCTTAGCGAAAGGCTTCTAGAGGGGAAAGCTGTAACTCTGTGAGATGATTTCACATTACACAAAGAAGTTTCTCAGAAAGCTTCTTTCTCTTTCTTATCGGAGGATATTTCCTTTGGATCTATAGTCTTCAGGGGATCCGAAATATCTGTTCTCAGATTCCACAGAAAGAAGGCTAGCAAAGAGATCCACGAAAAACAGATGTAACTCTGTGAGTAGAAGTGACACATCACAGAGCAGTTTCTCAGAAAGCTTCTTTCCAGATTTCATCTGAGGATATTTCCTTTTTCACCATAGCCCTCTAGGGCCTCCAAATAACACTTTGCGAATTCCACAAGAACTGTCTTAGCGAAAGGCTCTTTGAGGGGAAAGCTGTAACTCTGTGAGATGATTTCACAGAACACAAAGAAGTTTCTCAGAAAGCTTCTTTCTCTTTGTTATCGGAGGATATTTCCTTTGGCCCTATACTCTACAAAGGGATCCGAAATATCTGTTCTCAGATTCCACAGAAATAAGGCTAGCAAAGAGATCCACGAAATACAGATGTAACTCTGTGAGTGGAAGTCACACATCACAGAGCAATTTCTCAGAAAGCTTCTTTCCAGATTTCATCTGAGGATATTTCCTTTTTCACCATAGCCCTCTATGGGCTTCCAAATATCACTTTGCCAATTCCACAAGAACTGTCTTAGCGAAAGGCTTCTTGAGGGGAAAGCTGTAACTCTGTGAGATGATTTCACAGAACACAAAGAAGTTTCACAGAAAGCTTCTTTCTCTTTGATATCGGAGGATATTTCCTTTGGCCCTATAGTCTTCAAAGGGATCCGAAATATCTGTTTTCAGATTCCACAGAAATAAGGCTAGCAAAGAGATCTAGGAAACACAGATGTAACTCTCTGAGATGAATTAACAGAACACTAAGCAGTTTCTCAGAAAGCTTCTTTCCAGATTTCATCGGAGGATATTTCCTTTTTCACCATAGCCCTCTATGGGCTTCTAAATATCACTTTGCCAATTCCACAAGAACTGTCTTAGCGAAAGGCTTCTTGAGCGGAAAGGTGTAACTCTGTGAGATGATTTCACAGAACACAAAGAAGTTTCTCAGAAAGCTTCTTTCTCTTTGTTATCGGATTATATTTCCTTTGGCCCAATAGTCTTCAAAGGGATCCGAAATATCTGTTCTCAGATTCCACAGAAATAAGGCTAGCAAAGAGATCTACGAAACACAGATGTAACTCTGTGAGATGAATTCACAGAACACTAAGCAGTTTCTCAGAAAGCTTCTTTCCAGATTTCATCTGAGGATATTTGCTTTTTCACCATAGCCCTCTATGGGCTTCCAAATATCACTTTGCCAATTCCACAAAAACTGTCTTAGCGAAAGGCTTCTTGAGGGGAAAGCTGTAACTCTGTGAGATGATTTCACATTACACAAAGAAGTTTCTCAGAAAGCTTCTTTTTCTTTGTTATCGGAGGCTATTTCCTTTGACCCTATACTCTTCAAAGGGATCCGAAATATCTGTTTTCAGATTCCACAGAAATAAGGCTAGCAAAGAGATCCACGAAATACAGATGTAACTCTGTGAGTGGAAGTCACACATCACAGAGCAGTTTCTCAGAAAGCTTCCTTCCAGATTTCATCTGAGGATATTTCCTTTTTCACCATAGCCCTCTATGGGCTTCCAAATATCACTTTGCCAATACCACAAGAACTGTCTTAGCGAAAGGCTTCTTGAGGGGAATGCTGTAACTCTGTGAGATGATTTCCCAGAACACAAAGAAGTTTCTCAGAAAGCTTCTTTCTCTTTGTTATCGGAGGATATTTCCTTTGGCCCTATAGTCTTCAAAGGGATCCGAAATATCTGTTCTCAGATTCCACAGAAAGAAGGCTAGCAAAGAGATCTACGAAACACAGATGTAACTCTGAGAGTGGAAGTCAAACATAACAGAGCAGTTTCTCAGAAAGCTTCTTTCCAGATTTCATTGGAGGATATTTCCTTTTTCACCATAGCCCTCTATGGGCTTCCAAATATCACTTTGCCAATTCCACAAGAACTGTCTTAGTGAAAGGCTTCTTGTGCGGAAAGCTGTAACTCTGTGAGATGATTTCACAGAACACAAAGAAGTTTCTCAGAAATCTTCTTTCTCTTTCTTATCGGAGGATATTTCCTTTGGCCCTATAGTCTTCAAAGGGATCCGAAATATCTGTTCTCAGATTCCACAGAAATGAGGCTAGCAAAGAGATCTATGAAACACAGATGTAACTCTGTGAGATGAATTAACAGAACACTAAGCAGTTTCTCAGAAACCTTCTTTCCAGATTTCATCTGAGGATATTTCCTTTTTCACCATAGCCCTCTATGGGCTTCCAAATATCACTTTGCCAATTCCAGAAGAACTCTCTTAGCGAAAGGCTTCTTCAGGGGAAAGCTGTAACTCTGTGAGATGATTTCACAGAACACAAAGAAGTTTCTCAGAAAGCTTCTTACTCTTTGTTATCGGAGGATATTTCCTTTGGCTCTATAGTCTTCAAAGCGATCCGAAATTTCTCTTCTCAGATTACACAGAAATAAGGCTAGCAAAGAGATCCACGAAATACAGATGTAACTTGGTGAGTGGAAGTCACACATCACAGAGCAGTTTCTCAGAAAGCTTCTTTCCAGATTTCATCTGAGGATATTTCCTTTTCACCTTAGCCCTCTATGGGTTTC
This sequence comes from Macaca fascicularis, assembly GCF_037993035.2. Taxonomy (NCBI): domain Eukaryota; kingdom Metazoa; phylum Chordata; class Mammalia; order Primates; family Cercopithecidae; genus Macaca; species Macaca fascicularis. Next base: position 43,921,324 of record NC_088385.1, on the reverse strand, counting down.
CAAATATCACTTTGCCAATTCCACAAGAACTGTGTTAGCGAAAGGCTTCTTGAGGGGAAAGCTGTAACTCTGTGAAATGATTTCACAGAACACAAAGAAGTTTCTCAGAAAGCTTCTTTCTCTTTGTTATCGGAGGATATTTCCTTTGGCCCTATAGTCTTCAAAGGGATCCGAAATATCTGTTCTCAGATTCCACAGAAATAAGGCTAGCATAGAGATCCACGAAATACAGATGTAACTCTGTGAGATGAATTCACAGAACACTAAGCAGTTTCTCAGAAAGCTTCTTTCCAGATTTCATCTGAGGATATTTCCTTTTTCACCATAGCCCTCTATCGGCTTCCAAATATCACTTTGCCAATTCCACAAGAACTGTCTTAGCGATAGGCTTCTTGAGGGGAAAGCTGTAACTCTGTGAGATGATTTCACAGAACACAAAGAAGTTTCTCAGAAAGCTTCTTTCTCTTTGTTATCGGAGGATATTTCCTTTGGCCCTATAGTCTTCAAAGGGATCCGAAATATCTGTTCTCAGATTCCACAGAAAGAAGGCTAGCAAAGAGATCCACGAAATACAGATGTAACTCTGTGAGATGAATTCATAGAACACTAAGCATTTTCTCAGAAAGCTTCTTTCCAGATTTCATCTGAGGATATTTCCTTTTTCACCATAGCCCTCTATGGGCTTCCAAATATCACTTTGCCAATTCCACAAGAACTGTCTTAGCGAAAGGCTTCTTGAGGGGAAAGCTGTAACTCTGTGAGATGATTTCACAGAACACAAAGAAGTTTCTCAGAAAGCTTCTTACTCTTTGTTATCGGAGGATATTTCCTTTGGCCCTATAGTCTTCAAAGGGATCCGAAATATCTGTTCTCAGATTCCACAGAAATAAGGCTAGCAAAGAGATCCACGAAATACAGATGTAACTCTGTGAGATGAATTCACAGAACACTAAGCAGTTTCTCAGAAAGCTTCTTTCCAGATTTCATCTGAGGATATTTCCTTTTTCACCGTAGCCCTCTATGGGCTTCCAAATATCACTTTGCCAATTCCACAAGAACTGTCTTAGCGAAAGGCTTCTTGAGGGGACAGCTGTAACTCTGTGAGATGATTTCACAGAACACAAAGAAGTTTCTCAGAAAGCTTCTTTCTCTTTGTTATCGGAGGATATTTCCTTTGGCCCTATAGTCTTCAAAGGGATCCGAAATATCTCTTCTCAGATTCCACAGAAAGAAGGCTGGCAAAGAGATCTACGAAACACAGATGTAACTCTGTGAGATGAATTCACAGAACACTAAGCAGTTTCTCAGAAAGCGTCTTTCCAGATTTCATCTGTGGATATTTCCTTTTTCACCATAGCCCTCTAAGGGCTTCCAAATATCACTTTGCCAATCCCACAAGAAATGTCTTACCGAAAGGCTTCTTGAGGGGAAAGCTGTAACTCTGTGAGATGATTTCACAGAATACAAAGAAGTTTCTCAGAAAGCTTCTTTCTCTTTGTTATCGGAGGATATTTCCTTTGGCCCCATAGTCTTCAAAGGGATCCGAAATATCTGTTCTCAGATTCCACAGAAAGAAGGCTAGCAAAGAGATCCACGAAATACAGATGTAACTCTGGGAGATGAATTAACAGAACACTAAGCAGTTTCTCAGAAAGCTTCTTTCCAGATTTCATCTGAGGATATTTCCTTTTTCACCATAGCCCTCTATGGGCTTCCAAATATCACTTTGCCAATTCCACAAGAACTGTCTTAGCGAAAGGCTTCTTGAGGGGAAAGCTGTAACTCTGTGAGATGATTTCACAGAACACAAAGAAGTTTCTTAGAAAGCTTCTTTCTCTTTGTTATCGGAGGATATTTCCTTTGGCCCTATAGTCTTCAAAGGGATCCGAAATATCTCTTCTCAGATTCCACAGAAAGAAGGCTGGCAAAGAGATCTACGAAACACAGATGTAACTCTGTGAGATGAATTCACAGAACACTAAGCAGTTTCTCAGAAAGCTTCTTTCCAGATTTCATCTGAGGATATTACCTTTTCCACCATAGCCCTCTATGGGCTTCCAAATATCACTTTGCCAATTCCACAAGAATTGTCTTAGCGAAAGGCATCTTGAGGGGAAAGCTGTAACTCTGTGAGATGATTTCACATTACACAAAGAAGTTTCTCAGAAAGCTTCTTTCTCGTTGTTATCGGAGGATATTTCCTTTGGCCCTATAGTCTTCAAAGGGATCCGAAATTTCACTTCTCAGATTACACAGAAATAAGGCTAGCAAAGAGATCCACGAAATACAGATGTAACTTGGTGAGTGGAAGTCACACATCACAGAGCAGTTTCTCAGAAAGCTTCTTTCCAGATTTCATCTGAGGATATTTCCTTTTCACCTTAGCCCTCTATGGGCTTCCAAATATCACTTTGCCAATTCCACAAGAACTGTCTTAGCGAAAGGCTTCTTGAGGGGAAAGCTGTAACTCTGTGAGATGATTTCACAGAACACAAAGAAGTTTCTCAGAAACCTTCTTTCTCTTTGTTATCGGAGGATATTTCCTTTGGCCCTATAGTCTTTAAAGGGATCCGAAATATCTGTTCTCAGATTCCACAGAAAGAAGGCTAGCAAAGAGATCTACGAAATACAGATGTAACTCTGTGAGATGAATTCACAGAACACTAAGCAGTTTCTCAGAAAGCTTCTTTCCAGATTTCATCTGAGGATATTTCCTTTTTCACCATAGCCGTCCATGGGCTTCCAAATATCACTTTGCCAATTCCACAAGAACTGTGTTAGCGAAAGGCTTCTTGAGGGGAAAGCTGTAACTCTGTGAGATGATTTCACAGAACACAAAGAAGTTTCTCAGAAGGCTTCTTTCTCTTTGTTATCGGAGGATATTTCCTTTGGCCCTATAGTCTTCAAAGGGATCCGAAACACCTGTTCTCAGATTCCACAGAAATAAGGCTAGCAAAGAGATCTACGAAACACAGATGTAACTCTGTGAGATGAATTCAGAGAACACTAAGCAGTTTCTCAGAAAGCTTCTTTCCAGATTTCATCTGTGGATATTTCCTTTTTCACGACTGCCCTCTAAGGGCTTCCAAATATCACTTTGCCAATTCCACAAGATCTGTCTTAGCGAAAGGCTTCTTCAGGGGAAAGCTGTAACTCTGTGAGATGATTTCACAGAACACAAAGAAGTTTCTCAGAAAGCTTCTTTCTCTTTGTTATCGGAGGATATTTCCTTTGGCCCTATAGTCTTCAAAGGGATCCGAAATATCTGTTCTCAGATTCCACAGAAAGAAGGCTAGCAAAGAGATCCACGAAATACAGATGTAACTCTGTGAGATGAATTCACAGAACACTAAGCAGTTTCTCAGAAAGCTTCTTTCCAGATTTCATCTGAGGATATTTCCTTTTTCACCATAGCCCTCTATGGGCTTCCATTATCACTTTGCCAATTCCACAAGAACTGTCTTAGCGAAAGGCTTCTTCAGGGGAAAGCTGTAACTCTGTGAGATGATTTCACAGAACACAAAGAAGTTTCTCAGAAAGCTTCTTTCTCTTTGTTATCGGAGGATATTTCCTTTGGCCCTATAGTCTTCAAAGGGATCCGAAATATCTGTTCTCAGATTCCACAGAAAGAAGGCTAGCAAAGAGATACACGAAATACAGATGTAACTCTGTGAGATGAATTCACAGAACACTAAGCAGTTTCTCAGAAAGCTTCTTTCCATATTTCATCTGAGGATATTTCCTTTTTCACCATAGCCCTCTATGGGCTTCCAAATATCACTTTGCCAATTCCACAGGAACTGTCCTAGCGAAAGGCTTCTTGAGGGGACAGCTGTAACTCTGTGAGATGATTTCACAGAACACAAAGAAGTTTCTCAGAAAGCTTCTTTCTCTTTGTTATCGGAGGATATTTCCTTTGGCCCTATAGTCTTCAAAGGGATCCGAGATATCTGTTCTCAGATTCCCCAGAAAGAAGGCTAGCAAAGAGATCTACGAAACACAGATGTAACTCTGAGAGTGGAAGTCACACATCACAGAGCAGTTTCTCAGAAAGCTTCTTTCCAGATTTCATCGGAGGATATTTCCTTTTTCACCATAGCCCTCTATGGGCTTCCAAATATCACTTTGTCAATTCCACAAGAACTGTCTTAGCGAAAGGCTTCTTGTGCGGAAAGCTGTAACTCTGTGAGATGATTTCACAGAGCACAAAGAAGTTTCTCAGAAATCTTCTTCCTCTTTCTTATCGGAGGATATTTCCTTTGGCCCTATAGTCTTCAAAGGGATCCGAAATATCTGTTCTCAGATTCCACAGAAATGAGGCTAGCAAAGAGATCTATGAAACACAGATGTAACTCTGTGAGATGAATTAACAGAACACTAAGCAGTTTCTCAGAAACCTTCTTTCCAGATTTCATCTGAGGATATTTCCTTTTTCACCATAGCCCTCTATGGGCTTCCAAATATCACTTTGCCAATTCCACAAGAACTCTCTTAGCGAAAGGCTTCTTAAGGGGAAAGCTGTAACTCTGTGAGATGATTTCACATTACACAAAGAAGTTTCTCAGAAAGCTTCTTACTCTTTGTTATCGGAGGATATTTCCTTTGGCCCTATAGTCTTCAAAGGGATCCGAAATTTCTCTTCTCAGATTACACAGAAATAAGGCTAGCAAAGAGATCCACGAAATACAGATGTAACTTGGTGAGTGGAAGTCACACATCACAGAGCAGTTTCTCAGAAAGCTTCTTTCCAGATTTCATCTGAGGATATTTCCTTTTCACCTTAGCCCTCTATGGGTTTCCAAATATCACTTTGCCAATTCCACAAGAACTGTGTTAGCGAAAGGCTTCTTGAGGGGAAAGCTGTAACTCTGTGAGATGATTTCACAGAACACAAAGAAGTTTCTCAGAAAGCTTCTTTCTCTTTGTTATCGGAGGATATTTCCTTTGGCCCTATAGTCTTCAAAGGGATCCGAAATATCTGTTCTCAGATTCCACAGAAAGAAGGCTAGCAAAGAGGTCTACGAAATACAGATGTAACGCTGTGAGATGAATTCACAGAACACTAAGCAGTTTCTCAGAAAGGTTCTTTCCAGACTTCATCTGAGGATATTTCCTTTTTCACCATAGCCCTCCATGGGCTTCCAAATATCACTTTGCCAATTCCACAAGAACTGTCTTAGCGAAAGGCTTCTTGAGGGGAAAGCTGTAACTCTGTGAGATGATTTCACAGAACAGAAAGAAGTTTCTCAGAAAGCTTCTTTCTCTTTGTTATCGGAGGATATTTCCTTTGGCCCTATAGTCTTCAAAGGGATCCGAAATATCTGTTCTCAGATTCCACAGAAATAAGGCTAGCAAAGAGATCTACGAAACACAGATGTAACTCTGTGAGATGAATTCACAGAACACTAAGCAGTTTCACAGAAAGCTTCTTTCCAGATTTCATCTGTGGATATTTCCTTTTTCACCATAGCCCTCTAAGGGCTTCCAAATATCACTTTGCTAATTCCACAAGAACTGTCTTAGCGAAAGGCTTCTTCAGGGGAAAGCTGTAACTCTGTGAGATGATTTCACAGAACACAAAGAAGTTTCTCAGAAAGCTTCTTTCTCTTTGTTATCGGAGGATATTTCCTTTGGCCCTATAGTCTTCAAAGGGATCCGAAATATCTGTTCTCAGATTCCACAGAAATAAGGCTAGCAAAGAGATCCACGAAATACAGATGTAACTCTGTGAGATGAATTCACAGAACACTAAGCAGTTTCTCAGAAAGCTTCTTTCCAGATTTCATCTGAGGATATTTCCTTTTTCACCATAGCCCTCTATGGGCTTCCAAATATCACTTTGCCAATTCCACAAGAACTGTCTTAGCGAAAGGCTTCTTGAGGGGAAAGCTGTAACTCTGTGAGATGATTTCACAGAACACAAAGAAGTTTCTCAGAAAGCTTCTTTCTCTTTGTTATCGGAGGATATTTCCTTTGGCCCTATAGTCTTCAAAGGGATCCGAAATATCTGTTCTCAGATTCCACAGAAATAAGGCTAGCAAAGAGATACACGAAATACAGATGTAACTCTGTGAGATGAATTCACAGAACACTAAGCAGTTTCTAAGAAAGCTTCTTTCCAGATTTCATCTGAGGATATTTCCTTTTTCACCATAGCCCTCTATGGGCTTCCAAATATCACTTTGCCAATTCCACAAGAACTGTCTTAGCGAAAGGCTTCTTGAGGGGACAGCTGTAAATCTGTGAGATGATTTCACAGAACACAAAGAAGTTTCTCAGAAAGCTTCTTTCTCTTTGTTATCGGAGGATATTTCCTTTGGCCCTCTAGTCTTCAAAGGGATCCGAAATATCTCTTCTCAGATTCCACAGAAAGAAGGCTGGCAAAGAGATCTACGAAACACAGATGTAACTCTGTGAGATGAATTCACAGAACACTAAGCAGTTTCTCAGAAAGCGTCTTTCCAGATTTCATCTGTGGATATTTCCTTTTTCACCATAGCCCTCTAAGGGCTTTCAAATATCACTTTGCCAATCCCACAAGAAATGTCTTAGCGAAAGGCTTCTTGAGGGGAAAGCTGTAACTCTGTGAGATGATTTCACAGAATACAAAGAAGTTTCTCAGAAAGCTTCTTTCTCTTTGTTATCGGAGGATATTTCCTTTGGCCCTATAGTCTTCAAAGGGATCCGAAATATCTGTTCTCAGATTCCACAGAAAGAAGGCTAGCAAAGAGATCCACGAAATACAGATGTAACTCTGGGAGATGAATTAACAGAACACTAAGCAGTTTCTCAGAAAGCTTCTTTCCAGATTTCATCTGAGGATATTTCCTTTTTCACCATAGCCCTCTATGGGCTTCCAAATATCACTTTGCCAATTCCACAAGAACTGTCTTAGCGAAAGGCTTCTGGAGGGGAAAGCTGTAACTCTGTGAGATGATTTCACAGAACACAAAGAAGTTTCTCAGAAAGCTTCTTTCTCTTTGTTATCGGAGGATATTTCCTTTGGCCCTATACTCTTCAAAGGGATCCGAAATATGTCTTCTCAGATTCCACAGAAAGAAGGCTGGCAAAGAGATCTACGAAACACAGATGTAACTCTGTGAGATGAATTAACAGAACACTAAGCTGTTTCTCAGAAAGCTTCTTTCCAGATTTCATCTGAGGATATTTCCTTTTTCACCATAGCCCTCTATGGGCTTCCAAATATCACTTTGCCAATTCCACAAGAACTGTCTTAGCGAAAGGCTTCTAGAGGGGAAAGCTGTAACTCTGTGAGATGATTTCACATTACACAAAGAAGTTTCTCAGAAAGCTTCTTTCTCTTTGTTATCGGAGGATATTTCCTTTGGATCTATAGTCTTCAAAGGGATCCGAAATATCTGTTCTCAGATTCCACAGAAAGAAGGCTAGCAAAGAGATCCACGAAAAACAGATGTAACTCTGTGAGTGGAAGTGACACATCACAGAGCAGTTTCTCAGAAAGCTTCTTTCCAGATTTCATCTGAGGATATTTCCTTTTTCACCATAGCCCTCTAGGGGCCTCCAAATAACACTTTGCGAATTCCACAAGAACTGTCTTAGCGAAAGGCTCTTTGAGGGGAAAGCTGTAACTCTGTGAGATGATTTCACAGAACACAAAGAAGTTTCTCAGAAAGCTTCTTTCTCTTTGTTATCGGAGGATATTTCCTTTGGCCCTATACTCTTCAAAGGGATCCGAAATATCTGTTCTCAGATTCCACAGAAATAAGGCTAGCAAAGAGATCCACGAAATACAGATGTAAATCTGTGAGTGGAAGTCACACATCACAGAGCAGTTTCTCAGAAAGCTTCTTTCCAGATTTCATCTGAGGATATTTGCTTTTTCACCATAGCCCTCTATGGGCTTCCAAATATCACTTTGCCAATTCCACAAGAACTGTGTTAGCGAAAGGCTTCTTGAGGGGAAAGCTGTAACTCTGTGAGATGATTTCACAGAACACAAAGAAGTTTCTCAGAAAGCTTCTTTCTCTTTGATATCTTAGGATATTTCCTTTGGCCCTATAGTCTTCAAAGGGATCCGAAATATCTGTTTTCAGATTCCACAGAAATAAGGCTAGCAAAGGGATCTACGAAACACAGATGTAACTCTGTGTGATGAATTAACAGAACACTAAGCAGTTTCTCAGAAAGCTTCTTTCCAGATTTCATCTGAGGATATTTCCTTTTTCACCATAGCCCTTATGGGCTTCCAAATATCACTTTGCCAATTCCACAAGAACTGTCTTAGCGAAAGGCTTCTTGAGGGGAATGCTGTAACTCTGTGAGATGATTTCCCAGAACACAAAGAAGTTTCTCAGAAAGCTTCTTTCTCTTTGTTATCGGAGGATATTTCCTTTGGCCCTATAGTCTTCAAAGGGATCCGAAATATCTGTTCTCAGATTCCACAGACATAAGGCTAGCAAAGAGATCTACGAAATACAAATGTAACTCTGTGAGATGAATTAACAGAACACTAAGCAGTTTCTCAGAAAGCTTCTTTCCAGTTTTCATCTGAGGATATTTCCTTTTTCACCGTAGCCATCTATGGGCTTCCAAATATCACTTTGCCAATTCCACAAGAACTATCTTAGCGAAAGGCTTCTTGAGGGGAAAGCTGTAACTCTGTGAGATGATTTCACAGAACACAAAGAAGTTTCTCAGAAAGCTTCTTTCTATTTGTTATCGGAGGATATTTCCTTTGGCCCTATATTCTTCAAAGGGATCCGAAGTACCTGTTCTCAGATTCCACAGAAATAAGGCTAGCACAGAGATCCACGAAATACATATGTAACTCTGGGAGTGGAAGTCACACATCACAGAGCAGTTTCTCAGAAAGCTTCTTTCCAGATTTCATCTGAGGATATTTCCTTTTTCACCATAGCCCTCTATGGGCTTCCAAATATCACTTTTCCAATTCCACAAGAACTGTCTTAGCGAAAGGCTTTTTGAGGGGAAAGCTGTACCTCAGTGCGATGATTTTACAGAACACAAAGAAGTTTCTCAGAAAGCTTCTTTCTCTTTGTTATCGGAGGGTATTTCCTATGGCCCTATAGTCTTCAAAGGGATCCGAAATATCTGTTCTCAGATTCCACAGAAAGAAGGCTAGCAAAGAGATCCACGAAATACAGATGTAACTCTGTGAGTGGAAGTTACTCATCACAGAGCAGTTTCTCAGAAAGCTTCTTTCCAGATTTCATCTGAGGATATTTGCTTTTTCACCATAGCCCTCTATGGGCTTCCAAATATCACTTTGCCAATTCCACAAGAACTGTCTTAGCGAAAGGCTTCTTGAGGGGAAAGCTGTAACTCTGTGAGATGATTTCACAGAACACAAAGAAGTTTCTCAGAAAGCTTCTTTCTCTTTTTTATCGGAGGATATTTCCTTTGGCCCTATACTCTTCAAAGGGATCCGAAAAATCTGTTCTCAGATTCCACAGAAATAAGGCTAGCAAAGAGATACACGAAACACAGATGTAACTCTGTGAGATGAATTCACAGAACACTAAGCAGTTTCTCAGAAAGCTTCTTTCCAGATTTCATCTGACGATATTTCCTTTTTCACCATAGCCCTCTATGGGCTTCCAAATATCACTTTGCCAATTCCACAAGAACTGTCTTAGCGAAAGGCTTCTTGAGGGGAAAGCTGTAACTCTGTGAGATGATTTCACAGAACACAAAGAAGTTTCTCAGAAAGCTTCTTTCTCTTTGTTATCGGAGGATATTTCCTTTGGCCCTATAATCTTCAAAGGGATCCGAAATATCTGTTCTCAGATTCCACAGAAATAAGGCTAACAAAGAGATTTACGAAAGACAGATGTAACTCTGTGAGATGAATTCACAGAACACTAAGCAGTTTCTCAGAAAACTTCTTTCCAGATTTCATCTGAGGATATTTCCTTTTTCACCATAGCCCTCTAAGGGCTTCCAAATATCACTTTTCCAATTCCACAAGAACTGTCTTAGCGAAAGGCTTTTTGAGGGGAAAGCTGTACCTCAGTGCGATGATTTTACAGAACACAAAGAAGTTTCTCAGAAAGCTTCTTTCTCTTTGTTATCGGAGGATATTTCCTATGGCCCTATAGTCTTCAAAGGGATCCGAAATATCTGTTCTCAGATTCCACAGAAAGAAGGCTAGCAAAGAGATCCACGAAATACAGATGTAACTCTGTGAGTGGAAGTTACTCATCACAGAGCAGTTTCTCAGAAAGCTTCTTTCCAGATTTCATCTGAGGATATTTGCTTTTTCACCATAGCCCTCTATGGGCTTCCAAATATCACTTTGCCAATTCCACAAGAACTGTCTTAGCGAAAGGCTTCTTGAGGGGAAAGCTGTAACTCTGTGAAATGATTTCACAGAACACAAAGAAGTTTCTCAAAAAGCTTCTTTCTCTTTGATATCGGAGGATATTTCCTTTGGCCCTATAGTCTTCAAAGGGATCCGAAATATCTGTCCTCAGATTCCACAGAAATAAGGCTAGCAAAGAGACCTACGAAACACAGATGTAACTCTGTGAGATGAATTCACAGAACACTAAGCAGTTTCTCAGAAAGCTTCTTTCCAGATTTCATCTGAGGATATTTCCTTTTTCACCATAGCCCTCTATGGGCTTCCAAATATCACTTTGCCAATTCCACAAGAACTGTCTTAGCGAAAAGCTCTTTGAGGGGAAAGCTGTAACTCTGTGAGATGATTTTACAGAACACAAAGAAGTTTCTCAGAAAGCTTCTTTCTCTTTGTTATCGGAGGATATTTCCTTTGGCCCTATACTCTTCAAAGGGATCCGAAATATCTGTTCTCAGATTCCACAGAAATAAGGCTAGCAAAGAGATCCACGAAATACAGATGTAACTCTGTGAGTGGAAGTCACACATCACAGAGCAGTTTCTCAGAAATCTTCCTTCCAGATTCAATCTGATGATATTTCCTTTTTCACCATAGCCTTCTATGGGCTTCCAAATATCACTCTGCCAATTCCACAAGAACTGTCTTAGCGAAAGGCTTCTTGAGGGGAAAGCTGTAACTCTGTGAGATGATTTCACAGAACACAAAGAAGTTTCTCAGAAAGCTTCTTTCTCTTTGTTATCGGAGGATATTTCCTTTGGCCCTATAGTCTTCAAAGGGATCCGAAATATCTGTTCTCAGATTCCACAGAAATAAGGCTAGCAAAGAGATCCACGAAATACAGATGTAACTCTGAGAGTGGAAGTCACACATCACAGAGCAGTTTCTCAAAAAGCTTCTTTCCAGATTGCATCCGAGGATATTTCCTTTTTCACCATAGCCCTCTATGGGCTTCCAAATATCACTTTGCCAATTCCACAAGAACTGTCTTAGCGAAAGGCTTCTTGAGGGGAAAGCTGTAACTCTGTGTGATGATTTCACAGAACACAAAGAAGTTTCTCAGAAAGCTTCTTTCTCTTTGTTATCGGAGGATATTTCCTTTGGCCCTATAGTCTTCAAAGGGATCCGAAATATCTGTTCTCAGATAACACAGAAATGAGGCTAGCAAAGAGATCTATGAAACACAGATGTAACTCTGTGAGATGAATTCACAGAACACTAAGCAGTTTCTCAGAAAGCTTCTTTCCAGATTTCATCTGAGGAGATTTCCTTTTTCACCATAGCCCGCTATGGGCTTCCAAATATCACTTTGCCAATTCCACAAGAACTCTCTTAGCGAAAGGCTTCTTGAGGGGAAAGCTGTAACTCTGTGAGATGATTTCACAGAAATCAAAGAAGTTTCTCAGAAAGCTTCCTTCTCTTTGTTATCGGAGGGTATTTCCTTTGACCCTATAGTCTTCAAAGGGATCCGAAATATCTGTTCTCAGATTCCACAGAAAGAAGGCTAGCAAAGAGATCCACGAAATACAGATGTAACTCTGTGAGATGAATTCACGGAACACTAAGCAGTTTCTCAGAAAGCTTCTTTCCAGATTTCATCTGAGGATATTTCCTTTTTCACCATAGCCCCCTAGGGGCTTCCAAATATCACTTTGCCAATTACACAAGAACTGTCTTAGCGAAAGGCTTCTTGAGGGAAAAGCTGTAACTCTGTGAGATGATTTCACAGAACACAAAGAAGTTTCTCAGAAAGCTTCTTTCTCTTTGTTATCGGAGGATATTTCCTTTGGCCCAATAGTCTTCCAAGGGATCCGAAATATCTGTTCTCAGATTCCCCAGAAATAAGGCTAGCAAAGAGATCTACGATACACAGATGGAACTCTGTGAGATGAATTCACAGAACACTAAGCAGTTTCTCAGAAAGCTTCTTTCCAGATTTCATCTGAGGATATTTCCTTTTTCACCATAGCCCTCTATGGGTTTCAAAATATCACTTTGCCAATTCCACAAAAACTGTCTTAGCGAAAGGCTTCTTGAGGGGAAAGCTGTAACTCTGTGAGATGATTTCACAGAACACAAAGAAGTTTCTCACAAAGCTTCTTTCTCTTTGTTATCGGAGGATATTTCCTTTGGCCCTATAGTCTTCAAAGGGATCCGAAATATCTGTTCTCAGATTCCACAGAAAGAAGGCTCGCAAAGAGATCTACGAAACACAGATGTAACTCTGTGAGATGAATTCACAGAACACTAAGCAGTTTCTCAGAAAGCTTCTTTCCAGATTTCATCTGAGGATATTTCCTTTTTCACCATAGCCCTCTATGGGCTTCCAAATATCACTTTGCCAATTCCACAAGAACTGTCTTAGCGAAAAGCTCTTTGAGGGGAAAGCTGTAACTCTGTGAGATGATTTCACAGAACACAAAGAAGTTTCTCAGAAAGCTTCTTTCTCTTTGTTATCGGAGGATATTTCCTTTGGCCCTATACTCTTCAGGGGGATCCGAAATATCTATTCTCAGATTCCACAGAAATAAGGCTAGCAAAGAGATCCACGAAATACAGATGTAACTCTGTGAGTGGAAGTCACACATCACAGAGCAGTTTCTCAGAAAGCTTCCTTCCAGATTTCATCTGAGGATATTTCCTTTTTCACCATAGCCCTCTTTGGGCTTCCAAATATCACTTTGCCAATTCCACAAGAACTGTCTTAGCGAAAGGCTTCTTGAGGGGAAAGCTGTAACTCTGTGAGATGATTTCACAGAACACAAAGAAGTTTCTCAGAAAGCTTCTTTCTCTTTGTTATCGGAGGATATTTCCTTTGGCCCTATAGTCTTCAATGGGATCCTAAATATCTGTTCTCAGATTCCACAGAAATAAGGCTAACAAAGAGATTTACGAAACACAGATGTAACTCTGTGAGATGAATTCACAGAACACTAAGCAGTTTCTCAGAAAGCTTCTTTCCAGATTTCATCTGAGGATATTTCCTTTTTCACCATAGCCCTCTATGGGCTTCCAAATATCACTTTTCCAATTCCACAAGAACTGTCTTAGCGAAAGGCTTTTTGAGGGGAAAGCTGTACCTCAGTGAGATGATTTTACAGAACACAAAGAAGTTTCTCAGAAAGCTTCTTTCTCTTCGTTATCGGAGGATATTTCCTATGGCCCTATAGTCTTCAAAGGGATCCGAAATATCTGTTCTCAGATTCCACAGAAAGAAGGCTAGCAAAGAGATCCACGAAATACATATGTAACTCTGTGAGTGGAAGTTACTCATCACAGAGCAGTTTCTCAGAAAGCTTCTTTCCAGATTTCATCTGAGGATATTTGCTTTTTCACCATAGCCCTCTATGGGCTTCCAAATATCACTTTGCCAATTCCACAAGAACTGTCTTAGCGAAAGGCTTCTTGAGGGGAAAGCTGTAACTCTGTGAAATGATTTCACAGAACTCAAAGAAGTTTCTCAAAAAGCTTCTTTCTCTTTGATATCGGAGGATATTTCCTTTGGCCCTATAGTCTTCAAAGGGATCCGAAATATCTGTCCTCAGATTCCACAGAAATAAGGCTACCAAAGAGATCTACGAAACACAGATGTAACTCTGTGAGATGAATTCACAGAACACTAAGCAGTTTCTCAGAAAGCTTCTTTCCAGATTTCATCTGAGGATATTTTCTTTTTCACCATAGCCCTCTATGGGCTTTCAAATATCACTTTGCCAATTCCACAAGAAATGTCTTAGCGAAAAGCTCTTTGAGGGGAAAGCTGTAACTCTGTGAGATGATTTTACAGAACACAAAGAAGTTTCTCAGAAAGCTTCTTTCTCTTTGTTATCGGAGGATATTTCCTTTGGCCCTATAGTCTTCAAAGGGATCCGAAATATCTGTTCTCAGATTCCACAGAAATAAGGCTAGCAAAGAGATCTACGAAACACAGATGTAACTCTGTGAGATGAATTCACAGAACACTAAGCAGTTTCACAGAAAGCTTCTTTCCAGATTTCATCTGTGGATATTTCCTTTTTCACCATAGCCCTCTAAGGGCTTCCAAATATCACTTTGCTAATTCCACAAGAACTGTCTTAGCGAAAGGCTTCTTCAGGGGAAAGCTGTAACTCTGTGAGATGATTTCACAGAACACAAAGAAGTTTCTCAGAAAGCTTCTTTCTCTTTGTTATCGGAGGATATTTCCTTTGGCCCTATAGTCTTCAAAGGGATCCGAAATATCTGTTCTCAGATTCCACAGAAATAAGGCTAGCAAAGAGATACACGAAATACAGATGTAACTCTGTGAGATGAATTCACAGAACACTAAGCAGTTTCTCAGAAAGCTTCTTTCCAGATTTCATCTGAGGATATTTCCTTTTTCACCATAGCCCTCTATGGGCTTCCAAATATCACTTTGCCAATTCCACAAGAACTGTCTTAGCGAAAGGCTTCTTGAGGGGAAAGCTGTAACTCTGTGAGATGATTTCACAGAATACAAAGAAGTTTCTCAGAAAGCTTCTTTCTCTTTGTTATCGGAGGATATTTCCTTTGGCCCTATAGTCTTCAAAGGGATCCGAAATATCTGTTCTCAGATTCCACAGAAAGAAGGCTAGCAAAGAGATCCGCGAAATACAGATGTAACTCTGGGAGATGAATTAACAGAACACTAAGCAGTTTCTCGGAAAGCTTCTTTCCAGATTTCATCTGAGGATATTTCCTTTTTCACCATAGCCCTCTATGGGCTTCCAAATATCACTTTGCCAATTCCACAAGAACTGTCTTAGCGAAAGGTTTCTTGAGGGGAATGCTGTAACTCTGTGAGATGATTTCCCAGAACACAAAGAAGTTTCTCAGAAAGCTTCTTTCTCTTTGTTATCGGAGGATATTTCCTTTGGCCCTATAGTCTTCAAAGGGATCCGAAATATCTGTTCTCAGATTCCACAGAAATAAGGCTAGCAAAGAGATCTACGAAATACAAATGTAACTCTGTGAGATGAATTAACAGAACTCTAAGCAGTTTCTCAGAAAGCTTCTTTCCAGTTTTCATCTGAGGATATTTCCTTTTTCACCGTAGCCATCTATGGGCTTCCAAATATCACTTTGCCAATTCCACAAGAACTGTCTTAGCGAAAGGCTTCTTGAGGGGAAAGCTGTAACTCTGTGAGATGATTTCACAGAACACAAAGAAGTTTCTCAGAAAGCTTCTTTCTATTTGTTATCGGAGGATATTTCCTTTGGCCCTATATTCTTCAAAGGGATCCGAAGTACCTGTTCTCAGATTCCACAGAAATAAGGCTAGCACAGAGATCCACGAAATACATATGTAACTCTGGGAGTGGAAGACACACATCACAGAGCAGTTTCTCAGAAAACTTCTTTCCAGATTTCATCTGAGGATATTTCCTTTTTCCCCATAGCCCTCTATGGGCTTCCAAATATCACTTTGCCAATTCCACAAGAACTGTCTTAGCGAAAGGCTTCTTGAGGGGAAAGCTGTAACTCTGTGAGATGATTTCACAGAACACAAAGAAGTTTCTCAGAAAGCTTCTTTCTCTTTGTTATCGGAGGATATTTCCTTTGGCCCTATAGTATTCAAAGGGATCCGAAATATGTGTTCTCAGATTCCACGGAAATGAGGCTAGCAAAGAGATCTATGAAACACAGATGTAACTCTGTGACATGAATTAACAGAACACTAAGCAGTTTCTCAGAAAGCTTCTTTCCAGATTTCATCTGAGGATATTTCCTTTTTCACCATAGCCCTCTATGGGCTTCCAAATATCACTTTGCCAATTCCACAAGAACTGTCTCAGCGAAAGGCTTCTTGAAGGGAAAGCTGTAACTCTGTGAGATGATTTCACAGAAAACAAAGAAGTTTCTCAGAAAGCTTCTTTCTCTTTGTTTTCGGAGGATATTTCCTTTGGCCCTATAGTCTTCAAAGGGATCCGAAATATCTGTTCTCAGATTCCACAGAAAGAAGGCTCGCAAAGAGATCTACGAAACACAGATGTAACTCGGTGAGATGAATTCACAGAACACTAAGCAGTTTCTCAGAAAGCTTCTTTCCAGATTTCATCTGAGGATATTTCCTTTTTCACCATAGCCCTCTATGGGCTTCCAAATATCACTTTGCCAATTCCACAAGAACTGTCTTAGCGAAAGGCTTCTTGATTGGAAAGCTGGAACTCTGTGAGATGATTTCACAGAACACAAAGAAGTTTCTCAGAAAACTTCTTTCTCTTTGTTATCGGAGGATATTTCCTTTGGCCGGATAGTCTTCAAAGGGATCCGAAA
This sequence comes from Macaca fascicularis, assembly GCF_037993035.2. Lineage (NCBI taxonomy): Eukaryota > Metazoa > Chordata > Mammalia > Primates > Cercopithecidae > Macaca > Macaca fascicularis. The sequence goes on along the minus strand of NC_088385.1, from coordinate 43,904,688 downwards.
TATCTGTTCTCAGATTCCACAGAAAGAAGGCCAGCAAAGAGATCTACGAAACACAGATGTAACTCTGTGAGATGAATTCACAGAACACTAAGCAGTTTCTCAGAAAGCTTCTTTCCAGATTTCATCTGAGGATATTTCCTTTTTCACCATAGCCCTCTATGGGCTTCCAAATATCACTTTGCCAATTCCACAAGAACTGTCTTAGCGAAAAGCTCTTTGAGGGGAAAGCTGTAACTCTGTGAGATGATTTCACAGAACACAAAGAAGTTTCTCAGAAAGCTTCTTTCTCTTTGTTATCGGAGGATATTTCCTTTGGCCCTATACTCTTCAGGGGGATCCGAAATATCTATTCTCAGATTCCACAGAAATAAGGCTAGCAAAGAGATCCACGAAATACAGATGTAACTCTGTGAGTGGAAGTCACACATCACAGAGCAGTTTCTCAGAAAGCTTCCTTCCAGATTTCATCTGAGGATATTTCCTTTTTCACCATAGCCCTCTTTGGGCTTCCAAATATCACTTTGCCAATTCCACAAGAACTGTCTTAGCGAAAGGCTTCTTGAGGGGAAAGCTGTAACTCTGTGAGATGATTTCACAGAACACAAAGAAGTTTCTCAGAAAGCTTCTTTCTCTTTGTTATCGGAGGATATTTCCTTTGGCCCTATAGTCTTCAATGGGATCCTAAATATCTGTTCTCAGATTCCACAGAAATAAGGCTAACAAAGAGATTTACGAAACACAGATGTAACTCTGTGAGATGAATTCACAGAACACTAAGCAGTTTCTCAGAAAGCTTCTTTCCAGATTTCATCTGAGGATATTTCCTTTTTCACCATAGCCCTCTATGGGCTTCCAAATATCACTTTTCCAATTCCACAAGAACTGTCTTAGCGAAAGGCTTCTTGACGGGAAAGCTGTACCTCAGTGAGATGATTTTACAGAACACAAAGAAGTTTCTCAGAAAGCTTCTTTCTCTTCGTTATCGGAGGATATTTCCTATGGCCCTATAGTCTTCAAAGGGATCCGAAATATCTGTTCTCAGATTCCACAGAAAGAAGGCTAGCAAAGAGATCCACGAAATACATATGTAACTCTGTGAGTGGAAGTTACTCATCACAGAGCAGTTTCTCAGAAAGCTTCTTTCCAGATTTCATCTGAGGATATTTGCTTTTTCACCATAGCCCTCTATGGGCTTCCAAATATCACTTTGCCAATTCCACAAGAACTGTCTTAGCGAAAGGCTTCTTGAGGGGAAAGCTGTAACTCTGTGAAATGATTTCACAGAACTCAAAGAAGTTTCTCAAAAAGCTTCTTTCTCTTTGATATCGGAGGATATTTCCTTTGGCCCTATAGTCTTCAAAGGGATCCGAAATATCTGTCCTCAGATTCCACAGAAATAAGGCTACCAAAGAGATCTACGAAACACAGATGTAACTCTGTGAGATGAATTCACAGAACACTAAGCAGTTTCTCAGAAAGCTTCTTTCCAGATTTCATCTGAGGATATTTTCTTTTTCACCATAGCCCTCTATGGGCTTTCAAATATCACTTTGCCAATTCCACAAGAAATGTCTTAGCGAAAAGCTCTTTGAGGGGAAAGCTGTAACTCTGTGAGATGATTTTACAGAACACAAAGAAGTTTCTCAGAAAGCTTCTTTCTCTTTGTTATCGGAGGATATTTCCTTTGGCCCTATAGTCTTCAAAGGGATCCGAAATATCTGTTCTCAGATTCCACAGAAATAAGGCTAGCAAAGAGATCTACGAAACACAGATGTAACTCTGTGAGATGAATTCACAGAACACTAAGCAGTTTCACAGAAAGCTTCTTTCCAGATTTCATCTGTGGATATTTCCTTTTTCACCATAGCCCTCTAAGGGCTTCCAAATATCACTTTGCTAATTCCACAAGAACTGTCTTAGCGAAAGGCTTCTTCAGGGGAAAGCTGTAACTCTGTGAGATTTTTTCACAGAACACAAAGAAGTTTCTCAGAAAGCTTCTTTCTCTTTGTTATCGGAGGATATTTCCTTTGGCCCTATAGTCTTCAAAGGGATCCGAAATATCTGTTCTCAGATTCCACAGAAATAAGGCTAGCAAAGAGATACACGAAATACAGATGTAACTCTGTGAGATGAATTCACAGAACACTAAGCAGTTTCTCAGAAAGCTTCTTTCCAGATTTCATCTGAGGATATTTCCTTTTTCACCATAGCCCTCTATGGGCTTCCAAATATCACTTTGCCAATTCCACAAGAACTGTCTTAGCGAAAGGCTTCTTGAGGGGAAAGCTGTAACTCTGTGAGATGATTTCACAGAATACAAAGAAGTTTCTCAGAAAGCTTCTTTCTCTTTGTTATCGGAGGATATTTCCTTTGGCCCTATAGTCTTCAAAGGGATCCGAAATATCTGTTCTCAGATTCCACAGAAAGAAGGCTAGCAAAGAGATCCACGAAATACAGATGTAACTCTGGGAGATGAATTAACAGAACACTAAGCAGTTTCTCGGAAAGCTTCTTTCCAGATTTCATCTGAGGATATTTCCTTTTTCACCATAGCCCTCTATGGGCTTCCAAATATCACTTTGCCAATTCCACAAGAACTGTCTTAGCGAAAGGTTTCTTGAGGGGAATGCTGTAACTCTGTGAGATGATTTCCCAGAACACAAAGAAGTTTCTCAGAAAGCTTCTTTCTCTTTGTTATCGGAGGATATTTCCTTTGGCCCTATAGTCTTCAAAGGGATCCGAAATATCTGTTCTCAGATTCCACAGAAATAAGGCTAGCAAAGAGATCTACGAAATACAAATGTAACTCTGTGAGATGAATTAACAGAACTCTAAGCAGTTTCTCAGAAAGCTTCTTTCCAGTTTTCATCTGAGGATATTTCCTTTTTCACCGTAGCCATCTATGGGCTTCCAAATATCACTTTGCCAATTCCACAAGAACTGTCTTAGCGAAAGGCTTCTTGAGGGGAAAGCTGTAACTCTGTGAGATGATTTCACAGAACACAAAGAAGTTTCTCAGAAAGCTTCTTTCTATTTGTTATCGGAGGATATTTCCTTTGGCCCTATATTCTTCAAAGGGATCCGAAGTACCTGTTCTCAGATTCCACAGAAATAAGGCTAGCACAGAGATCCACGAAATACATATGTAACTCTGGGAGTGGAAGACACACATCACAGAGCAGTTTCTCAGAAAACTTCTTTCCAGATTTCATCTGAGGATATTTCCTTTTTCCCCATAGCCCTCTATGGGCTTCCAAATATCACTTTGCCAATTCCACAAGAACTGTCTTAGCGAAAGGCTTCTTGAGGGGAAAGCTGTAACTCTGTGAGATGATTTCACAGAACACAAAGAAGTTTCTCAGAAAGCTTCTTTCTCTTTGTTATCGGAGGATATTTCCTTTGGCCCTATAGTATTCAAAGGGATCCGAAATATGTGTTCTCAGATTCCACGGAAATGAGGCTAGCAAAGAGATCTATGAAACACAGATGTAACTCTGTGACATGAATTAACAGAACACTAAGCAGTTTCTCAGAAAGCTTCTTTCCAGATTTCATCTGAGGATATTTCCTTTTTCACCATAGCCCTCTAAGGGCTTCCAAATATCACTTTGCCAATTCCACAAGAACTGTCTCAGCGAAAGGCTTCTTGAAGGGAAAGCTGTAACTCTGTGAGATGATTTCACAGAAAACAAAGAAGTTTCTCAGAAAGCTTCTTTCTCTTTGTTATCGGAGGATATTTCCTTTGGCCCTATAGTCTTCAAAGGGATCCGAAATATCTGTTCTCAGATTCCACAGAAATAAGGCTAGCATAGAGATCCACGAAATACAGATGTAATTTGGTGAGTGGAAGTCACACATCACAGAGCAGTTTCTCAGAAAGCTTCTTTCCAGATTTCATCTCAGGATATTTCCTTTTCACCTTAGCCCTCTATGGGCTTCCAAATATCACTTTGCCAATTCCACAAGAACTGTCTTAGCGAAAGGCTTCTTGAGGGGAAAGCTGTAATTCTGTGAGATGATTTCACAGAACACAAAGAAGTTTCTCAGAAAGCTTCTTTCTCTTTGTTATCGGAGGATATTTCCTTTGGCCCTATAGTCTTCAAAAGGATCCGAAATATCTGTTCTCAGATTCCACAGAAATAAGGCTAGCACAGAGATCCACGAAATACATATGTAACTCTGGGAGTGGAAGTCACACATCACAGAGCAGTTTCTCAGAAAGCTTCTTTCCAGATTTCATCTGAGGATATTTCCTTTTTCACCATAGCCCTCTATGGGCTTCCAAATATCACTTTTCCAATTCCACAAGAACTGTCTTAGCGAAAGGCTTTTTGAGGGGAAAGCTGTACCTCAGTGAGATGATTTTACAGAACACAAAGAAGTTTCTCAGAAAGCTTCTTTCTCTTTGTTATCGGAGGGTATTTCCTATGGCCCTATAGTCTTCAAAGGGATCCGAAATATCTGTTCTCAGATTCCACAGAAAGAAGGCTAGCAAAGAGATCCACGAAATACAGATGTAACTCTGTGAGTGGAAGTTACTCATCACAGAGCAGTTTCTCAGAAAGCTTCTTTCCAGATTTCATCTGAGGATATTTGCTTTTTCACCATAGCCCTCTATGGGCTTCCAAATATCACTTTGCCAATTCCACAAGAACTGTCTTAGCGAAAGGCTTCTTGAGGGGAAAGCTGTAACTCTGTGAGATGATTTCACAGAACACAAAGAAGTTTCTCAGAAAGCTTCTTTCTCTTTGTTATCAGAGGATATTTCCTTTGGCCCTATAGTCTTCAAAGGGATCCGAAATATCTGTTCTCAGATTCCACAGAAATAAGGCTAACAAAGAGATTTACGAAACACAGATGTAACTCTGTGAGATGAATTCACAGAACACTAAGCAGTTTCTCAGAAAGCTTCTTTCCAGATTTCATCTGAGGATATTTCCTTTTTCACCATAGCCCTCTATGGCCTTCCAAATATCACTTTTCCAATTCCACAAGAACTGTCTTAGCGAAAGGCTTTTTGAGGGGAAAGCTGTACCTCAGTGAGATGATTTTACAGAACACAAAGAAGTTTCTCAGAAAGCTTCTTTCTCTTTGTTATCGGAGGGTATTTCCTATGGCCCTATAGTCTTCAAAGGGATCCGAAATATCTGTTCTCAGATTCCACAGAAATAAGGCTAGCAAAGAGATCCACGAAATACAGATGTAACTCTGTGAGTGGAAGTCACACATCACAGAGCAGTTTCTCAGAAATCTTCCTTCCAGATTTCATCTGAGGATATTTCCTTTTTCACCATAGCCCTCTATGGGCTTCCAAATATCACTTTGCCAATTCCACAAGAACTGTCTTAGCGAAAGGCTTCTTGAGGGGAAAGCTGTAACTCTGTGAGATGATTTCACAGAACACAAAGAAGTTTCTCAGAAAGCTTCTTTCTCTTTGTTATCGGAGGATATTTCCTTTGGCCCTATAGTCTTCAAAGGGATCCGAAATATCTGTTCTCAGATAACACAGAAATGAGGCTAGCAAAGAGATCTATGAAACACAGATGTAACTCTGTGAGATGAATTCACAGAACACTAAGCAGTTTCTCAGAAAGCTTCTTTCCAGATTTCATCTGAGGATATTTCCTTTTTCACCATAGCCCGCTATGGGCTTCCAAATATCACTTTGCCAATTCCACAAGAACACTCTTAGCGAAAGGCTTCTTGAGGGGAAAGCTGTAACTCTGTGAGATGATTTCACAGAAATCAAAGAAGTTTCTCAGAAAGCTTCTTTCTCTTTGTTATCGGAGGATATTTCCTTTGACCCTATAGTCTTCAAAGGGATCCGAAATATCTGTTCTCAGATTCCACAGAAAGAAGGCTAGCAAAGAGATCCACGAAATACAGATGTAACTCTGTGAGATGAATTAACAGAACACTAAGCAGTTTCTCAGAAAGCTTCTTTCCAGATTTCATCTGAGGATATTTCCTTTTTCACCATAGCCCTCTATGGGCTTCCAAATATCACTTTGCGAATTCCACAAGAACTGTCTTAGCGAAAGGCTTCTTGATGGGAAAGCTGTAACTCTGTGAGATGATTTCACAGAACACAAAGAAGTTTGTCAGAGAGCTTCTTTCTCTTTGTTATCGGAGGATATTTCCTTTGGCCCTATAGTCTTCAAAGGGATCCGAAATATCTGTTCTCAGATTCCACAGAAATAAGGCTAGCAAAGAGATACACGAAACACAGATGTAACTCTGTGAGATGAATTCACAGAACACTAAGCAGTTTCTCAGAAAGCTTCTTTCCAGATTTCATCTGACGATATTTCCTTTTTCACCATAGCCCTCTATGGGCTTCCAAATATCACTTTGCCAATTCCACAAGAACTGTCTTAGCGAAAGGCATCTTGAGGGGAAAGCTGTAACTCTGTGAGATGATTTCACAGAACACAAAGAAGTTTCTCAGAAAGCTTCTTTCTCTTTGTTATCGGAGGATATCTCCTTTGGCCCTATAATCTTCAAAGGGATCCGAAATATCTGTTCTCAGATTCCACAAAAATAAGGCTAACAAAGAGATTTACGAAAGACAGATGTAACTCTGTGAGATGAATTCACAGAACACTAAGCAGTTTCTCAGAAAGCTTCTTTCCAGATTTCATCTGAGGATATTTCCTTTTTCACCATAGCCCTCTATGGGCTTCCAAATATCACTTTTCCAATTCCACAAGAACTGTCTTAGCGAAAGGCTTTTTGAGGGGAAAGCTGTACCTCAGTGCGATGATTTTACAGAACACAAAGAAGTTTCTCAGAAAGCTTCTTTCTCTTTGTTATCGGAGGATATTTCCTATGGCCCTATAGTCTTCAAAGGGATCCGAAATATCTGTTCTCAGATTCCACAGAAATAAGGCTAGCAAAGAGATCCACGAAATACAGATGTAACTCTGTGAGTGGAAGTTACTCATCACAGAGCAGTTTCTCAGAAAGCTTCTTTCCAGATTTCATCTGAGGATATTTGCTTTTTCACCATAGCCCTCTATGGGCTTTCAAATATCACTTTGCCAATTCCACAAGAAATGTCTTAGCGAAAAGCTCTTTGAGGGGAAAGCTGTAACTCTGTGAGATGATTTTACAGAACACAAAGAAGTTTCTCAGAAAGCTTCTTTCTCTTTGTTATCGGAGGATATTTCCTTTGACCCTATAGTCTTCAAAGGGATCCGAAATATCTGTTCTCAGATTCCACAGAAAGAAGGCTAGCAAAGAGATCCACGAAATACAGATGTAACTCTGTGAGATGAATTAGCGGAACACTAACCAGTTTCTCTGAAAGCTTCTTTCCAGATTTCATCTGAGGATATTTCCTTTTTCACCATAGCCCTCTATGGGCTTCCAAATATCACTTTGCCAATTCCACAAGAACTGTCTTAGCGAAAGGCTTCTTGAGGGGAAAGCTGTAACTCTGTGAGATGATTTCACAGAACACAAAGAAGTTTCTCAGAAAGCTTCTTTCTCTTTGTTATCGGAGGATATTTCCTTTGGCCCTATAGTCTTCAAAGGGATCCGAAATATCTGTTCTCAGATTCCACAGAAAGAAGGCTCGCAAAGAGATCTACGAAACACAGATGTAACTCGGTGAGATGAATTCACAGAACACTAAGCAGTTTCTCAGAAAGCTTCTTTCCAGATTTCATCTGAGGATATTTCCTTTTTCACCATAGCCCTCTATGGGCTTCCAAATATCACTTTGCCAATTCCACAAGAACTGTCTTAGCGAAAGGCTTCTTGAGGGGAAAGCTGGAACTCTGTGAGATGATTTCACAGAACACAAAGAAGTTTCTCAGAAAACTTCTTTCTCTTTGTTATCGGAGGATATTTCCTTTGGCCGGATAGTCTTCAAAGGGATCCGAAATATCTGTTCTCAGATTCCACAGAAAGAAGGCCAGCAAAGAGATCTACGAAACACAGATGTAACTCTGTGAGATGAATTCACAGAACACTAAGCAGTTTCTCAGAAAGCTTCTTTCCAGATTTCATCTGAGGATATTTCCTTTTTCACCATAGCCCTCTATGGGCTTCCAAATATCACTTTGCCAATTCCACAAGAACTGTCTTAGCGAAAAGCTCTTTGAGGGGAAAGCTGTAACTCTGTGAGATGATTTCACAGAACACAAAGAAGTTTCTCAGAAAGCTTCTTTCTCTTTGTTATCGGAGGATATTTCCTTTGGCCCTATACTCTTCAGGGGGATCCGAAATATCTATTCTCAGATTCCACAGAAATAAGGCTAGCAAAGAGATCCACGAAATACAGATGTAACTCTGTGAGTGGAAGTCACACATCACAGAGCAGTTTCTCAGAAAGCTTCCTTCCAGATTTCATCTGAGGATATTTCCTTTTTCACCATAGCCCTCTATGGGCTTCCAAATATCACTTTGCCAATTCCACAAGAACTGTCTTAGCGAAAGGCTTCTTGAGGGGAAAGCTGTAACTCTGTGAGATGATTTCACAGAACACAAAGAAGTTTCTCAGAAAGCTTCTTTCTCTTTGTTATCGGAGGATATTTCCTTTGGCCCTATAGTCTTCAATGGGATCCGAAATATCTGTTCTCAGATTCCACAGAAATAAGGCTAACAAAGAGATTTACGAAACACAGATGTAACTCTGTGAGATGAATTCACAGAACACTAAGCAGTTTCTCAGAAAGCTTCTTTCCAGATTTCATCTGAGGATATTTCCTTTTTCACCATAGCCCTCTATGGGCTTCCAAATATCACTTTTCCAATTCCACAAGAACTGTCTTAGCGAAAGGCTTTTTGAGGGGAAAGCTGTACCTCAGCGAGATGATTTTACAGAACACAAAGAAGTTTCTCAGAAAGCTTCTTTCTCTTTGTTACCGGAGGATATTTCCTATGGCCCTATAGTCTTCAAAGGGATCCGAAATATCTGTTCTCAGATTCCACAGAAAGAAGGCTAGCAAAGAGATCCACGAAACACATATGTAACTCTGTGAGTGGAAGTTACTCATCACAGAGCAGTTTCTCAGAAAGCTTCTTTCCAGATTTCATCTGAGGATATTTGCTTTTTCACCATAGCCCTCTATGGGCTTCCAAATATCACTTTGCCAATTCCACAAGAACTATCTTAGCGAAAGGCTTCTTGAGGGGAAAGCTGTAACTCTGTGAAATGATTTCACAGAACACAAAGAAGTTTCTCAAAAAGCTTCTTTCTCTTTGATATCGGAGGATATTTCCTTTGGCCCTATAGTCTTCAAAGGGATCCGAAATATCTGTCCTCAGATTCCACAGAAATAAGGCTACCAAAGAGATCTACGAAACACAGATGTAACTCTGTGAGATGAATTCACAGAACACTAAGCAGTTTCTCAGAAAGCTTCTTTCCAGATTTCATCTGAGGATATTTCCTTTTTCACCATAGCCCTCTATGGGCTTCCAAATATCACTTTGCCAATTCCACAAGAACTGTCTTAGCGAAAGGCTTCTTGAGGGGAAAGCTGTAACTGTGTGAGATGATTTCACAGAACACAAAGACGTTTCTCAGAAAGCTTCTTTCTCTTTGTTATCGGAGGATATTTCCTTTGGCCCTATAGTCTTCAAAGGGATCCGAAATATCTGTTCTCAGATTACACAGAAAGAAGGCTAGCAAAGAGATCCACGAAATACAGATGTAACTCTGTGAGTGGAAGTTACTCATCACAGAACAGTTTCTCAAAAAGCTTCTTTCCAGATTTCATCTGAGGATATTTGCTTTTTCACCATAGCCCTCTATGGGCTTCCAAATATCACTTTGCCAATTCCACAAGAACTGTCTTAGCGAAAGGCTTCTTGAGGGGAAAGCTGTAACTCTGTGAAATGATTTCACAGAACACAAAGAAGTTTCTCAAAAAGCTTCTTTCTCTTTGATATCGGAGGATATTTCCTTTGGCCCTATAATCTTCAAAGGGATCCGAAATATCTGTCCTCAGATTCCACAGAAATAAGGCTACCAAAGAGATCTACGAAACACAGATGTAACTCTGTGAGATGAATTCACAGAACACTAAGCAGTTTCTCAGAAAGCTTCTTTCCAGATTTCATCTGAGGATATTTCCTTTTTCACCATAGCCCTCCATGGGCTTCCAAATATCACTTTGCCAATTCCACAAGAACTGTCTTAGCAAAAAGCTCTTTGAGGGGAAAGCTGTAACTCTGTGAGATGATTTTACAGAACAGAAAGAAGTTTCTCAGAAAGCTTCTTTCTCTTTGTTATCGGAGGATATTTCCTTTGGCCCTATACTCTTCAAAGGGATCCGAAATATCTGTTCTCAGATTCCGCAGAAATAAGGCTAGCAAAGAGATCCACGAAATACAGATGTAACTCTGTGAGTGGAAGTCACACATCACAGAGCAGTTTCTCAGAAAGCTTCTTTCCAGCTTTCATCTGAGGATATTTCTTTCTTCAAAATAAGCCTCTATGGGCTTCCAAATATCACTTTGCCAATTCCACAAGAACTGTCTTAGCGAAAGGCTTCTTGAGGGGAAAGCTGTAACTCTGTGAGATGATTTCACAGAACACAAAGAAGTCTCTCAGAAAGCTTCTTTCTCTTTGTTATCAGAGGATATTTCCTTTATCCCTATAGTCTTCAAAGGGATCTGAAATATCTGTTCTCAGATTCCACAGAAATAAGGCTAGCAAAGAGATTTACGAAACACAGATGTAACTCTGTGAGATGAATTCACAGAACACTAAGCAGTTTCTCAGAAAGCTTCTTTCCAGATTTCATCTGAGGATATTTCCTTTTTCACCATAGCCCTATAAGGGCTTCCAAATATCACTTTGCCAATTCCACAAGAACTGCCTTAGAGAAAGGCTTCTTGAGGGGAAAGCTGTAAATCTGTGAGATGATTTCACAGAACACAAAGAAGTTTTTCAGAAAGGTTCTTTCTCTTTGTTATCGGAGGATATTTCCTTTGGCCCTATAGTCTTCAAAGGGATCCGAAATATCTGTTCTCAGATTCCACAGAAATAAGGCTACCAAAGAGATCTACGAAACACAGATGTAACTCTGTGAGATGAATTAACAGAACACTAAGCAGGTTCTCAGAAATCTTCTTTCCAGATTTCATCTGAGGATATTTCCTTTTTCACCATAGCCCTCTACGGGGTTCCAAATATCACTTTGCCAATTCCACAAGAACTGTCTTAGCGAAAGGCTTCTTGAGGGGAAAGCTGTAACTCTGTGAGATGATTTCACAGAACACAAAGAAGTTTCTCAGAAAGCTTCTTTCTCTTTGTTATCGGAGGATATTTCCTTTGGCCCTAAAGTCTTCAAAGGGATCCGAAATATCTGTTCTCAGATTCCACAGAAAGAAGGCTAGCAAAGAGATCCACGAAATACAGATGTAACTCTGTGAGTGGAAGTCACACATCACAGAGCAGTTTCTCAGAAAGCTTCTTCCCAGATTTCATCTGAGGATATTTGCTTTTTCACCATAGCCCTCTAAGGGCTTCCAAATATCACTTTGCCAATTCCACAAGAACTGTCTTAGCGAAAGGCTTCTTGAGGGGAAAGATGTAACTCTGTGAGATGATTTCACAGAACACAAAGAAGTTTCTCAGAAAGCTTCTTTCTATTTGTTATCGGAGGATATTTCCTTTGGCCCTATAGTCTTCAAAGGGATCCCAAATATCTGTTCTCAGATTCCACAGAAAGAAGGCTAGCAAAGAGATTTACGAAACACAGATGTAACTCTGTGATATGAATTCACAGAACACTAAGCAGTTTCTCAGAAAGCTTCTTTCCAGATTTCATCTGAGGATATTTCCTTTTTCACCATAGCCCTCTATGGGCTTCCAAATATCACTTTGCCAATTCCACAAGAACTGTCTTAGCGAAAGGCTTCTTGAGGGGAAAGCTGTAACTCTGTGAGATGATTTCACAGAACACAAAGAAGTTTCTCAGAAAGCTTCTTTCTCTTTGTTATCGGAGGATATTTCCTTTGGCCCTATAGTCTTCAAAGGGATCCGAAATATCTGTTCTCAGATTCCACAGAAAGAAGGCTAGCAAAGAGATTTACGAAACACAGATGTAACTCTGTGAGATGAATTCACAGAACACTAAGCAGTTTCTCAGAAAGCTTCTTTCCAGATTTCATCTGAGGATATTTCCTTTTTCACCATAGCCCTCTAAGGGCTTCCAAATATCACCTTGCCAATTCCACAAGAACTGACTTAGCGAAAGGCTTCTTGAGGGGAAAGCTGTAACTCTGTGAGATAATTTCACAGAACACAAAGAAGTTTCTCAGAAAGCTTCTTTCTCTTTGTTATCAGAGGATATTTCCTTCGGCCCTATAGTCTTCAAAGGGATCCGAAATATCTGTTCTCAGATTCCACAGAAAGAAGGCTAGCAAAGAGATCTACGAAACACAGATGTAACTCTGTGAGATGAATTAACCGAACACTAAGCAGTTTCTCAGAAAGCTTCTTTCCAGATTTCATCTGAGGATATTTCCTTTTTCACCATAGCCCTCTATGGGCTTCCAAATATCACTTTGCCAATTCCACAAGAACTGTCTTAGCGAAAGGCTTCTTGAGGGGAAAGCTGTAACTCTGTGAGATGATTTCACAGAACACAAAGAAGTTTCTCAGAAAGCTTCTTTCTCTTTGTGATCGGAGGATATTTCCTTTGGCCCTATAGTCCTCAAAGGGATCCGAAATATCTGTTTTCAGATTCCACAGAAATAAGGCTAGCAAATAGATCTACGAAACACAGATGTAACTCTGTGAGATGAATTAACAGAACACTAAGCAGTTTCTCAGAAAGCGTCTTTACAGATTTCATCTGCGGATATTTCCTTTTTCACCATAGCCCTCTATGGGCTTCCAAATATCACTTTGCCAATTCCACAAGAACTGCCTTAGCGAAAGGCTTCTTGAGGGGAAAGCTGTAACTCTGTGAGATGATTTCACAGAACACAAAGAAGTTTCTCAGAAAGCTTCTTTCTCTTTGTTATCGGAGGATGTTTCCTTAGGCCCTATAGTCTTCAAAGGGATCCGAAATTTCTGTTCTCAGATTACACAGAAATAAGGCTAGCAAAGAGATCCACGAAATACAGATGTAACTCTGTGAGTGGAAGTCACACATCACAGAGCAGTTTCTCAGAAAGCTTCTTTCCAGATTTCATCTGAGGATATTTCCTTTTCACCTTAGCCCTCTATGGGCTTCCAAATATCACTTTGCCAATTCCACAAGAACTGTCTTAGCGAAAGGCTTCTTGAGGGGAAAGCTGTAACTCTGTGAGATGATTTCACAGAACACAAAGAAGTTTCTCAGAAACCTTCTTTCTCTTTGTTATCGGAGGATATTTCCTTTGGCCCTATAGTCTTCAAAGGGATCCGAAATATCTGTTCTCAGATTCCACAGAAAGAAGGCTAGCAAAGAGATCTACGAAACACAGATGTAACTCTGTGAGATGAATTAACAGAACACTAAGCAGTTTCTCAGAAAGCTTCTTTCCAGATTTCATCTGAGGATATTTCCATTTTCACCATAGCCCTCTATGGGCTTCCAAATATCACTTTGCCAATTCCACAAGAACTGTCTTAGCGAAAGGCGTCTTGAGGGGAAAGCTGTAACTCTGTGAGATGATTTCACATTACACAAAGAAGTTTCTCAGAAAGCTTCTTTCTCTTTGTTATCGGAGGATAGTTCCTTTGACCCTATACTCTTCAAAGGGATCCGAAATATCTGTTCTCAGATTCCACAGAAATAAGGCTAGCAAAGAGATCCACGAAATACAGATGTAACTCTGTGAGTGGAAGTCACACATCACAGAGCAGTTTCTCAGAAAGCTTCTTTCCAGATTTCATCTGAGGATATTTTCTTTTTCACCATAGCCCTCTATGGGCTTCCAAATATCACTTGCCAATTCCACAAGAACTGTCTTAGCGAAAGGCTTCTTGAGGGGAAAGCTGTAACTCTGTGAGATGATTTCACAGAACACAAAGAAGTTTCCCAGAAAGCTTCTTTCTCTTTGTTATCGGAGGATATTTAGTTTGGCCCTATAGTCTTCAAAAGGATCCGAAATATCTCTTCTCAGATTCCACAGAAATAAGGCTAGCAAAGAGATCCACGACATACAGATGTGACTCTGTGAGATGAATTCACAGAACACTAAGCAGTTTCACAGAAAACTTCTTTCCAGATTTCATCTGAGGATATTTCCTTTTTCACCATAGCCCTCTATGGGCTTCCAAATATCACTTTGCCAATTCCACAAGAACTGTCTTAGCGAAAGGCTTCTTGAGGGGAAAGCTGTAACTCTGTGAGATGATTTCACAGAACACAAAGTAGTTTCTCAGAAAGCTTCTTTCTCTTTGTTATCGGAAGATATTTCCTTTGGCTCTATAGTCTTCAAAGGGATCCGAAATATCTCTTCTCAGATTCCACAGAAATAAGGCTAGCAAAGAGATCCACGAAATATAGATATAACTCTGTGAGATGAATTCACAGAACACTAAGCAGTTTCTCAGAAAGCTTCTTTCCAGATTTCATCTGAGGATATTTCCTTTTTCACCATAGCCCTCTACGGGCTTCCAAATATCACTTTGCCAATTCCACAATAACTGTCTTAGCGAAAGGCTTCTTGAGGGGAAAGCTGTAACTCTGTGAGATGATTTCACAGAACACAAAGAAGTTTCTCAGAAAGCTTCTTTCTCTTTGTTATCGGAGGATATTTCCTTTGGCCCTATAGTCTTCAAGGGGATCCGAAATATCTGTTCTCAGATTCCACAGAAATAAGGCTAGCAAAGAGATCTACGAAACACAGATGTAACTCTGTGAGATGAATTAACAGAACACTAAGCAGTTTCTCAGAAAGCTTCTTTCCAGATTTCATCTGAGGATATTTCCTTTTTCACCGTAGCCGTCTATGGGCTTCCAAATATCACTTTGCCAATTCCACAAGAATTGTCTTAGCGAAAGGCTTCTTGAGGGAAAAGCTGTAACTCTGTGAGATGATTTCACAGAACACAAACAAGTTTCTCAGAAAGCTTCTTTCTCTTTGTTATCGGAGGATATTTCCTTTTGCCCTATAGTCTTCAAAGGGATCCGAAATATCTGTTCTCAGATTCCACAGAAATAAGGCTAGCAAACAGATCTACGAAACACAGATGTAACTCTGTGAGATGAATTCACAGAACACTAAGCAGTTTCTCAGAAAGCTTCTTTCCAGATTTCATCTGAGGATATTTCCTTTTTCACCATAGCCCTCTATGGGCTTCCAAATATCACTTTGCCAATTCCACAAGAACTGCCTTAGCGAAAGGCTTCTTCAGGGGAAAGCTGTAAATCTCTGAGATGATTTCACAGAACACAAAGAAGTCTCTCAGAAAGCTTCTTTCTCTTTGTTATCGGAGGATATTTCCTTTGGCCCTATAGTCTTCAAAGGGATCCGAAATATCTGCTCTCAGATTCCACAGAAATAAGGCTAGCAAAGAGATCTACGAAACACAGATGTAACTCTGTGAGATGAATTAACAGAACACTAAGCAGTTTCTCAGAAAGCTTCTTTCCAGATTTCATCTGAGGATATTTCCATTTTCACCATAGCCCTCTATGGGCTTCCAAATATCACTTTGCCAATTCCACAAGAACTGTCTTAGCGAAAGGCTTCTTGAGGGGAAAGCTGTAACTCTGTGAGATGATTTCACAGAACACAAAGAAGTTTCTCAGAAAGCTTCTTTCTCTTTGTGATCGGAGGATATTTCCTTTGGCCCTATAGTCCTCAAAGGGATCCGAAATATCTGTTTTCAGATTCCACAGAAATAAGGCTAGCAAATAGATCTACGAAACACAGATGTAACTCTGTGAGATGAATTAACAGAACACTAAGCAGTTTCTCAGAAAGCGTCTTTACAGATTTCATCTGCGGATATTTCCTTTTTCACCATAGCCCTCTATGGGCTTCCAAATATCACTTTGCCAATTCCACAAGAACTGTCTTAGCGAAAGGCTTCTTGAGGGGAAAGCTGTAACTCTGTGAGATGATTTCACAGAACACAACGTAGTTTCTCAGAAAGCTTCTTTCTCTTTGTTATCGGAAGATATTTCCTTTGGCTCTATAGTCTTCAAAGGGATCCGAAATATCTCTTCTCAGATTCCACAGAAATAAGGCTAGCAAAGAGATCCACGAAATATAGATATAACTCTGTGAGATGAATTCACAGAACACTAAGCAGTTTCTCAGAAAGCTTCTTTCCAGATTTCATCTGAGGATATTTCCTTTTTCACCATAGCCCTCTACGGGCTTCCAAATATCACTTTGCCAATTCCACAAGAACTGTCTTAGCGAAAGGCTTCTTGAGGGGAAAGCTGTAACTCTGTGAGATGATTTCACAGAACACAAAGAAGTTTCTCAGAAAGCTTCTTTCTCTTTGTTATCGGAGGATATTTCCTTTGGCCCTATAGTCTTCAAGGGGATCCGAAATATCTGTTCTCAGATTCCACAGAAATAAGGCTAGCAAAGAGATCTACGAAACACAGATGTAACTCTGTGAGATGAATTAACAGAACACTAAGCAGTTTCTCAGAAAGCTTCTTTCCAGATTTCATCTGAGGATATTTCCTTTTTCACCGTAGCCGTCTATGGGCTTCCAAATATCACTTTGCCAATTCCACAAGAATTGTCTTAGCGAAAGGCTTCTTGAGGGAAAAGCTGTAACTCTGTGAGATGATTTCACAGAACACAAACAAGTTTCTCAGAAAGCTTCTTTCTCTTTGTTATCGGAGGATATTTCCTTTTGCCCTATAGTCTTCAAAGGGATCCGAAATATCTGTTCTCAGATTCCACAGAAATAAGGCTAGCAAACAGATCTACGAAACACAGATGTAACTCTGTGAGATGAATTCACAGAACACTAAGCAGTTTCTCAGAAAGCTTCTTTCCAGATTTCATCTGAGGATATTTCCTTTTTCACCATAGCCCTCTATGGGCTTCCAAATATCACTTTGCCAATTCCACAAGAACTGCCTTAGCGAAAGGCTTCTTCAGGGGAAAGCTGTAAATCTCTGAGATGATTTCACAGAACACAAAGAAGTCTCTCAGAAAGCTTCTTTCTCTTTGTTATCGGAGGATATTTCCTTTGGCCCTATAGTCTTCAAAGGGATCCGAAATATCTGCTCTCAGATTCCACAGAAATAAGGCTAGCAAAGAGATCTACGAAACACAGATGTAACTCTGTGAGATGAATTAACAGAACACTAAGCAGTTTCTCAGAAAGCTTCTTTCCAGATTTCATCTGAGGATATTTCCATTTTCACCATAGCCCTCTATGGGCTTCCAAATATCACTTTGCCAATTCCACAAGAACTGTCTTAGCGAAAGGCTTCTTGAGGGGAAAGCTGTAACTCTGTGAGATGATTTCACATTACACAAAGAAGTTTCTCAGAAAGCTTCTTTCTCTTTGTTATCGGAGGATAGTTCCTTTGGCCCTGTACTCTTCAAAGGGATCCGAAATATCTTTTCTCAGATTCCACAGAAATAAGGCTAGCAAAGAGATCCACGAAATACAGATGTAACTCTGTGAGTGGAAGTCACACATCACAGAGCAGTTTCTCAGAAAGCTTCTTTCCAGATTTCATCTGAGGATATTTCCTTTTTCACCGTAGCCCTCTATGGGCTTCCAAATATCACTTTGCCAATTCCACAAGAACTGTCTTAGCGAAAGGCTTCTTGAGGGGAAAGCTGTAACTCTGTGAGATGATTTCACAGAACACAAAGAAGTTTCTCAGAAAGCTTCTTTCTCTTTATTATCGGAGGATATTTCCTTTGGCCCTAGAGTGTTCAAAGGGATCCGAAATATCTGTTCTCAGATTCCACAGAAATAAGGCTAGCAAAGAGATCCACGAAATACAGATGTAACTCTGTGAGTGGAAGTCACACATCACAGAGCAGTTTCTCAGAAAGCTTCTTTCCAGATTTCATCTGAGGATATTTCCTTTTTCACCGTAGCCCTCTATGGGCTTCCAAATATCACTTTGCCAATTCCACAAGAACTGTCTTAGCGAAAGGCTTCTTGAGGGGAAAGCTGTAACTCTGTGAGATGATTTCACAGAACACAAAGAAGTTTCTCAGAAAGCTTCTTTCTCTTTGTTATCGGAGGATGTTTCCTTAGGCCCTATAGTCTTCAAAGGGATCCGAAATTTCTGTTCTCAGATTACACAGAAATAAGGCTAGCAAAGAGATCCACGAAATACAGATGTAACTCTGTGAGTGGAAGTCACACATCACAGAGCAGTTTCTCAGAAAGCTTCTTTCCAGATTTCATCTGAGGATATTTCCTTTTCACCTTAGCCCTCTATGGGCTTCCAAATATCACTTTGCCAATTCCACAAGAACTGTCTTAGCGAAAGGCTTCTTGAGGGGAAAGCTGTAACTCTGTGAGATGATTTCACAGAACACAAAGAAGTTTCTCAGAAACCTTCTTTCTCTTTGTTATCGGAGGATATTTCCTTTGGCCCTATAGTCTTCAAAGGGATCCGAAATATCTGTTCTCAGATTCCACAGAAAGAAGGCTAGCAAAGAGATCTACGAAACACAGATGTAACTCTGTGAGATGAATTAACAGAACACTAAGCAGTTTCTCAGAAAGCTTCTTTCCAGATTTCATCTGAGGATATTTCCATTTTCACCATAGCCCTCTATGGGCTTCCAAATATCACTTTGCCAATTCCACAAGAACTGTCTTAGCGAAAGGCGTCTTGAGGGGAAAGCTGTAACTCTGTGAGATGATTTCACATTACACAAAGAAGTTTCTCAGAAAGCTTCTTTCTCTTTGTTATCGGAGGATAGTTCCTTTGACCCTATACTCTTCAAAGGGATCCGAAATATCTGTTCTCAGATTCCACAGAAATAAGGCTAGCAAAGAGATCCACGAAATACAGATGTAACTCTGTGAGTGGAAGTCACACATCACAGAGCAGTTTCTCAGAAAGCTTCTTTCCAGATTTCATCTGAGGATATTTTCTTTTTCACCATAGCCCTCTATGGGCTTCCAAATATCACTTGCCAATTCCACAAGAACTGTCTTAGCGAAAGGCTTCTTGAGGGGAAAGCTGTAACTCTGTGAGATGATTTCACAGAACACAAAGAAGTTTCCCAGAAAGCTTCTTTCTCTTTGTTATCGGAGGATATTTAGTTTGGCCCTATAGTCTTCAAAAGGATCCGAAATATCTCTTCTCAGATTCCACAGAAATAAGGCTAGCAAAGAGATCCACGACATACAGATGTGACTCTGTGAGATGAATTCACAGAACACTAAGCAGTTTCACAGAAAACTTCTTTCCAGATTTCATCTGAGGTAATTTCCTTTTTCACCATAGCCCTCTATGGGCTTCCAAATATCACTTTGCCAATTCCACAAGAACTGTCTTAGCGAAAGGCTTCTTGAGGGGAAAGCTGTAACTCTGTGAGATGATTTCACAGAACACAAAGTAGTTTCTCAGAAAGCTTCTTTCTCTTTGTTATCGGAAGATATTTCCTTTGGCTCTATAGTCTTCAAAGGGATCCGAAATATCTCTTCTCAGATTCCACAGAAATAAGGCTAGCAAAGAGATCCACGAAATATAGATATAACTCTGTGAGATGAATTCACAGAACACTAAGCAGTTTCTCAGAAAGCTTCTTTCCAGATTTCATCTGAGGATATTTCCTTTTTCACCATAGCCCTCTACGGGCTTCCAAATATCACTTTGCCAATTCCACAATAACTGTCTTAGCGAAAGGCTTCTTGAGGGGAAAGCTGTAACTCTGTGAGATGATTTCACAGAACACAAAGAAGTTTCTCAGAAAGCTTCTTTCTCTTTGTTATCGGAGGATATTTCCTTTGGCCCTATAGTCTTCAAGGGGATCCGAAATATCTGTTCTCAGATTCCACAGAAATAAGGCTAGCAAAGAGATCTACGAAACACAGATGTAACTCTGTGAGATGAATTAACAGAACACTAAGCAGTTTCTCAGAAAGCTTCTTTCCAGATTTCATCTGAGGATATTTCCTTTTTCACCGTAGCCGTCTATGGGCTTCCAAATATCACTTTGCCAATTCCACAAGAATTGTCTTAGCGAAAGGCTTCTTGAGGGAAAAGCTGTAACTCTGTGAGATGATTTCACAGAACACAAACAAGTTTCTCAGAAAGCTTCTTTCTCTTTGTTATCGGAGGATATTTCCTTTTGCCCTATAGTCTTCAAAGGGATCCGAAATATCTGTTCTCAGATTCCACAGAAATAAGGCTAGCAAACAGATCTACGAAACACAGATGTAACTCTGTGAGATGAATTCACAGAACACTAAGCAGTTTCTCAGAAAGCTTCTTTCCAGATTTCATCTGAGGATATTTCCTTTTTCACCATAGCCCTCTATGGGCTTCCAAATATCACTTTGCCAATTCCACAAGAACTGCCTTAGCGAAAGGCTTCTTCAGGGGAAAGCTGTAAATCTCTGAGATGATTTCACAGAACACAAAGAAGTCTCTCAGAAAGCTTCTTTCTCTTTGTTATCGGAGGATATTTCCTTTGGCCCTATAGTCTTCAAAGGGATCCGAAATATCTGCTCTCAGATTCCACAGAAATAAGGCTAGCAAAGAGATCTACGAAACACAGATGTAACTCTGTGAGATGAATTAACAGAACACTAAGCAGTTTCTCAGAAAGCTTCTTTCCAGATTTCATCTGAGGATATTTCCATTTTCACCATAGCCCTCTATGGGCTTCCAAATATCACTTTGCCAATTCCACAAGAACTGTCTTAGCGAAAGGCTTCTTGAGGGGAAAGCTGTAACTCTGTGAGATGATTTCACAGAACACAAAGAAGTTTCTCAGAAAGCTTCTTTCTCTTTGTGATCGGAGGATATTTCCTTTGGCCCTATAGTCCTCAAAGGGATCCGAAATATCTGTTTTCAGATTCCACAGAAATAAGGCTAGCAAATAGATCTACGAAACACAGATGTAACTCTGTGAGATGAATTAACAGAACACTAAGCAGTTTCTCAGAAAGCGTCTTTACAGATTTCATCTGCGGATATTTCCTTTTTCACCATAGCCCTCTATGGGCTTCCAAATATCACTTTGCCAATTCCACAAGAACTGTCTTAGCGAAAGGCTTCTTGAGGGGAAAGCTGTAACTCTGTGAGATGATTTCACAGAACACAACGTAGTTTCTCAGAAAGCTTCTTTCTCTTTGTTATCGGAAGATATTTCCTTTGGCTCTATAGTCTTCAAAGGGATCCGAAATATCTCTTCTCAGATTCCACAGAAATAAGGCTAGCAAAGAGATCCACGAAATATAGATATAACTCTGTGAGATGAATTCACAGAACACTAAGCAGTTTCTCAGAAAGCTTCTTTCCAGATTTCATCTGAGGATATTTCCTTTTTCACCATAGCCCTCTACGGGCTTCCAAATATCACTTTGCCAATTCCACAAGAACTGTCTTAGCGAAAGGCTTCTTGAGGGGAAAGCTGTAACTCTGTGAGATGATTTCACAGAACACAAAGAAGTTTCTCAGAAAGCTTCTTTCTCTTTGTTATCGGAGGATATTTCCTTTGGCCCTATAGTCTTCAAGGGGATCCGAAATATCTGTTCTCAGATTCCACAGAAATAAGGCTAGCAAAGAGATCTACGAAACACAGATGTAACTCTGTGAGATGAATTAACAGAACACTAAGCAGTTTCTCAGAAAGCTTCTTTCCAGATTTCATCTGAGGATATTTCCTTTTTCACCGTAGCCGTCTATGGGCTTCCAAATATCACTTTGCCAATTCCACAAGAATTGTCTTAGCGAAAGGCTTCTTGAGGGAAAAGCTGTAACTCTGTGAGATGATTTCACAGAACACAAACAAGTTTCTCAGAAAGCTTCTTTCTCTTTGTTATCGGAGGATATTTCCTTTTGCCCTATAGTCTTCAAAGGGATCCGAAATATCTGTTCTCAGATTCCACAGAAATAAGGCTAGCAAACAGATCTACGAAACACAGATGTAACTCTGTGAGATGAATTCACAGAACACTAAGCAGTTTCTCAGAAAGCTTCTTTCCAGATTTCATCTGAGGATATTTCCTTTTTCACCATAGCCCTCTATGGGCTTCCAAATATCACTTTGCCAATTCCACAAGAACTGCCTTAGCGAAAGGCTTCTTCAGGGGAAAGCTGTAAATCTCTGAGATGATTTCACAGAACACAAAGAAGTCTCTCAGAAAGCTTCTTTCTCTTTGTTATCGGAGGATATTTCCTTTGGCCCTATAGTCTTCAAAGGGATCCGAAATATCTGCTCTCAGATTCCACAGAAATAAGGCTAGCAAAGAGATCTACGAAACACAGATGTAACTCTGTGAGATGAATTAACAGAACACTAAGCAGTTTCTCAGAAAGCTTCTTTCCAGATTTCATCTGAGGATATTTCCATTTTCACCATAGCCCTCTATGGGCTTCCAAATATCACTTTGCCAATTCCACAAGAACTGTCTTAGCGAAAGGCTTCTTGAGGGGAAAGCTGTAACTCTGTGAGATGATTTCACATTACACAAAGAAGTTTCTCAGAAAGCTTCTTTCTCTTTGTTATCGGAGGATAGTTCCTTTGGCCCTGTACTCTTCAAAGGGATCCGAAATATCTTTTCTCAGATTCCACAGAAATAAGGCTAGCAAAGAGATCCACGAAATACAGATGTAACTCTGTGAGTGGAAGTCACACATCACAGAGCAGTTTCTCAGAAAGCTTCTTTCCAGATTTCATCTGAGGATATTTCCTTTTTCACCGTAGCCCTCTATGGGCTTCCAAATATCACTTTGCCAATTCCACAAGAACTGTCTTAGCGAAAGGCTTCTTGAGGGGAAAGCTGTAACTCTGTGAGATGATTTCACAGAACACAAAGAAGTTTCTCAGAAAGCTTCTTTCTCTTTATTATCGGAGGATATTTCCTTTGGCCCTAGAGTGTTCAAAGGGATCCGAAATATCTGTTCTCAGATTCCACAGAAATAAGGCTAGCAAAGAGATCCACGAAATACAGATGTAACTCTGTGAGTGGAAGTCACACATCACAGAGCAGTTTCTCAGAAAGCTTCTTTCCAGATTTCATCTGAGGATATTTCCTTTTTCACCGTAGCCCTCTATGGGCTTCCAAATATCACTTTGCCAATTCCACAAGAACTGTCTTAGCGAAAGGCTTCTTGAGGGGAAAGCTGTAACTCTGTGAGATGATTTCACAGAACACAAAGAAGTTTCTCAGAAAGCTTCTTTCTCTTTGTTATCGGAGGATGTTTCCTTAGGCCCTATAGTCTTCAAAGGGATCCGAAATTTCTGTTCTCAGATTACACAGAAATAAGGCTAGCAAAGAGATCCACGAAATACAGATGTAACTCTGTGAGTGGAAGTCACACATCACAGAGCAGTTTCTCAGAAAGCTTCTTTCCAGATTTCATCTGAGGATATTTCCTTTTCACCTTAGCCCTCTATGGGCTTCCAAATATCACTTTGCCAATTCCACAAGAACTGTCTTAGCGAAAGGCTTCTTGAGGGGAAAGCTGTAACTCTGTGAGATGATTTCACAGAACACAAAGAAGTTTCTCAGAAACCTTCTTTCTCTTTGTTATCGGAGGATATTTCCTTTGGCCCTATAGTCTTCAAAGGGATCCGAAATATCTGTTCTCAGATTCCACAGAAAGAAGGCTAGCAAAGAGATCTACGAAACACAGATGTAACTCTGTGAGATGAATTAACAGAACACTAAGCAGTTTCTCAGAAAGCTTCTTTCCAGATTTCATCTGAGGATATTTCCATTTTCACCATAGCCCTCTATGGGCTTCCAAATATCACTTTGCCAATTCCACAAGAACTGTCTTAGCGAAAGGCGTCTTGAGGGGAAAGCTGTAACTCTGTGAGATGATTTCACATTACACAAAGAAGTTTCTCAGAAAGCTTCTTTCTCTTTGTTATCGGAGGATAGTTCCTTTGACCCTATACTCTTCAAAGGGATCCGAAATATCTGTTCTCAGATTCCACAGAAATAAGGCTAGCAAAGAGATCCACGAAATACAGATGTAACTCTGTGAGTGGAAGTCACACATCACAGAGCAGTTTCTCAGAAAGCTTCTTTCCAGATTTCATCTGAGGATATTTTCTTTTTCACCATAGCCCTCTATGGGCTTCCAAATATCACTTGCCAATTCCACAAGAACTGTCTTAGCGAAAGGCTTCTTGAGGGGAAAGCTGTAACTCTGTGAGATGATTTCACAGAACACAAAGAAGTTTCCCAGAAAGCTTCTTTCTCTTTGTTATCGGAGGATATTTAGTTTGGCCCTATAGTCTTCAAAAGGATCCGAAATATCTCTTCTCAGATTCCACAGAAATAAGGCTAGCAAAGAGATCCACGACATACAGATGTGACTCTGTGAGATGAATTCACAGAACACTAAGCAGTTTCACAGAAAACTTCTTTCCAGATTTCATCTGAGGTAATTTCCTTTTTCACCATAGCCCTCTATGGGCTTCCAAATATCACTTTGCCAATTCCACAAGAACTGTCTTAGCGAAAGGCTTCTTGAGGGGAAAGCTGTAACTCTGTGAGATGATTTCACAGAACACAAAGTAGTTTCTCAGAAAGCTTCTTTCTCTTTGTTATCGGAAGATATTTCCTTTGGCTCTATAGTCTTCAAAGGGATCCGAAATATCTCTTCTCAGATTCCACAGAAATAAGGCTAGCAAAGAGATCCACGAAATATAGATATAACTCTGTGAGATGAATTCACAGAACACTAAGCAGTTTCTCAGAAAGCTTCTTTCCAGATTTCATCTGAGGATATTTCCTTTTTCACCATAGCCCTCTACGGGCTTCCAAATATCACTTTGCCAATTCCACAATAACTGTCTTAGCGAAAGGCTTCTTGAGGGGAAAGCTGTAACTCTGTGAGATGATTTCACAGAACACAAAGAAGTTTCTCAGAAAGCTTCTTTCTCTTTGTTATCGGAGGATATTTCCTTTGGCCCTATAGTCTTCAAGGGGATCCGAAATATCTGTTCTCAGATTCCACAGAAATAAGGCTAGCAAAGAGATCTACGAAACACAGATGTAACTCTGTGAGATGAATTAACAGAACACTAAGCAGTTTCTCAGAAAGCTTCTTTCCAGATTTCATCTGAGGATATTTCCTTTTTCACCGTAGCCGTCTATGGGCTTCCAAATATCACTTTGCCAATTCCACAAGAATTGTCTTAGCGAAAGGCTTCTTGAGGGAAAAGCTGTAACTCTGTGAGATGATTTCACAGAACACAAACAAGTTTCTCAGAAAGCTTCTTTCTCTTTGTTATCGGAGGATATTTCCTTTTGCCCTATAGTCTTCAAAGGGATCCGAAATATCTCTTCTCAGATTCCACAGAAATAAGGCTAGCAAACAGATCTACGAAACACAGATGTAACTCTGTGAGATGAATTCACAGAACACTAAGCAGTTTCTCAGAAAGCTTCTTTCCAGATTTCATCTGAGGATATTTCCTTTTTCACCATAGCCCTCTATGGGCTTCCAAATATCACTTTGCCAATTCCACAAGAACTGCCTTAGCGAAAGGCTTCTTCAGGGGAAAGCTGTAAATCTCTGAGATGATTTCACAGAACACAAAGAAGTCTCTCAGAAAGCTTCTTTCTCTTTGTTATCGGAGGATATTTCCTTTGGCCCTATAGTCTTCAAAGGGATCCGAAATATCTGCTCTCAGATTCCACAGAAATAAGGCTAGCAAAGAGATCTACGAAACACAGATGTAACTCTGTGAGATGAATTAACAGAACACTAAGCAGTTTCTCAGAAAGCTTCTTTCCAGATTTCATCTGAGGATATTTCCATTTTCACTATAGCCCTCTATGGGCTTCCAAATATCACTTTGCCAATTCCACAAGAACTGTCTTAGCGAAAGGCTTCTTGAGGGGAAAGCTGTAACTCTGTGAGATGATTTCACAGAACACAAAGAAGTTTCTCAGAAAGCTTCTTTCTCTTTGTGATCGGAGGATATTTCCTTTGGCCCTATAGTCCTCAAAGGGATCCGAAATATCTGTTTTCAGATTCCACAGAAATAAGGCTAGCAAATAGATCTACGAAACACAGATGTAACTCTGTGAGATGAATTAACAGAACACTAAGCAGTTTCTCAGAAAGCGTCTTTACAGATTTCATCTGCGGATATTTCCTTTTTCACCATAGCCCTCTATGGGCTTCCAAATATCACTTTGCCAATTCCACAAGAACTGTCTTAGCGAAAGGCTTCTTGAGGGGAAAGCTGTAACTCTGTGAGATGATTTCACAGAACACAACGTAGTTTCTCAGAAAGCTTCTTTCTCTTTGTTATCGGAAGATATTTCCTTTGGCTCTATAGTCTTCAAAGGGATCCGAAATATCTCTTCTCAGATTCCACAGAAATAAGGCTAGCAAAGAGATCCACGAAATATAGATATAACTCTGTGAGATGAATTCACAGAACACTAAGCAGTTTCTCAGAAAGCTTCTTTCCAGATTTCATCTGAGGATATTTCCTTTTTCACCATAGCCCTCTACGGGCTTCCAAATATCACTTTGCCAATTCCACAAGAACTGTCTTAGCGAAAGGCTTCTTGAGGGGAAAGCTGTAACTCTGTGAGATGATTTCACAGAACACAAAGAAGTTTCTCAGAAAGCTTCTTTCTCTTTGTTATCGGAGGATATTTCCTTTGGCCCTATAGTCTTCAAGGGGATCCGAAATATCTGTTCTCAGATTCCACAGAAATAAGGCTAGCAAAGAGATCTACGAAACACAGATGTAACTCTGTGAGATGAATTAACAGAACACTAAGCAGTTTCTCAGAAAGCTTCTTTCCAGATTTCATCTGAGGATATTTCCTTTTTCACCGTAGCCGTCTATGGGCTTCCAAATATCACTTTGCCAATTCCACAAGAATTGTCTTAGCGAAAGGCTTCTTGAGGGAAAAGCTGTAACTCTGTGAGATGATTTCACAGAACACAAACAAGTTTCTCAGAAAGCTTCTTTCTCTTTGTTATCGGAGGATATTTCCTTTTGCCCTATAGTCTTCAAAGGGATCCGAAATATCTGTTCTCAGATTCCACAGAAATAAGGCTAGCAAACAGATCTACGAAACACAGATGTAACTCTGTGAGATGAATTCACAGAACACTAAGCAGTTTCTCAGAAAGCTTCTTTCCAGATTTCATCTGAGGATATTTCCTTTTTCACCATAGCCCTCTATGGGCTTCCAAATATCACTTTGCCAATTCCACAAGAACTGCCTTAGCGAAAGGCTTCTTCAGGGGAAAGCTGTAAATCTCTGAGATGATTTCACAGAACACAAAGAAGTCTCTCAGAAAGCTTCTTTCTCTTTGTTATCGGAGGATATTTCCTTTGGCCCTATAGTCTTCAAAGGGATCCGAAATATCTGCTCTCAGATTCCACAGAAATAAGGCTAGCAAAGAGATCTACGAAACACAGATGTAACTCTGTGAGATGAATTAACAGAACACTAAGCAGTTTCTCAGAAAGCTTCTTTCCAGATTTCATCTGAGGATATTTCCATTTTCACCATAGCCCTCTATGGGCTTCCAAATATCACTTTGCCAATTCCACAAGAACTGTCTTAGCGAAAGGCTTCTTGAGGGGAAAGCTGTAACTCTGTGAGATGATTTCACATTACACAAAGAAGTTTCTCAGAAAGCTTCTTTCTCTTTGTTATCGGAGGATAGTTCCTTTGGCCCTGTACTCTTCAAAGGGATCCGAAATATCTTTTCTCAGATTCCACAGAAATAAGGCTAGCAAAGAGATCCACGAAATACAGATGTAACTCTGTGAGTGGAAGTCACACATCACAGAGCAGTTTCTCAGAAAGCTTCTTTCCAGATTTCATCTGAGGATATTTCCTTTTTCACCGTAGCCCTCTATGGGCTTCCAAATATCACTTTGCCAATTCCACAAGAACTGTCTTAGCGAAAGGCTTCTTGAGGGGAAAGCTGTAACTCTGTGAGATGATTTCACAGAACACAAAGAAGTTTCTCAGAAAGCTTCTTTCTCTTTATTATCGGAGGATATTTCCTTTGGCCCTATAGTGTTCAAAGGGATCCGAAATATCTGTTCTCAGATTCCACAGAAATAAGGCTAGCAAAGAGATCCACGAAATACAGATGTAACTCTGTGTGTGGAAGTCACACATCAAAGAACAGTTTCTCAGAAAGCTTCTTTCCAGATTTCATCTGAGGATATTTCCTTTTCTCCATAGCCCTGTATGGGCTTCCAAATATCACTTTGCCAATTCCACAAGAACTGTCTTAGCGAAAGGCTTCTTGAGGGGAAAGCTGTAACTCTGTGAGATGATTTCACAGAACACAAAGAAGTTTCTCAGAAATCTTCTTTCTCTTTGTTATCGGAGGATATTTCCTTTGGCCCTATAGTCTTCAAAGGGATCCGAAATATCTGTTCTCAGATTCCACAGAAAGACGGCTAGCAAAGAGATCCATGAAATACAGATGTAACTCAGTGTGTGGAAGTCACACATCACAGAGCAGTTTCTCAGAAAGCTTCTTTCCAGATTTCGTCTGAGGATATTTCCTTTTCACCATAGCCCTGTATCTGCTTCCAAATATCACATTGCCAATTCCATAAGAACTGTCTTAGCGAAAGACTTCTAGAGGGGAAAGCTGTAACTCTGTGAGATGATTTCACGGAACACAAAGAAGTTTCTCAGAAAGCTTCTTTCTCTTTGTTATCGGAAGATATTTACTTTGGCCCTATAGTCTTCAAAGGGATCCGAAATATCTGTTCTCAGATTACACAGAAATAAGGCTAGCAAAGAGATCCACGAAATACAGATGTAACTCTGTTTGTGGAAGTCACACATCACAGAGCAGTTTCTCAGAAACCTTCTTTCCAGATTTCATCTGAGGATATTTCCTTTTCACCATAGCCCTCTATGGGCTTCCAAATATCACTTTGCCAATTCCACAAGAACTGTCTTAGCGAAAGGCTTCTTGAGGGGAAAGCTGTAACTCTGTGAGATGATTTCACAGAACACAAAGAAGTTTCTCAGAAAGCTTCTTTCTCTTTGTTATCGGAGGATATTTCCTTTGGCCCTATAGTCTTCGAAGGGATCCGAAATATCTCTTCTCAGATTCCACAGAAATAAGGCTAGCAAAGAGATCCACGAAATATAGATGTAACTCTGTGAGATGAATTCACAGAACACTAAGCAGTTTCTCAGAAAGCTTCTTTCCAGATTTCATCTGAGGATATTTCCTTTTTCACCATAGCCCTCTATGGGCTTCCAAATATCACTTTGCCAATTCCACAAGAACTGTCTTAGCGAAAGGCTTCTTGAGGGGAAAGCTTTAACTCTGTGAGATGATTTCACAGAACACAAAGAAGTTTCTCAGAAAGCTTCTTTCTCTTTGTTATCGGAGGATATTTCCTTTGGCCCTGTAGTCTTCAAGGGGATCCGAAATATCTGTTCTCAGATTCCACAGAAATAAGGCAAGCAAAGACATCTACGAAACACAGATGTAACTCTGTGAGATGAATTCACAGAACACTAAGCAGTTTCTCAGAAAGCTTCTTTCCAGATTTCATCTGAGGATATTTCCTTTTTCACCGTAGCCGTCTATGGGCTTCCAAATATCACTTTGCCAATTCCACAAGAACTGTCTTAGCGAAAGGCTTCTTGAGGGAAAAGGTGTAACTCTGTGAGATGATTTCACAGAACACAAAGAAGTTTCTCAGAAAGCTTCTTTCTCTTTGTTATCGGAGGATATTTCCTTTGGCCCTATAGTCTTCAAAGGGATCCGAAATATCTGTTCTCAGATTCCACAGAAATAAGGCTAGCAAACAGATCTACGAAACACAGAAGTAACTCTGTGAGATGAATGCACAGAACACTAAGCAGTTTCTAAGAAAGCTTCTTTCCAGATTTCATCTGAGGATATTTCCTTTTTCACCATAGCCCTCTATGGGCTTCAAAATATCACTTTGCCAATTCCACAAGAACTGCCTTAGCGAAAGGCTTCTTCAGGGGAAAGCTGTAACTCTGTGAGATGATTTCACAGAACACAAAGAAGTTTCTCAGAAAGCTTCTTTCTCTTTGTTATCAGAGGATATTTCCTTTGGCCCTATAGTCTTCAAAGGGATCCGAAATATCTGTTCTCAGATTCCACAGAAAGAAGGCTAGCAAAGAGATCTACGAAACACAGATGTAACTCTGTGAGATGAATTAACAGAACACTAAGCAGTTTCTCAGAAAGCTTCTTTCCAGATTTCATCTGAGGATATTTCCATTTTCACCATAGCCCTCTATGGGCTTCCAAATATCACTTTGCCAATTCCACAAGAACTGTCTTAGCGAAAGGCTTCTTGAAGGGAAAGCTGTAACTCTGTGAGATGATTTCACATTACACAAAGAAGTTTCTCAGAAAGCTTCTTTCTCTTTGTTATCGGAGGATAGTTCCTTTAGTCCTATACTCTTCAAAGGGATCCGAAATATCTGTTCTCAGATTCCACAGAAATAAGGCTAGCAAAGAGATCCACGAAATACAGATGTAACTCTGAGGGTGGAAATCACACATCACAGAGCAGTTTCTCAGAAAGCTTCTCTCCAGATTTCATCTGAGGATATTTCCTTTTTCACCGTAGCCCTCTATGGGCTTCCAAAATCACTTTGCCAATTCCACAAGAACTGTCTTAGCGAAAGTCTTCTTGAAGGGAAAGCTGTAACTCTGTGAGATGATTTCACAGAACACAAAGAATTTTCTCAGAAAGCTTCTTTGTCTTTGTTATAGGAGGATATTTCCTTTGGCCCTATAGTCTTCAAAGGGATCCGAAATATCTGTTCTCAGATTCCACAGAAATAAGGCTAGCAAAGAGATCCACGAAATACAGATGTAACTCTGTGTGTGGAAGTCACACATCAAAGAACAGTTTCTCAGAAAGCTTCTTTCCAGATTTCATCTGAGGATATTTCCTTTTCTCCATAGCCCTGTATGGGCTTCCAAATATCACTTTGCCAATTCCACAAGAACTGTCTTAGCGAAAGGCTTCTTGAGGGGAAAGCTGTAACTCTGTGAGATGATTTCACAGAACACAAAGAAGTTTCTCAGAAATCTTCTTTCTCTTTGTTATCGGAGGATATTTCCTTTGGCCCTATCGTCTTCAAAGGGATCCGAAATATCTGTTCTCAGATTCCACAGAAATAAGGCTAGCAAAGAGATCTACGAAACACAGATGAAACTCTGTGAGATGAATTAACAGAACACTAAGCAGTTTCTCAGAAACCTTCTTTCAGATTTCATCTGAGGATATTTCCTTTTTCACCGTAGCCCTCTATGGGCTTCCAAATATCCCTTTGCCAATTCCAGAAGAACTGTCTTAGCGAAAGGCTTCTTGAGGGGAAAGCTGTAACTCTGTGAGATGATTTCACAGAACACAAAGAAGTTTCTCAGAATGCTTCTTTCTCTTTGTTATCGGAAGATATCTCCTTTGGCCCTATAGTCTTCAAAGGGATCCGAAATATCTGTTCTCAGATTCCACAGAAAGAAGGCTAGCAAAGAGATACATGAAATACAGATGTAACTCTGTGTGTGGAAGTCACACATCACAGAGCAGTTTCTCAGAAAGCTTCTTTCCAGATTTCGTCTGAGGATATTTCCTTTTCACCATAGCCCTGTATCTGCTTCCAAATATCACATTGCCAATTCCATAAGAACTGTCTTAGCGAAAGACTTCTAGAGCGGAAAGCTGTAACTCTGTGAGATGATTTCACAGAACACAAAGAAGTTTCTCAGAAAGCTTCTTTCTTTTTGTGATCGGAGGATATTTCCTTTGGCCCTATAGTCTTCAAAGGGATCCGAAATATCTGTTTTTAGATTCCACAGAAATAAGGCTAGCAAAGAGATCTACGAAACACAGATGTAACTCTGTGAGATGAATTAACAGAACACTAAGCAGTTTCTCAGAAAGCTTCTTTCCAGATTTCATCTGAGGATATTTCCTTTTTCACCATAGCCCTCTAAGGGATTCCAAATATCACTTTGCCAATTCCAAAAGAACTGTGTTAGCGAAAGGCTTCTTGAGGGGAAAGCTGTAACTCTGTGAGATGATTTCACAGAACACAAAGAAGTTTCTCAAAAAGCCTCTTTCTCTTTGTTATCGGAGGATGTTTCCTTGGGCCCTATAGTCTTCAAAGGGATCCGAAATTTCTGTTCTCAGATTACACAGAAATAAGGCTAGCAAAGAGATCCACGAAATACAGATGTAACTCTGTGAGTGGAAGTCACACATCACAGAGCAGTTTCTCAGAAAGCTTCTTTCCAGATTTCATCTGAGGATATTTCCTTTTTCACCATAGCCCTCTATGGGCTTCCAAATATCACTTTGCCAATTCCACAAGAACTGTCTTAGCGAAAGGCTTCTTGAGGGGAAAGCTGTAACTCTGTGAGATGATTTCACAGAACACAAAGAAGTTTCTCAGAAAGCTTCTTTCTCTTTGTTATCGGAGGATATTTCCTTTGGCCCTATAGTTTTCGAAGGGATCCGAAATATCTCTTCTCAGATTCCACAGAAATAAGGCTAGCAAAGAGATCCACGAAATATAGATGTAACTCTGTGAGATGAATTCACAGAACACTAAGCAGTTTCTCAGAAAGCTTCTTTCCAGATTTCATCTGAGGATATTTCGTTTTTCACCATAGCCCTCTATGGGCTTCCAAATATCACTTTGCCAATTCCACAAGAACTGTCTTAGCGAAAGGCTTCTTGAGGGGAAAGCTTTAACTCTGTGAGATGATTTCACGGAACACAAAGAAGTTTCTTAGAAAGCTTCTTTCTCTTTGTTATCGGAGGATATTTCCTTTGGCCCTGTAGTCTTCAAGGGGATCCGAAATATCTGTTCTCAGATTCCACAGAAATAAGGCTAGCAAAGACATCTACGAAACACAGATGTAACTCTGTGAGATGAATTAACAGAACACTAAGCATTTTCTCAGAAAGCTTCTTTCCAGATTTCATCTGATGATATTTCCTTTTTCACCATAGCCGTCTATGGGCTTCCAAATATCACTTTGCCTATTCCACAAGAACTGTCTTAGCGAAAGGCTTCTTGAGGGAAAAGCTGTAACTCTGTGAGATGATTTCACAGAACACAAAGAAGTTTCTCAGAAAGCTTCTTTCTCTTTGTTATCGGAGGATATTTCCTTTGGCCCTATAGTCTTCAAAGGGATCCGAAATATCTGTTCTCAGATTCCACAGAAATAAGGCTAGCAAACAGATCTACGAAACACAGAAGTAACTCTGTGAGATGAATGCACAGAACACTAAGCAGTTTCTCAGAAAGCTTCTTTCCAGATTTCATCTGAGGATATTTCCTTTTTCACCATAGCCCTCTATGGGCTTCAAAATATCACTTTGCCAATTCCACAAGAACTGCCTTAGCGAAAGGCTTCTTCAGGGGAAAGCTGTAACTCTGTGAGATGATTTCACAGAACACAAAGAAGTTTCTCAGAAAGCTTCTTTCTCTTTGTTATCAGAGGATATTTCCTTTGGCCCTATAGTCTTCAAAGGGATCCGAAATATCTGTTCTCAGATTCCACAGAAAGAAGGCTAGCAAAGAGATCTACGAAACACAGATGTAACTCTGTGAGATGAATTAACAGAACACTAAGCAGTTTCTCAGAAAGCTTCTTTCCAGATTTCATCTGAGGATATTTCCATTTTCACCATAGCCCTCTATGGGCTTCCAAATATCACTTTGCCAATTCCACAAGAACTGTCTTAGCGAAAGGCTTCTTGAAGGGAAAGCTGTAACTCTGTGAGATGATTTCACATTACACAAAGAAGTTTCTCAGAAAGCTTCTTTCTCTTTGTTATCGGAGGATAGTTCCTTTGGTCCTATACTCTTCAAAGGGATCCGAAATATCTGTTCTCAGATTCCACAGAAATAAGGCTAGCAAAGAGATCCACGAAATACAGATGTAACTCTGAGGGTGGAAGTCACACATCACAGAGCAGTTTCTCAGAAAGCTTCTCTCCAGATTTCATCTGAGGATATTTCCTTTTTCACCGTAGCCCTCTATGGGCTTCCAAAATCACTTTGCCAATTCCACAAGAACTGTCTTAGCGAAAGTCTTCTTGAAGGGAAAGCTGTAACTCTGTGAGATGATTTCACAGAACACAAAGAATTTTCTCAGAAAGCTTCTTTGTCTTTGTTATAGGAGGATATTTCCTTTGGCCCTATAGTCTTCAAAGGGATCCGAAATATCTGTTCTCAGATTCCACAGAAATAAGGCTAGCAAAGAGATCCACGAAATACAGATGTAACTCTGTGTGTGGAAGTCACACATCAAAGAACAGTTTCTCAGAAAGCTTCTTTACAGATTTCATCTGAGGATATTTCCTTTTCTCCATAGCCCTGTATGGGCTTCCAAATATCACTTTGCCAATTCCACAAGAACTGTCTTAGCGAAAGGCTTCTTGAGGGGAAAGCTGTAACTCTGTGAGATGATTTCACAGAACACAAAGAAGTTTCTCAGAAATCTTCTTTCTCTTTGTTATCGGAGGATATTTCCTTTGGCCCTATCGTCTTCAAAGGGATCCGAAATATCTGTTCTCAGATTCCACAGAAATAAGGCTAGCAAAGAGATCTACGAAACACAGATGAAACTCTGTGAGATGAATTAACAGAACACTAAGCAGTTTCTCAGAAACCTTCTTTCAGATTTCATCTGAGGATATTTCCTTTTTCACCGTAGCCCTCTATGGGCTTCCAAATATCCCTTTGCCAATTCCAGAAGAACTGTCTTAGCGAAAGGCTTCTTGAGGGGAAAGCTGTAACTCTGTGAGATGATTTCACAGAACACAAAGAAGTTTCTCAGAAAGCTTCTTTCTCTTTGTTATCGGAAGATATCTCCTTTGGCCCTATAGTCTTCAAAGGGATCCGAAATATCTGTTCTCAGATTCCACAGAAAGAAGGCTAGCAAAGAGATACATGAAATACAGATGTAACTCTGTGTGTGGAAGTCACACATCACAGAGCAGTTTCTCAGAAAGCTTCTTTCCAGATTTCGTCTGAGGATATTTCCTTTTCACCATAGCCCTGTATCTGCTTCCAAATATCACATTGCCAATTCCATAAGAACTGTCTTAGCGAAAGACTTCTAGAGCGGAAAGCTGTAACTCTGTGAGATGATTTCACAGAACACAAAGAAGTTTCTCAGAAAGCTTCTTTCTCTTTGTTATCGGAGGATATTTCCTTTGGCCCTATAGTTTTCGAAGGGATCCGAAATATCTCTTCTCAGATTCCACAGAAATAAGGCTAGCAAAGAGATCCACGAAATATAGATGTAACTCTGTGAGATGAATTCACAGAACACTAAGCAGTTTCTCAGAAAGCTTCTTTCCAGATTTCATCTGAGGATATTTCGTTTTTCACCATAGCCGTCTATGGGCTTCCAAATATCACTTTGCCAATTCCACAAGAACTGTCTTAGCGAAAGGCTTCTTGAGGGGAAAGCTTTAACTCTGTGAGATGATTTCACAGAACACAAAGAAGTTTCTCAGAAAGCTTCTTTCTC
This sequence comes from Macaca fascicularis, assembly GCF_037993035.2. Taxonomy (NCBI): domain Eukaryota; kingdom Metazoa; phylum Chordata; class Mammalia; order Primates; family Cercopithecidae; genus Macaca; species Macaca fascicularis. The sequence goes on along the minus strand of NC_088385.1, from coordinate 43,869,088 downwards.
TTTGTTATCGGAGGATATTTCCTTTGGCCCTGTAGTCTTCAAGGGGATCCGAAATATCTGTTCTCAGATTCCACAGAAATAAGGCTAGCAAAGACATCTACGAAACACAGATGTAACTCTGTGAGATGAATTAACAGAACACTAAGCATTTTCTCAGAAAGCTTCTTTCCAGATTTCATCTGATGATATTTCCTTTTTCACCATAGCCGTCTATGGGCTTCCAAATATCACTTTGCCTATTCCACAAGAACTGTCTTAGCGAAAGGCTTCTTGAGGGAAAAGCTGTAACTCTGTGAGATGATTTCACAGAACACAAAGAAGTTTCTCAGAAAGCTTCTTTCTCTTTGTTATCGGAGGATATTTCCTTTGGCCCTATAGCCTTCAAAGGGATCCGAAATATCTGTTCTCAGATTCCACAGAAATAAGGCTAGCAAACAGATCTACGAAACACAGAAGTAACTCTGTGAGATGAATGCACAGAACACTAAGCAGTTTCTCAGAAAGCTTCTTTCCAGATTTCATCTGAGGATATTTCCTTTTTCACCATAGCCCTCTATGGGCTTCAAAATATCACTTTGCCAATTCCACAAGAACTGCCTTAGCGAAAGGCTTCTTCAGGGGAAAGCTGTATCTCTGTGAGATGATTTCACAGAACACAAAGAAGTTTCTCAGAAAGCTTCTTTCTCTTTGTTATCAGAGGATATTTCCTTTGGCCCTATAGTCTTCAAAGGGATCCGAAATATCTGTTCTCAGATTCCACAGAAATAAGGCTAGCAAAGAGATCTACGAAACACAGATGTAACTCTGTGAGATGAATTAACAGAACACTAAGCAGTTTCTCAGAAAGCTTCTTTCCAGATTTCATCTGAGGATATTTCCATTTTCACCATAGACCTCTATGGGCTTCCAAATATCACTTTGCCAATTCCACAAGAACTGTCTTAGCGAAAGGCTTCTTGAAGGGAAAGCTGTAACTCTGTGAGATGATTTCACATTACACAAAGAAGTTTCTCAGAAAGCTTCTTTCTCTTTGTTATCGGAGGATAGTTCCTTTGGTCCTATACTCTTCAAAGGTATCCGAAATATCTGTTCTCAGATTCCACAGAAATAAGGCTAGCAAAGAGATCCACGAAATACAGATGTAACTCTTTGGGTGGAAGTCACACATCACAGAGCAGTTTCTCAGGAAGCTTCTTTCCAGATTTCATCTGAGGATATTTCCTTTTTCACCGTAGCAATCTATGGGCTTCCAAATATCACTTTGCCAATTCCACAAGAACTGTCTTAGCGAAAGGCTTCTTGAGGGGAAAGCTGTAACTCTGTGAGATGATTTCACAGAACACAAAGAAGTTTCTCAGAAAGCTTCTTTCTCTTTGTTATAGGAGGATATTTCCTTTGGCCCTATAGTCTTCAAAGGGATCCGAAATATCTGTTCTCAGATTCCACAGAAAAAAGGCTAGCAAAGAGATCCACGAAATACAGATGTAACTCTGTGTGTGGAAGTCACACATCAAAGAACAGTTTCTCAGAAAGCTTCTTTCCAGATTTCATCTGAGGATATTTCCTTTTCTCCATAGCCCTGTATGGGATTCCTAATATCACTTTGCCAATTCCACAAGAACTGTCTTAGCGAAAGGCTTCTTGAGGGGAAAGCTGTAACTCTGTGAGATGATTTCACAGAACACAAAGAAGTTTCTCAGAAATCTTCTTTCTCTTTGTTATCGGAGGATATTTCCTTTGGCCCTATCGTCTTCAAAGGGATCCGAAGTATCTGTTCTCAGATTCCACAGAAATAAGGCTAGCAAAGAGATCTACGAAACACAGATGTAACTCTGTGAGATGAATTAACAGAACACTAAGCAGTTTCTCAGAAAGCTCCTTTCAGATTTCATCTGAGGATATTTCCTTTTTCACCATAGCCCTCTATGGGCTTCCAAATATCCCTTTGCCAATTGCACAAGAACTGTCTTAGCGAAAGGCTTCTTCAGGGGAAAGCTGTAACTCTGTGAGATGATTTCACAGAACACAAAGAAGTTTCTCAGAAAGCTTCTTTCTCTTTGTTATCGGAAGATATCTCCTTTGGCCCTATAGTCTTCAAAAGGATCCGAAGTATCTGTTCTCAGATTCCACAGAAAGAAGGCTAGCAAAGAGATCCACGAAATACAGATGTAACTCTGTGAGTGGAAGTCACACATCACAGAGCAGTTTCTCAGAAAGCTTCTTTCCAGATTTCGTCTGAGGATATTTCCTTTTCACCATAGCCATCTATGGGCTTCCAAATATCACTTTGCCAATTCCACAAGAACTGTCTTATCGAAAGGCTTCTTCAGCGGAAAGCTGTAACTCTTTGAGATGATTTCACAGAACACAAAGAAGTTTCTCAGAAAGATTCTTTCTCTTTGTTATCGGAGGATATTTCCTTTTGCCCTATAGTCTTCAAAGGGATCCGAAATATCTGTTCTCAGATTCCACAGAAATAAGGCTAGTAAAGAGATCTAAGAAACACAGATGTAGCTCTGTGAGATGAATTAACAGAACACTAAGCAGTTTCTCAGAAAGCTTCTTTCCAGATTTCATCTGAGGATATTTCCTTTTTCACCATAGCCCTCTAAGGGCTTCCAAATATCACTTTACCAATTCCACAAGAACTGTCTTAGCGAAAGGCTTCTTGAGGGGAAAGCTGTAACTCTGTGAGATGATTTCACAGAACACAAAGAAGTTTCTCAGAAACCTTCTTTCTCTTTTTTATCGGAGGATATTTCCTTTGGCCCTATAGTCTTCAAAGGGATCAGAAATATCTGTTCTCAGATTCCACAGAAAGAAGGCTAGCAAAGAGATCCACGAAATACAGTTGTAACTCTCTGAGATGAATTAACAGAACATTAAGCAGTTTCTCAGAAAGCTTCTTTCCAGATCTCATTTGAGTATATTTCCTTTTTCACCATAGCCCTCTATGGGCTTCCAAATATCACTTTGCCAATTCCACAAGAACTGTCTTAGCGAAAGGCTTCTTGAGGGGAAAGCTGTAACTCTGTGAGATGATTTCACAGAACACAAAGAAGTTTCTCAGAAAGCTTCTTTCTCTTTGTTATCGGAGGATATTTCCTTTGGCCCTATAGTCTTCAAAGGGATCCGAAATATCTGTTCTCAGATTCCACAGAAATAAGGCTCGCAAAGAGATCTACGAAACACAGATGTAACTCTGTGAGATGAATTAACAGAACACTAAGCAGTTTCTCAGAAAGCATCTTTCCAGATTTCATCTGAGGATATTTCCTTTTTCACCATAGCCCTCTACGGGGTTCCAAATATCACTTTGCCAATTCCACAAGAACTGTCTTAGCGAAAGGCTTTTTGAGGGGAAGGCTGTATCTCTGTGCGATGATTTCACGGAACACAAAGAAGTTTCTCAGAAAGCTTCTTTCTCTTTGTTATCGGAGGATGTTTCCTTTGGCCCTATAGTCTTCAAAGGGATCCGAAATATCTGTTCTCAGATTCCACATAAAGAAGGCTAGCAAAGAGATCCACGAAACACAGATGTAACTCTGTGAGTGGAAGTCACACATCACAGAGCAGTTTCTCAGAAAGCTTCTTCCCAGATTTCATCTGAGGATATTTGCTTTTTCACCGTAGCCCTCTATGGGCTTCCAAATATCACTATGCCAATTCCACAAGAACTGTCTTAGCGAAAGGCTTCTTGAGGGGAAAGATGAAACTCTGTGAGAAGATTTCACAGAACACAAAGAAGTTTCTCAGAAAGCTTCTTTCTCTTTGTGATCGGAGGATATTTCCTTTGGCCCTATAGTCTTCAAAGTGATCCGAAATATCTGTTTTCAGATTCCACAAATAAGGCTAGCAAAGAGATCTACGAAACACAGATGTAACTCTGTGAGATGAATTAACAGAACACTAAGCAGTTTCTCAGAAAGCTTCTTTCCAGATTTCATCTGAGGATATTTCCTTTTTCACCATAGCCCTCTAAGGGCTTCCAAATATCACTTTGCCAATTCCAAAAGAACTGTGTTAGCGAAAGGCTTCTTGAGGGGAAAGCTGTAACTCTGTGAGATGATTTCACAGAACACAAAGAAGTTTCTCAGAAAGCTTCTTTCTCTTTGTTATCGGAGGATATTTCCTTTGGCCCTATAGTCTTCAAAGGGATCCGAAATTTCTGTTCTCAGAATACACAGAAATAAGGCTAGCAAAGAGATCCACGAAATACAGATGTAACTCTGTGAGATGAATTCACAGAACACTAAGCAGTTTCTCAGAAAGCTTCTTTCCAGATTTCATCTGAGGATATTTCCTTTTTCACCATAGCCCTCTATGGGCTTCCAAATATCACTTTGCCAATTCCACAAGAACTGCCTTAGCGAAAGGCTTCTTCAGGGGAAAGCTGTAACTCTCTGAGATGATTTCACAGAACACAAATAAGTTTCTCAGAAAGCTTCTTTCTCTTTGTTATCGGAGGATATTTCCTTTGGCCCTATAGTCTTCAAAGGGATCCGAAATATCTGTTCTCAGATTCCACAGAAATAAGGCTAGCAAAGAGATCTACGAAACACAGAAGTAACTCTGTGAGATGAATTAACAGAACACTAAGCAGTTTCTCAGAAAGCTTCTTTCCAGATTTCATCTGAGGATATTTCCATTTTCACCATAGCCCTCTTTGGGCTTCCAAATATCACTTTGCCAATTCCACAAGAACTGTCTTAGCGAAAGGCTTCTTGAAGGGAAATCTGTAACTCTGTGAGATGATTTCACATTACACAAAGAAGTTTCTCAGAAAGCTTCTTTCTCTTTGTTATCGGACGATATTTCCTTTGGCCCTATACTCTTCAAAGGGATCCGAAATATCTGTTCTCAGATTCCACAGAAATAAGGCTAGCAAAGAGATCCACGAAATACAGATGTAACTCTGTGGGTGGAAGTCACACCTCACAGAGCAGTTTCTCAAAAGCTTCTTTCCAGATTTCATCTGAGGATATTTCCTTTTTCACCATAGCCCTCTAAGGGCTTCAAAATATCACTTTGCCAATTCCAAAAGAACTGTGATAGCGAAAGGCTTCTTGAGGGGAAAGCTGTAACTCTGTGAGATGATTTCACAGAACACAAAGAAGTTTCTCAGAAAGCTTCTTTCTCTTTGTTATCGGAGGATATTTCCTTTGGCCCTATAGTCTTCAAAGGGATCCGAAATTTCTGTTCTCAGATTACACAGAAATAAGGCTAGCAAAGAGATCCACGAAATACAGATGTAACTCTGTGAGTGGAAGTCACACATCACAGAGCAGTTTCTCAGAAAGCTTCTTTCCAGATTTCATCTGAGGATATTTCCTTTTCATCTTAGCCCTCTATGGGCTTCCAAATATCACTTTGCCAATTCCACAAGAACTGTCTTAGCGAAAGGCTTCTTGAGGGGAAAGCTGTAACTCTTTGAGATGATTTCACAGAACACAAAGAAGTTTCTCAGAAAGCTTCTTTCTCTTTGTAATCGGAGGATATTTCTTTGGCCCTATAGTCTTCAAAGGGATCCGAAATATCTGTTCTTAGATTCCACAGAAATAAGACTAGCAAAGAGATCTACGAAACACAGATGTAACTCTGTGAGATGAATTAACAGAACACTAAGCAGTTTCTCAGAAAGCTTCTTTCCAGATTTCATCTGAGGATATTTCCTTTTTCACCATAGCCCTCTATGGGCTTCCAAATATCACTTTGCCAATTCCACAAGAACTGTCTTAGCGAAAGGTTTCTTGAGGGGAAAGCTGTAACTCTGTGAGATGATTTCACAGAACACAAAGAAGTTTCTCAGAAAGCTTCTTTCTCTTTGTTATCGGAGGATATTTCCTTTGGCAATATAGTCTTCAAAGGGATCCGAAATATCTGTTCTCAGATTCCACAGAAATAAGGCTAGCAAAGAGATCTACGAAACACAGATGTAACTCTGTGAGATGAATTAACAGAACACTAAGCAGTTTCTCAGAAAACTTCTTTCCAGATTTCATCTGAGGATATTTCCTTTTTCACCATAGCCCTCTATGGGCTTCCAAATATCACTTTGCCAATTCCACAAGAACTGTCTTTGCGAAAGGCTTCTTGAGGGGAAAGTTGTAACTCTGTGAGATGATTTCACATTACACAAAGAAGTTTCTCAGAAAGCTTCTTTCTCTTTGTTATCGGAGGATAGTTCCTTTGGCCCTATAGTCTTCAAAGGGATCCGAAATATCTGTTCTCAGATTCCACAGAAAGAAGGCTAGCAAAGAGATCCACGAAATACATATGTAACTCTGTGAGTGGAAGTCACACATCACAGAGCAGTTTCTCAGAAAGCTTCTTCCCAGATTTCATCTGAGGATATTTGCTTTTTCACCGTAGCCCTCTATGGGCTTCCAAATATCACTTTGCCAATTCCACAAGAACTGTCTTAGCGAAAGGCTTCTTGAGGGGAAAGATGAAACTCTGTGAGAAAATTTCACAGAACACAAAGAAGTTTCTCAGAAAGCTTCTTTCTCTTTGTTATCGGAGGATATTTCCTTTGGCCCTATAGTCTTCAAAGGGATCCGAAATATCTCTTCTCAGATTCCACAGAAAGAAGGCTAGCAAAGAGATCTACGAAACACAGATGTAACTCTGTGAGATGAATTCACAGAACACTAAGCAGTTTCTCAGAAAGCTTCTTTCCAGATTTCATCTGAGGATATTTCCTTTTTCACCATAGCCCTCTATGGGCTTCCAAATATCACTTTGCCAATTCCACAAGAACTGTCTTAGCGAAAGGCTTCTTCAGGGGAAAGCTGTAACTCTGTGAGATGATTTCACAGAACACAAAGAAGTTTCTCAGAAAGCTTCTTTCTCTTTGTGATCGGAGGATATTTCCTTTGGCCCTATAGTCTTCAAAGGGATCCGAAATATCTGTTCTCAGATTCCACAGAAATAAGGCTAGCAAAGAGATCTACGAAACACAGATGTAACTCTGTGAGATGAATTAACAGAACACTAAGCAGTTTCTCAGAAAGCTTCTTTCCAGATTTCATGTGAGGATATTTCCTTTTTCACCATAGCCCTCTATGGGCTACCAAATATCACTTTGCGAATTCCACAAGAACTGTCTTAGCGAAAGGCTCCTTGAGGGGAAAGCTGTAACTCTGTGAGATGATTTTACAGAACACAAAGAAGTTTCTCAGAAAGCTTCTTTCTCTTTGTTATCGGAGGATATTTCCTTTGGCCCTATAGTCTTCAAAGGGATCCGAAATATCTGTTCTCAGATTCCACAGAAATAAGGCTAGCAAAGAGATCCACGAAATACAGATGTAACTCTGTGGGTGGAAGTCACACCTCACAGAGCAGTTTCTCAAAAGCTTCTTTCCAGATTTCATCTGAGGATATTTCCTTTTTCACCATAGCCCTCTAAGGGCTTCAAAATATCACTTTGCCAATTCCAAAAGAACTGTGATAGCGAAAGGCTTCTTGAGGGGAAAGCTGTAACTCTGTGAGATGATTTCACAGAACACAAAGAAGTTTCTCAGAAAGCTTCTTTCTCTTTGTTATTGGAGGATATTTCCTTTGGCCCTATAGTCTTCAAAGGGATCCGAAATTTCTGTTCTCAGATTACACAGAAATAAGGCTAGCAAAGAGATCCACGAAATACAGATGTAACTCTGTGAGTGGAAGTCACACATCACAGAGCAGTTTCTCAGAAAGCTTCTTTCCAGATTTCATCTGAGGATATTTCCTTTTCATCTTAGCCCTCTATGGGCTTCCAAATATCACTTTGCCAATTCCACAAGAACTGTCTTAGCGAAAGGCTTCTTGAGGGGAAAGCTGTAACTCTTTGAGATGATTTCACAGAACACAAAGAAGTTTCTCAGAAAGCTTCTTTCTCTTTGTAATCGGAGGATATTTCTTTGGCCCTATAGTCTTCAAAGGGATCCGAAATATCTGTTCTTAGATTCCACAGAAATAAGACTAGCAAAGAGATCTACGAAACACAGATGTAACTCTGTGAGATGAATTAACAGAACACTAAGCAGTTTCTCAGAAAGCTTCTTTCCAGATTTCATCTGAGGATATTTCCTTTTTCACCATAGCCCTCTATGGGCTTCCAAATATCACTTTGCCAATTCCACAAGAACTGTCTTAGCGAAAGGTTTCTTGAGGGGAAAGCTGTAACTCTGTGAGATGATTTCACAGAACACAAAGAAGTTTCTCAGAAAGCTTCTTTCTCTTTGTTATCGGAGGATATTTCCTTTGGCAATATAGTCTTCAAAGGGATCCGAAATATCTGTTCTCAGATTCCACAGAAATAAGGCTAGCAAAGAGATCTACGAAACACAGATGTAACTCTGTGAGATGAATTAACAGAACACTAAGCAGTTTCTCAGAAAACTTCTTTCCAGATTTCATCTGAGGATATTTCCTTTTTCACCATAGCCCTCTATGGGCTTCCAAATATCACTTTGCCAATTCCACAAGAACTGTCTTTGCGAAAGGCTTCTTGAGGGGAAAGTTGTAACTCTGTGAGATGATTTCACATTACACAAAGAAGTTTCACAGAAAGCTTCTTTCTCTTTGTTATCGGAGGATAGTTCCTTTGGCCCTATAGTCTTCAAAGGGATCCGAAATATCTGTTCTCAGATTCCACAGAAAGAAGGCTAGCAAAGAGATCCACGAAATACATATGTAACTCTGTGAGTGGAAGTCACACATCACAGAGCAGTTTCTCAGAAAGCTTCTTCCCAGATTTCATCTGAGGATATTTGCTTTTTCACCGTAGCCCTCTATGGGCTTCCAAATATCACTTTGCCAATTCCACAAGAACTGTCTTAGCGAAAGGCTTCTTGAGGGGAAAGATGAAACTCTGTGAGAAAATTTCACAGAACACAAAGAAGTTTCTCAGAAAGCTTCTTTCTCTTTGTTATCGGAGGATATTTCCTTTGGCCCTATAGTCTTCAAAGGGATCCGAAATATCTCTTCTCAGATTCCACAGAAAGAAGGCTAGCAAAGAGATCTACGAAACACAGATGTAACTCTGTGAGATGAATTCACAGAACACTAAGCAGTTTCTCAGAAAGCTTCTTTCCAGATTTCATCTGAGGATATTTCCTTTTTCACCATAGCCCTCTATGGGCTTCCAAATATCACTTTGCCAATTCCACAAGAACTGTCTTAGCGAAAGGCTTCTTCAGGGGAAAGCTGTAACTCTGTGAGATGATTTCACAGAACACAAAGAAGTTTCTCAGAAAGCTTCTTTCTCTTTGTGATCGGAGGATATTTCCTTTGGCCCTATAGTCTTCAAAGGGATCCGAAATATCTGTTCTCAGATTCCACAGAAAGAAGGCTAGCAAAGAGATCTACGAAACACAGATGTAACTCTGTGAGATGAATTAACAGAACACTAAGCAGTTTCTCAGAAAGCTTCTTTCCAGATTTCATGTGAGGATATTTCCTTTTTCACCATAGCCCTCTATGGGCTACCAAATATCACTTTGCGAATTCCACAAGAACTGTCTTAGCGAAAGGCTCCTTGAGGGGAAAGCTGTAACTCTGTGAGATGATTTTACAGAACACAAAGAAGTTTCTCAGAAAGCTTCTTTCTCTTTGTTATCGGAGGATATTTCCTTTGGCCCTATAGTCTTCAAAGGGATCCAAAATATCTGTTCTCAGATTCCACAGAAATAAGGCTAGCAAAGAGATCTACGAAACACAGATGTAACTCTGTGAGATGAATTAACAGAACACTAAGCAGTTTCTCAGAAAGCTTCTTTCCAGATTTCATCTGAGGATATTTCCATTTTCACCATAGCCCTCTATGGGCTTCCAAATATCACTTTGCCAATTCCACAAGAACTGTCTTAGCGAAAGGCTTCTTGAGGGGAAAGATGAAACTCTGTGAGAACATTTCACATTACACAAAGAAGTTTCTCAGAAAGCTTCTTTCTCTTTGTTATCGGAGGATAGTTCCTTTGGCCCTATACTCTTCAAAGGGATCCGAAATATCTGTTCTCAGATTCCACGGAAATAAGGCCAGCAAAGAGATCCACGAAATACAGATGTAACTCTGTGAGTGGAAGTCACACATCACAGAGCAGTTTCTCAGAAAGCTTCTTTCCAGATTTCATCTGAGGATATTTCCTTTTTCACCGTAGCCCTCTATGGGCTTCCAAATATCACTTTGCCAATACCACAAGAACTGTCTTAGCGAAAGGCTTCTTGAGGGGAAAGCTGTAACTCTGTGAGATGATTTCACTGAACACAAAAAAGTTTCTCAGAAAGCTTCTTTCTCTTTGTTATCGGAGGATATTTCCTTTGGCCCTATAGTCTTCAAAGGGATCCGAAATATCTGTTCTCAGATTCCACAGAAAGAAGGCTAGCAAAGAGATCCACGAAATACATATGTAACTCTGTGAGTGGAAGTCACACATCACAGAGCAGTTTCTCAGAAAGCTTCTTCCCAGATTTCATCTGAGGATATTTGCTTTTTCACCGTAGCCCTCTATGGGCTTCCAAATATCACTTTGCCAATTCCACAAGAACTGTCTTAGCGAAAGGCTTCTTGAGGGGAAAGATGAAACTCTGTGAGAACATTTCACAGAACACAAAGAAGTTTCTCAGAAAGCTTCTTTCTCTTTGTTATCGGAGGATATTTCCTTTGGCCCTATAGTCTTCAAAGGGATCCGCAATATCTGTTCTCAGATTCCACAGAAAGAAGGCTAGCAAAGAGATCTACGAAATACAGATGTAACTCTGTGAGATGAATTCACAGAACACTAAGCAGTTTCTCAGAAAGCTTCTTTCCAGATTTCATCTGAGGATATTTCCTTTTTCACCATAGCCCTCTATGGGCTTCCAAATATCACTTTGCCAATTCCACAAGAACTGTCTTAGCGAAAGGCTTCTTCAGGGGAAAGCTGTAACTCTGTGAGATGATTTCACAGAACACAAAGAAGTTTCTCAGAAAGCTTCTTTCTCTTTGTGATCGGAGGATATTTCCTTTGGCCCTATAGTCTTCAAAGGGATCCGAAATATCTGTTCTCAGATTCCACAGAAATAAGGCTAGCAAATAGATCTACGAAACAAAGATGTAACTCTGTGAGATGAATTAACAGAACACTAAGCAGTTTCTCAGAAAGCTTCTTTCCAGATTTCTTCTGAGTATATTTCCTTTTTCACCATAGCCCTCTATGGGCTTCCAAATATCACTTTGCCAATTCCACAAGAACTGTCTTAGCGAAAGGCTTCTTGAGGGGAAAGCTGTAACTCTGTGAGATGATTTCACAGAACACAAAGAAGTTTCTCAGAAAGCTTCTTTCTCTTTGTTATCGCAGGATATTTCCTTTGGCCCTATAGTCTTCAAAGGGATCCGAAATATCAGTTCTCAGATTACACAGAAATAAGGCTAGCAAAGAGATCCACGAAATACAGATGTAACTCTTTGTGTGGAAGTCACACATCACAGAGCAGTTTCTCCGAAATCTTCTTTCCAGATTTCATCTGAGGATATTTCCTTTTCTCCATAGCCTTCTATGGGCTTCCAAATATCACTTTGCCAATTCCACTAGAACTGTCTTAGCGAAAGGCTTCTTGAGGGGAAGCTGTAACTCTGTGAGATGATTTCACAGAACACAAAGAAGTTTCTCAGAAAGCTTCTTTGTCTTTGTTATCGGAGGATAATTCCTTTGGCCCTATAGTCTTCAAAGGGATCTGAAATATCTGTTCTCAGATTCCACAGAAATAAGGCTAGCAAAGAGATCTACGAAACACAGATGTAACTCTGTGAGATGAATTCACAGAACACTAAGCAGTTTCTCAGAAAGCTTCTTTCCAGATTTCATCTGAGGATATTTCCTTTTTCACCATAGCCCTCTATGGGCTTCCAAATATCACTTTGCCAATTCCACAAGAACTGTCTTAGCGAAAGGCTTCTTGAGGGGAAAGCTGTAACTCTGTGAGATGATTTCACAGAACACAAAGAAGTTTCTCAGAAAGCTTCTTTCTCTTTGTTATTGGAGGATATTTCCTTTGGCCCTATAGTCTTCAAAGGCATCCGAAATATCTGTTCTCAGATTCCACAGAAATAAGGCTAGCAAATAGATCTACGAAACACAGATGTAACTCTGTGAGATGAATTAACAGAACACTAAGCAGTTTCTCAGAAAGCTTCTTTCCAGATTTCATCTGAGGATATTTCCTTTTTCACCATAGCCCTCTATGGGCTTCCAAATATCACTTTGCGAATTCCACAAGAACTGTCTTAGCGAAAGGCTCCTTGAGGGGAAAGCTGTAACTCTGTGAGATGATTTCACAGAACACAAAGAAGTTTCTTAGAAAGCTTCTTTCTCTTTGTTATCGGAGGATATTTCCTTTGGCCCTATAGTCTTTAAAGGGATCCGAAATATCTGTTCTCAGATTCCACAGAAAGAAGGCTAGCAAAGAGATCCACGAAATACAGGTGTAACTCTGTGAGTGGAAGTCACGCATCACAGAGCAGTTTCTCAGAAAGCTTCTTTCCAGCTTTCATCTGAGGATATTTCTTTTTTCACCATAACCCTCTATGGGCTTCCAAATATCACTTTGCCAATTCCACAAGAACTGTCTTAGCGAAAGGCTTCTTGAGGGGAAAGATGAAACTCTGTGAGAACATTTCACAGAACACAAAGAAGTTTCTCAGAAAGCTTCTTTCTCTTTGTTATCGGAGGATATTTCCTTTGGCCCTATAGTCTTCAAAGGGATCCGAAATATCTGTTCTCAGATTCCACAGAAAGAAGGCTAGCAAAGAGATCTACGAAACACAGATGTAACTCTGTGAGATGAATTCACAGAACACTAAGCAGTTTCTCAGAAAGCTTCTTTCCAGATTTCATCTGAGGATATTTCCTTTTTCACCATAGCCCTCTATGGGCTTCCAAATATCACTTTGCCAATTCCACAAGAACTGTCTTAGCGAAAGGCTTCTTCAGGGGAAAGCTGTAACTCTGTGAGATGATTTCACAGAACACAAAGAAGTTTCTCAGAAAGCTTCTTTCTCTTTGTGATCGGAGGATATTTCCTTTGGCCCTATAGTCTTCAAAGGGATCCGAAATATCTGTTCTCAGATTCCACAGAAATAAGGCTAGCAAATAGATCTACGAAACACAGATGTAACTCTGTGAGATGAATTAACAGAACACTAAGCAGTTTCTCAGAAAGCTTCTTTCCAGATTTCTTCTGAGTATATTTCCTTTTTCACCATAGCCCTCTATGGGCTTCCAAATATCACTTTGCCAATTCCACAAGAACTGTCTTAGCGAAAGGCTTCTTGAGGGGAAAGCTGTAACTCTGTGAGATGATTTCACAGAACACAAAGAAGTTTCTCAGAAAGCTTCTTTCTCTTTGTTATCGCAGGATATTTCCTTTGGCCCTATAGTCTTCAAAGGGATCCGAAATATCAGTTCTCAGATTACACAGAAATAAGGCTAGCAAAGAGATCCACGAAATACAGATGTAACTCTTTGTGTGGAAGTCACACATCACAGAGCAGTTTCTCCGAAATCTTCTTTCCAGATTTCATCTGAGGATATTTCCTTTTCTCCATAGCCTTCTATGGGCTTCCAAATATCACTTTGCCAATTCCACTAGAACTGTCTTAGCGAAAGGCTTATTGAGGGGAAGCTGTAACTCTGTGAGATGATTTCACAGAACACAAAGAAGTTTCTCAGAAAGCTTCTTTGTCTTTGTTATCGGAGGATAATTCCTTTGGCCCTATAGTCTTCAAAGGGATCTGAAATATCTGTTCTCAGATTCCACAGAAATAAGGCTAGCAAAGAGATCTACGAAACACAGATGTAACTCTGTGAGATGAATTCACAGAACACTAAGCAGTTTCTCAGAAAGCTTCTTTCCAGATTTCATCTGAGGATATTTCCTTTTTCACCATAGCCCTCTATGGGCTTCCAAATATCACTTTGCCAATTCCACAAGAACTGTCTTAGCGAAAGGCTTCTTGAGGGGAAAGCTGTAACTCTGTGAGATGATTTCACAGAACACAAAGAAGTTTCTCAGAAAGCTTCTTTCTCTTTGTTATTGGAGGATATTTCCTTTGGCCCTATAGTCTTCAAAGGCATCCGAAATATCTGTTCTCAGATTCCACAGAAATAAGGCTAGCAAATAGATCTACGAAACACAGATGTAACTCTGTGAGATGAATTAACAGAACACTAAGCAGTTTCTCAGAAAGCTTCTTTCCAGATTTCATCTGAGGATATTTCCTTTTTCACCATAGCCCTCTATGGGCTTCCAAATATCACTTTGCGAATTCCACAAGAACTGTCTTAGCGAAAGGCTCCTTGAGGGGAAAGCTGTAACTCTGTGAGATGATTTCACAGAACACAAAGAAGTTTCTTAGAAAGCTTCTTTCTCTTTGTTATCGGAGGATATTTCCTTTGGCCCTATAGTCTTTAAAGGGATCCGAAATATCTGTTCTCAGATTCCACAGAAAGAAGGCTAGCAAAGAGATCCACGAAATACAGGTGTAACTCTGTGAGTGGAAGTCACGCATCACAGAGCAGTTTCTCAGAAAGCTTCTTTCCAGCTTTCATCTGAGGATATTTCTTTTTTCACCATAACCCTCTATGGGCTTGCAAATATCATTTTGCCAATTCCACAAGAACTGTCTTAGCGAAAGGCTTCTTGAGGGGAAAGCTGTAACTCTGTGAGATGATTTCACAGAACACAAAGAAGTTTCTCAGAAAGCTTCTTTCTCTTTGTTACCGGTGGATATTTCCTTTGGCCCTATCGTCTTCAAAGGGATCCGAAATATCTGTTCTCAGATTCCTCAGAAATAAGGCTAGCAAAGAGATCTACGAAACACAGATGTAACTCTGTTAGATGAATTAACAGAACAGTAAGCAGTTTCTCAGAAAGCTTCTTTCAGATTTCATCTGAGGATATTTCCTTTTTCACCATAGCCCTCTATGGGCTTCCAAATATCCCTTTGTCAATTTCACAAGAACTGTCTTAGCGAAAGGCTTCTTCAGGGGAAAGCTGTAACTCTCTGAGATGATTTCACAGAACACAAAGAAGTTTCTCAGAAAGCTTCTTTCTCTTTGTTATCGGAAGATATCTCCTTTGGCCCTATAGTCTTCAAAGGGATCCGAAATATCTGTTCTCAGATTCCACAGAAAGAAGGCTAGCAAAGACATCCAGGAAATACAGATGTAACTCTGTGTGTGGAAGTCACACATCACAGAGCAGTTTCTCAGAAAGCTTCTTTCCAGATTTCGTCTGAGGATATTTCCTTTTCACCATAGCCCTGTATGGGCTTCCAAATATCACTTTGCCAATTCCACAAGAACTGTCTTAGCGAAAGGCTTCTTGAGGGGAAAGCTGTAACTCTGTGAGATGATTTCACAGAACACAAAGAAGTTTCTCAGAAAGCTTCTTTCTCTTTGTTATCGGAGGATATTTCCTTTGACCCTATAGACTTCAAAGGGATCCGAAATATCTGTTCTCAGATTCCACAGAAAGAAGGCTAGCAAGGAGATCTACGAAACACGGATGTAACTCTGTGAGATGAATTCACAGAACACTAAGCAGTTTCTCAGAAAGCTTCTTTCCAGATTTCATCTGAGGATATTTCCTTTTTCACCATAGCCCTCTATGGGCTTCCAAATATCACTTTGCCAATTCCACAAGAACTGTCTTAGCGAAAGGCTTCTTGAGGGGAAAGCTGTAACTCTGTGAGATGATTTCACAGAACACAAAGAAGTTTCTCAGAAAGCTTCTTTCTCTTTGTTATCGGAGGATATTTCCTTTTGCCCTATAGTCTTCAAAGGGATCCGAAATTTCTGTTCTCAGATTACACAGAAATAAGGCTAGCAAAGAGATCCACGAAATACAGATGTAACTCTGTGAGTGGAAGTCACACATCACAGAGCAGTTTCTCAGAAAGCTTCTTTCCTGATATCATCTGAGGATATTTCCTTTTCAACTTAGCCCTCTCTGGGCTTCCAAATATCACTTTGCCAATTCCACAAGAACTGTCTTAGCGAAAGGCTTCTTGAGCGGAAAGCTGTAACTCTGTGAGATGATTTCACAGAACACAAAGAAGTTTCTCAGAAAGCTTCTTTCTCTTCGTTATCGGAGGATATTTCCTTTGGCCCTATAGTCTTCAAAGGGATGCGAAATATCTGTTCTCAGATTCCACAGAAATAAGGCTAGTAAAGAGATCTACGAAACACAGATGTAGCTCTGTGAGATGAATTAACAGAACACTAAGCAGTTTCTCAGAAAGCTTCTTTCCAGATTTCATCTGAGGATATTTCCTTTTTCACCATAGCCCTCTATGGGCTTCCAAATATCACTTTACCAATTCCACAGGAACTGTCTTAGCGAAAGGCTTCTTGAGGGGAAAGCTGTAACTCTGTGAGATGATTTCACATTACACAAAGAAGTTTCTCAGAAAGCTTCTTTCTCTTTGTTATCGGAGGATACTTCCTTTGGCCCTATAGTCTTCAAAGGGATCCGACATATCTGTTCTCAGATTCCACAGAAACAAGGCTAGCAAAGAGATCCACGAAATGCAGATGTAACTCTGTGAGTGGAAGTCACACATCACAGAGCAGTTTCTCAGAAAGCTTCTTTCCAGATTTCATCTGAGGATATTTTCTGTTTCACCATAGCCCTCTACGGGCTTCCAAATATCACTTTGCCAATTCCACAAGAACTGTCTTAGCGAAAGGTTTCTTGAGGGGAAAGCTGTAACTCTGTGAGATGATTTCACAGAACACAAAGAAGTTTCTCAGAAAGCTTTTTTCTCTTTGTTATCGGAGGATATTTCCTTTGGCCCCATAGACTTCAAAGGGATCCGAAATATCTGTTCTCAGATTCCACAAAAATAAGGCTCGCAAAGAGATCTACGAAACACAGATGTAACTCTGTGAGATGAATTAACAGAACACTAAGCAGTTTCTCAGAAAGCTTCTTTCCAGATTTCATCTGAGGATATTTCCTTTTTCACCATAGCCCTCCATGGGTTTCCAAATATCACTTTGCCAATTCCACAAAAACTGTCTTAGCGAAAGGGTTCTTGAGGGGAAAGCTGTAACTCTGTGAGATGATTTCACGGAACACACAAAAGTATCTCAGAAAGCTTCTTTCTCTTTGTTATCGGAGGATATTTCCTTTGGCCCTATATTCTTCAAAGGGATCCGAAATATCTGTTCTCAGATTCCACAGAAAGAAGGCTAGCAAAGAGATCTACGAAACACAGATGTAACTCTGTGAGATGAATTCACAGAACACTAAGCAGTTTCTCAGAAAGCTTCTTTCAGATTTCATCTGAGGATATTTCCTTTTTCACCATAACCCTCTATGGGCTTCCAAATATCCCTTTGTCAATTCCACAAGAACTGTCTTAGGGAAAGGCTTCTTCAGGGGAAAGCTGTAACTCTGTGAGATGATTTCACAGAACACAAAAGAGTTTCTCAGAAAGCTTCTTTCTCTTTGTTATCGGAAGATATCTCCTTTGGCCATATAGTCTTCAAAGGGATCCGAAATATCTGTTCTCAGATTCCACAGAAAGAAGGCTAGCAAAGAGATCCACGAAATACAGATGTAACTCTGTGTGTGGAAGTCACAAATCACCGAGCAGTTTCTCAGAAAGCTTCTTTCCAGATTTCGTCTGAGGATATTTCCTTTTCACCATAGCCCTGTATGGGCTTCCAAATATCACTTTGCAATTCCACAAGAACTGTCTTAGCGAAAGGCTTCTAGAGGGGAAAGCTGTAACTCTGTGAGATGATTTCACAGAACACAAAGAAGTTTCTCAGAAAGCTTCTTTCTCTTTGTTATCGGAAGATATTTACTTTGGCCCTATAGTCTTCAAAGGGATCCGAAATATCTGTTCTCAGATTACACAGAAATAAGGCTAGCAAAGAGATCCACGAAATACAGATGTAACTCTGTTTGTGGAAGTCACACATAACAGAGCAGTTTCTTAGAAAGCTTCTTTCCAGATTTCATCTGAGGATGTTTCCTTTTCACCATAGCCCTCAATGGGCTTCCAAATATCACTTTGCCAATTCCACAAGAACTGTCTTAGCGAAAGGCTTCTTGACGGGAAAGCTGTAACTCTGTTAGATGATTTCACAGAACACAAGGAAGTTTCTCAGAAAGCTTCTTTCTCTTTGTTATCGGAAGATATTTCCTTTGGCCCTATAGTCTTCAAAGGGAACCGAAATATCGGTTCTCAGATTCCACTGAAGAAGGCTAGCAAAGAGATCCACGATATACAGATGTAACTCTGTGTGTGGAAGTCACACGTCACAGAACAGTTTCTCAGAAAGCTTCTTTCCAGATTTCATCTGAGGATATTTCCTTTTTCACCATAGCCCTCTATGGGCTTCCAAATATGACTTTGCCAATTCCACAAGAACTGTCTTAGCGAAAGGCTTCTTGAAGGGAAAGCTGTAACTCTGTGAGATTATTTCAGAGAACACAAAGAAGTTTCTCAGAAAGCTTCTTTCTCTTTGTTATCGGAGGATATTTCCTTTGGCCCTATAGTCTTCAAAGGTATTCGAAATATCTGCTTTCAGATTCCACAGAAAGAAGGCTAGCAAAGAGATTTACGAAACACAGATGTAACTCTGTGAGATGAATTAACAGAACAGTAAGCAGTTTCTCAGAAAGCTTCTTTCCACATATCATCTGAGGATATTTCCTTTTTCACCATAGCCCTCTATGGGGTTCCAAATATCACTTTGCAAATTCCACAGGAACTGTCTTCACGAAAGTCTTCTTGAGGGGAAAGCTGTAACTCTGTGAGATGATTTCACAGAACACAAAGAAGTTTCTCAGAAAGCTTCTTTCTCTTTGTTATCGCATTATATTTCCTTTGGCCCTATAGTCTTCAAAGGGATCCGAAATATCTGTTCTCAGATTACACAGAAATAAGGCTAACAAAGAGATCCACGAAATACAGCTGTAACTCTGTGAGTGGAAGTCACACATCGCAGAGCAGTTTCTCAGAAAGCTTCTTTCCACATTTCATCTGAGGATATTTCCTTTTTCACCATAGCCCTATAAAGGCTTCCAAATATCACTTTGCCAATTCCACAAAAACTGTCTTAGCGAAAGGGTTCTTGAGGGGAAAGCTGTAACTCTGTGAGATGATTTCACGGAACACACAAAAGTATCTCAGAAAGCTTCTTTCTCTTTGTTATCGGAGGATATTTCCTTTGGCCCTATATTCTTCAAAGGGATCCGAAATATCTGTTCTCAGATTCCACAGAAAGAAGGCTAGCAAAGAGATCCACGAAATACAGATGTAACTCTGTGTGTGGAAGTCACAAATCACAGAGCAGTTTCTCAGAAAGCTTCTTTCCAGATTTCGTCTGAGGATATTTCCTTTTCACCATAGCCCTGTATGGGCTTCCAAATATCACTTTGCAATTCCACAAGAACTGTCTTAGCGAAAGGCTTCTAGAGGGGAAAGCTGTAACTCTGTGAGTTGATTTCACAGAACACAAAGAAGTTTCTCAGAAAGCTTCTTTCTCTTTGTTATCGGAAGATATATACTTTGGCCCTATAGTCTTCAAAGGGATCCGAAATATCTGTTCTCAGATTACACAGAAATAAGGCTAGCAAAGAGATCCACGAAATACAGATGTAACTCTGTTTGTGGAAGTCACACATAACAGAGCAGTTTCTTAGAAAGCTTCTTTCCAGATTTCATCTGAGGAAGTTTCCTTTTCACCATAGCCCTCAATGGGCTTCCAAATATCACTTTGCCAATTCCACAAGAACTGTCTTAGCGAAAGGCTTCTTGAGGGGAAAGCTGTAACTCTGTGAGATGATTTCACAGAACACAAAGAAGTTTCTCAGAAAGCTTCTTTCTCTTTTTTATCGGAGGATATTTCCTTTGGCCCTGTAGTCTTCAAACGGATCCGAAATATCTGTTCTCAGATTCCACAAGAAGAAGGCTAGCAAAGAGATCCACGAAATACAGATGAAACTCTGTGAGATGAATTAACAGAACACTAAGCAGTTTCTCAGAAAGCTTCTTTCCAGATTTCATCTGAGGATATTTCCTTTTTCACCATAGCCCTCTATGGGCTTCCAAATATCACTTTGCCAATTCCACAAGAACTGTCTTCACGAAAGGATTATTGAGGGGAAAGCTGTAACTCTGTGAGATGATTTCACAGAACACAAAGAAGTTTCTCAGAAAGCTTCTTTCTCTTTGTTATGGGAGGATATTTCCTTTGGCCCTATACTCTTCAAAGGGATCCGAAATATCTGTTCTCAGATTCCACAGAAATAAGGCTAGCAAAGAGATCTACGAAACACAGATGTAACTCTGTGAGAAGAATTCACAGAACACTAAGCAGTTTCTCAGAAATCTTCATTCCAGATTTCATCTGAGGATATTTCCTTTTTCACCATAGCCCTCTATGGGCTTCCAAATATCACTTTGCCAATTCCACAAGAACTGTCTTAGCGAAAGGCTTCTTGAGGGGAAAGCTGTAGCTCTGTGAGATGATTTCACAGAACACAAAGAAGTTTCTCAGAAAGCTTCTTTCTCTTTGTTATCCGAAGATATATACTTTGGCCCTATAGTCTTCAAAGGGATCCGAAATATCTGTTCTCAGATTACACAGAAATAAGGCTAGCAAAGAGATCCACGAAATACAGATGTAACTCTGTTTGTGGAAGTCACACATAACAAAGCAGTTTCTTAGAAAGCTTCTTTCCAGATTTCATCTGAGGATGTTTCCTTTTCACCATAGCCCTCAATGGGCTTCCAAATATCACTTTGCCAATTCCACAAGAACTGTCTTAGCGAAAGGCTTCTTGAGGGGAAAGCTGTAACTCTGTGAGATGATTTCACAGAACACAATGAAGTTTCTCCGAAAGCTTCTTTCTCTTTGTTATCGGAGGATATTTCCTTTGGCTCTTTAGACTTCAAAGGGATCCGAAATATCTGTTCTCAGATTCCACAGAAATAAGGCTAGCAAAGAGATCTACGAAACACAGATGTAACTCTGTGAGATGAATTCACAGAACACTAAGCAGTTTCTCAGAAAGCTTCTTTCCAAATTTCATCTAAGGACATTTCCTTTTTCACCATAGCCCTCTATGGGATTCCAAATATCACTTTGCCAATTCCACAAGAACTGTCTTAGCGAAAGGCTTCTTGAGTGGAAAGCTGTAACTCTGTGAGATGATTTTATTGAACACAAAGAAGTTTCTCAGAAAGCTTCTTTCTCTTTTTTATCGGAGGATATTTCCTTTGGCCCTGTAGTCTTCAAACGGATCCGAAATATCTGTTCTCAGATTCCACAAGAAGAAGGCTAGCAAAGAGATCCACGAAATACAGATGAAACTCTGTGAGATGAATTAACAGAACACTAAGCAGTTTCTCAGAAAGCTTCTTTCCAGATTTCATCTGAGGATATTTCCTTTTTCACCATAGCCCTCTATGGGCTTCCAAATATCACTTTGCCAATTCCACAAGAACTGTCTTCACGAAAGGATTATTGAGGGGAAAGCTGTAACTCTGTGAGATGATTTCACAGAACACAAAGAAGTTTCTCAGAAAGCTTCTTTCTCTTTGTTATGGGAGGATATTTCCTTTGGCCCTATACTCTTCAAAGGGATCCGAAATATCTGTTCTCAGATTCCACAGAAATAAGGCTAGCAAAGAGATCTACGAAACACAGATGTAACTCTGTGAGAAGAATTCACAGAACACTAAGCAGTTTCTCAGAAATCTTCATTCCAGATTTCATCTGAGGATATTTCCTTTTTCACCATAGCCCTCTATGGGCTTCCAAATATCACTTTGCCAATTCCACAAGAACTGTCTTAGCGAAAGGCTTCTTGAGGGGAAAGCTGTAGCTCTGTGAGATGATTTCACAGAACACAAAGAAGTTTCTCAGAAAGCTTCTTTCTCTTTGTTATTGGAGGATATTTCCTTTGGCCCTATGGTCTTCAAAGTGATCCGAAATATCTGTTCTCAGATTCCACAGAAAGAAGGCTAGCAAAGAGATCCATGAAATACAGATGTAACACTGTGAAATGAATTAACAGAACAGTAAGCAGTTTCTCAGAAAGCTTCTTTCCAGATTTCATCTGAGGATATTTCCTTTTTCACCATAGACCTCTATGGACTTCCAAATATCACTATGCCAATTCCACAAGAACTGTCTTAGCGAAAGGCTTCTTGAGGGGAAAGCTGTAACTCTGTGAGATGATTTCAACGAACACAAAGAAGTTTCTCAGAAACCTTCTTTCTCTTTGTTATCGGAGGATATTTCCATTGGCCCTATAGTCTTCAAATGGATCCGAAATATCTGTTTTCAGATTCCACAGAAGTAAAGGTAGAGAAGATATCTACGAAACACAGATGTAACTCTGTGAGATGAATTAACAGAACACTAAGCAGTTTCTCAGAAAGCTTCTTTCCAGATTTCATCTGAGGATATTTCCTTTTTCACCATAGCTCTCTATGGGCTTCCAAATATCACTTTGCCAATTCCAGAAGAACTGTCTTAGCGAAAGGCTTCTTGAGGGGAAAGCTGTAACTCTGTGAGGTGATTTGACAGAACACAAAGAAGTTTCTCAGAAAGCTTCTTTCTCTTTGTTATCGGAGGATATTTCCTTTGCCCCTATAGTCTTCAAAGGGATCCGAAATATCTGTTCTCAGATTCCACAGAAATAAGTCTAGCAAAGAGATCTACGAAACACAGATGTAACTCTGTGAGATGAATTCACAGAACACTAAGCAGTTTCTCAGAAAGCTTCTTTCCAGATTTCATCTGAGGATATTTCCTTTTCACCATAGCCCACTATGGGCTTCCAAATATCAATTTGCACATTCCAAAAGAACTGTCTTAGTGAAAGGGTTCTTGAGCGGAAAGCTGTAACTCTGTGAGATGATTTCACAGATCACAAAGAAGTTTCTCAGAAAGCTTCTCCCTCTTTGTTATCGGAGGATATTTCCTTTGGCCCTGTAGTCTTCAAAGGGATCCGAAATATCTGTTCTCAGATTCCACAGAAATAAGGCTAGCAAAGAGATCTACGAAACACAGATGTAACTCTGTTTGTGGAAGTCACACATAACAGAGCAGTTTCTCAGAAAGCTTCTTTCCAGATTTCATCTGAGGATGTTTCCTTTTCACCATAGCCCTGTATGGGCTTCCAAATATCACTTTGCCAATTCCACAAGAACTGTCTTAGCGAAAGGCTTCTTGAGGGGAAAGCTGTAACTCTGTGAGATGATTTCACAGAACACAAAGAAGTTTCTCAGAAAGCTTCTTTCTCTTTGTTACCGGTGGATATTTCCTTTGGCCCTATCGTCTTCAAAGGGATCCGAAATATCTGTTCTCAGATTCCACAGAAATAAGGCTAGCAAAGAGATCTACGAAACACAGATGTAACTCTGTTAGATGAATTAACAGAACACTAAGAAGTTTCTCAGAAAGCTTCTTTCAGATTTCATCTGAGGATATTTCCTTTTTCACCATAGCCCTCTATGGGCTTCCAAATATCCCTTTGTCAATTTCACAAGAACTGTCTTAGCGAAAGGCTTCTTCAGGAGAAAGCTGTAACTCTCTGAGATGATTTCACAGAACACAAAGAAGTTTCTCAGAAAGCTTCTTTCTCTTTGTTATCGGAAGATATCTCCTTTGGCCCTATAGTCTTCAAAGGGATCCGAAATATCTGTTCTCAGATTCCACAGAAAGAAGGCTAGCAAAGACATCCACGAAATACAGATGTAACTCTGTGTGTGGAAGTCACACATCACAGAGCAGATTCTCAGAAAGCTTCTTTCCAGATTTCGTCTGAGGATATTTCCTTTTCACCATAGCCCTGTATGGGCTTCCAAATATCACTTTGCCAATTCCACAAGAACTGTCTTAGCGAAAGGCTTCTTGAGGAGAAAGCTGTAACGTTCTGAGATGATTTCACAGAACACAAAGAAGTTTCTCAGAAAGCTTCTTTCTCTTTGTTATCGGAGGATATTTCCTTTGGCCCTATAGAATTCAAAGGGATCCGAAATATCTGTTCTCAGATTCCACAGAAAGAAGGCTAGCAAAGAGATCTACGAAACACGGATGTAACTCTGTGAGATGAATTCACAGAACACTAAGCAGTTTCTCAGAAAGCTTCTTTCCAGATTTCATCTGAGGATATTTCCTTTTTCACCATAGCCCTGTATGGGCTTCCAAATATCACTTTGCCAATTCCAGAAGAACTGTCTTAGCGAAAGGCTTCTTGAGGGGAAAGCTGTAACTCTGTGAGATGATTTCACAGAACACAAAGAAGTTTCTCAGAAAGCTTCTTTCTCTTTGTTATCGGAGGATATTTCCTTTTGCCCTATAGTCTTCAAAGGGATCCGAAATTTCTGTTCTCAGATTACACAGAAATAAGGCTAGCAAAGAGATCCACGAAATACAGATGTAACTCTGTGAGTGGAAGTCACACATCACAGAGCAGTTTCTCAGAAAGCTTCTTTCCAGATATCATCTGAGGATATTTCCTTTTCACCTTAGCCCTCTCTGGGCTTCCAAATATCACTTTGCCAATTCCACAAGAACTGTCTTAGCGAAAGGCTTCTTCAGCGGAAAGCTGTAACTCTGTGAGATGATTTCACAGAACACAAAGAAGTTTCTCAGAAAGCTTCTTTCTCTTCGTTATCGGAGGATATTTCCTTTGGCCCTATAGTCTTCAAAGGGATGCGAAATATCTGTTCTCAGATTCCACAGAAATAAGGCTAGTAAAGAGATCTACGAAACACAGATGTAGCTCTTTGAGGTGAATTAACAGAACACTAAGCAGTTTCTCAGAAAGCTTCTTTCCAGATTTCATCTGAGGATATTTCCTTTTTCACCATAGCCCTCTATGGGCTTCCAAATATCACTTTACCAATTCCACAGGAACTGTCTTAGCAAAAGGCTTCTTGAGGGGAAAGCTGTAACTCTGTGAGATGATTTCACATTACACAAAGAAGTTTCTCAGAAAGCTTCTTTCTCTTTGTTATCGGAGGATACTTCCTTTGGCCCTATAGTCTTCAAAGGGATCCGACATATCTGTTCTCAGATTCCACAGAAACAAGGCTAGCAAAGAGATCCACGAAATGCAGATGTAACTCTGTGAGTGGAAGTCACACATCACAGAGCAGTTTCTCAGAAAGCTTCTTTCCAGATTTCATCTGAAGATATTTTCTGTTTCACCATAGCCCTCTATGGGCTTCCAAATATCACTTTGCCAATTCCACAAGAACTGTCTTAGCGAAAGGTTTCTTGAGGGGAAAGCTGTAACTCTGTGAGATGATTTCACAGAACACAAAGAAGTTTCTCAGAAAGCTTTTTTCTCTTTGTTATCGGAGGATATTTCCTTTGGCCCTATAGTCTTCAAAGGGATCCGAAATATCTGTTCTCAGATTCCACAAAAATAAGGCTCGCAAAGAGATCTACGAAACAGAGATGTAACTCTGTGAGATGAATTAACAGAACACTAAGCAGTTTCTCAGAAAGCTTCTTTCCAGATTTCATCTGAGGATATTTCCTTTTTCACCATAGCCCTCCATGGGCTTCCAAATATCACTTTGCCAATTCCACAAAAACTGTCTTAGCGAAAGGGTTCTTGAGGGGAAAGCTGTAACTCTGTGAGATGATTTCACGGAACACACAAAAGTATCTCAGAAAGCTTCTTTCTCTTTGTTATCGGAGGATATTTCCTTTGGCCCTATATTCTTCAAAGGGATCCGAAATATCTGTTCTCAGATTCCACAGAAAGAAGGCTAGCAAAGAGATCTACGAAACACAGATGTAACTCTGTGAGATGAATTCACAGAACACTAAGCAGTTTCTCAGAAAGCTTCTTTCAGATTTCATCTGAGGATATTTCCTTTTTCACCATAACCCTCTATGGGCTTCCAAATATCCCTTTGTCAATTCCACAAGAACTGTCTTAGCGAAAGGCTTCTTCAGGGGAAAGCTGTAACTCTGTGAGATGATTTCACAGAACACAAAAGAGTTTCTCAGAAAGCTTCTTTCTCTTTGTTATCGGAAGATATCTCCTTTGGCCATATAGTCTTCAAAGGGATCCGATATATCTGTTCTCAGATTCCACAGAAAGAAGGCTAGCAAAGAATCCACGAAATATAGATGTAACTCTGTGTGTGGAAGTCACAAATCACAGAGCAGTTTCTCAGAAAGCTTCTTTCCAGATTTCGTCTGAGGATATTTCCTTTTCACCATAGCCCTGTATGGGCTTCCAAATATCACTTTGCAATTCCACAAGAACTGTCTTAGCGAAAGGCTTCTAGAGGGGAAAGCTGTAACTCTGTGAGATGATTTCAGAGAACACAAAGAAGTTTCTCAGAAAGCTTCTTTCTCTTTGTTATCGGAAGATATTTACTTTGGCCCTATAGTCTTCAAAGGGATCCGAAATATCTGTTCTCAGATTACACAGAAATAAGGCTAGCAAAGAGATCCACGAAATACAGATGTAACTCTGTTTGTGGAAGTCACACATAACAGAGCAGTTTCTTAGAAAGCTTCTTTCCAGATTCCATCTGAGGATGTTTCCTTTTCACCATAGCCCTCAATGGGCTTCCAAATATCACTTTGCCAATTCCACAAGAACTGTCTTAGCGAAAGGCTTCTTGAGGGGAAAGCTGTAACTCTGTGAGATGATTTCACAGAACACAAAGAAGTTTCTCCGAAAGCTTCTTTCTCTTTGTTATCGGAGGATATTTCCTTTGGCTCTTTAGACTTCAAAGGGATCCGAAATATCTGTTCTCAGATTCCACAGAAATAAGGCTAGCAAAGAGATCTACGAAACACAGATGTAACTCTGTGAGATGAATTCACAGAACACTAAGCAGTTTCTCAGAAAGCTTCTTTCCAAATTTCATCTAAGGACATTTCCTTTTTCACCATAGCCCTCTAAGGGATTCCAAATATCACTTTGCCAATTCCACAAGAACTGTCTTAGCGAAAGGCTTCTTTAGGGGAAAGCTGTAACTCTGTGAGATGATTTCACAGAACACAAAGAAGTTTCTCAGAAAGCTTCTTTCTCTTTGTTATCGGAAGATATTTACTTTGGCCCTATAGTCTTCAAAGGGATCCGAAATATCTGTTCTCAGATTACACAGAAATAAGGCTAGCAAAGGGATCCACGAAATACAGATGTAACTCTGTTTGTGGAAGTCACACATCACAGAGCAGTTTCTCAGAAATCTTCTTTCCAGATTTCATCTGAGGATATTTCCTTTTCACCATAGCCCTCTATGGGCTTCCCAATATCACTTTGCCAATTCCACAAGAACTGTCTTAGAGAAAGGCTTCTTGAGGGGAAAGCTGTAACTCTGTGAGATGATTTCACAGAACACAAAGAAGTTTTTCAGAAAGGTTCTTTCTCTTTGTTATCGGAGGATATTTCCTTTGGCCCTATAGTCTTCAAAGGGATCCGAAATATCTGTTCTCAGATTCCACAGAAATAAGGCTAGTAAAGAGATCTACGAAACACAGATGTAGCTCTGTGAGATGAATTAACAGAACACTAAGCAGTTTCTCAGAAAGCTTCTTTCCAGATTTCATCTGAGGATATTTCCTTTTTCACCATAGCCCTCTATGGGCTTCCAAATATCACTTTACCAATTCCACAAGAACTGTCTTAGCGAAAGGCTTCTTGAGGGGAAAGCTGTAACTCTGTGAGATGATTTCACATTACACAAAGAAGTTTCTCAGAAAGCTTCTTTCTCTTTGTTATCAGAGGATACTTCCTTTGGCCCTATAGTCTTCAAAGGGATCCGACATATCTGTTCTCAGATTCCACAGAAAGAAGGCTAGCAAAGAGATCCACGAAATGCAGAAGTAACTCTGTGAGTGGAAGTCACACATCACAGAGCAGTTTCTCAGAAAGCTTCTTTCCAGATTTCATCTGAGGATATTTTCTTTTTCACCATAGCCCTCTATGGGCTTCCAAATATCACTTTGCCAATTCCACAAGAACTGTCTTAGCGAAAGGTTTCTTGAGGGGAAAGCTGTAACTCTGTGAGATGATTTCACAGAACACAAAGAAGTTTCTCAGAAAGCTTTTTTCACTTTGTTATCGGAGGATATTTCCTTTGGCCCTATAGTCTTCAAAGGGATCCGAAATATCTGTTCTCAGAGTCCACAAAAATAAGGCTCGCAAAGAGATCTACGAAACACAGATGTAACTCTGTGAGATGAATTAACAGAACACTAAGCAGTTTCTCAGAAAGCTTCTTTCCAGATTTCATCTGAGGATATTTCCTTTTTCACCATAGCCCTCTATGGGCTTCCAAATATCACTTTGCCAATTCCACAAAAACTGTCTTAGCGAAAGGCTTCTTGACGGGAAAGCTGTAACTCTGTTAGATGATTTCACAGAACACAAGGAAGTTTCTCAGAAAGCTTCTTTCTCTTTGTTATCGGAAGATATTTCCTTTGGCCCTATAGTCTTCAAAGGGAACCGAAATATCGGTTCTCAGATTCCACTGAAGAAGGCTGGCAAAGAGATCCACGATATACAGATGTAACTCTGTGTGTGGAAGTCACACGTCACAGAACAGTTTCTCAGAAAGCTTCTTTCCAGATTTCATCTGAGGATATTTCCTTTTTCACCATAGCCCTCTATGGGCTTCCAAATATGACTTTGCCAATTCCACAAGAACTGTCTTAGCGAAAGGCTTCTTGAAGGGAAAGCTGTAACTCTGTAAGATTATTTCAGAGAACACAAAGAAGTTTCTCAGAAAGCTTCTTTCTCTTTGTTATCGGAGGATATTTCCTTTGGCCCTATAGTCTTCAAAGGTATTCGAAATATCTGCTTTCAGATTCCACAGAAAGAAGGCTAGCAAAGAGATTTACGAAACACAGATGTAACTCTGTGAGATGAATTAACAGAACAGTAAGCAGTTTCTCAGAAAGCTTCTTTCCACATATCATCTGAGGATATTTCCTTTTTCACCATAGCCCTCTATGGGCTTCCAAATATCACTTTGCAAATTCCACAGGAACTGTCTTCACGAAAGTCTTCTTGAGGGAAAAGCTGTAACTCTGTGAGATGATTTCACAGAACACACAAAAGTATCTCAGAAAGCTTCTTTCTCTTTGTTATCGCATTATATTTCCTTTGGCCCTATAGTCTTCAAAGGGATCCGAAATATCTGTTCTCAGATTACACCGAAATAAGGCTAACAAAGAGATCCACGAAATACAGCTGTAACTCTGTGAGTGGAAGTCACACATCGCAGAGCAGTTTCTCAGAAAGCTTCTTTCCTCATTTCATCTGAGGATATTTCCTTTTTCACCATAGCCCTCTAAAGGCTTCCAAATATCACTTTGCCAATTCCACAAAAACTGTCTTAGCGAAAGGGTTCTTGAGGGGAAAGCTTTAACTCTGTGAGATGATTTCACGGAACACACAAAAGTATCTCAGAAAGCTTCTTTCTCTTTGTTATCGGAGGATATTTCCTTTGGCCCTATATTCTTCAAAGGGATCCGAAATATCTGTTCTCAGATTCCACAGAAAGAAGGCTGGCAAAGAGATCTACGAAACACAGATGTAACTCTGTGAGATGAATTCACAGAACACTAAGCAGTTTCTCAGAAAGCTTCTTTCAGATTTCATCTGAGGATATTTCCTTTTTCACCATAACCCTCTATGGGCTTCCAAATATCCCTTTGTCAATTCCACAAGAACTGTCTTAGCGAAAGGCTTCTTCAGGGGAAAGCTGTAACTCTGTGAGATGATTTCACAGAACACAAAAGAGTTTCTCAGAAAGCTTCTTTATCTTTGTTATCGGAAGATATCTCCTTTGGCCATATAGTCTTCAAAGGGATCCGAAATATCTGTTCTCAGATTCCACAGAAAGAAGGCTAGCAAAGAGATCCACGAAATACAGATGTAACTCTGTGTGTGGAAGTCACAAATCACAGAGCAGTTTCTCAGAAAGCTTCTTTCCAGATTTCGTCTGAGGATATTTCCTTTTCACCATAGCCCTGTATGGGCTTCCAAATATCACTTTGCAATTCCACAAGAACTGTCTTAGCGAAAGGCTTCTAGAGGGGAAAGCTGTAACTCTGTGAGTTGATTTCACAGAACACAAAGAAGTTTCTCAGAAAGCTTCTTTCTCTTTGTTATCGGAAGATATTTACTTTGGCCCTATAGTCTTCAAAGGGATCCGAAATATCTGTTCTCAGATTACACAGAAATAAGGCTAGCAAAGAGATCCACGAAATACAGATGTAACTCAGTTTGTGGAAGTCACACATAACAGAGCAGTTTCTTAGAAAGCTTCTTTCCAGATTTCATCTGAGGATGTTTCCTTTTCACCATAGCCCTCAATGGGCTTCCAAATATCACTTTGCCAATTCCACAAGAACTGTCTTAGCGAAAGGCTTCTTGAGGGGAAAGCTGTAACTCTGTGAGATGATTTCACAGAACACAAAGAAGTTTCTCCGAAAGCTTCTTTCTCTTTGTTATCGGAGGATATTTCCTTTGGCTCTTTAGACTTCAAAGGGATCCGAAATATCTGTTCTCAGATTCCACAGAAATAAGGCTAGCAAGGAGATCTACGAAACACAGATGTAACTCTGTGAGATGAATTCAAGAACACTAAGCAGTTTCTCAGAAAGCTTCTTTCCAAATTTCATCTAAGGACATTTCCTTTTTCACCATAGCCCTCTATGGGATTCCAAATATCACTTTGCCAATTCCACAAGAACTGTCTTAGCGAAAGGCTTCTTGAGTGGAAAGCTGTAACTCTGTGAGATGATTTTATTGAACACAGAGAAGTTTCTCAGAAAGCTTCTTTCTCTTTTTTATCGGAGGATATTTCCTTTGGCCCTGTAGTCTTCAAACGGATCCGAAATATCTGTTCTCAGATTCCACAAGAAGAAGGCTAGCAAAGAGATCCACGAAATACAGATGAAACTCTGTGAGATGAATTAACAGAACACTAAGCAGTTTCTCAGAAAGCTTCTTTCCAGATTTCATCTGAGGATATTTCCTTTTTCACCATAGCCCTCTATGGGCTTCCAAATATCACTTTGCCAATTCCACAAGAACTGTCTTCACGAAAGGATTATTGAGGGGAAAGCTGTAACTCTGTGAGATGATTTCACAGAACACAAAGAAGTTTCTCAGAAAGCTTCTTTCTCTTTGTTATGGGAGGATATTTCCTTTGGCCCTATACTCTTCAAAGGGATCCGAAATATCTGTTCTCAGATTCCACAGAAATAAGGCTAGCAAAGAGATCTACGAAACACAGATGTAACTCTGTGAGAAGAATTCACAGAACACTAAGCAGTTTCTCAGAAATCTTCATTCCAGATTTCATCTGAGGATATTTCCTTTTTCACCATAGCCCTCTATGGGCTTCCAAATATCACTTTGCCAATTCCACAAGAACTGTCTTAGCGAAAGGCTTCTTGAGGGGAAAGCTGTAGCTCTGTGAGATGATTTCACAGAACACAAAGAAGTTTCTCAGAAAGCTTCTTTCTCTTTGTTATTGGAGGATATTTCCTTTGGCCCTATGGTCTTCAAAGTGATCCGAAATATCTGTTCTCAGATTCCACAGAAAGAAGGCTAGCAAAGAGATCCATGAAATACAGATGTAACACTGTGAAATGAATTAACAGAACAGTAAGCAGTTTCTCAGAAAGCTTCTTTCCAGATTTCATCTGAGGATATTTCCTTTTTCACCATAGACCTCTATGGACTTCCAAATATCACTATGCCAATTCCGCAAGAACTGTCTTAGCGAAAGGCTTCTTGAGGGGAAAGCTGTAACTCTGTGAGATGATTTCACCGAACACAAAGAAGTTTCTCAGAAACCTTCTTTCTCTTTGTTATCGGAGGATATTTCCATTGGCCCTATAGTCTTCAAATGGATCCGAAATATTTTTTTTCAGATTCCACAGAAGTAAAGGTAGAGAAGAGATCTACGAAACACAGATGTAACTCTGTGAGATGAACTAACAGAAAACTAAGCAGTTTCTCAAAAAGCTTCTTTCCAGATTTCACCTGAGGATATTTCCTTTTTCACCATAGCCCTCTATGGGCTTCCAAATATCACTTTGCCAATTCCACAAGAACTCTCTAAGCGAAAGGCTTCTTGAAGGGAAAGCTGTAACTCTGTGAGATGATTTCACAGAACACAAAGAAGTTTCTCAGAAAGCTTCTTTCTCTTTGTTATCGGAGGATATTTCCTTTAGCCCTATACTCTTCAAAGGGATTCGAAATATCTGTTCTCAGATTCCACAGAAAGAAGGCTAGCAAAGAGATCCACGAAATACAGATGTAACTGTGTGAGTGGAAGTCACACATCACAGAGCAGTTTCTCAGAAAGCTTCTTTCCAGATTTCATCTGAGGATATTTCCTTTTCACCATAGCCCACTATGGGCTTCCAAATATCACTTTGCCCATTCCAAAAGAACTGTCTTAGTGAAAGGGTTCTTGAGCGGAAAGCTGTAACTCTGTGAGATGATTTCACAGATCACAAAGAAGTTTCTCAGAAAGCTTTTTTCTCTTTGTTATCGGAGGATATTTCCTTTGGCCCTGTAGTCTTCAAAGGGATCCGAAATATCTGTTCTCAGATTCCACAGAAATAAGGCTAGCAAAGAGATCTACGAAACACAGATGTAACTCTGTGAGATGAATTCACAGAACACTAAGCAGTTTCTCAGAAAGCTTCTTTCCAGATTTCATCTGAGGATATTTCCTTTTTCACCATAGCCCACTATGGGCTTCCAAATATCACTTTGCCAATTCCACAAGAACTGTCTTAGCGAAAGGCTTCTTGAGTTGAAAGCTGTAACTCTGTGAGATGATTTCACAGAACACTAAGAAGTTTCACAGAAAGCTTCTTTCTCTTTGTTATCGGAGGATATTTCCTTTGGCCCTATAGTCTTCAAAGGGATCCGAAATATTTGTTCTCAGATTCCACAGAAATAAGGCTAGCAAAGATATCTACAAAACACAGATGTATCTCTGTGAGATGAATTAACAGAACACTAAGCAGTTTCTCAGAAAGCTTCTTTCCAGATTTCATCTGAGGATATTTCCTTTTTCACCATAGCCCTCTATGGGCTTCCAAATATCACTTTGCCAATTCCACAAGAACTGTCTTAGCGAAAGGCTTCTTGAGGGGAAAGCTGTAACTCTGTGAGATGATTTCACAGAACACAAAGAAGTTTCTCAGAAAGCTTCTTTCTGTTTTTTATCGCAGGACATTTCCTTTGGCACTATAGTCTTCAAAGGGATCCGAAATATCTGTTCTCAGATTACACAGAAATAAGGCT
Organism: Macaca fascicularis; assembly: GCF_037993035.2. Classification (NCBI taxonomy): domain Eukaryota; kingdom Metazoa; phylum Chordata; class Mammalia; order Primates; family Cercopithecidae; genus Macaca; species Macaca fascicularis. The sequence continues at coordinate 43,835,776 of NC_088385.1, read as the reverse complement.
AGCAACGAGATCCACGAAATACAGATGTAACTCTGTGAGTGGAAGGCACACATCGCAGAACAGTTTCTCAGAAAGCTTCTTTCCACATTTCATCTGAGGATATTTCCTTTTTCACCATAGCCCTCTGTGGGCTTCCAAATATCACTTTGCCAATTCCACAAGAACTGTCTTAGCGAAAGACTTCTTGAGGGTAAAACTGTAACTCTGTGAGATGATTTCACAGAACACAAAGAAGTTTCTCAGAAAGCTTCTTTCTCTTTGTTATCGGAGGATATTTCCTTTGGCCCTATAGTCTTCAAAGGGATCCGAAATATCTGTTCTCAGATTCCACAGAAAGAAGGCTAGCAATGAGATCCACGAAATACAGATGTAACTCTGTGAAATGAATTAATAGAACAGTAAGCAGTTTCTCAGAAAGCTTCTTTCCAGATTTCATCTGAGGATATTTCCTTTTTCACCGTAGACCTCTATGGACTTCCAAATATCACTTTGCCAATTCCACAAGAACTCTCTTAGCGAAAGGCTTCTTGAGTGGAAAGCTGTAACTCTGTGAGATGATTTTATTGAACACAAAGAAGTTTCTCAGAAAGCTTCTTTCTCTTTGTTATCAGAGGATATTTCCTTTGGCCCTGTAGTCTTCAAACGGATCCGAAATATCTGTTCTCAGATTCCACAGAAATAAGGATAGCAAAGATATCTACGAAACACAGATGTAACTCTGTGAGATGAATTAACAAAACACTAAGCTGTTTCTCTGAAAGCTTCTTTCCAGATTTCATCTGAGGATATTTCCTTTTTCACCATAGCCCTCTAAGGGCTTCCAAATATCACTTTGCCAATTCCACAAGAACTGTCTTAGCGAAAGGCTTCTTGAGGTGAAAGCTGTAACTCTTTGAGATGATTTCACAGAACACAAAGAAATTTCTCAGAAAGCTTCTTTCTCTTTGTTATCGGAGGATATTTCCTTTGGCGCTATAGTCTTCAAAGGGATCCGAAATATCTGTTTTCAGATTCCACAGAAATAATGCTAGCGAAGAGATCTACGAAACACTGATGTAACTCTGTGAGATGAATTCACAGAACACTAAGCAGTTTCTCTGAAAGCTTCTTTCCAGATTTCATCTGAGGATATTTCCTTTTTCACCATAGCCCTCTAAGGGCTTACAAATATCACTTGCCAATTCCACAAGAACTGTCTTAGCGAAAGGCTTCTTGAGGGGAAAGCTGTAACTCTGTCAGATGATTTCACAGAACACAAAGAAGTTTCTCAGAAAGCTTCTTTCTCTTTGTTATCGGAGGGTATTTCCTTTGGCCCTATAGTCTTCAAAGGGATCCGAAATATCTGTTCTCAGAGTCCACAGAAATAAGGCTAGCAAAGTGATCTACGAAACACAGATGTAACTCTGTGAGATGAATTAACAGAACACTAAGCAGATTCTCAGAAAGCTTCTTTCCAGATTTCATCTGAGGATATTTCCTTTTTCACCATTGTCCTCTATGGGCTTCCAAATATCACTTTGCCAATTCCACAAGAACTGTCTCAGCGAAAGGCTTCTTGAGGGGAAAGGTATAACTCTGTGAGAAGATTTCACAGAACACACAGAAGTTTCTCAGAAATTTTCTTTCTCTTTGTTATCGTAGGATATTTCCTTTAGCCCTATAGTCTTCAAAGGGATCTGAAATATCTGTTCTCAGATTCCACAGAAATAAGGCTAGCAAAGAGATCCACGAAATACAGATGTAACTCTGTGAGTGGAAGTCACACATCACAGAGCAGTTTCTCAGAGAGCTTCTTTCCAGATTTCATCTGAGGATATTTCCTTTTTCACCGTAGCCCTCTAAGGGGTTCCAAATATCACTTTGCCAATTCCACAAGAACTGTCTTAGCGAAAGCCTTCTTGAGGGGAAAGCTGTAACTCTGTGAGATGATTTCACAGAACACAAATAAGTTTCTCAGAAAGCTTCTTTCTCTTTGTTATCGGAGGATATTTCCTTTGGCCCTATAGTCTTCAAAGGGATCCGAAATATCTGTTCTCAGATTCCACAAGAAGAAGGCTAGCAAAGAGATCCACGAAAAACAGATGAAACTCTGTGAGATGAATTAACAGAACACTAAGCAGTTTCTCAGAAACCTTCTTTCCAGATTTCATCTGAGGATATTTCCTTTTTCACCATAGCCCTCTATGGGCTTCCAAATATCACTTTGCCAATTCCACAAGAACTGTTTTCTCGAAAGGATTATTGAGGGGAAAGCTGTAACTCTGTGAGATGATTTCACAGAACACAAAGAAGTTTCTCAGAAAGCTTCTTTCTCTTTGTTATGGGAGGATATTTCCTTTGGCCCTATACTCTTCAAAGGGATCCGAAATATCTGTTCTCAGATTCCACAGAAATAAGGCTAGCAAAGAGATCTACGAAACACAGATGTAACTCTGTGAGAAGAATTCACAGAACACTAAGCAGTTTCTCAGAAATCTTCTTTCCAGATTTCATCTGAGGATATTTCCTTTTTCACCATAGCCCTCTATGGGCTTCCAAATATCACTTTGCCAATTCCACAAGAACTGTCTTAGCGAAAGGCTTCTTGAGGGGAAAGCTGTAGCTCTGTGAGATGATTTCACAGAACACAAAGAAGTTTCTCAGAAAGCTTCTTTCTCTTTGTTATCGGAGGATATTTCCTTTGGCCCTATGGTCTTCAAAGTGATCCGAAATATCTGTTCTCAGATTCCACAGAAAGAAGGCTAGCAAAGAGATCCATGAAATACAGATGTAACCGTGTGAAATGAATTAACAGAACAGTAAGCAGTTTCTCAGAAAGCTTCTTTCCAGATTTCATCTGAGGATATTTCCTTTTTCACCATAGACCTCTATGGACTTCCAAATATCACTATGCCAATTCCACAAGAACTGTCTTAGCGAAAGGCTTCTTGAGGGGAAAGCTGTAACTCTGTGAGATGATTTCACAGAACACAAAGAAGTTTCTCAGAAACCTTCTTTCTCTTTGTTATCGGAGGATATTTCCTTTGGCCCTATAGTCTTCAAATGGATCCGAAATATCTTTTTTCAGATTCCACAGAAATAATGCTAGCAAAGAGATCTACGAAACGCTGATGTAACTCTGTGAGATGAATTCACAGAACACTAAGCAGTTTCTCTGAAAGCTTCTTTCCAGATTTCATCTGAGGATATTTCCTTTTTCACCATAGCCCTCTATGGTCTTACAAATATCACTTGCCAATTCCACAAGAACTGTCTTAGCGAAAGGCTTCTTGAGGGGAAAGCTGTAACTCTGTGAGATGATTTCACAGAACACCAAGAAGTTTCTCAGAAAGCTTCTTTCTCTTTGTTATCGGAGGATATTTCCTTTGCCCCTATAGTCTTCAAAGGGATCCAAAATATCTGTTCTCAGATTCCACAGAAAAAAGGCTAGCAAAGAGATCTACGAAACACAGATGTAACTCTGTGAGATGAATTCACAGAACACTAAGCAGTTTCTCAGAAAGCTTCTTTCCAGATTTCATCTGAGTATATTTCCTTTTTCACCATAGCCCTCTATGGGCTTCCAAATATCACTTTGCCAATTCCACAAGAACTGTCTTAGCGAAAGGCTTCTTGAGGGGAAAGCTGTAACTCTGTCAGATGATTTCACAGAACACAAAGAAGTTTCTCAGAAAGCTTCTTTCACTTTGTTATCGGAGGGTATTTCCTTTGGCCCTATAGTCTTCAAAGGGATCCGAAATATCTGTTCTCAGATTCCACAGAAATAAGGCTAGCAAAGAGATCTACGAAACACAGATGTAACTCTGTGAGATGAATTTACAGAACACTAAGCAGTTTCTCAGAAAGCTTCTTTCCAGATTTCATCTGAGGATATTTCCTTTTTCACCATAGCCCTCTATGGGCTTCCAAATATCACTTTGCCAATTCCACAAGAACTGTCTTAGCGAAAGGCTTCTTGAGGGGAAAGGTATAACTCTGTGAGATGATTTCACAGAACACACAGAAGTTTCTCAGAAAGCTTCTTTCTCTTTGTTATCGGAGGATATTTCCTTTAGCCCTATAGTCTTCAAAGGGATCCGAAATATCTGTTCTCAGATTCCACAGAAATAAGGCTAGCAAAGAGATCCACGAAATACATATGTAACTCTGTGAGTGGAAGTCACACATCACAGAGCAGTTTCTCAGAGAGCTTCTTTCCAGATTTCATCTGAGGATATTTCCTTTTTCACCATAGCCCTCTAAGGGGTTCCAAATATCACTTTGCCAATTCCACAAGAACTATCTTAGCGAAAGCCTTCTTGAGGGGAAAGCTGTAACTCTGTGAGATGATTTCACAGAACACAAATAAGTTTCTCAGAAAGCTTCTTTCTCTTTGTTATCGGAGGATATTTCCTTTGGCCCTATAGTCTTCAAAGGGATCCGAAATATCTGTTCTCAGATTCCACAAGAAGAAGGCTAGCAAAGAGATCCACGAAAAACAGATGAAACTCTGTGAGATGAATTAACAGAACACTAAGCAGTTTCTCAGAAACCTTCTTTTCAGATTTCATCTGAGGATATTTCCTTTTTCACCATAGCCCTCTATGGGCTTCCAAATATCACTTTGCCAATTCCACAAGGACTGTTTTCACGAAAGGATTATTGAGGGGAAAGCTGTAACTCTGTGAGATGATTTCACAGAACACAAAGAAGTTTCTCAGAAAGCTTCTTTCTCTTTGTTATGGGAGGATATTTCCTTTGGCCCTATACTCTTCAAAGGGATCCGAAATATCTGTTCTCAGATTCTACAGAAATAAGGCTAGCAAAGAGATCTACGAAACACAGATGTAACTCTGTGAGAAGAATTCACAGAACACTAAGCAGTTTCTCAGAAATCTTCTTTCCAGATTTCATCTGAGGATATTTCCTTTTTCACCATAGCCCTCTATGGGCTTGCAAATATCACTTTGCCAATTCCACAAGAACTGTCTTAGCGAAAGGCTTCTTGAGGGGAAAGCTGTAGCTCTGTGAGATGATTTCACAGAACACAAACAAGTTTCTCAGAAAGCTTCTTTCTCTTTGTTATCGGAGGATATTTCCTTTGGCCCTATGGTCTTCAAAGTGATCCGAAATATCTGTTCTGATTCCACAGAAAGAAGGCTAGCAAAGAGATCCATGAAATACAGATGTAACTGTGTGAAATGAATTAACAGAACAGTAAGCAGTTTCTCAGAAAGCTTCTTTCCAGATTTCATCTGAGGATATTTCCTTTTTCACCATAGACCTCTATGGACTTCCAAATATCACTATGCCAATTCCACAAGAACTGTCTTAGCGAAAGGCTTCTTGAGGGGAAAGCTGTAACTCTGTGAGATGATTTCAACGAACACAAAGAAGTTTCTCAGAAACCTTCTTTCTCTTTGTTATCGGAGGATATTTCCTTTGGCCCTATAGTCTTCAAATGGATCCGAAATATCTGTTTTCAGATTCCACAGAAATAATGCTAGCAAAGAGATCTACGAAACGCTGATGTAACTCTGTGAGATGAATTCACAGAACACTAAGCAGTTTCTCTGAAAGCTTCTTTCCAGATTTCATCTGAGGATATTTCCTTTTTCACCATAGCCCTCTATGGTCTTACAAATATCACTTGCCAAAACCACAAGAACTGTCTTAGCGAAAGGCTTCTTGAGGGGAAAGCTGTAACTCTGTGAGATGATTTCACAGAACACAAAGAAGTTTCTCAGAAAGCTTTTTTCTCTTTGTTATCGGAGGATATTTCCTTTGGCCCTATAGTCTTCAAAGGGATCCGAAATATCTGTTCTCAGATTCCACAAAAATAAGGCTCGCAAAGAGATCTACGAAACAGAGATGTAACTCTGTGAGATGAATTAACAGAACACTAAGCAGTTTCTCAGAAAGCTTCTTTCCAGATTTCATCTGAGGATATTTCCTTTTTCACCATAGCCCTCCATGGGCTTCCAAATATCACTTTGCCAATTCCACAAAAACTGTCTTAGCGAAAGGGTTCTTGAGGGGAAAGCTGTAACTCTGTGAGATGATTTCACGGAACACACAAAAGTATCTCAGAAAGCTTCTTTCTCTTTGTTATCGGAGGATATTTCCTTTGGCCCTATAGTCTTCAAAGGGATCCGAAATATCTGTTCTCAGATTCCACAGAAAGAAGGCTAGCAAAGAGATCTACGAAACACAGATGTAACTCTGTGAGATGAATTCACAGAACACTAAGCAGTTTCTCAGAAAGCTTCTTTCAGATTTCATCTGAGGATATTTCCTTTTTCACCATAACCCTCTATGGGCTTCCAAATATCCCTTTGTCAATTCCACAAGAACTGTCTTAGCGAAAGGCTTCTTCAGGGGAAAGCTGTAACTCTGTGAGATGATTTCACAGAACACAAAAGAGTTTCTCAGAAAGCTTCTTTCTCTTTGTTATCGGAAGATATCTCCTTTGGCCATATAGTCTTCAAAGGGATCCGATATATCTGTTCTCAGATTCCACAGAAAGAAGGCTAGCAAAGAATCCACGAAATATAGATGTAACTCTGTGTGTGGAAGTCACAAATCACAGAGCAGTTTCTCAGAAAGCTTCTTTCCAGATTTCGTCTGAGGATATTTCCTTTTCACCATAGCCCTGTATGGGCTTCCAAATATCACTTTGCAATTCCACAAGAACTGTCTTAGCGAAAGGCTTCTAGAGGGGAAAGCTGTAACTCTGTGAGATGATTTCACAGAACACAAAGAAGTTTCTCAGAAAGCTTCTTTCTCTTTGTTATCGGAAGATATTTACTTTGGCCCTATAGTCTTCAAAGGGATCCGAAATATCTGTTCTCAGATTACACAGAAATAAGGCTAGCAAAGAGATCCACGAAATACAGATGTAACTCTGTTTGTGGAAGTCACACATAACAGAGCAGTTTCTTAGAAAGCTTCTTTCCAGATTTCATCTGAGGATGTTTCCTTTTCACCATAGCCCTCAATGGGCTTCCAAATATCACTTTGCCAATTCCACAAGAACTGTCTTAGCGAAAGGCTTCTTGAGGGGAAAGCTGTAACTCTGTGAGATGATTTCACAGAACACAAAGAAGTTTCTCCGAAAGCTTCTTTCTCTTTGTTATCGGAGGATATTTCCTTTGGCTCTATAGACTTCAAAGGGATCCGAAATATCTGTTCTCAGATTCCACAGAAATAAGGCTAGCAAAGAGATCTACGAAACACAGATGTAACTCTGTGAGAAGAATTCACAGAACACTAAGCAGTTTCTCAGAAAGCTTCTTTCCAAATTTCATCTAAGGACATTTCCTTTTTCACCATAGCCGCCTAAGGGATTCCAAATATCACTTTGCCAATTCCACAAGAACTGTCTTAGCGAAAGGCTTCTTTAGGGGAAAGCTGTAACTCTGTGAGATGATTTCACAGAACACAAAGAAGTTTCTCAGAAAGCTTCTTTCTCTTTGTTATCGGAAGATATTTACTTTGGCCCTATAGTCTTCAAAGGGATCCGAAATATCTGTTCTCAGATTACACAGAAATAAGGCTAGCAAAGGGATCCACGAAATACAGATGTAACTCTGTTTGTGGAAGTCACACATCACAGAGCAGTTTCTCAGAAAGCTTCTTTCCAGATTTCATCTGAGGATATTTCCTTTTCACCATAGCCCTCTATGGGCTTCCCAATATCACTTTGCCAATTCCACAAGAACTGTCTTAGAGAAAGGCTTCTTGAGGGGAAAGCTGTAACTCTGTGAGATGATTTCACAAAACACCAAGAAGTTTCTCAGAAAGCTTCTTTCTCTTTGTTATCGGAGGATATTTCCTTTGGCCCTATAGACTTCAAAGGGATCCGAAATATCTGTTCTCAGATTCCACAGAAAGAAGGCTAGCAAAGAGATCTACGAAACACGGATGTAACTCTGTGAGATGAATTCACAGAACACTAAGCAGTTTCTCAGAAAGCTTCTTTCCAGATTTCATCTGAGGATATTTCCTTTTTAACCATAGACCTCTATGGGCTTCCAAATATCACTTTGCCAATTCCACAAGAACTGTCTTAGCGAAAGGCTTCTTGAGGGGAAAGCTGTAACTCTGTGAGATGATTTCACAGAACACAAAGAAGTTTCTCAGAAAGCTTCTTTCTCTTTGTTATCGGAGGATATTTCCTTTTGCCCTATAGTCTTCAAAGGGATCCGAAATTTCTGTTCTCAGATTACACAGAAATAAGGCTAGCAAACAGATCCACGAAATACAGATGTAACTCTGTGAGTGGAAGTCACACATCACAGAGCAGTTTCTCAGAAAGCTTCTTTCCAGATTTCATCTGAGGATATTTCCTTTTTCACCATAGCCCTATAAGGGCTTCCAAATATCACTTTGCCAATTCCACAAGAACTGTCTTAGAGAAAGGCTTCTTGAGGGGAAAGCTGTAACTCTGTGAGATGATTTCACAGAACACAAAGAAGTTTTTCAGAAAGGTTCTTTCTCTTTGTTATCGGAGGATATTTCCTTTGGCCCTATAGTCTTCAAAGGGATCCGAAATATCTGTTCTCAGATTCCACAGAAATAAGGCTAGTAAAGAGATCTACGAAACGCAGATGTAGCTCTGTGAGATGAATTAACAGAACACTAAGCAGTTTCTCAGAAAGCTTCTTTCCAGATTTCATCTGAGGATATTTCCTTTTTCACCATAGCCCTCTATGGGCTTCCAAATATCACTTTGCCAATTCCACAAAAACTGTCTTAGCGAAAGGCTTCTTGACGGGAAAGCTGTAACTCTGTTAGATGATTTCACAGAACACAAGGAAGTTTCTCAGAAAGCTTCTTTCTCTTTGTTATCGGAAGATATTTCCTTTGGCCCTATAGTCTTCAAAGGGAACCGAAATATCGGTTCTCAGATTCCACTGAAGAAGGCTAGCAAAGAGATCCACGATATACAGATGTAACTCTGTGTGTGGAAGTCACACGTCACAGAACAGTTTCTCAGAAAGCTTCTTTCCAGATTTCATCTGAGGATATTTCCTTTTTCACCATAGTCCTCTATGGGCTTCCAAATATGACTTTGCCAATTCCACAAGAACTGTCTTAGCGAAAGGCTTCTTGAAGGGAAAGCTGTAACTCTGTAAGATTATTTCAGAGAACACAAAGAAGTTTCTCAGAAAGCTTCTTTCTCTTTGTTATCGGAGGATATTTCCTTTGGCCCTATAGTCTTCAAAGGTATTCGAAATATCTGCTTTCAGATTCTCAGAAAGAAGGCTAGCAAAGAGATTTACGAAACACAGATGTAACTCTGTGAGATGAATTAACAGAACAGTAAGCAGTTTCTCAGAAAGCTTCTTTCCACATATCATCTGAGGATATTTCCTTTTTCACCATAGCCCTCTATGGGCTTCCAAATATCACTTTGCAAATTCCACAGGAACTGTCTTCACGAAAGTCTTCTTGAGGGAAAAGCTGTAACTCTGTGAGATGATTTCACAGAACACACAAAAGTATCTCAGAAAGCTTCTTTCTCTTTGTTATCGCATTATATTTCCTTTGGCCCTATAGTCTTCAAAGGGATCCGAAATATCTGTTCTCAGATTACACCGAAATAAGTCTAACAAAGAGATCCACGAAATACAGCTGTAACTCTGTGAGTGGAAGTCACACATCGCAGAGCAGTTTCTCAGAAAGCTTCTTTCCTCATTTCATCTGAGGATATTTCCTTTTTCACCATAGCCCTCTAAAGGCTTCCAAATATCACTTTGCCAATTCCACAAAAACTGTCTTAGCGAAAGGGTTCTTGAGGGGAAAGCTGTAACTCTGTGAGATGATTTCACGGAACACACAAAAGTATCTCAGAAAGCTTCTTTCTCTTTGTTATCGGAGGATATTTCCTTTGGCCCTATATTCTTCAAAGGGATCCGAAATATCTGTTCTCAGATTCCACAGAAAGAAGGCTAGCAAAGAGATCTACGAAACGCAGATGTAACTCTGTGAGATGAATTCACAGAACACTAAGCAGTTTCTCAGAAAGCTTCTTTCAGATTTCATCTGAGGATATTTCCTTTTTCACCATAACCCTCTATGGGCTTCCAAATATCCCTTTGTCAATTCCACAAGAACTGTCTTAGCGAAAGGCTTCTTCAGGGGAAAGCTGTAACTCTGTGAGATGATATCACAGAACACAAAAGAGTTTCTCAGAAAGCTTCTTTCTCTTTGTTATCGGAAGATATCTCCTTTGGCCATATAGTCTTCAAAGGGATCCGAAATATCTGTTCTCAGATTCCACAGAAAGAAGGCTAGCAAAGAGATCCACGAAATACAGATGTAACTCTGTGTGTGGAAGTCACAAATCACAGAGCAGTTTCTCAGAAAGCTTCTTTCCAGATTTCGTCTGAGGATATTTCCTTTTCACCATAGCCCTGTATGGGCTTCCAAATATCACTTTGCAATTCCACAAGAACTGTCTTAGCGAAAGGCTTCTAGAGGGGAAAGCTGTAACTCTGTGAGTCGATTTCACAGAACACAAAGAAGTTTCTCAGAAAGCTTCTTTCTCTTTGTTATCGGAAGATATTTACTTTGGCCCTATAGTCTTCAAAGGGATCCGAAATATCTGTTCTCAGATTACACAGAAATAAGGCTAGCAAAGAGATCCACGAAATACAGATGTAACTCAGTTTGTGGAAGTCACACATAACAGAGCAGTTTCTTAGAAAGCTTCTTTCCAGATTTCATCTGAGGATGTTTCCTTTTCACCATAGCCCTCAATGGGCTTCCAAATATCACTTTGCCAATTCCACAAGAACTGTCTTAGCGAAAGGCTTCTTGAGGGGAAAGCTGTAACTCTGTGAGATGATTTCACAGAACACAAAGAAGTTTCTCCGAAAGCTTCTTTCTCTTTGTTATCGGAGGATATTTCCTTTGGCTCTTTAGACTTCAAAGGGATCCGAAATATCTGTTCTCAGATTCCACAGAAATAAGGCTAGCAAAGAGATCTACGAAACACAGATGTAACTCTGTGAGATGAATTCACAGAACACTAAGCAGTTTCTCAGAAAGCTTCTTTCCAAATTTCATCTAAGGACATTTCCTTTTTCACCATAGCCCTCTATGGGATTCCAAATATCACTTTGCCAATTCCACAAGAACTGTCTTAGCGAAAGGCTTCTTGAGTGGAAAGCTGTAACTCTGTGAGATGATTTTATTGAACACAAAGAAGTTTCTCAGAAAGCTTCTTTCTCTTTTTTATCGGAGGATATTTCCTTTGGCCCTGTAGTCTTCAAACGGATCCGAAATATCTGTTCTCAGATTCCACAAGAAGAAGGCTAGCAAAGAGATCCACGAAATACAGATGAAACTCTGTGAGATGAATTAACAGAACACTAAGCAGTTTCTCAGAAAGCTTCTTTCCAGATTTCATCTGAGGATATTTCCTTTTTCACCATAGCCCTCTATGGGCTTCCAAATATCACTTTGCCAATTCCACAAGAACTGTCTTCACGAAAGGATTATTGAGGGGAAAGCTGTAACTCTGTGAGATGATTTCACAGAACACAAAGAAGTTTCTCAGAAAGCTTCTTTCTCTTTGTTATGGGAGGATATTTCCTTTGGCCCTATACTCTTCAAAGGGATCCGAAATATCTGTTCTCAGATTCCACAGAAATAAGGCTAGCAAAGAGATCTACGAAACACAGATGTAACTCTGTGAGAAGAATTCACAGAACACTAAGCAGTTTCTCAGAATTCTTCATTCCAGATTTCATCTGAGGATATTTCCTCTTTCACCATAGCCCTCTATGGGCTTCCAAATATCACTTTGCCAATTCCACAAGAACTGTCTTAGCGAAAGGCTTCTTGAGGGGAAAGCTGTAGCTCTGTGAGATGATTTCACAGAACACAAAGAAGTTTCTCAGAAAGCTTCTTTCTCTTTGTTATTGGAGGATATTTCCTTTGGCCCTATGGTCTTCAAAGTGATCCGAAATATCTGTTCTCAGATTCCACAGAAAGAAGGCTAGCAAAGAGATCCATGAAATACAGATGTAACACTGTGAAAAGAATTAACAGAACAGTAAGCAGTTTCTCAGAAAGCTTCTTTCCAGATTTCATCTGAGGATATTTCCTTTTTCACCATAGACCTCTATGGACTTCCAAATATCACTATGCCAATTCCACAAGAACTGTCTTAGCGAAAGGCTTCTTGAGGGGAAAGCTGTAACTCTGTGAGATGATTTCACCGAACACAAAGAAGTTTCTCAGAAACCTTCTTTCTCTTTGTTATCGGAGGATATTTCCATTGGCCCTATAGTCTTCAAATGGATCCGAAATATCTGTTTTCAGATTCCACAGAAGTAAAGGTAGAGAAGAGATCTACGAAACACAGATGTAACTCTGTGAGATGAACTAACAGAAAACTAAGCAGTTTCTCAAAAAGCTTCTTTCCAGATTTCATCTGAGGATATTTCCTTTTTCACCATAGCCCTCTATGGGCTTCCAAATATCACTTTGCCAATTCCACAAGAACTCTCTAAGCGAAAGGCTTCTTGAGGGGAAAGCTGTAACTCTGTGAGATGATTTCACAGAACACAAAGAAGTTTCTCAGAAAGCTTCTTTCTCTTTGTTATCGGAGGATATTTCCTTTAGCCCTATACTCTTCAAAGGGATTCGAAATATCTGTTCTCAGATTCCACAGAAAGAAGGCTAGCAAAGAGATCCACGAAATACAGATGTAACTGTGTGAGTGGAAGTCACACATCACAGAGCAGTTTCTCAGAAAGCTTCTTTCCAGATTTCATCTGAGGATATTTCCTTTTCACCATAGCCCTCTATGGGCTTCCAAATATCACTTTGCCCATTCCAAAAGAACTGTCTTAGTGAAAGGGTTCTTGAGCGGAAAGCTGTAACTCTGTGAGATGATTTCACAGATCACAAAGAAGTTTCTCAGAAAGCTTTTTTCTCTTTGTTATCGGAGGATATTTCCTTTGGCCCTGTAGTCTTCAAAGGGATCCGAAATATCTGTTCTCAGATTCCACAGAAATAAGGCTAGCAAAGAGATCTACGAAACACAGATGTAACTCTGTGAGATGAATTCACAGAACACTAAGCAGTTTCTCAGAAAGCTTCTTTCCAGATTTCATCTGAGGATATTTCCTTTTTCACCATAGCCCACTATGGGCTTCCAAATATCACTTTGCCAATTCCACAAGAACTGTCTTAGCGAAAGGCTTCTTGAGTTGAAAGCTGTAACTCTGTGAGATGATTTCACAGAACACTAAGAAGTTTCACAGAAAGCTTCTTTATCTTTGTTATCGGAGGATATTTCCTTTGGCCCTATAGTCTTCAAAGGGATCCGAAATATTTGTTCTCAGATTCCACAGAAATAAGGCTAGCAAAGATATCTACGAAACACAGATGTATCTCTGTGAGATGAATTAACAGAACACTAAGCAGTTTCTCAGAAAGCTTCTTTCCAGATTTCATCTGAGGATATTTCCTTTTTCACCATAGCCCTCTATGGGCTTCCAAATATCACTTTGCCAATTCCACAAGAACTGTCTTAGCGAAAGGCTTCTTGAGGGGAAAGCTGTAACTCTGTGAGATGATTTCACAGAACACAAAGAAGTTTCTCAGAAAGCTTCTTTCTCTTTTTTATCGCAGGATATTTCCTTTGGCACTATAGTCTTCAAAGGGATCCGAAATATCTGTTCTCACATTACACAGAAATAAGGCTAGCAACGAGATCCACGAAATACAGATGTAACTCTGTGAGTGGAAGGCACACATCGCAGAGCAGTTTCTCAGAAAGCTTCTTTCCACATTTCATCTGAGGATATTTCCTTTTTCACCATAGCCCTCTGTGGGCTTCCAAATATCACTTTGCCAATTCCACAAGAACTGTCTTAGCGAAAGACTTCTTGAGGGTAAAACTGTAACTCTGTGAGATGATTTCACAGAACACAAAGAAGTTTCTCAGAAAGCTTCTTTCTCTTTGTTATCGGAGGATATTTCCTTTGGCCCTATAGTCTTCAAAGGGATCCGAAATATCTGTTCTCAGATTCCACAGAAAGAAGGCTAGCAATGAGATCCACGAAATACAGATGTAACTCTGTGAAATGAATTAACAGAACAGTAAGCAGTTTCTCAGAAAGCTTCTTTCCAGATTTCATCTGAGGATATTTCCTTTTTCACCGTAGACCTCTATGGACTTCCAAATATCACTTTGCCAATTCCACAAGAACTCTCTTAGCGAAAGGCTTCTTGAGTGGAAAGCTGTAACTCTGTGAGATGATTTTATTGAACACAAAGAAGTTTCTCAGAAAGCTTCTTTCTCTTTGTTATCGGAGGATATTTCCTTTGGCCCTGTAGTCTTCAAACGGATCCGAAATATCTGTTCTCAGATTCCACAGAAATAAGGATAGCAAAGATATCTACGAAACACAGATGTAACTCTGTGAGATGAATTAACAAAACACTAAGCTGTTTCTCTGAAAGCTTCTTTCCAGATTTCATCTGAGGATATTTCCTTTTTCACCATAGCCCTCTAAGGGCTTCCAAATATCACTTTGCCAATTCCACAAGAACTGTCTTAGCGAAAGGCTTCTTGAGGTGAAAGCTGTAACTCTTTGAGATGATTTCACAGAACACAAAGAAATTTCTCAGAAAGCTTCTTTCTCTTTGTTATCGGAGGATATTTCCTTTGGCGCTATAGTCTTCAAAGGGATCCGAAATATCTGTTTTCAGATTCCACAGAAATAATGCTAGCGAAGAGATCTACGAAACACTGATGTAACTCTGTGAGATGAATTCACAGAACACTAAGCAGTTTCTCTGAAAGCTTCTTTCCAGATTTCATCTGAGGATATTTCCTTTTTCACCATAGCCCTCTAAGGGGTTCCAAATATCACTTTGCCAATTCCACAAGAACTGTCTTAGCGAAAGCCTTCTTGAGGGGAAAGCTGTAACTCTGTGAGATGATTTCACAGAACACAAATAAGTTTCTCAGAAAGCTTCTTTCTCTTTGTTATCGGAGGATATTTCCTTTGGCCCTATAGTCTTCAAAGGGATCCGAAATATCTGTTCTCAGATTCCACAAGAAGAAGGCTAGCAAAGAGATCCACGAAAAACAGATGA
The DNA here is from genome assembly GCF_037993035.2 of Macaca fascicularis. NCBI lineage: Eukaryota > Metazoa > Chordata > Mammalia > Primates > Cercopithecidae > Macaca > Macaca fascicularis. The sequence goes on along the minus strand of NC_088385.1, from coordinate 43,820,674 downwards.
AACTCTGTGAGATGAATTAACAGAACACTAAGCAGTTTCTCAGAAACCTTCTTTCCAGATTTCATCTGAGGATATTTCCTTTTTCACCATAGCCCTCTATGGGCTTCCAAATATCACTTTGCCAATTCCACAAGAACTGTTTTCACGAAAGGATTATTGAGGGGAAAGCTGTAACTCTGTGAGATGATTTCACCGAACACAAAGAAGTTTCTCAGAAAGCTTCTTTCTCTTTGTTATGGGAGGATATTTCCTTTGGCCCTATACTCTTCAAAGGGATCCGAAATATCTGTTCTCAGATTCCACAGAAATAAGGCTAGCAAAGAGATCTACGAAACACAGATGTAACTCTGTGAGAAGAATTCACAGAACACTAAGCAGTTTCTCAGAAATCTTCTTTCCAGATTTCATCTGAGGATATTTCCTTTTTCACCATAGCCCTCTATGGGCTTCCAAATATCACTTTGCCAACTCCACAAGAACTGTCTTAGCGAAAGGCTTCTTGAGGGGAAAGCTGTAGCTCTGTGAGATGATTTCACAGAACACAAAGAAGTTTCTCAGAAAGCTTCTTTCTCTTTGTTATCGGAGGATATTTCCTTTGGCCCTATGGTCTTCAAAGTGATCCGAAATATCAGTTCTCAGATTCCACAGAAAGAAGGCTAGCAAAGAGATCCATGAAATGCAGATGTAACCGTGTGAAATGAATTAACAGAACAGTAAGCAGTTTCTCAGAAAGCTTCTTTCCAGATTTCATCTGAGGATATTTCCTTTTTCACCATAGACCTCTATGGACTTCCAAATATCACTATGCCAATTCCACAAGAACTGTCTTAGCGAAAGGCTTCTTGAGGGGAAAGCTGTAACTCTGTGAGATGATTTCACTGAACACAAAGAAGTTTCTCAGAAAGCTTCTTTCTCTTTGTTATCGGAGGATATTTCCTTTGGCGCTGTATTCTTCAAAGGGATCCGAAATATCTGTTTTCAGATTCCACAGAAATAATGCTAGCAAAGAGATCTACGAAACGCTGATGTAACTCTGTGAGATGAATTCACAGAACACTAAGCAGTTTCTCTGAAAGCTTCTTTCCAGATTTCATCTGAGGATATTTCCTTTTTCACCATAGCCCTCTATGGTCTTACAAATATCACTTGCCAATTCCACAAGAACTGTCTTAGCGAAAGGCTTCTTGAGGGGAAAGCTGTAACTCTGTGAGATGATTTCACAGAACACAAAGAAGTTTCTCAGAAAGCTTCTTTCTCTTTGTTATCGGAGGATATTTCCTTTGCCCCTATAGTCTTCAAAGGGATCCAAAATATCTGTTCTCAGATTCCACAGAAAAAAGGCTAGCAAAGAGATCTACGAAACACAGATGTAACTCTGTGAGATGAATTCACAGAACACTAAGCAGTTTCTCAGAAAGCTTCTTTCCAGATTTCATCTGAGTATATTTCCTTTTTCACCATAGCCCTCTATGGGCTTCCAAATATCACTTTGCCAATTCCACAAGAACTGTCTTAGCGAAAGTCTTCTTGAGGGGAAAGCTGTAACTCTGTCAGATGATTTCACAGAACACAAAGAAGTTTCTCAGAAAGCTTCTTTCACTTTGTTATCGGAGGGTATTTCCTTTGGCCCTATAGTCTTCAAAGGGATCCGAAATATCTGTTCTCAGATTCCACAGAAATAAGGCTAGCAAAGAGATCTACGAAACACAGATGTAACTCTGTGAGATGAATTAACAGAACACTAAGCAGTTTCTCAGAAAGCTTCTTTCCAGATTTCATGTGAGGATATTTCCTTTTTCACCATAGCCCTCTATGGGCTTCCAAATATCACTTTGCCAATTCCACAAGAACTGTCTTAGCGAAAGGCTTCTTGAGGGGAAAGGTATAACTCTGTGAGATGATTTCACAGAACACACAGAAGTTTCTCAGAAAGCTTCTTTCTCTTTGTTATCGGAGGATATTTCCTTTAGCCCTATAGTCTTCAAAGGGATCCGAAATATCTGTTCTCAGATTCCACAGAAATAAGGCTAGCAAAGAGATCCACGAAATACATATGTAACTCTGTGAGTGGAAGTCACACATCACAGAGCAGTTTCTCAGAGAGCTTCTTTCCAGATTTCATCTGAGGATATTTCCTATTTCACCATAGCCCTCTAAGGGGTTCCAAATATCACTTTGCCAATTCCACAAGAACTGTCTTAGCGAAAGCCTTCTTGAGGGGAAAGCTGTAACTCTGTGAGATGATTTCACAGAACACAAATAAGTTTCTCAGAAAGCTTCTTTCTCTTTGTTATCGGAGGATATTTCCTTTGGCCCTATAGTCTTCAAAGGGATCCGAAATATCTGTTCTCAGATTCCACAAGAAGAAGGCTAGCAAAGAGATCCACGAAAAAAAGATGAAACTCTGTGAGATGAATTAACAGAACACTAAGCAGTTTCTCAGAAACCTTCTTTCCAGATTTCATCTGAGGATATTTCCTTTTTCACCATAGCCCTCTATGGGCTTCCAAATATCACTTTGCCAATTCCACAAGAACTGTTTTCACGAAAGGATTATTGAGGGGAAAGCTGTAACTCTGTGAGATGATTTCACAGAACACAAAGAAGTTTCTCAGAAAGCTTCTTTCTCTTTGTTATGGGAGGATATTTCCTTTGGCCCTGTACTCTTCAAAGGGATCCGAAATATCTGTTCTCAGATTCCACAGAAATAAGGCTAGCAAAGAGATCTACGAAACACAGATGTAACTCTGTGAGAAGAATTCACAGAACACTAAGCAGTTTCTCAGAAATCTTCTTTCCAGATTTCATCTGAGGATATTTCCTTTTTCACCATAGCCCTCTATGGGCTTCCAAATATCACTTTGCCAATTCCACAAGAACTGTCTTAGCGAAAGGCTTCTTGAGGGGAAAGCTGTAGCTCTGTGAGATGATTTCACAGAACACAAAGAAGTTTCTCAGAAAGCTTCTTTCTCTTTGTTATCGGAGGATATTTCCTTTGGCCCTATGGTCTTCAAAGTGATCCGAAATATCTGTTCTGATTCCACAGAAAGAAGGCTAGCAAAGAGATCCATGAAATACAGATGTAACTGTGTGAAATGAATTAACAGAACAGTAAGCAGTTTCTCAGAAAGCTTCTTTCCAGATTTCATCTGAGGATATTTCCTTTTTCACCATAGACCTCTATGGACTTCCAAATATCACTATGCCAATTCCACAAGAACTGTCTTAGCGAAAGGCTTCTTGAGGGGAAAGCTGTAACTCTGTGAGATGATTTCACAGAACACAAATAAGTTTCTCAGAAACCTTCTTTCTCTTTGTTATCGGAGGATATTTCCTTTGGCCCTATAGTCTTCAAATGGATCCGAAATATCTGTTTTCAGATTCCACAGAAACAATGCTAGCAAAGAGATCTACGAAACGCTGATGTAACTCTGTGAGATGAATTCACAGAACACTAAGCAGTTTCTCTGAAAGCTTCTTTCCAGATTTCATCTGAGGATATTTCCTTTTTCACCATAGCCCTATATGGTCTTACAAATATCACTTGCCAATTCCACAAGAACTGTCTTAGCGAAAGGCTTCTTGAGGGGAAAGCTGTAACTCTGTGAGATGATTTCACAGAACACAAAGAAGTTTCTCAGAAAGCTTCTTTCTCTTTGTTATCGGAGGATATTTCCTTTGCCCCTATAGTCTTCAAAGGGATCCGAAATATCTGTTCTCAGATTCCACAGAAAAAAGGCTAGCAAAGAGATCTACCAAACACAGATGTAACTCTGTGAGATGAATTCACAGAACACTAAGCAGTTTCTCAGAAAGCTTCTTTCCAGATTTCATCTGAGTATATTTCCTTTTTCACCATAGCCCTCTATGGGCTTCCAAATATCACTTTGCCAATTCCACAAGAACTGTCTTAGCGAAAGGCTTCTTGAGGGGAAAGCTGTAACTCTGTCAGATGATTTCACAGAACACAAAGAAGTTTCTCAGAAAGCTTCTTTCACTTTGTTATCGGAGGGTATTTCCTTTGGCCCTATAGTCTTCAAAGGGATCCGAAATATCTGTTCTCAGATTCCACAGAAATAAGGCTAGCAAAGAGATCTACGAAACACAGATGTAACTCTGTGAGATGAATTAACAGAACACTAAGCAGTTTCTCAGAAAGCTTCTTTCCAGATTTCATCTGAGGATATTTCCTTTTTCACCATAGCCCTCTATGGGCTTCCAAATATCACTTTGCCAATTCCACAAGAACTGTCTTAGCGAAAGGCTTCTTGAGGGGAAAGGTATAACTCTGTGAGATGATTTCACAGAACACACAGAAGTTTCTCAGAAAGCTTCTTTCTCTTTGTTATCGGAGGATATTTCCTTTAGCCCTATAGTCTTCAAAGGTATCCGAAATATCTGTTCTCAGATTCCACAGAAATAAGGCTAGCAAAGAGATCCACTAAATACATATGTAACTCTGTGAGTGGAAGTCACACATCACAGAGCAGTTTCTCAGAGAGCTTCTTTCCAGATTTCATCTGAGGATATTTCCTTTTTCACCATAGCCCTCTAAGGGGTTCCAAATATCACTTTGCCAATTCCACAAGAACTGTCTTAGCGAAAGCCTTCTTGAGGGGAAAGCTGTAACTCTGTGAGATGATTTCACAGAACACAAATAAGTTTCTCAGAAAGCTTCTTTCTCTTTGTTATCGGAGGATATTTCCTTTGGCCCTATAGTCTTCAAAGGGATCCGAAATATCTGTTCTCAGATTCCACAAGAAGAAGGCTAGCAAAGAGAATCACGAAATAAAGATGAAACTCTGTGAGATGAATTAACAGAACACTAAGCAGTTTCTCAGAAAGCTTCTTTCCAGATTTCATCTGAGGATATTTCCTTTTTCACCATAGCCCTCTATGGGCTTCCAAATATCACTTTGCCAATTCCACAAGAACTGTCTTCACGAAAGGCTTCTTGAGGGGAAAGCTGTAACTCTGTGAGATGATTTCACAGAACACAAAGAAGTTTCTCAGAAAGCTTCTTTCTCTTTGTTATGGGAGGATATTTCCTTTGGCCCTATACTCTTCAAAGGGATCCGAAATATCTGTTCTCAGATTCCACAGAAATAAGGCTAGCGAAGAGATCTACGAAACACAGATGTAACTCTGTGAGAAGAATTCACAGAACACTAAGCAGTTTCTCTGAAAGCTTCTTTCCAGATTTCATCTGAGGATATTTCCTTTTTCACCATAGCCCTCTATGGGCTTCCAAATATCACTTTGCCAATTCCACAAGAACTGTCTTAGCGAAAGGCTTCTTGAGGGGAAAGCTGTAGCTCTGTGAGATGATTTCACAGAACACAAAGAAGTTTCTCAGAAAGCTTCTTTCTCTTTGTTATTGGAGGATATTTCCTTTGGCCCTATGGTCTTCAAAGTGATCCGAAATATCTGTTCTCAGATTCCACAGAAAGAAGGCTAGCAAAGAGATCCATGAAATACAGATGTAACACTGTGAAATGAATTAACAGAACAGTAAGCAGTTTCTCAGAAAGCTTCTTTCCAGATTTCATCTGAAGATATTTCCTTTTTCACCATAGACCTCTATGGACTTCCAAATATCACTATGCCAATTCCACAAGAACTGTCTTAGCGAAAGGCTTCTTGAGGGGAAAGCTGTAACTCTGTGAGATGATTTCACCGAACACAAAGAAGTTTCTCAGAAACCTTCTTTCTCTTTGTTATCGGAGGATATTTCCTTTGGCCCTATAGTCTTCAAATGGATCCGAAATATCTGTTTTCAGATTCCACAGAAGTAAAGGTAGAGAAGAGATCTACGAAACACAGATGTAACTCTGTGAGATGAATTAACAGAACACTAAGCAGTTTCTCAGAAAGCTTCTTTCCAGATTTCATCTGAGGATATTTCCTTTTTCACCATAACTCTCTATGGGCTTCCAAATATCACTTTTCCAATTCCACAAGAACGGTCTTAGCGAAAGGCTTCTTGAGGGGAAAGCCTTAACTCTGTGAGGTGATTTGACAGAACACAAAGAAGTTTCTCAGAAAGCTTCTTTCTCTTTGTTATCAGAGGATATTTCCTTTGCCCCTATAGTCTTCAAAGGGATCCGAAATATCTGTTCTCAGATTCCACAGAAATAAGGCTAGCAAAGAGATCTACGAAACACAGATGTAACTCTGTGAGATGAATTCACAGAACACTAAGCAGTTTCTCAGAAAGCTTCTTTCCAGATTTCATCTGAGGATATTTCCTTTTACACCATAGCCCTCTATGGGCTTCCAAATATCACTTTGCCAATTACACAAGAACTGTCTTAGCGAAGGGCTTCTTCAGGGGAAAGCTGTAACTCTGTGAGATGATTTCACAGAACACAAAGAAGTTTCTCAGAAAGCCTCTTTCTCTTTGTTATCGGAGGATATTTCCTTTGGCCCTATAGTCTTCAAAGGGATCCGGAATATCTGTTCTCAGATTCCACAGAAATAAGGCTAGCAAAGAGATCTACCAAACACAGATGTAACTCTGAGAGATGAACTAACAGAACACTAAGCAGTTTCTCAAAAAGCTTCTTTCCAGATTTCATCTGAGGATATTTCCTTTTTCACCATAGCCCTCTATGGGATTCCAAATATCACTTTGCCAATTCCACAAGAATTCTCTAAGCGAAAGGCTTCTTGAGGGGAAAGCTGTAACTCTGTGAGATGATTTCACAGAACACAAAGAAGTTTCTCAGAAAGCTTCTTTCTCTTTGTTATCGGAGGATATTTCCTTTAGCCCTATACTCTTCAAAGGGATTCGAAATATCTGTTCTCAGATTCCACAGAAAGAAGGCTAGCAAAGAGATCCACGAAATACAGATGTAACTGTGTGAGTGGAAGTCACACATCACAGAGCAGTTTCTCAGAAAGCTTCTTTCCAGATTTCATCTGAGGATATTTCCTTTTCACCATAGCCCACTATGGGCTTCCAAATATCACTTTGCCCATTCCAAAAGAACTGTCTTAGTGAAAGGGTTCTTGAGCAGAAAGCTGTAACTCTGTGAGATGATTTCACATTACACAAAGAAGTTTCTCAGAAAGCTTCTTTCTCTTTGTTATCGGAGGATATTTCCTTTGGCCCTATAGTCTTCAAAGGGATCCGAAATATCTGTTCTCAGATTCCACAGAAATAAGGCTAGCAAAGAGATCTACGAAACACAGATGTAACTCTGTGAGATGAATTCACAGAACACCAAGCAGTTTCTCAGATAGCTTCTTTACAGATTTCAACTGAGGATATTTCCTTTTTCACCATAGCCCACTATGGGCTTCCAAATATCACTTTGCCAATTCCACAAGAACTGTCTTAGCGAAAGGCTTCTCGAGTTGAAAGCTGTAACTCTGTGAGATGATTTCACAGAACACTAAGAAGTTTCACAGAAAGCTTCTTTCTCTTTATTATCGGAGGATATTTCCTTTGGCCCTATAGTCTTCAAAGGGATCCGAAATATTTGTTCTCAGATTCCACAGAAATAAGGCTAGCAAAGATATATACGAAACACAGATGTATCTCTGTGAGATGAATTAACAGAACACTAAGCAGTTTCTCAGAAAGCTTCTTTCCAGATTTCATCTGAGGATATTTCCTTTTTCACCATAGCCCTCTACGGGCTTCCAAATATCACTTAGCCAATACCACAAGAACTGTGTTAGCAAAAGGCTTCTAGAGGCGAAAGCTGTAACTCTGTGAGACGATTTCACAGAACACAAAGACGTTTCTCAGAAAGCTTCTTTCTCTTTGTTGTCGGAGGATATTTCCTTTGGCCCTATAGTCTTCAAAGGGATCCGAAATATCTGTTTTCAGATTTCACAGAAATAAAGCTAGCGAGGAGATCTACGAAACACAGATGTAACTCTATGAGATGAATTCACAGAACACTAAGCAGTTTCTCAGAAAGCTTCTTTCCAGATTTCATCTGAGGATATTTCCTTTTTCACCATAGCCCTCTATGGGCTTCCAAATATCACTTTGCCAATTCCACAAGAACTGTCTTAGCGAAGGGCTTCTTCAGGGGAAAGCTGTAGCTCTGTGAGATGATTTCACAGAACACAAAGAAGTTTCTCAGAAAGCTTCTTTCTCTTTGTTATCGGAGGATATTTCCTTTGGACTTATAGTCTTCAACGGGAACCGAAATATCTGTTCTCAGATTCCACAGAAATAAGGCTAGCAAAGAGATCTACGAAACACATATGAAACTCTGTGAGATGAATTCACAGAACACTTAGCAGTTTCTCAGAAACCTTCTTTCCAGATTTCATCTGAGGATATTTCCTTTTTCACCATAGCCCTCTATGGGCTTCCAAATATCACATTGCCAATTCCACAAGAACTCTCTTAGCGAAAACCTCCTTGAGGGGAAACCTGTAACTCTGTGAGATGATTTCACAGAACACAAAGAGGTTTCTCAGAAAACTTCTTTCTCTTTGTTATCGGAGGATATTTCCTTTGGCCCTATAATCTTCAAAGGGATCCGAAATATCTGTTCTCAGATTACACAGAAATAAGGCTAGCAAAGATATCCACGAAATACAGATGTAACTCTGTGAGTGAAAATCACAAATCAGAGAGCAGTTTCTCAGAAAGCTTCTTTCCAGATTCCATCTGAGGATATTTCCTTTTCACGGTAGCGCTCTATGGGCTTCCAAATATCACTTTGCCAATTCAACAAGAACTGTCTTAGCGAAAGGTTTCTTGAGGGGAAAGCTGTAACTCTGTGAGATGATTTCAAAGAACACAAAGAAGTTTCTCAGAAAGCTTCTTTCTCTTTGTTATCGGAGGATATTTCCTTTGGCCCTATAGTCTTCAAAGGGATCCGAAATATCTGTTTTCAGATTCCAGAGAAATAAGGCTAGCGAAGCGATCTACGAAACACAGATGTAACTCTGTGAGATGAATTCACAGAACAGTAAGCAGTTTCTCAGAAAGCTTCTTTCCAGATTTCATTTGAGGATATTTCCTTTTTCACCATAGCCCTCTATGGGCTTCCAAATATCACTTTGCCAATTCCACAAGAACTGTCTTAGCAAAAGGCTTCTTCAGGGGAAAGCTGTAACTCTGTGAGATGATTTCACAGAATACAAAGAAGTTTCTCAGAAAGCTTCTTTCTCTTTGTTATCGGAGGATATTTCCTTTGGCCCTATAGTCTTCAAAGGGATCCGAAATATCTGTTCTCAGATTCCACAGAAATAAGGCTAGCAAAGAGATCTACCAAACACAGATGTAACTCTGTGAGATGAACTAACAGAACACTAAACAGTTTCTCAAAAGCTTCTTTCGAGATTTCATCTGAGGATATTTCCTTTTTCACCATAGCCCTCTATGGGCTTCCAAATATCACTTTGCCAATTCCACAAGAACTGTCTTAGCAAAAGGCTACTTGAGGGGAAACTCTAACTCTGTGAGATGATTTCACAGAATACAAACAAGTTTCTCAGAAAGCTTCTTTCTCTTTGTTATCGGAGGATATTTCCTTTGGCCCTATAGTCTTCAAAGGGATCCGAAATATCTGTTCTCAGATTCCGCAGAAATAAGGCTAGCAAAGAGACCTACCAAACACAGATGTAACTCTGTGAGATGAACTAACAGAACACTAAACAGTTTCTCAAAAAGCTTCTTTCCAGATTTCATCTGAGGATATTTCCTTTTTCACCATAGCCCTCCATGGGCTTCCAAATATCAGTTTGCCAATTCCACAAGAACTCTCTTAGCGAAAGGCTTCTTGAGGGGAAAGCTGTAACTCTGTGAGATGATTTCACAGAACACAAAGAAGTTTCTCAGAAAGCTTCTTTCTCTTTGTTATCGGAGGATATTTCCTTTGGCCCTATAGTCTTCAAAGGGATCCGAAATATCTGTTCTCAGACTCCACAGAAATAAGGCTAGCAAAGAGATCCACGAAATACAGATATAACTCTGTGAGATGAATTCACAGAACACTAAGCAGTTTCTTAGAAAGCTTCTTTCCAGATTTCATCTGAGGATATTTCCTTTTTCACCATAGCCCTCTATGGGCTCCCAAATATCACTTTGCCAATTCCACAAGAACTGTCTTAGCGAAAGGCTTCTTGAGGGGAAAACTGTAACTCTGTGAGATGATTTCACAGAACACAAAGAAGTTTCTCAGAATGCTTCTTTCTCTTTGTTATCGGAGGATATTTCCTTTGGCCCTATAGTCTTCAAAGGGATCCGAAATATCTGTTCTCAGATTCCACAGAAATAAGGCTAGCAAAGAGATCTACGAAACACAGATGTAACTCGGTGAGATGAATTCACAGAACACTAAGCAGTTTCTCAGAAAGCTTCTTTCCAAATTTCATCTGCGGATATTTCCTTTTTCACCATAGCCCTGTATGGGCTTCCAAATATCACTTTGCCAATTCCACAAGAACTGTCTTAGAGAAAGGCTTCTTCAGGGGAAAGCTGTAACTCTGTGAGATGATTTCAGAGAACACAAAGAAGTTTCTCCGAAAGCTTCTTTCTCTTTGTTATCGGAGGATATTTCCTTTGGCCCTATAGTCTTCAAAGGGATCCGAAATACGTGTTTTCAGATTATACAGAAATAAAGCTAGCGAAGAGATCTACGAAACACAGATGTAACTCTGTGAGATGAATTCACAGAACACTAAGCAGTTTCTCAGAAAGCTTCTTTCCAGATTTCATCTGAGGATATTTCCTTTTTCACCATAGCCCTCTATGGGCTTCCAAATATCACTTGGCCAATTCCACAAGAACTGTCTTAGTGAAGGGCTTCTTCAGGAGAAAGCTGTAACTCTGTGAGTTGATTTCACAGAACACAAAGAAGTTTCTCAGAAAGCTTCTTTCTCTTTGTTATCGGAGGATATTTCCTTTGGCCCTATCGTCTTCAAAGGGATCCGAAATATCTGTTCTCAGATTCCACAGAAATAAGGCTAGCAAAGAGATCTACGAAACACAGATGTAACTCTGTGAGATGAATTAAAAGAACACTAAGCAGTTTCTTAGAAAGCTTCTTTCCAGATTTCATCTGAGGATATTTCCTTTTTCACCATAGCCCTCTATGGGCTCCCAAATATCACTTTGCCAATTCCACAAGAACTGTCTTAGCGAAAGGCTTCTTGAGGGGAAAACTGTAACTCTGTGAGATGATTTCACAGAACACAAAGAAGTTTCTCAGAATGCTTCTTTCTCTTTGTTATCGGAGGATATTTCCTTTGGCCCTATAGTCTTCAAAGGGATCCGAAATATCTGTTCTCAGATTCCACAGAAATAAGGCTAGCAAAGAGATCTACGAAACACAGATGTAACTCGGTGAGATGAATTCACAGAACACTAAGCAGTTTCTCAGAAAGCTTCTTTCCAAATTTCATCTGCGGATATTTCCTTTTTCACCATAGCCCTGTATGGGCTTCCAAATATCACTTTGCCAATTCCACAAGAACTGTCTTAGAGAAAGGCTTCTTCAGGGGAAAGCTGTAACTCTGTGAGATGATTTCAGAGAACACAAAGAAGTTTCTCCGAAAGCTTCTTTCTCTTTGTTATCGGAGGATATTTCCTTTGGCCCTATAGTCTTCAAAGGGATCCGAAATATCTGTTTTCATATTCCAGAGAAATAAGGCTAGCGAAGCGATCTACGAAACACAGATGTAACTCTGTGAGATGAATTCACAGAACACTAAGCAGTTTCTCAGAAAGCTTCTTTCCAGATTTCATCTGAGGATATTTCCTTTTTCACCATAGCCCTCTATGGGCTTCCAAATATCACTTTGCCAATTCCACAAGAACTGTCTTAGCAAAAGGCTTCTTCAGGGGAAAGCTGTAACTCTGTGAGATGATTTCACAGAACACAAAGAAGTTTCTCAGAAAGCTTCTTTCTCTTTGTTATCGGAGGATATTTCCTTTGGCCCTATAGTCTTCAAAGGGATCCGAAATACGTGTTTTCAGATTATACAGAAATAAAGCTAGCGAAGAGATCTACGAAACACAGATGTAACTCTGTGAGATGAATTCACAGAACACTAAGCAGTTTCTCAGAAAGCTTCTTTCCAGATTTCATCTGAGGATATTTCCTTTTTCACCATAGCCCTCTATGGGCTTCCAAATATCACTTGGCCAATTCCACAAGAACTGTCTTAGTGAAGGGCTTCTTCAGGAGAAAGCTGTAACTCTGTGAGTTGATTTCACAGAACACAAAGAAGTTTCTCAGAAAGCTTCTTTCTCTTTGTTATCGGAGGATATTTCCTTTGGCCCTATCGTCTTCAAAGGGATCCGAAATATCTGTTCTCAGATTCCACAGAAATAAGGCTAGCAAAGAGATCTACGAAACACAGATGTAACTCTGTGAGATGAATTAAAAGAACACTAAGCAGTTTCTCAGAAACCTTCTTTCCAGATTTCATCTGAGGATATTTCCTTTTTCAACATAGCCCTCTATGGGCTTCCAAATATCACTTTGCCAATTCCACAAGAACTGTCTTAGCGAAAGGCTTCTTGAGGGGAAAGCTGTAACTCTGGGAGATGATTTCACAGAACACAAAGAAGTTTCTCAGAAAGCTTCTTTCTCTTTGTTATCGGAGGATATTTCCTTTGGCCCTATAGTCTTCAAAGGGATTCGAAATATCTGTTCTCAGATACCACAGAAAGAAGGCTAGCAAAGAGATCCACGAAATACAGATGTAACTCTGTGAGTGGAAGTCACACATCACAGAGCAGTTTCTCAGAAAGCTTCTTTCCAAATTTCATCTGAGGATTTTTCCTTTTTCACCATAGCCCTCTATGGGCTTCCAAATATCACTTTGCCAATTCCACAAGAACTCTCTTAGCGAAAGGCTTCCTCAGGGGAAAGCTGTAACTCTGTGAGATGATTTCAGAGAACACAAAGAAGTTTCTCAGAAAGCTTCTTTCTCTTTGTTATTGGAGGATATTTCCTTTGGCCCTATAGTCTTCAAAGGGATCCGAAATATCTGTTTTCAGATTCCAGAGAAATAAGTCTAGCGAAGCGATCTACGAAACACAGATGTAACTCTGTGAGATGAATTCACAGAACACTAAGCAGTTTCTCAGAAAGCTTCTTTTCAGATTTCATCTGAGGATATTTCCTTTTTCACCATAGCCCTCTATGGGCTTCCAAATATCACTTTGCCAATTCCACAAGAACTGTATTAGCGAAAGGCTTCTTCAGGGGAAAGCTGTAACTCTCTGAGATGATTTCACAGAACACAAAGAAGTTTCTCAGAAAGCTTCTTTCTCTTTGTTATCGGAGGATATTTCCTTTGGCCCTATAGTCTTCAAAGGGATCCGAAATATCGGTTCTCAGATTGCACAGAAATAAGGCTAGCAAAGAGAACCACGAAATACAGATGTAACTCTGTGAGTGGAAGTCACACATCACAGAGCAGTTTCTCAGAAAGCTTCTTTCCAGATTTCATCTGAGGATATTTCCTTTTCACGGAAGCGCTCTATGGGCTTCCAAATATCACGTTGCCAATTCCACAAGAACTGTCTTATCCAAAGGCTTCTTCAGGGGAAAGCTGTAACTCTGTGAGATGATTTCACAGAACACAAAGAAGTTTCTCAGAAAGCTTCTTTCTCTTTGTTATCGGAGGATATTTAATTTGGCCCTATAGTCTTCAAAGGGATCCGAAATATCGGTTCTCAGATTACACAGAAATAAGGCTAGCAAAGAGAACCACGAAATACAGATGTAACTCTGTGAGTGGAAGTCACACATCACAGAGTAGTTTCTCAGAAAGCTTCTTTCTCTTTGTTATCGGAGGATATTTCCTTTGGCCCTATAGTCTTCAAAGGGATCCGAAATATCTGTTCTCAGATTCCACAGAAATAAGGCTAGCAAAGAGATCTATGAAACACAGATGTAACTCAATGAGATGAATTAAAAGAACACTAAGCAGTTTCTCAGAAACCTTCTTTCCAGATTTCATCTGAGGATATTTCCTTTTTCACCGTAGCCCTCTATGGGCTTCCAAATATCACTTTGCCAATTCCACAAGAACTGTCTTAGCGAAAGGCTTCTTCAGGGGAAAGCTGTAACTCTGTGAGATGATTTCACAGAATACAAAGAAGTTTCTCAGAAAGCTTCTTTCTCTTTGTTATCGGAGGATATTTCCTTTGGCCCTATAGTCTTCAAAGGGATCCGAAATATCTGTTCTCAGATTCCACAGAAATAAGGCTAGCAAAGAGATCTACCAAACACAGATGTAACTCTGTGAGATGAACTAACAGAACACTAAACAGTTTCTCAAAAGCTTCTTTCCAGATTTCATCTGAGGATATTTCCTTTTTCACCATAGCCCTCTATGGGCTTCCAAATATCACTTTGCCAATTCCACAAGAACTCTCTTAGCGAAAGGCTTCTTGAGGGGAAAGCTGTAACTCTGTGAGATGATTTCACAGAACACAAAGATGTTTCTCAGAACGCTTCTTTCTCTTTGCTTTCGGAGGATATTTCCTTTGGCCCTATAGTCTTCAAAGGGATCCGAAATATCTGTTCTCAGATTCCACAGAAATAAGGCTAGCAAAGAGATCTACGAAACACAGATGTAACTCGGTGAGATGAATTCACAGAACACTAAGCGGTTTCTCAGAAAGCTTCTTTCGAAATTTCATCTGAGGATATTTCCTTTTTCACCATAGCCCTCTATGGGCTTCCAAATATCACTTTGCCAATTCCACAAGAACTGTCTTAGAGAAAGGCTTCTTCAGGGGAAAGCTGTAACTCTGTGAGATGATTTCAGAGAACACAAAGAAGTTTCTCAGAAAGCTTCTTTCTCTTTGTTATCGGAGGATATTTCCTTTGGCCCTATAGTCTTCAAAGGGATCCGAAATATCTGTTTTCATATTCCAGAGAAATAAGGCTAGCGAAGCGATCTACGAAACACAGATGTAACTCTGTGAGATGAATTCACAGAACACTAAGCAGTTTCTCAGAAAGCTTCTTTCCAGATTTCATCTGAGGATATTTCCTTTTTCACCATAGCCCTCTATGGGCTTCCAAATATCACTTTGCCAATTCCACAAGAACTGTCTTAGCAAAAGGCTTCTTCAGGGGAAAGCTGTAACTCTGTGAGATGATTTCACAGAACACAAAGAAGTTTCTCAGAAAGCTTCTTTCTCTTTGTTATCGGAGGATATTTCCTTTGGCCCTATAGTCTTCAAAGGGATCCGAAATACGTGTTTTCAGATTATACAGAAATAAAGCTAGCGAAGAGATCTACGAAACACAGATGTAACTCTGTGAGATGAATTCACAGAACACTAAGCAGTTTCTCAGAAAGCTTCTTTCCAGATTTCATCTGAGGATATTTCCTTTTTCACCATAGCCCTCTATGGGCTTCCAAATATCACTTGGCCAATTCCACAAGAACTGTCTTAGTGAAGGGCTTCTTCAGGAGAAAGCTGTAACTCTGTGAGTTGATTTCACAGAACACAAAGAAGTTTCTCAGAAAGCTTCTTTCTCTTTGTTATCGGAGGATATTTCCTTTGGCCCTATCGTCTTCAAAGGGATCCGAAATATCTGTTCTCAGATTCCACAGAAATAAGGCTAGCAAAGAGATCTACGAAACACAGATGTAACTCTGTGAGATGAATTAAAAGAACACTAAGCAGTTTCTCAGAAACCTTCTTTCCAGATTTCATCTGAGGATATTTCCTTTTTCAACATAGCCCTCTATGGGCTTCCAAATATCACTTTGCCAATTCCACAAGAACTGTCTTAGCGAAAGGCTTCTTGAGGGGAAAGCTGTAACTCTGGGAGATGATTTCACAGAACACAAAGAAGTTTCTCAGAAAGCTTCTTTCTCTTTGTTATCGGAGGATATTTCCTTTGGCCCTATAGTCTTCAAAGGGATTCGAAATATCTGTTCTCAGATACCACAGAAAGAAGGCTAGCAAAGAGATCCACGAAATACAGATGTAACTCTGTGAGTGGAAGTCACACATCACAGAGCAGTTTCTCAGAAAGCTTCTTTCCAAATTTCATCTGAGGATATTTCCTTTTTCACCATAGCCCTCTATGGGCTTCCAAATATCACTTTGCCAATTCCACAAGAACTGTATTAGCGAAAGGCTTCTTCAGGGGAAAGCTGTAACTCTCTGAGATGATTTCACAGAACACAAAGAAGTTTCTCAGAAAGCTTCTTTCTCTTTGTTATCGGAGGATATTTCCTTTGGCCCTATAGTCTTCAAAGGGATCCGAAATATCGGTTCTCAGATTGCACAGAAATAAGGCTAGCAAAGAGAACCACGAAATACAGATGTAACTCTGTGAGTGGAAGTCACACATCACAGAGCAGTTTCTCAGAAAGCTTCTTTCCAGATTTCATCTGAGGATATTTCCTTTTCACGGAAGCGCTCTATGGGCTTCCAAATATCACGTTGCCAATTCCACAAGAACTGTCTTATCCAAAGGCTTCTTCAGGGGAAAGCTGTAACTCTGTGAGATGATTTCACAGAACACAAAGAAGTTTCTCAGAAAGCTTCTTTCTCTTTGTTATCGGAGGATATTTAATTTGGCCCTATAGTCTTCAAAGGGATCCGAAATATCGGTTCTCAGATTACACAGAAATAAGGCTAGCAAAGAGAACCACGAAATACAGATGTAACTCTGTGAGTGGAAGTCACACATCACAGAGTAGTTTCTCAGAAAGCTTCTTTCTCTTTGTTATCGGAGGATATTTCCTTTGGCCCTATAGTCTTCAAAGGGATCCGAAATATCTGTTCTCAGATTACACAGAAATAAGGCTAGCAAAGAGATCTATGAAACACAGATGTAACTCAATGAGATGAATTAAAAGAACACTAAGCAGTTTCTCAGAAACCTTCTTTCCAGATTTCATCTGAGGATATTTCCTTTTTCACCATAGCCCTCTATGGGCTTCCAAATATCACTTTGCCAATTCCACAAGAACTGTCTTAGCGAAAGGCTTCTTGAGGGGAAAGCTGTAACTCTGTGAGATGATTTGACAGAACACAAAGAAGTTTCTCAGAAACCTTCTTTCTCTTTGTTATCGGAGGATATTTCCTTTGGCCCTATAGTCTTCAAAGGGATTCGAAATATCTGTTCTCAGATTCCACAGAAAGAAGGCTAGCAAAGAGATCCACGAAATACAGATGTAACTCTGTGAGTGGAAGTCACACATCACAGAGCAGTTTCTCAGAAAGCTTCTTTCCAGATTTCATCTGAGGATATTTCCTTTTCACCATAGCCCACTATGGGCTTCCAAATATCACTTTGCCCATTCCAAAAGAACTGTCTTCGTGAAAGGGTTCTTGAGCGGAAAGCTGTAACTCTGTGAGATGATTTCACAGATCACAAAGAAGTTTCTCAGAAAGCTTCTTTCTCTTTGTTATCGGAGGATATTTCCTTTGGCCCTATAGAATTCAAAGGGATCCGAAATATCTCTTCTCAGATTCCACAGAAATAAGGCTAGCAAAGAGATCTACGAAACACAGATGTAACTCTGTGAGATGAATTCACAGAACACTAAGCAGTTTCTCAGAAAGCTTCTTTCCAGGTTTCATCTGAGGATATTTCCTTTTTCACCATAGCCCTCTATGGGCTTCCAAATATCACTTTGCCAATTCCACAAGAACTGTCTTAGAAAAGGCTTTTTCAGGGGAAAGCTGTAACTCTGTGAGATGATTTCACAGAATACAAAGAAGTTTCTCAGAAAGCTTCTTTCTCTTTGTTATCGGAGGATATTTCCTTTGGCCCTATAGTCTTCAAAGGGATCCGAAATATCTGTTCTCAGATTCCACAGAAATAAGGCTAGCAAAGGGATCTACCAAACACAGATGTAACTCTGTGAGATGAACTAACAGAACACTAAACAGTTTCTCAAAAGCTTCTTTCCAGACTTCATCTGAGGATATTTCCTTTTTCACCATAGCCCTCTATGGGCTTCCAAATATCACTTTGCCAATTCCACAAGAACTGTCTTAGCGAAAGGCTTCTTGAGGGGAAAGCTGTAACTCTGTGAGATGATTTCACAGAACACACAGAAGTTTCTCAGAAAGCTTCTTTCTCTTTGCTTTCGGAGGATATTTCCTTTGGCCCTATAGTCTTCAAAGGGATCCGAAATATCTGTTCTCAGATTCCACAGAAATAAGGCTAGCAAAGAGATCTACGAAACACAGATGTAACTCTGTGAGATGAATTCACAGAACACTAAGCGGTTTCTCAGAAAGCTTCTTTCGAAATTTCATCTGGGGATATTTCCTTTTTCACCATAGCCCTCTATGGGCTTCCAAATATCACTTTGCCAATTCCACAAGAACTGTCTTAGAGAAAGGCTTCTTCAGGGGAAAGCTGTAACTCTGTGAGATGATTTCAGAGAACACAAAGAAGTTTCTCAGAAAGCTTCTTTCTCTTTTTTATTGGAGGATATTTCCTTTGGCCCTATAGTCTTCAAAGGGATCCGAAATATCTGTTTTCAGATTCCAGAGAAATAAGGCTAGCGAAGCGATCTACCAAACACAGATGTAACTCTGTGAGATGAATTCACAGAACACTAAGCAGTTTCTCAGAAAGCTTCTTTCCAGATTTCATCTGAGGATATTTCCTTTTTCACCATAGCCCTCTATGGGCTTGGAAATATCACTTTGCCAATTCCACAAGAACTGTCTTAGCAAAAGGCTTCTTCAGGGGAAAGCTGTAACTCTGTGAGATGATTTCACAGAACACAAAGAAGTTTCTCAGAAAGCCTCTTTCTCTTTGTTATCGGAGGATATTTCCTTTGGCCCTATAGTCTTCAAAGGGATCCGAAATATCTGTTCTCAGATTCCACAGAAATAAGGCTAGCAAAGAGATGTACCAAACACAGATGTAACTCTGTGAGATGAACTAACAGAACACTAAACAGTTTCTCAAAAAGCTTCTTTCCAGATTTCATCTGAGGATATTTCCTTTTTCACCATAGCCTTCTATGGGCTTCCAAATATCACTTTGCCAATTCCACAAGAACTCTCTTAGCGAAAGGCTTCTTGAGGGGAAAGCTGTAACTCTGTGAGATGATTTCACAGAACACAAAGAAGTTTCTCAGAAAGCTTCTTTCTCTTAGTTATCGGAGGATATTTCCTTTGGCCCCATAGTCTTCAAAGGGATCCGAAATATCTGTTTTCAGATTCCAGAGAAATAAGGCTAGCGAAGCGATCTACGAAACACAGATGTAACTCTGTGAGATGAATTCACAAAACACTAAGCAGTTTCTCAGAAATCTTCTTTCCAGATTTCATCTGAGGATATTTCCTTTTTCACCATAGCCCTCTATGGGCTTCCAAATATCACTTTGCCAATTCCACAAGAACTGTCTTAGCAAAAGGCTTCTTCAGGGGAAAGCTGTAACTCTATGAGATGATTTCACAGAATACAAAGAAGTTTCTCAGAAAGCTTCTTTCTCTTTGTTATCGGAGGATATTTCCTTTGGCCCTATAGTCTTCAAAGGGATCCGAAATATCTGTTCTCAGATTCCGCAGAAATAAGGCTAGCAAAGAGATCTACCAAACACAGATGTAACTCTGTGAGATGAACTAACAGAACACTAAACAGTTTCTCAAAAAACTTCTTTCCAGATTTCATCTGAGGATATTTCCTTTTTCACCATAGCCCTCTATGGGCTTCCAAATATCACTTTGCCAATTCCACAAGAACTCTCTTAGCGAAAGGCTTCTTGAGGGGAAAGCTGTAACTCTGTGAGATGATTTCACAGAACACAAAGAAGTTTCTCAGAAAGCTTCTTTATCTTTGTAATCGGAGGATATTTCCTTTGGCCCTGTAGTCTTCAAAGGGATCCGAAATATCTGTTCTCAGACTCCACAGAAATAAGGCTAGCAAAGAGATCCACGAAATACAGATATAACTCTGTGAGATGAATTCACAGAACACTAAGCAGTTTCTTAGAAAGCTTCTTTCCAGATTTCATCTGAGGATATTTCCTTTTTCACCATAGCCCTCTATGGGCTTCCAAATATCACTTTGCCAATTCCACAAGAACTGTCTTAGCAAAAGGCTTCTTCAGGGGAAAGCTGTAACTCTGTGAGATGATTTCACAGAATACAAAGAAGTTTCTCAGAAAGCCTCTTTCTCTTTTTATCGGAGGATATTTCCTTTGGCCCTATAGTCTTCAAAGGGATCCGAAATATCTGTTCTCAGATTCCACAGAAATAAGGCTAGCAAAGAGATCTACCAAACACAGATGTAACTCTGTGAGATGAACTAACAGAACACTAAACAGTTTCTCAAAAGCTTCTTTCCAGATTTCATCTGAGGATATTTCCTTTTTCACCATAGCCCTCTATGGGCTTCCAAATATCACTTTGCCAATTCCACAAGAACTCTCTTAGCGAAAGGCTTCTTGAGGGGAAAGCTGTAACTCTGTGAGATGATTTCACAGAACACAAAGATGTTTCTCAGAACGCTTCTTTCTCTTTGCTTTCGGAGGATATTTCCTTTGGCCCTATAGTCTTCAAAGGGATCCGAAATATCTGTTCTCAGATTCCACAGAAATAAGGCTAGCAAAGAGATCTACGAAACACAGATGTAACTCGGTGAGATGAATTCACAGAACACTAAGCGGTTTCTCAGAAAGCTTTTTTCGAAATTTCATCTGAGGATATTTCCTTTTTCACCATAGCCCTCTATGGGCTTCCAAATATCACTTTGCCAATTCCACAAGAACTGTCTTAGAGAAAGGCTTCTTCAGGGGAAAGCTGTAACTCTGTGAGATGATTTCAGAGAATACAAAGAAGTTTCTCAGAAAGCTTCTTTCTCTTTTTTATTGGAGGATATTTCCTTTGGCCCTATAGTCTTCAAAGGGATCGGAAATATCTGTTTTCAGATTCCAGAGAAATAAGGCTAGCGAAGCGATCTACCAAACACAGATGTAACTCTGTGAGATGAATTCACAGAACACTAAGCAGTTTCTCAGAAAGCTTCTTTCCAGATTTCATCTGAGGATATTTCCTTTTTCACCATAGCCCTCTATGGGCTTCGAAATATCACTTTGCCAATTCCACAAGAACTGTCTTAGCAAAAGGCTTCTTCAGGGGAAAGCTGTAACTCTGTGAGATGATTTCACAGAACACAAAGAAGTTTCTCAGAAAGCCTCTTTCTCTTTGTTATCGGAGGATATTTCCTTTGGCCCTATAGTCTTCAAAGGGATCCGAAATATCTTTTCTCAGATTCCACAGAAATAAGGCTAGCAAAGAGATCTACCAAACACAGATGTAACTCTGTGAGATGAACTAACAGAACACTAAGCAGTTTCTCAGAAAGCTTCTTTCCAGATTTCATCTGAGGATATTTCCTTTTTCACCATAGCCCTCTATGGGCTTCCAAATATCACTTTGCCAATTCCACAAGAACTGTCTTAGCAAAAGGCTTCTTCAGGGGAAAGCTGTAACTCTGTGAGATGATTTCACAGAATACAAAGAAGTTTCTCAGAAAGCTTCTTTCTCTTTATTATCGGAGGATATTTCCTTTGGCCCTATAGTCTTCAAAGGGATCCGAAATATCTGTTCTCAGATTCCGCAGAAATAAGGCTAGCAAAGAGATCTACCAAACACAGATGTAACTCTGTGAGATGAACTAACAGAACACTAAACAGTTTCTCAAAAAACTTCTTTCCAGATTTCATCTGAGGATATTTCCTTTTTCACCGTAGCCCTCTATGGGCTTCCAAATATCACTTTGCCAATTCCACAAGAACTGTCTTAGCAAAAGGCTTCTTCAGGGGAAAGCTGTAACTCTGTGAGATGATTTCACAGAATACAAAGAAGTTTCTCAGAAAGCTTCTTTCTCTTTGTTGTCGGAGGATATTTCCTTTGGCCCTATAGTCTTCAAAGGGATCCGAAATATCTGTTCTCAGATTCCACAGAAATAAGGCTAGCAAAGAGATCTACCAAACACAGATGTAACTCTGTGAGATGAACTAACAGAACACTAAACAGTTTCTCAAAAGCTTCTTTCCAGATTTCATCTGAGGATATTTCCTTTTTCACCATAGCCCTCTATGGGCTTCCAAATATCACTTTGCCAATTCCACAAGAACTCTCTTAGCGAAAGGCTTCTTGAGGGGAAAGCTGTAACTCTGTGAGATGATTTCACAGAACACAAAGAAGTTTCTCAGAAAGCTTCTTTCTCTTTGCTTTCGGAGGATATTTCCTTTGGCCCTATAGTCTTCAAAGGGATCCGAAATATCTGTTCTCAGATTCCACAGAAATAAGGCTAGCAAAGAGATCTACGAAACACAGATGTAACTCGGTGAGATGAATTCACAGAACACTAAGCGGTTTCTCAGAAAGCTTCTTTCGAAATTTCATCTGAGGATATTTCCTTTTTCACCATAGCCCTCTATGGGCTTCCAAATATCACTTTGCCAATTCCACAAGAACTGTCTTACAGAAAGGCTTCTTCAGGGGAAAGCTGTAACTCTGTGAGATGATTTCAGAGAACACAAAGAAGTTTCTCAGAAAGCTTCTTTCTCTTTTTTATTGGAGGATATTTCCTTTGGCCCTATAGTCTTCAAAGGGATCGGAAATATCTGTTTTCAGATTCCAGAGAAATAAGGCTAGCGAAGCGATCTACCAAACACAGATGTAACTCTGTGAGATGAATTCACAGAACACTAAGCAGTTTCTCAGAAAGCTTCTTTCCAGATTTCATCTGAGGATATTTCCTTTTTCACCATAGCCCTCTATGGGCTTCGAAATATCACTTTGCCAATTCCACAAGAACTGTCTTAGCAAAAGGCTTCTTCAGGGGAAAGCTGTAACTCTGTGAGATGATTTCACAGAACACAAAGAAGTTTCTCAGAAAGCCTCTTTCTCTTTGTTATCGGAGGATATTTCCTTTGGCCCTATAGTCTTCAAAGGGATCCGAAATATCTGTTCTCAGATTCCACAGAAATAAGGCTAGCAAAGAGATCTACCAAACACAGATGTAACTCTGTGAGATGAACTAACAGAACACTAAACAGTTTCTCAAAAAGCTTCTTTCCAGATTTCATCTGAGGATATTTCCTTTTTCACCATAGCCCTCTTGGGCTTCCAAATATCACTTTGCCAATTCCACAAGAACTCTCTTAGCGAAAGGCTTCTTGAGGGGAAAGCTGTAACTCTGTGAGATGATTTCACAGAACACAAAGAAGTTTCTCAGAAAGCTTCTTTCTCTTTGTTATCGGAGGATATTTCCTTTGGCCCTATAGTCTTCAAAGGGATCCGAAATATCTGTTTTCACATTCCAGAGAAATAAGGCTAGCGAAGCGATCTACGAAACACAGATGTAACTCTGTGAGATGAATTCACAGAACACTAAGCAGTTTCTCAGAAATCTTCTTTTCAGATTTCATCTGAGGATATTTCCTTTTTCACCATAGCCCTCTATGGGCTTCCAAATATCACTTTGCCAATTCCACAAGAACTGTCTTAGCAAAAGGCTTCTTCAGGGGAAAGCTGTAACTCTGTGAGATGATTTCACAGAATACAAAGAAGTTTCTCAGAAAGCTTCTTTCTCTTTGTTATCGGAGGATATTTCCTTTGGCCCTATAGTCTTCAAAGGGATCCGAAATATCTGTTCTCAGATTCCGCAGAAATAAGGCTAGCAAAGAGATCTACCAAACACAGATGTAACTCTGTGAGATGAACTAACAGAACACTAAACAGTTTCTCAAAAAACTTCTTTCCAGATTTCATCTGAGGATATTTCCTTTTTCACCATAGCCCTCTATGGGCTTCCAAATATCACTTTGCCAATTATACAAGAACTCTCTTAGCGAAAGGCTTCTTGAGGGGAAAGCTGTAACTCTGTGAGATGATTTCACAGAACACAAAGAAGTTTCTCAGAAAGCTTCTTTATCTTTGTAATCGGAGGATATTTCCTTTGGCCCTATAGTCTTCAAAGGGATCAGAAATATCTGTTCTCAGACTCCACAGAAATAAGGCTAGCAAAGAGATCCACGAAATACAGATATAACTCTGTGAGATGAATTCACAGAACACTAAGCAGTTTCTTAGAAAGCTTCTTTCCAGATTTCATCTGAGGATATTTCCTTTTTCACCATAGCCCTCTATGGGCTCCCAAATATCACTTTTCCAATTCCACAAGAACTGTCTTAGCGAAAGGCTTCTTGAGGGGAAAGCTGTAACTCTGTGAGATGATTTCACAGAACACAAAGAAGTTTCTCAGAAAGCTTCTTTCTCTTTGTTATCGGAGGATATTTCCTTTGGCCCTTATAGTCTTCAAAGGGATCCGAAATATCTGTTCTCAGATTCCACAGAAATAAGGCTAGCGAAGAGATCTACGAAACACAGATGTAACTCGGTGAGATGAATTCACAGAACACTAAGCAGTTTCTCAGAAAGCTTCTTTCCAAATTTCATCTGAGGATATTTCCTTTTTCACCATAGCCCTCTATGGGCTTCCAAATATCACTTTGCCAATTCCACAAGAACTGTCTTAGCAAAAGGCTTCTTCAGGGGAAAGCTGTAACTCTGTGAGATGATTTCAGAGAACACAAAGAAGTTTCTCAGAAAGCTTCTTTCTCTTTGTTATTGGAGGATATTTTCTTTGGCCCTATAGTCTTCAAAGGGATCCGAAATATCTGTTCTCAGATTCCACAGAAATAAGGATAGCAAAGAGATCTACGAAACACAGATGTAACTCTGTGAGATGAATTCACAGAACACTAAGAAGTTTCTCAGAAAGCTTCTTTCCAGATTTCATCTGAGGATATTTCCTTTTTCACCGTAGCCCTCTATGGGCTTCCAAATATCACTTTGCCAATTCCACAAGAACTGTCTTAGCAAAAGGCTTCTTCAGGGGAAAGCTGTAACTCTGTGAGATGATTTCACAGAATACAAAGAAGTTTCTCAGAAAGCTTCTTTCTCTTTGTTATCGGAGGATATTTCCTTTGGCCCTATAGTCTTCAAAGGGATCCGAAATATCTGTTCTCAGATTCCACAGAAATAAGGATAGCAAAGAGATCTACCAAACACAGATGTAACTCTGTGAGATGAACTAACAGAACACTAAACAGTTTCTCAAAAGCTTCTTTCCAGATTTCATCTGAGGATATTTCCTTTTTCACCATAGCCCTCTATGGGCTTCCAAATATCACTTTGCCAATTCCACAAGAACTGTCTTAGCGAAAGGCTTCTTGAGGGGAAAGCTGTAACTCTGTGAGATGATTTCACAGAACACAAAGAAGTTTCTCAGAAAGCTTCTTTCTCTTTGTAATCGGAGGATATTTCCTTTGGCCCTATAGTCTTCAAAGGGATCCGAAATATCTGTTCTCAGACTCCACAGAAATAAGGCTAGCAAAGAGATCCAAGAAATACAGATATAACTCTGTGAGATGAATTCACAGAACACTAAGCAGTTTCTTAGAAAGCTTCTTTCCAGATTTCATCTGAGGATATTTCCTTTTTCACCATAGCCCTCTATGGGCTCCCAAATATCACTTTTCCAATTCCACAAGAACTGTCTTAGCGAAAGGCTTCTTGAGGGGAAAGCTGTAACTCTGTGAGATGATTTCACAGAACACAAAGAAGTTTCTCAGAAAGCTTCTTTCTCTTTGTTATCGGAGGATATTTCCTTTGGCCCTATAGTCTTCAAAGGGATCTGAAATATCTGTTTTCAGATTCCAGAGAAATAAGGCTAGCGAAGCGATCTACGAAACACAGATGTAACTCTGTGAGATGAATTCACAGAACACTAAGCAGTTTCTCAGAAATCTTCTTTCCAGATTTCATCTGAGGATATTTCCTTTTTCACCATAGCCCTCTATGGGCTTCCAAATATCACTTTGCCAATTCCACAAGAACTGTCTTAGCAAAAGGCTTCTTGAGGGGAAAGCTGTAACTCTGTGAGATGATTTCACAGAATACAAAGAAGTTTCTCAGAAAGCTTCTTTCTCTTTGTTATCGGAGGATATTTCCTTTGGCCCTATAGTCTTCAAAGGGATCCGAAATATCTGTTCTCAGATTCCGCAGAAATAAGGCTAGCAAAGAGATCTACCAAACACAGATGTAACTCTGTGAGATGAACTAACAGAACACTAAACAGTTTCTCAAAAAACTTCTTTCCAGATTTCATCTGAAGATATTTCCTTTTTCACCATAGCCCTCTATGGGCTTCCAAATATCACTTTGCCAATTCCACAAGAACTCTCTTAGCGAAAGGCTTCTTGAGGGGAAAGCTGTAACTCTGTGAGATGATTTCACAGAACACAAAGAAGTTTCTCAGAAAGCTTCTTTATCTTTGTAATCGGAGGATATTTCCTTTGGCCCTATAGTCTTCAAAGGGATCCGAAATATCTGTTCTCAGACTCCACAGAAATAAGGCTAGCAAAGAGATCCAAGAAATACAGATATAACTCTGTGAGATGAATTCACAGAACACTAAGCAGTTTCTTAGAAAGCTTCTTTCCAGATTTCATCTGAGGATATTTCCTTTTTCACCATAGCCCTCTATGGGCTCCCAAATATCACTTTTCCAATTCCACAAGAACTGTCTTAGCGAAAGGCTTCTTGAGGGGAAAGCTGTAACTCTGTGAGATGATTTCACAGAACACAAAGAAGTTTCTCAGAAAGCTTCTTTCTCTTTGTTATCGGAGGATATTTCCTTTGGCCCTTATAGTCTTCAAAGGGATCCGAAATATCTGTTCTCAGATTCCACAGAAATAATGCTAGCGAAGAGATCTACGAAACACAGATGTAACTCGGTGAGAGGAATTCACAGAACACTAAGCAGTTTCTCAGAAAGCTTCTTTCCAAATTTCATCTGAGGATATTTCCTTTTTCACCATAGCCCTCTATGGGCTTCCAAATATCACTTTGCCAATTCCACAAGAACTGTCTTAGCGAAAGGCTTCTTCAGGGGAAAGCTGTAACTCTGTGAGATGATTTCAGAGAACACAAAGAAGTTTCTCAGAAAGCTTCTTTCTCTTTGTTATTGGAGGATATTTCCTTTGGCCCTATAGTCTTCAAAGGGATCCGAAATATCTGTTTTCAGATTCCAGAGAAATAAGGCTAGCGAAGCGATCTACGAAACACAGATGTAACTCTGTGAGATGAATTCACAGAACACTAAGCAGTTTCTCAGAAAGCTTCTTTCCAGATTTCATCTGAGGATATTTCCTTTTTCACCATAGCCCTATATGGGCTTCCAAATATCACTTTGCCAATTCCACAAGAACTGTCTTAGCAAAAGGCTTCTTCAGGGGAAAGCTGTAACTCTCTGAGATGATTTCACAGAACACAAAGAAGTTTCTCAGAAAGCTTCTTTCTCTTTGTTATCGGAGGATATTTCCTTTGGCCCTATAGTCTTCAAAGGGATCCGAAATACCTGTTTTCTGATTATACAGAAATAAAGCTAGCGAAGAGATCTACGAAACACAGATGTAACTCTGTGAGATGAATTCACAGAAAACTAAGCAGTTTCTCAGAAAGCTTCTTTCCAGATTTCATCTGAGGATATTTCCTTTTTCACCATAGCCCTCTATGGGCTTCCAAATATCACTTGGCCAATTCCACAAGAACTGTCTTAGTGAAGGGCTTCTTCAGGAGAAAGCTGTAACTCTGTGAGTTGATTTCACAGAACACAAAGAAGTTTCTCAGAAAGCTTCTTTCTCTTTGTTATCGGAGGATATTTCCTTTGGCCCGTAGTCTTCAAAGGGATCCGAAATATCGGTTCTCAGATTACACAGAAATAAGGCTAGCAAAGAGAACCACGAAATACAGATGTAACTCTGTGAGTGGAAGTCACACATCACAGAGCAGTTTCTCAGAAAGCTTCTTTCCAGATTTCATCTGAGGATATTTCCTTTTCACGGAAGCGCTCTATGGGCTTCCAAATATCACTTTGCCAATTCCACAAGAACTGTCTTATCCAAAGGCTTCTTCAGGGGAAAGCTGTAACTCTGTGAGATGATTTCACAGAACACAAAGAAGTTTCTCAGAAAGCTTCTTTCTCTTTGTTATCGGAGGATATTTCCTTTGGCCCTATAGTCTTCAAAGGGATCCGAAATATCTGTTTTCAGATGCCACAGAAATAAAGCTAGCGAAGAGATCTACGAAACACAGATGTAACTCTGTGAGATAAATTCACAGAACACTAAGAAGTTTCTCAGAAAGCTTCTTTCTCTTTGTTATTGGAGGATATTTCCTTTGGCCCTGTAGTCTTCAAAGGGATCCGAAATATCGGTTCTCAGATTACACAGAAATAAGGCTAGCAAAGAGATCTACGAAACACAGATGTAACTCTGTGAGATGAATTAAAAGAACACTAAGCAGTTTCTCAGAAACCTTCTTTCCAGATTTCATCTGAGAATATTTCCTTTTTCACCATAGCCCTCTATGGGCTTCCAAATATCACTTTCCCTATTCCAGAAGAACTGTCTTAGCGAAAGGCTTCTTGAGGGGAAAGCTATAACTGTGTGAGATGATTTGACAGAACACAAAGAAGTTTCTCAGAAAGCTTCTTTCTCTTTGTTATCGGAGGATATTTCCTTTGGCCCTATAGTCTTCAAAGGGATTCGAAATATCTGTTCTCAGATTCCACAGAAAGAAGGCTAGCAAAGAGATTCACGAAATACAGATGTAACTCTGTGAGTGGAAGTCACACATCACAGAGCAGTTTCTCAGAAAACTTCTTTCCAAATTTCATCTGAGGATTTTTCCTTTTTCACCATAGCCCTCCAGGGGCTTCCAAATATCACTTTGCCAATTCCACAAGAACTCTCTTAGCGAAAGGCTTCTTCAGGGGAAAGCTGTAACTCTGTGAGATGATTTCAGAGAACACAAAGAAGTTTCTCAGAAAGCTTCTTTCTCTTTGTTATTGGAGGATATTTCCTTTGGCCCTATAGTCTTCAAAGGGATCCGAAATATCTGTTTTCAGATTCCAGAGAAATAAGGCTAGCGAAGCGATCTACGAAACACAGATGTAACTCTGTGAGATGAATTCACAGAACACTAAGCAGTTTCTCAGAAAGCTTCTTTCCAGATTTCATCTGAGGATATTTCCTTTTTCACCATAGCCCTCTATGGGCTTCCAAATATCACTTTGCCAATTCCACAAGAACTGTCTTAGCGAAAGGCTTCTTCAGGGGAAAGCTGTAACTCTGTGAGATGATTTCACAGAACACAAAGAAGTCTCTCAGAAAGCTTCTTTCTCTTTGTTATCGGAGGATATTTCCTTTGGCCCTATAGTCTTCAAAGGGATCCGAAATATCGGTTCTCAGATTACACAGAAATAAGGCTAGCAAAGAGAACCACGAAATACAGATGTAACTCTGTGAGTGGAAGTCACACATCACAGAGCAGTTTCTCAGAAAGCTTCTTTCCAGATTTCATCTGAGGATATTTTCTTTTCACGGAAGCGCTCTATGGGCTTCCAAATATCACTTTGCCAATTCCACAAGAACTGTCTTATCCAAAGGCTTCTTCAGGGGAAAGCTGTAACTCTGTGAGATGATTTCACAGAACACAAAGAAGTTTCTCAGAAAGCTTCTTTCTCTTTGTTATCGGAGGATATTTCCTTTGGCCCTATAGTCTTCAAAGGGATCCGAAATATCTGTTTTCAGATGCCACAGAAATAAAGCTAGCGAGGAGATCTACGAAACACAGATGTAACTCTGTGAGATAAATTCACAGAACACTAAGAAGTTTCTCAGAAAGCTTCTTTCTCTTTGTTATTGGAGGATATTTCCTTTGGCCCTGTAGTCTTCAAAGGGATCCGAAATATCGGTTCTCAGATTACACAGAAATAAGGCTAGCAAAGAGATCTACGAAACACAGATGTAACTCTGTGAGATGAATTCACAGAACACTAAGCAGTTTCTCAGAAAGCTTCTTTCCAGATTTCATCTGAGGATATTTCCTTTTTCACCATAGCCCTCTATGGGCTTCCAAATATCACTTTGCCAATTCCACAAGAACTGTCTTAGTGAAGGGCTTCTTGAGGGGAAAGCTGTAACTCTGTGAGATGATTTCACAGAACACAAAGAAGTTTCTCAGAAAGCTTCTTTCTCTTTGTTATCGGAGGATATTTCCTTTGGCCCTATAGTCTTCAAAGGGATCCGAAATATCTGTTCTCAGACTCCACAGAAATAAGGCTAGCAAAGAGATCCACGAAATACAGATATAACTCTGTGAGATGAATTCACAGAACACTAAGCAGTTTCTCAGAAAGCTTCTTTCTAGATTTCATCTGAGGATATTTCCTTTTTCACCATAGCCCTCTATGGGCTCCCAAATATCACTTTGCCAATTCCACAAGAACTGTCTTAGCGAAAGGCTTCTTGAGGGGAAAGCTGTAACTCTGTGAGATGATTTCAAAGAACACAAGGAAGTTTCTCAGAAAGCTTCTTTCTCTTTGTTATCGGAGGATATTTCCTTTGGCCCTATAGACTTCAAAGGGGTCCGAAATATCGGTTCTCAGATTACACAGAAAAAAGGGTAGCAAAGAGAACCACGAAATACAGATGTAACTCTGTGAGTGGAAGTCACACATCACAGAGCAGTTTCTCAGAAAGCTTCTTTCCAGATTTCATCTGAGGATATTTCCTTTTCACGGAAGCGCTCTATGGGCTTCCAAATATCACTTTGCCAATTCCACAAGAACTATCTTATCCAAAGGCTTCTTCAGGGGAAAGCTGTAACTCTGTGAGATGATTTCACAGAACACAAAGAAGTTTCTCAGAAAGCTTCTTTCTCTTTGTTATCGGAGGATATTTCCTTTGGCCCTATAGTCTTCAAAGGGATCCGAAATATCTGTTTTCAGATTCCACAGAAATAAAGCTAGCGAAGAGATCTACGAAATACAGATGTAACTCTGTGAGATGAATTCACAGAACACTAAGCAGTTTCTCAGAAAGCTTCTTTCCAGATTTCATCTGAGGATATTTCCTTTTTCACCATAGCCCTCTATGGGCTTCCAAATATCACTTTGCCAATTCCACAAGAACTGTCTTAGCGAAGAGCTTCTTCAGGGGAAAGCTGTAGCTCTGTGAGATGATTTCACAGAACACAAAGAAGTTTCTCAGAAAGCTTCCTTCTCTTTGTTATCAGAGGATATTTCCTTTGGCCCTATAGTCTTCAAAGGGATCCGAAATATCTGTTCTCAGATTCCGCAGAAATAAGGCTAGCAAAGAGATCTACCAAACACAGATGTAACTCTGTGAGATGAACTAACAGAACACTAAACAGTTTCTCAAAAAACTTCTTTCCAGATTTCATCTGAGGATATTTCCTTTTTCACCATAGCCCTCTATGGGCTTCCAAATATCACTTTGTCAATTCCACAAGAACTCTCTTTGCGAAAGGCTTCTTGAGGGGAAAGCTGTAACTCTGTGAGATGATTTCACAGAACACAAAGAAGTTTCTCAGAAAGCTTCTTTATCTTTGTAATCGGAGGATATTTCCTTTGGCCCTATAGTCTTCAAAGGGATCAGAAATATCTGTTCTCAGACTCCACAGAAATAAGGCTAGCAAAGAGATCCACGAAATACAGATATAACTCTGTGAGTTGAATTCACAGAACACTAAGCAGTTTCTTAGAAAGCTTCTTTCCAGATTTCATCTGAGGATATTTCCTTTTTCAGCATTGCCCTCTATGGGCTCCCAAATATCACTTTTCCAATTCCACAAGAACTGTCTTAGCGAAAGGCTTCTTGAGGGGAAAGCTGTAACTCTGTGAGATGATTTCACAGAACACAAAGAAGTTTCTCAGAAAGCTTCTTTCTCTTTGTTATCGGAGGATATTTCCTTTGGTCCTTATAGTCTTCAAAGGGATCCGAAATATCTGTTCTCAGATTCCACAGAAATAAGGCTAGCGAAGAGATCTACGAAACACAGATGTAACTCGGTGAGATGAATTCACAGAACACTAAGCAGTTTCTCAGAAAGCTTCTTTCCAAATTTCATCTGAGGATATTTCCTTTTTCACCATAGCCCTCTATGGGCTTCCAAATATCACTTTGCCAATTCCACAAGAACTGTCTTAGCAAAAGGCTTCTTCAGGGGAAAGCTGTAACTCTGTGAGATGATTTCAGAGAACACAAAGAAGTTTCTCAGAAAGCTTCTTTCTCTTTGTTATTGGAGGATATTTTCTTTGGCCCTATAGTCTTCAAAGGGATCCGAAATATCTGTTCTCAGATTCCACAGAAATAAGGATAGCAAAGAGATCTACGAAACACAGATGTAACTCTGTGAGATGAATTCACAGAACACTAAGAAGTTTCTCAGAAAGCTTCTTTCCAGATTTCATCTGAGGATATTTCCTTTTTCACCGTAGCCCTCTATGGGCTTCCAAATATCACTTTGCCAATTCCACAAGAACTGTCTTAGCAAAAGGCTTCTTCAGGGGAAAGCTGTAACTCTGTGAGATGATTTCACAGAATACAAAGAAGTTTCTCAGAAAGCTTCTTTCTCTTTGTTATCGGAGGATATTTCCTTTGGCCCTATAGTCTTCAAAGGGATCCGAAATATCTGTTCTCAGATTCCACAGAAATAAGGATAGCAAAGAGATCTACCAAACACAGATGTAACTCTGTGAGATGAACTAACAGAACACTAAACAGTTTCTCAAAAGCTTCTTTCCAGATTTCATCTGAGGATATTTCCTTTTTCACCATAGCCCTCTATGGGCTTCCAAATATCACTTTGCCAATTCCACAAGAACTGTCTTAGCGAAAGGCTTCTTGAGGGGAAAGCTGTAACTCTGTGAGATGATTTCACAGAACACAAAGAAGTTTCTCAGAAAGCTTCTTTCTCTTTGTTATCGGAGGATATTTCCTTTGGCCCTATAGTCTTCAAAGGGATCCGAAATATCTGTTCTCAGATTCCACAGAAATAAGGCTAGCAAAGAGATCTAGGAAACACAGATGTAACTCGGTGAGATGAATTCACAGAACACTAAGCGGTTTCTCAGAAAGCTTCTTTCGAAATTTCATCTGAGGATATTTCCTTTTTCACCATAGCCCTCTATGGGCTTCCAAATATCACTTTGCCAATTCCACAAGAACTGTCTTAGAGAAAGGCTTCTTGAGGGGAAAGCTGTAACTCTGTGAGATGATTTCAGAGAACACAAAGAAGTTTCTCAGAAAGCTTCTTTCTCTTTTTTATTGGAGGATATTTCCTTTGGCCCTATAGTCTTCAAAGGGATCGGAAATATCTGTTTTCAGATTCCAGAGAAATAAGGCTAGCGAAGCGATCTACCAAACACAGATGTAACTCTGTGAGATGAATTCACAGAACACTAAGCAGTTTCTCAGAAAGCTTCTTTCCAGATTTCATCTGAGGATATTTCCTTTTTCACCATAGCCCTCTATGGGCTTCGAAATATCACTTTGCCAATTCCACAAGAACTGTCTTAGCAAAACGCTTCTTCAGGGGAAAGCTGTAACTCTGTGAGATGATTTCACAGAACACAAAGAAGTTTCTCAGAAAGCCTCTTTCTCTCTGTTATCGGAGGATATTTCCTTTGGCCCAATAGTCTTCAAAGGGATCCGAAATATCTGTTCTCAGACTCCACAGAAATAAGGCTAGCAAAGAGATCCACGAAATACAGATATAACTCTGTGAGATGAATTCACAGAACACTAAGCAGTTTCTTAGAATGCTTCTTTCCAGATTTCATCTGAGGATATTTCCTTTTTCACCATAGCCCTCTATGGGCTCCCAAATATCACTTTTCCAATTCCACAGGAACTCTCTTAGCGAAAGGCTTCTTGAGGGGAAAGCTGTAACTCTGTGAGATGATTTCACAGAACACAAAGAAGTTTCTCAGAAAGCTTCTTTCTCTTTGTTATCGGAGGATATTTCCTTTGGCCCTATAGTCTTCAAAGGGATCTGAAATATCTGTTTTCAGATTCCAGAGAAATAAGGCTAGCGAAGCGATCTACGAAACACAGATGTAACTCTGTGAGATGAATTCACAGAACACTAAGCAGTTTCTCAGAAATCTTCTTTCCAGATTTCATCTGAGGATATTTCCTTTTTCACCATAGCCCTCTATGGGCTTCCAAATATCACTTTGCCAATTCCACAAGAACTGTCTTAGCAAAAGGCTTCTTGAGGGGAAAGCTGTAACTCTGTGAGATGATTTCACAGAATACAAAGAAGTTTCTCAGAAAGCTTCTTTCTCTTTGTTATCGGAGGATATTTCCTTTGGCCCTATAGTCTTCAAAGGGATCCGAAATATCTGTTCTCAGATTCCGCAGAAATAAGGCTAGCAAAGAGATCTACCAAACACAGATGTAACTCTGTGAGATGAACTAACAGAACACTAAACAGTTTCTCAAAAAACTTCTTTCCAGATTTCATCTGAAGATATTTCCTTTTTCACCATAGCCCTCTATGGGCTTCCAAATATCACTTTGCCAATTCCACAAGAACTCTCTTAGCGAAAGGCTTCTTGAGGGGAATGCTGTAACTCTGTGAGATGATTTCACAGAACACAAAGAAGTTTCTCAGAAAGCTTCTTTATCTTTGTAATCGGAGGATATTTCCTTTGGCCCTATAGTCTTCAAAGGGATCCGAAATATCTGTTCTCAGACTCCACAGAAATAAGGCTAGCAAAGAGATCCAAGAAATACAGATATAACTCTGTGAGATGAATTCACAGAACACTAAGCAGTTTCTTAGAAAGCTTCTTTCCAGATTTCATCTGAGGATATTTCCTTTTTCACCATAGCCCTCTATGGGCTCCCAAATATCACTTTTCCAATTCCACAAGAACTGTCTTAGCGAAAGGCTTCTTGAGGGGAAAGCTGTAACTCTGTGAGATGATTTCACAGAACACAAAGAAGTTTCTCAGAAAGCTTCTTTCTCTTTGTTATCGGAGGATATTTCCTTTGGCCCTTATAGTCTTGAAAGGGATCCGAAATATCTGTTCTCAGATTCCACAGAAATAGTGCTAGCGAAGAGATCTACGAAACACAGATGTAACTCGGTGAGATGAATTCACAGAACACTAAGCAGTTTCTCAGAAAGCTTCTTTCCAAATTTCATCTGAGGATATTTCCTTTTTCACCATAGCCCTCTATGGGCTTCCAAATATCACTTTGCCAATTCCACAAGAACTGTCTTAGCGAAAGGCTTCTTCAGGGGAAAGCTGTAACTCTGTGAGATGATTTCAGAGAACACAAAGAAGTTTCTCAGAAAGCTTCTTTCTCTTTGTTATTGGAGGATATTTCCTTTGGCCCTATAGTCTTCAAAGGGATCCGAAATATCTGTTTTCAGATTCCAGAGAAATAAGGCTAGCGAAGCGATCTACGAAACACAGATGTAACTCTGTGAGATGAATTCACAGAACACTAAGCAGTTTCTCAGAAAGCTTCTTTCCAGATTTCATCTGAGGATATTTCCTTTTTCACCATAGCCCTATATGGGCTTCCAAATATCACTTTGCCAATTCCACAAGAACTGTCTTAGCAAAAGGCTTCTTCAGGGGAAAGCTGTAACTCTCTGAGATGATTTCACAGAACACAAAGAAGTTTCTCAGAAAGCTTCTTTCTCTTTGTTATCGGAGGATATTTCCTTTGGCCCTATAGTCTTCAAAGGGATCCGAAATACCTGTTTTCTGATTATACAGAAATAAAGCTAGCGAAGAGATCTACGAAACACAGATGTAACTCTGTGAGATGAATTCACAGAAAACTAAGCAGTTTCTCAGAAAGCTTCTTTCCAGATTTCATCTGAGGATTTTTCCTTTTTCACCATAGCCCTCTATGGGCTTCCAAATATCACTTGGCCAATTCCACAAGAACTGTCTTAGTGAAGGGCTTCTTCAGGAGAAAGCTGTAACTCTGTGAGTTGATTTCACAGAACACAAAGAAGTTTCTCAGAAAGCTTCTTTCTCTTTGTTATCGGAGGATATTTCCTTTGGCCCATAGTCTTCAAAGGGATCCGAAATATCGGTTCTCAGATTACACAGAAATAAGGCTAGCAAAGAGAACCACGAAATACAGATGTAACTCTGTGAGTGGAAGTCACACATCACAGAGCAGTTTCTCAGAAAGCTTCTATCCAGATTTCATCTGAGGATATTTCCTTTTCACGGAAGCGCTCTATGGGCTTCCAAATATCACTTTGCCAATTCCACAAGAACTGTCTTATCCAAAGGCTTCTTCAGGGGAAAGCTGTAACTCTGTGAGATGATTTCACAGAACACAAAGAAGTTTCTCAGAAAGCTTCTTTCTCTTTGTTATCGGAGGATATTTCCTTTGGCCCTATAGTCTTCAAAGGGATCCGAAATATCTGTTTTCAGATGCCACAGAAATAAAGCTAGCGAAGAGATCTACGAAACACAGATGTAACTCTGTGAGATAAATTCACAGAACACTAAGAAGTTTCTCAGAAAGCTTCTTTCTCTTTGTTATTGGAGGATATTTCCTTTGGCCCTGTAGTCTTCAAAGGGATCCGAAATATCGGTTCTCAGATTACACAGAAATAAGGCTAGCAAAGAGATCTACGAAACACAGATGTAACTCTGTGAGATGAATTAAAAGAACACTAAGCAGTTTCTCAGAAACCTTCTTTCCAGATTTCATCTGAGAATATTTCCTTTTTCACCATAGCCCTCTATGGGCTTCCAAATATCACTTTCCCTATTCCAGAAGAACTGTCTTAGCGAAAGGCTTCTTGAGGGGAAAGCTATAACTGTGTGAGATGATTTGACAGAACACAAAGAAGTTTCTCAGAAAGCTTCTTTCTCTTTGTTATCGGAGGATATTTCCTTTGGCCCTATAGTCTTCAAAGGGATTCGAAATATCTGTTCTCAGATTCCACAGAAAGAAGGCTAGCAAAGAGATTCACGAAATACAGATGTAACTCTGTGAGTGGAAGTCGCACATCACAGAGCAGTTTCTCAGAAAGCTTCTTTCCAAATTTCATCTGAGGATTTTTCCTTTTTCACCATAGCCCTCCATGGGCTTCCAAATATCACTTTGCCAATTCCACAAGAACTCTCTTAGCGAAAGGCTTCTTCAGGGGAAAGCTGTAACTCTGTGAGATGATTTCAGAGAACACAAAGAAGTTTCTCAAAAAGCTTCTTTCTCTTTGTTATTGGAGGATATTTCCTTTGGCCCTATAGTCTTCAAAGGGATCCGAAATATCTGTTTTCAGATTCCAGAGAAATAAGGCTAGCGAAGCGATCTACGAAACACAGATGTAACTCTGTGAGATGAATTCACAGAACACTAAGCAGTTTCTCAGAAAGCTTCTTTCCAGATTTCATCTGAGGATATTTCCTTTTTCACCATAGCCCTCTATGGGCTTCCAAATATCACTTTGCCAATTCCACAAGAACTGTCTTAGCGAAAGGCTTCTTCAGGGGAAAGCTGTAACTCTGTGAGATGATTTCACAGAACACAAAGAAGTCTCTCAGAAAGCTTCTTTCTCTTTGTTATCGGAGGATATTTCCTTTGGCCCTATAGTCTTCAAAGGGATCCGAAATATCGGTTCTCAGATTACACAGAAATAAGGCTAGCAAAGAGAACCACGAAATACAGATGTAACTCTGTGAGTGGAAGTCACACATCACAGAGCAGTTTCTCAGAAAGCTTCTTTCCAGATTTCATCTGAGGATATTTTCTTTTCACGGAAGCGCTCTATGGGCTTCCAAATATCACTTTGCCAATTCCACAAGAACTGTCTTATCCAAAGGCTTCTTCAGGGGAAAGCTGTAACTCTGTGAGATGATTTCACAGAACACAAAGAAGTTTCTCAGAAAGCTTCTTTCTCTTTGTTATCGGAGGATATTTCCTTTGGCCCTATAGTCTTCAAAGGGATCCGAAATATCTGTTTTCAGATGCCACAGAAATAAAGCTAGCGAGGAGATCTACGAAACACAGATGTAACTCTGTGAGATAAATTCACAGAACACTAAGAAGTTTCTCAGAAAGCTTCTTTCTCTTTGTTATTGGAGGATATTTCCTTTGGCCCTGTAGTCTTCAAAGGGATCCGAAATATCGGTTCTCAGATTACACAGAAATAAGGCTAGCAAAGAGATCTACGAAACACAGATGTAACTCTGTGAGATGAATTAAAAGAACACTAACCAGTTTCTCAGAAACCTTCTTTCCAGATTTCATCTGAGGATATTTCCTTTTTCACCGTAGCCCTCTATGGGCTTCCAAATATCACTTTCCCTATTCCAGAAGAACTGTCTTAGCGAAAGGCTTCTTGAGGGGAAAGCTGTAACTCTGTGAGATGATTTCACAGAACACAAAGAAGTTTCTCAGAAAGCTTCTTTCTCTTTGTTATCGGAGGATATTTCCTTTGGCCCTATAGTCTTCAAAGGGATTCGAAATATCTGTTCTCAGATTCCACAGAAAGAAGGCTAGCAAAGAGATCCACGAAATACAGATGTAACTCTGTGAGTGGAAGTCACACATCACAGAGCAGTTTCTCAGAAAGCTTCTTTCCAGATTTCATCTGAGGATATTTCCTTTTCACCATAGCCCACTATGGGCTTCCAAATATCACTTTGCCCATTCCAAAAGAACTGTCTTAGTGAAAGTGTTCTTGAGCGGAAAGCTGTAACTCTGTGAGATGATTTCACAGATCACAAGGAGTTTCTCAGAAAGCTTCTTTCTCTTTGTTATCGGAGGATATTTCCTTTGGCCCTATAGTCTTCAAAGGGATCCGAAATATCTGTTCTCAGATTCCACAGAAATAAGGCTAGCAAAGAGATCTACGAAACACAGATGTAACTCTGTGAGATGAATTCACAGAACACTAAGCAGTTTCTCAGAAAGCTTCTTTCCAGATTTCATCTGAGGATATTTCCTTTTTCACCATAGCCCTCTATGGGCTTCCAAATATCACTTTGCCAATTCCACAAGAACTGTCTTAGTGAAGGGCTTCTTGAGGGGAAAGCTGTAACTCTGTGAGATGATTTCACAGAACACAAAGAAGTTTCTCAGAAAGCTTCTTTCTCTTTGTTATCGGAGGATATTTCCTTTGGCCCTATAGTCTTCAAAGGG
Source organism: Macaca fascicularis (assembly GCF_037993035.2). NCBI lineage: Eukaryota > Metazoa > Chordata > Mammalia > Primates > Cercopithecidae > Macaca > Macaca fascicularis. The sequence goes on along the minus strand of NC_088385.1, from coordinate 43,781,668 downwards.
ATCCGAAATATCTGTTCTCAGACTCCACAGAAATAAGGCTAGCAAAGAGATCCACGAAATACAGATATAACTCTGTGAGATGAATTCACAGAACACTAAGCAGTTTCTCAGAAAGCTTCTTTCTAGATTTCATCTGAGGATATTTCCTTTTTCACCATAGCCCTCTATGGGCTCCCAAATATCACTTTGCCAATTCCACAAGAACTGTCTTAGCGAAAGGCTTCTTGAGGGGAAAGCTGTAACTCTGTGAGATGATTTCAAAGAACACAAAGAAGTTTCTCAGAAAGCTTCTTTCTCTTTGTTATCGGAGGATATTTCCTTTGGCCCTATAGACTTCAAAGGGGTCCGAAATATCGGTTCTCAGATTACACAGAAAAAAGGGTAGCAAAGAGAACCACGAAATACAGATGTAACTCTGTGAGTGGAAGTCACACATCACAGAGCAGTTTCTCAGAAAGCTTCTTTCCAGATTTCATCTGAGGATATTTCCTTTTCACGGAAGCGCTCTATGGGCTTCCAAATATCACTTTGCCAATTCCACAAGAACTATCTTATCCAAAGGCTTCTTCAGGGGAAAGCTGTAACTCTGTGAGATGATTTCACAGAACACAAAGAAGTTTCTCAGAAAGCTTCTTTCTCTTTGTTATCGGAGGATATTTCCTTTGGCCCTATAGTCTTCAAAGGGATCCGAAATATCTGTTCTCAGATTCCACAGAAATAAGGCTAGCAAAGAGATCTACGAAACACAGATGTAACTCTGTGAGATGAATTCACAGAACACTAAGCAGTTTCTCAGAAAGCTTCTTTCCAGATTTCATCTGAGGATATTTCCTTTTTCACCATAGCCCTCTATGGGCTTCCAAATATCACTTTGCAAATTCCACAAGAACTGTCTTAGCGAAAGGCTTCTTGAGGGGAAAGCTGTAACTCTGTGAGTTGATTTCACAGAACACAAAGAAGTTTCTCAGAAAGCTTCTTTCTCTTTGTTATCGGAGGATATTTCCTTTGGCCCTATAGTCTTCAAAGGGATTCGAAATATCTGTTCTCAGGTTCCACAGAAAGAAGGCTAGCAAAGAGATCCACGAAATACAGATGTAACTCTGTGAGTGGAAGTCACACATCACAGAGCAGTTTCTCAGAAAGCTTCTTTCCAGATTTCATCTGAGGATATTTCCTTTTTCAACATAGCCCACTATAGGCTTCCAAATATCACTTTGCCAGTTCCACAAGAACTGTCTTAGCGAAAGGCTTCTTGAGGGGAAAGCTGTAACTCTGTGAGATGATTTCACAGAACACAAAGAAGTTTCTCAGAAAGCCTCTTTCTCTTTGTTATCGGAGGATATTTCCTATGGCCCTATAGTCTTCAAAGGGATCCGAAATATCTGTTCTCAGATTCCACAGAAATAAGGCTAGCGAAGAGATCTACGAAACACAGATGTAACTCTGTGAGATGAATTCACAGAACACTAAGCAGTTTCTCAGAAAGCTTCTTTCCAGATTTCATCTGAGGATATTTCCTTTTTCAACATAGCCCTCTATGGGCTTCCAAATATCACTTTGCCAATTCCACAAGAACTGTCTTAGCGAAAGGCTTCTTGAGGGGAAAGCTGTAACTCTGTGAGATGATTTCACTGAACACAAAGAAGTTTCTCAGAAAGCTTCTTTCTCTTTGTTATCGGAGGATATTTCCTTTGGCCCTATAGTCTTCAAAGGTATCCGAAATATCTGTTCTCAGATTCCACAGAAATAAGGCTAGCAAAGAGATCTACAAAACAGAGATGTAACTCTGTGAGATGAATTCACAGAACACTAAGCAGTTTCTCAGAAAGCTTCTTTCCAGATTTCATCTGAGGATATTTCCTTTTTCACCATAGCCCTCTATGGGCTTCCAAATATCACTTGGCCAATTCCACAAGAACTGTCTTAGCGAAGGGCTTCTTCAGGAGAAAGCTGTAACTCTGTGAGATGATTTCACAGAACACAAAGAAGTCTCTCAGAAAGCTTCTTTCTCTTTGTTATCGGAGGATATTTCCTTTGGCCCTATAGTCTTCAAAGGGATCTGAAATATCTGCTCTCAAATTACACAGAAATAAGGCTAGCAAAGAGATCTACGAAACACAGATGTAACTCTGTGAGATGAATTAACAGAACACTAAGCAGTTTCTCAGAAACCTTCTTTCCAGATTTCATCTGAGGATTTTTCCTTTTTCACCATAGCCCTCCATGGGCTTCCAAATATCACTTTGCCAATTCCACAAGAACTGTCTTAGCGAAAGGCTTCTTGAGGGGAAAGCTGTAACTCTATGAGATTATTTCACAGAACACAAAGAAGTTTCTCAGAAAGCTTCTTTCCCTTTGTTATCGGAGGATATTTCCTTTGGCCCTATAGTCTTCAAAGGGATTCGAAATATCTGTTCTCAGATTCCACAGAAAGAAGGCTAGCAAAGAGATCCACGAAATACAGATGTAACTCTGAGAGTGGAAGTCACACAGCACAGAGCAGTTTCTCAGAAAGCTTCTTTCCAGATTTCATCTGAGGATATTTCCTTTTCACCATAGCCCACTATGGGCTTCCAAATATCACTTTGCCCATTCCAAAAGAACTGTCTTAGTGAAAGGGTTCTTGAGCGGAAAGCTGTAACTCCGTGAGATGATTTCACAGATCACAAAGAAGTTTCTCAGAAAGCTTCTTTCTCTTTGTTTTCGGAGGATATTTCCTTTGGCCCTATAGTCTTCAAAGGGATCCGAAATATCTGTTCTCAGATTCCACAGAAATAAGGCTAGCAAAGAGATCTACGAAACACAGATGTAACTCTGTGAGATGAATTAACAGAACACTAAGCAGTTTCTCAGAAAGCTTCTTTCCAGATTTCATCTGAGGATATTTCCTTTTTCACCATAGCCCTCTATGGGCTTCCAAATATCACTTTGCAAATTCCACAAGAACTGTCTTAGCGAAAGGCTTCTTGAGGGGAAAGCTGTAACTCTGTGAGATTATTTCACAGAACACAAAGAAGTTTCTCAGAAAGCTTCTTTCTCTTTGTTATCGGAGGATATTTCCTTTGGACCTATAGTCTTCAAAGGGATCCGAATTATCTGTTCTCAGATTCCACAGAAATAAGGCTAGCAAAGAGATCTACGAAACACATATGTAACTTTGTGAGATGAATTCACAGAACACTAAGCAGTTTCTCCGAAACCTTCTTTCCAGATTTCATCTGAGGATATTTCCTTTTTCACCATAGCCCTTATGGGCTTCCAAATATCACTTTTTCAATTCCACAAGAACTCTCTTTGCAAAAGCCTTCTTGAGGGGAAACCTGTAACTTTGTGAGATGATTTCACAGAACCCAAAGAAGTTTCTCAGAAAGCTTCTTTCTCTTTGTTATCGGAGGATATTTCCTTTGGCCCTATAGTCTTCAAAGGCATCCGAAATATCTGTTCTCAGATTACACAGAAATAAGGCTAGCAAAGAGATCCACGAAATACAGATGTAACTCTGTGAGTGGAAGTCACAAATCACAGAGCAGTTTCTCAGAAAGCTTCTTTCCAGATTTCATCTGAGGATATTTTCTTTTCACATTAGCCCACTATGGGCTTCCAAATATCACTTTGACCATTCCAAAAGAACTGTCTTAGTGAAAGGCTTTTTGAGCGGAAAGCTGTAACTCTGTGAGATGATTTCACAGATCACAAAGAAGTTTCTCAGAAAGCTTCTTTCTCTTTGTTATCGGAGTATATTTCCTTTGGCCCTATAGTCTTCAAAGGGATCCGAAATATCTGTTCTCAGATTCCACAGAAATAAGGCTAGCAAAGAGATCTACGAAACACAGATGTAACTCTGTGAGATGAATTAACACAACACTAAGCAGTTTCTCAGAAAGCTTCTTTCCAGATTTCATCTGAGGATATTTCCTTTTTCACCATAGCCCTCTATGGGCTTCCAAATATCACTTTGCCAATTCCACAAGAACTGTCTTAGCGAATGGCTTCTTGAGGGGAAAGCTGTAACTCTGTGAGATGATTTCACAGAACACAAAGAAATTTCTCAGAAAGCTTCTTTCTCTTTGTTATCGGAGGATATTTCCTTTGGCCCCTAGCCTTCAAAGGGATCCGAAATATCGGTTCTCAGATTACACAGAAATAAGGCTAGCAAAGAGAACCACGAAATACAGATGTAACTCTGTGAATGGAAGTCACACATCACAGAGCAGTTTCTCAGAAAGCTTCTTTCCAGATTTCATCTGAGGATATTTCCTTTTTCAACATAGCCCACTATAGGCTTCCAAATATCACTTTGCCAGTTCCACAAGAACTGTCTTAGCGAAAGGCTTCTTGAGGGGAAAGCTGTAACTCTGTGAGATGATTTCACAGAACACAAAGAAGTTTCTCAGAAAGCCTCTTTCTCTTTGTTATCGGAGGATATTTCCTATGGCCCTATAGTCTTCAAAGGGATCCGAAATATCTGTTCTCAGATTCCACAGAATTAAGGCTAGCAAAGAGATCTACGAAACACAGATGTAACTCTGTGAGATGAATTAACAGAACACTAAGCAGTTTCTCAGAAAGCTTCTTTCCAGATTTCATCTGAGTTTATTTCCTTTTTCACCGTAGACCTCTATGGGCTTTCAAATATCCCTTTGCCAATTCCACAAGAACTGTCTTAGCGAAAGGCTTCTTGAGGGGAAAGCTGTAACTCTGTGAGATGATTTCACAGAACACAAAGAAGTTTCTCAGAAAGCTTCTTTCTCTTTCTTATCGGAGGATATTTCCTTTGGCCCTATAGTCTTCAAAGGGATCCGAAAAATCATTTCTCAGATTCCACAGAAATAAGGCTAGCAAAGAGATCTACGAAACACAGATGTAACTCTGTGAGATGAATTCACAGAACACTAAGCAGTTTCTCAGAAAGCTTCTTTCCAGATTTCATCTGAGGATATTTCCTTTTTCACCATAGCCCTCTACGGGCTTCCAAATATCACTTTGCCAATTCCACAAGAACTGTCTTAGCGAAGGGCTTCTTCAGGCGAAAGCTGTAACTCTGTGAGATGATTTCAAAGAACACAAAGAAGTTTCTAAGAAAGCTTCTTTCTCTTTGTTATTGGAGGATATTTCCTTTGGCCCTATAGTCTTCAAAGGGATCCGAAATATCTGTTCTCAGATTCCACAGAAATAAGGCTAGCAAAGAGATCTACGAAACACAGATGTAACTCTGTGAGATGAATTAACACAACACTAAGCAGTTTCTCAGAAAGCTTCTTTCCAGATTTCATCTGAGTTTATTTCCCTTTTCACCATAGCCCTCTATGGGCTTTCAAATATCCCTTTGAAAATTCCACAAGAACCGTCTTAGCGAAAGGCTTCTTGAGGGGAAAGCTGTAACTCTGTGAGATGATTTCACAGAACACAAAGAAGTTTCTCAGAAAGCTTCTTTCTCTTTGTTATCGGAGGATATTTCCTTTGGCCCTATAGTCTTCAAAGGGATCCGATATATCTGTTTTCAGATTCCATAGAAATAAAGCTAGCGAAGAGATCTACGAAACACAGATGTAACTCTGTGAGATGAATTCACAGAACACTAAGCAGTTTCTCAGAAAGCTTCTTTCCAGATTTCATCTGAGGATATTTTCTTTTCACATTAGCCCACTATGGGCTTCCAAATATCACTTTGACCATTCCAAAAGAACTGTCTTAGTGAAAGGCTTTTTGAGCGGAAAGCTGTAACTCTGTGAGATGATTTCACAGAACACAAAGAAGTTTCTCAGAAAGCTTCTTTCTCTTTGTTATTGGAGGATATTTCCTTTGGCCCTATAGTCTTCAAAGGGATCCGAAATATCTGTTCTCAGATTCCACAGAAATAAGGCTAGCAAAGAGATCTACGAAACACAGATGTAACTCTGTGAGATGAATTAACACAACACTAAGCAGTTTCTCAGAAAGCTTCTTTCCAGATTTCATCTGAGGATATTTCCTTTTTCACCATAGCCCTCTATGGGCTTCCAAATATCACTTTGCCAATTCCACAAGAACTGTCTTAGCGAATGGCTTCTTGAGGGGAAAGCTGTAACTCTGTGAGATGATTTCACAGAACACAAAGAAGTTTCTCAGAAAGCTTCTTTCTCTTTGTTATCGGAGGATATTTCCTTTGGCCCTATAGTCTTCAAAGGGATCCGAAATATCGGTTCTCAGATTACACAGAAATAAGGCTAGCAAAGAGAACCACGAAATACAGATGTAACTCTGTGAATGGAAGTCACACATCACAGAGCAGTTTCTCAGAAAGCTTCTTTCCAGATTTCATCTGAGGATATTTCCTTTTCACCATAGCCCTCAAAGGGCTTCCAAATATCACTTTGCCAATTCCACAAGAACTGTCTTAGCGAAAGGCTTCTTGAGGGGAAAGCTGTAACTCTGTGTAATGATTTCACTGAACACAAAGAAGTTTCTCAGAAAGCTTCTTTTTCTTTGTTTTCGGAGGATATTTCCTTTGGCCCTATAGTTTTCAAAGGGATCTGAAATATCTGTTCTCAGATTCCACAGAAATAAGGCTAGCAAAGAGATCTACGAAACAGAGATGTAACTCTGTGAGATGAATTAACAGAACACTAAGCAGTTTCTCAGAAAGCTTCTTTCCAGATTTCATCTGAGGATATTTCCTTTTTCACCATAGCCCTCTAAGGGCTTCCAAATATCACTTTGCTAATTGAACAAGAACTGTCTTAGCGAAAGGCTTCTTCAGGGCAAAGCTGTAACTCTGTGAGATGATTTCACTGAACACAAAGAAGTTTCTCAGAAAGCTTCTTTCTCTTTGTTATCGGAGGATATTTCCTTTGGCCCTATAGTCTACAAAGGGATCCGAAATATCTGTTTTCAGATTCCACAGAAATAAAGCTAGCGAAGAGATCTACGAAACACAGATGTAACTCTGTGAGATGAATTCACAGAACACTAAGCAGTTTCTCAGAAAGCTTCTTTCCAGATTTCATCTGAGGATATTTCCTTTTTCACCATAGCCCTCTATGGGGTTCCAAATATCACTTTGCCAATTCCACAAGAACTGTCTTAGCGAAGGGCTTCTTCAAGGGAAAGCTGTAACTCTGTGAGATGATTTCACAGAACACAAAGAAGTTTCTAAGAAACCTTCTTTCTCTTTGTTATCGGAGGATATTTCCATTGGCCCTATAGTCTTCAAAAGAATCCGAAATATCTGTTCTCAGATTCCACAGAAATAAGGCTAGCAAAGAGATCTACGAAACACAGATGTAACTCTGTGAGATGAATTAACACAACACTAAGCAGTTTCTCAGAAAGCTTCTTTCCAGATTTCATCTGAGTTTATTTCCTTTTTCACCATAGCCCTCTATGGGCTTTCCAATATCCCTTTGCCAATTCCACAAGAACCGTCTTAGCGAAAGGCTTCTTGAGGGGAAAGCTGTAACTCTGTGAGATGATTTCAAAGAACACTAAGAAGTTTCTCAGAAAGCTTCTTTCTCTTTGTTATCGGAGGATATTTCCTTTGGCCCTATAGTCTTCAAAGGGATCCGAAATATCTGTTCTCAGATTCCACAGAAATAAGGCTAGCAAAGAGATCTACGAAACACAGATGTAACTCTGTGAGATGAATTAACAGAACACTAAGCAGTTTCTCAGAAAGCTTCTTTCCAGATTTCATCTGAGTTTATTTCCTTTTTCACCATAGCCCTCTATGGGCTTTCAAATATCCCCTTGCCAATTCCACAAGAACTGTCTTAGAGAAAGGCTTCTTGAGGGGAAAGCTGTAACTCTGTGAGATGATTTCACAGAACACAAAGAAGTTTCTCAGAAAGCTTCTTTCTCTTTGTTATCGGAGGATATTTCCTTTGGCCCTATAGTCTTCAAAGGGATCCGAAATATCTTTTCTCAGATTCCACAGAAATAAGGCTAGCAAAGAGATCTACGAAACACAGATGTAACTCTGTGAGATGAATTAACACAACACTAAGCAGTTTCTCAGAAAGCTTCTTTCCAAATTTCATCTGAGGATATTTCCTTTTTCACCATAGCCCACTATGGGCTTCCAAATATCACTTTGCCAATTCCACAAGAACTGTCTTAGCGAAAGGCTTCTTGAGGTGAAAGCTGTAACTCTGTTAGATGATTTCACAGAACACTAAGAAGTTTCAGAGAAAGCTTCTTTCTCTTTGTTATCGGAGGATATTTCCTTTGGCCCTATAGTCTTCAAAGGGATCCGAAATATCTGTTCTCAGATTCCACAGAAAGAAGGCTAGCAAAGAGATCTACGAAACACAGATGTAACTCTGTGAGATGAATTAACAAAACACTAAGCAGTTTCTCAGAAACCTTCTTTCCAGATTTCATCTGAGGATATTTCCATTTTCACCTTAGCCCTCTATGGGCTTCCAAATATCACTTTGCCAATTCCACAAGAGCTGTCTTAGCGAAAGGCTTCTTGAGGGGAAAGCTGTAACTCTGTGAGATGATTTCACAGAACACAAAGAAGTTTCTCAGAAAGCTTCTTTCTCTTTGTTATCGGAGGATATTTCCTTTGGCCCTATAGTCTTCAAAGGGATCCGAAATATCTGTTTTCAGATGCCACAGAAATAAAGCTAGCGAGGAGATCTACGAAACACAGATGTAACTCTGTGAGATAAATTCACAGAACACTAAGAAGTTTCTCAGAAAGCTTCTTTCTCTTTGTTATTGGAGGATATTTCCTTTGGCCCTGTAGTCTTCAAAGGGATCCGAAATATCGGTTCTCAGATTACACAGAAATAAGGCTAGCAAAGAGATCTACGAAACACAGATGTAACTCTGTGAGATGAATTAAAAGAACACTAACCAGTTTCTCAGAAACCTTCTTTCCAGATTTCATCTGAGGATATTTCCTTTTTCACCGTAGCCCTCTATGGGCTTCCAAATATCACTTTCCCTATTCCAGAAGAACTGTCTTAGCGAAAGGCTTCTTGAGGGGAAAGCTGTAACTCTGTGAGATGATTTCACAGAACACAAAGAAGTTTCTCAGAAAGCTTCTTTCTCTTTGTTATCGGAGGATATTTCCTTTGGCCCTATAGTCTTCAAAGGGATTCGAAATATCTGTTCTCAGATTCCACAGAAAGAAGGCTAGCAAAGAGATCCACGAAATACAGATGTAACTCTGTGAGTGGAAGTCACACATCACAGAGCAGTTTCTCAGAAAGCTTCTTTCCAGATTTCATCTGAGGATATTTCCTTTTCACCATAGCCCACTATGGGCTTCCAAATATCACTTTGCCCATTCCAAAAGAACTGTCTTAGTGAAAGTGTTCTTGAGCGGAAAGCTGTAACTCTGTGAGATGATTTCACAGATCACAAGGAGTTTCTCAGAAAGCTTCTTTCTCTTTGTTATCGGAGGATATTTCCTTTGGCCCTATAGTCTTCAAAGGGATCCGAAATATCTGTTCTCAGATTCCACAGAAATAAGGCTAGCAAAGAGATCTACGAAACACAGATGTAACTCTGTGAGATGAATTCACAGAACACTAAGCAGTTTCTCAGAAAGCTTCTTTCCAGATTTCATCTGAGGATATTTCCTTTTTCACCATAGCCCTCTATGGGCTTCCAAATATCACTTTGCCAATTCCACAAGAACTGTCTTAGTGAAGGGCTTCTTGAGGGGAAAGCTGTAACTCTGTGAGATGATTTCACAGAACACAAAGAAGTTTCTCAGAAAGCTTCTTTCTCTTTGTTATCGGAGGATATTTCCTTTGGCCCTATAGTCTTCAAAGGGATCCGAAATATCTGTTCTCAGACTCCACAGAAATAAGGCTAGCAAAGAGATCCACGAAATACAGATATAACTCTGTGAGATGAATTCACAGAACACTAAGCAGTTTCTCAGAAAGCTTCTTTCTAGATTTCATCTGAGGATATTTCCTTTTTCACCATAGCCCTCTATGGGCTCCCAAATATCACTTTGCCAATTCCACAAGAACTGTCTTAGCGAAAGGCTTCTTGAGGGGAAAGCTGTAACTCTGTGAGATGATTTCAAAGAACACAAAGAAGTTTCTCAGAAAGCTTCTTTCTCTTTGTTATCGGAGGATATTTCCTTTGGCCCTATAGACTTCAAAGGGGTCCGAAATATCGGTTCTCAGATTACACAGAAAAAAGGGTAGCAAAGAGAACCACGAAATACAGATGTAACTCTGTGAGTGGAAGTCACACATCACAGAGCAGTTTCTCAGAAAGCTTCTTTCCAGATTTCATCTGAGGATATTTCCTTTTCACGGAAGCGCTCTATGGGCTTCCAAATATCACTTTGCCAATTCCACAAGAACTATCTTATCCAAAGGCTTCTTCAGGGGAAAGCTGTAACTCTGTGAGATGATTTCACAGAACACAAAGAAGTTTCTCAGAAAGCTTCTTTCTCTTTGTTATCGGAGGATATTTCCTTTGGCCCTATAGTCTTCAAAGGGATCCGAAATATCTGTTTTCAGATTCCACAGAAATAAAGCTAGCGAAGAGATCTACGAAATACAGATGTAACTCTGTGAGATGAATTCACAGAACACTAAGCAGTTTCTCAGAAAGCTTCTTTCCAGATTTCATCTGAGGATATTTCCTTTTTCACCATAGCCCTCTATGGGCTTCCAAATATCACTTTGCCAATTCCACAAGAACTGTCTTAGCGAAGGGCTTCTTCAGGGGAAAGCTGTAGCTCTGTGAGATGATTTCACAGAACACAAAGAAGTTTCTCAGAAAGCTTCCTTCTCTTTGTTATCAGAGGATATTTCCTTTGGACTTATAGTCTTCAAAGGGAACCGAAATATCTGTTCTCAGATTCCACAGAAATAAGGCTAGCAAAGTGACCTACGAAACACATATGTAACTCTGTGAGATGAATTCACAGAACACTAAGCAGTTTCTCAGAAAGCTTCTTTCCAGATTTCATCTGAGGATATTTCCTTTTTCACCATAGCCCTCTATGGGCTTCCAAATATCACTTGGCCAATTCCACAAGAACTGTCTTAGCGAAGGGCTTCTTCAGGAGAAAGCTGTAACTCTGTGAGATGATTTCACAGAACACAAAGAAGTCTCTCAGAAAGCTTCTTTCTCTTTGTTATCGGAGGATATTTCCTTTGGCCCTATAGTCTTCAAAGGGATCTGAAATATCTGCTCTCAAATTACACAGAAATAAGGCTAGCAAAGAGATCTACGAAACACAGATGTAACTCTGTGAGATGAATTAACAGAACACTAAGCAGTTTCTCAGAAACCTTCTTTCCAGATTTCATCTGAGGATTTTTCCTTTTTCACCATAGCCCTCCATGGGCTTCCAAATATCACTTTGCCAATTCCACAAGAACTGTCTTAGCGAAAGGCTTCTTGAGGGGAAAGCTGTAACTCTATGAGATTATTTCACAGAACACAAAGAAGTTTCTCAGAAAGCTTCTTTCCCTTTGTTATCGGAGGATATTTCCTTTGGCCCTATAGTCTTCAAAGGGATTCGAAATATCTGTTCTCAGATTCCACAGAAAGAAGGCTAGCAAAGAGATCCACGAAATACAGATGTAACTCTGAGAGTGGAAGTCACACATCACAGAGCAGTTTCTCAGAAAGCTTCTTTCCAGATTTCATCTGAGGATATTTCCTTTTCACCATAGCCCACTATGGGCTTCCAAATATCACTTTGCCCATTCCAAAAGAACTGTCTTAGTGAAAGGGTTCTTGAGCGGAAAGCTGTAACTCCGTGAGATGATTTCACAGATCACAAAGAAGTTTCTCAGAAAGCTTCTTTCTCTTTGTTTTCGGAGGATATTTCCTTTGGCCCTATAGTCTTCAAAGGGATCCGAAATATCTGTTCTCAGATTCCACAGAAATAAGGCTAGCAAAGAGATCTACGAAACACAGATGTAACTCTGTGAGATGAATTAACAGAACACTAAGCAGTTTCTCAGAAAGCTTCTTTCCAGATTTCATCTGAGGATATTTCCTTTTTCACCATAGCCCTCTATGGGCTTCCAAATATCACTTTGCAAATTCCACAAGAACTGTCTTAGCGAAAGGCTTCTTGAGGGGAAAGCTGTAACTCTGTGAGATTATTTCACAGAACACAAAGAAGTTTCTCAGAAAGCTTCTTTCTCTTTGTTATCGGAGGATATTTCCTTTGGCCCTATAGTCTTCAAAGGGATTCGAAATATCTGTTCTCAGGTTCCACAGAAAGAAGGCTAGCAAAGAGATCCACGAAATACAGATGTAACTCTGTGAGTGGAAGTCACACATCACAGAGCAGTTTCTCAGAAAGCTTCTTTCCAGATTTCATCTGAGGATATTTCCTTTTTCAACATAGCCCACTATAGGCTTCCAAATATCACTTTGCCAGTTCCACAAGAACTGTCTTAGCGAAAGGCTTCTTGAGGGGAAAGCTGTAACTCTGTGAGATGATTTCACAGAACACAAAGAAGTTTCTCAGAAAGCCTCTTTCTCTTTGTTATCGGAGGATATTTCCTATGGCCCTATAGTCTTCAAAGGGATCCGAAATATCTGTTCTCAGATTCCACAGAAATAAGGCTAGCGAAGAGATCTACGAAACACAGATGTAACTCTGTGAGATGAATTCACAGAACACTAAGCAGTTTCTCAGAAAGCTTCTTTCCAGATTTCATCTGAGGATATTTCCTTTTTCAACATAGCCCTCTATGGGCTTCCAAATATCACTTTGCCAATTCCACAAGAACTGTCTTAGCGAAAGGCTTCTTGAGGGGAAAGCTGTAACTCTGTGAGATGATTTCACTGAACACAAAGAAGTTTCTCAGAAAGCTTCTTTCTCTTTGTTATCGGAGGATATTTCCTTTGGCCCTATAGTCTTCAAAGGTATCCGAAATATCTGTTCTCAGATTCCACAGAAATAAGGCTAGCAAAGAGATCTACGAAACAGAGATGTAACTCTGTGAGATGAATTCACAGAACACTAAGCAGTTTCTCAGAAAGCTTCTTTCCAGATTTCATCTGAGGATATTTCCTTTTTCACCATAGCCCTCTATGGGCTTCCAAATATCACTTGGCCAATTCCACAAGAACTGTCTTAGCGAAGGGCTTCTTCAGGAGAAAGCTGTAACTCTGTGAGATGATTTCACAGAACACAAAGAAGTCTCTCAGAAAGCTTCTTTCTCTTTGTTATCGGAGGATATTTCCTTTGGCCCTATAGTCTTCAAAGGGATCTGAAATATCTGCTCTCAAATTACACAGAAATAAGGCTAGCAAAGAGATCTACGAAACGCAGATGTAACTCTGTGAGATGAATTAACAGAACACTAAGCAGTTTCTCAGAAACCTTCTTTCCAGATTTCATCTGAGGATTTTTCCTTTTTCACCATAGCCCTCCATGGGCTTCCAAATATCACTTTGCCAATTCCACAAGAACTGTCTTAGCGAAAGGCTTCTTGAGGGGAAAGCTGTAACTCTATGAGATTATTTCACAGAACACAAAGAAGTTTCTCAGAAAGCTTCTTTCCCTTTGTTATCGGAGGATATTTCCTTTGGCCCTATAGTCTTCAAAGGGATTCGAAATATCTGTTCTCAGATTCCACAGAAAGAAGGCTAGCAAAGAGATCCACGAAATACAGATGTAACTCTGAGAGTGGAAGTCACACAGCACAGAGCAGTTTCTCAGAAAGCTTCTTTCCAGATTTCATCTGAGGATATTTCCTTTTCACCATAGCCCACTATGGGCTTCCAAATATCACTTTGCCCATTCCAAAAGAACTGTCTTAGTGAAAGGGTTCTTGAGCGGAAAGCTGTAACTCCGTGAGATGATTTCACAGATCACAAAGAAGTTTCTCAGAAAGCTTCTTTCTCTTTGTTTTCGGAGGATATTTCCTTTGGCCCTATAGTCTTCAAAGGGATCCGAAATATCTGTTCTCAGATTCCACAGAAATAAGGCTAGCAAAGAGATCTACGAAACACAGATGTAACTCTGTGAGATGAATTAACAGAACACTAAGCAGTTTCTCAGAAAGCTTCTTTCCAGATTTCATCTGAAGATATTTCCTTTTTCACCATAGCCCTCTATGGGCTTCCAAATATCACTTTGCAAATTCCACAAGAACTGTCTTAGCGAAAGGCTTCTTGAGGGGAAAGCTGTAACTCTGTGAGATTATTTCACAGAACACAAAGAAGTTTCTCAGAAAGCTTCTTTCTCTTTGTTATCGGAGGATATTTCCTATGGCCCTATAGTCTTCAAAGGGATCCGAAATATCTGTTCTCAGATTCCACAGAAATAAGGCTAGCAAAGAGATCTACGAAACACAGATGTAACTCTGTGAGATGAATTCACAGAACACTAAGCAGTTTCTCAGAAAGCTTCTTTCCAGATTTCATCTGAGTTTATTTCCCTTTTCACCATAGCCCTCTATGGGCTTTCAAATATCCCTTTGAAAATTCCACAAAAACCGTCTTAGCGAAAGGCTTCTTGAGGGGAAAGCTGTAACTCTGTGAGATGATTTCACAGAACACAAAGAAGTTTCTCAGAAAGCTTCTTTCTCTTTGTTATCGGAGGATATTTCCTTTGGCCCTATAGTCTTAAAAGGGATCCGAAATATCTGTTTTCAGATTCCATAGAAATAAAGCTAGCGAAGAGATCTACGAAACACAGATGTAACTCTGTGAGATGAATTCACAGAACACTAAGCAGTTTCTCAGAAAGCTTCTTTCCAGATTTCATCTGAGGATATTTCCTTTTTCACCATAGCCCTCTATGGGCTTCCAAATATCACTTTGCCAATTCCATCAGAACTGTCTTAGCGAAGGGCTTCTTCAGGGGAAAGCTGTAACTCTGTGAGATGATTTCACAGAACACAAAGAAGTTTCTCAGAAAGCTTCTTTCTCTTTGTTATCGGAGGATATTTCCTTTGGACCTATAGTCTTCAAAGGGATCCGAATTATCTGTTCTCAGATTCCACAGAAATAAGGCTAGCAAAGAGATCTACGAAACACATATGTAACTTTGTGAGATGAATTCACAGAACACTAAGCAGTTTCTCCGAAACCTTCTTTCCAGATTTCATCTGAGGATATTTCCCTTTTCACCATAACCCTTATGGGCTTCCAAATATCACTTTTTCAATTCCACAAGAACTCTCTTTGCAAAAGCCTTCTTGAGGGGAAACCTGTAACTTTGTGAGATGATTTCACAGAACCCAAAGAAGTTTCTCAGAAAGCTTCTTTCTCTTTGTTATCGGAGGATATTTCCTTTGGCCCTATAGTCTTCAAAGGCATCCGAAATATCTGTTCTCAGATTACACAGAAATAAGGCTAGCAAAGAGATCCACGAAATACAGATGTAACTCTGTGAGTGGAAGTCACAAATCACAGAGCAGTTTCTCAGAAAGCTTCTTTCCAGATTTCATCTGAGGATATTTTCTTTTCACATTAGCCCACTATGGGCTTCCAAATATCACTTTGACCATTCCAAAAGAACTGTCTTAGTGAAAGGCTTTTTGAGCGGAAAGCTGTAACTCTGTGAGATGATTTCACAGATCACAAAGAAGTTTCTCAGAAAGCTTCTTTCTCTTTGTTATCGGAGTATATTTCCTTTGGCCCTATAGTCTTCAAAGGGATCCGAAATATCTGTTCTCAGATTCCACAGAAATAAGGCTAGCAAAGAGATCTACGAAACACAGATGTAACTCTGTGAGATGAATTAACACAACACTAAGCAGTTTCTCAGAAAGCTTCTTTCCAGATTTCATCTGAGGATATTTCCTTTTTCACCATAGCCCTCTATGGGCTTCCAAATATCACTTTGCCAATTCCACAAGAACTGTCTTAGCGAATGGCTTCTTGAGGGGAAAGCTGTAACTCTGTGAGATGATTTCACAGAACACAAAGAAATTTCTCAGAAAGCTTCTTTCTCTTTGTTATCGGAGGATATTTCCTTTGGCCCCTAGCCTTCAAAGGGATCCGAAATATCGGTTCTCAGATTACACAGAAATAAGGCTAGCAAAGAGAACCACGAAATACAGATGTAACTCTGTGAATGGAAGTCACACATCACAGAGCAGTTTCTCAGAAAGCTTCTTTCCAGATTTCATCTGAGGATATTTCCTTTTTCAACATAGCCCACTATAGGCTTCCAAATATCACTTTGCCAGTTCCACAAGAACTGTCTTAGCGAAAGGCTTCTTGAGGGGAAAGCTGTAACTCTGTGAGATGATTTCACAGAACACAAAGAAGTTTCTCAGAAAGCCTCTTTCTCTTTGTTATCGGAGGATATTTCCTATGGCCCTATAGTCTTCAAAGGGATCCGAAATATCTGTTCTCAGATTCCACAGAAATAAGGCTAGCGAAGAGATCTACGAAACACAGATGTAACTCTGTGAGATGAATTCACAGAACACTAAGCAGTTTCTCAGAAAGCTTCTTTCCAGATTTCATCTGAGGATATTTCCTTTTTCAACATAGCCCTCTATGGGCTTCCAAATATCACTTTGCCAATTCCACAAGAACTGTCTTAGCGAAAGGCTTCTTGAGGGGAAAGCTGTAACTCTGTGAGATGATTTCACTGAACACAAAGAAGTTTCTCAGAAAGCTTCTTTCTCTTTGTTATCGGAGGATATTTCCTTTGGCCCTATAGTCTTCAAAGGTATCCGAAATATCTGTTCTCAGATTCCACAGAAATAAGGCTAGCAAAGAGATCTACGAAACAGAGATGTAACTCTGTGAGATGAATTCACAGAACACTAAGCAGTTTCTCAGAAAGCTTCTTTCCAGATTTCATCTGAGGATATTTCCTTTTTCACCATAGCCCTCTATGGGCTTCCAAATATCACTTGGCCAATTCCACAAGAACTGTCTTAGCGAAGGGCTTCTTCAGGAGAAAGCTGTAACTCTGTGAGATGATTTCACAGAACACAAAGAAGTCTCTCAGAAAGCTTCTTTCTCTTTGTTATCGGAGGATATTTCCTTTGGCCCTATAGTCTTCAAAGGGATCTGAAATATCTGCTCTCAAATTACACAGAAATAAGGCTAGCAAAGAGATCTACGAAACACAGATGTAACTCTGTGAGATGAATTAACAGAACACTAAGCAGTTTCTCAGAAACCTTCTTTCCAGATTTCATCTGAGGATTTTTCCTTTTTCACCATAGCCCTCCATGGGCTTCCAAATATCACTTTGCCAATTCCACAAGAACTGTCTTAGCGAAAGGCTTCTTGAGGGGAAAGCTGTAACTCTATGAGATTATTTCACAGAACACAAAGAAGTTTCTCAGAAAGCTTCTTTCCCTTTGTTATCGGAGGATATTTCCTTTGGCCCTATAGTCTTCAAAGGGATTCGAAATATCTGTTCTCAGATTCCACAGAAAGAAGGCTAGCAAAGAGATCCACGAAATACAGATGTAACTCTGAGAGTGGAAGTCACACAGCACAGAGCAGTTTCTCAGAAAGCTTCTTTCCAGATTTCATCTGAGGATATTTCCTTTTCACCATAGCCCACTATGGGCTTCCAAATATCACTTTGCCCATTCCAAAAGAACTGTCTTAGTGAAAGGGTTCTTGAGCGGAAAGCTGTAACTCCGTGAGATGATTTCACAGATCACAAAGAAGTTTCTCAGAAAGCTTCTTTCTCTTTGTTTTCGGAGGATATTTCCTTTGGCCCTATAGTCTTCAAAGGGATCCGAAATATCTGTTCTCAGATTCCACAGAAATAAGGCTAGCAAAGAGATCTACGAAACACAGATGTAACTCTGTGAGATGAATTAACAGAACACTAAGCAGTTTCTCAGAAAGCTTCTTTCCAGATTTCATCTGAAGATATTTCCTTTTTCACCATAGCCCTCTATGGGCTTCCAAATATCACTTTGCAAATTCCACAAGAACTGTCTTAGCGAAAGGCTTCTTGAGGGGAAAGCTGTAACTCTGTGAGATTATTTCACAGAACACAAAGAAGTTTCTCAGAAAGCTTCTTTCTCTTTGTTATCGGAGGATATTTCCTATGGCCCTATAGTCTTCAAAGGGATCCGAAATATCTGTTCTCAGATTCCACAGAAATAAGGCTAGCAAAGAGATCTACGAAACACAGATGTAACTCTGTGAGATGAATTCACAGAACACTAAGCAGTTTCTCAGAAAGCTTCTTTCCAGATTTCATCTGAGTTTATTTCCCTTTTCACCATAGCCCTCTATGGGCTTTCAAATATCCCTTTGAAAATTCCACAAAAACCGTCTTAGCGAAAGGCTTCTTGAGGGGAAAGCTGTAACTCTGTGAGATGATTTCACAGAACACAAAGAAGTTTCTCAGAAAGCTTCTTTCTCTTTGTTATCGGAGGATATTTCCTTTGGCCCTATAGTCTTAAAAGGGATCCGAAATATCTGTTTTCAGATTCCATAGAAATAAAGCTAGCGAAGAGATCTACGAAACACAGATGTAACTCTGTGAGATGAATTCACAGAACACTAAGCAGTTTCTCAGAAAGCTTCTTTCCAGATTTCATCTGAGGATATTTCCTTTTTCACCATAGCCCTCTATGGGCTTCCAAATATCACTTTGCCAATTCCATCAGAACTGTCTTAGCGAAGGGCTTCTTCAGGGGAAAGCTGTAACTCTGTGAGATGATTTCACAGAACACAAAGAAGTTTCTCAGAAAGCTTCTTTCTCTTTGTTATCGGAGGATATTTCCTTTGGACCTATAGTCTTCAAAGGGATCCGAATTATCTGTTCTCAGATTCCACAGAAATAAGGCTAGCAAAGAGATCTACGAAACACATATGTAACTTTGTGAGATGAATTCACAGAACACTAAGCAGTTTCTCCGAAACCTTCTTTCCAGATTTCATCTGAGGATATTTCCTTTTTCACCATAGCCCTTATGGGCTTCCAAATATCACTTTTTCAATTCCACAAGAACTCTCTTTGCAAAAGCCTTCTTGAGGGGAAACCTGTAACTTTGTGAGATGATTTCACAGAACCCAAAGAAGTTTCTCAGAAAGCTTCTTTCTCTTTGTTATCGGAGGATATTTCCTTTGGCCCTATAGTCTTCAAAGGCATCCGAAATATCTGTTCTCAGATTACACAGAAATAAGGCTAGCAAAGAGATCTACGAAACACAGATGTAACTCTGTGAGTGGAAGTCACACAGCACAGAGCAGTTTCTCAGAAAGCTTCTTTCCAGATTTCATCTGAGTTTATTTCCCTTTTCACCATAGCCCTCTATGGGCTTCCAAATATCACTTTGCCAATTCCACAAGAACTGTCTTAGCGAATGGCTTCTTGAGGGGAAAGCTGTAACTCTGTGAGATGATTTCACAGAACACAAAGAAATTTCTCAGAAAGCTTCTTTCTCTTTGTTATCGGAGGATATTTCCTTTGGCCCCTAGCCTTCAAAGGGATCCGAAATATCGGTTCTCAGATTACACAGAAATAAGGCTAGCAAAGAGAACCACGAAATACAGATGTAACTCTGTGAATGGAAGTCACACATCACAGAGCAGTTTCTCAGAAAGCTTCTTTCCAGATTTCATCTGAGGATATTTCCTTTTTCAACATAGCCCACTATAGGCTTCCAAATATCACTTTGCCAGTTCCACAAGAACTGTCTTAGCGAAAGGCTTCTTGAGGGGAAAGCTGTAACTCTGTGAGATGATTTCACAGAACACAAAGAAGTTTCTCAGAAAGCCTCTTTCTCTTTGTTATCGGAGGATATTTCCTATGGCCCTATAGTCTTCAAAGGGATCCGAAATATCTGTTCTCAGATTCCACAGAATTAAGGCTAGCAAAGAGATCTACGAAACACAGATGTAACTCTGTGAGATGAATTAACAGAACACTAAGCAGTTTCTCAGAAAGCTTCTTTCCAGATTTCATCTGAGTTTATTTCCCTTTTCACCATAGCCCTCTATGGGCTTTCAAATATCCCTTTGAAAATTCCACAAGAACCGTCTTAGCGAAAGGCTTCTTGAGGGGAAAGCTGTAACTCTGTGAGATGATTTCACAGAACACAAAGAAGTTTCTCAGAAAGCTTCTTTCTCTTTGTTATCGGAGGATATTTCCTTTGGCCCTATAGTCTTCAAAGGGATCCGATATATCTGTTTTCAGATTCCATAGAAATAAAGCTAGCGAAGAGATCTACGAAACACAGATGTAACTCTGTGAGATGAATTCACAGAACACTAAGCAGTTTCTCAGAAAGCTTCTTTCCAGATTTCATCTGAGGATATTTTCTTTTCACATTAGCCCACTATGGGCTTCCAAATATCACTTTGACCATTCCAAAAGAACTGTCTTAGTGAAAGGCTTTTTGAGCGGAAAGCTGTAACTCTGTGAGATGATTTCACAGAACACAAAGAAGTTTCTCAGAAAGCTTCTTTCTCTTTGTTATTGGAGGATATTTCCTTTGGCCCTATAGTCTTCAAAGGGATCCGAAATATCTGTTCTCAGATTCCACAGAAATAAGGCTAGCAAAGAGATCTACGAAACACAGATGTAACTCTGTGAGATGAATTAACACAACACTAAGCAGTTTCTCAGAAAGCTTCTTTCCAGATTTCATCTGAGGATATTTCCTTTTTCACCATAGCCCTCTATGGGCTTCCAAATATCACTTTGCCAATTCCACAAGAACTGTCTTAGCGAATGGCTTCTTGAGGGGAAAGCTGTAACTCTGTGAGATGATTTCACAGAACACAAAGAAGTTTCTCAGAAAGCTTCTTTCTCTTTGTTATCGGAGGATATTTCCTTTGGCCCTATAGTCTTCAAAGGGATCCGAAATATCGGTTCTCAGATTACACAGAAATAAGGCTAGCAAAGAGAACCACGAAATACAGATGTAACTCTGTGAATGGAAGTCACACATCACAGAGCAGTTTCTCAGAAAGCTTCTTTCCAGATTTCATCTGAGGATATTTCCTTTTCACCATAGCCCTCAAAGGGCTTCAAAATATCACTTTGCCAATTCCACAAGAACTGTCTTAGCGAAAGGCTTCTTGAGGGGAAAGCTGTAACTCTGTGTAATGATTTCACTGAACACAAAGAAGTTTCTCAGAAAGCTTCTTTTTCTTTGTTTTCGGAGGATATTTCCTTTGGCCCTATAGTTTTCAAAGGGATCTGAAATATCTGTTCTCAGATTCCACAGAAATAAGGCTAGCAAAGAGATCTACGAAACAGAGATGTAACTCTGTGAGATGAATTAACAGAACACTAAGCAGTTTCTCAGAAAGCTTCTTTCCAGATTTCATCTGAGGATATTTCCTTTTTCACCATAGCCCTCTAAGGGCTTCCAAATATCACTTTGCTAATTCCACAAGAACTGTCTTAGCGAAAGGCTTCTTCAGGGCAAAGCTGTAACTCTGTGAGATGATTTCACTGAACACAAAGAAGTTTCTCAGAAAGCTTCTTTCTCTTTGTTATCGGAGGATATTTCCTTTGGCCCTATAGTCTACAAAGGGATCCGAAATATCTGTTTTCAGATTCCACAGAAATAAAGCTAGCGAAGAGATCTACGAAACACAGATGTAACTCTGTGAGATGAATTCACAGAACACTAAGCAGTTTCTCAGAAAGCTTCTTTCCAGATTTCATCTGAGGATATTTCCTTTTTCACCATAGCCCTCTATGGGGTTCCAAATATCACTTTGCCAATTCCACAAGAACTGTCTTAGCGAAGGGCTTCTTCAAGGGAAAGCTGTAACTCTGTGAGATGATTTCACAGAACACAAAGAAGTTTCTAAGAAACCTTCTTTCTCTTTGTTATCGGAGGATATTTCCATTGGCCCTATAGTCTTCAAAAGAATCCGAAATATCTGTTCTCAGATTCCACAGAAATAAGGCTAGCAAAGAGATCTACGAAACACAGATGTAACTCTGTGAGATGAATTAACACAACACTAAGCAGTTTCTCAGAAAGCTTCTTTCCAGATTTCATCTGAGTTTATTTCCTTTTTCACCATAGCCCTCTATGGGCTTTCCAATATCCCTTTGCCAATTCCACAAGAACCGTCTTAGCGAAAGGCTTCTTGAGGGGAAAGCTGTAACTCTGTGAGATGATTTCAAAGAACACTAAGAAGTTTCTCAGAAAGCTTCTTTCTCTTTGTTATCGGAGGATATTTCCTTTGGCCCTATAGTCTTCAAAGGGATCCGAAATATCTGTTCTCAGATTCCACAGAAATAAGGCTAGCAAAGAGATCTACGAAACACAGATGTAACTCTGTGAGATGAATTAACAGAACACTAAGCAGTTTCTCAGAAACCTTCTTTCCAGATTTCATCTGAGGATATTTCCATTTTCACCTTAGCCCTCTATGGGCTTCCAAATATCACTTTGCCAATTCCACAAGAGCTGTCTTAGCGAAAGGCTTCTTGAGGGGAAAGCTGTAACTCTGTGAGATGATTTCACAGAACACAAAGAAGTTTCTCAGAAAGCTTCTTTCTCTTTGTTATCGGAGGATATTTCCTTTGGCCCTATAGTCTTCAAAGGCATCCGAAATATCTGTTCTCAGATTACACAGAAATAAGGCTAGCAAAGAGATCCACGAAATACAGATGTAACTCTGTGAGTGGAAGTCACAAATCACAGAGCAGTTTCTCAGAAAGCTTCTTTCCAGATTTCATCTGAGGATATTTTCTTTTCACATTAGCCCACTATGGGCTTCCAAATATCACTTTGACCATTCCAAAAGAACTGTCTTAGTGAAAGGCTTTTTGAGCGGAAAGCTGTAACTCTGTGAGATGATTTCACAGATCACAAAGAAGTTTCTCAGAAAGCTTCTTTCTCTTTGTTATCGGAGTATATTTCCTTTGGCCCTATAGTCTTCAAAGGGATCCGAAATATCTGTTCTCAGATTCCACAGAAATAAGGCTAGCAAAGAGATCTACGAAACACAGATGTAACTCTGTGAGATGAATTAACACAACACTAAGCAGTTTCTCAGAAAGCTTCTTTCCAGATTTCATCTGAGGATATTTCCTTTTTCACCATAGCCCTCTATGGGCTTCCAAATATCACTTTGCCAATTCCACAAGAACTGTCTTAGCGAATGGCTTCTTGAGGGGAAAGCTGTAACTCTGTGAGATGATTTCACAGAACACAAAGAAATTTCTCAGAAAGCTTCTTTCTCTTTGTTATCGGAGGATATTTCCTTTGGCCCCTAGCCTTCAAAGGGATCCGAAATATCGGTTCTCAGATTACACAGAAATAAGGCTAGCAAAGAGAACCACGAAATACAGATGTAACTCTGTGAATGGAAGTCACACATCACAGAGCAGTTTCTCAGAAAGCTTCTTTCCAGATTTCATCTGAGGATATTTCCTTTTTCAACATAGCCCACTATAGGCTTCCAAATATCACTTTGCCAGTTCCACAAGAACTGTCTTAGCGAAAGGCTTCTTGAGGGGAAAGCTGTAACTCTGTGAGATGATTTCACAGAACACAAAGAAGTTTCTCAGAAAGCCTCTTTCTCTTTGTTATCGGAGGATATTTCCTATGGCCCTATAGTCTTCAAAGGGATCCGAAATATCTGTTCTCAGATTCCACAGAATTAAGGCTAGCAAAGAGATCTACGAAACACAGATGTAACTCTGTGAGATGAATTAACAGAACACTAAGCAGTTTCTCAGAAAGCTTCTTTCCAGATTTCATCTGAGTTTATTTCCCTTTTCACCATAGCCCTCTATGGGCTTTCAAATATCCCTTTGAAAATTCCACAAGAACCGTCTTAGCGAAAGGCTTCTTGAGGGGAAAGCTGTAACTCTGTGAGATGATTTCACAGAACACAAAGAAGTTTCTCAGAAAGCTTCTTTCTCTTTGTTATCGGAGGATATTTCCTTTGGCCCTATAGTCTTCAAAGGGATCCGATATATCTGTTTTCAGATTCCATAGAAATAAAGCTAGCGAAGAGATCTACGAAACACAGATGTAACTCTGTGAGATGAATTCACAGAACACTAAGCAGTTTCTCAGAAAGCTTCTTTCCAGATTTCATCTGAGGATATTTTCTTTTCACATTAGCCCACTATGGGCTTCCAAATATCACTTTGACCATTCCAAAAGAACTGTCTTAGTGAAAGGCTTTTTGAGCGGAAAGCTGTAACTCTGTGAGATGATTTCACAGAACACAAAGAAGTTTCTCAGAAAGCTTCTTTCTCTTTGTTATTGGAGGATATTTCCTTTGGCCCTATAGTCTTCAAAGGGATCCGAAATATCTGTTCTCAGATTCCACAGAAATAAGGCTAGCAAAGAGATCTACGAAACACAGATGTAACTCTGTGAGATGAATTAACACAACACTAAGCAGTTTCTCAGAAAGCTTCTTTCCAGATTTCATCTGAGGATATTTCCTTTTTCACCATAGCCCTCTATGGGCTTCCAAATATCACTTTGCCAATTCCACAAGAACTGTCTTAGCGAATGGCTTCTTGAGGGGAAAGCTGTAACTCTGTGAGATGATTTCACAGAACACAAAGAAATTTCTCAGAAAGCTTCTTTCTCTTTGTTATCGGAGGATATTTCCTTTGGCCCCTAGCCTTCAAAGGGATCCGAAATATCGGTTCTCAGATTACACAGAAATAAGGCTAGCAAAGAGAACCACGAAATACAGATGTAACTCTGTGAATGGAAGTCACACATCACAGAGCAGTTTCTCAGAAAGCTTCTTTCCAGATTTCATCTGAGGATATTTCCTTTTTCAACATAGCCCACTATAGGCTTCCAAATATCACTTTGCCAGTTCCACAAGAACTGTCTTAGCGAAAGGCTTCTTGAGGGGAAAGCTGTAACTCTGTGAGATGATTTCACAGAACACAAAGAAGTTTCTCAGAAAGCCTCTTTCTCTTTGTTATCGGAGGATATTTCCTATGGCCCTATAGTCTTCAAAGGGATCCGAAATATCTGTTCTCAGATTCCACAGAATTAAGGCTAGCAAAGAGATCTACGAAACACAGATGTAACTCTGTGAGATGAATTAACAGAACACTAAGCAGTTTCTCAGAAAGCTTCTTTCCAGATTTCATCTGAGTTTATTTCCCTTTTCACCATAGCCCTCTATGGGCTTTCAAATATCCCTTTGAAAATTCCACAAGAACCGTCTTAGCGAAAGGCTTCTTGAGGGGAAAGCTGTAACTCTGTGAGATGATTTCACAGAACACAAAGAAGTTTCTCAGAAAGCTTCTTTCTCTTTGTTATCGGAGGATATTTCCTTTGGCCCTATAGTCTTCAAAGGGATCCGATATATCTGTTTTCAGATTCCATAGAAATAAAGCTAGCGAAGAGATCTACGAAACACAGATGTAACTCTGTGAGATGAATTCACAGAACACTAAGCAGTTTCTCAGAAAGCTTCTTTCCAGATTTCATCTGAGGATATTTTCTTTTCACATTAGCCCACTATGGGCTTCCAAATATCACTTTGACCATTCCAAAAGAACTGTCTTAGTGAAAGGCTTTTTGAGCGGAAAGCTGTAACTCTGTGAGATGATTTCACAGAACACAAAGAAGTTTCTCAGAAAGCTTCTTTCTCTTTGTTATTGGAGGATATTTCCTTTGGCCCTATAGTCTTCAAAGGGATCCGAAATATCTGTTCTCAGATTCCACAGAAATAAGGCTAGCAAAGAGATCTACGAAACACAGATGTAACTCTGTGAGATGAATTAACACAACACTAAGCAGTTTCTCAGAAAGCTTCTTTCCAGATTTCATCTGAGGATATTTCCTTTTTCACCATAGCCCTCTATGGGCTTCCAAATATCACTTTGCCAATTCCACAAGAACTGTCTTAGCGAATGGCTTCTTGAGGGGAAAGCTGTAACTCTGTGAGATGATTTCACAGAACACAAAGAAGTTTCTCAGAAAGCTTCTTTCTCTTTGTTATCGGAGGATATTTCCTTTGGCCCTATAGTCTTCAAAGGGATCCGAAATATCGGTTCTCAGATTACACAGAAATAAGGCTAGCAAAGAGAACCACGAAATACAGATGTAACTCTGTGAATGGAAGTCACACATCACAGAGCAGTTTCTCAGAAAGCTTCTTTCCAGATTTCATCTGAGGATATTTCCTTTTCACCATAGCCCTCAAAGGGCTTCCAAATATCACTTTGCCAATTCCACAAGAACTGTCTTAGCGAAAGGCTTCTTGAGGGGAAAGCTGTAACTCTGTGTAATGATTTCACTGAACACAAAGAAGTTTCTCAGAAAGCTTCTTTTTCTTTGTTTTCGGAGGATATTTCCTTTGGCCCTATAGTTTTCAAAGGGATCTGAAATATCTGTTCTCAGATTCCACAGAAATAAGGCTAGCAAAGAGATCTACGAAACAGAGATGTAACTCTGTGAGATGAATTAACAGAACACTAAGCAGTTTCTCAGAAAGCTTCTTTCCAGATTTCATCTGAGGATATTTCCTTTTTCACCATAGCCCTCTAAGGGCTTCCAAATATCACTTTGCTAATTCCACAAGAACTGTCTTAGCGAAAGGCTTCTTCAGGGCAAAGCTGTAACTCTGTGAGATGATTTCACTGAACACAAAGAAGTTTCTCAGAAAGCTTCTTTCTCTTTGTTATCGGAGGATATTTCCTTTGGCCCTATAGTCTACAAAGGGATCCGAAATATCTGTTTTCAGATTCCACAGAAATAAAGCTAGCGAAGAGATCTACGAAACACAGATGTAACTCTGTGAGATGAATTCACAGAACACTAAGCAGTTTCTCAGAAAGCTTCTTTCCAGATTTCATCTGAGGATATTTCCTTTTTCACCATAGCCCTCTATGGGGTTCCAAATATCACTTTGCCAATTCCACAAGAACTGTCTTAGCGAAGGGCTTCTTCAAGGGAAAGCTGTAACTCTGTGAGATGATTTCACAGAACACAAAGAAGTTTCTAAGAAACCTTCTTTCTCTTTGTTATCGGAGGATATTTCCATTGGCCCTATAGTCTTCAAAAGAATCCGAAATATCTGTTCTCAGATTCCACAGAAATAAGGCTAGCAAAGAGATCTACGAAACACAGATGTAACTCTGTGAGATGAATTAACACAACACTAAGCAGTTTCTCAGAAAGCTTCTTTCCAGATTTCATCTGAGTTTATTTCCTTTTTCACCATAGCCCTCTATGGGCTTTCCAATATCCCTTTGCCAATTCCACAAGAACCGTCTTAGCGAAAGGCTTCTTGAGGGGAAAGCTGTAACTCTGTGAGATGATTTCAAAGAACACTAAGAAGTTTCTCAGAAAGCTTCTTTCTCTTTGTTATCGGAGGATATTTCCTTTGGCCCTATAGTCTTCAAAGGGATCCGAAATATCTGTTCTCAGATTCCACAGAAATAAGGCTAGCAAAGAGATCTACGAAACACAGATGTAACTCTGTGAGATGAATTAACAGAACACTAAGCAGTTTCTCAGAAAGCTTCTTTCCAGATTTCATCTGAGTTTATTTCCTTTTTCACCATAGCCCTCTATGGGCTTTCAAATATCCCCTTGCCAATTCCACAAGAACTGTCTTAGAGAAAGGCTTCTTGAGGGGAAAGCTGTAACTCTGTGAGATGATTTCACAGAACACAAAGAAGTTTCTCAGAAAGCTTCTTTCTCTTTGTTATCGGAGGATATTTCCTTTGGCCCTATAGTCTTCAAAGGGATCCGAAATATCTTTTCTCAGATTCCACAGAAATAAGGCTAGCAAAGAGATCTACGAAACACAGATGTAACTCTGTGAGATGAATTAACACAACACTAAGCAGTTTCTCAGAAAGCTTCTTTCCAAATTTCATCTGAGGATATTTCCTTTTTCACCATAGCCCACTATGGGCTTCCAAATATCACTTTGCCAATTCCACAAGAACTGTCTTAGCGAAAGGCTTCTTGAGGTGAAAGCTGTAACTCTGTTAGATGATTTCACAGAACACTAAGAAGTTTCAGAGAAAGCTTCTTTCTCTTTGTTATCGGAGGATATTTCCTTTGGCCCTATAGTCTTCAAAGGGATCCGAAATATCTGTTCTCAGATTCCACAGAAAGAAGGCTAGCAAAGAGATCTACGAAACACAGATGTAACTCTGTGAGATGAATTAACAAAACACTAAGCAGTTTCTCAGAAACCTTCTTTCCAGATTTCATCTGAGGATATTTCCATTTTCACCTTAGCCCTCTATGGGCTTCCAAATATCACTTTGCCAATTCCACAAGAGCTGTCTTAGCGAAAGGCTTCTTGAGGGGAAAGCTGTAACTCTGTGAGATGATTTCACAGAACACAAAGAAGTTTCTCAGAAAGCTTCTTTCTCTTTGTTATCGGAGGATATTTCCTTTGGCCCTATAGTCTTCAAAGGGATCCGAAATATCTGTTTTCAGATTCCATAGAAATAAAGCTAGCGAAGAGATCTACGAAACACAGATGTAACTCTGTGAGATGAATTCACAGAACACTAAGCAGTTTCTCAGAAAGCTTCTTTCCAGATTTCATCTGAGGATATTTCCTTTTTGAAAATAGCCCTCTATGGGCTTCCAAATATCACTTTGCCAATTCCACAAGAACTGTCTTAGCCAAGGGCTTCTTCAGGGGAAAGCTGTACCTCTGTGAGATGATTTCACAGAACACAAAGAAGTTTCTAAGAAAGCTTCTTTCTCTTTGTTATCGGAGGATATTTCCTTTGGACCTATAGTCTTCAAAGGGATCCGAAATATCTGTTCTCAGATTCCACAGAAATAAGGCTAGCAAAGAGATCTACGAAACACATATGTAACTTTGTGAGATGAATTCACAGAACACTAAACAGTTTCTCAGAAACCTTCTTTCCAGATTTCATCTGAGGATATTTCCTTTTTCACCATAGCCCTTATGGGCTTCCAAATATCACTTTGCCAATTCCACAAGAACTCTCTTAGCGAAAGCCTTCTTGAGGGGAAACCTGTAACTTTGTGAGATGATTTCACAGAACACAAAGAAGTTTCTCAGAAAGCTTCTTTCTCTTTGTTATCGGAGGATATTTCCTTTGGACCTATAGTCTTCAAAGGGATCTGAAATATCTGTTCTCAGATTACACAGAAATAAGGCTAGCAAAGAGATCCACGAAATACAGATGTAACTCTGTGAGTGAAAGTCACAAATCACGGAGCAGTTTCTCAGAAAGCTTCTTTCCAGATTTCATCTGATTATATTTTCTTTTCACAATAGCCCACTATGGGCTTCCAAATATCACTTTGCCCATTGCAAAAGAACTGTCTTAGTGAAAAGCTTTTTGAGCGGAAAGCTGTAACTCTGTGAGATGATTTCACAGATCACAAAGAAGTTTCTCCGAAAGCTTCTTTCTCTTTGTTATCGGAGTATATTTCCTTTGGCCCTATAGTCTTCAAAGGGATCCGAAATATCTGTTCTCAGATTCCACAGAAATAAGGCTAGCAAAGAGATCTACGAAACACAGATGTAACTCTGTGAGATGAATTAACGCAACACTAAGCAGTTTCTCAGAAAGCTTCTTTCCAGATTTCATCTGAGTTTATTTCCTTTTTCACCATAGCCCTCTATGGGCTTTCAAATATCCCTTTGCCAATTCCACAAGAACCGTCTTAGCGAAAGGCTTCTTGAAGGAAAACCTGTAACTCTGTGAGATGATTTCAAAGAACACAAAGAAGTTTCTCAGAAAGCTTCTTTCTCTTTGTTATCGGAGGATATTTCCTTTGGCCCTATAGTCTTCAAAGGGATCCGAAATATCTGTTCTCAGACTCCACAGAAATAAGGCTAGCAAAGAGATCCACGAAATACAGATATAACTCTGTGAGATGAATTCACAGAACACTAAGCAGTTTCTCAGAAAGCTTCTTTCCAGATTTCATCTGAGGATATTTCCTTTTTGACCATAGCCCTCTATGGGCTCCCAAATATCACTTTGCCAATTCCACAAGAACTGTCTTAGCGAAGGGCTTCTTCAGGGGAAAGCTGTAGCTCTGTGAGATGATTTCACAGAACACAAAGAAGTTTCACAGAAAGCTTCTTTCTCTTTGTTTTCGGAGGATATTTCCTTTGGACTTATAGTCTTCAAAGGGAACCGAAATATCTGTTCTCAGATTCCACAGAAATAAGGCTAGCAAAGTGACCTACGAAACACATATGTAACTCTGTGAGATGAATTCACAGAAGACTAAGCAGTTTCTCAGAAAGCTTCTTTCCAGATTTCATCTGAGGATATTTCCTTTTTCACCATAGCCCTCTATGGGCTTCCAAATATCACTTTGCCAATTCCACAAGAACTGTCTTAGCGAAAGGCTTCTTGAGGGGAAAGCTGTAACTCTGTGAGATGATTTCACTGAACACAAAGAAGTTTCTCAGAAAGCTTCTTTCTCTTTGTTATCGGAGGATATTTCCTTTGGCCCTATAGTCTTCAAAGGTATCCGAAATATCTGTTCTCAGATTCCACAGAAATAAGGCTAGCAAAGAGATCTACGAAACAGAGATGTAACTCTGTGAGATGAATTCACAGAACACTAAGCAGTTTCTCAGAAAGCTTCTTTCCAGATTTCATCTGAGGATATTTCCTTTTTCACCATAGCCCTCCATGGGCTTCCAAATATCACTTTGCCAATTCCACAAGAACTGTCTTAGCGAAAGGCTTCTTGAGGGGAAAGCTGTAACTCTATGAGATTATTTCACAGAACACAAAGAAGTTTCTCAGAAAGCTTC
The DNA here is from genome assembly GCF_037993035.2 of Macaca fascicularis. Classification (NCBI taxonomy): domain Eukaryota; kingdom Metazoa; phylum Chordata; class Mammalia; order Primates; family Cercopithecidae; genus Macaca; species Macaca fascicularis. The sequence continues at coordinate 43,751,050 of NC_088385.1, read as the reverse complement.
TTTCCCTTTGTTATCGGAGGATATTTCCTTTGGCCCTATAGTCTTCAAAGGGATTCGAAATATCTGTTCTCAGATTCCACAGAAAGAAGGCTAGCAAAGAGATCCACGAAATACAGATGTAACTCTGTGAGTGGAAGTCACACATCACAGAGCAGTTTCTCAGAAAGCTTCTTTCCAGATTTCATCTGAGGATATTTCCTTTTTCAACATAGCCCACTATAGGCTTCCAAATATCACTTTGCCAGTTCCACAAGAACTGTCTTAGCGAAAGGCTTCTTGAGGGGAAAGCTGTAACTCTGTGAGATGATTTGACAGAACACAAAGAAGTTTCTCAGAAAGCTTCTTTCTCTTTGTTATCGGAGGATATTTCCTTTGGCCCTATAGTCTTCAAAGGGATCCGAAATATCTGTTCTCAGATTCCACTGAAATAAGGCTAGCAAAGAGATCTACGAAACACAGATGTAACTTGGTGAGATGAATTCACAGAACACTAAGCAGTTTCTCAGAAAGCTTCTTTCCAGATTTCATCTGAGGATATTTCCTTTTTGACCATAGCCCTCTATGGGCTTCCAAATATCACTTTGCCAATTCCACAAGAATTGTCTTAGCGAAGGGCTTCTTCAGGGGAAAGCTGTAACTCTGTGAGATGATTTCACAGAACACAAAGAAGTTTCTCAGAAAGCCTCTTTCTCTTTGTTATCGGAGGATATTTCCTATGGCCCTATAGTCTTCAAAGGGATCCGAAATATCTGTTCTCAGATTCCACAGAAATAAGGCTAGCAAAGAGATCCACGAAACACAGATATAACTCTGTGAGATGAATTAACACAACACTAAGCAGTTTCTCAGAAAGCTTCTTTCCAGATTTCATCTGAGTTTATTTCCCTTTTCACCATAGCCCTCTATCGGCTTTCAAATATCCCTTTGCCAATTCCACAAGAACCGTCTTAGCGAAAGGCTTCTTGAGGGGAAAGCTGTAACTCTGTGAGATGATTTCAAAGAACACAAAGAAGTTTCTCAGAAAGCTTCTTTCTCTTTGTTATCGGTGGATATTTCCTTTGGCCCTATAGTCTTCAAAGGGATCCGAAATATCTGTTCTCAGATTCCACAGAAATAAGGCTAGCAAAGAGATCTACGAAACACAGATGTAACTCTGTGAGATGAATTAACAGAACACTAAGCAGTTTCTCAGAAAGCTTCTTTCCAGATTTCATCTGAGTTTATTTCCTTTTTCACCGTAGACCTCTATGGGCTTTCAAATATCCCTTTGCCAATTCCACAAGAACTGTCTTAGCGAAAGGCTTCTTGAGGGGAAAGCTGTAACTCTGTGAGATGATTTCACAGAACACAAAGAAGTTTCTCAGAAAGCTTCTTTCTCTTTCTTATCGGAGGATATTTCCTTTGGCCCTATAGTCTTCAAAGGGATCCGAAATATCTTTTCTCAGATTCCACAGAAATAAGGCTGGCAAAGAGATCTACGAAACACAGATGTAACTCTGTGAGATGAATTCACAGAACACTAAGCAGTTTCTCAGAAAGCTTCTTTCCAGATTTCATCTGAGGATATTTCCTTTTTCACCATAGCCCTCTATGGGCTTCCAAATATCACTTTGCCAATTCCACAAGAACTGTCTTAGCGAAGGGCTTCTTCAGGGGAAAGCTGTAACTCTGTGAGATGATTTCAAAGAACACAAAGAAGTTTCTAAGAAAGCTTCTTTCTCTTTGTTATTGGAGGATATTTCCTTTGGCCCTATAGTCTTCAAAGGGATCCGAAATATCTGTTCTCAGATTCCACAGAAATAAGGCTAGCAAAGAGATCTACGAAACACAGATGTAACTCTGTGAGATGAATTAACACAATACTAAGCAGTTTCTCAGAAAGCTTCTTTCCAGATTTCATCTGAGTTTATTTCCCTTTTCACCATAGCCCTCTATGGGCTTTCAAATATCCCTTTGAAAATTCCACAAGAACCGTCTTAGCGAAAGGCTTCTTGAGGGGAAAGCTGTAACTCTGTGAGATGATTTCACAGAACACAAAGAAGTTTCTCAGAAAGCTTCTTTCTCTTTGTTATCGGAGGATATTTCCTTTGGCCCTATAGTCTTAAAAGGGATCCGAAATATCTGTTTTCAGATTCCATAGAAATAAAGCTAGCGAAGAGATCTACGAAACACAGATGTAACTCTGTGAGATGAATTCACAGAACACTAAGCTTTTTCTCAGAAAGCTTCTTTCCAGATTTCATCTGAGGATATTTCCTTTTTCACCATAGCCCTCTATGGGCTTCCAAATATCACTTTGCCAATTCCATCAGAACTGTCTTAGCGAAGGGCTTCTTCAGGGGAAAGCTGTAACTCTGTGAGATGATTTCACAGAACACAAAGAAGTTTCTCAGAAAGCTTCTTTCTCTTTGTTATCGGAGGATATTTCCTTTGGCCCTATAGTCTTCAAAGGCATCCGAAATATCTGTTCTCAGTTTACACAGAAATAAGGCTAGCAAAGAGATCCACGAAATACAGATGTAACTCTGTGAGTGGAAGTCACAAATCACAGAGCAGTTTCTTAGAAAGCTTCTTTCCAGATTTCATCTGAGGATATTTTCTTTTCACATTAGCCCACTATGGGCTTCCAAATATCACTTTGACCATTCCAAAAGAACTGTCTTAGTGAAAGGCTGTTTGAGCGGAAAGCTGTAACTCTGTGAGATGATTTCACAGATCACAACGAAGTTTCTCAGAAAGCTTCTTTCTCTTTGTTATCGGAGTATATTTCCTTTGGCCCTATAGTCTTCAAAGGGATCCGAAATATCTGTTCTCAGATTCCACAGAAATAAGGCTAGCAAAGAGATCTACGAAACACAGATGTAACTCTGTGAGATGAATTAACACAACACTAAGCAGTTTCTCAGAAAGCTTCTTTCCAGATTTCATCTGAGGATATTTCCTTTTTCACCATAGCCCTCTATGGGCTTCCAAATATCACTTTGCCAATTCCACAATAACTGTCTTAGCGAATGGCTTCTTGAGGGGAAAGCTGTAACTCTGTGAGATGATTTCACAGAACACAAAGAAGTTTCTCAGAAAGCTTCTTTCTCTTTGTTATCGGAGGATATTTCCTTTGGCCCTATAGTCTTCAAAGGGATCCGAAATATCGGTTCTCAGATTACACAGAAATAAGGCTAGCAAAGAGAACCACGAAATACAGATGTAACTCTGTGAATGGAAGTCACACATCACAGAGCAGTTTCTCAGAAAGCTTCTTTCCAGATTTCATCTGAGGATATTTCCTTTTCACCATAGCCCTCAAAGGGCTTCCAAATATCACTTTGCCAATTCCACAAGAACTGTCTTAGCGAAAGGCTTCTTGAGGGGAAAGCTGTAACTCTGTGTAATGATTTCACTGAACACAAAGAAGTTTCTCAGAAAGCTTCTTTTTCTTTGTTTTCGGAGGATATTTCCTTTGGCCCTATAGTTTTCAAAGGGATCTGAAATATCTGTTCTCAGATTCCACAGAAATAAGGCTAGCAAAGAGATCTACGAAACAGAGATGTAACTCTGTGAGATGAATTAACAGAACACTAAGCAGTTTCTCAGAAAGCTTCTTTCCAGATTTCATCTGAGGATATTTCCTTTTTCACCATAGCCCTCTAAGGGCTTCCAAATATCACTTTGCTAATTCCACAAGAACTGTCTTAGCGAAAGGCTTCTTCAGGGCAAAGCTGTAACTCTGTGAGATGATTTCACTGAACACAAAGAAGTTTCTCAGAAAGCTTCTTTCTCTTTGTTATCGGAGGATATTTCCTTTGGCCCTATAGTCTACAAAGGGATCCGAAATATCTGTTTTCAGATTCCACAGAAATAAAGCTAGCGAAGAGATCTACGAAACACAGATGTAACTCTGTGAGATGAATTCACAGAACACTAAGCAGTTTCTCAGAAAGCTTCTTTCCAGATTTCATCTGAGGATATTTCCTTTTTCACCATAGCCCTCTATGGGGTTCCAAATATCACTTTGCCAATTCCACAAGAACTGTCTTAGCGAAGGGCTTCTTCAAGGGAAAGCTGTAACTCTGTGAGATGATTTCACAGAACACAAAGAAGTTTCTAAGAAACCTTCTTTCTCTTTGTTATCGGAGGATATTTCCATTGGCCCTATAGTCTTCAAAAGAATCCGAAATATCTGTTCTCAGATTCCACAGAAATAAGGCTAGCAAAGAGATCTACGAAACACAGATGTAACTCTGTGAGATGAATTAACACAACACTAAGCAGTTTCTCAGAAAGCTTCTTTCCAGATTTCATCTGAGGATATTTCCTTTTTCACCATAGCCCTCTATGGGCTTCCAAATATCCCTTTGCCAATTCCACAAGAACTGTCTTAGCGAAAGGCTTCTTGAGGGGAAAGCTGTAACTCTGTGAGATGATTTCACAGAACACAAAGAAGTTTCTCAGAAAGCTTCTTTCTCTTTCTTATCGGAGGATATTTCCTTTGGCCCTATAGTCTTCAAAGGGATCCGAAAAATCATTTCTCAGATTCCACAGAAATAAGGCTAGCAAAGAGATCTACGAAACACAGATGTAACTCTGTGAGATGAATTCACAGAACACTAAGCAGTTTCTCAGAAAGCTTCTTTCCAGATTTCATCTGAGGATATTTCCTTTTTCACCATAGCCCTCTACGGGCTTCCAAATATCACTTTGCCAATTCCACAAGAACTGTCTTAGCGAAGGGCTTCTTCAGGCGAAAGCTGTAACTCTGTGAGATGATTTCAAAGAACACAAAGAAGTTTCTAAGAAAGCTTCTTTCTCTTTGTTATTGGAGGATATTTCCTTTGGCCCTATAGTCTTCAAAGGGATCCGAAATATCTGTTCTCAGATTCCACAGAAATAAGGCTAGCAAAGAGATCTACGAAACACAGATGTAACTCTGTGAGATGAATTAACACAACACTAAGCAGTTTCTCAGAAAGCTTCTTTCCAGATTTCATCTGAGTTTATTTCCCTTTTCACCATAGCCCTCTATGGGCTTTCAAATATCCCTTTGAAAATTCCACAAGAACCGTCTTAGCGAAAGGCTTCTTGAGGGGAAAGCTGTAACTCTGTGAGATGATTTCACAGAACACAAAGAAGTTTCTCAGAAAGCTTCTTTCTCTTTGTTATCGGAGGATATTTCCTTTGGCCCTATAGTCTTCAAAGGGATCCGATATATCTGTTTTCAGATTCCATAGAAATAAAGCTAGCGAAGAGATCTACGAAACACAGATGTAACTCTGTGAGATGAATTCACAGAACACTAAGCAGTTTCTCAGAAAGCTTCTTTCCAGATTTCATCTGAGGATATTTTCTTTTCACATTAGCCCACTATGGGCTTCCAAATATCACTTTGACCATTCCAAAAGAACTGTCTTAGTGAAAGGCTTTTTGAGCGGAAAGCTGTAACTCTGTGAGATGATTTCACAGATCACAAAGAAGTTTCTCAGAAAGCTTCTTTCTCTTTGTTATCGGAGTATATTTCCTTTGGCCCTATAGTCTTCAAAGGGATCCGAAATATCTGTTCTCAGATTCCACAGAAATAAGGCTAGCAAAGAGATCTACGAAACACAGATGTAACTCTGTGAGATGAATTAACACAACACTAAGCAGTTTCTCAGAAAGCTTCTTTCCAGATTTCATCTGAGGATATTTCCTTTTTCACCATAGCCCTCTATGGGCTTCCAAATATCACTTTGCCAATTCCACAAGAACTGTCTTAGCGAATGGCTTCTTGAGGGGAAAGCTGTAACTCTGTGAGATGATTTCACAGAACACAAAGAAGTTTCTCAGAAAGCTTCTTTCTCTTTGTTATCGGAGGATATTTCCTTTGGCCCTATAGTCTTCAAAGGGATCCGAAATATCGGTTCTCAGATTACACAGAAATAAGGCTAGCAAAGAGAACCACGAAATACAGATGTAACTCTGTGAATGGAAGTCACACATCACAGAGCAGTTTCTCAGAAAGCTTCTTTCCAGATTTCATCTGAGGATATTTCCTTTTCACCATAGCCCTCAAAGGGCTTCCAAATATCACTTTGCCAATTCCACAAGAACTGTCTTAGCGAAAGGCTTCTTGAGGGGAAAGCTGTAACTCTGTGTAATGATTTCACTGAACACAAAGAAGTTTCTCAGAAAGCTTCTTTTTCTTTGTTTTCGGAGGATATTTCCTTTGGCCCTATAGTTTTCAAAGGGATCTGAAATATCTGTTCTCAGATTCCACAGAAATAAGGCTAGCAAAGAGATCTACGAAACAGAGATGTAACTCTGTGAGATGAATTAACAGAACACTAAGCAGTTTCTCAGAAAGCTTCTTTCCAGATTTCATCTGAGGATATTTCCTTTTTCACCATAGCCCTCTAAGGGCTTCCAAATATCACTTTGCTAATTCCACAAGAACTGTCTTAGCGAAAGGCTTCTTCAGGGCAAAGCTGTAACTCTGTGAGATGATTTCACTGAACACAAAGAAGTTTCTCAGAAAGCTTCTTTCTCTTTGTTATCGGAGGATATTTCCTTTGGCCCTATAGTCTACAAAGGGATCCGAAATATCTGTTTTCAGATTCCACAGAAATAAAGCTAGCGAAGAGATCTACGAAACACAGATGTAACTCTGTGAGATGAATTCACAGAACACTAAGCAGTTTCTCAGAAAGCTTCTTTCCAGATTTCATCTGAGGATATTTCCTTTTTCACCATAGCCCTCTATGGGGTTCCAAATATCACTTTGCCAATTCCACAAGAACTGTCTTAGCGAAGGGCTTCTTCAAGGGAAAGCTGTAACTCTGTGAGATGATTTCACAGAACACAAAGAAGTTTCTAAGAAACCTTCTTTCTCTTTGTTATCGGAGGATATTTCCATTGGCCCTATAGTCTTCAAAGGGATCCGAAATATCTGTTCTCAGATTCCACAGAAATAAGGCTAGCAAAGAGATCTACGAAACACAGATGTAACTCTGTGAGATGAATTAACAGAACACTAAGCAGTTTCTCAGAAAGCTTCTTTCCAGATTTCATCTGAGTTTATTTCCTTTTTACCATAGCCCTCTATGGGCTTTCAAATATCCCCTTGCCAATTCCACAAGAACTGTCTTAGAGAAAGGCTTCTTGAGGGGAAAGCTGTAACTCTGTGAGATGATTTCACAGAACACAAAGAAGTTTCTCAGAAAGCTTCTTTCTCTTTGTTATCGGAGGATATTTCCTTTGGCCCTATAGTCTTCAAAGGGATCCGAAATATCTTTTCTCAGATTCCACAGAAATAAGGCTAGCAAAGAGATCTACGAAACACAGATGTAACTCTGTGAGATGAATTAACACAACACTAAGCAGTTTCTCAGAAAGCTTCTTTCCAAATTTCATCTGAGGATATTTCCTTTTTCACCATAGCCCACTATGGGCTTCCAAATATCACTTTGCCAATTCCACAAGAACTGTCTTAGCGAAAGGCTTCTTGAGGTGAAAGCTGTAACTCTGTTAGATGATTTCACAGAACACTAAGAAGTTTCAGAGAAAGCTTCTTTCTCTTTGTTATCGGAGGATATTTCCTTTGGCCCTATAGTCTTCAAAGGGATCCGAAATATCTGTTCTCAGATTCCACAGAAAGAAGGCTAGCAAAGAGATCTACGAAACACAGATGTAACTCTGTGAGATGAATTAACAAAACACTAAGCAGTTTCTCAGAAACCTTCTTTCCAGATTTCATCTGAGGATATTTCCATTTTCACCTTAGCCCTCTATGGGCTTCCAAATATCACTTTGCCAATTCCACAAGAGCTGTCTTAGCGAAAGGCTTCTTAAGGGGAAAGCTGTAACTCTGTGAGATGATTTCACAGAACACAAAGAAGTTTCTCAGAAAGCTTCTTTCTCTTTGTTATCGGAGGATATTTCCTTTGGCCCTATAGTCTTCAAAGGGATCCGAAATATCTGTTTTCAGATTCCATAGAAATAAAGCTAGCGAAGAGATCTACGAAACACAGATGTAACTCTGTGAGATGAATTCACAGAACACTAAGCAGTTTCTCAGAAAGCTTCTTTCCAGATTTCATCTGAGGATATTTCCTTTTTGAAAATAGCCCTCTATGGGCTTCCAAATATCACTTTGCCAATTCCACAAGAACTGTCTTAGCCAAGGGCTTCTTCAGGGGAAAGCTGTACCTCTGTGAGATGATTTCACAGAACACAAAGAAGTTTCTAAGAAAGCTTCTTTCTCTTTGTTATCGGAGGATATTTCCTTTGGACCTATAGTCTTCAAAGGGATCCGAAATATCTGTTCTCAGATTCCACAGAAATAAGGCTAGCAAAGAGATCTACGAAACACATATGTAACTTTGTGAGATGAATTCACAGAACACTAAACAGTTTCTCAGAAACCTTCTTTCCAGATTTCATCTGAGGATATTTCCTTTTTCACCATAGCCCTTATGGGCTTCCAAATATCACTTTGCCAATTCCACAAGAACTCTCTTAGCGAAAGCCTTCTTGAGGGGAAACCTGTAACTTTGTGAGATGATTTCACAGAACACAAAGAAGTTTCTCAGAAAGCTTCTTTCTCTTTGTTATCGGAGGATATTTCCTTTGGACCTATAGTCTTCAAAGGGATCTGAAATATCTGTTCTCAGATTACACAGAAATAAGGCTAGCAAAGAGATCCACGAAATACAGATGTAACTCTGTGAGTGAAAGTCACAAATCACAGAGCAGTTTCTCAGAAAGCTTCTTTCCAGATTTCATCTGATTATATTTTCTTTTCACAATAGCCCACTATGGGCTTCCAAATATCACTTTGCCCATTCCAAAAGAACTGTCTTAGTGAAAAGCTTTTTGAGCGGAAAGCTGTAACTCTGTGAGATGATTTCACAGATCACAAAGAAGTTTCTCCGAAAGCTTCTTTCTCTTTGTTATCGGAGTATATTTCCTTTGGCCCTATAGTCTTCAAAGGGATTCGAAATATCTGTTCTCAGATTCCACAGAAAGAAGGCTAGCAAAGAGATCCACGAAATACAGATGTAACTCTGTGAGTGGAAGTCACACATCACAGAGCAGTTTCTCAGAAAGCTTCTTTCCAGATTTCATCTGAGGATATTTCCTTTTTCTACATAGCCCACTATAGGCTTCCAAATATCACTTTGCCAGTTCCACAAGAACTGTCTTAGCGAAAGGCTTCTTGAGGGGAAAGCTGTAACTCTGTGAGATGATTTGACAGAACACAAAGAAGTTTCTCAGAAAGCTTCTTTCTCTTTGTTATCGGAGGATATTTCCTTTGGCCCTATAGTCTTCAAAGGGATCCGAAATATCTGTTCTCAGATTCCACTGAAATAAGGCTAGCAAAGAGATCTACGAAACACAGATGTAACTTGGTGAGATGAATTCACAGAACACTAAGCAGTTTCTCAGAAAGCTTCTTTCCAGATTTCATCTGAGGATATTTCCTTTTTGACCATAGCCCTCTATGGGCTTCCAAATATCACTTTGCCAATTCCACAAGAATTGTCTTAGCGAAGGGCTTCTTCAGGGGAAAGCTGTAACTCTGTGAGATGATTTCACAGAACACAAAGAAGTTTCTCAGAAAGCCTCTTTCTCTTTGTTATCGGAGGATATTTCCTATGGCCCTATAGTCTTCAAAGGGATCCGAAATATCTGTTCTCAGATTCCACAGAAATAAGGCTAGCAAAGAGATCCACGAAACACAGATATAACTCTGTGAGATGAATTAACACAACACTAAGCAGTTTCTCAGAAAGCTTCTTTCCAGATTTCATCTGAGTTTATTTCCCTTTTCACCATAGCCCTCTATCGGCTTTCAAATATCCCTTTGCCAATTCCACAAGAACCGTCTTAGCGAAAGGCTTCTTGAGGGGAAAGCTGTAACTCTGTGAGATGATTTCAAAGAACACAAAGAAGTTTCTCAGAAAGCTTCTTTCTCTTTGTTATCGGAGGATATTTCCTTTGGCCCTATAGTCTTCAAAGGGATCCGAAATATCTGTTCTCAGATTCCACAGAAATAAGGCTAGCAAAGAGATCTACGAAACACAGATGTAACTCTGTGAGATGAATTAACAGAACACTAAGCAGTTTCTCAGAAAGCTTCTTTCCAGATTTCATCTGAGTTTATTTCCTTTTTCACCGTAGACCTCTATGGGCTTTCAAATATCCCTTTGCCAATTCCACAAGAACTGTCTTAGCGAAAGGCTTCTTGAGGGGAAAGCTGTAACTCTGTGAGATGATTTCACAGAACACAAAGAAGTTTCTCAGAAAGCTTCTTTCTCTTTCTTATCGGAGGATATTTCCTTTGGCCCTATAGTCTTCAAAGGGATCCGAAATATCTTTTCTCAGATTCCACAGAAATAAGGCTGGCAAAGAGATCTACGAAACACAGATGTAACTCTGTGAGATGAATTCACAGAACACTAAGCAGTTTCTCAGAAAGCTTCTTTCCAGATTTCATCTGAGGATATTTCCTTTTTCACCATAGCCCTCTATAGGCTTCCAAATATCACTTTGCCAATTCCACAAGAACTGTCTTAGCGAAGGGCTTCTTCAGGGGAAAGCTGTAACTCTGTGAGATGATTTCAAAGAACACAAAGAAGTTTCTAAGAAAGCTTCTTTCTCTTTGTTATTGGAGGATATTTCCTTTGGCCCTATAGTCTTCAAAGGGATCCGAAATATCTGTTCTCAGATTCCACAGAAATAAGGCTAGCAAAGAGATCTACGAAACACAGATGTAACTCTGTGAGATGAATTAACACAATACTAAGCAGTTTCTCAGAAAGCTTCTTTCCAGATTTCAACTGAGTTTATTTCCCTTTTCACCATAGCCCTCTATGGGCTTTCAAATATCCCTTTGAAAATTCCACAAGAACCGTCTTAGCGAAAGGCTTCTTGAGGGGAAAGCTGTAACTCTGTGAGATGATTTCACAGAACACAAAGAAGTTTCTCAGAAAGCTTCTTTCTCTTTGTTATCGGAGGATATTTCCTTTGGCCCAATAGTCTTCAAAGGGATCCGAAATATCTGTTCTCAGATTACACAGAAATAAGGCTAGCAAAGAGATCCACGAAATACAGATGTAACTCTGTGAGTGGAAGTCACAAATCACAGAGCAGTTTCTTCGAAAGCTTCTTTCCAGATTTCATCTGAGGATATTTTCTTTTCACATTAGCCCACTATGGGCTTCCAAATATCACTTTGACCATTCCAAAAGAACTGTCTTAGTGAAAGGCTGTTTGAGCGGAAAGCTGTAACTCTGTGAGATGATTTCACAGATCACAACGAAGTTTCTCAGAAAGCTTCTTTCTCTTTGTTATCGGAGTATATTTCCTTTGGCCCTATAGTCTTCAAAGGGATCCGAAATATCTGTTCTCAGATTCCACAGAAATAAGGCTAGCAAAGAGATCTACGAAACACAGATGTAACTCTGTGAGATGAATTAACACAACACTAAGCAGTTTCTCAGAAAGCTTCTTTCCAGATTTCATCTGAGGATATTTCCTTTTTCACCATAGCCCTCTATGGGCTTCCAAATATCACTTTGCCAATTCCACAATAACTGTCTTAGCGAATGGCTTCTTGAGGGGAAAGCTGTAACTCTGTGAGATGATTTCACAGAACACAAAGAAGTTTCTCAGAAAGCTTCTTTCTCTTTGTTATCGGAGGATATTTCCTTTGGCCCTATAGTCTTCAAAGGGATCCGAAATATCGGTTCTCAGATTACACAGAAATAAGGCTAGCAAAGAGAACCACGAAATACAGATGTAACTCTGTGAATGGAAGTCACACATCACAGAGCAGTTTCTCAGAAAGCTTCTTTCCAGATTTCATCTGAGGATATTTCCTTTTCACCATAGCCCTCAAAGGGCTTCCAAATCTCACTTTGCCAATTCCACAAGAACTGTCTTAGCGAAAGGCTTCTTGAGGGGAAAGCTGTAACTCTGTGTAATGATTTCACTGAACACAAAGAAGTTTCTCAGAAAGCTTCTTTTTCTTTGTTTTCGGAGGATATTTCCTTTGGCCCTATAGTTTTCAAAGGGATCTGAAATATCTGTTCTCAGATTCCACAGAAATAAGGCTAGCAAAGAGATCTACGAAACAGAGATGTAACTCTGTGAGATGAATTAACAGAACACTAAGCAGTTTCTCAGAAAGCTTCTTTCCAGATTTCATCTGAGGATATTTCCTTTTTCACCATAGCCCTCTAAGGGCTTCCAAATATCACTTTGCTAATTCCACAAGAACTGTCTTAGCGAAAGGCTTCTTCAGGGCAAAGCTGTAACTCTGTGAGATGATTTCACTGAACACAAAGAAGTTTCTCAGAAAGCTTCTTTCTCTTTGTTATCGGAGGATATTTCCTTTGGCCCTATAGTCTACAAAGGGATCCGAAATATCTGTTTTCAGATTCCACAGAAATAAAGCTAGCGAAGAGATCTACGAAACACAGATGTAACTCTGTGAGATGAATTCACAGAACACTAAGCAGTTTCTCAGAAAGCTTCTTTCCAGATTTCATCTGAGGATATTTCCTTTTTCACCATAGCCCTCTATGGGGTTCCAAATATCACTTTGCCAATTCCACAAGAACTGTCTTAGCGAAGGGCTTCTTCAAGGGAAAGCTGTAACTCTGTGAGATGATTTCACAGAACACAAAGAAGTTTCTAAGAAACCTTCTTTCTCTTTGTTATCGGAGGATATTTCCATTGGCCCTATAGTCTTCAAAAAAATCCGAAATATCTGTTCTCAGATTCCACAGAAATAAGGCTAGCAAAGAGATCTACGAAACACAGATGTAACTCTGTGAGATGAATTAACACAACACTAAGCAGTTTCTCAGAAAGCTTCTTTCCAGATTTCATCTGAGTTTATTTCCTTTTTCACCATAGCCCTCTATGGGCTTTCCAATATCCCTTTGCCAATTCCACAAGAACCGTCTTAGCGAAAGGCTTCTTGAGGGGAAAGCTGTAACTCTGTGAGATGATTTCAAAGAACACTAAGAAGTTTCTCAGAAAGCTTCTTTCTCTTTGTTATCGGAGGATATTTCCTTTGGCCCTATAGTCTTCAAAGGGATCCGAAATATCTGTTCTCAGATTCCACAGAAATAAGGCTAGCAAAGAGATCTACGAAACACAGATGTAACTCTGTGAGATGAATTAACAGAACACTAAGCAGTTTCTCAGAAAGCTTCTTTCCAGATTTCATCTGAGTTTATTTCCTTTTTCACCATAGCCCTCTATGGGCTTTCAAATATCCCCTTGCCAATTCCACAAGAACTGTCTTAGAGAAAGGCTTCTTGAGGGGAAAGCTGTAACTCTGTGAGATGATTTCAAAGAACACAAAGAAGTTTCTCAGAAAGCTTCTTTCTCTTTGTTATCGAAGGATATTTCCTTTGGCCCTATAGTCTTCAAAGGGATCCGAAATATCTTTTCTCAGATTCCACAGAAATAAGGCTAGCAAAGAGATCTACGAAACACAGATGTAACTCTGTGAGATGAATTAACACAACACTAAGCAGTTTCTCAGAAAGCTTCTTTCCAAATTTCATCTGAGGATATTTCCTTTTTCACCATAGCCCACTATGGGCTTCCAAATATCACTTTGCCAATTCCACAAGAACTGTCTTAGCGAAAGGCTTCTTGAGGTGAAAGCTGTAACTCTGTTAGATGATTTCACAGAACACTAAGAAGTTTCAGAGAAAGCTTCTTTCTCTTTGTTATCGGAGGATATTTCCTTTGGCCCTATAGTCTTCAAAGGGATCCGAAATATCTGTTCTCAGATTCCACAGAAAGAAGGCTAGCAAAGAGATCTACGAAACACAGATGTAACTCTGTGAGATGAATTAACAAAACACTAAGCAGTTTCTCAGAAACCTTCTTTCCAGATTTCATCTGAGGATATTTCCATTTTCACCTTAGCCCTCTATGGGCTTCCAAATATCACTTTGCCAATTCCACAAGAGCTGTCTTAGCGAAAGGCTTCTTGAGGGGAAAGCTGTAACTCTGTGAGATGATTTCACAGAACACAAAGAAGTTTCTCAGAAAGCTTCTTTCTCTTTGTTATCGGAGGATATTTCCTTTGGCCCTATAGTCTTCAAAGGGATCCGAAATATCTGTTTTCAGATTCCATAGAAATAAAGCTAGCGAAGAGATCTACGAAACACAGATGTAACTCTGTGAGATGAATTCACAGAACACTAAGCAGTTTCTCAGAAAGCTTCTTTCCAGATTTCATCTGAGGATATTTCCTTTTTGACCATAGCCCTCTATGGGCTTCCAAATATCACTTTGCCAATTCCACAAGAACTGTCTTAGCCAAGGGCTTCTTCAGGGGAAAGCTGTACCTCTGTGAGATGATTTCACAGAACACAAAGAAGTTTCTAAGAAAGCTTCTTTCTCTTTGTTATCGGAGGATATTTCCTTTGGACCTATAGTCTTCAAAGGGATCCGAAATATCTGTTCTCAGATTCCACAGAAATAAGGCTAGCAAAGAGATCTACGAAACACATATGTAACTTTGTGAGATGAATTCACAGAACACTAAACAGTTTCTCAGAAACCTTCTTTCCAGATTTCATCTGAGGATATTTCCTTTTTCACCATAGCCCTTATGGGCTTCCAAATATCACTTTGCCAATTCCACAAGAACTCTCTTAGCGAAAGCCTTCTTGAGGGGAAACCTGTAACTTTGTGAGATGATTTCACAGAACACAAAGAAGTTTCTCAGAAAGCTTCTTTCTCTTTGTTATCGGAGGATATTTCCTTTGGACCTATAGTCTTCAAAGGGATCTGAAATATCTGTTCTCAGATTACACAGAAATAAGGCTAGCAAAGAGATCCACGAAATACAGATGTAACTCTGTGAGTGAAAGTCACAAATCACAGAGCAGTTTCTCAGAAAGCTTCTTTCCAGATTTCATCTGATTATATTTTCTTTTCACAATAGCCCACTATGGGCTTCCAAATATCACTTTGCCCATTCCAAAAGAACTGTCTTAGTGAAAAGCTTTTTGAGCGGAAAGCTGTAACTCTGTGAGATGATTTCACAGATCACAAAGAAGTTTCTCCGAAAGCTTCTTTCTCTTTGTTATCGGAGTATATTTCCTTTGGCCCTATAGTCTTCAAAGGGATCCGAAATATCTGTTCTCAGATTCCACAGAAATAAGGCTAGCAAAGAGATCTACGAAACACAGATGTAACTCTGTGAGATGAATTAACGCAACACTAAGCAGTTTCTCAGAAAGCTTCTTTCCAGATTTCATCTGAGTTTATTTCCTTTTTCACCATAGCCCTCTATGGGCTTTCAAATATCCCTTTGCCAATTCCACAAGAACCGTCTTAGCGAAAGGCTTCTTGAAGGAAAACCTGTAACTCTGTGAGATGATTTCAAAGAACACAAAGAAGTTTCTCAGAAAGCTTCTTTCTCTTTGTTATCGGAGGATATTTCCTTTGGCCCTATAGTCTTCAAAGGGATCCGAAATATCTGTTCTCAGACTCCACAGAAATAAGGCTAGCAAAGAGATCCACGAAATACAGATATAACTCTGTGAGATGAATTCACAGAACACTAAGCAGTTTCTCAGAAAGCTTCTTTCCAGATTTCATCTGAGGATATTTCCTTTTTGACCATAGCCCTCTATGGGCTCCCAAATATCACTTTGCCAATTCCACAAGAACTGTCTTAGCGAAGGGCTTCTTCAGGGGAAAGCTGTAGCTCTGTGAGATGATTTCACAGAACACAAAGAAGTTTCTCAGAAAGCTTCTTTCTCTTTGTTATCGGAGGATATTTCCTTTGGACTTATAGTCTTCAAAGGGAACCGAAATATCTGTTCTCAGATTCCACAGAAATAAGGCTAGCAAAGTGACCTACGAAACACATATGTAACTCTGTGAGATGAATTCACAGAAGACTAAGCAGTTTCTCAGAAAGCTTCTTTCCAGATTTCATCTGAGGACATTTCCTTTTTCACCATAGCCCTCTATGGGCTTCCAAATATCACTTTGCCAATTCCACAAGAACTGTCTTAGCGAAAGGCTTCTTGAGGGGAAAGCTGTAACTCTGTGAGATGATTTCACTGAACACAAAGAAGTTTCTCAGAAAGCTTCTTTCTCTTTGTTATCGGAGGATATTTCCTTTGGCCCTATAGTCTTCAAAGGTATCCGAAATATCTGTTCTCAGATTCCACAGAAATAAGGCTAGCAAAGAGATCTACGAAACAGAGATGTAACTCTGTGAGATGAATTCACAGAACACTAAGCAGTTTCTCAGAAAGCTTCTTTCCAGATTTCATCTGAGGATATTTCCTTTTTCACCATAGCCCTCCATGGGCTTCCAAATATCACTTTGCCAATTCCACAAGAACTGTCTTAGCGAAAGGCTTCTTGAGGGGAAAGCTGTAACTCTATGAGATTATTTCACAGAACACAAAGAAGTTTCTCAGAAAGCTTCTTTCCCTTTGTTATCGGAGGATATTTCCTTTGGCACTATAGTCTTCAAAGGGATTCGAAATATCTGTTCTCAGATTCCACAGAAAGAAGGCTAGCAAAGAGATCCACGAAATACAGATGTAACTCTGTGAGTGGAAGTCACACATCACAGAGCAGTTTCTCAGAAAGCTTCTTTCCAGATTTCATCTGAGGATATTTCCTTTTTCAACATAGCCCACTATAGGCTTCCAAATATCACTTTGCCAGTTCCACAAGAACTGTCTTAGCGAAAGGTTTCTTGAGGGGAAAGCTGTAACTCTGTGAGATGATTTGACAGAACACAAAGAAGTTTCTCAGAAAGCTTCTTTCTCTTTGTTATCGGAGGATATTTCCTTTGGCCCTATAGTCTTCAAAGGGATCCGAAATATCTGTTCTCAGATTCCACTGAAATAAGGCTAGCAAAGAGATCTACGAAACCCAGATGTAACTTGGTGAGATGAATTCACAGAACACTAAGCAGTTTCTCAGAAAGCTTCTTTCCAGATTTCATCTGAGGATATTTCCTTTTTGACCATAGCCCTCTATGGGCTTCCAAATATCACTTTGCCAATTCCACAAGAATTGTCTTAGCGAAGGGCTTCTTCAGGGGAAAGCTGTAACTCTGTGAGATGATTTCACAGAACACAAAGAAGTTTCTCAGAAAGCCTCTTTCTCTTTGTTATCGGAGGATATTTCCTATGGCCCTATAGTCTTCAAAGGGATCCGAAATATCTGTTCTCAGATTCCACAGAAATAAGGCTAGCAAAGAGATCCACGAAACACAGATATAACTCTGTGAGATGAATTAACACAACACTAAGCAGTTTCTCAGAAAGCTTCTTTCCAGATTTCATCTGAGTTTATTTCCCTTTTCACCATAGCCCTCTATCGGCTTTCAAATATCCCTTTGCCAATTCCACAAGAACCGTCTTAGCGAAAGGCTTCTTGAGGGGAAAGCTGTAACTCTGTGAGATGATTTCAAAGAACACAAAGAAGTTTCTCAGAAAGCTTCTTTCTCTTTGTTATCGGAGGATATTTCCTTTGGCCCTATAGTCTTCAAAGGGATCCGAAATATCTGTTCTCAGATTCCACAGAAATAAGGCTAGCAAAGAGATCTACGAAACACAGATGTAACTCTGTGAGATGAATTAACAGAACACTAAGCAGTTTCTCAGAAAGCTTCTTTCCAGATTTCATCTGAGTTTATTTCCTTTTTCACCGTAGACCTCTATGGGCTTTCAAATATCCCTTTGCCAATTCCACAAGAACTGTCTTAGCGAAAGGCTTCTTGAGGGGAAAGCTGTAACTCTGTGAGATGATTTCACAGAACACAAAGAAGTTTCTCAGAAAGCTTCTTTCTCTTTCTTATCGGAGGATATTTCCTTTGGCCCTATAGTCTTCAAAGGGATCCGAAATATCTTTTCTCAGATTCCACAGAAATAAGGCTGGCAAAGAGATCTACGAAACACAGATGTAACTCTGTGAGATGAATTCACAGAACACTAAGCAGTTTCTCAGAAAGCTTCTTTCCAGATTTCATCTGAGGATATTTCCTTTTTCACCATAGCCCTCTATGGGCTTCCAAATATCACTTTGCCAATTCCACAAGAACTGTCTTAGCGAAGGGCTTCTTCAGGGGAAAGCTGTAACTCTGTGAGATGATTTCAAAGAACACAAAGAAGTTTCTAAGAAAGCTTCTTTCTCTTTGTTATTGGAGGATATTTCCTTTGGCCCTATAGTCTTCAAAGGGATCCGAAATATCTGTTCTCAGATTCCACAGAAATAAGGCTAGCAAAGAGATCTACGAAACACAGATGTAACTCTGTGAGATGAATTAACACAATACTAAGCAGTTTCTCAGAAAGCTTCTTTCCAGATTTCATCTGAGTTTATTTCCCTTTTCACCATAGCCCTCTATGGGCTTTCAAATATCCCTTTGAAAATTCCACAAGAACCGTCTTAGCGAAAGGCTTCTTGAGGGGAAAGCTGTAACTCTGTGAGATGATTTCACAGAACACAAAGAAGTTTCTCAGAAAGCTTCTTTCTCTTTGTTATCGGAGGATATTTCCTTTGGCCCTATAGTCTTAAAAGGGATCCGAAATATCTGTTTTCAGATTCCATAGAAATAAAGCTAGCGAAGAGATCTACGAAACACAGATGTAACTCTGTGAGATGAATTCACAGAACACTAAGCTTTTTCTCAGAAAGCTTCTTTCCAGATTTCATCTGAGGATATTTCCTTTTTCACCATAGCCCTCTATGGGCTTCCAAATATCACTTTGCCAATTCCATCAGAACTGTCTTAGCGAAGGGCTTCTTCAGGGGAAAGCTGTAACTCTGTGAGATGATTTCACAGAACACAAAGAAGTTTCTCAGAAAGCTTCTTTCTCTTTGTTATCGGAGGATATTTCCTTTGGCCCTATAGTCTTCAAAGGCATCCGAAATATCTGTTCTCAGATTACACAGAAATAAGGCTAGCAAAGAGATCCACGAAATACAGATGTAACTCTGTGAGTGGAAGTCACAAATCACAGAGCAGTTTCTCAGAAAGCTTCTTTCCAGATTTCATCTGAGGATATTTTCTTTTCACATTAGCCCACTATGGGCTTCCAAATATCACTTTGACCATTCCAAAAGAACTGTCTTAGTGAAAGGCTGTTTGAGCGGAAAGCTGTAACTCTGTGAGATGATTTCACAGATCACAAAGAAGTTTCTCAGAAAGCTTCTTTCTCTTTGTTATCGGAGTATATTTCCTTTGGCCCTATAGTCTTCAAAGGGATCCGAAATATCTGTTCTCAGATTCCACAGAAATAAGGCTAGCAAAGAGATCTACGAAACACAGATGTAACTCTGTGAGATGAATTAACACAACACTAAGCAGTTTCTCAGAAAGCTTCTTTCCAGATTTCATCTGAGGATATTTCCTTTTTCACCATAGCCCTCTATGGGCTTCCAAATATCACTTTGCCAATTCCACAAGAACTGTCTTAGCGAATGGCTTCTTGAGGGGAAAGCTGTAACTCTGTGAGATGATTTCACAGAACACAAAGAAGTTTCTCAGAAAGCTTCTTTCTCTTTGTTATCGGAGGATATTTCCTTTGGCCCTATAGTCTTCAAAGGGATCCGAAATATCGGTTCTCAGATTAAACAGAAATAAGGCTAGCAAAGAGAACCACGAAATACAGATGTAACTCTGTGAATGGAAGTCACACATCACAGAGCAGTTTCTCAGAAAGCTTCTTTCCAGATTTCATCTGAGGATATTTCCTTTTCACCATAGCCCTCAAAGGGCTTCCAAATATCACTTTGCCAATTCCACAAGAACTGTCTTAGCGAAAGGCTTCTTGAGGGGAAAGCTGTAACTCTGTGTAATGATTTCACTGAACACAAAGAAGTTTCTCAGAAAGCTTCTTTTTCTTTGTTTTCGGAGGATATTTCCTTTGGCCCTATAGTTTTCAAAGGGATCTGAAATATCTGTTCTCAGATTCCGCAGAAATAAGGCTAGCAAAGAGATCTACGAAACAGAGATGTAACTCTGTGAGATGAATTAACAGAACACTAAGCAGTTTCTCAGAAAGCTTCTTTCCAGATTTCATCTGATGATATTTCCTTTTTCACCATAGCCCTCTAAGGGCTTCCAAATATCACTTTGCTAATTCCACAAGAACTGTCTTAGCGAAAGGCTTCTTCAGGGCAAAGCTGTAACTCTGTGAGATGATTTCACTGAACAGAAAGAAGTTTCTCAGAAAGCTTCTTTCTCTTTGTTATCGGAGGATATTTCCTTTGGCCCTATAGTCTTCAAAGGGATCCGAAATATCTGTTTTCAGATTCCACAGAAATAAAGCTAGCGAAGAGATCTACGAAACACAGATGTAACTCTGTGAGATGAATTCACAGAACACTAAGCAGTTTCTCAGAAAGCTTCTTTCCAGATTTCATCTGAGGATATTTCCTTTTTCACCATAGCCCTCTATGGGGTTCCAAATCTCACTTTGCCAATTCCACAAGAACTGTCTTAGCGAAGGGCTTCTTCAAGGGAAAGCTGTAACTCTGTGAGATGATTTCACAGAACACAAAGAAGTTTCTAAGAAACCTTCTTTCTCTTTGTTATCGGAGGATATTTCCATTGGCCCTATAGTCTTCAAAAGAATCCGAAATATCTGTTCTCAGATTCCACAGAAATAAGGCTAGCAAAGAGATCTACGAAACACAGATGTAACTCTGTGAGATGAATTAACACAACACTGAGCAGTTTCTCAGAAAGCTTCTTTCCAGATTTCATCTGAGTTTATTTCCTTTTTCACCATAGCCCTCTATGGGCTTTCCAATATCCCTTTGCCAATTCCACAAGAACCGTCTTAGCGAAAGGCTTCTTGAGGGGAAAGCTGTAACTCTGTGAGATGATTTCAAAGAACACAAAGAAGTTTCTCAGAAAGCTTCTTTCTCTTTGTTATCGGTGGATATTGCCTTTGGCCCTATAGTATTCAAAGGGATCCGAAATATCTGTTCTCAGATTCCACAGAAATAAGGCTAGCAAAGAGATCTACGAAACACAGATGTAACTCTGTGAGATGAATTAACAGAACACTAAGCAGTTTCTCAGAAAGCTTCTTTCCAGATTTCTTCTGAGTTTATTTCCTTTTTCACCATAGCCCTCTATGGGCTTTCAAATATCCCTTTGCCAATTCCACAAGAACTGTCTTAGAGAAAGGCTTCCTGAGGCGAAAGCTGTAACTCTGTGAGATGATTTCACAGAACACAAAGAAGTTTCTCAGAAAGCTTCTTTCCCTTTGTTATCGGAGGATATTTCCTTTGGCCCTATAGTCTTCAAAGGGATCCGAAATATCTTTTCTCAGATTCCACAGAAATAAGGCTAGCAAAGAGATCTACGAAACACAGATGTAACTCTGTGAGATGAATTAACAGAACACTAAGCAGTTTCTCAGAAAGCTTCTTTCCAAATTTCATCTGAGGATATTTCCTTTTTCACCATAGCCCACTATGGGCTTCCAAATATCACTTTGCCAATTCCACAAGAACTGTCTTAGCGAAAGGCTTCTTGAGGTGAAAGCTGTAACTCTGTTAGATGATTTCACAGAACACTAAGAAGTTTCAGAGAAAGCTTCTTTCTCTTTGTTATCGTAGGATATTTCCTTTGGCCCTATAGTCTTCAAAGGGATCCGAAATATCTGTTCTCAGATTCCACAGAAAGAAGGCTAGCAAAGAGATCTACGAAACACAGATGTATCTCTGTGAGATGAATTAACAAAACACTAAGCAGTTTCTCAGAAACCTTCTTTCCAGATTTCATCTGAGGATATTTCCATTTTCACCTTAGCCCTCTATGAGCTTCCAAATATCACTTTGCCAATTCCACAAGAGCTGTCTTAGCGAAAGGCTTCTTGAGGGGAAAGCTGTAACTCTGTGAGATGATTTCACAGAACACAAAGAAGTTTCTCAGAAAGCTTCTTTCTCTTTGTTATCGGAGGATATTTCCTTTGGCCCTATAGTCTTCAAAGGGATCCGAAATATCTGTTCTCAGATTACACAGAAATAAGGCTAGCAAAGAGATCCACGAAATACAGATGTAACTCTGTGAGTGAAAGTCACAAATCACAGAGCAGTTTCTCAGAAAGCTTCTTTCCAGATTTCATCTGAGGATATTTTCTTTTCACAATAGCCCACTATGGGCTTCCAAATATCACTTTGCCCATTCCAAAAGAACTGTCTTAGTGAAAAGCTTTTTGAGCGGAAAGCTGTAACTCTGTGAGATGATTTCACAGATCACAAAGAAGTTTCTCAGAAAGCTTCTTTCTCTTTGTTATCGGAGTATATTTCCTTTGGCCCTATAGTCTTCAAAGGGATCCGAAATATCTGTTCTCAGATTCCACAGAAATAAGGCTAGCAAAGAGATCTACGAAACACAGATGTAACTCTGTGAGATGAATTAACACAACACTAAGCAGTTTCTCAGAAAGCTTCTTTCCAGATTTCATCTGAGTTTATTTCCTTTTTCACCATAGCCCTCTATGGGCTTTCAAATATCCCTTTGCCAATTCCACAAGAACCGTCTTAGCGAAAGGCTTCTTGAGGGAAAACCTGTAACTCTGTGAGATGATTTCACTGAACACAAAGAAGTTTCTCAGAAAGCTTCTTTCTCTTTCTTATCGGAGGATATTTCCTTTGGCCCTATAGTCTTCAAAGGTATCCGAAATATCTGTTCTCAGATTCCACAGAAATAAGGCTAGCAAAGAGATCTACGAAACACAGATGTAACTCTGTGAGATGAATTAACACAACACTAAGCAGTTTCTCAGAAAGCTTCTTTCCAGATTTCATCTGAGGATATTTGCTTTTTCACCATAACCCTCTATGGGCTTCCAAATATCACTTTGCCAATTCCACAAGAACTGTCTTAGCGAAAGGCTTCTTGAGGGGAAAGCTGTAACTCTGTGAGATGATTTCACAGAACACAAAGAAGTTTCTCAGAAAGCTTCTTTCTCTTTGTTATCGGAGGATATTTCCTTTGGCCCTATAGTCTTCAAAGGGATCCGAAATATCTGTTCTCAGATTCCACTGAAATAAGGCTAGCAAAGAGATCTACGAAACACAGATGTAACTTGGTGAGATGAATTCACAGAACACTAAGCAGTTTCTCAGAAAGCTTCTTTCCAGATTTCATCTGAGGATATTTCCTTTTTGACCATAGCCCTCTATGGGCTTCCAAATATCACTTTGCCAATTCCACAAGAATTGTCTTAGCGAAGGGCTTCTTCAGGGGAAAGCTGTAACTCTGTGAGATGATTTCACAGAACACAAAGAAGTTTCTCAGAAAGCCTCTTTCTCTTTGTTATCGGAGGATATTTCCTATGGCCCTATAGTCTTCAAAGGGATCCGAAATATCTGTTCTCAGATTCCACAGAAATAAGGCTAGCAAAGAGATCCACGAAACACAGATATAACTCTGTGAGATGAATTAACACAACACTAAGCAGTTTCTCAGAAAGCTTCTTTCCAGATTTCATCTGAGTTTATTTCCCTTTTCACCATAGCCCTCTATCGGCTTTCAAATATCCCTTTGCCAATTCCACAAGAACCGTCTTAGCGAAAGGCTTCTTGAGGGGAAAGCTGTAACTCTGTGAGATGATTTCAAAGAACACAAAGAAGTTTCTCAGAAAGCTTCTTTCTCTTTGTTATCGGAGGATATTTCCTTTGGCCCTATAGTCTTCAAAGGGATCCGAAATATCTGTTCTCAGATTCCACAGAAATAAGGCTAGCAAAGAGATCTACGAAACACAGATGTAACTCTGTGAGATGAATTAACGCAACACTAAGCAGTTTCTCAGAAAGCTTCTTTCCAGATTTCATCTGAGTTTATTTCCTTTTTCACCATAGCCCTCTATGGGCTTTCAAATATCCCTTTGCCAATTCCACAAGAACCGTCTTAGCGAAAGGCTTCTTGAAGGAAAACCTGTAACTCTGTGAGATGATTTCAAAGAACACAAAGAAGTTTCTCAGAAAGCTTCTTTCTCTTTGTTATCGGAGGATATTTCCTTTGGCCCTATAGTTTTCAAAGGGATCCGAAATATCTGTTCTCAGACTCCACAGAAATAAGGCTAGCAAAGAGATCCACGAAATACAGATATAACTCTGTGAGATGAATTCACAGAACACTAAGCAGTTTCTCAGAAAGCTTCTTTCCAGATTTCATCTGAGGATATTTCCTTTTTGACCATAGCCCTCTATGGGCTCCCAAATATCACTTTGCCAATTCCACAAGAACTGTCTTAGCGAAGGGCTTCTTCAGGGGAAAGCTGTAGCTCTGTGAGATGATTTCACAGAACACAAAGAAGTTTCTCAGAAAGCTTCTTTCTCTTTGTTATCGGAGGATATTTCCTTTGGACTTATAGTCTTCAAAGGGAACCGAAATATCTGTTCTCAGATTCCACAGAAATAAGGCTAGCAAAGTGACCTACGAAACACATATGTAACTCTGTGAGATGAATTCACAGAAGACTAAGCAGTTTCTCAGAAAGCTTCTTTCCAGATTTCATCTGAGGATATTTCCTTTTTCACCATAGCCCTCTATGGGCTTCCAAATATCACTTTGCCAATTCCACAAGAACTGTCTTAGCGAAAGGCTTCTTGAGGGGAAAGCTGTAACTCTGTGAGATGATTTCACTGAACACAAAGAAGTTTCTCAGAAAGCTTCTTTCTCTTTGTTATCGGAGGATATTTCCTTTGGCCCTATAGTCTTCAAAGGTATCCGAAATATCTGTTCTCAGATTCCACAGAAATAAGGCTAGCAAAGAGATCTACGAAACAGAGATGTAACTCTGTGAGATGAATTCACAGAACACTAAGCAGCTTCTCAGAAAGCTTCTTTCCAGATTTCATCTGAGGATATTTCCTTTTTCACCATAGCCCTCCATGGGCTTCCAAATATCACTTTGCCAATTCCACAAGAACTGTCTTAGCGAAAGGCTTCTTGAGGGGAAAGCTGTAACTCTATGAGATTATTTCACAGAACACAAAGAAGTTTCTCAGAAAGCTTCTTTCCCTTTGTTATCGGAGGATATTTCCTTTGGCCCTATAGTCTTCAAAGGGATTCGAAATATCTGTTCTCAGATTCCACAGAAAGAAGGCTAGCAAAGAGATCCACGAAATACAGATGTAACTCTGTGAGTGGAAGTCACACATCACAGAGCAGTTTCTCAGAAAGCTTCTTTCCAGATTTCATCTGAGGATATTTCCTTTTTCAACATAGCCCACTATAGGCTTCCAAATATCACTTTGCCAGTTCCACAAGAACTGTCTTAGCGAAAGGTTTCTTGAGGGGAAAGCTGTAACTCTGTGAGATGATTTGACAGAACACAAAGAAGTTTCTCAGAAAGCTTCTTTCTCTTTGTTATCGGAGGATATTTCCTTTGGCCCTATAGTCTTCAAAGGGATCCGAAATATCTGTTCTCAGATTCCACTGAAATAAGGCTAGCAAAGAGATCTACGAAACACAGATGTAACTTGGTGAGATGAATTCACAGAACACTAAGCAGTTTCTCAGAAAGCTTCTTTCCAGATTTCATCTGAGGATATTTCCTTTTTGACCATAGCCCTCTATGGGCTTCCAAATATCACTTTGCCAATTCCACAAGAATTGTCTTAGCGAAGGGCTTCTTCAGGGGAAAGCTGTAACTCTGTGAGATGATTTCACAGAACACAAAGAAGTTTCTCAGAAAGCCTCTTTCTCTTTGTTATCGGAGGATATTTCCTATGGCCCTATAGTCTTCAAAGGGATCCGAAATATCTGTTCTCAGATTACACAGAAATAAGGCTAGCAAAGAGATCCACGAAACACAGATATAACTCTGTGAGATGAATTAACACAACACTAAGCAGTTTCTCAGAAAGCTTCTTTCCAGATTTCATCTGAGTTTATTTCCCTTTTCACCATTGCCCTCTATCGGCTTTCAAATATCCCTTTGCCAATTCCACAAGAACCGTCTTAGCGAAAGGCTTCTTGAGGGGAAAGCTGTAACTCTGTGAGATGATTTCAAAGAACACAAAGAAGTTTCTCAGAAAGCTTCTTTCTCTTTGTTATCGGAGGATATTTCCTTTGGCCCTATAGTCTTCAAAGGGATCCGAAATATCTGTTCTCAGATTCCACAGAAATAAGGCTAGCAAAGAGATCTACGAAACACAGATGTAACTCTGTGAGATGAATTAACAGAACACTAAGCAGTTTCTCAGAAAGCTTCTTTCCAGATTTCATCTGAGTTTATTTCCTTTTTCACCGTAGACCTCTATGGGCTTTCAAATATCCCTTTGCCAATTCCACAAGAACTGTCTTAGCGAAAGGCTTCTTGAGGGGAAAGCTGTAACTCTGTGAGATGATTTCACAGAACACAAAGAAGTTTCTCAGAAAGCTTCTTTCTCTTTGTTATCGGAGGATATTTCCTTTGGCCCTATAGTCTTCAAAGGGATCCGAAATATCTTTTCTCAGATTCCACAGAAATAAGGCTGGCAAAGAGATCTACGAAACACAGATGTAACTCTGTGAGATGAATTCACAGAACACTAAGCAGTTTCTCAGAAAGCTTCTTTCCAGATTTCATCTGAGGATATTTCCTTTTTCACCATAGCCCTCTATGGGCTTCCAAATATCACTTTGCCAATTCCACAAGAACTGTCTTAGCGAAGGGCTTCTTCAGGGGAAAGCTGTAACTCTGTGAGATGATTTCAAAGAACACAAAGAAGTTTCTAAGAAAGCTTCTTTCTCTTTGTTATTGGAGGATATTTCCTTTGGCCCTATAGTCTTCAAAGGGATCCGAAATATCTGTTCTCAGATTCCACAGAAATAAGGCTAGCAAAGAGATCTACGAAACACAGATGTAACTCTGTGAGATGAATTAACACAATACTAAGCAGTTTCTCAGAAAGCTTCTTTCCAGATTTCATCTGAGTTTATTTCCCTTTTCACCATAGCCCTCTATGGGCTTTCAAATATCCCTTTGAAAATTCCACAAGAACCGTCTTAGCGAAAGGCTTCTTGAGGGGAAAGCTGTAACTCTGTGAGATGATTTCACTGAACACAAAGAAGTTTCTCAGAAAGCTTCTTTCTCTTTGTTATCGGAGGATATTTCCTTTGGCCCTATAGTCTTAAAAGGGATCCGAAATATCTGTTTTCAGATTCCATAGAAATAAAGCTAGCGAAGAGATCTACGAAACACAGATGTAACTCTGTGAGATGAATTCACAGAACACTAAGCTTTTTCTCAGAAAGCTTCTTTCCAGATTTCATCTGAGGATATTTCCTTTTTCACCATAGCCCTCTATGGGCTTCCAAATATCACTTTGCCAATTCCATCAGAACTGTCTTAGCGAAGGGCTTCTTCAGGGGAAAGCTGTAACTCTGTGAGATGATTTCACAGAACACAAAGAAGTTTCTCAGAAAGCTTCTTTCTCTTTGTTATCGGAGGATATTTCCTTTGGCCCTATAGTCTTCAAAGGCATCCGAAATATCTGTTCTCAGATTACACAGAAATAAGGCGAGCAAAGAGATCCACGAAATACAGATGTAACTCTGTGAGTGGAAGTCACAAATCACAGAGCAGTTTCTCAGAAAGCTTCTTTCCAGATTTCATCTGAGGATATTTTCTTTTCACATTAGCCCACTATGGGCTTCCAAATATCACTTTGACCATTCCAAAAGAACTGTCTTAGTGAAAGGCTGTTTGAGCGGAAAGCTGTAACTCTGTGAGATGATTTCACAGATCACAAAGAAGTTTCTCAGAAAGCTTCTTTCTCTTTGTTATCGGAGTATATTTCCTTTGGCCCTATAGTCTTCAAAGGGATCCGAAATATCTGTTCTCAGATTCCACAGAAATAAGGCTAGCAAAGAGATCTACGAAACACAGATGTAACTCTGTGAGATGAATTAACACAACACTAAGCAGTTTCTCAGAAAGCTTCTTTCCAGATTTCATCTGAGGATATTTCCTTTTTCACCATAGCCCTCTATGGGCTTCCAAATATCACTTTGCCAATTCCACAAGAACTGTCTTAGCGAATGGCTTCTTGAGGGGAAAGCTGTAACTCTGTGAGATGATTTCACAGAACACAAAGAAGTTTCTCAGAAAGCTTCTTTCTCTTTGTTATCGGAGGATATTTCCTTTGGCCCTATAGTCTTCAAAGGGATCCGAAATATCGGTTCTCAGATTACACAGAAATAAGGCTAGCAAAGAGAACCACGAAATACAGATGTAACTCTGTGAATGGAAGTCACACATCACAGAGCAGTTTCTCAGAAAGCTTCTTTCCAGATTTCATCTGAGGATATTTCCTTTTCACCATAGCCCTCAAAGGGCTTCCAAATATCACTTTGCCAATTCCACAAGAACTGTCTTAGCGAAAGGCTTCTTGAGGGGAAAGCTGTAACTCTGTGTAATGATTTCACTGAACACAAAGAAGTTTCTCAGAAAGCTTCTTTTTCTTTGTTTTCGGAGGATATTTCCTTTGGCCCTATAGTTTTCAAAGGGATCTGAAATATCTGTTCTCAGATTCCGCAGAAATAAGGCTAGCAAAGAGATCTACGAAACAGAGATGTAACTCTGTGAGATGAATTAACAGAACACTAAGCAGTTTCTCAGAAAGCTTCTTTCCAGATTTCATCTGATGATATTTCCTTTTTCACCATAGCCCTCTAAGGGCTTCCAAATATCACTTTGCTAATTCCACAAGAACTGTCTTAGCGAAAGGCTTCTTCAGGGCAAAGCTGTAACTCTGTGAGATGATTTCACTGAACAGAAAGAAGTTTCTCAGAAAGCTTCTTTCTCTTTGTTATCGGAGGATATTTCCTTTGGCCCTATAGTCTTCAAAGGGATCCGAAATATCTGTTTTCAGATTCCACAGAAATAAAGCTAGCGAAGAGATCTACGAAACACAGATGTAACTCTGTGAGATGAATTCACAGAACACTAAGCAGTTTCTCAGAAAGCTTCTTTCCAGATTTCATCTGAGGATATTTCCTTTTTCACCATAGCCCTCTATGGGGTTCCAAATCTCACTTTGCCAATTCCACAAGAACTGTCTTAGCGAAGGGCTTCTTCAAGGGAAAGCTGTAACTCTGTGAGATGATTTCACAGAACACAAAGAAGTTTCTAAGAAACCTTCTTTCTCTTTGTTATCGGAGGATATTTCCATTGGCCCTATAGTCTTCAAAAGAATCCGAAATATCTGTTCTCAGATTCCACAGAAATAAGGCTAGCAAAGAGATCTACGAAACACAGATGTAACTCTGTGAGATGAATTAACACAACACTAAGCAGTTTCTCAGAAAGCTTCTTTCCAGATTTCATCTGAGTTTATTTCCTTTTTCACCATAGCCCTCTATGGGCTTTCCAATATCCCTTTGCCAATTCCACAAGAACCGTCTTAGCGAAAGGCTTCTTGAGGGGAAAGCTGTAACTCTGTGAGATGATTTCAAAGAACACAAAGAAGTTTCTCAGAAAGCTTCTTTCTCTTTGTTATCGGTGGATATTTCCTTTGGCCCTATAGTATTCAAAGGGATCCGAAATATCTGTTCTCAGATTCCACAGAAATAAGGCTAGCAAAGAGATCTACGAAACACAGATGTAACTCTGTGAGATGAATTAACAGAACACTAAGCAGTTTCTCAGAAAGCTTCTTTCCAGATTTCATCTGAGTTTATTTCCTTTTTCACCATAGCCCTCTATGGGCTTTCAAATATCCCTTTGCCAATTCCACAAGAACTGTCTTAGAGAAAGGCTTCCTGAGGCGAAAGCTGTAACTCTGTGAGATGATTTCACAGAACACAAAGAAGTTTCTCAGAAAGCTTCTTTCCCTTTGTTATCGGAGGATATTTCCTTTGGCCCTATAGTCTTCAAAGGGATCCGAAATATCTTTTCTCAGATTCCACAGAAATAAGGCTAGCAAAGAGATCTACGAAACACAGATGTAACTCTGTGAGATGAATTAACAGAACACTAAGCAGTTTCTCAGAAAGCTTCTTTCCAAATTTCATCTGAGGATATTTCCTTTTTCACCATAGCCCACTATGGGCTTCCAAATATCACTTTGCCAATTCCACAAGAATTGTCTTAGCGAAAGGCTTCTTGAGGTGAAAGCTGTAACTCTGTTAGATGATTTCACAGAACACTAAGAAGTTTCAGAGAAAGCTTCTTTCTCTTTGTTATCGGAGGATATTTCCTTTGGCCCTATAGTCTTCAAAGGGATCCGAAATATCTGTTCTCAGATTCCACAGAAAGAAGGCTAGCAAAGAGATCTACGAAACACAGATGTATCTCTGTGAGATGAATTAACAAAACACTAAGCAGTTTCTCAGAAACCTTCTTTCCAGATTTCATCTGAGGAT
The DNA here is from genome assembly GCF_037993035.2 of Macaca fascicularis. Lineage (NCBI taxonomy): Eukaryota > Metazoa > Chordata > Mammalia > Primates > Cercopithecidae > Macaca > Macaca fascicularis. Next base: position 43,720,689 of record NC_088385.1, on the reverse strand, counting down.
ATTTCCATTTTCACCTTAGCCCTCTATGGGCTTCCAAATATCACTTTGCCAATTCCACAAGAGCTGTCTTAGCGAAAGGCTTCTTGAGGGGAAAGCTGTAACTCTGTGAGATGATTTCACAGAACACAAAGAAGTTTCTCAGAAAGCTTCTTTCTCTTTGTTATCGGAGGATATTTCCTTTGGCCCTATAGTCTTCAAAGGGATCCGAAATATCTGTTTTCAGATTCCGTAGAAATAAAGCTAGCGAAGAGATCTACGAAACACAGATGTAACTCTGTGAGATGAATTCACAGAACACTAAGCAGTTTCTCAGAAAGCTTCTTTCCAGATTTCATCTGAGGATATTTCCTTTTTGACCATAGCCCTCTATGGGCTTCCAAATATCACTTTGCCAATTCCACAAGAACTGTCTTAGCCTAGGGCTTCTTCAGGGGAAAGCTGTAACTCTGTGAGATGATTTCACAGAACACAAAGAAGTTTCTCAGAAAGCTTCTTTCTCTTTGTTATCGGAGGATATTTCCTTTGGCCCTATAGTCTTCAAAGGGATCCGAAATATCTGTTCTCAGATTACACAGAAATAAGGCTAGCAAAGAGATCCACGAAATACAGATGTAACTCTGTGAGTGAAAGTCACAAATCACAGAGCAGTTTCTCAGAAAGCTTCTTTCCAGATTTCATCTGAGGATATTTTCTTTTCACAATAGCCCACTATGGGCTTCCAAATATCACTTTGCCCATTCCAAAAGAACTGTCTTAGTGAAAAGCTTTTTGAGCGGAAAGCTGTAACTCTGTGAGATGATTTCACAGATCACAAAGAAGTTTCTCAGAAAGCTTCTTTCTCTTTTTTATCGGAGTATATTTCCTTTGGCCCTATAGTCTTCAAAGGGATCCGAAATATCTGTTCTCAGATTCCACAGAAATAAGGCTAGCAAAGAGATCTACGAAACACAGATGTAACTCTGTGAGATGAATTAACACAACACTAAGCAGTTTCTCAGAAAGCTTCTTTCCAGATTTCATCTGAGTTTATTTCCTTTTTCACCATAGCCCTCTATGGGCTTTCAAATATCCCTTTGCCAATTCCACAAGAACCGTCTTAGCGAAAGGCTTCTTGAGGGAAAACCTGTAACTCTGTGAGATGATTTCACTGAACACAAAGAAGTTTCTCAGAAAGCTTCTTTCTCTTTCTTATCGGAGGATATTTCCTTTGGCCCTATAGTCTTCAAAGGTATCCGAAATATCTGTTCTCAGATTCCACAGAAATAAGGCTAGCAAAGAGATCTACGAAACACAGATGTAACTCTGTGAGATGAATTAACAGAACACTAAGCAGTTTCTCAGAAAGCTTCTTTCCAGATTTCATCTGAGGATATTTCCTTTTTCACCATAGCCCTCTATGGGCTTCCAAATATCACTTTGCCAATTCCATCAGAACTGTCTTAGCGAAGGGCTTCTTCAGGGGAAAGCTGTAACTCTGTGAGATGATTTCACAGAACACAAAGAAGTTTCTCAGAAAGCTTCTTTCTCTTTGTTATCGGAGGATATTTCCTTTGGCCCTATAGTCTTCAAAGGCATCCGAAATATCTGTTCTCAGATTACACAGAAATAAGGCGAGCAAAGAGATCCACGAAATACAGATGTAACTCTGTGAGTGGAAGTCACAAATCACAGAGCAGTTTCTCAGAAAGCTTCTTTCCAGATTTCATCTGAGGATATTTTCTTTTCACATTAGCCCACTATGGGCTTCCAAATATCACTTTGACCATTCCAAAAGAACTGTCTTAGTGAAAGGCTGTTTGAGCGGAAAGCTGTAACTCTGTGAGATGATTTCACAGATCACAAAGAAGTTTCTCAGAAAGCTTCTTTCTCTTTGTTATCGGAGTATATTTCCTTTGGCCCTATAGTCTTCAAAGGGATCCGAAATATCTGTTCTCAGATTCCACAGAAATAAGGCTAGCAAAGAGATCTACGAAACACAGATGTAACTCTGTGAGATGAATTAACACAACACTAAGCAGTTTCTCAGAAAGCTTCTTTCCAGATTTCATCTGAGGATATTTCCTTTTTCACCATAGCCCTCTATGGGCTTCCAAATATCACTTTGCCAATTCCACAAGAACTGTCTTAGCGAATGGCTTCTTGAGGGGAAAGCTGTAACTCTGTGAGATGATTTCACAGAACACAAAGAAGTTTCTCAGAAAGCTTCTTTCTCTTTGTTATCGGAGGATATTTCCTTTGGCCCTATAGTCTTCAAAGGGATCCGAAATATCGGTTCTCAGATTACACAGAAATAAGGCTAGCAAAGAGAACCACGAAATACAGATGTAACTCTGTGAATGGAAGTCACACATCACAGAGCAGTTTCTCAGAAAGCTTCTTTCCAGATTTCATCTGAGGATATTTCCTTTTCACCATAGCCCTCAAAGGGCTTCCAAATATCACTTTGCCAATTCCACAAGAACTGTCTTAGCGAAAGGCTTCTTGAGGGGAAAGCTGTAACTCTGTGAAATGATTTCACTGAACACAAAGAAGTTTCTCAGAAAGCTTCTTTTTCTTTGTTTTCGGAGGATATTTCCTTTGGCCCTATAGTTTTCAAAGGGATCTGAAATATCTGTTCTCAGATTCCGCAGAAATAAGGCTAGCAAAGAGATCTACGAAACAGAGATGTAACTCTGTGAGATGAATTAACAGAACACTAAGCAGTTTCTCAGAAAGCTTCTTTCCAGATTTCATCTGATGATATTTCCTTTTTCACCATAGCCCTCTAAGGGCTTCCAAATATCACTTTGCTAATTCCACAAGAACTGTCTTAGCGAAAGGCTTCTTCAGGGCAAAGCTGTAACTCTGTGAGATGATTTCACTGAACAGAAAGAAGTTTCTCAGAAAGCTTCTTTCTCTTTGTTATCGGAGGATATTTCCTTTGGCCCTATAGTCTTCAAAGGGATCCGAAATATCTGTTTTCAGATTCCACAGAAATAAAGCTAGCGAAGAGATCTACGAAACACAGATGTAACTCTGTGAGATGAATTCACAGAACACTAAGCAGTTTCTCAGAAAGCTTCTTTCCAGATTTCATCTGAGGATATTTCCTTTTTCACCATAGCCCTCTATGGGGTTCCAAATCTCACTTTGCCAATTCCACAAGAACTGTCTTAGCGAAGGGCTTCTTCAAGGGAAAGCTGTAACTCTGTGAGATGATTTCACAGAACACAAAGAAGTTTCTAAGAAACCTTCTTTCTCTTTGTTATCGGAGGATATTTCCATTGGCCCTATAGTCTTCAAAAGAATCCGAAATATCTGTTCTCAGATTCCACAGAAATAAGGCTAGCAAAGAGATCTACGAAACACAGATGTAACTCTGTGAGATGAATTAACACAACACTAAGCAGTTTCTCAGAAAGCTTCTTTCCAGATTTCATCTGAGTTTATTTCCTTTTTCACCATAGCCCTCTATGGGCTTTCCAATATCCCTTTGCCAATTCCACAAGAACCGTCTTAGCGAAAGGCTTCTTGAGGGGAAAGCTGTAACTCTGTGAGATGATTTCAAAGAACACAAAGAAGTTTCTCAGAAAGCTTCTTTCTCTTTGTTATCGGTGGATATTTCCTTTGGCCCTATAGTATTCAAAGGGATCCGAAATATCTGTTCTCAGATTCCACAGAAATAAGGCTAGCAAAGAGATCTACGAAACACAGATGTAACTCTGTGAGATGAATTAACAGAACACTAAGCAGTTTCTCAGAAAGCTTCTTTCCAGATTTCATCTGAGTTTATTTCCTTTTTCACCATAGCCCTCTATGGGCTTTCAAATATCCCTTTGCCAATTCCACAAGAACTGTCTTAGAGAAAGGCTTCCTGAGGCGAAAGCTGTAACTCTGTGAGATGATTTCACAGAACACAAAGAAGTTTCTCAGAAAGCTTCTTTCCCTTTGTTATCGGAGGATATTTCCTTTGGCCCTATAGTCTTCAAAGGGATCCGAAATATCTTTTCTCAGATTCCACAGAAATAAGGCTAGCAAAGAGATCTACGAAACACAGATGTAACTCTGTGAGATGAATTAACAGAACACTAAGCAGTTTCTCAGAAAGCTTCTTTCCAAATTTCATCTGAGGATATTTCCTTTTTCACCATAGCCCACTATGGGCTTCCAAATATCACTTTGCCAATTCCACAAGAATTGTCTTAGCGAAAGGCTTCTTGAGGTGAAAGCTGTAACTCTGTTAGATGATTTCACAGAACACTAAGAAGTTTCAGAGAAAGCTTCTTTCTCTTTGTTATCGGAGGATATTTCCTTTGGCCCTATAGTCTTCAAAGGGATCCGAAATATCTGTTCTCAGATTCCACAGAAAGAAGGCTAGCAAAGAGATCTACGAAACACAGATGTATCTCTGTGAGATGAATTAACAAAACACTAAGCAGTTTCTCAGAAACCTTCTTTCCAGATTTCATCTGAGGATATTTCCATTTTCACCTTAGCCCTCTATGGGCTTCCAAATATCACTTTGCCAATTCCACAAGAGCTGTCTTAGCGAAAGGCTTCTTGAGGGGAAAGCTGTAACTCTGTGAGATGATTTCACAGAACACAAAGAAGTTTCTCAGAAAGCTTCTTTCTCTTTGTTATCGGAGGATATTTCCTTTGGCCCTATAGTCTTCAAAGGGATCCGAAATATCTGTTTTCAGATTCCGTAGAAATAAAGCTAGCGAAGAGATCTACGAAACACAGATGTAACTCTGTGAGATGAATTCACAGAACACTAAGCAGTTTCTCAGAAAGCTTCTTTCCAGATTTCATCTGAGGATATTTCCTTTTTGACCATAGCCCTCTATGGGCTTCCAAATATCACTTTGCCAATTCCACAAGAACTGTCTTAGCCTAGGGCTTCTTCAGGGGAAAGCTGTAACTCTGTGAGATGATTTCACAGAACACAAAGAAGTTTCTCAGAAAGCTTCTTTCTCTTTGTTATCGGAGGATATTTCCTTTGGCCCTATAGTCTTCAAAGGGATCCGAAATATCTGTTCTCAGATTACACAGAAATAAGGCTAGCAAAGAGATCCACGAAATACAGATGTAACTCTGTGAGTGAAAGTCACAAATCACAGAGCAGTTTCTCAGAAAGCTTCTTTCCAGATTTCATCTGAGGATATTTTCTTTTCACAATAGCCCACTATGGGCTTCCAAATATCACTTTGCCCATTCCAAAAGAACTGTCTTAGTGAAAAGCTTTTTGAGCGGAAAGCTGTAACTCTGTGAGATGATTTCACAGATCACAAAGAAGTTTCTCAGAAAGCTTCTTTCTCTTTTTTATCGGAGTATATTTCCTTTGGCCCTATAGTCTTCAAAGGGATCCGAAATATCTGTTCTCAGATTCCACAGAAATAAGGCTAGCAAAGAGATCTACGAAACACAGATGTAACTCTGTGAGATGAATTAACACAACACTAAGCAGTTTCTCAGAAAGCTTCTTTCCAGATTTCATCTGAGTTTATTTCCTTTTTCACCATAGCCCTCTATGGGCTTTCAAATATCCCTTTGCCAATTCCACAAGAACCGTCTTAGCGAAAGGCTTCTTGAGGGAAAACCTGTAACTCTGTGAGATGATTTCACTGAACACAAAGAAGTTTCTCAGAAAGCTTCTTTCTCTTTCTTATCGGAGGATATTTCCTTTGGCCCTATAGTCTTCAAAGGTATCCGAAATATCTGTTCTCAGATTCCACAGAAATAAGGCTAGCAAAGAGATCTACGAAACACAGATGTAACTCTGTGAGATGAATTAACAGAACACTAAGCAGTTTCTCAGAAAGCTTCTTTCCAGATTTCATCTGAGGATATTTCCTTTTTCACCATAGCCCTCTATGGGCTTCCAAATATCACTTTGCCAATTCCACAAGAACTGTCTTAGCGAAAGGCTTCTTGAGGGGAAAGCTGTAACTCTGTGAGATGATTTCACTGAACACAAAGAAGTTTCTCAGAAAGCTTCTTTTTCTTTCTTATCGGAGGATATTTCCTTTGACCCAGTAGTCTTCAAAGGGATCTGAAATATCTGTTCTCAGATTCCACAGAAATAAGGCTAGCAAAGAGATCTACGAAACAGAGATGTAACTCTGTGAGATGAATTAACAGAACACTAAGCAGTTTCTCAGAAAGCTTCTTTCCAGATTTCATCTGAGGATATATCCTTTTTCACCATAGCCCTCTAAGGGATTCCAAATATCACTTTGCCAATTCCACAAGAACTGTCTTAGCGAAGGGCTTCTTCAGGGGAAATCTGTAACTCTGAGAGATGGTTTCACAGAACACAAAGAAGTTTCTCAGAAAGCTTCTTTCTCTTTGTTATCGGAGGATATTTCCTTGGAGCAATAGTCTTCAAAGGGATCCGAAATATCTGTTCTCAGATTCCACAGAAATAAGGCTAGCAAAGAGATCCACGAAATACAGATGTAACTCGGTGAGTGGAAGTCACACATCACAGAGCAGTTTCTCAGAAAGCTTCTTTCCAGATTTCATCTGAGGATATTTCCTTTTCACCATAGCCCTCTATGGGCTTCCAAATATCACTTTGCCAATTCCAAAAGAACTGTCTTAGCCAAAGGCTTCTTCAGGGGAAAGCTGTAACTCTGTGAGATGATTTCACAGAACAGAAAGAAGTTTCTCAGAAAGCTTCTTTCTCTTTGTTATCGGAGGATATTTCCTTTGGCCCTATAGTCTTCAAAGGGATCCGAAATATCTGTTCTCAGATTCCACAGAAAGAAGGCTAGCAAAGAGATCCACGAAATACAGATGTAACTCTGTGAAATGAATTAACAGAACACTGAGCAGTTTCTCAGAAAGCTCCTTTCCGGATTTAATCTGAGGATATTTCCTTTTTCACCATAGCCCTCTATGGGCTTTCAAATATCACTTTGCCAATTACACAAGAACTATCTTAGCCAAAGGCTTCTTCAGGGGAAAGCTGTAACTCTGTGAGATGATTTCACAGAACAGAAAGAAGTTTCTCAGAAAGCTTCTTTCTCTTTGTTATCGGAGGATATTTACTTTGACCCTATAGACTTCAAAGGGATCCGAAATATCTGTTCTCAGATTCCACAGAAATAAGGCTAGCAGAGAGATCCACGAAATACAGATGTAACTCTGTGAAACGAATTAACAGAATAGTAAGCAGTTTCTCAGAAAGCTTCTTTCAAGATTTTATCTGAGAATATTTCCTTTTTCAACATAGCACTCTATGGGCTTCCAAATATAACTTTTCCAATTCCACAAGAACTGTCTTAGTGAAAGGCTTCTTGAGGGGAAAGCTGTAACTCTGTGAGATGATTTCACAGAACACTAAGAAGTTTCACAGAAAGCTTCTTTCTCTTTGTTATCGGAGGATATTTCCTTTGGCCCTATAGTCTTCAAAGGGATCCGAAATATCTGTTCTCAGATTCCACAGAAATAAGGCTAGCAAAGATATCTATGAAACACAGATGTAACTCTGTGAGATGAATTAACAGAACACTAAGAAGTTTTTCTGAAAGCTTCTTTCCAGATTTCATCTGAGGATATTTCCTTTTTCACCATAGCCCTCTAAGTGCTTCCACATATCACTTAGCCAATTCCACAAGAACTCTCTTAGCGAAAGGCTTCTTGAGGGGAAAGCTGTAACTCTGTGAGATGATTTCACAGAACACAAAGAAGTTTCTCAGAAAGCTTCTTTCTCTTTGTTATCGGAGGATATTTCCTTTGGCCCTATAGTCTTCAAAAGAATCCGAAATATCTGCTCTCAGTTTCCACAGAAATAAGGCTAGCAAAGATATCTACGAAACACAGATGTAACTCTTTGAGATGAATTAACACAACACTAAGCAGTTTCTCAGAAAGCTTCTTTCCAGATTTCATCTGAGTTTATTTCCTTTTTCACCATAGCCCTCTATGGGCTTTCAAATATCCCTTTGCCAATTCCACAAGAACCGTCTTAGCGAAAGGCTTCTTGAGGGGAAAGCTGTAACTCTGTGAGATGATTTCAAAGAACACAAAGAAGCTTCTCAGAAAGCTTCTTTCTCTTTGTTATCGGAGGATATTTCCTTTGGCCCTATAGTCTTCAAAGGGATCCGAAATATCTGTTCTCAGATTCCACAGAAATAAGGCTAGCAAAGAGATCTACGAAACACAGATGTAACTCTGTGAGATGAATTCACAGAACACTAAGCAGTTTCTCAGAAAGCTTCTTTCCAGATTTCATCTGAGTTTATTTCCTTTTTCACCATAGCCCTCTATGGGCTTTCAAATATCCCTTTGCCAATTCCACAAAAACTGTCTTAGCGAAAGGCTTCTTGAGGGGAAAGCTGTAACTCTGTGAGATGATTTCAGAGAACACAAAGAAGTTTCTCAGAAAGCTTCTTTCTCTTTGTTATCAGAGGATATTTCCTTTGGCCATATAGTCTTCAAAGGGATCCGAAATATCATTTCTCAGATTCCACAGAAATAAGGCTAGCAAAGAGATCTACGAAACACAGATGTAACTCTGTGAGATGAATTCACAGAACACTAAGTAGTTTCTCAGAAAGCTTCTTTCCAGATTTCATCTGAGTTTATTTCCTTTTTCACCGTAGCCCTCTATGGGCTTTCAAATATCACTTTGACCATTCCAAAAGAACTGTCTTAGTGAAAGGCTTTTTGAGCTGAAAGCTGTAACTCTGTGAGATGATTTCACAGATCACAAAGAAGTTTCTCAGAAAGCTTTCTCTTTGTTATCGGAGTATATTTCCTTTGGCCCTATAGTCTTCAAAGGGATCCGAAATATCTGTTCTCAGATTCCACAGAAATAAGGCTAGCAAAGAGATCTACGAAACACAGATGTAACTCTGTGAGTGGAAGTCACACATCACAGAGCAGTTTCTCAGAAAGCTTCTTTCCAGATTTCATCTGAGGATATTTCCTTTTCACCATAGCCCTCAATGGGCTTCCAAATATCACTTTGCCAATTCCACAAGAACTGTCTTTGCGAAAGGCTTCTTGAGGGGAAAGCTGTAACTCTGTGAAATGATTTCACTGAACACAAAGAAGTTTCTCAGAAAGCTTCTTTTTCTTTGTTATCGGAGGACATTTCCTTTGGCCCTATAGTTTTCAAAGGGATCTGAAATATCTGTTCTCAGATTCCACAGAAATAAGGCTAGCAAAGAGATCTACGAAACACAGATGTAACTCTGTGAGATGAATTCACAGAACACTAAGCAGTTTCTCAGAAAGCTGCTTTCCAGATTTCATCTGAGGATATTTCCTTTTTCACCATAGCCCTCTAAGGGCTTCCAAATATCACTTTGCCAATTCCACAAGAACTGTCTTAGCGAAAGGCTTCTTCAGGGCAAAGCTGTAACACTGTGAGATGATTTCACTGAACACAAAAAGTTTCTCAGAAAGCTTCTTTCTCTTTGTTATCGGAGGATATTTCCTTTGGCCCTAGAGTCTTCAAAGAGATCCGAAATATCTGTTTTCAGATTCCACAGAAATAAAGCTAGCGAAGAGATCTACGAAACACAGATGTAACTCTGTGAGATGAATTCACAGAACACTAAGCAGTTTCTCAGAAAGCTTCTTTCCAGATTTCATCTGAGGATATTTCCTTTTTCACCATAACCCTCTATGGGCTTCCAAATATCACTTTGCCAATTCCACAAGGACTGTCTTAGCGAAGGGCTTCTTCAAGGGAAAGCTGTAACTCTGTGAGATTATTTCACAGAACACAAAGAAGTTTCTAAGAAACCTTCTTTCTCTTTGTTATCGGAGGATATTTCCATTGGCCCTATAGTCTTCAAAAGAATCCGAAATATCTGTTCTCAGATTCCACAGAAATAAGGCTAGCAAAGAGATCTACGAAACACAGATGTAACTCTGTGAGATGAATTAACACAACACTAAGCAGTTCCTCAGAAAGCTTCTTTCCAGATTTCATCTGAGTTTATTTCCTTTTCCACCATAGCCCTCTATGGGCTTTCAAATATCCCTTTGCCAATTCCACAAGAACCGTCTTAGCGAAAGGCTTCTTGAGGGGAAAGCTGTAACTCTGTGAGATGATTTCACAGAACACAAAGAAGTTTCTCAGAAAGCTTCTTTCTCTTTGTTATCGGAGGATATTTCCTTTGGCCCTATAGTCTTCAAAGGGATCCGAAATATCTTTTCTCAGATTCCACAGAAATAAGGCTAGCAATGAGATCTACGAAACACAGATGTAACTCTGTGAGATGAATTCACAGAACACTAAGCAGTTTCTCAGAAAGCTTGTTTCCAAATTTCATCTGAGGATATTTCCTTTTTCACCATAGCCCACTATGGGCTTCCAAATATCACTTTGCCAATTCCACAGGAACTGTCTTAGCGAAAGGCTTCTTGAGGTGAAAGCTGTAACTCTGTTAGATGATTTCACAGAACACTAAGAAGTTTCAGAGAAAGCTTCTTTCTCTTTGTTATCGGAGGATATTTCCTTTGGCCCTATAGTCTTCAAAGGGATCCGAAATATCTGTTCTCAGATTCCACAGAAAGAAGGCTAGCAAAGAGATCTACGAAACACAGATGTAACTCTGTGAGATGAATTAACAAAACACTAAGCAGTTTCTCAGAAACCTTCTTTCCAGATTTCATCTGAGGATATTTCCATTTTCACCTTAGCCCTCTATGGGCTTCCAAATATCACTTTGCCAATTCCACAAGAGCTGTCTTAGCGAAAGGCTTCTTGAGGGGAAAGCTGTACCTCTGTGAGATGATTTCACAGAACACAAAGAAGTTTCTCAGAAAGCTTCTTTCTCTTTGTTATCGGAGGATATTTCCTTTGGCCCTATAGTCTTCAAAGGGATCCGAAATATCTGTTTTCAGATTCCGTAGAAATAAAGCTAGCGAAGAGATCTACGAAACACAGATGTAACTCTGTGAGATGAATTCACAGAACACTAAGCAGTTTCTCAGAAAGCTTCTTTCCAGATTTCATCTGAGGATATTTCCTTTTTGACCATAGCCCTCTATGGGCTTCCAAATATCACTTTGCCAATTCCACAAGAACTGTCTTAGCCTAGGGCTTCTTCAGGGGAAAGCTGTAACTCTGTGAGATGATTTCACAGAACACAAAGAAGTTTCTAAGAAAGCTTCTTTCTCTTTGTTATCGGAGGATATTTCCTTTGGACCTATAGTCTTCAAAGGGATCCGAAATATCTGTTCTCAGATTCCACAGAAATAAGGCTAGCAAAGAGATCTACGAAACACGTATGTAACTTTGTGAGATGAATTCACAGAACACTAAACAGTTTCTCAGAAACCTTCTTTCCAGATTTCATCTGAGGATATTTCCTTTTTCACCATAGCCCTTATGGGCTTCCAAATATCACTTTGCCAATTCCACAAGAACTCTCTTAGCGAAAGCCTTCTTGAGGGGAAACCTGTAACTTTGTGAGATGATTTCACAGAACACAAAGAAGTTTCTCAGAAAGCTTCTTTCTCTTTGTTATCGGAGGATATTTCCTTTGGCCCTATAGTCTTCAAAGGGATCCGAAATATCTGTTCTCAGATTACACAGAAATAAGGCTAGCAAAGAGATCCACGAAATACAGATGTAACTCTGTGAGTGAAAGTCACAAATCACAGAGCAGTTTCTCAGAAAGCTTCTTTCCAGATTTCATCTGAGGATATTTTCTTTTCACAATAGCCCACTATGGGCTTCCAAATATCACTTTGCCCATTCCAAAAGAACTGTCTTAGTGAAAAGCTTTTTGAGCGGAAAGCTGTAACTCTGTGAGATGATTTCACAGATCACAAAGAAGTTTCTCAGAAAGCTTCTTTCTCTTTGTTATCGGAGTATATTTCCTTTGGCCCTATAGTCTTCAAAGGGATCCGAAATATCTGTTCTCAGATTCCACAGAAATAAGTCTAGCAAAGAGATCTACGAAACACAGATGTAACTCTGTGAGATGAATTAACACAACACTAAGCAGTTTCTCAGAAAGCTTCTTTCCAGATTTCATCTGAGTTTATTTCCTTTTTCACCATAGCCCTCTATGGGCTTTCAAATATCCCTTTGCCAATTCCACAAGAACCGTCTTAGCGAAAGGCTTCTTGAGGGAAAACCTGTAACTCTGTGAGATGATTTCAAAGAACACAAAGAAGTTTCTCAGAAAGCTTCTTTCTCTTTGTTATCGGAGGATATTTCCTTTGGCCCTATAGTCTTCAAAGGGATCCGAAATATCTGTTCTCAGACTCCACAGAAATAAGGCTAGCAAAGAGATCCACGAAATACAGATATAACTCTGTGAGATGAATTCACAGAACACTAAGCAGTTTCTCAGAAAGCTTCTTTCCAGATTTCATCTGAGGATATTTCCTTTTTGACCATAGCCCTCTATGGGCTCCCAAATATCACTTTGCCAATTCCACAAGAACTGTCTTAGCGAAAGGCTTATTGAGGGGAAAGCTGTAACTCTGTGAGATGATTTCACAGAACACAAAGAAGTTTCTCAGAAAGCTTCTTTCTCTTTCTTATCGGAGGATATTTCCTTTGGCCCTATAGTCTTCAAAGGTATCCGAAATATCTGTTCTCAGATTCCACAGAAATAAGGCTAGCAAAGAGATCTACGAAACACAGATGTAACTCTGTGAGATGAATTAACAGAACACTAAGCAGTTTCTCAGAAAGCTTGTTTCCAGTTTTCATCTGAGGATATTTCCTTTTTCACCATAGCCCTCTATGGGGTTCCAAATATCACTTTGCCAATTCCACAAGAACTGTCTTAGCGAAAGGCTTCTTGAGGGGAAAGCTGTAACTCTGTGAGATGATTTCACTGAACACAAAGAAGTTTCTCAGAAAGCTTCTTTTTCTTTGTTATCGGAGGATATTTCCTTTGGCCCAATAGTCTTCAAAGGGATCTGAAATATCTGTTCTCAGATTCCACAGAAATAAGGCTAGCAAAGAGATCTACGAAACAGAGATGTAACTCTGTGAGATGAATTAACAGAACACTAAGCAGTTTCTCAGAAAGCTTCTTTCCAGATTTCATCTGAGGATATATCCTTTTTCACCATAGCCCTCTAAGGGCTTCCAAATATCACTTTGCCAATTCCACAAGAACTGTCTTAGCGAAGGGCTTCTTCAGGGGAAATCTGTAACTCTGAGAGATGGTTTCACAGAACACAAAGAAGTTTCTCAGAAACCTTCTTTCTCTTTGTTATCGGAGGATATTTCCTTGGCCCTATAGTCTTCAAAGGGATCCGAAATATCTGTTCTCAGATTCCACAGAAATAAGGCTAGCAAAGAGATCCACGAAATACAGATGTAACTCGGTGAGTGGAAGTCACACATCACAGAGCAGTTTCTCAGAAAGCTTCTTTCCAGATTTCATCTGAGGATATTTCCTTTTCACCATAGCCCTCTATGGGCTTCCAAATATCACTTTGCCAATTCCAAAAGAACTGTCTTAGCCAAAGGCTTCTTCAGGGGAAAGCTGTAACTCTGTGAGATGATTTCACAGAACAGAAAGAAGTTTCTCAGAAAGCTTCTTTCTCTTTGTTATCGGAGGATATTTCCTTTGGCCCAATAGTCTTCAAAGGGATCCGAAATTTCTGTTCTCAGATTCCACAGAAAGAAGGCTAGCAAAGAGATCCACGAAATACAGATGTAACTCTGTGAAATGAATTAACAGAACACTGAGCAGTTTCTCAGAAAGCTCCTTTCCGGATTTAATCTGAGGATATTTCCTTTTTCACCATAGCCCTCTATGGGCTTTCAAATATCACTTTGCCAATTACACAAGAACTATCTTAGCCAAAGGCTTCTTCAGGGGAAAGCTGTAACTCTGTGAGATGATTTCACAGAACAGAAAGAAGTTTCTCAGAAAGCTTCTTTCTCTTTGTTATCGGAGGATATTTACTTTGGCCCTATAGTCTTCAAAGGGATCCGAAATATCTGTTCTCAGATTCCACAGAAATAAGGCTAGCAGAGAGATCCACGAAATACAGATGTAACTCTGTGAAACGAATTAACAGAATAGTAAGCAGTTTCTCAGAAAGCTTCTTTCCAGATTTCATCTGAGGATATTTCCTTTTTCACCATAGCCCTCTAAGGGCTTCCACATATCACTTAGCCAATTCCACAAGAACTCTCTTAGCGAAAGGCTTCTTGAGGGGAAAGCTGTAACTCTGTGAGATGATTTCACAGAACACAAATAAGTTTCTCAGAAAGCTTCTTTCTCTTTGTTATCGGAGGATATTTCCTTTGGCCCTAGAGTCTTCAAAGAGATCCGAAATATCTGTTTTCAGATTCCACAGAAATAAAGCTAGCGAAGAGATCTACGAAACACAGATGTAACTCTGTGAGATGAATTCACAGAACACTAAGCAGTTTCTCAGAAAGCTTCTTTCCAGATTTCATCTGAGGATATTTCCTTTTTCACCATAACCCTCTATGGGCTTCCAAATATCACTTTGCCAATTCCACAAGGACTGTCTTAGCGAAGGGCTTCTTCAAGGGAAAGCTGTAACTCTGTGAGATTATTTCACAGAACACAAAGAAGTTTCTAGGAAACCTTCTTTCTCTTTGTTATCGGAGGATATTTCCATTGGCCCTATAGTCTTCAAAAGAATCCGAAATATCTGTTCTCAGATTCCACAGAAATAAGGCTAGCAAAGAGATCTACGAAACACAGATGTAACTCTGTGATATGAATTAACACAACACTAAGCAGTTCCTCAGAAAGCTTCTTTCCAGATTTCATCTGAGTTTATTTCCTTTTCCACCATAGCCCTCTATGGGCTTTCAAATATCCCTTTGCCAATTCCACAAGAACCGTCTTAGCGAAAGGCTTCTTGAGGGGAAAGCTGTAACTCTGTGAGATGATTTCACAGAACACAAAGAAGTTTCTCAGAAAGCTTCTTTCTCTTTGTTATCGGAGGATATTTCCTTTGGCCCTATAGTCTTCAAAGGGATCCGAAATATCTTTTCTCAGATTCCACAGAAATAAGGCTAGCAATGAGATCTACGAAACACAGATGTAACTCTGTGAGATGAATTCACAGAATACTAAGCAGTTTCTCAGAAAGCTTCTTTCCAAATTTCATATGAGGATATTTCCTTTTTCACCATAGCCCACTATGGGCTTCCAAATATCACTTTGCCAATTCCACAAGAACTGTCTTAGCGAAAGGCTTCTTGAGGTGAAAGCTGTAACTCTGTGAGATGATTTCACAGAATACTAAGAAGTTTCAGAGAAAGCTTCTTTCTCTTTGTTATCGGAAGATATTTCCTTTGGCCCTATAGTCTTCAAAGGGATCCGAAATATCTGTTCTCAGATTCCACAGAAATAAGGCTAGCAAAGAGATCTACGAAACACAGATGTAACTCTGTGAGATGAATAAACAGAACACTAAGCAGTTTCTCAGAAACCTTCTTTCCAGATTTCATCTGAGGATATTTCCATTTTCACCTTAGCCCTCTATGGGCTTTCAAATATCACTTTGCCAATTCCACAAGAACTGTCTTAGCGAAGGGCTTCTTCAGGGGAAATCTGTAACTCTGAGAGATTTTTTCACAGAACACAAAGAAGTTTCTCAGAAAGCTTCTTTCTCTTTGTTATCGGAGGATATTTCCTTTGGCCCTATATTCTTCAAAGGGATCCGAAATATCTGTTCTCAGATTTCGCAGAAATAAGGCTAGCAAAGAGATCCACGAAATACAGATGTAACTCTGTGAGTGGAAGTCACACATCACAGAGCAGTTTCTCAGAAAGCTTCTTTCCAGATTTCATCTGAGGATATTTCCTTTTCACCATAGCCCTCTATGGGCTTCCAAATATCACTTTGCCAATTCCAAAAGAACTGTCTTAGCGAAAGGCTTCTTCTGCGGAAAGATGTAACACTGTGAGATGATTTCACAGAACACAAAGAATTTTCTCAGAAAGCTTCTTTCTCTTTGTTATCGGAGGATATTTCCTTTGGCCCTATAGTCTTCAAAGGGATCCGAAATATTTGTTCTCAGATTACACAGAAATAAGGCTACCAAAGAGATCCACGAAATACAGATGTAACTCTGTGAGTGGAAGTCACAAATCACAGAGCAGTTTCTCAGAAAGCTTCTTTCCAGATTTCATCTGAGGATATTTTCTTTTCACACTAGCCGACTATGGGCTTCCAAATATCACTTTGCCCATTCCAAAAGAACCGTCTTAGTGAAAGGCTTTTTGAGCGGAATGCTGTAACTCTGTGAGATGATTTCACAGATCACAAAGAAGTTTCTCAGAAAGCTTCTTTCTCTTTGTTATCGGAGTATATTTCCTTTGTCCCTATAGTCTTCAAAGGGATCCGAAATATCTGTTCTCAGATTCCACAGAAATAAGGCTAGCAAAGAGATCTACGAAACACAGATGTAACTCTGTGAGATGAATTAACACAACACTAAGCAGTTTCTCAGAAAGCTTCTTTCCAGATTTCATCTGAGTTTATTTCCTTTTTCAACATAGCCCTCTATGGGCTTTCAAATATCCTTTTGCCAATTCCACAAGAACCGTCTTAGCGAAAGGCTTCTTGAGGGGAAAGCTGTAACTCTGTGAGATGATTTCAAAGAACACAAAGAAGTTTCTCAGAAAGCTTCTTTCTCTTTGTTATCGGAGGATATTTTCTTTGGCCCTATATTCTTCAAAGGGATCCGAAATATCTGTTCTCAGACTCCACAGAAATAAGGCTAGCAAAGAGATCCACGAAATACAGATATAACTCTGTGAGATGAATTCACAGAACACTAAGCAGTTTCTCAGAAAGCTTCTTTCCAGATTTCATCTGAGGATATTTCCTTTTTGACCATAGCCCTCTATGGGTTCCCAAATATCACTTTGCCAATTCCACAAGAACTGTCTTAGCGAAAGGCTTCTTGAGGGGAAAGCTGTAACTCTGTGAGATGATTTCAAAGAACACAAAGAAGTTTCTCAGAAAGCTCCTTTCTCTTTGTTATCGGAGGATATTTCCTTTGGCCCTATAGTCTTCAAAGGGATCCGAAATATCTGTTCTCAGATTCCACAGAAATAAGGCTAGCAAAGAGATCTACGAAATACAGATGTAACTCTGTGAGATGAATTCACAGAACACTAAGCAGTTTCTCAGAAAGCTTCTTTCCATATTTCATCTGAGGATATTTCCTTTTTCACCATAGCCCTCTATGGGCTTCCAAATATCACTTTGCCAATTCCACAAGAACTGTCTTAGCGAAAGGCTTCTTGAGGGGAAAGCTGTAACTCTGTGAGATGATTTCACAGAACACAAAGAAGTTTCTCAGAAAGCTTCTTTCTCTTTGTTATCGGAGGATATTTCCTTTGGCCCTATAGTCTTCAAAGGGATCCGAAATATCGGTTCTCAGATTACACAGAAATAAGGCTAGCAAAAAGAACCACGGAATACAGATGTAACTCTGTGAGTGGAAGTCACACATCACAGAGCAGTTTCTCAGAAAGCTTCTTTCCAGATTTCATCTGAGGATATTTCCTTTTCACCATAGCCCTCAATGGGCTTCCAAATATCACTTTGCCAATTCCACAAGAACTGTCTTAGCGAAAGGCTTCTTCAGGGGAAAGCTGTAACTCTGTGAGATGATTTCACTGAACACAAAGATGTTTCTCAGAAAGCTTCTTTTTCTTTGTTATCGGAGGATATTTCCTTTGGCCCTATAGTCTTCAAAGGGATCTGAAATATCTGTTCTCAGATTCCACAGAAATAAGGGTAGCAAAGAGATCTACGAAACAGACATGTAACTCTGTGAGATGAATTAACAGAACACTAAGCAGTTTCTCAGAAAGCTTCTTTCCAGATTTCATCTGAGGTTATTTCCTTTTTCACCATAGCCCTCTAAGGGCTTCCAAATATCACTTTGCCAATTCCACAAGAACTGTCTTAGCGAAGGGCTTCTTCAGGGGAAATCTGTAACTCTGAGAGATGGTTTCACAGAACACAAAGAAGTTTCTCAGAAAGCTTCTTTCTCTTTGTTATCGGAGGATATTTTCTTTGGCCCTATATTCTTCAAAGGGATCCGAAATATCTGTTCTCAGACTCCACAGAAATAAGGCTAGCAAAGAGATCCACGAAATACAGATATAACTCTGTGAGATGAATTCACAGAACACTAAGCAGTTTCTCAGAAAGCTTCTTTCCAGATTTCATCTGAGGATATTTCCTTTTTGACCATAGCCCTCTATGGGTTCCCAAATATCACTTTGCCAATTCCACAAGAACTGTCTTAGCGAAAGGCTTCTTGAGGGGAAAGCTGTAACTCTGTGAGATGATTTCAAAGAACACAAAGAAGTTTCTCAGAAAGCTCCTTTCTCTTTGTTATCGGAGGATATTTCCTTTGGCCCTATAGTCTTCAAAGGGATCCGAAATATCTGTTCTCAGATTCCACAGAAATAAGGCTAGCAAAGAGATCTACGAAATACAGATGTAACTCTGTGAGATGAATTCACAGAACACTAAGCAGTTTCTCAGAAAGCTTCTTTCCATATTTCATCTGAGGATATTTCCTTTTTCACCATAGCCCTCTATGGGCTTCCAAATATCACTTTGCCAATTCCACAAGAACTGTCTTAGCGAAAGGCTTCTTGAGGGGAAAGCTGTAACTCTGTGAGATGATTTCACAGAACACAAAGAAGTTTCTCAGAAAGCTTCTTTCTCTTTGTTATCGGAGGATATTTCCTTTGGCCCTATAGTCTTCAAAGGGATCCGAAATATCGGTTCTCAGATTACACAGAAATAAGGCTAGCAAAAAGAACCACGGAATACAGATGTAACTCTGTGAGTGGAAGTCACACATCACAGAGCAGTTTCTCAGAAAGCTTCTTTCCAGATTTCATCTGAGGATATTTCCTTTTCACCATAGCCCTCAATGGGCTTCCAAATATCACTTTGCCAATTCCACAAGAACTGTCTTAGCGAAAGGCTTCTTCAGGGGAAAGCTGTAACTCTGTGAGATGATTTCACTGAACACAAAGATGTTTCTCAGAAAGCTTCTTTTTCTTTGTTATCGGAGGATATTTCCTTTGGCCCTATAGTCTTCAAAGGGATCTGAAATATCTGTTCTCAGATTCCACAGAAATAAGGGTAGCAAAGAGATCTACGAAACAGACATGTAACTCTGTGAGATGAATTAACAGAACACTAAGCAGTTTCTCAGAAAGCTTCTTTCCAGATTTCATCTGAGGTTATTTCCTTTTTCACCATAGCCCTCTAAGGGCTTCCAAATATCACTTTGCCAATTCCACAAGAACTGTCTTAGCGAAGGGCTTCTTCAGGGGAAATCTGTAACTCTGAGAGATGGTTTCACAGAACACAAAGAAGTTTCTCAGAAAGCTTCTTTCTCTTTGTTATCGGAGGATATTTCCTTTGGCCCTATATTCTTCAAAGGGATCCGAAATATCTGTTCTCAGATTCCACAGAAATAAGGCTAGCAAAGAGATCCACGAAATACAGATGTAACTCTGTGAGTGGAAGTCACACATCACAGAGCAGTTTCTCAGAAAGCTTCTTTCCAGATTTCATCTGAGGATATTTCCTTTTCACCATAGCCCTCTATGGGCTTCCAAATATCACTTTGCCAATTCCAAAAGAACTGTCTTAGCGAAAGGCTTCTTGTGCGGAAAGATGTAACACTGTGAGATGATTTCACAGAACACAAAGAATTTTCTCAGAAAGCTTCTTTCTCTTTGTTATCGGAGGATATTTCCTTTGGCCCTATAGTCTTCAAAGGGATCCGAAATATCTGTTCTCAGATTCCACAGAAAGAAGGCTAGCAAAGAGATCCACGAAATACAGATGTAACTCTGTGAAATGAATTAACAGAACACTAAGAAGTTTCTCAGAAAGCTCCTTTCCGGATTTAATCTGAGGATATTTCCTTTTTCACCATAGCCCTCTATGGGCTTTCAAATATCACTTTCCCAATTACACAAGAACTGTCTTAGTCAAAGGCTTCTTCAGGGGAAAGCTGTAACTCTGTGAGATGATTTCACAGAACTCAAAGAAGTTTCTCAGAAAGCTTCTTTCTCTTTGTTATCGGAGGATATTTACTTTGGCCCTATAGTCTTCAAAGGAATCCGAAATATCTGTTCTCAGATTCCACAGAAATAAGGCTAGCAGAGAGATCCACGAAATACAGATGTAACTCTGTGAAACGAATAAACAGAATAGTAAGCAGTTTCTCAGAAAGCTTCTTTCAAGATTTTATCTGAGAATATTTCCTTTTTTAACATAGCCCTCTATGGGCTCCCAAATATCACTTTGCCAATTCCACAAGAACTGTCTTAGCGAATGGCTTCTTGAGGGGAAAACTGTAACTCTGTAAGATGATTTCACAGAACACAAAGAAGTTTCTCAGAAAGCTTCTTTCTCTTTGTTATCGGAGGATATTTCCTTTGGCCCTATAGTCTTCAAAGGGATCCGAAATATCTGTTCTCAGATTCCACAGAAATAAGGCTAGCGAAGAGATCTACGAAACACAGATGTAACTCTGTGAGATGAAATATCAGAACACTAAGCAGTATCTCAGAAAGCTTCTTTCCAGATTTCATCTGAGGATATTTCCTTTTTCACCATAGCCCTCTATGGGCTTCCAAATATCACTTTGCCAATTCCACAAGAACTGTCTTAGCGAATGGCTTCTTGAGGGGAAAGCTGTAACTCTGTGAGATGATTTCACAGAACACAAAGAAGTTTCTCAGAAAGCTTCTTTCTCTTTGTTATTGGAGGATATTTCCTTTGGCCCTATAGTCTTCAAAGGGATCCGAAATATCTGTTCTCAGATTCCACCGACATAAGGCTAGCGAAGAGATCTACGAAACACAGATGTAACTCTGTGAGATGAAATATCAGAACACTAAGCAGTTTCTCAGAAAGCTTCTTTCCAGATTTCATCTGAGGATATTTCCTTTTTCCACATAGCTCTCTATGGGCTTCCAAATATCACTTTGCCAATTCCACAAGAATTGTCTTAGCGAAAGGCTTCTTGAGGGGAAAGCTGTAACTCTGTGAGATGATTTCACAGAACACAAAGAAGTTTCTCAGAAAGCTTCTTTCTCTTTGTTATCGGAGGATATTTCCTTTGGCCCTATAGTCTTCAAAGGGATCCGAAATATCGGTTCTCAGATTGCACAGAAATAAGGCTAGCAAAGAGAACCACGAAATACAGATGTAACTCTGTGAGTGGAAGTCACACATCACAGAGCAGTTTCTCAGAAAGCTTCTTTCCATATTTCATCTGAGGATATTTCCTTTTCACCATAGCCCTCAATGGGCTTCCAAATATCACGTTGCCAATTCCACAAGAACTGTCTTAGCGAAAGGCTTCTTGAGGGGAAAACTGTAAATCTGTGAGATGATTTCACTGAACACAAAGAAGTTTCTCAGAAAGCTTCTTTCTCTTTGTTATCGGAGGATATTTCCTTTGGCCCTATAGTCTTCAAAGGGATCTGAAATATCTGTTCTCAGATTCCACAGAAATAAGGCTAGCAAAGAGATCTACGAAACAGAGATGTAACTCTGTGAGATGAATTAACAGAACACTAAGCAGTTTCTCAGAAAGCTTCTTTCCAGATTTCATCTGAGGATATTTCCTTTTTCACCATAGCCCTCTAAGGGCTTCCAAATATCACTTTGCCAATTTCACAAGAACTGTCTTAGCGAAGGGCTTCTTCAGGGGAAATCTGTAACTCTGAGAGATGGTTTCACAGAACACAAAGAAGTTTCTCAGAAAGCTTCTTTCTCTTTGTTATCGGAGGATATTTCCTTTGGCCCTATAGTCTTCAAAGGAATCCGAAATATCTGTTCTCAGATTCCACAGAAATAAGGCTAGCAAAGAGATCCACGAAATACAGATGTAACTCTGTGAGTGGAAGTCACACATCACAGAGCAGTTTCTCAGAAAGCTTCTTTCCAGATTTCATCTGAGGATATTTCCTTTTCACCATAGCCCTCTATGGGCTTCCAAATATCACTTTGCCAATTCCAAAAGAACTGTCTTAGCGAAAGGCTTCTTGTGCCAAAGATGTAACACTGTGAGATGATTTCACAGAACACAAAGAAGATTCTCCGAAAGCTTCTTTCTCTTTGTTATCGGAGGATATTTCCTTTGGCCCTATAGTCTTCAAAGGGATCCGAAATATCTGTTCTCAGATTCCACAGAAATAAGGCTAGCAAAGAGATCTACGAAACAGAGATGTAACTCTGTGAGATGAATTCACAGAACACTAAGCAGTTTCTCAGAAAGCTTCTTTCCAGATTTCATCTGAGGATATTTCCTTTTTCACCATAGCCCTCTATGGGCTTCCAAATATCACTTTGCCAATCCCAGAAGAACTGTCTTAGCGAAAGGCTTCTTGAGGGGAAAGCTGTAACTCTGTGAGATGATTTCACAGAACACAAAGAAGTTTCTCAGAAAGGTTCTTTCTCTTTGTTATCAGAGGATATTTCCTTTGGCCCTATAGTCTTCAAAGGGATCCGAAATATCTGTTCTCAGACTCCACAGAAATAAGGCTAGCAAAGAGTTCCACAAAATACAGATATAACTCTGTGAGATGAATTCACAGAACACTAAGCAGTTTCTCAGAAAACTTCTTTCCAGATTTCATCTGAGGATATTTCCTTTTTCACCATAGCCCTCTATGGGGTTCCAAATATCACTTTGCCAATTCCACAAGAACTGTCTTAGCGAAAGGATTCTTGAGGGGAAAGCAGTAACTCTGTCAGATGATTTCACAGAACACAAAGAAGTTTCTCAGAAAGCTTCTTTCTCTTTGTTATCGGAGGATATTTCCTTTGGCCCTTTAGTCTTCAAAGGGATCCGAATACCGGTTCTCAGATTACACAGTAATAAGGCTAGCAAAGAGAACCACGAAATACAGATGTCACTCTGTGAGTGGAAGTCACACATCACAGAGCAGTTTCTCAGAAAGCTTCTTTCCAGATTTCATCTGAGGATATTTCCTTGTTCACCATACCATTCTATGTGCTTCCAAATATCACTTTGGAATTCCACTAGAACTGTCTTAGCGAAAGGCTTCCTCAGGGGAAAGCTGTAACTCTGTGAGATGATTTCACAGAACACAAACAAGTTTCTCAGAAAGCTTTTTCTCTTTTTTATCGGAGGATATTTCCTTTGGCCCTATAGTCTTCAAAGGGATCCGAAATATCTGTTCTCAGATTCCACAGAAATAAGGCTAGCAAAGATATCTACGAAAGACAGATGTAACTCTGTGAGATGAATTCACAGAACACTAAGCAGTTTCTCAGAAAGCTTCTTTCCAGATTTCATCTGAGGATATTTCCTTTTTCACCATAGCCCTCTATGGGCTTCCAAATATCACATTGCCAATTCCACAAGAACTGTCTTAGCGAAAGGCTTCTTGAGGGGGAAGCTGTAACTCTGTGAGTTGATTTCACAGAACACAAAGAAGTTTCTCAGAAAGCTTCTTTCTCTTTGTTATCGGAGGATATTTCCTTTGGCCCTATAGTCTTCAAAGGGATCCGAAATATCTGTTCTCAGATTCCACAGAAATAAGGCTAGCAAAGAGATCCACGAAATACAGATGTAACTCTGTGAGTGTAAGTCACATATCGCAGAGAAGCTTGTCAGAAAGCTTCTTTCCAGATTTCATCTGAGGATATTTCCTTTTTCACCATAGCCCTCTGTGAGCTTCCAAATATCACTTTGCCAATTCCACAAGAACTGTCTTAGCGAAGGGCTTCTTCAGTGGAAAGCTGTAACTCTGTGAGATGATTTCACAGAACACAAAGAAGTTTCTCAGAAAGCTTCTTTCTCTTTGTTATTGGAGGGTATTTCCTTTGGCCCTATCGTTTTCAAAGGAATCCGAAATATCTGTTCTCAGATTCCACAAGAAGAAGGCTAGCAAAGAGATCCACGAAATACAGATGAAACTCTGTGAGATGAATTAACAGAACACTAAGAAGTTTCTCAGAAAACTTCTTTCCAGATTTCATCTGAGGATATTTCCTTTTTCATCATAGCCCTCTATGGGCTTCCA
Source organism: Macaca fascicularis (assembly GCF_037993035.2). Lineage (NCBI taxonomy): Eukaryota > Metazoa > Chordata > Mammalia > Primates > Cercopithecidae > Macaca > Macaca fascicularis. Next base: position 43,696,669 of record NC_088385.1, on the reverse strand, counting down.
AATATCACTTTGCCAATTACACAAGAACTGTCTTCACGAAAGGCTTCTTGAGGGTAAAGCTGTAACTCTGTGAGATGATTTCACAGAACACGAAGAAGTTTCTCAGAAAGCTTCTTTCTCTTTGTTATCAGAGGATATTTCCTTTGGCCCTATATTCTTCAAAGGGATCCGAAATATCTGTTCACAGATTCCACAGAAATAAGGCTAGCAAAGAGATCTACGAAACACAGATGTAACTCTGTGAGATGAATTCACTGAACACTAAGCAATTTCTCAGAAAACTTCTTTCCAGATTTCATCTGAATATTTCCTTTTTCAACATAGCCCTCTATGGGCTTCCTAATATCACTTTGCCAATTCCACAAGAACTGTCTTAGCGAAAGGCTTCTTGAGGGGAAAGCTGTAACTCTGTGAGAAGATTTCACAGAACACAAAGATGTTTCTCAGAAAGCTTCTTTCTCTTTGTTATCGGACGATATTTCCTTGGGCCCTATAGTCTTCAAAGGGATCCGAAATATCTGTTCTCAGATTCCACAGAGATAAGGCTAGCAAAGAGATCCACGAAATACAGAGGTAACTCTGTGAGTGGAAGTCACACATCGCAGAGCAGTTTCTCAGAAATCTTCTTTCCAGATTTCATCTGAGGATATTTCCTTTTTCACCACAGCCCTCTATGGGCTTCCAAATATCACATTGCCAATTCCACAAGAACTGACTTAGCGAAGGGCTTCTTCAGGGGAAAGCTGTAACTCTGTGAGATGATTTCACAGAACACAAAGAAGTTTCTCAGAAAGCCTCTTTCTCTTTGTTATCGGAGGATATTTCCTTTGGCCCTATAGTCTTCAAAGGGATCCGAAATATCTGTTCTCAGATTCCACAGAAATAAGGCTAGCAAAGAGATCTACCAAACACAGATGTAACTCTGTGAGATGAACTAACAGAACACTAAGCATTTTCTGAAAAAGCTTCTTTCCAGATTTCATCTGAGGATATTTCCTTTTTCTCCATAGCCCTCTAAGGGCTTCCAAATATCACTTTACCAATTCCACAAGAACTGTCTTAGCGAAAGGCTTCTTGAGGGGAAAGCTGTAACTCTGTGAGGTGATTTGACAGAACACAAAGAAGTTTCTCAGAAAGCTTCTTTCTCTTTGTTATCGGAGGATATTTCCTTTGGCCCTATAGTCTTCAAAGGTTACCGAAATATCTGTTCTCAGACTCCACAGAAATAAGGCTAGCAAAGATATCCACGAAATACAGATGTAACTCTGTGAGATGAATTCACAGAACACTAAGCAGTTTCTTAGAAAGCTTCTTTCCAGATTTCATCTGAGGATAATTCCTTTTTCACCATAGCCCTCTATTGGCTTCCAAATATCACATTGCCAATTCCACAAGAACTTTCTTAGCGAAAGGCTTCTTCAGGGGAAAGCTGTAACTATGTGAGATGATTTCAGAGAACACAAAGAAGTTTCTCAGAAAGCTTCTTTCTCTTTGTTATTGGAGGATATTTCCTTTGGCCCTATAGTCTTCAAAGGGATCCGAAATATCTGTTTTCAGATTCCAGAGAAATAAGGCTAGCGAAGCGATCTACGAAACAGAGATGTAACTCTGTGAGATGAATTCACAGAACAGTAAGCATTTTCTCAGAAAGCTTCTTTCCGGATTTCATCTGAGGATATTTCCTTTTTCACCATAGCCCTCTATGGGCTTCCAAATATCACTTTGCCAATTCCACAAGAACTGTCTTAGCGAAAGGCTTCTTCAGGGGAAAGCTGTAACTCTGTGAGATGATTTCACAGAACACAAAGAAGTTTCTCAGAAAGCTTCTTTCTCTTTGTTATCGGAGGATATTTCTTTTGGCCCTATAGTCTTAAAAGGGATCCGAAATATCGGTTCTCAGATTACACAGAAATAAGGCTAGCAAAGAGCACCACGAAATACAGATGTAACTCTGTGAGTGGAAGTCACACATCACAGAGCAGTTTCTCAGAAAGCTTCTTTCCAGATTCCATCTGAGGATATTTCCTTTTCACGGTAGCGCACTATGGGCTTCCAAATATCACTTTGCCAATTCCACAAGAACTGTCTTAGCCAAAGGCTTCTTCAGGGGAAAGCTGTAACTCTGTGAGATGATTTCACAGAACACAAAGAAGTTTCTCAGAAAGCTTCTTTCTCTTTGTTATCGGAGGATATTTCCTTTGGCCCTATAGTCTTCAAAGGGATCCGAAATATCTGTTCTCAGATTCCACAGAAATAAGGCTAGCAAAGAGATCTACGAAACACAGATGTAACTCTGTGAGATGAATTAACAGAACACTAAGCAGTTTCTCAGAAAGCTTCTTTCCAGATTTCATCTGAGGATATTTCCTTTTTCACCGTAGCCCTCTATGGGCTTCCAAATATCACTTTGCCAATTCCACAAGAACTGTCTTAGCGAAAGGCTTCTTGAGGGGAAAGCTGTAACTCTGTGAGATTATTTCACAGAACACAAAGAAGTTTCTCAGAAAGCTTCTTTCTCTTTGTTATCGGAGGATATTTCCTTCGGCCCTATAGTCTTCAAATGGATTCGAAATATCTGTTCTCAGATTCCACAGAAAGAATGCTAGCAATGAGATCCACGAAATACAGATGTAACTCTGTGAGTGGAAGTCACACATCACAGAGCAGTTTCTCAGAAAGGTTCTTTCTCTTTGTTATCGGAGGATATTTCCTTTGGCCCTATAGTCTTCAAAGGGATCCGAAATATCTGTTCTCAGACTCCACAGAAATAAGGCTAGCAAAGAGATCTACGAAACACAGATGTAACTCTGTGAGATGAATTAACAGAACACCAAGCAGTTTCTCAGAAAGCTTCTTTCCAGATTTCATCTGAGGATATTTCCTTTTTCACAATAGCCCTCTATGGGCTTCCAAATATCACTTTGCCAATTCCACAAGAACTGTCTTAGCGAAAGGCTTCTTGAGGGGAAAGCTGTAACTCTGTGAGATTATTTCACAGAACACAAAGAAGTTTCTCAGAAAGCCTCTTTCTCTTTGTTATCGGAGGATATTTCCTATGGCCCTATAGTCTTCAAAGGGATCCGAAATATCTGTTTTCAGATTTTACAGAAATAAAGCTAGCGAAGAGATCTACGAAACACAGATGTAACTCTGTGAGATGAATTCACAGAACACTAAGCAGTTTCTCAGAAAGATTCCTTCCAGATTTCATCTGACGATATTTCCTTTTTCACCATAGCCCTCTGGGCTTCCAAATATCACTTTGCCAATTCCACAAGAACTGTCTTAGCGAAGGGCTTCTTCAGGGAAAGCTGTAACTCTGTGAGATGATTTCACAGAACACAAAGAAGTTTCTCAGAAATCTTTCTCTTTGTTATCGGAGGATATTTCCTTTGGACTTATAGTCTTCAAAGGGAACCGAAATATCTGTTCTCTGATTCCACAGAAATAAGGCTAGCAAAGAGATCTACGAAACACAGATGTAACTCTGTGAGATGAATTAACAGAACACTAAGCAGTTTCTCAGAAAGCTTCTTTCCAGATTTCATCTGAGGATATTTCCTTTTTCACAATAGCCCTCTATGGGCTTCCAAATATCACTTTGCCAATTCCACAAGAACTGTCTTAGCGAAAGGCTTCTTGAGGGGAAAGCTGTAACTCTGTGAGATTATTTCACAGAACACAAAGAAGTTTCTCAGAAAGCTTCTTTCTCTTTGTTATCGGAGGATATTTCCTTTGGCCCTATAGGCTGCAAAGGGATTCGAAATATCTGTTCTCAGATTCCACAGAAAGAATGCTAGCAATGAGATCCACGAAATACGGATGTAACTCTGTGAGTGGAAGTCACACATCACAGAGCAGTTTCTTAGAAAGCTTTTTTCTCTTTGTTATCGGAGGATATTTCCTTTGGCCCTATAGTCTTCAAAGGGATCCGAAATATCTGTTCTCAGATTCCACAGATATAAGGCTAGCAAAGAGATCTACGAAACACAGATGTATCTCGGTGAGATGAATTCACAGAACACTAAGCAGTTTCTCAGAAAGCTTCTTTCCAAATTTCATCTGAGGATATTTCCTTTTTCACCATAGCCCTCTATGGGCTTCCAAATATCACTTTGCCAATTCCACAAGAACTTTCTTAGCGAAAGGCTTCTTAAGGGGAAAGCTGTAACTATGTGAGATGATTTCAGAGAACACAAAGAAGTTTCTCAGAAAGCTTCTTTCTGTTTGTTATTGGAGGATATTTCCTTTGGCCCTATAGTCTTCAATGGGATCCGAAATATCTGTTCTCAGATTCCACAGAAATAAGGCTAGCAAAGAGATCTACGAAACAGAGATGTAACTCTGTGAGATGAATTCACAGAACACTAAGCAGTTTCTCAGAAAGCTTCTTTCCAGATTTCATATGAGGATATTTCCTTTTTCAACATAGCCCACTATAGGCTTCCAAATATCACTTTGACAATTCCACAAGAACTGTCTTAGCGAAAGGCTTCTTGAGGGGAAAGCTGTAACTCTGTGAGATGATATGACAGAACACAAAGAAGTCTCTCAGAAAGCTTCTTTCTCTTTGTTATCGGAGGATATTTCCTTTGGCCCTATAGTCTTCAAAGGGATCTGAAATATGTCTTCGCTGATTCCACAGAAATAAGGCTAGCAAAGAGATCTACGAAACACAGATGTAACTCTGTGAGATGAATTCACAGAACACTAAGCAGTTTCTCAGAAAGCTTCTTTCCAGATTTCATCTGAGGATATTTCCTTTTTCACCATAGCCCTTTATGGGCTTCCAAATATCACTTTGCCAATTCCACAAGAACTGTCTTAGCGAAGGGCTTCTTCAGGGGAAAGCTGTAACTCTGTGAGATGATTTCACAGAACACAAAGAAGTTTCTCAGAAAGCCTCTTTCTCTTTGTTATCGGAGGATATTTCCTTTGGCCCTATAGTCTTCAAAGGGATCCGAAATATCTGTTCTCAGATTCCACAGAAATAAGGCTAGCAAAGAGATCTACCAAACACAGATGTAACTCTGTGAGATGAACTAACAGAACACTAAGCAGTTTCTCAAAAAGCTTCTTTCCAGATTTCATCTGAGGATATTTCCTTTTTCACCATAGCCCTCTATGGGCTTCCAAATATCACTTTGCCAATTCCACACGAACTCTCTTAGCGAAAGGCTTCTTGAGGGGAAAGCTGTAACTCTGTGAGATGATTTCACAGAACACAAAGAAGTTTCTCAGAAAGCTTCTTTCTCTTTGTTATCAGAGGATATTTCCTTTGGCCCTATAGTCTTCAAAGGGATCCGAAGTATCTGTTCTCAGACTCCACAGAAAAAAGGCTAGCAAAAGAGATCCACGAAATACAGATATAACTCTGTGAGATGAATTCACAGAACACTAAGCAGTTTCTTAGAAAGCTTCTTTCCAGATTTCATCTGAGGATATTTCCTTTTTCACCATAGCCCTCTATGGGCTCCCAAATATCACTTTGCCAATTCCACAAGAACTGTCTTAGCGAAAGGCTTCTTGAGGGGAAAGCTGTAACTCTGTTAGATGATTCCACAGAACACAAAGAAGTTTCTCAGAAAGCTTCTTTCTCTTTGGTATCGGAGGATATTTCCTTTGGCCCTATACTCTTCAAAGGGATCCGAAATATCTGTTCTCAGATTCCACAGATATAAGGCTAGCAAAGAGATCTACGAAACAGAGATGTAACTCTCTGAGATGAATTCACAGGACAGTAAGCAGTTTCTCAGAAAGCTTCTTTCCGGATTTCATCTGAGGATATTTCCTTTTTCACCATAGCCCTCTATGGGCTTCCAAATATCACTTTGCCAATTCCACAAGAACTGTCTTAGCGAAAGGCTTCTTCAGGGGAAAGCTGTAACTCTGTGAGATGATTTCACAGAACACAAAGAAGTTTCTCAGAAAGCTTCTTTCTCTTTGTTATCGGAGGATATTTCCTTTGGCCCTATAGTCTTCAAAGGGATCCGAAATATCGGTTCTCAGATTACACAGAAATAAGGCTAGCAAAGAGCACCACGAAATACAGATGTAACTCTGTGAGTGGAAGTCACACATCACAGAGCAGTTTCTCAGAAAGCTTCTTTCCAGATTTCATCTGAGGATATTTCCTTTTCACGGTAGCGCTCTATGGGCTTCCAAATATCACTTTGCCAATTCCACAAGAACTGTCTTAGCCAAAGGCTTCTTCAGGGGAAAGCTGTAACTCTGTGAGATGATTTCACAGAACACAAAGAAGTTTCTCAGAAAGCTTCTTTCTCTTTGTTATCGGAGGATATTTCCTTTGGCCCCATAGTCTTCAAAGGGATCCGAAATATCTGTTCTCAGACTCCACAGAAATAAGGCTAGCAAAGAGATCCACGAAATACAGATATAACTCTGTGAGATGAATTCACAGAACACTAAGCAGTTTCTTAGAAAGCTTCTTTCCAGATTTCATCTGAGGAGATTTCCTTTTTCACCATAGCCCTCTATGGGCTCCCAAATATCACTTTGCCAATTCCACAAGAACTGTCTTAGCGAAAGGCTTCTTGAGGGGAAAGCTGTAACTCTGTGAGATGATTTCACAAAACACAAAGAAGTTTCTCAGAAAGCTTCTTTCTCTTTGGTATCGGAGGATATTTCCTTTGGCCCTATAGTCTTCAAAGGGATCCGAAATATCTGTTCTCAGATTCCACAGATATAAGGCTAGCAAAGAGATCTACGAAACACAGATGTAACTCGGTGAGATAAATTCACAGAACACTAAGCAGTTTCTCAGAAAGCTTCTTTCCAAATTTCATCTGAGGATATTTCCTTTTTCACCATAGCCCTCTATGGGCTTCCAAATATCACTTTGCCAATTCCACAAGAACTTTCTTAGCGAAAGGCTTCTTCAGGGGAAAGCTGTAACTATGTGAGATGATTTCAGAGAACACAAAGAAGTTTCTCAGAAAGCTTCTTTCTCTTTGTTATTGGAGGATATTTCCTTTGGCCCTATAGTCTTCAAAGGGATCCGAAATATCTGTTTTCAGATTCCAGAGAAATAAGGCTAGCGAAGCGATCTACGAAACAGAGATGTAACTCTGTGAGATGAATTCACAGAACAGTAAGCAGTTTCTCAGAAAGCTTCTTTCCGGATTTCATCTGAGGATATTTCCTTTTTCACCATAGCCCTCTATGGGCTTCCAAATATCACTTTGCCAATTCCACAAGAACTGTCTTAGCGAAAGGCTTCTTGAGGGGAAAGCTGTAACTCTGTGAGATGATTTCACAGAACACAAAGAAGTTTCTCAGAAAGCTTCTTTCTCTTTGTTATCGGAGGATATTTCCTTTGGCCCTATAGTCTTCAAAGGGATCCGAAATATCGGTTCTCAGATTACACAGAAATAAGGCTAGCAAAGAGAACCACGAAATATAGATGTACCTCTGTGAGTGGAAGTCACACATCACAGAGCAGTTTCTCAGAAAGCTTCTTTCCAGATTTCATCTGAGGATATTTCCTTTTCAACATAGCCCTCTATGGGCTTCCAAATATCACTTTGCCAATTCCACAAGAACTGTCTTATCGAAAGGCTTCTTGAGGGGAAAGCTGTAACTCTGTGAGATGATTTCACAGAACACAAAGAAGTTTCTCAGAAAGCCTCTTTCTCTTTGTTATCGGAGGATATTTCCTTTGGCCCTATAGTCTTCAAAGGGATCCGAAATATCTGTTCTCAGATTCCACAGAAATAAGGCTAGCAAAGAGATCTACCAAACACAGATGTAACTCTGTGAGATGAACTAACAGAACACTAAGCAGTTTCTCCAAAAGCTTCTTTCCAGATTTCATCTGAGGATATTTCCTTTTTCACCATAGCCCTCTATGGGCTTCCAAATATCACTTTGCCAATTCCACAAGAACTCTCTTAGCGAAAGGCTTCTTGAGGGGAAAGCTGTATCTCTGTGAGATGATTTCACAGAACACAAAGAAGTTTCTCAGAAAGCTTCTTTCTCTTTGTTATCGGAGGATATTTCCTTTGGCCCCATAGTCTTCAAAGGGATCCGAAATATCTGTTCTCAGACTCCACAGAAATAAGGCTAGCAAAGAGATCCACGAAATACAGATATAACTCTGTGAGATGAATTCACAGAACACTAAGCAGTTTCTTAGAAAGCTTCTTTCCAGATTTCATCTGAGGAGATTTCCTTTTTCACCATAGCCCTCTATGGGCTCCCAAATATCACTTTGCCAATTCCACAAGAACTGTCTTAGCGAAAGGCTTCTTGAGGGGAAAGCTGTAACTCTGTTAGATGATTTCACAAAACACAAAGAAGTTTCTCAGAAAGCTTCTTTCTCTTTGGTATCGGAGGATATTTCCTTTGGCCCTATAGTCTTCAAAGGGATCCGAAATATCTGTTCTCAGATTCCACAGATATAAGGCTAGCAAAGAGATCTACGAAACACAGATGTAACTCGGTGAGATGAATTCACAGAACACTAAGCAGTTTCTCAGAAAGCTTCTTTCCAAATTTCATCTGAGGATATTTCCTTTTTCACCATAGCCCTCTATGGGCTTCCAAATATCACTTTGCCAATTCCACAAGAACTTTCTTAGCGAAAGGCTTCTTCAGGGGAAAGCTGTAACTATGTGAGATGATTTCAGAGAACACAAAGAAGTTTCTCAGAAAGCTTCTTTCTCTTTGTTATTGGAGGATATTTCCTTTGGCCCTATAGTCTTCAAAGGGATCCGAAATATCTGTTTTCAGATTCCAGAGAAATAAGGCTAGCGAAGCGATCTACGAAACAGAGATGTAACTCTGTGAGATGAATTCACAGAACAGTAAGCAGTTTCTCAGAAAGCTTCTTTCCGGATTTCATCTGAGGATATTTCCTTTTTCACCATAGCCCTCTATGGGCTTCCAAATATCACTTTGCCAATTCCACAAGAACTGTCTTAGCGAAAGGCTTCTTCAGGGGAAAGCTGTAACTCTGTGAGATGATTTCACAGAACACAAAGAAGTTTCTCAGAAAGCTTCTTTCTCTTTGTTATCGGAGGATATTTCCTTTGGCCCTATAGTCTTCAAAGGGATCCGAAATATCGGTTCTCAGATTACACAGAAATAAGGCTAGCAAAGAGCACCACGAAATACAGATGTAACTCTGTGAGTGGAAGTCACACATCACAGAGCAGTTTCTCAGAAAGCTTCTTTCCAGATTCCATCTGAGGATATTTCCTTTTCACGGTAGCGCACTATGTGCTTCCAAATATCACTTTGCCAATTCCACAAGAAATGTCTTAGCCAAAGGCTTCTTCAGGGGAAAGCTGTAACTCTGTGAGATGATTTCACAGAACACAAAGAAGTTTCTCAGAAAGCTTCTTTCTCTTTGTTATCGGAGGATATTTCCTTTGGCCCTATAGTCTTCAAAGGGATCCGAAATATCTGTTCTCAGATTCCACAGAAATAAGGCTAGCAAAGAGATCTACGAAACACAGATGTAACTCTGTGAGATGAATTAACAGAACACTAAGCAGTTTCTCAGAAAGCTTCTTTCCAGATTTCATCTGAGGATATTTCCTTTTTCACCGTAGCCCTCTATGGGCTTCCAAATATCACTTTGCCAATTCCACAAGAACTGTCTTAGCGAAAGGCTTCTTGAGGGGAAAGCTGTAACTCTGTGAGATTATTTCACTGAACACAAAGAAGTTTCTCAGAAAGCTTCTTTCTCTTTGTTATCGGAGGATATTTCCTTTGGCCCTATAGTCTTCAAATGGATTCGCAATATCTGTTCTCAGATTCCACAGAAAGAATGCTGGCAATGAGATCCACGAAATACAGATGTAACTCTGTGAGTGGAAGTCACACATCACAGAGCAGTTTCTCAGAAAGCTTCTTTCTCTTTGTTATCGGAGGATATTTCCTTTGGCCCTATAGTCTTCAAAGGGATCCGAAATATCTGTTCTCAGATTCCACAGAAAGAAGGCTAGCAAAGAGATCTACGAAACAGAGATGTAACTCTGTGAGATGAATTCACAGAACACTAAGCAGTTTCTCAGAAAGCTTCTTTCCAGATTTCATATGAGGATATTTCCTTTTTCAACATAGCCCACTATAGGCTTCCAAATATCACTTTGACAATTCCACAAGAACTGTCTTAGCGAAAGGCTTCTTGAGGGGAAAGCTGTAACTCTGTGAGATGATATGACAGAACACAAAGAAGTCTCTCAGAAAGCTTCTTTCTCTTTGTTATCGGAGGATATTTCCTTTGGCCCTATAGTCTTCAAAGGGATCTGAAATATGTCTTCGCTGATTCCACAGAAATAAGGCTAGCAAAGAGATCTACGAAACACAGATGTAACTCTGTGAGATGAATTCACAGAACACTAAGCAGTTTCTCAGAAAGCTTCTTTCCAGATTTCATCTGAGGATATTTCCTTTTTCACCATAGCCCTCTATGGGCTTCCAAATATCACTTTGCCAATTCCACAAGAACTGTCTTAGCGAAAGGCTTCTTCAGGGGAATGCTGTAACTCCGTGAGATGATTTCACAGAACACAAAGAAGTTTCTCAGAAAGCTTCTTTCTCTTTGTTATAGGAGGATATTTCCTTTGGCCCTATAGTCTTCAAAGGGATCCGAAATATCGGTTCTCAGATTACACAGAAATAAGGCTAGCCAAGAGAACCACGAAATACAGATGTAACTCTGTGAGTGGAAGTCACACATCACAGAGCAGTTTCTCAGAAAGCTTTTTTCCAGATTTCATCTGAGGATATTTCCTTTTCACGGTAGCGCACTATGGGCTTCCAAATATCACTTTGCAAATTCCACAAGAACTGTCTTCGCCAAAGGCTTCTTCAGGGGAAAGCTGTAACTCTGTGAGATGATTTCACAGAACACAAAGAAGTTTCTCAGAAAGCTTCTTTCTCTTTGTTATCGGAGGATATTTCCTTAGGCCCTATAGTCTTCAAAGGGATCCGAAATATCTGTTCTCAGACTCCACAGAAATAAGGCTAGCAAAGAGATCTACGAAACACAGATGTAACTCTGTGAGATGAATTAACAGAACACTAAGCAGTTTCTCAGAAAGCTTCTTTCCAGATTTCATCTGAGGATATTTCCTTTTTCACAATAGCCCTCTATGGGCTTCCAAATATCACTTTGCCAATTCCACAAGAACTGTCTTAGCGAAAGGCTTCTTGAGGGGAAAGCTGTAACTCTGTGAGATTATTTCACAGAACACAAAGAAGTTTCTCAGAAAGCTTCTTTCTCTTTGTTATCGGAGGATATTTCCTTTGGCCCTATAGGCTGCAAAGGGATTCGAAATATCTGTTCTCAGATTCCACAGAAAGAATGCTAGCAATGAGATCCACGAAATACGGATGTAACTCTGTGAGTGGAAGTCACACATCACAGAGCAGTTTCTTAGAAAGCTTTTTTCTCTTTGTTATCGGAGGATATTTCCTTTGGCCCTATAGTCTTCAAAGGGATCCGAAATATCTGTTCTCAGATTCCACAGATATAAGGCTAGCAAAGAGATCTACGAAACACAGATGTATCTCGGTGAGATGAATTCACAGAACACTAAGCAGTTTCTCAGAAAGCTTCTTTCCAAATTTCATCTGAGGATATTTCCTTTTTCACCATAGCCCTCTATGGGCTTCCAAATATCACTTTGCCAATTCCACAAGAACTTTCTTAGCGAAAGGCTTCTTAAGGGGAAAGCTGTAACTATGTGAGATGATTTCAGAGAACACAAAGAAGTTTCTCAGAAAGCTTCTTTCTGTTTGTTATTGGAGGATATTTCCTTTGGCCCTATAGTCTTCAATGGGATCCGAAATATCTGTTCTCAGATTCCACAGAAATAAGGCTAGCAAAGAGATCTACGAAACAGAGATGTAACTCTGTGAGATGAATTCACAGAACACTAAGCAGTTTCTCAGAAAGCTTCTTTCCAGATTTCATATGAGGATATTTCCTTTTTCAACATAGCCCACTATAGGCTTCCAAATATCACTTTGACAATTCCACAAGAACTGTCTTAGCGAAAGGCTTCTTGAGGGGAAAGCTGTAACTCTGTGAGATGATATGACAGAACACAAAGAAGTCTCTCAGAAAGCTTCTTTCTCTTTGTTATCGGAGGATATTTCCTTTGGCCCTATAGTCTTCAAAGGGATCTGAAATATGTCTTCGCTGATTCCACAGAAATAAGGCTAGCAAAGAGATCTACGAAACACAGATGTAACTCTGTGAGATGAATTCACAGAACACTAAGCAGTTTCTCAGAAAGCTTCTTTCCAGATTTCATCTGAGGATATTTCCTTTTTCACCATAGCCCTTTATGGGCTTCCAAATATCACTTTGCCAATTCCACAAGAACTGTCTTAGCGAAGGGCTTCTTCAGGGGAAAGCTGTAACTCTGTGAGATGATTTCACAGAACACAAAGAAGTTTCTCAGAAAGCCTCTTTCTCTTTGTTATCGGAGGATATTTCCTTTGGCCCTATAGTCTTCAAAGGGATCCGAAATATCTGTTCTCAGATTCCACAGAAATAAGGCTAGCAAAGAGATCTACCAAACACAGATGTAACTCTGTGAGATGAACTAACAGAACACTAAGCAGTTTCTCAAAAAGCTTCTTTCCAGATTTCATCTGAGGATATTTCCTTTTTCACCATAGCCCTCTATGGGCTTCCAAATATCACTTTGCCAATTCCACACGAACTCTCTTAGCGAAAGGCTTCTTGAGGGGAAAGCTGTAACTCTGTGAGATGATTTCACAGAACACAAAGAAGTTTCTCAGAAAGCTTCTTTCTCTTTGTTATCAGAGGATATTTCCTTTGGCCCTATAGTCTTCAAAGGGATCCGAAGTATCTGTTCTCAGACTCCACAGAAAAAAGGCTAGCAAAAGAGATCCACGAAATACAGATATAACTCTGTGAGATGAATTCACAGAACACTAAGCAGTTTCTTAGAAAGCTTCTTTCCAGATTTCATCTGAGGATATTTCCTTTTTCACCATAGCCCTCTATGGGCTCCCAAATATCACTTTGCCAATTCCACAAGAACTGTCTTAGCGAAAGGCTTCTTGAGGGGAAAGCTGTAACTCTGTTAGATGATTCCACAGAACACAAAGAAGTTTCTCAGAAAGCTTCTTTCTCTTTGGTATCGGAGGATATTTCCTTTGGCCCTATACTCTTCAAAGGGATCCGAAATATCTGTTCTCAGATTCCACAGATATAAGGCTAGCAAAGAGATCTACGAAACAGAGATGTAACTCTCTGAGATGAATTCACAGGACAGTAAGCAGTTTCTCAGAAAGCTTCTTTCCGGATTTCATCTGAGGATATTTCCTTTTTCACCATAGCCCTCTATGGGCTTCCAAATATCACTTTGCCAATTCCACAAGAACTGTCTTAGCGAAAGGCTTCTTCAGGGGAAAGCTGTAACTCTGTGAGATGATTTCACAGAACACAAAGAAGTTTCTCAGAAAGCTTCTTTCTCTTTGTTATCGGAGGATATTTCCTTTGGCCCTATAGTCTTCAAAGGGATCCGAAATATCGGTTCTCAGATTACACAGAAATAAGGCTAGCAAAGAGCACCACGAAATACAGATGTAACTCTGTGAGTGGAAGTCACACATCACAGAGCAGTTTCTCAGAAAGCTTCTTTCCAGATTTCATCTGAGGATATTTCCTTTTCACGGTAGCGCTCTATGGGCTTCCAAATATCACTTTGCCAATTCCACAAGAACTGTCTTAGCCAAAGGCTTCTTCAGGGGAAAGCTGTAACTCTGTGAGATGATTTCACAGAACACAAAGAAGTTTCTCAGAAAGCTTCTTTCTCTTTGTTATCGGAGGATATTTCCTTTGGCCCCATAGTCTTCAAAGGGATCCGAAATATCTGTTCTCAGACTCCACAGAAATAAGGCTAGCAAAGAGATCCACGAAATACAGATATAACTCTGTGAGATGAATTCACAGAACACTAAGCAGTTTCTTAGAAAGCTTCTTTCCAGATTTCATCTGAGGAGATTTCCTTTTTCACCATAGCCCTCTATGGGCTCCCAAATATCACTTTGCCAATTCCACAAGAACTGTCTTAGCGAAAGGCTTCTTGAGGGGAAAGCTGTAACTCTGTGAGATGATTTCACAAAACACAAAGAAGTTTCTCAGAAAGCTTCTTTCTCTTTGGTATCGGAGGATATTTCCTTTGGCCCTATAGTCTTCAAAGGGATCCGAAATATCTGTTCTCAGATTCCACAGATATAAGGCTAGCAAAGAGATCTACGAAACACAGATGTAACTCGGTGAGATAAATTCACAGAACACTAAGCAGTTTCTCAGAAAGTTTCTTTCCAAATTTCATCTGAGGATATTTCCTTTTTCACCATAGCCCTCTATGGGCTTCCAAATATCACTTTGCCAATTCCACAAGAACTTTCTTAGCGAAAGGCTTCTTCAGGGGAAAGCTGTAACTATGTGAGATGATTTCAGAGAACACAAAGAAGTTTCTCAGAAAGCTTCTTTCTCTTTGTTATTGGAGGATATTTCCTTTGGCCCTATAGTCTTCAAAGGGATCCGAAATATCTGTTTTCAGATTCCAGAGAAATAAGGCTAGCGAAGCGATCTACGAAACAGAGATGTAACTCTGTGAGATGAATTCACAGAACAGTAAGCAGTTTCTCAGAAAGCTTCTTTCCGGATTTCATCTGAGGATATTTCCTTTTTCACCATAGCCCTCTATGGGCTTCCAAATATCACTTTGCCAATTCCACAAGAACTGTCTTAGCGAAAGGCTTCTTGAGGGGAAAGCTGTAACTCTGTGAGATGATTTCACAGAACACAAAGAAGTTTCTCAGAAAGCTTCTTTCTCTTTGTTATCGGAGGATATTTCCTTTGGCCCTATAGTCTTCAAAGGGATCCGAAATATCGGTTCTCAGATTACACAGAAATAAGGCTAGCAAAGAGAACCACGAAATATAGATGTACCTCTGTGAGTGGAAGTCACACATCACAGAGCAGTTTCTCAGAAAGCTTCTTTCCAGATTTCATCTGAGGATATTTCCTTTTCAACATAGCCCTCTATGGGCTTCCAAATATCACTTTGCCAATTCCACAAGAACTGTCTTATCGAAAGGCTTCTTGAGGGGAAAGCTGTAACTCTGTGAGATGATTTCACAGAACACAAAGAAGTTTCTCAGAAAGCCTCTTTCTCTTTGTTATCGGAGGATATTTCCTTTGGCCCTATAGTCTTCAAAGGGATCCGAAATATCTGTTCTCAGATTCCACAGAAATAAGGCTAGCAAAGAGATCTACCAAACACAGATGTAACTCTGTGAGATGAACTAACAGAACACTAAGCAGTTTCTCCAAAAGCTTCTTTCCAGATTTCATCTGAGGATATTTCCTTTTTCACCATAGCCCTCTATGGGCTTCCAAATATCACTTTGCCAATTCCACAAGAACTCTCTTAGCGAAAGGCTTCTTGAGGGGAAAGCTGTATCTCTGTGAGATGATTTCACAGAACACAAAGAAGTTTCTCAGAAAGCTTCTTTCTCTTTGTTATCGGAGGATATTTCCTTTGGCCCCATAGTCTTCAAAGGGATCCGAAATATCTGTTCTCAGACTCCACAGAAATAAGGCTAGCAAAGAGATCCACGAAATACAGATATAACTCTGTGAGATGAATTCACAGAACACTAAGCAGTTTCTTAGAAAGCTTCTTTCCAGATTTCATCTGAGGAGATTTCCTTTTTCACCATAGCCCTCTATGGGCTCCCAAATATCACTTTGCCAATTCCACAAGAACTGTCTTAGCGAAAGGCTTCTTGAGGGGAAAGCTGTAACTCTGTTAGATGATTTCACAAAACACAAAGAGTTTCTCAGAAAGCTTCTTTCTCTTTGGTATCGGAGGATATTTCCTTTGGCCCTATAGTCTTCAAAGGGATCCGAAATATCTGTTCTCAGATTCCACAGATATAAGGCTAGCAAAGAGATCTACGAAACACAGATGTAACTCGGTGAGATGAATTCACAGAACACTAAGCAGTTTCTCAGAAAGCTTCTTTCCAAATTTCATCTGAGGATATTTCCTTTTTCACCATAGCCCTCTATGGGCTTCCAAATATCACTTTGCCAATTCCACAAGAACTTTCTTAGCGAAAGGCTTCTTCAGGGGAAAGCTGTAACTATGTGAGATGATTTCAGAGAACACAAAGAAGTTTCTCAGAAAGCTTCTTTCTCTTTGTTATTGGAGGATATTTCCTTTGGCCCTATAGTCTTCAAAGGGATCCGAAATATCTGTTTTCAGATTCCAGAGAAATAAGGCTAGCGAAGCGATCTACGAAACAGAGATGTAACTCTGTGAGATGAATTCACAGAACAGTAAGCAGTTTCTCAGAAAGCTTCTTTCCGGATTTCATCTGAGGATATTTCCTTTTTCACCATAGCCCTCTATGGGCTTCCAAATATCACTTTGCCAATTCCACAAGAACTGTCTTAGCGAAAGGCTTCTTCAGGGGAAAGCTGTAACTCTGTGAGATGATTTCACAGAACACAAAGAAGTTTCTCAGAAAGCTTCTTTCTCTTTGTTATCGGAGGATATTTCCTTTGGCCCTATAGTCTTCAAAGGGATCCGAAATATCGGTTCTCAGATTACACAGAAATAAGGCTAGCAAAGAGCACCACGAAATACAGATGTAACTCTGTGAGTGGAAGTCACACATCACAGAGCAGTTTCTCAGAAAGCTTCTTTCCAGATTCCATCTGAGGATATTTCCTTTTCACGGTAGCGCACTATGTGCTTCCAAATATCACTTTGCCAATTCCACAAGAAATGTCTTAGCCAAAGGCTTCTTCAGGGGAAAGCTGTAACTCTGTGAGATGATTTCACAGAACACAAAGAAGTTTCTCAGAAAGCTTCTTTCTCTTTGTTATCGGAGGATATTTCCTTTGGCCCTATAGTCTTCAAAGGGATCCGAAATATCTGTTCTCAGATTCCACAGAAATAAGGCTAGCAAAGAGATCTACGAAACACAGATGTAACTCTGTGAGATGAATTAACAGAACACTAAGCAGTTTCTCAGAAAGCTTCTTTCCAGATTTCATCTGAGGATATTTCCTTTTTCACCGTAGCCCTCTATGGGCTTCCAAATATCACTTTGCCAATTCCACAAGAACTGTCTTAGCGAAAGGCTTCTTGAGGGGAAAGCTGTAACTCTGTGAGATTATTTCACTGAACACAAAGAAGTTTCTCAGAAAGCTTCTTTCTCTTTGTTATCGGAGGATATTTCCTTTGGCCCTATAGTCTTCAAATGGATTCGCAATATCTGTTCTCAGATTCCACAGAAAGAATGCTGGCAATGAGATCCACGAAATACAGATGTAACTCTGTGAGTGGAAGTCACACATCACAGAGCAGTTTCTCAGAAAGCTTCTTTCTCTTTGTTATCGGAGGATATTTCCTTTGGCCCTATAGTCTTCAAAGGGATCCGAAATATCTGTTCTCAGATTCCACAGAAAGAAGGCTAGCAAAGAGATCTACGAAACAGAGATGTAACTCTGTGAGATGAATTCACAGAACACTAAGCAGTTTCTCAGAAAGCTTCTTTCCAGATTTCATATGAGGATATTTCCTTTTTCAACATAGCCCACTATAGGCTTCCAAATATCACTTTGACAATTCCACAAGAACTGTCTTAGCGAAAGGCTTCTTGAGGGGAAAGCTGTAACTCTGTGAGATGATATGACAGAACACAAAGAAGTCTCTCAGAAAGCTTCTTTCTCTTTGTTATCGGAGGATATTTCCTTTGGCCCTATAGTCTTCAAAGGGATCTGAAATATGTCTTCGCTGATTCCACAGAAATAAGGCTAGCAAAGAGATCTACGAAACACAGATGTAACTCTGTGAGATGAATTCACAGAACACTAAGCAGTTTCTCAGAAAGCTTCTTTCCAGATTTCATCTGAGGATATTTCCTTTTTCACCATAGCCCTCTATGGGCTTCCAAATATCACTTTGCCAATTCCACAAGAACTGTCTTAGCGAAAGGCTTCTTCAGGGGAATGCTGTAACTCCGTGAGATGATTTCACAGAACACAAAGAAGTTTCTCAGAAAGCTTCTTTCTCTTTGTTATAGGAGGATATTTCCTTTGGCCCTATAGTCTTCAAAGGGATCCGAAATATCGGTTCTCAGATTACACAGAAATAAGGCTAGCCAAGAGAACCACGAAATACAGATGTAACTCTGTGAGTGGAAGTCACACATCACAGAGCAGTTTCTCAGAAAGCTTTTTTCCAGATTTCATCTGAGGATATTTCCTTTTCACGGTAGCGCACTATGGGCTTCCAAATATCACTTTGCAAATTCCACAAGAACTGTCTTCGCCAAAGGCTTCTTCAGGGGAAAGCTGTAACTCTGTGAGATGATTTCACAGAACACAAAGAAGTTTCTCAGAAAGCTTCTTTCTCTTTGTTATCGGAGGATATTTCCTTAGGCCCTATAGTCTTCAAAGGGATCCGAAATATCTGTTCTCAGACTCCACAGAAATAAGGCTAGCAAAGAGATCTACGAAACACAGATGTAACTCTGTGAGATGAATTAACAGAACACTAAGCAGTTTCTCAGAAAGCTTCTTTCCAGATTTCATCTGAGGATATTTCCTTTTTCACAATAGCCCTCTATGGGCTTCCAAATATCACTTTGCCAATTCCACAAGAACTGTCTTAGCGAAAGGCTTCTTGAGGGGAAAGCTGTAACTCTGTGAGATTATTTCACAGAACACAAAGAAGTTTCTCAGAAAGCTTCTTTCTCTTTGTTATCGGAGGATATTTCCTTTGGCCCTATAGGCTGCAAAGGGATTCGAAATATCTGTTCTCAGATTCCACAGAAAGAATGCTAGCAATGAGATCCACGAAATACGGATGTAACTCTGTGAGTGGAAGTCACACATCACAGAGCAGTTTCTTAGAAAGCTTTTTTCTCTTTGTTATCGGAGGATATTTCCTTTGGCCCTATAGTCTTCAAAGGGATCCGAAATATCTGTTCTCAGATTCCACAGATATAAGGCTAGCAAAGAGATCTACGAAACACAGATGTATCTCGGTGAGATGAATTCACAGAACACTAAGCAGTTTCTCAGAAAGCTTCTTTCCAAATTTCATCTGAGGATATTTCCTTTTTCACCATAGCCCTCTATGGGCTTCCAAATATCACTTTGCCAATTCCACAAGAACTTTCTTAGCGAAAGGCTTCTTAAGGGGAAAGCTGTAACTATGTGAGATGATTTCAGAGAACACAAAGAAGTTTCTCAGAAAGCTTCTTTCTGTTTGTTATTGGAGGATATTTCCTTTGGCCCTATAGTCTTCAATGGGATCCGAAATATCTGTTCTCAGATTCCACAGAAATAAGGCTAGCAAAGAGATCTACGAAACAGAGATGTAACTCTGTGAGATGAATTCACAGAACACTAAGCAGTTTCTCAGAAAGCTTCTTTCCAGATTTCATATGAGGATATTTCCTTTTTCAACATAGCCCACTATAGGCTTCCAAATATCACTTTGACAATTCCACAAGAACTGTCTTAGCGAAAGGCTTCTTGAGGGGAAAGCTGTAACTCTGTGAGATGATATGACAGAACACAAAGAAGTCTCTCAGAAAGCTTCTTTCTCTTTGTTATCGGAGGATATTTCCTTTGGCCCTATAGTCTTCAAAGGGATCTGAAATATGTCTTCGCTGATTCCACAGAAATAAGGCTAGCAAAGAGATCTACGAAACACAGATGTAACTCTGTGAGATGAATTCACAGAACACTAAGCAGTTTCTCAGAAAGCTTCTTTCCAGATTTCATCTGAGGATATTTCCTTTTTCACCATAGCCCTTTATGGGCTTCCAAATATCACTTTGCCAATTCCACAAGAACTGTCTTAGCGAAGGGCTTCTTCAGGGGAAAGCTGTAACTCTGTGAGATGATTTCACAGAACACAAAGAAGTTTCTCAGAAAGCCTCTTTCTCTTTGTTATCGGAGGATATTTCCTTTGGCCCTATAGTCTTCAAAGGGATCCGAAATATCTGTTCTCAGATTCCACAGAAATAAGGCTAGCAAAGAGATCTACCAAACACAGATGTAACTCTGTGAGATGAACTAACAGAACACTAAGCAGTTTCTCAAAAAGCTTCTTTCCAGATTTCATCTGAGGATATTTCCTTTTTCACCATAGCCCTCTATGGGCTTCCAAATATCACTTTGCCAATTCCACACGAACTCTCTTAGCGAAAGGCTTCTTGAGGGGAAAGCTGTAACTCTGTGAGATGATTTCACAGAACACAAAGAAGTTTCTCAGAAAGCTTCTTTCTCTTTGTTATCAGAGGATATTTCCTTTGGCCCTATAGTCTTCAAAGGGATCCGAAGTATCTGTTCTCAGACTCCACAGAAAAAAGGCTAGCAAAAGAGATCCACGAAATACAGATATAACTCTGTGAGATGAATTCACAGAACACTAAGCAGTTTCTTAGAAAGCTTCTTTCCAGATTTCATCTGAGGATATTTCCTTTTTCACCATAGCCCTCTATGGGCTCCCAAATATCACTTTGCCAATTCCACAAGAACTGTCTTAGCGAAAGGCTTCTTGAGGGGAAAGCTGTAACTCTGTTAGATGATTCCACAGAACACAAAGAAGTTTCTCAGAAAGCTTCTTTCTCTTTGGTATCGGAGGATATTTCCTTTGGCCCTATACTCTTCAAAGGGATCCGAAATATCTGTTCTCAGATTCCACAGATATAAGGCTAGCAAAGAGATCTACGAAACAGAGATGTAACTCTCTGAGATGAATTCACAGGACAGTAAGCAGTTTCTCAGAAAGCTTCTTTCCGGATTTCATCTGAGGATATTTCCTTTTTCACCATAGCCCTCTATGGGCTTCCAAATATCACTTTGCCAATTCCACAAGAACTGTCTTAGCGAAAGGCTTCTTCAGGGGAAAGCTGTAACTCTGTGAGATGATTTCACAGAACACAAAGAAGTTTCTCAGAAAGCTTCTTTCTCTTTGTTATCGGAGGATATTTCCTTTGGCCCTATAGTCTTCAAAGGGATCCGAAATATCGGTTCTCAGATTACACAGAAATAAGGCTAGCAAAGAGCACCACGAAATACAGATGTAACTCTGTGAGTGGAAGTCACACATCACAGAGCAGTTTCTCAGAAAGCTTCTTTCCAGATTTCATCTGAGGATATTTCCTTTTCACGGTAGCGCTCTATGGGCTTCCAAATATCACTTTGCCAATTCCACAAGAACTGTCTTAGCCAAAGGCTTCTTCAGGGGAAAGCTGTAACTCTGTGAGATGATTTCACAGAACACAAAGAAGTTTCTCAGAAAGCTTCTTTCTCTTTGTTATCGGAGGATATTTCCTTTGGCCCCATAGTCTTCAAAGGGATCCGAAATATCTGTTCTCAGACTCCACAGAAATAAGGCTAGCAAAGAGATCCACGAAATACAGATATAACTCTGTGAGATGAATTCACAGAACACTAAGCAGTTTCTTAGAAAGCTTCTTTCCAGATTTCATCTGAGGAGATTTCCTTTTTCACCATAGCCCTCTATGGGCTCCCAAATATCACTTTGCCAATTCCACAAGAACTGTCTTAGCGAAAGGCTTCTTGAGGGGAAAGCTGTAACTCTGTGAGATGATTTCACAAAACACAAAGAAGTTTCTCAGAAAGCTTCTTTCTCTTTGGTATCGGAGGATATTTCCTTTGGCCCTATAGTCTTCAAAGGGATCCGAAATATCTGTTCTCAGATTCCACAGATATAAGGCTAGCAAAGAGATCTACGAAACACAGATGTAACTCGGTGAGATAAATTCACAGAACACTAAGCAGTTTCTCAGAAAGCTTCTTTCCAAATTTCATCTGAGGATATTTCCTTTTTCACCATAGCCCTCTATGGGCTTCCAAATATCACTTTGCCAATTCCACAAGAACTTTCTTAGCGAAAGGCTTCTTCAGGGGAAAGCTGTAACTATGTGAGATGATTTCAGAGAACACAAAGAAGTTTCTCAGAAAGCTTCTTTCTCTTTGTTATTGGAGGATATTTCCTTTGGCCCTATAGTCTTCAAAGGGATCCGAAATATCTGTTTTCAGATTCCAGAGAAATAAGGCTAGCGAAGCGATCTACGAAACAGAGATGTAACTCTGTGAGATGAATTCACAGAACAGTAAGCAGTTTCTCAGAAAGCTTCTTTCCGGATTTCATCTGAGGATATTTCCTTTTTCACCATAGCCCTCTATGGGCTTCCAAATATCACTTTGCCAATTCCACAAGAACTGTCTTAGCGAAAGGCTTCTTGAGGGGAAAGCTGTAACTCTGTGAGATGATTTCACAGAACACAAAGAAGTTTCTCAGAAAGCTTCTTTCTCTTTGTTATCGGAGGATATTTCCTTTGGCCCTATAGTCTTCAAAGGGATCCGAAATATCGGTTCTCAGATTACACAGAAATAAGGCTAGCAAAGAGAACCACGAAATATAGATGTACCTCTGTGAGTGGAAGTCACACATCACAGAGCAGTTTCTCAGAAAGCTTCTTTCCAGATTTCATCTGAGGATATTTCCTTTTCAACATAGCCCTCTATGGGCTTCCAAATATCACTTTGCCAATTCCACAAGAACTGTCTTATCGAAAGGCTTCTTGAGGGGAAAGCTGTAACTCTGTGAGATGATTTCACAGAACACAAAGAAGTTTCTCAGAAAGCCTCTTTCTCTTTGTTATCGGAGGATATTTCCTTTGGCCCTATAGTCTTCAAAGGGATCCGAAATATCTGTTCTCAGATTCCACAGAAATAAGGCTAGCAAAGAGATCTACCAAACACAGATGTAACTCTGTGAGATGAACTAACAGAACACTAAGCAGTTTCTCCAAAAGCTTCTTTCCAGATTTCATCTGAGGATATTTCCTTTTTCACCATAGCCCTCTATGGGCTTCCAAATATCACTTTGCCAATTCCACAAGAACTCTCTTAGCGAAAGGCTTCTTGAGGGGAAAGCTGTATCTCTGTGAGATGATTTCACAGAACACAAAGAAGTTTCTCAGAAAGCTTCTTTCTCTTTGTTATCGGAGGATATTTCCTTTGGCCCCATAGTCTTCAAAGGGATCCGAAATATCTGTTCTCAGACTCCACAGAAATAAGGCTAGCAAAGAGATCCACGAAATACAGATATAACTCTGTGAGATGAATTCACAGAACACTAAGCAGTTTCTTAGAAAGCTTCTTTCCAGATTTCATCTGAGGAGATTTCCTTTTTCACCATAGCCCTCTATGGGCTCCCAAATATCACTTTGCCAATTCCACAAGAACTGTCTTAGCGAAAGGCTTCTTGAGGGGAAAGCTGTAACTCTGTTAGATGATTTCACAAAACACAAAGAAGTTTCTCAGAAAGCTTCTTTCTCTTTGGTATCGGAGGATATTTCCTTTGGCCCTATAGTCTTCAAAGGGATCCGAAATATCTGTTCTCAGATTCCACAGATATAAGGCTAGCAAAGAGATCTACGAAACACAGATGTAACTCGGTGAGATGAATTCACAGAACACTAAGCAGTTTCTCAGAAAGCTTCTTTCCAAATTTCATCTGAGGATATTTCCTTTTTCACCATAGCCCTCTATGGGCTTCCAAATATCACTTTGCCAATTCCACAAGAACTTTCTTAGCGAAAGGCTTCTTCAGGGGAAAGCTGTAACTATGTGAGATGATTTCAGAGAACACAAAGAAGTTTCTCAGAAAGCTTCTTTCTCTTTGTTATTGGAGGATATTTCCTTTGGCCCTATAGTCTTCAAAGGGATCCGAAATATCTGTTTTCAGATTCCAGAGAAATAAGGCTAGCGAAGCGATCTACGAAACAGAGATGTAACTCTGTGAGATGAATTCACAGAACAGTAAGCAGTTTCTCAGAAAGCTTCTTTCCGGATTTCATCTGAGGATATTTCCTTTTTCACCATAGCCCTCTATGGGCTTCCAAATATCACTTTGCCAATTCCACAAGAACTGTCTTAGCGAAAGGCTTCTTCAGGGGAAAGCTGTAACTCTGTGAGATGATTTCACAGAACACAAAGAAGTTTCTCAGAAAGCTTCTTTCTCTTTGTTATCGGAGGATATTTCCTTTGGCCCTATAGTCTTCAAAGGGATCCGAAATATCGGTTCTCAGATTACACAGAAATAAGGCTAGCAAAGAGCACCACGAAATACAGATGTAACTCTGTGAGTGGAAGTCACACATCACAGAGCAGTTTCTCAGAAAGCTTCTTTCCAGATTCCATCTGAGGATATTTCCTTTTCACGGTAGCGCACTATGTGCTTCCAAATATCACTTTGCCAATTCCACAAGAAATGTCTTAGCCAAAGGCTTCTTCAGGGGAAAGCTGTAACTCTGTGAGATGATTTCACAGAACACAAAGAAGTTTCTCAGAAAGCTTCTTTCTCTTTGTTATCGGAGGATATTTCCTTTGGCCCTATAGTCTTCAAAGGGATCCGAAATATCTGTTCTCAGATTCCACAGAAATAAGGCTAGCAAAGAGATCTACGAAACACAGATGTAACTCTGTGAGATGAATTAACAGAACACTAAGCAGTTTCTCAGAAAGCTTCTTTCCAGATTTCATCTGAGGATATTTCCTTTTTCACCGTAGCCCTCTATGGGCTTCCAAATATCACTTTGCCAATTCCACAAGAACTGTCTTAGCGAAAGGCTTCTTGAGGGGAAAGCTGTAACTCTGTGAGATTATTTCACTGAACACAAAGAAGTTTCTCAGAAAGCTTCTTTCTCTTTGTTATCGGAGGATATTTCCTTTGGCCCTATAGTCTTCAAATGGATTCGCAATATCTGTTCTCAGATTCCACAGAAAGAATGCTGGCAATGAGATCCACGAAATACAGATGTAACTCTGTGAGTGGAAGTCACACA
Source organism: Macaca fascicularis (assembly GCF_037993035.2). Taxonomy (NCBI): domain Eukaryota; kingdom Metazoa; phylum Chordata; class Mammalia; order Primates; family Cercopithecidae; genus Macaca; species Macaca fascicularis. The sequence goes on along the minus strand of NC_088385.1, from coordinate 43,671,736 downwards.
TCACAGAGCAGTTTCTCAGAAAGCTTCTTTCTCTTTGTTATCGGAGGATATTTCCTTTGGCCCTATAGTCTTCAAAGGGATCCGAAATATCTGTTCTCAGATTCCACAGAAAGAAGGCTAGCAAAGAGATCTACGAAACAGAGATGTAACTCTGTGAGATGAATTCACAGAACACTAAGCAGTTTCTCAGAAAGCTTCTTTCCAGATTTCATATGAGGATATTTCCTTTTTCAACATAGCCCACTATAGGCTTCCAAATATCACTTTGACAATTCCACAAGAACTGTCTTAGCGAAAGGCTTCTTGAGGGGAAAGCTGTAACTCTGTGAGATGATATGACAGAACACAAAGAAGTCTCTCAGAAAGCTTCTTTCTCTTTGTTATCGGAGGATATTTCCTTTGGCCCTATAGTCTTCAAAGGGATCTGAAATATGTCTTCGCTGATTCCACAGAAATAAGGCTAGCAAAGAGATCTACGAAACACAGATGTAACTCTGTGAGATGAATTCACAGAACACTAAGCAGTTTCTCAGAAAGCTTCTTTCCAGATTTCATCTGAGGATATTTCCTTTTTCACCATAGCCCTCTATGGGCTTCCAAATATCACTTTGCCAATTCCACAAGAACTGTCTTAGCGAAAGGCTTCTTCAGGGGAATGCTGTAACTCCGTGAGATGATTTCACAGAACACAAAGAAGTTTCTCAGAAAGCTTCTTTCTCTTTGTTATAGGAGGATATTTCCTTTGGCCCTATAGTCTTCAAAGGGATCCGAAATATCGGTTCTCAGATTACACAGAAATAAGGCTAGCCAAGAGAACCACGAAATACAGATGTAACTCTGTGAGTGGAAGTCACACATCACAGAGCAGTTTCTCAGAAAGCTTTTTTCCAGATTTCATCTGAGGATATTTCCTTTTCACGGTAGCGCACTATGGGCTTCCAAATATCACTTTGCAAATTCCACAAGAACTGTCTTCGCCAAAGGCTTCTTCAGGGGAAAGCTGTAACTCTGTGAGATGATTTCACAGAACACAAAGAAGTTTCTCAGAAAGCTTCTTTCTCTTTGTTATCGGAGGATATTTCCTTAGGCCCTATAGTCTTCAAAGGGATCCGAAATATCTGTTCTCAGACTCCACAGAAATAAGGCTAGCAAAGAGATCTACGAAACACAGATGTAACTCTGTGAGATGAATTAACAGAACACTAAGCAGTTTCTCAGAAAGCTTCTTTCCAGATTTCATCTGAGGATATTTCCTTTTTCACAATAGCCCTCTATGGGCTTCCAAATATCACTTTGCCAATTCCACAAGAACTGTCTTAGCGAAAGGCTTCTTGAGGGGAAAGCTGTAACTCTGTGAGATTATTTCACAGAACACAAAGAAGTTTCTCAGAAAGCTTCTTTCTCTTTGTTATCGGAGGATATTTCCTTTGGCCCTATAGGCTGCAAAGGGATTCGAAATATCTGTTCTCAGATTCCACAGAAAGAATGCTAGCAATGAGATCCACGAAATACGGATGTAACTCTGTGAGTGGAAGTCACACATCACAGAGCAGTTTCTTAGAAAGCTTTTTTCTCTTTGTTATCGGAGGATATTTCCTTTGGCCCTATAGTCTTCAAAGGGATCCGAAATATCTGTTCTCAGATTCCACAGATATAAGGCTAGCAAAGAGATCTACGAAACACAGATGTATCTCGGTGAGATGAATTCACAGAACACTAAGCAGTTTCTCAGAAAGCTTCTTTCCAAATTTCATCTGAGGATATTTCCTTTTTCACCATAGCCCTCTATGGGCTTCCAAATATCACTTTGCCAATTCCACAAGAACTTTCTTAGCGAAAGGCTTCTTAAGGGGAAAGCTGTAACTATGTGAGATGATTTCAGAGAACACAAAGAAGTTTCTCAGAAAGCTTCTTTCTGTTTGTTATTGGAGGATATTTCCTTTGGCCCTATAGTCTTCAATGGGATCCGAAATATCTGTTCTCAGATTCCACAGAAATAAGGCTAGCAAAGAGATCTACGAAACAGAGATGTAACTCTGTGAGATGAATTCACAGAACACTAAGCAGTTTCTCAGAAAGCTTCTTTCCAGATTTCATATGAGGATATTTCCTTTTTCAACATAGCCCACTATAGGCTTCCAAATATCACTTTGACAATTCCACAAGAACTGTCTTAGCGAAAGGCTTCTTGAGGGGAAAGCTGTAACTCTGTGAGATGATATGACAGAACACAAAGAAGTCTCTCAGAAAGCTTCTTTCTCTTTGTTATCGGAGGATATTTCCTTTGGCCCTATAGTCTTCAAAGGGATCTGAAATATGTCTTCGCTGATTCCACAGAAATAAGGCTAGCAAAGAGATCTACGAAACACAGATGTAACTCTGTGAGATGAATTCACAGAACACTAAGCAGTTTCTCAGAAAGCTTCTTTCCAGATTTCATCTGAGGATATTTCCTTTTTCACCATAGCCCTTTATGGGCTTCCAAATATCACTTTGCCAATTCCACAAGAACTGTCTTAGCGAAGGGCTTCTTCAGGGGAAAGCTGTAACTCTGTGAGATGATTTCACAGAACACAAAGAAGTTTCTCAGAAAGCCTCTTTCTCTTTGTTATCGGAGGATATTTCCTTTGGCCCTATAGTCTTCAAAGGGATCCGAAATATCTGTTCTCAGATTCCACAGAAATAAGGCTAGCAAAGAGATCTACCAAACACAGATGTAACTCTGTGAGATGAACTAACAGAACACTAAGCAGTTTCTCAAAAAGCTTCTTTCCAGATTTCATCTGAGGATATTTCCTTTTTCACCATAGCCCTCTATGGGCTTCCAAATATCACTTTGCCAATTCCACACGAACTCTCTTAGCGAAAGGCTTCTTGAGGGGAAAGCTGTAACTCTGTGAGATGATTTCACAGAACACAAAGAAGTTTCTCAGAAAGCTTCTTTCTCTTTGTTATCAGAGGATATTTCCTTTGGCCCTATAGTCTTCAAAGGGATCCGAAGTATCTGTTCTCAGACTCCACAGAAAAAAGGCTAGCAAAAGAGATCCACGAAATACAGATATAACTCTGTGAGATGAATTCACAGAACACTAAGCAGTTTCTTAGAAAGCTTCTTTCCAGATTTCATCTGAGGATATTTCCTTTTTCACCATAGCCCTCTATGGGCTCCCAAATATCACTTTGCCAATTCCACAAGAACTGTCTTAGCGAAAGGCTTCTTGAGGGGAAAGCTGTAACTCTGTTAGATGATTCCACAGAACACAAAGAAGTTTCTCAGAAAGCTTCTTTCTCTTTGGTATCGGAGGATATTTCCTTTGGCCCTATACTCTTCAAAGGGATCCGAAATATCTGTTCTCAGATTCCACAGATATAAGGCTAGCAAAGAGATCTACGAAACAGAGATGTAACTCTCTGAGATGAATTCACAGGACAGTAAGCAGTTTCTCAGAAAGCTTCTTTCCGGATTTCATCTGAGGATATTTCCTTTTTCACCATAGCCCTCTATGGGCTTCCAAATATCACTTTGCCAATTCCACAAGAACTGTCTTAGCGAAAGGCTTCTTCAGGGGAAAGCTGTAACTCTGTGAGATGATTTCACAGAACACAAAGAAGTTTCTCAGAAAGCTTCTTTCTCTTTGTTATCGGAGGATATTTCCTTTGGCCCTATAGTCTTCAAAGGGATCCGAAATATCGGTTCTCAGATTACACAGAAATAAGGCTAGCAAAGAGCACCACGAAATACAGATGTAACTCTGTGAGTGGAAGTCACACATCACAGAGCAGTTTCTCAGAAAGCTTCTTTCCAGATTTCATCTGAGGATATTTCCTTTTCACGGTAGCGCTCTATGGGCTTCCAAATATCACTTTGCCAATTCCACAAGAACTGTCTTAGCCAAAGGCTTCTTCAGGGGAAAGCTGTAACTCTGTGAGATGATTTCACAGAACACAAAGAAGTTTCTCAGAAAGCTTCTTTCTCTTTGTTATCGGAGGATATTTCCTTTGGCCCCATAGTCTTCAAAGGGATCCGAAATATCTGTTCTCAGACTCCACAGAAATAAGGCTAGCAAAGAGATCCACGAAATACAGATATAACTCTGTGAGATGAATTCACAGAACACTAAGCAGTTTCTTAGAAAGCTTCTTTCCAGATTTCATCTGAGGAGATTTCCTTTTTCACCATAGCCCTCTATGGGCTCCCAAATATCACTTTGCCAATTCCACAAGAACTGTCTTAGCGAAAGGCTTCTTGAGGGGAAAGCTGTAACTCTGTGAGATGATTTCACAAAACACAAAGAAGTTTCTCAGAAAGCTTCTTTCTCTTTGGTATCGGAGGATATTTCCTTTGGCCCTATAGTCTTCAAAGGGATCCGAAATATCTGTTCTCAGATTCCACAGATATAAGGCTAGCAAAGAGATCTACGAAACACAGATGTAACTCGGTGAGATAAATTCACAGAACACTAAGCAGTTTCTCAGAAAGCTTCTTTCCAAATTTCATCTGAGGATATTTCCTTTTTCACCATAGCCCTCTATGGGCTTCCAAATATCACTTTGCCAATTCCACAAGAACTTTCTTAGCGAAAGGCTTCTTCAGGGGAAAGCTGTAACTATGTGAGATGATTTCAGAGAACACAAAGAAGTTTCTCAGAAAGCTTCTTTCTCTTTGTTATTGGAGGATATTTCCTTTGGCCCTATAGTCTTCAAAGGGATCCGAAATATCTGTTTTCAGATTCCAGAGAAATAAGGCTAGCGAAGCGATCTACGAAACAGAGATGTAACTCTGTGAGATGAATTCACAGAACAGTAAGCAGTTTCTCAGAAAGCTTCTTTCCGGATTTCATCTGAGGATATTTCCTTTTTCACCATAGCCCTCTATGGGCTTCCAAATATCACTTTGCCAATTCCACAAGAACTGTCTTAGCGAAAGGCTTCTTGAGGGGAAAGCTGTAACTCTGTGAGATGATTTCACAGAACACAAAGAAGTTTCTCAGAAAGCTTCTTTCTCTTTGTTATCGGAGGATATTTCCTTTGGCCCTATAGTCTTCAAAGGGATCCGAAATATCGGTTCTCAGATTACACAGAAATAAGGCTAGCAAAGAGAACCACGAAATATAGATGTACCTCTGTGAGTGGAAGTCACACATCACAGAGCAGTTTCTCAGAAAGCTTCTTTCCAGATTTCATCTGAGGATATTTCCTTTTCAACATAGCCCTCTATGGGCTTCCAAATATCACTTTGCCAATTCCACAAGAACTGTCTTATCGAAAGGCTTCTTGAGGGGAAAGCTGTAACTCTGTGAGATGATTTCACAGAACACAAAGAAGTTTCTCAGAAAGCCTCTTTCTCTTTGTTATCGGAGGATATTTCCTTTGGCCCTATAGTCTTCAAAGGGATCCGAAATATCTGTTCTCAGATTCCACAGAAATAAGGCTAGCAAAGAGATCTACCAAACACAGATGTAACTCTGTGAGATGAACTAACAGAACACTAAGCAGTTTCTCCAAAAGCTTCTTTCCAGATTTCATCTGAGGATATTTCCTTTTTCACCATAGCCCTCTATGGGCTTCCAAATATCACTTTGCCAATTCCACAAGAACTCTCTTAGCGAAAGGCTTCTTGAGGGGAAAGCTGTATCTCTGTGAGATGATTTCACAGAACACAAAGAAGTTTCTCAGAAAGCTTCTTTCTCTTTGTTATCGGAGGATATTTCCTTTGGCCCCATAGTCTTCAAAGGGATCCGAAATATCTGTTCTCAGACTCCACAGAAATAAGGCTAGCAAAGAGATCCACGAAATACAGATATAACTCTGTGAGATGAATTCACAGAACACTAAGCAGTTTCTTAGAAAGCTTCTTTCCAGATTTCATCTGAGGAGATTTCCTTTTTCACCATAGCCCTCTATGGGCTCCCAAATATCACTTTGCCAATTCCACAAGAACTGTCTTAGCGAAAGGCTTCTTGAGGGGAAAGCTGTAACTCTGTTAGATGATTTCACAAAACACAAAGAAGTTTCTCAGAAAGCTTCTTTCTCTTTGGTATCGGAGGATATTTCCTTTGGCCCTATAGTCTTCAAAGGGATCCGAAATATCTGTTCTCAGATTCCACAGATATAAGGCTAGCAAAGAGATCTACGAAACACAGATGTAACTCGGTGAGATGAATTCACAGAACACTAAGCAGTTTCTCAGAAAGCTTCTTTCCAAATTTCATCTGAGGATATTTCCTTTTTCACCATAGCCCTCTATGGGCTTCCAAATATCACTTTGCCAATTCCACAAGAACTTTCTTAGCGAAAGGCTTCTTCAGGGGAAAGCTGTAACTATGTGAGATGATTTCAGAGAACACAAAGAAGTTTCTCAGAAAGCTTCTTTCTCTTTGTTATTGGAGGATATTTCCTTTGGCCCTATAGTCTTCAAAGGGATCCGAAATATCTGTTTTCAGATTCCAGAGAAATAAGGCTAGCGAAGCGATCTACGAAACAGAGATGTAACTCTGTGAGATGAATTCACAGAACAGTAAGCAGTTTCTCAGAAAGCTTCTTTCCGGATTTCATCTGAGGATATTTCCTTTTTCACCATAGCCCTCTATGGGCTTCCAAATATCACTTTGCCAATTCCACAAGAACTGTCTTAGCGAAAGGCTTCTTCAGGGGAAAGCTGTAACTCTGTGAGATGATTTCACAGAACACAAAGAAGTTTCTCAGAAAGCTTCTTTCTCTTTGTTATCGGAGGATATTTCCTTTGGCCCTATAGTCTTCAAAGGGATCCGAAATATCGGTTCTCAGATTACACAGAAATAAGGCTAGCAAAGAGCACCACGAAATACAGATGTAACTCTGTAAGTGGAAGTCACACATCACAGAGCAGTTTCTCAGAAAGCTTCTTTCCAGATTCCATCTGAGGATATTTCCTTTTCACGGTAGCGCACTATGTGCTTCCAAATATCACTTTGCCAATTCCACAAGAAATGTCTTAGCCAAAGGCTTCTTCATGGGAAAGCTGTAACTCTGTGAGATGATTTCACAGAACACAAAGAAGTTTCTCAGAAAGCTTCTTTCTCTTTGTTATCGGAGGATATTTCCTTTGGCCCTATAGTCTTCAAAGGGATCCGAAATATCTGTTCTCAGATTCCACAGAAATAAGGCTAGCAAAGAGATCTACGAAACACAGATGTAACTCTGTGAGATGAATTAACAGAACACTAAGCAGTTTCTCAGAAAGCTTCTTTCCAGATTTCATCTGAGGATATTTCCTTTTTCACCGTAGCCCTCTATGGGCTTCCAAATATCACTTTGCCAATTCCACAAGAACTGTCTTAGCGAAAGGCTTCTTGAGGGGAAAGCTGTAACTCTGTGAGATTATTTCACTGAACACAAAGAAGTTTCTCAGAAAGCTTCTTTCTCTTTGTTATCGGAGGATATTTCCTTTGGCCCTATAGTCTTCAAATGGATTCGCAATATCTGTTCTCAGATTCCACAGAAAGAATGCTGGCAATGAGATCCACGAAATACAGATGTAACTCTGTGAGTGGAAGTCACACATCACAGAGCAGTTTCTCAGAAAGCTTCTTTCTCTTTGTTATCGGAGGATATTTCCTTTGGCCCTATAGTCTTCAAAGGGATCCGAAATATCTGTTCTCAGATTCCACAGAAAGAAGGCTAGCAAAGAGATCTACGAAACAGAGATGTAACTCTGTGAGATGAATTCACAGAACACTAAGCAGTTTCTCAGAAAGCTTCTTTCCAGATTTCATATGAGGATATTTCCTTTTTCAACGTAGCCCACTATAGGCTTCCAAATATCACTTTGACAATTCCACAAGAACTGTCTTAGCGAAAGGCTTCTTGAGGGGAAAGCTGTAACTCTGTGAGATGATATGACAGAACACAAAGAAGTCTCTCAGAAAGCTTCTTTCTCTTTGTTATCGGAGGATATTTCCTTTGGCCCTATAGTCTTCAAAGGGATCTGAAATATGTCTTCGCTGATTCCACAGAAATAAGGCTAGCAAAGAGATCTACGAAACACAGATGTAACTCTGTGAGATGAATTCACAGAACACTAAGCAGTTTCTCAGAAAGCTTCTTTCCAGATTTCATCTGAGGATATTTCCTTTTTCACCATAGCCCTCTATGGGCTTCCAAATATCACTTTGCCAATTCCACAAGAACTGTCTTAGCGAAAGGCTTCTTCAGGGGAATGCTGTAACTCCGTGAGATGATTTCACAGAACACAAAGAAGTTTCTCAGAAAGCTTCTTTCTCTTTGTTATAGGAGGATATTTCCTTTGGCCCTATAGTCTTCAAAGGGATCCGAAATATCGGTTCTCAGATTACACAGAAATAAGGCTAGCCAAGAGAACCACGAAATACAGATGTAACTCTGTGAGTGGAAGTCACACATCACAGAGCAGTTTCTCAGAAAGCTTTTTTCCAGATTTCATCTGAGGATATTTCCTTTTCACGGTAGCGCACTATGGGCTTCCAAATATCACTTTGCAAATTCCACAAGAACTGTCTTCGCCAAAGGCTTCTTCAGGGGAAAGCTGTAACTCTGTGAGATGATTTCACAGAACACAAAGAAGTTTCTCAGAAAGCTTCTTTCTCTTTGTTATCGGAGGATATTTCCTTAGGCCCTATAGTCTTCAAAGGGATCCGAAATATCTGTTCTCAGACTCCACAGAAATAAGGCTAGCAAAGAGATCTACGAAACACAGATGTAACTCTGTGAGATGAATTAACAGAACACTAAGCAGTTTCTCAGAAAGCTTCTTTCCAGATTTCATCTGAGGATATTTCCTTTTTCACAATAGCCCTCTATGGGCTTCCAAATATCACTTTGCCAATTCCACAAGAACTGTCTTAGCGAAAGGCTTCTTGAGGGGAAAGCTGTAACTCTGTGAGATTATTTCACAGAACACAAAGAAGTTTCTCAGAAAGCTTCTTTCTCTTTGTTATCGGAGGATATTTCCTTTGGCCCTATAGGCTGCAAAGGGATTCGAAATATCTGTTCTCAGATTCCACAGAAAGAATGCTAGCAATGAGATCCACGAAATACGGATGTAACTCTGTGAGTGGAAGTCACACATCACAGAGCAGTTTCTTAGAAAGCTTTTTTCTCTTTGTTATCGGAGGATATTTCCTTTGGCCCTATAGTCTTCAAAGGGATCCGAAATATCTGTTCTCAGATTCCACAGATATAAGGCTAGCAAAGAGATCTACGAAACACAGATGTATCTCGGTGAGATGAATTCACAGAACACTAAGCAGTTTCTCAGAAAGCTTCTTTCCAAATTTCATCTGAGGATATTTCCTTTTTCACCATAGCCCTCTATGGGCTTCCAAATATCACTTTGCCAATTCCACAAGAACTTTCTTAGCGAAAGGCTTCTTAAGGGGAAAGCTGTAACTATGTGAGATGATTTCAGAGAACACAAAGAAGTTTCTCAGAAAGCTTCTTTCTGTTTGTTATTGGAGGATATTTCCTTTGGCCCTATAGTCTTCAATGGGATCCGAAATATCTGTTCTCAGATTCCACAGAAATAAGGCTAGCAAAGAGATCTACGAAACAGAGATGTAACTCTGTGAGATGAATTCACAGAACACTAAGCAGTTTCTCAGAAAGCTTCTTTCCAGATTTCATATGAGGATATTTCCTTTTTCAACATAGCCCACTATAGGCTTCCAAATATCACTTTGACAATTCCACAAGAACTGTCTTAGCGAAAGGCTTCTTGAGGGGAAAGCTGTAACTCTGTGAGATGATATGACAGAACACAAAGAAGTCTCTCAGAAAGCTTCTTTCTCTTTGTTATCGGAGGATATTTCCTTTGGCCCTATAGTCTTCAAAGGGATCTGAAATATGTCTTCGCTGATTCCACAGAAATAAGGCTAGCAAAGAGATCTACGAAACACAGATGTAACTCTGTGAGATGAATTCACAGAACACTAAGCAGTTTCTCAGAAAGCTTCTTTCCAGATTTCATCTGAGGATATTTCCTTTTTCACCATAGCCCTTTATGGGCTTCCAAATATCACTTTGCCAATTCCACAAGAACTGTCTTAGCGAAGGGCTTCTTCAGGGGAAAGCTGTAACTCTGTGAGATGATTTCACAGAACACAAAGAAGTTTCTCAGAAAGCCTCTTTCTCTTTGTTATCGGAGGATATTTCCTTTGGCCCTATAGTCTTCAAAGGGATCCGAAATATCTGTTCTCAGATTCCACAGAAATAAGGCTAGCAAAGAGATCTACCAAACACAGATGTAACTCTGTGAGATGAACTAACAGAACACTAAGCAGTTTCTCAAAAAGCTTCTTTCCAGATTTCATCTGAGGATATTTCCTTTTTCACCATAGCCCTCTATGGGCTTCCAAATATCACTTTGCCAATTCCACACGAACTCTCTTAGCGAAAGGCTTCTTGAGGGGAAAGCTGTAACTCTGTGAGATGATTTCACAGAACACAAAGAAGTTTCTCAGAAAGCTTCTTTCTCTTTGTTATCAGAGGATATTTCCTTTGGCCCTATAGTCTTCAAAGGGATCCGAAGTATCTGTTCTCAGACTCCACAGAAAAAAGGCTAGCAAAAGAGATCCACGAAATACAGATATAACTCTGTGAGATGAATTCACAGAACACTAAGCAGTTTCTTAGAAAGCTTCTTTCCAGATTTCATCTGAGGATATTTCCTTTTTCACCATAGCCCTCTATGGGCTCCCAAATATCACTTTGCCAATTCCACAAGAACTGTCTTAGCGAAAGGCTTCTTGAGGGGAAAGCTGTAACTCTGTTAGATGATTCCACAGAACACAAAGAAGTTTCTCAGAAAGCTTCTTTCTCTTTGGTATCGGAGGATATTTCCTTTGGCCCTATACTCTTCAAAGGGATCCGAAATATCTGTTCTCAGATTCCACAGATATAAGGCTAGCAAAGAGATCTACGAAACAGAGATGTAACTCTCTGAGATGAATTCACAGGACAGTAAGCAGTTTCTCAGAAAGCTTCTTTCCGGATTTCATCTGAGGATATTTCCTTTTTCACCATAGCCCTCTATGGGCTTCCAAATATCACTTTGCCAATTCCACAAGAACTGTCTTAGCGAAAGGCTTCTTCAGGGGAAAGCTGTAACTCTGTGAGATGATTTCACAGAACACAAAGAAGTTTCTCAGAAAGCTTCTTTCTCTTTGTTATCGGAGGATATTTCCTTTGGCCCTATAGTCTTCAAAGGGATCCGAAATATCGGTTCTCAGATTACACAGAAATAAGGCTAGCAAAGAGCACCACGAAATACAGATGTAACTCTGTGAGTGGAAGTCACACATCACAGAGCAGTTTCTCAGAAAGCTTCTTTCCAGATTTCATCTGAGGATATTTCCTTTTCACGGTAGCGCTCTATGGGCTTCCAAATATCACTTTGCCAATTCCACAAGAACTGTCTTAGCCAAAGGCTTCTTCAGGGGAAAGCTGTAACTCTGTGAGATGATTTCACAGAACACAAAGAAGTTTCTCAGAAAGCTTCTTTCTCTTTGTTATCGGAGGATATTTCCTTTGGCCCCATAGTCTTCAAAGGGATCCGAAATATCTGTTCTCAGACTCCACAGAAATAAGGCTAGCAAAGAGATCCACGAAATACAGATATAACTCTGTGAGATGAATTCACAGAACACTAAGCAGTTTCTTAGAAAGCTTCTTTCCAGATTTCATCTGAGGAGATTTCCTTTTTCACCATAGCCCTCTATGGGCTCCCAAATATCACTTTGCCAATTCCACAAGAACTGTCTTAGCGAAAGGCTTCTTGAGGGGAAAGCTGTAACTCTGTGAGATGATTTCACAAAACACAAAGAAGTTTCTCAGAAAGCTTCTTTCTCTTTGGTATCGGAGGATATTTCCTTTGGCCCTATAGTCTTCAAAGGGATCCGAAATATCTGTTCTCAGATTCCACAGATATAAGGCTAGCAAAGAGATCTACGAAACACAGATGTAACTCGGTGAGATAAATTCACAGAACACTAAGCAGTTTCTCAGAAAGCTTCTTTCCAAATTTCATCTGAGGATATTTCCTTTTTCACCATAGCCCTCTATGGGCTTCCAAATATCACTTTGCCAATTCCACAAGAACTTTCTTAGCGAAAGGCTTCTTCAGGGGAAAGCTGTAACTATGTGAGATGATTTCAGAGAACACAAAGAAGTTTCTCAGAAAGCTTCTTTCTCTTTGTTATTGGAGGATATTTCCTTTGGCCCTATAGTCTTCAAAGGGATCCGAAATATCTGTTTTCAGATTCCAGAGAAATAAGGCTAGCGAAGCGATCTACGAAACAGAGATGTAACTCTGTGAGATGAATTCACAGAACAGTAAGCAGTTTCTCAGAAAGCTTCTTTCCGGATTTCATCTGAGGATATTTCCTTTTTCACCATAGCCCTCTATGGGCTTCCAAATATCACTTTGCCAATTCCACAAGAACTGTCTTAGCGAAAGGCTTCTTGAGGGGAAAGCTGTAACTCTGTGAGATGATTTCACAGAACACAAAGAAGTTTCTCAGAAAGCTTCTTTCTCTTTGTTATCGGAGGATATTTCCTTTGGCCCTATAGTCTTCAAAGGGATCCGAAATATCGGTTCTCAGATTACACAGAAATAAGGCTAGCAAAGAGAACCACGAAATATAGATGTACCTCTGTGAGTGGAAGTCACACATCACAGAGCAGTTTCTCAGAAAGCTTCTTTCCAGATTTCATCTGAGGATATTTCCTTTTCAACATAGCCCTCTATGGGCTTCCAAATATCACTTTGCCAATTCCACAAGAACTGTCTTATCGAAAGGCTTCTTGAGGGGAAAGCTGTAACTCTGTGAGATGATTTCACAGAACACAAAGAAGTTTCTCAGAAAGCCTCTTTCTCTTTGTTATCGGAGGATATTTCCTTTGGCCCTATAGTCTTCAAAGGGATCCGAAATATCTGTTCTCAGATTCCACAGAAATAAGGCTAGCAAAGAGATCTACCAAACACAGATGTAACTCTGTGAGATGAACTAACAGAACACTAAGCAGTTTCTCCAAAAGCTTCTTTCCAGATTTCATCTGAGGATATTTCCTTTTTCACCATAGCCCTCTATGGGCTTCCAAATATCACTTTGCCAATTCCACAAGAACTCTCTTAGCGAAAGGCTTCTTGAGGGGAAAGCTGTATCTCTGTGAGATGATTTCACAGAACACAAAGAAGTTTCTCAGAAAGCTTCTTTCTCTTTGTTATCGGAGGATATTTCCTTTGGCCCCATAGTCTTCAAAGGGATCCGAAATATCTGTTCTCAGACTCCACAGAAATAAGGCTAGCAAAGAGATCCACGAAATACAGATATAACTCTGTGAGATGAATTCACAGAACACTAAGCAGTTTCTTAGAAAGCTTCTTTCCAGATTTCATCTGAGGAGATTTCCTTTTTCACCATAGCCCTCTATGGGCTCCCAAATATCACTTTGCCAATTCCACAAGAACTGTCTTAGCGAAAGGCTTCTTGAGGGGAAAGCTGTAACTCTGTTAGATGATTTCACAAAACACAAAGAAGTTTCTCAGAAAGCTTCTTTCTCTTTGGTATCGGAGGATATTTCCTTTGGCCCTATAGTCTTCAAAGGGATCCGAAATATCTGTTCTCAGATTCCACAGATATAAGGCTAGCAAAGAGATCTACGAAACACAGATGTAACTCGGTGAGATGAATTCACAGAACACTAAGCAGTTTCTCAGAAAGCTTCTTTCCAAATTTCATCTGAGGATATTTCCTTTTTCACCATAGCCCTCTATGGGCTTCCAAATATCACTTTGCCAATTCCACAAGAACTTTCTTAGCGAAAGGCTTCTTCAGGGGAAAGCTGTAACTATGTGAGATGATTTCAGAGAACACAAAGAAGTTTCTCAGAAAGCTTCTTTCTCTTTGTTATTGGAGGATATTTCCTTTGGCCCTATAGTCTTCAAAGGGATCCGAAATATCTGTTTTCAGATTCCAGAGAAATAAGGCTAGCGAAGCGATCTACGAAACAGAGATGTAACTCTGTGAGATGAATTCACAGAACAGTAAGCAGTTTCTCAGAAAGCTTCTTTCCGGATTTCATCTGAGGATATTTCCTTTTTCACCATAGCCCTCTATGGGCTTCCAAATATCACTTTGCCAATTCCACAAGAACTGTCTTAGCGAAAGGCTTCTTCAGGGGAAAGCTGTAACTCTGTGAGATGATTTCACAGAACACAAAGAAGTTTCTCAGAAAGCTTCTTTCTCTTTGTTATCGGAGGATATTTCCTTTGGCCCTATAGTCTTCAAAGGGATCCGAAATATCGGTTCTCAGATTACACAGAAATAAGGCTAGCAAAGAGCACCACGAAATACAGATGTAACTCTGTGAGTGGAAGTCACACATCACAGAGCAGTTTCTCAGAAAGCTTCTTTCCAGATTCCATCTGAGGATATTTCCTTTTCACGGTAGCGCACTATGTGCTTCCAAATATCACTTTGCCAATTCCACAAGAAATGTCTTAGCCAAAGGCTTCTTCAGGGGAAAGCTGTAACTCTGTGAGATGATTTCACAGAACACAAAGAAGTTTCTCAGAAAGCTTCTTTCTCTTTGTTATCGGAGGATATTTCCTTTGGCCCTATAGTCTTCAAAGGGATCCGAAATATCTGTTCTCAGATTCCACAGAAATAAGGCTAGCAAAGAGATCTACGAAACACAGATGTAACTCTGTGAGATGAATTAACAGAACACTAAGCAGTTTCTCAGAAAGCTTCTTTCCAGATTTCATCTGAGGATATTTCCTTTTTCACCGTAGCCCTCTATGGGCTTCCAAATATCACTTTGCCAATTCCACAAGAACTGTCTTAGCGAAAGGCTTCTTGAGGGGAAAGCTGTAACTCTGTGAGATTATTTCACTGAACACAAAGAAGTTTCTCAGAAAGCTTCTTTCTCTTTGTTATCGGAGGATATTTCCTTTGGCCCTATAGTCTTCAAATGGATTCGCAATATCTGTTCTCAGATTCCACAGAAAGAATGCTGGCAATGAGATCCACGAAATACAGATGTAACTCTGTGAGTGGAAGTCACACATCACAGAGCAGTTTCTCAGAAAGCTTCTTTCTCTTTGTTATCGGAGGATATTTCCTTTGGCCCTATAGTCTTCAAAGGGATCCGAAATATCTGTTCTCAGATTCCACAGAAAGAAGGCTAGCGAAGAGATCGACGAAATACAGATGTAACTCTGTGAGATGAATCAACAGAACAGTAAGCAGTTTCTTAGAAAGCTTCTTTCCAGATTTCATCTGAGGATATTTCCTTTTTCACCGTAGCCCTCTATGGGCCTCCAAATATCACTTTGCCAATTCCAGAAGAACTGTCTTAGCGAAAGGCTTCTTGAGGGGAAAGCTGTAACTCTGTGAGATGATTTCACAGAACACAAAGATGTTTCTCAGAAAGCTTCTTTCTCTTTGTTATCGGATAATATTTCCTTTGGCCCTATAGTCTTCAAAGGGATGCGAAATATCTGTTCTCAGATTCCACAGAAATAATGCTAGCGAAGAGATCTACGAAACAGAGATGTAACTCTGTGAGATGAATTCACAGAACAGAAAGCAGTTTCTCAGAAATCTTCTTTCCAGATTTCATCTGAGGATATTTCCTTTTTCACCATAGCCCTCTATGGGCTTCCAAATATCACTTTGCCAATTCCACAAGAACTGTCTTAGCGAAAGGCTTCTTCAGGGGAATGCTGTAACTCCGTGAGATGATTTCACAGAACACAAAGAAGTTTCTCAGAAAGCTTCTTTCTCTTTGTTATAGGAGGATATTTCCTTTGGCCCTATAGTCTTCAAAGGGATCCGAAATATCGGTTCTCAGATTACACAGAAATAAGGCTAGCCAAGAGAACCACGAAATACAGATGTAACTCTGTGAGTGGAAGTCACACATCACAGAGCAGTTTCTCAGAAAGCTTTTTTCCAGATTTCATCTGAGGATATTTCCTTTTCACGGTTGCGCACTATGGGCTTCCAAATATCACTTTGCAAATTCCACAAGAACTGTCTTCGCCAAAGGCTTCTTCAGGGGAAAGCTGTAACTCTGTGAGATGATTTCACAGAACACAAAGAAGTTTCTCAGAAAGCTTCTTTCTCTTTGTTATCGGAGGATATTTCCTTTGGCCCTATAGTCTTCAAAGGGATCCGAAATATCTGTTCTCAGACTCCACAGAAATAAGGCTAGCAAAGAGATCTACGAAACACAGATGTAACTCTGTGAGATGAATTAACAGAACACTAAGCAGTTTCTCAGAAAGCTTCTTTCCAGATTTCATCTGAGGATATTTCCTTTTTCACAATAGCCCTCTATGGGCTTCCAAATATCACTTTGCCAATTCCACAAGAACTGTCTTAGCGAAAGGCTTCTTGAGGGGAAAGCTGTAACTCTGTGAGATTATTTCACAGAACACAAAGAAGTTTCTCAGAAAGCTTCTTTCTCTTTGTTATCGGAGGATATTTCCTTTGGCCCTATAGGCTGCAAAGGGATTCGAAATATCTGTTCTCAGATTCCACAGAAAGAATGCTAGCAATGAGATCCACGAAATACGGATGTAACTCTGTGAGTGGAAGTCACACATCACAGAGCAGTTTCTTAGAAAGCTTTTTTCTCTTTGTTATCGGAGGATATTTCCTTTGGCCCTATAGTCTTCAAAGGGATCCGAAATATCTGTTCTCAGATTCCACAGATATAAGGCTAGCAAAGAGATCTACGAAACACAGATGTATCTCGGTGAGATGAATTCAGAGAACACTAAGCAGTTTCTCAGAAAGCTTCTTTCCAAATTTCATCTGAGGATATTTCCTTTTTCACCATAGCCCTCTATGGGCTTCCAAATATCACTTTGCCAATTCCACAAGAACTTTCTTAGCGAAAGGCTTCTTAAGGGGAAAGCTGTAACTATGTGAGATGATTTCAGAGAACACAAAGAAGTTTCTCAGAAAGCTTCTTTCTGTTTGTTATTGGAGGATATTTCCTTTGGCCCTATAGTCTTCAATGGGATCCGAAATATCTGTTCTCAGATTCCACAGAAATAAGGCTAGCAAAGAGATCTACGAAACAGAGATGTAACTCTGTGAGATGAATTCACAGAACACTAAGCAGTTTCTCAGAAAGCTTCTTTCCAGATTTCATATGAGGATATTTCCTTTTTCAACATAGCCCACTATAGGCTTCCAAATATCACTTTGACAATTCCACAAGAACTGTCTTAGCGAAAGGCTTCTTGAGGGGAAAGCTGTAACTCTGTGAGATGATATGACAGAACACAAAGAAGTCTCTCAGAAAGCTTCTTTCTCTTTGTTATCGGAGGATATTTCCTTTGGCCCTATAGTCTTCAAAGGGATCTGAAATATGTCTTCGCTGATTCCACAGAAATAAGGCTAGCAAAGAGATCTACGAAACACAGATGTAACTCTGTGAGATGAATTCACAGAACACTAAGCAGTTTCTCAGAAAGCTTCTTTCCAGATTTCATCTGAGGATATTTCCTTTTTCACCATAGCCCTCTATGGGCTTCCAAATATCACTTTGCCAATTCCACAAGAACTGTCTTAGCGAAAGGCTTCTTCAGGGGAATGCTGTAACTCCGTGAGATGATTTCACAGAACACAAAGAAGTTTCTCAGAAAGCTTCTTTCTCTTTGTTATAGGAGGATATTTCCTTTGGCCCTATAGTCTTCAAAGGGATCCGAAATATCGGTTCTCAGATTACACAGAAATAAGGCTAGCCAAGAGAACCACGAAATACAGATGTAACTCTGTGAGTGGAAGTCACACATCACAGAGCAGTTTCTCAGAAAGCTTTTTTCCAGATTTCATCTGAGGATATTTCCTTTTCACGGTAGCGCACTATGGGCTTCCAAATATCACTTTGCAAATTCCACAAGAACTGTCTTCGCCAAAGGCTTCTTCAGGGGAAAGCTGTAACTCTGTGAGATGATTTCACAGAACACAAAGAAGTTTCTCAGAAAGCTTCTTTCTCTTTGTTATCGGAGGATATTTCCTTAGGCCCTATAGTCTTCAAAGGGATCCGAAATATCTGTTCTCAGACTCCACAGAAATAAGGCTAGCAAAGAGATCTACGAAACACAGATGTAACTCTGTGAGATGAATTAACAGAACACTAAGCAGTTTCTCAGAAAGCTTCTTTCCAGATTTCATCTGAGGATATTTCCTTTTTCACAATAGCCCTCTATGGGCTTCCAAATATCACTTTGCCAATTCCACAAGAACTGTCTTAGCGAAAGGCTTCTTGAGGGGAAAGCTGTAACTCTGTGAGATTATTTCACAGAACACAAAGAAGTTTCTCAGAAAGCTTCTTTCTCTTTGTTATCGGAGGATATTTCCTTTGGCCCTATAGGCTGCAAAGGGATTCGAAATATCTGTTCTCAGATTCCACAGAAAGAATGCTAGCAATGAGATCCACGAAATACGGATGTAACTCTGTGAGTGGAAGTCACACATCACAGAGCAGTTTCTTAGAAAGCTTTTTTCTCTTTGTTATCGGAGGATATTTCCTTTGGCCCTATAGTCTTCAAAGGGATCCGAAATATCTGTTCTCAGATTCCACAGATATAAGGCTAGCAAAGAGATCTACGAAACACAGATGTATCTCGGTGAGATGAATTCACAGAACACTAAGCAGTTTCTCAGAAAGCTTCTTTCCAAATTTCATCTGAGGATATTTCCTTTTTCACCATAGCCCTCTATGGGCTTCCAAATATCACTTTGCCAATTCCACAAGAACTTTCTTAGCGAAAGGCTTCTTAAGGGGAAAGCTGTAACTATGTGAGATGATTTCAGAGAACACAAAGAAGTTTCTCAGAAAGCTTCTTTCTGTTTGTTATTGGAGGATATTTCCTTTGGCCCTATAGTCTTCAATGGGATCCGAAATATCTGTTCTCAGATTCCACAGAAATAAGGCTAGCAAAGAGATCTACGAAACAGAGATGTAACTCTGTGAGATGAATTCACAGAACACTAAGCAGTTTCTCAGAAAGCTTCTTTCCAGATTTCATATGAGGATATTTCCTTTTTCAACATAGCCCACTATAGGCTTCCAAATATCACTTTGACAATTCCACAAGAACTGTCTTAGCGAAAGGCTTCTTGAGGGGAAAGCTGTAACTCTGTGAGATGATATGACAGAACACAAAGAAGTCTCTCAGAAAGCTTCTTTCTCTTTGTTATCGGAGGATATTTCCTTTGGCCCTATAGTCTTCAAAGGGATCTGAAATATGTCTTCGCTGATTCCACAGAAATAAGGCTAGCAAAGAGATCTACGAAACACAGATGTAACTCTGTGAGATGAATTCACAGAACACTAAGCAGTTTCTCAGAAAGCTTCTTTCCAGATTTCATCTGAGGATATTTCCTTTTTCACCATAGCCCTTTATGGGCTTCCAAATATCACTTTGCCAATTCCACAAGAACTGTCTTAGCGAAGGGCTTCTTCAGGGGAAAGCTGTAACTCTGTGAGATGATTTCACAGAACACAAAGAAGTTTCTCAGAAAGCCTCTTTCTCTTTGTTATCGGAGGATATTTCCTTTGGCCCTATAGTCTTCAAAGGGATCCGAAATATCTGTTCTCAGATTCCACAGAAATAAGGCTAGCAAAGAGATCTACCAAACACAGATGTAACTCTGTGAGATGAACTAACAGAACACTAAGCAGTTTCTCAAAAAGCTTCTTTCCAGATTTCATCTGAGGATATTTCCTTTTTCACCATAGCCCTCTATGGGCTTCCAAATATCACTTTGCCAATTCCACACGAACTCTCTTAGCGAAAGGCTTCTTGAGGGGAAAGCTGTAACTCTGTGAGATGATTTCACAGAACACAAAGAAGTTTCTCAGAAAGCTTCTTTCTCTTTGTTATCAGAGGATATTTCCTTTGGCCCTATAGTCTTCAAAGGGATCCGAAGTATCTGTTCTCAGACTCCACAGAAAAAAGGCTAGCAAAAGAGATCCACGAAATACAGATATAACTCTGTGAGATGAATTCACAGAACACTAAGCAGTTTCTTAGAAAGCTTCTTTCCAGATTTCATCTGAGGATATTTCCTTTTTCACCATAGCCCTCTATGGGCTCCCAAATATCACTTTGCCAATTCCACAAGAACTGTCTTAGCGAAAGGCTTCTTGAGGGGAAAGCTGTAACTCTGTTAGATGATTCCACAGAACACAAAGAAGTTTCTCAGAAAGCTTCTTTCTCTTTGGTATCGGAGGATATTTCCTTTGGCCCTATACTCTTCAAAGGGATCCGAAATATCTGTTCTCAGATTCCACAGATATAAGGCTAGCAAAGAGATCTACGAAACAGAGATGTAACTCTCTGAGATGAATTCACAGGACAGTAAGCAGTTTCTCAGAAAGCTTCTTTCCGGATTTCATCTGAGGATATTTCCTTTTTCACCATAGCCCTCTATGGGCTTCCAAATATCACTTTGCCAATTCCACAAGAACTGTCTTAGCGAAAGGCTTCTTCAGGGGAAAGCTGTAACTCTGTGAGATGATTTCACAGAACACAAAGAAGTTTCTCAGAAAGCTTCTTTCTCTTTGTTATCGGAGGATATTTCCTTTGGCCCTATAGTCTTCAAAGGGATCCGAAATATCGGTTCTCAGATTACACAGAAATAAGGCTAGCAAAGAGCACCACGAAATACAGATGTAACTCTGTGAGTGGAAGTCACACATCACAGAGCAGTTTCTCAGAAAGCTTCTTTCCAGATTTCATCTGAGGATATTTCCTTTTCACGGTAGCGCTCTATGGGCTTCCAAATATCACTTTGCCAATTCCACAAGAACTGTCTTAGCCAAAGGCTTCTTCAGGGGAAAGCTGTAACTCTGTGAGATGATTTCACAGAACACAAAGAAGTTTCTCAGAAAGCTTCTTTCTCTTTGTTATCAGAGGATATTTCCTTTGGCCCTATAGTCTTCAAAGGGATCCGAAATATCTGTTTTCAGATTCCACAGAAATAAGGCTAGCAAAGAGATCTACGAAACACAGATGTAACTCTGTGAGATGAATTAACAGAACACTAAGCAGTTTCTCAGAAAGCTTCTTTCCAGATTTCATCTGAGGATATTTCCTTTTTCACCATAGCCCTCTATGGGCTTCCAAATATCACTTTGGCAATTCCACAAGAGCTGTCTTCGCGAAAGGCTTCTTGAGGGGAACGCTGTAACTCTGTGAGATTATTTCACAGAACACAAAGAAGTTTCTCAGAAAGCTTCTTTCTCTTTGTTATCGGAGGATATTTCTTTTGGCCCTATAGTCTTCAAAGGGATCCGAAATATCGGTTCTCAGATTACACAGAAATAAGGCTAGCAAAGAGAACGACGAAATATAGATGTACCTCTGTGAGTGGAAGTCACACATCACAGAGCAGTTTCTCAGAAAGCTTCTTTCCAGATTTCATCTGAGGATATTTCCTTTTCAACATAGCCCTCTATGGGCTTCCAAATATCACTTTGCCAATTCCACAAGAACTGTCTTATCGAAAGGCTTCTTGAGGGGAAAGCTGTAACTCTGTGAGATGATTTCACAGAACACAAAGAAGTTTCTCAGAAAGCCTCTTTCTCTTTGTTATCGGAGGATATTTCCTTTGGCCCTATAGTCTTCAAAGGGATCCGAAATATCTGTTCTCAGATTCCACAGAAATAAGGCTAGCAAAGAGATCTACCAAACACAGATGTAACTCTGTGAGATGACCTAACAGAACACTAAGCAGTTTCTCCAAAAGCTTCTTTCCAGATTTCATCTGAGGATATTTCCTTTTTCACCATAGCCCTCTATGGGCTTCCAAATATCACTTTGCCAATTCCACAAGAACTCTCTTAGCGAAAGGCTTCTTGAGGGGAAAGCTGTATCTCTGTGAGATGATTTCACAGAACACAAAGAAGTTTCTCAGAAAGCTTCTTTCTCTTTGTTATCGGAGGATATTTCCTTTGGCCCCATAGTCTTCAAAGGGATCCGAAATATCTGTTCTCAGACTCCACAGAAATAAGGCTAGCAAAGAGATCCACGAAATACAGATATAACTCTGTGAGATGAATTCACAGAACACTAAGCAGTTTCTTAGAAAGCTTCTTTCCAGATTTCATCTGAGGAGATTTCCTTTTTCACCATAGCCCTCTATGGGCTCCCAAATATCACTTTGCCAATTCCACAAGAACTGTCTTAGCGAAAGGCTTCTTGAGGGGAAAGCTGTAACTCTGTGAGATGATTTCACAAAACACAAAGAAGTTTCTCAGAAAGCTTCTTTCTCTTTGGTATCGGAGGATATTTCCTTTGGCCCTATAGTCTTCAAAGGGATCCGAAATATCTGTTCTCAGATTCCACAGATATAAGGCTAGCAAAGAGATCTACGAAACACAGATGTAACTCGGTGAGATGAATTCACAGAACACTAAGCAGTTTCTCAGAAAGCTTCTTTCCAAATTTCATCTGAGGATATTTCCTTTTTCACCATAGCCCTCTATGGGCTTCCAAATATCACTTTGCCAATTCCACAAGAACTTTCTTAGCGAAAGGCTTCTTCAGGGGAAAGCTGTAACTATGTGAGATGATTTCAGAGAACACAAAGAAGTTTCTCAGAAAGCTTCTTTCTCTTTGTTATTGGAGGATATTTCCTTTGGCCCTATAGTCTTCAAAGGGATCCGAAATATCTGTTTTCAGATTCCAGAGAAATAAGGCTAGCGAAGCGATCTACGAAACAGAGATGTAACTCTGTGAGATGAATTCACAGAACAGTAAGCAGTTTCTCAGAAAGCTTCTTTCCGGATTTCATCTGAGGATATTTCCTTTTTCACCATAGCCCTCTATGGGCTTCCAAATATCACTTTGCCAATTCCACAAGAACTGTCTTAGCGAAAGGCTTCTTGAGGGGAAAGCTGTAACTCTGTGAGATGATTTCACAGAACACAAAGAAGTTTCTCAGAAAGCTTCTTTCTCTTTGTTATCGGAGGATATTTCCTTTGGCCCTATAGTCTTCAAAGGGATCCGAAATATCGGTTCTCAGATTACACAGAAATAAGGCAAGCAAAGAGAACCACGAAATATAGATGTACCTCTGTGAGTGGAAGTCACACATCACAGAGCAGTTTCTCAGAAAGCTTCTTTCCAGATTTCATCTGAGGATATTTCCTTTTCAACATAGCCCTCTATGGGCTTCCAAATATCACTTTGCCAATTCCACAAGAACTGTCTTATCGAAAGGCTTCTTGAGGGGAAAGCTGTAACTCTGTGAGATGATTTCACAGAACACAAAGAAGTTTCTCAGAAAGCCTCTTTCTCTTTGTTATCGGAGGATATTTCCTTTGGCCCTATAGTCTTCAAAGGGATCCGAAATATCTGTTCTCAGATTCCACAGAAATAAGGCTAGCAAAGAGATCTACCAAACACAGATGTAACTCTGTGAGATGAACTAACAGAACACTAAGCAGTTTCTCCAAAAGCTTCTTTCCAGATTTCATCTGAGGATATTTCCTTTTTCACCATAGCCCTCTATGGGCTTCCAAATATCACTTTGCCAATTCCACAAGAACTCTCTTAGCGAAAGGCTTCTTGAGGGGAAAGCTGTATCTCTGTGAGATGATTTCACAGAACACAAAGAAGTTTCTCAGAAAGCTTCTTTCTCTTTGTTATCGGAGGATATTTCCTTTGGCCCCATAGTCTTCAAAGGGATCCGAAATATCTGTTCTCAGACTCCACAGAAATAAGGCTAGCAAAGAGATCCACGAAATACAGATATAACTCTGTGAGAAGAATTCACAGAACACTAAGCAGTTTCTTAGAAAGCTTCTTTCCAGATTTCATCTGAGGAGATTTCCTTTTTCACCATAGCCCTCTATGGGCTCCCAAATATCACTTTGCCAATTCCACAAGAACTGTCTTAGCGAAAGGCTTCTTGAGGGGAAAGCTGTAACTCTGTTAGATGATTTCACAAAACACAAAGAAGTTTCTCAGAAAGCTTCTTTCTCTTTGGTATCGGAGGATATTTCCTTTGGCCCTATAGTCTTCAAAGGGATCCGAAATATCTGTTCTCAGATTCCACAGATATAAGGCTAGCAAAGAGATCTACGAAACACAGATGTAACTCGGTGAGATGAATTCACAGAACACTAAGCAGTTTCTCAGAAAGCTTCTTTCCAAATTTCATCTGAGGATATTTCCTTTTTCACCATAGCCCTCTATGGGCTTCCAAATATCACTTTGCCAATTCCACAAGAACTTTCTTAGCGAAAGGCTTCTTCAGGGGAAAGCTGTAACTATGTGAGATGATTTCAGAGAACACAAAGAAGTTTCTCAGAAAGCTTCTTTCTCTTTGTTATTGGAGGATATTTCCTTTGGCCCTATAGTCTTCAAAGGGATCCGAAATATCTGTTTTCAGATTCCAGAGAAATAAGGCTAGCGAAGCGATCTACGAAACAGAGATGTAACTCTGTGAGATGAATTCACAGAACAGTAAGCAGTTTCTCAGAAAGCTTCTTTCCGGATTTCATCTGAGGATATTTCCTTTTTCACCATAGCCCTCTATGGGCTTCCAAATATCACTTTGCCAATTCCACAAGAACTGTCTTAGCGAAAGGCTTCTTCAGGGGAAAGCTGTAACTCTGTGAGATGATTTCACAGAACACAAAGAAGTTTCTCAGAAAGCTTCTTTCTCTTTGTTATCGGAGGATATTTCCTTTGGCCCTATAGTCTTCAAAGGGATCCGAAATATCGGTTCTCAGATTACACAGAAATAAGGCTAGCAAAGAGCACCACGAAATACAGATGTAACTCTGTGAGTGGAAGTCACACATCACAGAGCAGTTTCTCAGAAAGCTTCTTTCCAGATTCCATCTGAGGATATTTCCTTTTCACGGTAGCGCACTATGTGCTTCCAAATATCACTTTGCCAATTCCACAAGAAATGTCTTAGCCAAAGGCTTCTTCAGGGGAAAGCTGTAACTCTGTGAGATGATTTCACAGAACACAAAGAAGTTTCTCAGAAAGCTTCTTTCTCTTTGTTATCGGAGGATATTTCCTTTGGCCCTATAGTCTTCAAAGGGATTGGAAATATCTGTTCTCAGATTCCACAGAAATAAGGCTAGCAAAGAGATCTACGAAACACAGATGTAACTCTGTGAGATGAATTAACAGAACACTAAGCAGTTTCTCAGAAAGCTTCTTTCCAGATTTCATCTGAGGATATTTCCTTTTTCACCGTAGCCCTCTATGGGCTTCCAAATATCACTTTGCCAATTCCACAAGAACTGTCTTAGCGAAAGGCTTCTTGAGGGGAAAGCTGTAACTCTGTGAGATTATTTCACTGAACACAAAGAAGTTTCTCAGAAAGCTTCTTTCTCTTTGTTATCGGAGGATATTTCCTTTGGCCCTATAGTCTTCAAATGGATTCGCAATATCTGTTCTCAGATTCCACAGAAAGAATGCTGGCAATGAGATCCACGAAATACAGATGTAACTCTGTGAGTGGAAGTCACACATCACAGAGCAGTTTCTCAGAAAGCTTCTTTCTCTTTGTTATCGGAGGATATTTCCTTGGGCCCTATAGTCTTCAAAGGGATCCTAAATATCTGTTCTCAGATTCCACAGAAAGAAGGCTAGCGAAGAGATCGACGAAATACAGATGTAACTCTGTGAGATGAATCAACAGAACAGTAAGCAGTTTCTTAGAAAGCTTCTTTCCAGATTTCATCTGAGGATATTTCCTTTTTCACCGTAGCCCTCTATGGGCCTCCAAATATCACTTTGCCAATTCCAGAAGAACTGTCTTAGCGAAAGGCTTCTTGAGGGGAAAGCTGTAACTCTGTGAGATGATTTCACAGAACACAAAGATGTTTCTCAGAAAGCTTCTTTCTCTTTGTTATCGGATAATATTTCCTTTGGCCCTATAGTCTTCAAAGGGATCCGAAATATCTGTTCTCAGATTCCACAGAAATAATGCTAGCGAAGAGATCTACGAAACAGAGATGTAACTCTGTGAGATGAATTCACAGAACAGAAAGCAGTTTCTCAGAAATCTTCTTTCCAGATTTCATCTGAGGATATTTCCTTTTTCACCATAGCCCTCTATGGGCTTCCAAATATCACTTTGCCAATTCCACAAGAACTGTCTTAGCGAAAGGCTTCTTCAGGGGAATGCTGTAACTCCGTGAGATGATTTCACAGAACACAAAGAAGTTTCTCAGAAAGCTTCTTTCTCTTTGTTATAGGAGGATATTTCCTTTGGCCCTATAGTCTTCAAAGGGATCCGAAATATCGGTTCTCAGATTACACAGAAATAAGGCTAGCCAAGAGAACCACGAAATACAGATGTAACTCTGTGAGTGGAAGTCACACATCACAGAGCAGTTTCTCAGAAAGCTTTTTTCCAGATTTCATCTGAGGATATTTCCTTTTCACGGTAGCGCACTATGGGCTTCCAAATATCACTTTGCAAATTCCACAAGAACTGTCTTCGCCAAAGGCTTCTTCAGGGGAAAGCTGTAACTCTGTGAGATGATTTCACAGAACACAAAGAAGTTTCTCAGAAAGCTTCTTTCTCTTTGTTATCGGAGGATATTTCCTTTGGCCCTATAGTCTTCAAAGGGATCCGAAATATCTGTTCTCAGACTCCACAGAAATAAGGCTAGCAAAGAGATCTACGAAACACAGATGTAACTCTGTGAGATGAATTAACAGAACACTAAGCAGTTTCTCAGAAAGCTTCTTTCCAGATTTCATCTGAGGATATTTCCTTTTTCACAATAGCCCTCTATGGGCTTCCAAATATCACTTTGCCAATTCCACAAGAACTGTCTTAGCGAAAGGCTTCTTGAGGGGAAAGCTGTAACTCTGTGAGATTATTTCACAGAACACAAAGAAGTTTCTCAGAAAGCTTCTTTCTCTTTGTTATCGGAGGATATTTCCTTTGGCCCTATAGGCTGCAAAGGGATTCGAAATATCTGTTCTCAGATTCCACAGAAAGAATGCTAGCAATGAGATCCACGAAATACGGATGTAACTCTGTGAGTGGAAGTCACACATCACAGAGCAGTTTCTTAGAAAGCTTTTTTCTCTTTGTTATCGGAGGATATTTCCTTTGGCCCTATAGTCTTCAAAGGGATCCGAAATATCTGTTCTCAGATTCCACAGATATAAGGCTAGCAAAGAGATCTACGAAACACAGATGTATCTCGGTGAGATGAATTCACAGAACACTAAGCAGTTTCTCAGAAAGCTTCTTTCCAAATTTCATCTGAGGATATTTCCTTTTTCACCATAGCCCTCTATGGGCTTCCAAATATCACTTTGCCAATTCCACAAGAACTTTCTTAGCGAAAGGCTTCTTAAGGGGAAAGCTGTAACTATGTGAGATGATTTCAGAGAACACAAAGAAGTTTCTCAGAAAGCTTCTTTCTGTTTGTTATTGGAGGATATTTCCTTTGGCCCTATAGTCTTCAATGGGATCCGAAATATCTGTTCTCAGATTCCACAGAAATAAGGCTAGCAAAGAGATCTACGAAACAGAGATGTAACTCTGTGAGATGAATTCACAGAACACTAAGCAGTTTCTCAGAAAGCTTCTTTCCAGATTTCATATGAGGATATTTCCTTTTTCAACATAGCCCACTATAGGCTTCCAAATATCACTTTGACAATTCCACAAGAACTGTCTTAGCGAAAGGCTTCTTGAGGGGAAAGCTGTAACTCTGTGAGATGATATGACAGAACACAAAGAAGTCTCTCAGAAAGCTTCTTTCTCTTTGTTATCGGAGGATATTTCCTTTGGCCCTATAGTCTTCAAAGGGATCTGAAATATGTCTTCGCTGATTCCACAGAAATAAGGCTAGCAAAGAGATCTACGAAACACAGATGTAACTCTGTGAGATGAATTCACAGAACACTAAGCAGTTTCTCAGAAAGCTTCTTTCCAGATTTCATCTGAGGATATTTCCTTTTTCACCATAGCCCTTTATGGGCTTCCAAATATCACTTTGCCAATTCCACAAGAACTGTCTTAGCGAAGGGCTTCTTCAGGGGAAAGCTGTAACTCTGTGAGATGATTTCACAGAACACAAAGAAGTTTCTCAGAAAGCCTCTTTCTCTTTGTTATCGGAGGATATTTCCTTTGGCCCTATAGTCTTCAAAGGGATCCGAAATATCTGTTCTCAGATTCCACAGAAATAAGGCTAGCAAAGAGATCTACCAAACACAGATGTAACTCTGTGAGATGAACTAACAGAACACTAAGCAGTTTCTCAAAAAGCTTCTTTCCAGATTTCATCTGAGGATATTTCCTTTTTCACCATAGCCCTCTATGGGCTTCCAAATATCACTTTGCCAATTCCACACGAACTCTCTTAGCGAAAGGCTTCTTGAGGGGAAAGCTGTAACTCTGTGAGATGATTTCACAGAACACAAAGAAGTTTCTCAGAAAGCTTCTTTCTCTTTGTTATCAGAGGATATTTCCTTTGGCCCTATAGTCTTCAAAGGGATCCGAAGTATCTGTTCTCAGACTCCACAGAAAAAAGGCTAGCAAAAGAGATCCACGAAATACAGATATAACTCTGTGAGATGAATTCACAGAACACTAAGCAGTTTCTTAGAAAGCTTCTTTCCAGATTTCATCTGAGGATATTTCCTTTTTCACCATAGCCCTCTATGGGCTCCCAAATATCACTTTGCCAATTCCACAAGAACTGTCTTAGCGAAAGGCTTCTTGAGGGGAAAGCTGTAACTCTGTTAGATGATTCCACAGAACACAAAGAAGTTTCTCAGAAAGCTTCTTTCTCTTTGGTATCGGAGGATATTTCCTTTGGCCCTATACTCTTCAAAGTGATCCGAAATATCTGTTCTCAGATTCCACAGATATAAGGCTAGCAAAGAGATCTATGAAACAGAGATGTAACTCTCTGAGATGAATTCACAGGACAGTAAGCAGTTTCTCAGAAAGCTTCTTTCCGGATTTCATCTGAGGATATTTCCTTTTTCACCATAGCCCTCTATGGGCTTCCAAATATCACTTTGCCAATTCCACAAGAACTGTCTTAGCGAAAGGCTTCTTCAGGGGAAAGCTGTAACTCTGTGAGATGATTTCACAGAACACAAAGAAGTTTCTCAGAAAGCTTCTTTCTCTTTGTTATCGGAGGATATTTCCTTTGGCCCTATAGTCTTCAAAGGGATCCGAAATATCGGTTCTCAGATTACACAGAAATAAGGCTAGCAAAGAGCACCACGAAATACAGATGTAACTCTGTGAGTGGAAGTCACACATCACAGAGCAGTTTCTCAGAAAGCTTCTTTCCAGATTTCATCTGAGGATATTTCCTTTTCACGGTAGCGCTCTATGGGCTTCCAAATATCACTTTGCCAATTCCACAAGAACTGTCTTAGCCAAAGGCTTCTTCAGGGGAAAGCTGTAACTCTGTGAGATGATTTCACAGAACACAAAGAAGTTTCTCAGAAAGCTTCTTTCTCTTTGTTATCAGAGGATATTTCCTTTGGCCCTATAGTCTTCAAAGGGATCCGAAATATCTGTTCTCAGATTCCACAGAAATAAGGCTAGCAAAGAGATCTACGAAACACAGATGTAACTCTGTGAGATGAATTAACAGAACACTAAGCAGTTTCTCAGAAAGCTTCTTTCCAGATTTCATCTGAGGATATTTCCTTTTTCACCATAGCCCTCTATGGGCTTCCAAATATCACTTTGGCAATTCCACAAGAACTGTCTTAGCGAAAGGCTTCTTGAGGGGAACGCTGTAACTCTGTGAGATTATTTCACAGAACACAAAGAAGTTTCTCAGAAAGCTTCTTTCTCTTTGTTATCGGAGGATATTTCTTTTGGCCCTATAGTCTTCAAAGGGATCCGAAATATCGGTTCTCAGATTACACAGAAATAAGGCTAGCAAAGAGAACCACGAAATATAGATGTACCTCTGTGAGTGGAAGTCACACATCACAGAGCAGTTTCTCAGAAAGCTTCTTTCCAGATTTCATCTGAGGATATTTCCTTTTCAACATAGCCCTCTATGGGCTTCCAAATATCACTTTGCCAATTCCACAAGAACTGTCTTATCGAAAGGCTTCTTGAGGGGAAAGCTGTAACTCTGTGAGATGATTTCACAGAACACAAAGAAGTTTCTCAGAAAGCCTCTTTCTCTTTGTTATCGGAGGATATTTCCTTTGGCCCTATAGTCTTCAAAGGGATCCGAAATATCTGTTCTCAGATTCCACAGAAATAAGGCTAGCAAAGAGATCTACCAAACACAGATGTAACTCTGTGAGATGACCTAACAGAACACTAAGCAGTTTCTCCAAAAGCTTCTTTCCAGATTTCATCTGAGGATATTTCCTTTTTCACCATAGCCCTCTATGGGCTTCCAAATATCACTTTGCCAATTCCACAAGAACTCTCTTAGCGAAAGGCTTCTTGAGGGGAAAGCTGTATCTCTGTGAGATGATTTCACAGAACACAAAGAAGTTTCTCAGAAAGCTTCTTTCTCTTTGTTATCGGAGGATATTTCCTTTGGCCCCATAGTCTTCAAAGGGATCCGAAATATCTGTTCTCAGACTCCACAGAAATAAGGCTAGCAAAGAGATCCACGAAATACAGATATAACTCTGTGAGATGAATTCACAGAACACTAAGCAGTTTCTTAGAAAGCTTCTTTCCAGATTTCATCTGAGGAGATTTCCTTTTTCACCATAGCCCTCTATGGGCTCCCAAATATCACTTTGCCAATTCCACAAGAACTGTCTTAGCGAAAGGCTTCTTGAGGGGAAAGTTGTAACTCTGTGAGATGATTTCACAAAACACAAAGAAGTTTCTCAGAAAGCTTCTTTCTCTTTGGTATCGGAGGATATTTCCTTTGGCCCTATAGTCTTCAAAGGGATCCGAAATATCTGTTCTCAGATTCCACAGATATAAGGCTAGCAAAGAGATCTACGAAACACAGATGTAACTCGGTGAGATGAATTCACAGAACACTAAGCAGTTTCTCAGAAAGCTTCTTTCCAAATTTCATCTGAGGATATTTCCTTTTTCACCATAGCCCTCTATGGGCTTCCAAATATCACTTTGCCAATTCCACAAGAACTTTCTTAGCGAAAGGCTTCTTCAGGGGAAAGCTGTAACTATGTGAGATGATTTCAGAGAACACAAAGAAGTTTCTCAGAAAGCTTCTTTCTCTTTGTTATTGGAGGATATTTCCTTTGGCCCTATAGTCTTCAAAGGGATCCGAAATATCTGTTTTCAGATTCCAGAGAAATAAGGCTAGCGAAGCGATCTACGAAACAGAGATGTAACTCTGTGAGATGAATTCACAGAACAGTAAGCAGTTTCTCAGAAAGCTTCTTTCCGGATTTCATCTGAGGATATTTCCTTTTTCACCATAGCCCTCTATGGGCTTCCAAATATCACTTTGCCAATTCCACAAGAACTGTCTTAGCGAAAGGCTTCTTGAGGGGAAAGCTGTAACTCTGTGAGATGATTTCACAGAACACAAAGAAGTTTCTCAGAAAGCTTCTTTCTCTTTGTTATCGGAGGATATTTCCTTTGGCCCTATAGTCTTCAAAGGGATCCGAAATATCTGTTCTCAGATTCCACAGAAATAAGGCTAGCAAAGAGATCTACGAAACACAGATGTAACTCTGTGAGATGAATTAACAGAACACTAAGCAGTTTCTCAGAAAGCTTCTTTCCAGATTTCATCTGAGGATATTTCCTTTTTCACCATAGCCCTCTATGGGCTTCCAAATATCACTTTGCCAATTCCACAAGAACTGTCTTAGCGAAAGGCTTCTTGAGGGGAAAGCTGTAACTCTGTGAGATTATTTCACAGAACACAAAGAAGTTTCTCAGAAAGCTTCTTTCTCTTTGTTATCGGAGGATATTTCCTTTGGCCCTATAGTCTTCAAATGGATTCGAAATATCTGTTCTCAGATTCCACAGAAAGAATGCTAGCAATGAGATCCAGGAAATACAGGTGTAACTCTGTGAGTGGAAGTCACACATCACAGAGCAGTTTCTCAGAAAGCTTCTTTCTCTTTGTTATCGGAGGATATTTCCTTTGGCCCTATAGTCTTCAAAGGGATCCGAAATATCTGTTCTCAGATTCCACAGAAAGAAGGCTAGCGAAGAGATCGACGAAATACAGATGTAACTCTGTGAGATGAATCAACAGAACAGTAAGCAGTTTCCTAGAAAGCTTCTTTCCAGATTTCATCTGAGGATATTTCCTTTTTCACCGTAGCCCTCTATGGGCCTCCAAATATCACTTTGCCAATTCCAGAAGAACTGTCTTAGCGAAAGGCTTCTTGAGGGGAAAGCTGTAACTCTGTGAGATGATTTCACAGAACACAAAGAAGTTTCTCAGAAAGCTTCTTTCTCTTTGTTATCGGATAATATTTCCTTTGGCCCTATAGTCTTCAAAGGGATCCGAAATATCTCTTCTCAGATTCCACAGAAATAATGCTAGCGAAGAGATCTACGAAACAGAGATGTAACTCTGTGAGATGAATTCACAGAACAGAAAGCAGTTTCTCAGAAATCTTCTTTCCAGATTTCATCTGAGGATATTTCCTTTTTCACCATAGCCCTCTATGGGCTTCCAAATATCACTTTGCCAATTCCACAAGAACTGTCTTAGCGAAAGGCTTCTTCAGGGGAATGCTGTAACTCCGTGAGATGATTTCACAGAACACAAAGAAGTTTCTCAGAAAGCTTCTTTCTCTTTGTTATCGGAGGATATTTCCTTTGGCCCTATAGTCTTCAAAGGGATCCGAAATATCGGTTCTCAGATTACACAGAAATAAGGCTAGCCAAGAGAACCACGAAATACAGATGTAACTCTGTGAGTGGAAGTCACACATCACAGAGCAGTTTCTCAGAAAGCTTTTTTCCAGATTTCATCTGAGGATATTTCCTTTTCACGGTAGCGCACTATGGGCTTCCAAATATCACTTTGCAAATTCCACAAGAACTGTCTTCGCCAAAGGCTTCTTCAGGGGAAAGCTGTAACTCTGTGAGATGATTTCACAGAACACAAAGAAGTTTCTCAGAAAGCTTCTTTCTCTTTGTTATCGGAGGATATTTCCTTTGGCCCTATAGTCTTCAAAGGGATCCGAAATATCTGTTCTCAGACTCCACAGAAATAAGGCTAGCAAAGAGATCTACGAAACACAGATGTATCTCGGTGAGATGAATTCACAGAACACTAAGCAGTTTCTCAGAAAGCTTCTTTCCAAATTTCATCTGAGGATATTTCCTTTTTCACCATAGCCCTCTATGGGCTTCCAAATATCACTTTGCCAATTCCACAAGAACTTTCTTAGCGAAAGGCTTCTTAAGGGGAAAGCTGTAACTATGTGAGATGATTTCAGAGAACACAAAGAAGTTTCTCAGAAAGCTTCTTTCTGTTTGTTATTGGAGGATATTTCCTTTGGCCCTATAGTCTTCAAAGGGATTCGAAATATCTGTTTTCAGATTCCAGAGAAATAAGGCTAGCGAAGCGATCTACGAAACAGAGATGTAACTCTGTGAGATGAATTCACAGAACAGAAAGCAGTTTCTCAGAAATCTTCTTTCCAGATTTCATCTGAGGATATTTCCTTTTTCACCATAGCCCTCTATGGGCTTCCAAACATCACTTTGCCAATTCCACAAGAACTGTCTTAGCGAAAGGCTTCTTCAGGGGAAAGCTGTAACTCCGTGAGATGATTTCACAGAACACAAAGAAGTTTCTCAGAAAGCTTCTTTCTCTTTGTTATCGGAGGATATTTCCTTTGGCCTTATAGTCTTCAAAGGGATCCGAAATATCGGTTCTCAGATTACACAGAAATAAGGCTAGGCAAGAGAACCACGAAATACAGATGTAACTCTGTGAGATGAATTAACAGAACACTAAGCAGTTTCTCAGAAAGCTTCTTTCCAGATTTCATCTGAGGATATTTCCTTTTTCACCATAGCCCTCTATGGGCTTCCAAATATCACTTTGCCAATTCCTCAAAAACTGTCTTAGCGAAAGGCTTCTTGAGGGGAAAGCTGTAACTCTGTGAGATTATTTCACAGAACACAAAGAAGTTTCTCAGAAAGCTTCTTTCTCTTTGTTATCGGAGGATATTTCCTTTGGCCCTATAGTCTTCAAAGGGATTCGAAATATCTGTTCTCAGATTCCACAGAAAGAATGCTAGCAATGAGATCCACGAAATACAGATGTAACTCTGTGAGTGGAAGTCACACATCACAGAGCAGTTTCTCAGAAAGCTTTTTTCTCTTTGTTATCGGAGGATATTTCCTTTGGCCCTATAGTCTTCAAAGGGATCCGAAATATCTGTTCTCAGATTCCACAGAAAGAAGGCTAGCAAAGAGATCGACGAAATACAGATGTAACTCTGTGAGATGAATCAACAGAACAGTAAGCAGTTTCTCAGAAAGCTTCTTTCCAGATTTCTTCTGAGGATATTTCCTTTTTCACCGTAGCCCTCTATGGGCTTCCAAATATCACTTTGCCAATTCCAGAAGAACTTTCTTAGCGAAAGGCTTCTTAAGGGGAAAGCTGTAACTATGTGAGATGATTTCAGAGAACACAAAGAAGTTTCTCAGAAAGCTTCTTTCTCTTTGTTATTGGAGGATATTTCCTTTGGCCCTATAGTCTTCAAAGGGATTCGAAATATCTGTTTTCAGATTCCAGAGAAATAAGGCTAGCGAAGCGATCTACGAAACAGAGATGTAACTCTGTGAGATGAATTCAAAGAACAGAAAGCAGTTTCTCAGAAAGCTTCTTTCCAGATTTCATCTGAGGATATTTCCTTTTTCACCATATCCCTCTATGGGCTTCCAAATATCACTTTGCCAATTCCACAAGAACTGTCTTAGCGAAAGGGTTCTTCAGGGGAAAGCTGAAACTCCTTGAGATGATTTCACAGAACACAAAGAAGTTCCTCAGAAAGCTTCTTGCTCTTTGTTATCGGAGGATATTTCCTTTGGCCCTATAGTCTTCAAAGGGATCCGAAATATCGGTTCTCAGATTACACAGAAATAAGGCTAGCAAAGAGAAAAACGAAATACAGATGTAACTCTGTGAGTGGAAGTCACACATCACAGAGCAGTTTCTCAGAAAGCTTCTTTCCAGATTTCATCTGAGGATATTTCCTTTTCACCATAGCCCTCTATGGGCTTCCAAATATCACTTTGCCAATAACACAAGAACTTTCTTAGCCAAAGGCTTCTTGAGGGGAAAGCTGTAACTCTGTGAGATGATTTCACAGAACACCAAGAAGTTTCTCGGAAAGCTTCTTTCTCTTTGTTATCGGAGGATATTTCCTTTGGCCCTATAGTCTTCAAAGGGATCCGAAATATCTGTTTTCAGACTTTACAGAAATAAAGCTAGCGAAGAGATCTACGAAACACAGATGTAACTCTGTGAGATGAATTCACAGAACACTAAGCAGTTTCTCAGAAAGCTTCTTTCCAGATTTCATCTGAGGATATTTCCTTTTTCACCATAGCCCTCTATGGGCTTCCAAATATCACTTTGCCAATTCCACAAGAACTGTCTTAGCGAAGGGCTTCTTGAGGGGAAAGCTGTAACTCTGTGAGATGATTTCACAGAACGCAAAGAAGTTTCTCAGAAAGCTTCTTTCTCTTTGTTATCGGAGGATATTTCCTTTGGCCCTATAGTCTTCAAAGGGAACCGAAATATCTGTTCTCAGATTCCACAGAAATAAGGCTAGCAAAGAGATCTACGAAACACATATGTAACTCTGTGAGATGAATTAACAGAACACTAAGCAGTTTCTCAGAAAGCTTCTTTCCAGATTTCATATGAGGATATTTCCTTTTTCACCGTAGCCCTTTATGGGCTTCCAAATATCACATTGCCAATTCCACAAGAACTCTCTTAGCGAAAACCTTCTTGAGGGGAAACCTGTACCTCTGTGAGATGATTTCACAGAACACAAAGAAGTTTCTCAGAAAGCTTCTTTCTCTTTGTTATCGGAGGATATTTCCTTTGGCCTTAAAGTCTTCAAAGGAATCCGAAATATCGGTTCTCAGATTACACAGAAATAAGGCTAGCAAAGAGAAAAACGAAATACAGATGTAACTCTGTGGTGGAAGTCACACATCACAGAGCAGTTTCTCAGAAAACTTCTTTCCAGATTTCATCTGAGGATATTTCCTTTTCACCATAACCCTCTATGGGCTTCCAAATATCACTTTGCCAATAACACAAGAACTTTCTTAGCCAAAGGCTTCTTGAGGGGAAAGCTGTAACTCTGTGAGATGATTTCACAGAACACCAAGAAGTTTCTCAGAAAGCTTCTTTCTCTTTGTTATCGGAGGATATTTCCTTTGGCCCTATAGTCTTCAAAGGGATCCGAAATATCTGTTTTCAGATTTTACAGAAATAAAGCTAGCGAAGAGATCTACGAAACACAGATGTAACTCTGTGAGATGAATTCACAGAACACTAAGCAGTTTCTCAGAAAGCTTCTTTCCAGATTTCATCTGAGGATATTTCCTTTTTCACCATAGCCCTCTATGGGCTTCCAAATATCACTTTGCCAATTCCACAAGAACTGTCTTAGCGAAGGGCTTCTTCAGGGGAAAGCTGTAACTCTGTGAGATGATTTCACAGAACGCAAAGAAGTTTCTCAGAAAGCTTCTTTCTCTTTGTTATCGGAGGATATTTCCTTTGGCCCTATAGTCTTCAAAGGGAACCGAAATATCTGTTCTCAGAATCCACAGAAATAAGGCTAGCAAAGAGATCTACGAAACACATATGTAACTCTGTGAGATGAATTAACAGAACACTAAGCAGTTTCTCAGAAAGCTTCTTTCCAGATTTCATGTGAGGATATTTCCTTTTTCACCGTAGCCCTTTATGGGCTTCCAAATATCACATTGCCAATTCCACAAGAACTCTCTTAGCGAAAACCTTCTTGAGGGGAAACCTGTACCTCTGTGAGATGATTTCACAGAACACAAAGAAGTTTCTCAGAAAGCTTCTTTCTCTTTGTTATCGGAGGATATTTCCTTTGGCCCTATAGTCTTCAAAGGGATCCGAAATATCTGTTCTCAGACTCCACAGAAATAAGGCTAGCAAAGAGATCTACGAAACACAGATGTAACTCTGTGAGATGAATTAACAGAACACTAAGCAGTTTCTCAGAAAGCTTCTTTCCAGATTTCATCTGAGGATATTTCCTTTTTCACAATAGCCCTCTATGGGCTTCCAAATATCACTTTGCCAATTCCACAAGAACTGTCTTAGCGAAAGGCTTCTTGAGGGGAAAGCTGTAACTCTGTGAGATGATTTCACAGAACACAAAGAAGTTTCTCAGAAAGCTTCTTTCTCTTTGTTATCGGAGGATATTTCCTTTGGCCCTATAGGCTGCAAAGGGATTCGAAATATCTGTTCTCAGATTCCACAGAAAGAATGCTAGCAATGAGATCCACGAAATACAGATGTAACTCTGTGAGTGGAAGTCACACATCACAGAGCAGTTTCTTAGAAAGCTTTTTTCTCTTTGTTATCGGAGGATATTTCCTTTGGCCCTATAGTCTTCAAACGGATCCGAAATATCTGTTCTCAGATTCCACAGATATAAGGCTAGCAAAGAGATCTACGAAACACAGATGTATCTCGGTGAGATGAATTCACAGAACACTAAGCAGTTTCTCAGAAAGCTTCTTTCCAAATTTCATCTGAGGATATTTCCTTTTTCACCATAGCCCTCTATGGGCTTCCAAATATCACTTTGCCAATTCCACAAGAACTTTCTTAGCGAAAGGCTTCTTAAGGGGAAAGCTGTAACTATGTGAGATGATTTCAGAGAACACAAAGAAGTTTCTCAGAAAGCTTCTTTCTGTTTGTTATTGGAGGATATTTCCTTTGGCCCTATAGTCTTCAAAGGGATTCGAAATATCTGTTTTCAGATTCCAGAGAAATAAGGCTAGCGAAGCGATCTACGAAACAGAGATGTAACTCTGTGAGATGAATTCACAGAACAGAAAGCAGTTTCTCAGAAATCTTCTTTCCAGATTTCATCTGAGGATATTTCCTTTTTCACCATAGCCCTCTATGGGCTTCCAAACATCACTTTGCCAATTCCACAAGAACTGTCTTAGCGAAAGGCTTCTTCAGGGGAAAGCTGTAACTCCGTGAGATGATTTCACAGAACACAAAGAAGTTTCTCAGAAAGCTTCTTTCTCTTTGTTATCGGAGGATATTTCCTTTGGCCCTATAGTCTTCAAAGGGATCCGAAATATCGGTTCTCAGATTACACAGAAATAAGGCTAGGCAAGAGAACCACGAAATACAGATGTAACTCTGTGAGATGAATTAACAGAACACTAAGCAGTTTCTCAGAAAGCTTCTTTCCAGATTTCATCTGAGGATATTTCCTTTTTCACCATAGCCCTCTATGGGCTTCCAAATATCACTTTGCCAATTCCACAAAAACTGTCTTAGCGAAAGGCTTCTTGAGGGGAAAGCTGTAACTCTGTGAGATTATTTCACAGAACACAAAGAAGTTTCTCAGAAAGCTTCTTTCTCTTTGTTATCGGAGGATATTTCCTTTGGCCCTATAGTCTTCAAAGGGATTCGAAATATCTGTTCACAGATTCCACAGAAAGAATGCTAGCAATGAGATCCACGAAATACAGATGTAACTCTGTGAGTGGAAGTCACACATCACAGAGCAGTTTCTCAGAAAGCTTTTTTCTCTTTGTTATCGGAGGATATTTCCTTTGGCCCTATAGTCTTCAAAGGGATCCGAAATATCTGTTCTCAGATTCCACAGAAAGAAGGCTAGCAAAGAGATCGACGAAATACAGATGTAACTCTGTGAGATGAATCAACAGAACAGTAAGCAGTTTCTCAGAAAGCTTCTTTCCAGATTTCTTCTGAGGATATTTCCTTTTTCACCGTAGCCCTCTATGGCCTTCCAAATATCACTTTGCCAATTCCAGAAGAACTTTCTAGCGAAAGGCTTCTTAAGGGGAAAGCTGTAACTATGTGAGATGATTTCAGAGAACACAAAGAAGTTTCTCAGAAAGCTTCTTTCTCTTTGTTATTGGAGGATATTTCCTTTGGCCCTATAGTCTTCAAAGGGATTCGAAATATCTGTTTTCAGATTCCAGAGAAATAAGGCTAGCGAAGTGATCTACGAAACAGAGATGTAACTCTGTGAGATGAATTCAAAGAACAGAAAGCAGTTTCTCAGAAATCTTCTTTCCAGATTTCATCTGAGGATATTTCCTTTTTCAGCATAGCCCTCTATGGGCTTCCAAACATCACTTTGCCAATTCCACAAGAACTGTCGTAGCGAAAGGCTTCTTCAGGGGAAAGCTGTAACTCCGTGAGATGATTTCACAGAACACAAAGAAGTTTCTCAGAAAGATTCTTTCTCTTTGTTATCGGAGGATATTTCCTTTGGCCCTATAGTCTTCAAAGGGATCCGAAATATCGGTTCTCAGATTACACAGAAATAAGGCTAGCCAAGAGAACCACGAAATACAGATGTAACTCTGTGAGTGGAAGTCACACATCACAGAGCAGTTTCTCAGAAAGCTTTTTTCCAGATTTCATCTGAGGATATTTCCTTTTCACGGTAGCGCACTATGGGCTTCCAAATATCACTTTGCAAATTCCACAAGAACTGTCTTCGCCAAAGGCTTCTTCAGGGGAAAGCTGTAACTCTGTGAGATGATTTCACAGAACACAAAGAAGTTTCTCAGAAAGCTTCTTTCTCTTTGTTATCGGAGGATATTTCCTTTGGCCCTATAGTCTTCAAAGGGATCCGAAATATCTGTTCTCAGACTCCACAGAAATAAGGCTAGCAAAGAGATCTACGAAACACAGATGTAACTCTGTGAGATGAATTAACAGAACACTAAGCAGTTTCTCAGAAAGCTTCTTTCCAGATTTCTTCTGAGGATATTTCCTTTTTCACAATAGCCCTCTATGGGCTTCCAAATATCACTTTGCCAATTCCACAAGAACTGTCTTAGCGAAAGGCTTCTTGAGGGGAAAGCTGTAACTCTGTGAGATTATTTCACAGAACACAAAGAAGTTTCTCAGAAAGCTTCTTTCTCTTTGTTATCGGAGGACATTTCCTTTGGCCCTATAGGCTGCAAAGGGATTCGAAATATCTGTTCTCAGATTCCACAGAAAGAATGCTAGCAATGAGATCCACGAAATACAGTTGTAACTCTGTGAGTGGAAGTCACACATCACAGAGCAGTTTCTTAGAAAGCTTTTTTCTCTTTGTTATCGGAGGATATTTCCTTTGGCCCTATAGTCTTCAAAGGGATCCGAAATATCTGTTCTCAGATTCCACAGATATAAGGCTAGCAAAGAGATCTACGAAACACAGATGTATCTCGGTGAGATGAATTCACAGAACACTAAGCAGTTTCTCAGAAAGCTTCTTTCCAAATTTCATCTGAGGATATTTCCTTTTTCACCATAGCCCTCTATGGGCTTCCAAATATCACTTTGCCAATTCCACAAGAACTTTCTTAGCGAAAGGCTTCTTCAGGGGAAAGCTGTAACTATGTGAGATGATTTCAGAGAACACAAAGAAGTTTCTCAGAAAGCTTCTTTCTCTTTGTTATTGGAGGATATTTCCTTTGGCCCTATAGTCTTCAAAGGGATTCGAAATATCTGTTTTCAGATTCCAGAGAAATAAGGCTAGCGAAGCGATCTACGAAACAGAGATGTAACTCTGTGAGATGAATTCACAGAACAGAAAGCAGTTTCTCAGAAAGCTTCTTTCCAGATTTCATCTGAGGATATTTCCTTTTTCACCATAGCCCTCTATGGGCTTTCAAACATCACTTTGCCAATTCCACAAGAACTGTCTTAGCGAAAGGCTTCTTCAGGGGAAAGCTGTAACTCCGTGAGATGATTTCACAGAACACAAACAAGTTTCTCAGAAAGCTTCTTTCTCTTTGTTATCGGAGGATATTTCCTTTGGTCCTATAGTCTTCAAAGGGATCCGAAATATCGGTTCTCAGGTTACACAGAAATAAGGCTAGCCAAGAGAACCACGAAATACAGATGTAACTCTGAGAGATGAATTAACAGAACACTAAGCAGTTTCTCAGAAAGCTTCTTTCCAGATTTCATCTGAGGATATTTCCTTTTTCACCATAGCCCTCTATGGGCTTCCAAATATCACTTTGCCAATTCCACAAAAACTGTCTTAGCGAAAGGCTTCTTGAGGGGAAAGCTGTAACTCTGTGAGATTATTTCACAGAACACAAAGAAGTTTCTCAGAAAGCTTCTTTCTCTTTGTTATCGGAGGATATTTCCTTTGGCCCTATAGTCTTCAAAGGGATTCGAAATATCTGTTCTCAGATTCCACAGAAAGAATGCTAGCAATGAGATCCACGAAATACAGATGTAACTCTGTGAGTGGAAGTCACACATCACAGAGCAGTTTCTCAGAAAGCTTTTTTCTCTTTGTTATCGGAGGATATTTCCTTTGGCCCTATAGTCTTCAAAGGGATCCGAAATATCTGTTCTCAGATTCCACAGAAAGAAGGCTAGCAAAGAGATCGACGAAATACAGATGTAACTCTGTGAGATGAATCAACAGAACAGTAAGCAGTTTCTCAGAATGCTTCTTTCCAGATTTCTTCTGAGGATATTTCCTTTTTCACCGTAGCCCTCTATGGGCTTCCAAATATCACTTTGCCAATTCCAGAAGAACTGTCTTAGCGAAAGGCTTCTTGAGGGGAAAGCTGTAACTCTGTGAGATGATTTCACTGAACACAAAGAAGTTTCTCAGAAAGCTTCTTTCTCTTTGTTATCGGATAATATTTCCTTTGGCCCTATAGTATTCAAAGGGATCCGAAATATCTGTTCTCAGATTCCACAGAAATAATGCTAGCGAAGAGATCTACGAAACAGAGATGTAACTCTGTGAGATGAATTCACAGAACAGAAAGCAGTTTCTCAGAAAGCTTCTTTCCAGATTTCATCTGAGGATATTTCCTTTTTCACCATATCCCTCTATGGGCTTCCAAATATCACTTTGCCAATTCCACAAGAACTGTCTTAGCGAAAGGGTTCTTCAGGGGAAAGCTGAAACTCCTTGAGATGATTTCACAGAACACAAAGAAGTTCCTCAGAAAGCTTCTTTCTCTTTGTTATC
Organism: Macaca fascicularis; assembly: GCF_037993035.2. Lineage (NCBI taxonomy): Eukaryota > Metazoa > Chordata > Mammalia > Primates > Cercopithecidae > Macaca > Macaca fascicularis. Next base: position 43,629,531 of record NC_088385.1, on the reverse strand, counting down.
GGAGGATATTTCCTTTGGCCCTATAGTCTTCAAAGGGATCCGAAATATCGGTTCTCAGATTACACAGAAATAAGGCTAGCAAAGAGAAAAACGAAATACAGATGTAACTCTGTGAGTGGAAGTCACACATCACAGAGCAGTTTCTCAGAAAGCTTCTTTCCAGATTTCATCTGAGGATATTTCCTTTTCACCATAGCCCTCTATGGGCTTCCAAATATCACTTTGCCAATTCCACAAGAACTGTCTTAGCGAAGGGCTTCTTGAGGGGAAAGCTGTAACTCTGTGAGATGATTTCACAGAACGCAAAGAAGTTTCTCAGAAAGCTTCTTTCTCTTTGTTATCGGAGGATATTTCCTTTGGCCCTATAGTCTTCAAAGGGAACCGAAATATCTGTTCTCAGATTCCACAGAAATAAGGCTAGCAAAGAGATCTACGAAACACATATGTAACTCTGTGAGATGAATTAACAGAACACTAAGCAGTTTCTCAGAAAGCTTCTTTCCAGATTTCATATGAGGATATTTCCTTTTTCACCGTAGCCCTTTATGGGCTTCCAAATATCACATTGCCAATTCCACAAGAACTCTCTTAGCGAAAACCTTCTTGAGGGGAAACCTGTACCTCTGTCAGATGATTTCACAGAACACAAAGAAGTTTCTCAGAAAGCTTCTTTCTCTTTGTTATCGGAGGATATTTCCTTTGGACTTATAGTCTTCAAAGGAATCCGAAATATCGGTTCTCAGATTACACAGAAATAAGGCTAGCAAAGAGAAAAACGAAATACAGATGTAACTCTGTGAGTGGAAGTCACACATCACAGAGCAGTTTCTCAGAAAACTTCTTTCCAGATTTCATCTGAGGATATTTCCTTTTCACCATAGCCCTCTATGGGCTTCCAAATATCACTTTGCCAATAACACAAGAACTTTCTTAGCCAAAGGCTTCTTGAGGGGAAAGCTGTAACTCTGTGAGATGATTTCACAGAACACCAAGAAGTTTCTCAGAAAGCTTCTTTCTCTTTGTTATCGGAGGATATTTCCTTTGGCCCTATAGTCTTCAAAGGGATCCGAAATATCTGTTTTCAGATTTTACAGAAATAAAGCTAGCGAAGAGATCTACGAAACACAGATGTAACTCTGTGAGATGAATTCACAGAACACTAAGCAGTTTCTCAGAAAGCTTCTTTCCAGATTTCATCTGAGGATATTTCCTTTTTCACTATAGCCCTCTATGGGCTTCCAAATATCACTTTGCCAATTCCACAAGAACTGTCTTAGCGAAGGGCTTCTTCAGGGGAAAGCTGTAACTCTGTGAGATGATTTCACAGAACGCAAAGAAGTTTCTCAGAAAGCTTCTTTCTCTTTGTTATCGGAGGATATTTCCTTTGGCCCTATAGTCTTCAAAGGGAACCGAAATATCTGTTCTCAGATTCCACAGAAATAAGGCTAGCAAAGAGATCTACGAAACACATATGTAACTCTGTGAGATGAATTAACAGAACACTAAGCAGTTTCTCAGAAAGCTTCTTTCCAGATTTCATGTGAGGATATTTCCTTTTTCACCGTAGCCCTTTATGGGCTTCCAAATATCACATTGCCAATTCCACAAGAACTCTCTTAGCGAAAACCTTCTTGAGGGGAAACCTGTACCTCTGTGAGATGATTTCACAGAACACAAAGAAGTTTCTCAGAAAGCTTCTTTCTCTTTGTTATCGGAGGATATTTCCTTTGGCCCTATAGTCTTCAAAGGGATCCGAAATATCTGTTCTCAGATTACACAGAAATAAGGCTAGCAAAGAGATCCACGAAATACAGTTGTAACTCTGTGAGTGAAAGTCACAAATCAGAGAGCAGTTTCTCAGAAAGCTTCTTTCCAGATTCCATCTGAGGATATTTCCTTTTCACGGTAGCGGTCTATGGGCTTCCAAATATCACTTTGCCAATTCCACAAGAACTGTCTTAGCCAAAGGCTTCTTGAGGGGAAAGCTGTAACTCTGTGAGATGATTTCACAGAACACAAAGAAGTTTCTCAGAAAGCTTTTTTCTCTTTGTTATCGGAGGATATTACCTTTGGCCCTATAGTCTTCAAAGGGATCCGAAATATCTGTTCTCAGATTCCACAGAAATAAGGCTATCAAAGAGATCCACGAAATACAGATGTAACTCTGTGAAATGAATTAACAGAACAGTAAGCAGTTTTTCAGAAAGCTTCTTTCCAGATTTCATCTGAGGATATTTCCTTTTTCACCATAGCCCTCTATGGGCTTCCAAATATCACTTTGCCAATTCCACAAGAACTGTCTTAGCGAAAGGCTTCTTGAGGGGAAAGCTGTAACTCTGTGAGATGATTTCACTGAACACAAAGAAGTTTCTCAGAAAGCTTCTTTCTCTTTGTTATCGGAGGATATTTCCTTCGGCCCTATAGTCTTCAAAGGTATCCGAAATATCTGTTCTGAGATTCCACAGAAATAAGGCTAGCAAAGAGATCTACGAAACAGAGATGTAACTCTGTGAGATGAATTCACAGAACACTAAGCAGTTTCTCAGAAAGCTTCTTTCCAGATTTCATCTGAGGATATTTCCATTTTCAACATAGCCCACTATAGGCTTCCAAATATCACTTTGACAATTCCACAAGAAGTGTTTTAGCGAAAGGCTTTGAGGGGAAAGCTGTAACGCTGTGAGATGATTTCACAGAACACAAAGAAGTTTCTCAGAAAGCTTCTTTCTCTTTGTTATCGGAGTAAATTTCCTTTGGCCCTATAGTCGTCAAAGGGATCCGAAATATCTGTTCTCAGATTCCACAGATATAAGGCTAGCAAAGAGATCTACGAAACACAGATGTAACTCGGTGAGATGAATTCGCAGAACACTAAGCAGTTTCTCAGAAAGCTTCTTTCCAAATTTCATCTGAGGATATTTCCTTTTTCACCATAGCCCTCTATGGGCTTCCAAATATCACTTTGCCAATTCCACAAGAACTGTCTTAGCGAAAGGCTTCTTGAGGGGAAAGCTGTAACTCTGTTAGATGATTTCACAGAACACAAAGAAGTTTCTCAGAAAGCTTCTTTCTCTTTGTTATCGGAGGATATTTCCTTTGGCCCTATAGTCTTCAAAGGGATCCGAAATATCTGTACTCAGATTCCACAGATATAAGGCTAGCAAAGAGATCTACGAAACAGAGATGTAACTCTGTGAGATGAATTCACAGAACAGTAAGCAGTTTCTCAGAAAGCTTCTTTCCGGATTTCATCTGAGGATATTTCCTTTTTCACCATAGCCCTCTATGGGCTTCCAAATATCACTTTGCCAATTCCACAAGAACTGTCATAGCGAAAGGCTTCTTCAGGGGAAAGATGTAACTCTGTGAGATGATTTCACAGAACACAAAGAAGTTTCTCAGAAAGCTTCTTTCTCTTTGTTATCGGAGGATATTTCCTTTGGCCCTATAGTCTTCAAAGGGATTCGAAATATCTGTTCTCAGATTCCACAGAAAGAATGCTAGCAATGAGATCCATGAAATACAGATGTAACTCTGTGAGTGGAAGTCACACATCACAGAGCAGTTTCTCAGAAAGCTTCTTTCCAGATTTCATCTGAGGATATTTCCTTTTCACCATAGCCCACTATGGGCTTCCAAATATCACTTTGCCCATTCCAAAAGAACTGTCTTAGTGAAAGGGTTCTTGAGCGGAAAGCTGTAACTCTGTGAGATGATTTCACAGATCACAAAGAAGTTTCTCAGAAAGCTTCTTTCTCTTTGTTATCAGAGGATATTTCCTTTGGCCCTATAGTCTTCAAAGGGATCCGAAATATCTGTTCTCAGATTCCACAGAAAGAAGGCTAGCAAAGAGATCTACGAAACAGAGATGTAACTCTGTGAGATGAATTCACAGAACACTAAGCAGTTTCTCTGAAAGCTTCTTTCCAGATTTCATCTGAGGATATTTCCTTTTTCACCATAGCCCTCTATGGGCTTCCAAATATCACTTTGCCAATTTCACAAGAACTGTCTTAGCGAAAGGCTTCTTGAGGGGAAAGCTGTAACTCTGTGAGATGATTTCACAGAACACAAAGAAGTTTCTCAGAAAGCTTCTTTCTCTTTGTTATCGGAGGATATTTCCTTTGGCCCTATAGTCTTCAAAGGTATCCGAAATATCTGTTTTCAGATTCCACCGAAATAAGGCTAGCGAAGAGATCTACGAAACACAGATGTAACTCTGTGAGAGGAATTATCAGAACACTAAGCAGTTTCTCAGAAAGCTTCTTTCCAAATTTCATCTGAGGATATTTCCTTTTTCACCATAGCCCTCTATGGGCTTCCAAATATCACTTTGCCAATTCCACAAGAACTTTCTTAGCGAAAGGCTTCTTCAGGGGAAAGCTGTAACTCTGTGAGATGATTTCAGAGAACACAAAGAAGTTTCTCAGAAACCTTCTTTCTCTTTGTTATTGGAGGATATTTCCTTTGGCCCTATAGTCTTTAAAGGGATCCGAAATATCTGTTTTCAGATTCCACAGAAATAAGGCTAGCGAAGCGATCTACGAAACACAGATGTAACTCTGTGAGATGAATTCACAGAACAGAAAGCAGTTTCTCAGAAAGCTTCTTTCCAGATTTCATCTGAGCATATTTCCTTTTTCACCATAGCCCTCTATGGGCTTCCAAATATCACTTTGCAAATTCCACAAGAACTGTCTTAGCGAAAGGCTTCTTCAGGGGAAAGCTGTAACTCTGTGAGATGATTTCACAGAACACAAAGAAGTTTCTCAGAAAGCTTCTTTCTCTTTGTTATCGGAGGATATTTCCTTTGGCCCTATAGTCTTCAAAGGGATCCGAAATATCGGTTCTCAGATTACACAGAAATAAGGCGAGCAAAGAGAACCACGAAATACAGATGTAACTCTGTGAGTGGAAGTCACACATCACAGAGCAGTTTCTCAGAAAGCTTCTTTCCAGATTTCATCTGAGGATATTTCCTTTTCACGGTAGCGCTCTATGGGCTTCCAAATATCACTTGGGCAATTCCACAAGAACTGTGTTAGCGAAGGGCTTCTTCAGGAGAAAGCTGTAACTCTGTGAGATGATTTCACAGAACACAAAGAAGTTTCTCAGAAAGCTTCTTTCTCTTTGTTATCGGAGGATATTTCCTTTGGCCCTATAGTCTTCAAAGGGATCCGAAATATCTGTTCTCAGATTCCACAGAAATAAGGCTAGCAAAGAGATCTACGAAACACAGATGTAACTCTGTGAGATGAATTAACAGAACACTAAGCAGTTTCTCAGAAAGCTTCTTTCCAGATTTCAACTGAGGATATTTCCTTTTTCACCATAGCCCTCTATGGGCTTCCAAATATCACTTTGCCAATTCCACAAGAACTGTCTTAGCGTAAGGTTTCTTGAGGGGAAAGCTGTAACTCTGTGAGATTATTTCACAGAACACAAAGAAGTTTCTCAGAAACATTCTTTCTCTTTGTTATCGGAGGATGTTTCCTTTGGCCCTATAGTCTTCAAAGGGATTCAAAATATCTGTTCTCAGATTCCACAGAAAGAATGCTAGCAAAGAGATTCACGAAATACAGATGTAACTCTGTGAGTGGATGTCACACATCTCAGAGCAATTTCTCAGAAAGCTTCTTTCCAGATTTCATCTGAGGATATTTCCTTTTTCACCATAGCCCTCTATGGGCTTCCAAATATCACTTTTCCAATTCCACAAGAACTGTCTTAGCGAAGGGCTTCTTGAGGGGAAAGCTGTAACTCTGAGAGATGGTTTCACAGAACACAAAGAAGTTTCTCGGAAAGCTTCTTTCTCTTTGTTATCGGAGGATATTTCCTTTGGCCCTATAGTCTTCAAAGGAATCCGAAATATCTGTTCTCAGATTCCACAGAAATAAGGCTAGCAAAGAGATCTACGAAACACAGATGTAACTCTGTGAGATGAATTCGCAGAACACTAAGCAGTTTCTCTGAAAGCATCTTTACAGATTTCATCTGAGGATATTTCCTTTTTCACCATAGACCTCTATGGGCTTCCAAATATCACTTTGCCAGTTCCACAAGAACTGTCTTAGCGAAAGGATTCTTGAGGGGAAAGCTGTAACTCTGTGAGATGATTTCAGAGAACACAAAGAAGTTTCTCAGAAAGCTTCTTTCTCTTTGTTATCGGAGGATATTTCCTTTGGCCCTATAGTCTTCAAAGGGATCCGAAATATCTGTTTTTCAGATTCCACCGAAATAAGGCTAGCGAAGAGATCTACGAAACACAGATGTAACTCTGTGAGATGAATTATCAGAACACTAAGCAGTTTCTCAGAAAGCTTCTTTCCAGATTTCATCTGAGGATATTTCCTTTTTCACCATAGCCCTCGTTGGGCTTCCAAATATCACTTTGCCAATTCCACAAGAACTGTCTTAGCGAAAGGCTTCTTGAGAGGAAAGCTGTAACTCTGTGAGATGATTTCACAGAACACAAAGAATTTTCTCAGAAAGCTTCTTTCTCTTTGTTATCGGAGGATATTTCCTTTGGCCCTATAGTCTTCAAAGGGATCCGAAATATCGGTTCTCAGATTACACAGAAATAAGGCTAGCAAAGAGAACCACGAAATACAGATGTAACTCTGTGAGTGGAAGTCACACATCACAGAGTAGTTTCTCAGAAAGCTTCTTTCCAGATTTCATCTGAGGATATTTCCTTTTCAACATAGCCCTCTATGGGCTTCCAAATATCACTTTGCCAATTCCACAAGAACTGTCTTAGCGAAAGGCTTCTTGAGGCAAAGCTGTAACTCTGTGAGATGATTTCACAGAACACAAAGAAGTTTCTCAGAAAGCTTCTTTCTCTTTGTTATCGGAGGATATTTCCTTTGGCCCTATAGTCTTCAAAGGGATCCGAAATATCTGTTCTCAGAATCCACAGAAAAAAGGCTAGCGAAGAGATCGACGAAATACAGACGTAACTCTGTGAGATGAATTAACAGAACAGTAAGCAGTTTCTCAGAAAGCTTCTTTCCAGATTTCATCTGAGGATATTTCCTTTTTCACCGTAGCCCTCTATGGGCTTCCAAACATCACTTTGCCAATTCCACAAGAACTGTCTAAGCGAAAGGCTTCTTGAGGGGAAAGCTGTAACTCTGAGAGATGGTTTCACAGATCACAAAGAAGTTTCTCAGAAAGCTTCTTTCTCTTTGTTATGGGAGAATATTTCCTTTGGCCCTATAGTCTTCAAAGGGATCCGAAATATCTGTTCTCAGATTACACAGAAATAAGGCTAGCAAAGAGATCCACGAAATACAGATGTAACTCTGTGAGTGGAAGTCACACATCACAGAGCAGTTTCTCCGAAAGTTTCTTTCCAGATTTCATCTGAGGATATTTCCTTTTCACCATAGCCCTCTATGGGCTTCCAAATATCACTTTGCCAATTCCAAAAGAACTGTCTTACCGAAAGGCTTCTTGAGCGGCAAGATGTAACACTGTGAGATGATTTCACAGAACACAAAGAAGTTTCTCAGAAAGCTTCTTTCTCTTTGTTATGGGAGGATATTTCCTTTGGCCCTATAGTCTTCAAAGGGAACCGAAATATCTGTTCTCAGATTCCACAGAAATAAGGCTAGCAAAGAGATCTACGAAACACAGATGTACTTCTGTGAGATAAATTCAGAGAACACTAAGCAGTTTCTCAGAAAGCTTCTTTACAGATTTCATCTGAGGATATTTCCTTTTTCACCATAGCCCTCTAAGGGCTTCCAAATATCACTTTGCCAATTCCACAAGAACTGTCTTAGCGAAAGGCTTCTTGAGGGGAAAGCTGTAACTCTGTGAGATTATTTCACAGAACACAAGGAAGTTTCTCAGAAAGCTTCTTTCTCTTTGTTATCGGAGGATATTTCCTTTGGCCCTATAGTCTTCAAAGGGATCCGAAATATCTGTTCTCAGATTCCACTGAAATAAGTCTAGCAAAGAGATCCATGAAATACAGATGTAACTCCGTGAGTGGAAGTCACACATTACAGAGCAGTTTCTCAGAAAGCTTCTTTCCAGATTTCATCTGAGGATATTTCCTTTTTCACCATAGCCCTCTATGGGCTTCCAAATATCACTTTGCCAACTCCACAAGAACTGACTTAGCGAAAGGCTTCTTGAGGGGAAAGCTGTAACTCTGTGAGATAATTTCACAGAACAAAAAGAAGTTTCTCAGAAAGCTTCTTTCTCTTTGTTATCGGAGGATATTTCCTATGGGCCTATAGTCTTCAAAGGGATCCGAAATATCTGTTCTCAGATTCCACAGAAAGAAGGCTAGGAAAGAGATCCACGAAATACAGAGGAAACTCTGTGAGATGAATTAACAGAACAGTAAGCAGTTTCTCAGAAAGCTTCTTTCCAGATTTCATCTGAGGATATTTCCTTTTTCACCATAGCCCTCTATGAGCTTCAAAATATCACTTTGCCAATTCCACAAGAACTGTCTTCACGAAAGGCTTCTTGAGGGGAAAGCTGTAACTCTGTGAGATGATTTCACAGAACACAAAGAAGTTTCTCAGAAAGCTTCTTTCTCTTTGTTATTGGAGGATATTTCCTTTGGCCCTATATTCTTCAAAGGGATCCGAAATATCTGTTCTCAGATTCCACAGAAATAAGACTAGCAAAGAGATCTACGAAACACAGATGTAACTCTGTGATATGAATTAACAGAACACTAAGCAGTTTCTCAGAAAGCTTCTTTCCAGATTTCATCTGAGGATATTTCCTTTTTCACCATAGCCCTCTATAGGCTTCCAAATATCACTTTGCCAATTCCACAAGAACTGTCTTAGCGAAAGACTTCTTGAGGGGAAAGCTGTAACTCTGTGAGATGATTTCACGGAACACAAAGAAGTTTCTCAGAAAGCTTCTTTCTCTTTGTTATCGGAGGATATTTCCTTTGGCCCTATAGCCTTCAAAGGGATCCGAAATATCTGTTCTCAGATTCCACAGAAATAAGGCTAGCAAAGAGATCCACGAAATACAGATGTAACTCTGTGAGTGGAAGTCACACATCACAGAGCAGTTTCTCAGAAAGCTTCTTTCCTGATTTCATCTGAGGATATTTCCATTTCACCATAGCCCTCTATGGGCTTCCAAATATCACATTGCCAATTCCAAAAGAACTGTTTTAGCGAAAGGCTTCTTGAGCGGAAAGATGTAACACTGTGAGATGATTTCACAGAACACAAAGAAGTTTCTCAGAAAGCTTCTTTCTCTTTGTTATCGGAGGATATTTCCTTTGGCCCTATAGTCTTCAAAGGGATCCGAAATATCAGTTCTCAGATTCCACAGAAATAAGGCTAGCAAAGAGATCCACGAAATACAGATGTAACTCTGTGAGTGGAAGTCACACATCACAGAGCAGTTTCTCAGAAAGCTTCTTTCCAGATTTCATCTGAGGATATTTCCTTTTTCACCATAGCCCTCTATGGGCTTCCAAATATCACTCTGCCAATTCCACAAGAACTGTCTTAGCAAAAGGCTTCTTCAGGGGAAAGCTGTAACTCTGTGAGATGATTTCACAGAACACAAAGAAGTTTCTCACAAAGCTTCTTTCTCTTTGTTATCGGAGGATATTTCCTTTGGCCCTATAGTCTTCAAAGGGATCCGAAATATCGGTTCTCAGATTACACAGAAATAAGGCTAGCCAAGAGAACCACGAAATACAGATGTAACTCTGTGAGATGAATTAACAGAACACTAAGCAGTTTCTCAGAAAGCTTCTTTCCAGATTTCATCTGAGGATATTTCCTTTTTCACCATAGCCCTCTATGGGCTTCCAAATATCACTTTGCCAATTCCACAAAAACTGTCTTAGCGAAAGGCTTCTTGAGGGGAAAGCTGTAACTCTGTGAGATTATTTCACAGAACACAAAGAAGTTTCTCAGAAAGCTTCTTTCTCTTTGTTATCGGAGGATATTTCCTTTGGCCCTATAGTCTTCAAAGGGATTCGAAATATCTGTTCTCAGATTCCACAGAAAGAATGCTAGCAATAAGATCCACGAAATACAGATGTAACTCTGTGAGTGGAAGTCACACATCACAGAGCAGTTTCTCAGAAAGCTTTTTTCTCTTTGTTATCGGAGGATATTTCCTTTGGCCCTATAGTCTTCAAAGGGATCCGAAATATCTGTTCTCAGATTCCACAGAAATAAGGCTAGCAAAGAGATCGACGAAATACAGATGTAACTCTGTGAGATGAATCAACAGAACAGTAAGCAGTTTCTCAGAAAGCTTCTTTCCAGATTTCTTCTGAGGATATTTCCTTTTTCACCGTAGCCCTCTATGGGCTTCCAAATATCACTTTGCCAATTCCAGAAGAACTTTCTTAGCGAAACGCTTCTTCAGGGAAAAGCTGTAACTATGTGAGATGATTTCAGAGAACACAAAGAAGTTTCTCAGAAAGCTTCTTTCTCTTTGTTATTGGAGGATATTTCCTTTGGCCCTATAGTCTTCAAAGGGATTCGAAATATCTGTTTTCAGATTCCAGAGAAATAAGGCTAGCGAAGCGATCTACGAAACAGAGATGTAACTCTGTGAGATGAATTCACAGAACAGAAAGCAGTTTCTCAGAAATCTTCTTTCCAGATTTCATCTGAGGATATTTCCTTTTTCACCATAGCCCTCTATGGGCTTCCAAACATCACTTTGCCAATTCCACAAGAACTGTCTTAGCGAAAGGCTTCTTCAGGGGAAAGCTGTAACTCCGTGAGATGATTTCACAGAACACAAAGAAGTTTCTCAGAAAGCTTCTTTCTCTTTGTTATCGGAGGATATTTCCTTTGGCCCTATAGTCTTCAAAGGGATCCGAAATATCGGTTCTCAGATTACACAGAAATAAGGCTAGCCAAGAGAACCACGAAATACAGATGTAACTCTGTGAGTGGAAGTCACACATCACAGAGCAGTTTCTCCGAAAGCTTTTCTCCAGATTTCATCTGAGGATATTTCCTTTTCACGATAGCGCACTATGGGCTTCCAAATATCACTTTGCAAATTCCACAAGAACTGTCTTCGCCAAAGGCTTCTTCAGGGGAAAGCTGTAACTCTGTGAGATGATTTCACAGAACACAAAGAAGTTTCTCAGAAAGCTTCTTTCTCTTTGTTATCGGAGGATATTTCCTTTGGCCCTATAGTCTTCAAAGGGATCCGAAATATCTGTTCTCAGACTCCACAGAAATAAGGCTAGCAAAGAGATATACGAAACACAGATGTAACTCTGTGAGATGAATTCACAGAACACTAAGCAGTTTCTCAGAAAGCTTCTTTCCAGATTTCATCTGAGGATATTTCCTTTTTCACAATAGCCCTCTATGGGCTTCCAAATATCACTTTGCCAATTCCACAAGAACTGTCTTAGCGAAAGGCTTCTTGAGGGGAAAGCTGTAACTCTGTGAGATTATTTCACAGAACACAAAGAAGTTTCTCAGAAAGCTTCTTTCTCTTTGTTATCGGAGGATATTTCCTTTGGCCCTATAGTCTTCAAAGGGATTCGAAATATCTGTTCTCAGATTCCACAGAAAGAATGCTAGCAATGAGATCCACGAAATACAGATGTAACTCTGTGAGTGGAAGTCACACATCACAGAGCAGTTTCTCAGAAAGCTTTTTTCTCTTTGTTATCGGAGGATATTTCCTTTGGCCCTATAGTCTTCAAAGGGATCCGAAATATCTGTTCTCAGATTCCACAGAAAGAAGGCTAGCAAAGAGATCGACGAAATACAGATGTAACTCTGTGAGATGAATCAACAGAACAGTAAGCAGTTTCTCAGAAAGCTTCTTTCCAGATTTCTTCTGAGGATATTTCCTTTTTCACCGTAGCCCTCTATGGGCTTCCAAATATCACTTTGCCAATTCCAGAAGAACTTTCTTAGCGAAAGGCTTCTTCAGGGGAAAGCTGTAACTATGTGAGATGATTTCAGAGAACACAAAGAAGTTTCTCAGAAAGCTTCTTTCTCTTTGTTATTGGAGGATATTTCCTTTGGCCCTATAGTCTTCAAAGGGATTCGAAATATCTGTTTTCAGATTCCAGAGAAATAAGGCTAGCGAAGCGATCTACGAAACAGAGATGTAACTCTGTGAGATGAATTCACAGAACAGAAAGCAGTTTCTCAGAAATCTTCTTTCCAGATTTCATCTGAGGATATTTCCTTTTTCACCATAGCCCTCTATGGGCTTCCAAACATCAAATTGCCAATTCCACAAGAACTGTCTCAGCGAAAGGCTTCTTCAGGGGAAAGCTGTAACTCCGTGAGATGATTTCACAGAACACAAAGAAGTTTCTCAGAAAGCTTCTTTCTCTTTGTTATCGGAGGATATTTCCTTTGGCCCTATAGTCTTCAAAGGGATCCGAAATATCGGTTCTCAGATTACACAGAAATAAGGCTAGCCAAGAGAACCACGAAATACAGATGTAACTCTGTGAGTGGAAGTCACACATCACAGAGCAGTTTCTTAGAAAGCTTTTTTCTCTTTGTTATCGGAGGATATTTCCTTTGGCCCTATAGTCTTCAAAGGGATCCGAAATATCTGTTCTCAGATTCCACAGATATAAGGCTAGCAAAGAGATCTACGAAACACAGATGTATCTCGGTGAGATGAATTCACAGAACACTGAGCAGTTTCTCAGAAAGCTTCTTTCCAAATTTCATCTGAGGATATTTCCTTTTTCACCATAGCCCTCTATGGGCTTCCAAATATCACTTTGCCAATTCCACAAGAACTTTCTTAGCGAAAGGCTTCTTCAGGGGAAAGCTGTAACTATGTGAGATGATTTCAGAGAACACAAAGAAGTTTCTCAGAAAGCTCTTTCTCTTTGTTATTGGAGGATATTTCCTTTGGCCCTATAGTCTTCAAAGGGATTCGAAATATCTGTTTTCAGATTCCAGAGAAATAAGGCTAGCGAAGCGATCTACGAAACAGAGATGTAACTCTGTGAGATGAATTCACAGAACAGAAAGCAGTTTCTCAGAAATCTTCTTTCCAGATTTCATCTGAGGATATTTCCTTTTTCACCATAGCCCTCTATGGGCTTCCAAACATCACTTTGCCAATTCCACAAGAACTGTCTTAGCGAAAGGCTTCTTCAGGGGAAAGCTGTAACTCCGTGAGATGATTTCACAGAACACAAAGAAGTTTCTCAGAAAGCTTCTTTCTCTTTGTTATCGGAGGATATTTCCTTTGGCCCTATAGTCTTCAAAGGGATCCGAAATATCAGTTCTCAGATTACACAGAAATAAGGCTAGCCAAGAGAACCACGAAATACAGATGTAACTCTGTGAGATGAATTAACAGAACACTAAGCAGTTTCTCAGAAAGCTTCTTTCCAGATTTCATCTGAGGATATTTCCTTTTTCACCATAGCCCTCTATGGGCTTCCAAATATCACTTTGCCAATTCCACAAGAACTGTCTTAGCGAAAGGCTTCTTGAGGGGAAAGCTGTAACTCTGTGAGATTATTTCACAGAACACAAAGAAGTTTCTCAGAAAGCTTCTTTCTCTTTGTTATCGGAGGATATTTCCTTTGGCCCTATAGTCTTCAAAGGGATTCGAAATATCTGTTCTCAGATTCCACAGAAAGAATGCTAGCAATGAGATCCACGAAATACAGATGTAACTCTGTGAGTGGAAGTCACACATCACAGAGCAGTTTCTCAGAAAGCTTTTTTCTCTTTGTTATCGGAGGATATTTCCTTTGGCCCTATAGTCTTCAAAGGGATCCGAAATATCTGTTCTCAGATTCCACAGAAAGAAGGCTAGCAAAGAGATCGACGAAATACAGATGTAACTCTGTGAGATGAATCAACAGAACAGTAAGCAGTTTCTCAGAAAGCTTCTTTCCAGATTTCTTCTGAGGATATTTCCTTTTTCACCGTAGCCCTCTATGGGCTTCCAAATATCACTTTGCCAATTCCAGAAGAACTGTCTTAGCGAAAGGCTTCTTGAGGGGAAAGCTGTAACTCTGTGAGATGATTTCACTGAACACAAAGAAGTTTCTCAGAAAGCTTCTTTCTCTTTGTTATCGGATAATATTTCCTTTGGCCCTATAGTCTTCAAAGGGATCCGAAATATCTGTTCTCAGATTCCACAGAAATAATGCTAGCGAAGAGATCTACGAAACAGAGATGTAACTCTGTGAGATGAATTCACAGAACAGAAAGCAGTTTCTCAGAAAGCTTCTTTCCAGATTTCATCTGAGGATATTTCCTTTTTCACCATATCCCTCTATGGGCTTCCAAATATCACTTTGCCAATTCCACAAGAACTGTCTTAGCGAAAGGGTTCTTCAGGGGAAAGCTGTAACTCCTTGAGATGATTTCACAGAACACAAAGAAGTTTCTCAGAAAGCTTCTTTCTCTTTGTTATCGGAGGATATTTCCTTTGGCCCTATAGTCTTCAAAGGGATCCGAAATATCGGTTCTCAGATTACACAGAAATAAGGCGAGCAAAGAGAAAAACGAAATACAGATGTAACTCTGTGAGTGGAAGTCACACATCACAGAGCAGTTTATCAGAAAGCTTCTTTCCAGATTTCATCTGAGGATATTTCCTTTTCACCATAGCCCTCTATGGGCTTCCAAATATCACTTTGCCAATAACACAAGAACTTTCTTAGCCAAAGGCTTCTTGAGGGGAAAGCTGTAACTCTGTGAGATGATTTCACAGAACACCAAGAAGTTTCTCAGAAAGCTTCTTTCTCTTTGTTATCGGAGGATATTTCCTTTGGCCCTATAGTCTTCAAAGGGATCCGAAATATCTGTTTTCAGATTTTACAGAAATAAAGCTAGCGAAGAGATCTACGAAACACAGATGTAACTCTGTGAGATGAATTCACAGAACACTAAGCAGTTTCTCAGAAAGCTTCTTTCCAGATTTCATCTGAGGATATTTCCTTTTTCACCATAGCCCTCTATGGGCTTCCAAATATCACTTTGCCAATTCCACAAGAACTGTCTTAGCGAAGGGCTTCTTGAGGGGAAAGCTGTAACTCTGTGAGATGATATCACAGAACGCAAAGAAGTTTCTCAGAAAGCTTCTTTCTCTTTGTTATCGGAGGATATTTCCTTTGGCCCTATAGTCTTCAAAGGGAACCGAAATATCTGTTCTCAGATTCCACAGAAATAAGGCTAGCAAAGAGATCTACGAAACACATATGTAACTCTGTGAGATGAATTAACAGAACACTAAGCAGTTTCTCAGAAAGCTTCTTTCCAGATTTCATGTGAGTATATTTCCTTTTTCACCGTAGCCCTTTATGGGCTTCCAAATATCACATTGCCAATTCCACAAGAACTCTCTTAGCGAAAACCTTCTTGAGGGGAAACCTGTACCTCTGTGAGATGATTTCACAGAACACAAAGAAGTTTCTCAGAAAGCTTCTTTCTCTTTGTTATCGGAGGATATTTCCTTTGGCCCTATAGTCTTCAAAGGGATCCGAAATATCTGTTCTCAGATTACACAGAAATAAGGCTAGCAAAGAGATCCACGAAATACAGTTGTAACTCTGTGAGTGAAAGTCACAAATCAGAGAGCAGTTTCTCAGAAAGCTTCTTTCCAGATTCCATCTGAGGATATTTCCTTTTCACGGTAGCGGTCTATGGGCTTCCAAATATCACTTTGCCAATAATACAAGAACTGTCTTAGCCAAAGGCTTCTTCAGGGGAAAGCTGTAACTCTGTGAGATGATTTCACAGAACACAAAGAAGTTTCTCAGAAAGCTTTTTTCTCTTTGTTATCGGAGGATATTACCTTTGGCCCTATAGTCTTCAAAGGGATCCGAAATATCTGTTCTCAGATTCCACAGAAATAAGGCTATCAAAGAGATCCACGAAATACAGATGTAACTCTGTGAAATGAATTAACAGAACAGTAAGCAGTTTTTCAGAAAGCTTCTTTCCAGATTTCATCTGAGGATATTTCCTTTTTCACCATAGCCCTCTATGGGCTTCCAAATATCACTTTGCCAATTCCACAAGAACTGTCTTAGCGAAAGGCTTCTTGAGGGGAAAGCTGTAACTCTGTGAGATGATTTCACTGAACACAAAGAAGTTTCTCAGAAAGCTTCTTTCTCTTTGTTATCGGAGGATATTTCCTTCGGCCCTATAGTCTTCAAAGGTATCCGAAATATCTGTTCTGAGATTCCACAGAAATAAGGCTAGCAAAGAGATCTACGAAACAGAGATGTAACTCTGTGAGATGAATTCACAGAACACTAAGCAGTTTCTCAGAAAGCTTCTTTCCAGATTTCATCTGAGGATATTTCCTTTTTCAACATAGCCCACTATAGGCTTCCAAATATCACTTTGACAATTCCACAAGAAGTGTTTTAGCGAAAGGCTTTGAAAGGAAAGCTGTAACGCTGTGAGATGATTTGACAGAACACAAAGAAGTTTCTCAGAAAGCTTCTTTCTCTTTGTTATCGGAGGATATTTCCTTTGGCCCTATAGTCTTCAAAGGGATCCGAAATATCTGTTCTCAGATACCACAGAAATAAGGCTAGCAAAGAGATCTACGAAACACAGATGTAACTCTGTGAGATGAATTCACAGAACACAAAGCAGTTTCTCAGAAAACTTCTTTCCAGATTTCATCTGAGGATATTTCCTTTTTCACCATAGCCCTCTATGGGCTTCCAAATATCACTTTGCCAATTCCACAAGAACTGTCTTAGCGAAGGGCTTTTCAGGGGAAAGCTGTAACTCTGTGAGATGATTTCACAGAACACAAAGAAGTTTCTCAGAAAGCCTCTTTCTCTGTGTTATCGGAGGATATTTCCTTTGGCCCTGTAGTCTTCAAAGGGATCCGAAATATCTGTTCTCAGATTCCACAGAAATAAGGCTAGCAAAGAGATCTACCAAACACAGATGTAACTCTGTGAGATGAACTAACAGAACACTAAGCAGTTTCTCAAAAACCTTCTTTCCAGATTTCATCTGAGGATATTTCCTTTTTCACCATAGCCCTCTGTGGGCTTCCAAATATCACTTTGCCAATTCCACAAGAACTGTCTTAGCGAAAGGCTTCTTGAGGGGAACGCTGTAACTCTGTGAGATGATTTCACAGAACACAAAGAAGTTTCTCAGAAAGCTTCTTTCTCTTTGGTATCGGAGGATATTTCCTTTGGCCCTATAGTCTTCAAAGGGATCCGAAATATCTGTTCTCAGATTCCACAGATATAAGGCTAGCAAAGAGATCTACGAAACAGAGATGTAACTCTGTGAGATGAATTCACAGAACACTAAGCATTTTCTCAGAAAGCTTCTTTCCAAATTTCATCTGAGGATATTTCCTTTTTCACCATAGCCCTCTGTGGGCTTGCAAATATCACTTTGCCAATTCCACAAGAACTGTCTTAGCGAAAGGCTTCTTGAGGGGAAAGCTGTAACTCTGTGAGATGATTTCACAGAACACAAAGAAGTTTCTCAGAAAGCTTCTTTCTCTTTGTTATCGGAGGATATTTCCTTTGGCCCTATAGTCTTCAAAGGGATCCGAAATATCTGTTTTCAGATTCCACCGAAATAAGGCTAGCGAAGAAATCTACGAAACACAGATGTAAATCTGTGAGAGGAATTATCAGAACACTAAGCAGTTTCTCAGAAAGCTTCTTTCCAAATTTCATCTGAGGATATTTCCTTTTTCACCATAGCCCTCTATGGGCTTCCAAATATCACTTTGCCAATTCCACAAGAACTTTCTTAGCGAAAGGCTTCTTCAGGGGAAAGCTGTAACTCTGTGAGATGATTTCAGAGAACACAAAGAAGTTTCTCAGAAACCTTCTTTCTCTTTGTTATTGGAGGATATTTCCTTTGGCCCTATAGTCTTCAAAGGGATCCGAAATATCTGTTTTCAGATTCCAGAGAAATAAGGCTAGCGAAGCGATCTACGAAACACAGATGTAACTCTGTGAGATGAATTCACAGAACAGAAAGCAGTTTCTCAGAAAGCTTCTTTCCAGATTTCATCTGAGCATATTTCCTTTTTCACCATAGCCCTCTATGGGCTTCCAAATATCACTTTGCCAATTCCACAAGAACTGTCTTAGCTAAAGGCTTCTTCAGGGGAAAGCTGTAACTCTGTGAGATGATTTCACAGAACACAAAGAAGTTTCTCAGAAAGCTTCTTTCTCTTTGTTATCGGAGGATATTTCCTTTGGCCCTATAGTCTTCAAAGGGATCCGAAATATCGGTTCTCAGATTACACAGAAATAAGGCGAGCAAAGAGAACCACGAAATACAGATGTAACTCTGTGAGTGGAAGTCACACATCACAGAGCAGTTTCTCAGAAAGCTTCTTTCCAGATTTCATCTGAGGATATTAACTTTTCACGGTAGCGCTCTATGGGCTTCCAAATATCACTTTGCCAATTCCACAAGAACTGTCTTAGCCAAAGGCTTCTTCAGGGGAAAGCTGTAACTCTGTGAGATGATTTCACGGAACACAAAGAAGTTTCTCAGAAAGCTTCTTTCTCTTTGTTATCGGAGGATATTTCCTTTGGCCCTATAGTCTTCAAAGGGATACGAAATATCTGTTTTCAGATTCCACGGAAATAAAGCTAGCGAAGAGATCTACGAAACACAGATGTAACTCTGTGAGATGAATTCACAGAACACTAAGCAGTTTCTCAGAAAGCTTCTTTCCAGATTTCATCTGAGGATATTTCCTTTTTCACCATAGCCCTCTATGGGCTTCCAAATATCACTTGGGAAATTCCACAAGAACTGTGTTAGCGAAGGGCTTCTTCAGGAGAAAGCTGTAACTCTGTGAGATGATTTCACAGAACACAAAGAAGTTTCTCAGAAAGCTTCTTTCTCTTTGTTATCGGAGGATATTTCCTTTGGCCCTATAGTCTTCAAAGGGATCCGAAATATCTGTTCTCAGATTCCACAGAAATAAGGCTAGCAAAGAGATCTACGAAACACAGATTTAACTCTGTGAGATGAATTAACAGAACACTAAGCAGTTTCTCAGAAAGCTTCTTTCCAGATTTCAACTGAGGATATTTCCTTTTTCACCATAGCCCTCTATGGGCTTCCAAATATCACTTTGCCAATTCCACAAGAACTGTCTTAGCGTAAGGTTTCTTGAGGGGAAAGCTGTAACTCTGTGAGATTATTTCACAGAACACAAAGAAGTTTCTCAGAAACATTCTTTCTCTTTGTTATCGGAGGATGTTTCCTTTGGCCCTATAGTCTTCAAAGGGATTCAAAATATCTGTTCTCAGATTCCACAGAAAGAATGCTAGCAAAGAGATTCACGAAATACAGATGTAACTCTGTGAGTGGATGTCACACATCTCAGAGCAATTTCTCAGAAAGCTTCTTTCCAGATTTCATCTGAGGATATTTCCTTTTCACCATAGCCCACTATGGGCTTCCAACTATCACTTTGCCCATTTAAAAAGAACTGTCTTAGTGAAAGGGTTCTTGAGCGGAAAGCTGTAACTCTGTGAGATTATTTCACAGATCACAAAGAAGTTCCTCAGAAAGCTTCTTTCTCTTTGTTAAGGAGGATATTTCCTTTGGCCCTATAGTCTTCAAAGGGATCCGAAATATCGGTTCTCAAATTACACAGAAATAAGGCTAGCAAAGAGAACCACGAAATACAGATGTAACTCTCTGAGTGGAAGTCACACATCACAGAGCAGTTTCTCAGAAAGCTTCTTTCCAGATTTCATCTGAGAATATTTCCTTTTCACGGTAGCGCTCTATGGGCTTCCAAATATCACTTTGCCAATTCCACAAGAACTGTCTTAGCCAAAGGCTTCTTCAGGGGAAAGCTGTAACTCTGTGAGATGATTTCACAGAACACAAAGAAGTTTCTCAGAAAGCTTCTTTCTCTTTGTTATCGGAGGATATTTCCTTTGGCCCTATAGTCTTCAAAGGGATCCGAAATATCTGTTTTCAGATTCCACAGAAATAAACCTAGCGAAGAGATCTACGAAACACAGATGTAACTCTGTGAGTGGAAGTCACACATCACAGAGCAGTTTCTCAGAACCTTCTTTCCAGATTTCATCTGAGGATATTTCCTTTTTCACCATAGCCCTCTATGGGCTTCCAAATATCACTTTTCCAATTCCACAAGAACTGTCTTAGCGAAAGGCTTCTTGAGGCAAAGCTGTAACTCTGTGAGATGATTTCACAGAACACAAAGAAGTTTCTCAGAAAGCTTCTTTCTCTTTGTTATCGGAGGATATTTCCTTTGGCCCTATAGTCTTCAAAGGGATCCGAAATATCTGTTCTCAGAATCCACAGAAAAAAGGCTAGCGAAGAGATCGACGAAATACAGACGTAACTCTGTGAGATGAATTAACAGAACAGTAAGCAGTTTCTCAGAAAGCTTCTTTCCAGATTTCATCTGAGGATATTTCCTTTTTCACCGTAGCCCTCTATGGGCTTCCAAACATCACTTTGCCAATTCCACAAGAACTGTCTAAGCGAAAGGCTTCTTGAGGGGAAAGCTGTAACTCTGAGAGATGGTTTCACAGATCACAAAGAAGTTTCTCAGAAAGCTTCTTTCTCTTTGTTATGGGAGAATATTTCCTTTGGCCCTATAGTCTTCAAAGGGATCCGAAATATCTGTTCTCAGATTACACAGAAATAAGGCTAGCAAAGAGATCCACGAAATACAGATGTAACTCTGTGAGTGGAAGTCACACATCACAGAGCAGTTTCTCCGAAAGCTTCTTTCCAGATTTCATCTGAGGATATTTCCTTTTCACCATAGCCCTCTATGCGCTTCCAAATATCACTTTGCCAATTCCAAAAGAACTGTCTTACCGAAAGGCTTCTTGAGCGGCAAGATGTAACACTGTGAGATGATTTCACAGAACACAAAGAAGTTTCTCAGAAAGCATCTTTCTCTTTGTTATGGGAGGATATTTCCTTTGGCCCTATAGTCTTCAAAGGGAACCGAAATATCTGTTCTCAGATTCCACAGAAATAAGGCTAGCAAAGAGATCTACGAAACACAGATGTACCTCTGTGAGATAAATTCAGAGAACACTAAGCAGTTTCTCAGAAAGCTTCTTTACAGATTTCATCTGAGTATATTTCCTTTTTCACCATAGCCCTCTATGGGCTTCCAAATATCACTTTGCCAATTCCACAAGAACTGTCTTAGCGAAAGACTTCTTGAGGGGAAAGCTGTAACTCTGTGAGATGATTTCAGGGAACACAAAGAAGTTTTTCAGAAAGCTTCTTTCTCTTTGTTATCGCAGGATATTTTCTTTGGCCCTATAGTCTTCAAAGGGATCCGAAATATCTGTTCTCAGATTCCAAAGAAATAAGGCTAGCAAAGAGATCCACGAAATACAGATGTAACTCTGTGAGTGGAAGTCACACATCACAGAGCAGATTCTCAGAAAGCTTCTTTCCAGATTTCATCTGAGGATATTTCCTTTTTCACCATAGCCCTCTATGGGCTTCCAAATATCACTTTGCCAATTCCACAAGAACTGCCTTAGCGAAAGTCTTCTTGAAGGGAAAGCTATAACTCTGTGAGATGATTTCACAGAACACAAAGAAGTTTCTCAGAAAGCTTCTTTCTCTTTGTTATCGGAGGATATTTCCTTTGGCCCTATAGTCTTCAAAGGGATCCGAAATATCTGTTCTCAGATTCCACAGAAATAAGGCTAGCAAAGAGATCTACGAAACACAGATGTAACTCTCTGAGATGAATTCACAGAACACAAAGCAGTTTCTCAGAAAGCTTCTTTCCAGATTTCATCTGAGGATATTTCCTTTTTCACCATAGCCCTCTATGGGCTTCCAAATATCACTTTGGCAATTCCACAAGAACTGTCTTAGCGAAAGGCTTCTTGAGGGGAAAGCTGTAACTCTGTGAGATGATTTCACTGAACACAAAGAAGTTTCTCAGAAAGCTTCTTTCTCTTTGTTATCGGAGGATATTTCCTGTGTCCCTATAGTCTTCAAAGGGATCCGAAATATCTGTTCTCAGATTCCACAGAAAGAAGGCTAGCAAAGAGATCCACGAAATACAGATGTAACTCTGTGAGATGAATTAACAGAACAGTAAGCAGTTTCTCAGAAAGCTTCTTTCCAGATTTCATCTGAGGATATTTCCTTTTTCACCGTAGCCCTCTATGGGCTTCCAAATATCACTTTGCCAATTGCACAAGAACTGTCTTAGCGAAAGGCTTCTTGAGGGGAAAGCTGTAACTCTGTGAGATGGTTTCACAGAACACAAAGAAGTTTCTCAGAAAGCTTCTTTCTCTTTGTTATCGGAGGATATTTCCTTTGGCCCTATAGTCTTCAAAGGGATCCGAAATATCTGTTCTCAGACTCCACAGAAAGAAGGCTAGCAAAGAGATCTACGAAACACAGATGTAACTCTGTGAGATGAATTCACAGAACACTAAGCAGTTTCTCAGAAAGCTTCTTTCCAGATTTCATCTGAGGATATTTCCTTTTTCACCATAGCCCTCTATGGGCTTCCAAATATCACTTTGCCAATTCCACAAGAACTGTCTTAGCCAAGGGCTTCTTCAGGGGAAAGCTGTAACTCTGTCAGATGATTTCACAGAACACACAGAAGTTTCTAAGAAAGCTTCTTTCTCTTTGTTATCGGAGGATATTTCCTTTGGACCTATAGTCTTCAAAGGGATCCGAAATATCTGTTTTCAGATTCCACCCAAATAAGGCTAGCGAAGAGATCTACGAAACACAGATGTAACTCTGTGAGATGAATTATCAGAATACTAAGCAGTTTCTCAGAAAGCTTCTTTCCAGATTTCATTTGAGGATATTTCCTTTTTCACCATAGCCCTCTATGGGCTTCCAAATATCACTTTGCCAATTCCACAAGAACTGTCTTACCGAAAGGTTTCTTGAGGGGAAAGGTGTAACTCTGTGAGATGATTTCACAGAACACAAAGAAGTTTCTCAGAAAGCTTCTTTCTCTTTGTTATCGGAGGATATTTCCTTTGGCCCTATAGTCTTCAAAGGGATCCGAAATATCGGTTCTCAGATTACACAGAAATAAGGCTAGCAAAGCGAACCACGAAATTCAGATGTAACTCTGTGAGTGGAAGTCACACATCACAGAGTAGTTTCTCAGAAAGCTTCTTTCCAGATTTCATCTGAGGATATTTCCTTTTCAACATAGCCCTCTATGGGCTTCCAAATATCACTTTGCCAATTCCACAAGAACTGTCTTAGCGAAAGGCTTCTTGAGGCAAAGCTGTAACTCTGTGAGATGATTTCACAGAACACAAAGAAGTTTCTCAGAAAGCTTCTTTCTCTTTGTTATCGGAGGATATTTCCTTTGGCCCTATAGTCTTCAAAGGGATCCGAAATATCTGTTCTCAGATTCCACAGAAAGAAGGCTAGCAAAGAGATCGACGAAATACAGACGTAACTCTGTGAGATGAATTAACAGAACAGTAAGCAGTTTCTCAGAAAGCTTCTTTCCAGATTTAATCTGAGGATATTTCCTTTTTCACCGTAGCCCTCTATGGACTTCCAAACATCACTTTGCCAATTCCACAAGAACTGTCTTACCGAAAGGCTTCTTGAGGGGAAATCTGTAACTCTGTGAGATGATTTCACTGAACACAAAGAAGTTTCTCAGAAAGCTTCTTTCTCTTTGTTATCGGATAATATTGCCTTT
Organism: Macaca fascicularis; assembly: GCF_037993035.2. Lineage (NCBI taxonomy): Eukaryota > Metazoa > Chordata > Mammalia > Primates > Cercopithecidae > Macaca > Macaca fascicularis. Next base: position 43,605,876 of record NC_088385.1, on the reverse strand, counting down.
GGCCCTATAGTCTTCAAAGGGATCCGAAATATCTGTTCTCAGATTCCACAGAAAGAAGGCTAGCAAAGAGATCTACGAAACACAGATGTAACTCTGTGAGATGAATTAAGAGAACACTAAGCAGTTTCTCCGAAAGCTTCTTTCCAGATTTCATCTGAGGATATTTCCTTTTTCACCATAGCCCTCTATGGGCTTCCAAATATCAGTTTGCCAATTCCACAAGAACTGTCTAAGCGAATGGCTTCTTGAGGGGAAAGCTGTAACTCTGTGAGATGATTTCACTGAACACAAAGAAGTTTCTCAGAAAGCTTCTATCTCTTTGTTATCGGAGGATATTTCCTTTGGCCCTATAGTCTTCAAAGGGATCTGAAATATCTGTTCTCAGATTCCACAGAAATAAGGCTAGCAAAGAGATCCACGAAACAGAGATGTAACTCTGTGAGATGAATTCACAGAACACTAAGCAGTTTCTCAGAAAGCTTCTTTCCAGATTTCATCTGAGGATATTTCCTTTTTCACCATAGCCGTCTATGGGCTTCCAAATATCACTTTTCCAATTCCACAAGAACTGTCTTAGCGAAGGGCTTCTTGACGGGAAAGCTGTAACTCTGAGAGATGGTTTCACAGAACACAAAGAAGTTTCTCAGAAAGCTTCTTTCTCTTTGTTATCGGAGGATATTTCCTTTGGCCCTATATTCTTCAACGGGATCCGAAATATCTGTTCTCAGATTACACAGAAATAAGGCTAGCAAAGAGATCCACGAAATACAGATGTAACTCTGTGAGTGGAAGTCACACATCACAGAGCAGTTTCTCAGAAAGCTTCTTTCCAGATTTCATCTGAGGATATTTCCTTTTCACCATAGCCCTCTATGGGCTTCCAAGTATCACTTTGCCAATTCCAAAAGAACTGTCTTACCGAAAGGCTTCTTGAGCGGCAAGATGTAACACTGTGAGATGATTTCACAGAACACAAAGAAGTTTCTCAGAAAGCTTCTTTCTCTTTGTAATGGGAGGATATTTCCTTTGGCCCTATAGTCTTCAAAGGGAACCGAAATATCTGTTCTCAGATTCCACAGAAATAAGGCTAGCAAAGAGATCTACGAAACACAGATGTATCTCTGTGAGATAAATTCAGAGAACACTAAACAGTTTCTCAGAAAGCTTCTTTACAGATTTCATCTGAGGATATTTCCTTTTTCACCATAGCCCACTATGGGCTTCCAAATATCACTTTGCCTATTTCACAAGAACTGTCTTAGCGAAAGGTTTCTTGAGGGGAAAGCTGTAACTCTGTGAGATGATTTCCCAGAACACAAAGAAGTTTCTCAGAAAGCTTCTTTCTCTTTGTTAGGGGAGGATATTTCCTTTGGACCTATAGTCTTCAAAGGGATTCGAAATATCTGTTCTCAGATTACACAGAAAGAAGGTTAGCAAAGAGATCCACGAAATACAGATGTAACTCTGTGAAATGAATTAAAAGAACACTAAGCAGTTTCTCAGAAAGTTTCTTTCCGGATTTAATCTGAGGATATTTCCTTTTTCACCATAGCCCTCTATGGGCTTTCAAATATCACTTTGCCAATTACACAAGAACTGTCTTAGCAAAAGGCTTCTTGAGGCTAAAGCTGTAACTCTGTGAGATGATTTCACAGAACTCAAAGAAGTTTCTCAGAAAGCTTCTTTCTCTTTGTTATGGGAGGATATTTCCTTTGGCCCTATACTCTTCAAAGGGATCCGAAATATCTGTTCTCAGATTCCACAGAAATAAGGCTTGCAAAGAGATCTACGACACACAGACGTAACTCTGTGAGATGAATTACAGAACACTAAGCAGTTTCTCAGAAAGTTTCATTCCAGATTTCATCTGAGGATATTTCCTTTATCACCATAGCCCTCTATGGGCTTCCAAATATCACTTTGCCAATTCCACAAGAACTGTCTTAGCGAAAGGCTTCTTGTGGGGAAAGCTGTAACTCTGTGAGATGATTTCACAGAACACAAAGAAGTTTCTCAGAAAGCATCTTTCTCTTTGTTATCGGAGGATATTTCCTTTGGCCCTGTAGTCTTCAAAGGGATCCGAAATATCAGTTCTCAGATTCCACAGAAATAAGGCTAGCAAAGAGATCCACGAAATACAGATGTAACTCTGTGAGTGGAAGTCACACATCACAGAGCAGTTTCTCAGAAAGCTTCTTTCCAGATTTCATCTGAGGATATTTCCTTTTTCACCATAGCCCTCTATGGGCTTCCAAATATCACTCTGCCAATTCCACAAGAACTGTCTTAGCGAAAGGCTTCTTGAGGGGAAAGCTGTAACTCTGTGAGATGATTTCACAGAACACAAAGAAGTTTCTCAGAAAGCTTCTTTCTCTTTGTTATCGGAGGATATTTCCTTTGGCCCAATAGTCTTCAAAGGGATCCGAAATATCTGTTCTCAGATTCCACAGAAATAAGGCTAGCAAAGAGATCTACGAAACACAGATGTAACTCTCTGAGATGAATTCACAGAACACAAAGCAGTTTCTCAGAAAGCTTCTTTCCAGATTACATCTGAGGATATTTCCTTTTTCACCAAAGCCCTCTATGGGCTTCCAAATATCACTTTGCCAATTCCACAAGAACTGTCTTAGCGAAAGGCTTCTTGAGGGGAAAGCTGTAACTCTGTGAGATGATTTCACAAAACACAAAGAAGTTTCACAGAAAGCTTCTTTCTCTTTGTTATCGCAGTATATTTTCTTTGGCCCTATAGTCTTCAAAGGGATCCGAAATACCTGTTCTCAGATTCCACAGAAATAAGGCTAGCAAAGAGATCTACGAAACAGAGATGTAACTCTGTGAGATGAATTCGCAGAACACTAAGCAGTTTCTCTGAAAGCTTCTTTCCAGATTTCATCTGAGGATATTTCCTTTTTCACCATAGACCTCTATGGGCTTCCATATATCACTTTGCCTGTTCCACAAGAACTGTCTTAGCGAAAGGATTCTTGAGGGGAAAGCTGTAACTCTGTGAGATGATTTCACAGAACACAAAGAAGTTTCTCAGAAAGCTTCTTTCTCTTTGTTATCGGAGGATATTTCCTTTGGCCCTATAGTCTTCAAAGGGATCCGAAATATCTGTTCTCAGATTCCACAGAAAGAAGGCTAGCAAAGAGATCGACGAAATACAGACGTAACTCTGTGAGATGAATTAACAGAACAGTAAGCAGTTTCTCAGAAAGCTCCTTTCCAGATTTCATCTGAGGATATTTCCTTTTTCACCGTAGCCCTCTATGGGCTTCCAAACATCACTTTGGCAATTCCACAAGAACGGTCTAAGCGAAAGGCTTCTTGAGGGGAAAGCTGAAACTCTGTGAGATGATTTCACTGAACACAAAGAAGTTTCTCAGAAAGCTTCTATCTCTTTGTTATCGGAGGATATTTCCTTTGGCCCTATAGTCTTCAAAGGGATCTGAAATATCTGTTCTCAGATTCCACAGAAATAAGGCTAGCATAGAGATCTACGAAACAGAGATGTAACTCTGTGAGATGAATTCACAGAACACTAAGCAGTTTCTCAGAAAGCTTCTTTCCAGATTTCATCTGAGGATATTTCCTTTTTCACCATAGCCCTCTATGGGCTTCCAAATATCACTTTTACAATTCCACAAGAACTGTCTTAGCGAAGGGCTTCTTGACGGGAAAGCTGCAACTCTGAGAGATGATTTCACAGAACACAAAGAAGTTTCTCAGAAACATTCTTTCTCTTTGTTATCGGAGGATATTTCCTTTGGCCCTATAGTCTTCAAAGGGATCCGAAATATCTGTTTTCAGATTTTACAGAAATAAAGCTAGCGAAGAGATCTACGAAACACAGATGTAACTCTGTGAGATGAATTCACAGAACACTAAGCAGTTTCTCAGAAAGCTTCTTTCCAGATTTCATCTGAGGATATTTCCTTTTTCACCATAGCCCTCTATGGGCTTCCAAATATCACTTTGCCAATTCCACAAGAACTGTCTTAGCGAAGGGCTTCTTGAGGGGAAAGCTGTAACTCTGTGAGATGATATCACAGAACGCAAAGAAGTTTCTCAGAAAGCTGCTTTCTCTTTGTTATCGGAGGATATTTCCTTTGGCCCTATAGTCTTCAAAGGGAACCGAAATATCTGTTCTCAGATTCCACAGAAATAAGGCTAGCAAAGAGATCTACGAAACACATATGTAACTCTGTGAGATGAATTAACAGAACACTAAGCAGTTTCTCAGAAAGCTTCTTTCCAGATTTCATGTGAGGATATTTCCTTTTTCACCGTAGCCCTTTATGGGCTTCCAAATATCACATTGCCAATTCCACAAGAACTCTCTTAGCGAAAACCTTCTTGAGGGGAAACCTGTACCTCTGTGAGATGATTTCACAGAACACAAAGAAGTTTCTCAGAAAGCTTCTTTCTCTTTGTTATCGGAGGATATTTCCTTTGGCCCTATAGTCTTCAAAGCAATCCGAAATATCTGTTCTCAGATTACACAGAAATAAGGCTAGCAAAGAGATCCACGAAATACAGTTGTAACTCTGTGAGTGAAAGTCACAAATCAGAGAGCAGTTTCTCAGAAAGCTTCTTTCCAGATTCCATCTGAGGATATTTCCTTTTCACGGTAGCGGTCTATGGGCTTCCAAATATCACTTTGCCAATAATACAAGAACTGTCTTAGCCAAAGGCTTCTTCAGGGGAAAGCTGTAACTCTGTGAGATGATTTCACAGAACACGAAGAAGTTTCTCAGAAAGCTTTTTTCTCTTTGTTATCGGAGGATATTACCTTTGGCCCTATAGTCTTCAAAGGGATCCGAAATATCTGTTCTCAGATTCCACAGAAATAAGGCTATCAAAGAGATCCACGAAATACAGATGTAACTCTGTGAAATGAATTAACAGAACAGTAAGCAGTTTTTCAGAAAGCTTCTTTCCAGATTTCATCTGAGGATATTTCCTTTTTCACCATAGCCCTCTATGGGCTTCCAAATATCACTTTGCCAATTCCACAAGAACTGTCTTAGCGAAAGGCTTCTTGAGGGGAAAGCTGTAACTCTGTGAGATGATTTCACTGAACACAAAGAAGTTTCTCAGAAAGCTTCTTTCTCTTTGTTATCGGAGGATATTTCCTTCGGCCCTATAGTCTTCAAAGGTATCCGAAATATCTGTTCTGAGATTCCACAGAAATAAGGCTAGCAAAGAGATCTACGAAACAGAGATGTAACTCTGTGAGATGAATTCACAGAACACTAAGCAGTTTCTCAGAAAGCTTCTTTCCAGATTTCATCTGAGGATATTTCCTTTTTCAACATAGCCCACTATAGGCTTCCAAATATCACTTTGACAATTCCACAAGAAGTGTTTTAGCGAAAGGCTTTGAAGGGAAAGCTGTAACGCTGTGAGATGATTTGACAGAACACAAAGAAGTTTCTCAGAAAGCTTCTTTCTCTTTGTTATCGGAGGATATTTCCTTTGGCCCTATAGTCTTCAAAGGGATCCGAAATATCTGTTCTCAGATACCACAGAAATAAGGCTAGCAAAGAGATCTACGAAACACAGATGTAACTCTGTGAGATGAATTCACAGAACACAAAGCAGTTTCTCAGAAAACTTCTTTCCAGATTTCATCTGAGGATATTTCCTTTTTCACCATAGCCCTCTATGGGCTTCCAAATATCACTTTGCCAATTCCACAAGAACTGTCTTAGCGAAGGGCTTTTCAGGGGAAAGCTGTAACTCTGTGAGATGATTTCACAGAACACAAAGAAGTTTCTCAGAAAGCCTCTTTCTCTGTGTTATCGGAGGATATTTCCTTTGGCCCTGTAGTCTTCAAAGGGATCCGAAATATCTGTTCTCAGATTCCACAGAAATAAGGCTAGCAAAGACGTCTACCAAACACAGATGTAACTCTGTGAGATGAACTAACAGAACACTAAGCAGTTTCTCAAAAAGCTTCTTTCCAGATTTCATCTGAGGATATTTCCTTTTTCACCATAGCCCTCTGTGGGCTTCCAAATATCACTTTGCCAATTCCACAAGAACTGTCTTAGCGAAAGGCTTCTTGAGGGGAAAGCTGTAACTCTGTGAGATGATTTCACAGAACACAAAGAAGTTTCTCAGAAAGCTTCTTTCTCTTTGGTATCGGAGGATATTTCCTTTGGCCCTATAGTCTTCAAAGGGATCCGAAATATCTGTTCTCAGATTCCACAGATATAAGGCTAGCAAAGAGATCTACGAAACAGAGATGTAACTCTGTGAGATGAATTCACAGAACACTAAGCATTTTCTCAGAAAGCTTCTTTCCAAATTTCATCTGAGGATATTTCCTTTTTCACCATAGCCCTCTATGGGCTTGCAAATATCACTTTGCCAATTCCACAAGAACTGTCTTAGCGAAAGGCTTCTTGAGGGGAAAGCTGTAACTCTGTGAGATGATTTCACAGAACACAAAGAAGTTTCTCAGAAAGCTTCTTTCTCTTTGTTATCGGAGGATATTTCCTTTGGCCCTATAGTCTTCAAAGGGATCCGAAATATCTGTTTTCAGATTCCACCGAAATAAGGCTAGCGAAGAAATCTACGAAACACAGATGTAAATCTGTGAGAGGAATTATCAGAACACTAAGCAGTTTCTCAGAAAGCTTCTTTCCAAATTTCATCTGAGGATATTTCCTTTTTCACCATAGCCCTCTATGGGCTTCCAAATATCACTTTGCCAATTCCACAAGAACTTTCTTAGCGAAAGGCTTCTTCAGGGGAAAGCTGTAACTCTGTGAGATGATTTCAGAGAACACAAAGAAGTTTCTCAGAAACCTTCTTTCTCTTTGTTATTGGAGGATATTTCCTTTGGCCCTATAGTCTTCAAAGGGATCCGAAATATCTGTTTTCAGATTCCAGAGAAATAAGGCTAGCGAAGCGATCTACGAAACACAGATGTAACTCTGTGAGATGAATTCACAGAACAGAAAGCAGTTTCTCAGAAAGCTTCTTTCCAGATTTCATCTGAGCATATTTCCTTTTTCACCATAGCCCTCTATGGGCTTCCAAATATCACTTTGCCAATTCCACAAGAACTGTCTTAGCTAAAGGCTTCTTCAGGGGAAAGCTGTAACTCTGTGAGATGATTTCACAGAACACAAAGAAGTTTCTCAGAAAGCTTCTTTCTCTTTGTTATCGGAGGATATTTCCTTTGGCCCTATAGTCTTCAAAGGGATCCGAAATATCGGTTCTCAGATTACACAGAAATAAGGCGAGCAAAGAGAACCACGAAATACAGACGTAACTCTGTGAGTGGAAGTCACACATCACAGAGCAGTTTCTCAGAAAACTTCTTTCCAGATTTCATCTGAGGATATTAACTTTTCACGGTAGCGCTCTATGGGCTTCCAAATATCACTTTGCCAATTCCACAAGAACTGTCTTAGCCAAAGGCTTCTTCAGGGGAAAGCTGTAACTCTGTGAGATGATTTCACGGAACACAAAGAAGTTTCTCAGAAAGCTTCTTTCTCTTTGTTATCGGAGGATATTTCCTTTGGCCCTATAGTCTTCAAAGGGATCCGAAATATCTGTTTTCAGATTCCACGGAAATAAAGCTAGCGAAGAGATCTACGAAACACAGATGTAACTCTGTGAGATGAATTCACAGAACACTAAGCAGTTTCTCAGAAAGCTTCTTTCCAGATTTCATCTGAGGATATTTCCTTTTTCACCATAGCCCTCTATGGGCTTCCAAATATCACTTGGGCAATTCCACAAGAACTGTGTTAGCGAAGGGCTTCTTCAGGAGAAAGCTGTAACTCTGTGAGATGATTTCACAGAACACAAAGAAGTTTCTCAGAAAGCTTCTTTCTCTTTGTTATCGGAGGATATTTCCTTTGGCCCTATAGTCTTCAAAGGGATCCGAAATATCTGTTCTCAGATTCCACAGAAATAAGGCTAGCAAAGAGATCTACGAAACACAGATTTAACTCTGTGAGATGAATTAACAGAACACTAAGCAGTTTCTCAGAAAGCTTCTTTCCAGATTTCAACTGAGGATATTTCCTTTTTCACCATAGCCCTCTATGGGCTTCCAAATATCACTTTGCCAATTCCACAAGAACTGTCTTAGCGTAAGGTTTCTTGAGGGGAAAGCTGTACTCTGTGAGATTATTTCACAGAACACAAAGAAGTTTCTCAGAAACATTCTTTCTCTTTGTTATCGGAGGATGTTTCCTTTGGCCCTATAGTCTTCAAAGGGATTCAAAATATCTGTTCTCAGATTCCACAGAAAGAATGCTAGCAAAGAGATTCACGAAATACAGATGTAACTCTGTGAGTGGATGTCACACATCTCAGAGCAATTTCTCAGAAAGCTTCTTTCCAGATTTCATCTGAGGATATTTCCTTTTCACCATAGCCCACTATGGGCTTCCAACTATCACTTTGCCCATTTAAAAAGAACTGTCTTAGTGAAAGGGTTCTTGAGCGGAAAGCTGTAACTCTGTGAGATTATTTCACAGATCACAAAGAAGTTCCTCAGAAAGCTTCTTTCTCTTTGTTAAGGAGGATATTTCCTTTGGCCCTATAGTCTTCAAAAGGATCCGAAATATCGGTTCTCAAATTACACAGAAATAAGGCTAGCAAAGAGAACCACGAAATACAGATGTAACTCTCTGAGTGGAAGTCACACATCACAGAGCAGTTTCTCAGAAAGCTTCTTTCCAGATTTCATCTGAGAATATTTCCTTTTCACGGTAGCGCTCTATGGGCTTCCAAATATCACTTTGCCAATTCCACAAGAACTGTCTTAGCCAAAGGCTTCTTCAGGGTAAAGCTGTAACTCTGTGAGATGATTTCACAGAACACAAAGAAGTTTCTCAGAAAGCTTCTTTCTCTTTGTTATCGGAGGATATTTCCTTTGGCCCTATAGTCTTCAAAGGGATCCGAAATATCTGTTTTCAGATTCCACAGAAATAAAGCTAGCGAAGAGATCTACGAAACACAGATGTAACTCTGTGAGTGGAAGTCACACATCACAGAGCAGTTTCTCAGAACCTTCTTTCCAGATTTCATCTGAGGATATTTCCTTTTTCACCATAGCCCTCTATGGGCTTCCAAATATCACTTTTCCAATTCCACAAGAACTGTCTTAGCGAAGGGCTTCTTGAGGGGAAAGCTGTAACTCTGAGAGATGGTTTCACAGAACACAAAGAAGTTTCTCAGAAAGCTTCTTTCTCTTTGTTATCGGAGGATATTTCCTTTGGCCCTATAGTCTTCAAAGGGATCCGAAATATCTGTTCTCAGATTCCACAGAAATAATGCTAGCGAAGAGATCTACGAAACAGAGATGTAACTCTGTGAGATGAATTCACAGAACACTAAGCAGTTTCTCTGAAAGCTTCTTTCCAGATTTCATCTGAGGATACTTCCTTTTTCACCATAGCCCTCTATGGGCTTCCAAATATCACTTTGCCAATTCCACAAGAACTGTCTTAGCGAAGGGCTTCTTGAGGGGAAAGCTGTAACTCTGTCAGATGATTTCAGAGAACACAAAGAAGTTTCACAGAAAGCTTCTTTCTCTTTGTTATCGGAGTATATTTCCTTTGGCCCTATAGTCTTCAAAGGAATCTGAAATATCTGTTCTCAGATTCCACAGAAATAAGGCTAGCAAAGAGATCTACGAAACACAGATGTAACTCTGTGAGATGAATTCGCAGAACACTAAGCAGTTTCTCTGAAAGCATCTTTACAGATTTCATCTGAGGATATTTCCTTTTTCACCATAGACCTCTATGGGCTTCCAAATATCACTTTGCCAGTTCCACAAGAACTGTCTTAGCGAAAGGATTCTTGAGGGGAAAGCTGTAACTCTGTGAGATGATTTCAGAGAACACAAAGAAGTTTCTCAGAAAGCTTCTTTCTCTTTGTTATCGGAGGATATTTCCTTTGGCCCTATAGTCTTCAAAGGGATCCGAAATATCTGTTTTTCAGATTCCACCGAAATAAGGCTAGCGAAGATATCTACGAAACACAGATGTAACTCTGTGAGATGAATTATCAGAACACTAAGCAGTTTCTCAGAAAGCTTCTTTCCAGATTTCATCTGAGGATATTTCCTTTTTCACCATAGCCCTCTTTGGGCTTCCAAATATCACTTTGCCAATTCCACAAGAACTGTCTTAGCGAAAGGCTTCTTGAGGGGAAAGCTGTAACTCTGTGAGATGATTTCACAGAACACAAAGAATTTTCTCAGAAAGCTTCTTTCTCTTTGTTATCGGAGGATATTTCCTTTGGCCCTATAGTCTTCAAAGGGATCCGAAATATCGGTTCTCAGATTACACAGAAATAAGGCTAGCAAAGAGAACCACGAAATACAGATGTAACTCTGTGAGTGGAAGTCACACATCACAGAGTAGTTTCTCAGAAAGCTTCTTTCCAGATTTCATCTGAGGATATTTCCTTTTCAACATAGCCCTCTATGGGCTTCCAAATATCACTTTGCCAATTCCACAGGAACTGTCTTAGCGAAAGGCTTCTTGAGGCAAAGCTGTAACTCTGTGAGATGATTTCACAGAACACAAAGAAGTTTCTCAGAAAGCTTCTTTCTCTTTGTTATCGGAGGATATTTCCTTTGGCCCTATAGTCTTCAAAGGGATCCGAAATATCTGTTCTCAGAATCCACAGAAAAAAGGCTAGCGAAGAGATCGACGAAATACAGACGTAACTCTGTGAGATGAATTAACAGAACAGTAAGCAGTTTCTCAGAAAGCTTCTTTCCAGATTTCATCTGAGGATATTTCCTTTTTCACCGTAGCCCTCTATGGGCTTCCAAACATCACTTTGCCAATTCCACAAGAACTGTCTAAGCGAAAGGCTTCTTGAGGGGAAAGCTGTAACTCTGAGAGATGGTTTCACAGATCACAAAGAAGTTTCTCAGAAAGCTTCTTTCTCGTTGTTATGGGAGAATATTTCCTTTGGCCCTATAGTCTTCAAAGGGATCCGAAATATCTGTTCTCAGATTACACAGAAATAAGGCTTGCAAAGAGATCCACGAAATACAGATGTAACTCTGTGAGTGGAAGTCACACATCACAGAGCAGTTTCTCCGAAAGCTTCTTTCCAGATTTCATCTGAGGATATTTCCTTTTCACCATAGCCCTCTATGCGCTTCCAAATATCACTTTGCCAATTCCAAAAGAACTGTCTTACCGAAAGGCTTCTTGAGCGGCAAGATGTAACACTGTGAGATGATTTCACAGAACACAAAGAAGTTTCTCAGAAAGCATCTTTCTCTTTGTTATGGGAGGATATTTCCTTTGGCCCTATAGTCTTCAAAGGGAACCGAAATATCTGTTCTCAGATTCCACAGAAATAAGGCTAGCAAAGAGATCTACGAAACACAGATGTACCTCTGTGAGATAAATTCAGAGAACACTAAGCAGTTTCTCAGAAAGCTTCTTTCCAGATTTCATCTGAGGATATTTCCTTTTTCACCATAGCCCTCTATGGGCTTCCAAATATCACTTTGCCAATTCCACAAGAACTGTCTTAGCGAAAGACTTCTTGAGGGGAAAGCTGTAACTCTGTGAGATGATTTCAGGGAACACAAAGAAGTTTTTCAGAAAGCTTCTTTCTCTTTGTTATCGCAGGATATTTTCTTTGGCCCTATAGTCTTCAAAGGGATCCGAAATATCTGTTCTCAGATTCCAAAGAAATAAGGCTAGCAAAGAGATCCACGAAATACAGATGTAACTCTGTGAGTGGAAGTCACACATCACAGAGCAGATTCTCAGAAAGCTTCTTTCCAGATTTCATCTGAGGATATTTCCTTTTTCACCATAGCCCTCTATGGGCTTCCAAATATCACTTTGCCAATTCCACAAGAACTGCCTTAGCGAAAGTCTTCTTGAAGGGAAAGCTATAACTCTGTGAGATGATTTCACAGAACACGAAGAAGTTTCTCAGAAAGCTTCTTTCTCTTTGTTATCGGAGGATATTTCCTTTGGCCCTATAGTCTTCAAAGGGATCCGAAATATCTGTTCTCAGATTCCACAGAAATAAGGCTAGCAAAGAGATCTACGAAACACAGATGTAACTCTGTGAGATGAATTCAGAGAACACAAAGCAGTTTCTCAGAAAGCTTCTTTCCAGATTTCATCTGAGGATATTTCCTTTTTCACCATAGCCCTCTATGGGCTTCCAAATATCACTTTGGCAATTCCACAAGAACTGTCTTAGCGAAAGGCTTCTTGAGGGGAAAGCTGTAACTCTGTGAGATGATTTCACTGAACACAAAGAAGTTTCTCAGAAAGCTTCTTTCTCTTTGTTATCGGAGGATATTTCCTGTGTCCCTATAGTCTTCAAAGGGATCCGAAATATCTGTTCTCAGATTCCACAGAAAGAAGGCTAGCAAAGAGATCCACGAAATACAGATGTAACTCTGTGAGATGAATTAACAGAACAGTAAGCAGTTTCTCAGAAAGCTTCTTTCCAGATTTCATCTGAGGATATTTCCTTTTTCACCGTAGCCCTCTATGGGCTTCCAAATATCACTTTGCCAATTGCACAAGAACTGTCTTAGCGAAAGGCTTCTTGAGGGGAAAGCTGTAACTCTGTGAGATGGTTTCACAGAACACAAAGACGTTTCTCAGAAAGCTTCTTTCTCTTTGTTATCGAAGGATATTTCCTTTGGCCCTATAGTCTTCAAAGGGATCCGAAATATCTGTTCTCAGACTCCACAGAAAGAAGGCTAGCAAAGAGATCTACGAAACACAGATGTAACTCTGTGAGATGAATTCACAGAACACTAAGCAGTTTCTCAGAAAGCTTCTTTCCAGATTTCATCTGAGGATATTTCCTTTTTCACCATAGCCCTCTATGGGCTTCCAAATATCACTTTGCCAATTCCACAAGAACTGTCTTAGCCAAGGGCTTCTTCAGGGGAAAGCTGTAACTCTGTCAGATGATTTCACAGAACACACAGAAGTTTCTAAGAAAGCTTCTTTCTCTTTGTTATCGGAGGATATTTCCTTTGGACCTATAGTCTTCAAAGGGATCCGAAATATCTGTTTTCAGATTCCACCCAAATAAGGCTAGCGAAGAGATCTACGAAACACAGATGTAACTCTGTGAGATGAATTATCAGAATACTAAGCAGTTTCTCAGAAAGCTTCTTTCCAGATTTCATTTGAGGATATTTACTTTTTCACCATAGCCCTCTATGGGCTTCCAAATATCACTTTGCCAATTCCACAAGAACTGTCTTACCGAAAGGTTTCTTGAGGGGAAAGGTGTAACTCTGTGAGATGATTTCACAGAACACAAAGAAGTTTCTCAGAAAGCTTCTTTCTCTTTGTTATCGGAGGATATTTCCTTTGGCCCTATAGTCTTCAAAGGGATCCGAAATATCGGTTCTCAGATTACACAGAAATAAGGCTAGCAAAGCGAACCACGAAATTCAGATGTAACTCTGTGAGTGGAAGTCACACATCACAGAGTAGTTTCTCAGAAAGCTTCTTTCCAGATTTCATCTGAGGATATTTCCTTTTCAACATAGCCCTCTATGGGCTTCCAAATATCACTTTGCCAATTCCACAAGAACTGTCTTAGCGAAAGGCTTCTTGAGGCAAAGCTGTAACTCTGTGAGATGATTTCACAGAACACAAAGAAGTTTCTCAGAAAGCTTCTTTCTCTTTGTTATCGGAGGATATTTCCTTTGGCCCTATAGTCTTCAAAGGGATCCGAAATATCTGTTCTCAGATTCCACAGAAAGAAGGCTAGCAAAGAGATCGACGAAATACAGACGTAACTCTGTGAGATGAATTAACAGAACAGTAAGCAGTTTCTCAGAAAGCTTCTTTCCAGATTTAATCTGAGGATATTTCCTTTTTCACCGTAGCCCTCTATGGACTTCCAAACATCACTTTGCCAATTCCACAAGAACTGTCTTACCGAAAGGCTTCTTGAGGGGAAATCTGTAACTCTGTGAGATGATTTCACTGAACACAAAGAAGTTTCTCAGAAAGCTTCTTTCTCTTTGTTATCGGATAATATTGCCTTTGGCCCTATAGTCTTCAAAGGGATCCGAAATATCTGTTCTCAGATTCCACAGAAAGAAGGCTAGCAAAGAGATCTACGAAACACAGATGTAACTCTGTGAGATGAATTAAGAGAACACTAAGCAGTTTCTCCGAAAGCTTCTTTCCAGATTTCATCTGAGGATATTTCCTTTTTCACCATAGCCCTCTATGGGCTTCCAAATATCAGTTTGCCAATTCCACAAGAACTGTCTAAGCGAATGGCTTCTTGAGGGGAAAGCTGTAACTCTGTGAGATGATTTCACTGAACACAAAGAAGTTTCTCAGAAAGCTTCTATCTCTTTGTTATCGGAGGATATTTCCTTTGGCCCTATAGTCTTCAAAGGGATCTGAAATATCTGTTCTCAGATTCCACAGAAATAAGGCTAGCAAAGAGATCCACGAAACAGAGATGTAACTCTGTGAGATGAATTCACAGAACACTAAGCAGTTTCTCAGAAAGCTTCTTTCCAGATTTCATCTGAGGATATTTCCTTTTTCACCATAGCCGTCTATGGGCTTCCAAATATCACTTTTCCAATTCCACAAGAACTGTCTTAGCGAAGGGCTTCTTGACGGGAAAGCTGTAACTCTGAGAGATGGTTTCACAGAACAAAAAGAAGTTTCTCAGAAAGCTTCTTTCTCTTTGTTATCGGAGGATATTTCCTTTGGCCCTATAGTCTTCAACGGGATCCGAAATATCTGTTCTCAGATTACACAGAAATAAGGCTAGCAAAGAGATCCACGAAATACAGATGTAACTCTGTGAGTGGAAGTCACACATCACAGAGCAGTTTCTCAGAAAGCTTCTTTCCAGATTTCATCTGAGGATATTTCCTTTTCACCATAGCCCTCTATGGGCTTCCAAGTATCACTTTGCCAATTCCAAAAGAACTGTCTTACCGAAAGGCTTCTTGAGCGGCAAGATGTAACACTGTGAGATGATTTCACAGAACACAAAGAAGTTTCTCAGAAAGCTTCTTTCTCTTTGTAATGGGAGGATATTTCCTTTGGCCCTATAGTCTTCAAAGGGAACCGAAATATCTGTTCTCAGATTCCACAGAAATAAGGCTAGCAAAGAGATCTACGAAACACAGATGTATCTCTGTGAGATAAATTCAGAGAACACTAAGCAGTTTCTCAGAAAGCTTCTTTACAGATTTCATCTGAGGATATTTCCTTTTTCACCATAGCCCACTATGGGCTTCCAAATATCACTTTGCCTATTTCACAAGAACTGTCTTAGCGAAAGGTTTCTTGAGGGGAAAGCTGTAACTCTGTGAGATGATTTCCCAGAACACAAAGAAGTTTCTCAGAAAGCTTCTTTCTCTTTGTTAGGGGAGGATATTTCCTTTGGACCTATAGTCTTCAAAGGGATTCGAAATATCTGTTCTCAGATTACACAGAAAGAAGGTTAGCAAAGAGATCCACGAAATACAGATGTAACTCTGTGAAATGAATTAAAAGAACACTAAGCAGTTTCTCAGAAAGTTTCTTTCCGGATTTAATCTGAGGATATTTCCTTTTTCACCATAGCCCTCTATGGGCTTTCAAATATCACTTTGCCAATTACACAAGAACTGTCTTAGCAAAAGGCTTCTTGAGGCTAAAGCTGTAACTCTGTGAGATGATTTCACAGAACTCAAAGAAGTTTCTCAGAAAGCTTCTTTCTCTTTGTTATGGGAGGATATTTCCTTTGGCCCTATACTCTTCAAAGGGATCCGAAATATCTGTTCTCAGATTCCACAGAAATAAGGCTTGCAAAGAGATCTACGAAACACAGACGTAACTCTGTGAGATGAATTACAGAACACTAAGCAGTTTCTCAGAAAGTTTCATTCCAGATTTCATCTGAGGATATTTCCTTTTTCACCATAGCCCTCTATGGGCTTCCAAATATCACTTTGCCAATTCCACAAGAACTGTCTTAGCGAAAGGCTTCTTGTGGGGAAAGCTGTAACTCTGTGAGATGATTTCACAGAACACAAAGAAGTTTCTCAGAAAGCTTCTTTCTCTTTGTTATCGGAGGATATTTCCTTTGGCCCTATAGTCTTCAAAGGGATCCGAAATATCTGTTCTCAGATTCCACAGAAATAAGGCTAGCAAAGAGATCTACGAAACACAGATGTAACTCTCTGAGATGAATTCACAGAACACAAAGCAGTTTCTCAGAAAGCTTCTTTCCAGATTACATCTGAGGATATTTCCTTTTTCACCAAAGCCCTCTATGGGCTTCCAAATATCACTTTGCCAATTCCACAAGAACTGTCTTAGCGAAAGGCTTCTTGAGGGGAAAGCTGTAACTCTGTGAGATGATTTCACAGAACACAAAGAAGTTTCACAGAAAGCTTCTTTCTCTTTGTTATCGCAGTATATTTTCTTTGGCCCTATAGTCTTCAAAGGGATCCGAAATACCTGTTCTCAGATTCCACAGAAATAAGGCTAGCAAAGAGATCTACGAAACAGAGATGTAACTCTGTGAGATGAATTCGCAGAACACTAAGCAGTTTCTCTGAAAGCTTCTTTCCAGATTTCATCTGAGGATATTTCCTTTTTCACCATAGACCTCTATGGGCTTCCATATATCACTTTGCCTGTTCCACAAGAACTGTCTTAGCGAAAGGATTCTTGAGGGGAAAGCTGTAACTCTGTGAGATGATTTCACAGAACACAAAGAAGTTTCTCAGAAAGCTTCTTTCTCTTTGTTATCGGAGGATATTTCCTTTGGCCCTATAGTCTTCAAAGGGATCCGAAATATCTGTTCTCAGATTCCACAGAAAGAAGGCTAGCAAAGAGATCGACGAAATACAGACGTAACTCTGTGAGATGAATTAACAGAACAGTAAGCAGTTTCTCAGAAAGCTCCTTTCCAGATTTCATCTGAGGATATTTCCTTTTTCACCGTAGCCCTCTATGGGCTTCCAAACATCACTTTGGCAATTCCACAAGAACGGTCTAAGCGAAAGGCTTCTTGAGGGGAAAGCTGAAACTCTGTGAGATGATTTCACTGAACACAAAGAAGTTTCTCAGAAAGCTTCTATCTCTTTGTTATCGGAGGATATTTCCTTTGGCCCTATAGTCTTCAAAGGGATCTGAAATATCTGTTCTCAGATTCCACAGAAATAAGGCTAGCATAGAGATCTACGAAACAGAGATGTAACTCTGTGAGATGAATTCACAGAACACTAAGCAGTTTCTCAGAAAGCTTCTTTCCAGATTTCATCTGAGGATATTTCCTTTTTCACCATAGCCCTCTATGGGCTTCCAAATATCACTTTTCCAATTCCACAAGAACTGTCTTAGCGAAGGGCTTCTTGACGGGAAAGCTGCAACTCTGAGAGATGGTTTCACAGAACACAAAGAAGTTTCTCAGAAAGCTTCTTTCTCTTTGTTATCGGAGGATATTTCCTTTGGCCCTATTGTCTTCAAAGGGATCCGAAATATCTGTTCTCAGATTCCACAGAAATAAGGCTAGCAAAGAGATCCACGAAATACAGATGTAACTCTGTGAGTGGAAGTCACACATCACAGAGCAGTTTCTCAGAAATCTTCTTTCCATATTTCATCTGAGGATATTTCCTTTTCACCGTAGCCCTCTATGGGCTTCCAAATGTCACTTTGCCAATTCCAAAAGAACTGTCTTACCGAAAGGCTTCTTGAGCGGCAAGATGTAACACTGTGAGGTGATTTCACAGAACACAAAGAAGTTTCTCAGAAAGCTTCTTTCTCTTTGTTAGGGGAGGATATTTCCATGGACCTATAGTCTTCAAAGGGAACCGAAATATCTGTTCTCAGATTCCACAGAAATAAGGCTAGCAAAGAGATCTACGAAACACAGATGTACCTCTGTGAGATAAATTCAGAGAACACTAAGCAGTTTCTCAGAAGGCTTCTTTACAGATTTCATCTGAGGATATTTCCTTTTTCACCATAGCCCTCTATGGGCTTCAAAATATCACTTTGCCAATTCCACAAGAACTGTCTTCACGAAAGGCTTCTTGAGGGGAAAGCTGTAACTCTGTGAGATGATTTCACAGAACACAAAGAAGATTCTCAGTAAGCTTCTTTCTCTTTGTTATCGGAGGATATTTCCTTAGGCCCTATATTCTTCAAAGGGATCCGAAATATCTGTTCTCAGATTCCACAGAAATAAGGCTAGCAAAGAGATCTACGAAACACAGATGTAACTCTGTGAGATGAATTCACAGAACACTAAGCAGTTTCTCAGAAAGCTTCTTTCCAGATTTCATCTGAGGATATTTCCTTTTTCACCATAGCCCTCTAAGGGCTTCCAAATATCACTTTGCCAATTCCACAAGAACTGTCTTAGCGAAAGGCTTCTTGAGGGGAAAGCTGTAACTCTGTGAGATGATTTCACAGAACACAAAGAAGTTTCTCAGAAAGCTTCTTTCTGTTTGTTATCGGAGGATATTTCCTTTGGCCCTGTAGTCTTCAAAGGGATCCGAAATATCAGTTCTCAGATTCCACAGAAATAAGGCTTGCAAAGAGATCCACGAAATACTGATGTAACTCTGTGAGTGGAAGTCACACATCACAGAGAAGTTTCTCAGACAGCTTCTTTCCAGATTTCATCTGAGGATATTTCCTTTTTCACCATAGCCCTCTATGGGCTTCCAAATATCACTCTGCCAATTCCACAAGAACTGTCTTAGCGAAAGGCTTTGAGGGGAAAGCTGTAACTCTGTGAGATGATTTCACAGAACACGAAGAAGTTTCTCAGAAAGCTTCTTTCTCTTTGTTATCGGAGGATATTTCCTTTGGCCCTATAGTCTTCAAAGGGATCCGAAATATCTGTTCTCAGATTCCACAGAAATAAGGCTAGCAAAGAGATCTACGAAACACAGATGTAACTCTGTGAGATGAATTCACAGAACACAAAGCAGTTTCTCAGAAAGCTTCTTTCCAGATTTCATCTGAGGATATTTCCTTTTTCACCATAGCCCTCTATGGGCTTCCAAATATCACTTTGGCAATTCCACAAGAACTGTCTTAGCGAAAGGCTTCTTGAGGGGAAAGCTGTAACTCTGTGAGATGATTTCACTGAACACAAAGAAGTTTCTCAGAAAGCTTCTTTCTCTTTGTTATCGGAGGATATTTCCTGTGTCCCTAAAGTCTTCAAAGGGATCCGAAATATCTGTTCTCAGATTCCACAGAAAGAAGGCTAGCAAAGAGATCCACGAAATACAGATGTAACTCTGTGAGATGAATTAACAGAACAGTAAGCAGTTTCTCAGAAAGCTTCTTTCCAGATTTCATCTGAGGATATTTCCTTTTTCACCGTAGCCCTCTATGGGCTTCCAAATATCACTTTGCCAATTGCAGAAGAACTGTCTTAGCGAAAGGCTTCTTGAGGGGAAAGCTGTAACTCTGTGAGATGGTTTCACAGAACACAAAGACGTTTCTCAGAAAGCTTCTTTCTCTTTGTTATCGAAGGATATTTCCTTTGGCCCTATAGTCTTCAAAGGGATCCGAAATATCTGTTCTCAGACTCCACAGAAAGAAGGCTAGCAAAGAGATCTACGAAACACAGATGTAACTCTGTGAGATGAATTCACAGAACACTAAGCAGTTTCTCAGAAAGCTTCTTTCCAGATTTCATCTGAGGATATTTCCTTTTTCACCATAGCCCTCTATGGGCTTCCAAATATCACTTTGCCAATTCCACAAGAACTGTCTTAGCCAAGGGCTTCTTCAGGGGAAAGCTGTAACTCTGTCAGATGATTTCACAGAACACACAGAAGTTTCTAAGAAAGCTTCTTTCTCTTTGTTATCGGAGGATATTTCCTTTGGACCTATAGTCTTCAAAGGGATCCGAAATATCTGTTTTCAGATTCCACCCAAATAAGGCTAGCGAAGAGATCTACGAAACACAGATGTAACTCTGTGAGATGAATTATCAGAATACTAAGCAGTTTCTCAGAAAGCTTCTTTCCAGATTTCATTTGAGGATATTTACTTTTTCACCATAGCCCTCTATGGGCTTCCAAATATCACTTTGCCAATTCCACAAGAACTGTCTTACCGAAAGGTTTCTTGAGGGGAAAGGTGTAACTCTGTGAGATGATTTCACAGAACACAAAGAAGTTTCTCAGAAAGCTTCTTTCTCTTTGTTATCGGAGGATATTTCCTTTGGCCCTATAGTCTTCAAAGGGATCCGAAATATCGGTTCTCAGATTACACAGAAATAAGGCTAGCAAAGCGAACCACGAAATTCAGATGTAACTCTGTGAGTGGAAGTCACACATCACAGAGTAGTTTCTCAGAAAGCTTCTTTCCAGATTTCATCTGAGGATATTTCCTTTTCAACATAGCCCTCTATGGGCTTCCAAATATCACTTTGCCAATTCCACAAGAACTGTCTTAGCGAAAGGCTTCTTGAGGCAAAGCTGTAACTCTGTGAGATGATTTCACAGAACACAAAGAAGTTTCTCAGAAAGCTTCTTTCTCTTTGTTATCGGAGGATATTTCCTTTGGCCCTATAGTCTTCAAAGGGATCCGAAATATCTGTTCTCAGATTCCACAGAAAGAAGGCTAGCAAAGAGATCGACGAAATACAGACGTAACTCTGTGAGATGAATTAACAGAACAGTAAGCAGTTTCTCAGAAAGCTTCTTTCCAGATTTAATCTGAGGATATTTCCTTTTTCACCGTAGCCCTCTATGGACTTCCAAACATCACTTTGCCAATTCCACAAGAACTGTCTTACCGAAAGGCTTCTTGAGGGGAAATCTGTAACTCTGTGAGATGATTTCACTGAACACAAAGAAGTTTCTCAGAAAGCTTCTTTCTCTTTGTTATCGGATAATATTGCCTTTGGCCCTATAGTCTTCAAAGGGATCCGAAATATCTGTTCTCAGATTCCACAGAAAGAAGGCTAGCAAAGAGATCTACGAAACACAGATGTAACTCTGTGAGATGAATTAAGAGAACACTAAGCAGTTTCTCCGAAAGCTTCTTTCCAGATTTCATCTGAGGATATTTCCTTTTTCACCATAGCCCTCTATGGGCTTCCAAATATCAGTTTGCCAATTCCACAAGAACTGTCTAAGCGAATGGCTTCTTGAGGGGAAAGCTGTAACTCTGTGAGATGATTTCACTGAACACAAAGAAGTTTCTCAGAAAGCTTCTATCTCTTTGTTATCGGAGGATATTTCCTTTGGCCCTATAGTCTTCAAAGGGATCTGAAATATCTGTTCTCAGATTCCACAGAAATAAGGCTAGCAAAGAGATCCACGAAACAGAGATGTAACTCTGTGAGATGAATTCACAGAACACTAAGCAGTTTCTCAGAAAGCTTCTTTCCAGATTTCATCTGAGGATATTTCCTTTTTCACCATAGCCGTCTATGGGCTTCCAAATATCACTTTTCCAATTCCACAAGAACTGTCTTAGCGAAGGGCTTCTTGACGGGAAAGCTGTAACTCTGAGAGATGGTTTCACAGAACACAAAGAAGTTTCTCAGAAAGCTTCTTTCTCTTTGTTATCGGAGGATATTTCCTTTGGCCCTATAGTCTTCAACGGGATCCGAAATATCTGTTCTCAGATTACACAGAAATAAGGCTAGCAAAGAGATCCACGAAATACAGATGTAACTCTGTGAGTGGAAGTCACACATCACAGAGCAGTTTCTCAGAAAGCTTCTTTCCAGATTTCATCTGAGGATATTTCCTTTTCACCATAGCCCTCTATGGGCTTCCAAGTATCACTTTGCCAATTCCAAAAGAACTGTCTTACCGAAAGGCTTCTTGAGCGGCAAGATGTAACACTGTGAGATGATTTCACAGAACACAAAGAAGTTTCTCAGAAAGCTTCTTTCTCTTTGTAATGGGAGGATATTTCCTTTGGCCCTATAGTCTTCAAAGGGAACCGAAATATCTGTTCTCAGATTCCACAGAAATAAGGCTAGCAAAGAGATCTACGAAACACAGATGTATCTCTGTGAGATAAATTCAGAGAACACTAAGCAGTTTCTCAGAAAGCTTCTTTACAGATTTCATCTGAGGATATTTCCTTTTTCACCATAGCCCACTATGGGCTTCCAAATATCACTTTGCCTATTTCACAAGAACTGTCTTAGCGAAAGGTTTCTTGAGGGGAAAGCTGTAACTCTGTGAGATGATTTCCCAGAACACAAAGAAGTTTCTCAGAAAGCTTCTTTCTCTTTGTTAGGGGAGGATATTTCCTTTGGACCTATAGTCTTCAAAGGGATTCGAAATATCTGTTCTCAGATTACACAGAAAGAAGGTTAGCAAAGAGATCCACGAAATACAGATGTAACTCTGTGAAATGAATTAAAAGAACACTAAGCAGTTTCTCAGAAAGTTTCTTTCCGGATTTAATCTGAGGATATTTCCTTTTTCACCATAGCCCTCTATGGGCTTTCAAATATCACTTTGCCAATTACACAAGAACTGTCTTAGCAAAAGGCTTCTTGAGGCTAAAGCTGTAACTCTGTGAGATGATTTCACAGAACTCAAAGAAGTTTCTCAGAAAGCTTCTTTCTCTTTGTTATGGGAGGATATT
The DNA here is from genome assembly GCF_037993035.2 of Macaca fascicularis. Taxonomy (NCBI): domain Eukaryota; kingdom Metazoa; phylum Chordata; class Mammalia; order Primates; family Cercopithecidae; genus Macaca; species Macaca fascicularis. The sequence goes on along the minus strand of NC_088385.1, from coordinate 43,583,269 downwards.
TCCTTTGGCCCTATACTCTTCAAAGGGATCCGAAATATCTGTTCTCAGATTCCACAGAAATAAGGCTTGCAAAGAGATCTACGAAACACAGACGTAACTCTGTGAGATGAATTACAGAACACTAAGCAGTTTCTCAGAAAGTTTCATTCCAGATTTCATCTGAGGATATTTCCTTTTTCACCATAGCCCTCTATGGGCTTCCAAATATCACTTTGCCAATTCCACAAGAACTGTCTTAGCGAAAGGCTTCTTGTGGGGAAAGCTGTAACTCTGTGAGATGATTTCACAGAACACAAAGAAGTTTCTCAGAAAGCTTCTTTCTCTTTGTTATCGGAGGATATTTCCTTTGGCCCTATAGTCTTCAAAGGGATCCGAAATATCTGTTCTCAGATTCCACAGAAATAAGGCTAGCAAAGAGATCTACGAAACACAGATGTAACTCTCTGAGATGAATTCACAGAACACAAAGCAGTTTCTCAGAAAGCTTCTTTCCAGATTACATCTGAGGATATTTCCTTTTTCACCAAAGCCCTCTATGGGCTTCCAAATATCACTTTGCCAATTCCACAAGAACTGTCTTAGCGAAAGGCTTCTTGAGGGGAAAGCTGTAACTCTGTGAGATGATTTCACAGAACACAAAGAAGTTTCACAGAAAGCTTCTTTCTCTTTGTTATCGCAGTATATTTTCTTTGGCCCTATAGTCTTCAAAGGGATCCGAAATACCTGTTCTCAGATTCCACAGAAATAAGGCTAGCAAAGAGATCTACGAAACAGAGATGTAACTCTGTGAGATGAATTCGCAGAACACTAAGCAGTTTCTCTGAAAGCTTCTTTCCAGATTTCATCTGAGGATATTTCCTTTTTCACCATAGACCTCTATGGGCTTCCATATATCACTTTGCCTGTTCCACAAGAACTGTCTTAGCGAAAGGATTCTTGAGGGGAAAGCTGTAACTCTGTGAGATGATTTCACAGAACACAAAGAAGTTTCTCAGAAAGCTTCTTTCTCTTTGTTATCGGAGGATATTTCCTTTGGCCCTATAGTCTTCAAAGGGATCCGAAATATCTGTTCTCAGATTCCACAGAAAGAAGGCTAGCAAAGAGATCGACGAAATACAGACGTAACTCTGTGAGATGAATTAACAGAACAGTAAGCAGTTTCTCAGAAAGCTCCTTTCCAGATTTCATCTGAGGATATTTCCTTTTTCACCGTAGCCCTCTATGGGCTTCCAAACATCACTTTGGCAATTCCACAAGAACGGTCTAAGCGAAAGGCTTCTTGAGGGGAAAGCTGAAACTCTGTGAGATGATTTCACTGAACACAAAGAAGTTTCTCAGAAAGCTTCTATCTCTTTGTTATCGGAGGATATTTCCTTTGGCCCTATAGTCTTCAAAGGGATCTGAAATATCTGTTCTCAGATTCCACAGAAATAAGGCTAGCATAGAGATCTACGAAACAGAGATGTAACTCTGTGAGATGAATTCACAGAACACTAAGCAGTTTCTCAGAAAGCTTCTTTCCAGATTTCATCTGAGGATATTTCCTTTTTCACCATAGCCCTCTATGGGCTTCCAAATATCACTTTTCCAATTCCACAAGAACTGTCTTAGCGAAGGGCTTCTTGACGGGAAAGCTGCAACTCTGAGAGATGGTTTCACAGAACACAAAGAAGTTTCTCAGAAAGCTTCTTTCTCTTTGTTATCGGAGGATATTTCCTTTGGCCCTATTGTCTTCAAAGGGATCCGAAATATCTGTTCTCAGATTCCACAGAAATAAGGCTAGCAAAGAGATCCACGAAATACAGATGTAACTCTGTGAGTGGAAGTCACACATCACAGAGCAGTTTCTCAGAAATCTTCTTTCCATATTTCATCTGAGGATATTTCCTTTTCACCGTAGCCCTCTATGGGCTTCCAAATGTCACTTTGCCAATTCCAAAAGAACTGTCTTACCGAAAGGCTTCTTGAGCGGCAAGATGTAACACTGTTAGGTGATTTCACAGAACACAAAGAAGTTTCTCAGAAAGCTTCTTTCTCTTTGTTAGGGGAGGATATTTCCATGGACCTATAGTCTTCAAAGGGAACCGAAATATCTGTTCTCAGATTCCACAGAAATAAGGCTAGCAAAGAGATCTACGAAACACAGATGTACCTCTGTGAGATAAATTCAGAGAACACTAAGCAGTTTCTCAGAAGGCTTCTTTACAGATTTCATCTGAGGATATTTCCTTTTTCACCATAGCCCTCTATGGGCTTCAAAATATCACTTTGCCAATTCCACAAGAACTGTCTTCACGAAAGGCTTCTTGAGGGGAAAGCTGTAACTCTGTGAGATGATTTCACAGAACACAAAGAAGATTCTCAGTAAGCTTCTTTCTCTTTGTTATCGGAGGATATTTCCTTAGGCCCTATATTCTTCAAAGGGATCCGAAATATCTGTTCTCAGATTCCACAGAAATAAGGCTAGCAAAGAGATCTACGAAACACAGATGTAACTCTGTGAGATGAATTAACAGAACACTAAGCAGTTTCTCAGAAAGCTTCTTTCCAGATTTCATCTGAGGATATTTCCTTTTTCACCATAGCCCTCTAAGGGCTTCCAAATATCACTTTGCCAATTCCACAAGAACTGTCTTAGCGAAAGGCTTCTTGAGGGGAAAGCTGTAACTCTGTGAGATGATTTCACAGAACACAAAGAAGTTTCTCAGAAAGCTTCTTTCTGTTTGTTATCGGAGGATATTTCCTTTGGCCCTGTAGTCTTCAAAGGGATCCGAAATATCAGTTCTCAGATTCCACAGAAATAAGGCTTGCAAAGAGATCCACGAAATACTGATGTAACTCTGTGAGTGGAAGTCACACATCACAGAGAAGTTTCTCAGACAGCTTCTTTCCAGATTTCATCTGAGGATATTTCCTTTTTCACCATAGCCCTCTATGGGCTTCCAAATATCACTCTGCCAATTCCACAAGAACTGTCTTAGCGAAAGGCTTTGAGGGGAAAGCTGTAACTCTGTGAGATGATTTCACAGAACACAAAGAAGTTTCTCAGAAAGCTTCTTTCTCTTTGTTATCGGAGGATATTTCCTTTGGCCCTATAGTCTTCAAAGGGATCCGAAATATCTGTTCTCAGATTCCACAGAAATAAGGCTAGCAAAGAGATCTACGAAACACAGATGTAACTCTCTGAGATGAATTCACAGAACACAAAGCAGTTTCTCAGAAAGCTTCTTTCCAGATTTCATCTGAGGATATTTCCTTTTTCACCAAAGCCCTCTATGGGCTTCCAAATATCACTTTGCAAATTCCACAAGAACTGTCTTAGCGAAAGGCTTCTTGAGGGGAAAGCTGTAACTCTGTGAGATGATTTCACTGAACACAAAGAAGTTTCTCAAAAAGATTCTTTCTCTTTGTTATCGGAGGATATTTCCTTTGGCCCTATAGTCTTCAAAGGGATCTGAAATATCTGTTCTCAGATTCCACAGAAAGAAGGCTAGCAGAGAGATCTACGAAACAGAGATGTAACTCTGTGAGATGAATTAACAGAACACTAAGCAGTTTCTCAGAAAGCTTCTTTCCAGATTTCATCTGAGGATATTTCCTTTTTCACCATAGCCCTCTAAGGGCTTCCAAATATCACTTTGCCAATTCCACAAGAACTGTCTTAGCGAAGGGCTTCTTGAGGGGAAATCTGTAACTCTGAGAGATGGTTTCACAGAACACAAAGAAGTTTCTCAGAAAGCTTCTTCCTCTTTGTTATCGGAGGATATTTCCTTTGGCCCTATAGCCTTCAAAGGGACCCGAAATATCTGTTCTCAGATTCCACAGAAATAAGTCTAGCAAAGAGATCCACGAAATACAGATGTAACTCTGTGAGTGGAAGTCACACATCACAGAGCAGTTTCTCAGAAAGCTTCTTTCCTGATTTCATCTGAGGATATTTCCATTTCACCATAGCCCTCTATGGGCTTCCAAATATCACTTTTCCAATTCCAAAAGAACTGTTTTAACGAAAGGCTTCTTGAGCGGAAAGATGTAACACTGTGAGATGATTTCACAGAACACAAAGAAGTTTCTCAGAAAGCTTCTTTCTCTTTGTTATCGGAGGATATTTCCTTTGGCCCTATAGTCTTCAAAGGGATCCGAAATATCAGTTCTCAGATTCCACAGAAATAAGGCTAGCAAAGAGATCCACGAAATACAGATGTAACTCTGTGAGTGGAAGTCACACATCACAGAGCAGTTTCTCAGAAAGCTTCTTTCCAGATTTCATCTGAGGATATTTCCTTTTTCACCATAGCCCTCTATGGGGTTCCAAATATCACTCTGCCAATTCCACAAGAACTGTCTTAGCGAAAGGCTTCTTGAGGGGAAAGCTGTAACTCTGTGAGATGATTTCACAGAACACAAAGAAGTTTCTCAGAAAGCTTCTTTCTCTTTGTTATCGGAGGATATTTCCTTTCGCCTTATAGTCTTCAAAGGGATCCGAAATATCTGTTCTCAGATTCCACAGAAGTAAGGCTAGCAAAGAGATCTACGAAACACAGATGTAACTCTCTGAGATGAATTCACAGAACACAAAGCAGTTTCTCAGAAAGCTTCTTTCCAGATTTCATCTGAGGATATTTCCTTTTTCACCATAGCCCTCTATGGGCTTCCAAATATCACTTTGCCAATTCCACAAGAACTGTCTTAGCGAAAGGCTTCTTGAGGGGAAAGCTGTAACTCTGTGAGATGATTTCACTGAACACAAAGAAGTTTCTCAGAAAGCTTCTTTCTCTTTGTTATCGGAGGATATTTCCTTTGGCCCTATAGTCTTCAAAGGGATCCGAAATATCTGTTCTCAGATTCCACAGAAATAATGCTGGCGAAGAGATCTACGAAACAGAGATGTAACTCTGTGAGATGAATTCACAGAACACTAAGCAGTTTCTCTGAAAGCTTCTTTCCAGATTTCATCTGAGTTTATTTCCTTTTTCACCATAGCCCTCTATGGGCTTCCAAACATCACTTTGCCAATTCCACAAGAACTGTCTTAGCGAAGGGCTTCTTGAGGGGAAAGCTGTAACTCTGTCAGATGATTTCAGAGAACACAAAGAAGTTTCTCAGAAAGCTTCTTTCTCTTTGTTATCGGAGTATATTTCCTTTGGCCCTATAGTCTTCAAAGGGATCCGAAATATCTGTTCTCAGATTCCACAGAAATAAGGCTAGCAAAGAGATCTAGGAAACACACATGTAACTCTGTGAGATGAATTCGCAGAACACTAAGCAGTTTCTCTGAAAGCATCTTTCCAGATTTCATCTGAGGATATTTCTTTTTTCACCATAGACCTCTATGGGCTTCCAAATATCACTTTGCCAGTTCAACAAGAACTGTCTTAGCGAAAGGATTCTTGAGGGGAAAGCTGTAACTCTGTGAGATGGTTTCACAGAACACAAAGAAGTTTCTCAGAAAGCTTCTTTCTCTTTGTTATCGGAGGATATTTCCTTTGGCCCTATAGTCTTCAAAGGGATCCGAAATATCTGTTCTCAGACTCCACAGAAAGAAGGCTAGCAAAGAGATCTACGAAACACAGATGTAACTCTGTGAGATGAATTCACAGAACACTAAGCAGTTTCTCAGAAAGCTTCTTTCCAGATTTCATCTGAGGATATTTCCTTTTTCACCATAGCCCTCTATGGGCTTCCAAATATCCCTTTGCCAATTCCACAAGAACTGTCTTAGCGAAAGGCTTCTTGAGGGGAAAGCTGTAACTCTGTGAGATGATTTCACAGAACACAAAGAAGTTTCTCAGAAAGCTTCTTTCTCTTTGTTATCGGAGGATATTTCCTTTGGACCTATATTCTTCAAAGGGATCCGAAATATCTGTTTTCAGATTCCACCGAAATAAGGCTAGGGAAGAGATCAACGAAACGCAGATGTAACCCTGTGAGATGAATTATCAGAACACTAAGCAGTTTCTCAGAAAGCTTCTTTCCAGATTTCATCTGAGGATATTTCCTTTTTCACCATAGCTCTCTATGGGCTTCCAAATATCACTTTGCCAATTCCACAAGAACTGACTTAGCGAAAGGCTTCTTGAGGGGAAAGCTGTAACTCTGTGAGATGATTTCACAGAACACAAAGAAGTTTCTCAGAAAGCTTCTTTCTCTTTGTTATCGGAGGATATTTCCTTTGGCCCTATAGTCTTCAAAGGGATCCGAAATATCGGTTCTCAGATTACACAGAAATAAGGCTAGCAAAGCGAACCACGAAATACAGATGTAACTCTGTGAGTGGAAGTCACACATCACAGAGTAGTTTCTCAGGAAGCTTCTTTCCAGATTTCATCTGAGGATATTTCCTTTTCAACATAGCCCTCTATGGGCTTACAAATATCACTTTGCCAATTCCACAAGAACTGTCTTAGGGAAAGGCTTCTTGAGGCAAAGCTGTAACTCTGTGAGATGATTTCACAGAACACAAAGAAGTTTCTCAGAAAGCTTCTTTCTCTTTGTTATCGGAGGATATTTCCTTTGGCCCTATAGTCTTCAAAGGGATCCGAAATATCTGTTCTCAGATTCCACAGAAAGAAGGCTAGCAAAGACATAGACGAAATACAGATGTAACTCTGTGAGATGAATTAACAGAACACTAAGCAGTTTCTCAGAAAGCTTCTTTCCAGATTTCATCTGAGGATATTTCCTTTTTCACCGTAGCCCTCTATGGGCTTCCAAATAGCACTTTGCGAATTCCAGAAGAACTGTCTTAGCGAAAGGCTTCTTGAGGGGAAAGCTGTAACTCTGTGAGATGATTTCACTGAACACAAAGAAGTTTCTCAGAAAGCTTCTTTCTCTTTGTTATCGGATAATATTTCCTTTGGCCCTATAGTCTTTAAAGGGATCCGAAATATCTGTTCTCAGATTCCACAGAAATAATGCTAGCGAAGAGATCTACGAAACAGAGATGTAACTCTGTGAGATGTATTCACAGAACACTAAGCAGTTTCTCTGAAAGCTTCTTTCCAGATTTCATCTGAGGATATTTCCTTTTTCACCATAGCCCTCTATGGGCTTCCAAACATCACTTTGCCAATTCCACAAGAACTGTCTTAGCGAAAGGCTTCTTGAGGGGAAAGCTGTAACTCTGTGAGATGATTTCACTGAACACAAAGAAGGTTATCAGAAAGCTTCTTTCTCTTTGTTATCGGATAATATTTCCTTTGGCCCTATAGTCTTCAAAGGGATCCGAAATATCTGTTCTCAGATTCCACAGAAATAATGCTAGCGAAGAGATCTACGAAACACAGATGTAACTCTGTGAGATGAATTAACAGAACACTAAGCAGTTTCTCAGAAAGCTTCTTTCCAGATTTCATCTGAGGATATTTCCTTTTTCACCATAGCCCTCTATGGGCTTCCAAATATCACTTTTGCAATTCCACAAGAACTGTCTTAGCGAAGGGCTTCTTGACGGGAAAGCTGTAACTCTGAGAGATGGTTTCACAGAACACAAAGAAGTTTCTCAGAAAGCTTCTTTCTCTTTGTTATCGGAGGATATTTCCTTTGGCCCTATAGTCTTCAAAGGGATCCGAAGTATCTGTTCTCAGATTACACAGAAATAAGGCTAGCAAAGAGATCCACGAAATACAGATGTAACTCTGTGAGTGGAAGTCACACATCACAGAGCAGTTTCTCAGAAAGCTTCTTTCCAGATTTCATCTGAGGATATTTCCTTTTCACCATAGCCCTCTATGGGCTTCCAAATATCACTTTGCCAATTCCAAAAGAACTGTCTTACCGAAAGGCTTCTTGAGCGGCAAGATGTAACACTGTGAGATGATTTCACAGACCACAAAGAAGTTTCTCAGAAAGCTTCTTTCTCTTTGTTATGGGAGGATATTTCCTTTGGCCCTATAGTCTTCAAAGGGAACCGAAATATCTGTTCTCAGAATCCACAGAAATAAGGCTAGCAAAGAGATCTACGAAACACAGATGTACCTCTGTGAGATAAATTCAGAGATCACTAAGCAGTTTCTCAGAAAGCTTCTTTACAGATTTCATCTGAGGATATTTCCTTTTTCACCATAGCCCACTATGGGCTTCCAAATATCACTTTGCCTATTTCACAAGAACTGTCTTAGCAAAAGGTTTCTTGAGGGGAAAGCTGTAACTCTGTGAGATGATTTCCCAGAACACAAAGAAGTTTCTCAGAAAGCTTCTTTCTCTTTGTTATCGGAGGATATTTCCTTTGGCCCTATAGTCTTCAAAGGGATCCGAAATATCTGTTCTCAGATTCCACAGAAAGAAGGCTAGCAAAGATATCTACGAAACAGAGATGTAACTCTGTGAGATGAATTAACAGAACACTAAGCAGTTTCTCAGAAAGCTTCTTTCGAGATTTCATCTGAGGATATTTCCTTTTTCACCATAGCCCTCTAAGGGCTTCCAAATATCACTTTGCCAATTCCAAAAGAACTGTTTTAGCGAAAGGCTTCTTGAGCGGAAAGATGTAACACTGTGAGATGATTTCACAGAACACAAAGAAGTTTCTCAGGAAGCTTCTTTCTCTTTGTTATCAGAGGATATTTCCTTTGGCCCTATAGTCTTCAAAGGGATCCGAAATATCTGTTCTCAGATTCCACAGAAAGAAGGTTAGCAAAGAGATCCACGAAATACAGATGTAACTCTGTGAAATGAATTAACAGAACACTAAGCAGTTTCTCAGAAAGTTTCTTTCCGGATTTAATCTGAGGATATTTCCTTTTTCACCATAGCCCTCTATGGGCTTTCAAATATCACTTTGCCAATTACACAAGAACTGTCTTAGCAAAAGGCTTCTTGAGGGGAAAGCTGTAACTCTGGGAGATGATTTCACAGAACTCTAAGAAGTTTCTCAGAAAGCTTCTTTCTCTTTGTTATGGGAGGATATTTCCTTTGGCCCTATACTCTTCAAAGGGATCCGAAATATCTGTTCTCAGATTCCACAGAAATAAGGCTAGCAAAGAGATCTACGAAACACAGATGTAACTCTGTGAGATGAATTACAGAACAGTAAGCAGTTTCTCAGAAAGTTTCATTCCAGATTTCATCTGAGGATATTTCCTTTTTCACCATAGCCCTCTATGGGCTTCCAAATATCACTTTGCCAATTCCACAAGAACTATCTTAGCGAAAGGCTTCTTGTGGGGAAAGCTTTAACTCTGTGAGATGATTTCACAGAACACAAAGAAGTTTCTCAGAAAGCTTCTTTCTCTTTGTTATCGGAGGATATTTCCTTTGGCCCTGTAGTCTTCAAAGGGATCCGAAATATCAGTTCTCAGATTCCACAGAAATAAGGCTAGCAAAGAGATCCACGAAATACAGATGTAACTCTGTGAGTGGAAGTCACACATCACAGAGCAGTTTCTCAGAAAGCTTCTTTTCTGATTTCATCTGAGGATATTTCCTTTTCACCATAGCCCTCTATGGGCTTCCAAATATCACTTTGCCAATTCCAAAAGAACTGTCTTAGCGAAAGGCTTCTTCAGCGGAAAGATGTAACACTGTGAGATGATTTCACAGAACACAAAGAAGTTTCTCAGAAAGCTTCTTTCTCTTTGTTATCGGAGGATATTTCCTTTGGCCCTATAGTCTTCAAAGGGATCCGAAATATCTGTTCTCAGATTCCACAGAAAGAAGGTTAGCAAAGAGATCCACGAAATACAGATGTAACTCTGTGAAATGAAATAACAGAACACTAAGCAGTTTCTCAGAAACTTTCTTTCCGGATTTAATCTGAGGATATTTCCTTTTTCACCATAGCCCTCTATGGGCTTTCAAATATCTCTTTGCCAATTACACAAGAACTGTCTTAGCGAAAGGCTTCTTGAGGGTAAAGCTGTAACTCTGTGAGATGATTTCACAGAACACAAAGAAGTTTCTCAGAAGCTTCTTTCTCTTTGTTATGGGAGGATATTTCCTTTGGCCCTATACTCTTCAAAGGGATCCGAAATATCTGTTCTCAGATTCCACAGAAATAAGGCTAGCAAAGAGATCTACGAAACACAGATGTAACTCTGTGAGATGAATTACAGAACAGTTAGCAGTTTCTCAGAAAGTTTCATTCCAGATTTCATCTGAGGATATTTCCTTTTTCACCATAGCCCTCTATGGGCTTCCAAATATCAGTTTGCCAATTCCACAAGAACTATCTTAGCGAAAGGCTTCTTGTGGGGAAAGCTGTAACTCTGTGAGATGATTTCACAGAACACAAAGAAGTTTCTCCGAAAGCTTCTTTCTCTTTGTTATCGGAGTATATTTCCTTTGGCCCTGTAGTCTTCAAAGGGATCCGAAATATCAGTTCTCAGAATACACAGAAATAAGGCTAGCAAAGAGATCCACGAAATACAGATGTAACTCTGTGAGTGGAAGTCACACATCACAGAGCAGTTTCTCAGAAAGCTTCTTTCCTGATGTCATCTGAGGATATTTCCTTTTCACCATAGCCCTCTATGGGCTTCCAAATATCACTTTGCCAATTCCAAAAGAACTGTCTTAGCGAAAGGCTTCTTCAGTGGAAAGCTGTAACTCTGTGAGATGATTTCACAGAACACAAAGAAGTTTCTCAGAAAGCTTCTTTCTATTTGTTATCGGAGGATATTTCCTTTGGCCCTATAGTCTTCAAAGGGATCCGAAATATCGGTTCTCAGATTACACAGAAATAAGGCAAGCAAAGAGAACCACGAAATACAGATGTAACTCTGTGAGTGGAAGTCACACATCACAGAGCAGTTTCTCAGAAAGCTTCTTTCCAGATTTCATCTGAGGATATTTCCTTTTCACCATAGCCCTCTATGGCCTTCCAAATATCACTTTGCCAATTCCACAAGAACTGTCTTAGCGAAAGTCTTCTTGAGGCAAAGCTGTAACTCGCTGAGATGATTTCACAGAACACAAAGAAGTTTCTCAGAAAGCTTCTTTCTCTTTGTTATCGCAGGATATTTCCTTTGGCCCTATAGTCTTCAAAGGGATCCGAAATATCTGTTCTCAGATTCCACAGAAAGAGGGCTAGCAAAGAGATCCACGAAATACAGATGTAACTCTGTGAGATGAATTAACAGAACACTAAGCAGTTTCTCAGAAAGCTTCTTTCCAGATTTCATCTGAGGATATTTCCTTTTTCACCGTAGCCCTCTAAGGGCTTCCAAATATCACTTTCCCAATTCCAGAAGAACTGTCTTAGCGAAAGGCTTCTTGAGGGGAAAGCTGTAACTCTGTGAGATGATTTCACAGAACACAAAGAAGTTTCTCAGAAAGCTTCTTTCTCTTTGTTATCGGATAATATTTCCTTTGGCCCTATAGTCTTCAAAGGGATCCGAAATATCTGTTCTCAGATTCCACAGAAATAATGCTAGCGAAGAGATCTACGAAACAGAGATGTAACTCTGTGAGATGAATTCACAGAACACTAAGCAGTTTCTCTGAAAGCTTCTTTCCAGATTTCATCTGAGAATATTTCCTTTTTCACCATAGCCCTCTATGGGCTCCCCAACATTACTTTGCCAATTCCACAAGAACTGTCTTAGCGAAGGGCTTCTTGAGTTGAAAGCTGTAACTCTGTCAGATGATTTCAGAGAACACAAAGAAGTTTCTTAGAAAGCTTCTTTCTCTTTGTTATCGGAGTATATTTCCTTTGGCCCTATAGTCTTCAAAGGGATCCGAAATATCTGTTCTCAGATTGCACAGAAATAAGGCTAGCAAAGAGATCTAGGAAACACAGATGTAACTCTGTGAGATGAATTCGCAGAAAACTAAGCAGTTTCTCTGAAAGCATTTTTCCAGATTTCATCTGAGGATACTTCTTTTTTCACCATAGACCTCTATGGGCTTCCAAATATCACTTTGCAAGTTCCACAAGAACTGTCTTAGCGAAAGGATTCTTGAGGGGAAAGCTGTAACTCTGTGAGATGATTTCACAGAACAAAAGAAGTTTCTCAGAAAGCTTCTTTCTCTTTGTTATCGGAGGATATTTCCTTTGGACCTATAGTCTTCAAAGGGATCCGAAATATCTGTTCTCAGATTCCACAGAAATAAGGGTAGCAAAGAGATCTACGAGACACAGATGTAACTCAGTGAGAGGAATTCACAGAACACTAAGCACTTTCTCAGAAAGCTTCTTTCCAGATTTCATCTGAGGATATTTCCTTTTTCACCTTAGCCCTCTATGGGCTTCCAAATATTACTTTGCCAATTCCACAAGAACTGTCTTAGCGAAAGGCTTCTTGAGGGGAAAGCTGTAACTCTGTGAGATGGTTTCACAGAACACAAAGAAGTTTCTCAGAAAGCTTCTTTCTCTTTGTTATCGGAGGATATTTCCTTTGGCCCTATAGTCTTCAAAGGGATCCGAAATATCTGTTCTCAGACTCCACAGAAAGAAGGCTAGCAAAGAGATCTACGAAACACAGATGTAACTCTGTGAGATGAATTATCAGAACACTAAGCAGTTTCTCAGAAAGCTTCTTTCCAGATTTCATCTGAGGATATTTCCATTTTCACCATAGCCCTCTATGGGCTTCCAAATATCCCTTTGCCAATTCCACAAGAACTGTCTTAGCGAAAGGCTTCTTGAGGGGAAAGCTGTAACTCTGTGAGATGATTTCACAGAACACAAAGAAGTTTCTCAGAAAGCTTCTTTCTCTTTGTTATCGGAGGATATTTCCTTTGGCCCTATAGTCTTCAAAGGGATCCGAAATATCGGTTCTCAGATTCCACAGAAATAAGGCTAGCAAAGAGATCTACGAAACACAGATGTAACTCTGTGAGATGAATTCACAAAACACTAAGCAGTTTCTCAGAAAGCTTCTTTCCAGATTTCATCTGAGGATATTTCCTTTTTCACCATTGCCCTCTATGGGCTTCCAAATATCACTTTGCCAATTCCACAAGAACTGCCTTAGCAAAAGGCTTCTTCAGGGGAAAGCTGTAAATCTGTGAGATGATTTCACCGAACACAAAGAAGTTTCTCAGAAAGCTTCTTTCTCTTTGTTATCGGAGGATATTTCCTTTGGCCCTATAGCCTTCAAAGGGATCCGAAATATCTGTTCTCAGATTCCACAGAAATAAGGCTAGCAAAGAGATCTACGAAACACAGATGTAACTCTGTGAGATGAATTAACAGAACACTAAGCAGTTTCTCAGAAAGCTTCTTTCCAGATTTCATCTGAGGATATTTCCATTTTCACCATAGCCCTCTATGGGCTTCCAAATATCACTTTGCCAATTCCACAAGAACTGTCTTAGCGAAAGGCGTCTTGAGGGGAAAGCTGTAACTCTGTGAGATGATTTCACATTACACAAAGAAGTTTCTCAGAAAGCTTCTTTCTCTTTGTTATCGGAGGATAGTTCCTTTGACCCTATACTCTTCAAAGGGATCCGAAATATCTGTTCTCAGATTCCACAGAAATAAGGCTAGCAAAGAGATCCACGAAATACAGATGTAACTCTGTGAGTGGAAGTCACACATCACAGAGCAGTTTCTCAGAAAGCTTCTTTCCAGATTTCATCTGAGGATATTTCCTTTTTCACCATAGCCCTCTATGGGCTTCCAAATATCACTTTGCCAATTCCACAAGAACTGTCTTATCGAAAGGCTTCTTGAGGGGAAAGCTGTAACTCTGTGAGATGATTTCACAGAACTCAAAGAAGTTTCTCAGAAAGCTTCTTTCTCTTTGTTATCGGAGGATATTTCCTTTGGCCCTATAGTCTTCAAAGGGATCCGAAATATCTCTTCTCAGATTCCACAGAAATAAGGCTAGCAAAGAGATCCACGAAATATAGATGTAACTCTGTGAGATGAATTCACAGAACACTAAGCAGTTTCTCAGAAAGCTTCTTTCCAGATTTCATCTGAGGATATTTCCTTTTTCACCATAGCCCTCTATGGGCTTCCAAATATCACTTTGCAAATTCCACAAGAACTGTCTTAGCGAAAGGCTTCTTGAGGGGAAAGCTTTAACTCTGTGAGATGATTTCACAGAACACAAAGAAGTTTCTCAGAAAGCTTCTTTCTCTTTGTTATCGGAGGATATTTCCTTTGGCCCTATAGTCTTCAAGGGGATCCGAAATATCTGTTCTCAGATTCCACAGAAATAAGGCTAGCAAAGAGATCTACGAAACACCGACGTAACTCCGTGAGATGAATTAACAGAACACTAAGCAGTTTCTCAGAAAACTTCTTTCCAGATTTCATCTGAGGATATTTCCTTTTTCACCATAGCCGTCTATGGGCTTCCAAATATCACTTTGCCAATTCCACAAGAACTGTCTTAGCGAAAGGCTTCTTGAGGGAAAAGCTGTAACTCTGTGAGATGATTTCACAGAACACAAAGAAGTTTCTCAGAAAGCTTCTTTCTCTTTGTTATCGGAGGATATTTCCTTTGGCCCTATAGTCTTCAAAGGGATCCGAAATATCTGTTCTCAGATTCCACAGAAATAAGGCTAGCAAACAGATCTACGAAACACAGATGTAACTCTGTGAGATGAATTCACAGAACATTAAGCAGTTTCTCAGAAAGCTTCTTTCCAGATTTCATCTGAGGATATTTCCTTTTTCACCATAGCCCTCTATGGGCTTCAAAATATCACTTTGCCAATTCCACAAGAACTGCCTTAGCGAAAGGCTTCTTCAGGGGAAAGCTGTAACTCTCTGAGATGATTTCACAGAACACAAGGAAGTTTCTCAGAAAGCTTCTTTCTCTTTGTTATGGGAGGATATTTCCTTTGGCCCTATAGTCTTCAAAGGGATCCGAAATATCTGTTCTCAGATTCCACAGAAATAAGGCTAGCAAAGAGATCAACGAAACACAGATGTAACTCTGTGAGATGAATTCACAGAACACTAAGCAGTTTCTCAGAAAGCTTCTTTCCAGATTTCATCTGAGGATATTTCCATTTTCACCATAGCCCTCTATGGGCTTCCAAATATCACTTTGCCAATTCCACAAGAACTGTCTTAGCGAAAGGCTTCTTGAGGGGAAAGCTTTAACTCTGTGAGATGATTTCACAGAACACAAAGAAGTTTCTCAGAAAGCTTCTTTCTCTTTGTTATCGGAGGATATTTCCTTTGGCCCTATAGTCTTCAAGGGGATCCGAAATATCTGTTCTCAGATTCCACAGAAATAAGGCTAGCAAAGAGATCTACGAAACACAGATGTAACTCCGTGAGATGAATTAACAGAACACTAAGCAGTTTCTCAGAAAACTTCTTTCCAGATTTCATCTGAGGATATTTCCTTTTTCACCATAGCCGTCTATGGGCTTCCAAATATCACTTTGCCAATTCCACAAGAACTGTCTTAGCGAAAGGCTTCTTGAGGGAAAAGCTGTAACTCTGTGAGATGATTTCACAGAACACAAAGAAGTTTCTCAGAAAGCTTCTTTCTCTTTGTTATCGGAGGATATTTCCTTTGGCCCTATAGTCTTCAAAGGGATCCGAAATATCTGTTCTCAGATTCCACAGAAATAAGGCTAGCAAAGAGACCTACGAAACACAGATGTAACTCTGTGAGATGAATTCACAGAACACTAAGCAGTTTCTCAGAAAGCTTCTTTCCACATTTCATCTGAGGATATTTCCTTTTTCACCATAGACCTCTATGGGCTTCAAAATATCACTTTGCCAATTCCACAAGAACTGCCTTAGCGAAAGGCTTCTTCACGGGAAAGCTGTAACTCTCTGAGATGATTTCACAGAACACATAGAAGTTTCTCAGAAAGCTTCTTTCTCTTTGTTATCGGAGGATATTTCCTTTGGCCCTATAGTCTTCAAAGGGATCCGAAATATCTGTTCTCAAATTCCACAGAAATAAGGCTAGCAAAGAGATCTACGAAACACAGATGTAACTCTGTGAGATGAATTAACAGAACACTAAGCAGTTTCTCAGAAAGCTTCTTTCCAGATTTCATCTGAGGATATTTCCATTTTCACCATAGCCCTCTATGGGCTTCCAAATATCACTTTGCCAATTCCACAAGAACTGTCTTAGCGAAAGGCTTCTTGAGGGGAAAGCTGTAACTCTGTGAGATGATTTCACATTACACAAAGAAATTTCTCAGAAAGCTTCTTTCTCTTTGTTATCGGAGGATAGTTCCTTTGGCCCTATAGTCTTCAAAGGGATCCGAAATATCTGTTCTCAGATTCCACAGAAATAAGGCTAGCAAAGAGATCTACGAAATACAGATGTAACTCTGTGAGTGGAAGTCACACATCACAGAGCAGTTTCTCAGAAAGCTTCTTTTCTGATTTCATCTGAGGATATTTCCTTTTCACCATAGCCCTCTATGGGCTTCCAAATATCACTTTGCCAATTCCAAAAGAACTGTCTTAGCGAAAGGCTTCTTCAGCGGAAAGATGTAACACTGTGAGATGATTTCACAGAACACAAAGAAGTTTCTCAGAAAGCTTCTTTCTCTTTGTTATCGGAGGATATTTCCTTTGGCCCTATAGTCTTCAAAGGGATCCGAAATATCTGTTCTCAGATTCCACAGAAAGAAGGTTAGCAAAGAGATCCACGAAATACAGATGTAACTCTGTGAAATGAAATAACAGAACACTAAGCAGTTTCTCAGAAACTTTCTTTCCGGATTTAATCTGAGGATATTTCCTTTTTCACCATAGCCCTCTATGGGCTTTCAAATATCTCTTTGCCAATTACACAAGAACTGTCTTAGCGAAAGGCTTCTTGAGGGTAAAGCTGTAACTCTGTGAGATGATTTCACAGAACACAAAGAAGTTTCTCAGAAGCTTCTTTCTCTTTGTTATGGGAGGATATTTCCTTTGGCCCTATACTCTTCAAAGGGATCCGAAATATCTGTTCTCAGATTCCACAGAAATAAGGCTAGCAAAGAGATCTACGAAACACAGATGTAACTCTGTGAGATGAATTACAGAACAGTTAGCAGTTTCTCAGAAAGTTTCATTCCAGATTTCATCTGAGGATATTTCCTTTTTCACCATAGCCCTCTATGGGCTTCCAAATATCAGTTTGCCAATTCCACAAGAACTATCTTAGCGAAAGGCTTCTTGTGGGGAAAGCTGTAACTCTGTGAGATGATTTCACAGAACACAAAGAAGTTTCTCCGAAAGCTTCTTTCTCTTTGTTATCGGAGTATATTTCCTTTGGCCCTGTAGTCTTCAAAGGGATCCGAAATATCAGTTCTCAGAATACACAGAAATAAGGCTAGCAAAGAGATCCACGAAATACAGATGTAACTCTGTGAGTGGAAGTCACACATCACAGAGCAGTTTCTCAGAAAGCTTCTTTCCTGATGTCATCTGAGGATATTTCCTTTTCACCATAGCCCTCTATGGGCTTCCAAATATCACTTTGCCAATTCCAAAAGAACTGTCTTAGCGAAAGGCTTCTTCAGTGGAAAGCTGTAACTCTGTGAGATGATTTCACAGAACACAAAGAAGTTTCTCAGAAAGCTTCTTTCTATTTGTTATCGGAGGATATTTCCTTTGGCCCTATAGTCTTCAAAGGGATCCGAAATATCGGTTCTCAGATTACACAGAAATAAGGCAAGCAAAGAGAACCACGAAATACAGATGTAACTCTGTGAGTGGAAGTCACACATCACAGAGCAGTTTCTCAGAAAGCTTCTTTCCAGATTTCATCTGAGGATATTTCCTTTTCACCATAGCCCTCTATGGCCTTCCAAATATCACTTTGCCAATTCCACAAGAACTGTCTTAGCGAAAGTCTTCTTGAGGCAAAGCTGTAACTCGCTGAGATGATTTCACAGAACACAAAGAAGTTTCTCAGAAAGCTTCTTTCTCTTTGTTATCGCAGGATATTTCCTTTGGCCCTATAGTCTTCAAAGGGATCCGAAATATCTGTTCTCAGATTCCACAGAAAGAGGGCTAGCAAAGAGATCCACGAAATACAGATGTAACTCTGTGAGATGAATTAACAGAACACTAAGCAGTTTCTCAGAAAGCTTCTTTCCAGATTTCATCTGAGGATATTTCCTTTTTCACCGTAGCCCTCTAAGGGCTTCCAAATATCACTTTCCCAATTCCAGAAGAACTGTCTTAGCGAAAGGCTTCTTGAGGGGAAAGCTGTAACTCTGTGAGATGATTTCACAGAACACAAAGAAGTTTCTCAGAAAGCTTCTTTCTCTTTGTTATCGGATAATATTTCCTTTGGCCCTATAGTCTTCAAAGGGATCCGAAATATCTGTTCTCAGATTCCACAGAAATAATGCTAGCGAAGAGATCTACGAAACAGAGATGTAACTCTGTGAGATGAATTCACAGAACACTAAGCAGTTTCTCTGAAAGCTTCTTTCCAGATTTCATCTGAGAATATTTCCTTTTTCACCATAGCCCTCTATGGGCTCCCCAACATTACTTTGCCAATTCCACAAGAACTGTCTTAGCGAAGGGCTTCTTGAGTTGAAAGCTGTAACTCTGTCAGATGATTTCAGAGAACACAAAGAAGTTTCTTAGAAAGCTTCTTTCTCTTTGTTATCGGAGTATATTTCCTTTGGCCCTATAGTCTTCAAAGGGATCCGAAATATCTGTTCTCAGATTGCACAGAAATAAGGCTAGCAAAGAGATCTAGGAAACACAGATGTAACTCTGTGAGATGAATTCGCAGAAAACTAAGCAGTTTCTCTGAAAGCATTTTTCCAGATTTCATCTGAGGATACTTCTTTTTTCACCATAGACCTCTATGGGCTTCCAAATATCACTTTGCAAGTTCCACAAGAACTGTCTTAGCGAAAGGATTCTTGAGGGGAAAGCTGTAACTCTGTGAGATGATTTCACAGAACAAAAGAAGTTTCTCAGAAAGCTTCTTTCTCTTTGTTATCGGAGGATATTTCCTTTGGACCTATAGTCTTCAAAGGGATCCGAAATATCTGTTCTCAGATTCCACAGAAATAAGGGTAGCAAAGAGATCTACGAGACACAGATGTAACTCAGTGAGAGGAATTCACAGAACACTAAGCACTTTCTCAGAAAGCTTCTTTCCAGATTTCATCTGAGGATATTTCCTTTTTCACCTTAGCCCTCTATGGGCTTCCAAATATTACTTTGCCAATTCCACAAGAACTGTCTTAGCGAAAGGCTTCTTGAGGGGAAAGCTGTAACTCTGTGAGATGGTTTCACAGAACACAAAGAAGTTTCTCAGAAAGCTTCTTTCTCTTTGTTATCGGAGGATATTTCCTTTGGCCCTATAGTCTTCAAAGGGATCCGAAATATCTGTTCTCAGACTCCACAGAAAGAAGGCTAGCAAAGAGATCTACGAAACACAGATGTAACTCTGTGAGATGAATTATCAGAACACTAAGCAGTTTCTCAGAAAGCTTCTTTCCAGATTTCATCTGAGGATATTTCCATTTTCACCATAGCCCTCTATGGGCTTCCAAATATCCCTTTGCCAATTCCACAAGAACTGTCTTAGCGAAAGGCTTCTTGAGGGGAAAGCTGTAACTCTGTGAGATGATTTCACAGAACACAAAGAAGTTTCTCAGAAAGCTTCTTTCTCTTTGTTATCGGAGGATATTTCCTTTGGCCCTATAGTCTTCAAAGGGATCCGAAATATCGGTTCTCAGATTCCACAGAAATAAGGCTAGCAAAGAGATCTACGAAACACAGATGTAACTCTGTGAGATGAATTCACAAAACACTAAGCAGTTTCTCAGAAAGCTTCTTTCCAGATTTCATCTGAGGATATTTCCTTTTTCACCATTGCCCTCTATGGGCTTCCAAATATCACTTTGCCAATTCCACAAGAACTGCCTTAGCAAAAGGCTTCTTCAGGGGAAAGCTGTAAATCTGTGAGATGATTTCACCGAACACAAAGAAGTTTCTCAGAAAGCTTCTTTCTCTTTGTTATCGGAGGATATTTCCTTTGGCCCTATAGCCTTCAAAGGGATCCGAAATATCTGTTCTCAGATTCCACAGAAATAAGGCTAGCAAAGAGATCTACGAAACACAGATGTAACTCTGTGAGATGAATTAACAGAACACTAAGCAGTTTCTCAGAAAGCTTCTTTCCAGATTTCATCTGAGGATATTTCCATTTTCACCATAGCCCTCTATGGGCTTCCAAATATCACTTTGCCAATTCCACAAGAACTGTCTTAGCGAAAGGCGTCTTGAGGGGAAAGCTGTAACTCTGTGAGATGATTTCACATTACACAAAGAAGTTTCTCAGAAAGCTTCTTTCTCTTTGTTATCGGAGGATAGTTCCTTTGACCCTATACTCTTCAAAGGGATCCGAAATATCTGTTCTCAGATTCCACAGAAATAAGGCTAGCAAAGAGATCCACGAAATACAGATGTAACTCTGTGAGTGGAAGTCACACATCACAGAGCAGTTTCTCAGAAAGCTTCTTTCCAGATTTCATCTGAGGATATTTCCTTTTTCACCATAGCCCTCTATGGGCTTCCAAATATCACTTTGCCAATTCCACAAGAACTGTCTTATCGAAAGGCTTCTTGAGGGGAAAGCTGTAACTCTGTGAGATGATTTCACAGAACTCAAAGAAGTTTCTCAGAAAGCTTCTTTCTCTTTGTTATCGGAGGATATTTCCTTTGGCCCTATAGTCTTCAAAGGGATCCGAAATATCTCTTCTCAGATTCCACAGAAATAAGGCTAGCAAAGAGATCCACGAAATATAGATGTAACTCTGTGAGATGAATTCACAGAACACTAAGCAGTTTCTCAGAAAGCTTCTTTCCAGATTTCATCTGAGGATATTTCCTTTTTCACCATAGCCCTCTATGGGCTTCCAAATATCACTTTGCAAATTCCACAAGAACTGTCTTAGCGAAAGGCTTCTTGAGGGGAAAGCTTTAACTCTGTGAGATGATTTCACAGAACACAAAGAAGTTTCTCAGAAAGCTTCTTTCTCTTTGTTATCGGAGGATATTTCCTTTGGCCCTATAGTCTTCAAGGGGATCCGAAATATCTGTTCTCAGATTCCACAGAAATAAGGCTAGCAAAGAGATCTACGAAACACAGACGTAACTCCGTGAGATGAATTAACAGAACACTAAGCAGTTTCTCAGAAAACTTCTTTCCAGATTTCATCTGAGGATATTTCCTTTTTCACCATAGCCGTCTATGGGCTTCCAAATATCACTTTGCCAATTCCACAAGAACTGTCTTAGCGAAAGGCTTCTTGAGGGAAAAGCTGTAACTCTGTGAGATGATTTCACAGAACACAAAGAAGTTTCTCAGAAAGCTTCTTTCTCTTTGTTATCGGAGGATATTTCCTTTGGCCCTATAGTCTTCAAAGGGATCCGAAATATCTGTTCTCAGATTCCACAGAAATAAGGCTAGCAAACAGATCTACGAAACACAGATGTAACTCTGTGAGATGAATTCACAGAACATTAAGCAGTTTCTCAGAAAGCTTCTTTCCAGATTTCATCTGAGGATATTTCCTTTTTCACCATAGCCCTCTATGGGCTTCAAAATATCACTTTGCCAATTCCACAAGAACTGCCTTAGCGAAAGGCTTCTTCAGGGGAAAGCTGTAACTCTCTGAGATGATTTCACAGAACACAAGGAAGTTTCTCAGAAAGCTTCTTTCTCTTTGTTATGGGAGGATATTTCCTTTGGCCCTATAGTCTTCAAAGGGATCCGAAATATCTGTTCTCAGATTCCACAGAAATAAGGCTAGCAAAGAGATCAACGAAACACAGATGTAACTCTGTGAGATGAATTCACAGAACACTAAGCAGTTTCTCAGAAAGCTTCTTTCCAGATTTCATCTGAGGATATTTCCATTTTCACCATAGCCCTCTATGGGCTTCCAAATATCACTTTGCCAATTCCACAAGAACTGTCTTAGCGAAAGGCTTCTTGAGGGGAAAGCTTTAACTCTGTGAGATGATTTCACAGAACACAAAGAAGTTTCTCAGAAAGCTTCTTTCTCTTTGTTATCGGAGGATATTTCCTTTGGCCCTATAGTCTTCAAGGGGATCCGAAATATCTGTTCTCAGATTCCACAGAAATAAGGCTAGCAAAGAGATCTACGAAACACAGATGTAACTCCGTGAGATGAATTAACAGAACACTAAGCAGTTTCTCAGAAAACTTCTTTCCAGATTTCATCTGAGGATATTTCCTTTTTCACCATAGCCGTCTATGGGCTTCCAAATATCACTTTGCCAATTCCACAAGAACTGTCTTAGCGAAAGGCTTCTTGAGGGAAAAGCTGTAACTCTGTGAGATGATTTCACAGAACACAAAGAAGTTTCTCAGAAAGCTTCTTTCTCTTTGTTATCGGAGGATGTTTCCTTTGGCCCTATAGTCTTCAAAGGGATCCGAAATTTCTGTTCTCAGATTACACAGAAATAAGGCTAGCAAAGAGATCCACGAAATACAGATGTAACTCTGTGAGTGGAAGTCACACATCACAGAGCAGTTTCTCAGAAAGCTTCTTTCCAGATTTCATCTGAAGATATTTCCTTTTTCACCGTAGCCCTCTATGGGCTTCCAAATATCACTTTGCCAATTCCACAAGAACTGTCTTAGCGAAAGGCTTCTTGAGGGGAAAGCTGTAACTCTGTGAGATGATTTCACAGAACACAAAGAAGTTTCTCAGAAAGCTTCTTTCTCTTTGTTATCGGAGGATATTTCCTTTGGCCCTATAGTCTTCAAAGGGATCCGAAATATCTCTTCTCAGATTCCACAGAAATAAGGCTAGCAAAGAGATCTACGAAACACAGATGTAACTCCGTGAGATGAATTAACAGAACACTAAGCAGTTTCTCAGAAAACTTCTTTCCAGATTTCATCTGAGGATATTTCCTTTTTCACCATAGCCGTCTATGGGCTTCCAAATATCACTTTGCCAATTCCACAAGAACTGTCTTAGCGAAAGGCTTCTTGAGGGAAAAGCTGTAACTCTGTGAGATGATTTCACAGAACACAAAGAAGTTTCTTAGAAAGCTTCTTTCTCTTTGTTATCGGAGGATGTTTCCTTTGGCCCTATAGTCTTCAAAGGGATCCGAAATTTCTGTTCTCAGATTACACAGAAATAAGGCTAGCAAAGAGATCCACGAAATACAGATGTAACTCTGTGAGTGGAAGTCACACATCACAGAGCAGTTTCTCAGAAAGCTTCTTTCCAGATTTCATCTGAAGATATTTCCTTTTTCACCGTAGCCCTCTATGGGCTTCCAAATATCACTTTGCCAATTCCACAAGAACTGTCTTAGCGAAAGGCTTCTTGAGGGGAAAGCTGTAACTCTGTGAGATGATTTCACAGAACACAAAGAAGTTTCTCAGAAAGCTTCTTTCTCTTTGTTATCGGAGGATATTTCCTTTGGCCCTATAGTCTTCAAAGGGATCCGAAATATCTCTTCTCAGATTCCACAGAAATAAGGCTAGCAAAGAGATCCACGAAATATAAATGTAACTCTGTGAGATGAATTCACAGAACACTAAGCAGTTTCTCAGAAAGCTTCTTTCCAGATTTCATCTGAGGATATTTCCTTTTTCACCATAGCCCTCTATGGGCTTCCAAATATCACTTTGCCAATTCCACAAGAACTGTCTTAGCGAAAGGCTTCTTGAGGGGAAAGCTTTAACTCTGTGAGATGATTTCACAGAACACAAAGAAGTTTCTCAGAAAGCTTCTTTCTCTTTGTTATTGGAGGATATTTCCTTTGGCCCTGTAGTCTTCAAGGGGATCCGAAATATCTGTTCTCAGATTCCACAGAAATAAGGCTAGCAAAGAGATCTACGAAACACAGATGTAACTCTGTGAGATGAATTAACAGAACACTAAGCAGTTTCTCAGAAAGCTTCTTTCCAGATTTCATCTGAGGATATTTCCTTTTTCACCTTAGCCCTCTATGGGCTTCCAAATATCACTTTGCCAATTCCACAAGAACTGTCTTAGCGAAAGGCTTCTTGAGGGAAAAGCTGTAACTCTGTGAGATGATTTCACAGAATACAAAGAAGTTTCTCAGAAAGCTTCTTTCTCTTTGTTATCGGAGGATATTTCCTTTGGCCCTATAGTCTTCAAAGGGATCCGAAATATCTGTTCTCAGATTCCACAGAAATAAGGCTAGCAAAGAGATCTACGAAACCCAGATGTAACTCTGTGAGATGAATTAACAGAACACTAAGCAGTTTCTCAGAAAGCTTCTTTCCAGATTTCATCTGAGGATATTTCCATTTTCACCATAGCCCTCTATGGGCTTCCAAATATCACTTTGCCAATTCCACAAGAACTGTCTTAGCGAAAGGCTTCTTGAAGGGAAAGCTGTAACTCTGTGAGATGATTTCACATTACACAAAGAAGTTTCTCAGAAAGCTTCTTTCTCTTTGTTATCGGAGGATAGTTCCTTTGGTCCTATACTCTTCAAAGGGATCCGAAATATCTGTTCTCAGATTCCACAGAAATAAGGCTAGCAAAGAGATCCTCGAAATACAGATGTAACTCTGTGGGTGGAAGTCACTCATCACAGAGCAGTTTCTCAGAAACCTTCTTCCCAGATTTCATCTGAGGATATTTCCTTTTTCACCATAGCCCTCTATGGGCTTCCAAATATCACTTTGCCAATTCCACAAGAACTGTCTTAGCGAAAGGCTTCTTGAGGGGAAAGCTGTAACTCTGTGAGATGATTTCACAGAACACAAAGAAGTTTCTCAGAAAGCTTCTTTCTCTTTGTGATCGGAGGATATTTCCTTTGGCCCTATAGTCTTCAAAGTGATCCGAAATATCTGTTTTCAGATTCCACAGAAATAAGGCTAGCAAAGAGATCTACGAAACACAGATGTAACTCTGTGAGATGAATTAACAGAACACTAAGCAGTTTCTCAGAAAGCTTCTTTCCAGATTTCATCTGAGGATATTTCCTTTTTCACCTTAGCCCTCTATGGGCTTCCAAATATCACTTTGCCAATTCCACAAGAACTGTCTTAGCGAAAGGCTTCTTGAAGGGAAAGCTTTAACTCTGTGAGATGATTTCACAGAACACAAAGAAGTTTCTCAGAAAGCTTCTTTCTCTTTGTTATCGGAGGATATTTCCTTTGGCCCTATAGTCTTCAAGGGGATCCGAAATATGTGTTCTCAGATTCCACAGAAATAAGGCTAGCAAAGAGATCTACGAAACACAGATGTAACTCTGTGAGATGAATTAACAGAACACTAAGCAGTTTCTCAGAAAGCTTCTTTCCAGATTTCATCTGAGGATATTTCCTTTTTCACCATAGCCCTCTATGGGCTTCCAAATATCAGTTTGCCAATTCCACAAGAACTGTCTTAGCGAAAGGCTTCTTGAGGGAAAAGCTGTAACTCTGTGAGATGATTTCACAGAACACAAAGAAGTTTCTCAGAAAGCTTCTTTCTCTTTGTTATCGGAGGATATTTCCTTTGGCCCTATAGTCTCAAAGGGATCCGAAATATCTGTTCTCAGATTCCTCAGAAATAAGGCTAGCAAACAGATCTACGAAACAAAGATGTAACTCTGTGAGATGAATTAACAGAACACTAAGCAGTTTCTCAGAAAGCTTCTTTCCAGATTTCATCTGAGGATATTTCCTTTTTCACCATAGCCGTCTATGGGCTTCCAAATATCACTTTGCCAATTCCACAAGAACTGTCTTAGCGAAAGGCTTCTTGAGGGAAAAGCTGTAACTCTGTGAGATGATTTCACAGAACACAAAGAAGTTTCTCAGAAAGCTTCTTTCTCTTTGTTATCGGAGGATGTTTCCTTTGGCCCTATAGTCTTCAAAGGGATCCGAAATTTCTGTTCTCAGATTACACAAAAATAAGGCTAGCAAAGAGATCCACGAAATACAGATGTAACTCTGTGAGTGGAAGTCACACATCACAGAGCAGTTTCTCAGAAAGCTTCTTTCTAGATTTCATCTGAGGATATTTCCTTTTTCACCATAGCCCTCTATGGGCTTCCAAATATCACTTTGCCAATTCCACAAGAACTGTCTTAGCGAAAGGCTTCTTGAGGGGAAAGCTGTAACTCTGTGAGATGATTTCACAGAACACAAAGAAGTTTCTCAGAAAGCTTCTTTCTCTTTGTTATCGGAGGATATTTCCTTTGGCCCTATAATCTTCAAAGGGATCCGAAATATCTCTTCTCAAATTCCACAGAAATAAGGCTAGCAAAGAGATCCACGAAATATAGATGTAACTCTGTGAGATGAATTCACAGAACACTAAGCAGTTCTCAGAAAGCTTCTTTCCAGATTTCATCTGAGGATATTTCCTTTTTCACCTTAGCCCTCTATGGGCTTCCAAATATCACTTTGCCAATTCCACAAGAACTGCCTTAGCGAAAGGCTTCTTCAGGGGAAAGCTGTAACTCTCTGATATGATTTCACAGAACACAAAGAAGTTTCTCAGAAAGCTTCTTTCTCTTTGTTATCGGAGGATATTTCCTTTGGCCCTATAGTCTTCTAAGGAATCCGAAATATCTGTTCTCAGATTACACAGAAATAAGGCTAGCAAAGAGATCTACGAAACACAGATGTAACTCTGTGAGATGAATTAACAGAACACTAAGCAGTTTCTCAGAAAGCTTCTTTCCAGATTTCATCTGAGGATATTTCCATTTTCACCATAGCCCTCTATGGGCTTCCAAATATCACTTTGCCAATTCCACAAGAACTGTCTTAGCGAAAGGCTTCTTGAAGGGAAAGCTGTAACTCTGTGAGATGATTTCACATTACACAAAGAAGTTTCTCAGAAAGCTTCTTTCTCTTTGTTATCGGAGGAGAGTTCCTTTGGCCCTATACTCTTCAAAGGGATCCGAAATATCTGTTCTCAGATTCCACAGAAATAAGGCTAGCAAAGAGATCCACGAAATACAGATGTAACTCTGTGTGTGGAAGTCACACATCACAGAGCAGTTTTTCAGAAAGCTTCTTTCCAGATTTTATCTGAGTATATTTCCTTTTTCACCATAGCCCTCTAAGGGCTTCCAAATATCACTTTGCCAATTCCAAAAGAACTGTCTTAGCGAAAGGCTTCTTGAGGGGAAAGCTGTAACTCTGTGAGATGATTTCACAGAACACAAAGAAGTTTCTCAGAAAGCTTCTTTCTCTTTGTTATCGGAGGATGTTTCCTTTGGCACTATATTCTTCAAAGGGATCCGAAATTTCTGTTCTCAGATTACACAGAAATAAGGCTAGCAAAGAGATCCACGAAATACAGATGTAACTCTGTCAGTGGAAGTCACACATCACAGAGCAGTTTCTCAGAAAGCTTCTTTCCAGATTTCATCTGAGGATATTTCCTATTCACCATAGCCCTCAATGGGCTTCCAAATATCACTTTGCCAATTCCACAAGAACTGTCTTAGCGAAAGGCTTCTAGAGGGGAAAGCTGTAACTCTGTGAAATGATTTCACTGAACACAAAGAAGTTTCTCAGAAAGCTTCTTTTTCTTTTTATCGGAGTATATTTCCTTTGGCCCTATAGTTTTCAAAGGGATCTGAAATATCTGTTCTCAGATTCCACAGAAATAAGGCTAGCAAAGAGATCTACGAAACAGAGATGTATCTCTGTGAGATGAATTAACAGAACACTAAGCAGTTTCTCAGAAAGCTTCTTTCCAGATTTCATCTGAGGATATTTCCTTTTTCACCATAGCCCTCTAAGGGCTTCCAAATATCACTTTGCCAATTCCACAAGAACTGTCTTAGCGAAAGGCTTCTTCAGGGCAAAGCTGTAACTCTGTGAGATGATTTCACTGAACACAAAGAAGTTTCTCAGAAAGCTTCTTTCTCTTTGTTATCGGAGGATATTTCCTTTGGCCCTATAGTCTTCAATGGAATCCGAAATATCTGTTTTCAGATTCCACAGAAATAAAGCTAGCGAAGAGATCTACGAAACACAGATGTAACTCTGTGAGATGAATTCACAGAACACTAAGCAGTTTCTCAGAAAGCTTCTTTCCAGATTTCATCTGAGGATATTTCCTTTTTCACCATAGCCCTCTATGGGGTTCCAAATATCACTTTGCCAATTCCACAAGGACTGTCTTAGCGAAGGGCTTCTTCAAGGGAAAGCTGTAACTCTGTGAGATGATTTCACAGAACACAAAGAAGTTTCTAAGAAACCTTCTTTCTCTTTGTTATCGGAGGATATTTCCATTGGCCCTATAGTCTTCAAAAGAATCCGAAATATCTGTTCTCAGATTCCACAGAAATAAGGCTAGCAAAGAGATCTACGAAACACAGATGTAACTCTGTGAGATGAATTAACACAACACTAAGCAGTTTCTCAGAAAGCTTCTTTCCAGATTTCATCTGAGTTTATTTCCTTTTTCACCATAGCCCTCTATGGGCTTTCAAATATCCCTTTGCCAATTCCACAAGAACCGTCTTAGCGAAAGGCTTCTTGAGGGGAAAGCTGTAACTCTGTGAGATGATTTCAAAGAACACAAAGAAGTTTCTCAGAAAGCTTCTTTCTCTTTGTTATCGGAGGATATTTCCTTTGGCCCTATAGTCTTCAAAGGGATCCGAAATATCTGTTCTCAGATTCCACAGAAATAAGGCTAGCAAAGAGATCTACGAAACACAGATGTAACTCTGTGAGATGAATTAACAAAACACTAAGCAGTTTCTCAGAAAGCTTCTTTCCAGATTTCATCTGAGTTTATTTCCTTTTTCACCATAGCCCTCTATGGGCTTTCAAATATCCCTTTGCCAATTCCACAAGAACTGTCTTAGCGAAAGGCTTCTTGAGGGGAAAGCTGTAACTCTGTGAGATGATTTCACAGAACACAAAGAAGTTTCTCAGAAAGCTTCTTTCTCTTTGTTATCGGAGGATATTTCCTTTGGCCCTATAGTCTTCAAAGGGATCCGAAATATCTTTTCTCAGATTCCACAGAAATAAGGCTAGCAAAGAGATCTACGAAACACAGATGTAACTCTGTGAGATGAATTCACAGAATACTAAGCAGTTTCTCAGAAAGCTTCTTTCCAAATTTCATCTGAGGATATTTCCTTTTTCACCATAGCCCACTATGGGCTTCCAAATATCACTTTGCCAATTCCACAAGAACTGTCTTAGCGAAAGGCTTCTTGAGGTGAAAGCTGTAACTCTGTGAGATGATTTCACAGAACACTAAGAAGTTTCAGAGAAAGCTTCTTTCTCTTTGTTATCGGAGGATATTTCCTTTGGCCCTATAGTCTTCAAAGGGATCCGAAATATCTGTTCTCAGATTCCACAGAAAGAAGGCTAGCAAAGAGATCTACGAAACACAGATGTAACTCTGTGAGATGAATTAACAGAACACTAAGCAGTTTCTCAGAAACCTTCTTTCCAGATTTCATCTGAGGATATTTCCATTTTCACCATAGCCCTCTATGGGCTTCCAAATATCACTTTGCCAATTCCACAAGAACTGTCTTAGCGAAAGGCTTCTTGAGGGGAAAGCTGTAACATTGTGAGATGATTTCACAGAACACAAAGAAGTTTCTCAGAAAGCTTCTTTCTCTTTGTCATCGGAGGATATTTCCTTTGGCCCTATAGTCTTCAAAGGGATCCGAAATATCTGTTCTCAGATTCCACAGAAATAAGGCTAGCAAAGAGATCCACGAAATATAGATGTAACTCTGTGAGATGAATTCACAGAACACTAAGCAGTTCTCAGAAAGCTTCTTTCCAGATTTCATCTGAGGATATTTCCTTTTTCACCTTAGCCCTCTATGGGCTTCCAAATATCACTTTGCCAATTCCACAAGAACTGTCTTAGCGAAAGGCTTCTTGAGTGGAAAGCTTTAACTCTGTGAGATGATTTCACAGAACACAAAGAAGTTTCTCAGAAAGCTTCTTTCTCTTTGTTATCGGAGGATATTTCCTTTGGCCCTATAGTCTTCAAGGGGATCCGAAATATGTGTTCTCAGATTCCACAGAAATAAGGCTAGCAAAGAGATCTACGAAACACAGATGTAACTCTGTGAGATGAATTAACAGAACACTAAGCAGTTTCTCAGAAAGCTTCTTTCCAGATTTCATCTGAGGATATTTCCTTTTTCACCATAGCCGTCTAAGGGCTTCCAAATATCACTTTGCCAATTCCACAAGAACTGTCTTAGCGAAAGGCTTCTTGAGGGAAAAGCTGTAACTCTGTGAGATGATTTCACAGAACACAAAGAAGTTTCTCAGAAAGCTTCTTTCTCTTTGTTATCGGAGGATATTTCCTTTGGCCCTATAGTCTTCAAAGGGATCCGAAATATCTGTTCTCAGATTCCACAGAAATAAGGCTAGCAAAGAGATCTACGAAACACAGATGTAACTCTGTGAGATGAATTCACAGAACACTAAGCAGTTTCTCAGAAAGCTTCTTTCCAGATTTCATCTGAGGATATTTCCTTTTTCACCATAGCCGTCTATGGGCTTCCAAATATCACTTTGCCAATTCCACAAGAACTGTCTTAGCGAAAGGCTTCTTGAGGGAAAAGCTGTAACTCTGTGAGATGATTTCACAGAACACAAAGAAGTTTCTCAGAAAGCTTCTTTCTCTTTGTTATCGGAGGATGTTTCCTTTGGCCCTATAGTCTTCAAAGGGATCCGAAATTTCTGTTCTCAGATTACACAGAAATAAGGCTAGCAAAGAGATCCACGAAATACAGATGTAACTCTGTGAGTGGAAGTCACACATCACAGAGCAGTTTCTCAGAAAGCTTCTTTCTAGATTTCATCTGAGGATATTTCCTTTTTCACCATAGCCCTCTATGGGCTTCCAAATATCACTTTGCCAAATCCACAAGAACTGTCTTAGCGAAAGGCTTCTTGAGGGGAAAGCTGTAACTCTGTGAGATGATTTCACAGAACACAAAGAAGTTTCTCAGAAAGCTTCTTTCTCTTTGTTATCGGAGGATATTTCCTTTGGCCCTATAGTCTTCAAAGGGATCCGAAATATCTGTTCTCAGATTCCACAGAAATAAGGCTAGCAAAGAGATCCACGAAATATAGATGTAACTCTGTGAGAAGAATTCACAGAACACCAAGCAGTTTCTCAGAAGCTTCTTTCCAGATTTCATCTGAGGATATTTCCTTTTTCACCATAGCCCTCTATGGGCTTCCAAATATCACTTTGCCAATTCCACAAGAACTGTCTTAGCGAAAGGCTTCTTGAGGGGAAAGCTGTAACTCTGTGAGATGATTTCACAGAACACAAAGAAGTTTCTCAGAAAGCTTCTTTCTCTTCGTTATCGGAGGATATTTCCTTTTGCCCTATAGTCTTCAAAGGGATCCGAAATATCTGTTCTCAGATTCCACAGAAATAAGGCTACCAAAGAGAGCCACGAAATACAGATGTAACTCTGTGTGTGGAAGTCACACATCAAAGAACAGTTTCTCAGAAAGCTTCTTTCCAGATTTCATCTGAGGATATTTCCTTTTCTCCATAGCCCTGTATGGGCTTCCAAATATCACTTTGCCAATTCTACAAGAACTCTCTTAGCGAAAGGCTTCTTGAGGGGAAAGCTGTAACTCTGTGAGATGATTTCACAGAACACAAAGAAGTTTCTCAGAAATCTTCTTTCTCTTTGTTATCGGAGGATATTTCCTTTGGCCCTATCGTCTTCAAAGGGATCCGAAATATCTGTTCTCAGATTCCACAGAAATAAGGCTAGCAAAGAGATCTACGAAACACAGATGTAACTCTGTGAGCTGAATTAACAGAACACTAAGCAGTTTCTCAGAAAGCTTCTTTCAGATTTCATCTGAGGATATTTCCTTTTTCACCATAGCCCTCTATGGGCTTCCAAATATCACTTTGCAAATTCCACAAGAACTATCTTAGCGAAAGTCTTCTTCAGGGGAAAGCTGTAACTCTGTGAGATGATTTCACAGAACACAAAGAAGTTTCTCAGAAAGCTTCTTTCTCTTTGTTATCGGAAGATATCTCCTTTGGCCCTATAGTCTTCAAAGGGATCCGAAATATCTGTTCTCAGATTCCACAGAAAGAAGGCTAGCAAAGAGATCCACGAAATACAGGTGTAACTCTGTGTGTGGAAGTCACACATCACAGAGCAGTTTCTCAGAAAGCTTCTTTCCAGATTTCGTCTGAGGATATTTCCTTTTCACCATAGCCCTGTATGGGCTTCCAAATATCACATTGCCAATTCCATAAGAACTGTCTTAGCGAAAGGCTTCTAGAGGGGAAAGCTGTAACTCTGTGAGATGATTTCACAGAACACAAAGAAGTTTCTCAGAAAGCTTCTTTCTCTTTGTTATCGGAAGATATCTCCTTTGGCCCTGTAGTCTTCAAAGGGATCCGAAATATCTGTTCTCAGATTACACAGTAATAAGGCTAGCAAAGAGATCCACGAA
The DNA here is from genome assembly GCF_037993035.2 of Macaca fascicularis. NCBI lineage: Eukaryota > Metazoa > Chordata > Mammalia > Primates > Cercopithecidae > Macaca > Macaca fascicularis. Next base: position 43,550,975 of record NC_088385.1, on the reverse strand, counting down.
ATACAGATGTAACTCTGTTTGTGGAAGTCACACATCACAGAGCAGTTTCTCAGAAAGCTTCTTTCCAGATTTCATCTGAGGATATTTCCTTTTCAGCATAGCCCTCTATGGGCTTCCAAATATCACTTTTCCAATTCCACAAGAACTGTCTTAGCGAAAGGCTTCTTGAGGGGAAATCTGTAACTCTGTGAGATGATTTCACAGAACACAAAGAAGTTTCTCAGAAAGCTTCTTTCTCTTTGTTATCGGAGGATATTTCCTTTGACCCTATAGACTTCAAAGGGATCCGAAATATCTCTTCTCAGATTCCACAGAAATAAGGCTAGCAAAGAGATCTACGACACACACGTGTAACTCTGTGAGATGAATTAACAGAACACTAAGCAGTTTCTCAGAAAGCCTCTTTCCAGATTTCATCTGAGGATATTTCCTTTTTCACCATAGCCCTCTATGGGCTTCCAAATATCACTTTGCCAATTCCACAAGAACTGTCTTAGCGAAAGGCTTCTTGAGCGGAAAGCTGTAACTCTGTGAGATGATTTCACAGAACACAAAGAAGTTTCTCAGAAAGCTTCTTTCTCTTTGTTATCGGAGGATATTTCCTTTGGCCCTATAGTCTTCAAAGGGATCCGAAATATCTGTTCTCAGATTCCACAGAAATAAGGCTTGCAAAGAGATCTACGAAAAACAGATGTAACTCTGTGAGTGGAAGTCACACATCACAGAGCAGTTTCTCAGAAAGCTTTTTCCAGCTTTCATCTGAGGATATTTCCTTTTTCACCAAAACCCTCTATGGGCTCCAAATATCACTTTGCCAATTCCACAAGAACTGTCTTAGCGAAAGGCTTCTTGAGGGGAAAGCTGTAACTCTGTGAGATGATTTCACAGAACACAAAGAAGATTCTCAGAAAGCTTCTTTCTCTTTGTTATCGGAGGATATTTCCTTTGGCCCTATAGTCTTCAAAGGGATCCGAAATATCTGTTCTCAGATTCCACAGAAAGAAGACTAGCAAAGAGATCCACGAAATACAGATGTAAATCTCTGAGATGAATTAACAGAACATTAAGCAGTTTCTCAGAAAGCTTCTTTCCAGATTTCATCTGAGTATATTTCCTTTTTCACCATAGACCTCTACGGGGTTCCAAATATCACTTTGCCAATTCCACAAGAACTGTCTTAGCGAAAGGCTTCTTGAGGGGAAAGCTGTAACTCTGTGAGATGATTTCACAGAACACAAAAAAGTTTCTCAGAAAGCTTCTTTCTCTTTGTTATCGGAGGATATTTCCTTTGGCCCTATAGTCTTCAAAGGGATCCGAAATATCTGTTCTCAGATTCAAAAGAAAGAAGGCTAGCAAAGAGATCCACGAAATACAGATGTAACTCTGTGAGTGGAAGTCACACATCACAGAGCAGTTTCTCAGAAACCTTCTTCCCAGATTTCATCTGAGGATATTTCCTTTTTCACCATAGCCCTCTATGGGCTTCCAAATATCACTTTGCCAATTCCACAAGAACTGTCTTAGCGAAAGGCTTCTTGAGGGGAAAGCTGTAACTCTGTGAGATGATTTCACAGAACACAAAGAAGTTTCTCAGGAAGCTTCTTTCTCTTTGTGTTCGGAGGATATTTCCTTTGGCCCTATAGTCTTCAAAGTGATCCGAAATATCTGTTTTCAGATTCCACAGAAATAAGGCTAGCAAAGAGATCTACGAAACACAGATGTAACTCTGTGAGATGAATTAACAGAACACTAAGCAGTTTCTCAGAAAGCTTCTTTCCAGATTTCATCTGAGGATATTTCCTTTTTCACCTTAGCCCTCTATGGGCTTCCAAATATCACTTTGCCAATTCCACAAGAACTGTCTTAGCGAAAGGCTTCTTGAAGGGAAAGCTTTAACTCTGTGAGATGATTTCACAGAACACAAAGAAGTTTCTCAGAAAGCTTCTTTCTCTTTGTTATCGGAGGATATTTCCTTTGGCCCTATAGTCTTCAAGGGGATCCGAAATATGTGTTCTCAGATTCCACAGAAATAAGGCTAGCAAAGAGATCTACGAAACACAGATGTAACTCTGTGAGATGAATTAACAGAACACTAAGCAGTTTCTCAGAAAGCTTCTTTCCAGATTTCATCTGAGGATATTTCCTTTTTCACCATAGCCCTCTATGGGCTTCCAAATATCACTTTGCCAATTCCACAAGAACTGTCTTAGCGAAAGGCTTCTTGAGGGACAAGCTGTAACTCTGTGAGATGATTTCACAGAACACAAAGAAGTTTCTCAGAAAGCTTCTTTCTCTTAGTTATCGGAGGATATTTCCTTTGGCCCTATAGTCTCAAAGGGATCCGAAATATCTGTTCTCAGATTCCACAGAAATAAGGCTAGCAAACAGATCTACGAAACACAGATGTAACTCTGTGAGATGAATTAACAAAACACTAAGCAGTTTCTCAGAAAGCTTCTTTCCAGATTTCATCTGAGGATATTTCCTTTTTCACCATAGCCGTCTATGGGCTTCCAAATATCACTTTGCCAATTCCACAAGAACTGTCTTAGCGAAAGTCTTCTTGAGGGAAAAGCTGTAACTCTGTGAGATGATTTCACAGAACACAAAGAAGTTTCTCAGAAAGCTTCTTTCTCTTTGTTATCGGAGGATGTTTCCTTTGGCCCTATAGTCTTCAAAGGGATCCGAAATTTCTGTTCTCAGATTACACAAAAATAAGGCTAGCAAAGAGATCCACGAAATACAGATGTAACTCTGTGAGTGGAAGTCACACATCACAGAGCAGTTTCTCAGAAAGCTTCTTTCTAGATTTCATCTGAGGATATATCCTTTTTCACCATAGCCCTCTATGGGCTTCCAAATATCACTTTGCCAATTCCACAAGAACTGTCTTAGCGAAAGGCTTCTTGAGGGGAAAGCTGTAACTCTGTGAGATGATTTCACAGAACACAAAGAAGTTTCTCAGAAAGCTTCTTTCTCTTTGTTATCGGAGGATATTTCCTTTGGCCCTATAATCTTCAAAGGGATGCGAAATATCTCTTCTCAAATTCCACAGAAATAAGGCTAGCAAAGAGATCCACGAAATATAGATGTAACTCTGTGAGATGAATTCACAGAACACTAAGCAGTTCTCAGAAAGCTTCTTTCCAGATTTCATCTGAGGATATTTCCTTTTTCACCTTAGCCCTCTATGGGCTTCCAAATATCACTTTGCCAATTCCACAAGAACTGCCTTAGCGAAAGGCTTCTTCAGGGGAAAGCTGTAACTCTCTGATATGATTTCACAGAACACAAAGAAGTTTCTCAGAAAGCTTCTTTCTCTTTGTTATCGGAGGATATTTCCTTTGGCCCTATAGTCTTCTAAGGAATCCGAAATATCTGTTCTCAGATTCCACAGAAATAAGGCTAGCAAAGAGATCTACGAAACACAGATGTAACTCTGTGAGATGAATTAACAGAACACTAAGCAGTTTCTCAGAAAGCTTCTTTCCAGATTTCATCTGAGGATATTTCCATTTTCACCATAGCCCTCTATGGGCTTCCAAATATCACTTTGCCAATTCCACAAGAACTGTCTTAGCGAAAGGCTTCTTGAAGGGAAAGCTGTAACTCTGTGAGATGATTTCACATTACACAAAGAAGTTTCTCAGAAAGCTTCTTTCTCTTTGTTATCGGAGGAGAGTTCCTTTGGCCCTATACTCTTCAAAGGGATCCGAAATATCTGTTCTCAGATTCCACAGAAATAAGGCTAGCAAAGAGATCCACGAAATACAGATGTAACTCTGTGTGTGGAAGTCACACATCACAGAGCAGTTTCTCAGAAAGCTTCTTTCCAGATTTTATCTGAGTATATTTCCTTTTTCACCATAGCCCTCTAAGGGCTTCCAAATATCACTTTGCCAATTCCAAAAGAACTGTCTTAGCGAAAGGCTTCTTGAGGGGAAAGCTGTAACTCTGTGAGATGATTTCACAGAACACAAAGAAGTTTCTCAGAAAGCTTCTTTCTCTTTGTTATCGGAGGATGTTTCCTTTGGCACTATATTCTTCAAAGGGATCCGAAATTTCTGTTCTCAGATTACACAGAAATAAGGCTAGCAAAGAGATCCACGAAATACAGATGTAACTCTGTCAGTGGAAGTCACACATCACAGAGCAGTTTCTCAGAAAGCTTCTTTCCAGATTTCATCTGAGGATATTTCCTATTCACCATAGCCCTCAATGGGCTTCCAAATATCACTTTGCCAATTCCACAAGAACTGTCTTAGCGAAAGGCTTCTAGAGGGGAAAGCTGTAACTCTGTGAAATGATTTCACTGAACACAAAGAAGTTTCTCAGAAAGCTTCTTTTTCTTTTTATCGGAGTATATTTCCTTTGGCCCTATAGTTTTCAAAGGGATCTGAAATATCTGTTCTCAGATTCCACAGAAATAAGGCTAGCAAAGAGATCTACGAAACAGAGATGTATCTCTGTGAGATGAATTAACAGAACACTAAGCAGTTTCTCAGAAAGCTTCTTTCCAGATTTCATCTGAGGATATTTCCTTTTTCACCATAGCCCTCTAAGGGCTTCCAAATATCACTTTGCCAATTCCACAAGAACTGTCTTAGCGAAAGGCTTCTTCAGGGCAAAGCTGTAACTCTGTGAGATGATTTCACTGAACACAAAGAAGTTTCTCAGAAAGCTTCTTTCTCTTTGTTATCGGAGGATATTTCCTTTGGCCCTATAGTCTTCAATGGAATCCGAAATATCTGTTTTCAGATTCCACAGAAATAAAGCTAGCGAAGAGATCTACGAAACACAGATGTAACTCTGTGAGATGAATTCACAGAACACTAAGCAGTTTCTCAGAAAGCTTCTTTCCAGATTTCATCTGAGGATATTTCCTTTTTCACCATAGCCCTCTATGGGGTTCCAAATATCACTTTGCCAATTCCACAAGGACTGTCTTAGCGAAGGGCTTCTTCAAGGGAAAGCTGTAACTCTGTGAGATGATTTCACAGAACACAAAGAAGTTTCTAAGAAACCTTCTTTCTCTTTGTTATCGGAGGATATTTCCATTGGCCCTATAGTCTTCAAAAGAATCCGAAATATCTGTTCTCAGATTCCACAGAAATAAGGCTAGCAAAGAGATCTACGAAACACAGATGTAACTCTGTGAGATGAATTAACACAACACTAAGCAGTTTCTCAGAAAGCTTCTTTCCAGATTTCATCTGAGTTTATTTCCTTTTTCACCATAGCCCTCTATGGGCTTTCAAATATCCCTTTGCCAATTCCACAAGAACCGTCTTAGCGAAAGGCTTCTTGAGGGGAAAGCTGTAACTCTGTGAGATGATTTCAAAGAACACAAAGAAGTTTCTCAGAAAGCTTCTTTCTCTTTGTTATCGGAGGATATTTCCTTTGGCCCTATAGTCTTCAAAGGGATCCGAAATATCTGTTCTCAGATTCCACAGAAATAAGGCTAGCAAAGAGATCTACGAAACACAGGTGTAACTCTGTGAGATGAATTAACAGAACACTAAGCAGTTTCTCAGAAAGCTTCTTTCCAGATTTCATCTGAGTTTATTTCCTTTTTCACCATAGCCCTCTATGGGCTTTCAAATATCCCTTTGCCAATTCCACAAGAACTGTCTTAGCGAAAGGCTTCTTGAGGGGAAAGCTGTAACTCTGTGAGATGATTTCACAGAACACAAAGAAGTTTCTCAGAAAGCTTCTTTCTCTTTGTTATCGGAGGATATTTCCTTTGGCCCTATAGTCTTCAAAGGGATCCGAAATATCTTTTCTCAGATTCCACAGAAATAAGGCTAGCAAAGAGATCTACGAAACACAGATGTAACTCTGTGAGATGAATTCACAGAATACTAAGCAGTTTCTCAGAAAGCTTCTTTCCAAATTTCATCTGAGGATATTTCCTTTTTCACCATAGCCCACTATGGGCTTCCAAATATCACTTTGCCAATTCCACAAGAACTGTCTTAGCGAAAGGCTTCTTGAGGTGAAAGCTGTAACTCTGTGAGATGATTTCACAGAACACTAAGAAGTTTCAGAGAAAGCTTCTTTCTCTTTGTTATCGGAGGATATTTCCTTTGGCCCTATAGTCTTCAAAGGGATCCGAAATATCTGTTCTCAGATTCCACAGAAAGAAGGCTAGCAAAGAGATCTACGAAACACAGATGTAACTCTGTGAGATGAATTAACAGAACACTAAGCAGTTTCTCAGAAACCTTCTTTCCAGATTTCATCTGAGGATATTTCCATTTTCACCATAGCCCTCTATGGGCTTCCAAATATCACTTTGCCAATTCCACAAGAACTGTCTTAGCGAAAGGCTTCTTGAGGTGAAAGCTGTAACACTGTGAGATGATTTCACAGAACACAAAGAAGTTTCTCAGAAAGCTTCTTTCTCTTTGTCATCGGAGGATATTTCCTTTGGCCCTATAGTCTTCAAAGGGATCCGAAATATCTGTTCTCAGATTCCACAGAAATAAGGCTAGCAAAGAGATCCACGAAATATAGATGTAACTCTGTGAGATGAATTCACAGAACACTAAGCAGTTCTCAGAAAGCTTCTTTCCAGATTTCATCTGAGGATATTTCCTTTTTCACCTTAGCCCTCTATGGGCTTCCAAATATCACTTTGCCAATTCCACAAGAACTGTCTTAGCGAAAGGCTTCTTGAGTGGAAAGCTTTAACTCTGTGAGATGATTTCACAGAACACAAAGAACTTTCTCAGAAAGCTTCTTTCTCTTTGTTATCGGAGGATATTTCCTTTGGCCCTATAGTCTTCAAGGGGATCCGAAATATGTGTTCTCAGATTCCACAGAAATAAGGCTAGCAAAGAGATCTACGAAACACAGATGTAACTCTGTGAGATGAATTAACAGAACACTAAGCAGTTTCTCAGAAAGCTTCTTTCCAGATTTCATCTGAGGATATTTCCTTTTTCACCATAGCCGTCTAAGGGCTTCCAAATATCACTTTGCCAATTCCACAAGAACTGTCTTAGCGAAAGGCTTCTTGAGGGAAAAGCTGTAACTCTGTGAGATGATTTCACAGAACACAAAGAAGTTTCTCAGAAAGCTTCTTTCTCTTTGTTATCGGAGGATATTTCCTTTGGCCCTATAGTCTTCAAAGGGATCCGAAATATCTGTTCTCAGATTCCACAGAAATAAGGCTAGCAAAGAGATCTACGAAACACAGATGTAACTCTGTGAGATGAATTCACAGAACACTAAGCAGTTTCTCAGAAAGCTTCTTTCCAGATTTCATCTGAGGATATTTCCTTTTTCACCATAGCCGTCTATGGGCTTCCAAATATCACTTTGCCAATTCCACAAGAACTGTCTTAGCGAAAGGCTTCTTGAGGGAAAAGCTGTAACTCTGTGAGATGATTTCACAGAACACAAAGAAGTTTCTCAGAAAGCTTCTTTCTCTTTGTTATCGGAGGATGTTTCCTTTGGCCCTATAGTCTTCAAAGGGATCCGAAATTTCTGTTCTCAGATTACACAGAAATAAGGCTAGCAAAGAGATCCACGAAATACAGATGTAACTCTGTGAGTGGAAGTCACACATCACAGAGCAGTTTCTCAGAAAGCTTCTTTCTAGATTTCATCTGAGGATATTTCCTTTTTCACCATAGCCCTCTATGGGCTTCCAAATATCACTTTGCCAAATCCACAAGAACTGTCTTAGCGAAAGGCTTCTTGAGGGGAAAGCTGTAACTCTGTGAGATGATTTCACAGAACACAAAGAAGTTTCTCAGAAAGCTTCTTTCTCTTTGTTATCGGAGGATATTTCCTTTGGCCCTATAATCTTCAAAGGGATCCGAAATATCTCTTCTCAGATTCCACAGAAATAAGGCTAGCAAAGAGATCCACGAAATATAGATGTAACTCTGTGAGATGAATTCACAGAACACTAAGCAGTTCTCAGAAAGCTTCTTTCCAGATTTCATCTGAGGATATTTCCTTTTTCACCTTAGCCCTCTATGGGCTTCCAAATATCACTTTGCCAATTCCACAAGAACTGTCCTAGCGAAAGGCTTCTTGAGGGGAAAGCTTTAACTCTGTGAGATGATTTCACAGAACACAAAGAAGTTTCTCAGAAAGCTTCTTTCTCTTTGTTATCGGAGGATATTTCCTTTGGCCCTATAGTCTTCAAGGGGATCCGAAATATGTGTTCTCAGATTCCACAGAAATAAGGCTAGCAAAGAGATCTACGAAACACAGATGTAACTCTGTGAGATGAATTAACAGAACACTAAGCAGTTTCTCAGAAAGCTTCTTTCCAGATTTCATCTGAGGATATTTCCTTTTTCACCATAGCCCTCTATGGGCTTCCAAATATCACTTTGCCAATTCCACAAGAACTGCCTTAGCGAAAGGCTTCTTCAGGGGAAAGCTGTAACTCTCTGATATGATTTCACAGAACACAAAGAAGTTTCTCAGAAAGCTTCTTTCTCTTTGTTATCGGAGGATATTTCTTTTGGCCCTATAGTCTTCTAAGGAATCCGAAATATCTGTTCTCAGATTCCACAGAAATAAGGCTAGCAAAGAGATCTACGAAACACAGATGTAACTCTGTGAGATGAATTAACAGAACACTAAGCAGTTTCTCAGAAAGCTTCTTTCCAGATTTCATCTGAGGATATTTCCATTTTCACCATAGCCCTCTGTGGGCTTCCAAATATCACTTCGCCAATTCCACAAGAACTGTCTTAGCGAAAGGCTTCTTGAAGGGAAAGCTGTAACTCTGTGAGATGATTTCACATTACACAAAGAAGTTTCTCAGAAAGCTTCTTTCTCTTTGTTATCGGAGGAGAGTTCCTTTGGCCCTATACTCTTCAAAGGGATCCGAAATATCTGTTCTCAGATTCCACAGAAATAAGGCTAGCAAAGAGATCTACGAAACAGAGATGTAACTCTGTGAGATGAATTAACAGAACACTAAGCAGTTTCTCAGAAAGCTTCTTTCCAGATTTCATCTGAGGATATTTCCATTTTCACCATAGCCCTCTAAGGGGTTCCAAATATCACTTTGCCAATTCCACAAGAACTGTCTTAGCGAAAGGCTTCTTCAGGGCAAAGCTGTAACTCTGTGAGATGATTTCACTGAACACAAAGAAGTTTCTCAGAAAGCTTCTTTCTCTTTGTTATCGGAGGATATTTCCTTTGGCCCTATAGTCTTCAATGGGATCCGAAATATCAGTTCTCAGATTCCACAGAAATAAGGCTAGCAAAGAGATCCACGAAATACAGATGTAACTCTGTGAAATGAAATAACAGAACACAAAGCAGTTTCTCAGAAACTTTCTTTCCGGATTTAATCTGAGGATATTTCCTTTTTCACCATAGCCCTCTAGGGGCTTTCAAATATCACTTTGCCAATTACACAAGAACTGTCTTAGCGAAAGGCTTCTTGAGGGGAAAGCTGTAACTCTGTGAGATGATTTCACAGAACACAAAGAAGTTTCTCAGAAGCTTCTTTCTCTTTGTTATGGGAGGATATTTCCTTTGGCCCTATACTCTTCAAAGGGATCCGAAATATCTGTTCTCAGATTCCACAGAAATAAGGCTAGCAAAGAGATCTACGAAAGACAGATGTAACTCTGTGAGATGAATTACAGAACAGTTAGCAGTTTCTCAGAAAGTTTCATTCCAGATTTCATCTGAGGATATTTCCTTTTTCACCATAGCCCTCTATGGGCTTCCAAATATCAGTTTGCCAATTCCACAAGAACTATCTTAGCGAAAGGCTTCTTGTGGGGAAAGCTGTAACTCTGTGAGATGATTTCACAGAACACAAAGAAGTTTCTCAGAAAGCTTCTTTCTCTTTGTTATCGGAGTATATTTCCTTTGGCCCTGTAGTCTTCAAAGGGATCCGAAATATCAGTTCTCAGAATACACAGAAATAAGGCTAGCAAAGAGATCCACGAAATACAGATGTAACTCTGTGAGTGGAAGTCACACTTCACAGAGCAGTTTCTCAGAAAGCTTCTTTTCTGATGTCATCTGAGGATATTTCCTTTTCACCATAGCCCTCTATGGGCTTCCAAATATCACTTTGCCAATTCCAAAAGAACTGTCTTAGCGAAAGGCTTCTTCAGTGGAAAGATGTAACACTGTGAGATGATTTCACAGAACACAAAGAAGTTTCTCAGAAAGCTTCTTTCTCTTTGTTATCGGAGGATATTTCCTTTGGCCCTATAGTCTTCAAAGGGATCCGAAATATCTGTTCTCAGATTCCACAGAAAGAAGGTTAGCAAAGAGATCCACGAAATACAGAAGTAACTCTGTGAAATGAAATAACAGAACACTAAGCAGTTTCTCAGAAAGTTTCTTTCCGGATTTAATCAGAGGATATTTCCTTTTTCACCATAGCCCTCTATGGGCTTTCAAATATCACTTTGCCAATTACACAAGAACTGTCTTAGCAAAAGGCTTCTTGAGGGGAAAGCTGTAACTCTGTGAGATGATTTCACAGAACTCAAAGAAGTTTCTCAGAAAGCTTCTTTCTCTTTGTTATCAGAGGATATTTACTTTGGCCCTATAGTCTTCAAAGGGATCCGAAATATCTGTTCTCAGAGTCCACAGAAATAAGGCTAGCAAAGATATCTATGAAACACAGATGTAACTCTGTGAGATGAATTAACAGAACACTAAGAAGTTTCTCAGAAAGCTTCTTTCCAGATTTCATCTGAGGATATTTCCTTTTTCACCATAGCCCTCTATGGGCTTCCAAATATCACTTTGCCAATTCCACAAGAACTGTCTTAGCGAAAGGCTTCTTGAGGGGAAAGCTGTAACTCTGTGAGATGATTTCACAGAACACAAAGAAGTTTCTCAGAAAGCTTCTTTCTATTTGTTATCGGAGGATATTTCCTTTGGCCCTATAGTCTTCAAAGGGATCCGAAATATCGGTTCTCAGATTACACAGAAATAAGGCAAGCAAAGAGAACCACGAAATACAGATGTAACTCTGTGAGTGGAAGTCACACATCACAGAGCAGTTTCTCAGAAAGCTTCTTTCCAGATTTCATCTGAGGATATTTCCTTTTCACCATAGCCCTCTATGGCCTTCCAAATATCACTTTGCCAATTCCACAAGAACTGTCTTAGCGAAAGTCTTCTTGAGGCAAAGCTGTAACTCGCTGAGATGATTTCACAGAACACAAAGAAGTTTCTCAGAAAGCTTCTTTCTCTTTGTTATCGCAGGATATTTCCTTTGGCCCTATAGTCTTCAAAGGGATCCGAAATATCTGTTCTCAGATTCCACAGAAAGAGGGCTAGCAAAGAGATCCACGAAATACAGATGTAACTCTGTGAGATGAATTAACAGAACAGTAAGCAGTTTCTCAGAAAGCTTCTTTCCAGATTTCATCTGAGGATATTTCCTTTTTCACCGTAGCCCTCTATGGGCTTCCAAATATCACTTTCCCAATTCCAGAAGAACTGTCTTAGCGAAAGGCTTCTTGAGGGGAAAGCTGTAACTCTGTGAGATGATTTCACAGAACACAAAGAAGTTTCTCAGAAAGCTTCTTTCTCTTTGTTATCGGAGGATATTTCCTTTGGCCCTATAGTCTTCAAAGGGATCCGAAATATCTGTTCTCAGATTCCACAGAAATAATGCTAGCGAAGAGATCTACGAAACAGAGGTGTTACTCTGTGAGATGAATTCACAGAACAGTAAGCAGTTTCTCTGAAAGCTTCTTTCCAGATTTCATCTGAGGATATTTCCTTTTTCACCATAGCCCTCTATGGGCTCCCAAACATTACTTTGCCAATTCCACAAGAACTGTCTTAGCGAAGGGCTTCTTGAGGGGAAAGCTGTAACTCTGTCAGATGATTTCAGAGAACACAAAGAAGTTTCTTAGAAAGCTTCTTTCTCTTTGTTATCGGAGTATATTTCCTTTGGCCCTATAGTCTTCAAAGGGATCCGAAATATCTGTTCTCAGATTCCACAGAAATAAGGCTAGCAAAGAGATCTAGGAAACACAGATGTAACTCTGTGAGATGAATTCGCAGAACACTAAGCAGTTTCTCTGAAAGCATCTTTCCAGATTTCATCTGAGGATATTTCTTTTTTCACCATAGACCTCTATGGGCTTCCAAATATCACTTTGCCAGTTCCACAAGAACTGTCTTAGCGAAAGGATTCTTGAGGGGAAAGCTGTAACTCTGTGAGATGATTTCACAGAACAAAAGAAGTTTCTCAGAAAGCTTCTTTCTCTTTGTTATCGGAGGATATTTCCTTTGGACCTATAGTCTTCAAAGGGATCCGAAATATCTGTTCTCAGATTCCACAGAAATAAGGGTAGCAAAGAGATCTACGAGACACAGATGTAACTCAGTGAGAGGAATTCACAGAACACTAAGCACTTTCTCAGAAAGCTTCTTTCCAGATTTCATCTGAGGATATTTCCTTTTTCACCTTAGCCCTCTATGGGCTTCCAAATATTACTTTGCCAATTCCACAAGAACTGTCTTAGCGAAAGGCTTCTTGAGGGGAAAGCTGTAACTCTGTGAGATGGTTTCACAGAACACAAAGAAGTTTCTCAGAAAGCTTCTTTCTCTTTGTTATCGGAGGATATTTCCTTTGGCCCTGTAGTCTTCAAAGGGATCCGATATATCTGTTCTCAGACTCCACAGAAAGAAGGCTAGCAAAGAGATCTACGAAACACAGATGTAACTCTGTGAGATGAATTATCAGAACACTAAGCAGTTTCTCAGAAAGCTTCTTTCCAGATTTCATCTGAGGATATTTCCATTTTCACCATAGCCCTCTATGGGCTTCCAAATATCCCTTTGCCAATTCCACAAGAACTGTCTTAGCGAAAGGCTTCTTGATTGGAAAGCTGTAACTCTGTGAGATGATTTCACAGAACACAAAGAAGTTTCTCAGAAAGCTTCTTTCTCTTTGTTATCGGAGGATATTTCCTTTGGCCCTATAGTCTTCAAAGGGATCCGAAATATCTGTTCTCAGATTCCACAGAAATAAGGCTAGCAAAGAGATCTACGAAACACAGATGTAACTCTGTGAGATGAATTCACAGAACACTAAGCAGTTTCTCAGAAAGCTTCTTTCCAGATTTCATCTGAGGATATTTCCTTTTTCACCATAGACCTCTATGGGCTTCAAAATATCACTTTGCCAATTCCACAAGACTGCCTTAGTGAAAGGCTTCTTCAGGGGAAAGCTGTAACTCTCTGAGATGATTTCACAGAACACAAAGAAGTTTCTCAGAAAGCTTCTTTCTCTTTGTTATCGGAGGATATTTCCTTTGGCCCTATAGTCTTCAAAGGGATCCGAAATATCTGTTCTCAGATTCCACAGAAATAAGGCTAGCAAAGAGATCTACGAAACACAGATGTAACTCTGTGAGATGAATTAACAGAACACTAAGCAGTTTCTCAGAAAGCTTCTTTCCAGATTTCATCTGAGGATATTTCCATTTTCACCATAGCCCTCTATGGGCTTCCAAATATCACTTTGCCAATTCCACAAGAACTGTCTTAGCGGAAGGCTTCTTGAGGGGAAAGCTGTAACTCTGTGAGATGATTTCACATTACACAAAGAAGTTTCTCAGAAAGCTTCTTTCTCTTTGTTATCGGAGGATAGTTCCTTTGGCCCTATACTCTTCAAAGGGATCCGAAATATCTGTTCTCAGATTCCACAGAAATAAGGCTAGCAAAGAGATCCACGAAATACAGATGTAACTCTGTGAGTGGAAGTCAAGCATCACAGAGCAGTTTCTCAGAAAGCTTCTTTCCAGATTTCATCTGAGGATATTTCCTTTTTCACCGTAGCCCTCTATGGGCTTCCAAATATCACTTTGCCAATTCCACAAGAACTGTCTTAGCGAAAGGCTTCTTGAGGGGAAAGCTGTAACTCTGTGACATGATTTCACAGAACACAAAGAAGTTTCTCAGAAAGCTTCTTTCTCTTTGTAATCGGAGGATGTTTCCTTTGGCCCTATAGTCTTCAAAGGGATCCAAAATTTCTGTTCTCAGATTACACAGAAATAAGGCTAGCAAAGAGATCCACGAAATACAGATGTAACTCTATGAGTGGAAGTCACACATCACAGAGCAGTTTCTCAGAAAGCTTCTTTCCAGATTTCATCTGAGGATATTACCTTTTTCACCGTAGCCCTCTATGGGCTTCCAAATATCACTTTGCCAATTCCACAAGAACTGTCTTAGCGAAAGGCTTCTTGAGGGGAAAGCTGTAACTCTGTGAGATGATTTCACAGAACACAAAGAAGTTTCTCAGAAAGCTTCTTTCTCTTTGTTATCGGAGGATATTTCCTTTGGCCCTATAGTCTTCAAAGGGATCCGAAATATCTCTTCTCAGATTCCACAGAAATAAGGCTAGCAAAGAGATCCACGAAATATAGATGTAACTCTGTGAGATGAATTCACAGAACACTAAGCAGTTTCTCAGAAAGCTTCTTTCCAGATTTCACCTGAGGATATTTCCTTTTTCACCATAGCCCTCTATGGGCTTCCAAATATCACTTTGCCAATTCCACAAGAACTGTCTTAGCGAAAGGCTTCTTGAGGGGAAAGCTTTAACTCTGTGAGATGATTTCACAGAACACAAAGAAGTTTCTCAGAAAGCTTCTTTCTCTTTGTTATCGGAGGATATTTCCTTTGGCCCTGTAGTCTTCAAGGGGATCCGAAATATCTGTTCTCAGATTCCACAGAAATAAGGCTAGCAAAGAGATCTACGAAACACAGATGTAACTCTGTGAGATGAATTAACAGAACACTAAGCAGTTTCTCAGAAAGCTTCTTTCCAGATTTCATCTGAGGATATTTCCTTTTTCACCATAGCCCTCTATGGGCTTCCAAATATCACTTTGCCAATTCCACAAGAACTGTCTTAGCGAAAGGCTTCTTGAGGGGAAAGCTTTAACTCTGTGAGATGATTTCACAGAACACAAAGAAGTTTCTCAGAAAGCTTCTTTCTCTTTGTTATCGGAGGATATTTCCTTTGGCCCTGTAGTCTTCAAGGGGATCCGAAATATCTGTTCTCAGATTCCACAGAAATAAGGCTAGCAAAGAGATCTACGAAACACAGATGTAACTCTGTGAGATGAATTAACAGAACACTAAGCAGTTTCTCAGAAAGCTTCTTTCCAGATTTCATCTGAGGATATTTCCATTTTCACCATAGCCCTCTATGGGCTTCCAAATATCACTTTGCCAATTCCACAAGAACTGTCTTAGCGAAAGGCTTCTTGAAGGGAAATCTGTAACTCTGTGAGATGATTTCACATTACACAAAGAAGTTTCTCAGAAAGCTTCTTTCTCTTTGTTATCGGAGGATAGTTCCTTTGGTCCTATACTCTTCAAAGGGATCCGAAATATCTGTTCTCAGATTCCACAGAAATAAGGCTAGCAAAGAGATCCACGAAATACAGATGTAACTCTGTGGGTGGAAGTCACACATCACAGAGCAGTTTCTCAGAAAGCTTCTTTCCAGATTTCATCTGAGGATATTTCCTTTTTCACCGTAGCCCTCTATGGGCTTCCAAATATCACTTTGCCAATTCCACAAGAACTGACTTAGCGAAAGTCTTCTTGAGGGGAAAGCTGTAACTCTGTGAGATGATTTCACAGAACACAAAGAAGTTTCTCAGAAAGCTTCTTTCTCTTTGTTATCGGAGGATGTTTCCTTTGGCCCTATAGTCTTCAAAGTGATCCGAAATTTCTGTTCTCAGATTACACAGAAATAAGGCTAGCAAAGAGATCCACGAAATACAGATGTAACTCTGTGAGTGGAAGTCACACATCACAGAGCAGTTTCTCAGAAAGCTTCTTTCCAGATTTCATCTGAGGATATTTCCTTTTTCACCGTAGCCCTCTATGGGCTTCCAAATATCACTTTGCCAATTCCACAAGAACTGTCTTAGCGAAAGGCTTCTTGAGGGGAAAGCAGTAACTCTGTGAGATGATTTCACAGAACACAAAGAAGTTTCTCAGAAAGCTTCTTTCTCTTTGTTATCGGAGGATATTTCCTTTGGCCCTATAGTCTTCAAAGGGATCCGAAATATCTCTTCTCAGATTCCACAGAAAAAAGGCTAGCAAAGAGATCCACGAAATATAGATGTAACTCTGTGAGATGAATTCACAGAACACTAAGCAGTTTCTCAGAAAGCTTCTTTCCAGATTTCATCTGAGGATATTTCCTTTTTCACCATAGCCCTCTATGGGCTTCCAAATATCACTTTGCCAATTCCACAAGAACTGTCTTAGCGAAAGGCTTCTTGAGGGGAAAGCTGTAACTCTGTGAGATGATTTCACAGAATACAAAGAAGTTTCTCAGAAAGCTTCTTTCTCTTCGTTATCGGAGGATATTTCCTTTTGCCCTATAGTCTTCAAAGGGATCCGAAATATCTGTTCTCAGATTCCACAGAAATAAGGCTAGCAAAGAGATCTACGAAACACAGATGTAACTCTGTGAGCTGAATTAACAGAACACTAAGCAGTTTCTCAGAAAGCTTCTTTCAGATTTCATCTGAGGATATTTCCTTTTTCACCATAGCCCTCTATGGGCTTCCAAATATCACTTTGCCAATTCCACAAGAACTATCTTAGCGAAAGTCTTCTTCAGGGGAAAGCTGTAACTCTGTGAGATGATTTCACAGAACACAAAGAAGTTTCTCAGAAAGCTTCTTACTCTTTGTTATCGGAAGATATCTCCTTTGGCCCTATAGTCTTCAAAGGGATCCGAAATATCTGTTCTCAGAGTCCACAGAAAGAAGGCTAGCAAAGAGATCCACGAAATACAGATGTAACTCTGTGTGTGGAAGTCACACATCACAGAGCAGTTTCTCAGAAAGCTTCTTTCCAGATTTCGTCTGAGGATATTTCCTTTTCACCATAGCCCTGTATAGGCTTCCAAATATCACATTGCCAATTCCATAAGAACTGTCTTAGCGAAAGACTTCTAGAGGGGAAAGCTGTAACTCTGTGAGATGATTTCACAGAACACAAAGAAGTTTCTCAGAAAGCTTCTTTCTCTTTGTTATCGGAAGATATCTCCTTTGGCCCTATAGTCTTCAAAGGGATCCGAAATATCTGTTCTCAGATTCCACAGAAAGAAGGCTAGCAAAGAGATCCACGAAATACAGATGTAACTCTGTGTGTGGAAGTCACACATCACAGAGCAGTTTCTCAGAAAGCTTCTTTCCAGATTTCGTCTGAGGATATTTCCTTTTCACCATAGCCCTGTATGGGCTTCCAAATATCACATTGCCAATTCCATAAGAACTGTCTTAGCGAAAGACTTCTAGAGAGGAAAGCTGTAACTCTGTGAGATGATTTCACAGAACACAAAGAAGTTTCTCAGAAAGCTTCTTTCTCTTTGTTATCGGAGGATATTTCCTTTGGCCCTATAGTCTTCAAAGGGATCCGAAATATCTGTTCTCAGATTCCACAGAAATAAGGCTAGCAAAGAGACCTACGAAACACAGATGTAACTCTGTGAGATGAATTCACAGAACACTAAGCAGTTTCTCAGAAAGCTTCTTTCCAGATTTCATCTGAGGATATTTCCTTTTTCACCATTGACCTCTATGGGCTTCAAAATATCACTTTGCCAATTCCACAAGAACTGCCTTAGTGAAAGGCTTCTTCAGGGGAAAGCTGTAACTCTCTGAGATGATTTCACAGAACACAAAGAAGTTTCTCAGAAAGCTTCTTTCTCTTTGTTATCGGAGGATATTTCCTTTGGCCCTATAGTCTTCAAAGGGATCCGAAATATCTGTTCTCAGATTCCACAGAAATAAGGCTAGCAAAGAGATCTACGAAACACAGATGTAACTCTGTGAGATGAATTAACAGAACACTAAGCAGTTTCTCAGAAAGCTTCTTTCCAGATTTCATCTGAGGATATTTCCTTTTTCACCATAGCCCTCTATGGGCTTCCAAATATCACTTTGCCAATTCCACAAGAACTGTCTTAGCGAAAGGCTTCTTGAGGGGAAAGCTTTAACTCTGTGAGATGATTTCACAGAACACAAAGAAGTTTCTCAGAAAGCTTCTTTCTCTTTGTTATCGGAGGATATTTCCTTTGGCCCTGTAGTCTTCAAGGGGATCCGAAATATCTGTTCTCAGATTCCACAGAAATAAGGCTAGCAAAGAGATCTACGAAACACAGATGTAACTCTGTGAGATGAATTAACAGAACACTAAGCAGTTTCTCAGAAAGCTTCTTTCCAGATTTCATCTGAGGATATTTCCATTTTCACCATAGCCCTCTATGGGCTTCCAAATATCACTTTGCCAATTCCACAAGAACTGTCTTAGCGAAAGGCTTCTTGAAGGGAAATCTGTAACTCTGTGAGATGATTTCACATTACACAAAGAAGTTTCTCAGAAAGCTTCTTTCTCTTTGTTATCGGAGGATAGTTCCTTTGGTCCTATACTCTTCAAAGGGATCCGAAATATCTGTTCTCAGATTCCACAGAAATAAGGCTAGCAAAGAGATCCACGAAATACAGATGTAACTCTGTGGGTGGAAGTCACACATCACAGAGCAGTTTCTCAGAAAGCTTCTTTCCAGATTTCATCTGAGGATATTTCCTTTTTCACCGTAGCCCTCTATGGGCTTCCAAATATCACTTTGCCAATTCCACAAGAACTGACTTAGCGAAAGTCTTCTTGAGGGGAAAGCTGTAACTCTGTGAGATGATTTCACAGAACACAAAGAAGTTTCTCAGAAAGCTTCTTTCTCTTTGTTATCGGAGGATGTTTCCTTTGGCCCTATAGTCTTCAAAGTGATCCGAAATTTCTGTTCTCAGATTACACAGAAATAAGGCTAGCAAAGAGATCCACGAAATACAGATGTAACTCTGTGAGTGGAAGTCACACATCACAGAGCAGTTTCTCAGAAAGCTTCTTTCCAGATTTCATCTGAGGATATTTCCTTTTTCACCGTAGCCCTCTATGGGCTTCCAAATATCACTTTGCCAATTCCACAAGAACTGTCTTAGCGAAAGGCTTCTTGAGGGGAAAGCAGTAACTCTGTGAGATGATTTCACAGAACACAAAGAAGTTTCTCAGAAAGCTTCTTTCTCTTTGTTATCGGAGGATATTTCCTTTGGCCCTATAGTCTTCAAAGGGATCCGAAATATCTCTTCTCAGATTCCACAGAAAAAAGGCTAGCAAAGAGATCCACGAAATATAGATGTAACTCTGTGAGATGAATTCACAGAACACTAAGCAGTTTCTCAGAAAGCTTCTTTCCAGATTTCATCTGAGGATATTTCCTTTTTCACCATAGCCCTCTATGGGCTTCCAAATATCACTTTGCCAATTCCACAAGAACTGTCTTAGCGAAAGGCTTCTTGAGGGGAAAGCTGTAACTCTGTGACATGATTTCACAGAACACAAAGAAGTTTCTCAGAAAGCTTCTTTCTCTTTGTTATCGGAGGATGTTTCCTTTGGCCCTATAGTCTTCAAAGGGATCCAAAATTTCTGTTCTCAGATTACACAGAAATAAGGCTAGCAAAGAGATCCACGAAATACAGATGTAACTCTATGAGTGGAAGTCACACATCACAGAGCAGTTTCTCAGAAAGCTTCTTTCCAGATTTCATCTGAGGATATTACCTTTTTCACCGTAGCCCTCTATGGGCTTCCAAATATCACTTTGCCAATTCCACAAGAACTGTCTTAGCGAAAGGCTTCTTGAGGGGAAAGCTGTAACTCTGTGAGATGATTTCACAGAACACAAAGAAGTTTCTCAGAAAGCTTCTTTCTCTTTGTTATCGGAGGATATTTCCTTTGGCCCTATAGTCTTCAAAGGGATCCGAAATATCTCTTCTCAGATTCCACAGAAATAAGGCTAGCAAAGAGATCCACGAAATATAGATGTAACTCTGTGAGATGAATTCACAGAACACTAAGCAGTTTCTCAGAAAGCTTCTTTCCAGATTTCACCTGAGGATATTTCCTTTTTCACCATAGCCCTCTATGGGCTTCCAAATATCACTTTGCCAATTCCACAAGAACTGTCTTAGCGAAAGGCTTCTTGAGGGGAAAGCTTTAACTCTGTGAGATGATTTCACAGAACACAAAGAAGTTTCTCAGAAAGCTTCTTTCTCTTTGTTATCGGAGGATATTTCCTTTGGCCCTGTAGTCTTCAAGGGGATCCGAAATATCTGTTCTCAGATTCCACAGAAATAAGGCTAGCAAAGAGATCTACGAAACACAGATGTAACTCTGTGAGATGAATTAACAGAACACTAAGCAGTTTCTCAGAAAGCTTCTTTCCAGATTTCATCTGAGGATATTTCCTTTTTCACCATAGCCCTCTATGGGCTTCCAAATATCACTTTGCCAATTCCACAAGAACTGTCTTAGCGAAAGGCTTCTTGAGGGGAAAGCTTTAACTCTGTGAGATGATTTCACAGAACACAAAGAAGTTTCTCAGAAAGCTTCTTTCTCTTTGTTATCGGAGGATATTTCCTTTGGCCCTGTAGTCTTCAAGGGGATCCGAAATATCTGTTCTCAGATTCCACAGAAATAAGGCTAGCAAAGAGATCTACGAAACACAGATGTAACTCTGTGAGATGAATTAACAGAACACTAAGCAGTTTCTCAGAAAGCTTCTTTCCAGATTTCATCTGAGGATATTTCCATTTTCACCATAGCCCTCTATGGGCTTCCAAATATCACTTTGCCAATTCCACAAGAACTGTCTTAGCGAAAGGCTTCTTGAAGGGAAATCTGTAACTCTGTGAGATGATTTCACATTACACAAAGAAGTTTCTCAGAAAGCTTCTTTCTCTTTGTTATCGGAGGATAGTTCCTTTGGTCCTATACTCTTCAAAGGGATCCGAAATATCTGTTCTCAGATTCCACAGAAATAAGGCTAGCAAAGAGATCCACGAAATACAGATGTAACTCTGTGGGTGGAAGTCACACATCACAGAGCAGTTTCTCAGAAAGCTTCTTTCCAGATTTCATCTGAGGATATTTCCTTTTTCACCGTAGCCCTCTATGGGCTTCCAAATATCACTTTGCCAATTCCACAAGAACTGACTTAGCGAAAGTCTTCTTGAGGGGAAAGCTGTAACTCTGTGAGATGATTTCACAGAACACAAAGAAGTTTCTCAGAAAGCTTCTTTCTCTTTGTTATCGGAGGATGTTTCCTTTGGCCCTATAGTCTTCAAAGTGATCCGAAATTTCTGTTCTCAGATTACACAGAAATAAGGCTAGCAAAGAGATCCACGAAATACAGATGTAACTCTGTGAGTGGAAGTCACACATCACAGAGCAGTTTCTCAGAAAGCTTCTTTCCAGATTTCATCTGAGGATATTTCCTTTTTCACCATAGCCCTCTATGGGCTTCCAAATATCACTTTGCCAATTCCACAAGAACTGTCTTAGCGAAAGGCTTCTTGAGGGGAAAGCTGTAACTCTGTGAGATGATTTCACAGAATACAAAGAAGTTTCTCAGAAAGCTTCTTTCTCTTCGTTATCGGAGGATATTTCCTTTTGCCCTATAGTCTTCAAAGGGATCCGAAATATCTGTTCTCAGATTCCACAGAAATAAGGCTAGCAAAGAGATCTACGAAACACAGATGTAACTCTGTGAGCTGAATTAACAGAACACTAAGCAGTTTCTCAGAAAGCTTCTTTCAGATTTCATCTGAGGATATTTCCTTTTTCACCATAGCCCTCTATGGGCTTCCAAATATCACTTTGCCAATTCCACAAGAACTATCTTAGCGAAAGTCTTCTTCAGGGGAAAGCTGTAACTCTGTGAGATGATTTCACAGAACACAAAGAAGTTTCTCAGAAAGCTTCTTACTCTTTGTTATCGGAAGATATCTCCTTTGGCCCTATAGTCTTCAAAGGGATCCGAAATATCTGTTCTCAGAGTCCACAGAAAGAAGGCTAGCAAAGAGATCCACGAAATACAGATGTAACTCTGTGTGTGGAAGTCACACATCACAGAGCAGTTTCTCAGAAAGCTTCTTTCCAGATTTCGTCTGAGGATATTTCCTTTTCACCATAGCCCTGTATAGGCTTCCAAATATCACATTGCCAATTCCATAAGAACTGTCTTAGCGAAAGACTTCTAGAGGGGAAAGCTGTAACTCTGTGAGATGATTTCACAGAACACAAAGAAGTTTCTCAGAAAGCTTCTTTCTCTTTGTTATCGGAAGATATCTCCTTTGGCCCTATAGTCTTCAAAGGGATCCGAAATATCTGTTCTCAGATTCCACAGAAAGAAGGCTAGCAAAGAGATCCACGAAATACAGATGTAACTCTGTGTGTGGAAGTCACACATCACAGAGCAGTTTCTCAGAAAGCTTCTTTCCAGATTTCGTCTGAGGATATTTCCTTTTCACCATAGCCCTGTATGGGCTTCCAAATATCACATTGCCAATTCCATAAGAACTGTCTTAGCGAAAGACTTCTAGAGAGGAAAGCTGTAACTCTGTGAGATGATTTCACAGAACACAAAGAAGTTTCTCAGAAAGCTTCTTTCTCTTTGTTATCGGAGGATATTTCCTTTGGCCCTATAGTCTTCAAAGGGATCCGAAATATCTGTTCTCAGATTCCACAGAAATAAGGCTAGCAAAGAGACCTACGAAACACAGATGTAACTCTGTGAGATGAATTCACAGAACACTAAGCAGTTTCTCAGAAAGCTTCTTTCCAGATTTCATCTGAGGATATTTCCTTTTTCACCATTGACCTCTATGGGCTTCAAAATATCACTTTGCCAATTCCACAAGAACTGCCTTAGTGAAAGGCTTCTTCAGGGGAAAGCTGTAACTCTCTGAGATGATTTCACAGAACACAAAGAAGTTTCTCAGAAAGCTTCTTTCTCTTTGTTATCGGAGGATATTTCCTTTGGCCCTATAGTCTTCAAAGGGATCCGAAATATCTGTTCTCAGATTCCACAGAAATAAGGCTAGCAAAGAGATCTACGAAACACAGATGTAACTCTGTGAGATGAATTAACAGAACACTAAGCAGTTTCTCAGAAAGCTTCTTTCCAGATTTCATCTGAGGATATTTCCATTTTCACCATAGCCCTCTATCGGCTTCCAAATATCACTTTGCCAATTCCACAAGAACTGTCTTAGCGAAAGGCTTCTTGAGGGGAAAGCTGTAACTCTGTGAGATGATTTCACATTACACAAAGAAGTTTCTCAGAAAGCTTCTTTCTCTTTGTTATCGGAGGATAGTTCCTTTGGCCCTATACTCTTCAAAGGGATCCAAAATATCTGTTCTCAGATTCCACAGAAATAAGGCTAGCAAAGAGATCCACGAAATACAGATGTAACTCTGTGAGTGGAAGTCAAACATCACAGAGCAGTTTCTCAGAAAGCTTCTTTCCAGATTTCATCTGAGGATATTTCCTTTTTCACCGTAGCCCTCTATGGGCTTCCAAATATCACTTTGCCAATTCCACAAGAACTGTTTTAGCGAAAGGCTTCTTGAGGGGAAAGCTGTAACTCTGTGAGATGATTTCACAGAACACAAAGAAGTTTCTCAGAAAGCTTCTTTCTCTTTGTTATCGGAGGATGTTTCCTTTGGCCCTATAGTCTTCAAAGGGATCCAAAATTTCTGTTCTCAGATTACACAGAAATAAGGCTAGCAAAGAGATCCACGAAATACAGATGTAACTCTGTGAGTGGAAGTCACACATCACTGAGCAGTTTCTCAGAAAGCTTCTTTCCAGATTTCATCTGAGGATATTTCCTTTTTCACCGTAGCCCTCTATGGGCTTCCAAATATCACTTTGCCAATTCCACAAGAACTGTCTTAGCGAAAGGCTTCTTGAGGGGAAAGCTGTAACTCTGTGAGATGATTTCACAGAACACAAAGAAGTTTCTCAGAAAGCTTCTTTCTCTTTGTTATCGGAGGATATTTCCTTTGGCCCTATAGTCTTCAAAGGGATCCGAAATATCTCTTCTCAGATTCCACAGAAATAAGGCTAGCAAAGAGATCCACTAAATATAGATGTAACTCTGTGAGATGAATTCACAAAACACTAAGCAGTTTCTCAGAAAGCTTCTTTCCAGATTTCATCTGAGGATATTTCCTTTTTCACCGTAGCCCTCTATGGGCTTCCAAATATCACTTTGCCTATTCCACAAGAACTGTCTTAGCGAAAGGCTTCTTGAGGGGAAAGCTTTAACTCTGTGAGATGATTTCACAGAACACAAAGAAGTTTCTCAGAAAGCTTCTTTCTCTTTGTTATCGGAGGATATTTCCTTTGGCCCTGTAGTCTTCAAGGGGATCCGAAATATCTGTTCTCAGATTCCACAGAAATAAGGCTAGCAAAGAGATCTACGTAACACAAATGTAACTCTGTGAGATGAATTAACAGAACACTAAGCAGTTTCTCAGAAAGCTTCTTTCCAGATTTCATCTGAGGATATTTCCATTTTCACCATAGCCCTCTATGGGCTTCCAAATATCACTTTGCCAATTCCACAAGAACTGTCTTAGCGAAAGGCTTCTTGAAGGGAAATCTGTAACTCTGTGAGATGATTTCACATTACACAAAGAAGTTTCTCAGAAAGCTTCTTTCTCTTTGTTATCGGAGGATAGTTCCTTTGTTCCTATACTCTTCAAAGGGATCCGAAATATCTGTTCTCAGATTCCACAGAAATAAGGCTAGCAAAGAGATCCACGAAATACAGATGTAACTCTGTGGGTGGAAGTCACACATCACAGAGCAGTTTCTCAGAAAGCTTCTTTCCAGATTTCATCTGAGGATATTTCCTTTTTCACCGTAGCCCTCTATGGGCTTCCAAATATCACTTTGCCAATTCCACAAGAACTGACTTAGCGAAAGGCTTCTTGAGGGGAAAGCTGTAACTCTGTGAGATAATTTCACAGAACACAAAGAAGTTTCTCAGAAAGCTTCTTTCTCTTTGTTATCGGAGGATGTTTCCTTTGGCCCTATAGTCTTCAAAGTGATCCGAAATTTCTGTTCTCAGATTACACAGAAATAAGGCTAGCAAAGAGATCCACGAAATACAGATGTAACTCTGTGAGTGGAAGTCACACATCACAGAGCAGTTTCTCAGAAAGCTTCTTTCCAGATTTCATCTGAGGATATTTCCTTTTTCACCGTAGCCCTCTATGGGCTTCCAAATATCACTTTGCCAATTCCACAAGAACTGTCTTAGCGAAAGGCTTCTTGAGGGGAAAGCTGTAACTCTGTGAGATGATTTCACAGAACACAAAGAAGTTTCTCAGAAACTTCTTTCTCTTTGTTATCGGAGGATATTTCCTTTGGCCCTATAGTCTTCAAAGGGATCCGAAATATCTCTTCTCAGATTCCACAGAAATAAGGCTAGCAAAGAGATCCACGAAATATAGATGTAACTCTGTGAGATGAATTCACAGAACACTAAGCAGTTTCTCAGAAAGCTTCTTTCCAGATTTCATCTGAGGATATTTCCTTTTTCACCATAGCCCTCTATGGGCTTCCAAATATCACTTTGCCAATTCCACAAGAACTGTCTTAGCGAAAGGCTTCTTGAGGGGAAAGCTGTAACTCTGTGAGATGATTTCACAGAACACAAAGAAGTTTCTCAGAAAGCTTCTTTCTCTTCGTTATCGGAGGATATTTCCTTTTGCCCTATAGTCTTCAAAGGGATCCGAAATATCTGTTCTCAGATTCCACAGAAATAAGGCTAGCAAAGAGATCCACGAAATACAGATGTAACTCTGTGTGTGGAAGTCACACATCAAAGAACAGTTTCTCAGAAAGCTTCTTTCCAGATTTCATCTGAGGATATTTCCTTTTCTCCATAGCCCTGTATGGGCTTCCAAATATCACTTTGCCAATTCCACAAGAACTGTCTTAGCGAAAGGCTTCTTGAGGGGAAAGCTGTAACTCTGTGAGATGATTTCACAGAACACAAAGAAGTTTCTCAGAAATCTTCTTTCTCTTTGTTATCGGAGGATATTTCCTTTGGCCCTATCGTCTTCAAAGGGATCCGAAATATCTGTTCTCAGATTCCACAGAAATAAGGCTAGCAAAGAGATCTACGAAACACAGATGTAACTCTGTGAGCTGAATTAACAGAACACTAAGCAGTTTCTCAGAAAGCTTCTTTCAGATTTCATCTGAGGATATTTCCTTTTTCACCATAGCCCTCTATGGGCTTCCAAATATCACTTTGCCAATTCCACAAGAACTATCTTAGCGAAAGTCTTCTTCAGGGGAAAGCTGTAACTCTGTGAGATGATTTCACAGAACACAAAGAAGTTTCTCAGAAAGCTTCTTTCTCTTTGTTATCGGAAGATATCTCCTTTGGCCCTATAGTCTTCAAAGGGATCCGAAATATCTGTTCTCAGATTCCACAGAAAGAAGGCTAGCAAAGAGATCCACGAAATACAGATGTAACTCTGTGTGTGGAAGTCACACATCACAGAGCAGTTTCTCAGAAAGCTTCTTTCCAGATTTCGTCTGAGGATATTTCCTTTTCACCATAGCCCTGTATGGGCTTCCAAATATCACATTGCCAATTCCATAAGAACTGTCTTAGCGAAAGACTTCTAGAGGGGAAAGCTGTAACTCTGTGAGATGATTTCACAGAACACAAAGAAGTTTCTCAGAAAGCTTCTTTCTCTTTGTTATCGGAAGATATCTCCTTTGGCCCTATAGTCTTCAAAGGGATCCGAAATATCTGTACTCAGATTCCACAGAAATAAGGCTAGCAAAGAGATCCACGAAATACAGATGTAACTCTGTGTGTGGAAGTCACACATCACAGAGCAGTTTCTCAGAAAGCTTCTTTCCAGATTTCGTCTGAGGATATTTCCTTTTCACCATAGCCCTGTATGGGCTTCCAAATATCACATTGCCAATTCCATAAGAACTGTCTTAGCGAAAGACTTCTAGAGGGGAAAGCTGTAACTCTGTGAGATGATTTCACAGAACACAAAGAAGTTTCTCAGAAAGCTTCTTTCTTTTGTTATCGGAGGATATTTCCTTTGGCCCTATAGTCTTCAAAGGGATCCGAAATATCTGTTCTCAGATTCCACAGAAATAAGGCTAGCAAAGAGACCTACGAAACACAGATGTAACTCTGTGAGATGAATTCACAGAACACTAAGCAGTTTCTCAGAAAGCTTCTTTCCAGATTTCATCTGAGGATATTTCCTTTTTCACCATAGACCTCTATGGGCTTCAAAATATCACTTTGCCAATTCCACAAGAACTGCCTTAGTGAAAGGCTTCTTCAGGGGAAAGCTGTAACTCTCTGAGATGATTTCACAGAACACAAAGAAGTTTCTCAGAAAGCTTCTTTCTCTTTGTTATCGGAGGATATTTCCTTTGGCCCTATAGTCTTCAAAGGGATCCGAAATATCTGTTCTCAGATTCCACAGAAATAAGGCTAGCAAAGAGATCTACGAAACACAGATGTAACTCTGTGAGATGAAATCACAGAACACTAAGCAGTTTCTCAGAAAGTTTCTTTCCAGATTTCATCTGAGGATATTTCCATTTTCACCATAGCCCTCTATGGGCTTCCAAATATCACTTTGCCAATTCCACAAGAACTGTCTTAGCGAAAGGCTTCTTGAGGGGAAAGCTGTAACTCTGTGAGATGATTTCACATTACACAAAGAAGTTTCTCAGACAGCTTCTTTCTCTTTGTTATCGGAGGATAGTTCCTTTGGCCCTATACTCTTCAAAGGGATCCGAAATATCTGTTCTCAGATTCCACAGAAATAAGGCTAGCAAAGAGATCCACGAAATACAGATGTAACTCTGTGAGTGGAAGTCAAACATCACAGAGCAGTTTCTCAGAAAGCTTCTTTCCAGATTTCATCTGAGGATATTTCCTTTTTCACCGTAGCCCTCTATGGGCTTCCAAATATCACTTTGCCAATTCCACAAGAACTGTTTTAGCGAAAGGCTTCTTGAGGGGAAAGCTGTAACTCTGTGAGATGATTTCACAGAACACAAAGAAGTTTCTCAGAAAGCTTCTTTCTCTTTGTTATCGGAGGATGTTTCCTTTGGCCCTATAGTCTTCAAAGGGATCCAAAATTTCTGTTCTCAGATTACACAGAAATAAGGCTAGCAAAGAGATCCACGAAATACAGATGTAACTCTGTGAGTGGAAGTCACACATCACAGAGCAGTTTCTCAGAAAGCTTCTTTCCAGATTTCATCTGAGGATATTTCCTTTTTCACCGTAGCCCTCTATGGGCTTCCAAATATCACTTTGCCAATTCCACAAGAACTGTCTTAGCGAGAGGCTTCTTGAGGGGAAAGCTGTAACTCTGTGAGATGATTTCACAGAACACAAAGAAGTTTCTCAGAAAGCTTCTTTCTCTTTGTTATCGGAGGATATTTCCTTTGGCCCTATAGTCTTCAAAGGGATCCGAAATATCTCTTCTCAGATTCCACAGAAATAAGGCTAGCAAAGAGATCCACGAAATATAGATGTAACTCTGTGAGATGAATTCACAGAACACTAAGCAGTTTCTCAGAAAGCTTCTTTCCAGATTTCATCTGAGGATATTTCCTTTTTCACCATAGCCCTCTATGGGCTTCCAAATATCACTTTGCCAATTCCACAAAAACTGTCTTAGCGAAAGGCTTCTTGAGGGGAAAGCTTTAATTCTGTGAGATGATTTCACAGAACACAAAGAAGTTTCTCAGAAAGCTTCTTTCTCTTTGTTATCGGAGGATATTTCCTTTGGCCCTGTAGTCTTCAAGGGGATCCGAAATATCTGTTCTCAGATTCCACAGAAATAAGGCTAGCAAAGAGATCTACGAAACACAGATGTAACTCTGTGAGATGAATTAACAGAAAACTAAGCAGTTTCTCAGAAAGCTTCTTTCCAGATTTCATTTGAGGATATTTCCTTTTTCACCATAGCCGTCTATGGGCTTCCAAATATCACTTTGCCAATTCCACAAGAACTGTCTTAGCGAAAGGCTTCTTGAGGGAAAAGCTATAACTCTGTGAGATGATTTCACAGAATACAAAGAAGTTTCTCAGAAAGCTTCTTTCTCTTTGTTATCGGAGGATATTTCCTTTGGCCCTATAGTCTTCAAAGGGATCCGAAATATCTGTTCTCAGATTCCACAGAAATAAGGCTAGCAAAGAGATCTACGAAACACAGATGTAACTCTGTGAGATGAATTAACAGAACACTAAGCAGTTTCTCAGAAAGCTTCTTTCCAGATTTCATCTGAGGATATTTCCATTTTCACCATAGCCCTCTATGGGCTTGCAAATATCACTTTGCCAATTCCACAAGAACTGTCTTAGCGAAAGGCTTCTTGAAGGGAAATCTGTAACTCTGTGAGATGATTTCACATTACACAAAGAAGTTTCTCAGAAAGCTTCTTTCTCTTTGTTATCGGAGGATAGTTCCTTTGGTCCTATACTCTTCAAAGGGATCCGAAATATCTGTTCTCAGATTCCACAGAAATAAGGCTAGCAAAGAGATCCACGAAATACAGATGTAACTCTGTGGGTGGAAGTCACACATCACAGAGCAGTTTCTCAGAAAGCTTCTTTCCAGATTTCATCTGAGGACATTTCCTTTTTCACCGTAGCCCTCTATGGGCTTCCAAATATCACTTTGCCAATTCCACAAGAACTGACTTAGCGAAAGGCTTCTTGAGGGGAAAGCTGTAACTCTGTGAGATGATTTCACAGAACACAAAGAAGTTTCTCAGAAAGCTTCTTTCTCTTTGTTATCGGAGGATGTTTCCTTTGGCCCTATAGTCTTTAAAGGGATCCGAAATTTCTGTTCTCAGATTACACAGAAATAAGGCTAGCAAAGAGATCCACGAAATACAGATGTAACTCTGTGAGTGGAAGTCACACATCACAGAGCAGTTTCTCAGAAACTTCTTTCCAGATTTCATCTGAGGATATTTCCTTTTTCACCGTAGCCCCCTATGGGCTTCCAAATATCACTTTGCCAATTCCACAAGAACTGTCTTAGCGAAAAGCTTCTTGAGGGGAAAGCTGTAACTCTGTGAGATGATTTCACAGAACACAAAGAAGTTTCTCAGAAAGCTTCTTTCTCTTTGTTATCGGAGGATATTTCCTTTGGCCCTATAGTCTTCAAAGGGATCCGAAATATCTCTTCTCAGATTCCACAGAAATAAGGCTAGCAAAGAGATCCACGAAATATAGATGTAACTCTTTGTGATGAATTCACAGAGCACTAAGCAGTTTCTCAGAAAGCTTCTTTCCAGATTTCATCTGAGGATATTTCCTTTTTCACCATAGCCCTCTATGGGCTTCCAAATATCACTTTGCCAATTCCACAAAAACTGTCTTAGCGAAAGGCTTCTTGAGGGGAAAGCTGTAACTCTGTGAGATGATTTCACAGAACACAAAGAAGTTTCTCAGAAAGCTTCTTTCTCTTCGTTATCGGAGGATATTTCCTTTTGCCCTATAGTCTTCAAAGGGATCCGAAATATCTGTTCTCAGATTCCACAGAAATAAGGCTAGCAAAGAGATCCACGAAATACAAATGTAACTCTGTGTGTGGAAGTCACACATCAAAGAACAGTTTCTCAGAAAGCTTCTTTCCAGATTTCATCGGAGGATATTTCCTTTTCTCCATAGCCCTGTATGGGCTTCCAAATATCACTTTGCCAATTCCACAAGAACTGTCTAAGCGAAAGGCTTCTTGAGGGGAAAGCTGTAACTCTGTGATATGATTTCACAGAACACAAAGAAGTTTCTCAGAAAGCTTCTTTCTCTTTGTTATTGGAGGATATTTCCTTTGGCCCTATCGTCTTCAAAGGGATCCGAAATATCTCTTCTCAGATTCCACAGAAATAAGGCTAGCAAAGAGATCTACGAAACACAGATGTAACTCTGTGAGATGAATTAACAGAACACTAAGCAGTTTCTCAGAAAGCTTCTTTCAGATTTCATCTGAGGATATTTCCTTTTTCAACATAGCCCTCTATGGGCTTCCAAATATCACTTTGCCAATTCCACAAGAACTATCTTAGCGAAAGTCTTCTTCAGGGGAAAGCTGTAACTCTGTGAGATGATTTCACAGAACACAAAGAAGTTTCTCAGAAAGCTTCTTTCTCTTTGTTATCGGAAGATATCTCCTTTGGCCCTATAGTCTTCAAAGGGATCCGAAATATCTGTTCTCAGATTCCACAGAAAGAAGGCTAGCAAAGAGATCCACGAAATACAGATGTAACTCTGTGTGTGGAAGTCACACATCACAGAGCAGTTTCTCAGAAAGCTTCTTTCCAAATTTCGTCTGAGGATATTTCCTTTTCACCATAGCCCTGTATGGGCTTCCAAATATCACATTGCCAATTCCATAAGAACTGTCTTAGCGAAAGACTTCTAGAGGGGAAAGCTGTAACTCTGTGAGATGATTTCACAGAACACAAAGAAGTTTCTCAGAAAGCTTCTTTCTCTTTGTTATCGGAAGATATCTCCTTTGGCCCTATAGTCTTCAAAGGGATCCGAAATATCTGTTCTCAGATTCCACAGAAAGAAGGCTAGCAAAGAGATCCACGAAATACAGATGTAACTCTGTGTGTGGAAGTCACACATCACAGAGCAGTTTCTCAGAAAGCTTCTTTCCAGATTTCGTCTGAGGATATTTCCTTTTCACCATAGCCCTGTATGGGCTTCCAAATATCACATTGCCAATTCCATAAGAACTGTCTTAGCGAAAGACTTCTAGAGGGGAAAGCTGTAACTCTGTGAGATGATTTCACAGAACACAAAGAAGTTTCTCAGAAAGCTTCTTTCTCTTTGTTATCGGAAGATATTTACTTTGGCCCAGTAGTCTTCAAAGGGATCCGAAATATCTGTTCTCAGATTACACAGTAATAAGGCTAGCAAAGAGATCCACGAAATGCAGATGTAACTCTGTTTGTGGAAGTCACACATCACAGAGCAGTTTCTCAGAAAGCTTCTTTCCAGATTTCATCTGAGGATATTTCCTTTTCAGCATAGCCCTCTATGGGCTTCCAAATATCACTTTTCCAATTCCACAAGAACTGTCTTAGCGAAAGGCTTCTTGAGGGGAAATCTGTAACTCTGTGAGATGATTTCACAGAACACAAAGAAGTTTCTCAGAAAGCTTCTTTCTCTTTGTTATCGGAGGATATTTCCTTTGGCCCTATAGACTTCAAAGGGATCCGAAATATCTGTTCTCAGATTCCACAGAAATAAGGCTAGCAAAGAGATCTACGACACACACGTGTAACTCTGTGAGTTGAATTAACAGAACACTAAGCAGTTTCTCAGAAAGCCTCTTCCCATATTTCATCTGAGGATATTTCCTTTTTCACCATAGCCCTCTATGGGCTTCCAAATATCACTTTGCCAATTCCACAAGAACTGTCTTAGCGAAAGGCTTCTTGAGCGGAAAGCTGTAACTCTGTGAGATGATTTCACAGAACACAAAGAAGTTTCTCAGAAAGCTTCTTTCTCTTTGTTATCGGAGGATATTTCCTTTGGCCCTATAGTCTTCAAAGGGATCCGAAATATCTGTTCTCAGATTCCACAGAAATAAGGCTAGTAAAGAGGTCTACGAAACTCAGATGTAGCTCTGTGAGATGAATTAACAGAACACTATGCAGTTTCTCAGAAAGCTTCTTTCCAGATTTCATCTGAGGATATTCCCTTTTTCACCATAGCCCTCTAAGGGCTTCCAAATATCACTTTACCAATTCCACAAGAACTGTCTTAGCGAAAGGCTTCTTGAGGGGAAAGCTGTAACTCTTTGAGATGATTTCACATTACACAAAGAAGTTTCTCAGAAAGCTTCTTTCTCTTTGTTATCGGAGGATATTTCCTTTGGCCCTATAGTCTTCAAAGGGATCCGAAATATCCGTTCTCAGATTCCACAGAAATAAGGCTTGCAAAGAGATCTACGAAAAACAGATGTAACTCTGTGAGTGGAAGTCACACATCACAGAGCTGTTTCTCAGAAAGCTTTTTCCAGCTTTCATCTGAGGATATTTCCTTTTTCACCAAAACCCTCCATGGGCTTCCAAATATCACTTTGCCAATTCCACAAGAACTGTCTTAGCGAAAGGCTTCTTGAGGGGAAAGCTGTAACTCTGTGAGATGATTTCACAGAACACAAAGAAGTTTCTCAGAAAGCTTCTTTCTCTTTGTTATCGGAGGATATTTCCTTTGGCCCTATAGTCTTCAAAGGGATCCGAAATATCTGTTCTCAGATTCCACAGAAAGAAGACTAGCAAAGAGATCCACGAAATACAGATGTAACTCTCTGAGATGAATTAACAGAACATTAAGCAGTTTCTCAGAAAGCTTCTTTCCAGATTTCATCTGAGTATATTTCCTTTTTCACCATAGCCCTCTATGGGCTTCCAAATATCACTTTGCCAATTCCACAAGAACTGTCTTAGCGAAAGGCTTCTTGAGGGGAAAGCTGTAACTCTGTGAGATGATTTCACAGAACACAAAGAAGTTTCTCAGAAAGCTTCTTTCTCTTTGTTATCGGAGGATATTTCCTTTTGCCCTGTAGTCTTCAAAGGGATCCGAAATATCTGTTCTCAGATTCCACAGAAATAAGGCTCGCAAAGTGATCTACGAAACACAGATGTAACTCTGTGAGATGAATTAACAGAACACTAAGCAGTTTCTCAGAAAGCTTCTTTCCAGATTTCATCTGAGGATATTTCCTTTTTCACCATAGCCCTCTACGGGGTTCCAAATATCACTTTGCCAATTCCACAAGAACTGTCTTAGCGAAAGGCTTCTTGAGGGGAAAGCTGTAACTCTGTGAGATGATTTCACAGAACACAAAAAAGTTTCTCAGAAAGCTTCTTTCTCTTTGTTATCGGAGGATATTTCCTTTGGCCCTATAGTCTTCAAAGGGATCCGAAATATCTGTTCTCAGATTCCAAAGAAAGAAGGCTAGCAAAGAGATCCACGAAATACAGATGTAACTCTGTGAGTGGAAGTCACACATCACAGAGCAGTTTCTCAGAAACCTTCTTCCCAGATTTCATCTGAGGATATTTCCTTTTTCACCATAGCCCTCTATGGGCTTCCAAATATCACTTTGCCAATTCCACAAGAACTGTCTTAGCGAAAGGCTTCTTGAGGGGAAAGCTGTAACTCTGTGAGATGATTTCACAGAACACAAAGAAGTTTCTCAGGAAGCTTCTTTCTCTTTGTGATCGGAGGATATTTCCTTTGGCCCTATAGTCTTCAAAGTGATCCGAAATATCTGTTTTCAGATTCCACAGAAATAAGGCTAGCAAAGAGATCTACGAAACACAGATGTAACTCTGTGAGATGAATTAACAGAACACTAAGCAGTTTCTCAGAAAGCTTCTTTCCAGATTTCATCTGAGGATATTTCCTTTTTCACCATAGCCCTCTAAGGGCTTCCAAATATCACTTTGCCAATTCCAAAAGAACTGTGTTAGCGAAAGGCTTCTTGAGGGGAAAGCTGTAACTCTGTGAGATGATTTCACAGAACACAAAGAAGTTTCTCAGAAATCTTCTTTCTCTTTGTTATCGGAGGATGTTTCCTTTGGCCCTATAGTCTTCAAAGGGATCCGAAATTTCTGTTCTCAGATTACACAGAAATAAGGCTAGCAAAGAGATCCACGAAATACAGATGTAACTCTGTCAGTGGAAGTCACACATCACAGAGCAGTTTCTGAGAAAGCTTCTTTCCAGATTTCATCTGAGGATATTTCCTTTTCACCATAGCCCTCAATGGGCTTCCAAATATCACTTTGCCAATTCCACAAGAACTGTCTTAGCGAAAGGCTTCTAGAGGGGAAAGCTGTAACTCTGTGAAATGATTTCACTGAACACAAAGAAGTTTCTCAGAAAGCTTCTTTCTCTTTGTTATCGGAGGATATTTCCTTTGGCCCTATAGTCTTCAATGGGATCCGAAATATCTGTTTTCAGATTCCACAGAAATAAAGCTAGCGAAGAGATCTACGAAACACAGATGTAACTCTGTGAGATGAATTCACAGAACACTAAGCAGTTTCTCAGAAAGCTTCTTTCCAGATTTCCTCTGAGGATATTTCCTTTTTCACCATAGCCCTCTATGGGGTTCCAAATATCACTTTGCCAATTCCACAAGGACTGTCTTAGCGAAGGGCTTCTTCAAGGGAAAGCTGTAACTCTGTGAGATGATTTCACAGAACACAAAAAGTTTCTAAGAAACCTTCTTTCTCTTTGTTATCGGAGGATATTTCCATTGGCCCTATAGTCTTCAAAAGAATCCGAAATATCTGTTCTCAGATTCCACAGAAATAAGGCTAGCAAAGAGATCTACGAAACACAGATGTAACTCTGTGAGATGAATTAACACAACACTAAGCAGTTTCTCAGAAAGCTTCTTTCCAGATTTCATCTGAGTTTATTTCCTTTTTCACCATAGCCCTCTATGGGCTTTCAAATATCCCTTTGCCAATTCCACAAGAACCGTCTTAGCGAAAGGCTTCTTGAGGGGAAAGCTGTAACTCTGTGAGATGATTTCAAAGTACACAAAGAAGTTTCTCAGAAAGCTTCTTTCTCTTTGTTATCGGAGGATATTTCCTTTGGCCCTATAGTCTTCAAAGGTATCCGAAATATCTGTTTTCAGATTCCACAGAAATAAGGCTAGCAAAGAGATCTACGAAACACAGATGTAACTCTGTGAGATGAATTAACAGAACACTAAGCAGTTTCTCAGAAAGCTTCTTTCCAGATTTCATCTGAGTTTATTTCCTTTTTCACCATAGCCCTCTATGGGCTTTCAAATATCCCTTTGCAATTCCACAAGAACTGTCTTAGCGAAAGGCTTCTTGAGGGGAAAGCTGTAATTCTGTGAGATGATTTCACAGAACACAAAGAAGTTTCTCAGAAAGCTTCTTTCTCTTTGTTATCGGAGGATATTTCCTTTGGCCCTATAGTCTTCAAAGGGATCCGAAATATCTTTTCTCAGATTCCACAGAAATAAGGCTAGCAAAGAGATCTACGAAACACAGATGTAACTCTGTGAGATGAATTCACAGAATACTAAGCAGTTTCTCAGAAAGCTTCTTTCCAAATTTCATCTGAGGATATTTCCTTTTTCAACATAGCCCACTATGGGCTTCCAAATATCACTTTGCCAATTCCACAAGAGCTGTCTTAGCGAAAGGCTTGTTGAGGTGAAAGCTGTACCTCTGTGAGATGATTTCACAGAACACTAAGAAGTTTCAGAGAAAGCTTCTTTCTCTTTGTTATCGGAGGAGAGTTCCTTTGGCCCTATACTCTTCAAAGGGATCCGAAATATCTGTTCTCAGATTCCACAGAAAGAAGGCTAGCAAAGAGATCTACGAAACACAGATGTAACTCTGTGAGATGAATTAACAGAACACTAAGCAGTTTCTCAGAAACCTTCTTTCCAGATTTCATCTGAGGATATTTCCATTTTCACCATAGCCCTCTATGGGCTTCCAAATATCACTTTGCCAATTCCACAAGAACTGTCTTAGCAAAAGGCTTCTTGAGGTGAAAGCTGTAACACTGTGAGATGATTTCACAGAACACAAAGAAGTTTCTCAGAAAGCTTCTTTCTCTTGGTCATCGGAGGATATTTCCTTTGGCCATATAGTCTTCAAAGGGATCCGAAATATCTGTTTTCTTATTCCATAGAAATAAAGCTAGCGAAGAGATCTACGAAACACAGATGTAACTCTGTGAGATGAATTAACAGAACACTAAGCAGTTTCTCAGAAAGCTTCTTTCCAGATTTCATCTGAGGATATTTCCTTTTTCACCATAGCCCTCTAGGGGTTCCAAATATCACTTTGCCAATTCCACAAGAATGTCTTAGCGAAGGGCTTCTTCAGGGGAAAGCTGTAACTCTGTCAGATGATTTCACAGAACACAAAGAAGTTTCTAAGAAAGCTTCTTTCTCTTTGTTATCGGAGGATATTTCCTTTGGACCTATAGTCTTCAAAGGGATCCGAAATATCTGTTCTCAGATTCCACAGAAATAAGGCTAGCAAAGAGATCTACGAAACACAGATGTAACTTTGTGAGATGAATTCACAGAACACTAAGCAGTTTCTCAGAAACGTTCTTTCCAGATTTCATCTGAGGATATTTCCTTTTTCACCATAGCCCTTATGGGCTTCCAAATATCACTTTGCCAATTCCACAAGAACTCTCTTAGCGAAAGCCTTCTTGAGGGGAAACCTGTAACTTTGTGAGATGATTTCACAGAACACAAAGAACTTTCTCAGAAAGCTTCTTTCTCTTTGTTATCGGAGGATATTTCCTTTGGCCCTATAGTCTTCAAAGGGATCCGAAATATCTGTTCTCAGATTACACAGAAATAAGGCTACCAAAGAGATCCACGAAATACAGATGTAACTCTGTGAGTGGAAGTCACAAATCACAGAGCAGTTTCTCAGAAAGCTTCTTTCCAGATTTCATCTGAGGATATTTTCTTTTCACAATAGCCCACTATGGGCTTCCAAATATCACTTTGCCCATTCCAAAAGAACCGTCTTAGTGAAAGGCTTTTTGAGCGGAAAGCTGTAACTCTGTGAGATGATTTCACAGATCACAAAGAAGTTTCTCTGAAAGCTTCTTTCTCTTTGTTATCGGAGTATATTTCTTTTGGCCCTATAGTCTTCAAAGGGATCCGAAATATCTGTTCTCAGATTCCACAGAAATAAGGCTAGCAAAGAGATCTACGAAACACAGATGTAACTCTGTGAGATGAATTAACACAACACTAAGCAGTTTCTCAGAGAGCTTCTTTCCAGATTTCATCTGAGTTTATTTCCTTTTTCAACATAGCCCTCAATGGTCTTTCAAATATCCCTTTGCCAATTCCACAAGAACCGTCTTAGCGAAAGGCTTCTTGAGGGGAAAGCTGTAACTCTGTGAGATGATTTCAAAGAACACAAAGAAGTTTCTCAGAAAGCTTCTTTCTCTTTGTTATCGGAGGATATTTCCTTTGGCCCTATAGTCTTCAAAGGGATCCGAAATATCTGTTCTCAGGCTCCACAGAAATAAGGCTAGCAAAGAGATCCACGAAATACAGATATAACTCTGTGAGATGAATTCACAGAACACTAAGCAGTTTCTCAGAAAGCTTCTTTCCAGATTTCATCTGAGTTTATTTCCTTTTTGACCATAGCCCTCTATGGGCTCCCAAATATCACTTTGCCAATTCCACAAGAACTGTCTTAGCGAAAGGCTTCTTGAGGGGAAAGATGAAACTCTGTGAGAAGATTTCACAGAACACAGAGAAGTTTCTCAGAAAGCTTCTTTCTCTTTGTTATCGGAGGATATTTCCTTTGGCCCTATAGTCTTCAAAGGGATCCGAAATATCTGTTCTCAGATTCCACAGAAAGAAGGCTAGCAAAGAGATCTACGAAACACAGATGTAACTCTGTGAGATGAATTCACAGAACACTAAGCAGTTTCTCAGAAAGCTTTTTTCCAGATTTCATCTGAGGATATTTCCTTTTTCACCATAGCCCTCTATGGTCTTTCAAATATCACTTTGCCAATTCCACAAGAACTGTCTTAGCGAAAGGCTTCTTGAGGGGAAAGCTGTAACTCTGTGAGATGATTTCACAGAACACAAAGAAGTTTCTCAGAAAGCTTCTTTCTCTTTGTTATCGGAGGAGAGTTCCTTTGGCCCTATACTCTTCAAAGGGATCCGAAATATCTGTTCTCAGATTCCACAGAAATAAGGCTAGCAAAGAGATCTACGAAACACAGATGTAACTCTGTGGGTGGAAGTCACACATCACAGAGCAGTTTCTCAGAAAGCTTCTTTCCAGATTTCATCTGAGGATATTTCCTTTTTCGCCATAGCCCTCTAAGGGCTTCCAAATATCACTTTGCCAATTCCAAAAGAACTGTGTTAGCGAAAGGCTTCTTGAGGGGAAAGCTGTAACTCTGTGAGATGATTTCACAGAACACAAAGAAGTTTCTCAGAAAGCTTCTTTCTCTTTGTTATCGGAGGATGTTTCCTTTGGCCCTATAGTCTTCAAAGGGATCCGAAATTTCTGTTCTCAGATTACACAGAAATAAGGCTAGCAAAGAGATCCACGAAATACAGATGTAACTCTGTGAGTGGAAGTAACACATCACAGAGCAGTTTCTCAGAAAGCTTCTTTCCAGATTTCATCTGAGGATATTTCCTTTTTCACCATAGCCCTCTATGGGCTTCCAAATATCACTTTGCCAATTCCACAAGAACTGTCTTAGCGAAAGGCTTCTTGAGGGGAAAGCTGTAACTCTGTGAGATGATTTCACAGAACACAAAGAAGTTTCTCAGAAAGCTTCTTTCTCTTTGTTATCGGAGGATATTTCCTTTGGCCCTATAATCTTCAAAGGGATCCGAAATATCTGTTCTCAGATTCCACAGAAATAAGGCTAGCAAAGAGATCCACGAAATATAGATGTAACTCTGTGAGATGAATTCACAGAACACTAAGCAGTTCTCAGAAAGCTTCTTTCCAGATTTCATCTGAGGATATTTCCTTTTTCACCTTAGCCCTCTATGGGCTTCCAAATATCACTTTGCCAATTCCACAAGAACTGTCTTAGCGAAAGGCTTCTTGAGTGGAAAGCTTTAACTCTGTGAGATGTTTTCACAGAACACAAAGAAGTTTCTCAGAAAGCTTCTTTCTCTTTGTTGTCGGAGGATATTTCCTTTGGCCCTATAGTCTTCAAGGGGATCCGAAATATGTGTTCTCAGATTCCACAGAAATAAGGCTAGCAAAGAGATCTACGAAACACAGATGTAACTCTGTGAGATGAATTAACAGAACACTAAGCAGTTTCTCAGAAAGCTTCTTTCCAGATTTCATCTGAGGATATTTCCTTTTTCACCATAGCCGTCTATGGGCTTCCAAATATCACTTTGCCAATTCCACAAGAACTGTCTTAGCGAAAGGCTTCTTGAGGGAAAAGCTGTAACTCTGTGAGATGATTTCACAGAACACAAAGAAGTTTCTCAGAAAGCTTCTTTCTCTTTGTTATCGGAGGATATTTCCTTTGGCCCTATAGTCTTCAAAGGGATCCGAAATATCTGTTCTCAGATTCCACAGAAATAAGGCTAGCAAACAGATCTACGAAACACAGATGTAACTCTGTGAGATGAATTAACAGAACACTAAGCAGTTTCTCAGAAAGCTACTTTCCAGATTTCATCTGAGGATATTTCCTTTTTCACCATAGCCGTCTATGGGCTTCCAAATATCACTTTGCCAATTCCACAAGAACTGTCTTAGCGAAAGGCTTCTTGAGGGAAAAGCTGTAACTCTGTGAGATGATTTCACAGAACACAAAGAAGTTTCTCAGAAAGCTTCTTTCTCTTTGTTATCGGAGGATGTTTCCTTTGGCCCTATAGTCTTCAAAGGGATCCGAAATTTCTGTTCTCAGATTACACAGAAATAAGGCTAGCAAAGAGATCCACGAAATACAGATGTAACTCTGTGAGTGGAAGTCACACATCACAGAGCAGTTTCTCAGAAAGCTTCTTTCCAGATTTCATCTGAGGATATTTCCTTTTCACCATAGCCCTCAATGGCCTTCCAAATATCACTTTGCCAATTCCACAAGAACTGTCTTAGCGAAAGGCTTCTAGAGGGGAAAGCTGTAACTCTGTGAAATGATTTCACTGAACACAAAGAAGTTTCTCAGAAAGCTTCTTTTTCTTTGTTATCGGAGGATATTTCCTTTAGCCCTATAGTTTTCAAAGGGATCTGAAATATCTGTTCTCAGATTCCACAGAAATAAGGCTAGCAAAGAGATCTACGAAACACAGATGTAACTCTGTGAGATGAATTCACAGAATACTAAGCAGTTTCTCAGAAAGCTTCTTTCCAAATTTCATCTGAGGATATTTCCTTTTTCACCATAGCCCACTATGGGCTTCCAAATATCACTTTGCCAATTCCACAAGAGCTGTCTTAGCGAAAGGCTTGTTGAGGTGAAAGCTGTAACTCTATGAGATGATTTCACAGAACACTAAGAAGTTTCAGAGAAAGCTTCTTTCTCTTTGTTATCGGAGGATATTTCCTTTGGCCCTACAGTCTTCAAAGGGATCCGAAATATCTGTTCTCAGATTCCACAGAAAGAAGGCTAGCGAAGAGATCTACGAAACACAGATGTAACTCTGTGAGATGAATTAAAAGAACACTAAGCAGTTTCTCAGAAAGCTTCTTTCCAGATTTCATCTGAGGATATTTCCTTTTTCACCATAGCCCTCTAGGGGTTCCTAATATCACTTTGCCAATTCCACAAGAACTGTCTTAGCGAAGGGCTTCTTCAGGGGAAAGCTGTAACTCTGTCAGATGATTTCACAGAACACAAAGAAGTTTCTCAGAAAGCTTTTTTCTCTTTGTTATCGGAGGATATTTCCTTTGGACCTATAGTCTTCAAAGGGATCCGAAATATCTGTTCTCAGATTCCACAGAAATAAGGCTAGCAAAGAGATCTACGAAACACAGATGTAACTTTGTGAGATGAATTCACAGAACACTAAGCAGTTTCTCAGAAACGTTCTTTCCAGATTTCATCTGAGGATATTTCCTTTTTCACCATAGCCCTTATGGGCTTCCAAATATCACTTTGCCAATTCCACAAGAACTCTCTTAGCGAAAGCCTTCTTGAGGGGAAACCTGTAACTTTGTGAGATGATTTCACAGAACACAAAGAAGTTTCTCAGAAAGCTTCTTTCTTGAGGGGAAAGCTGTAACTCTGTGAGATGATTTCACAGAACACAAAGAAGTTTCTCAGAAAGCTTCTTTCTCTTTGTTATCGGAGGATATTTCCTTTGGCCCTATAGTCTTCAAAGGGATCCGAAATATCGGTTCTCAGATTACACAGAAATAAGGCTACCAAAGAGAACCACGAAATACAGATGTAACTCTGTCAGTGGAAGTCACACATCACAGAACAGTTTCTCAGAAAGCTTCTTTCCAGATTTCATGTGAGGGTATTTCCTTTTCACCATAGCCCTCAATGGGCTTCCAAATATCACTTTGCCATTTCCACAAGAACTGTCTTAGCGAAAGGCTTCTTGAGGGGAAAGCTGTAACTCTGTGAGATGATTTCACTGAACACAAAGAAGTTTCTCAGAAAGCTTCTTTTTCTTTGTTATCGGAGGATATTTCCTTTGGCCCTATAGTCTTCAAAGGGATCCGAAATATCTGTTCTCAGATTCCACAGAAAGAAGGCTAGCA
The DNA here is from genome assembly GCF_037993035.2 of Macaca fascicularis. Taxonomy (NCBI): domain Eukaryota; kingdom Metazoa; phylum Chordata; class Mammalia; order Primates; family Cercopithecidae; genus Macaca; species Macaca fascicularis. Next base: position 43,508,776 of record NC_088385.1, on the reverse strand, counting down.
AAGAGATCCACGAAATACAGATGTAACTCTGTGAAATGAATTAACAGAACACTAAGCAGTTTCTCAGAAAGCTCCTTTCCGGATTTAATCTGAGGATATTTCCTTTTTCACCATAGCCCTCTATGGGCTTTCAAATATCACTTAGCCAATTACACAAGAACTGTCTTAGCCAAAGGCTTCTTCAGGGGAAAGCTGTAACTCTGTGAGATGATTTCACAGAACTCAAAGAAGTTTCTCAGAAAGCTTCTTTCTCTTTGTTATCGGAGGATATTTACTTTGGCCCTATAGTCTTCAAAGGGATCCGAAATATCTGTTCTCAGATTCCACAGAAATAAGGCTAGCAGAGAGATCCACGAAATACAGATGTAACTCTGTGAAACGAATAAACAGAATAGTAAGCAGTTTCTCAGAAAGCTTCTTTCAAGATTTTATCTGAGAATATTTCCTTTTTCAACATAGCCCTCTATGGGCTTCCAAATATAACTTTTCCAATTCCACAAGAACTGTCTTAGTGAAAGGCTTCTTGAGGGGAAAGCTGTAACTCTGTGAGATGATTTCACAGAACACTAAGAAGTTTCACAGATGGCTTCTTTCTCTTTGTTATCGGAGGATATTTCCTTTGGCCCTATAGTCTTCAAAGGGATCCGAAATATCTGTTCTCAGATTCGACAGAAAAAAGGCTAGCAAAGATATCTATGAAACACAGATGTAACTCTGTGAGATGAATTAACAGATCACTAAGAAGTTTCTCTGAAAGCTTCTTTCCAGATTTCATCTGAGGATATTTCCTTTTTCACCATAGCCCTCTAAGGGCTTCCACATATCACTTAGCCAATTCCACAAGAACTCTCTTAGCGAAAGGCTTCTTGAGGGGAAAGCTGTAACTATGTGAGATGATTCCACAGAACACAAAGAAGTTTCTCAGAAAGCTTCTTTCTCTTTGTTATCGGAGGATATTTCCTTTGGCCCTATAGTCTTCAAAAGAATCCGAAATATCTGTTCTCAGATTCCACAGAAATAAGGCTAGCAAAGAGATCTACGAAACACAGATGTAACTCTGTGAGATGAATTAACACAACACTAAGCAGTTTCTCAGAAAGCTTCTTTCCAGATTTCATCTGAGTTTATATCCTTTTTCACCATAGCCCTCTATGGCCTTTCAAATATCCCTTTGCCAATTCCTCAAGAACCGTCTTAGCGAAAGGCTTCTTGAGGGGCAAGCTGTAACTCTGTGAGATGATTTCAAAGAACACAAAGAAGTTTCTCAGAAAGCTTCTTTCTCTTTGTTATCGGAGGATATTTCCTTTGGCCCTATAGTCTTCAAAGGGATCCGAAATATCTGTTCTCAGATTCCACAGAAATAAGGCTAGCAAAGAGATCTACGAAACACAGATGTAACTCTGTGAAATGAATTAACAGAACAGTAAGCAGTTTCTCAGAAAGCTTCTTTCCAGATTTCATCTGAGTTTATTTCCTTTTTCACCATAGCCCTTTATGGCCTTTCAAATATCCCTTTGCCAATTCCACAAGAACTGTCTTAGCGAAAGGCTTCTTGAGGGGAAAGCTGTAACTCTGTGAGATGATTTTAGAGAACACAAAGAAGTTTCTCAGAAAGCTTCTTTCTCTTTGTTATCGGAGGATATTTCCTTTGGCCCTATAGTCTTCAAAGGGATCCGAAATATCTTTTCTCAGATTCCACAGAAATAAGGCTAGCAAAGAGATCTACGAAACACAGATGTAACTCTGTGAGATGAATTCACAGAACACTAAGCAGTTTCTCAGAAAGCTTCTTTCCAAATTTCATCTGAGGATATTTCCTTTTTCACCATAGCCCTCTATGGGCTTCCAAATATCACTTTACCAACTCCACAAGAACTGTCTTAGCGAAAGGCTTCTGGAGGTGAAAGCTGTAACTCTGTGATATGATTTCACAGAACACTAAGAAGTTTCAGAGAAAGCTTCTTTCTGTTTGTTATCGGAGGTATTTCCTTTGGCCCTATTGTCTTCAAAGGGATTCGAAATATCTGTTCTCAGATTCAACAGAAAGAAAGCTAGCAAAGAGATCTACCAAACACAGATGTAACTCTGTGAGATGAATTAAGAGAACACTAAGCAGTTTCTCAGAAACCTTCTTTCCAGATTTCATCTGAGGATATTTCCATTTTCACCATAGCCCTCTATGGGCTTCCAAATATCCCTTTGCCAATTCCACAAGAACTGTCTTAGTGAAAAGCTTCTTGGGGGTAAAGCTGTAACTCTGTGAGATGATTTCACAGAACACAAAGAAGTTTCTCAGAAAGCTTCTTTCTCTTTGTTATCGGAGGATATTTCCTTTGGCCCTATAGTCTTCAAAGGGATCCGAAATATCTGTTCTCAGATTCCACAGAAATAAGGCTAGCAAAGAGATCTACGAAACACAGATGTAACTCTGTGAGATGAATTAACAGAACACTAAGCAGTTTCTCAGAAAGCTTCTTTCCAGATTTCATCTGAGTTTATTTCCTTTTTCACCATAGCCCTCTATGGGCTTTCAAATATCCCTTTGCCAATTCCACAAGAACTGTCTTAGCGAAAGGCTTCTTGAGGGGAAAGCTGTAACTCTGTGAGATGATTTCACAGAACACAAAGAAGTTTCTCAGAAAGCTTCTTTCTCTTTGTTATCGGAGGATATTTCCTTTGGCCCTATAGTCTTCAAAGGGATCCGAAATATCTTTTCTAAGATTCCACAGAAATAAGGCTAGCAAAGAGATCTACGAAACACAGATGTAACTCGGTGAGATGAATTCACAGAATACTAAGCAGTTTCTCAGAAAGCTTCTTTCCAAATTTCATCTGAGGATATTTCCTTTTTCACCATAGCCCACTATGGGCTTCCAAATATCACTTTGCCAATTCCACAAGAACTGTCTTAGCGAAAGGCTTGTTGAGGTGAAAGCTGTAACTCTGTGAGATGATTTCACAGAACACAAAGAAGTTTCTCATAAAGCTTCTTTCTCTTTGTTATCGGAGGATATTTCCTGTGGCCCTATAGTCTTCAAAGGGATACGAAATATCTGTTCTCAGATTCCACAGAAATAAGGCTAGCAAAGAGATCTACGAAACACAGATGTAACTCTGTGAGATGAATTAACAGCACACTAAGCAGTTTCTCAGAAACCTTCTTTCCAGATTTCATCTGAGGATATTTCCATTTTCACCATAGCCCTCTATGGGCTTCCAAATATCACTTTGCCAATTCCACAAGAACTGTCTTAGCGAAAGGCTTCTTGAGGTGAAAGCTGTAACACTGTGAGATGATTTCACAGAACACAAAGAAGTTTCTTAGAAAGCTTCTTTCTCTTTGTCATCGGAGGATATTTCCTTTGGCCCTATAGTCTTCAAAGGGATCCGAAATATCTGTTTTCCGATTCCATAGAAATAAAGCTAGCGAAGAGATCTACGAAACACAGATGTAACTCTGTGAGATGAATTAACAGAACACTAAGCAGTTTCTCAGAAAGCTTCTTTCCAGATTTCATCTGAGGATATTTCCTTTTTCACCATAGCCCTCTAGGGGTTCCAAATATCACTTTGCCAATTCCACAAGAACTGTCTTAGCGAAGGGCTTCTTCAGGGGAAAGCTGTAACTCTGTCAGATGATTTCACAGAACACAAAGAAGTTTCTAAGAAAGCTTCTTTCTCTTTGTTATCGGAGGATATTTCCTTTGGACCTATAGTCTTCAAAGGGATCCGAAATATCTGTTCTCAGATTCCACAGAAATAAGGCTAGCAAAGAGATCTACGAAACACAGATGTAACTTTGTGAGATGAATTCACAGAACACTAAGCAGTTTCTCAGAAACGTTCTTTCCAGATTTCATCTGAGGATATTTCCTTTTTCACCATAGCCCTTATGGGCTTCCAAATATCACTTTGCCAATTCCACAAGAACTCTCTTAGCGAAAGCCTTCTTGAGGGGAAACCTGTAACTTTGTGAGATGATTTCACAGAACACAAAGAAGTTTCTCAGAAAGCTTCTTTCTCTTTGTTATCGGAGGATATTTCCTTTGGCCCTATAGTCTTCAAAGGTATCCGAAATATCTGTTCTCAGATTACACAGAAATAAGGCTAGCAAAGAGATCCACGAAATACACATGTAACTCTGTGAGTGGAAGTCACAAATCACAGAGCAGTTTCTCAGAAAGCTTCTTTCCAGATTTCATCTGAGGATATTTTCTTTTCACAATAGCCCACTATGGGCTTCCAAATATCACTTTGCCCATTCCAAAAGAACCGTCTTAGTGAAAGGCTTTTTGAGCGGGAAGCTGTAACTCTGTGAGATGATTTCACAGATCACAAAGAAGTTTCTCCTAAAGCTTCTTTCTCTTTGTTATCGGAGTATATTTCCTTTGGCCCTATAGTCTTCAAAGGGATCCGAAATATCTGTTCTCAGATTCCACAGAAATAAGGCTAGCAAAGAGATCTACGAAACACAGATGTAACTCTGTGAGATGAATTAACACAACACTAAGCAGTTTCTCAGAGAGCTTCTTTCCAGATTTCATCTGAGTTTATTTCCTTTTTCACCATAGCCCTCTATGGTCTTTCAAATATCCCTTTGCCAATTCCACAAGAACCGTCTTAGCGAAAGGCTTCTTGAGGGGAAAGCTGTAACTCTGTGAGATGATTTCAAAGAACACAAAGAAGTTTCTCAGAAAGCTTCTTTCTCTTTGTTATCGGAGGATATTTCCTTTGGCCCTATAGTCTTCAAAGGGATCCGAAATATCTGTTCTCAGGCTCCACAGAAATAAGGCTAGCAAAGAGATCCACGAAATACAGATATAACTCTGTGAGATGAATTCACAGAACACTAAGCAGTTTCTCAGAAAGCTTCTTTCCAGATTTCATCTGAGTTTATTTCCTTTTTGACCATAGCCCTCTATGGGCTCCCAAATATCACTTTGCCAATTCCACAAGAACTGTCTTAGCGAAAGGCTTCTTGAGGGGAAAGATGAAACTCTGTGAGAAGATTTCACAGAACACAGAGAAGTTTCTCAGAAAGCTTCTTTCTCTTTGTTATCGGAGGATATTTCCTTTGGCCCTATAGTCTTCAAAGGGATCCGAAATATCTGTTCTCAGATTCCACAGAAAGAAGGCTAGCAAAGAGATCTACGAAACACAGATGTAACTCTGTGAGATGAATTCACAGAACACTAAGCAGTTTCTCAGAAAGCTTTTTTCCAGATTTCATCTGAGGATATTTCCTTTTTCACCATAGCCCTCTATGGTCTTTCAAATATCACTTTGCCAATTCCACAAGAACTGTCTTAGCGAAAGGCTTCTTGAGGGGAAAGCTGTAACTCTGTGAGATGATTTCACAGAACACAAAGAAGTTTCTCAGAAAGCTTCTTTCTCTTTGTTATCGGAGGAGAGTTCCTTTGGCCCTATACTCTTCAAAGGGATCCGAAATATCTGTTCTCAGATTCCACAGAAATAAGGCTAGCAAAGAGATCTACGAAACACAGATGTAACTCTGTGGGTGGAAGTCACACATCACAGAGCAGTTTCTCAGAAAGCTTCTTTCCAGATTTCATCTGAGGATATTTCCTTTTTCGCCATAGCCCTCTAAGGGCTTCCAAATATCACTTTGCCAATTCCAAAAGAACTGTGTTAGCGAAAGGCTTCTTGAGGGGAAAGCTGTAACTCTGTGAGATGATTTCACAGAACACAAAGAAGTTTCTCAGAAAGCTTCTTTCTCTTTGTTATCGGAGGATGTTTCCTTTGGCCCTATAGTCTTCAAAGGGATCCGAAATTTCTGTTCTCAGATTACACAGAAATAAGGCTAGCAAAGAGATCCACGAAATACAGATGTAACTCTGTGAGTGGAAGTCACACATCACAGAGCAGTTTCTCAGAAAGCTTCTTTCCAGATTTCATCTGAGGATATTTCCTTTTTCACCATAGCCCTCTATGGGCTTCCAAATATCACTTTGCCAATTCCACAAGAACTGTCTTAGCGAAAGGCTTCTTGAGGGGAAAGCTGTAACTCTGTGAGATGATTTCACAGAACACAAAGAAGTTTCTCAGAAAGCTTCTTTCTCTTTGTTATCGGAGGATATTTCCTTTGGCCCTATAATCTTCAAAGGGATCCGAAATATCTGTTCTCAGATTCCACAGAAATAAGGCTAGCAAAGAGATCCACGAAATATAGATGTAACTCTGTGAGATGAATTCACAGAACACTAAGCAGTTCTCAGAAAGCTTCTTTCCAGATTTCATCTGAGGATATTTCCTTTTTCACCTTAGCCCTCTATGGGCTTCCAAATATCCCTTTGCCAATTCCACAAGAACTGTCTTAGCGAAAGGCTTCTTGAGTGGAAAGCTTTAACTCTGTGAGATGTTTTCACAGAACACAAAGAAGTTTCTCAGAAAGCTTCTTTCTCTTTGTTGTCGGAGGATATTTCCTTTGGCCCTATAGTCTTCAAGGGGATCCGAAATATGTGTTCTCAGATTCCACAGAAATAAGGCTAGCAAAGAGATCTACGAAACACAGATGTAACTCTGTGAGATGAATTAACAGAACACTAAGCAGTTTCTCAGAAAGCTTCTTTCCAGATTTCATCTGAGGATATTTCCTTTTTCACCATAGCCCTCTATGGTCTTTCAAATATCACTTTGCCAATTCCACAAGAACTGTCTTAGCGAAAGGCTTCTTGAGGGGAAAGCTGTAACTCTGTGAGATGATTTCACAGAACACAAAGAAGTTTCTCAGAAAGCTTCTTTCTCTTTGTTATCGGAGGAGAGTTCCTTTGGCCCTATACTCTTCAAAGGGATCCGAAATATCTGTTCTCAGATTCCACAGAAATAAGGCTAGCAAAGAGATCTACGAAACACAGATGTAACTCTGTGGGTGGAAGTCACACATCACAGAGCAGTTTCTCAGAAAGCTTCTTTCCAGATTTCATCTGAGGATATTTCCTTTTTCGCCATAGCCCTCTAAGGGCTTCCAAATATCACTTTGCCAATTCCAAAAGAACTGTGTTAGCGAAAGGCTTCTTGAGGGGAAAGCTGTAACTCTGTGAGATGATTTCACAGAACACAAAGAAGTTTCTCAGAAAGCTTCTTTCTCTTTGTTATCGGAGGATGTTTCCTTTGGCCCTATAGTCTTCAAAGGGATCCGAAATTTCTGTTCTCAGATTACACAGAAATAAGGCTAGCAAAGAGATCCACGAAATACAGATGTAACTCTGTGAGTGGAAGTCACACATCACAGAGCAGTTTCTCAGAAAGCTTCTTTCCAGATTTCATCTGAGGATATTTCCTTTTTCACCATAGCCCTCTATGGGCTTCCAAATATCACTTTGCCAATTCCACAAGAACTGTCTTAGCGAAAGGCTTCTTGAGGGGAAAGCTGTAACTCTGTGAGATGATTTCACAGAACACAAAGAAGTTTCTCAGAAAGCTTCTTTCTCTTTGTTATCGGAGGATATTTCCTTTGGCCCTATAATCTTCAAAGGGATCCGAAATATCTGTTCTCAGATTCCACAGAAATAAGGCTAGCAAAGAGATCCACGAAATATAGATGTAACTCTGTGAGATGAATTCACAGAACACTAAGCAGTTCTCAGAAAGCTTCTTTCCAGATTTCATCTGAGGATATTTCCTTTTTCACCTTAGCCCTCTATGGGCTTCCAAATATCCCTTTGCCAATTCCACAAGAACTGTCTTAGCGAAAGGCTTCTTGAGTGGAAAGCTTTAACTCTGTGAGATGTTTTCACAGAACACAAAGAAGTTTCTCAGAAAGCTTCTTTCTCTTTGTTGTCGGAGGATATTTCCTTTGGCCCTATAGTCTTCAAGGGGATCCGAAATATGTGTTCTCAGATTCCACAGAAATAAGGCTAGCAAAGAGATCTACGAAACACAGATGTAACTCTGTGAGATGAATTAACAGAACACTAAGCAGTTTCTCAGAAAGCTTCTTTCCAGATTTCATCTGAGGATATTTCCTTTTTCACCATAGCCGTCTATGGGCTTCCAAATATCACTTTGCCAATTCCACAAGAACTGTCTTAGCGAAAGGCTTCTTGAGGGAAAAGCTGTAACTCTGTGAGATGATTTCACAGAACACAAAGAAGTTTCTCAGAAAGCTTCTTTCTCTTTGTTATCGGAGGATATTTCCTTTGGCCCTATAGTCTTCAAAGGGATCCGAAATATCTGTTCTCAGATTCCACAGAAATAAGGCTAGCAAACAGATCTACGAAACACAGATGTAACTCTGTGAGATGAATTAACAGAACACTAAGCAGTTTCTCAGAAAGCTACTTTCCAGATTTCATCTGAGGATATTTCCTTTTTCACCATAGCCGTCTAGGGGCTTCCAAATATCACTTTGCCAATTCCACAAGAACTGTCTTAGCGAAAGGCTTCTTGAGGGAAAAGCTGTAACTCTGTGAGATGATTTCACAGAACACAAAGAAGTTTCTCAGAAAGCTTCTTTCTCTTTGTTATCGGAGGATGTTTCCTTTGGCCCTATAGTCTTCAAAGGGATCCGAAATTTCTGTTCTCAGATTACACAGAAATAAGGCTAGCAAAGAGATCCACGAAATACAGATGTAACTCTGTGAGTGGAAGTCACACATCACAGAGCAGTTTCTCAGAAAGCTTCTTTCCAGATTTCATCTGAGGATATTTCCTTTTCACCATAGCCCTCAATGGCCTTCCAAATATCACTTTGCCAATTCCACAAGAACTGTCTTAGCGAAAGGCTTCTAGAGGGGAAAGCTGTAACTCTGTGAAATGATTTCACTGAACACAAAGAAGTTTCTCAGAAAGCTTCTTTTTCTTTGTTATCGGAGGATATTTCCTTTAGCCCTATAGTTTTCAAAGGGATCTGAAATATCTGTTCTCAGATTCCACAGAAATAAGGCTAGCAAAGAGATCTACGAAACAGAGATGTAACTCTGTGAGATGAATTAACAGAACACTAAGCAGTTTCTCAGAAAGCTTCTTTCCAGATTTCATCTGAGGATATTTCCTTTTTCACCATAGCCCTCTAAGGGCTTCCAAATATCACTTTGCCTATTCCACAAGAACTGTCTTAGCGAAAGGCTTCTTCAGGGCAAAGCTGTAACTCTGTGAGATGATTTCACAGAACACAAAGAAGTTTCTAAGAAACTTTCTTTCTCTTTGTTATCGGAGGATATTTCCTTTGGCCCTATAGTCTTCAATGGGATGCGAAATATCTGTTTTCAGATTCCACAGAAATAAGGCTAGCAAAGAGATCTACGAAACACAGATGTAACTCTGTGAGATGAATTAACACAACACTAAGCAGTTTCTCAGAAAGCTTCTTTCCAGATTTCATCTGATTTTATTTCCTTTTTCACCATAGCCCTCTATGGGCTTTCAAATATCCCTTTGCCAATTCCACAAGAACCGTCTTAGCGAAAGGCTTCTTGAGGGGAAAGCTGTAACTCTGTGAGATGATTTCACAGAACACAAAGAAGTTTCTCAGAAAGCTTCTTTCTCTTTGTTATCGGAGGATATTTCCTTTGGCCCTATAGTCTTCAAAGGGATCTGAAATATCTGTTCTCAGATTCCACAGAAATAAGGCTAGCAAAGAGATCTACGAAACACAGATGTAACTCTGTGAGATGAATTCACAGAATACTAAGCAGTTTCTCAGAAAGCTTCTTTCCAAATTTCATCTGAGGATATTTCCTTTTTCACCATAGCCCACTATGGGCTTCCAAATATCACTTTGCCAATTCCACAAGAGCTGTCTTAGCGAAAGGCTTGTTGAGGTGAAAGCTGTAACTCTGTGAGATGATTTCACAGAACACTAAGAAGTTTCAGAGAAAGCTTCTTTCTCTTTGTTATCGGAGGATATTTCCTTTGGCCCTATAGTCTTCAAAGGGATCCGAAATATCTGTTCTCAGATTCCACAGAAAGAAGGCTAGCGAAGAGATCTACGAAACACAGATGTAACTCTGTGAGATGAATTAAAAGAACACTAAGCAGTTTCTCAGAAAGCTTCTTTCCAGATTTCATCTGAGGATATTTCCTTTTTCACCATAGCCCTCTAGGGGTTCCTAATATCACTTTGCCAATTCCACAAGAACTGTCTTAGCGAAGGGCTTCTTCAGGGGAAAGCTGTAACTCTGTCAGATGATTTCACAGAACACAAAGAAGTTTCTCAGAAAGCTTTTTTCTCTTTGTTATCGGAGGATATTTCCTTTGGACCTATAGTCTTCAAAGGGATCCGAAATATCTGTTCTCAGATTCCACAGAAATAAGGCTAGCAAAGAGATCTACGAAACACAGATGTAACTTTGTGAGATGAATTCACAGAACACTAAGCAGTTTCTCAGAAACGTTCTTTCCAGATTTCATCTGAGGATATTTCCTTTTTCACCATAGCCCTTATGGGCTTCCAAATATCACTTTGCCAATTCCACAAGAACTCTCTTAGCGAAAGCCTTCTTGAGGGGAAACCTGTAACTTTGTGAGATGATTTCACAGAACACAAAGAAGTTTCTCAGAAAGCTTCTTTCTTGAGGGGAAAGCTGTAACTCTGTGAGATGATTTCACAGAACACAAAGAAGTTTCTCAGAAAGCTTCTTTCTCTTTGTTATCGGAGGATATTTCCTTTGGCCCTATAGTCTTCAAAGGGATCCGAAATATCGGTTCTCAGATTACACAGAAATAAGGCTACCAAAGAGAACCACGAAATACAGATGTAACTCTGTGAGTGGAAGTCACACATCACAGAACAGTTTCTCAGAAAGCTTCTTTCCAGATTTCATGTGAGGGTATTTCCTTTTCACCATAGCCCTCAATGGGCTTCCAAATATCACTTTGCCATTTCCACAAGAACTGTCTTAGCGAAAGGCTTCTTGAGGGGAAAGCTGTAACTCTGTGAGATGATTTCACTGAACACAAAGAAGTTTCTCAGAAAGCTTCTTTTTCTTTGTTATCGGAGGATATTTCCTTTGGCCCTATAGTCTTCAAAGGGATCCGAAATATCTGTTCTCAGATTCCACAGAAAGAAGGCTAGCAAAGAGATCCACGAAATACAGATGTAACTCTGTGAAATGAATTAACAGAACACTAAGCAGTTTCTCAGAAAGCTCCTTTCCGGATTTAATCTGAGGATATTTCCTTTTTCACCATAGCCCTCTATGGGCTTTCAAATATCACTTAGCCAATTACACAAGAACTGTCTTAGCCAAAGGCTTCTTCAGGGGAAAGCTGTAACTCTGTGAGATGATTTCACAGAACTCAAAGAAGTTTCTCAGAAAGCTTCTTTCTCTTTGTTATCGGAGGATATTTACTTTGGCCCTATAGTCTTCAAAGGGATCCGAAATATCTGTTCTCAGATTCCACAGAAATAAGGCTAGCAGAGAGATCCACGAAATACAGATGTAACTCTGTGAAACGAATAAACAGAATAGTAAGCAGTTTCTCAGAAAGCTTCTTTCAAGATTTTATCTGAGAATATTTCCTTTTTCAACATAGCCCTCTATGGGCTTCCAAATATAACTTTTCCAATTCCACAAGAACTGTCTTAGTGAAAGGCTTCTTGAGGGGAAAGCTGTAACTCTGTGAGATGATTTCACAGAACACTAAGAAGTTTCACAGATGGCTTCTTTCTCTTTGTTATCGGAGGATATTTCCTTTGGCCCTATAGTCTTCAAAGGGATCCGAAATATCTGTTCTCAGATTCGACAGAAAAAAGGCTAGCAAAGATATCTATGAAACACAGATGTAACTCTGTGAGATGAATTAACAGATCACTAAGAAGTTTCTCTGAAAGCTTCTTTCCAGATTTCATCTGAGGATATTTCCTTTTTCACCATAGCCCTCTAAGGGCTTCCACATATCACTTAGCCAATTCCACAAGAACTCTCTTAGCGAAAGGCTTCTTGAGGGGAAAGCTGTAACTCTGTGAGATGATTCCACAGAACACAAAGAAGTTTCTCAGAAAGCTTCTTTCTCTTTGTTATCGGAGGATATTTCCTTTGGCCCTATAGTCTTCAAAAGAATCCGAAATATCTGTTCTCAGATTCCACAGAAATAAGGCTAGCAAAGAGATCTACGAAACACAGATGTAACTCTGTGAGATGAATTAACACAACACTAAGCAGTTTCTCAGAAAGCTTCTTTCCAGATTTCATCTGAGTTTATATCCTTTTTCACCATAGCCCTCTATGGCCTTTCAAATATCCCTTTGCCAATTCCTCAAGAACCGTCTTAGCGAAAGGCTTCTTGAGGGGCAAGCTGTAACTCTGTGAGATGATTTCAAAGAACACAAAGAAGTTTCTCAGAAAGCTTCTTTCTCTTTGTTATCGGAGGATATTTCCTTTGGCCCTATAGTCTTCAAAGGGATCCGAAATATCTGTTCTCAGATTCCACAGAAATAAGGCTAGCAAAGAGATCTACGAAACACAGATGTAACTCTGTGAGATGAATTAACAGAACAGTAAGCAGTTTCTCAGAAAGCTTCTTTCCAGATTTCATCTGAGTTTATTTCCTTTTTCACCATAGCCCTTTATGGCCTTTCAAATATCCCTTTGCCAATTCCACAAGAACTGTCTTAGCGAAAGGCTTCTTGAGGGGAAAGCTGTAACTCTGTGAGATGATTTTAGAGAACACAAAGAAGTTTCTCAGAAAGCTTCTTTCTCTTTGTTATCGGAGGATATTTCCTTTGGCCCTATAGTCTTCAAAGGGATCCGAAATATCTTTTCTCAGATTCCACAGAAATAAGGCTAGCAAAGAGATCTACGAAACACAGATGTAACTCTGTGAGATGAATTCACAGAACACTAAGCAGTTTCTCAGAAAGCTTCTTTCCAAATTTCATCTGAGGATATTTCCTTTTTCACCATAGCCCTCTATGGGCTTCCAAATATCACTTTACCAACTCCACAAGAACTGTCTTAGCGAAAGGCTTCTGGAGGTGAAAGCTGTAACTCTGTGATATGATTTCACAGAACACTAAGAAGTTTCATAGAAAGCTTCTTTCTGTTTGTTATCGGAGGTATTTCCTTTGGCCCTATTGTCTTCAAAGGGATTCGAAATATCTGTTCTCAGATTCAACAGAAAGAAAGCTAGCAAAGAGATCTACGAAACACAGATGTAACTCTGTGAGATGAATTAAGAGAACACTAAGCAGTTTCTCAGAAACCTTCTTTCCAGATTTCATCTGAGGATATTTCCATTTTCACCATAGCCCTCTATGGGCTTCCAAATATCCCTTTGCCAATTCCACAAGAACTGTCTTAGTGAAAAGCTTCTTGAGGGTAAAGCTGTAACTCTGTGAGATGATTTCACAGAACACAAAGAAGTTTCTCAGAAAGCTTCTTTCTCTTTGTTATCGGAGGATATTTCCTTTGGCCCTATAGTCTTCAAAGGGATCCGAAATATCTGTTCTCAGATTCCACAGAAATAAGGCTAGCAAAGAGATCTACGAAACACAGATGTAACTCTGTGAGATGAATTAACAGAACACTAAGCAGTTTCTCAGAAAGCTTCTTTCCAGATTTCATCTGAGTTTATTTCCTTTTTCACCATAGCCCTCTATGGGCTTTCAAATAGCCCTTTGCCAATTCCACAAGAACTGTCTTAGCGAAAGGCTTCTTGAGGGGAAAGCTGTAACTCTGTGAGATGATTTCACAGAACACAAAGAAGTTTCTCAGAAAGCTTCTTTCTCTTTGTTATCGGAGGATATTTCCTTTGGCCCTATAGTCTTCAAAGGGATCCGAAATATCTTTTCTAAGATTCCACAGAAATAAGGCTAGCAAAGAGATCTACGAAACACAGATGTAACTCGGTGAGATGAATTCACAGAATACTAAGCAGTTTCTCAGAAAGCTTCTTTCCAAATTTCATCTGAGGATATTTCCTTTATCACCATAGCCCACTATGGACTTCCAAATATCACTTTGCCAATTCCACAAGAACTGTCTTAGCGAAAGGCTTGTTGAGGTGAAAGCTGTAACTCTGTGAGATGATTTCACAGAACACAAAGAAGTTTCTCATAAAGCTTCTTTCTCTTTGTTATCGGAGGATATTTCCTGTGGCCCTATAGTCTTCAAAGGGATACGAAATATCTGTTCTCAGATTCCACAGAAATAAGTCTAGCAAAGAGATCTACGAAACACAGATGTAACTCTGTGAGATGAATTAACAGCACACTAAGCAGTTTCTCAGAAACCTTCTTTCCAGATTTCATCTGAGGATATTTCCATTTTCACCATAGCCCTCTATGGGCTTCCAAATATCACTTTGCCAATTCCACAAGAACTGTCTTAGCGAAAGGCTTCTTGAGGTGAAAGCTGTAACACTGTGAGATGATTTCACAGAACACAAAGAAGTTTCTTAGAAAGCTTCTTTCTCTTTGTCATCGGAGGATATTTCCTTTGGCCCTATAGTCTTCAAAGGGATCCGAAATATCTGTTTTCCGATTCCATAGAAATAAAGCTAGCGAAGAGATCTACGAAACACAGATGTAACTCTGTGAGATGAATTAACAGAACACTAAGCAGTTTCTCAGAAAGCTTCTTTCCAGATTTCATCTGAGGATATTTCCTTTTTCACCATAGCCCTCTAGGGGTTCCAAATATCACTTTGCCAATTCCACAAGAACTGTCTTAGCGAAGGGCTTCTTCAGGGGAAAGCTGTAACTCTGTCAGATGATTTCACAGAACACAAAGAAGTTTCTAAGAAAGCTTCTTTCTCTTTGTTATCGGAGGATATTTCCTTTGGACCTATAGTCTTCAAAGGGATCCGAAATATCTGTTCTCAGATTCCACAGAAATAAGGCTAGCAAAGAGATCTACGAAACACAGATGTAACTTTGTGAGATGAATTCACAGAACACTAAGCAGTTTCTCAGAAACGTTCTTTCCAGATTTCATCTGAGGATATTTCCTTTTTCACCATAGCCCTTATGGGCTTCCAAATATCACTTTGCCAATTCCACAAGAACTCTCTTAGCGAAAGCCTTCTTGAGGGGAAACCTGTAACTTTGTGAGATGATTTCACAGAACACAAAGAAGTTTCTCAGAAAGCTTCTTTCTCTTTGTTATCGGAGGATATTTCCTTTGGCCCTATAGTCTTCAAAGGTATCCGAAATATCTGTTCTCAGATTACACAGAAATAAGGCTAGCAAAGAGATCCACGAAATACACATGTAACTCTGTGAGTGGAAGTCACAAATCACAGAGCAGTTTCTCAGAAAGCTTCTTTCCAGATTTCATCTGAGGATATTTTCTTTTCACAATAGCCCACTATGGGCTTCCAAATATCACTTTGCCCATTCCAAAAGAACCGTCTTAGTGAAAGGCTTTTTGAGCGGGAAGCTGTAACTCTGTGAGATGATTTCACAGATCACAAAGAAGTTTCTCCTAAAGCTTCTTTCTCTTTGTTATCGGAGTATATTTCCTTTGGCCCTATAGTCTTCAAAGGGATCCGAAATATCTGTTCTCAGATTCCACAGAAATAAGGCTAGCAAAGAGATCTACGAAACACAGATGTAACTCTGTGAGATGAATTAACACAACACTAAGCAGTTTCTCAGAGAGCTTCTTTCCAGATTTCATCTGAGTTTATTTCCTTTTTCACCATAGCCCTCTATGGTCTTTCAAATATCCCTTTGCCAATTCCACAAGAACCGTCTTAGCGAAAGGCTTCTTGAGGGGAAAGCTGTAACTCTGTGAGATGATTTCAAAGAACACAAAGAAGTTTCTCAAAAAGCTTCTTTCTCTTTGTTATCGGAGGATATTTCCTTTGGCCCTATAGTCTTCAAAGGGATCCGAAATATCTGTTCTCAGGCTCCACAGAAATAAGGCTAGCAAAGAGATCCACGAAATACAGATATAACTCTGTGAGATGAATTCACAGAACACTAAGCAGTTTCTCAGAAAGCTTCTTTCCAGATTTCATCTGAGGATATTTCCTTTTTGAACATAGCCCTCTATGGGCTCCCAAATATCACTTTGCCAATTCCACAAGAACTGTCTTAGCGAAAGGCTTCTTGAGGGGAAAGCTGTAACTCCGTGAGATGATTTCACAGAACACAAAGAAGTTTCTCAGAAAGCTTCTTTCTCTTTGTTATCGGAGGATATTTCCTTTGGCCCTATAGTCTTCAAAGGGATCCGAAATATCTGTTCTCAGATTCCACAGAAATAAGGCTAGCGAAGAGATCTACGAAACACAGATGTAACTCTGTGAGATGAAATATCAGAACACTAAGCAGTTTCTCAGAAAGCTTCTTTCCAGATTTCATCTGAGGATATTTCCTTTTTCCCCATAGCTCTCTATGGGCTTCCAAATATCACTTTGCGAATTCCACAAGAACTGTCTTAGCGAAAGGCTTCTTGAGGGGAAAGCTGTAACTCTGTGAGATGATTTCACAGAACACAAAGAAGTTTCTCAGAAAGCTTCTTTCTCTTTGTTATCGGAGGATATTTCCTTTGGCCCTATAGTCTTCAAAGGGATCCGAAATATCGGTTCTCAGATTACACAGAAATAAGGCTACCAAAGAGAACCACGAAATACAGATGTAACTCTGTGAGTGGAAGTCACACATCACAGAGCAGTTTCTCAGAAAGCTTCTTTCCAGATTTCATCTGAGGATATTTCCTTTTCACCATAGCCCTCAATGGGCTTCCAAATATCACTTTGCCATTTCCACAAGAACTGTCTTAGCGAAAGGCTTCTTGAGGGGAAAGCTGTAACTCTGTGAGATGATTTCACTGAACACAAAGAAGTTTCTCAGAAAGCTTCTTTTTCTTTGTTATCGGAGGATATTTCCTTTGGCCCTATAGTCTCCAAAGGGATCTGAAATATCTGTTCTCAGATTCCACAGAAATAAGGCTAGCAAAGAGATCTACGAAACAGAGATGTAACTCTGTGCGATGAATTAACAGAACACTAAGCAGTTTCTCAGAAAGCTTCTTTCCAGATTTCATCGGAGGATATTTCCTTTTTCACCATAGCCCTCTAAGGGCTTCCAAATATCACTTTGCCAATTCCACAAGAACTGTCTTAGCGAAGGGCTTCTTCAGGGGAAATCTGTAACTCTGAGGGATGGTTTCACAGAACACAAAGAAGTTTCTCAGAAACCTTCTTTCTCTTTGTTATCGGAGGATATTTCCTTTGGCCCTATAGTCTTCAAACGGATCCGAAATATCTGTTCTCAGATTCCACAGAAATAAGGCTAGCAAAGAGATCCACGAAATACAGATGTAACTCTGTGAGTGGAAGTCACACATCACAGAGCAGTTTCTCAGAAAGCTTCTTTCCAGGTTTCATCTGAGGATATTTCCTTTTCACCATAGCCCTCTATGGGCTTCCAAATATCACTTTGCCAATTCCAAAAGAACTGTCTTAGCGAAAGGCTTCTTGTGCGGAAAGATGTAACACTGTGAGATGATTTCACAGAACACAAAGAAGTTTCTCAGAAAGCTTCGTTCTCTTTGTTATCGGAGGATATTTCCTTTGGCCCTATAGTCTTCAAAGGGATCCGAAATATCTGTTCTCAGATTCCACAGAAAGAAGGCTAGCAAAGAGATCCACGAAATACAGATGTAACTCTGTGAAATGAATTAACAGAACACTAAGCAGTTTCTCAGAAAGCTCCTTTCCGGATTTAATCTGAGGATATTTCCTTTTTCACCATAGCCCTCTAGGGGCTTTCAAATATCACTTAGCCAATTACACAAGAACTGTCTTAGCCAAAGGCTTCTTCAGGGGAAAGCTGTAACTCTGTGAGATGATTTCACAGAACTCAAAGAAGTTTCTCAGAAAGCTTCTTTCTCTTTGTTATCGGAGGATATTTACTTTGGCCCTATAGTCTTCAAAGGGATCCGAAATATCTGTTCTCAGATTCCACAGAAATAAGGCTAGCAGAGAGATCCACGAAATACAGATGTAACTCTGTGAAACGAATAAACAGAATAGTAAGCAGTTTCTCAGAAAGCTTCTTTCAAGATTTTATCTGAGAATATTTCCTTTTTCAACATAGCCCTCTATGGGCTTCCAAATATAACTTTTCCAATTCCACAAGAACTGTCTTAGTGAAAGGCTTCTTGAGGGGAAAGCTGTAACTCTGTCAGATGATTTCACAGAACACTAAGAAGTTTCACAGATGGCTTCTTTCTCTTTGTTATCGGAGGATATTTCCTTTGGCCCTATAGTCTTCAAAGGGATCCGAAATATCTGTTCTCAGATTCCACAGAAAAAAGGCTAGCAAAGATATCTATGAAACACAGATGTAACTCTGTGAGATGAATTAACAGAACACTAAGAAGTTTCTCTGAAAGCTTCTTTCCAGATTTCATCTGAGGATATTTCCTTTTTCACCATAGCCCTCTAAGGGCTTCCACATATCACTTAGCCAATTCCACAAGAACTCTCTTAGCGAAAGGCTTCTTGAGGGGAAAGCTGTAACTCTGTGAGATGATTTCACAGAACACAAAGAAGTTTCTCAGAAAGCTTCTTTCTCTTTGTTATCGGAGGATATTTCCTTTGGCCCTATAGTCTTCTAAAGAATCCGAAATATCTGTTCTCAGATTCCACAGAAATAAGGCTAGCAAAGAGATCTACGAAACACAGATGTAACTCTGTGAGATGAATTCAAAGAACACTAAGCAGTTTCTCAGAAAGCTTCTTTCCAGATTTCATCTGAGTTTATATCCTTTTTCACCATAGCCCTCTATGGCCTTTCAAATATCCCTTTGCCAATTCCACAAGAACCGTCTTAGCGAAAGGCTTCTTGAGGGGTAAGCTGTAACTCTGTGAGATGATTTCAAGGAACACAAAGAAGTTTCTCAGAAAGCTTCTTTCTCTTTGTTTTCGGAGGATATTTCCTTTGGCCCTATAGTCTTCAAAGGGATCCGAAATATCTGTTCTCTGATTCCACAGAAATAAGGCTAGCAAAGAGATCTACGAAACACAGATGTAACTCTGTGAGATGAATTAACAGAACACTAAGCAGTTTCTCAGAAAGCTTCTTTCCAGATTTCATCTGAGTTTATTTCCTTTTTCACCGTAGCCCTTTATGGCCTTTCAAATATCCCTTTGCCAATTCCACAAGAACTGTCTTAGCGAAAGGCTTCTTGAGGGGAAAGCTGTAACTCTGTGAGATGATTTTAGAGAACACAAAGAAGTTTCTCAGAAAGCATCTTTCTCTTTGTTATCGGAGGATATTTCCTTTGGCCCTATAGTCTTCAAAGGGATCCGAAATATCTTTTCTCAGATTCCACAGAAATAAGGCTAGCAAAGAGATCTACGAAACACAGATGTAACTCTGTGAGATGAATTCACAGAACACTAAGCAGTTTCTCAGAAAGCTTCTTTCCAAATTTCATCTGAGGATATTTCCTTTTTCACCATAGCCCACTATGGGCTTCCAAATATCACTTTACCAATTCCACAAGAACTGTCTTAGCGAAAGGCTTCTGGAGGTGAAAGCTGTAACTCTGTGAGATGATTTCACAGAACACTAAGAAGTTTCAGAGAAAGCTTCTTTCTGTTTGTTATCGGAGGTATTTCCTTTGGCCCTATTGTCTTCAAAGGGATTCGAAATATCTGTTCTCAGATTCAACAGAAAGAAGGCTAGCAAAGAGATCTACGAAACACAGATGTAACTCTGTGAGATGAATTAAGAGAACACTAAGCAGTTTCTCAGAAACCTTCTTTCCAGATTTCATCTGAGGATATTTCCATTTTCACCATAGCCCTCTATGGGCTTCCAAATATCCCTTTGCCAATTCCACAAGAACTGTCTTAGTGAAAGGCTTCTTGAGGGGAAAGCTGTAACTCTGTGAGATGATTTCACAGAACACAAAGAAGTTTCTCAGAAAGCTTCTTTCTCTTTGTTATCGGAGGATATTTCCTTTGGCCCTATAGTCTTCAAAGGGATCCGAAATATCTGTTTTCAGATTCCATAGAAATAAAATTAGCGAAGAGATCTACGAAACGCAGATGTAACTCTGTGAGATGAATTCACAGAACACTAAGCAGTTTCTCAGAAAGCTTCTTTCCAGATTTCATCTGAGGATATTTCCTTTTTCACCATAGCCCTCTATGGGCTTCCAAATATCACTTTGCCAATTCCACAAGAACTGTCTTAGCCAAGGGCTTCTTCAGGGGAAAGCTGTAACTCTGTCAGATGATTTCACAGAACACACAGAAGTTTCTAAGAAAGCTTCTTTCTCTTTGTTATCGGAGGATATTTCCTTTGGCCCTATAGTCTTCAAAGGGATCCGAAATATCGGTTCTCAGATTGCACAGAAATAAGGCTAGCAAAGAGAACCACGAAATACAGATGTAACTCTGTGAGTGGAAGTCACACATCACAGAGCAGTTTCTCAGAAAGCTTCTTTCCATATTTCATCTGAGGATATTTCCTTTTCACCATAGCCCTCAATGGGCTTCCAAATATCACTTTGCCAATTCCACAAGAACTGTCTTAGCGAAAGGCTTCTTGAGGGGAAAGCTGTAACTCTGTGAGATGATTTCACTGAACACAAAAAAGTTTCTCAGAAAGCTTCTTTTTCTTTGTTATCGGAGGATATTTCCTTTGGCCCTATAGTCTTCAAAGGGATCTGAAATATCTGTTCTCAGATTCCACAGAAATAAGGCTAGCAAAGAGATCTACGAAACAGAGATGTAACTCTGTGAGATGAATTAACAGAACACTAAGCAGTTTCTCAGAAAGCTTCTTTCCAGATTTCATCTGAGGATATTTCCTTTTTCAGCGTAGCCCTCTAAGGGCTTCCAAATATCACTTTGCCAATTCCACAAGAACTGTCTTAGCGAAGGGCTTCTTCAGGGGAAATCTGTAACTCTGAGAGATGGTTTCACAGAACACAAAGAAGTTTCTCAGAAACCTTCTTTCTCTTTGTTATCGGAGGATATTTCCTTTGGCCCTATAGTCTGCAAAGGAATCCGAAATATCTGTTCTCAGATTCCACAGAAATAAGGCTAGCAAAGAGATCCACGAAATACAGATGTAACTCTGTGAGTGGAAGTCACACATCACAGAGCAGTTTCTCAGAAAGCTTCTTTCCAGATTTCATCTGAGGATATTTCCTTTTTCACCATAGCCCTCTATGGGCTTCCAAATATCACTTTGCCAATCCCAGAAGAACTGTCTTAGCGAAAGGCTTCTTGAGGGGAAAGCTGTAACTCTGTGAGATGATTTCACAGAACACAAAGAACTTTCTCAGAAAGCTTCTTTCTCTTTGTTATCGGAGGGTATTTCCTTTGGCCCTATAGTCTTCAAAGGGATCCGAAATATCTGTTATCAGATATCACAGAAATAAGGCTAGCACAGAGATCTACGAAACACAGATGTAACTCTGTGAGTTGAATTAACAGAACACTAAGCAGTTTCTCAGAAAGCTTCTTTCCAGATTTCATCTGAGGATATTTCCTTTTTCACCATAGCCCTCTATGGGGTTCCAAATATCACTTTGCCAATTCCACAAGAACTGTCTTAGCGAAAGGATTCTTGAGGGGAAAGCTGTAACTCTGTGAGATGATTTCACAGAACACAAAGAAGTTTCTCAGAAAGCTTCTTTCTCTTTGTTATCGGAGGATATTTCCTTTGGCCCTATAGTCTTCAAAGGGATGCGAAATATCGGTTCTCAGATTACACAGTAATAAGGCTAGCAAAGAGAACCACGAAATACAGATGTAACTCTGTGAGTGGAAGTCACACATCACAGAGCAGTTTCTCCGAAAGCTTCTTTCCAGATTTCATCTGAGGATATTTCCTTGTTCACCATACGTCTCTATGTGCTCCAAATATCACTTTGGAAATTCCACTAGAACTGTCTTAGCGAAAGGCTTCCTCAGGGGAAAGCTGTAACTCTGTGAGATGATTTCACAGAACACAAACAAGTTTCTCAGAAAGCTTCTTTCTCTTTGTTATCGGAGGATATTTCCTTTGGCCCTATAGTCTTCAAAGGGATCTGAAATATCTGTTCTCAGATTCCACAGAAATAAGGCTAGCAAAGATATCTACGAAAGATAGATGTAACTCTGTGAGATGAATTAACAGAACACTAAGCAGTTTCTCAGAAAACTTCTTTCCAGATTTCATCTGAGGATATTTCCTTTTTCACCATAGCCCTCCATGGGCTTCCAAATATCACATTGCCAATTCCACAAGAACTGTCTTAGCGAAAGGCTTCTTGAGGGGAAAGCTGTAACTCTGTGAGTTGATTTCAAAGAACACAAAGAAGTTTCTCAGAAAGCTTCTTTCTCTTTGTTATCGGAGGGTATTTCCTTTGGCCCTATAGTCTTCAAAGGGATCCGAAATATCTGTTCTCAGATACCACAGAAATAAGGCTAGCACAGAGATCTACGAAACACAGATGTAACTCTGTGAGTTGAATTAACAGAACACTAAGCAGTTTCTCAGAAAGCTTCTTTCCAGATTTCATCTGAGGATATTTCCTTTTTCACCATAGCCCTCTATGGGGTTCCAAATATCACTTTGCCAATTCCACAAGAACTGTCTTAGCGAAAGGATTCTTGAGGGGAAAGCTGTAACTCTGTGAGATGATTTCACAGAACACAAAGAAGTTTCTCAGAAAGCTTCTTTCTCTTTGTTATCGGAGGATATTTCCTTTGGCCCTATAGTCTTCAAAGGGATCCGAAATATCGGTTCTCAGATTACACAGTAATAAGGCTAGAAAGAGAACCACGAAATACAGATGTAACTCTGTGAGTGGAAGTCACACATCACAGAGCAGTTTCTCCGAAAGCTTCTTTCCAGATTTCATCTGAGGATATTTCCTTGTTCACCATATGCCTTTATGTGCTTCCAAATATCACTTTGGAAATTCCACTAGAATTGTCTTAGCGAAAGTCTTCCTCAGGGGAAAGCTGTAACTCTGTGAGATGATTTCACAGAACACAAACAAGTTTCTCAGAAAGCATCTTTCTCTTTGTTATCGGAGGATATTTCCTTTGGCCCTATAGTCTTCAAAGGGATCCGAAATATCTGTTCTCAGATTCCACAGAAATAAGGCTAGCAAAGATATCTACGAAAGATAGATGTAACTCTGTGAGATGAATTAACAGAACACTAAGCAGTTTCTCAGAAAGCTTCTTTCCAGATTTCATCTGAGGATATTTCCTTTTTCACCATAGCCCTCCATGGGCTTCCAAATATCACATTGCCAATTCCACAAGAACTGTCTTAGCGAAAGGCTTCTTGAGGGGAAAGCTGTAACTCTGTGAGTTGATTTCAAAGAACACAAAGAAGTTTCTCAGAAAGCTTCTTTCTCTTTGTTATCGGAGGGTATTTCCTTTGGCCCTATAGTCTTCAAAGGGATCCGAAATATCTGTTCTCAGATACCACAGAAATAAGGCTAGCACAGAGATCTACGAAACACAGATGTAACTCTGTGAGTTGAATTAACAGAACACTAAGCAGTTTCTCAGAAAGCTTCTTTCCAGATTTCATCTGAGGATATTTCCTTTTTCACCATAGCCCTCTATGGGGTTCCAAATATCACTTTGCCAATTCCACAAGAACTGTCTTAGCGAAAGGATTCTTGAGGGGAAAGCTGTAACTCTGTGAGATGATTTCACAGAACACAAAGAAGTTTCTCAGAAAGCTTCTTTCTCTTTGTTATCGGAGGATATTTCCTTTGGCCCTATAGTCTTCAAAGGGATCCGAAATATCGGTTCTCAGATTACACAGTAATAAGGCTAGCAAAGAGAACCACGAAATACAGATGTAACTCTGTGAGTGGAAGTCACACATCACAGAGCAGTTTCTCCGAAAGCTTCTTTCGAAATTTCATCTGAGGATATTTCCTTTTTCACCATAGCCCTCTAAGGGCTTCCAAATATCACTTTGCCAATTCCACAAGAACTGTCTTAGCGAAAGGCTTCTTCAGGGGAAAGCTGTAACTCTGTGAGATGATTTCAGAGAACACAAAGAAGTTTCTCAGAAAGCTTCTTTCTCTTTGTTATTGGAGGATATTTCCTTTGGCCCTATAGTCTTCAAAGGGATCCGAAATATCTGTTTTCAGAATCCAGAGAAATAAGGCTAGCGAAGCGATCTACGAAACACAGATGTAACTCTGTGAGATGAATTCACAGAACGCTAAGCAGTTTCTCTGAAAGCTTCTTTCCAGATTTCATCTGAGGATATTTCCTTTTTCACCATAGCCCTCTATGGGCTTCCAAATATCACTTTGCCATTTCCACAAGAACTGTCTTAGCGAAGGGCTTCTTCAGGGGAAAGCTGTAAGTCTGTGAGATGATTTCACAGAACACAAAGAAGTTTCTCAGAAAGCTTCTTTCTCTTTGTTATCGGAGGATATTTCCTTTGGCCCTATAGTCTTCAAAGTGATCTGAAATATCTGTTCTCAGATTCCACAGAAATAAGGCTAGCAAAGAGATCCACGAAATACAGATGTAACTCTGTGAGTGGAAGTCACACATCACAGAGCAGTTTCTCAGAAAGCTTCTTTCCAGATTTCATCTGAGGATATTTCCTTTTCACCATAGCCCTCTATGGGCTTCCAAATATCACTTTGCCAATTCCAAAAGAACTGTCTTAGCGAAAGGCTTCTTGTGCGGAAAGATGTAACACTGTGAGATGATTTCACAGAACACAAAGAAGTTTCTCAGAAAGCTTCGTTCTCTTTGTTATCGGAGGATATTTCCTTTGGCCCTATAGTCTTCAAAGGGATCCGAAATATCTGTTCTCAGATTCCACAGAAAGAAGGCTAGCAAAGAGATCCACGAAATACAGATGTAACTCTGTGAAATGAATTAACAGAACACTAAGCAGTTTCTCAGAAAGCTCCTTTCCGGATTTAATCTGAGGATATTTCCTTTTTCACCATAGCCCTCTAGGGGCTTTCAAATATCACTTAGCCAATTACACAAGAACTGTCTTAGCCAAAGGCTTCTTCAGGGGAAAGCTGTAACTCTGTGAGATGATTTCACAGAACTCAAAGAAGTTTCTCAGAAAGCTTCTTTCTCTTTGTTATCGGAGGATATTTACTTTGGCCCTATAGTCTTCAAAGGGATCCGAAATATCTGTTCTCAGATTCCACAGAAATAAGGCTAGCAGAGAGATCCACGAAATACAGATGTAACTCTGTGAAACGAATAAACAGAATAGTAAGCAGTTTCTCAGAAAGCTTCTTTCAAGATTTTATCTGAGAATATTTCCTTTTTCAACATAGCCCTCTATGGGCTTCCAAATATAACTTTTCCAATTCCACAAGAACTGTCTTAGTGAAAGGCTTCTTGAGGGGAAAGCTGTAACTCTGTCAGATGATTTCACAGAACACTAAGAAGTTTCACAGATGGCTTCTTTCTCTTTGTTATCGGAGGATATTTCCTTTGGCCCTATAGTCTTCAAAGGGATCCGAAATATCTGTTCTCAGATTCCACAGAAAAAAGGCTAGCAAAGATATCTATGAAACACAGATGTAACTCTGTGAGATGAATTAACAGAACACTAAGAAGTTTCTCTGAAAGCTTCTTTCCAGATTTCATCTGAGGATATTTCCTTTTTCACCATAGCCCTCTAAGGGCTTCCACATATCACTTAGCCAATTCCACAAGAACTCTCTTAGCGAAAGGCTTCTTGAGGGGAAAGCTGTAACTCTGTGAGATGATTTCACAGAACACAAAGAAGTTTCTCAGAAAGCTTCTTTCTCTTTGTTATCGGAGGATATTTCCTTTGGCCCTATAGTCTTCTAAAGAATCCGAAATATCTGTTCTCAGATTCCACAGAAATAAGGCTAGCAAAGAGATCTACGAAACACAGATGTAACTCTGTGAGATGAATTCAAAGAACACTAAGCAGTTTCTCAGAAAGCTTCTTTCCAGATTTCATCTGAGTTTATATCCTTTTTCACCATAGCCCTCTATGGCCTTTCAAATATCCCTTTGCCAATTCCACAAGAACCGTCTTAGCGAAAGGCTTCTTGAGGGGTAAGCTGTAACTCTGTGAGATGATTTCAAGGAACACAAAGAAGTTTCTCAGAAAGCTTCTTTCTCTTTGTTTTCGGAGGATATTTCCTTTGGCCCTATAGTCTTCAAAGGGATCCGAAATATCTGTTCTCTGATTCCACAGAAATAAGGCTAGCAAAGAGATCTACGAAACACAGATGTAACTCTGTGAGATGAATTAACAGAACACTAAGCTGTTTCTCAGAAAGCTTCTTTCCAGATTTCATCTGAGTTTATTTCCTTTTTCACCGTAGCCCTTTATGGCCTTTCAAATATCCCTTTGCCAATTCCACAAGAACTGTCTTAGCGAAAGGCTTCTTGAGGGGAAAGCTGTAACTCTGTGAGATGATTTTAGAGAACACAAAGAAGTTTCTCAGAAAGCATCTTTCTCTTTGTTATCGGAGGATATTTCCTTTGGCCCTATAGTCTTCAAAGGGATCCGAAATATCTTTTCTCAGATTCCACAGAAATAAGGCTAGCAAAGAGATCTACGAAACACAGATGTAACTCTGTGAGATGAATTCACAGAACACTAAGCAGTTTCTCAGAAAGCTTCTTTCCAAATTTCATCTGAGGATATTTCCTTTTTCACCATAGCCCACTATGGGCTTCCAAATATCACTTTACCAATTCCACAAGAACTGTCTTAGCGAAAGGCTTCTGGAGGTGAAAGCTGTAACTCTGTGAGATGATTTCACAGAACACTAAGAAGTTTCAGAGAAAGCTTCTTTCTGTTTGTTATCGGAGGTATTTCCTTTGGCCCTATTGTCTTCAAAGGGATTCGAAATATCTGTTCTCAGATTCAACAGAAAGAAGGCTAGCAAAGAGATCTACGAAACACAGATGTAACTCTGTGAGATGAATTAAGAGAACACTAAGCAGTTTCTCAGAAACCTTCTTTCCAGATTTCATCTGAGGATATTTCCATTTTCACCATAGCCCTCTATGGGCTTCCAAATATCCCTTTGCCAATTCCACAAGAACTGTCTTAGTGAAAGGCTTCTTGAGGGGAAAGCTGTAACTCTGTGAGATGATTTCACAGAACACAAAGAAGTTTCTCAGAAAGCTTCCTTCTCTTTGTTATCGGAGGATATTTCCTTTGGCCCTATAGTCTTCAAAGGGATCCGAAATATCTGTTTTCAGATTCCATAGAAATAAAATTAGCGAAGAGATCTACGAAACGCAGATGTAACTCTGTGAGATGAATTCACAGAACACTAAGCAGTTTCTCAGAAAGCTTCTTTCCAGATTTCATCTGAGGATATTTCCTTTTTCACCATAGCCCTCTATGGGCTTCCAAATATCACTTTGCCAATTCCACAAGAACTGTCTTAGCCAAGGGCTTCTTCAGGGGAAAGCTGTAACTCTGTCAGATGATTTCACAGAACACACAGAAGTTTCTAAGAAAGCTTCTTTCTCTTTGTTATCGGAGGATATTTCCTTTGGCCCTATAGTCTTCAAAGGGATCCGAAATATCGGTTCTCAGATTGCACAGAAATAAGGCTAGCAAAGAGAACCACGAAATACAGATGTAACTCTGTGAGTGGAAGTCACACATCACAGAGCAGTTTCTCAGAAAGCTTCTTTCCATATTTCATCTGAGGATATTTCCTTTTCACCATAGCCCTCAATGGGCTTCCAAATATAACTTTGCCAATTCCACAAGAACTGTCTTAGCGAAAGGCTTCTTGAGGGGAAAGCTGTAACTCTGTGAGATGATTTCACTGAACACAAAAAAGTTTCTCAGAAAGCTTCTTTTTCTTTGTTATCGGAGGATATTTCCTTTGGCCCTATAGTCTTCAAAGGGATCTGAAATATCTGTTCTCAGATTCCACAGAAATAAGGCTAGCAAAGAGATCTACGAAACAGAGATGTAACTCTGTGAGATGAATTAACAGAACACTAAGCAGTTTCTCAGAAAGCTTCTTTCCAGATTTCATCTGAGGATATTTCCTTTTTCAGCGTAGCCCACTAAGGGCTTCCAAATATCACTTTGCCAATTCCACAAGAACTGTCTTAGCGAAGGGCTTCTTCAGGGGAAATCTGTAACTCTGAGAGATGGTTTCACAGAACACAAAGAAGTTTCTCAGAAACCTTCTTTCTCTTTGTTATCGGAGGATATTTCCTTTGGCCCTATAGTCTGCAAAGGAATCCGAAATATCTGTTCTCAGATTCCACAGAAATAAGGCTAGCAAAGAGATCCACGAAATACAGATGTAACTCTGTGAGTGGAAGTCACACATCACAGAGCAGTTTCTCAGAAAGCTTCTTTCCAGATTTCATCTGAGGATATTTCCTTTTTCACCATAGCCCTCTATGGGCTTCCAAATATCACTTTGCCAATCCCAGAAGAACTGTCTTAGCGAAAGGCTTCTTGAGGGGAAAGCTGTAACTCTGTGAGATGATTTCACAGAACACAAAGAACTTTCTCAGAAAGCTTCTTTCTCTTTGTTATCGGAGGGTATTTCCTTTGGCCCTATAGTCTTCAAAGGGATCCGAAATATCTGTTATCAGATATCACAGAAATAAGGCTAGCACAGAGATCTACGAAACACAGATGTAACTCTGTGAGTTGAATTAACAGAACACTAAGCAGTTTCTCAGAAAGCTTCTTTCCAGATTTCATCTGAGGATATTTCCTTTTTCACCATAGCCCTCTATGGGGTTCCAAATATCACTTTGCCAATTCCACAAGAACTGTCTTAGCGAAAGGATTCTTGAGGGGAAAGCTGTAACTCTGTGAGATGATTTCACAGAACACAAAGAAGTTTCTCAGAAAGCTTCTTTCTCTTTGTTATCGGAGGATATTTCCTTTGGCCCTATAGTCTTCAAAGGGATCCGAAATATCGGTTCTCAGATTACACAGTAATAAGGCTAGCAAAGAGAACCACGAAATACAGATGTAACTCTGTGAGTGGAAGTCACACATCACAGAGCAGTTTCTCCGAAAGCTTCTTTCCAGATTTCATCTGAGGATATTTCCTTGTTCACCATACGTCTCTATGTGCTCCAAATATCACTTTGGAAATTCCACTAGAACTGTCTTAGCGAAAGGCTTCCTCAGGGGAAAGCTGTAACTCTGTGAGATGATTTCACAGAACACAAACAAGTTTCTCAGAAAGCTTCTTTCTCTTTGTTATCGGAGGATATTTCCTTTGGCCCTATAGTCTTCAAAGGGATCTGAAATATCTGTTCTCAGATTCCACAGAAATAAGGCTAGCAAAGATATCTACGAAAGATAGATGTAACTCTGTGAGATGAATTAACAGAACACTAAGCAGTTTCTCAGAAAACTTCTTTCCAGATTTCATCTGAGGATATTTCCTTTTTCACCATAGCCCTCCATGGGCTTCCAAATATCACATTGCCAATTCCACAAGAACTGTCTTAGCGAAAGGCTTCTTGAGGGGAAAGCTGTAACTCTGTGAGTTGATTTCAAAGAACACAAAGAAGTTTCTCAGAAAGCTTCTTTCTCTTTGTTATCGGAGGGTATTTCCTTTGGCCCTATAGTCTTCAAAGGGATCCGAAATATCTGTTCTCAGATACCACAGAAATAAGGCTAGCACAGAGATCTACGAAACACAGATGTAACTCTGTGAGTTGAATTAACAGAACACTAAGCAGTTTCTCAGAAAGCTTCTTTCCAGATTTCATCTGAGGATATTTCCTTTTTCACCATAGCCCTCTATGGGGTTCCAAATATCACTTTGCCAATTCCACAAGAACTGTCTTAGCGAAAGGATTCTTGAGGGGAAAGCTGTAACTCTGTGAGATGATTTCACAGAACACAAAGAAGTTTCTCAGAAAGCTTCTTTCTCTTTGTTATCGGAGGATATTTCCTTTGGCCCTATAGTCTTCAAAGGGATCCGAAATATCGGTTCTCAGATTACACAGTAATAAGGCTAGAAAGAGAACCACGAAATACAGATGTAACTCTGTGAGTGGAAGTCACACATCACAGAGCAGTTTCTCCGAAAGCTTCTTTCCAGATTTCATCTGAGGATATTTCCTTGTTCACCATATGCCTTTATGTGCTTCCAAATATCACTTTGGAAATTCCACTAGAACTGTCTTAGCGAAAGTCTTCCTCAGGGGAAAGCTGTAACTCTGTGAGATGATTTCACAGAACACAAACAAGTTTCTCAGAAAGCATCTTTCTCTTTGTTATCGGAGGATATTTCCTTTGGCCCTATAGTCTTCAAAGGGATCCGAAATATCTGTTCTCAGATTCCACAGAAATAAGGCTAGCAAAGATATCTACGAAAGATAGATGTAACTCTGTGAGATGAATTAACAGAACACTAAGCAGTTTCTCAGAAAGCTTCTTTCCAGATTTCATCTGAGGATATTTCCTTTTTCACCATAGCCCTCCATGGGCTTCCAAATATCACATTGCCAATTCCACAAGAACTGTCTTAGCGAAAGGCTTCTTGAGGGGAAAGCTGTAACTCTGTGAGTTGATTTCAAAGAACACAAAGAAGTTTCTCAGAAAGCTTCTTTCTCTTTGTTATCGGAGGGTATTTCCTTTGGCCCTATAGTCTTCAAAGGGATCCGAAATATCTGTTCTCAGATACCAC
The DNA here is from genome assembly GCF_037993035.2 of Macaca fascicularis. Lineage (NCBI taxonomy): Eukaryota > Metazoa > Chordata > Mammalia > Primates > Cercopithecidae > Macaca > Macaca fascicularis. The sequence continues at coordinate 43,478,219 of NC_088385.1, read as the reverse complement.
AGAAATAAGGCTAGCACAGAGATCTACGAAACAAAGATGTAACTCTGTGAGTTGAATTAACAGAACACTAAGCAGTTTCTCAGAAAGCTTCTTTCCAGATTTCATCTGAGGATATTTCCTTTTTCACCATAGCCCTCTATGGGGTTCCAAATATCACTTTGCCAATTCCACAAGAACTGTCTTAGCGAAAGGATTCTTGAGGGGAAAGCTGTAACTCTGTGAGATGATTTCACAGAACACAAAGAAGTTTCTCAGAAAGCTTCTTTCTCTTTGTTATCGGAGGATATTTCCTTTGGCCCTATAGTCTTCAAAGGGATCCGAAATATCGGTTCTCAGATTACACAGTAATAAGGCTAGCAAAGAGAACCACGAAATACAGATGTAACTCTGTGAGTGGAAGTCACACATCACAGAGCAGTTTCTCCGAAAGCTTCTTTCGAAATTTCATCTGAGGATATTTCCTTTTTCACCATAGCCCTCTAAGGGCTTCCAAATATCACTTTGCCAATTCCACAAGAACTGTCTTAGCGAAAGGCTTCTTCAGGGGAAAGCTGTAACTCTGTGAGATGATTTCAGAGAACACAAAGAAGTTTCTCAGAAAGCTTCTTTCTCTTTGTTATTGGAGGATATTTCCTTTGGCCCTATAGTCTTCAAAGGGATCCGAAATATCTGTTTTCAGAATCCAGAGAAATAAGGCTAGCGAAGCGATCTATGAAACACAGATGTAACTCTGTGAGATGAATTCACAGAACGCTAAGCAGTTTCTCTGAAAGCTTCTTTCCAGATTTCATCTGAGGATATTTCCTTTTTCACCATAGCCCTCTATGGGCTTCCAAATATCACTTTGCCATTTCCACAAGAACTGTCTTAGCGAAGGGCTTCTTCAGGGGAAAGCTGTAAGTCTGTGAGATGATTTCACAGAACACAAAGAAGTTTCTCAGAAAGCTTCTTTCTCTTTGTTATCGGAGGATATTTCCTTTGGCCCTATGGTCTTCAAAGTGATCTGAAATATCTGTTCTCAGATTCCACAGAAAGAAGGCTAGCAAAGAGATCCATGAAAGACAGATGTAACTCTGTGAAATGAATTAACAGAACAGTAAGCAGTTTCTCAGAAAGCTTCTTTCCAGATTTCATCTGAGGATATTTCCTTTTTCACCATAGACCTCTGTGGACTTCCAAATATCACTATGCCAATTCCACAAGAACTGTCTTAGCGAAAGGCTTTTTGAGGGGAAAGATGTAACTCTGTGAGATGATTTGACAGAACACAAAGAAGTTTCTCAGAAAGCTTCTTTCTCTTTGTTATCGGAGGATATTTCCTTTGGCCCTATAGTCTTCAAAGGGATCCGAAATATCTGTTCTCAGATTCCACAGAAATAAGGCTAGCAAAGAGATCTACGAAACACAGATATAACTCTGTGAGACGAATTCACAGAACACTAAGCAGGTTCTTAGAAAGCTTCTTTCCAGATTTCATCTGAGGATATTTCCTTTTTCACCATAGCCCTCTATGGGCTCCCAAATATCACTTTGCCAATTCCACAAGAACCGTCTTAGCGAAAGGCTTCTTCAGGGGAAAGCTGTAACTCTGTGAGATGATTTCAGAGAACACAAAGAAGTTTCTCAGAAAGCTTCTTTCTCTTTGTTATTGGAGGATATTTCCTTTGGCCCTATAGTCTTCAAAGGGATCCGAAATATCGGTTCTCAGATTACACAGAAATAAGGCTAGCAAAGAGAACCACGAAATACACATGTAACTCTGTGAGTGGAAGTCACACATCACAGAGCAGTTTCTCAGAAAGCTTCTTTCCAGATTTCATCTGAGGATATTTCCTTTTCACGGTAGCGCTCTATGGGCTTCAAAATATCACTTTGCCAATTCCACAAGAACTCTCTTAGCTAAAGGCTTCTTCAGGGGAAAGCTGTAACTCTGTGAGTTGATTTCACAGAATACAAAGAAGTTTCTCAGAAAGCTTCTTTCTCTTTGTTATCGGAGGATATTTCCTTTGGCCCTATAGTCTTCAAAGGGATTCGAAATATCTGTTCTCAGATTCCACAGAAAGAAGGCTAGCAAAGTGATCCACGAAATACAGATGTAACTCTGTGAGTGGAAGTCACACATCACAGAGCAGTTTCTCAGAAAGCTTCTTTCTCTTTGTTATCGGAGGATATTTCCTTTGGCCCTATAGTCTACAAAGGGATCCGAAATATCTGTTTTCAGATTTTACAGAAATAAAGCTAGCGAAGAGATGTACGAAACACAGATGTAACTCTGTGAGGTGAATTCACAGAACACTAAGCAGTTTCTCAGATAGCTTCCTTCCAGATTTCATCTGAGGATATTTCCTTTTTCACCAAAGCCCTCTATGGGCTTCCAAATATCACTTTGCCAATTCCACAAGAACTGTCTTAGCGAAGGGCTTCTTCAGGGGAAAGCTGTAACTCTGTGAGATGATTTCACAGAACACAAAGAAGTTTCTCAGAAAGCTTCTTTCTCTTTGTTATCGGAGGATATTTCCTTTGGCCCTATAGTCTTCAAAGGGATCCGAAATATCTGTTCTCAGACTCCACAGAAAAAATTCTAGCAAAGAGATCCACGAAATACAGATATAACTCTGTGAGATGAATTCACAGAAAACTAAGCAGATTCTTAGAAAGCTTCTTTCCAGATTTCATCTGAGGATATTTCCTTTTTCACCACAGCCCTCTATGGGTTCCCAAATATCACTTTGCCAATTCCACAAGAACTGTCTTAGCGAAAGCCTTCTTGAGGGGAAAGCTGTAACTCTGTGAGATGATTTCACAGAAAGAAGTTTCTCAGAAATCTTCTTTCTCTTTGTTATCGGAGGATATTTCCTTTGGCCCTATAGTCTTCAAAGGGATCCGAAATATCTGTTCTCAGATTCCACAGAAATAAGGCTAGCAAAGAGGTCTACGAAACACAGATGTAACTCGGTGAGATGAATTCACAGAACACTAAGCAGTTTCTCAGAAAGCTTCTTTCGAAATTTCATCTGAGGATATTTCCTTTTCACCATAGCCCTCTATGGGCTTCCAAATATCACTTTGCCAATTCCACAAGAACTGTCTTAGCGAAAGGCTTCTTCAGGGGAAAGCTGTAACTCTGTGAGATGATTTCAGAGACACAAAGAAGTTTCTCAGAAAGCTTCTTTCTCTTTGTTATTGGAGGATATTTCCTTTGGCCCTATAGTCTTCAAAGGGATCCGAAATATCTGTTTTCAGATTCCAGAGAAATAAGGCTAGCGAAGCGATCTACGAAACGGAGATGTAACTCTGTGAGATGAATTCACAGAACAGTAAGCAGTTTCTCAGAAAGCTTCTTTCCGGATTTCATCTGAGGATATTTCCTTTTTCACCATAGCCCTCTATGGGCTTCCAAATATCACTTTGCCAATTCCACAAGAACTGTCTTAGCGAAAGGCTTCTTCAGGGGAAAGGTGTAACTCTGTGAGATGATTTCACAGAACACAAAGAAGTTTCTCAGAAAGCTTCTTTCTCTTTGTTATCGGAGGATATTTCCTTTGGCCCTATAGTCTTCAAAGGGATTCGAAATATTTGTTCTCAGATTCCACAGAAAGAATGCTAGCAGAGAGATCCACGAAATACAGATGTAACTCTATGAGTGGAAGTCACACATCACAGAGAAGTTTCTCAGAAAGCTTCTTTCCAGATTTCATCTCAGGATATTTCCTTTTCACCGTAGCCCTCTATGGGCTTCCAAATATCACTTTGCCAATTCCACAAGAACTGTCTTAGCTAAAGGCTTCTTGAGGGGAAAGCTGTAACTCTGTGAGATGATTTCACAGAACACAAAGAAGTTTCTCAAAAAGCTTCTTTCTCTTTGTTATCGGAGGATATTTCCTTTGGTCCTATAATCTTCAAAGGGATCCGAAATATCTGTTTTCAGATTTTACAGAAATAAAACTGGCGAAGATATCTACGAAACACAGATGTAACTCTGTGAGATGAATTCACAGAACACTAAGCAGTTTCTCAGAAAGCTTCCTTCCAGATTTCATCTGAGGATATTTCCTTTTTCACCATAGCACTCTATGGGCTTCCAAATATCACTTTGCCAATTCCAAAAGAACTGTCTTAGCGAAAGGCTTCTTCAGGGAAAGCTGTAACTCTGTGAGATGATTTCACAGATCACAAAGAAGTGTCTCAGAAATCTTCTTTCTCTTTGTTATCGGAGGATATTTCCTTTGGACTTATAGTCTTCAAAGGGAACCGAAATATCTCTTCTCAGATTCCACAGAAATAAGGCTAGCAAAGAGATCTACGAAACACATATGTAACTCTGTGAGATGAATTCACAGAACACTAAGCAGTTTCTCAGAAAGCTTCTTTCCAGATTTCATCTGAGGATATTTCCTTTTTCACCATAGCCCTCTACCGGCTTCCAAATATCACATTGCCAATTCCACAAGAACTCTCCTAGCGAAAACCTTCTTGAGGGGAAACCTGTAACTCTGTGAGATGATTTCACAGAACACAAAGAAGTTTCTCAGAAAGCTTCTTTCTCTTTGTTATCGGAGGATATTTCCTTTGGCCCTATAGTCTTCAAAGGGATCCGAAATATCTGTTCTCAGATTACACAGAAATAAGGCTAGCAAAGAGATCCACGAAATACAAATGTAACTCTGTGAGTGAAAGTCACAAATCAGAGAGCAGATTCTCAGAAAACTTCTTTCCAGATTCCATCTGAGGATATTTCCTTTTCACGGTAGCGCTCTATGGGCTTCCAAATATCACTTTTCCAATTCCACAAGAACTGTCTTAGCGAAGGGCTTCTTCAGGGGAAAGCTGTAACTCTGTGAGATGATTTCACAGAACACAAAGAAGTTTCTCAGAAAGCCTCTTTCTCTTTGTTATAGGAGGATATTTTCTTTGGCCCTATAGTCTTCAAAGGGATCCGAAATATCTGTTCTCAGATTCCACAGACATAAGGCTAGCAAAGAGATCTACCAAACACAGATGTAACTCTGTGAGATTAACTAACAGAACACTAAGCAGTTTCTCAAAAAGCTTCTTTCCAGATTTCATCTGAGGATATTTCCTTTTTCACCATAGCCCTCTATGGGCTTCCAAATATCACTTTGCCAATTCCACAATAACTCTCTTAGCGAAAGGCTTCTTTAGGGGAAAGCTGTAACTCTGTGAGATGATTTCACAGAACACAAAGAAGTTTCTCAGAAAGCTTCTTTCTCTTTGTTATCGGAGGATATTTCCTTTGGCCCTATAGTCTTCAAAGGGATCCGAAATATCTGTTCTCAGACTCCACAGAAATAAGGCTAGCAAAGAGATCCACGAAATACAGATATAACTCGGTGAGATGAATTCACAGAACACTAAGCAGTTTCTCAGAAAGCTTCTTTCGAAATTTCATCTGAGGATATTTCCTTTTCACCATAGCCCTCTATGGGCTTCCAAATATCACTTTGCCAATTCCACAAGAACTGTCTTACCGAAAGGCTTCTTCAGGGGAAAGCTGTAACTCTGTGAGATGATTTCAGAGAACACAAAGAAGTTTCTCAGAAAGCTTCTTTCTCTTTGGTATCGGAGGATATTTCCTTTGGCCCTATAGTCTTCAAAGGGATCCGAAATATCTGTTCTCAGATTCCACAGATATAAGGCTAGCAAAGAGATCTACGAAACACAGATGTAACTCGGTGAGATGAATTCACAGAACACTAAGCAGTTTCTCAGAAAGCTTCTTTCCAAATTTCATCTGAGGATATTTCCTTTTTCACCATAGCCCTCTATGGGCTTCCAAATATCACTTTGCCAATTCCACAAGAACTTTCTTTGCGAAAGGCTTCTTCAGGGGAAAGCTGTAACTCTGTGAGATGATTTCAGAGAACACAAAGAAGTTTCTCTGAAAGCTTCTTTCTCTTTGTTATTGGAGGATATTTCCTTTGGCCCTATAGTCTTCAAAGGGATCCGAAATATCTGTTTTCAGATTCCAGAGAAATGAGGCTAGCGAAGCGATCTACGAAACAGAGATGTATCTCTGTGAGATGAATTCACAGAACAGTAAGCAGTTTCTCAGAAAGCTTCTTTCCGGATTTCATCTGAGGATATTTCCTTTTTCACCATAGCCCTCTATGGGCTTCCAAATATCACTTTGCCAATTCCACAAGAACTGTCTTAGCGAAAGGCTTGTTCAGGGGAAAGCTGTATCTCTGTGAGATGATTTCACAGAACACAAAGAAGTTTCTCAGAAAGCTTCTTTCTCTTTGTTATCGGAGGATATTTCCTTTGGCCCTATAGTCTTCAAAGGGATCCGAAATATCGGTTCTCAGATTACACAGAAATAAGGCTAGCAAAGAGCACCACGAAATACAGATGTAACTCTGTGAGTGGAAGTCACACATCACAGAGCAGTTTCTCAGAAAGCTTCTTTCCAGATTTCATCTGAGGATATTTCCTTTTCACGGTAGCGGTCTATGGGCTTCCAAATATCACTTTGCCAATTCCACAAGAACTGTCTTAGCCAAAGGCTTCTTCAGGGGAAAGCTGTAACTCTGTGAGATGATTTCACAGAACACAAGGAAGTTTCTCAGAAAGCTTCTTTCTCTTTGTTATCGGAGGATATTACCTTTGGCCCTATAGTCTTCAAAGGGATCCGAAATATCTGTTCTCAGATTCCACAGAAAGAAGGCTATCAAAGAGATCCACGAAATACAGATGTAACTCTGTGAAATGAATTAACAGAACAGTAAGCAGTTTCTCAGAAAGCTTCTTTCCAGATTTCATCTGAGGATATTTCCTTTTTCACCTTAGCCCTCTATGGGCTTCCAAATATCACTTTGCCAATTCCAAAAGAACTGTCTTAGCGAAAGGCTTCTTGAGGGGAAAGCTGTAACTCTGTGAGATGATTTCACTGAACACAAAGAAGTTTCTCAGAAAGCTTCTTTCTCTTTGTTATCGGAGGATATTTCCTTTGGCCCTATAGTCTTCAAAGGTATCCGAAATATCTGTTCTCAGATTCCACAGAAATAAGGCTAGCAAAGAGATCTACGAAACAGAGATGTAACTCTGTGAGATGAATTCACAGAACACTAAGCAGTTTCTCAGAAAGCTTCTTTCCAGATTTCATCTGAGGATATTTCCTTTTTCAACATATCCCACTATAGACTTCCAAATATCACTTTGACAATTCCACAAAAACTGTCTTAGCGAAAGGCTTTGAGGGGAAAGCTGTAACTCTGTGAGATGATTTCACAGAACACAAAGAAGTTTCTCAGAAAGCTTCTTTCTCTTTGTTATCGGAGGATATTTCCTTTGGCCCTATAGTCTTCAAAGGGATCCGAAATATCTGTTCTCAGTTTCCACAGAAATAAGGCTAGCAAAGAGATCTACGAAACACAGATGTAACTCTGTGAGATGAATTCACAGAACACAAAGCAGTTTCTCAGAAAGCTTCTTTCCAGATTTCATCTGAGGATATTTCCTTTTTCACCATAGCCCTCTATGGGCTTCCAAATATCACTTTGCCAATTCCACAAGAACTGTCTTAGCGAAGGGCTTTTCAGGGGAAAGCTGTAACTCTGTGAGATGATTTCACAGAACACAAAGAAGTTTCTCAGAAAGCTTCGTTCTCTTTGTTATCGGAGGATATTTCCTTTGGCCCTATAGTCTTCAAAGGGATCCGAAATATCTGTTCTCAGATTCCACAGAAAGAAGGCTAGCAAAGAGATCCACGAAATACAGATGTAACTCTGTGAAATGAATTAACAGAACACTAAGTAGTTTCTCAGAAAGCTCCTTTCCGGATTTAATCTGAGGATATTTCCTTTTTCACCATAGCCCTCTAGGGGCTTTCAAATATCACTTAGCCAATTACACAAGAACTGTCTTAGCCAAAGGCTTCTTCAGGGTAAAGCTGTAACTCTGTGAGATGATTTCACAGAACTCAAAGAAGTTTCTCAGAAAGCTTCTTTCTCTTTGTTATCGGAGGATATTTACTTTGGCCCTATAGTCTTCAAAGGGATCCGAAATATCTGTTCTCAGATTCCACAGAAATAAGCCTAGCAGAGAGATCCACGAAATACAGATGTAACTCTGTGAAACGAATAAACAGAATAGTAAGCAGTTTCTCAGAAAGCTTCTTTCAAGATTTTATCTGAGAATATTTCCTTTTTCAACATAGACCTCTATGGGCTTCCAAATATAACTTTTCCAATTCCACAAGAACTGTCTTAGTGAAAGGCTTCTTGAGGGGAAAGCTGTAACTCTGTGAGATGATTTCACACAACACTAAGAAGTTTCACAGATGGCTTCTTTCTCTTTGTTATCGGAGGATATTTCCTTTGGCCCTATAGTCTTCAAAGGGATCCGAAATATCTGTTCTCAGATTCCACAGAAAAAAGGCTAGCAAAGATATCTATGAAACACAGATGTAACTCTGTGAGATGAATTAACAGAACACTAAGAAGTTTCCCTGAAAGCTTCTTTCCAGATTTCATCTGAGGATATTTCCTTTTTCACCATAGCCCTCTAAGGGCTTCCACATATCACTTAGCCAATTCCACAAGAACTCTCTTAGCGAAAAGCTTCTTGAGGGGAAAGCTGTAACTCTGTGAGATGATTTCACAGAACACAAAGAAGTTTCTCAGAAAGCTTCTTTCTCTTTGTTATCGGAGGATATTTCCTTTGGCCCTATAGTCTTCAAAAGAATCCGAAATATCTGTTCTCAGATTCCACAGAAATAAGGCTAGCAAAGAGATCTACGAAACACAGATGTAACTCTGTGAGATGAATTCAAAGAACACTAAGCAGTTTCTCAGAAAGCTTCTTTCCAGATTTCATCTGAGTTTATATCCTTTTTCACCATAGCCCTCTATGGCCTTTCAAATATCCCTTTGCCAATTCCACAAGAACCGTCTTAGCGAAAGGCTTCTTGAGGGGTAAGCTGTAACTCTGTGAGATGATTTCAAAGAACACAAAGAAGTTTCTCAGAAAGCATCTTTCTCTTTGTTTTCGGAGGATATTTCCTTTGGCCCTATAGTCTTCAAAGGGATCCGAAATATCTGTTCTCAGATTCCACAGAAATAAGGCTAGCAAAGAGATCTACGAAACACAGATGTAACTCTGTGAGATGAATTCACAGAACACTAAGCAGTTTCTCAGAAAGCTTCTTTCCAAATTTCATGTGGGGATATTTCCTTTTACACCATAGCCCACTATGGGCTTCCAAATATCACTTTACCAATTCCACAAGAACTGTCTTAGCGAAAGGCTTCTGGAGGTGAAAGCTGTAACTCAGTGAGATGATTTCACAGAACACTAAGAAGTTTCAGAGAAAGCTTCTTTCTGTTTGTTATCGGAGGTATTTCCTTTGGCCCTATTGTCTTCAAAGGGATTCGAAATATCTGTTCTCAGATTCAACAGAAAGAAGGCTAGCAAAGAGATCTACGAAACACAGATGTAACTCTGTGAGATGAATTAAGAGAACACTAAGCAGTTTCTCAGAAAGCTTCTTTCCAGATTTCATCTGAGGATATTTCCATTTTCACCATAGCCCTCTATGGGCTTCCAAATATCCCTTTGCCAATTCCACAAGAACTGTCTTAGTGAAATGCTTCTTGAGGGGAAAGCTGTAACTCTGTGAGATGATTTCACAGAACACAAAGAAGTTTCTCAGAAAGCTTCTTTCTCTTTGTTATCGGAGGATATTTCCTTTGGCCCTATAGTCTTCAAAGGGATCCGAAATATCTGTTTTCAGATTCCATAGAAATAAAACTAGCGAAGAGATCTACGAAACGCAGATGTAACTCTGTGAGATGAATTCACAGAACACTAAGCAGTTTCTCAGAAAGCTTCTTTCCAGATTTCATCTGAGGATATTTCCTTTTTCACCATAGCCCTCTATGGGCTTCCAAATATCACTTTGCCAATTCCACAAGAACTGTCTTAGCCAAGGGCTTCTTCAGGGGAAAGCTGTAACTCTGTCAGATGATTTCACAGAACACACAGAAGTTTCTAAGAAAGCTTCTTTCTCTTTGTTATCGGAGGATATTTCCTTTGGACCTATAGTCTTCAAAGGGATCCGAAATATCTGTTCTCAGATTCCACAGAAATAAGGCTAGCAAAGAGATCTACGAAACACATATGTAACTTTGTGAGATGAATTCACAGAACACTTAGCAGTTTCTCAGAAACCTTCTTTCCAGATTTCATCTGAGGATATTTCCTTTTTCACCATAGCCCTTATGGGCTTCCAAATATCACTTTGCCAATTCCACAAGAACTCTCTTAGCGAAAGCCTTCTTGAGGGGAAACCTGTAACTTTGTGAGATGATTTCACAGAACACAAAGAAGTTTCTCAGAAAGCTTCTTTCTCTTTGTTATCGGAGGATATTTCCTTTGGCCCTATAGTCTTCAAAGGGATCCGAAATATCGGTTCTCAGATTGCACAGAAATAAGGCTAGCAAAGAGAACCACGAAATACAGATGTAACTCTGTGAGTGGAAGTCACACATCACAGAGCAGTTTCTCAGAAAGCTTCTTTCCATATTTCATCTGAGGATATTTCCTTTTCACCATAGCCCTCAATGGGCTTCCAAATATCACTTTGCCAATTCCACAAGAACTGTCTTAGCGAAAGGCTTCTTGAGGGGAAAGCTATAACTCTGTGAGATGATTTCACTGAACACAAAGAAGTTTCTCAGAAAGCTTCTTTTTCTTTGTTATCGGAGGATATTTCCTTTGGCCCTATAGTCTTCAAAGGGATCTGAAATATCTGTTCTCAGATTCCACAGAAATAAGGCTAGCAAAGAGATCTACGAAACAGAGATGTAACTCTGTGAGATGGATTAACAGAACACTAAGCAGTTTCTCAGAAAGCTTCTTTCCAGATTTCATCTGAGGATATTTCCTTTTTCACCGTAGCCCTCTAAGGGCTTCCAAATATCACTTTGCCAATTCCACAAGAACTGTCTTAGCGAAGGGCTTCTTCAGGGGAAATCTGTAACTCTGAGAGATGGTTTCACAGAACACAAAGAAGTTTCTCAGAAACCTTCTTTCTCTTTGTTATCGGAGGATATTTCCTTTGGCCCTATAGTCTGCAAAGGAATCCGAAATATCTGTTCTCAGATTCCACAGAAATAAGGCTAGCAAAGAGATCCACGACATACAGATGTAACTCTGTGAGTGGAAGTCACACATCACAGAGCAGTTTCTCAGAAAGCTTCTTTCGAGATTTCATCTGAGGATATTTCCTTTTCACCATAGCCCTCTATGGGCTTCCAAATATCACTTTGCCAATTCCAAAAGAACTGTCTTAGCGAAAGGCTTCTTGTGCGGAAAGATGTAACACTGTGAGATGATTTCACAGAACACAAAGAAGATTCTCAGAAAGCTTCCTTCTCTTTGTTATCGGAGGATATTTCCTTTGGCCCTATAGTCTTCAAAGGGATCCGAAATATCTGTTCTCAGATTCCACAGAAATAAGGCTAGCAAGGAGATCTACGAAACAGAGATGTAACTCTGTGAGATGAATTCACAGAACAGTAAGCAGTTTCTCAGAAAGCTTCTTTCCAGATTTCATCAGAGGATATTTCCTTTTTCACCATAGCCCTCTATGGGCTTCCAAATATCACTTTGCCAATCCCAGAAGAACTGTCTTAGCGAAAGGCTTCTTGAGGGGAAAGCTGTAACTCTGTGAGATGATTTCACAGAACACAAAGAACTTTCTCAGAAAGCTTCTTTCTCTTTGTTATCGGAGGGTATTTCCTTTGGCCCTGTAGTCTTCAAAGGGATCCGAAATATCTGTTCTCAGATACCACAGAAATAAGGCTAGCACAGAGATCTACGAAACACAGATGTAACTCTGTGAGTTGAATTAACAGAACACTAAGCAGTTTCTCAGAAAGCTTCTTTCCAGATTTCATCTGAGGATATTTCCTTTTTCACCATAGTCCTCTATGGGCTTCCAAATATCACTTTGCCAATTCCACAAGAACTGTCTTAGCGAAAGGATTCTTGAGGGGAAAGCTGTAACTCTGTGAGATGATTTCACAGAACACAAAGAAGTTTCTCAGAAAGCTTCTTTCTCTTTGTTATCGGAGGATATTTCCTTTGGCCCTATAGTCTTCAAAGGGATCCGAAATATCGGTTCTCAGATTACACAGTAATAAGGCTAGCAAAGAGAACCACGAAATACAGATGTAACTCTGTGAGTGGAAGTCACACATCACAGAGCAGTTTCTCCGAAAGCTTCTTTCCAGATTTCATCTGAGGATATTTCCTTGTTCACCATACGCCTCTATGTGCTTCCAAATATCACTTTGGAAATTCCACTAGAACTGTCTTAGCGAAAGGCTTCCTCAGGGGAAAGCTGTAACTCTGTGAGATGATTTCACAGAACACAAACAAGTTTCTCAGAAAGCTTCTTTCTCTTTGTTGTCGGAGGATATTTCCTTTGGCCCTATAGTCTTCAAAGGGATCCGAAATATCTGTTCTCAGATTCCACAGAAATAAGGCTAGCAAAGATATCTACGAAAGATAGATGTAACTCTGTGAGATGAATTAACAGAACACTAAGCAGTTTCTCAGAAAGCTTCTTTCCAGATTTCATCTGAGGATATTTCCTTTTTCACCATAGCCCTCCATGGGCTTCCAAATATCACATTGCCAATTCCACAAGAACTGTCTTAGCGAAAGGCTTCTTCAGGGGAAAGCTGTAACTCTGTGAGATGATTTCAGAGAACACAAAGAAGTTTCTCAGAAAGCTTCTTTCTCTTTGTTATTGGAGGATATTTCCTTTGGCCCTATAGTCTTCAAAGGGATCCGAAATATCTGTTTTCAGATTCCAGAGAAATAAGGCTAGCGAAGCGATCTATGAAACACAGATGTAACTCTGTGAGATGAATTCACAGAACGCTAAGCAGTTTCTCTGAAAGCTTCTTTCCAGATTTCATCTGAGGATATTTCCTTTTTCACCATAGCCCTCTATGGGCTTCCAAATATCACTTTGCCAATTCCACAAGAACTGTCTTAGCGAAGGGCTTCTTCAGGGGAAAGCTGTAAGTCTGTGAGATGATTTCACAGAACACAAAGAAGTTTCTCAGAAAGCTTCTTTCTCTTTGTTATCGGAGGATATTTCCTTTGGCCCTATGGTCTTCAAAGTGATCCGAAATATCTGTTCTCAGATTCCACAGAAAGAAGGCTAGCAAAGAGATCCATGAAAGACAGATGTAACTCTGTGAAATGAATTAACAGAACAGTAAGCAGTTTCTCAGAAAGCTTCTTTCCAGATTTCATCTGAGGATATTTCCTTTTTCACCATAGACCTCTGTGGACTTCCAAATATCACTATGCCAATTCCACAAGAACTGTCTTAGCGAAAGGCTTTTTGAGGGGAAAGATGTAACTCTGTGAGATGATTTGACAGAACACAAAGAAGTTTCTCAGAAAGCTTCTTTCTCTTTGTTATCGGAGGATATTTCCTTAGGCCCTATAGTCTTCAAAGGGATCCGAAATATCTGTTCTCAGATTCCACAGAAATACGGCTAGCAAAGAGATCTACGAAACACAGATATAACTCTGTGAGACGAATTCACAGAACACTAAGCAGGTTCTTAGAAAGCTTCTTTCCAGATTTCATCTGTGGATATTTCCTTTTTCACCATAGCCCTCTATGGGCTCCCAAATATCACTTTGCCAATTCCACAAGAACTGTCTTAGCGAAAGGCTTCTTGAGGGGAAAGCTGTAACTCTGTGAGATGATTTGACAGAACACAAAGAAGTTTCTCAGAAAGCTTCTTTCTCTTTGTTATCGGAGGATATTTCCTTTGGCCCTATAGTCTTCAAAGGGATCCGAAATATCTGTTCTCAGATTCCACAGAAATAAGGCTAGCAAAGAGATCTACGAAACACAGATGTAACACGGTGAGATGAATTCACAGAACACTAAGCAGTTTCTCAGAAAGCTTCTTTCCAAATTTCATCGTAGGATATTTCCTTTTTCACCATAGCCCTCTATGGGCTTCCAAATATCACTTTGCCAATTCCACAAGAACTTTCTTAGCGAAAGGCTTCTTCAGGGGAAAGCTGTAACTCTGTGAGATGATTTCAGAGAACACAAAGAAGTTTCTCAGAAAGCTTCTTTCTCTTTGTTATTGGAGGATATTTCCTTTGGCCCTATAGTCTTCAAAGGGATCCGAAATATCTGTTTTCAGATTCCAGAGAAATAAGGCTAGCGAAGCGATCTATGAAACACAGATGTAACTCTGTGAGATGAATTCACAGAACAGAAAGCAGTTTCTCAGAAAGCTTCTTTCCAGATTTCATCTGAGGATATTTCCTTTTTCACCATAGCCCTCTATGGGCTTCCAAATATCACTTTGCCAATTCCACAAGAACTGTCTTAGCGAAAGGCTTCTTCAGGGGAAAGCTGTAACTCTGTGAGATGATTTCACAGAACACAAAGAAGTTTCTCAGAAAGCTTCTTTCTCTTTGTTATCGGAGGATATTTCCTTTGGCCCTATAGTCTTCAAAGGGATCCGAAATATCGGTTCTCAGATTACACAGAAATAAGGCTAGCAAAGAGAACCACGAAATACAGATGTAACTCTGTGAGTGGAAGTCACACATCACAGAGCAGTTTCTCAGAAAGCTTCTTTCCAGATTTCATCTGAGGATATTTCCTTTTCACGGTAGCGCTCTATGGGCTTCCAAATATCACTTTGCCAATTCCACAAGAACTCTCTTAGCTAAAGGCTTCTTCAGGGGAAAGCTGTAACTCTGTGAGATGATTTCACAGAATACAAAGAAGTTTCTCAGAAAGCTTCTTTCTCTTTGTTATCGGAGGATATTTCCTTTGGCCCTATAGTCTTCAAAGGGATTCGAAATATCTGTTCTCAGATTCCACAGAAAGAAGGCTAGCAAAGTGATCCACGAAATACAGATGTAACTCTGTGAGTGGAAGTCACACATCACAGAGCAGTTTCTCAGAAAGCTTCTTTCCAGATTTCATCTGAGGATATTTCCTTTTCACCATAGCCCTCTAAGGGCTTCCAAATATCACTTTGCCAATTCCACAAGAACTGTCTTAGCGAAAGGCTTCTTCAGGGGAAAGCTGTAACTCTGTGAGATGATTTCACAGAACACAAAGAAGTTTCTCAGAAAGCTTCTTTCCATTTGTTATCGGAGGATATTTCCTTTGGCCCTATAGTCTTCAAAGGGATCCGAAATATCTGTTTTCAGATTTTACAGAAATAAAGCTAGCGAAGAGATCTACGAAACACAGATGTAACTCTGTGAGATGAATTCACAGAACACTAAGCAGTTTCTCAGATAGCTTCCTTCCAGATTTCATCTGAGGATATTTCCTTTTTCACCAAAGCCCTCTATGGGCTTCCAAATATCACTTTGCCTATTCCACAAGAACTGTCTTAGCGAAGGGCTTCTTCAGGGGAAAGCTGTAACTCTGTGAGATGACTTCACAGAACACAAAGAAGTTTCTCAGAAATCTTCTTTCTCTTTGTTATCGGAGGATATTTCCTTTGGCCCTATAGTCTTCAAAGGGATCCGAAGTATCTGTTCTCAGACTCCACAGAAAAAATTCTAGCAAAGAGATCCACGAAATACAGATATAACTCTGTGAGATGAATTCACAGAAAACTAAGCAGATTCTTAGAAAGCTTCTTTCCAGATTTCATCTGAGGATATTTCCTTTTTCACCACAGCCCTCTATGGGTTCCCAAATATCACTTTGCCAATTCCACAAGAACTGTCTTAGCGAAAGCCTTCTTGAGGGGAAAGCTGTAACTCTGTGAGATGATTTCACAGAAAGAAGTTTCTCAGAAATCTTCTTTCTCTTTGTTATCGGAGGATATTTCCTTTGGCCCTATAGTCTTCAAAGGGATCCGAAATATCTGTTCTCAGATTCCACAGAAATAAGGCTAGCAAAGAGGTCTACGAAACACAGATGTAACTCGGTGAGATGAATTCACAGAACACTAAGCAGTTTCTCAGAAAGCTTCTTTCGAAATTTCATCTGAGGATATTTCCTTTTCACCATAGCCCTCTATGGGCTTCCAAATATCACTTTGCCAATTCCACAAGAACTGTCTTAGCGAAAGGCTTCTTCAGGGGAAAGCTGTAACTCTGTGAGATGATTTCAGAGAACACAAAGAAGTTTCTCAGAAAGCTTCTTTCTCTTTGGTATCGGAGGATATTTCCTTTGGCCCTATAGTCTTCAAAGGGATCCGAAATATCTGTTCTCAGATTCCACAGATATAAGGCTAGCAAAGAGATCTACGAAACACAGATGTAACTCGGTGAGATGAATTCACAGAACACTAAGCAGTTTCTCAGAAAGCTTCTTTCCAAATTTCATCTGAGGATATTTCCTTTTTCACCATAGCCCTCTATGGGCTTCCAAATATCACTTTGCCAATTCCACAAGAACTTTCTTAGCGAAAGGCTTCTTCAGGGGAAAGCTGTAACTCTGTGAGATGATTTCAGAGAACACAAAGAAGTTTCTCTGAAAGCTTCTTTCTCTTTGTTATTGGAGGATATTTCCTTTGGCCCTATAGTCTTCAAAGGGATCCGAAATATCTGTTTTCAGATTCCAGAGAAATGAGGCTAGCGAAGCGATCTACGAAACAGAGATGTATCTCTGTGAGATGAATTCACAGAACAGTAAGCAGTTTCTCAGAAAGCTTCTTTCCGGATTTCATCTGAGGATATTTCCTTTTTCACCATAGCCCTCTATGGGCTTCCAAATATCACTTTGCCAATTCCACAAGAACTGTCTTAGCGAAAGGCTTCTTCAGGGGAAAGCTGTAACTCTGTGAGATGATTTCACAGAACACAAAGAAGTTTCTCAGAAAGCTTCTTTCTCTTTGTTATCGGAGGATATTTCCTTTGGCCCTATAGTCTTCAAAGGGATCCGAAATATCGGTTCTCAGATTACACAGAAATAAGGCTAGCAAAGAGCACCACGAAATACAGATGTAACTCTGTGAGTGGAAGTCACACATCACAGAGCAGTTTCTCAGAAAGCTTCTTTCCAGATTTCATCTGAGGATATTTCCTTTTCACGGTAGCGGTCTATGGGCTTCCAAATATCACTTTGCCAATTCCACAAGAACTGTCTTAGCCAAAGGCTTCTTCAGGGGAAAGCTGTAACTCTGTGAGATGATTTCACAGAACACAAGGAAGTTTCGCAGAAAGCTTCTTTCTCTTTGTTATCGGAGGATATTACCTTTGGCCCTATAGTCTTCAAAGGGATCCGAAATATCTGTTCTCAGATTCCACAGAAAGAAGGCTATCAAAGAGATCCACGAAATACAGATGTAACTCTGTGAAATGAATTAACAGAACAGTAAGCAGTTTCTCAGAAAGCTTCTTTCCAGATTTCATCTGAGGATATTTCCTTTTTCACCTTAGCCCTCTATGGGCTTCCAAATATCACTTTGCCAATTCCAAAAGAACTGTCTTAGCGAAAGGCTTCTTGAGGGGAAAGCTGTAACTCTGTGAGATGATTTCACTGAACACAAAGAAGTTTCTCAGAAAGCTTCTTTCTCTTTGTTATCGGAGGATATTTCCTTTGGCCCTATAGTCTTCAAAGGTATCCGAAATATCTGTTCTCAGATTCCACAGAAATAAGGCTAGCAAAGAGATCTACGAAACAGAGATGTAACTCTGTGAGATGAATTCACAGAACACTAAGCAGTTTCTCAGAAAGCTTCTTTCCAGATTTCATCTGAGGATATTTCCTTTTTCAACATAACCCACTATAGACTTCCAAATATCACTTTGACAATTCCACAAAAACTGTCTTAGCGAAAGGCTTTGAGGGGAAAGCTGTAACTCTGTGAGATGATTTCACAGAACACAAAGAAGTTTCTCAGAAAGCTTCTTTCTCTTTGTTATCGGAGGATATTTCCTTTGGCCCTATAGTCTTCAAAGGGATCCGAAATATCTGTTCTCAGATTCCACAGAAATAAGGCTAGCAAAGAGATCTACGAAACACAGATGTAACTCTGTGAGATGAATTCACAGAACACTAAGCAGTTTCTCAGAAAGCTTCTTTCCAGATTTCATCTGAGGATATTTCCTTTTTCACCATAGCCCTCTAAGGGCTTCCAAATATCACTTTGCCAATTCCACAAGAACTGTCTTAGCGAAGGGCTTTTCAGGGGAAAGCTGTAACTCTGTGAGATGATTTCACAGAACACAAAGAAGTTTCTCAGAAAGCTTCGTTCTCTTTGTTATCGGTGGATATTTCCTTTGGCCCTATAGTCTTCAAAGGGATCCGAAATATCTGTTCTCAGATTCCACAGAAAGAAGGCTAGCAAAGAGATCCACGAAATACAGATGTAACTCTGTGAAATGAATTAACAGAACACTAAGCAGTTTCTCAGAAAGCTCCTTTCCGGATTTAATCTGAGGATATTTCCTTTTTCACCATAGCCCTCTAGGGGCTTTCAAATATCACTTAGCCAATTACACAAGAACTGTCTTAGCCAAAGGCTTCTTCAGGGCAAAGCTGTAACTCTGTGAGATGATTTCACAGAACTCAAAGAAGTTCCTCAGAAAGCTTCTTTCTCTTTGTTATCGGAGGATATTTACTTTGGCCCTATAGTCTTCAAAGGGATGCGAAATATCTGCTCTCAGATTCCACAGAAATAAGGCTAGCAGAGAGATCCACGAAATACAGATGTAACTCTGTGAAACGAATAAACAGAATAGTAAGCAGTTTCTCAGAAAGCTTCTTTCAAGATTTTATCTGAGAATATTTCCTTTTTCAACATAGACCTCTATGGGCTTCCAAATATAACTTTCCCAATTCCACAAGAACCGTCTTAGCGAAAGGCTTCTTGAGGGGTAAGCTGTAACTCTGTGAGATGATTTCAAAGAACACAAAGAAGTTTCTCAGAAAGCTTCTTTCTCTTTGTTTTCGGAGGATATTTCCTTTGGCCCTATAGTCTTCAAAGGGATCCGAAATATCTGTTCTCAGATTCCACAGAAATAAGGCTAGGAAAGAGATCTACGAAACACAGATGTAACTCTGTGAGATGAATTAACAGAACACTAAGCAGTTTCTCAGAAAGCTTCTTTCCAGATTTCATCTGAGTTTATTTCCTTTTTCACCATAGCCCTTTATGGCCTTTCAAATATCCCTTTGCCAATTCCACAAGAACTGTCATAGCGAAAGACTTCTAGAGGGGAAAGCTGTAACTCTGTGAGATGATTTGACAGAACACAAAGAAGTTTCTCAGAAAGCTTCTTTGTCTTTGTTATCGGAGGATATTTCCTTTGGCCCTATAGTCTTCATAGGGATCCGAAATATCTGTTCTCAGATTCCACAGAAATAAGGCTAACAAAGAGATCTACGAAACACAGATGTAACTCTGTTAGATGAATTAACAGAACACTAAGCAGTTTCTCAGAAAGCTTCTTTCCAGATTTCATCTGAGTTTATTTCCTTTTCACCATAGCCCTCAATGGGCTTCAAATATCACTTTGCCAATTCCACAAGAACTGTCTTAGCGAAAGGCTTCTTGAGGGGAAAGCTATAACTCTGTGAGATGATTTCACTGAACACAAAGAAGTTTCTCAGAAAGCTTCTTTTTCTTTGTTATCGGAGGATATTTCCTTTGGCCCTATAGTCTTCAAAGGGATCTGAAATATCTGTTCTCAGATTCCCCAGAAATAAGGCTAGCAAAGAGATCTACGAAACAGAGATGTAACTCTGTGAGATGAATTAACAGAACACTAAGCAGTTTCTCAGAAAGCTTCTTTCCAGATTTCATCTGAGGATATTTCCTTTTTCACCGTAGCCCTCTAAGGGCTTCCAAATATCACTTTGCCAATTCCACAAGAACTGTCTTAGCGAAGGGCTTCTTCAGGGGAAATCTGTAACTCTGAGAGATGGTTTCACAGAACACAAAGAAGTTTCTCAGAAACCTTCTTTCTCTTTGTTATCGGAGGATATTTCCTTTGGCCCTATAGTCTGCAAAGAATCCGAAATATCTGTTCTCAGATTCCACAGAAATAAGGCTAGCAAAGAGATCCACGAAATACAGATGTAACTCTGTGAGTGGAAGTCACACATCACAGAGCAGTTTCTCAGAAAGCTTCTTTCGAGATTTCATCTGAGGATATTTCCTTTTCACCATAGCCCTCTATGGGCTTCCAAATATCACTTTGCCAATTCCAAAAGAACTGTCTTAGCGAAAGGCTTCTTGTGCGGAAAGATGTAACACTGTGAGATGATTTCACAGAACACAAAGAAGATTCTCAGAAAGCTTCCTTCTCTTTGTTATCGGAGGATATTTCCTTTGGCCCTATAGTCTTCAAAGGGATCCGAAATATCTGTTCTCAGATTCCACAGAAATAAGGCTAGCAAGGAGATCTACGAAACAGAGATGTAACTCTGTGAGATGAATTCACAGAACAGTAAGCAGTTTCTCAGAAAGCTACTTTCCAGATTTCATCAGAGGATATTTCCTTTTTCACCATAGCCCTCTATGGGCTTCCAAATATCACTTTGCCAATCCCAGAAGAACTGTCTTAGCGAAAGGCTTCTTGAGGGGAAAGCTGTAACTCTGTGAGATGATTTCACAGAACACAAAGAACTTTCTCAGAAAGCTTCTTTCTCTTTGTTATCGGAGGGTATTTCCTTTGGCCCTATATTCTTCAAAGGGATCCGAAATATCTGTTCTCAGATACCACAGAAATAAGGCTAGCACAGAGATCTACGAAACACAGATGTAACTCTGTGAGTTGAATTAACAGAACACTAAGCAGTTTCTCAGAAAGCTTCTTTCCAGATTTCATCTGAGGATATTTCCTTTTTCACCATAGCCCTCTATGGGCTTCCAAATATCACTTTGCCAATTCCACAAGAACTGTCTTAGCGAAAGGATTCTTGAGGGGAAAGCTGTAACTCTGTGAGATGATTTCACAGAACACAAAGAAGTTTCTCAGAAAGCTTCTTTCTCTTTGTTATCGGAGGATATTTCCTTTGGCCCTATAGTCTTCAAAGGGATCCGAAATATCGGTTCTCAGATTGCACAGAAATAAGGCTAGCAAAGAGAACCACGAAATACAGATGTAACTCTGTGAGTGGAAGTCACACATCACAGAGCAGTTTCTCAGAAAGCTTCTTTCCATATTTCATCTGAGGATATTTCCTTTTCACCATAGCCCTCAATGGGCTTCAAATATCACTTTGCCAATTCCACAAGAACTGTCTTAGCGAAAGGCTTCTTGAGGGGAAAGCTATAACTCTGTGAGATGATTTCACTGAACACAAAGAAGTTTCTCAGAAAGCTTCTTTTTCTTTGTTATCGGAGGATATTTCCTTTGGCCCTATAGTCTTCAAAGGGATCTGAAATATCTGTTCTCTGATTCCACAGAAATAAGGCTAGCAAAGAGATCTACAAAACAGAGATGTAACTCTGTGAGATGAATTAACAGAACACTTAGCAGTTTCTCAGAAAGCTTCTTTCCAGATTTCATCTGAGGATATTTCCTTTTTCACCGTAGCCCTCTAAGGGCTTCCAAATATCACTTTGCCAATTCCACAAGAACTGTCTTAGCGAAGGGCTTCTTCAGGGGAAATCTGTAACTCTGAGAGATGGTTTCACAGAACACAAAGAAGTTTCTCAGAAACCTTCTTTCTCTTTGTTATCGGAGGATATTTCCTTTGGCCCTATAGTCTGCAGAGAATCCGAAATATCTGTTCTCAGATTCCACAGAAATAAGGCTAGCAAAGAGATCCACGAAATACAGATGTAACTCTGTGAGTGGAAGTCACACATCACAGAGCAGTTTCTCAGAAAGCTTCTTTCGAGATTTCATCTGAGGATATTTCCTTTTCACCATAGCCCTCTATGGGCTTCCAAATATCACTTTGCCAATTCCAAAAGAACTGTCTTAGCGAAAGGCTTCTTGTGCGGAAAGATGTAACACTGTGAGATGATTTCACAGAACACAAAGAAGATTCTCAGAAAGCTTCCTTCTCTTTGTTATCGGAGGATATTTCCTTTGGCCCTATAGTCTTCAAAGGGATCCGAAATATCTGTTCTCAGATTCCACAGAAATAAGGCTAGCAAGGAGATCTACGAAACAGAGATGTAACTCTGTGAGATGAATTCACAGAACAGTAAGCAGTTTCTCAGAAAGCTACTTTCCAGATTTCATCAGAGGATATTTCCTTTTTCACCATAGCCCTCTATGGGCTTCCAAATATCACTTTGCCAATCCCAGAAAAACTGTCTTAGCGAAAGGCTTCTTGAGGGGAAAGCTGTAACTCTGTGAGATGATTTCACAGAACACAAAGAACTTTCTCAGAAAGCTTCTTTCTCTTTGTTATCGGAGGGTATTTCCTTTGGCCCTATAGTCTTCAAAGGGATCCGAAATATCTGTTCTCAGATACCACAGAAATAAGGCTAGCACAGAGATCTACGAAACACAGATGTAACTCTGTGAGTTGAATTAACAGAACACTAAGCAGTTTCTCAGAAAGCTTCTTTCCAGATTTCATCTGAGGATATTTCCTTTTTCACCATAGCCCTCTATGGGCTTCCAAATATCACTTTGCCAATTCCACAAGAACTGTCTTAGCGAAAGGATTCTTGAGGGGAAAGCTGTAACTCTGTGAGATGATTTCACAGAACACAAAGAAGTTTCTCAGAAAGCTTCTTTCTCTTTGTTATCGGAGGATATTTCCTTTGGCCCTATAGTCTTCAAAGGGATCCGAAATATCGGTTCTCAGATTACACAGTAATAAGGCTAGCAAAGAGAACCACGAAATACAGATGTAACTCTGTGAGTGGAAGTCACACATCACAGAGCAGTTTCTCCGAAAGCTTCTTTCCAGATTTCATCTGAGGATATTTCCTTGTACACCATACGCCTCTATGTGCTTCCAAATATCACTTTGGAAATTCCACTAGAACTGTCTTAGCGAAAGGCTTCCTCAGGGGAAAGCAGTAACTCTGTGAGTTGATTTCACAGAACACAAACAAGTTTCTCAGAAAGCTTCTTTCTCTTTGTTGTCGGAGGATATTTCCTTTGGCCCTATAGTCTTCAAAGGGATCCGAAATATCTGTTCTCAGATTCCACAGAAATAAGGCTAGCAAAGATATCTACGAAAGATAGATGTAACTCTGTGAGATGAATTAACAGAACACTAAGCAGTTTCTCAGAAAGCTTCTTTCCAGATTTCATCTGAGGATATTTCCTTTTTCACCATAGCCCTCCATGGGCTTCCAAATATCACATTGCCAATTCCACAAGAACTGTCTTAGCGAAAGGCTTCTTCAGGGGAAAGCTGTAACTCTGTGAGATGATTTCAGAGAACACAAAGAAGTTTCTCAGAAAGCTTCTTTCTCTTTGTTATTGGAGGATATTTCCTTTGGCCCTATAGTCTTCAAAGGGATCCGAAATATCTGTTTTCAGATTCCAGAGAAATAAGGCTAGCGAAGCGATCTATGAAACACAGATGTAACTCTGTGAGATGAATTCACAGAACGCTAAGCAGTTTCTCTGAAAGCTTCTTTCCAGATTTCATCTGAGGATATTTCCTTTTTCACCATAGCCCTCTATGGGCTTCCAAATATCACTTTGCCATTTCCACAAGAACTGTCTTAGCGAAGGGCTTCTTCAGGGGAAAGCTGTAAGTCTGTGAGATGATTTCACAGAACACAAAGAAGTTTCTCAGAAAGCTTCTTTCTCTTTGTTATCGGAGGATATTTCCTTTGGCCCTATGGTCTTCAAAGTGATCCGAAATATCTGTTCTCAGATTCCACAGAAAGAAGGCTAGCAAAGAGATCCATGAAAGACAGATGTAACTCTGTGAAATGAATTAACAGAACAGTAAGCAGTTTCTCAGAAAGCTTCTTTCCAGATTTCATCTGAGGATATTTCCTTTTTCACCATAGACCTCTGTGGACTTCCAAATATCACTATGCCAATTCCACAAGAACTGTCTTAGCGAAAGGCTTTTTGAGGGGAAAGATGTAACTCTGTGAGATGATTTGACAGAACACAAAGAAGTTTCTCAGAAAGCTTCTTTCTCTTTGTTATCGGAGGATATTTCCTTTGGCCCTATAGTCTTCAAAGGGATCCGAAATATCTGTTCTCAGACTCCACAGAAATAAGGCTAGCAAAGAGATCTAGGAAACACAGATATAACTCTGTGAGACGAATTCACAGAACACTAAGCAGGTTCTTAGAAAGCTTCTTTCCAGATTTCATCTGAGGATATTTCCTTTTTCACCATAGCCCTCTATGGGCGCCCAAATATCACTTTGCCAATTCCACAAGAACTGTCTTAGCGAAAGGCTTCTTGAGGGGAAAGCTGTAACTCTGTGAGATGATTTGACAGAACACAAAGAAGTTTCTCAGAAAGCTTCTTTCTCTTTGTTATCGGAGGATATTTCCTTTGGCCCTATAGTCTTCAAAGGGATCCGAAATATCTGTTCTCAGATTCCACAGAAATAAGGCTAGCAAAGAGATCTACGAAACACAGATGTAACACGGTGAGATGAATTCACAGAACACTAAGCAGTTTCTCAGAAAGCTTCTTTCCAAATTTCATCGTAGGATATTTCCTTTTTCACCATAGCCCTCTATGGGCTTCCAAATATCACTTTGCCAATTCCACAAGAACTTTCTTAGCGAAAGGCTTCTTCAGGGGAAAGCTGTAACTCTGTGAGATGATTTCAGAGAACACAAAGAAGTTTCTCAGAAAGCTTCTTTCTCTTTGTTATTGGAGGATATTTCCTTTGGCCCTATAGTCTTCAAAGGGATCCGAAATATCTGTTTTCAGATTCCAGAGAAATAAGGCTAGCGAAGCGATCTATGAAACACAGATGTAACTCTGTGAGATGAATTCACAGAACAGAAAGCAGTTTCTCAGAAAGCTTCTTTCCAGATTTCATCTGAGGATATTTCCTTTTTCACCATAGCCCTCTATGGGCTTCCAAATATCACTTTGCCAATTCCACAAGAACTGTCTTAGCGAAAGGCTTCTTCAGGGGAAAGCTGTAACTCTGTGAGATGATTTCACAGAACACAAAGAAGTTTCTCAGAAAGCTTCTTTCTCTTTGTTATCGGAGGATATTTCCTTTGGCCCTATAGTCTTCAAAGGGATCCGAAATATCGGTTCTCAGATTACACAGAAATAAGGCTAGCAAAGAGAACCACGAAATACAGATGTAACTCTGTGAGTGGAAGTCACACATCACAGAGCAGTTTCTCAGAAAGCTTCTTTCCAGATTTCATCTGAGGATATTTCCTTTTCACGGTAGCGCTCTATGGGCTTCCAAATATCAATTTGCCAATTCCACAAGAACTCTCTTAGCTAAAGTCTTCTTCAGGGGAAAGCTGTAACTCTGTGAGATGATTTCACAGAATACAAAGAAGTTTCTCAGAAAGCTTCTTTCTCTTTGTTATCGGAGGATATTTCCTTTGGCCCTATAGTCTTCAAAGGGATTCGAAATATCTGTTCTCAGATTCCACAGAAAGAAGGCTAGCAAAGTGATCCACGAAATACAGATGTAACTCTGTGAGTGGAAGTCACACATCACAGAGCAGTTTCTCAGAAAGCTTCTTTCCAGATTTCATCTGAGGATATTTCCTTTTCACCATAGCCATCTATGGGCTTCCAAATATCACTTTGCCAATTCCACAAGAACTGTCTTAGCGAAAGGCTTCTTCAGGGGAAAGCTGTAACTCTGTGAGATGATTTCACAGAACACAAAGAAGTTTCTCAGAAAGCTTCTTTCTCTTTGTTATCGGAGGATATTTCCTTTGGCCCTATAGTCTTCAAAGGGATCCGAAATATCTGTTTTCAGATTTTACAGAAATAAAGCTAGCGAAGAGATCTACGAAACACAGATGTAACTCTGTGAGATGAATTCACAGAACACTAAGCAGTTTCTCAGATAGCTTCCTTCCAGATTTCATCTGAGGATATTTCCTTTTTCACGAAAGCCCTCTATGGGCTTCCAAATATCACTTTGCCAATTCCACAAGAACTGTCTTAGCGAAGGGCTTCTTCAGGGGAAAGCTGTAACTCTGTGAGATGACTTCACAGAACACAAAGAAGTTTCTCAGAAAGCTTCTTTCTCTTTGTTATCGGAGGATATTTCCTTTGGCCCTATAGTCTTCAAAGGGATCCGAAATATCTGTTCTCAGACTCCACAGAAAAAATTCTAGCAAAGAGATCCACGAAATACAGATATAACTCTGTGAGATGAATTCACAGAAAACTAAGCAGATTCTTAGAAAGCTTCTTTCCACATTTCATCTGAGGATATTTCCTTTTTCACCACAGCCCTCTATGGGTTCCCAAATATCACTTTGCCAATTCCACAAGAACTGTCTTAGCGAAAGGCTTCTTGAGGGGAAAGCTGTAACTCTGTGAGATGATTTCACAGAAAGAAGTTTCTCAGAAATCTTCTTTCTCTTTGTTATCGGAGGATATTTCCTTTGGCCCTATAGTCTTCAAAGGGATCCGAAATATCTGTTCTCAGATTCCACAGAAATAAGGCTAGCAAAGAGGTCTACGAAACACAGATGTAACTCGGTGAGATGAATTCACAGAACACTAAGCAGTTTCTCAGAAAGCTTCTTTCGAAATTTCATCTGAGGATATTTCCTTTTCACCATAGCCCTCTATGGGCTTCCAAATATCACTTTGCCAATTCCACAAGAACTGTCTTAGCGAAAGGCTTCTTCAGGGGAAAGCTGTAACTCTGTGAGATGATTTCAGAGAACACAAAGAAGTTTCTCAGAAAGCTTCTTTCTCTTTGGTATCGGAGGATATTTCCTTTGGCCCTATAGTCTTCAAAGGGATCCGAAATATCTGTTCTCAGATTCCACAGATATAAGGCTAGCAAAGAGATCTACGAAACACAGATGTAACTCGGTGAGATGAATTCACAGAACACTAAGCAGTTTCTCAGAAAGCTTCTTTCCAAATTTCATCTGAGGATATTTCCTTTTTCACCATAGCCCTCTATGGGCTTCCAAATATCACTTTGCCAATTCCACAAGAACTTTCTTAGCGAAAGGCTTCTTCAGGGGAAAGCTGTAACTCTGTGAGATGATTTCAGAGAACACAAAGAAGTTTCTCTGAAAGCTTCTTTCTCTTTGTTATTGGAGGATATTTCCTTTGGCCCTATAGTCTTCAAAGGGATCCGAAATATCTGTTTTCAGATTCCAGAGAAATGAGGCTAGGGAAGCGATCTACGAAACAGAGATGTATCTCTGTGAGATGAATTCACAGAACAGTAAGCAGTTTCTCAGAAAGCTTCTTTCCGGATTTCATCTGAGGATATTTCCTTTTTCACCATAGCCCTCTATGGGCTTCCAAATATCACTTTGCCAATTCCACAAGAACTGTCTTAGCGAAAGGCTTGTTCAGGGGAAAGCTGTAACTCTGTGAGATGATTTCACAGAACACAAAGAAGTTTCTCAGAAACCTTCTTTCTCTTTGTTATCGGAGGATATTTCCTTTGGCCCTATAGTCTTCAAAGGGATCCGAAATATCGGTTCTCAGATTACACAGAAATAAGGCTAGCAAAGAGCACCACGAAATACAGATGTAACTCTGTGAGTGGAAGTCGCACATCACAGAGCAGTTTCTCAGAAAGCTTCTTTCCAGATTTCATCTGACGTATTTTTCCTTTTCACGGTAGCGGTCTATGGGCTTCCAAATATCACTTTGCCAATTCCACAAGAACTGTCTTAGCCAAAGGCTTCTTCAGGGGAAAGCTGTAACTCTGTGAGATGATTTCACAGAACACAAGGAAGTTTCTCAGAAAGCTTCTTTCTCTTTGTTATCGGAGGATATTACCTTTGGCCCTATAGTCTTCAAAGGGATCCGAAATATCTGTTCTCAGATTCCACAGAAAGAAGGCTATCAAAGAGATCCACGAAATACAGATGTAACTCTGTGAAATGAATTAACAGAACAGTAAGCAGTTTCTCAGAAAGCTTCTTTCCAGATTTCATCTGAGGATATTTCCTTTTTCACCTTAGCCCTCTATGGGCTTCCAAATATCACTTTGCCAATTCCAAAAGAACTGTCTTAGCGAAAGGCTTCTTGAGGGGAAAGCTGTAACTCTGTGAGATGATTTCACTGAACACAAAGAAGTTTCTCAGAAAGCTTCTTTCTCTTTGTTATCGTAGGATATTTCCTTTGGCCCTATAGTCTTCAAAGGTATCCGAAATATCTGTTCTCAGATTCCACAGAAATAAGGCTAGCAAAGAGATCTACGAAACAGAGATGTAACTCTGTGAGATGAATTCACAGAACACTAAGCAGTTTCTCAGAAAGCTTCTTTCCAGATTTCATCTGAGGATATTTCCTTTTTCAACATAACCCACTATAGACTTCCAAATATCACTTTGACAATTCCACAAAAACTGTCTTAGCGAAAGGCTTTGAGGGGAAAGCTGTAACTCTGTGAGATGATTTCACAGAACACAAAGAAGTTTCTCAGAAAGCTTCTTTCTCTTTGTTATCGGAGGATATTTCCTTTGGCCCTATAGTCTTCAAAGGGATCCGAAATATCTGTTCTCAGATTCCACAGAAATAAGGCTAGCAAAGAGATCTACGAAACACAGATGTAACTCTGTGAGATGAATTCACAGAACACAAAGCAGTTTCTCAGAAAGCTTCTTTCCAGATTTCATCTGAGGATATTTCCTTTTTCACCATAGCCCTCTATGGGCTTCCAAATATCACTTTGCCAATTCCACAAGAACTGTCTTAGCGAAGGGCTTTTCAGGGGAAAGCTGTAACTCTGTGAGATGATTTCACAGAACACAAAGAAGTTTCTCAGAAAGCTTCGTTCTCTTTGTTATCGGAGGATATTTCCTTTGGCCCTATAGTCTTCAAAGGGATCCGAAATATCTGTTCTCAGATTCCACAGAAAGAAGGCTAGCAAAGAGATCCACGAAATACAGATGTAACTCTGTGAAATGAATTAACAGAACACTAAGCAGTTTCTCAGAAAGCTCCTTTCCGGATTTAATCTGAGGATATTTCCTTTTTCACCATAGCCCTCTAGGGGCTTTCAAATATCACTTAGCCAATTACACAAGAACTGTCTTAGCCAAAGGCTTCTTCAGGGGAAAGCTGTAACTCTGTGAGATGATTTCACAGAACTCAAAGAAGTTTCTCAGAAAGCTTCTTTCTCTTTGTTATCGGAGGATATTTACTTTGGCCCTATAGTCTTCAAAGGGATGCGAAATATCTGTTCTCAGATTCCACAGAAATAAGGCTAGCAGAGAGATCCACGAAATACAGATGTAACTCTGTGAAACGAATAAACAGAATAGTAAGCAGTTTCTCAGAAATCTTCTTTCAAGATTTTATCTGAGAATATTTCCTTTTTCAACATAGACCTCTATGGGCTTCCAAATATAACTTTTCCAATTCCACAAGAACTGTCTTAGTGAAAGGCTTCTTGAGGGGAAAGCTGTAACTCTGTGAGATGATTTCACACAACACTAAGAAGTTTCACAGATGGCTTCTTTCTCTTTGTTATCGGAGGATATTTCCTTTGGCCCTATAGTCTTCAAAGGGATCCGAAATATCTGTTCTCAGATTCCACAGAAAAAAGGCTAGCAAAGATATCTATGAAACACAGATGTAACTCTGTGAGATGAATTAACAGAACACTAAGAAGTTTCCCTGAAAGCTTCTTTCCAGATTTCACCTGAGGATATTTCCTTTTTCACCATAGCCCTCTAAGGGCTTCCACATATCACTTAGCCAATTCCACAAGAACTCTCTTAGCGAAAGGCTTCTTGAGGGGAAAGCTGTAACTCTGTGAGATGATTTCACAGAACACAAAGAAGTTTCTCAGAAAGCTTCTTTCTCTTTGTTATCGGAGGATATTTCCTTTGGCCCTATAGTCTTCAAAAGAATCCGAAATATCTGTTCTCAGATTCCACAGAAATAAGGCTAGCAAAGAGATCTACGAAACACAGATGTAACTCTGTGAGATGAATTCAAAGAACACTAAGCAGTTTCTCAGAAAGCTTCTTTCCAGATTTCATCTGAGTTTATATCCTTTTTCACCATAGCCCTCTATGGCCTTTCAAATATCCCTTTGCCAATTCCACAAGAACCGTCTTAGCGAAAGGCTTCTTGAGGGGTAAGCTGTAACTCTGTGAGATGATTTCAAAGAACACAAAGAAGTTTCTCAGAAAGCTTCTTTCTCTTTGTTTTCGGAGGATATTTCCTTTGGCCCTATAGTCTTCAAAGGGATCCGAAATATCTGTTCTCAGATTCCACAGAAATAAGGCTAGCAAAGAGATCTACGAAACACAGATGTAACTCTGTGAGATGAATTAACAGAACACTAAGCAGTTTCTCAGAAAGCTTCTTTCCAGATTTCATCTGAGTTTATTTCCTTTTTCACCATAGCCCTTTATGGCCTTTCAAATATCCCTTTGCCAATTCCACAAGAACTGTCTTAGTGAAAGGCTTCTTGAGGGGAAAGCTGTAACTCTGTGAGATGATTTTAGAGAACACAAAGAAGTTTCTCAGAAAGCATCTTTCTCTTTGTTATCGGAGGATATTTCCTTTGGCCCTATAGTCTTCAAAGGGATCCGAAATATCTTTTCTCAGATACCACAGAAATAAGGCTAGCAAAGAGATCTACGAAACACAGATGTAACTCTGTGAGATGAATTCACAGAACACTAAGCAGTTTCTCAGAAAGCTTCTTTCCAAATTTCATGTGGGGATATTTCCTTTTTCACCATAGCCCACTATGGGCTTCCAAATATCACTTTACCAATTCCACAAGAACTGTCTTAGCTAAAGGCTTCTGGAGGTGAAAGCTGTAACTCTGTGAGATGATTTCACAGAACACTAAGAAGTTTCAGAGAAAGCTTCTTTCTGTTTGTTATCGGAGGTATTTCCTTTGGCCCTATTGTCTTCAAAGGGATTCGAAATATCTGTTCTCAGATTCAACTGAAAGAAGGCTAGCAAAGAGATCTACGAAACACAGATGTAACTCTGTGAGATGAATTAAGAGAACACTAAGCAGTTTCTCAGAAACCATCTTTCCAGATTTCATCTGAGGATATTTCCATTTTCACCATAGCCCTCTATGGGCTTCCAAATATCCCTTTGCCAATTCCACAAGAACTGTCTTAGTGAAAGGCTTCTTGAGGGGAAAGCTGTAACTCTGTGAGATGATTTCACAGAACACAAAGAAGTTTCTCAGAAAGCTTCTTTCTCTTTGTTATCGGAGGATATTTCCTTTGGCCCTATAGTCTTCAAAGGGATCCGAAATATCTGTTTTCAGATTCCATAGAAATAAAACTAGCGAAGAGATCTACGAAACGCAGATGTAACTCTGTGAGATGAATTCACAGAACACTAAGCAGTTTCTCAGAAAGCTTCTTTCCAGATTTCATCTGAGGATATTTCCTTTTTCACCATAGCCCTCTATGGGCTTCCAAATATCACTTTGCCAATTCCACAAGAACTGTCTTAGCCAAGGGCTTCTTCAGGGGAAAGCTGTAACTCTGTCAGATGATTTCACAGAACACACAGAAGTTTCTAAGAAAGCTTCTTTCTCTTTGTTATCGGAGGATATTTCCTTTGGACCTATAGTCTTCAAAGGGATCCGAAATATCTGTTCTCAGATTCCACAGAAATAAGGCTAGCAAAGAGATCTACGAAACACATATGTAACTTTGTGAGATGAATTCACAGAACACTAAGCAGTTTCTCAGAAAGCTTCTTTGCAGATTTCATCTGAGGATATTTCCTTTTTCACCATAGCCCTCTAGGGGCTTCCAAATATCACTTTGCCAATTCCACAAGAACTCTCTTAGCGAAAGCCTTCTTGAGGGGAAACCTGTAACTTTGTGAGATGATTTCACAGAACACAAAGAAGTTTCTCAGAAAGCTTCTTTCTCTTTGTTATCGGAGGATATTTCCTTTGGCCCTATAGTCTTCAAAGGGATCCGAAATATCGGTTCTCAGATTGCACAGAAATAAGGCTAGCAAAGAGAACCACGAAATACAGATGTAACCCTGTGAGTGGAAGTCACACATCACAGAGCAGTTTCTCAGAAAGCTTCTTTCCATATTTCATCTGAGGATATTTCCTTTTCACCATAGCCCTCAATGGGCTTCCAAATATCACTTTGCCAATTCCACAAGAACTGTCTTAGCGAAAGGCTTCTTGAGGGGAAAGCTATAACTCTGTGAGATGATTTCACTGAACACAAAGAAGTTTCTCAGAAAGCTTCTTTTTCTTTGTTATCGGAGGATATTTCCTTTGGCCCTATAGTCTTCAAAGGGATCTGAAATATCTGTTCTCAGATTCCACAGAAATAAGGCTAGCAAAGAGATCTACGAAACAGAGATGTAACTCTGTGAGATGAATTAACAGAACACTAAGCAGTTTCTCAGAAAGCTTCTTCCCAGATTTCATCTGAGGATATTTCCTTTTTCACCGTAGCCCTCTAAGGGCTTCCAAATATCACTTTGCCAATTCCACAAGAACTGTCTTAGCGAAGGGCTTCTTCAGGGGAAATCTGTAACTCTGAGAGATGGTTTCACAGAACACAAAGAAGTTTCTCAGAAACCTTCTTTCTCTTTGTTATCGGAGGATATTTCCTTTGGCCCTATAGTCTGCAAAGGAATCCGAAATATCTGTTCTCAGATTCCACAGAAATAAGGCTAGCAAAGAGATCCACGAAATACAGATGTAACTCTGTGAGTGGAAGTCACACATCACAGAGCAGTTTCTCAGAAAGCTTCTTTCCAGATTTCATCTGAGGATATTTCCTTTTCACCATAGCCCTCTATGGGCTTCCAAATATCACTTTGCCAATTCCAAAAGAACTGTCTTAGCGAAAGGCTTCTTGTGCGGAAAGATGTAACACTGTGAGATGATTTCACAGAACACAAAGAAGATTCTCAGAAAGCTTCCTTCTCTTTGTTATCGGAGGATATTTCCTTTGGCCCTATAGTCTTCAAAGGGATCCGAAATATCTGTTCTCAGATTCCACAGAAATAAGGCTAGCAAGGAGATCTACGAAACAGAGATGTAACTCTGTGAGATGAATTCACAGAACAGTAAGCAGTTTCTCAGAAAGCTTCTTTCCAGATTTCATCAGAGGATATTTCCTTTTTCACCATAGCCCTCTATGGGCTTCCAAATATCACTTTGCCAATCCCAGAAGAACTGTCTTAGCGAAAGGCTTCTTGAGGGGAAAGCTGTAACTCTGTGAGATGATTTCACAGAACACAAAGAACTTTCTCAGAAAGCTTCTTTCTCTTTGTTATCGGAGGGTATTTCCTTTGGCCCTATAGTCTTCAAAGGGATCCGAAATATCGGTTCTCAGATTACACAGTAATAAGGCTAGCAAAGAGAACCACGAAATACAGATGTAACTCTGTGAGTGGAAGTCACACATCACAGAGCAGTTTCTCCGAAAGCTTCTTTCCAGATTTCATCTGAGGATATTTCCTTGTTCACCATACGCCTCTATGTGCTTCCAAATATCACTTTGGAAATTCCCCTAGAACTGTCTTAGCGAAAGGCTTCCTCAGGGGAAAGCTGTAACTCTGTGAGATGATTTCACAGAACACAAACAAGTTTCTCAGAAAGCTTCTTTCTCTTTGTTGTCGGAGGATATTTCCTTTGGCCCTATAGTCTTCAAAGGGATCCGAAATATCTGTTCTCAGATTCCACAGAAATAAGGCTAGCAAAGATATCTACGAAAGACAGATGTAACTCTGTGAGATGAATTAACAGAACACTAAGCAGTTTCTCAGAAAGCTTCTTTCCAGATTTCATCTGAGGATATTTCCTTTTTCACCATAGCCCTCCATGGGCTTCCAAATATCACATTGCCAATTCCACAAGAACTGTCTTAGCGAAAGGCTTCTTGAGGGGAAAGCTGTAACTCTGTGGGA
This sequence comes from Macaca fascicularis, assembly GCF_037993035.2. Taxonomy (NCBI): domain Eukaryota; kingdom Metazoa; phylum Chordata; class Mammalia; order Primates; family Cercopithecidae; genus Macaca; species Macaca fascicularis. The sequence continues at coordinate 43,444,264 of NC_088385.1, read as the reverse complement.
TGATTTCACAGAACACAAAGAACTTTCTCAGAAAGCTTCTTTCTCTTTTTTATCGGAGGATATTTCCTTTGGCCCTATAGTCTTCAAAGGGATCCGAAATATCTGTTCTCAGACTCCACAGAAATAAGGGTAGCAAAGAGATCCACGAAATACAGATGTAACTCTGTGAGTGTAAGTCACACATCGCAGAGCAGCTTCTCAGAAAGATTCTTTCCAGATTTCATCTGAGGATATTTCCTTTTTCACCATAGCCCTCTATGAGCTTCCAAATATCACTTTGCCAATTCCACAAGAACTGTCTTAGCGAAAGGCTTCTTGAGGGGAAAGGTGTAAATCTGTGAGATGATTTCACAGAACACAAAGAAGTTTCTCAGAAAGCTTCTTTCTCCTTGTTATCGGAGGATATTACCTTTGGCCCTATAGTCTTCAAAGGGATCGGAAATATCTGTTCTCAGATTCCACAGAAAGAAGGCAAGCTAAGAGATCCACGAAATACAGATGTAACTCTGTGAGATGAATTAACGGAACAGTAAGCAGTTTCTCAGAAAGCTTCTTAACAGATTTCATCTGAGGATATTTCCTTTTTCACCGTAGCCCTCTATGGGCTTCCAAATATCACTTTGCCAATTCCACAAGAAATGTCTTAGCGAAAGGCTTCTTGAGGAGAAAGCTGTAACTCTGTGAGATGATTTCACAGAACACAAAGAAGTTTCTCAGAAAGCTTCTTTCTCTTTGTTATCGGAGGATATTTCCTTTGGCCCTATAGTCTTCAAAGGGATCCGAAATATCTGTTCTCAGATTCCACAGAAATAAGGCTAGCAAAGAGATCTACGAAACAGAGATGTAACTCTGTGAGATGAATTAAGAGAACACTAAGCAGTTTCTCAGAAATCTACTTTCCAGATTTCATCTGAGGATATTTCCTTTTTCACCATAGCCCTCTATGGGCTTCCAAATATCACTTTGCCAATCCCAGAAGAACTGTCTTAGCGAAAGGCTTCTTCAGGGGAAAGCTGTAACTCTGTGAGATGATTTCACCGAACACAAAGAAGTTTCTCAGAAAGCTTCTTTCTCTTTGTTATCGGAGGATATTTCCTTTGGCCCTATAGTCTTCAAAGGGATCCGAAATATCTGTTCTCAGACTCCACAGAAAAAATTCTAGCAAAGAGATCCACGAAATACAGAAATAACTATGTGAGATGAATTCACAGAACACTAAGCAGTTTCTTAGAAAGCTTCTTTCCAGATTTCATCTGAGGATATTTCCTTTTTCACCCCAGCCCTCTATGGGCTCCCAAATATCACTTTGCCAATTCCACAAGAACTGTCTTAGCGAAAGGCTTCTTGAGGGGAAAGCTGTAACTCTGTGAAATGATTTCACAGAAAGAAGTTTCTCAGAAATCTTCTTTCTCTTTGTTATCGGAGGATATTTCCTTTGGCCCTATAGTCTTCAAAGGGATCCGAAATATCTGTTCTCAGATTCCACAGAAATAAGGCTAGCAAAGAGGTCTACGAAACACAGATGTAACTCGGTGAGATGAATTCACAGAACACTAAGCAGTTTCTCAGAAAGCTTCTTTCCAGATTTCATCTGAGGATATTTCCTTTTTCACCATAGCCCTCTATGGGCTTCCAAATATCACTTTGCCAATTCCACAAGAACTGTCTTAGCGAAAGGCTTCTTCAGGGGAAAGCTGTAACACTGTGAGATGATTTCAGAGAACACAAAGAAGTTTCTCAGAAAGCTTCTTTCTCTTTGTTATTGGAGGATATTTCCTTTGGCCCTATAGACTTCAAAGGGATCCGAAATATCTGTTCTCAGATTCCAGAGAAATAAGGCTAGCGAAGCGATATATGAAACACAGATGTAACTCTGTGAGATGAATTCACAGAACACTAAGCAGTTTCTCAGAAAGCTTCTTTCCAGATTTCATCTGAGGATATTTCCTTTTTCACCATAGCCCTCTATGGTCTTCCAAATATCACTTTACCATTTCCACAAGAACTGTCTTAGCGAAGGGCTTCTTCAGGGGAAAGCTGTAAGTCTGTGAGATGATTTCACAGAACACAAAGAAGTTTCTCAGAAAGCTTCTTTCTCTTTGTTATCGGAGGATATTTCCTTTGGCCCTATGGTCTTCAAAGTGATCCGAAATATCTGTTCTCAGATTCCACAGAAAGAAGGCTAGCAAAGAGATCCATGAAAGACAGATGTAACTCTGTGAAATGAATTAACAGAACAGTAAGCAGTTTCTCAGAAAGCTTCTTTCCAGATTTCATCTGAGGATATTTCCTTTTTCACCATAGACCTCTGTGGACTTCCAAATATCACTATGCCAATTCCACAAGAACTGTCTTAGCGAAAGGCTTTTTGAGGGGAAAGCTGTAACTCTGTGAGATGATTTGACAGAACACAAAGAAGTTTCTCAGAATGCTTCTTTCTCTTTGTTATCGGAGGATATTTCCTTTGGCCCTATAGTCTTCAAAGGGATCCGAAATATCTGTTCTCAGATTCCACAGAAATAAGGCTAGCAAAGAGATCTACGAAACACAGATATAACTCTGTGAGACGAATTCACAGAACACTAAGCAGGTTCTTAGAAAGCTTCTTTCCAGATTTCATCTGAGGATATTTCCGTTTTCACCATAGCCCTCTATGGGCTCCCAAATATCACTTTGCCAATTCCACAAGAACTGTCTTAGCGAAAGGCTTCTTGAGGGGAAAGCTGTAACTCTGTGAGATGATTTGACAGAACACAAAGAAGTTTCTCAGAAAGCTTCTTTCTCTTTGTTATCGGAGGATATTTCCTTTGGCCCTATAGTCTTCATAGGGATCCGAAATATCTGTTCTCAGATTCCACAGAAATAAGACTAACAAAGAGATCTACGAAACACAGATGTAACTCTGTGAGATGAATTAACAGAACACTAAGCAGTTTCTCAGAAAGCTTCTTTCCAGATTTCATCTGAGTTTATTTCCTTTTTCACCATAGCCCTCTATGGGCTTTCAAATATCCCTTTGCCAATACCACAAGAACTGTCTTAGCGAAAGGCTTCTTGAGGGGAAAGCTGTAACTCTGTGTGATGATTTCACAGAACACAAAGAAGTTTCTCAGAAAGCTTCTTTCTCTTTGTTATCGGAGGATATTTCCTTTGGCCCTATAGTCTTCAAAGGGATCCGAAATATCTGTTCTCAGATTCCACAGAAATAAGGCTAGCAAAGAGATCTACGAAACACAGATGTAACTCTGTGAGATGAATTCACAGAGCACTAAGCAGTTTCTCATAAAGCTTCTTTCCAGATTTCATCTGAGGATATTTCCTTTTTCACCATAGCCCACTATGGGCTTCCAAATATCACTTTGCCATTTCCAAAGGAACTGTCTTAGCGAAAGGCTTCTTGAGGTGAAAGCTGTAACTCTGTGAGATGATTTCACAGAACACTAAGAAGATTCTCAGAAAGCTTCCTTCTCTTTGTTATCGGAGGATATTTCCTTTGGCCCTATAGTCTTCAAAGGGATCCGAAATATCTGTTCTCAGATTCCACAGAAATAAGGCTAGCAAAGATATCTACGAAACACAGATGTATCTCTGTGAGATGAATTAACAGAACACCAAGCAGTTTCTCAGAAAGCTTCTTTCCAGATTTCATCTGAGGATATTTCCTTTTTCACCATAGCCCTCTATGGGCTTCCAAATATCACTTTGCCAATTCCACAAGAACTGTCTTAGCGAAAGGCTTCTTGAGGGGAAAGCTGTAACTCTGTGAGATGATTTCACAGAACACAAAGAAGTTTCTCAGAAAGCTTCTTTCTCTTTGTTATCGGAGGATATTTCCTTCGGCCCTATAGTCTTCAAAGAGATCCGAAATATCTGTTCTCTGATTCCACAGAAATAAGGCTAGCAAAGAGAACCACGAAATACAGATGTAACTCTGTGAGTGGAAGTCACACATCACAGAGCAGTTTCTCAGAAAGCTTCTTTCCAGATTTCATCTGAGGATATTTCCTTTTCACCATAGCCCTCTATGGGCTTCCAAATATCACTTTGCCAATTCCACAAGAACTGTCTTAGCGAAAGGCTTCTTGAGGCAAAGCTGTAACTCTGTGAGATGATTTCACAGAACACAAAGAAGTTTCTCAGAAAGCTTCTTTCTCTTTGTTATCGGAGGATATTTCCTTTGGCCCTATAGTCTTCAAAGGGATCCGAAATATCGGTTCTCAGATTACACAGAAATAAGGCTAGCAAAGCGAACCACGAAATACAGATGTAACTCTGTGAGTGGAAGTCACACATCACAGAGTAGTTTCTCAGAAAGCTTCTTTCCAGATTTCATCTGAGGATATTTCCTTTTCAACATAGCCCTCTATGGGCTTCCAAATATCACTTTGCCAATTCCACAAGAACTGTCTTAGCGAAAGACTCCTTGGGGCAAAGCTGTAACTCTGTGAGATGATTTCACAGAACACAAAGAAGTTTCTCAGAAAGCTTCTTTCTCTTTGTTATCGGAGGATATTTCCTTTGGCCCTATAGTCTTCAAAGGGATCCGAAATATCGGTTCTCAGATTACACAGAAATAAGGCTAGCAAAGAGAACCACGAAATACAGATGTAACTCTGTGAGTGGAAGTCACACATCACAGAGCAGTTTCTCAGAAAGCTTCTTTCCAGATTTCATCTGAGGATATTTCCTTTTCACGGTAGCGCTCTATGGGCTTCCAAATATCACGTTGCCAATTCCACAAGAACTGTCTTAGCCAAAGGCTTCTTCAGGGGAAAGCTGTAACTCTGTGAGATGATCTCACAGAACACAAAGAAGTTTCTCAGAAAGCTTCTTTCTCTTTGTTATCGGAGGATATTTCCTTTGGCCCTATAGTCTTCAAAGGGATCCGAAATATCTGTTTTCAGATTCCACAGAAATAAAGCTAGCGAAGAGATCTACGAAACAGAGATGTAACTCTGTGAGATGAATTCACAGAACACTAAGCAGTTTCTCAGAAAGCTTCTTTCCAGATTTCATCTGAGGATATTTCCTTTTTCACCATAGCCCTCTATGGGCTTCCAAATATCACTTGGCCAATTCCACAAGAACTGTGTTAGCGAAGGGCTTCTACAGGATAAAGCTGTAACTCTGTGAGATGATTTCACAGAACACAAAGAAGTTTCTCAGAAAGCTTCTTTCTCTTTGTTATCGGAGGATATTTCCTTTGGCCCTATAGTCTTCAAAGGGATCCGAAATATCTGTTCTCAGATTCCACAGAAATAAGGCTAGCAAAGAGATCTACGAAACACAGATGTAACTCTGTGAGATGAATTAACAGAACACTAAGCAGTTTCTCAGAAATCTTCTTTCCAGATTTCATCTGAGGATATTTCCTTTTTCACCATAGCCCTCTAAGGGCTTCCAAATATCACTTTGCCAATTCCACAAGAACTGTCTTAGCGAAAGGCTTCTTGACGGGAAAGCTGTAACTCTGTGAGATTATTTCACAGAACACAAAGAAGTTTCTCAGAAACATTCTTTCTCTTTGTTATCGGAGGATATTTCCTTTGGCCCTATAGTCTTCAAAGGGATTCGAAATATCTGTTCTCAGATTCCACAGCAAGAATGCTAGCAAAGAGATCCACGAAATATAGATGTAACTCTGTGAGTGGAAGTCACACATCTCAGAGCAGTTTCTCAGAAAGCTTCTTTCCAGATTTCATCTGAGGATATTTCCTTTTCACCATAGCCCACTATGGGCTTCCAACTATCACTTTGCCCATTTAAAAAGAACTGTCTTAGTGAAAGGGTTCTTGAGCGGAAAGCTGTAACTCTGTGAGATGATTTCACAGATCACAAAGAAGTTTCTCAGAAAGCTTCTTTCTCTTTGTTATCGGAGGATATTTCCTTTGGCCCTATGGTCTTCAAAGTGATCCGAAATATCTGTTCTCAGATTCCACAGAAAGAAGGCTAGCAAAGAGATCCATGAAAGACAGATGTAATTCTGTGAAATGAATTAACAGAACAGTAAGCAGTTTCTCAGAAAGCTTCTTTCCAGATTTCATCTGAGGATATTTCCTTTTTCACCGTAGACCTCTGTGGACTTCCAAATATCACTATGCCAATTCCACAAGAACTATCTTAGCGAAAGGCTTTTTGAGGGGAAAGCTGTAACTCTGTGAGATGATTTCACAGAACACAAAGAAGTTTCTCAGAAAGCTTCTTTCTCTTTGTTATCGGAGGATATTTCCTTTGGCCCTATAGTCTTCAAAGGGATCCGAAATATCTGTTCTCAGATTCCACAGAAATAAGGCTAGCAAAGAGATCTACGAAACACAGATATAACTCTGTGAGACGAATTCACAGAACACTAAGCAGGTTCTTAGAAAGCTTCTTTCCAGATTTCATCTGAGGATATTTCCTTTTTCACCATAGCCCTCTATGGGCTCCCAAATATCACTTTGCCAATTCCACAAGAACTGTCTTAGCGAAAGGCTTCTTGAGGGGAAAGCTGTAACTCTGTGAGATGATTTGACAGAACACAAAGAAGTTTCTCAGAAAGCTTCTTTGTCTTTGTTATCGGAGGATATTTCCTTTGGCCCTATAGTCTTCAAAGGGATCCGAAATATCTGTTCTCAGATTCCACAGAAATAAGGCTAACAAAGAGATCTACGAAACACAGATGTAACTCTGTGAGATGAATTAACAGAACACTAAGCAGTTTCTCAGAAAGCTTCTTTCCAGATTTCATCTGAGTTTATTTCCTTTTTCACCATAGCCCTCTATGGGCTTTCAAATATTCCTTTGCCAATACCACAAGAACTGTCTTAGCGAAAGGCTTCTTGAGGGGAAAGCTGTAACTCTGTGTGATGATTTCACAGAACACAAAGAAGTTTCTCAGAAAGCTTCTTTCTCTTTGTTATCGGAGGATATTTCCTTTGGCCCTATAGTCTTCAAAGGGATCCGAAATATCTGTTCTCAGATTCCACAGAAATAAGGCTAGCAAAGAGATCTACGAAACACAGATGTAACTCTGTGAGATGAATTCACAGAGCACTAAGCAGTTTCTCATAAAGCTTCTTTCCAGATTTCATCTGAGGATATTTCCTTTTTCACCATAGCCCACTATGGGCTTCCAAATATCACTTTGCCATTTCCAAAGGAACTGTCTTAGCGAAAGGCTTCTTGAGGTGAAAGCTGTAACTCTGTGAGATGATTTCACAGAACACTAAGAAGATTCTCAGAAAGCTTCCTTCTCTTTGTTATCGGAGGATATTTCCTTTGGCCCTATAGTCTTCAAAGGGATCCGAAATATCTGTTCCCAGATTCCACAGAAATAAGGCTAGCAAAGATATCTACGAAACACAGATGTATCTCTGTGAGATGAATTAACAGAACACCAAGCAGTTTCTCAGAAAGCTTCTTTCCAGATTTCATCTGAGGATATTTCCTTTTTCACCATAGCCCTCTATGGGCTTCCAAATATCACTTTGCCAATTCCACAAGAACTGTCTTAGCGAAAGGCTTCTTGAGGGGAAAGCTGTAACTCTGTGAGATGATTTCACAGAACACAAAGATGTTTCTCAGAAAGCTTCTTTCTCTTTGTTATCGGAGGATATTTCCTTTGGCCCTATAGTCTTCAAAGAGATCCGAAATATCTGTTCTCTGATTCCACAGAAAAAAGGCTAGCAAAGAGAACCACGAAATACAGATATAACTCTGTGAGTGGAAGTCACACATCACAGAGCAGTTTCTCAGAAAGCTTCTTTCCAGATTTCATCTGAGGATATTTCCTTTTCACCATAGCCCTCTATGGGCTTCCAAATATCACTTTGCCAATTCCACAAGAACTGTCTTAGCGAAAGGCTTCTTGAGGCAAAGCTGTAACTCTGTGAGATGATTTCACAGAACACAAAGAAGTTTCTCAGAAAGCTTCTTTCTCTTTGTTATCGGAGGATATTTCCTTTGGCCCTATAGTCTTCAAAGGGATCCGAAATATCGGTTCTCAGATTACACAGAAATAAGGCTAGCAAAGCGAACCACGAAATACAGATGTAACTCTGTGAGTGGAAGTCACACATCACAGAGTAGTTTCTCAGAAAGCTTCTTTCCAGATTTCATCTGAGCATATTTCCTTTTCAACATAGCCCTCTATGGGCTTCCAAATATCACTTTGCCAATTCCACAAGAACTGTCTTAGCGAAAGACTCCTTGAGGCAAAGCTGTAACTCTGTGAGATGATTTCACAGAACACAAAGAAGTTTCTCAGAAAGCTTCTTTCTCTTTGTTATCGGAGGATATTTCCTTTGGCCCTATAGTCTTCAAAGGGATCCGAAATATCGGTTCTCAGATTACACAGAAATAAGGCTAGCAAAGAGAACCACGAAATACAGATGTACCTCTGTGAGTGGAAGTCACACATCACAGAGCAGTTTCTCAGAAAGCTTCTTTCCAGATTTCATCTGAGGATATTTCCTTTTCACGGTAGCGCTCTATGGGCTTCCAAATATCACGTTGCCAATTCCACAAGAACTGTCTTAGCCAAAGGCTTCTTCAGGGGAAAGCTGTAACTCTGTGAGATGATCTCACAGAACACAAAGAAGTTTCTCAGAAAGCTTCTTTCTCTTTGTTATCGGAGGATATTTCCTTTGGCCCTATAGTCTTCAAAGGGATCCGAAATATCTGTTTTCAGATTCCACAGAAATAAAGCTAGCGAAGAGATCTACGAAACAGAGATGTAACTCTGTGAGATGAATTCACAGAACACTAAGCAGTTTCTCAGAAAGCTTCTTTCCAGATTTCATCTGAGGATATTTCCTTTTTCACCATAGCCCTCTATGGGCTTCCAAATATCACTTGGCCAATTCCACAAGAACTGTGTTAGCGAAGGGCTTCTACAGGATAAAGCTGTAACTCTGTGAGATGATTTCACAGAACACAAAGAAGTTTCTCAGAAAGCTTCTTTCTCTTTGTTATCGGAGGATATTTCCTTTGGCCCTATAGTCTTCAAAGGGATCCGAAATATCTGTTCTCAGATTCCACAGAAATAAGGCTAGCAAAGAGATCTACGAAACACAGATGTAACTCTGTGAGATGAATTAACAGAACACTAAGCAGTTTCTCAGAAAGCTTCTTTCCAGATTTCATCTGAGGATATTTCCTTTTTCACCATAGCCCTCTAAGGGCTTCCAAATATCACTTTGCCAATTCCACAAGAACTGTCTTAGCGAAAAGCTTCTTGACGGGAAAGCTGTAACTCTGTGAGATTATTTCACAGAACACAAAGAAGTTTCTCAGAAACATTCTTTCTCTTTGTTATCGGAGGATATTTCCTTTGGCCCTATAGTCTTCAAAGGGATTCGAAATATCTGTTCTCAGATTCCACAGCAAGAATGCTAGCAAAGAGATCCACGAAATACAGATGTAACTCTGTGAGTGGAAGTCACACATCTCAGAGCAGTTTCTCAGAAAGCTTCTTTCCAGATTTCATCTGAGGATATTTCCTTTTCACCATAGCCCACTATGGGCTTCCAACTATCACTTTGCCCATTTAAAAAGAACTGTCTTAGTGAAAGGGTTCTTGAGCGGAAAGCTGTAACTCTGTGAGATGATTTCACAGATCACAAAGAAGTTTCTCAGAAAGCTTCTTTCTCTTTGTTATCGGAGGATATTTCCTTTGGCCCTATAGTCTTCAAAGGGATCCGAAATATCTGTTCTCAGATTCCACAGAAATAAGGCTAGCAAAGAGATCTACCAAACACAGATGTAATTCTGTGAGATGAACTAACAGAACACTAAGCAGTTTCTCAAAAAGCTTCTTTCCAGATTTCATCTGAGGATATTTCCTTTTTCACCATAGCCCTCTATGGGCTTCCAAATATCACTTTGCCAATTCCACAAGAACTCTCTTAGCGAAAGGCTTCTGGAGGGGAAAGCTGTAACTCTGTGAGATGATTTCACAGAACACAAAGAAGTTTCTCAGAAAGCTTCTTTCTCTTTGTTATCGGAGGATATTTCCTTTGGCCCTATAGTCTTCAAAGGGATCCGAAATATCTGTTCTCAGACTCCACAGAAATAAGGCTAGCAAAGAGATCCACGAAACACAGATGTAACTCTGTGAGTTGAATTAACAGAACACTAAGCAGTTTCTCAGAAAGCTTCTTTCCAGATTTCATCTGAGGATATTTCCTTTTTCAACATAGCCCTCTATGGGCTTCCAAATATCACTTTGCCAATTCCACAAGAACTGTCTTAGCGAAAGGCTTCTTGAGGGGAAAGCTGTAACTCTGTGAGTTGATTTCACAGAACACAAAGAAGTTTCTCAGAAAGCTTCTTTCTCTTTGTTATCGGAGGATATTTCCTTTGGCCCTATAGTCTTCAAAGGGATCCGAAATATCGGTTCTCAGATTACACAGTAATAAGGCTAGCAAAGAGAACCACGAAATACAGATGTAACTCTGTGAGTGGAAGTCACACATCACAGAGCAGTTTCTCCGAAAGCTTCTTTCCAGATTTCATCTGAGGATATTTCCTTGTTCACCATACGCCTCTATGTGCTTCCAAATATCACTTTGGAAATTCCACTAGAACTGTCTTAGCGAAAGGCTTCCTCAGGGGAAAGCTGTAACTCTGTGAGATGATTTCACAGAACACAAAAAAGTTTCTCAGAAAGCTTCTTTCTCTTTGTTGTCGGAGGATATTTCCTTTGGCCCTATAGTCTTCAAAGGGATCCGAAATATCTGTTCTCAGATTCCACAGAAATAAGGCTAGCAAAGATATCTACGAAAGATAGATGTAACTCTGTGAGATGAATTAACAGAACACTAAGCAGTTTCTCAGAAAGCTTCTTTACAGATTTCATCTGAGGATATTTCCTTTTTCACCATAGCCCTCCATGGGCTTCCAAATATCACATTGCCAATTCCACAAGAACTGTCTTAGCGAAAGGCTTCTTGAGGGGAAAGCTGTAACTCTGTGAGTTGATTTCACAGAACACAAAGAAGTTTCTCAGAAAGCTTCTTTCTCTTTGTTATCGGAGGATATTTCCTTTGGCCCTATAGTCTTCAAAGGGATCCGAAATATCTGTTCTCAGATTCCACAGAAATAAGGGTAGCAAAGAGATCCACGAAATACAGATGTAACTCTGTGAGTGTAAGTCACATATCGCAGAGCAGCTTCTCAGAAAGCTTCTTTCCAGATTTCATCTGAGGATATTTCCTTTTTCACCATAGCCCTCTATGAGCTTCCAAATATCACTTTGCCAATTCCACAAGAACTGTCTTAGCGAAAGGCTTCTTGAGGGGAAAGGTGTAAATCTGTGAGATGATTTCACAGAACACAAAGAAGTTTCTCAGAAAGCTTCTTTCTCCTTGTTATCGGAGGATATTTCCTTTGGCCCTATAGTCTTCAAAGGGATCCGAAATATCTGTTCTCAGATTCCACAGAAAGAAGGCAAGCAAAGAGATCCACGAAATACAGATGTAACTTTGTGAGATGAATTAACGGAACAGTAAGCAGTTTCTCAGAAAGCTTCTTAACAGATTTCATCTGAGGATATTTCCTTTTTCACCGTAGCCCTCTATGGGCTTCCAAATATCACTTTGCCAATTACACAAGAAATGTCTTAGCGAAAGGCTTCTTTAGGGGAAAGCTGTAACTCTGTGAGATGATTTCACAGAACACAAAGAAGTTTCTCAGAAAGCTTCTTTCTCTTTGTTATCGGAGGATATTTCCTTTGGCCCTATAGTCTTCAAAGGGATCCGAAATATCTGTTCTCAGATTCCACAGAAAGAAGGCTAGCAAAGAGATCTACGAAACAGAGATGTAACTCTGTGAGATGAATTAAGAGAACACTAAGCAGTTTCTCAGAAAGCTACTTTCCAGATTTCATCTGAGGATATTTCCTTTTTCACCATAGCCCTCTATGGGCTTCCAAATATCACTTTGCCAATCCCAGAAGAACTGTCTTAGCGAAGGGCTTTTCAGGGGAAAGCTGTAACTCTGTGAGATGATTTCACAGAACACAAAGAAGTTTCTCAGAAAGCCTCTTTCTCTTTGTTATCGGAGGATATTTCCTTTGGCCCTATAGTCTTCAAAAGGATCCGAAATATCTGTTCTCAGATTCCACAGAAATAAGGCTAGCAAAGAGATCTACGAAACACAGATGTAACTCTGTGAGATGAATTAACAGAACAGTAAGCAGTTTCTCAGAAAGCTTCTTTCCAGATTTCATCTGAGGATATTTCCTTTTTCACCATAGCCCTCTATGGGCTTCCAAATATCACTTTGCCAATTCCACAAGAACTGTCTTAGCGAAAGGCTTCTTGAGGGGAAAGCTGTAACTCTGTGAGATGATTTCACAGAACACAAAGAAGTTTCTCAGAAAGCTTCTTTCTCTTTGTTATCGGAGGATATTTCCTTTGGCGCTATAGTCTTCAAAGGGATTCAAAATATCTGTTCTCAGATTCCACAGAAAGAATGCTAGCAATGAGATCCACGAAAGACAGATGAAACTCTGTGAGTGGAAGTCACACATCACAGAGCAGTTTCTCAGAAAGCTTCTTTCTCTTTGTTATCGGAGGATATTTCCTTTGGCCCTGTAGTCTTCAAAGGGATCCGAAATATCTGTTCTCAGATTCCACAGAAAGAAGGCTAGCAAAGAGATCGACAAAATGCAGATGTAACTCTGTGAGATGAATCAACAGAACAGTAAGCATTTTCTCAGAAAGCTTCTTTCCAGATTTCATCTGAGGATATTTCCTTTTTCACCATAGACCTCTATGGACTTCCAAATATCACTATGCCAATTCCACAAGAACTGTCTTAGCGAAAGGCTTTTTGAGGGGACAGCTGTAACTCTGTGAGATGATTTCACTGAACACAAAGAAGTTTCTCAGAAAGCTTCTTTCTCTTTGTTATCGGAGGATATTTCCTTTGGCCCTATATTCTTCAAAGGGATCCGAAATATCTGTTTTCAGATTCCACAGAAGTAAAGGCAGCGAAGAGATCTACGAAACACAGATGTAACTCTGTGAGATGAATTAACAGAACACTATGCAGTTTCTCAGAAAGCTTCTTTCCAGATTTCATCTGAGGATATTTCCTTTTTCACCATAGCCCTCTAAGGGCTTCCAAATATCACTTTGCCAATTCCACAAGAACTGTCTTAGCGAAAGGCTTCTTGAGGGGAAAGCTGTAACTCTGTGAGGTGTTTGACAGAACACAAAGAAGTTTCTCAGAAAGCTTCTTTCTCTTTGTTATCGGAGGATATTTCCTTTGGCCCTATAGTCTTCAAAGGGATCCGAAATATCTGTTCTCAGATTCCACAGAAATAAGGCTAGCAAAGAGATCTACGAAACACAGATGTAACTCTGTGAGATGAATTCACAGAACACTAAGCAGTTTCTCAGAAAGCTTCTTTCCAGATTTCATCTGAGGATATTTCCTTTTTCACCATAGCCCTCTATGGGCTCCCAAATATCACTTTGCCAATTCCACAAGAACTGTCTTACCGAAAGGCTTCTTGAGGGGAAAGCTGTAACTCTGTGAGATGATTTCACAGAACACAAAGAAGTTTCTCAGAAAGCTTCTTTCTCTTTGTTATCGGAGGATATTTCCTTTGGCCCTATAGTCTTCCAAGGGATCCGAATTATCTGTTCTCAGATTCCACAAGAAGAAGGCTACCAAAGAGATCCACGAAATACAGATGAAACTCTGGGAGATGAATTAACAGAACACTAAGCAGTTTCTCAGAAAGCTTCTTTCCAGATTTCATCTGAGGATATTTCCTTTTTCACCGTAGCCCTCTATGGGCTTCCAAATACCACTTTGCCAATTCCACAAGAACTGTCTTCACGAAAGGCTTCTTGAGGGGAAAGCTGTAACTCTGTGAGATGATTTCACAGAACACAAAGAAGTTTCTCAGAAAGCTTCTTTCTCTTTGTTATCGGAGGATATTTCCTTTGGCCCTATACTCTTCAAAGGGATCCGAAATATTTGTTCTCAGATTCCACAGAAATAAGGCTAGCAAAGAGATCTACGAAACACAGATGTAACTCTGTGAGATGAATTCACAGAACACTAAGCAGTTTCTCAGAAAGCTTCTTTCCAGATTTCATCTGAGGATATTTCCTTTTTCACCATAGCCCTCTATGGGCCCCAAATATCACTTTGCCAATTCCACAAGAACTGTCTTACCGAAAGGCTTCTTGAGGGGGAAGCTGTAACTCTGTGAGATGATTTCACAGAACACAAAGAAGTTTCTCAGAAAGCTTCTTTCTCTTTGTTATCGGAGGATATTTCCTTTGGCCCTATGGTCTTCAACGTGATCCGAAATATCTGTTCTCAGATTCCACAGAAAGAAGGGTAGCAAAGATATCCATGAAATACAGATGTAACTCTGTGAAATAAATTAACAGAACAGCAAGCAGTTTCTCAGAAAGCTTCTTTCCAGATTTCATCTGAGGATATTTCCTTTTTCACCATAGACCTCTATGGACTTCCAAATATCACTATGCCAATTCCACAAGAACTGTCTTAGCGAAAGGCTTTTTGAGGGGAAAGCTGTAACTCTGTGAGATGATTTCACTGAACACAAAGAAGTTTCTCAGAAAGCTTCTTTCTCTTTGTTATCGGAGGATATTTCCTTTGGCCCTATAGTCTTCAAAGAAATCCGAAATATCTGTTCTCAGACTCCACAGAAAAAATTCTAGCAAAGAGATCCACGAAATACAGAAATAACTCTGTGAGATGAATTCACAGAACACTAAGCAGTTTCTTAGAAAGCTTCTTTCCAGATTTCATCTGAGGATATTTCCTTTTTCACCACAGCCCTCTATGGGCTCCCAAATATCACTTTGCCAATTCCACAAGAACTGTCTTAGCGAAAGGCTTCTTGAGAGGAAAGCTGTAACTCTGTGAAATGATTTCACAGAAAGAAGTTTCTCAGAAATCTTCTTTCTCTTTGTTATCGGAGGATATTTCCTTTGGCCCTATAGTCTTCAAAGGGATCCGAAATATCTGTTCTCAGATTCCACAGAAATAAGGCTAGCAAAGAGGTCTACGAAACACAGATGTAACACGGTGAGATGAATTCACAGAACACTAAGCAGTTTCTCAGAACCTTCTTTCCAGATTTCATCTGAGGATATTTCCTTTTTCACCATAGCCCTCTATGGGCTTCCAAATATCACTTTGCCAATTCCACAAGAACTGTCTTAGCGAAGGGCTTTTCAGGGGAAAGCTGTAACTCTGTGAGATGATTTCACAGAACACAAAGAAGTTTCTCAGAAAGCCTCTTTCTCTTTGTTATCGGAGGATATTTCCTCTGGCCCTATAGTCTTCAAAGGGATCCGAAATATCTGTTCTCAGATTCCACAGAAATAAGGGTAGCAAAGAGATCTACGAAACACAGATATAACTCTGTGAGATGAATTAACAGAACACTAAGCAGTTTCTCAGAAAGCTTCTTTCCAGATTTCATCTGAGGATATTTCCTTTTTCACCGTAGCCCTCTATGGGCTTCCAAATATCACTTTGCCAATTCCAGAAGAACTGTCTTAGCGAAAGGCTTCTTGAGGGGAAAGCTGTAACTCTGTGAGATGATTTCACTGAACACAAAGAAGTTTCTCAGAAAGCTTCTTTCTCTTTGTTATCGGATAATATTTCCTTTGGCCCTATAGTCTTCAAGGGGATCCGAAATATCTGTTCTCAGATTCCACAGAAATAAGGCTAGCAAAGAGATCTACGAAACACAGATGTAACTCTCTGAGATGAATTCACAGAACATAAAGCAGTTTCTCAGAAAGCTTCTTTCCAGATTTCATCTGAGGATATTTCCTTTTTCACCATAGCCCTCTATGGGCTTCCAAATATCACTTTGCCAATTCCACAAGAACTGTCTTAGTGAAAGGCTTCTTGCGGGGAAAGCTGTAACTCTGTGAGATGATTTCACTGAACACAAAGAAGTTTCTCAGAAAGCTTGTTTTTATTTGTTATCGGAGGATATTTCCTTTGGCCCTATAGTCTTCAAAGGGATCTGAAATATCTGTTCTCAGATTCCACAGAAATAAGTCTAGCAAAGAGATCTACGAAACAGAGATGTAACTCTGTGAGATGAATTCACAGAACACTAAGCAGTTTCTCAGAAAGCTTCTTTCCAGATTTCATCTGAGGATATTTCCTTTTTCACCATAGCCCTCTAAGGGCTTCCAAATATCACTTTGCCAATTCCACAAGAACTGTCTTAGCGAAGGGCTTCTTGAGGGGAAATCTGTAACTCTGAGAGATGGTTTCACAGAACACAAAGAAGTTTCTCAGAAACCTTCTTTCTCTTTGTTATCGGAGGATATTTCCTTTGGCCCTACAGTCTTCAAAGGGATCCGAAATATCTGTTCTCAGATTCCACAGAAATAAGGCTAGCAAAGAGATCCACGAAATACAGATGTAACTCTGTGAGTGGAAGTCACACATCACAGAGCAGTTTCTCAGAAAGCTTCTTTCCTGATTTCATCTGAGGATATTTCCTTTTCACCATAGCCCTCTATGGGCTTCCAAATATCACTTTGCCAATTCCAAAAGAACTGTCTTAGCGAAAGGCTTCTTGAGCGGAAAGATGTAACACTGTGAGATGATTTCACAGAACACAAAGAAGTTTCTCACAAAGCTTCTTTCTCTTTGTTATCGGAGGATATTTCCTTTGGCCCTATAGTCTTCAAAGGGATCCGAAATATCTGTTCTCAGATTCCACAGAAAGAAGGTTAGCAAAGAGATCCACGAAATACAGATGTAACTCTGTGAAATGAATTAACAGAACACTAAGCAGTTTCTCAGAAAGTTTCTTTCCGGATTTAATCTGAGGATATTTCCTTTTTCACCGTAGCACTCTACGGGCTTTCAAATATCACTTCGCCAATTACACAAGAACTGTCTTAGCAAAAGGCTTCTTGAGGGGAAAGCTGTAACTCTGTGAGATGATTTCACAGAACTCAAAGAAGTTTCTCAGAAAGCTTCTTTCTCTTTGTTATCGGAGGATATTTACTTTGGCCCTATAGTCTTCAAAGGGATCCGAAATATCTGTTCTCAGACTCCACAGAAATAAGGCTAGCAAAGAGATCCACGAAATACAGATGTAACTCTGTGAAATGAATGAACAGAACACTAAGCAGTTTCTCAGAAAGCTTCTTTCAAGATTTTATCTGAGAATATTTCCTTTTTCAACATAGCCCTCTATGGGCTACCAAATATAACTTTTCCAATTCCACAAGAACTGTCTTAGTGAAAGGCTTCTTGAGGGGAAAGCTGTAACTCTGTGAGATGATTTCACAGAACACTAAGAAGTTTCTCAGAAAGCTTCTTTCTCTTTGTTATCGGAGGATATTTCCTTTGGCCCTATAGTCTTCAAAGGGATCCGAAATATCTGTTCTCAGATTCCACAGAAAGAAGGCTAGCAAAGAGATCCACGAAATACAGATGTAACTCTGTGAGACGAATTAACAGAACAGTAAGCAGTTTCTCAGAAAGCTTCTTTCAAGATTTTATCTGAGAATATTTCCTTTTTCAACATAGCCCTCTATGGGCTTCCAAATATAACTTTTCCAATTCCACAAGAACTGTCTTAGTGGAAGGCTTCTTGAGGGGAAAGCTGTAACTCTGTGAGATGATTTCACAGAACACTAAGAAGTTTCTCAGAAAGCTTCTTTCTCTTTGTTATCGGAGGATATTTCCTTTGGCCCTATAGTCTTCAAAGGGATCCGAAATATCTGTTCTCAGATTCCACAGAAAGAAGGCTAGCAAAGAGATCCACGAAATACAGATGTAACTCTGTGAGACGAATTAACAGAACAGTAAGCAGTTTCTCAGAAAGCTTCTTTCCAGATTTCATCTGAGGATATTTCCTTTTTCACCGTAGCCCTCTATGGGCTTCCAAATATCACTTTGCCAATTCCAGAAGAACTGTCTTAGCGAAAGGCTTCTTGAGGGGAAAGCTGTAACTCTGTGAGATGATTTCACTGAACACAAAGAAGTTTCTCGGAAAGCTTCTTTCTCTTTGTTATCGGAGGATATTTCCTTTGGCCCTATAGTCTTCAAAGAAATCCGAAATATCTGTTCTCAGACTCCACAGAAAAAATTCTAGCAAAGAGATCCACGAAATACAGAAATAACTCTGTGAGATGAATTCACAGAACACTAAGCAGTTTCTTAGAAAGCTTCTTTCCAGATTTCATCTGAGGATATTTCCTTTGTCACCACAGCCCTCTATGGGCTCCCAAATATCACTTTGCCAATTCCACAAGAACTGTCTTAGCGAAAGGCTTCTTGAGAGGAAAGCTGTAACTCTGTGAAATGATTTCACAGAAAGAAGTTTCTCAGAAATCTTCTTTCTCTTTGTTATCGGAGGATATTTCCTTTGGCCCTATAGTCTTCAAAGGGATCCGAAATATCTGTTCTCAGATTCCACAGAAATAAGGCTAGCAAAGAGGTCTACGAAACACAGATGTAACACGGTGAGATGAATTCACAGAACACTAAGCAGTTTCTCAGAACCTTCTTTCCAGATTTCATCTGAGGATATTTCCTTTTTCACCATAGCCCTCTATGGGCTTCCAAATATCACTTTGCCAATTCCACAAGAACTGTCTTAGCGAAGGGCTTTTCAGGGGAAAGCTGTAACTCTGTGAGATGATTTCACAGAACACAAAGAAGTTTCTCAGAAAGCCTCTTTCTCTTTGTTATCGGAGGATATTTCCTTTGGCCCTATAGTCTTCAAAGGGATCCGAAATATCTGTTCTCAGATTCCACAGAAATAAGGCTAGCAAAGAGATCTACGAAACACAGATATAACTCTGTGAGATGAATTAACAGAACACTAAGCAGTTTCTCAGAAAGCTTCTTTCCAGATTTCATCTGAGGATATTTCCTTTTTCACCGTAGCCCTCTATGGGCTTCCAAATATCACTTTGCCAATTCCAGAAGAACTGTCTTAGCGAAAGGCTTCTTGAGGGGAAAGCTGTAACTCTGTGAGATGATTTCACTGAACACAAAGAAGTTTCTCAGAAAGCTTCTTTCTCTTTGTTATCGGATAATATTTCCTTTGGCCCTATAGTCTTCAAAGGGATCCGAAATATCTGTTCTCAGATTCCACAGAAATAAGGCTAGCAAAGAGATCTACGAAACACAGATGTAACTCTCTGAGATGAATTCACAGAATATAAAGCAGTTTCTCAGAAAGCTTCTTTCCAGATTTCATCTGAGGATATTTCCTTTTTCACCATAGCCCTCTAAGGGCTTCCAAATATCACTTTGCCAATTCCACAAGAACTGTCTTAGTGAAAGGCTTCTTGCGGGGAAAGCTGTAACTCTGTGAGATGATTTCACTGAACACAAAGAAGTTTCTCAGAAAGCTTGTTTTTATTTGTTATCGGAGGATATTTCCTTTGGCCCTATAGTCTTCAAAGGGATCTGAAATATCTGTTCTCAGATTCCACAGAAATAAGTCTAGCAAAGAGATCTACGAAACAGAGATGTAACTCTGTGAGATGAATTCACAGAACACTAAGCAGTTTCTCAGAAAGCTTCTTTCCAGATTTCATCTGAGGATATTTCCTTTTTCACCATAGCCCTCTAAGGGCTTCCAAATATCACTTTGCCAATTCCACAAGAACTGTCTTAGCGAAGGGCTTCTTGAGGGGAAATCTGTAACTCTGAGAGATGGTTTCACAGAACACAAAGAAGTTTCTCAGAAACCTTCTTTCTCTTTGTTATCGGAGGATATTTCCTTTGGCCCTACAGTCTTCAAAGGGATCCGAAATATCTGTTCTCAGATTCCACAGAAATAAGGCTAGCAAAGAGATCCACGAAATACAGATGTAACTCTGTGAGTGGAAGTCACACATCACAGAGCAGTTTCTCAGAATGCTTCTTTCCTGATTTCATCTGAGGATATTTCCTTTTCACCATAGCCCTCTATGGGCTTCCAAATATCACTTTGCCAATTCCAAAAGAACTGTCTTAGCGAAAGGCTTCTTGAGCGGAAAGATGTAACACTGTGAGATGATTTCACAGAACACAAAGAAGTTTCTCACAAAGCTTCTTTCTCTTTGTTATCGGAGGATATTTCCTTTGGCCCTATAGTCTTCAAAGGGATCCGAAATATCTGTTCTCAGATTCCACAGAAAGAAGGTTAGCAAAGAGATCCACGAAATACAGATGTAACTCTGTGAAATGAATTAACAGAACACTAAGCAGTTTCTCAGAAAGTTTCTTTCCGGATTTAATCT
This sequence comes from Macaca fascicularis, assembly GCF_037993035.2. NCBI lineage: Eukaryota > Metazoa > Chordata > Mammalia > Primates > Cercopithecidae > Macaca > Macaca fascicularis. Next base: position 43,424,009 of record NC_088385.1, on the reverse strand, counting down.
GAGGATATTTCCTTTTTCACCATAGCACTCTACGGGCTTTCAAATATCACTTTGCCAATTACACAAGAACTGTCTTAGCAAAAGGCTTCTTGAGGGGAAAGCTGTAACTCTGTGAGATGATTTCACAGAACTCAAAGAAGTTTCTCAGAAAGCTTCTTTCTCTTTGTTATCGGAGGATATTTACTTTGGCCCTATAGTCTTCAAAGGGATCCGAAATATCTGTTCTCAGACTCCACAGAAATAAGGCTAGCAAAGAGATCCACGAAATACAGATGTAACTCTGTGAAATGAATGAACAGAACACTAAGCAGTTTCTCAGAAAGCTTCTTTCAAGATTTTATCTGAGAATATTTCCTTTTTCAACATAGCCCTCTATGGGCTACCAAATATAACTTTTCCAATTCCACAAGAACTGTCTTAGTGAAAGGCTTCTTGAGGGGAAAGCTGTAACTCTGTGAGATGATTTCACAGAACACTAAGAAGTTTCTCAGAAAGCTTCTTTCTCTTTGTTATCGGAGGATATTTCCTTTGGCCCTATAGTCTTCAAAGGGATCCGAAATATCTGTTCTCAGATTCCACAGAAAGAAGGCTAGCAAAGAGATCCACGAAATACAGATGTAACTCTGTGAGACGAATTAACAGAACAGTAAGCAGTTTCTCAGAAAGCTTCTTTCAAGATTTTATCTGAGAATATTTCCTTTTTCAACATAGCCCTCTATGGGCTTCCAAATATAACTTTTCCAATTCCACAAGAACTGTCTTAGTGGAAGGCTTCTTGAGGGGAAAGCTGTAACTCTGTGAGATGATTTCACAGAACACTAAGAAGTTTCTCAGAAAGCTTCTTTCTCTTTGTTATCGGAGGATATTTCCTTTGGCCCTATAGTCTTCAAAGGGATCCGAAATATCTGTTCTCAGATTCCACAGAAAGAAGGCTAGCAAAGAGATCCACGAAATACAGATGTAACTCTGTGAGACGAATTAACAGAACAGTAAGCAGTTTCTCAGAAAGCTTCTTTCCAGATTTCATCTGAGGATATTTCCTTTTTCACCGTAGCCCTCTATGGGCTTCCAAATATCACTTTGCCAATTCCAGAAGAACTGTCTTAGCGAAAGGCTTCTTGAGGGGAAAGCTGTAACTCTGTGAGATGATTTCACTGAACACAAAGAAGTTTCTCGGAAAGCTTCTTTCTCTTTGTTATCGGAGGATATTTCCTTTGGCCCTATAGTCTTCAAAGGGATCCGAAATATCTGTTCTCAGATTCCACAGAAATAATGCTAGCGAAGAGATCTACGAAACAGAGATGTAACTCTGTGAGATGAATTCACAGAACACTAAGCAGTTTCTCTGAAAGCTTCTTTCCAGATTTCATCTGAGGATATTTCCTTTTTCACCATAGCCCTCTATGGGCTTCCAAATACCACTTTGCCAATTCCACAAGAACTGTGTTAGCGAAGGGCTTCTTGAGGGGAAAGCTGTAACTCTGTCAGATGATTTCAGAGAACACAAAGAAGTTTCTCAGAAAGCTTCTTTCTCTTTGCTTTCGGAGTATATTTCCTTTGGCCCTATAGTCTTCAAAGGGATCCGAAATATCTGTTCTCAGATTCCACAGAAATAAGGCTAGGAAAGAGATCTACGAAACACAGATGTAACTCTCTAAGATGAATTCGCAGAACACAAAGCAGTTTCTCTGAACGCATCTTTCCAGATTTCATCTGAGGATATTTCCTTTTTCACCATAGACCTCTATGGGCTTCCAAATATCACTTTGCCAGTTCCACATGAACTGTCTTAGCGAAAGGATTCTTGAGGGGAAAGCTGTAACTCTGAGAGATGGTTTCACAGAACACAAAGAAGTTTCTCAGAAAGCTTCTTTCTCTTTGTTATCGGAGGATATTTCCTTTGGACCTATAGTCTTCAAAGGGATCCGAAATATCTGTTCTCAGATTCCACAGAAATAAGGCTAGCAAAGAGATCCACGAAATACAGATGTAACTCTGTGAGTGGAAGTCACACATCACAGAGCAGTTTCTCAGAAAGCTTCTTTCCTGATTTCATCTGAGGATATTTCCTTTTCACCATAGCCCTCTATGGGCTTCCAAATATCACTTTGCCAATTCCAAAAGAACTGTCTTAGTGAAAGGCCTCTTGAGCGGAAAGATGTAACACTGTGAGATGATTTCACAGAACACAAAGAAGTTTCTCACAAAGCTTCTTTCTCTTTGTTATCGGAGGATATTTCCTTTGGCCCTATAGTCTTCAAAGGGATCCGAAATATCTGTTCTCAGATTCAACAGAAAGAAGGTTAGCAAAGCGATCCACGAAATACAGATGTAACTCTGTGAAATGAATTAACAGAACACTAAGCAGTTTCTCAGAAAGTTTCTTTCCGGATTTAATCTGAGGATATTTCGTTTTTCACCATAGCACTCTACGGGCTTTCAAATATCACTTTGCCAATTACACAAGAACTGTCTTAGCAAAAGGCTTCTTGAGGGGAAAGCTGTAACTCTGTGAGATGATTTCACAGAACTCAAAGAAGTTTCTCAGAAAGCTTCTTTCTCTTTGTTATCGGAGGATATTTCCTTTGGCCCTATAGTCTTCAAAGGGATCCGAAATATCTGTTCTCAGACTCCACAGAAATAAGGTTAGCAAAGAGACCCACGAAACACAGATGTAACTCTGTGAAATGAATGAACAGAACACTAAGCAGTTTCTCAGAAAGCTTCTTTCAAGATTTCATCTGAGAATATTTCCTTTTTCAACATAGCCCTCTATGGGCTTCCAAATATCACTTTGCCAATTCCACAAGAATTTTCTTAGCGAAAGGCTTCTTCAGGGGAAAGCTGTAACACTGTGAGATGATTTCAGAAAACACAAAGAAGTTTCTCAGAAAGCTTCTTTCTCTTTGTTATTGGAGGATATTTCCTTTGGCCCTATAGTCTTCAAAGGGACCCGAAATATCTGTTTTCAGATTCCAGAGAAATAAGGCTAGCGAAGCGATCTACGAAACGGAGATGTAACTCTGTGAGATGAATTCACAGAACACTAAGCAGTTTCTCAGAAAGCTTCTTTCCGGATTTCATCTGAGGATATTTCCTTTTTCACCATAGCCCTCTATGGGCTTCCAAACATCACTTTGCCAATTCCCCAAGAACTGTCTTAGTGAAAGGCTTCTTGAGGGGAAAGCTGTAACTCTGTGAGATGATTTCACTGAACACAAAGAAGTTTCTCAGAAAGCTTCTTTCTCTTTGTTATTGGAGGATATTTCCTTTGGCCCTATAGTCTTAAAGGGATCCGAAATATCTGTTCTCAGATTCCACAGAAATAATGCTAGCGAAGAGATCTACGAAACACAGATGTAACTCTGTGAGATGAATTAACAGAACACTAAGCAGTTTCTCAGAAAGCTTCTTTCCAGATTTCATCTGAGGATATTTCCTTTTTCACCATAGCCCTCTATGGGCTTCCAAATATCACTTTGCCAATTCCACAAGAACTGTCTAAGCGAAAGGCTTCTTGAGGGGAAAGCTGTAACTCTGTGAGATGATTTCACTGAACACAAAGAAGTTTCTCAGAAAGCTTCTTTCTCTTTGTTATCGGAGGATATTTCCTTTGGCCCTGTAGTCTTCAAAGGGATCCGAAATATCTGTTCTCAGATTCCACAGAAATAAGGCTAGCAAAGAGATCCACGAAATACAGATGTAACCCTGTGAGTGGAAGTCACACATCACAGAGCAGTTTCTCAGAAAGCTTCTTTCCAGATTTCATCTGAGGATATTTCCTTTTCACCATAGCCCTCTATGGGCTTCCAAATATCACTTTGCCAATTCCAAAAGAACTGTCTTAGCGAAAGGCTTCTTCAGTGGAAAGATGTAACACTGTGAGATGATTTCACAGAACACAAAGAAGTTTCTCAGAAAGCTTCTTTCTCTTTTTTATCGGAGGATATTTCCTTTGGCCCTATAGTCTTCAAAGGGATCCGAAATATCTGTTCTCAGATTCCACAGAAAGAAGGCTAGCAAAGAGATCGACGAAATACAGATGTAACTCTGTGACATGAATCAACAGAACAGTAAGCAGTTACGCAGAAAGCTTCTTTCCAGATTTCTCTGAGGATATTTCCTTTTTCACCGTAGCCCTCTATGGGCTTCCAAATATCACTTTGCCAATTCCACAAGAACTGTCTTAGCGAGAGGCTTCTTGAGGGGAAAGCTGTAACTCTGTGAGATGATTTCACTGAACACAAAGAAGTTTCTCAGAAAGCTTCTTTCTCTTTGTTATCGGATAATATTTCCTTTGGCCCTATAGTCTTCAAAGGGATCCGAAATATCTGTTCTCAGATTCCACAGAAATAATGCTAGCGAAGAGATGTACGAAACAGAGATGTAACTCTGTGAGATGAATTCACAGAACAGAAAGCAGTTTCTCAGAAAGCTTCTTTCCAGATTTCATCTGAGGATATTTCCTTTTTCACCATAGCCCTCTATGGGCTTCCAAATATCACTTTGCCAATTCCACAAGAACTGTCTTAGGAAAGGCTTCTTCAGGGGAAAGCTGTAACTCCGTGAGATGATTTCACAGAACACAAAGAAGTTTCTCAGAAAGCTTCTTTCTCTTTGTTATCGGAGGATATTTCCTTTGGCCCTATAGTCTTCAAAGGGATCCGAAATATCTGTTCTCAGATTCCACTGAAATAAGGCTAGCAAAGAGATCCATGAAATACAGATGTAACTCTGTGAGTGGAATTCACACATCACAGAGCAGTTTCTCAGAAAGCTTCTTTCCAGATTTCATCTGAGGATATTGCCTTTTTCACCATAGCCCTCTATGGGCTTCCAAATATCACTTTGCCAACTCCACAAGGACTGACTTAGCGAAAGGCTTCTTGAGGGAAATGCTGTAACTCTGTGAGATGATTTCCCAGAACACAAAGAAGTTTCTCAGAAAGCTTCTTTCTCTTTGTTATCGGAGGATATTTCCTTTGGCCCAATATTCTTCAAAGGGATCCGAAATATCTGTTCTCAGATTCCACAGAAATAAGGCTAGCAAAGAGATCTACGAAACACAGATGTAACTCTGTGAGATGAATTAACAGAACACTAAGCAGTTTCTCAGAAAGCTTCCTTCCAGATTTCATCTGAGGATATTTCCTTTTTCACCATAGCCCTCTATGGGCTTCCAAATATGACTTTGCCAATTCCACAAGAACTGTCTTAGCGAAAGGCTTCTTGAGGGGAAAGCTGTAACTCTGTGAGATGATTTCACGGAACACAAAGAAGTTTTTCAGAAAGCTTCTTTCTCTTTGTTATCGCAGGATATTTTCTTTGGCCCTATAGTCTTCAAAGGGATCCGAAATATCTGTTCTCAGATTCCAAAGAAATAAGGCTAGCAAAGAGATCCACGAAATACAGATGTAACTCTGTGAGTGGAATTCACACATCACAGAGCAGATTCTCAGAAACCTTCTTTCCAGATTTCATCTGAGGATATTTCCTTTTTCACCATACCCCTCTATGGGCTTCCAAATATCACTTTGCCAATTCCACAAGAACTGCCTTAGCGAAAGTCTTCTTGAAGGGAAAGATGTAACTCTGTGAGATGATTTCACAGAACACAAAGAAGTTTCTCAGAAAGCTTCTTTCTCTTTGTTATCGGAGGATATTTCCTTTGGCCCTATAGACTTCAAAGGGATCCGAAATATCTGTTATCAGATTACACAGAAAGAAGGCTAGCAAAGAGATCTACGAAACACAGATGTTACTCTGTGAGATGAATTCGCAGAACACTAAGCAGTTTCTCTGAAAGCATTTTTCCAGATTTCATCTGAGGATATTTCCTTTTTCACCGTAGACCTCTATGGGCTTCCAAATATCACTTTGCCTGTTCCACAAGAACTGTCTTAGCGAAAGGATTCTTGAGGGGAAAGCTGTAACTCTGTGAGATGATTTCACAGAACAAAAAGAAGTTTCTCAGAAAGCTTCTTTCTCTTTGTTATCGGAGGATATTTCCTTTGGCCCTATAGTCTTCAAAGGGATCCGAAATATCTGTTCTCAGATTCCACAGAAATAAGGGTAGCAAAGAGATCTACGAAACAGAGATGTAACTCAGTGAGATGAATTCACAGAACACTAAGCACTTTCTCAGAAAGCTTCTTTCCAGATTTCATCTGAGGATATTTCCTTTTTCACCATTGCCCTCTATGGGCTTCCAAATATCACTTTGCCAATTCCACAAGAACTGTCTTAGCGAAAGGCTTCTTGAGGGGAAAGCTGTAACTCTGTGAGATGATTTCACAGAACACAAAGAAGTTTCTCAGAAAGCTTCTTTCTCTTTGTTATCGGAGGATATTTCCTTTGGCCCTATACTCTTCAAAGGGATCCGAAATATCTGTTCTCAGATTCCACAGAAATAAGGCTAGCAAAGAGATCTACGAAACACAGAAGTAACTCTGTGAGATGAATTACAGAACAGTAAGCAGTTTCTCAGAAAGTTTCATTCCAGATTTCATCTGAGGATGTTTCCTTTTTCACCATAGCCCTCTATGGGCTTCCAAATATCACTTTGCCAATTCCACAAGAACTATCTTAGCGAAAGGCTTCTTGTGGGGAAAGCTGTAACTCTGTGAGATGATTTCACAGAACACAAAGAAGTTTCTCAGAAAGCTTCTTTCTCTTTGTTATCGGAGGATATTTCCTTTGGCCCTGTAGTCTTCAAAGGGATCCGAAATATCAGTTCTCAGATTCCACAGAAATTAGGCTAGCAAAGAGATCCACGAAATACAGATGTAACTCTGTGAGTGGAAGTCACACATCACAGAGCAGTTTCTCAGAAAGCTTCTTTCAAGATTTTATCTGAGAATAATTCCTTTTTCAACATAGCCCTCTATGGGCTTCCAAATATAACTTTTCCAATTCCACAAGAACTGTCTTAGTGAAAGGCTTCTTGAGGGGAAAGCTGTAACTCTGTGAGATGATTTCACAGAACACTAAGAAGTTTCTCAGAAAGCTTCTTTCTCTTTGTTATCGGAGGATATTTCCTTTGGCCCTATAGTCTTCAAAGGGATCCGAAATATCTGTTCTCAGATTCCACAGAAAGAAGGCTAGCAAAGAGATCCACGAAATACAGATGTAACTCTGTGAGACGAATTAACAGAACAGTAAGTAGTTTCTCAGAAAGCTTCTTTCCAGATTTCATCTGAGGATATTTCCTTTTTCACCGTAGCCCTCTATGGGCTTCCAAATATCACTTTGCGAATTCCAGAAGAACTGTCTTAGCGAAAGGCTTCTTGAGGGGAAAGCTGTAACTCTGTGAGATGATTTCACTGAACACAAAGAAGTTTCTCGGAAAGCTTCTTTCTCTTTGTTATCGGAGGATATTTCCTTTGGCCCTATAGTCTTCAAAGGGATCCGAAATATCTGTTCTCAGATTCCACAGAAATAATGCTAGCGAAGAGATCTACGAAACAGAGATGTAACTCTGTGAGATGAATTCACAGAACACTAAGCAGTTTCTCTGAAAGCTTCTTTCCAGATTTCATCTGAGGATATTTCCTTTTTCACCATAGCCCTCTATGGGCTTCCAAATACCACTTTGCCAATTCCACAAGAACTGTCTTAGCGAAGGGCTTCTTGAGGGGAAAGCTGTAACTCTGTCAGATGATTTCAGAGAACACAAAGAAGTTTCTCAGAAAGCTTCTTTCTCTTTGCTTTCGGAGTATATTTCCTTTGGCCCTATAGTCTTCAAAGGGATCCGAAATATCTGTTCTCAGATTCCACAGAAATAAGGCTAGCAAAGAGATCTACGAAACACAGATGTAACTCTGTAAGATGAATTCGCAGAACACAAAGCAGTTTCTCTGAACGCATCTTTCCAGATTTCATCTGAGGATATTTCCTTTTTCACCATAGACCTCTATGGGCTTCCAAATATCACTTTGCCAGTTCCACATGAACTGTCTTGGCGAAAGGATTCTTGAGGGGAAAGCTGTAACTCTGTGAGATGATTTCACAGAACACAAAGAAGTTTCTCAGAAAGCTTCTTTCTCTTTGTTATCGGAGGATATTTCCTTTGGACCTATAGTCTTCAAAGGGATCCGAAATATCTGTTCTCAGATTCCACAGAAATAAGGGTAGCAAAGACATCGACGAAACACAGATGTAACTCAGTGAGAAGAATTCACAGAACACTAAGCACTTTCTCAGAAAGCTTCTTTCCAGATTTCATCTGAGGATATTTCCTTTTTCACCATAGCCCTCTATGGGCTTCCAAATATCACTTTGCCAATTCCACAAGAACTGTCTTAGCGAAAGGCTTCTTGAGGGGAAAGCTGTAACTCTGTGAGATGGTTTCCCAGAACACAAAGAAGTTTCTCAGAAAGCTTCTTTCTCTTTGTTATCGGAGGATATTTCCTTTGGCCCTATAGTCCTCAAAGGGATCCGAAATATCTGTTCTCAGATTCCACAGAAATAAGGCTAGCAAAGAGATCCACGAAATACAGATGTAACTCTGTGAGTGGAAGTCACACATCACAGAGCAGTTTCTCAGAAAGCTTCTTTCCTGATTTCATCTGAGGATATTTCCTTTTCACCATAGCCCTCTATGGGCTTCCAAATATCACTTTGCCAATTCCAAAAGAACTGTCTTAGCGAAAGGCTTCTTGAGCGGAAAGATGTAACACTGTGAGATGATTTCACAGAACACAAAGAAGTTTTTCACAAAGCTTCTTTCTCTTTGTTATCGGAGGATATTTCCTTTGGCCCTATAGTCTTCAAAGGGATCCGAAATATCTGTTCTCAGATTCCACAGAAAGAAGGTTAGCAAAGAGATCCACGAAATACAGATGTAACTCTGTGAAATTAATTAACAGAACACTAAGCAGTTTCTCAGAAAGTTTCTTTCGGGATTTAATCTGAGGATATTTCCTTTTTCACCATAGCACTCTACGGGCTTTCAAATATCACTTTGCCAATTACACAAGAACTGTCTTAGCAAAAGGCTTCTTGAGGGGAAAGCTGTAACTCTGTGAGATGATTTCACAGAACTCAAAGAAGTTTCTCAGAAAGCTTCTTTCTCTTTGTTATCGGAGGATATTTCCTTTGGCCCTATAGTCTTCAAAGGGATCCGAAATATCTGTTCTCAGATTCCACAGAAAGAAGGCTAGCAAAGAGATCCACGAAATACAGATGTAACTCTGTGAGACGAATTAACAGAACAGTAAGCAGTTTCTCAGAAAGCTTCTTTCCAGATTTAATCTGAGGATATTTCCTTTTTCACCGTAGCCCTCTATGGGCTTCCAAATATCACTTTCCCAATTCCAGAAGAACTGTCTTAGCGAAAGGCTTCTTGAGGGGAAAGTTGTAACTCTGTGAGATGATTTCACTGAACACAAAGAAGTTTCTCGGAAAGCTTCTTTCTCTTTGTTATCGGAGGATATTTCCTTTGGCCCTATAGTCTTCAAAGGGATCCGAAATATCTGTTCTCAGATTCCACAGAAATAATGCTAGCGAAGAGATCTACGAAACAGAGATGTAACTCTGTGAGATGAATTCACAGAACACTAAGCAGTTTCTCTGAAAGCTTCTTTCCAGATTTCATCTGAGGATATTTCCTTTTTCACCATAGCCCTCTATGGGCTTCCAAATACCACTTTGCCAATTCCACAAGAACTGTCATAGCGAAGGGCTTCTTGAGGGGAAAGCTGTAACTCTGTCAGATGATTTCAGAGAACACAAAGAAGTTTCTCAGAAAGCTTCTTTCTCTTTGCTTTCGGAGTATATTTCCTTTGGCCCTATAGTCTTCAAAGGGATCCGAAATATCTGTTCTCAGATTCCACAGAAATAAGGCTAGCAAAGAGATCTACGAAACACAGATGTAACTCTGTAAGATGAATTCGCAGAACACAAAGCAGTTTCTCTGAACGCATCTTTCCAGATTTCATCTGAGGATATTTCCTTTTTCACCATAGACCTCTATGGGCTTCCAAATATCACTTTGCCAGTTGCACATGAACTGTCTTAGCGAAAGGATTCTTGAGGGGAAAGCTGTAACTCTGTGAGATGATTTCACAGAACACAAAGAAGTTTCTCAGAAAGCTTCTTTCTCTTTGTTATCGGAGGATATTTCCTTTGGACCTATAGTCTTCAAAGGGATCCGAAATATCTGTTCTCAGATTCCACCGAAATAAGGGTAGCAAAGACATCGACGAAACACAGATGTAACTCAGTGAGAAGAATTCACAGAACACTAAGCACTTTCTCAGAAAGCTTCTTTCCAGATTTCATCTGACGATATTTCCTTTTTCACCATAGCCCTCTATGGGCTTCCAAATATCACTTTGCCAATTCCACAAGAACTGTCTTAGCGAAAGGCTTCTTGAGGGGAAAGCTGTAACTGTGTGAGATGGTTTCCCAGAACACAAAGAAGTTTCTCAGAAAGCTTCTTTCTCTTTGTTACCGGAGGATATTTCCTTTGGCCCTATAGTCTTCAAAGGGATCCGAAATATCTGTTCTCAGACTCCACAGAAAGAAGGCTAGCAAAGAGATCTACGAAACACAGATGTAACTCTGTGAGATGAATTCACAGAACACTAAGCAGTTTCTCAGAAAGCTTCTTTCCAGATTTCATCTGAGGATATTTCCTTTTTCACCATAGCCCTCTATGGGCTTCCAAATATCCCTTTGCCAATTCCACAAGAACTGTCTTAGCGAAAGGCTTCTGGAGGGGAAAGCTGTAACTCTGTGAGATGATTTCACAGAACACAAAGAAGTTTCTCAGAAAGCTTCTTTCTCTTTGTTATCGGAGGATATTTCCTTTGGCCCTATAGTCTTCAAAGGGATCCGAAATATCTGTTGTCAGATTCCACCGAAATAAGGCTAGCGAAGAGATCTACGAAACACAGATGTAACTCTGTGAGATGAATTATCAGAACACTAAGCAGTTTCTCAGAAAGCTTCTTTCCAGATTTCATTTGAGGATATTTCCTTTTTCACCATAGCCCTCTTTGGGCTTCCAAATATCACTTTGCCAATTCCACAAGAACTGTCTTACCGAAAGGCTTCTTGAGGGGAAAGCTGTAACTCTGTGAGATGATTTCACAGAACACAAAGAAGTTTCTCAGAAAGCTTCTTTCTCTTTGTTATCGGAGGATATTTCCTTTTGCCCTATAGTCTTCAAAGGGATCCGAAATATCGGTTCTCAGATTACACAGAAATAAGGCTAGCAAAGCGAACCACGAAATACAGATGTAACTCTGTGAGTGGAAGTCACACATCACAGAGTAGTTTCTCAGAAAGCTTCTTTCCAGATTTCATCTGAGGATATTTCCTTTTCAACATAGCCCTCTATGGGCTTCCAAATATCACTTTGCCAATTCCACAAGAACTGTCTTAGCGAAAGACTTCTTGAGGCAAAGCTGTAACTCTGTGAGATGATTTCACAGAACACAAAGAAGTTTCTCAGAAAGCTTCTTTCTCTTTGTTATCGGAGGATATTTCCTTTGGCCCTATAGTCTTCAAAGGGATCCGAAATATCTGTTCTCAGATTCCACAGAAAGAAGGCTAGCAAAGAGATCGACGAAATACAGACGTAACTCTGTGAGATGAATTAACAGAACAGTAAGCAGTTTCTCAGAAAGCTTCTTTCCAGATTTCATCTGAGGATATTTCCTTTTTCACCGTAGCCCTCTATGGGCTTCCAAACATCACTTTGCCAATTCCCCAAGAACTGTCTTAGTGAAAGGCTTCTTGAGGGGAAAGCTGTAACTCTGTGAGATGATTTCACTGAACACAAAGAAGTTTCTCAGAAAGCTTCTTTCTCTTTGTTATCGGATAATATTTCCTTTGGCCCTATAGTCTTAAAGGGATCCGAAATATCTGTTCTCAGATTCCACAGAAATAATGCTAGCGAAGAGATCTACGAAACACAGATGTAACTCTGTGAGATGAATTAACAGAACACTAAGCAGTTTCTCAGAAAGCTTCTTTCCAGATTTCATCTGAGGATATTTCCTTTTTCACCATAGCCCTCTATGGGCTTCCAAATATCACTTTGCCAATTCCACAAGAACTGTCTAAGCGAAAGGCTTCTTGAGGGGAAAGCTGTAACTCTGTGAGATGATTTCACTGAACACAAAGAAGTTTCTCAGAAAGCTTCTTTCTCTTTGTTATCGGAGGATATTTCCTTTGGCCCTGTAGTCTTCAAAGGGATCCGAAATATCTGTTCTCAGATTCCACAGAAATAAGGCTAGCAAAGAGATCCACGAAATACAGATGTAACCCTGTGAGTGGAAGTCACACATCACAGATCAGTTTCTCAGAAAGCTTCTTTCCAGATTTCATCTGAGGATATTTCCTTTTCACCATAGCCCTCTATGGGCTTCCAAATATCACTTTGCCAATTCCAAAAGAACTGTCTTAGCGAAAGGCTTCTTCAGTGGAAAGATGTAACACTGTGAGATGATTTCACAGAACACAAAGAAGTTTCTCAGAAAGCTTCTTTCTCTTTGTTATCGGAGGATATTTCCTTTGGCCCTATAGTCTTCAAAGGGATCCGAAATATCTGTTCTCAGATTCCACAGAAAGAAGGTTAGCAAAGAGATCCACGAAATACAGATGTAACTCTGTGAAATGAAATTACAGAACACTAAGCAGTTTCTCAGAAAGTTTCTTTCCGGATTTAATCTGAGGATATTTCCTTTTTCACCATAGCCTTCTAAGGGCTTTCAAATATCACTTTGCCAATTACACAAGAACTGTCTTAGCAAAAGGCTTCTTGAAGGGAAAGCTGTAACTCTGTGAGATGATTTCACAGAACTCAAAGAAGTTTCTCAGAAAGCTTCTTTCTCTTTGTTATCGGAGGATATTTACTTTGGCCCTATAGTCTTCAAAGGGATCCGAAATATCTGTTCTCATACTCCACAGAAAAAAGGCTAGCAAAGAGATCCACTAAATACAGATGTAACTCTGTGAAATGAATTAACAGAACACTAAGCAGTTTCTCAGAAAGCTTCTTTCCAGATTTCATCTGAGGATATTTCCTTTTTCACCATAGCCCTCCATGGGCTTCAAAATATCACTTTGCCAATTCCACAAGAACTGTCTTAGCGAAAGACTTCTTGAGGCAAAGCTGTAACTCTGTGAGATGATTTCACAGAACACAAAGAAGTTTCTCAGAAAGCTTCTTTCTCTTTGTTATCGGAGGATATTTCCTTTGGCCCTATAGTCTTCAAAGGGATCCGAAATATCTGTTCTCAGATTCCACAGAAAGAAGGCTAGCAAAGAGATCGACGAAATACAGACGTAACTCTGTGAGATGAATTAACAGAACAGTAAGCAGTTTCTCAGAAAGCTTCTTTCCAGATTTCATCTGAGGATATTTCCTTTTTCACCGTAGCCCTCTATGGGCTTCCAAATATCACTTTGCCAATTCCAGAAGAACTGTCTTAGCGAAAGGCTTCTTGAGGGGAAAGCTGTAACTCTGTGAGATGATTTCACTGAACACAAAGAAATTTCTCGGAAAGCTTCTTTCTCTTTGTTATCGGAGGATATTTCCTTTGGCCCTATAGTCTTCAAAGGGATCCGAAATATCTGTTCTCAGATTCCACAGAAATAATGCTAGCGAAGAGATCTACGAAACAGAGATGTAACTCTGTGAGATGAATTCACAGAACACTAAGCAGTTTCTCATAGAGCTTCTTTCCAGATTTCATCTGAGGATATTTCCTTTTTCACCATAGCCCTCTATGGACTTCCAAATACCACTTTGCCAATTCCACAAGAACTGTCTTAGCGAAGGGCTTCTTGAGGGGAAAGCTGTAACTCTGTCAGATGATTTCAGAGAACACAAAGAAGTTTCTCAGAAAGCTTCTTTCTCTTTGCTTTCGGAGTATATTTCCTTTGGCCCTATAGTCTTCAAAGGGATCCGAAATATCTGTTCTCAGATTCCACAGAAATAAGGCTAGCAAAGAGATCTACGAAACACAGATGTAACTCTGTAAGATGAATTCGCAGAACACAAAGCAGTTTCTCTGAACGCATCTTTCCAGATTTCATCTGAGGATATTTCCTTTTTCACCATAGACCTCTATGGGCTTCCAAATATCACTTTGCCAGTTCCACATGAACTGTCTTAGCGAAAGGATTCTTGAGGGAAAAGCTGTAACTCTGTGAGATGATTTCACAGAACACAAAGAAGTTTCTCAGAAAGCTTCTTTCTCTTTGTTATCGGAGGATATTTCCTTTGGCCCTATAGTCTTCAAAGGGATCCGAAATATCTGTTCTCAGATTCCACAGAAATAAGGGTAGCAAAGACATCGACGAAACACAGATGTAACTCAGTGAGAAGAATTCACAGAACACTAAGCACTTTCTCAGAAAGCTTCTTTCCAGATTTCATCTGACGATATTTCCTTTTTCACCATAGCCCTCTATGGGCTTCCAAATATCACTTTGCCAATTCCACAAGAACTGTCTTAGCGAAAGACTTCTTGAGGCAATGCTGTAACTCTGTGAGATGATTTCACAGAACACAAAGAAGTTTCTCAGAAAGCTTCTTTCTCTTTGTTATCGGAGGATATTTCCTTTGGCCCTATAGTCTTCAAAGGGATCCGAAATATCTGTTCTCAGATTCCACAGAAAGAAGGCTAGCAAAGAGATCGACGAAATACAGACGTAACTCTGTGAGATGAATTAACAGAACAGTAAGCAGTTTCTCAGAAAGCTTCTTTCCAGATTTCATCTGAGGATATTTCCTTTTTCACCGTAGCCCTCTATGGGCTTCCAAACATCACTTTGCCAATTCCCCAAGAACTGTCTTACCGAAAGGCTTCTTGAGGGGAAAGCTGTAACTCTGTGAGATGATTTCACTGAACACAAAGAAGTTTCTCAGAAAGCTTCTTTCTCTTTGTTATCGGATAATATTTCCTTTGGCCCTATAGTCTTAAAGGGATCCGAAATATCTGTTCTCAGATTCCACAGAAATAATGCTAGCGAAGAGATCTACGAAACACAGATGTAACTCTGTGAGATGAATTTACAGAACACTAAGCAGTTTCTCAGAAAGCTTCTTTCCAGATTTCATCTGAGGATATTTCCTTTTTCACCATAGCCCTCTATGGGCTTCCAAATATCACTTTGCCAATTCCACAAGAACTGTCTAAGCGAAAGGCTTCTTGAGGGGAAAGCTGTAACTCTGTGAGATGATTTCACTGAACACAAAGAAGTTTCTCAGAAAGCTTCTTTCTCTTTGTTATCGGAGGATATTTCCTTTGGCCCTGTAGTCTTCAAAGGGATCCGAAATATCTGTTCTCAGATTCCACAGAAATAAGGCTAGCAAAGAGATCCACGAAATACAGATGTAACCCTGTGAGTGGAAGTCACACATCACAGATCAGTTTCTCAGAAAGCTTCTTTCCAGATTTCATCTGAGGATATTTCCTTTTCACCATAGCCCTCTATGGGCTTCCAAATATCACTTTGCCAATTCCAAAAGAACTGTCTTAGCGAAAGGCTTCTTCAGTGGAAAGATGTAACACGGTGAGATGATTTCACAGAACACAAAGAAGTTTCTCAGAAAGCTTCTTTCTCTTTGTTATCGGAGGATATTTCCTTTGGCCCTATAGTCTTCAAAGGGATCCGAAATATCTGTTCTCAGATTCCACAGAAAGAAGGTTAGCAAAGAGATCCACGAAATACAGATGTAACTCTGTGAAATGAAATAACAGAACACTAAGCAGTTTCTCAGAAAGTTTCTTTCCGGATTTAATCTGAGGATATTTCCTTTTTCACCATAGCCTTCTAAGGGCTTTCAAATATCACTTTGCCAATTACACAAGAACTGTCTTAGCAAAAGGCTTCTTGAAGGGAAAGCTGTAACTCTGTGAGATGATTTCACAGAACTCAAAGAAGTTTCTCAGAAAGCTTCTTTCTCTTTGTTATCGGAGGATATTTCCTTTGGCCCTATAGTCTTCAAAGGGATCCGAAATATCTGTTCTCAGACTCCACAGAAAAAAGGCTAGCAAAGAGATCCACTAAATACAGATGTAACTCTGTGAAATGAATTAACAGAACACTAAGCAGTTTCTCAGAAAGCTTCTTTCCAGATTTCATCTGAGGATATTTCCTTTTTCACCATAGCCCTCCATGGGCTTCCAAATATCACTTTGCCAATTCCACAAGAACTGTCTTAGCGAAAGACTTCTTGAGGCAAAGCTGTAACTCTGTGAGATTATTTCACAGAACACAAAGAAGTTTCTCAGAAAGCTTCTTTCTCTTTGTTATCGGAGGATATTTCCTTTGGCCCTATAGTCTTCAAAGGGATCCGAAATATCTGTTCTCAGATTCCACAGAAAGAAGGCTAGCAAAGAGATCGACGAAATACAGACGTAACTCTGTGAGATGAATTAACAGAACAGTAAGCAGTTTCTCAGAAAGCTTCTTTCCAGATTTCATCTGAGGATATTTCCTTTTTCACCGTAGCCCTCTATGGGCTTCCAAATATCACTTTGCCAATTCCAGAAGAACTGTCTTAGCCAAAGGCTTCTTGAGGGGAAAGCTGTAACTCTGTGAGATGATTTCACTGAACACAAAGAAGTTTCTCGGAAAGCTTCTTTCTCTTTGTTATCGGAGGATATTTCCTTTGGCCCTATAGTCTTCAAAGGGATCCGAAATATCTGTTCTCAGATTCCACAGAAATAATGCTAGCGAAGAGATCTACGAAACAGAGATGTAACTCTGTGAGATGAATTCACAGAACACTAAGCAGTTTCTCATAGAGCTTCTTTCCAGATTTCATCTGAGGATATTTCCTTTTTCACCATAGCCCTCTATGGGCTTCCAAATACCACTTTGCCAATTCCACAAGAACTGTCTTAGCGAAGGGCTTCTTGAGGGGAAAGCTGTAACTCTGTCAGATGATTTCAGAGAACACAAAGAAGTTTCTCAGAAAGCTTCTTTCTCTTTGCTTTCGGAGTATATTTCCTTTGGCCCTATAGTCTTCAAAGGGATCCGAAATATCTGTTCTCAGATTCCACAGAAATAAGGCTAGCAAAGAGATCTACGAAACACAGATGTAACTCTGTAAGATGAATTCGCAGAACACAAAGCAGTTTCTCTGAACGCATCTTTCCAGATTTCATCTGAGGATATTTCCTTTTTCACCATAGACCTCTATGGGCTTCCAAATATCACTTTGCCAGTTCCACATGAACTGTCTTAGCGAAAGGATTCTTGAGGGAAAAGCTGTAACTCTGTGAGATGATTTCACAGAATACAAAGAAGTTTCTCAGAAAGCTTCTTTCTCTTTGTTATCGGAGGATATTTCCTTTGGACCTATAGTCTTCAAAGGGATCCGAAATATCTGTTCTCAGATTCCACAGAAATAAGGGTAGCAAAGACATCGACGAAACACAGATGTAACTCAGTGAGAAGAATTCACAGAACACTAAGCACTTTCTCAGAAAGCTTCTTTCCAGATTTCATCTGACGATATTTCCTTTTTCACCATAGCCCTCTATGGGCTTCCAAATATCACTTTGCCAATTCCACAAGAACTGTCTTAGCGAAAGACTTCTTGAGGCAAAGCTGTAACTCTGTGAGATGATTTCACAGAACACAAAGAAGTTTCTCAGAAAGCTTCTTTCTCTTTGTTATCGGAGGATATTTCCTTTGGCCCTATAGTCTTCAAAGGGATCCGAAATATCTGTTCTCAGATTCCACAGAAAGAAGGCTAGCAAAGAGATCGACGAAATGCAGACGTAACTCTGTGAGATGAATTAACAGAACAGTAAGCAGTTTCTCAGAAAGCTTCTTTCCAGATTTCATCTGAGGATATTTCCTTTTTCACCGTAGCCCTCTATGGGCTTCCAAACATCACTTTGCCAATTCCACAAGAACTGTCTTACCGAAAGGCTTCTTGAGGGGAAAGCTGTAACTCTGTGAGATGATTTCACTGAACACAAAGAAGTTTCTCAGAAAGCTTCTTTCTCTTTGTTATCGGATAATATTTCCTTTGGCCCTATAGTCTTAAAGGGATCCGAAATATCTGTTCTCAGATTCCACAGAAATAATGCTAGCGAAGAGATCTACGAAACACAGATGTAACTCTGTGAGATGAATTAACAGAACACTAAGCAGTTTCTCAGAAAGCTTCTTTCCAGATTTCATCTGAGGATATTTCCTTTTTCACCATAGCCCTCTATGGGCTTCCAAATATCACTTTGCCAATTCCACAAGAACTGTCTAAGCGAAAGGCTTCTTGAGGGGAAAGCTGTAACTCTGTGAGATGATTTCACTGAACACAAAGAAGTTTCTCAGAAAGCTTCTTTCTCTTTGTTATCGGAGGATATTTCCTTTGGCCCTGTAGTCTTCAAAGGGATCCGAAATATCTGTTCTCAGATTCCACAGAAATAAGGCTAGCAAAGAGATCCACGAAATACAGATGTAACCCTGTGAGTGGAAGTCACACATCACAGATCAGTTTCTCAGAAAGCTTCTTTCCAGATTTCATCTGAGGATATTTCCTTTTCACCATAGCCCTCTATGGGCTTCCAAATATCACTTTGCCAATTCCAAAAGAACTGTCTTAGCGAAAGGCTTCTTCAGTGGAAAGATGTAACACTGTGAGATGATTTCACAGAACACAAAGAAGTTTCTCAGAAAGCTTCTTTCTCTTTGTTATCGGAGGATATTTCCTTTGGCCCTATAGTCTTCAAAGGGATCCGAAATATCTGTTCACAGATTCCACAGAAAGAAGGTTAGCAAAGAGATCCACGAAATACAGATGTAACTCTGTGAAATGAAATAACAGAACACTAAGCAGTTTCTCAGAAAGTTTCTTTCCGGATTTAATCTGAGGATATTTCCTTTTTCACCATAGCCTTCTATGGGCTTTCAAATATCACTTTGCCAATTACACAAGAACTGTCTTAGCAAAAGGCTTCTTGAGGGGAAAGCTGTAACTCTGTGAGATGATTTCAAAGAACTCAAAGAAGTTTCTCAGAAAGCTTCTTTCTCTTTGTTATCGGAGGATATTTACTTTGGCCCTATAGTCTTCAAAGGGATCCGAAATATCTGTTCTCAGACTCCACAGAAATAAGGCTAGCAAAGAGATCCACGAAATACAGATGTAACTCTGTGAAATGAATTAACAGAACACTAAGCAGTTTCTCAGAAAACTTCTTTCAAGATTTTATCTGAGAATATTTCCTTTTTCAACATAGCCCTCTATGGGCTTCCAAATATAACTTTTCCAATTGCACAAGAACTGTCTTAGTGAAAGGCTTCTTGAAGGGAAAGCTGTAACTCTGTGAGATGATTTCACAGAACACTAAGAAGTTTCACAGAAAGCTTCTTTCTCTTTGTTATCGGAGGATGTTTCCTTTGGCCCTATAGTCTTCAAAGGGATCTGAAATATCTGTTCTCAGATTCCACAGAAATAAGGCTAGCAAAGAGATCCACGAAACAGAGATGTAACTCTGTGAGATAAATTCACAGAACACTAAGCAGTTTCTCAGAAAGCTTCTTTCCAGATTTCATCTGAGGATATTTCCTTTTTCACCATAGCCCTCTATGGGCTTCCAAATATCACTTTTCCAATTCCACACGAACTGTCTTAGCGAAGGGCTTCCTGACGGGAAAGCTGTAACTCTGAGAGATGGTTTCACAGAACACAAAGAAGTTTCTCAAAAACCTTCTTTCTCTTTGTTATCGGAGGATATTCCCTTTGGCCCTATAGTCTTCAAAGGGATCCGAAATATCTGTTCTCAGATTCCACAGAAAGAAGGCTAGCAAAGAGATCCACGAAATACAGATGTAACTCTGTGAGTGGAAGTCACACATCACAGAGCAGTTTCTCAGAAAGCTTCTTTCCAGACTTCATCTGAGGATATTTCCTTTTCACCATAGCCCTCTATGGGCTTCCAAATATCACTTTGCCAATTCCACAAGAACTGTTTTAGCGAAAGGCTTCTTGAGCGGAAAGATGTAACACTGTGAGATGATTTCACAGAACACAAAGAAGTTTCTCAGAAAGCTTCTTTCTCTTTGTTATCGGAGGATATTTCCTTTGGCCCTATAGTCTTCAAAGGGATCCGAAATATCTGTTCTCAGATTCCACAGAAAGAAGGTTAGCAAAGAGATCCACGAAATACAGATGTAACTCTGTGAAATGAATTAACAGAACACTAAGCAGTTTCTCAGAAAGTTTCTTTCCGGATTTAATCTGAGGATATTTCCTTTTTCACCATAGCCCTCTAAGGGCTTTCAAATATCACTTTGCCAATTACACAAGAACTGTCTTAGCAAAAGGCTTCTTGAGGGGAAAGCTGTAACTCTGGGAGATGATTTCACAGAACTCAAAGAAGTTTCTCAGAAAGCTTCTTTCTCTTTGTTATCGGAGGATATTTACTTTGGCCCTATAGTCTTCAAAGGGATCCGAAATATCTGTTCTCAGATTCCACAGAAATAAGGGTAGCAAAGAGATCTACGACACAAAGATGTAACTCAGTGAGATGAATTCACAGAACACTAAGCACTTTCTCAGAAAGCTTCTTTCCAGATTTCATCTGAGGATATTTCCTTTTTCACCATTGCCCTCTATGGGCTTCCAAATATCACTTTGCCAATTCCACAAGAACTGTCTTAGCGAAAGGCTTCTTGAGGGGAAAGCTGTAACTCTGTGAGATGATTTCACAGTACACAAAGAAGTTTCTCAGAAAGCTTTTTTCTCTTTGTTATGGGAGGATATTTCCTTTGGCCCTATACTCTTCAAAGGGATCCGAAATATCTGTTCTCACACTCCACAGAAATAAGGCTAGCAAAGAGATCCACGAAACACAGAGGTAACACTGTGAGATGAATTACAGAACAGTAAGCAGTTTCTCAGAAAGTTTCATTCCAGATTTCATCTGAGGATATTTCCTTTTTCACCATAGCCCTCTATGGGCTTCCAAATATCAGTTTGCCAATTCCACAAG
Organism: Macaca fascicularis; assembly: GCF_037993035.2. Taxonomy (NCBI): domain Eukaryota; kingdom Metazoa; phylum Chordata; class Mammalia; order Primates; family Cercopithecidae; genus Macaca; species Macaca fascicularis. The sequence continues at coordinate 43,403,040 of NC_088385.1, read as the reverse complement.
AACTATCTTAGCGAAAGGCTTCTTCTGGGGAAAGCTGCAACTCTGTGAGATGATTTCACAGAACACAAAGAAGTTTCTCAGAAAGCTTCTTTCTCTTTGTTATCGGAGGATATTTCCTTTGGCCCTGTAGTCTTCAAAGGGATCCGAAATATCAGTTCTCAGATTCCACAGAAATAAGGCTAGCACAGAGATCCACGAAATACAGATGTAACTCTGTGAGTGGAAGTCACACATCACGGAGCAGTTTCTCAGAAAGCTTCTTTCCTGATTTCATCTGAGGATTTTTCCTTTTCACCATAGCCCTCTATGGGCTTCCAAATATCACTTTTCCAATTCCAAAAGAACTGTCTTAGCGAAAGGCTTCTTCAGCGGAAAGATGTAACACTGTGAGATGATTTCACAGAACACAAAGTAGTTTCTCAGAAAGCTTCTTTCTCTTTGTTATCGGAGGATATTTCCTTTGGCCCTATAGTCTTCAAAGGGATCCGAAATATCTGTTCTCAGATTCCACAGAAAGAAGGTTAGCAAAAAGATCCACGAAATACAGATGTAACTCTGTGAAATGAAATAACAGAACACTAAGCAGTTTCTCAGAAAGTTTCTTTCCGGATTTAATCTGAGGATATTTCCTTTTTCACCATAGCCCTCTATGGGCTTTCAAATATCACTTTGCCAATTACACAAGAACTGTCTTAGCAAAAGGCTTCTTGAGGGGAAAGCTGTAACTCTGTGAGATGATTTCACAGAACTCAAAGAAGTTTCTCAGAAAGCTTCTATCTCTTTGTTATCGGAGGATATTTACTTTGGCCCTATAGTCTTCAAAGGGATCCGAAATATCTGTTCTCAGACTCCACAGAAATAAGGCTAGCAAAGAGATCCACGAAATACAGATGTAACTCTGTGAAATAAATTAACAGAACACTAAGCAGTTTCTCAGAAAGCTTCTTTCAAGATTTTATCTGAGAATATTTCCTTTTTCAACATAGCCCTCTATGGGCTTCCAAATATAACTTTTCCAATTGCACAAGAACTGTCTTAGTGAAAGGCTTCTTGAGGGGAAAGCTGTAACTCTGTGAGATGATTTCACAGAACACTAAGAAGTTTCACAGAAAGCTTCTTTCTCTTTGTTATCGGAGGATATTTCCTTTGGCCCTATAGTCTTCAAAGGGATCTGAAATATCTGTTCTCAGACTCCACAGAAATAAGGCAAGCAAAGAGAACCACGAAATACAGATGTAACTCTGTGATTGGAAGTCACACATCACAGAGCAGTTTCTCAGAAAGCTTCTTTCCAGATTTCGTCTGAGGATATTTCCTTTTCACCATAGCCCTCTATGGCCTTCCAAATATCACTTTGCCAATTCCACAAGAACTGTCTTAGCGAAAGTCTTCTTGAGGCAAAGCTGTAACTCTGTGAGATGATTTCACAGAACACAAAGAAGTTTCTCAGAAAGCTTCTTTCTCTTTGTTATCGGAGGATATTTCCTTTGGCCCTATAGTCTTCAAAGGGATCCGAAATATCTGTCCTCAGAATCCACAGAAATAAGGCTAGCAAAGAGATCCATGAAATACAGATGTAACTCTGTGAGTGGAAGTCACACATCACAGAGCAGTTTCTCATAAAGCTTCTTTCCAGATTTCATCTGAGGATATTTCCTTTTTCACCATAGCCCTCTATGGGCTTCCAAATATCACTTTGCCAATTCCACAAGAACTGTCTTAGCGAAAGGCTTCTTGAGGGGAAAGCTGTAACACTGTTAGATGATTTCACAGAACACAAAGAAGTTTCTCAGAAAGCTTCTTTCTCTTTTTTATCGGAGGATATTTCCTTTGGCCCTATAATCTTCAAAGGGATCCGAAATATCTGTTCTCAGATTCCACAGAAATGAGGCTAGCAAAGAGATCTACGAAACACAGATGTAACTCTGTGAGATGAATTCGCAGAACACTAAGCAGTTTCTCTGAAAGCTTCTTTCCAGATTTCATCTGAGGATATTTCCTTTTTCACCATAGACTTCTATGGGCTTCCAAATATCACTTTACCAATTCTACAAGAACTGTCTTAGCGAAAGGCTTCTTTACTGGAAAGCTGTAACTCTGTGAGATGATTTCACAGAACACAAAGAAGTTTCTCAGAAAGCTTCTTTCTCTTTGTTATCGGAGGATATTTCCTTTCGCCCTTTACTCTTCAAAGGCATCCGAAATATCTGTTCTCAGATTCCACAGAAAGAAGGCTAGCAAAGAGATCCACGAAATACAGATGTAACTCTGTGAGTGGAAGTCACACATCACAGAGCAGTTTCTCAGAAAGCTTCTTTCCAGATTTCATCTGTGGATATTTCCTTTTTCACCATAGCCCTCTATGGGCTTCCAAATATCACTTTGCCAATTCCACAAGAACTGCCTTAGCGAAAGGCTTCTTCAGGGGAAAGCTGTAACTCTGTGTGATGATTTCACAGAACACAAAGAAGTTTCTCAGAAAGCTTCTTTCTCTTTGTTATCGGAGGATATTTCCTTTGGCCCTGTAGTCTTCAAAGGGATCCGAAATATCTGTTCTCAGATTCCAGAGAAATAAGGCTAGCAAAGAGATCTAAGAAACACAGATGTAACTCACTGAGATGAATTCAGAGAACGCTAAGCACTTGCTCAGAAAGCTTCTTTCCAGATTTCATCTGAGGATATTTCCTTTTTCAACATAGCTCTCTATGGGCTTCCAATATCACTTTGCCAATTCCACAAGAACTGTCTTAGCGAAAGGCTTCTTGAGGGGAAAGCTGTAACTCTGTGAGATGATTTCACAGAACACAAAGAAGTTTCTCAGAAAGCTTCTTTCTCTTTGTTATCGGAGGATATTTCCTTTGGCCCTATAGTCTTCAAAGGGATCCGAAATATCTGTTCTCAGATTCCACAGAAATAAGGCTAGCAAAGAGATCTACGAAACACAAATGTAATTCTGTGAGATGAATTCACAGAACACTAAGCAGTTTCTCAGAAAGCTTCTTTCCAGATTTCATCTGAGGATATTTCCTTTTTCACCATAGCCCTCTATGGGCTTCCAAATATCACTTTGACAATTCCACAAGAACTGTCTTAGCGAAAGGCTTCTTGACGGGAAAGCTGTAACTCTGTGAGATGATTTCATAGAACACAAAGAAGTTTCTCAGAAAGCTTCTTTCTCTTTGTTATCGGAAGATATTTCCTTTGGCCCTATAGTCTTCAAAGGGATCCGAAATATCTGTTCTCAGATTCCACAGAAATAAGGCTAGCAAAGAGATCCACGAAATACAGATGTAACTCTGTGAGTGGAAGTCACACATCACAGAGCAGTTTCTCATAAAGCTTCTTTCCAGATTTCATCTGAGGATATTTCCTTTTTCACCGTAGACCTCTATGGGCTTCCGAATATCACTTTGCCAATTCCACAAGAGCTGTCTTAGCGAAAGTCTTCTTGAGGGGAAAGCTGTAACTCTGTGAGATGATTTCACTAAACACAAAGAAGTGTCTAAGAAAGCTTCTTTCCAGATTTCATCTGAGGATATTTCCTTTTTCACCATAGCCCTCTATGGGCTTCCAAATATCACTTTGCCAATTCTACAAGAACTGTCTTCACGAAAGGCTTCTTGAGGGAAAGCTGTAAATCTGTGAGATGATTTCACAGAACACAAAGAAGTTTCTCAGAAAGCTTCTTTCTCTTTGTTATCGGAGGATATTTCCTTTGGCCCTATAGTCTTCAAAGGGATCCGAAATATCTGTTCTCAGATTCCACAGAAATAAGGCTAGCAAAGAGATCTACGAAACACAGATGTAACCCTGTGAGATGAATTCACAGAACACTAAGCAGTTTCTCAGAAAGCTTCTTTCCAGATTTCATCTGAGGATATTTCCTTTTTCACCATAGCCCTCTATGGGCTTCCAAATATCACTTTGCCAATTCCACCAGAACTGTCTTAGCGAAAGGCTTCTTGAGGGGAAAGCTGTAACTCTGTGAGATGATTTCACAGAACACAAAGAAGTTTCTCAGAAAGCTTCTTTCTCTTTGTTATCGGAGGATATTTCCTTTGGCCCTATAGTCTTCAAAGGGATCCGAAATATCTGTTCTCAGATTCCACAGATATAAGGCTAGCAAAGAGATCCACGAAATACAGATGTAACTCTGTGAAATGAATTAACAGAACAGTAGGCAGTTTCTCAGAAAGCTTCTTTCCAGATTTCATCTGAGGATATTTCCTTTTTCACCATAGACCTCTATGGGCTTCCAAATATCAATTTTCCAATTCCACAAGAACTGTCTTAGCGAAAGGCTTCTTGAGGAGAAAGCTGTAACTCTGTGAGATGATTTCACAGAACACCAAGAAGTTTCACAGAAACCATCTTTCTCTTTGTTATCGGAGGATATTTCCTTTGGCCCTGTAGTCTTCAAAGGGATCCGAAATATCTGTTCTCAGATTCCACAGAAATAAGGCTAGCAAAGAGATCCACGAAATACAGATGTAACCCTGTGAGTGGAAGTCACACATCACAGATCAGTTTCTCAGAAAGCTTCTTTCCAGATTTCATCTGAGGATATTTCCTTTTCACCATAGCCCTCTATGGGCTTCCAAATATCACTTTGCCAATTCCAAAAGAACTGTCTTAGCGAAAGGCTTCTTCAGTGGAAAGATGTAACACTGTGAGATGATTTCACAGAACACAAAGAAGTTTCTCAGAAAGCTTCTTTCTCTTTGTTATCGGAGGATATTTCCTTTGGCCCTATAGTCTTCAAAGGGATCCGAAATATCTGTTCACAGATTCCACAGAAAGAAGGTTAGCAAAGAGATCCACGAAATACAGATGTAACTCTGTGAAATGAAATAACAGAACACTAAGCAGTTTCTCAGAAAGTTTCTTTCCGGATTTAATCTGAGGATATTTCCTTTTTCACCATAGCCTTCTATGGGCTTTCAAATATCACTTTGCCAATTACACAAGAACTGTCTTAGCGAAAGGCTTCTTGAGGGGAAAGCTGTAACTCTGTGAGATGATTTCACAGAACTCAAAGAAGTTTCTCAGAAAGCTTCTTTCTCTTTGTTATCGGAGGATATTTACTTTGGCCCTATAGTCTTCAAAGGGATCCGAAATATCTGTTCTCAGACTCCACAGAAATAAGGCTAGCAAAGAGATCCACGAAATACAGATGTAACTCTGTGAAATGAATTAACAGAACACTAAGCAGTTTCTCAGAAAGCTTCTTTCAAGATTTTATCTGAGAATATTTCCTTTTTCAACATAGCCCTCTATGGGCTTCCAAATATAACTTTTCCAATTGCACAAGAACTGTCTTAGTGAAAGGCTTCTTGAAGGGAAAGCTGTAACTCTGTGAGATGATTTCACAGAACACTAAGAAGTTTCACAGAAAGCTTCTTTCTCTTTGTTATCGGAGGATGTTTCCTTTGGCCCTATAGTCTTCAAAGGGATCTGAAATATCTGTTCTCAGATTCCACAGAAATAAGGCTAGCAAAGAGATCCACGAAACAGAGATGTAACTCTGTGAGATAAATTCACAGAACACTAAGCAGTTTCTCAGAAAGCTTCTTTCCAGATTTCATCTGAGGATATTTCCTTTTTCACCATAGCCCTCTATGGGCTTCCAAATATCACTTTTCCAATTCCACACGAACTGTCTTAGCGAAGGGCTTCCTGACGGGAAAGCTGTAACTCTGAGAGATGGTTTCACAGAACACAAAGAAGTTTCTCAAAAACCTTCTTTCTCTTTGTTATCGGAGGATATTCCCTTTGGCCCTATAGTCTTCAAAGGGATCCGAAATATCTGTTCTCAGATTCCACAGAAATAAGGCTAGCAAAGAGATCCACGAAATACAGATGTAACTCTGTGAGTGGAAGTCACACATCACAGAGCAGTTTCTCAGAAAGCTTCTTTCCAGACTTCATCTGAGGATATTTCCTTTTCACCATAGCCCTCTATGGGCTTCCAAATATCACTTTGCCAATTCCACAAGAACTGTTTTAGCGAAAGGCTTCTTGAGCGGAAAGATGTAACACTGTGAGATGATTTCACAGAACACAAAGAAGTTTCTCAGAAAGCTTCTTTCTCTTTGTTATCGGAGGATATTTCCTTTGGCCCTATAGTCTTCAAAGGGATCCGAAATATCTGTTCTCAGATTCCACAGAAAGAAGGTTAGCAAAGAGATCCACGAAATACAGATGTAACTCTGTGAAATGAATTAACAGAACACTAAGCAGTTTCTCAGAAAGTTTCTTTCCGGATTTAATCTGAGGATATTTCCTTTTTCACCATAGCCCTCTAAGGGCTTTCAAATATCACTTTGCCAATTACACAAGAACTGTCTTAGCAAAAGGCTTCTTGAGGGGAAAGCTGTAACTCTGGGAGATGATTTCACAGAACTCAAAGAAGTTTCTCAGAAAGCTTCTTTCTCTTTGTTATCGGAGGATATTTACTTTGGCCCTATAATCTTCAAAGGGATCCGAAATATCTGTTCTCAGATTCCACAGAAATAAGGGTAGCAAAGAGATCTACGACACAAAGATGTAACTCAGTGAGATGAATTCACAGAACACTAAGCACTTTCTCAGAAAGCTTCTTTCCAGATTTCATCTGAGGATATTTCCTTTTTCACCATTGCCCTCTATGGGCTTCCAAATATCACTTTGCCAATTCCACAAGAACTGTCTTAGCGAAAGGCTTCTTGAGGGGAAAGCTGTAACTCTGTGAGATGATTTCACAGTACACAAAGAAGTTTCTCAGAAAGCTTTTTTCTCTTTGTTATGGGAGGATATTTCCTTTGGCCCTATACTCTTCAAAGGGATCCGAAATATCTGTTCTCACACTCCACAGAAATAAGGCTAGCAAAGAGATCCACGAAACACAGAGGTAACACTGTGAGATGAATTACAGAACAGTAAGCAGTTTCTCAGAAAGTTTCATTCCAGATTTCATCTGAGGATATTTCCTTTTTCACCATAGCCCTCTATGGGCTTCCAAATATCAGTTTGCCAATTCCACAAGAACTATCTTAGCGAAAGGCTTCTTCTGGGGAAAGCTGTAACTCTGTGAGATGATTTCACAGAACACAAAGAAGTTTCTCAGAAAGCTTCTTTCTCTTTGTTATCGGAGGATATTTCCTTTGGCCCTGTAGTCTTCAAAGGGATCCGAAATATCAGTTCTCAGATTCCACAGAAATAAGGCTAGCACAGAGATCCACGAAATACAGATGTAACTCTGTGAGTGGAAGTCACACATCACAGAGCAGTTTCTCAGAAAGCTTCTTTCCTGATTTCATCTGAGGATTTTTCCTTTTCACCATAGCCCTCTATGGGCTTCCAAATATCACTTTTCCAATTCCAAAAGAACTGTCTTAGCGAAAGGCTTCTTCAGCGGAAAGATGTAACACTGTGAGATGATTTCACAGAACACAAAGAAGTTTCTCAGAAAGCTTCTTTCTCTTTGTTATCGGAGGATATTTCCTTTGGCCCTATAGTCTTCAAAGGGATCCGAAATATCTGTTCTCAGATTCCACAGAAAGAAGGTTAGCAAAAAGATCCACGAAATACAGATGTAACTCTGTGAAATGAAATAACAGAACACTAAGCAGTTTCTCAGAAAGTTTCTTTCCGGATTTAATCTGAGGATATTTCCTTTTTCACCATAGCCCTCTATGGGCTTTCAAATATCACTTTGCCAATTACACAAGAACTGTCTTAGCAAAAGGCTTCTTGAGGGGAAAGCTGTAACTCTGTGAGATGATTTCACAGAACTCAAAGAAGTTTCTCAGAAAGCTTCTATCTCTTTGTTATCGGAGGATATTTACTTTGGCCCTATAGTCTTCAAAGGGATCCGAAATATCTGTTCTCAGACTCCACAGAAATAAGGCTAGCAAAGAGATCCACGAAATACAGATGTAACTCTGTGAGTGGAAGTCACACATCACAGAGCTGTTTCTCATAAAGCTTCTTTCCAGATTTCATCTGAGGATATTTCCTTTTTCACCATAGCCATCTATGGGCTTCCATATATCACTTTGCCAATTCCACAAGAACTGTCTTAGCGAAAGGCTTCTTGAGGGGAAAGCTGTAACTCTGTGAGATGATTTCACAGAACACGAAGAAGTTTCTCAGAAAGCTTCTTTCTCTTTGTTATCGGAGGATATTTCCTTTAGCCCTATAGTCTTCAAAGGAATCCGAAATATCTGTTCTCAGATTCCACAGAAATAAGGCTAGCAAAGAGATCTACGAAACACAGATGTAACTCTGTGAGATGAATTCGCAGAAGACTAAGCAGTTTCTCTGAAAGCTTCTTTCCAGATTTCATCTGAGGATACTTCCTTTTTCACCGTAGCCCTCTATGGGCTTCCAAATATCACTTTGCCAATTCCACAAGAACTGTCTTAGCGAAAGGCTTCTTGAGGGGAGAGCTGTAACTCTGTTAGATGATTTCACAGAACACAAAGAAGTTTCTCAGAAAGCTTCTTTCTGTTTGTTATCGGAGGATATTTCCTTTGGTCCTATAGTCTTCAAAGGGATCCGAAATATCTGTTCTCAGATTCCACAGAAATAAGGCTAGCAAAGAGATCTACGAAACACAGATATAACTCACTGAGATGAATTCACAGAACGCTAAGCACTTTCTCAGAAAGCTTCTTTCCAGATTTCATCTGAGGATATTTCCTTTTTTACCATTGCCCTTTATGGGCTTCCAAATATCACTTTGCCAATTCCACAAGAACTGTCTTAGCGAAAGGCTTCTTGAGGTGAAAGCTCTAACTCTGTGAGATGATTTCACAGAACACAAAGAAGTTTCTCAGAAAGCTTCTTTCTCTTTGTTATCGGAGGATATTTCCTTTGGCCCTATAGTCTTCACAGGGATCCGAAATATCTGTTCTCAGACTCCACATAAATATGGCTAGCAAAGAGATCCACGAAATACAGATGTAACTCTATGAGTGGAAGTCACACATCACAGAGCAGTTTCTCATAAAGCTTCTTTCCAGATTTCATCTGAGGATATTTCCTTTTTCACCATAGCCCTCTATGGGCTTCCAAATATCACTTTGCCAATTCCACAAGAACTGTCTTAGCGAAAGGCTTCTTGAGGGGAAAGCTGTAACTCTGTGAGATGATTTCACAGAACACAAAGATGTTTCTCAGAAAGCTTCTTTCTCTTTGTTATCGGAGGATATTTCCTTTGGCCCTATAGTCTTCAAAGGGATCCGAAATATCTGTTCTCAGATTCCACAGAAAGAAGGCTAGCAAAGAGATCCACGAAATACAGATGTAACTCTGTGAAATGAATTAACAGAACATTAGGCAGTTTCTCAGAAAGCTTCTTTCCAGATTTCATCTGAGGATACTTCCTTTTTCACCGTAGCCCTCTATGGGCTTCCAAATATCACTTTGCCAATTCCACAAGAACTCTCTTAGCGAAAGGCTTCTTGAGGGGAAAGCTGTAACTCTGTGAGATGATTTCACAGAACACAAAGAAGTTTCTCAGAAAGCTTCTTTCTCTTTGTTATCGGAGGATATTTCCTTTGGCCCTATAGTCTTCAAAGGGATCCGAAATATCTGTTCTCAGATTCCACAGAAATAAGGCTAGCAAAGAGATCTACGAAACACAGATGTAACTCTGTGAGATGAATTCACAGAACACTTAGCAGTTTCTCAGGAACTTCTTTCTAGATTTCATCTGAGGATATTTCCTTTTTCACCATAGCCCTCTATGGGCTTCCAAATATCACTTTGACAATTCCACAAGAACTGTCTTAGCGAAAGGCTTCTTGACGGGAAAGCTGTACCTCTGTGAGATGATTTCACAGAACACAAAGAAGTTTCTCAGAAAGCTTCTTTCTCTTTGTTATAGGAGGATATTTCCTTTGCCCCTATAGTCTTCAAAGGGATCCGAAATATCTGTTCTCAGACTCCACAGAAATAAGGCTAGCAAAGAGATCTAAGAAACACAGATGTAACTCACTGAGATGAATTCACAGAACGCTAAGCACTTTCTCAGAAAGCTTCTTTCCAGATTTCATCTGAGGATATTTCCTTTTTCACCATAGCCCTCTATGGGCTTCCAAATATCACTTTGCCAATTCCACAAGAACTGTCTTAGCGAAAGGCTTCTTGAGGGGAAAGCTGTAACTCTGTGAGATGATTTCACAGAACACCAAGAAGTTTCTCAGAAAGCTTCTTTCTCTTTGTTATCGGAGGATATTTCCTTTGGCCCTATAGTCTTCAAAGGGATCCGAAATATCTGTTCTCAGATTCCACAGAAATAAGGCTAGCAAAGAGATCTACGAAACACAGATGTAATTCTCTGAGATGAATTCACAGAACACTAAGCAGTTTCTCAGAAAGCTTCTTTCCAGATTTCATCTGAGGATATTTCCTTTTTCACCATAGCCCTCTATGGGCTTCCAAATATCACTTTGCCAATTCCACAAGAACTGTCTTAGCGAAAAGCCTCTTGAGGGGAAAGCAGTAACTCTGTGAGATGATTTCACAGAACACAAAGAAGTTTCCCAGAAAGCTTCTTTCTCTTTGTTATCGGAGGATATTTCCTTTGGCCCTATAGTCTTCAAAGGGATCCGAAATATCTGTTCTCAGATTCCACAGAAAAAAGGCTAGCAAAGAGTTCCACGAAATACAGATGTAAATCTGTGAGTGGAAGTCACACATCACTGATCAGTTTCTCAGAAAGCTTCTTTCCGGATTTCATATGAGGATATTTCCTTTTTAACCATAGCCCTCTATGGGCTTCCAAATATCACTTTGCCAATTCCACAAGAACTGTCTTAGCGAAAGGCTTCTTGAGGGGAAAGCTGTAACTCTGTGAGATGATTTCACAGAACACAAAGAAGTTTCTCAGAAAGCTTCTTTCTCTTTGTTATCGGAGGATATTTCCTTTGGCCCTATAGTCTTCAAAGGGATCCGAAATATCTGTTCTCAGATTCCACAGAAATAAGGCTAGCAGAGATCTACGAAACACAGATGTAACTCTGTGAGATGAATTCACAGAACACTAAGCAGTTTCTCAGAAAGCTTCTTTCCAGATTTCATCTGAGGATATTTCCTTTTTCACCATAGCCCTCTATGGGCTTCCAAATATCACTTTGCCAATTCCACAAGAACTGTCTTAGCGAAAGGCTTCTTGAGGGGAAAGCTGTAACTCTGTGAGATGATTTCACAGAACACAAAGAAGTTTCTCAGAAAGCTTCTTTCTCTTTGTTATCGGAGGATATTTCCTTTGACCCTATAGTCTTCAAAGGGATCCGAAATATCTGTTCTCAGATTCCACAGAAATAAGGCTAGCAGAGATCTACGAAACACAGATGTAACTCTGTGAGATGAATTCACAGAACACTAAGCAGTTTCTCCGAAAGCTTCTTTCCAGATTTCATCTGAGGATATTTCCTTTTACACCATAGCCCTCTATGGGCTTCCAAATATCACTTTGCCAATTCCACAAGAACTGTCTTAGCGAAAGGCTTCTTCAAGGGAAAGCTGTAACTCTGTGAGATGATTTCACAGAACACAAAGATGTTTCTCAGAAAGCTTCTTTCTCTTTGTTATCGGAGGATATTTCCTTTGGCCCTATAGTCTTCAAAGGGATCCGAAATATCTGTTCTCAGATTCCACAGAAATAAGGCTAGCAAAGAGATCTAAGAAACACAGATGTAACTCACTGAGATGAATTCACAGAACGCTAAGCACTTTCTCAGAAAGCTTCTTTCCAGATTTCATCTGAGGATATTTCCTTTTTCACCATAGCCCTCTATGGGCTTCCAAATATCACTTTGCCAATTCCACAAGAACTGTCTTAGCGAAAGGCTTCTTGAGGGGAAAGCTGTAACTCTGTGAGATGATTTCACAGAACACAAAGATGTTTCTCAGAAAGCTTCTTTCTCTTTGTTATCGGAGGATATTTCCTTTGGCCCTATAGTCTTCAAAGGGATCCGAAATATCTGTTCTCAGATTCCACAGAAATAAGGCTAGCAAAGAGATCTACGAAACACAGATGTAACTCTGTGAGATGAATTCACAGAACACTAAGCAGTTTCTCTGAAAGCTTCTTTCCAGATTTCATCTGAGGATATTTCCTTTTTCACCATAGCCCTCTATGGGCTTCCAAAAATCACTTTGCCAATTCCACAAGAACTGTCTTATCGAAAAGCCTCTTGAGGGGAAAGCTGTAACTCTGTGAGATGATTTCACAGAACACAAAGAATTTTCTCAGAAAGCTTCTTTCTCTTTGTTATCGGAGGATATTTCCTTTGGCCCTATAGTCTTCAAAGGGATCCGAAATATCTGTTCTCAGATTCCACAGAGAAAAGGCTAGCAAAGAGATCCACGAAATACAGATGTAAATCTGTGAGAGGAAGTCACACATCAGTGATCAGTTTCTCAGAAAGCTTCTTTCCAGATTTCATATGAGGATATTTCCTTTTTAACCATAGCCCTCTATGGGTTTCCAAATATCACTTTGCCAATTCCACAAGAACTGTCTTAGCGAAAGGCTTCTTGAGGGGAAAGCTGTAACTCTGTGAGATGATTTCACAGAACACAAAGAAGTTTCTCAGAAAGCTTCTTTCTCTTTGTTATCGGAGGATATTACCTTTGGCCCTATAGTCTTCAAAGGGATCCGAAATATCTGTTCTCAGATTCCACAGAAATAAGGCTAGCAAAGAGATCTAAGAAACACAGATGTAACTCACTGAGATGAATTCACAGAACGCTAAGCACTTTCTCAGAAAGCTTCTTTCCAGATTTCATCTGAGGATATTTCCTTTTTCACCATAGCCCTCTATGGGCTTCCAAATCTCACTTTGCCAATTCCACAAGAACTGTCTTAGCGAAAGGCTTCTTGAGGGGAAAGCTGTAACTCTGTGAGATGATTTCACAGAACACAAAGAAGTCTCTCAGAAAGCTTCTTTCCCTTGTTATCGGAGGATATTTCCTTTGGCCCTATAGTCTTCAAAGGGATCCGAAATATCTGTTCTCAGATTCCACAGAAATAAGGCTAGCAAAGAGATCTACGAAACACAGATGTAACTCTGTGAGATGAATTCGCAGAACACTAAGCAGTTTCTCTGAAAGCTTCTTTCCAGATTTCATCTGAGGATATTTCCTTTTTCACCATAGCCCTCTATGGGCTTCCAAATATCACTTTGCCAATTCCACAAGAACTGTCTTACCGAAAAGCCTCCTGAGGGGAAAGCTGTAACTCTGTGAGATGATTTCACAGAACACAAAGAAGTTTCTCAGAAAGCTTCTTTCTCTTTGTTATCGGAGGATATTTCCTTTGGCCCTATAGTCTTCAAAGGGATCCGAAATATCTGTTCTCAGATTCCACAGAAAAAAGGCTAGCAAAGAGATCCACGAAATACAGATGTAAATCTGTGAGTGGAAGTCACACATCACTGATCAGTTTCTCAGAAAGCTTCTTTCCAGATTTCATATGAGGATATTTCCTTTTTAACCATAGACCTCTATGGGCTTCCAAATATCACCTTGCCAATTCCACAAGAACTGTCTTAGCGAAAGGCTTCTTGAGGGGAAAGCTGTAACTCTGTGAGATGATTTCACAGAACACAAAGAAGTTTCTCAGAAAGCTTCTTTCTCTTTGTTATCGGAGGATATTTCCTTTGGCCCTATAGTCTTCAAAGGGATCCGAAATATCTGTTCTCAGATTCCACAGAAATAAGGCTAGCAGAGATCTACGAAACACAGATGTAACTCTGTGAGATGAATTCACAGAACACTAAGCAGTTTCTCAGAAAGCTTCTTTCCAGATTTCATCTGAGGATATTTCCTTTTTCACCATAGCCCTCTATGGGCTTCCAAATCTCACTTTGACAATTCCACAAGAACTGTCTTAGCGAAAGGCTTCTTAACGGGAAAGCTGTAACTCTGTGAGATGATTTCACAGAACACAAAGACGTTTCTCAGAAAGCTTCTTTCTCTTTGTTATCGGAGGATATTTCCTTTGGCCCTATAGTCTTCAAAGGAATCCGAAATATCTGTTCTCAGACTCCACAGAAATAAGGCTAGGAAAGAGATCTACGAAACACAGATGTAACTCTGTGAGATGAATTCGCAGAACACTGAGCAGTTTCTCTGAAAGCTTCTTTCCAGATTTCATCTGAGGATACTTCCTTTTTCAACGTAGCCCTCTACGGGCTTCCAAATATCACTTTGCCAATTCCACAAGAACTGTCTTAGCGAAAGGCTTCTTGAGGGGAGAGCTATAACTCTGTGAGATGATTTTACAGAACACAAAGAAGTTTCTCAGAAAGCTTCTTTCTCTTTGTTATCGGAGGATATTTCCTTTGGCCCTATAGTCTTCAAAGGGATCCGAAATATCTGTTCTCAGATTCCACAGAAAGAAGGCTAGCAAAGAGATCTAAGAAACACAGATGTAACTCACTGAGATGAATTCACAGAACGCTAAGCACTTTCTCAGAAAGCTTCTTTCCAGATTTCATCTGAGGATATTTCCTTTTTCACCATAGCCCTCTATGGGCTTCCAAATATCACTTTGCCAATTCCACAAGAACTGTCTTAGCGAAAGGCTTCTTGAGGGGAAAGCTGTAACTCTGTGAGATGATTTCACAGAACACAAAGAAGTTTCTCAGAAAGCTTCTTTCTCTTTGTTATCGGAGGATATTTCCGTTGGCCCTATAGTCTTCAAAGGGATCCGAAATATCTGTTCTCAGATTCCACAGTAATAAGGCGAGCAAAGAGATCTACGAAACACAGATGTAACTCAGTGAGATAAATTCGCAGAACACTAAGCAGTTTCTCTGAAAGCTTCTTTCCAGATTTCATCTGAGGATACTTCCTTTTTCACCATAGCCCTCGATGGGCTTCCAAATATCACTTTGCCAATTCCAGAAGAACTGTCTTAGCGAAAGGCTTCTTGAGGGGAAAGCTGTAACTCTGTGAGATGATTTCACAGAACACAAAGAAGTTTCTCAGAAAGCTTCTTTCTCTTTGTTATCGGAGGATATTTCCTTTGGCCCTATAGTCTTCAAAGGGATCCGAAATATCTGTTCTCAGATTCCTCAGAAATAAGGCTAGCAGAGATCTACGAAACACAGATGTAACTCTGTGAGATGAATTCACAGAACACTAAGCAGTTTCTCAGAAAGCTTCTTTCCAGATTTCATCTGAGGATATTTCCTTTTTCACCATAGCCCTCTATGGGCTTCCAAATATCACTTTGCCAATTCCACAAGAACTGTCTTAGCGAAAGGCTTCTTGAGGGGAAAGCTGTAACTCTGTGAGATGATTTCACAGAACACAAAGAAGTTTCTCAGAAAGCTTCTTTCTCTTTGTTATCGGAGGATATTTCCTTTGGCCCCATAGTCTTCAAAGGGATCCGAAATATCTGTTCTCAGACTCCACAGAAATAAGGCTAGCAAAGAGATCCACGAAATACAGATGTAACTCTGTGAGTGGAAGTCACACATCACAGAGCTGTTTCTCATAAAGCTTCTTTCCAGATTTCATCTGAGGATATTTCCTTTTTCACCGTAGCCCTCTATGGGCTTCCAAATATCACTTTGCCAATTCCACAAGAACTGTCTTAGAGAAAGGCTGCGTGAGGGGAAAGATGTAACTCTGTGAGATGATTTCACAGAACACAAAGAAGTTTCTCAGAAAGCTTCTTTCTCTTTGTTATCGGAGGATATTTCCTTTGGCCCTATAGTCTTCAAAGGGATCAGAAATATCTGTTCTCAGATTCCACAGAAAGAAGGCTAGCAAAGAGATCCACAAAATACAGATGAAACTCTGTGAGATGAATTAACAGAACAGTAAGCAGTTTCTCAGAAAGATTCTTTCCAGGTTTCATCTGAGGATATATCCTTTTTCACCATAGACCTCTATGGGCTTCCAAATATCACTTTGCCAATTCCACAAGAACTGTCTTCACGAAAGGCTTCTTGAGGGAAAGCTGTAACTCTGTGAGATGATTTCACAGAACACAAAGAAGTTTCTCAGAAAGCTTCTTTCTCTTTGTTATCGGAGGATATTACCTTTGGCCCTATATTCTTCAAAGGTATCCGAAATATCTGTTCTCAGATTCCACAGAAATAAGGCTAGCAAAGAGATCTACGAAACACAGATGTAACTCTGTGAGATGAATTCACAGAACACTAAGCAGTTTCTCAGAAAGCTTCTTTCCAGATTTCATCTGAGGATATTTCCTTTTTCACCATAGCCCTCTATGGGCTTCCAAATATCACTTTGCCAATTCCACAAGAACTGTCTTAGCGAAAGGCTTCTTGAGGGGAAAGCTGTAACTCTGTGAGATGATTTCACAGAACACAAAGAAGTTTATCAGAAAGCTTCTTTCTCTTTGTTATCGGAGGATATTTCCTTTGGCCCTATAGTCTTCAAAGGGATCCGAAATATCTATTCTCCGATTCCACAGAAATAAGGCTAGCAAAGAGATCCACGAAATACAGATGTAACTCTGTGAGTGGAAGTCACACATGACAGAGCAGTTTCTCAGAAAGCTTCTTTCCAGATTTCATCTGAGGATATTTCCTTTTCACCATAGCCCTCTATGGGCTTCCAAATATCACTTTGCCAATTCCAAAAGAACTGTCTTAGAGAAAGGCTTCTTGAGCGGAAAGCTGTAACACTGTGAGATGATTTCAGAGAACACAAAGAAGTTTCTCAGAAAGCTTCTTTCTCTTTGTTATCGGAGGATATTTCCTTTGGCCCTATAGTCTTCAAAGGGAACCGAAATATCTGTTCTCAGATTCCACAGAAATAAGGCTAGCAATGAGATCTACGAAACACAGATGTAACTCTGTGAGATAAATTCACAGAACACTAAGCAATTTCTCAGAAAGCTTCTTTCCAGATTTCATCTGAGGATATTTCCTTTTTCAAATTAGCTCTCTATGGGCTTCCAATATCACTTTGCCAATTCCACAAGAACTGTCTTAGCGAAAGGCTTCTTGACGGGAATGCTGTAACTCTGTGAGATGATTTCACAGAACACAAAGAAGTTTCTCAGAAAGCTTCTTTCTCTTTGTTATCGGAGGATATTTCCTTTGGCCCTATAGTCTTCAACGGATCCGAAATATCTGTTCTCAGATTCCACAGAAATAAGGCTAGCAAAGAGATCTACGAAACACAAATGTAATTCTGTGAGATGAATTCACAGAACACTAAGCAGTTTCTCAGAAAGCTTCTTTCCAGATTTCATCTGAGGATATTTCCTTTTTCACCGTAGCCCTCTATGGGCTTCCAAATATCACTTTGCCAATTCCACAAGAACTGTCTTAGCGAAAGGCTTCTTGAGCGGAAAGCTGTAACTCTGTGAGATGATTTCACAGAACACAAAGAAGTTTCTCAGAAAGCTTCTTTCTCTTTGTTATCGGAGGATATTTCCTTTGGCCCTATAGTCTTCAAAGGGATCCGAAATATATGTTCTCAGATTCCACGGAAATAAGGCTAGCAAAGAGATCCACGAAATACAGATGTAACTCTGTGAGTGGAAGTCACACATGACAGAGCAGTTTCTCAGAAAGCTTCTTTCCAGATTTCATCTGAGGATATTTCCTTTTCACCATAGCCCTCTATGGGCTTCCAAATATCACTTTGCCAATTCCAAAAGAACTGTCTTAGCGAAAGGCTTCATGAGCGGAAAGCTGTAACACTGTGAGATGATTTCACAGAACACAAAGAAGTTTCTCAGAAAGCTTCTTTCTCTTTGTTATCGGAGGATATTTCCTTTGGCCCTATAGTCTTCAAACGGAACCGAAATATCTGTTCTCAGATTCCACAGAAATAAGGCTAGCAAAGAGATCTACGAAACACAGATGTAACTCTGTGAGATGAATTCAGAGAACACTAAGCAGTTTCTCAGAAAGCTTCTTTCCAGATTTCATCTGAGGATATTTCCTTTTTCACCGTAGACTTCTATGGGCTTCCAAATATCACTTTGCCAATTCCACAAGAACTGTCTTAGCGAAAGGCTTCTTGACGGGAAAGCTGTAACTCTTTGAGAAGATTTCACAGAACACAAAGAAGTTTCTCAGAAAGCTTCTTTCTCTTTGTTATCGGAGGATATTTCCTTTGGCCCTATAGTCTTCAAAGGGATCCGAAATATCTGTTCTCAGATTCCACACAAATAAGGCTAGCAAAGAGATCCACGAAATACAGATGAAACTCTGTGAGATGAATTAACAGAACAGTAAGCAGTTTCTCAGAAAGCTTCTTTCCAGATTTCATATGAGGATAATTCCTTTTTCACCATAGCCCTCTATGGGCTTCCAAATATCACTTTGCCAATTCCACAAGAACTGTCTTCACGAAAGGCTTCTTGAGGGAAAGCTGTAACTCTGTGAGATTATTTCACAGAACACAAAGAAGTTTCTCAGAAAGCTTCTTTCTCTTTGTTATCGGAGGATATTTCCTTTGGCCCTATAGTCTTCAAAGGGATCCGAAATATCTGTTCTCAGATTCCACAGAAAAAAGGCTAGCAAAGAGATCCACGAAATACAGATGTAACTCTGTGAGTGGAAGTCACACATCACTGATCAGTTTCTTAGAAAGCTTCTTTCCAGATTTCATATGAGGACATTTCCTTTTTCACCATAGCCCTGTATGGGCTTCCAAATATCACTTTGCCAATTCCACAAGAACTGTCTTAGCGAAAGCCTTCTTGAGGGGAAAGCTGTAACTCTGTGAGATGATTTCACAGAACACAAAGAAGTTTCTCAGAACGCTTCTTTCTCTTTGTTATCGGAGGATATTTCCTTTGGCCCTATAGTCTTCAAAGGGATCCGAAATATCTGTTCTCAGATTCCACAGAAATAAGGCTAGCAAAGAGATCCACGAAATACAGATGTAACTCTGTGAGTGGAAGTCACACATCACAGAGCAGTTTCTCAGAAAGCTTCTTTCCAGATTTCATCTGAGGATATTTCCTTTTTCACCACAGCCCTCTATGGGCTTCCAAATATCACTTTGCCAATTCCACAAGAGCTGTCTTAGCGAAAGTCTTCTTGAGAGGAAAGCTGTAACTCTGTGAGATGATTTCACTGAACACAAAGAAGTTTCTAAGAAAGCTTCTTTCCAGATTTCATCTGAGGATATTTCCTTTTTCACCATAGCCCTCTATGGGCTTCCAAATATCACTTTGCCAATTCCACAAGAACTGTCTTAGCGAAAGGCTTCTTGAGGGGAAAGCTGTAACTCTGTGAGATGATTTCACAGAACACAAAGAAGTTTCTCAGAAAGCTTCTTTCTCTTGTTATCGGAGGATATTTCCTTTCCCTATAGTCTTCAAAGGTATCCGAAATATCTGTTCACTGAATCCACAGATATAAGGCTAGCAAAGAGATCTACGAAACACAGATGTAACTCTGTGAGATGAATTCAGAGAACACTAAGCAGTTTCTCAGAAAGCTTCTTTCCAGATTTCATCTGAGGATATTTCCTTTTTCACCATAGCCCTCTATGGGCTTCCAAATATCACTTTGCCAATTCCACAAGAACTGTCTTAGCGAAAGTCTTCTTGAGGAGAAAGCTGTAACTCTGTGAGATGATTTCACAGAACACAAAGAAGTTTCTCAGAAAGCTTCTTTCTCTTTGTTATCGGAGGATATTTCCTTTGGCCCTATAGTCTTCAAAGGGATCCGAAATATCTGTTCTCAGATTCCACAGAAATAAGGCTATCAAAGAGATCTACGAAACACAAATGTAATTCTGTGAGATGAATTCACAGAACACTAAGCAGTTACTCAGAAAGCTTCTTTCCAGATTTCATCTGAGGATATTTCGTTTTTCACCTTAGCCCTCTAGGGGCTTCCAAATATCACTTTGCCAATTCCACAAGAACTGTCTTAGCGAAAGGCTTCTTGAGGGGAAAGCTGTAACTCTGTGAGATGATTTCACAGAACACAAAGAAGTTTCTCAGAAAGCTTCTCTCTCTTTGTTATCGGAGGATATTTCCTTTGGCCCTATAGTCTTCAAAGGGATCCGAAATATCTGTTCTCAGATTCCACAGAAATAAGGCTAGCAAAGAGATCCACGAAATACAGATGTAACTCTGTGAGTGGAAGTCACACATCACAGAGCAGTTTCTCAGAAAGCTTCTTTCCAGATTTCATCTGAGGTTATTTCCTTTTTCACCATAGCCCTCTATGGGCTTCCAAATATCACTTTGCCAATTCCACAAGAGCTGTCTTAGCGAAAGTCTTCTTGAGGGGAAAGCTGTAACTCTGTGAGATGATTTCACTGAACACAAAGAAGTTTCTAAGAAAGCTTCTTTCCAGATTTCATCTGAGGATATTTCCTTTTTCACCATAGCCCTCTATGGGCTTCCAAATATCACTTTGCCAATTCCACAAGAACTGTCTTAGCGAAAGGCTTCTTGAGGGGAAAGCTGTAACTCTGTGAGATGATTTCACAGAACACAAAGAAGTTTCTCAGAAAGCTTCTTTCTCTTGTTATCGGAGGATATTTCCTTTCCCTATAGTCTTCAAAGCGATCCGAAATATCTGTTCGCTGAATCCACAGATATAAGGCTAGCAAAGAGATCTACGAAACACAGATGTAACTCTGTAAGATGAATTCAGAGAACACTAAGCAGTTTCTCAGAAAGCTTCTTTCCAGTGTTCATCTGAGGATATTTCCTTTTTCACCATAGACTTCTATGGGCTTCCAAATATCACTTTGCCAATTCCACAAGAACTGTCTTAGCGAAAGGCTTCTTGACGGGAAAGCTGTAACTCTGTGAGATGATTTCACAGAACACAAAGAAGTTTCTCAGAAAGCTTCTTTCTCTTTGTTATCGGAGGATATTTCCTTTGGCCCTTTACTCTTCAAAGGCATCCGAAATATCTGTTCTCAGATTCCACAGAAAGAAGGCTAGCAAAGAGATCCACGAAATACAGATGTAACTCTGTGAGTGGAAGTCACACATCACAGAGCAGTTTCTCAGAAAGCTTCTTTCCAGATTTCATCTGAGGATATTTCCTTTTTCACCATAGCCCTCTATGGGCTTCCAAATATCACTTTGCCAATTCCACAAGAACTGTCTCAGCGAAAGGCTTCTTGAGGGGAAAGCTGTAACTCTGTGAGATGATTTCACAGAACACAAAGGAGTTTCTCAGAAAGCTTCTTTCTCTTTGTTATCGGAGGGTATTTCCTTTGACCCTATAGTCTTCAAAGGGATCCGAAATATCTGTTCTCAGATTCCACAGAAATAAGGCTAGCAAAGAGATCTACAAAACACAGATGTAACTCTGTGAGATGAATTCACAGAACATTAAGCAGTTTCTCAGAAAGCTTCTTTCCAGATTTCATCTGAGGATATTTCCTTTTTCACCATAGCCCTCTATGGGCTTCCAAATATCACTTTGCCAATTACACCAGAACTGTCTTAGCGAAAGGCTTCTTGAGGGGAAAGCTGTAATTCTGTGAGATGATTTCACAGAACACAAAGAAGTTTATCAGAAAGCTTCTTTCTCTTTGTTATCGGAGGATATTTCCTTTGGCCCTATAGTCTTCAAAGGGATCCGAAATATCTGTTCTCATATTCCACAGAAATAAGGTTAGCAAAGAGATCCACGAAATACAGATGTAACTCTGTGAGTGGAAGTCACACATCACAGAGCAGTTTCTCAGAGTGCTTCTTTCCAGATTTCATATGAGGATATTTCCTTTTCACCATAGCCCTCTATGTGCTTCCAAATATCACTTTGCCATTTCCAAAAGAACTGTCTTAGCGAAAGGCTTCTTGAGCGGAAAGCTGTAACTCTGTGAGATGATTTCACAGAACACAAAGAAGTTTCTCAGAAAGCTTCTTTCTCTTTGTTATCAGAGGATATTTCCTTTGGCCCTATAGTCTTCAAAGGGATCTGAAATATCTGTTCTCAGATTCCACAGAAATAAGGCTAGCAAAGAGATCTAAGAAACACAGATGTAACTCACTGAGATGAATTCACAGAACGCTAAGCACTTTCTCAAAAAACTTCTTTCCAGATTTCATCTGAGGATATTTCCTTTTTCATCATAGCCCTCTATGGGCTGCCAAATATCACTTTGCCAATTCCACAAGAACTGTCTTAGCGAAAGGCTTCTTGAGGGGAAAGCTGTAACTCTGTGAGATGATTTCACAGAACACAAAGAAGTTTCTCAGAAAGCTTCTTTCTCTTTGTTATCGGAGGATATTTCCTTTGGCCCTATTGTCTTCAAAGGGATCCGAAATATCTGTTCTCAGATTCCACAGAAATAAGGCTAGCAAAGAGATCTACGAAACACAGATGTAACTCTGTGAGATGAATTCGCAGAACACTAAGCAGTTTCTCTGAAAGCTTCTTTCCAGATTTCATCTGAGGATATTTCCTTTTTCACCATAGACCTCTATGGACTTCCAAATATCACTTTGCCAATTCCTCAAGAACTGTCTTAGCGAAAGGCTTCTTGAGGGGAAAGCTGTAACTCTGTGAGATGATTTCACAGAACACAAAGAAGTTTCTCAGAAAGCTTCTTTCTCTTTGTTATCGGAGGATATTTCCTTTGGCCCTATAGTCTTCAAAGGGATCCGAAATATCTGTTCTCAGATTCCACAGAAAGATGGCTAGCAAAGAGATCTACGAAACACAGATGTAACTCTGTGAGATGAATTCACAGAACACTAAGCAGTTTCTCAGAAAGCTTCTTTCCAGATTTCATCTGAGGATATTTCCTTCTTCAACATAGCTCTCTATGGGCTTCCAATATCACTTTGCCAATTCCAAAAGAACTGTCTTAGCGAAAGGCTTCTTGAGGGGAAAGCTGTAACTCTGTGAGATGATTTCACAGAACACAAGGAAGTTTCTCAGAAAGCTTCTTTCTCTTTGTTATCGGAGGATATTTCCTTTGGCCCTATAGTCTTCAAAGGGATCCGAAATATCTGTTCTCAGATTCCACAGAAATAAGGCTAGCAAAGAGATCTAAGAAACACAGATGTAACTCACTGAGATGAATTCACAGAACGCTAAGCACTTTCTCAGAAAGCTTCTTTCCAGATTTCATCTGAGGATATTTCCTTTTTCACCATAGCCCTCTATGGGCTTCCAAATATCACTTTGCCAATTCCACAAGAACTGTCTTAGCGAAAGGCTTCTTGAGGGGAAAGCTGTAACTCTGTGAGATGATTTCACAGAACACAAAGAAGTTTCTCAGAAAGCTTCTTTCTCTTTGTTATCGGAGGATATTTCCTTTGGCCCTATAGTCTTCAAAGGGATCCGAAATATCTGTTCTCAGATTCCACAGAAATAAGGCTAGCAAAGAGATCTTAGAAACACAGATGTAACTCTGTGAGATGAATTCACAGAACACTAAGCAGTTTCTCAGAAAGCTTCTTTCCAGATTTCATCTGAGGATATTTCCTTTTACACCATAGCCCTCCATGGGCTTCCAAATATCACTTTGCCAATTCCACAAGAACTGTCTTAGCGAAAGGCTTCTTGAGGGGAAAGCTGTAACTCTGTGAGATGATTTCACAGAACACAAAGAAGTTTCTCAGAAAGCTTCTTTCTCTTTGTTATCGGAGGATATTTCCTTTGGCCCTATAGTCTTCAAAGGGATCCGAAATATCTGTTCTCAGATTCCACAGAAATAAGGCTAGCAAAGAGATCTACGAAACACAGATGTAATTCTCTGAGAAGAATTCACAGAACACTAAGCAGTTACTCAGAAAGCTTCTTTCCAGATTTCATCTGAGGATATTTCCTTTTTCACCATAGCCCTCTATGGGCTTCCAAATATCACTTTGCCAATTCCACAAGAACTGTCTTAGCGAAAGGCTTCTTGAGGGGAAAGCTGTAACTCTGTGAGATGATTTCACAGAACACAAAGAAGTTTCTCAGAAAGCTTCTCTCTCTTTGTTATCGGAGGATATTTCCTTTGGCCCTATAGTCTTCAAAGGGATCCGAAATATCTGTTCTCAGATTCCACAGAAATAAGGCTAGCAAAGAGATCCACGAAATACAGATGTAACTCTGTGAGTGGAAGTCACACATCACAGAGCAGTTTCTCAGAAAGCTTCTTTCCAGATTTCATCTGAGGATATTTCCTTTTTCACCATAGCCCTCTATGGGCTTCCAAATATCACTTTGCCAATTCCACAAGAGCTGTCTTAGCGAAAGTCTTCTTGAGGGGAAAGCTGTAACTCTGTGAGATGATTTCACTGAACACAAAGAAGTTTCTAAGAAAGCTTCTTTCCAGATTTCATCTGAGGATATTTCCTTTTTCACCATAGCCCTCTATGGGCTTCCAAATATCACTTTGCCAATTCCACAAGAACTGTCTTAGCGAAAGGCTTCTTGAGGGGAAAGCTGTAACTCTGTGAGATGATTTCACAGAACACAAAGAAGTTTCTCAGAAAGCTTCTTTCTCTTGTTATCGGAGGATATTTCCTTTCCCTATAGTCTTCAAAGCGATCCGAAATATCTGTTCGCTGAATCCACAGATATAAGGCTAGCAAAGAGATCTACGAAACACAGATGTAACTCTGTAAGATGAATTCAGAGAACACTAAGCAGTTTCTCAGAAAGCTTCTTTCCAGTGTTCATCTGAGGATATTTCCTTTTTCACCATAGACTTCTATGGGCTTCCAAATATCACTTTGCCAATTCCACAAGAACTGTCTTAGCGAAAGGCTTCTTGACGGGAAAGCTGTAACTCTGTGAGATGATTTCACAGAACACAAAGAAGTTTCTCAGAAAGCTTCTTTCTCTTTGTTATCGGAGGATATTTCCTTTGGCCCTTTACTCTTCAAAGGCATCCGAAATATCTGTTCTCAGATTCCACAGAAAGAAGGCTAGCAAAGAGATCCACGAAATACAGATGTAACTCTGTGAGTGGAAGTCACACATCACAGAGCAGTTTCTCAGAAAGCTTCTTTCCAGATTTCATCTGAGGATATTTCCTTTTTCACCATAGCCCTCTATGGGCTTCCAAATATCACTTTGCCAATTCCACAAGAACTGTCTCAGCGAAAGGCTTCTTGAGGGGAAAGCTGTAACTCTGTGAGATGATTTCACAGAACACAAAGGAGTTTCTCAGAAAGCTTCTTTCTCTTTGTTATCGGAGGGTATTTCCTTTGGCCCTATAGTCTTCAAAGGGATCCGAAATATCTGTTCTCAGATTCCACAGAAATAAGGCTAGCAAAGAGATCTACAAAACACAGATGTAACTCTGTGAGATGAATTCACAGAACATTAAGCAGTTTCTCAGAAAGCTTCTTTCCAGATTTCATCTGAGGATATTTCCTTTTTCACCATAGCCCTCTATGGGCTTCCAAATATCACTTTGCCAATTACACCAGAACTGTCTTAGCGAAAGGCTTCTTGAGGGGAAAGCTGTAATTCTGTGAGATGATTTCACAGAACACAAAGAAGTTTATCAGAAAGCATCTTTCTCTTTGTTATCGGAGGATATTTCCTTTGGCCCTATAGTCTTCAAAGGGATCCGAAATATCTGTTCTCAGATTCCACAGAAATAAGGTTAGCAAAGAGATCCACGAAATACAGATGTAACTCTGTGAGTGGAAGTCACACATCACAGAGCAGTTTCTCAGAATGCTTCTTTCCAGATTTCATATGAGGATATTTCCTTTTCACCATAGCCCTCTATGTGCTTCCAAATATCACTTTGCCATTTCCAAAAGAACTGTCTTAGCGAAAGGCTTCTTGAGCGGAAAGCTGTAACTCTGTGAGATGATTTCACAGAACACAAAGAAGTTTCTCAGAACGCTTCTTTCTCTTTGTTATCAGAGGATATTTCCTTTGGCCCTATAGTCTTCAAAGGGATCTGAAATATCTGTTCTCAGATTCCACAGAAATAAGGCTAGCAAAGAGATCTAAGAAACACAGATGTAACTCACTGAGATGAATTCACAGAACGCTAAGCACTTTCTCAAAAAACTTCTTTCCAGATTTCATCTGAGGATATTTCCTTTTTCATCATAGCCCTCTATGGGCTGCCAAATATCACTTTGCCAATTCCACAAGAACTGTCTTAGCGAAAGGCTTCTTGAGGGGAAAGCTGTAACTCTGTGAGATGATTTCACAGAACACAAAGAAGTTTCTCAGAAAGCTTCTTTCTCTTTGTTATCGGAGGATATTTCCTTTGGCCCTATTGTCTTCAAAGGGATCCGAAATATCTGTTCTCAGATTCCACAGAAATAAGGCTAGCAAACAGATCTACGAAACACAGATGTTACTCTCTGAGATGAATTCGCAGAACACTAAGCAGTTTCTCTGAAAGCTTCTTCCCAGATTTCATCTGAGGATATTTCCTTTTTCACCATAGACCTCTATGGACTTCCAAATATCACTTTGCCAATTCCTCAAGAACTGTCTTAGCGAAAGGCTTCTTGAGGGGAAAGCTGTAACTCTGTGAGATGATTTCACAGAACACAAAGAAGTTTCTCAGAAAGCTTCTTTCTCTTTGTTATCGGAGGATATTTCCTTTGGCCCTATAGTCTTCAAAGGGATCCGAAATATCTGTTCTCAGATTCCACAGAAAGATGGCTAGCAAAGAGATCTACGAAACACAGATGTAACTCTGTGAGATGAATTCACAGAACACTAAGCAGTTTCTCAGAAAGCTTCTTTCCAGATTTCATCTGAGGATATTTCCTTCTTCAACATAGCTCTCTATGGGCTTCCAATATCACTTTGCCAATTCCAAAAGAACTGTCTTAGCGAAAGGCTTCTTGAGGGGAAAGCTGTAACTCTGTGAGATGATTTCACAGAACACAAGGAAGTTTCTCAGAAAGCTTCTTTCTCTTTGTTATCGGAGGATATTTCCTTTGGCCCTATAGTCTTCAAAGGGATCCGAAATATCTGTTCTCAGATTCCACAGAAATAAGGCTAGCAAAGAGATCCACGAAATACAGATGTAACTCACTGAGATGAATTCACAGAACGCTAAGCACTTTCTCAGAAAGCTTCTTTCCAGATTTCATCTGAGGATATTTCCTTTTTCACCATAGCCCTCTATGGGCTTCCAAATATCACTTTGCCAATTCCACAAGAACTGTCTTAGCGAAAGGCTTCTTGAGGGGAAAGCTGTAACTCTGTGAGATGATTTCACAGAACACAAAGAAGTTTCTCAGAAAGCTTCTTTCTCTTTGTTATCGGAGGATATTTCCTTTGGCCCTATAGTCTTCAAAGGGATCCGAAATATCTGTTCTCAGATTCCACAGAAATAAGGCTAGCAAAGAGATCTTAGAAACACAGATGTAACTCTGTGAGATGAATTCACAGAACACTAAGCAGTTTCTCAGAAAGCTTCTTTCCAGATTTCATCTGAGGATATTTCCTTTTACACCATAGCCCTCCATGGGCTTCCAAATATCACTTTGCCAATTCCACAAGAACTGTCTTAGCGAAAGGCTTCTTGAGGGGAAAGCTGTAACTCTGTGAGATGATTTCACAGAACACAAAGAAGTTTCTCAGAAAGCTTCTTTCTCTTTGTTATCGGAGGATATTTCCTTTGGCCCTATAGTCTTCAAAGGGATCCGAAATATCTGTTCTCAGATTCCACAGAAATAAGGCTAGCAAAGAGATCTACGAAACACAGATGTAATTCTCTGAGAAGAATTCACAGAACACTAAGCAGTTACTCAGAAAGCTTCTTTCCAGATTTCATCTGAGGATATTTCCTTTTTCACCATAGCCCTCCATGGGCTTCCAAATATCACTTTGCCAATTCCACAAGAACTGTCTTAGCGAAAGGCTTCTTGAGGGGAAAGCTGTAACTCTGTGAGATGATTTCACAGAACACAAAGAAGTTTCTCAGAAAGCTTCTCTCTCTTTGTTATCGGAGGATATTTCCTTTGGCCCTATAGTCTTCAAAGGGATCCGAAATATCTGTTCTCAGATTCCACAGAAATAAGGCTAGCAAAGAGATCCACGAAATACAGATGTAACTCTGTGAGTGGAAGTCACACATCACAGAGCAGTTTCTCAGAAAGCATCTTTCCAGATTTCATCTGAGGATATTTCCTTTTTCACCATAGCCCTCTATGGGCTTCCAAATATCACTTTGCCAATTCCACAAGAGCTGTCTTAGCGAAAGTCTTCTTGAGGGGAAAGCTGTAACTCTGTGAGATGATTTCACTGAACACAAAGAAGTTTCTAAGAAAGCTTCTTTCCAGATTTCATCTGAGGATATTTCCTTTTTCACCATAGCCCTCTATGGGCTTCCAAATATCACTTTGCCAATTCCACAAGAACTGTCTTAGCGAAAGGCTTCTTGAGGGGAAAGCTGTAACTCTGTGAGATGATTTCACGGAACACAAAGAAGTTTCTCAGAAAGCTTCTTTCTCTTGTTATCGGAGGATATTTCCTTTCCCTATAGTCTTCAAAGCGATCCGAAATATCTGTTCGCTGAATCCACAGATATAAGGCTAGCAAAGAGATCTACGAAACACAGATGTAACTCTGTAAGATGAATTCAGAGAACACTAAGCAGTTTCTCAGAAAGCTTCTTTCCAGTGTTCATCTGAGGATATTTCCTTTTTCACCATAGACTTCTATGGGCTTCCAAATATCACTTTGCCAATTCCACAAGAACTGTCTTAGCGAAAGGCTTCTTGACGGGAAAGCTGTAACTCTGTGAGATGATTTCACAGAACACAAAGAAGTTTCTCAGAAAGCTTCTTTCTCTTTGTTATCGGAGGATATTTCCTTTGGCCCTTTACTCTTCAAAGGCATCCGAAATATCTGTTCTCAGATTCCACAGAAAGAAGGCTAGCAAAGAGATCCACGAAATACAGATGTAACTCTGTGAGTGGAAGTCACACATCACAGAGCAGTTTCTCAGAAAGCTTCTTTCCAGATTTCATCTGAGGATATTTCCTTTTTCACCATAGCCCTCTATGGGCTTCCAAATATCACTTTGCCAATTCCACAAGAACTGTCTCAGCGAAAGGCTTCTTGAGGGGAAAGCTGTAACTCTGTGAGATGATTTCACAGAACACAAAGAAGTTTCTCAGAAACCTTCTTTCTCTTTGTTATCGGAGGGTAATTCCTTTGGCCCTATAGTCTTCAAAGGGATCCGAAATATCTGTTCTCAGATTCCACAGAAATAAGGCTAGCAAAGAGATCTACAAAACACAGATGTAACTCTGTGAGATGAATTCACAGAACACTAAGCAGTTTCTCAGAAAGCTTCTTTCCAGATTTCATCTGAGGATATTTCCTTTTTCACCATAGCCCTGTATGGGCTTCCAAATATCACTTTGCCAATTACACCAGAACTGTCTTAGCGAAAGGCTTATTGAGGGGAAAGCTGTAATTCTGTGAGATGATTTCACAGAACACAAAGAAGTTTATCAGAAAGCTTCTTTCTCTTTGTTATCGGAGGATATTTCCTTTGGCCCTATAGTCTTCAAAGGGATCCGAAATATCTGTTCTCAGATTCCACAGAAATAAGGTTAGCAAAGAGATCCAGGAAATACAGATGTAACTCTGTGAGTGGAAGTCACACATCACAGAGCAGTTTCTCAGAATGCTTCTTTCCAGATTTCATATGAGGATATTTCCTTTTCACCACAGCCCTCTATGTGCTTCCAAATATCACTTTGCCATTTCCAAAAGAACTGTCTTAGCGAAAGGCTTCTTGAGCGGAAAGCTGTAACTCTGTGAGATGATTTCACAGAACACAAAGAAGTTTCTCAGAACGCTTCTTTCTCTTTGTTATCAGAGGATATTTCCTTTGGCCCTATAGTCTTCAAAGGGATCTGAAATATCTGTTCTCAGATTCCACAGAAATAAGGCTAGCAAAGAGATCTAAGAAACACAGATGTAACTCACTGAGATGAATTCACAGAACGCTAAGCACTTTCTCAAAAAACTTCTTTCCAGATTTCATCTGAGGATATTTCCTTTTTCATCATAGCCCTCTATGGGCTGCCAAATATCACTTTGCCAATTCCACAAGAACTGTCTTAGCGAAAGGCTTCTTGAGGGGAAAGCTGTAACTCTGTGAGATGATTTCACAGAACACAAAGAAGTTTCTCAGAAAGCTTCTTTCTCTTTGTTATCGGAGGATATTTCCTTTGGCCCTATTGTCTTCAAAGGGATCCGAAATATCTGTTCTCAGATTCCACAGAAATAAGGCTAGCAAAGAGATCTACGAAACACAGATGTAACTCTGTGAGATGAATTCGCAGAACACTAAGCAGTTTCTCTGAAAGCTTCTTTCCAGATTTCATCTGAGGATATTTCCTTTTTCACCATAGACCTCTATGGACTTCCAAATATCACTTTGCCAATTCCACAAGAACTGTCTTAGCGAAAGGCTTCTTGAGGGGAAAGCTGTAACTCTGTGAGATGATTTCACAGAACACAAAGAAGTTTCACAGAAAGCTTCTTTCTCTTTGTTATCGGAGGATATTTCCTTTGGCCCTATAGTCTTCAAAGGGATCCGAAATATCTGTTCTCAGATTCCACAGAAAGATGGCTAGCAAAGAGATCTACGAAACACAGATGTAACTCTGTGAGATGAATTCACAGAACACTAAGCAGTTTCTCAGAAAGCTTCTTTCCAGATTTCATCTGAGGATATTTCCTTCTTCAACATAGCTCTCTATGGGCTTCCAATATCACTTTGCCAATTCCAAAAGAACTGTCTTAGCGAAAGGCTTCTTGAGGGGAAAGCTATAACTCTGTGAGATGATTTCACAGAACACAAGGAAGTTTCTCAGAAAGCTTCTTTCTCTTTGTTATCGGAGGATATTTCCTTTGGCCCTATAACCTTCAAATTGATCCGAAATATCTGTTCTCAGATTCCACAGAAAGAAGGCTAGCAAAGAGATCCACGAAATACAGATGTAACTCTCTGAGTGGAAGTCACACATCACAGAGCAGTTTCTCAGAGAGCTTCTTTCCAGATTTCATCTGAGGATATTTCCTTTTTCACCATAGCCCTCTATGGGCTTCCAAATATCACTTTGCCAATTCCACAAGAGCTGTCTTAACGAAAGTCTTCTTGAGGGGAAAGCTGTAACTCTGTGAGATGATTTCACAGAACACAAAGAAGTTTCTCCGAAAGCTTCTTTCTCTTGTTATCGGAGGATATTTCCTTTCCCTATAGTCTTCAAAGGGATCCGAAATATCTGTTCCATGAATCCACAGATATAAGGCTAGCAAAGAGATCTACGAAACACAGATGTAACTCTGTGAGATGAATTCAGAGAACACTAAGCAGTTTCTCAGAAAGCTTCTTTCCAGATTTCATCTGAGGATATTTCCTTTTTCACCATAGACTTCAATGGGCTTCCAAATATCACTTTGCCAATTCCACAAGAACTGTCTTAGCGAAAGGCTTCTTGACGGGAAAGCTGTAACTCTGTGAGATGATTTCACAGATCACAAAGAAGTTTCTCAGAAAGCTTCTTTCTCTTTGTTATCGGAGGATATTTCCTTTGGCCCTTTACTCTTCAAAGGCATCCGAAATATCTGTTCTCAGATTCCACAGAAAGAAGGCTAGCAAAGAGATCCACGAAATACAGATGTAACTCTGTGAGTGGAAGTCACACATCACAGAGCAGTTTCTCAGAAAGCTTCTTTCCAGATTTCATCTGAGGATATTTCCTTTTTCACAATAGCCCTCTAAGGGCTTCCAAATATCACTTTGCCAATTCCACAAGAACTGTCTTAGCCAAAGGCTTCTTGAGGGGAAAGCTGTAACTCTGTGAGATGATTTCACAGAACACAAAGAAGTTTCTCAGAAAGCTTCTTTCTCTTTGTTATCGGAGGGTATTTCCTTTGGCCCTATAGTCTTCAAAGGGATCAGAAATATCTGTTCTCAGATTCCACAGAAAGAAGGCTAGCAAAGAGATCCACAAAATACAGATGAAACTCTGTGAGATGAATTAACAGAACAGTAAGCAGTTTCTCAGAAAGATTCTTTCCAGGTTTCATCTGAGGATATTTCCTTTTTTACCATAGACCTCTATGGGCTTCCAAATATCACTTTGCCCATTCCACAAGAACTGTCTTAGCGAAAGGCTTCTTGAGGGGAAAGCTGTAACTCTGTGAGATGATTTCACAGAACGCAAAGAAGTTTATCAGAAAGCTTCTTTCTCTTTGTTATCGGAGGATATTTCCTTTGGCCCTATAGTCTTCAAAGGGATCCGAAATATCTATTCTCCGATTCCACAGAAATAAGGCTAGCAAAGAGATCCACGAAATACAGATGTAACTCTGTGAGTGGAAGTCACACATGACAGAGCAGTTTCTCAGAAAGCTTCTTTCCAGATTTCATCTGAGGATATTTCCTTTTCACCATAGCCCTCTATGGGCTTCCAAATATCACTTTGCCAATTCCAAAAGAACTGTCTTAGAGAAAGGCTTCTTGAGCGGAAAGCTGTAACACTGTGAGATGATTTCAGAGAACACAAAGAAGTTTCTCAGAAAGCTTCTTTCTCTTTGTTATCGGAGGATATTTCCTTTGGCCCTATAGTCTTCAAAGGGAACCGAAATATCTGTTCTCAGATTCCACAGAAATAAGGCTAGCAATGAGATCTACGAAACACAAATGTAATTCTGTGAGATGAATTCACAGAACACTAAGCAGTTTCTCAGAAAGCTTCTTTCCAGATTTCATCTGAGGATATTTCCTTTTTCACCGTAGCCCTCTATGGGCTTCCAAATATCACCTTGCCAATTCCACAAGAACTGTCTTAGCGAAAGGCTTCTTGAGCGGAAAGCTGTAACTCTGTGAGATGATTTCACAGAACACAAAGAAGTTTCTCAGAAAGCTTCTTTCTCTTTGTTATCGGAGGATATTTCCTTTGGCCCTATAGTCTTCAAAGGGATCCGAAATATATGTTCTCAGATTCCACGGAAATAAGGCTAGCAAAGAGATCCACGAAATACAGATGTAACTCTGTGAGTGGAAGTCACACATGACAGAGCAGTTTCTCAGAAAGCTTCTTTCCAGATTTCATCTGAGGATATTTCCTTTTCACCATAGCCCTCTATGGGCTTCCAAATATCACTTTGCCAATTCCAAAAGAACTGTCTTAGCGAAAGGCTTCTTGAGCGGAAAGCTGTAACACTGTGAGATGATTTCACAGAACACAAAGAAGTTTCTCAGAAAGCTTCTTTCTCTTTGTTATCGGAGGATATTTCCTTTGGCCCTATAGTCTTCAAACGGAACCGAAATATCTGTACTCAGATTCCGCAGAAATAAGGCTAGCAAAGAGATCTACGAAACACAGATGTAACTCTGTGAGATGAATTCAGAGAACACTAAGCAGTTTCTCAGAAAGCTTCTTTCCAGATTTCATCTGAGGATATTTCCTTTTTCACCGTAGACTTCTATGGGCTTCCAAATATCACTTTGCCAATTCCACAAGAACTGTCTTAGCGAAAGGCTTCTTGACGGGAAAGCTGTAACTCTTTGAGAAGATTTCACAGAACACAAAGAAGTTTCTCAGAAAGCTTCTTTCTCTTTGTTATCGGAGGATATTTCCTTTGGCCCTATAGTCTTCAAAGGGATCCGAAATATCTGTTCTCAGATTCCACACAAATAAGGCTAGCAAAGAGATCCACGAAATACAGATGAAACTCTGTGAGATGAATTAACAGAACAGTAAGCAGTTTCTCAGAAAGCTTCTTTCCAGATTTCATCTGAGGATATTTCCTTTTTCACCATAGCCCTCTATGGGCTTCCAAATATCACTTTGCCAATTCCACAAGAACTGTCTTAGCGAAAGCCTTCTTGAGGGGAAAGCTGTAACTCTGTGAGATGATTTCACAGAACACAAAGAAGTTTCTCAGAAAGCTTCTTTCTCTTTGTTATCGGAGGATATTTCCTTTGGCCCTATAGTCTTCAAAGGGATCCGAAATATCTGTTCTCAGATTCCACAGAAATAAGGCTAGCAAAGAGATCCACGAAATACAGATGTAACTCTGTGAGTGGAAGTCACACATCACAGAGCAGTTTCTCAGAAAGCTTCTTTCCAGATTTCATCCGAGGATATTTCCTTTTTCACCACAGCCCTCTATGGGCTTCCAAATATCACTTTGCCAATTCCACAAGAGCTGTCTTAGCGAAAGTCTTCTTGAGAGGAAAGCTGTAACTCTGTGAGATGATTTCACTGAACACAAAGAAGTTTCTAAGAAAGCTTCTTTCCAGATTTCATCTGAGGATATTTCCTTTTTCACCATAGCCCTCTATGGGCTTCCAAATATCACTTTGCCAATTCCACAAGAACTGTCTTAGCGAAAGGCTTCTTGAGGGGAAAGCTGTAACTCTGTGAGATGATTTCACAGAACACAAAGAAGTTTCTCAGAAAGCTTCTTTCTCTTGTTATCGGAGGATATTTCCTTTCCCTATAGTCTTCAAAGGTATCCGAAATATCTGTTCACTGAATCCACAGATATAAGGCTAGCAAAGAGATCTACGAAACACAGATGTAACTCTGTGAGATGAATTCAGAGAACACTAAGCAGTTTCTCAGAAAGCTTCTTTCCAGATTTCATCTGAGGATATTTCCTTTTTCACCATAGCCCTCTATGGACTTCCAAATATCACTTTGCCAATTCCACAAGAACTGTCTTAGCGAAAGGCTTCTTGAGGGGAAAGCTGTAACTCTGTGAGATGATTTCACAGAACACAAAGAAGTTTCTCAGAAAGCTTCTTTCTCTTGTTATCGGAGGATATTTCCTTTCCCTATAGTCTTCAAAGCGATCCGAAATATCTGTTCGCTGAATGCACAGATATAAGGCTAGCAAAGAGATCTACGAAACACAGATGTAACTCTGTGAGATGAATTCAGAGAACACTAAGCAGTTTCTCAGAAAGCTTCTTTCCAGATTTCATCTGAGGATATTTCCTTTTTCACCGTAGACTTCTATGGGCTTCCAAATATCACTTTGCCAACTCCACAAGAACTGTCTTAGCGAAAGGCTTCTTTACGGGAAAGCTGTAGCTCTTTGAGATGATTTCACAGAACACAAAGAAGTTTCTCAGAAAGCTTCTTTCTCTTTGTTATCGGAGGATATTTCCTTTGGCCCTATAGTCTTCAAAGGGATCCGAAATATCTGTTCTCAGATTCCAGAGAAAGAAGGCTAGCGAAGAGATCCACGAAATACAGATGTAACTCTGTGAGTGGAAGTCACACATAACAGAGCAGTTTCTCAGAAAGCTTCTTTCCAGATTTCATCTGAGGATATTTCCTTTTTCACCATAGCCCTCTATGGGCTTCCAAATATCACATTGCCAATTCCACAAGAACTGTCTTAGCGAAAGGCTTCTTGAGGGGAAAGCTGTAACTCTGTGAGATGATTTCACAGAACACAAAGAAGTTTCTCAGAAAGCTTCTTTCTCTTGTTATCGGAGGATATTTCCTTTCCCTATAGTCTTCAAAGGGATCCGAAATATCTGTTCGCTGAATCCACAGATATAAGGCTAGCAAAGCGATCTACGAAACACAGATGTAACTCTGTGAGATGAATTCAGAGAACACTAAGCAGTTTCTCAGAAAGCTTCTTTCCAGATTTCATCTGAGGATATTTCCTTTTTCACCATAGACTTCTATGGGCTTACAAATATCACTTTGCCAATTACACCAGAACTGTCTTAGCGAAAGACTTCTTGAGGGGAAAGCTGTAACTCTGTGAGATGATTTCACAGAACACAGGAAGTTTATCAGAAAGCTTCTTTCTCTTTGTTATCGGAGGATATTTCCTTTGGCCCTATAGTCTTCAAAGGGATCCGAAATATATGTTCTCAGATTCCACGGAAATAAGGCTAGCAAAGAGATCCACGAAATGCAGATGTAACTCTGTGAGTGGAAGTCACACATGACAGAGCAGTTTCTCAGAAAGCTTCTTTCCGGATTTCATCTGAGGATATTTCCTTTTCACCATAGCCCTCTATGGGCTTCCAAATATCACTTTGCCAATTCCAAAAGAACTGTCTTAGCGAAAGGCTTCTTGAGCGGAAAGCTGTAACACTGTGAGATGATTTCACAGAACACAAAGAATTTTCTCAGAAAGCTTCTTTCTCTTTGTTATCGGAGGATATTTCCTTTGGCCCTATAGTATTCAAACGGAACCGAAATATCTGTTCTCAGATTCCACAGAAATAAGGCAAGCAAAGAGATTTACGAAACACAGATGTAACTCTGTGAGATAAATTCACAGAACACTAAGCAGTTTCTCAGAAAGCTTCCTTCCAGATTTCATCTGAGGATATTTACTTTTTCACCGCAGACTTCTATGGGCTTCCAAATATCACCTTGCCAATTCCACAAGAACTGTCTTAGCGAAAGGCTTCTTGACGGGAAAGCTGTAACTCTGTGAGATGATTTCACAGAACACAAAGAAGTTTCTCAGAAAGCTTCTTTCTCTTTGTTATCGGAGGATATTTCCTTTGGCCCTTTACTCTTCAAAGGCATCCGAAATATCTGTTCTCAGATTCCACTGAAATAAGGCTAGCAAAGAGATCCACGACATACAGATGTAACTCTGTGAGTGGAAGTCACACATCACAGAGCAGTTTCTCAGAAAGCTTCTTTCCAGATTTCATCTGAGGATATTTCCTTTTTCACCATAGCCCTCTATGGGCTTCCAAATATCACTTTGCCAATTCCACAAGAACTGTCTTAGCGAAAGGCTTCTTGAGGGGAAAGCTGTAACTCTGTGAGATGATTTCACAGAACACAAAGAAGTTTCTCAGAAAGCTTCTTTCTCTTTGTTATCGGAGGGTATTTCCTTTGGCCCTATAGTCTTCAAAGGGATCCGAAATATCTGTTCTCAGATTCCACAGAAATAAGGCTAGCAAAGAGATCTACGAAACACAGATGTAACTCTGTGAGATGAATTCACAGAGCACTAAGCAGTTTCTCAGAAAGCTTCTTCCCAGATTTCATCTGAGGATATTTCCTTTTTCACCATAGCCCTCTATGGGCTTCCAAATATCACTTTGCCAATTCCACAAGAACTGTCTTAGAGAAAGGCTTCTTGAGGGGAAAGATGTAACTCTGTGAGATGATTTCACAGAACACAAAGAAGTTTCTCAGAAAGCTTCTTTCTCTTTGTTATCGGAGGATATTTCCTTTGGCCCTTTAGTCTTCAAAGGGATCCGAAATATCTGTTCTCAGATTCCAGAGAAAGAAGGCTAGCGAAGAGATCCACGAAATACAGATGTAACTCTGTGAGTGGAAGTCACACATAACAGAGCAGTTTCTCAGAAAGCTTCTTTCCAGATTTCATCTGAGGATATTTCCTTTTTCACCATAGCCCTCTATGGGCTTCCAAATATCACTTTGCCAATTCCACAAGAACTGTCTTAGCGAAAGGCTTCTTGAGGGGAAAGCTGTAACTCTGTGAGATGATTTCACAGAACACAAAGAAGTTTCTCAGAAAGCTTCTTTCTCTTGTTATCGGAGGATATTTCCTTTCCCTATAGTCTTCAAAGGGATCCGAAATATCTGTTCGCTGAATCCACAGATATAAGGCTAGCAAAGCGATCTACGAAACACAGATGTAACTCTGTGAGATGAATTCAGAGAACACTAAGCAGTTTCTCAGAAAGCTTCTTTCCAGATTTCATCTGAGGATATTTCCTTTTTCACCATAGACTTCTATGGGCTTACAAATATCACTTTGCCAATTACACCAGAACTGTCTTAGCGAAAGACTTCTTGAGGGGAAAGCTGTAACTCTGTGAGATGATTTCACAGAACACAGGAAGTTTATCAGAAAGCTTCTTTCTCTTTGTTATCGGAGGATATTTCCTTTGGCCCTATAGTCTTCAAAGGGATCCGAAATATATGTTCTCAGATTCCACGGAAATAAGGCTAGCAAAGAGATCCACGAAATACAGATGTAACTCTGTGAGTGGAAGTCACACATGACAGAGCAGTTTCTCAGAAAGCTTCTTTCCGGATTTCATCTGAGGATATTTCCTTTTCACCATAGCCCTCTATGGGCTTCCAAATATCACTTTGCCAATTCCAAAAGAACTGTCTTAGCGAAAGGCTTCTTGAGCGGAAAGCTGTAACACTGTGAGATGATTTCACAGAACACAAAGAATTTTCTCAGAAAGCTTCTTTCTCTTTGTTATCGGAGGATATTTCCTTTGGCCCTATAGTATTCAAACGGAACCGAAATATCTGTTCTCAGATTCCACAGAAATAAGGCAAGCAAAGAGATTTACGAAACACAGATGTAACTCTGTGAGATAAATTCACAGAACACTAAGCAGTTTCTCAGAAAGCTTCCTTCCAGATTTCATCTGAGGATATTTCCTTTTTCACCGCAGACTTCTATGGGCTTCCAAATATCACCTTGCCAATTCCACAAGAACTGTCTTAGCGAAAGGCTTCTTGACGGGAAAGCTGTAACTCTGTGAGATGATTTCACAGAACACAAAGAAGTTTCTCAGAAAGCTTCTTTCTCTTTGTTATCGGAGGATATTTCCTTTGGCCCTTTACTCTTCAAAGGCATCCGAAATATCTGTTCTCAGATTCCACTGAAATAAGGCTAGCAAAGAGATCCACGACATACAGATGTAACTCTGTGAGTGGAAGTCACACATCACAGAGCAGTTTCTCAGAAAGCTTCTTTCCAGATTTCATCTGAGGATATTTCCTTTTTCACCATAGCCCTCTATGGGCTTCCAAATATCACTTTGCCAATTCCACAAGAACTGTCTTAGCGAAAGGCTTCTTGAGGGGAAAGCTGTAACTCTGTGAGATGATTTCACAGAACACAAAGAAGTTTCTCAGAAAGCTTCTTTCTCTTTGTTATCGGAGGGTATTTCCTTTGGCCCTATAGTCTTCAAAGGGATCCGAAATATCTGTTCTCAGATTCCACAGAAATAAGGCTAGCAAAGAGATCTACGAAACACAGATGTAACTCTGTGAGATGAATTCACAGAGCACTAAGCAGTTTCTCAGAAAGCTTCTTCCCAGATTTCATCTGAGGATATTTCCTTTTTCACCATAGCCCTCTATGGGCTTCCAAATATCACTTTGCCAATTCCACAAGAACTGTCTTAGAGAAAGGCTTCTTGACGGGAAAGATGTAACTCTGTGAGATGATTTCACAGAACACAAAGAAGTTTCTCAGAAAGCTTCTTTCTCTTTGTTATCGGAGGATATTTCCTTTGGCCCTTTAGTCTTCAAAGGGATCCGAAATATCTGTTCTCAGATTCCACACAAATAAGGCTAGCAAAGAGATCCACGAAATACAGATGAAACTCTGTGAGATGAATTAACAGAACAGTAAGCAGTTTCTCAGAAAACTTCTTTCCAGATTTCATCTGAGGATATTTCCTTTTTCACCATAGCCCTCTATGGGCTTCCAAATATCACTTTGCCAATTCCACAAGAACTGTCTTCACGAAAGGCTTCTGGAGGGAAAGCTGTAACTCTGTGAGATGATTTCACAGAACACAAAGTAGTTTCTCAGAAAGCTTCTTTCTCTTTGTTATCGGAGGATATTTCCTTTGGCCCTATATTCTTCAAAGGGATCCGAAATATCTGTTCTCAGATTCCACAGAAATAAGGCTAGCAAAGAGATCTACGAAACACAGATGTAACTCTGTGAGATGAATTCACAGAACACTAAGTAGTTTCTCAGAAAGCTTCTTTCCAGATTTCATCTGAGGATATTTCCTTTTCACCATAGCCCTCTATGGGCTTCCAAATATCACTTTGCCAATTACACCAGAACTGTCTTAGCGAAAGGCTTCTTGAGGGGAAAGCTGTAACTCTGTGAGATGATTTCACAGAACACAAAGAAGTTTCTCAGAAAGCTTCTTTCTCTTTGTTATCGGAGGATATTTCCTTTGGCCCTATAGTCTTCAAAGGGATCCGAAATATCTGTTCTCAGATTCCACAGAAAAAAGGCTAGCAAAGAGATCCACGAAATACAGATGTAACTCTGTGAGTGGAAGTCACACATCACTGAGCAGTTTCTCAGAAAGCTTCTTTCCAGATTTCATATGTGGACATTTCCTTTTTCACCATAGCCCTGTATGGGCTTCCAAATATCACTTTGCCAATTCCACAAGAACTGTCTTAGCGAAAGCCTTCTTGAGGGGAAAGCTGTAACTCTGTGAGATGATTTCACAGAACACAAAGAAGTTTCTCAGAAAGCTTCTTTCTCTTTGTTATCGGAGGATATTTCCTTTGGCCCTATAGTCTTCAAAGGGATCCGAAATATCTGTTCTCAGATTCCACAGAAATAAGGCTAGCAAAGAGATCCACGAAATACAGATGTAACTCTGTGAGTGGAAGTCACACATCACAGAGCAGTTTCTCAGAAAGCTTCTTTCCAGATTTCATCCGAGGATATTTCCTTTTTCACCACAGCCCTCTATGGGCTTCCAAATATCACTTTGCCAATTCCACAAGAGCTGTCTTAGCGAAAGTCTTCTTGAGAGGAAAGCTGTAACTCTGTGAGATGATTTCACTGAACACAAAGAAGTTTCTAAGAAAGCTTCTTTCCAGATTTCATCTGAGGATATTTCCTTTTTCACCATAGCCCTCTATGGGCTTCCAAATATCACTTTGCCAATTCCACAAGAACTGTCTTAGCGAAAGGCTTCTTGAGGGGAAAGCTGTAACTCTGTGAGATGATTTCACAGAACACAAAGAAGTTTCTCAGAAAGCTTCTTTCTCTTGTTATCGGAGGATATTTCCTTTCCCTATAGTCTTCAAAGGTATCCGAAATATCTGTTCACTGAATCCACAGATATAAGGCTAGCAAAGAGATCTACGAAACACAGATGTAACTCTGTGAGATGAATTCAGAGAACACTAAGCAGTTTCTCAGAAAGCTTCTTTCCAGATTTCATCTGAGGATATTTCCTTTTTCACCATAGCCCTCTATGGGCTTCCAAATATCACTTTGCCAATTCCACAAGAACTGTCTTAGCGAAAGGCTTCTTGAGGGGAAAGCTGTAACTCTGTGAGATGATTTCACAGAACACAAAGAAGTTTCTCAGAAAGCTTCTTTCTCTTGTTATCGGAGGATATTTCCTTTCCCTATAGTCTTCAAAGCGATCCGAAATATCTGTTCGCTGAATCCACAGATATAAGGCTAGCAAAGAGATCTACGAAACACAGATGTAACTCTGTGAGATGAATTCAGAGAACACTAAGCAGTTTCTCAGAAAGCTTCTTTCCAGATTTCATCTGAGGATATTTCCTTTTTCACCGTAGACTTCTATGGGCTTCCAAATATCACTTTGCCAACTCCACAAGAACTGTCTTAGCGAAAGGCTTCTTTACGGGAAAGCTGTAGCTCTTTGAGATGATTTCACAGAACACAAAGAAGTTTCTCAG
Source organism: Macaca fascicularis (assembly GCF_037993035.2). Taxonomy (NCBI): domain Eukaryota; kingdom Metazoa; phylum Chordata; class Mammalia; order Primates; family Cercopithecidae; genus Macaca; species Macaca fascicularis. Next base: position 43,361,696 of record NC_088385.1, on the reverse strand, counting down.
AAAGCTTCTTTCTCTTTGTTATCGGAGGATATTTCCTTTGGCCCTATAGTCTTCAAAGGGATCCGAAATATCTGTTCTCAGATTCCAGAGAAAGAAGGCTAGCGAAGAGATCCACGAAATACAGATGTAACTCTGTGAGTGGAAGTCACACATAACAGAGCAGTTTCTCAGAAAGCTTCTTTCCAGATTTCATCTGAGGATATTTCCTTTTTCACCATAGCCCTCTATGGGCTTCCAAATATCACTTTGCCAATTCCACAAGAACTGTCTTAGCGAAAGGCTTCTTGAGGGGAAAGCTGTAACTCTGTGAGATGATTTCACAGAACACAAAGAAGTTTCTCAGAAAGCTTCTTTCTCTTGTTATCGGAGGATATTTCCTTTCCCTATAGTCTTCAAAGGGATCCGAAATATCTGTTCGCTGAATCCACAGATATAAGGCTAGCAAAGCGATCTACGAAACACAGATGTAACTCTGTGAGATGAATTCAGAGAACACTAAGCAGTTTCTCAGAAAGCTTCTTTCCAGATTTCATCTGAGGATATTTCCTTTTTCACCATAGACTTCTATGGGCTTACAAATATCACTTTGCCAATTACACCAGAACTGTCTTAGCGAAAGACTTCTTGAGGGGAAAGCTGTAACTCTGTGAGATGATTTCACAGAACACAAAGAAGTTTATCAGAAAGCTTCTTTCTCTTTGTTATCGGAGGATATTTCCTTTGGCCCTATAGTCTTCAAAGGGATCCGAAATATATGTTCTCAGATTCCACGGAAATAAGGCTAGCAAAGAGATCCACGAAATACAGATGTAACTCTGTGAGTGGAAGTCACACATGACAGAGCAGTTTCTCAGAAAGCTTCTTTCCGGATTTCATCTGAGGATATTTCCTTTTCACCATAGCCCTCTATGGGCTTCCAAATATCACTTTGCCAATTCCAAAAGAACTGTCTTAGCGAAAGGCTTCTTGAGCGGAAAGCTGTAACACTGTGAGATGATTTCACAGAACACAAAGAATTTTCTCAGAAAGCTTCTTTCTCTTTGTTATCGGAGGATATTTCCTTTGGCCCTATAGTATTCAAACGGAACCGAAATATCTGTTCTCAGATTCCACAGAAATAAGGCAAGCAAAGAGATTTACGAAACACAGATGTAACTCTGTGAGATAAATTCACAGAACACTAAGCAGTTTCTCAGAAAGCTTCCTTCCAGATTTCATCTGAGGATATTTCCTTTTTCACCGCAGACTTCTATGGGCTTCCAAATATCACCTTGCCAATTCCACAAGAACTGTCTTAGCGAAAGGCTTCTTGACGGGAAAGCTGTAACTCTGTGAGATGATTTCACAGAACACAAAGAAGTTTCTCAGAAAGCTTCTTTCTCTTTGTTATCGGAGGATATTTCCTTTGGCCCTTTACTCTTCAAAGGCATCCGAAATATCTGTTCTCAGATTCCACTGAAATAAGGCTAGCAAAGAGATCCACGACATACAGATGTAACTCTGTGAGTGGAAGTCACACATCACAGAGCAGTTTCTCAGAAAGCTTCTTTCCAGATTTCATCTGAGGATATTTCCTTTTTCACCATAGCCCTCTATGGGCTTCCAAATATCACTTTGCCAATTCCACAAGAACTGTCTTAGCGAAAGGCTTCTTGAGGGGAAAGCTGTAACTCTGTGAGATGATTTCACAGAACACAAAGAAGTTTCTCAGAAAGCTTCTTTCTCTTTGTTATCGGAGGGTATTTCCTTTGGCCCTATAGTCTTCAAAGGGATCCGAAATATCTGTTCTCAGATTCCACAGAAATAAGGCTAGCAAAGAGATCTACGAAACACAGATGTAACTCTGTGAGATGAATTCACAGAGCACTAAGCAGTTTCTCAGAAAGCTTCTTCCCAGATTTCATCTGAGGATATTTCCTTTTTCACCATAGCCCTCTATGGGCTTCCAAATATCACTTTGCCAATTCCACAAGAACTGTCTTAGAGAAAGGCTTCTTGAGGGGAAAGATGTAACTCTGTGAGATGATTTCACAGAACACAAAGAAGTTTCTCAGAAAGCTTCTTTCTCTTTGTTATCGGAGGATATTTCCTTTGGCCCTTTAGTCTTCAAAGGGATCCGAAATATCTGTTCTCAGATTCCACACAAATAAGGCTAGCAAAGAGATCCACGAAATACAGATGAAACTCTGTGAGATGAATTAACAGAACAGTAAGCAGTTTCTCAGAAAACTTCTTTCCAGATTTCATCTGAGGATATTTCCTTTTTCACCATAGCCCTCTATGGGCTTCCAAATATCACTTTGCCAATTCCACAAGAACTGTCTTCACGAAAGGCTTCTTGAGGGAAAGCTGTAACTCTGTGAGATGATTTCACAGAACACAAAGTAGTTTCTCAGAAAGCTTCTTTCTCTTTGTTATCGGAGGATATTTCCTTTGGCCCTATATTCTTCAAAGGGATCCGAAATATCTGTTCTCAGATTCCACAGAAATAAGGCTAGCAAAGAGATCTACGAAACACAGATGTAACTCTATGAGATGAATTCACAGAACACTAAGTAGTTTCTCAGAAAGCTTCTTTCCAGATTTCATCTGAGGATATTTCCTTTTTCACCATAGCCCTCTATGGGCTTCCAAATATCACTTTGCCAATTACACCAGAACTGTCTTAGCGAAAGGCTTCTTGAGGGGAAAGCTGTAACTCTGTGAGATGATTTCACAGAACACAAAGAAGTTTATCAGAAAGCTTCTTTCTCTTTGTTATCGGAGGATATTTCCTTTGGCCCTACAGTCTTCAAAGGGATCCGAAATATCTGTTCTTAGATTCCACAGAAATAAGGCTAGCAAAGAGATCCACGAAATACAGATGTAACTCTGTGAGTGGAAGTCACACATGACAGAGCAGTTTCTCAGAAAGCTTCTTTCCAGATTTCATCTGAGGATATTTCCTTTTCACCATAGCCCTCTATGGGCTTCCAAATATCACTTTGCCAATTCCAAAAGAACTGTCTTAGCGAAAGGCTTCTTGAGCGGAAAGCTGTAACACTGTGAGATGATTTCACAGATCACAAAGAAGTTTCTCAGAAAGCTTCTTTCTCTTTGTTATCGGAGGATATTTCCTTTGGCCCTATAGTCTTCAAAGGGAACCGAAATATCTGTTCTCAGATTCCACAGAAATAGGGCTAGCAAAGAGATCTACGAAACACAGATGTAACTATGTGAGATAAATTCACAGAACACTAAGCAGTTTCTCAGAACGCTTCTTTCCAGATTTCGTCTGAGGATATTTCCTTTTTCACCATAGCCCACTATGTGCTTCCAAATATCACTTTGCCAATTCCACAAGAACTGTCTTAGCGAAAGGCTTCTTGAGGGGAAGGCTGTAACTCTGTGAGATGATTTCACAGAACACAAAGAAGTTTCTCAGAAAGCTTCTTTCTCTTTGTTATCGGAGGATATTTCCTTTGGCCCTTTACTCTTCAAAGGCATCCGAAATATCTGTTCTCAGATTCCACAGAAAGAAGGCTAGCAAAGAGATCCATGAAATACAGATGTAACTCTGTGAGTGGAAGTCACACATCCCAGAGCAGTTTCTCAGAAAGCTTCTTTCCAGATTTCATCTGAGGATATTTCCTTTTTCACCATAGCCCTCTATGGGCTTCCAAATATCACTTTGCCAATTCCACAAGAACTGTCTTAGCGAAAGGCTTCTTGAGGGGAAAGCTGTAACTCTGTGAGATGATTTCACAGAACACAAAGAAGTTTCTCAGAAAGCTTCTTTCTCTTTGTTATCTGAGGGTATTTCCTTTGGCCCTATAGTCTTCAAAGTGATCCGAAATATCTGTTCTCAGATTCCACAGAAATAAGGCTAGCAAAGAGATCTACGAAACACAGATGTAACTCTGTGAGATGAATTCACAGAACACTAAGCAGTTTCTCAGAAAGCTTCTTTCCAGATTTCATCTGAGGATATTTCCTTTTTCACCGTAGACTTCTATGGGCTTCCAAATATCACCTTGCCAATTCCACAAGAACTGTCTTAGCGAAAGGCTTCTTGAGGGGAAAGCTGTAACTCTGTGAGATGATTTCACAGAACACAAAGAAGTTTCTCAGAAAGCTTCTTTCTCTTTGTTATCGGAGGATATTTCCTTTGGCCCTTTACTCTTCAAAGGCATCCGAAATATCTGTTCTCAGATTCCACTGAAATAAGGCTAGCAAAGAGATCCACGACATACAGATGTAACTCTGTGAGTGGAAGTCACACATCACAGAGCAGTTTCTCAGAAAGCTTCTTTCCAGATTTCATCTGAGGATATTTCCTTTTTCACCATAGCCCTCTATGGGCTTCCAAATATCACTTTGCCAATTCCACAAGAACTGTCTTAGCGAAAGGCTTCTTGAGGGGAAAGCTGTAACTCTGTGAGATGATTTCACAGAACACAAAGAAGTTTCTCAGAAAGCTTCTTTCTCTTTGTTATCGGAGGGTATTTCCTTTGGCCCTATAGTCTTCAAAGGGATCCGAAATATCTGTTCTCAGATTCCACAGAAATAAGGCTAGCAAAGAGATCTACGAAACACAGATGTAACTCTGTGAGATGAATTCACAGAGCACAAAGCAGTTTCTCAGAAAGCTTCTACCCAGATTTCATCTGAGGATATTTCCTTTTTCACCATAGCCCTCTATGGGCTTCCAAATATCACTTTGCCAATTCCACAAGAACTGTCTTAGAGAAAGGCTTCTTGAGGGGAAAGATGTAACTCTGTGAGATGATTTCACAGAACACAAAGAAGTTTCTCAGAAAGCTTCTTTCTCTTTGTTATCGGAGGATATTTCCTTTGGCCCTTTAGTCTTCAAAGGGATCCGAAATATCTGTTCTCAGATTCCACACAAATAAGGCTAGCAAAGAGATCCACGAAATACAGATGAAACTCTGTGAGATGAATTAACAGAACAGTAAGCAGTTTCTCAGAAAACTTCTTTCCAGATTTCATCTGAGGATATTTCCTTTTTCACCATAGCCCTCTATGGGCTTCCAAATATCACTTTGCCAATTCCACAAGAACTGTCTTCACGAAAGGCTTCTTGAGGGAAAGCTGTAACTCTGTGAGATGATTTCACAGAACACAAAGTAGTTTCTCAGAAAGCTTCTTTCTCTTTGTTATCGGAGGATATTTCCTTTGGCCCTATATTCTTCAAAGGGATCCGAAATATCTGTTCTCAGATTCCACAGAAAGAAGGCTAGCAAAGAGATCCATGAAATACAGATGTAACTCTGTGAGTGGAAGTCACACATCCCAGAGCAGTTTCTCAGAAAGCTTCTTTCCAGATTTCATCTGAGGATATTTCCTTTTTCACCATAGCCCTCTATGGGCTTCCAAATATCACTTTGCCAATTCCACAAGAACTGTCTTAGCGAAAGGCTTCTTGAGGGGAAAGCTGTAACTCTGTGAGATGATTTCACAGAACACAAAGAAGTTTCTCAGAAAGCTTCTTTCTCTTTGTTATCTGAGGGTATTTCCTTTGGCCCTATAGTCTTCAAAGTGATCCGAAATATCTGTTCTCAGATTCCACAGAAATAAGGCTAGCAAAGAGATCTACGAAACACAGATGTAACTCTGTGAGATGAATTCACAGAACACTAAGCAGTTTCTCAGAAAGCTTCTTCCCAGATTTCATCTGAGGATATTTCCTTTTTCACCATAGCCCTCTATGTGGTTCCAAATATCACTTTGCCAATTCCACAAGAACTGTCTTAGAGAAAGGCTTCTTGAGGGGAAAGATGTAACTCTGTGAGATGATTTCACAGAACACAAAGAAGTTTTTCAGAAAGCTTCTTTCTCTTTGTTATCGGAGGATATTTCCTTTGGCCCTATAGTCTTCAAAGGGATCAGAAATATCTGTTCTCAGATTCCACAGAAAAAAGGCTAGCAAAGAGATCCACGAAATACAGATGAAACTCTGTGAGATGAATTAACAGAACAGTAAGCCGTTTCTCAGAAAGCTTCTTTCCAGATTTCATATGAGGATATTTCCTTTTTCACCATAGCCCTCTATGGGCTTCCAAATATCACTTTGCCAATTCCACAAGAACTGTCTTCACGAAAGGCTTCTTGAGGGAAAGCTGTAACTCTGTGAGATGATTTCACAGAACACAAAGTAGTTTCTCAGAAAGCTTCTTTCTCTTTGTTATCGGAGGATATTTCCTTTGGCCCTATTTTCTTCAAAGGGATCCGAAATATCTGTTCTCAGATTTCACAGAAATAAGGCTAGCAAAGAGATCTACGAAACACAGATGTAACTCTATGAGATGAATTCACAGAACACTAAGTAGTTTCTCAGAAAGCTTCTTTCCAGATTTCATCTGAGGATATTTCCTTTTTCACCATAGCCCTCTATGGGCTTCCAAATATCACTTTGCCAATTACACCAGAACTGTCTTAGCGAAAGGCTTCTTGAAGGGAAAGCTGTAACTCTGTGAGATGATTTCACAGAACACAAAGAAGTTTATCAGAAAGCTTCTTTCTCTTTGTTATCGGAGGATATTTCCTTTGGCCCTACAGTCTTCAAAGGGATCCGAAATATCTGTTCTTAGATTCCACAGAAATAAGGCTAGCAAAGAGATCCACGAAATACAGATGTAACTCTGTGAGAGGAAGACACACATGACAGAGCAGTTTCTCAGAAAGCTTCTTTCCAGATTTCATCTGAGGATATTTCCTTTTCACCATAGCCCTCTATGGGCTTCCAAATATCACTTTGCCAATTCCAAAAGAACTGTCTTAGCGAAAGGCTTCTGGAGCGGAAAGCTGTAACACTGTGAGATGATTTCACAGATCACAAAGAAGTTTCTCAGAAAGCTTCTTTCTCTTTGTTATCGGAGGATATTTCCTTTGGCCCTATAGTCTTCAAAGGGAACCGAAATATCTGTTCTCAGATTCCACAGAAATAGGGCTAGCAAAGAGATCTACGAAACACAGATGTAACTATGTGAGATAAATTCACAGAACACTAAGCAGTTTCTCAGAAAGCTTCTTTCCAGATTTCGTCTGAGGATATTTCCTTTTTCACCATAGCCCACTATGTGCTTCCAAATATCACTTTGCCAATTCCACAAGAACTGTCTTAGCGAAAGGCTTCTTGAGGGGAAAGCTGTAACTCTGTGAGATGATTTCACAGAACACAAAGAAGTTTCTCAGAAAGCTTCTTTCTCTTTGTTATCGGAGGATATTTCCTTTGGCCCTTTACTCTTCAAAGGCATCCGAAATATCTGTTCTCAGATTCCACAGAAAGAAGGCTAGCAAAGAGATCCACGAAATACAGATGTAACTCACTGAGATGAATTCAGAGAACGCTAAGCACTTTCTCAGAAAGCTTCTTTCCAGATTTCATCTGAGGATATTTCCTTTTTCAACATAGCTCTCTATGGGCTTCCAATATCACTTTGCCAATTCCACAAGAACTGTCTTAGCGAAAGGCTTCTTGAGGGGAAAGCTGTAACTCTGGGAGATGATTTCACAGAACACAAAGAAGTTTCTCAGAAAGCTTCTTTCTCTTTGTTATCGGAGGATATTTCCTTTGGCCCTGTAATCTTCAAAGGGATCCGAAATATCTGTTCTCAGATTCCACAGAAATAAGGCTAGCAAAGAGATCTACGAAACACAAATGTAATTCTGTGAGATGAATTCACAGAACACTAAGCAGTTTCTCAGAAAGCTTCTTTCCAGATTTCATCTGAGGATATTTCCTTTTTCACCATAGCCCTCTATGGGCTTCCAAATATCACTTTGCCAATTCCACAAAAACTGTCTTAGCGAGAGGCTTCTTGAGGGTAAAGCTGTAACTCTGTGAGATGATTTCACAGAACAAAAAGAAGTTTCTCAGAAAGCTTCTTTCTCTTTGTTATCGGAGGATATTTCCTTTGGCCCTATAGTTTTCAAAGGGATCCGAAATATCTGTTCTCAGATTCCACAGAAAGAAGGCCAGCAAAGAGATCTAAGAAATACAGATGTAACTCTGTGAGATGAATTCACAGAATACTAAGCAGTTTCTCAGAAAGCTTCTTTCCAGATTTCATCTGAGGATATTTCCTTTTCACCATAGCCCTCTATGGGCTTCCAAATATCACTTTGCCAATTCCAAAAGAACTGTCTTAGCGAAAGGCTTCTTGAGCGGAAACCTGTAACACGGTGAGATGATTTCACAGAACACAAAGAAGTTTCTCAGAAAGCTTCTTTCTCTTTGTTATCGGAGGATATTTCCTTTCGCCCTATAGTCTTCAAAGGGATCCGAAATATCTGTTCTCAGACTCCACAGAAATAAGGCTAGCAAAGAGATCCACGAAATACAGATGTAACTCTGTGAGTGGAAATCACACATCACAGAGCAGTTTCTCAGAAAGCTTCTTTACAGATTTCATCTGAGGATATTTCCTTTTTTACCATAGCCCTCTATGGGCTTCCAAATATCACTTGGCCAATTCCACAAGAACTGTCTTAGCGAAAGGCTTTTTCAGGGGAAAGCTGTAACTCTGTGAGATGATTTCACAGAACACAAAGAAGTTTCTCAGAAATCTTCTTTCTCTTTGTTATCGGAGGATATTTCCTTTGGCCCTATAGTCTTCAAAGGGATCCGAAATATCTGTTGTCAGATTCCACAGAAAGAAGGCTAGCAAAGAGATCCACGAAATACAGATGTAACTCTGTGAAATGAATTATCAGAACAGTAGGCAGTTTCTCAGAAAGCTTCTTTCCAGATTTCATCTGAGGATATTTCCTTTTTCACCGTAGACCTCTATGGGCTTCCAAATATCAATTTTCCAATTCCACAAGAACTGTCTTAGCGAAAGGCTTCTTGAGGGGAAAGCTGTAACTCTGTGAGATGATTTCACAGAACACAAAGAAGTTTCACAGAAACCATCTTTCTCTTTGTTATCGGAAGATATTCCCTTTGGCCCTATAATCTTCATAGGGATCCGAAATATCTGTTCTCAGATTCCACAGAAATAAGGCTAGCAAAGAGATCCACGAAATACAGATGTAACTCTGTGAGTGGAAGTCACACATCACAGAGCAGTTTCTCTGAAAGCTTCTTTCCAGATTTCATCTGAGGATATTTCCTTTTCACCATAGCCCTCTATGTGCTTCCAAATATCACTTTGCCAATTCCAAAAGAACTTTCTTAGCGAAAGGCTTCTTGAGCGGAAAGCTGTAGCTCTGTGAGATGATTTACAGAACACAAAGAAGTTTCTCAGAAAGCTTCTTTCTCTTTGTTATCGGAGGATATTTCCTTTGGCCCTATAGTCTTCAAAGGGATCCGAAATATCTGTTCTCAGATTCCACAGAAATAAGGCTAGCAAAGAGATCTACGAAACACAGATGTAACTCTGTTAGTTAAATTCACAGAACACTAAGCAGTTTCTCAGAAAGCTTCTTTCCGGATTTCATCTGAGGATATTTCCTTTTTCACCATAGCCCTCTAGGGCTTCCAAATATCACTTTCCCAATTCCACAAGAACTGTCTTAGCGAAAGGCTTCTTGAGGGGAAAGCTGTAACTCTGTGAGATGATTTCACAGAACACTAAGCAGTTTCTCAGAAAGCTTCTTTCCGGATTTCATCTGAGGATATTTCCTTTTTCACCATAGCCCTCTATGGGGTTCCAAATATCACTTTGCCAATTCCACAAGAACTGTCTTAGCGAAAGGCTTCTTGAGGGGAAAGCTGTAACTCTGTGAGATGATTTCACAGAACACAAAGAAGTTTCTCAGAAAGCTTCTTTCTCTTTGCTATCGGAGGATATTTCCTTTGGCCCTATAGAATTCAAAGGGATCCGAAATATCTGTTCTCAGATTCCACAGAAATAAGGCTAGCAAAGAGATCTACGAAACACAGATGTAACTCTGTGAGATGAATTCACAGAACACTAAGCAGTTTCTCAGAAAGCTTCTTTCTAGATTTCATCTGAGGATATTTCCTTTTTCAACATAGCTCTCTATGGGCTTCCAATATCACTTTGCAATTCCACAAGAACTGTCTTAGCGAACGGCTTCTTGAGGGGAAAGCTGTAACTCTGTGAGATCATTTCACAGAACACAAAGAAGTTTCTCAGAAAGCTTCTTTCTCTTTGTTATCGGAGGATATTTCCTTTGGCCCTATAGTCTTCAAGGGGATCCGAAATATCTGTTCTCAGATTCCCCAGAAATAAGGCTAGCAAAGAGACCTACTAAACACAAATGTAATTCTGTGAGATGAATTCAGAGAACACTAAGCAGTTTCTCCGAAAGCTTCTTTACAGATTTCATCTGAGGATATTTCCTTTTTCACCATAGCCCTCTATGGGCTTCCAAATATCACTTTGCCAATTCCACAAGAACTGTCTTAGCGAAAGGCTTCTTGAGGGAAAGCTGTAACTCTGTGAGATGATTTCACAGAACATAAAGAAGTTTCTCAGAAAGCTTCTTTCTCTTTGTTATCAGAGGATATTTCCTTTGGCCCTATAGTCTTCAAAGGGATCCGAAATATATGTTGTCAGATTCCACAGAAAGAAGGCTAGCAAAGAGATCCACGAAATACAGATGTAACTCTGTGAAATGAATTAACAGAACAGTAGGCAGTTTCTCAGAAAGCTTCTTTCCAGATTTCATCTGAGGATATTTCCTTTTTCACCATAGCCCACTATGTGCTTCCAAATATCACTTTGCCAATTCCACAAGAACTGTCTTAGCGAAAGGCTTCTTGAGGGTAACGCTGTAACTCTGTGAGATGATTTCACAGAACACAAAGAAGTTTCTCAGAAAGCTTCTTTCTCTTTGTTATCGGAGGATATTTCCTTTGGCCCTAGAGTCTTCAAAGGGATCCGAAATATCTGTTCTCAGACTCCACAGAAATAAGGCTAGCAAAGAGATCCACGAAATACAGATGTAACTCTGTGAGTGGAAGTCACACATCACAGAGCAGTTTCTCAGAAAGCTTCTTTCCAGGTTTCATCTGAGGATATTTCCTTTTTCACCATAGCCCTCTATGGGCTTCCAAATATCCCTTTGCCAATTCCACAAGAACTGTCTTAGCGAAAGGCTTCTTGAGGGGAAAGCTGTAACTCTGTGAGATGATTTCACAGAACACAAAGAAGTTTCTCAGAAAGCTTCTTTCTCTTTGTTATCGGAGGATATTTCCTTTGGCCCTATAGTCTTCAAAGGGATCCGAAATATCTGTTGTCAGATTCCACAGAAAGAAGGCTAGCAAAGAGATCCACGAAATACAGATGTAACTCTGTGAAATGAATTAACAGAACAGTAGGCAGTTTCTCAGAAAGCTTCTTTCAAGATTTCATCTGAGGATATTTCCTTTTTCACCGTAGACCTCTATGGGCTTCCAAATATCAATTTTCCAATTCCACAAGAACTGTCTTAGCGAAAGGCTTCTTGAGGGGAAAGCTGTAACTCTGTGAGATGATTTCACAGAACACAAAGAAGTTTCACAGAAACCATCTTTCTCTTCGTTATCGGAGGATATTCCCTTTGGCCCTATAATCCTCATAGGGATCCGAAATATCTGTTCTCAGATTCCACAGAAATAAGGCTAGCAAAGAGATCCACGAAATACAGATGTAACTCTGTGAGTGGAAGTCACACATCACAGAGCAGTTTCTCTGAAAGCTTCTTTCCAGATTTCATCTGAGGATATTTCCTTTTCACCATAGCCCTCTATGTGCTTCCAAATATCACTTTGCCAATTCCAAAAGAACTTTCTTAGCGAAAGGCTTCTTGAGCGGAAAGCTGTAGCTCTGTGAGATGATTTACAGAACACAAAGAAGTTTCTCAGAAAGCTTCTTTCTCTTTGTTATCGGAGGATATTTCCTTTGGCCCTATAGTCTTCAAAGGGATCCGAAATATCTGTTCTCAGATTCCACAGAAATAAGGCTAGCAAAGAGATCTGCGAAACACAGATGTAACTCTGTTAGTTAAATTCACAGAACACTAAGCAGTTTCTCAGAAAGCTTCTTTCTGGATTTCATCTGAGGATATTTCCTTTTTCACCATAGCCCTCTATGGGCTTTCAAATATCACTTTGACAATTCCACAAGAACTGTCTTAGCGAAAGGCTTCTTGACGGGAAAGCTGTAACTCTGTGAGATGATTTCACAGAACACAAAAAAGTTTCTCAGAAAGCTTCTTTCTCTTTGTTATCGGAGGATATTTCCTTTGGCCCTATAGTCTTCAAAGGGATCCGAAATATCTGTTCTCAGACTCCACAGAAATATGGCTAGCAAAGAGATCCACGAAATACAGATGTAACTCTCTGAGTGGAAGTCACACATCACAGAGCAGTTTCTCAGAAAGCTTCTTTCCAGATTTCATCTGAGGATATTTCCTTTTTCACCATAGCCCTCTATGGGCTTCCAAATATCACTTTGCCAATTCCACAAGAACTGTCTTAGCGAAAGGCTTCTTGAGGGGAAAGCTGTAACACTGTTAGATGATTTCACAGAACACAAAGAAGTTTCTCAGAAAGCTTCTTTCTCTTTGTTATCGGAGGATATTTCCTTTGGCCCTATAGTCTTCAAAGGGATCCGAAATATCTGTTCTCAGATTCCACAGAAAAAAGGCTAGCAAAGAGATCTACGAAACACAGATGTAACTCTGTGAGATGAATTCGCAGAATACTAAGCAGTTTCTCTGAAAGCTTCTTTCCAGATTACATCTGAGGATATTTGCTTTTTCACCATAGCCCTCTAGGGCTTCCAAATATCACTTTGCCAATTCCACAAGAACTGTCTTAGCGAAAGGCTTCTTGAGGGGAAAGCTGTAACTCTGTGAGATGATTTCACAGAACACAAAGAAGTTTCTCAGAAAGCTTCTTTCTCTTTGTTATCGGAGTATATTTCCTTTGGCCCTATAGTCTTCAAAGGGATCCGAAATATCTGTTCTCAGATTCCACAGAAATAAGGCTAGCAGAGAGATCCACGAAATACAGAAGTAACTCTGTGAGTGGAAGTCACACATCACAGAGCAGTTTCTCAGAAAGCTTCTTTCCAGATTTCATATGAGGATATTTCCTTTTTCACCATAGCCCTCTATGGGGTTCCAAATATCACTTTGCCAATTCCACAAGAACTGTCTAAGCGAAAGGCTTCTTGAGGGGAAAGCTGTAACTCTGTGAGATGATTTCACAGAACACAAAGAAGTTTCTCAGAAAGCTTCTTTCTCTTTGCTATCGGAGGATATTTCCTTTGGCCCTATAGTCTTCAAAGGGATCCGAAATATCTGTTCTCAGATTCCACAGAAATAAGGCTAGCAAAGAGATCTACGAAACACAGATGTAACTCTGTGAGATGAATTCACAGAACACTAAGCAGTTTCTCAGAAAGCTTCTTTCCAGATTTCATCTGAGGATATTTCCTTTTTCAACATAGCTCTCTATGGGCTTCCAATATCACTTTGCAATTCCACAAGAACTGTCTTAGCGAACGGCTTCTTGAGGGGAAAGCTGTAACTCTGTGAGATCATTTCACAGAACACAAAGAAGTTTCTCAGAAAGCATCTTTCTCTTTGTTATCGGAGGATATTTCCTTTGGCCCTATAGTCTTCAAGGGGATCCGAAATATCTGTTCTCAGATTCCCCAGAAATAAGGCTAGCAAAGAGACCTACTAAACACAAATGTAATTCCGTGAGATGAATTCAGAGAACACTAAGCAGTTTCTCAGAAAGCTTCTTTACAGATTTCATCTGAGGATATTTCCTTTTTCACCATAGCCCTCTATGGGCTTCCAAATATCACTTTGCCAATTCCACAAGAACTGCCTTAGCGAAAGGCTTCTTGAGGGGAAAGCTGTAACTCTGTGAGATGATTTCACAGAACACAAAGAAGTTTCTCAGAAAGCTTCTTTCTCTTTGTTATCGGAGGATATTTCCTTTGGCCCTATAGTCTTCAAAGGGATCCGAAATATCTGTTCTCAGACTCCACAGAAATAAGGCTAGCAAAGAGATCCACGAAATACAGATGTAACTCTGTGAGTGGAAGTCACACATCACAGAGCAGTTTCTCAGAAAGCTTCTTTCCAGATTTCATCTGAGGATATTTCCTTTTTCACCATAGCCCTCTATGGGCTTCCAAATATCCCTTTGCCAATTCCACAAGAACTGTCTTAGCGAAAGGCTTCTTGAGGGGAAAGCTGTAACTCTGTGAGATGATTTCACAGAACACAAAGAAGTTTCTCAGAAAGCTTCTTTCTCTTTGTTATCGGAGGATATTTCCTTTGGCCCTATAGTCTTCAAAGGGATCCGAAATATCTGTTGTCAGATTGCACAGAAAGAAGGCTAGCAAAGAGATCCACGAAATACAGATGTAACTGTGTGAAATGAATTAACAGAACAGTAGGCAGTTTCTCAGAAAGCTTCTTTCCAGATTTCATCTGAGGATATTTCCTTTTTCACCGTAGACCTCTATGGGCTTCCAAATATCAATTTTCCAATTCCACAAGAGCTGTCTTAGCGAAAGGCTTCTTGAGGGGAAAGCTGTAACTCTGTGAGATGATTTCACAGAACACAAAGAAGTTTCACAGAAACCATCTTTCTCTTTGTTATCGGAGGATATTCCCTTTGGCCCTATAATCCTCATAGGGATCCGAAATATCTGTTCTCAGATTCCACAGAAATAAGGCTAGCAAAGAGATCCACGAAATACAGATGTAACTCTGTGAGTGGAAGTCACACATCACAGAGCAGTTTCTCTGAAAGCTTCTTTCCAGATTTCATCTGAGGATATTTCCTTTTCACCATAGCCCTCTATGTGCTTCCAAATATCACTTTGCCAATTCCAAAAGAACTTTCTTAGCGAAAGGCTTCTTGAGCGGAAAGCTGTAGCTCTGTGAGATGATTTACAGAACACAAAGAAGTTTCTCAGAAAGCTTCTTTCTCTTTGTTATCGGAGGATATTTCCTTTGGCCCTATAGTCTTCAAAGGGATCCGAAATATCTGTTCTCAGATTCCACAGAAATAAGGCTAGCAAAGAGATCTACGAAACACAGATGTAACTCTGTTAGTTAAATTCACAGAACACTAAGCAGTTTCTCAGAAAGCTTCTTTCTGGATTTCATCTGAGGATATTTCCTTTTTCACCATAGCCCTCTATGGGCTTTCAAATATCACTTTGACAATTCCACAAGAACTGTCTTAGCGAAAGGCTTCTTGACGGGAAAGCTGTAACTCTGTGAGATGATTTCACAGAACACAAAAAAGTTTCTCAGAAAGCTTCTTTCTCTTTGTTATCGGAGGATATTTCCTTTGGCCCTATAGTCTTCAAAGGGATCCGAAATATCTGTTCTCAGACTTCACAGAAATATGGCTAGCAAAGAGATCCACGAAATACAGATGTAACTCTCTGAGTGGAAGTCACACATCACAGAGCAGTTTCTCAGAAAGCTTCTTTCCAGATTTCATCTGAGGATATTTCCTTTTTCACCATAGCCCTCTATGGGCTTCCAAATATCACTTTGCCAATTCCACAAGAACTGTCTTAGCGAAAGGCTTCATGAGGGGAAAGCTGTAACACTGTTAGATGATTTCACAGAACACAAAGAAGTTTCTCAGAAAGCTTCTTTCTCTTTGTTATCGGAGGATATTTCCTTTGGCCCTATAGTCTTCAAAGGGATCCGAAATATCTGTTCTCAGATTCCACAGAAAAAAGGCTAGCAAAGAGATCTACGAAACACAGATGTAACTCTGTGAGATGAATTCGCAGAATACTAAGCAGTTTCTCTGAAAGCTTCTTTCCAGATTACATCTGAGGATATTTCCTTTTTCACCATAGCCCTCTAGGGCTTCCAAATATCACTTTGCCAATTCCACAAGAACTGTCTTAGCGAAAGGCTTCTTGAGGGGAAAGTTGTAACTCTGTGAGATGATTTCACAGAACACAAAAAAGTTTCTCAGAAAGCTTCTTTCTCTCTGTTATCGGAGTATATTTCCTTTGGCCCTATAGTCTTCAAAGGGATCCGAAATATCTGTTCTCAGATTCCACAGAAATAAGGCTAGCAGAGAGATCCACGAAATACAGAAGTAATTCTGTGAGTGGAAGTCACACATCACAGAGCAGTTTCTCAGAAAGCTTCTTTCCAGATTTCATCTGAGGATATTTCCTTTTTCAACATAGCTCTCTATGGGCTTCCAATATCACTTTGCAATTCCACAAGAACTGTCTTAGCGAACGGCTTCTTGAGGGGAAAGCTGTGACTCTGTGAGATCATTTCACAGAACACAAAGAAGTTTCTCAGAAAGCATCTTTCTCTTTGTTATCGGAGGATATTTCCTTTGGCCCTGTAGTCTTCAAGGGGATCCGAAATATCTGTTCTCAGATTCCCCAGAAATAAGGCTAGCAAAGAGACCTACTAAACACAAATGTAATTCCGTGAGATGAATTCAGAGAACACTAAGCAGTTTCTCAGAAAGCTTCTTTACAGATTTCATCTGAGGATATTTCCTTTTTCACCATAGCCCTCTATGGGCTTCCAAATATCACTTTGCCAATTCCACAAGAACTGTCTTAGCGAAAGGCTTCTTGAGGGGAAAGCTGTAACTCTGTGAGATGATTTCACAGAATATAAAGAAGTTTCTCAGAAAGCTTCTTTCTCTTTGTTATCGGAGGATATTTCCTTTGGCCCTATAGTCTTCAAAGGGATCCGAAATATATGTTGTCAGATTCCACAGAAAGAAGGCAAGCAAAGAGATCCACGAAATACAGATGTAACTCTGTGAAATGAATTAACAGAACAGTAGGCAGTTTCTCAGAAAGCTTCTTTCCAGATTTCATCTGAGGATATTTCCTTTTTCACCATAGCCCACTATGTGCTTCCAAATATCACTTTGCCAATTCCACAAGAACTGCCTTAGCGAAAGGCTTCTTGAGGGGAAAGCTGTAACTCTGTGAGATGATTTCACAGAACACAAAGAAGTTTCTCAGAAAGCTTCTTTCTCTTTGTTATCGGAGGATATTTCCTTTGGCCCTATAGTCTTCAAAGGGATCCGAAATATCTGTTCTCAGACTCCACAGAAATAAGGCTAGCAAAGAGATCCACGAAATACAGATGTAACTCTGTGAGTGGAAGTCACACATCACAGAGCAGTTTCTCAGAAAGCTTCTTTCCAGATTTCATCTGAGGATATTTCCTTTTTCACCATAGCCCTCTATGGGCTTCCAAATATCCCTTTGCCAATTCCACAAGAACTGTCTTAGCGAAAGGCTTCATGAGGGGAAAGCTGTAACTCTGTGTGATGATTTCACAGAACACAAAGAAGTTTCTCAGAAAGCTTCTTTCTCTTTGTTATCGGAGGATATTTCCTTTGGCCCTATAGTCTTCAAAGGGATCCGAAATATCTGTTGTCAGATTCCACAGAAAGAAGGCTAGCAAAGAGATCCACGAAATACAGATGTAACTCTGTGAAATGAATTAACAGAACAGTAGGCAGTTTCTCAGAAAGCTTCTTTCCAGATTTCATCTGAGGATATTTCCTTTTTCACCGTAGACCTCTATGGGCTTCCAAATATCAATTTTCCAATTCCACAAGAACTGTCTTAGCGAAAGGCTTCTTGAGGGGAAAGCTGTAACTCTGTGAGATGATTTCACAGAACACAAAGAAGTTTCACAGAAACCATCTTTCTCTTTGTTATCGGAGGATATTCCCTTTGGCCCTATAATCTTCAAAGGGATCCGAAATATCTGTTCTCAGAATCCACAGAAATAAGCATAGCAAAGAGATCCACGAAATACAGATGTAACTATGTGAGTGGAAGTCACACATCACAGAGCAGTTTCTCTGAAAGCTTCTTTCCAGATTTCATCTGAGGATATTTCCTTTTCACCATAGCCCTCTATGTGCTTCCAAATATCACTTTCCCAATTCCAAAAGAACTGTCTTAGCGAAAGGCTTCTTGAGCGGAATGCTGTAACACTGTGAGATGATTTACAGAACACAAAGAAGTTTCTCAGAAAGCTTCTTTCTCTTTGTTATCGGAGGATATTTCCTTTGGCCCTATAGTCTTCAAAGGGATCCAAAATATCTGTTCTCAGATTCCACAGAAATAAGGCTAGCAAAGAGATCTACGAAACACAGATGTAACTCTGTTAGTTAAATTCACAGAACACTAAGCAGTTTCTCAGAAAGCTTCTTTCCGGATTTCATCTGAGGATATTTCCTTTTTCACCATAGCCCTCTAAGGGCTTTCAAATATCACTTTGACAATTCCACAAGAACAGTCTTAGCGAAAGGCTTCTTGACGGGAAAGCTGTAACTCTGTGAGATGATTTCACAGAACACAAAGAAGTTTCTCAGAAAGCTTCTTTCTCTTTGTTATCGGAGGATATTTCCTTTGGCCCTGTAGTCTTCAAGGGGATCCGAAATATCTGTTCTCAGACTCCACAGAAATATGGCTAGCAAAGAGATCCACGAAATACAGATGTAACTCTCTGAGTGGAAGTCACACATCACAGAGCAGTTTCTCATAGAGCTTCTTTCCAGATTTCATCTGAGGATATTTCCTTTTTCACCATAGCCCTCTATGGGCTTCCAAATATCACTTTGCCAATTCCACAAGAACTGTCTTAGCGAAAGGCTTCTTGAGGGGAAAGCTGTAACTCTGTGAGATGATTTCACAGAACACAAAGAAGTTTCTCAGAAAGCTTCTTTCTCTTTGTTATCTGAGGGTATTTCCTTTGGCCCTATAGTCTTCAAAGGGATCCGAAATATCTGTTCTCAGATTCCACAGAAATAAGGCTAGCAAAGAGATGTACGAAACACAGATGTAACTCTGTGAGATGAATTCACAGAACACTAAGCAGTTTCTCAGAAAGCTTCTTCCCAGATTTCATCTGAGGATATTTCCTTTTTCACCATAGCCCTCTATGGGCTTCCAAATATCACTTTGCCAATACCACAAGAACTGTCTTAGCGAAAGTCTTCTTGAGGGGAAAACTGTAACTCTGTGAGATGATTTCACAGAACACAAAGAAGTTTCTCAGAAAGCTTCTTTCTCTTTGTTATCGGAGGATATTTCCTTTGGCCCTATAGTCTTCAAAGGGATCCGAAATATCTGTTCTCAGATTCCACAGAAATAAGGCTAGCAAAGAGATCTACGAAACACAGATGTAACTCTATGAGATGAATTCACAGAACACTAAGCAGTTTCTCAGAAAGCTTCTTTCCAGATTTCAACTGAGGATAATTCCTTTTTCACCATAGCCCTCTATGGGCTCCCAAATATCACTTTGCCAATTCCACAAGAACTGTCTTAGCGAAAGGCTTCTTGAGGGGAAAGCTGTAACTCTGTGAGATGATTTCACAGAACACAAAGGAGTTTCTCAGAAAGCTTCTTTCTCTTTGTTATCGGAGGATATTTCCTTTGGCCCTATAGTCTTCAAAGGGATCCGAAATATCTGTTCTCAGATTCCACAGAAATAAGGCTAGCCAAGAGATCTACGAAACACAGATGTAACTCTGTGAGATGAATTCACAGAACACTAAGTAGTTTCTCAGAAAGCTTCTTTCCAGATGTCATCTGAGGATAATTCCTTTTTCACCATAGCCCTCTATGGGCTTCCAAATATCACTTTGCCAATTCCACAAGAACTGTCTTAGCGAAAGGCTTCTTGACGGGAAAGCTGTAACTCTGTGAGATGATTTCACAGAACACAGAGAAGTTTCTCAGAAAGCTTCTTTCTCTTTGTTATCGGAGGATATTTCCTTTGGCCACGTACTCTTCAAAGGGATCCGAAATATCTGTTCTCAGATTACACAGAAATAAGGCTAGCAAGGAGATCCACGAAATACAGATGTAACTCTGTGATTGGAATTCACACATCACAGAGTAGTTTCTCAGAAAGCTTCTTTCCAGATTTCATCTGAGGATATTTCTTTTTTCACCATAGCCCTCTATGGGCTTCCATATATCACTTTGCCAATTCCACAAAAACTGTCTTAGCGAGAGGCTTCTTGAGGGGAAAGCTGTAACTCTGTGAGATGATTTCACAGAACAAAAAGAAGTTTCTCAGAAAGCTTCTTTCTCTTTGTTATCGGAGGATATTTCCTTTGGCCCTATAGTTTTCAAAGGGATCCGAAATATCTGTTCTCAGATTCCACAGAAAGAAGGCCAGCAAAGAGATCTAAGAAATACAGATGTAACTCTGTGAGATGAATTCACAGAATACTAAGCAGTTTCTCAGAAAGCTTCTTTCCAGATTTCATCTGAGGATATTTCCTTTTCACCATAGCCCTCTATGGGCTTCCAAATATCACTTTGCCAATTCCAAAAGAACTGTCTTAGCGAAAGGCTTCTTGAGCGGAAACCTGTAACACGGTGAGATGATTTCACAGAACACAAAGAAGTTTCTCAGAAAGCTTCTTTCTCTTTGTTATCGGAGGATATTTCCTTTCGCCCTATAGTCTTCAAAGGGATCCGAAATATTTGTTCTCAGACTCCACAGAAATAAGGCTAGCAAAGAGATCCACGAAATACAGATGTAACTCTGTGAGTGGAAATCACACATCACAGAGCAGTTTCTCAGAAACCTTTTTACAGATTTCATCTGAGGATATTTCCTTTTTTACCATAGCCCTCTATGGGCTTCCAAATATCACTTGGCCAATTCCACAAGAACTGTCTTAGCGAAAGGCTTTTTCAGGGGAAAGCTGTAACTCTGTGAGATGATTTCACAGAACACAAAGAAGTTTCTCAGAAATCTTCTTTCTCTTTGTTATCGGAGGATATTTCCTTTGGCCCTATAGTCTTCAAAGGGATCCGAAATATCTGTTGTCAGATTCCACAGAAAGAAGGCTAGCAAAGAGATCCACGAAATACAGATGTAACTCTGTGAAATGAATTATCAGAACAGTAGGCAGTTTCTCAGAAAGCTTCTTTCCAGATTTCATCTGAGGATATTTCCTTTTTCACCGTAGACCTCTATGGGCTTCCAAATATCAATTTTCCAATTCCACAAGAACTGTCTTAGCGAAAGACTTCTTGAGGGGAAAGCTGTAACTCTGTGAGATGATTTCACAGAACACAAAGAAGTTTCACAGAAACCATCTTTCTCTTTGTTATCGGAAGATATTCCCTTTGGCCCTATAATCTTCATAGGGATCCGAAATATCTGTTCTCAGATTCCACAGAAATAAGGCTAGCAAAGAGATCCACGAAATACAGATGTAACTCTGTGAGTGGAAGTCACACATCACAGAGCAGTTTCTCTGAAAGCTTCTTTCCAGATTTCATCTGAGGATATTTCCTTTTCACCATAGCCCTCTATGTGCTTCCAAATATCACTTTGCCAATTCCAAAAGAACTTTCTTTGCGAAAGGCTTCTTGAGCGGAAAGCTGTAGCTCTGTGAGATGATTTACAGAACACAAAGAAGTTTCTTAGAAAGCTTCTTTCTCTTTGTTATCGGAGGATATTTCCTTTGGCCCTATAGTCTTCAAAGGGATCCGAAATATCTGTTCTCAGATTCCACAGAAATAAGGCTAGCAAAGAGATCTACGAAACACAGATGTAACTCTGTTAGTTAAATTCACAGAACACTAAGCAGTTTCTCAGAAAGCTTCTTTCCGGATTTCATCTGAGGATATTTCCTTTTTCACCATAGCCCTCTAGGGCTTCCAAATATCACTTTGCCAATTCCACAAGAACTGTCTTAGCGAAAGGCTTCTTGAGGGGAAAGCTGTAACTCTGTGAGATGATTTCACAGAACACAAAGAAGTTTCTCAGAAAGCTTCTTTCTCTTTGTTATCGGAGTATATTTCCTTTGGCCCTATAGTCTTCAAAGGGATCCGAAATATCTGTTCTCAGATTCCACAGAAATAACGCTAGCAGAGAGATCCACGAAATACAGAAGTAACTCTGTGAGTGGAAGTCACACATCACAGAGCAGTTTCTCAGAAAGCTTCTTTCCAGATTTCATATGAGGATATTTCCTTTTTCACCATAGCCCTCTATGGGGTTCCAAATATCACTTTGCCAATTCCACAAGAACTGTCTTAGCGAAAGGCTTCTTGAGGGGAAAGCTGTAACTCTGTGAGATGATTTCACAGAACACAAAGAAGTTTCTCAGAAAGCTTCTTTCTCTTTGCTATCGGAGGATATTTCCTTTGGCCCTATAGTCTTCAAAGGGATCCGAAATATCTGTTCTCAGATTCCACAGAAATAAGGCTAGCAAAGAGATCTACGAAACACAGATGTAACTCTGTGAGATGAATTCACAGAACACTAAGCAGTTTCTCAGACAGCTTCTTTCCAGATTTCATCTGAGGATATTTCCTTTTTCAACATAGCTCTCTATGGGCTTCCAATATCACTTTGCAATTCCACAAGAACTGTCTTAGCGAACGGCTTCTTGAGGGGAAAGCTGTAACTCTGTGAGATCATTTCACAGAACACAAAGAAGTTTCTCAGAAAGCTTCTTTCTCTTTGTTATCGGAGGATATTTCCTTTGGCCCTATAGTCTTCAAGGGGATCCGAAATATCTGTTCTCAGATTCCCCAGAAATAAGGCTAGCAAAGAGACCTACTAAACACAAATGTAATTCTGTGAGATGAATTCAGAGAACACTAAGCAGTTTCTCCGAAAGCTTCTTTACAGATTTCATCTGAGGATATTTCCTTTTTCACCATAGCCCTCTATGGGCTTCCAAATATCACTTTGCCAATTCCAGAAGAACTGTCTTAGCGAAAGGCTTCTTGAGGGGAAAGCTGTAACTCTGTGAGATGATTTCACAGAACATAAAGAAGTTTCTCAGAAAGCTTCTTTCTCTTTGTTATCGGAGGATATTTCCTTTGGCCCTATAGTCTTCAAAGGGATCCGAAATATATGTTGTCAGATTCCACAGAAAGAAGGCTAGCAAAGAGATCCACGAAATACAGATGTAACTCTGTGAAATGAATTAACAGAACAGTAGGCAGTTTCTCAGAAAGCTTCTTTCCAGATTTCATCTGAGGATATTTCCTTTTTCACCATAGCCCACTATGTGCTTCCAAATATCACTTTGCCAATTCCACAAGAACTGTCTTAGCGAAAGGCTTCTTGAGGGTAACGCTGTAACTCTGTGAGATGATTTCACAGAAAACAAAGAAGTTTCTCAGAAAGCTTCTTTCTCTTTGTTATCGGAGGATATTTCCTTTGGCCCTAGAGTCTTCAAAGGGATCCGAAATATCTGTTCTCAGACTCCACAGAAATAAGGCTAGCAAAGAGATCCACGAAATACAGATGTAACTCTGTGAGTGGAAGTCACACATCACAGAGCAGTTTCTCAGAAAGCTTCTTTCCAGGTTTCATCTGAGGATATTTCCTTTTTCACCATAGCGCTCTATGGGCTTCCAAATATCCCTTTGCCAATTCCACAAGAACTGTCTTAGCGAAAGGCTTCTTGAGGGGAAAGCTGTAACTCTGTGAGATGATTTCACAGAACACAAAGAAGTTTCTCAGAAAGCTTCTTTCTCTTTGTTATCGGAGGATATTTCCTTTGGCCCTATAGTCTTCAAAGGGATCCGAAATATCTGTTGTCAGATTCCACAGAAAGAAGGCTAGCAAAGAGATCCACGAAATACAGATGTAACTCTGTGAAATGAATTAACAGAACAGTAGGCAGTTTCTCAGAAAGCTTCTTTCCAGATTTCATCTGAGGATATTTCCTTTTTCACCGTAGACCTCTATGGGCTTCCAAATATCAATTTTCCAATTCCACAAGAACTGTCTTAGCGAAAGGCTTCTTGAGGGGAAAGCTGTAACTCTGTGAGATGATTTCACAGAACACAAAGAAGTTTCACAGAAACCATCTTTCTCTTTGTTATCGGAGGATATTCCCTTTGGCCCTATAATCCTCATAGGGATCCGAAATATCTGTTCTCAGATTCCACAGAAATAAGGCTAGCAAAGAGATCCACGAAATACAGATGTAACTCTGTGAGTGGAAGTCACACATCACAGAGCAGTTTCTCTGAAAGCTTCTTTCCAGATTTCATCTGAGGATATTTCCTTTTCACCATAGCCCTCTATGTGCTTCCAAATATCACTTTGCCAATTCCAAAAGAACTTTCTTAGCGAAAGGCTTCTTGAGCGGAAAGCTGTAGCTCTGTGAGATGATTTACAGAACACAAAGAAGTTTCTCAGAAAGCTTCTTTCTCTTTGTTATCGGAGGATATTTCCTTTGGCCCTATAGTCTTCAAAGGGATCCGAAATATCTGTTCTCAGATTCCACAGAAATAAGGCTAGCAAAGAGATCTACGAAACACAGATGTAACTCTGTTAGTTAAATTCACAGAACACTAAGCAGTTTCTCAGAAAGCTTCTTTCTGGATTTCATCTGAGGATATTTCCTTTTTCACCATAGCCCTCTATGGGCTTTCAAATATCACTTTGACAATTCCACAAGAACTGTCTTAGCGAAAGGCTTCTTGACGGGAAAGCTGTAACTCTGTGAGATGATTTCACAGAACACAAAAAAGTTTCTCAGAAAGCTTCTTTCTCTTTGTTATCGGAGGATATTTCCTTTGGCCCTATAGTCTTCAAAGGGATCCGAAATATCTGTTCTCAGACTCCACAGAAATATGGCTAGCAAAGAGATCCACGAAATACAGATGTAACTCTCTGAGTGGAAGTCACACATCACAGAGCAGTTTCTCAGAAAGCTTCTTTCCAGATTTCATCTGAGGATATTTCCTTTTTCACCATAGCCCTCTATGGGCTTCCAAATATCACTTTGCCAATTCCACAAGAACTGTCTTAGCGAAAGGCTTCTTGAGGGTAAAGCTGTAACACTGTTAGATGATTTCACAGAACACAAAGAAGTTTCTCAGAAAGCTTCTTTCTCTTTGTTATCGGAGGATATTTCCTTTGGCCCTATAGTCTTCAAAGGGATCCGAAATATCTGTTCTCAGATTCCACAGAAAAAAGGCTAGCAAAGAGATCTACGAAACACAGATGTAACTCTGTGAGATGAATTCGCAGAATACTAAGCAGTTTCTCTGAAAGCTTCTTTCCAGATTACATCTGAGGATATTTGCTTTTTCACCATAGCCCTCTAGGGCTTCCAAATATCACTTTGCCAATTCCACAAGAACTGTCTTAGCGAAAGGCTTCTTGAGGGGAAAGCTGTAACTCTGTGAGATGATTTCACAGAACACAAAGAAGTTTCTCAGAAAGCTTCTTTCTCTTTGTTATCGGAGTATATTTCCTTTGGCCCTATAGTCTTCAAAGGGATCCGAAATATCTGTTCTCAGATTCCACAGAAATAAGGCTAGCAGAGAGATCCACGAAATACAGAAGTAACTCTGTGAGTGGAAGTCACACATCACAGAGCAGTTTCTCAGAAAGCTTCTTTCCAGATTTCATATGAGGATATTTCCTTTTTCACCATAGCCCTCTATGGGGTTCCAAATATCACTTTGCCAATTCCACAAGAACTGTCTAAGCGAAAGGCTTCTTGAGGGGAAAGCTGTAACTCTGTGAGATGATTTCACAGAACACAAAGAAGTTTCTCAGAAAGCTTCTTTCTCTTTGCTATCGGAGGATATTTCCTTTGGCCCTATAGTCTTCAAAGGGATCCGAAATATCTGTTCTCAGATTCCACAGAAATAAGGCTAGCAAAGAGATCTACGAAACACAGATGTAACTCTGTGAGATGAATTCACAGAACACTAAGCAGTTTCTCAGAAAGCTTCTTTCCAGATTTCATCTGAGGATATTTCCTTTTTCAACATAGCTCTCTATGGGCTTCCAATATCACTTTGCAATTCCACAAGAACTGTCTTAGCGAACGGCTTCTTGAGGGGAAAGCTGTAACTCTGTGAGATCATTTCACAGAACACAAAGAAGTTTCTCAGAAAGCATCTTTCTCTTTGTTATCGGAGGATATTTCCTTTGGCCCTATAGTCTTCAAGGGGATCCGAAATATCTGTTCTCAGATTCCCCAGAAATAAGGCTAGCAAAGAGACCTACTAAACACAAATGTAATTCCGTGAGATGAATTCAGAGAACACTAAGCAGTTTCTCAGAAAGCTTCTTTACAGATTTCATCTGAGGATATTTCCTTTTTCACCATAGCCCTCTATGGGCTTCCAAATATCACTTTGCCAATTCCACAAGAACTGCCTTAGCGAAAGGCTTCTTGAGGGGAAAGCTGTAACTCTGTGAGATGATTTCACAGAACACAAAGAAGTTTCTCAGAAAGCTTCTTTCTCTTTGTTATCGGAGGATATTTCCTTTGGCCCTATAGTCTTCAAAGGGATCCGAAATATCTGTTCTCAGACTCCACAGAAATAAGGCTAGCAAAGAGATCCACGAAATACAGATGTAACTCTGTGAGTGGAAGTCACACATCACAGAGCAGTTTCTCAGAAAGCTTCTTTCCAGATTTCATCTGAGGATATTTCCTTTTTCACCATAGCCCTCTATGGGCTTCCAAATATCCCTTTGCCAATTCCACAAGAACTGTCTTAGCGAAAGGCTTCTTGAGGGGAAAGCTGTAACTCTGTGAGATGATTTCACAGAACACAAAGAAGTTTCTCAGAAAGCTTCTTTCTCTTTGTTATCGGAGGATATTTCCTTTGGCCCTATAGTCTTCAAAGGGATCCGAAATATCTGTTGTCAGATTCCACAGAAAGAAGGCTAGCAAAGAGATCCACGAAATACAGATGTAACTCTGTGAAATGAATTAACAGAACAGTAGGCAGTTTCTCAGAAAGCTTCTTTCCAGATTTCATCTGAGGATATTTCCTTTTTCACCGTAGACCTCTATGGGCTTCCAAATATCAATTTTCCAATTCCACAAGAACTGTCTTAGCGAAAGGCTTCTTGAGGGGAAAGCTGTAACTCTGTGAGATGATTTCACAGAACACAAAGAAGTTTCACAGAAACCATCTTTCTCTTTGTTATCGGAGGATATTCCCTTTGGCCCTATAATCCTCATAGGGATCCGAAATATCTGTTCTCAGATTCCACAGAAATAAGGCTAGCTAAGAGATCCACGAAATACAGATGTAACTCTGTGAGTGGAAGTCACACATCACAGAGCAGTTTCTCTGAAAGCTTCTTTCCAGATTTCATCTGAGGATATTTCCTTTTCACCATAGCCCTCTATGTGCTTCCAAATATCACTTTGCCAATTCCAAAAGAACTTTCTTAGCGAAAGGCTTCTTGAGCGGAAAGCTGTAGCTCTGTGAGATGATTTACAGAACACAAAGAAGTTTCTCAGAAAGCTTCTTTCTCTTTGTTATCGGAGGATATTTCCTTTGGCCCTATAGTCTTCAAAGGGATCCGAAATATCTGTTCTCAGACTTCACAGAAATATGGCTAGCAAAGAGATCCACGAAATACAGATGTAACTCTCTGAGTGGAAGTCACACATCACAGAGCAGTTTCTCAGAAAGCTTCTTTCCAGATTTCATCTGAGGATATTTCCTTTTTCACCATAGCCCTCTATGGGCTTCCAAATATCACTTTGCCAATTCCACAAGAACTGTCTTAGCGAAAGGCTTCTTGAGGGGAAAGCTGTAACACTGTTAGATGATTTCACAGAACACAAAGAAGTTTCTCAGAAAGCTTCTTTCTCTTTGTTATCGGAGGATATTTCCTTTGGCCCTATAGTCTTCAAAGGGATCCGAAATATCTGTTCTCAGATTCCACAGAAATAAGGCTAGCAAAGAGATGTACGAAACACAGATGTAACTCTGTGAGATGAATTCACAGAACACTAAGCAGTTTCTCAGAAAGCTTCTTCCCAGATTTCATCTGAGGATATTTCCTTTTTCACCATAGCCCTCTATGTGGTTCCAAATATCACTTTGCCAATTCCACAAGAACTATCTTAGAGAAAGGCTTCTTGAGGGGTAAGATGTAACTCTGTGAGATGATTTCACAGAACACAAAGAAGTTTTTCAGAAAGCTTCTTTCTCTTTGTTATCGGAGGATATTTCCTTTGGCCCTATAGTCTTCAAAGGGATCAGAAATATCTGTTCTCAGATTCCACAGAAAGAAGGCTAGCAAAGAGATCCACGAAATACAGATGAAACTCTGTGAGATGAATTAACAGAACAGTAAGCCGTTTCTCAGAAAGCTTCTTTCCAGATTTCATATGAGGATATTTCCTTTTTCACCATAGCCCTCTATGGGCTTCCAAATATCACTTTGCCAATTCCACAAGAACTGTCTTCATGAAAGGCTTCTTGAGGGAAAGCTGTAACTCTGTGAGATGATTTCACAGAACACAAAGAAGTTTCTCAGAAAGCTTCTTTCTCTTTGTTGTCGGAGGATATTTCCTTTGGCCCTATATTCTTCAAAGGGATCCGAAATATCTGTTCTCAGATTCCACAGAAATAAGGCTAGCAAAGAGATCTACGAAACACAGATGTAACTCTGTGAGATGAATTCACAGAACACTAAGTAGTTTCTCAGAAAGCTTCTTTCCAGATTTCATCAGAGGATATTTCCTTTTTCACCATAGCCCTCTATGGGCTTCCAAATATCACTTTGCCAATTACACCAGAACTGTCTTAGCGAAAGGCTTCTTGAGGGGAAAGCTGTAACTCTGTGAGATGATTTCACAGAACACAAAGAAGTTTATCAGAAAGCTTCTTTCTCTTTGTTATCGGAGGAAATTTCCTTTGGCCCTATAGTCTTCAAAGGGATCCGAAATATCTGTTCTCAGATTCCACAGAAATAAGGCTAGCAAAGAGATCCACGAAATACAGATGTAACTCTGTGAGTGGAAGTCACACATGACAGAGCAGTTTCTCAGAAAGCTTCTTTCCAGATTTCATCTGAAGATATTTCCTTTTCACCATAGCCCTCTATGGGCTTCAAAATGTCACTTTGACAATTCCAAAAGAATTGTCTTAGCGAAAGGCTTCTTGAGCGGAAAGCTGTAACTCTGTGAGATGATTCCACAGATCACAAAGAAGTTTCTCAGAAAGCTTCTTTCTCTTTGTTATCGGAGGATATTTCCTTTGGCCCTATAGTCTTCAAAGGGAACCGAAATATCTGTTCTCAGATTCCACAGAAAGAAGTCTAGCAAAGAGATCTACGAAACACAGATGTAACTCTGTGAGATAAATTCACAGAACACTAAGCAGTTTCTCAGAAAGCTTCTTTCCAGATTTCGTCTGAGGATATTTCCTTTTTCACCATAGCCCACTATGTACTTCCAAATATCACTTTGCCAATTCCACAAGAACTGTCTTAGCGAAAGGCTTCTTGAGGGGAAAGCTGTAACTCTGTGAGATGATTTCACAGAACACAAAGAAGTTTCTCAGAAAGCTTCTTTCTCTTTGTTCTCGGAGGATATTTCCTTTTGCCCTATAGTCTTCAAAGGGATCCGAAATATCTGTTCTCAGACTCCACAGAAATAAGGCTAGCAAAGAGATCTACGAAATACAGATGTAACTCTGTGAGTGGAAGTCACACATCACAGAGCAGTTTCTCATGAAGCTTCTTTCCAGATTTCATCTGAGGATATTTCCTTTTTCACCATAGCCCTCTATGGGCTTCCAAATATCACTTTGCCAATTCCACAAGAACTGTCTTAGCGAAAGGCTTCTTGAGGGGAAAGCTGTAACTGTGTGAGATAATTTCACAGAGCACAAAGAAGTTTCTCAGAAAGCTTCTTTCTCTTTGTAATCGGAGGATATTTCCTTTGGCCCTCTAGTCTTCAAAGGGATCCGAAATATCTGTTCTCAGATTCCACAGAAAGAAGGCTAGCAAAGAGATCCACGAAATACAGATGTAACTCTGTGAAATGAATTAACAGAACAGTAGGCAGTTTCTCAAAAAGCTTCTTTCCAGATTTTATCTGAGGATATTTCCTTTTTCACCATTGAGCTCTATGGGCTTCCAAATATCAATTTTCCAATTCCACAAGAACTGTCTTAGCGAAAGGCTTCTTGAGCGGAAAGCTGTAACTCTGTGAGATGATTTCACAGAACACAAAGAAGTTTCTCAGAAAGCTTCTTTCTCTTTGTTATCGGAGGATATTTCCTTTGGCCCTATAGTCTTCAAGGGGATCCGAAATATCTGTTCTCAGATTCCACAGAAATAAGGCTAGCAAAGAGATCTACGAAACACACATGTAACTCTGTGAGTTAAATTCACAGAACACTAAGCAGTTTCTCATAAAGCTTCTTTCCGGATTTCATCTGAGGATATTTCCTTTTTCACCATAGCCCTCTATGGGCTTCCAAATATCACTTTGACAATTCCACAAGAACTGTCTTAGCGAAAGGCTTCTTGAGGGGAAAGCTGTAACTCTGTGAGATGATTTCACAGAACACAAAGAAGTTTCTCAGAAAGCTTCTTTCTCTTTGTTATCGGAGGATATTTCCTTTGGCCCTATAGTCTTCAAAGGGATCCGAAATATCTGTTCTCAGATTCCACAGAAATAAGGCTAGCAAAGAGATCTACGAAACCAGATGTAACTCTGTGAGATGAATTCGCAGAACACTAAGCAGTTTCTATGAAAGCTTCTTTCCAGATTTCATCTGAGGATATTTCCTTTTTCACCATAGCCCTCTATGGGCTTCCAAATATCACTTTGCCAATTCCACAAGAACTGTCTTAGCGAAAGGCTTCTTCAGGGGAAATCTGTAACTCTGTGAGATGATTTCACAGAACACAAAGAAGTTTCTCAGAAAGCTTCTTTCTCTTTGTTATTGGAGGATATTTCCTTTGGCCCTATAGTCTTCATAGGAATCCGAAATATCTGTTCTCAGATTCACAGAAATAAGGCTAGCAAAGAGACCTAGAAACACAGATGTAACTCACTGAGATGAATTCAGAGAACGCTAAGCACTTTCTCAGAAAGCTTCTTTCCAGATTTCATCTGAGGATATTTCCTTTTTCAACATAGCTCTCTATGGGCTTCCAATATCACTTTGCCAATTCCACAAGAACTGTCTTAGCGAAAGGCTTCTTCAGGGGAAAGCAGTAACTCTGGGAGATGATTTCACAGAACACAAAGAAGTTTCTCAGAAAGCTTCTTTCTCTTTGTTATCGGAGGATATTTCCTTTGGCCCTATAGTCTTCAAAGGGATCCGAAATATCTGTTCTCAGATTCCACAGAAAGAAGTCTAGCAAAGAGATCTACGAAACACAGATGTAACTCTGTGAGTTAAATTCACAGAACACTAAGCAGTTTCTCATAAAGCTTCTTTCCGGATTTCATCTGAGGATATTTCCTTTTTCACCATAGCCCTCTATGGGCTTCCAAATATCACTTTGACAATTCCACAAGAACTGTCTTAGCAAAGGCTTCTTGAGGGGAAAGCTGTAACTCTGTGAGATGATTTCACAGAACACAAAGAAGTTTCTCAGAAAGCTTCTTTGTCTTTGTTATCGGAGGATATTTCCTTTGGCCCTATAGTCTTCAAAGGGATCCGAAATATCTGTTCTCAGATTCCACAGAAATAAGGCTAGCAAAGAGATCTACGAAACCAGATGTAACTCTGTGAGATGAATTCGCAGAACACTAAGCAGTTTCTCTGAAAGCTTCTTTCCAGATTTCATCTGAGGATATTTCCTTTTTCACCATAGCCCTCTATGGGCTTACAAATATCACTTTGCCAATTCCACAAGAACTGTCTTAGCGAAAGGCTTCTTCAGGAGAAAGCTGTAACTCTGTGAGATGATTTCACAGAACACAAAGAAGTTTCTCGGAAAGCTTCTTTCTCTTTGTTGTCGTAGGATATTTCCTTTGGCCCTATAGTCTTCAAAGGAATCCGAAATATCTGTTCTCAGATTCACAGAAATAAGGGTAGCAAAGAGATCTAAGAAACACAGATGTAACTCACTGAGATGAATTCAGAGAACGCTAAGCACTTTCTCAGAAAGCTTCTTTCCAGATTTCATCTGAGGATATTTCCTTTTTCAACATAGCTCTCTATGGGCTTCCAATATCACTTTGCCAATTCCACAAGAACTGTCTTAGCGAAAGGCTTCTTGAGGGGAAAGCTGTAACTCTGGGAGATGATTTCACAGAACACAAAGAAGTTTCTCAGAAAGCTTCTTTCTCTTTGTTATCGGAGGATATTTCCTTTGGCCCTATAGTCTTCAAAGGGATCCGAAATATCTGTTCTCAGATTCAACAGAAATAAGGCTAGCAAAGAGATCCACGAAATACAGATGTAACTCTGTGAGTGGAAGTCACACATCACAGAGCAGTTTCTCAGAAAGCTTCTTTCCAGATTTCATCGGAGGATATTTCCTTTTTCACCATAGCCCTCTATGGGCTTCCAAATATCACTTTGCCAGTTCCACAAGAGCTGTCTTAGCGAAAGTCTTCTTGAGCGGAAAGCTGTAACTCTGTGAGATGATTTCACTGAACACAAAGAAGTTTCTAAGAAAGCTTCTTTCCAGATTTCATCTGAGGATATTTCCTTTTTCATCATAGCCCTCTATGGGCTTCCAAATATCACTTTGCCAATTCCACAAGAACTGTCTTAGCGAAAGGCTTCTTGACGGGAAAGCTGTAACTCTGTGAGATGATTTCACAGAACACAAAGAAGTTTCTCAGAAAGCTTCTTTCCCTTTTTTATCGGAGGATATTTCCTTTGGCCCTATAGTCTTCAAAGGGATCCGAAATATCTGTTCTCAGATTCCACAGAAAGAAGGCTAGCAAAGAGATCCACGAAATACAGATGTAACTCTGTGAAATGAATTAACAGAACAGTAGGGAGTTTCTCAGAAAGCTTCTTTCCAGATTTCATCTGAGGATATTTCCTTTTTCACCATAGACCTCTATGGGCTTCCAAATATCAATTTTCCAATTCCACAAGAACTGTCTTAGCGAAAGGCTTCTTGAGGGGAAAGCTGTATCTCTGTGAGATGATTTCACAGAACACAAAGAAGTTTCTCAGAAAGCTTCTTTCTCTTTGTTATCGGATAATATTTCCTTTGGCCCTATAGTCTTCAAAGGTATCCGAAATATCTGTTCTCAGATTCCACAGAAATAAGGCTAGCAAAGAGATCTACGAAACACAGATGTAACTCTGTGACTTAAATTCACAGAACGCTAAGCAGTTTCTCAGAAAGCTTCTTTCCGGATTTCATCTGAGGATATTTCCTTTTTCACCATAGCCCTCTATGGGCTTCCAAATATCACTTTGACAATTCCTCAAGAACTGTCTTAGCGAAAGGCTTCTTGACGGGAAAGCTGTAACTCTGTGAGATGATTTCACAGAACACAAAGAAGTTTCTCAGAAAGCTTCTTTCTCTTTGTTATCGGAGGATATTTCCTTTGGCCCTATAGTCTTCAAAGGGATCCGAAATATCTGTTCTCAGACTCCACAGAAATAAGGCTAGCAAAGAGATCCACGAAATACAGATGTAACTCTGTGAGTGGAAGTCACACATCACAGAGCAGTTTCTCATAAAGCTTCTTTCCAGATTTCATCTGAGGATATTTCCTTTTTCACCATAGCCCTCTATGGGCTTCCAAATATCACTTTGCCAATCCCACAAGAACTGTCTTAGCGAAAGTCTTCTTGAGGGGAAAGCTGTAACTCTGTGAGATGATTTCACAGAACACAAAGAAGTTTCTCAGAAAGCTTCTTTCTCTTTGTTATCGGAGGATATTTCCTTTGGCCCTATAGTCTTCAAAGGGATCCGAAATATCTGTTCTCAGATTCCACAGAAATAAGGCTAGCAAAGAGATCTACGAAACACAGATGTAACTCTATGAGATGAATTCACAGAACACTAAGCAGTTTCTCAGAAAGCTTCTTCCCAGATTTCATCTGAGGATATTTCCTTTTTCACCATAGCCCTCTATGGGGTTCCAAATATCACTTGGCCAATTCCACAAGAACTGTCTTAGAGAAAGGCTTCTTGAGGGGAAAGATGTAACTCTGTGAGATGATTTCACAGAACACAAAGAAGTTTCTCAGAAAGCTTCTTTCTCTTTGTTATCGGAGGATATTTCCTTTGGCCCTATAGTCTTCAAAGGGATCAGAAATATCTGTTCTCAGATTCCACAGAAATAAGGCTAGTAAAGAGATACACGAAATACAGATGAAACTCTGTGAGATGAATTAACAGAACAGTAAGCAGTTTCTCAGAAAGCTTCTTTCCAGATTTCATCTGAGGATATTTCCTTTTTCACCATAGCCCTCTAAGGGCTTCCAAATATCACTTTGCCAATTCCACCAGAACTGTCTTAGCGAAAGGCTTCTTGAGGGGAAAGCTGTAACTCTGTGAGATGATTTCCACAACACAAAGAAGTTTCTCAGAAAGCTTCTTTCTCTTTGTTATCGGAGGATATTTCCTTTGGCCCTATAGTCTTCAAAGGGATCCGAAATATCTGTTCTCAGATTCCACAGAAATAAGGCTAGCAAAGAGATCCACGAAATACAGATGTAACTCTGTGAGTGCAAGTCACACATGACAGAGCAGTTTCTCAGAAAGCTTCTTTCCAGATTTCATCTGAGGATATTTCCTTTTCACCATAGCCCTCTATGTGCTTCCAAATATCACTTTGCCAATTCCAAAAGAACTGTCGTAGCGAAAGGCTTCTTGAGGGGAAAGCTGTAACTATGTGAGATGATTTCACAGAACACAAAGAAGTTTCTCAGAAAGCTTCTTTCCCTTTGTTATCGGAGGATATTTCCTTTGGCCATATAGTCTTCAAAGGGATCCGAAATATCTGTTCTCAGATTCCACAGAAAGAAGGCTAGTAAAGAGATCTAGGAAACCCAGATGTAACTCTGTTAGTTAAATTCACAGAACACTAAGCAGTTTCTCAGAAAGCTTCTTTCCAGATTTCATCTGAGGATATTTCCTTTTTCACCATAGCCCTCTATGGGCTTCCAAATATCACTTTGCCAATCCCACAAGAACTGTCTTAGCGAAAGTCTTCTTGAGGGGAAAGCTGTAACTCTGTGAGATGATTTCACAGAACACAAAGAAGTTTCTCAGAAAGCTTCTTTCTCTTTGTTATCGGAGGATATTTCCTTTGGCCCTATAGTCTTCAAAGGGATCCGAAATATCTGTTCTCAGATTCCACAGATATAAGTCTAGCAAAGAGATCTACGAAACACAGATGTAACTCTATGAGATGAATTCACAGAACACTAAGCAGTTTCTCAGAAAGCTTCTTTCCAGATTTCAACTGAGGATAATTCCTTTTTCACCATAGCCCTCTATGGGCTCCCAAATATCACTTTGCCAATTCCACAAGAACTGTCTTAGCGAAAGGCTTCTTGAGGGGAAAGCTGTAACTCTGTGACATGATTTCACAGAACACAAAGGAGTTTCTCAGAAAGCTTCTTTCTCTTTGTTATCGGAGGATATTTCCTTTGGCCCTATAGTCTTCAAAGGGATCCGAAATATCTGTTCTCAGTTTCCACAGAAATAAGGCTAGCCAAGAGATCTACGAAACACAGATGTAACTCTGTGAGATGAATTCACAGAACACTAAGTAGTTTCTCAGAAAGCTTCTTTACAGATGTCATCTGAGGATAATTCCTTTTTCACCATAGCCCTCTATGGGCTTCCAAATATCACTTTGCCAATTCCACAAGAACTGTCTTAGCGAAAGGCTTCTTGAGGGGAAAGCTGTAACTCTGTGAGATGATTTCACAGAACACAAAGCAGTTTCTCAGAAAGCTTCTTTCTCTTTGTTATCGGAGGATATTTCCTTTGGCCATATACTCTTCAAAGGGATCCGAAATATCTGTTCTCAGATTACACAGAAATAAGGCTAGCAAGGAGATCCACGAAATACAGATGTAACTCTGTGACTGGAATTCACACATCACAGAGTAGTTACTCAGAAAGCTTCTTTCCAGATTTCATCTGAGGATATTTCTTTTTTCACCATAGCCCTCTATGGGCTTCCATATATCACTTTGCCAATTCCACAACAACTATCTTAGCGAGAGGCTTCTTGAGGGGAAAGCTGTAACTCTGTGAGATGATTTCACAGAACAAAAAGAAGTTTCTCAGAAAGCTTATTTCTCTTTGTTATCGGAGGATATTTCCTTTGGCCCTATAGTCTTCAAAGGGATCCGAAATATCTGTTCTCAGATTCCACAGAAAGAAGGCCAGCAAAGAGATCTAAGAAATACAGATGTAACTCTGTGAGATGAATTCACAGAACACTAAGCAGTTTCTCAGAAATCTTCTTTCCAGATTTCATCTGAGGATATTTCCTTTTTCACCATAGCCCTCCTTGGGCTTCCAAATATCACTTTGCCAATCCCACAAGAACTGTCTTAGCGAAAGACTTCTTGAGGGGAAAGCTGTAACTCTGTGAGATGATTTCACAGAACACAAAGAATTTTCTCAGAAAGCTTCTTTCTCTTTGTTATCGGAGGATATTTCCTTTGGCCCTATAGTCTTCAAAGGGATCCGAAATATCTGTTCTCAGATTCCACAGAAATAAGGCTAGCAAAGAGATCTATGAAACACAGATGTAACTCTGTGAGATGAATTCACAGAACACTAAGCAGTTTCTCAGAAAGCTTCTTTCCAGATTTCATCTGAGGATATTTCCTTTTCACAATAGCCCTCTATGGGCTTCCAAATATCACTTTGCCAATTCCACAAGAACTGTCGTAGCGAAAGGCTTCTTGAGCGGAAAGCTGTAACACTGTGAGATGATTTCACAGAACACAAAGAAGTTTCTCAGAAAGCTTCTTTCTCTTTGTTATCGGAGGATATTTCCTTTCGCCCTATAGTCTTCAAAGGGATCCGAAATATCTGTTCTCAGACTCCACAGAAATAAGGCTAGCAAAGAGATCCACGAAATACAGATGTAACTCTTTGAGTGGAAATCACACATCACAGAGCAGTTTCTCATAGAGCTTCTTTCCAGATTTCATCTGAGGATATTTCCTTTTTCACCATAGCCCTCTATGGGCTTCCAAATATCACTTTGCCAATTCCACAAGAACTGTCTTAGCGAAAGGCTTCTTGAGGGGAAAGCTGTAACTCTGTGAGATGATTTCACAGAACACAAAGAAGTTTCTCAGAAAGCTTCTTTCTCTTTGTTATCGGAGGATATTTCCTTTGGCCCTATAGTCTTCAAAGGGATCCGAAATATCTGTTCTCAGATTCCACAGAAGTAAGGCTAGCAGAGAGATCCACGAAATACAGAAGTAACTCTGTGAGTGGAAGTCACACATCACAGAGCAGTTTCTCAGAAAGCTTCTTTCCAGATTTCATATGAGGATATTTCCTTTTTCACCATAGCCCTCTATGGGGTTCCAAATCTCACTTTGCCAATTCCACAAGAACTGTCTTAGCGAAAGGCTTCTTGAGGGGAAAGCTGTAACTCTGTGAGATGATTTCACAGAACACAAAGAAGTTTCTCAGAAAGCTTCTTTCTCTTTGCTATCGGAGGATATTTCCTTTGGCCCTATAGTCTTCAAAGGGATCCGAAATATCTGTTCTCAGATTCCACAGAAATAAGGCTAGCAAAGAGATCTACGAAACACAGATGTAACTCTGTGAGATGAATTCACAGAACACTAAGCAGTTTCTCAGAAAGCTTCTTTCCAGATTTCATCTGAGGATATTTCCTCTTTCAACATAGCTCTCTATGGGCTTCCAATATCACTTTGCAATTCCACAAGAACTGTCTTAGCGAACGGCTTCTTGAGGGGAAAGCTGTAACTCTGTGAGATCATTTCACAGAACACAAAGAAGTTTCTCAGAAAGCTTCTTTCTCTTTGTTATCGGAGGATATTTCCTTTGGCCCTATAGTCTTCAAGGGGATCCGAAATATCTGTTCTCAGATTCCACAGAAATAAGGCTAGCAAAGAGACCTACGAAACACAAATGTAATTCTGTGAGATGAATTCAGAGAACACTAAGCAGTTTCTCAGAAAGCTTCTTTACAGATTTCATCTGAGGATATTTCCTTTTTCACCATAGCCCTCTATGGGCTTCCAAATATCACTTTGCCAATTCCACAAGAACTGTCTTAGCGAAAGGCTTCTTGAGGGAAAAGCTGTAACTCTGTGAGATGATTTCACAGAACATAAAGAAGTTTCTCAGAAAGCTTCTTTCTCTATGTTATCGGAGGATATTTCCTTTGGCCCTATAGTCTTCAAAGGGATCCGAAATATATGTTGTCAGATTCCACAGAAAGAAGGCTAGCAAAGAGATCCACGAAATACAGATGTAACTCTGTGAAATGAATTAACAGAACAGTAGGCAGTTTCTCAGAAAGCTTCTTTCCAGATTTCATCTGAGGATATTTCCTTTTTCACCATAGCCCACTATGTGCTTCCAAATATCACTTTGCCAATTCCACAAGAACTGTCTTAGCGAAAGGCTTCTTCAGGGGAAAGCTGTAACTCTGTGAGATGATTTCACAGAACACAAAGAAGTTTCTCAGAAAGCTTCTTTCTCTTTGTTATCGGAGGATATTTCCTTTGGCCCTATAGTCTTCAAAGGGATCCGAAATATCTGTTCTCAGACTCCACAGAAATAAGGCTAGCAAAGAGATCCACGAAATACAGATGTAACTCTGTGAGTGGAAGTCACACATCACAGAGCAGTTTCTCAGAAAGCTTCTTTCCAGATTTCATCTGAGGATATTTCCTTTTTCACCATAGCCCTCTATGGGCTTCCAAATATCCCTTTGCCAATTCCACAAGAACTGTCTTAGCGAAAGGCTTCTTGAGGGGAAAGCTGTAACTCTGTGAGATGATTTCACAGAACACAAAGAAGTTTCTAGAAAGCTTCTTTCTCTTTGTTATCGGAGGATATTTCCTTTGGCCCTATAGTCTTCAAAGGGATCCGAAATATCTGTTGTCAGATTCCACAGAAAGAAGGCTAGCAAAGAGATCCACGAAATACAGATGTAACTCTGTGAAATGAATTAACAGAACAGTAGGCAGTTTCTCAGAAAGCTTCTTTCCAGATTTCATCTGAGGATATTTCCTTTTTCACCGTAGACCTCTATGGGCTTCCAAATATCAATTTTCCAATTCCACAAGAACTGTCTTAGCGAAAGGCTTCTTGAGGGGAAAGCTGTAACTCTGTGAGATGATTTCACAGAACACAAAGAAGTTTCACAGAAACCATCTTTCTCTTTGTTATCGGAGGATATTCCCTTTGGCCCTATAATCTTCAAAGGGATCCGAAATATCTGTTCTCAGATTCCACAGAAATAAGGATAGCAAAGAGATCCACGAAATACAGATCTAACTATGTGAGTGGAAGTCACACATCACAGAGCAGTTTCTCTGAAAGCTTCTTTCCAGATTTCATCTGAGGATATTTCCTTTTCACCATAGCCCTCTATGTGCTTCCAAATATCACTTTCCCAATTCCAAAAGAACTGTCTTAGCGAAAGGCTTCTTGAGCGGAAAGCTGTAACTCTGTGAGATGATTTACAGAACACAAAGAAGTTTCTCAGAAAGCTTCTTTCTCTTTGTTATCTTAGGATATTTCCTTTGGCCCTATAGTCTTCAAAGGGATCCGAAATATCTGTTCTCAGATTCCACAGAAATAAGGCTAGCAAAGAGATCTACGAAACACAGATGTAACTCTGTTAGTTAAATTCACAGAACACTAAGCAGTTTCTCAGAAAGCTTCTTTCCGGATTTCATCTGAGGATATTTCCTTTTTCACCATAGCCCTCTATTGGCTTTCAAATATCACTTTGACAATTCCACAAGAACTGTCTTAGCGAAAGGCTTCTTGACGGGAAAGCTGTAACTCTGTGAGATGATTTCACAGAACACAAAGAAGTTTCTCAGAAAGCTTCTTTCTCTTTGTTATCGGAGGATATTTCCTTTGGCCCTATCGTCTTCAAGGGGATCCGAAATATCTGTTCTCAGACTCCACAGAAATATGGCTAGCAAAGAGATCCACGAAATAGAGATGTAACTCTCTGAGTGGAAGTCACACATCACAGAGCAGTTTCTCATAGAGCTTCTTTCCAGATTTCATCTGAGGATATTTCCTTTTTCACCATAGCCCTCTATGGGCTTCCAAATATCACTTTGCCAATTCCACAAGAACTGTCTTAGCGAAAGGCTTCTTGAGGGGAAAGCTGTAACACTGTTAGATGATTTCACAGAACACAAAGAAGTTTCTCAGAAAGCTTCTTTCTCTTTGTTATCGGAGGATATTTCCTTTGGCCCTATAGTCTTCAAAGGGATCCGAAATATCTGTTCTCAGATTCCACAGAAATAAGGCTAGCAAAGAGATCTACGAAACACAGATGTAACTCTGTGAGATGAATTCGCAGAACACTAAGCAGTTTCTCTGAAAGCTTCTTTCCAGATTACATCTGAGGATATTTCCTTTTTCACCATAGCCCTCTATGGGCTTCCAAATATCACTTTGCCAATTCCACAAGAACTGTCTTAGCGAAAGGCTTCTTGAGGGGAAAGCTGTAACTCTGTGAGATGATTTCACAGAACACAAAGAAGTTTCTCAGAAAGCTTCTTTCTCTTTGTTATCGGAGGATATTTCCTTTGGCCCTATAGTCTTCTAAGGGATCCGAAATATCTGTTCTCAGATTCCACAGAAATAAGGCTAGCAAAGAGATCTACGAAACACAGATGTAACTCTGAGAGATGAATTCACAGAACACTAAGCAGTTTCTCAGAAAGCTTTTTTCCAGATTTCATCTGAGGATATTTCCTTTTACACCAAAGCCCTCTATGGGCTTCCAAATATTACTTTGCCAATTCCAGAAGAACTGTCTTAGCGAAAGGCTTCTTCAGGGGAAAGCTGTAACTCTGTGAGATGATTTCAAAGAACCCAAAGAAGTTTCTCAGAAAGCTTCTGTCTCTTTGTTATCGGAGGATATTTCCTTTGGCCCTATAGTCTTCAAAGGGATCCGAAATATCTGTTCTCAGATTCCACAGAAATAAGGCTAGCAAAGAGACCTACGAAACACAGATGTAACTCTGTGAGATGAATTCACAGAACACTAAGCAGTTTCTCAGAAAGTTTCTTTCCACATTTCATCTGAGGATATTTCCTTTTTCACCATAGCCCTCTATGGGCTTCCAAATATCACTTTGCCAATTCCACAAGAACTGTCTTAGCGAAAGGCTTCTTGAGGGCAAAGCTGTAACTCTGTGAGATGATTTCACAGAACACAAAGAAGTTTCTCAGAAAGCTTCTTTCTCTTTGTTATCGGAGGATATTTCCTTTGGCCCTATAGTCTTCAAAGGGATCCGAAATATCTGTTCTCAGATTCCACAGAAATAAGGCTAGCAAAGAGATCTACGAAACACAGATGTAACTCTGTGAGATGAATTCAAAGAACACTAAGCAGTTTCTCAGAAAGCTTCTTTCCAGATTTCATCTGAGGATATTTCCTTTTTCACCATAGCCCTCTAGGGGCTTCCAAATATCACTTTGCCAATTCCACAAGAACTGTCTTAGCCAAAGGCTTCTTGAGGGGAAAGCTGTAACTCTGTGAGATGATTTCACAGAACACAAAGAAGTTTCTCAGAAAGCTTCTTTCTCTTTGTTATCGGAGGATATTTCCTTTGGCCCTATAGTCTTCAAAGGGATCCGAAATATCTGTTCGCTGAATCCACAGATATAAGGCTAGCAAAGAGATCTACGAAACACAGATGTAACTCTGTGAGATGAATTCAGAGAACACTAAGCAGTTTCTCAGAAAGCTTCTTTCCAGATTTCATCTGAGGATATTTCCTTTTTCACCATAGCCCTATATGGGCTTCCAAATATCACTTTGCCAATCCCACAAGAACTGTCTTAGCGAAACGCTTCTTGAGGGTAAAGCTGTAATTCTGTGAGATGATTTCACAGAACACAAAGAAGTTTCTCAGAAAGCTCCTTTCTCTTTGTTATTGGAGGATATTTCCTTTAGCCCTATAGTCTTCAAAGGGATCCGAAATATCTGTTCTCAGACTCCACAGAAATAAGGCTAGCAAAGAGATCCACGAAATACAGATGTAACTCTGTGAGTGGAAGTCAAACATCACGGAGCAGGTTCTCATAGAGCTTCTTTCCAGATTTCATCTGAGGATATTTCTTTTTTCAAAATGGCCCTCTATGGGCTTCCAAATATCACTTTGCCAATTCCACAAGAACTGTCTTAGCGAAAGGCTTCTTGAGGGGAAAGCTGTAACACTGTTACATGATTTCACAGAACACAAAGAAGTTTCTCAGAAAGCTTCTTTCTCTTTGTTATCGGAGGATATTTCCTTCGGCCCTATAGTCTTCAAAGGGATCCGAAATATCGGTTCTCAGATTCCACAGAAAGAAGGCTAGCAAAGAGATCCAGGAAACACAGATGTAACTCTGTGAGATGAATTCACAGAACACTAAGCAGTTTCTCAGAAAGCTTCTTTCCAGATTTCATCTGAGGATATTTCCTTTTTCACCATAGCCCTCTATGGGCTTCCAAATATCACTTTGCCAATCCCACAAGAACTGTCTTAGCATAAGGCTTCTTCAGGGGAAAGCTGTAACTCTGTGAGATGACTTCACAGAACACAAAGAAGTTTCTCAGAAAGCTTCTTCTCTTTGTTATCGGAGGATATTTCCTTTGGCCCTATAGTCTTCAAAGGGATCCGAAATATCTGTTCTCAGATTCCACAGAAATAAGGCTAGCAAAGAGATCTACGAAACCCAGATGTAACTCTGTGAGATGAATTCACAGAACACTAAGCAGTTTCTCAGAAAGCTTCTTTCCAGATTTCATCTTAGGATATTTCCTTTTACACCATAGCCCTCTATGGGCTTCCAAATATCACTTTGCCAATTCCACAAGAACTGTCTTAGCGAAAGGCTTCTTCAGGGGAAAGCTGTAACTCTGTGAGATGATTTCACAGAACACAAAGAAGTTTCTCAGAAAGCTTCTTTCTCTTTGTTATCGGAGGATATTTCCTTTGGCCCTATAGTCTTCAAAGGGATCCGAAATATCTGTTGTCAGATTCCACAGAAATAAGGCTAGCAAAGAGATCTTAGAAACACAGATGTAACTCACTGAGATGAATTCACAGAACACTAAGCAGTTTCTCAGAAAGCTTCTTTCCAGATTTCATCTGAGGATATTTCCTTTTTCACCATAGCCCTCTATGGGCTTCCGAATATCACTTTGCCAATTCCACAAGAACTGTCTTATCGAAAGGCTTCTTGAGGGGAAAGCTGTAACTCTGTGAGATGATTTCACAGAACACAAAGAAGTTTCTCAGAAAGCTTCTTTCTCTTTGTTATCGGAGGATATTTCCTTTGGCCCTATAGTCTTCAAAGGGATCCGAAATATCTGTTCTCAGATTCCACAAAAATAAGACTAGCAAAGAGATCTACGATACACAGATGTAACCCTGTGAGATGATTTCACAGAACACTAAGCAGTTTCTCAGAAAGCTTCTTTCCAGATTTCATCTGAGGATATTTCCTTTTTCACCATAGCCCTCTATGGGCTTCCAAATATCACTTTGCCAATTCCACAAGAACTGTCTTAGCGAAAGTCTTCTTGAGGGCAAAGCTGTAACTCTGTGAGATGATTTCACAGAACACAAAGAAGTTTCTCAGAAAGCTTCTTTCTCTTTGTTATCCGAGGATATTTCCTTTGGCCCTATAGTCTTCAAAG
The DNA here is from genome assembly GCF_037993035.2 of Macaca fascicularis. NCBI lineage: Eukaryota > Metazoa > Chordata > Mammalia > Primates > Cercopithecidae > Macaca > Macaca fascicularis. The sequence continues at coordinate 43,318,138 of NC_088385.1, read as the reverse complement.
GGATCCGAAATATCTGTTCTCAGTTTCCACAGAAAGAAGGCTAGCAAAGAGATCTACGAAACACAGATGTAACTCTGTGAGATGAATTCACAGAACACTAAGCAGTTTCTCAGAAAGCTTCTTTCCAGATTTCATCTGAGGATATTTCCTTTTTCACCATAGCCCTCTATGGGCTTCCAAATATCACTTTGCCAATTCCACAAGAACTGTCTTAGCGAAAGGCTTCTTGAGGGCAAAGCTGTAACTCTGTGAGATGATTTCACAGAACACAAAGAAGTTTCTCAGAAAGCTTCTTTCTCTTTGTTATCGGAGGATATTTCCTTTGGCCCTATAGTCTTCAAAGGGATCCGAAATATCTGTTCTCAGATTCTACAGAAAGAAGGCTAGCAAAGAGATCTACGAAACACAGATGTAACTCTGTGAGATGAATTCACAGAACACTAAGCAGTTTCTCAGAAAGCTTCTTTCCAGATTTCATCTGAGGATATTTCCTTTTTCACCATAGCCTTCTATGGGCTTCCAAATGTCACTTTGACAATTCCACAAGAACTCTCTCAGCGAAAGGCGTCTTGAGGGGAAAGCTGTAACTCTGTGAGATGATTTCACATAACATAAAGAAGTTTCTCAGAAAGCTTCTTTCTCTTTGTTATCGGAGGATATTTCCTTTGGCCCTATAGTCTTCAAAGGGATCCGAAATATCTGTTCTCAGATTCCACAGAAATAAGGCTAGCAAAGAGATCTACGAAACACAGATATAACTCAGTGAGATGAATTCACAGAACACTAAGCAGTTTCTCAGAAAGCTTCTTTCCAGATTTCATCTGAGGATATTTCCTTTTTCACCATAGCCCTCTATGGGCTTCCAAATATCACTTTGCCAATTCCACAAGAACTGTCTTAGCGAAAGGCTTCTTGAGGGCAAAGCTGTAACTCTGTGAGATGATTTCACAGAACACAAAGAAGTTTCTCAGAAAGCTTCTTTCTCTTTGTTATCGGAGGATATTTCCTTTGGCCCTATAGTCTTCAAAGGGATCCGAAATATCTGTTCTCAGATTCCACAGAAAGGAGGCTAGCAAAGAGATCCAGGAAACACAGATGTAACTCTGTGAGATGAATTCACAGAACACTAAGCAGTTTCTCAGAAAGCTTCTTTCCAGATTTCATCTGAGGATATTTCCTTTTTCACCATAGCCCTCTATGGGCTTTCAAATATCACTTTGACAATTCCACAAGAACTGTCTTAGCGAAAGGCTTCTTCAGGGGAAAGCTGTAACTCTGTGAGATGATTTCACAGAACACAAAGAAGTTTCTCAGAAAGCTTCTTTCTCTTTGTTATCGGAGGTATTTCCTTTGGCCCTATAGTCTTCAAAGGGATAAGAAATATCTGTTCTCAGATTCCACAGAAATAAGGCTAGCAAAGAGATCCACGAAATAGAGATGTAACTCTGTGAGTGGAAGTCACACATCACAGAGCAGTTTCTCATAGAGCTTCTTTCCAGATTTCATCTGAGGATATTTCTTTTTTCACCATAGCCCTCTATGGGCTTCCAAATATCACTTTGCCAATTCCACAAGAACTGACTTAGCGAAAGGCTTCTTGAGGGGAAAGCAGTAACTCTGTGAGATGATTTCAAAGAACACAAAGAAGTTTCTCAGAAAGCTTCTTTCTCTTTGTTATCAGAGGATATTTCCTTTGGCCCGATAGTCTTCAAAGGGATCCGAAATATCTGTTCTCGGATTCCACAGAAATAAGGCTAGCAAAGAGATCTACGAAACACTGATGTAACTCTGTGAGATGAAATAACAGAACACTAAGCAGTTTCTCAGAAAGCTTCTTTCCAGATTTCATCTGAGGATATTTCCTTTTACACCATAGCCCTCTATGGGTTTCCAAATATCACTTTGCCAATTCCACAAGAACTGTCTTAGCGAAAGGCTTCTTGAGGGCAAAGCTGTAACTCTGTGAGATGATTTCACAGAACACAAAGAAGTTTCTCAGAAAGCTTCTTTCTCTTTGTTATCGGAGGATATTTCCTTTGGCCCTATAGTCTTCAAAGGGATCCGAAATATCTGTTCTCAGACTCCACAGAAATAAGGCTAGCAAAGAGATCTACGAAACACAGATGTAACTCAGTGAGATGAATTCACAGAACACTAAGCAGTTTCTCAGAAAGCTTCTTTCCAGATTTCATCTGAGGATATTTCCTTTTTCAGCATAGCCCTCTATGGGCTTCCAAATCTCACTTTGCCAATTCCACAAGAACTGTCTTAGCGAAAGGCTTCTTGAGGGCAAAGCTGTTACTATGTGAGATGATTTCACAGAACACAAAGAAGTTTCTCAGAAAGCTTCTTTCTCTTTGTTATCGGAGGATATTTCCTTTGGCCCTATAGTCTTCAAAGGGATCCGAAATATCTGTTCTCAGATTCCACAGAAAGAAGGCTAGCAAAGAAATCCAGGAAACACAGATTTAACTCTGTGAGATGAATTCACAGAACTCTAAGCAGTTTCTCAGAAAGCTTCTTTCCAGATTTCATCTGAGGATATTTCCTTTTTCACCATTGCCCTCTATGGGCTTCCAAATATCACTTTGCCAATCCCACAAGAACTGTCTTAGCGAATGTCTTCTTATAGGAAAGCTGTAACTCTGTGAGATGATTTCACAGAACACAAAGAAGTTTCTCAGAAAGCTTCTTTCTCTTTGTTATCGGAGGATATTTCCTTTGGCCCTATAGTCTTCAAAGGGATCCGAAATATCTGTTCTCAGATTCCACAGAAATAAGGCTAGCAAAGAGATCTACGAAACACAGATGTAACTCTGTGAGATGAATTCACAGAACACTAAGCAGTTTCTCAGAAAGCTTCTTTCCAGATTTCAACTGAGGATAATTCCTTTTTCACCATAGCCCTCTATGGGCTCCCAAATATCACTTTGCCAATTCCACAAGAACTGTCTTAGCGAAAGGCTTCTTGAGGGGAAAGCTGTAACTCTGTGAGATGATTTCACAGAACACAAAGAAGTTTCTCAGAAAGCTTCTTTCTCTTTGTTATCGGAGGATATTTCCTTTGGCCCTATAGTCTTTAAGGGATCCGAAATATCTGTTCTCAGATTCCACAGAAATAATTCTAGCAAAGAGATCTGCGAAACACAGATATAACCCTGTGAGATGAATTCAGAGAACACTAAGCAGTTTCTCAGAAAGCTTCTTTCCAGATTTCATCTGAGGATATTTCCTTTTTCACAATAGCCCTCTATGTGGTTCCAAATATCACTTTGCCAATTCCACAAGAACTGTCTTAGCGAAAGGCTTCTTGATGGCAAAGCTGTTACTATGTGAGATGATTTCACTTAACACAAAGAAGTTTCTCAAAAAGCCTCTTTCTCTTTGTTATCGGAGGATATTTCCTTTGGCCCTATAGTCTTCAAAGGGATCCGAAATATCAGTTCTCAGATTCCACAGAAATAAGGCTAGCAGAGAGATCCACGAAATAGAGAAGTAACTCTGTGAGTGGAAGTCACACATCACAGAGCAGTTTCTCAGAAAGCTTCTTTCCAGATTTCATATGAGGATATTTCCTTTTTCACCATATCCCTCTATGGGGTTCCAAATATCACTTTGCCAATTCCACAAGAACTGTCTTAGCGAAAGGCTTCTTGAGGGGAAAGCTGTAACTCTGTGAGATTATTTCTCAGAACACAAAGAAGTTTCTCAGAAAGCTTCTTTCTCTTTGTTATCGGAGGATATTTCCTTTGGCCATATAGTCTTCAAAGGGATCCGAAATATCTGTTCTCAGATTCCACAGAAATAAGGCTAGCAAAGAGATCTACGAAACACAGATGTAACTCTGTGAGATGAATTCACAGAACACTAAGCAGTTTCTCAGAAAGCTTCTTTCCAGATTTCATCTGAGGATATTTCCTTTTTCAACATAGCTCTCTATGGGCTTCCAATATCACTTTGCAATTCCACAAGAACTGTCTTAGCGAACGGCTTCTTGAGGGGAAAGCTGTAACTCTGTGAGATCATTTCACAGAACACAAAGAAGTTTCTCAGAAAGCTTCTTTCTCTTTGTTATCGGAGGATATTTCCTTTGGCCCTATAGTCTTCAAGGGTATCCGAAATATCTGTTCTCAGATTCCACAGAAATAAGGCTAGCAAAGAGACCTACGAAACACAAATGTAATTCTGTGAGATGAATTCAGAGAACACTAAGCAGTTTCTCAGAAAGCTTCTTTACAGATTTCATCTGAGGATATTTCCTTTTTCACCATAGCCCTCTATGGGCTTCCAAATATCACTTTGCCAATTCCACAAGAACTGTCTTAGCCAAAGGCTTCTGGAGGGAAAAGCTGTAACTCTGTGAGATAATTTCACAGAACACAAAGAAGCTTCTCAGAAAGCTTCTTTCTCTTTGTTATCGGAGGATATATCCTTTGGCCCTATGGTCTTCAAAGGGATCCGAAATATCTGTTCGCTGAATCCACAGATATAAGGCTAGCAAAGAGATCTACGAAACACAGATGTAACTCTGTGAGATGAATTCAGAGAACACTAAGCAGTTTCTCAGAAAGCTTCTTTCCAGATTTCATCTGAGGATATTTCCTTTTTCACCATAGACCTCTATGGGCTTCCAAATATCACTTTGCCAACTCCACAACAGCTGTCTTAGCGAAAGTCTTCTTGAGGGAAAGCTGTAAATCTGTGAGATGATTTCACTGAACACAAAGAAGTTTCTAAGAAAGCTTCTTTGCAGATTTCATCTGAGGATATTTCCTTTTTCACCATAGCCCTCTATGGGCTTCCAAATATCACTTTGCCAATTCCACAAGAACTGTCTTAGCGAAAGGCTTCTTGAAGGGAAAGCTGTAACTCTTTGAGATGATTTCACAGAACACAAAGAAGTTTCTCAGAAAGCTTCTTTCTCTTTGTTATCGGAGGATATTTCCTTTGGCCCTATAGTCTTCAAAGGGATCCGAAATATCTGTTCTCAGATTCCACAGAAATAAGGCTAGCAAAGAAATCTACGAAACACAGATGTAACTCTCTGAGATGAATTCACAGAACACTAAGCAGTTTCTCAGAAAGCTTCTTTCCAGATTTCATCTGAGGATATTTCCTTTTTCACCATAGACCTCTAGGGGCTTCCAAATATCACTTTGCCAATTCCACAAGAACTGTCTTAGCGAAAGGCTTCTTGAGGGCAAAGCTGTAACTCTGTGAGATGATTTCACAGAACACAAAGAAGTTTCTCAGAAAGCTTCTTTCTATTTGTTATCGGAGGATATTTCCTTTGGCCCTATAGTCTTCAAAGGGATCCGAAATATCTGTTCTCAGATTCCACAGAAATAAGGCTAGCAAAGAGATCTACGAAACACAGATGTAACTCTGTGACATGAATTCACAGAACACTAAGCAGTTTCTCAGAAAGCTTCTTTCCAGATTTCATCTGAGGATATTTCCTTTTTCACCATAGCCCTCTGTGGGCTTCCAAATATCACTTTGCCAATCCCACAAGAACTGTCTTAGCGAAACGCTTCTTGAGGGGAAAGCTGTAATTCTGTGAGATGATTTCACAGAACACAAAGAAGTTTCTCAGAAAGCTCCTTTCTCTTTGTTATTGGAGGATATTTCCTTTAGCCCTATAGTCTTCAAAGGGATCCGAAATATCTGTTCTCAGACTCCACAGAAATAAGGCTAGCAAAGAGATCCACGAAATACAGATGTAACTCTGTGAGTGGAAGTCACACATCACGGAGCAGTTTCTCATAGAGCTTCTTTCCAGATTTCATCTGAGGATATTTCTTTTTTCAAAATAGCCCTCTATGGGCTTCCAAATATCACTTTGCCAATTCCACAAGAACTGTCTTAGCGAAAGGCTTCTTGAGGGGAAAGCTGTAACACTGTTACATGATTTCACGGAACACAAAGAAGTTTCTCAGAAAGCTTCTTTCTCTTTGTTATCGGAGGATATTTCCTTCGGCCCTATAGTCTTCAAAGGGATCCGAAATATCTGTTCTCAGATTCCACAGAAAGAAGGCTAGCAAAGAGATCCAGGAAACACAGATGTAACTCTGTGAGATGAATTCACAGAACACTAAGCAGTTTCTCAGAAAGCTTCTTTCCAGATTTCATCTGAGGATATTTCCTTTTTCACCATAGCCCTCTATGGGCTTCCAAATATCACTTTGCCAATCCCACAAGAACTGTCTTAGCATAAGGCTTCTTGAGGGGAAAGCTGTAACTCTGTGAGATGACTTCACAGAACACAAAGAAGTTTCTCAGAAAGCTTCTTTCTCTTTGTTATCGGAGGATATTTCCTTTGGCCCTATAGTCTTCAAAGGGATCCGAAATATCTGTTCTCAGATTCCACAGAAATGAGGCTAGCAAAGAGATCTACGAAACACAGATGTAACTCTGTGAGATGAATTCACAGAACACTAAGCAGTTTCTCAGAAAGCTTCTTTCCAGATTTCATCTTAGGATATTTCCTTTTACACCATAGCCCTCTATGGGCTTCCAAATATCACTTTGCCAATTCCACAAGAACTGTCTTAGCGAAAGGCTTCTTCAGGGGAAAGCTGTAACTCTGTGAGATGATTTCACAGAACACAAAGAAGTTTCTCAGAAAGCTTCTTTCTCTTTGTTATCGGAGGATATTTCCTTTGGCCCTATAGTCTTCAAAGGGATCCGAAATATCTGTTGTCAGATTCCACAGAAATAAGGCTAGCAAAGAGATCTTAGAAACACAGATGTAACTCACTGAGATGAATTCACAGAACACTAAGCAGTTTCTCAGAAAGCTTCTTTCCAGATTTCATCTGAGGATATTTCCTTTTTCACCATAGCCCTCTATGGGCTTCCGAATATCACTTTGCCAATTCCACAAGAACTGTCTTATCGAAAGGCTTCTTGAGGGGAAAGCTGTAACTCTGTGAGATGATTTCACAGAACACAAAGAAGTTTCTCAGAAAGCTTCTTTCTCTTTGTTATCGGAGGATATTTCCTTTGGCCCTATAGTCTTCAAAGGGATCCGAAATATCTGTTCTCAGATTCCACAAAAATAAGACTAGCAAAGAGATCTACGAAACACAGATGTAACTCTGTGAGATGATTTCACAGAACACTAAGCAGTTTCTCAGAAAGCTTCTTTCCAGATTTCATCTGAGGATATTTCCTTTTTCACCATAGCCCTCTATGGGCTTCCAAATATCACTTTGCCAATTCCACAAGAACTGTCTTAGCGAAAGTCTTCTTGAGGGCAAAGCTGTAACTCTGTGAGATGATTTCACAGAACACAAAGAAGTTTCTCAGAAAGCTTCTTTCTCTTTGTTATCCGAGGATATTTCCTTTGGCCCTATAGTCTTCAAAGGGATCCGAAATATCTGTTCTCAGATTCCACAGAAAGAAGGCTAGCAAAGAGATCTACGAAACACAGATGTAACTCTGTGAGATGAATTCACAGAACACTAAGCAGTTTCTCAGAAAGCTTCTTTCCAGATTTCATCTGAGGATATTTCCTTTTTCACCATAGCCCTCTATGGGCTTCCAAATATCACTTTGCCAATTCCACAAGAACTGTCTTAGCGAAAGGTTTCTTGAGGGCAAAGCTGTAACTCTGTGAGATGATTTCACAGAACACAAAGAAGTTTCTCAGAAAGCTTCTTTCTCTTTGTTATCGGAGGATATTTCCTTTGGCCCTATAGTCTTCAAAGGGATCCGAAATATCTGTTCTCAGATTCTACAGAAAGAAGGCTAGCAAAGAGATCTACGAAACACAGATGTAACTCTGTGAGATGAATTCACAGAACACTAAGCAGTTTCTCAGAAAGCTTCTTTCCAGATTTCATCTGAGGATATTTCCTTTTTCACCATAGCCCTCTATGGGCTTCCAAATATCACTTTGACAATTCCACAAGAACTCTCTCAGCGAAAGGCGTCTTGAGGGGAAAGCTGTAACTCTGTGAGATGATTTCACAGAACATAAAGAAGTTTCTCAGAAAGCTTCTTTCTCTTTCTTATCGGAGGATATTTCCTTTGGCCCTATAGTCTTCAAAGGGATCCGAAATATCTGTTCTCAGATTCCACAGAAATAAGGCTAGCAAAGAGATCTACGAAACACAGATATAACTCAGTGAGATGAATTCACAGAACACTAAGCAGTTTCTCAGAAAGCTTCTTTCCAGATTTCATCTGAGGATATTTCCTTTTTCACCGTAGCCCTCTATGGGCTTCCAAATATCACTTTGCCAATTCCACAAGAACTGTCTTAGCGAAAGGCTTCTGGAGGGAAAAGCTGTAACTCTGTGAGATGATTTCACAGAACACAAAGAAGCTTCTCAGAAAGCTTCTTTCTCTTTGTTATCGGAGGATATTTCCTTTGGCCCTATGGTCTTCAAAGGGTTCCGAAATATCTGTTCGCTGAATCCACAGATATAAGGCTAGCAAAGAGATCTACGAAACACAGATGTAACTCTGTGAGATGAATTCAGAGAACACTAAGCAGTTTCTCAGAAAGCTTCTTTCCAGATTTCATCTGAGGATATTTCCTTTTTCACCATAGACCTCTATGGGCTTCCAAATATCTCTTTGCCAACTCCACAACAGCTGTCTTAGCGAAAGTCTTCTTGAGGGGAAAGCTGTAAATCTGTGAGATGATTTCACTGAACACAAAGAAGTTTCTATGAAAGCTTCTTTCCAGATTTCATCTGAGGATATTTCCTTTTTCACCATAGCCCTCTATGGGCTTCCAAATATCACTTTGCCAATTCCACAAGAACTGTCTTAGCGAAAGGCTTCTTGAAGGGAAAGCTGTAACTCTTTGAGATGATTTCACAGAACACAAAGAAGTTTCTCAGAAAGCTTCTTTCTCTTTGTTATCGGAGGATATTTCCTTTGGCCCTATAGTCTTCAAAGGGATCCGAAATATCTGTTCTCAGATTCCACAGAAATAAGGCTAGCAAAGAAATCTACGAAACACAGATGTAACTCTGTGAGATGAATTCACAGAACACTAAGCAGTTTCTCAGAAAGCTTCTTTCCAGATTTCATCTGAGGATATTTCCTTTTTCACCTTAGACCTCTATGGGCTTCCAAATATCACTTTGCCAATTCCACAAGAACTGTCTTAGCGAAAGGCTTCTTGAGGGCAAAGCTGTAACTCTGTGAGATGATTTCACAGAACACAAAGAAGTTTCTCAGAAAGCTTCTTTCTCTTTGTTATCGGAGGATATTTCCTTTGGCCCTATAGTCTTCAAAGGGATCCGAAATATCTGTTCTCAGATTCCACAGAAATAAGGCTAGCAAAGAGATCTTAGAAACACAGATGTAACTCTGTGACACGAATTCACAGAACACTAAGCAGTTTCTCAGAAAGCTTCTTTCCAGATTTCATCTGAGGATATTTCCTTTTTCACCATAGCCCTCTGTGGGCTTCCAAATATCACTTTGCCAATCCCACAAGAACTGTCTTAGCGAAACGCTTCTTGAGGGGAAAGCTGTAATTCTGTGAGATGATTTCACAGAACACAAAGAAGTTTCTCAGAAAGCTCCTTTCTCTTTGTTATTGGAGGATATTTCCTTTAGCCCTATAGTCTTCAAAGGGATCCGAAATATCTGTTCTCAGACTCCACAGAAATAAGGCTAGCAAAGAGATCCACGAAATACAGATGTAACTCTGTGAGTGGAAGTCACACATCACGGAGCAGTTTCTCATAGAGCTTCTTTCCAGATTTCATCTGAGGATATTTCTTTTTTCAAAATAGCCCTCTATGGGCTTCCAAATATCACTTTGCCAATTCCACAAGAACTGTCTTAACGAAAGGCTTCTTGAGGGGAAAGCTGTAACTCTTTGAGATGATTTCACAGAACACAAAGAAGTTTCTCAGAAAGCTTCTTTCTCTTTGTTATCGGAGGATATTTCCTTTGGCCCTATAGTCTTCAAAGGGATCCGAAATATCTGTTCTCAGATTCCACAGAAATAAGGCTAGCAAAGAAATCTACGAAACACAGATGTAACTCTGTGAGATGAATTCACAGAACACTAAGCAGTTTCTCAGAAAGCTTCTTTCCAGATTTCATCTGAGGATATTTCCTTTTTCACCTTAGACCTCTATGGGCTTCCAAATATCACTTTGCCCATTCCACAAGAACTGTCTTAGCGAAAGGCTTCTTGAGGGCAAAGCTGTAACTCTGTGAGATGATTTCACAGAACACAAAGAAGTTTCTCAGAAAGCTTCTTTCTCTTTGTTATCGGAGGATATTTCCTTTGGCCCTATAGTCTTCAAAGGGATCCGAAATATCTGTTCTCAGATTCCACAGAAATAAGGCTAGCAAAGAGATCTTAGAAACACAGATGTAACTCTGTGACACGAATTCACAGAACACTAAGCAGTTTCTCAGAAAGCTTCTTTCCAGATTTCATCTGAGGATATTTCCTTTTTCACCATAGCCCTCTGTGGGCTTCCAAATATCACTTTGCCAATCCCACAAGAACTGTCTTAGCGAAACGCTTCTTGAGGGGAAAGCTGTAATTCTGTGAGATGATTTCACAGAACACAAAGAAGTTTATCAGAAAGCTCCTTTCTCTTTGTTATTGGAGGATATTTCCTTTAGCCCTATAGTCTTCAAAGGGATCCGAAATATCTGTTCTCAGACTCCACAGAAATAAGGCTAGCAAAGAGATCCACGAAATACAGATGTAACTCTGTGAGTGGAAGTCACACATCACGGAGCAGTTTCTCATAGAGCTTCTTTCCAGATTTCATCTGAGGATATTTCTTTTTTCAAAATAGCCCTCTATGGGCTTCCAAATATCACTTTGCAAATTCCACAAGAACTGTCTTAGCGAAAGGCTTCTTGAGGGGAAAGCTGTAACACTGTTACATGATTTCACGGAACACAAAGAAGTTTCTCAGAAAGCTTCTTTCTCTTTGTTATCGGAGGATATTTCCTTCGGCCCTATAGTCTTCAAAGGGATCCGAAATATCTGTTCTCAGATTCCACAGAAAGAAGGCTAGCAAAGAGATCCAGGAAACACAGATGTAACTCTGTGAGATGAATTCACAGAACACTAAGCAGTTTCTCAGAAAGCTTCTTTCCAGATTTCATCTGAGGATATTTCCTTTTTCACCATAGCCCTCTATGGGCTTCCAAATATCACTTTGCCAATCCCACAAGAACTGTCTTAGCATAAGGCTTCTTGAGGGGAAAGCTGTAACTCTGTGAGATGACTTCACAGAACACAAAGAAGTTTCTCAGAAAGCTTCTTTCTCTTTGTTATCGGAGGATATTTCCTTTGGCCCTATAGTCTTCAAAGGGATCCGAAATATCTGTTCTCAGATTCCACAGAAATGAGGCTAGCAAAGAGATCTACGAAACACAGATGTAACTCTGTGAGATGAATTCACAGAACACTAAGCAGTTTCTCAGAAAGCTTCTTTCCAGATTTCATCTTAGGATATTTCCTTTTACACCATAGCCCTCTATGGGCTTCCAAATATCACTTTGCCAATTCCACAAGAACTGTCTTAGCGAAAGGCTTCTTCAGGGGAAAGCTGTAACTCTGTGAGATGATTTCACAGAACACAAAGAAGTTTCTCAGAAAGCTTCTTTCTCTTTGTTATCGGAGGATATTTCCTTTGGCCCTATAGTCTTCAAAGGGATCCGAAATATCTGTTGTCAGATTCCACAGAAATAAGGCTAGCAAAGAGATCTTAGAAACACAGATGTAACTCACTGAGATGAATTCACAGAACACTAAGCAGTTTCTCAGAAAGCTTCTTTCCAGATTTCATCTGAGGATATTTCCTTTTTCACCATAGCCCTCTATGGGCTTCCGAATATCACTTTGCCAATTCCACAAGAACTGTCTTATCGAAAGGCTTCTTGAGGGGAAAGCTGTAACTCTGTGAGATGATTTCACAGAACACAAAGAAGTTTCTCAGAAAGCTTCTTTCTCTTTGTTATCGGAGGATATTTCCTTTGGCCCTATAGTCTTCAAAGGGATCTGAAATATCTGTTCTCAGATTCCACAAAAATAAGACTAGCAAAGAGATCTACGAAACACAGATGTAACTCTGTGAGATGATTTCACAGAACACTAAGCAGTTTCTCAGAAAGCTTCTTTCCAGATTTCATCTGAGGATATTTCCTTTTTCACCATAGCCCTCTATGGGCTTCCAAATATCACTTTGCCAATTCCACAAGAACTGTCTTAGCGAAAGTCTTCTTGAGGGCAAAGCTGTAACTCTGTGAGATGATTTCACAGAACACAAAGAAGTTTCTCAGAAAGCTTCTTTCTCTTTGTTATCCGAGGATATTTCCTTTGGCCCTATAGTCTTCAAAGGGATCCGAAATATCTGTTCTCAGATTCCACAGAAAGAAGGCTAGCAAAGAGATCTACGAAACACAGATGTAACTCTGTGAGATGAATTCACAGAACACTAAGCAGTTTCTCAGAAAGCTTCTTTCCAGATTTCATCTGAGGATATTTCCTTTTTCACCATAGCCCTCTATGGGCTTCCAAATATCACTTTGACAATTCCACAAGAACTCTCTCAGCGAAAGGCGTCTTGAGGGGAAAGCTGTAACTCTGTGAGATGATTTCACAGAACATAAAGAAGTTTCTCAGAAAGCTTCTTTCTCTTTCTTATCGGAGGATATTTCCTTTGGCCCTATAGTCTTCAAAGGGATCCGAAATATCTGTTCTCAGATTCCACAGAAATAAGGCTAGCAAAGAGATCTACGAAACACAGATATAACTCAGTGAGATGAATTCACAGAACACTAAGCAGTTTCTCAGAAAGCTTCTTTCCAGATTTCATCTGAGGATATTTCCTTTTTCACCGTAGCCCTCTATGGGCTTCCAAATATCACTTTGCCAATTCCACAAGAACTGTCTTAGCGAAAGGCTTCTGGAGGGAAAAGCTGTAACTCTGTGAGATGATTTCACAGAACACAAAGAAGCTTCTCAGAAAGCTTCTTTCTCTTTGTTATCGGAGGATATTTCCTTTGGCCCTATGGTCTTCAAAGGGATCCGAAATATCTGTTCGCTGAATCCACAGATATAAGGCTAGCAAAGAGATCTACGAAACACAGATGTAACTCTGTGAGATGAATTCAGAGAACACTAAGCAGTTTCTCAGAAAGCTTCTTTCCAGATTTCATCTGAGGATATTTCCTTTTTCACCATAGACCTCTATGGGCTTCCAAATATCACTTTGCCAACTCCACAACAGCTGTCTTAGCGAAAGTCTTCTTGAGGGGAAAGCTGTAAATCTGTGAGATGATTTCACTGAACACAAAGAAGTTTCTATGAAAGCTTCTTTCCAGATTTCATCTGAGGATATTTCCTTTTTCACCATAGCCCTCTATGGGCTTCCAAATATCACTTTGCCAATTCCAGAAGAACTGTCTTAGCGAAAGGCTTCTTGAAGGGAAAGCTGTAACTCTTTGAGATGATTTCACAGAACACAAAGAAGTTTCTCAGAAAGCTTCTTTCTCTTTGTTATCGGAGGATATTTCCTTTGGCCCTATAGTCTTCAAAGGGATCCGAAATATCTGTTCTCAGATTCCACAGAAATAAGGCTAGCAAAGAAATCTACGAAACACAGATGTAACTCTGTGAGATGAATTCACAGAACACTAAGCAGTTTCTCAGAAAGCTTCTTTCCAGATTTCATCTGAGGATATTTCCTTTTTCACCTTAGACCTCTATGGGCTTCCAAATATCACTTTGCCAATTCCACAAGAACTGTCTTAGCGAAAGGCTTCTTGAGGGCAAAGCTGTAACTCTGTGAGATGATTTCACAGAACACAAAGAAGTTTCTCAGAAAGCTTCTTTCTCTTTGTTATCGGAGGATATTTCCTTTGGCCCTATAGTCTTCAAAGGGATCCGAAATATCTGTTCTCAGATTCCACAGAAATAAGGCTAGCAAAGAGATCTTAGAAACACAGATGTAACTCTGTGACACGAATTCACAGAACACTAAGCAGTTTCTCAGAAAGCTTCTTTCCAGATTTCATCTGAGGATATTTCCTTTTTCACCATAGCCCTCTGTGGGCTTCCAAATATCACTTTGCCAATCCCACAAGAACTGTCTTAGCGAAACGCTTCTTGAGGGGAAAGCTGTAATTCTGTGAGATGATTTCACAGAACACAAAGAAGTTTCTCAGAAAGCTCCTTTCTCTTTGTTATTGGAGGATATTTCCTTTAGCCCTATAGTCTTCAAAGGGATCCGAAATATCTGTTCTCAGACTCCACAGAAATAAGGCTAGCAAAGAGATCCACGAAATACAGATGTAACTCTGTGAGTGGAAGTCACACATCACGGAGCAGTTTCTCATAGAGCTTCTTTCCAGATTTCATCTGAGGATATTTCTTTTTTCAAAATAGCCCTCTATGGGCTTCCAAATATCACTTTGCCAATTCCACAAGAACTGTCTTAACGAAAGGCTTCTTGAGGGGAAAGCTGTAACACTGTTACATGATTTCACAGAACACAAAGAAGTTTCTCAGAAAGCTTCTTTCTCTTTGTTATCGGAGGATATTTCCTTCGGCCCTATAGTCTTCAAAGGGATCCGAAATATCTGTTCTCAGAATCCACAGAAAGAAGGCTAGCAAAGAGATCCAGGAAACACAGATGTAACTCTGTGAGATGAATTCACAGAACACTAAGCAGTTTCTCAGAAAGCTTCTTTCCAGATATCATCTGAGGATATTTCCTTTTTCACCATAGCCCTCTATGGGCTTCCAAATATCACTTTGCCAATCCCACAAGAACTGTCTTAGCATAAGGCTTCTTCAGGGGAAAGCTGTAACTCTGTGAGATGACTTCACAGAACACAAAGAAGTTTCTCAGAAAGCTTCTTTCTCTTTGTTATCGGAGGATATTTCCTTTGGCCCTATAGTCTTCAAAGGGATCCGAAATATCTGTTCTCAGATTCCACAGAAATAAGGCTAGCAAAGAGATCTACGAAACACAGATGTAACTCTGTGAGATGAATTCACAGAACACTAAGCAGTTTCTCAGAAAGCTTCTTTCCAGATTTCATCTTAGGATATTTCATTTTACACCATAGCCCTCTATGGGCTTCCAAATATCACTTTGCCAATTCCACAAGAACTGTCTTAGCGAAAGGCTTCTTCAGGGGAAAGCTGTAACTCTGTGAGATGATTTCACAGAACACAAAGAAGTTTCTCAGAAAGCTTCTTTCTCTTTGTTATCGGAGGATATTTCCTTTGGCCCTATAGTCTTCAAAGGGATCCGAAATATCTGTTGTCAGATTCCACAGAAATAAGGCTAGCAAAGAGATCTTAGAAACACAGATATAACTCACTGAGATGAATTCACAGAACACTAAGCAGTTTCTCAGAAAGCTTCTTTCCAGATTTCATCTGAGGATATTTCCTTTTTCACCGTAGCCCTCTATGGGCTTCCAAATATCACTTTGCCAATTCCACAAGAACTCTCTCAGCGAAAGGCGTCTTGAGGGGAAAGCTGTAACTCTGTGAGATGATTTCACAGAACACAAAGAAGTTTCTCAGAAAGCTTCTTTCTCTTTGTTATCGGAGGATATTTCATTTGGCCCTATAGTCTTCAAAGGGATCTGAAATATCTGTTCTCAGATTCCACAAAAATAAGACTAGCAAAGAGATCTACGAAACACAGATGTAACTCTGTGAGATGATTTCACAGAACACTAAGCAGTTTCTCAGAAAGCTTCTTTCCAGATTTCATCTGAGGATATTTCCTTTTTCACCATAGCCCTCTATGGGCTTCCAAATATCACTTTGCCAATTCCACAAGAACTGTCTTAGCGAAAGTCTTCTTGAGGGCAAAGCTGTAACTCTGTGAGATGATTTCACAGAACACAAAGAAGTTTCTCAGAAAGCTTCTTTCTCTTTGTTATCCGAGGATATTTCCTTTGGCCCTATAGTCTTCAAAGGGATCCGAAATATCTGTTCTCAGATTCCACAGAAAGAAGGCTAGCAAAGAGATCTACGAAACACAGATGTAACTCTGTGAGATGAATTCACAGAACACTAAGCAGTTTCTCAGAAAGCTTCTTTCCAGATTTCATCTGAGGATATTTCCTTTTTCACCATAGCCCTCTATGGGCTTCCAAATATCACTTTGACAATTCCACAAGAACTCTCTCAGCGAAAGGCGTCTTGAGGGGAAAGCTGTAACTCTGTGAGATGATTTCACAGAACATAAAGAAGTTTCTCAGAAAGCTTCTTTCTCTTTCTTATCGGAGGATATTTCCTTTGGCCCTATAGTCTTCAAAGGGATCCGAAATATCTGTTCTCAGATTCCACAGAAATAAGGCTAGCAAAGAGATCTACGAAACACAGATATAACTCAGTGAGATGAATTCACAGAACACTAAGCAGTTTCTCAGAAAGCTTCTTTCCAGATTTCATCTGAGGATATTTCCTTTTTCACCGTAGCCCTCTATGGGCTTCCAAATATCACTTTGCCAATTCCACAAGAACTGTCTTAGCGAAAGGCTTCTGGAGGGAAAAGCTGTAACTCTGTGAGATGATTTCACAGAACACAAAGAAGCTTCTCAGAAAGCTTCTTTCTCTTTGTTATCGGAGGATATTTCCTTTGGCCCTATGGTCTTCAAAGGGATCCGAAATATCTGTTCGCTGAATCCACAGATATAAGGCTAGCAAAGAGATCTACGAAACACAGATGTAACTCTGTGAGATGAATTCAGAGAACACTAAGCAGTTTCTCAGAAAGCTTCTTTCCAGATTTCATCTGAGGATATTTCCTTTTTCACCATAGACCTCTATGGGCTTCCAAATATCACTTTGCCAACTCCACAACAGCTGTCTTAGCGAAAGTCTTCTTGAGGGGAAAGCTGTAAATCTGTGAGATGATTTCACTGAACACAAAGAAGTTTCTATGAAAGCTTCTTTCCAGATTTCATCTGAGGATATTTCCTTTTTCACCATAGCCCTCTATGGGCTTCCAAATATCACTTTGCCAATTCCACAAGAACTGTCTTAGCGAAAGGCTTCTTGAAGGGAAAGCTGTAACTCTTTGAGATGATTTCACAGAACACAAAGAAGTTTCTCAGAAAGCTTCTTTCTCTTTGTTATCGGAGGATATTTCCTTTGGCCCTATAGTCTTCAAAGGGATCCGAAATATCTGTTCTCAGATTCCACAGAAATAAGGCTAGCAAAGAAATCTACGAAACACAGATGTAACTCTGTGAGATGAATTCACAGAACACTAAGCAGTTTCTCAGAAAGCTTCTTTCCAGATGTCATCTGAGGATATTTCCTTTTTCACCTTAGACCTCTATGGGCTTCCAAATATCACTTTGCCAATTCCACAAGAACTGTCTTAGCGAAAGGCTTCTTGAGGGCAAAGCTGTAACTCTGTGAGATGATTTCACAGAACACAAAGAAGTTTCTCAGAAAGCTTCTTTCTCTTTGTTATCGGAGGATATTTCCTTTGGCCCTATAGTCTTCAAAGGGATCCGAAATATCTGTTCTCAGATTCCACAGAAATAAGGCTAGCAAAGAGATCTTAGAAACACAGATGTAACTCTGTGACACGAATTCACAGAACACTAAGCAGTTTCTCAGAAAGCTTCTTTCCAGATTTCATCTGAGGATATTTCCTTTTTCACCATAGCCCTCTGTGGGCTTCCAAATATCACTTTGCCAATCCCACAAGAACTGTCTTAGCGAAACGCTTCTTGAGGGGAAAGCTGTAATTCTGTGAGATGATTTCACAGAACACAAAGAAGTTTCTCAGAAAGCTCCTTTCTCTTTGTTATTGGAGGATATTTCCTTTAGCCCTATAGTCTTCAAAGGGATCCGAAATATCTGTTCTCAGACTCCACAGAAATAAGGCTAGCAAAGAGATCCACGAAATACAGATGTAACTCTGTGAGTGGAAGTCACACATCACGGAGCAGTTTCTCATAGAGCTTCTTTCCAGATTTCATCTGAGGATATTTCTTTTTTCAAAATAGCCCTCTATGGGCTTCCAAATATCACTTTGCCAATTCCACAAGAACTGTCTTAACGAAAGGCTTCTTGAGGGGAAAGCTGTAACTCTTTGAGATGATTTCACAGAACACAAAGAAGTTTCTCAGAAAGCTTCTTTCTCTTTGTTATCGGAGGATATTTCCTTTGGCCCTATAGTCTTCAAAGGGATCCGAAATATCTGTTCTCAGATTCCACAGAAATAAGGCTAGCAAAGAAATCTACGAAACACAGATGTAACTCTGTGAGATGAATTCACAGAACACTAAGCAGTTTCTCAGAAAGCTTCTTTCCAGATTTCATCTGAGGATATTTCCTTTTTCACCTTAGACCTCTATGGGCTTCCAAATATCACTTTGCCCATTCCACAAGAACTGTCTTAGCGAAAGGCTTCTTGAGGGCAAAGCTGTAACTCTGTGAGATGATTTCACAGAACACAAAGAAGTTTCTCAGAAAGCTTCTTTCTCTTTGTTATCGGAGGATATTTCCTTTGGCCCTATAGTCTTCAAAGGGATCCGAAATATCTGTTCTCAGATTCCACAGAAATAAGGCTAGCAAAGAGATCTTAGAAACACAGATGTAACTCTGTGACACGAATTCACAGAACACTAAGTAGTTTCTCAGAAAGCTTCTTTCCAGATTTCATCTGAGGATATTTCCTTTTTCACCATAGCCCTCTGTGGGCTTCCAAATATCACTTTGCCAATCCCACAAGAACTGTCTTAGCGAAACGCTTCTTGAGGGGAAAGCTGTAATTCTGTGAGATGATTTCACAGAACACAAAGAAGTTTATCAGAAAGCTCCTTTCTCTTTGTTATTGGAGGATATTTCCTTTAGCCCTATAGTCTTCAAAGGGATCCGAAATATCTGTTCTCAGACTCCACAGAAATAAGGCTAGCAAAGAGATCCACGAAATACAGATGTAACTCTGTGAGTGGAAGTCACACATCACGGAGCAGTTTCTCATAGAGCTTCTTTCCAGATTTCATCTGAGGATATTTCTTTTTTCAAAATAGCCCTCTATGGGCTTCCAAATATCACTTTGCAAATTCCACAAGAACTGTCTTAGCGAAAGGCTTCTTGAGGGGAAAGCTGTAACACTGTTACATGATTTCACGGAACACAAAGAAGTTTCTCAGAAAGCTTCTTTCTCTTTGTTATCGGAGGATATTTCCTTCGGCCCTATAGTCTTCAAAGGGATCCGAAATATCTGTTCTCAGATTCCACAGAAAGAAGGCTAGCAAAGAGATCCAGGAAACACAGATGTAACTCTGTGAGATGAATTCACAGAACACTAAGCAGTTTCTCAGAAAGCTTCTTTCCAGATTTCATCTGAGGATATTTCCTTTTTCACCATAGCCCTCTATGGGCTTCCAAATATCACTTTGCCAATCCCACAAGAACTGTCTTAGCATAAGGCTTCTTGAGGGGAAAGCTGTAACTCTGTGAGATGACTTCACAGAACACAAAGAAGTTTCTCAGAAAGCTTCTTTCTCTTTGTTATCGGAGGATATTTCCTTTGGCCCTATAGTCTTCAAAGGGATCCGAAATATCTGTTCTCAGATTCCACAGAAATGAGGCTAGCAAAGAGATCTACGAAACACAGATGTAACTCTGTGAGATGAATTCACAGAACACTAAGCAGTTTCTCAGAAAGCTTCTTTCCAGATTTCATCTTAGGATATTTCCTTTTACACCATAGCCCTCTATGGGCTTCCAAATATCACTTTGCCAATTCCACAAGAACTGTCTTAGCGAAAGGCTTCTTCAGGGGAAAGCTGTAACTCTGTGAGATGATTTCACAGAACACAAAGAAGTTTCTCAGAAAGCTTCTTTCTCTTTGTTATCGGAGGATATTTCCTTTGGCCCTATAGTCTTCAAAGGGATCCGAAATATCTGTTGTCAGATTCCACAGAAATAAGGCTAGCAAAGAGATCTTAGAAACACAGATGTAACTCACTGAGATGAATTCACAGAACACTAAGCAGTTTCTCAGAAAGCTTCTTTCCAGATTTCATCTGAGGATATTTCCTTTTTCACCATAGCCCTCTATGGGCTTCCGAATATCACTTTGCCAATTCCACAAGAACTGTCTTATCGAAAGGCTTCTTGAGGGGAAAGCTGTAACTCTGTGAGATGATTTCACAGAACACAAAGAAGTTTCTCAGAAAGCTTCTTTCTCTTTGTTATCGGAGGATATTTCCTTTGGCCCTATAGTCTTCAAAGGGATCTGAAATATCTGTTCTCAGATTCCACAAAAATAAGACTAGCAAAGAGATCTACGAAACACAGATGTAACTCTGTGAGATGATTTCACAGAACACTAAGCAGTTTCTCAGAAAGCTTCTTTCCAGATTTCATCTGAGGATATTTCCTTTTTCACCATAGCCCTCTATGGGCTTCCAAATATTACTTTGCCAATTCCACAAGAACTGTCTTAGCGAAAGTCTTCTTGAGGGCAAAGCTGTAACTCTGTGAGATGATTTCACAGAACACAAAGAAGTTTCTCAGAAAGCTTCTTTCTCTTTGTTATCCGAGGATATTTCCTTTGGCCCTATAGTCTTCAAAGGGATCCGAAATATCTGTTCTCAGATTCCACAGAAAGAAGGCTAGCAAAGAGATCTACGAAACACAGATGTAACTCTGTGAGATGAATTCACAGAACACTAAGCAGTTTCTCAGAAAGCTTCTTTCCAGATTTCATCTGAGGATATTTCCTTTTTCACCATAGCCCTCTATGGGCTTCCAAATATCACTTTGACAATTCCACAAGAACTCTCTCAGCGAAAGGCGTCTTGAGGGGAAAGCTGTAACTCTGTGAGATGATTTCACAGAACATAAAGAAGTTTCTCAGAAAGCTTCTTTCTCTTTCTTATCGGAGGATATTTCCTTTGGCCCTATAGTCTTCAAAGGGATCCGAAATATCTGTTCTCAGATTCCACAGAAATAAGGCTAGCAAAGAGATCTACGAAACACAGATATAACTCAGTGAGATGAATTCACAGAACACTAAGCAGTTTCTCAGAAAGCTTCTTTCCAGATTTCATCTGAGGATATTTCCTTTTTCACCGTAGCCCTCTATGGGCTTCCAAATATCACTTTGCCAATTCCACAAGAACTGTCTTAGCGAAAGGCTTCTGGAGGGAAAAGCTGTAACTCTGTGAGATGATTTCACAGAACACAAAGAAGCTTCTCAGAAAGCTTCTTTCTCTTTGTTATCGGAGGATATTTCCTTTGGCCCTATGGTCTTCAAAGGGATCCGAAATATCTGTTCGCTGAATCCACAGATATAAGGCTAGCAAAGAGATCTACGAAACACAGATGTAACTCTGTGAGATGAATTCAGAGAACACTAAGCAGTTTCTCAGAAAGCTTCTTTCCAGATTTCATCTGAGGATATTTCCTTTTTCACCATAGACCTCTATGGGCTTCCAAATATCACTTTGCCAACTCCACAACAGCTGTCTTAGCGAAAGTCTTCTTGAGGGGAAAGCTGTAAATCTGTGAGATGATTTCACTGAACACAAAGAAGTTTCTATGAAAGCTTCTTTCCAGATTTCATCTGAGGATATTTCCTTTTTCACCATAGCCCTCTATGGGCTTCCAAATATCACTTTGCCAATTCCACAAGAACTGTCTTAGCGAAAGGCTTCTTGAAGGGAAAGCTGTAACTCTTTGAGATGATTTCACAGAACACAAAGAAGTTTCTCAGAAAGCTTCTTTCTCTTTGTTATCGGAGGATATTTCCTTTGGCCCTATAGTCTTCAAAGGGATCCGAAATATCTGTTCTCAGATTCCACAGAAATAAGGCTAGCAAAGAAATCTACGAAACACAGATGTAACTCTGTGAGATGAATTCACAGAACACTAAGCAGTTTCTCAGAAAGCTTCTTTCCAGATTTCATCTGAGGATATTTCCTTTTTCACCTTAGACCTCTATGGGCTTCCAAATATCACTTTGCCAATTCCACAAGAACTGTCTTAGCGAAAGGCTTCTTGAGGGCAAAGCTGTAACTCTGTGAGATGATTTCACAGAACACAAAGAAGTTTCTCAGAAAGCTTCTTTCTCTTTGTTATCGGAGGATATTTCCTTTGGCCCTATAGTCTTCAAAGGGATCCGAAATATCTGTTCTCAGATTCCACAGAAATAAGGCTAGCAAAGAGATCTTAGAAACACAGATGTAACTCTGTGACACGAATTCACAGAACACTAAGCAGTTTCTCAGAAAGCTTCTTTCCAGATTTCATCTGAGGATATTTCCTTTTTCACCATAGCCCTCTGTGGGCTTCCAAATATCACTTTGCCAATCCCACAAGAACTGTCTTAGCGAAACGCTTCTTGAGGGGAAAGCTGTAATTCTGTGAGATGATTTCACAGAACACAAAGAAGTTTCTCAGAAAGCTCCTTTCTCTTTGTTATTGGAGGATATTTCCTTTAGCCCTATAGTCTTCAAAGGGATCCGAAATATCTGTTCTCAGACTCCACAGAAATAAGGCTAGCAAAGAGATCCACGAAATACAGATGTAACTCTGTGAGTGGAAGTCACACATCACGGAGCAGTTTCTCATAGAGCTTCTTTCCAGATTTCATCTGAGGATATTTCTTTTTTCAAAATAGCCCTCTATGGGCTTCCAAATATCACTTTGCCAATTCCACAAGAACTGTCTTAACGAAAGGCTTCTTGAGGGGAAAGCTGTAACACTGTTACATGATTTCACAGAACACAAAGAAGTTTCTCAGAAAGCTTCTTTCTCTTTGTTATCGGAGGATATTTCCTTCGGCCCTATAGTCTTCAAAGGGATCCGAAATATCTGTTCTCAGAATCCACAGAAAGAAGGCTAGCAAAGAGATCCAGGAAACACAGATGTAACTCTGTGAGATGAATTCACAGAACACTAAGCAGTTTCTCAGAAAGCTTCTTTCCAGATATCATCTGAGGATATTTCCTTTTTCACCATAGCCCTCTATGGGCTTCCAAATATCACTTTGCCAATCCCACAAGAACTGTCTTAGCATAAGGCTTCTTCAGGGGAAAGCTGTAACTCTGTGAGATGACTTCACAGAACACAAAGAAGTTTCTCAGAAAGCTTCTTTCTCTTTGTTATCGGAGGATATTTCCTTTGGCCCTATAGTCTTCAAAGGGATCCGAAATATCTGTTCTCAGATTCCACAGAAATAAGGCTAGCAAAGAGATCTACGAAACACAGATGTAACTCTGTGAGATGAATTCACAGAACACTAAGCAGTTTCTCAGAAAGCTTCTTTCCAGATTTCATCTTAGGATATTTCATTTTACACCATAGCCCTCTATGGGCTTCCAAATATCACTTTGCCAATTCCACAAGAACTGTCTTAGCGAAAGGCTTCTTCAGGGGAAAGCTGTAACTCTGTGAGATGATTTCACAGAACACAAAGAAGTTTCTCAGAAAGCTTCTTTCTCTTTGTTATCGGAGGATATTTCCTTTGGCCCTATAGTCTTCAAAGGGATCCGAAATATCTGTTGTCAGATTCCACAGAAATAAGGCTAGCAAAGAGATCTTAGAAACACAGATATAACTCACTGAGATGAATTCACAGAACACTAAGCAGTTTCTCAGAAAGCTTCTTTCCAGATTTCATCTGAGGATATTTCCTTTTTCACCGTAGCCCTCTATGGGCTTCCAAATATCACTTTGCCAATTCCACAAGAACTCTCTCAGCGAAAGGCGTCTTGAGGGGAAAGCTGTAACTCTGTGAGATGATTTCACAGAACATAAAGAAGTTTCTCAGAAAGCTTCTTTCTCTTTCTTATCGGAGGATATTTCCTTTGGCCCTATAGTCTTCAAAGGGATCCGAAATATCTGTTCTCAGATTCCACAGAAATAAGGCTAGCAAAGAGATCTACGAAACACAGATATAACTCAGTGAGATGAATTCACAGAACACTAAGCAGTTTCTCAGAAAGCTTCTTTCCAGATTTCATCTGAGGATATTTCCTTTTTCACCGTAGCCCTCTATGGGCTTCCAAATATCACTTTGCCAATTCCACAAGAACTGTCTTAGCGAAAGGTTTCTTGAGGGCAAAGCTGTAACTCTGTGAGATGATTTCACAGAACACAAAGAAGTTTCTCAGAAAGCTTCTTTCTCTTTGTTATCGGAGGATATTTCCTTTGGCCCTAAAGTCTTCAAAGGGATCCGAAATATCTGTTCTCAGATTCTACAGAAAGAAGGCTAGCAAAGAGATCTACGAAACACAGATGTAACTCTGTGAGATGAATTCACAGAACACTAAGCAGTTTCTCAGAAAGCTTCTTTCCAGATTTCATCTGAGGATATTTCCTTTTTCACCATAGCCCTCTATGGGCTTCCAAATATCACTTTGCCAATTCCACAAGAACTGTCTTAGCGAAAGGCTTCTTGAGGGCAAAGCTGTAACTCTGTGAGATGATTTCACAGAACACAAAGAAGTTTCTCAGAAAGCTTCTTTCTCTTTGTTATCGGAGGATATTTCCTTTGGCCCTATAGTCTTCAAAGGGATCCGAAATATCTGTTCTCAGATTCCACAGAAAGGAGGCTAGCAAAGAGATCCAGGAAACACAGATGTAACTCTGTGAGATGAATTCACAGAACACTAAGCAGTTTCTCAGAAAGCTTCTTTCCAGATTTCATCTGAAGATATTCCTTTTTCACCATAGCCCTCTATGGGCTTCCAAATATCACTTTGACAATTCCACAAGAACTGTCTTAGCGAAAGGCTTCTTCAGGGGAAAGCTGTAACTCTGTGAGATGATTTCACAGAACACAAAGAAGTTTCTCAGAAAGCTTCTTTCTCTTTGTTATCGGAGGATATTTCCTTTGGCCCTATAGTCTTCAAAGGGATCCGAAATATCTGTTCTCAGATTCCACAGAAATAAGGCTAGCAAAGAGATCCACGAAATACAGAAGTAACTCTGTGAGTGGAAGTCACACATCACAGAGCAGTTTCTCAGAAAGCTTCTTTCCAGATTTCATCTGAGGATATTTCCTTTTTCACCATAGCCCTCTATGGGCTTCCAAATATCACTTTGCCAATTCCACAAGAACTGTCTTAGCGAAAGGCTTCTTGAGGGGAAAGCTGTAACTCTGTGAGATGATTTCAAAGAACACAAAGAAGTTTCTCAGAAAGCTTCTTTCTCTTTGTTATCAGAGGATATTTCCTTTGGCCCTATAGTCTTCAAAGGGATCCGAAATATCTGTTCTCAGATTCCACATAAATAAGGCTAGCAAGGAGATCTACGAAACACAGATGTAACTCTGTGAGATGAATTCAGAGAACACTAAGCAGTTTCTCAGAAAGCTTCTTTCCAGATTTCATCTGAGGATATTTCCTTTTTCACCATAGCCCTCTATGGGCTTCCAAATATCACTTTGCCAATTCCACAAGAGCTATCTTAGCGAAAGTCTTCTTGAGGGGAAAGCTGTAACTCTGTGAGATGATTTCACTGAACACAAAGAAGTTTCTAAGAAAGCTTCTTTCCAGATTTCATCTGAGGATATTTCCTTTTTCACCATAGCCCTCTATGGGCTTCCAAATATCACTTTGCCAATTCCACAAGAACTGTCTTAGCGAAAGGCTTCTTGAGGGGAAAGCTGTAACTCTGTGAGATGATTTCACAGAACACAAAGAAGTTTCTCAGAAAGCTCCTTTCTCTTTGTTATTGGAGGATATTTCCTTTGGCCCTATAGTAGTCAAAGGGATCCGAAATATCTGTTGTCAGATTCCCCAGAAATAAGGCTAGCAAAGAGATCTACGAAACACAGATGTAACTCTGTGAGATGAATTCACAGAACACTAAGCAGTTTCTCAGAAAGCTTTTTTCCAGATTTCATCTGAGGATATTTCCTTTTACACCAAAGCCCTCTATGGGCTTCCAAATATCACTTTGCCAATTCCACAAGAACTGTCTTAGCGAAAGGCTTCTTGAGGGGAAAGCTGTAACTCTGTCAGATGATTTCACAGAACACAACGAAGTTTCTCAGAAAGCTTCTGTCTCTTTGTTATCGGAGGATATTTCCTTTGGCCCGATAGTCTTCAAAGGGATCCGAAATATCTGTTCTCGGATTCCACAGAAATAAGGCTAGCAAAGAGATCTACGAGACACAGATGTAACTCTGTGAGATGAATTAACAGAACACTAACCAGCTTCTCAGAAAGCTTCTTTCCAGATTTCATCTGAGGATATTTCCTTTTTCACCATAGCCCTCTAAGGGCTTCCAAATATCACTTTGACAATTCCACAAGAACTGTCTTAGCGAAAGGCTTCTTGACGGGAAAGCTGTAACTCTGTGAGATGATTTCACAGAACACAAAGAAGTTTCTCAGAAAGCTTCTTTCTTTGTTATCTGAGGATATTTCCTTTGGCCCTATAGTCTTCAAAGGGATCCGAAATATCTGTTCTCAGACTCCACAGAAATAAGGCTAGCAAAGAGATCCACGAAATACAGATGAAACTCTGTGAGATGAATTAACAGAACAGTAAGCAGTTTCTCATAGAGCTTCTTTCCAGATTTCATCTGAGGATATTTCTTTTTTCACCATAGCCCTCTATGGGCTTCCAAATATCACTTTGCCAATTCCACAAGAACTGTCTTAGCGAAAGGCTTCTTGAGGGGAAAGTTGTAACACTGTTAGATGATTTCACAGAACACAAAGAAGATTCTCAGAAAGCTTCTTTCTCTTTGTTATCGGAGGATATTTCCTTTGGCCCTATAGTCTTCAAAGGGATCCGAAATATCTGTTCTCAGATTCCACAGAAATAAGGCTAGCAAAGAGATCTACGAAACACAGATGTAACTCTGTGAGATGAATTCACAGAACACTAAGCAGTTTCTCAGAAAGCTTCTTTCCAGATTTCGTCTGAGGATATTTCCTTTTAAACCATAGCCCTCTATGGGCTTCCAAATATCACTTTCCAATTCACAAGAACTGTCTTAGCGAAAGGCTTCTTGACGGGAAAGCTGTAACTCTGTGAGATGATTTCACAGAACACAAAGAAGTTTCTCAGAAAGCTTCTTTCTCTTTGTTATCGTAGGATATTTCCTTTGGCCCTATAGTCTTCAAAGGGATCCGAAATATCTGTTCTCAGACTCCACAGAAATAAGGCTAGCAAAGAGATCTACGAAACACAGTTGTAATTCAGTGAGATGAATTCACAGAACACTAAGCAGTTTCTCAGAAAGCTTCTTTCCAGTTTTCATCTGAGGATATTTCCTTTTTCACAATAGCCCTCTATGGGCTTCCAAATATCACTTTGCCAATTCCACAAGAACTGTCTTAGCGAAAGGCTTCTTGAGGGCAAAGCTGTTACTATGTGAGATGATTTCACAGAAGACAAAGAAGTTTCTCAGAAAGCTTCTTTCTCTTTGTTATCGGAGGATATTTCCTTTGGCCCTATAGTCTTCAAAGGGATCCGAAATATCTGTTCTCAGATTCCACAGAAAGAAGGCTAGCAAAGAGATCCAGGAAACACAGATTTAACTCTGTGAGATGAATTCACAGAACTCTAAGCAGTTTCTCAGAAAGCTTCTTTCCAGATTTCATCTGAGGATGTTTCCTTTTTCACCATAGACCTCTATGGGCTTCAAAATATCACTTTGCCAATTCCACAAGAGCTGTCTTAGCGAAAGTGTTCTTGAGGCGAAAGCTGTAACTCTGTGAGATGATTTCACTGAACACAAAGAAGTTTCTAAGAAAGCTTCTTTCCAGATTTCATCTGAGGATATTTCCTTTTTCACCATAGCCCTCTATGGGCTTCCAAATATCACTTTGCCAATTCCACAAGAACTGTCTAAGCGAAAGGCTTCTTGAGGGGAAAGCTGTAACTCTGTGAGATGATTTCACAGAACACAAAGAAGTTTCTCAGAAAGCTTCTTTCTCTTTGTTATCGGAGGATATTTCCTTTGGCCCTATAGTCTTCAAAGGGATCCGAAATATCTGTTCTCAGATTCCACAGAAATAAGGCTAGCAAAGAGATGTACGAAACACAGATGTAACTGTGTGAGATGAATTCACAGAACACTAAGCAGTTTCTCAGAAAGCTTCTTTCCACATTTCATCTGAGGATATTTCCTTTTTCACCATAGCCCTCTATGGGCTTCCAAATATCACTTTGACAATTCCACAAGAACTGTCTTAGCGAAAGGCTTCTTGACGGGAAAGCTGTAACTCTGTGAGATGATTTCACAGAACACAAAGAAGTTTCTCAGAAAGCTTCTTTCTCTTTGTTATCGGAGGATATTTCCTTTGGCCCTATAGTCTTCAAAGGGATCCGAAATATCTGTTCTCAGACTCCACAGAAATAAGGCTAGCAAAGAGAACCACGAAATACAGATGTAACTCTGTGAGTGGAAATCACACATCACAGAGCAGTTTCTCATAGAGCGTCTTTCCAGATTTCATCTGAGGATATTTCTTTTTTCACCATAGCCCTCTATGGGCTTCCAAATATCACTTTGCCAATTCCACAAGAACTGTCTTAGCGAAAGGCTTCTTGAGGGGAAAGCTGTAACACTGTTAGATGATTTCACAGAACACGAAGAAGTTTCTCGGAAAGCTTCTTTCTCTTTGTTATCGGAGGATATTTCCTTTGGCCCTATAGTCTTCAAAGGGATCCGAAATATCTGTTCTCAGAATCCACAGAAATAAGACTAGCAAAGACATCTACGAAACACAGATGTAACTCTGTGAGATGAATTCGCAGAACACTAAGCAGTTTCTCTGAAAGCTTCTTTCCAGATTTCATCTGAGGATATTTCCTTTTTCACCATAGCCCTCTATGGGCTTCCAAATATCACTTTGCCAATTCCACAAGAACTGTCTTAGCAAAAGGCTTCTTGAGGGGAAAGCTGTAACTCTGTGAGATGATTTCACAGAACACAAAGAAGTTTCTCCGAAAGCTTCTTTCTCTTTGTTATCGGAGGATATTTCCTTGGGCCCTATAGTCTTCAAAGGGATCCGAAATATCTGTTCTCAGATTCCACAGAAATAAGGCTAGCAAAGAGATCTACGAAACACAGATGTAACTCTGTGAGATGAATTCACAGAACACTAAGCAGTTTCTCAGAAACTTCTTTCCAGATTTCATCTGAGGATATTTCCTTTTACACCATAGCCCTCTATGGGCTTCCAAATATCACTTTGCCAATTCCACAAGAACTGTCTTAGCCAAAGGCTTCTTCAGGGGAAAGCTGTAACTCTGTGAGATGATTTCACAGAACACAAAGACGTTTCTCAGAAAGCTTCTTTCTTTGTTATCTGAGGATATTTCCTTTGGCCCTATAGTCTTCAAAGGGATCCGAAATATCTGTTCTCAGACTCCACAGAAATAAGGCTAGCAGAGAGATCCACGAAATACAGAAGTAACTCTGTGAGTGGAATTCACACATCACAGAGCAGTTTCTCAGAAAGCTTCTTTCCAGATTTCATATGAGGATATTTCCTTTTTCACCATAGCCCTCTATGGGCTTCCAAATATCACTTTGCCAATTCCACAAGAACTGTCTTAGCGAAAGGCTTCTTGAGGGGAAAGCTGTAACTCTGTGAGATGATTTCACAGAACACAAAGAAGTTTCTCAGAAAGCTTCTTTCTCTTTGTTATCGGAGGATATTTCCTTTGGCCCTATAGTCTTCAAAGGGATCCGAAATATCTGTTCTCAGATTCCACAGAAATAAGGCTAGCAAAGAGATCTACGAAACACAGATGTAACTCTGTGAGATGAATTCACAGAACACTAAGCAGTTTCTCAGGAATCTTCTTTCCAGTTTTGATCTGAGGACATTTCCTTTTTCAACATAGCTCTCTATGGGCTTCCAATATCACTTTGCAATTCCACAAGAACTGTCTTAGCGAACGGCTTCTTGAGGGGAAAGCTGTAACTCTGTGAGATCATTTCACAGAACACAAAGAAGTTTCTCAGAAAGCTTCTTTCTCTTTGTTATCGGAGGATATTTCCTTTGGCCCTATAGTCTTCAAAGGGATCCGAAATATCTGTTCTCAGATTCCACAGAAATAAGGCTAGCAAAGAGACCTACGAAACACAAATGTAATTCTGTGATTTCAATTCAGAGAACACTAAGCAGTTTCTCAGAAAGCTTCTTTCCAGATTTCATCTGAGGATATTTCCTTTTTCACAATAGCCCTCTATGTGGTTCCAAATATCACTTTGCCAATTCCACAAGAACTGTCTTAGCGAAAGGCTTCTTGATGGCAAAGCTGTTACTATGTGAGATGATTTCACTTAACACAAAGAAGTTTCTCAGAAAGCCTCTTTCTCTTTGTTATCGGAGGATATTTCCTTTGGCCCTATAGTCTTCAAAGGGATCCGAAATATCTGTTCTCAGATTCCACAGAAATAAGGCTAGCAGAGAGATCCACGAAATAGAGAAGTAACTCTGTGAGTGGAAGTCACACATCACAGAGCAGTTTCTCAGAAAGCTTCTTTCCAGATTTCATATGAGGATATTTCCTTTTTCACCATATCCCTCTATGGGGTTCCAAATATCACTTTGCCAATTCCACAAGAACTGTCTTAGCGAAAGGCTTCTTGAGGGGAAAGCTGTAACTCTGTGAGATGATTTCTCAGAACACAAAGAAGTTTCTCAGAAAGCTTCTTTCTCTTTGTTATCGGAGGATATTTTCTTTGGCCCTATAGTCTTCAAAGGGATCCGAAATATCTGTTCTCAGATTCCACAGAAATAAGGCTAGCAAAGAGATCTACGAAACACAGATGTAACTGTGTGAGATGAATTCACAGAACACTAAGCAGTTTCTCAGAAAGCTTCTTTCCAGATTTCATCTGAGGATATTTCCTTTTTCAACATAGCTCTCTATGGGCTTCCAATATCACTTTGCAATTCCACAAGAACTGTCTTAGCGAACGGCTTCTTGAGGGGAAAGCTGTAACTCTGTGAGATCATTTCACAGAACACAAAGAAGTTTCTCAGAAAGCTTCTTTCTCTTTGTTATCGGAGGATATTTCCTTTGGCCCTATAGTCTTCAAGGGTATCCGAAATATCTGTTCTCAGATTCCACAGAAATAAGGCTAGCAAAGAGACCTACGAAACACAAATGTAATTCTGTGAGATGAATTCAGAGAACACTAAGCAGTTTCTCGAAAAGCTTCTTTACAGATTTCATCTGAGGATATTTCCTTTTTCACCATAGCCCTCTATGGGCTTCCAAATATCACTTTGCCAATTCCACAAGAACTGTCTTAGCCAAAGGCTTCTGGAGGGAAAAGCTGTAACTCTGTGAGATGATTTCACGGAACACAAAGAAGCTTCTCAGAAAGCTTCTTTCTCTTTGTTATCGGAGGATATTTCCTTTGGCCCTATGGTCTTCAAAGGGATCCGAAATATCTGTTCGCTGAATCCACAGATATAAGGCTAGCAAAGAGATCTACGAAACACAGATGTAACTCTGTGAGATGAATTCAGAGAACACTAAGCAGTTTCTCAGAAAGCTTCTTTCCAGATTTCATCTGAGGATATTTCCTTTTTCACCATAGACCTCTATGGGCTTCCAAATATCACTTTGCCAACTCCACAACAGCTGTCTTAGCGAAAGTCTTCTTGAGGGGAAAGCTGTAAATCTGTGAGATGATTTCACTGAACACAAAGAAGTTTCTACGAAAGCTTCTTTCCAGATTTCATTTGAGGATATTTCCTTTTTCACCATAGCCCTCTATGGGCTTCCAAATATCACTTTGCCAATTCCACAAGAACTGTCTTAGCGAAAGGCTTCTTGAAGGGAAAGCTGTAACTCTTTGAGATGATTTCACAGAACACAAAGAAGTTTCTCAGAAAGCTTCTTTCTCTTTGTTATCGGAGGATATTTCCTTTGGCCCTATAGTCTTCAAAGGGATCCGAAATATCTGTTCTCAGATTCCACAGAAATAAGGCTAGCAAAGAAATCTACGAAACACAGATGTAACTCTGTGAGATGAATTCACAGAACACTAAGCAGTTTCTCATAGAGCTTCTTTCCAGATTTCATCTGAGGATATTTCCTTTTTCACCATAGACCTCTATGGGCTTCCAAATATCACTTTGCCAATTCCACAAGAACTGTCTTAGCGAAAGGCTTCTTGAGGGCAAAGCTGTAACTCTGTGAGATGATTTCACAGAACACAAAGAAGTTTCTCAGAAAGCTTCTTTCTCTTTGTTATCGGAGGATATTTCCTTTGGCCCTATAGTCTTCAAAGGGATCCGAAATATCTGTTCTCAGATTCACAGAAATAAGGCTAGCAAAGAGATCTACGAAACACAGATGTAACTCTGTGACATGAATTCACAGAACACTAAGCAGTTTCTCAGAAAGCTTCTTTCCAGATTTCATCTGAGGATATTTCCTTTTTCACCATAGCCCTCTATGGGCTTCCAAATATCACTTTGCCAATCCCACAAGAACTGTCTTAGCATAAGGCTTCTTGAGGGGAAAGCTGTAACTCTGTGAGATGACTTCACAGAACACAAAGAAGTTTCTCAGAAAGCTTCTTTCTCTTTGTTATCGGAGGATATTTCCTTTGGCCCTATAGTCTTCAAAGGGATCCGAAATATCTGTTCTCAGATTCCACAGAAATAAGGCTAGCAAAGAGATCTACGAAACACAGATGTAACTCTGTGAGATGAATTCACAGAACACTAAGCAGTTTCTCAGAAAGCTTCTTTCCAGATGTCATCTGAGGATATTTCCTTTTACACCATAGCCCTCTATGGGCTTCCAAATATCACTTTGCCAATTCCACAAGAACTGTCTTAGCGAAAGGCCTCTTCAGGGGAAAGCTGTAACTCTGTGAGATGATTTCACAGAACACAAAGAAGTTTCTCAGAAAGCTTCTTTCTCTTTGTTATCGGAGGATATTTCCTTTGGCCCTATAGTCTTCAAAGGGATCCGAAATATCTGTTGTCAGATTCCACAGAAATAAGGCTAGCAAAGAGATCTTAGAAACACAGATGTAACTCACTGAGATGAATTCACAGAACACTAAGCAGTTTCTCAGAAAGCTTCTTTCCAGATTTCATCTGAGGATATTTCCTTTTTCACCATAGCCCTCTATGGGCTTCCGAATATCACTTTGCCAATTCCACAAGAACTGTCTTATCGAAAGGCTTCTTGAGGGGAAAGCTGTAACTCTGTGAGATGATTTCACAGAACACAAAGAAGTTTCTCAGAAAGTTTCTTTCTCTTTGTTATCGGAGGATATTTCCTTTGGCCCTATAGTCTTCAAAGGGATCCGAAATATCTGTTCTCAGATTCCACAAAAATAAGACTAGCAAAGAGATCTACGAAACACAGATGTAACTCTGTGAGATGATTTCACAGAACACTAAGCAGTTTCTCAGAAAGCTTCTTTCCAGATTTCATCTGAGGATATTTCCTTTTTCACCATAGCCCTCTATGGGCTTCCAAATATCACTTTGCCAATTCCACAAGAACTGTCTTAGCGAAAGTCTTCTTGAGGGCAAAGCTGTAACTCTGTGAGATGATTTCACAGAACACAAAGAAGTTTCTCAGAAAGCTTCTTTCTCTTTGTTATCCGAGGATATTTCCTTTGGCCCTATAGTCTTCAAAGGGATCCGAAATATCTGTTCTCAGATTCCACAGAAAGAAGGCTAGCAAAGAGATCTACGAAACACAGATGTAACTCTGTGAGATGAATTCACAGAACACTAAGCAGTTTCTCAGAAAGCTTCTTTCCAGATTTCATCTGAGGATATTTCCTTTTTCACCATAGCCCTCTATGGGCTTCCAAATATCACTTTGCCAATTCCACAAGAACTGACTTAGCGAAAGGCTTCTTGAGAGGAAAGCTGTAACTCTGTGAGATGATTTCACAGAACACAAAGAAGTTTCTCAGAAAGCTTCTTTCTCTTTGTTATCGGAGGATATTTCCTTTGGCCCTATAGTCTTCAAAGGGATCCGAAATATCTGTTCTCAGATTCCACAGAAATAAGGCTATCAAAGACATCCACGAAATACAGATGTAACTCTATGAGATGAATTAACTGAACACTAAGCAGTTTCTCAGAAAGCTTCTTTGCAGATTTCATCTGAGGATATTTCCTTTTTCACCATAGCCCTCTAGGGGCTTCCAAATATCACTTTGCCAATTCCACAAGAACTGTCTTAGCGAAAGGCTTCTTGAGGGGAAAGCTGTAACTCTGTGAGATGATTTCACAGAACACAAAGAAGTTTCTCAGAAAGCTTCTTTCTCTTTGTTATCGGAGGATATTTCCTTTGGCCCTATAGTCTTCAAAGGGATCCGAAATATCTGTTCTCAGATTCCACAGAAATAAGGCTAGCAAAGAGATCTACGAAACATAGATGTAACTCTGTGAGATGAATTCACAGAACACTAAGCAGTTTCTCAGAAAGCTTCTTTCCAGATTTCATCTGAGGATATTTCCTTTTTCACCATAGCCCTCTATGGGCTTCCAAATATCACTTTGCCAATTCCACAAGAACTGTCTTAGCGAAAGGCTTCTTGAGGGGAAAGCTGTAACTCTGTGAGATGATTTCACAGAACACAAAGAAATTTCTCAGAAAGCTTCTTTCTCTTTGTTATCGGAGGATATTTCCTTTGGCCCTATAGTCTTCAAAGGGATCCGAATTATCTGTTCTCAGATTCCACAGAAAGAAGGCTAGCAAAGAGTTCCACGAAATACAGATGTAACTCTGTGAGATGAATTAACAGAACACTAAGCAGTTTCTCAGAAAGCTTCTTTCCAGATTTCATCTGAGGATATTTCCTTTTTCACCATAGCCCTTTATGGACTTCCAAATATCACTTTGCCAATTACACAAGAACTGTCTTAGCGAAAGGCTTGTTCAGGGGAAAGCTGTAACTCTGTGAGATGATTTCACAGAACACAAAGAAGTTTCTCAGAAAGCTTCTTTCTCTTTGTTATGGAAGGATATTTCCTTTGGCCCTATAGTCTTCAAAGGGGTCCGAAATATCTGATCTCAGATTCCACAGAAAGAAGGCTAGCAAAGAGATCCAAGAAATACAGATGTAACTCTCTGAGATGAATTAACAGAACACTAAGCAGTTTCTCAGAAAGCTTCTTTCCAGATTTCATCTGAGGATATTTCCTTTTTCACCATAGCCCTCTATGGGCTTCCAAATATCACTTTGCCAATTCCACAAGAACTGTCTTAGCGAAAGAATTCTTGAGGGGAAAGCTGTAACTCTGTGAGATGATTTCACAGAACACAAAGAAGTTTCTCAGAAAGCTTCTTTCTCTTTGTTATCGAAGGATATTTCCTTTGGCCCTATAGTCTTCAAAGGGATCCGAAATATCTGTTCTCAGATTCCACAGAAAGAAGGCTAGCAAAAAGATCCACGAAATACAGATGTAACTCTCTGAGATGAATTAACAGGACACTAAGAAGTTTCTCAGAAACCTTCTTTCCAGATTTCATCTGAGGATATTTCCTTTTTCACCATAGCCCTCTAGGGGCTTCCAAATATCACTTTGCCAATTCCACAAGAACGGTCTTAGCGAAAGGCTTCTTGAGGGGAAAGCTGTAACTCTGTGAGATGATTTCACAGAACACAAAGAAGTTTCTCAGAAAGCTTCTTTCTCTTTGTTATCGGAGGATATTTCCTTTGGCCCTATAGTCCTCAAGGGATCCGAAATATCTGTTCTCAGATTCCAAAGAAATAAGGCTAGCAAAGAGATCTACGAAACACAGATGTAACTCTGTGAGATGAATTCACAGAACACTAAGCAATTTCTCAGAAAGCTTCTTTCCAGATTTCATCTGAGGATATTTCCTTTTTCACCATAGCCCTCTATGGGCTTCCAAATATCACTTTGCCAATTCCACAAGAACTGTCTTAGCGAAAGGCTACTTCAGGGGAAAGCTGTAACTCTGTGAGATGATTCCACAGAACACAAAGAAGTTTCTCAGAAAGCTTCTTTCTCTTTGTTATCGGAGGATATTTCCTTTGGCCCTATAGTCTTCAAAGGGATCCGAAATATCTGTTCTCAGATTCCACAGAAAGAAGGCTAGCAAAGAGATACAAGAAATACAGATGTAACTCTGTGAGATGAATTAACAGAATACTAATCAGTTTCTCAGAATGCTTCTTTCCAGATTTCATCTGAGGATATTTCCTTTTTCACCATAGCCCTCTATGGGCTTCCAAATATCACTTTGCCAATTACACAAGAACTGTCTTGGCGAAAGGCTTGTTCAGGGGAAAGCTGTAACTCTGTGAGATGATTTCACAGAACACAAAGAAGTTTCTCAGAAAGCTTCTTTCTCTTTGTTATCGGAGGATATTTCCTTTGGCCCTATAGTCTTCAAAGGGATCCGAAATATCTGTTCTCAGATTCCACAGAAAGAAGGCTTGCAAAGAGATCCACGAAATACAGATGTAACTCTGTGAGATGAATGAACAGAACGCTAAGCAGTTACCCAGAAAGGTTCTTTCCAGATTTCATCTGAGGATATTTCCTTTGTCACCATAGCCCTCCATGGGCTTCCAAATATCACTTTGCCAATTCCACAAGAACTGTCTTAGCGAAAGAATTCTTGAGGGGAAAGCTGTAACTCTGTGAGATGATTTCACAGAACACAAAGAAGTTTCTCAGAAAGCTTCTTTCTCTTTGTTATCAGAGGATATTTCCTTTGGCCCTATAGTCTTCAAAGGGATCCGAAATATCTGTTCTCAGATTCCACAGAAAGAAGGCTAGCAAAGAGAACTACGAAACACAGATGTAACTCTGTGAGATGAATTCACAGAAAAATAAGCAGTTTCTCAGAAAGCTTCTTTCCAGATTTCATCTGAGGATATTTCCTTTTTCACCATAGCCCTCTGTGGGCTTCCAAATATCACTTTGCCAATTCCACAAGAACTGTCTTAGCGAAAGGCTTCTTGAGGGGAAAGCTGTAACTCTGTGAGATGATTTCACAGAACACAAAGAAGTTTCTCAGAAAGCTTCTTTCTCTTTGTTATCGGAGGATATTTCCTTTGACCCGATAGTCTTCAAAGGGATCCGAAATATCTGTTCTCAGATTCCACAGAAATAAGGCTAGCAAAGAGATCTACGAAACACAGATGTAACTCTGTGAGATGAATTCACAGAACACTAAGTAGTTACTCAGAAAGCTTCTTTCCAGATTTCATCTGAGGATATTTCCTTTTTCACCATAGCCCTCTATGGGCTTCCAAATATCACTTTGCCAATTCCACAAGAACTGTCTTAGCGAAAGGCTTCTTGAGGGGAAAGCTGTAACTCTGTGAGATGATTTCACAGAACACAAAGAAGTTTCAGAGAAAGCTTCTTTCTCTTTGTTATCGGAGGATATTTCCTTTGACCCGATAGTCTTCAAAGGGATCCGAAATACCTGTTCTCAGATTCCACAGAAAAAAGGTTGCAAAGAGATCTACGAAACAGAGATGTAACTCTGTGAGATGAATTCACAGAACACTAAGCAGTTTCTCAGACAGCTTCTTTCCAGATTTCATCTGAGGATATTTGCTTTTTCACCATAGCCCTCTATGGGCTTCCAAATATCACTTTGCCAATTCCACAAGAACTGTCTTAGCGAAATTCTTCTCGAGGGGAAAGCTCTAACTCTGTGAGTTGATTTCAAAGAACACAAAGAAGTTTCTCAGAAAGCTTCTTTCTCTTTGTTATCG
The DNA here is from genome assembly GCF_037993035.2 of Macaca fascicularis. Lineage (NCBI taxonomy): Eukaryota > Metazoa > Chordata > Mammalia > Primates > Cercopithecidae > Macaca > Macaca fascicularis. Next base: position 43,280,459 of record NC_088385.1, on the reverse strand, counting down.
GAGGATATTTCCTTTGTCCCTATAGTTGTCAAAGGGATCTGAAATATCTCTTCTCAGATTCCACAGAAATAAGGCTAGCAAAGAGATCTACGAAAAACAGATGTAACTCTGTGAGATGAATTAACAGAACACTAAGCAGTTTCTCAGAAAGCTTCTTTCCAGATTTCATCTGAGGATATATCCTTTTTCACCATAGCCCTTTATGGGCTTCCAAATATCACTTTGCCAATTCCACAAGAACTGACTTAGCGAAAGGCTTCTGGAGAGGAAAGCTGTAACTCTGTGAGATGATTTCACAGAACACAAAGAAGTTTCTCAGAAAGCTTCTTTCCCTTTGTTATCGGAGGATATTTCCTTTGGCCCTATAGTCTTCAAAGGGATCCGAAATATCTGTTCTCAGATTCCACAGAAATAAGGCTATCAAAGACATCCACGAAATACAGATGTAACTCTATGAGATGAATTAACTGAACACTAAGCAGTTTCTCAGAAAGCTTCTTTGCAGATTTCATCTGAGGATATTTCCTTTTTCACCATAGCCATATATGGGCTTCCAAATATCACTTTGCCAATTACACAAGAACTGTCTTAGCGAAAGGCTTGTTCAGGGGAAAGCTGTAACTCTGTGAGATGATTTCACAGAACACAAAGAAGTTTCTCAGAAAGCTTCTTTCTCTTTGTTATCGGAGGATATTTCCTTTGGCCGTATACTCTTCAAGGGGTCCGAAATATCTGTTCTCAGATTCCACAGAAAGAAGGCTAGCAAAGAGATCCACGAAATACAGATGTAACTCTGTGAGATGAATTAACAGAACACTAAGCAGTTTCTCAGAAAGCTTCTTTCCGGATTTCATCTGAGGATATTTCCTTTTTCACCGTAGCCCTCCATGGGCTTCCAAATATCACTTTGCCAATTCCACAAGAACTGTCGTAGCGAAAGAATTCTTGAGGGGAAAGCTGTAACTCTGTGAGATGATTTCACAGAACACAAAGAAGTTTCTCAGAAACCTTCTTTCTCTTTGTTATCGGAGGATATTTCCTTTGGCCCTATAGTCTTCAAAGGGATCCGAAATATCTGTTCTCAGATTCCACAGAAAGAAGGCTAGCAAAGAGAACTACGAAACACAGATGTAACTCTGTGAGATGAATTCACAGAAAAATAAGAAGGTTCTCAGAAAGCTTCTTTCCAGATTTCATCTGAGGATATTTCCTTTTTCACCATAGCCCACTATGGGCTTCCAAATATCACTTTGCCAATTCCACAAGAACTGTCTTAGCGAAAGGCTTCTTGAGGGGAAAGCTGTAACTCTGTGAGATGATTTCACAGAACACAAAGAAGTTTCTCAGAAAGCTTCTTTCTCTTTGTTATCGGAGGATTATCCTTTGGCCCTATAGTCTTCAAAGGGATCCGAAATATCTGTTCTCAGATTCCACAGAAATAAGGCTAACAAAGAGATCTACGAAACACAGATGTAACTGTGTGAGATGAATTCACAGAACACTAAGCAGTTTCTCAGAAAGCTTCTTTCCAGATTTCATCGGAGGATATTTCCTTTTTCACCATAGCCCTCTATGGGCTTCCAAATATCACTATGCCAATTCCACAAGAACTGTCTTAGCGAAAGGCTTCTTGAGGGGAAAGCTGTAACTCTGTGAGATGATTTCACAGAACACAAAGAAGTTTCTCAGAAAGCTTCTTTCTCTTTGTTATCGGAGGATATTTCCTTTGACCCGATAGTCTTCAAAGGGATCCGAAATATCTGTTCTCAGATTCCACAGAAATAAGGCTAGCAAAGAGATCTACGAAACACAGATGTAACTCTGTGAGTTGTATTTACAGAACACTAAGCAGTTACTCAGAAAGCTTCTTTCCAGATTTCATCTGAGGATATTTCCTTTTTCACCATAGCCCTCTATGGGCTTCCAAATATCAGTTTGCCAATTCCACAAGAACTGTCTTAGCGAAAGGCTTCTTGAGGGGAAAGCTGTAACTCTGTGAGATGATTTCACAGAACACAAAGAAGTTTCAGAGAAAGCTTTTTCTCTTTGTTATCGGAGGATATTTCCTTTGACCCGATAGTCTTCAAAGGGATCCGAAATATCTGTTCTCAGATTCCACAGAAAAAAGGTTGCAAAGAGATCTACGAAACAGAGATGTAACTCTGTGAGATGAATTCACAGAACACTAAGTAGTTTCTCAGACAGCTTCTTTCCAGATTTCATCTGAGGATATTTGCTTTTTCACCATAGCCCTCTATGGGCTTCCAAATGTCACTTTGCCAATTCCACAAGAACTGTCTTAGCGAAATTCTTCTCGAGGAGAAAGCTCTAACTCTGTGAGATGATTTCAAAGAACACAAAGAAGTTTCTCAGAAAGCTTCTTTCTCTTTGTTATCGGAGGATATTTCCTTTGGCCCTATAGTTTTCAAAGGGATCCGAAATATCTGTTCTCAGATTCCACAGAAATAAGGCTAGCAAAGAGATCTACGAAAAACAGATGTAACTCTGTGAGATGAATTAACAGAACACTAAGCAGTTTCTCAGAAAGCTTCTTTCCAGATTTCATCTGAGGATATATCCTTTTTCACCATAGCCCTTTATGGGCTTCCAAATATCACTTTGCCAATTCCACAAGAACTGACTTAGCGAAAGGCTTCTTGAGAGGAAAGCTGTAACTCTGTGAGATGATTTCACAGAACACAAAGAAGTTTCTCAGAAAGCTTCTTTCTCTTTGTTATCGGAGGATATTTCCTTTGGCCCTATAGTCTTCAAAGGGATCCGAAATATCTGTTCTCAGATTCCACAGAAATAAGGCTATCAAAGACATCCACGAAATACAGATGTAACTCTATGAGATGAATTAACTGAACACTAAGCAGTTTCTCAGAAAGCTTCTTTGCAGATTTCATCTGAGGATATTTCCTTTTTCACCATAGCCCTCTAGGGGCTTCCAAATATCACTTTGCCAATTCCACAAGAACTGTCTTAGCGAAAGGCTTCTTGAGGGGAAAGCTGTAACTCTGTGAGATGATTTCACAGAACACAAAGAAGTTTCTCAGAAACCTTCTTTCTCTTTGTTATCGGAGGATATTTCCTTTGGCCCTATAGTCTTCAAAGGGATCCGAAATATCTGTTCTCAGATTCCACAGAAATAAGGCTAGCAAAGAGATCTACGAAACATAGATGTAACTCTCTGAGATGAATTCACAGAACACTAAGCAGTTTCTCAGAAAGCTTCTTTCCAGATTTCATCTGAGGATATTTCCTTTTTCACCATAGCCCTCTATGGGCTTCCAAATATCACTTTGCCAATTCCACAAGAACTGTCTTAGCGAAAGGCTTCTTGAGGGGAAAGCTGTAACTCTGTGAGATGATTTCACAGAACACAAAGAAATTTCTCAGAAAGCTTCTTTCTCTTTGTTATCGGAGGATATTTCCTTTGGCCCTATAGTCTTCAAAGGGATCCGAATTATCTGTTCTCAGATTCCACAGAAAGAAGGCTAGCAAAGAGTTCCACGAAATACAGATGTAACTCTGTGAGATGAATTAACAGAACACTAAGCAGTTTCTCAGAAAGCTTCTTTCCAGATTTCATCTGAGGATATTTCCTTTTTCACCATAGCCCTTTATGGACTTCCAAATATCACTTTGCCAATTACACAAGAACTGTCTTAGCGAAAGGCTTGTTCAGGGGAAAGCTGTAACTCTGTGAGATGATTTCACAGAACACAAAGAAGTTTCTCAGAAAGCTTCTTTCTCTTTGTTATGGAAGGATATTTCCTTTGGCCCTATAGTCTTCAAAGGGGTCCGAAATATCTGATCTCAGATTCCACAGAAAGAAGGCTAGCAAAGAGATCCAAGAAATACAGATGTAACTCTCTGAGATGAATTAACAGAACACTAAGCAGTTTCTCAGAAAGCTTCTTTCCAGATTTCATCTGAGGATATTTCCTTTTTCACCATAGCCCTCTATGGGCTTCCAAATATCACTTTGCCAATTCCACAAGAACTGTCTTAGCGAAAGAATTCTTGAGGGGAAAGCTGTAACTCTGTGAGATGATTTCACAGAACACAAAGAAGTTTCTCAGAAAGCTTCTTTCTCTTTGTTATCGAAGGATATTTCCTTTGGCCCTATAGTCTTCAAAGGGATCCGAAATATCTGTTCTCAGATTCCACAGAAAGAAGGCTAGCAAAAAGATCCACGAAATACAGATGTAACTCTCTGAGATGAATTAACAGGACACTAAGAAGTTTCTCAGAAACCTTCTTTCCAGATTTCATCTGAGGATATTTCCTTTTTCACCATAGCCCTCTAGGGGCTTCCAAATATCACTTTGCCAATTCCACAAGAACGGTCTTAGCGAAAGGCTTCTTGAGGGGAAAGCTGTAACTCTGTGAGATGATTTCACAGAACACAAAGAAGTTTCTCAGAAAGCTTCTTTCTCTTTGTTATCGGAGGATATTTCCTTTGGCCCTATAGTCCTCAAGGGATCCGAAATATCTGTTCTCAGATTCCAAAGAAATAAGGCTAGCAAAGAGATCTACGAAACACAGATGTAACTCTGTGAGATGAATTCACAGAACACTAAGCAATTTCTCAGAAAGCTTCTTTCCAGATTTCATCTGAGGATATTTCCTTTTTCACCATAGCCCTCTATGGGCTTCCAAATATCACTTTGCCAATTCCACAAGAACTGTCTTAGCGAAAGGCTACTTCAGGGGAAAGCTGTAACTCTGTGAGATGATTCCACAGAACACAAAGAAGTTTCTCAGAAAGCTTCTTTCTCTTTGTTATCGGAGGATATTTCCTTTGGCCCTATAGTCTTCAAAGGGATCCGAAATATCTGTTCTCAGATTCCACAGAAAGAAGGCTAGCAAAGAGATACAAGAAATACAGATGTAACTCTGTGAGATGAATTAACAGAATACTAATCAGTTTCTCAGAATGCTTCTTTCCAGATTTCATCTGAGGATATTTCCTTTTTCACCATAGCCCTCTATGGGCTTCCAAATATCACTTTGCCAATTACACAAGAACTGTCTTGGCGAAAGGCTTGTTCAGGGGAAAGCTGTAACTCTGTGAGATGATTTCACAGAACACAAAGAAGTTTCTCAGAAAGCTTCTTTCTCTTTGTTATCGGAGGATATTTCCTTTGGCCCTATAGTCTTCAAAGGGATCCGAAATATCTGTTCTCAGATTCCACAGAAAGAAGGCTTGCAAAGAGATCCACGAAATACAGATGTAACTCTGTGAGATGAATGAACAGAACGCTAAGCAGTTACCCAGAAAGGTTCTTTCCAGATTTCATCTGAGGATATTTCCTTTGTCACCATAGCCCTCCATGGGCTTCCAAATATCACTTTGCCAATTCCACAAGAACTGTCTTAGCGAAAGAATTCTTGAGGGGAAAGCTGTAACTCTGTGAGATGATTTCACAGAACACAAAGAAGTTTCTCAGAAAGCTTCTTTCTCTTTGTTATCAGAGGATATTTCCTTTGGCCCTATAGTCTTCAAAGGGATCCGAAATATCTGTTCTCAGATTCCACAGAAAGAAGGCTAGCAAAGAGAACTACGAAACACAGATGTAACTCTGTGAGATGAATTCACAGAAAAATAAGCAGTTTCTCAGAAAGCTTCTTTCCAGATTTCATCTGAGGATATTTCCTTTTTCACCATAGCCCTCTGTGGGCTTCCAAATATCACTTTGCCAATTCCACAAGAACTGTCTTAGCGAAAGGCTTCTTGAGGGGAAAGCTGTAACTCTGTGAGATGATTTCACAGAACACAAAGAAGTTTCTCAGAAAGCTTCTTTCTCTTTGTTATCGGAGGATATTTCCTTTGACCCGATAGTCTTCAAAGGGATCCGAAATATCTGTTCTCAGATTCCACAGAAATAAGGCTAGCAAAGAGATCTACGAAACACAGATGTAACTCTGTGAGATAAATTCACAGAACACTAAGCAGTTACTCAGAAAGCTTCTTTCCAGATTTCATCTGAGGATATTTCCTTTTTCACCATAGCCCTCTATGGGCTTCCAAATATCACTTTGCCAATTCCACAAGAACTGTCTTAGCGAAAGGCTTCTTGAGGGGAAAGCTGTAACTCTGTGAGATGATTTCACAGAACACAAAGAAGTTTCAGAGAAAGCTTCTTTCTCTTTGTTATCGGAGGATATTTCCTTTGACCCGATAGTCTTCAAAGGGATCCGAAATACCTGTTCTCAGATTCCACAGAAAAAAGGTTGCAAAGAGATCTACGAAACAGAGATGTAACTCTGTGAGATGAATTCACAGAACACTAAGCAGTTTCTCAGACAGCTTCTTTCCAGATTTCATCTGAGGATATTTGCTTTTTCACCATAGCCCTCTATGGGCTTCTAAATATCACTTTGCCAATTCCACAAGAACTGTCTTAGCGAAATTCTTCTCGAGGGGAAAGCTCTAACTCTGTGAGTTGATTTCAAAGAACACAAAGAAGTTTCTCAGAAAGCTTCTTTCTCTTTGTTATCGGAGGATATTTCCTTTGTCCCTATAGTTGTCAAAGGGATCTGAAATATCTCTTCTCAGATTCCACAGAAATAAGGCTAGCAAAGAGATCTACGAAAAACAGATGTAACACTGTGAGATGAATTAACAGAACACTAAGCAGTTTCTCAGAAAGCTTCTTTCCAGATTTCATCTGAGGATATATCCTTTTTCACCATAGCCCTTTATGGGCTTCCAAATATCACTTTGCCAATTCCACAAGAACTGACTTAGCGAAAGGCTTCTTGAGAGGAAAGCTGTAACTCTGTGAGATGATTTCACAGAACACAAAGAAGTTTCTCAGAAAGCTTCTTTCCCTTTGTTATCGGAGGATATTTCCTTTGGCCCTATAGTCTTCAAAGGGATCCGAAATATCTGTTCTCAGATTCCACAGAAATAAGGCTATCAAAGACATTAACGAAATACAGATGTAACTCTATGAGATGAATTAACTGAACACTAAGCAGTTTCTCAGAAAGCTTCTTTGCAGATTTCATCTGAGGATATTTCCTTTTTCACCATAGCCATATATGGGCTTCCAAATATCACTTTGCCAATTACACAAGAACTGTCTTAGCGAAAGGCTTGTTCAGGGGAAAGCTGTAACTCTGTGAGATGATTTCACAGAACACAAAGAAGTTTCTCAGAAAGCTTCTTTCTCTTTGTTATCGGAGGATATTTCCTTTGGCCGTATACTCTTCAAGGGGTCCGAAATATCTGTTCTCAGATTCCACAGAAAGAAGGCTAGCAAAGAGATCCACGAAATACAGATGTAACTCTGTGAGATGAATTAACAGAACACTAAGCAGTTTCTCAGAAAGCTTCTTTCCGGATTTCATCTGAGGATATTTCCTTTTTCACCGTAGCCCTCCATGGGCTTCCAAATATCACTTTGCCAATTCCACAAGAACTGTCGTAGCGAAAGAATTCTTGAGGGGAAAGCTGTAACTCTGTGAGATGATTTCACAGAACACAAAGAAGTTTCTCAGAAAGCTTCTTTCTCTTTGTTATCGGAGGATATTTCCTTTGGCCCTATAGTCTTCAAAGGGATCCGAAATATCTGTTCTCAGATTCCACAGAAAGAAGGCTAGCAAAGAGAACGACGAAACACAGATGTAACTCTGTGAGATGAATTCACAGAAAAATAAGAAGGTTCTCAGAAAGCTTCTTTCCAGATTTCATCTGAGGATATTTCCTTTTTCACCATAGCCCACTATGGGCTTCCAAATATCACTTTGCCAATTCCACAAGAACTGTCTTAGCGAAAGGCTTCTTGAGGGGAAAGCTGTAACTCTGTGAGATGATTTCACAGAACACAAAGAAGTTTCTCAGAAAGCTTCTTTCTCTTTGTTATCGGAGGATTATCCTTTGGCCCTATAGTCTTCAAAGGGATCCGAAATATCTGTTCTCAGATTCCACAGAAATAAGGCTAACAAAGAGATCTACGAAACACAGATGTAACTGTGTGAGATGAATTCACAGAACACTAAGCAGTTTCTCAGAAAGCTTCTTTCCAGATTTCATCGGAGGATATTTCCTTTTTCACCATAGCCCTCTATGGGCTTCCAAATATCACTATGCCAATTCCACAAGAACTGTCTTAGCGAAAGGCTTCTTGAGGGGAAAGCTGTAACTCTGTGAGATGATTTCACAGAACACAAAGAAGTTTCTCAGAAAGCTTCTTTCTCTTTGTTATCGGAGGATATTTCCTTTGACCCGATAGTCTTCAAAGGGATCCGAAATATCTGTTCTCAGATTCCACAGAAATAAGGCTAGCAAAGAGATCTACGAAACACAGATGTAACTCTGTGAGTTGTATTTACAGAACACTAAGCAGTTACTCAGAAAGCTTCTTTCCAGATTTCATCTGAGGATATTTCCTTTTTCACCATAGCCCTCTATGGGCTTCCAAATATCAGTTTGCCAATTCCACAAGAACTGTCTTAGCGAAAGGCTTCTTGAGGGGAAAGCTGTAACTCTGTGAGATGATTTCACAGAACACAAAGAAGTTTTAGAGAAAGCTTTTTCTCTTTGTTATCGGAGGATATTTCCTTTGACCCGATAGTCTTCAAAGGGATCCGAAATATCTGTTCTCAGATTCCACAGAAAAAAGGTTGCAAAGAGATCTACGAAACAGAGATGTAACTCTGTGAGATGAATTCACAGAACACTAAGTAGTTTCTCAGACAGCTTCTTTCCAGATTTCATCTGAGGATATTTGCTTTTTCACCATAGCCCTCTATGGGCTTCCAAATGTCACTTTGCCAATTCCACAAGAACTGTCTTAGCGAAATTCTTCTCGAGGAGAAAGCTCTAACTCTGTGAGATGATTTCAAAGAACACAAAGAAGTTTCTCAGAAAGCTTCTTTCTCTTTGTTATCGGAGGATATTTCCTTTGGCCCTATAGTTTTCAAAGGGATCCGAAATATCTGTTCTCAGATTCCACAGAAATAAGGCTAGCAAAGAGATCTACGAAAAACAGATGTAACTCTGTGAGATGAATTAACAGAACACTAAGCAGTTTCTCAGAAAGCTTCTTTCCAGATTTCATCTGAGGATATATCCTTTTTCACCATAGCCCTTTATGGGCTTCCAAATATCACTTTGCCAATTCCACAAGAACTGACTTAGCGAAAGGCTTCTTGAGAGGAAAGCTGTAACTCTGTGAGATGATTTCACAGAACACAAAGAAGTTTCTCAGAAAGCTTCTTTCTCTTTGTTATCGGAGGATATTTCCTTTGGCCCTATAGTCTTCAAAGGGATCCGAAATATCTGTTCTCAGATTCCACAGAAATAAGGCTATCAAAGACATCCACGAAATACAGATGTAAGTCTATGAGATGAATTAACTGAACACTAAGCAGTTTCTCAGAAAGCTTCTTTGCAGATTTCATCTGAGGATATTTCCTTTTTCACCATAGCCCTCTAGGGGCTTCCAAATATCACTTTGCCAATTCCACAAGAACTGTCTTAGCGAAAGGCTTCTTGAGGGGAAAGCTGTAACTCTGTGAGATGATTTCACAGAACACAAAGAAGTTTCTCAGAAACCTTCTTTCTCTTTGTTATCGGAGGATATTTCCTTTGGCCCTATAGTCTTCAAAGGGATCCGAAATATCTGTTCTCAGATTCCACAGAAATAAGGCTAGCAAAGAGATCTACGAAACATAGATGTAACTCTCTGAGATGAATTCACAGAACACTAAGCAGTTTCTCAGAAAGCTTCTCTCCAGATTTCATCTGAGGATATTTCCTTTTTCTCCATAGCCCTCTATGGGATTCCAAATATCACTTTGCCAATTCCACAAGAACTGTCTTAGCGAAAGGCTTCTTGAGGGGAAAGCTGTAACTCTGTGAGATGATTTCACAGAACACAAAGAAATTTCTCAGAAAGCTTCTTTCTCTTTGTTATCGGAGGATATTTCCTTTGGCCCTATAGTCTTCAAAGGGATCCGAATTATCTGTTCTCAGATTCCACAGAAAGAAGGCTAGCAAAGAGTTCCACGAAATACAGATGTAACTCTGTGAGATGAATTAACAGAACACTAAGCAGTTTCTCAGAAAGCTTCTTTCCAGATTTCATCTGAGGATATTTCCTTTTTCACCATAGCCCTTTATGGACTTCCAAATATCACTTTGCCAATTCTACAAGAACTGTGTTAGCGAAAGGCTTCTTGAGGGGAAAGCTGTAACTCTGTGAGATGATTTCACAGAACACAAAGAAGTTTCTCAGAAAGCTTCTTTCTCCTTGTCATCGGAGGATATTTCCTTTGGCCCTATAGTCTTCAAAGGGATCCGAAATACCTGTTCTCAGATTCCACAGAAAGAAGGCTAGCAAAGAGATCCAAGAAATACAGATGTAACTCTGTGAGATGAATTAACAGAATACTAAGCAGTTTCTCAGAAAGCTTCTTTCCAGATTTCATCTGAGGATATTTCCTTTTTCACCATAGCCCTATATGGGCTTCCAAATATCACTTTGCCAATTACACAAGAACTTTCTTAGCGAAAGGCTTGTTCAGGGGAAAGCTGTAACTCTGTGAGATGATTTCACAGAACACAAAGAAGTTTCTCAGAAAGCTTCTTTCTCTTTGTTATCGAAGGATATTTCCTTTGGCCCTATAGTCTTCAAAGGGGTCCGAAATATCTGATCTCAGATTCCACAGAAAGAAGGCTAGCAAAGAGATCCAAGAAATACAGATGTAACTCTCTGAGATGAATTAACAGAACACTAAGCAGTTTCTCAGAAAGCTTCTTTCCAGATTTCATCTGAGGATATTTCCTTTTTCACCATAGCCCTCTATGGGCTTCCAAATATCACTTTGCCAATTCCACAAGAACTGTCTTAGCGAAAGAATTCTTGAGGGGAAAGCTGTAACTCTGTGAGATGATTTCAGAGAACACAAAGAAGTTTCTCAGAAAGCTTCTTTCTCTTTGTTATCGAAGGACATTTCCTTTGGCCCTATAGTCTTCAAAGGGATCCGAAATATCTGTTCTCAGATTCCACAGAAAGAAGGCTAGCAAAAAGATCCACGAAATACAGATGTAACTCTGTGAGATGAATTAACAGGACACTAAGAAGTTTCTCAGAAACCTTCTTTCCAGATTTCATCTGAGGATATTTCCTTTTTCACCATAGCCCTCTAGGGGCTTCCAAATATCACTTTGCCAATTCCACAAGAACGGTCTTAGCGAAAGGCTTCTTGAGGGGAAAGCTGTAACTCTGTGAGATGATTTCACAGAACACAAAGAAGTTTCTCAGAAAGCTTCTTTCTCTTTGTTATCGGAGGACATTTCCTTTGGCCCTATAGTCCTCAAGGGATCCGAAATATCTGTTCTCAGATTCCACAGAAATAAGGCTAGCAAAGAGATCTACGAAACACAGATGTAACTCTGTGAGATGAATTCACAGAACACTAAGCAATTTCTCAGAAAGCTTCTTTCCAGATTTCATCTGAGGATATTTCCTTTTTCACCATAGCCCTCTATGGGCTTCCAAATATCACTTTGCCAATTCCACAAGAACTGTCTTAGCGAAAGGCTACTTCAGGGGAAAGCTGTAACTCTGTGAGATGATTCCACAGAACACAAAGAAGTTTCTCAGAAAGCTTCTTTCTCTTTGTTATCGGAGGATATTTCCTTTGGCCCTATAGTCTTCAAAGGGATCCGAAATATCTGTTCTCAGATTCCACAGAAAGAAGGCTAGCAAAGAGATACAAGAAATACAGATGTAACTCTGTGAGATGAATTAACAGAATACTAATCAGTTTCTCAGAAAGCTTCTTTCCAGATTTCATCTGAGGATATTTCCTTTTTCACCATAGCCCTATATGGGCTTCCAAATATCACTTTGCCAATTACACAAGAACTGTCTTGGCGAAAGGCTTGTTCAGGGGAAAGCTGTAACTCTGTGAGATGATTTCACAGAACACAAAGAAGTTTCTCAGAAAGCTTCTTTCTCTTTGTTATCGGAGGATATTTCCTTTGGCCCTATAGTCTTCAAAGGGATCCGAAATATCTGTTCTCAGATTCCACAGAAAGAAGGCTTGCAAAGAGATCCACGAAATACAGATGTAACTCTGTGAGATGAATTAACAGAACGCTAAGCAGTTTCCCAGAAAGCTTCTTTCCAGATTTCATCTGAGGATATTTCCTTTGTCACCATAGCCCTCCATGGGCTTCCAAATATCACTTTGCCAATTCCACAAGAACTGTCTTAGCGAAAGAATTCTTGAGGGGAAAGCTGTAACTCTGTGAGATGATTTCACAGAACACAAAGAAGTTTCTCAGAAAGCTTCTTTCTCTTTGTTATCGAAGGATATTTCCTTTGGCCCTATAGTCTTCAAAGGGATCCGAAATATCTGTTCTCAGATTCCACAGAAAGAAGGCTAGCAAAAAGATCCACGAAATACAGATGTAACTCTGTGAGATGAATTAACAGGACACTAAGAAGTTTCTCAGAAACCTTCTTTCCAGATTTCATCTGAGGATATTTCCTTTTTCACCATAGCCCTCTAGGGGCTTCCAAATATCACTTTGCCAATTCCACAAGAACGGTCTTAGCGAAAGGCTTCTTGAGGGGAAAGCTGTAACTCTGTGAGATGATTTCACAGAACACAAAGAAGTTTCTCAGAAAGCTTCTTTCTCTTTGTTATCGGAGGATATTTCCTTTGGCCCTATAGTCCTCAAGGGATCCGAAATATCTGTTCTCAGATTCCACAGAAATAAGGCTAGCAAAGAGATCTACGAAACACAGATGTAACTCTGTGAGATGAATTCACAGAACACTAAGCAATTTCTCAGAAAGCTTCTTTCCAGATTTCATCTGAGGATATTTCCTTTTTCACCATAGCCCTCTATGGGCTTCCAAATATCACTTTGCCAATTCCACAAGAACTGTCTTAGCGAAAGGCTACTTCAGGGGAAAGCTGTAACTCTGTGAGATGATTCCACAGAACACAAAGAAGTTTCTCAGAAAGCTTCTTTCTCTTTGTTATCGGAGGATATTTCCTTTGGCCCTATAGTCTTCAAAGGGATCCGAAATATCTGTTCTCAGATTCCACAGAAAGAAGTCTAGCAAAGAGATACAAGAAATACAGATGTAACTCTGTGAGATGAATTAACAGAATACTAATCAGTTTCTCAGAAAGCTTCTTTCCAGATTTCATCTGAGGATATTTCCTTTTTCACCATAGCCCTATATGGGCTTCCAAATATCACTTTGCCAATTACACAAGAACTGTCTTGGCGAAAGGCTTGTTCAGGGGAAAGCTGTAACTCTGTGAGATGATTTCACAGAACACAAAGAAGTTTCTCAGAAAGCTTCTTTCTCTTTGTTATCGGAGGATATTTCCTTTGGCCCTATAGTCTTCAAAGGGATCCGAAATATCTGTTCTCAGATTCCACAGAAAGAAGGCTTCCAAAGAGATCCACGAAATACAGATGTAACTCTGTGAGATGAATTAACAGAATACTAATCAGTTTCTCAGAAAGCTTCTTTCCAGATTTCATCTGAGGATATTTCCTTTTTCACCATAGCCCTATATGGGCTTCCAAATATCACTTTGCCAATTCCACAAGAACTGTCTTAGCGAAAGAATTCTTGAGTTGAAAGCTGTAACTCTGTGAGATGATTTCACAGAACACAAAGAAGTTTCTCAGAAAGCTTCTTTCTCTTTGTTATCGGAGGATATTTCCTTTGGCCCTATAGTCTTGAAAGGGATCCGAAATATCAGTTCTCAGATTCCACAGAAAGAAGGCTAACAAGGAGAACTAAGAAACACAGATGTAACTCTGTGAGATGAATTCACAGAAAAATAAGAAGTTTCTCAGAAAGCTTCTTTCCAGATTTCATCTGAGGATATTTCCTTTTCCACCAAAGCCCTCTATGGGCTTCCAAATATCACTTTCCCAATTCCACAAGAACTGTCTTAGCGAAAGGCTTCTTGAGGGGAAAGCTGTAACTCTGTGAGATGATTTCACAGAACACAAAGAAGTTTCTCAGAAAGCTTCTTTCTCTTTGTTATCGGAGGATATTTCCTTTGGCCCTATAGTCTTCTAAGGGATCTGAAATATCTGTTTTCAGATTCCACGGACAGAAGGCTAGCAAAGAGATCCATGAAATACAGATGTAACTCTGGGAGATGAATTAACAGAACACGAAGCAGTTTCTCAGAAAGCTTCTTTCCAGATTTCATCTGAGGATATTTCCTTTTTCACCATAGCCCTCTAGGGGCTTCCAAATATCACTTGGCCAATTTCACAAGAACTGTCTTAGCGAAAGGCTTTTTCAGGGGAAAGCTGTAACTCTGTGAGATGATTTCACAGAACACAAAGAAGTTTCTCAGAAAGCTTCTTTCTCTTTGTTATCGGAGGATATTTCCTTTGACCCGATAGTCTTCAAAGGGATCCGAAATATCTGTTCTCAGATTCCACAGAAAGGCTAGCAAAGAGAACTACGAAACACCGATGTAACTCTGTGAGATGAATTCACAGAAAAATAAGAAGTTTCTCAGAAAGCTTCTTTCCAGATTTCATCTGAGGATATTTCCTTTTTCACCATAGCCCTCTATGGGCTTCCAAATATCACTTTGCCAATTCCACAAGAACTGTCTTAGCGAAAGGCTTCTTCAGGGGAAAGCTGTAACTCTGTGAGATGATTTCACAGAACACAAAGAAGTTTCTCAGAAAGCTTCTTTCTCTTTGTTATCGGAGGATATTTCCTTTGGCCCTATAGTCTTCAAAGGGATCCGAAATATCTGTTCTCAGATTCCACAGAAATAAGGCTATCAAAGACATCCACGAAATACAGATGTAACTCTATGAGATGAATTAACTGAACACTAAGCAGTTTCTCAGAAAGCTTCTTTGCAAATTTCATCTGAGGATATTTCCTTTTTCACCATAGCCCTCTTTGGGCTTCCAAATATCACTTTTCCAATTCCACAAGAACTGTCTTAGCGAAAGGCTTCTTGAGGGGAAAGCTGTAACTCTGTGAGATGATTTCACAGAACACAAAGAAGTTTCTCAGAAAGCTTCTTTCTCTTTGTTATCGGAGGATATTTCCTTTGGCCCTATAGTCTTCAAAGGGATCCGAAATATCTGTTCTCAGATTCCACAGAAATAAGGCTAGCAAAGAGATCTACGAAACATAGATGTAACTCTGTGAGATGAATTCACAGAACACTAAGCAGTTTCTCAGAAAGCTTCTTTCCAGATTTCATCTGAGGATATTTCCTTTTTCTCCATAGCCCTCTATGGGCTTCCAAATATCACTTTGCCAATTCCACAAGAACTGTCTTAGCGAAAGGCTTCTTGAGGGGAAAGCTGTAACTCTGTGAGATGATTTCACAGAACACAAAGAAATTTCTCAGAAAGCTTCTTTCTCTTTGTTATCGGAGGATATTTCCTTTGGCCCTATAGTCTTCAAAGGGATCCGAATTATCTGTTCTCAGATTCCACAGAAAGAAGGCTAGCAAAGAGTTCCACGAAATACAGATGTAACTCTGTGAGATGAATTAACAGAACACTAAGCAGTTTCTCAGAAAGCTTCTTTCCAGATTTCATCTGAGGATATTTCCTTTTTCACCATAGCCCTTTATGGACTTCCAAATATCACTTTGCCAATTCTACAAGAACTGTGTTAGCGAAAGGCTTCTTGAGGGGAAAGCTGTAACTCTGTGAGATGATTTCACAGAACACAAAGAAGTTTCTCAGAAAGCTTCTTTCTCCTTGTTATCGGAGGATGTTTCCTTTGGCCCTATAGTCTTCAAAGGGATCCGAAATACCTGTTCTCAGATTCCACAGAAAGAATGCTAGCAAAGAGATCCAAGAAATACAGATGTAACTCTGTGAGATGAATTAACAGAATACTAAGCAGTTTCTCAGAAAGCTTCTTTCCAGATTTCATCTGAGGATATTTCCTTTTTCACCATAGCCCTCTATGGGCTTCCAAATATCACTTTGCCAATTCCACAAGAACTGTCTTAGCGAAAGGCTTGTTCAGGGGAAAGCTGTAACTCTGTGAGATGATTTCACAGAACACAAAGAAGTTTCTCAGAAAGCTTCTTTCTCTTTGTTATCGGAGGATATTTTCTTTGGCCCTATAGTCTTCAAAGGGATCCGAAATATCTGTTCTCAGATTCCACAGAAATAAGGCTATCAAAGACATCCACGAAATACAGATGTAACTCTATGAGATGAATTAACTGAACACTAAGCAGTTTCTCAGGAAGCTTCTTTGCAGATTTCATCTGAGGATATTTCCTTTTTCACAATAGCCCTCTAGGGGCTTCCAAATATCACTTTGCCAATTCCACAAGAACTGTCTTAGCGAAAGGCTTCTTGAGGGGAAAGCTGTAACTCTGTGAGATGATTTCACAGAACACAAAGAAGTTTCTCAGAAAGCTTCTTTCTCCTTGTTATCGGAGGATATTTCCTTTTGCCCTATAGTCTTCAAAGGGATCCGAAATACCTGTTCTCAGATTCCACAGAAAGAAGGCTAGCAAAGAGATCCAAGAAATACAGATGTAACTCTGTGAGATGAATTAACAGAATACTAAGCAGTTTCTCAGAAAGCTTCTTTCCAGATTTCATCTGAGGATATTTCCTTTTTCACCATAGCCCTATATGGGCTTCCAAATATCACTTTGCCAATTACACAAGAACTGTCTTAGCGAAAGGCTTGTTCAGGGGAAAGCTGTAACTCTGTGAGATGATTTCACAGAACACAAAGAAGTTTCTCAGAAAGCTTCTTTCTCTTTGTTATCGAAGGATATTTCCTTTGGCCCTATAGTCTTCAAAGGGATACGAAATATCTGATCTCAGATTCCACAGAAAGAAGGCTAGCAAAGAGATCCAAGAAATACAGATGTAACTCTCTGAGATGAATTAACAGAACACTAAGCAGTTTCTCAGAAAGCTTCTTTCCAGATTTCATCTGAGGATATTTCCTTTTTCACCATAGCCCTCTATGGGCTTCCAAATATCACTTTGCCAATTCCACAAGAACTGTCTTAGCGAAAGGCTTCTTCAGGGGAAAGCTGTAACACTGTGAGATGATTTCACAGAATACAAAGAAGTTTCTCAGAAAGCTTCTTTCTCTTTGTTATCGGAGGATATTTCCTTTGGCCCTATAGTCTTCAAAGGGATCCGAAATATCAGTTCTCAGATTCCACAGAAAGGAGGCTAGCAAGGAGAACTAAGAAACACAGATGTAACTCTGTGAGATGAATTCCCAGAAAAATAAGAAGCTTCTCAGAAAGCTTTTTTCCAGATTTCATCTGAGGACATTTCCTTTTTCAACATAGCCCTCTAGGGGCTTCCAAATATCACTTTGCCAATTCCACAAGAACTGTTTAAGCGAAAGGCTTCTTGAGGGGAAAGCTGTAACTCTGTGAGATGATTTCACAGAACACAAAGAAGTTTCTCAGAAAGCTTCTTTCCCTTTGTTATAGGAGGATATTTCCTTTGGCCCTATAGTCTTCAAAGGGATCCGAAATATCTGTTCTCAGATTCCACAGAAACAAGGCTAGCAAAGAGATCCACGAAATACAGATGTAACTCTGTGAGATGAATTAACAGGACACTAAGAAGTTTCTCAGAAAGCTTCTTTCCAGATTTCATCTGACGATATTTCCTTTTTCACCATAGCTCTCTAGGGGCTTCCAAATATCACTTTGCCAATTCCACAAGAACTGTCTTAGCGAAAGGCTTCTTGAGGGGAAAGCTGTAACTCTGTGAGATGATTTCACAGAACACAAAGAAGTTTCCCAGAAGGCTTCTTTCTCTTTGTTATCGGAGGATATTTCCTTTGGCCCTATAGTCTTCAAAGGGATCCGAAATAAATGTTCTCAGATTCCACAGAAAGAAGGCTAGCAAAGAGATCTACGAAATACAGATGTAACTCTGTGAGATGAATTAACAGAACACTAAGCAGTTTCTCAGAAAGCTTCTTTCCAGATTTCATCTGAGGATATTTCCTTTTTCACCGTTGCCCTCCATGGGCTTCCAAATATCACTTTGCCAATTCCACAAGAACTGTCGTAGCGAAAGAATTCTTGAGGGGAAAGCTGTAACTCTGTGAGATGATTTCACAGAACACAAAGAAGTTTCTCAGAAAGCTTCTTTCTCTTTGTTATCGGAGGATATTTCCTTTGGCCCTATAGTCTTCAAAGGGATCCGAAATATCTGTTCTCAGATTCCACAGAAAGGCTAGCAAAGAGAACTACGAAACACCGATGTAACTCTGTGAGATGAATTCACAGAAAAATAAGAAGTTTCTCAGAAAGCTTCTTTCCAGATTTCATCTGAGGATATTTCCTTTTTCACCATAGCCCTCTATGGGCTTCCAAATATCACTTTGCCAATTCCACAAGAACTGTCTTAGCGAAAGGCTTCTTGAGGGGAAAGCTGTAACTCTGTGAGATGATTTCACAGAACACAAAGAAGTTTCTCAGAAAGCTTCTTTCTCTTTGTTATCGGAGGATTATCCTTTGGCCATATAGTCTTCAAAGGGATCCGAAATATCTGTTCTCAGATTCCACAGAAATAAGGCTAGCAAAGAGATCTACGAAACACAGATGTAATTGTGTGAGATGAATTCACAGAACACTAAGGAGTTTCTCAGAAAGCTTCTTTCCAGATTTCATCGGAGGATATTTCCTTTTTCACCATAGCCCTCTATGGGCTTCCAAATATCACTTTGCCAATTCCACAAGAACTGTCTTAGCGAAAGGCTTCTTGAGGGGAAAGCTGTAACTCTGTGAGATGATTTCACAGAACACAAAGAAGTTTCTCAGAAAGCTTCTTTCTCTTTGTTATCGGAGGATATTACCTTTGGCCCTATAGTCTTCTAAGGGATCTGAAATACCTGTTTTCAGATTCCACGGAAAGAAGGCTAGCAAAGAGATCCATGAAATACAGATGTAACTCTGGGAGATGAATTAAGAGAACACGACGCAGTTTCTCAGAAAGCTTCTTTCCAGATTTCATCTGAGGATATTTCCTTTTTCAACATAGCCCTCTATGGGCTTCCAAATATCACTTTGCCAATTCCACAAGAACTGTCTTAGCGAAAGGCTTCTTGAGGGGAAAGCTGTAACTCTGTGAGATGATTTCACAGAACACAAAGAAGTTTCTCAGAAAGCTTCTTTCTCTTTGTTATCGGAGGATATTTCCTTTGAAACGATAGTCTTCAAAGGGATCCGAAATATCTGTTCTCAGATTCCACAGAAATAAGGCTTGCAAAGAGATCTACGAAACACAGATGTAACTCTGTGAGATGAATTCACAGAACACTAAGCAGTTACTCAGAAAGCTTCTTTCCAGATTTCATCTGAGGATATTTCCTTTTTCACCATAGCCCTCTATGGGCTTCCAAATATCACTTTGCCAATTCCACAAGAACTGTCTTAGCGAAAGGCTTCTTGAGGGGAAAGCTGTAACTCTGTGAGATGATTTCACAGAACACAAAGAAGTTTCAGAGAAAGCTTCTTTCTCTTTGTTATCGGAGGATATTTCCTTTGGCCCTATAGTCTTCAAAGGGATCCGAAATAAATGTTCTCAGATTCCACAGAAAGAAGGCTAGCAAAGAGATCCACGAAATACAGATGTAACTCTGTGAGATGAATTAACAGAACACTAAGCAGTTTCTCAGAAAGCTTCTTTCCAGATTTCGTCTGAGGATATTACCTTTTTCACCATAGCCCTCCATGGGCTTCCAAATATCACTTTGCCAATTACACCAGAACTGTCGTAGCGAAAGAATTCTTGAGGGGAATGCTGTAACTCTGTGAGATGATTTCAAAGAACACAAAGAAGTTTCTCAGAAAGCTTCTTTCTCTTTGTTATCGGAGGATATTTCCTTTGGACCTATAGTCTTCAAAGGGATCCGAAATATCTGTTCTCAGATTCCACAGAAAGAAGGCTAGCAAAGAGAACTACGAAACACAGATGTAACTCTGTGAGATGAATTCACAGAAAAATAAGAAGTTTCTCAGAAAGCTTCTTTCCAGATTTCATCTGAGGATATTTCCTTTTTCACCATAGCCCTCTATGGGCTTCCAAATATCACTTTGCCAATTCCACAAGAACTGTTTAAGCGAAAGGCTTCTTGAGGGGAAAGCTGTAACTCTGTGAGATGATTTCACAGAACACAAAGAAGTTTCTCAGAAAGCTTCTTTCCCTTTGTTATCGGAGGATATTTCCTTTGGCCCTGTAGTCTTCAAAGGGATCCGAAATATCTGTTCTCAGATTCCACAGAAAGAAGGCTAGCAAGGAGAACTAAGAAACACAGATGTAACTCTGTGAGATGAATTCCCAGAAAAAAAAGAAGCTTCTCAGAAAGCTTTTTTCCAGATTTCATCTGAGGATATTTCCTTTTTCAACATAGCCCTCTAGGGGCTTCCAAATATCACTTTACCAATTCCACAAGAACTGTCTTAGCGAAATTCTTCTCGAGGGGAAAGCTGTAATTCTGTGAGATGATTTCACAGAACACAAAGAAGTTTCTCAGAAAGCTTCTTTCTCTTTGTTATCGGAGGATATTTCCTTTGGCCCTATAGTTTTCAAAGGGATCCGAAATATCTGTTCTCAGATTCCACAGAAATAAGGCTAGCAAAGAGATCTACGAAAAACAGATGTAACTCTGTGAGATGAATTAACAGAACACTAAGCAGTTTCTCAGAAATCTTCTTTCCAGATTTCATCTGAGGATATTTCCTTTTTCACCATAGCCCTCTATGGGCTTCCAAATATCACTTGCCAATTCCACAAGAACTGTCTTAGCGAAAGGCTTCTTGAGGGGAAAACTGTAACTCTGTGAGATGATTTCACAGAACACAAAAAGTTTCTCAGAAAGCTTCTTTCTCTTTGTTATCGGAGGATATTTCCTTTGGCCCTATAGTCTTCAAAGGGATCCGAAATATCTGTTCTCAGATTCCACAGAAATAAGGCTAGCAAAGAGATCCACGAAATATAGATGTAACTCTGTGAGTGGAAGTCACACATCACAGAGCAGATTCTCAGCTTCTTTCCAGATTTCATCTGAGGATATTTCCTTTTTCACCATAGCCCTCTATGGGCTTCCAAATATCACTTTGCCAATTCCAGAAGAACTGTCTTAGCGAAAGTCTTCTTGAGGGGAAAACTGTAACTCTGTGAGATGATTTCACAGAACACAAAAAGTTTCTCAGAAAGCTTCTTTCTCTTTGTTATCGGAGGATATTTCCTTTGGCCCTATAGTCTTCAAAGGGATCCGAAATATCTGTTCTCAGATTCCACAGAAATAAGGCTAGCAAAGAGATCTAAGAAACACAGATGTAACTCACTGAGATGAATTCACAGAACGCTAAGCACTTTCTCAGATAGCTTCTTTCCAGATTTCATCTGAGGATATTTCCTTTTTCACCATAGCCGTCTATGGGCTTCCAAGTATCACTTTGCCAATTCCAAAAGAACTGTCTTAGCGAAAGGCTTCTTGAGGGGAAAGCTGTAACTCTGTGAGATGATTTCACAGAACACAAAGAAGTTTCTCAGAAAGCTTCTTTCTCTTTGTTATCGGAGGATATTTCCTTTTTCCCTATAGTCTTCAAAGGGATCCGAAATATCTGTTCTCAGATTCCACAGAAATAAGGCTAGCAAAGAGATCTACGAAACACAGATGTAACTCTGTGAGATGAATTCACTGAACACTAAGCAGTTTCTCAGAAAGCTTCTTTCCAGATTTCATCTGAGGATATTTCCTTTTTCACCATAGCCCTCTATGGGCTTCCAAATATCACTTTGCCAATTCCACAAGAACTGTCTTAGCGAAAGGCTTCTTGAGGGGAAAGCTGTAACTCTGTGAGATGATTTCACAGAACACAAAGAAGATTCTCAGAAAGCTTCTTTCCCTTTGTTATCGGAGGATATTTCCTTTGGCCCTATAGTCTTCAAAGCTATCCGAAATATCTGTTCTCAGATTCCACAGAAAGAAGGCTACCAAAGAGATCTATGAAAAACAGATGTAACTCTGTGAGATGAATTAACAGAACACTAAGCAGTTTCTCAGAAATCTTCTTTCAAGATTTCATCTGAGGATATATCCTTTTTCACCATAGCCCTCTATGGGCTTCCAAATATCACTTTGCCAATTCCACAAGAACTGACTTAGCGAAAGACTTCTTGAGGGGAAAGCTGTAACTCTGTGAGATGATTTCAAAGAACACAAAGAAGTTTCTCAGAAAGCTTCTTTCTCTTTGTTATCGGAGGATATTTCCTTTGACCCTATAGTCTTCAAAGGGATCCGAAATAAATGTTGTCAGATTCCACAGAAAGAAGGCTAGCAAAGAGATCTACGAAAACGAGATGTAACTCTGTGAGATGAATTCACAGAACACTAAACAGTTTCTCAGAAAGCTTCTTTACAGACTTCATCTGAGGATATTTCCTTTTTCACCATAGCCCTCTATGGGCTTCCAAATATCACTTTGCCAATTCCACAAGAACTGTCTTAGCGAAAGGCTTCTTCAGGGGAAAGCTGTAACACTGTGAGATGATTTCACAGAATACAAAGAAGTTTCTCAGAAAGCTTCTTTCTCTTTGTTATCGGAGGATATTTCCTTTGGCCCTATAGTCTTCAAAGGGATCCAAAATATCTGTTCTCAGATTCCACAGAAATAAGGCTAGCAAAGAGATCTACGAAAAACAGATGTAACTCTCTGAGATGAATTAACAGAACACTAAGCAGTTTCTCAGAAAACTTCTTTCCAGATTTCATCTGAGGATATTTCCTTTTTCACCATAGCCCTCCATGGGCTTCCAAATATCACTTTGCCAATTCCACAAGAACTGTCTTAGCGAAAGCCTTCTTGAGGGGAAAGCTGTAACTCTGTGAGATGATTTCACAGAACACAAAGAAGTTTCTCAGAAACCTTCTTTCTCTTTATTATCGGAGGATATTTCCTTTGGCCCTATAGTCTACAAAGGGATCCGAAATATCTGTTCTCAGATTCCACAGAAAGAAGGCTAGCAAAGAGATCCACGAAGTACAGATGTAACTCTGTGAGATGAATTAACAGAAAACTAAGCAGTTTCTCAGAAAGCTTCTTTCCAGATTTCATCTGAGGATATTTCCTTTTTCACCATAGCCCTCCATGGGCTTCCAAATATCACTTTGCCAATTCCACAAGAACCGTCTTAGCGAAAGAATTCTTGAGGAGAAAGCTGTAACTCTGTGAGATGATTTCACAGAACACAAAGAAGTTTCTCAGAAAGCTTCTTTCTCTTTGTTATCGGAGGATATTTCCTTTGGCCCTATAGTCTTCAAAGGGATCCGAAATATCAGTTCTCAGATTCCACAGAAAGACGGCTAGCAAGGAGAACTAAGAAACACAGATGTAACTCTGTGAGATGAATTCACAGAAAAATAAGCAGTTTCTCAGAAAGCTTCTTTCCAGATTTCATCTGAGGATATTTCCTTTTCCACCATAGCGCTCTATGGGCTTCCAAATATCACTTTGCCAATTCCTCAAGAACTGTTTAAGCGAAAGGCTTCAAGAGGGGACAGCTGTAACGCTGTGAGATGATTTCACAGAACACAAAGAAGTTTCTCAGAAAGCTTCTTTCTCTTTGTTATCGGAGGATATTTCCTTTTTCCCTATAGTCTTCAAAGGGATCCGAAATATCTGTTCTCAGATTCCACAGAAAGAAGGCTAGCAAGGAGAACTAAGAAACACAGATGTAACTCTGTGAGATGAATTCCCAGAAAAATAAGAAGCTTCTCAGAAAGCTTTTTTCCAGATTTCATCTGAGGATATTTCCTTTTTCAAAATAGCCCTCTAGGGGCTTCCAAATATCACTTTGCCAATTCCACAAGAACTGCTTAAACGAAAGGCTTCTTGAGGGGAAAGCTGTAACTCTGTGAGATGATTTCACAGAACACAAAGAAGTTTCTCAGAAAGCTTCTTTCCCTTTGTTATCGGAGGATATTTCCTTTGGCCCTATAGTCTTCAAAGGGATCCGAAATATCTGTTCTCAGATTCCACAGAAACAAGGCTAGCAAAGAGATCCACGAAATACAGATGTAACTCTGTGAGATGAATTAACAGGACACTAAGAAGTTTCTCAGAAAGCTTCTTTCCAGATTTCATCTGAGGATATTTCCTTTTTCACCATAGCTCTCTAGGGGCTTCCAAATATCACTTTGCCAATTCCACAAGAACTGTCTTAGCGAAAGGCTTCTTGAGGGGAAAGCTGTAACTCTGTGAGATGATTTCACAGAACACAAAGAAGTTTCCCAGAAGGCTTCTTTCTCTTTGTTATCGGAGGATATTTCCTTTGGCCCTATAGTCTTCAAAGGGATCCGAAATAAATGTTCTCAGATTCCACAGAAAGAAGGCTAGCAAAGAGATCCACGAAATACAGATGTAACTCTGTGAGATGAATTAACAGAACACTAAGCAGTTTCTCAGAAAGCTTCTTTCCAGATTTCATCTGAGGATATTTCCTTTTTCACCATAGCCCTCCATGGGCTTCCAAATATCACTTTGCCAATTCCACAAGAACTGTCTTAGCGAAAGGCTTCTTGAGGGGAAAGCTGTAACTCTGTGAGATGATTTCACAGAACACAAAGAAGTTTCTCAGAAAGCTTCTTTCTCTTTGTTATCGGAGGATATTTCCTTTGGCCCTATAGTCTTCAAAGGGATCCGAAATATCTGTTCTCAGATTCCACAGAAAGAAGGCTAGCAAAGAGAACTACGAAACACCGATGTAACTCTGTGAGATGAATTCACAGAAAAATAAGAAGTTTCTCAGAAAGCTTCTTTCCAGATTTCATCTGAGGATATTTCCTTTTTCACCATAGCCCTCTATGGGCTTCCAAATATCACTTTGCCAATTCCACAAGAACTGTCTTAGCGAAAGGCTTCTTGAGGGGAAAGCTGTAACTCTGTGAGATGATTTCACAGAACACAAAGAAGTTTCTCAGAAAGCTTCTTTCTCTTTGTTATCGGAGGATTATCCTTTGGCCATATAGTCTTCAAAGGGATCCGAAATATCTGTTCTCAGATTCCACAGAAAAAAGGCTAGCAAAGAGATCTACGAAACACAGATGTAACTGTGTGAGATGAATTCACAGAACACTAAGCAGTTTCTCAGAAAGCTTCTTTCCAGATTTCATCGGAGGATATTTCCTTTTTCACCATAGCCCTCTATGGGCTTCCAAATATCACTTTGCCAATTCCACAAGAACTGTCTTAGCGAAAGGCTTCTTGAGGGGAAAGCTGTAACTCTGTGAGATGATTTCACAGAACACAAAGAAGTTTCTCAGAAAGCTTCTTTCTCTTTGTTATCGGAGGATATTTCCTTTGGCCCTATAGTCTTCTAAGGGATCTGAAATACCTGTTTTCAGATTCCACGGAAAGAAGGCTAGCAAAGAGATCCATGAAATACAGATGTAACTCTGGGAGATGAATTAAGAGAACACGACGCAGTTTCTCAGAAAGCTTCTTTCCAGATTTCATCTGAGGATATTTCCTTTTTCAACATAGCCCTCTATGGGCTTCCAAATATCACTTGGCCAATTCCACAAGAACTGTCTTAGCGAAAGGCTTCTTGAGGGGAAAGCTGTAACTCTGTGAGATGATTTCACAGAACACAAAGAAGTTTCTCAGAAAGCTTCTTTCTCTTTGTTATCGGAGGATATTTCCTTTGACCCGATAGTCTTCAAAGGGATCCGAAATATCTGTTCTCAGATTCCACAGAAATAAGGCTTGCAAAGAGATCTACGAAACACAGATGTAACTCTGTGAGATGAATTCACAGAACACTAAGCAGTTACTCAGAAAGCTTCTTTCCAGATTTCATCTGAGGATATTTCCTTTTTCACCATAGCCCTCTATGGGCTTCCAAATATCACTTTGTCAATTCCACAAGAACTGTCTTAGCGAAAGGCTTCTTGAGGGGAAAGCTGTAACTCTGTGAGATGATTTCACAGAACACAAAGAAGTTTCAGAGAAAGCTTCTTTCTCTTTGTTATCGGAGGATATTTCCTTTGACCCGATAGTCTTCAAAGGGATCCGAAATATCTGTTCTCAGATTCCACAGAAAAAAGGTTGCAAAGAGATCTACGAAACAGAGATGTAACTCTGTGAGGTGAATTCACAGAACACTAAGTAGTTTCTCAGACAGCTTCTTTCCAGATTTCATCTGAGGATATTTGCTTTTTCACCATAGCCCTCTATGGGCTTCCAAATATCACTTTGCCAATTCCACAAGAACTGTCTTAGCGAAATTCTTCTCGAGGGGAAAGCTCTAACTCTGTGAGAGGATTTCAAAGAACACAAAGAAGTTTCTCAGAAAGCTTCTTTCTCTTTGTTATCGGAGGATATTTCCTTTGGCCCTATAGTTTTCAAAGGGATCCGAAATATCTGTTCTCAGATTCCACAGAAATAAGGCTAGCAAAGAGATCTACGAAAAACAGATGTAACTCTGTGAGATGAATTAACAGAACACTAAGCAGTTTCTCAGAAAGCTTCTTTCCAGATTTCATCTGAGGATATATCCTTTTTCATATAGCCCTCTATGGGCTTCCAAATATCACTTTGCCAATTCCACAAGAACTGACTTAGCGAAAGGCTTCTTGAGAGGAAAGCTGTAACTCTGTGAGATGATTTCACAGAACACAAAGAAGTTTCTCAGAAATCTTCTTTCTCTTTGTTATCGGAGGATATTTCCTTTGGCCCTATAGTCTTCAAAGGGATCCGAAATATCTGTTCTCAGATTCCACAGAAAGAAGGCTAGCAAAGAGAACTACGAAACACAGATGTAACTCTGTGAGATGAATTCACAGAAAATTAAGAAGTTTCTCAGAAAGCTTCTTTCCAGATTTCAACTGAGGATATTTCCTTTTTCACCAAAGCCCTCTAAGGGCTTCCAAATATCACTTTGCCAATTCCACAAGAACTGTCTTAGCGAAAGGCTTCTTGAGGGGAAAGCTGTAACTCTGTGAGATGATTTCACAGAACACAAAGAAGTTTCTCAGAAACCTTCTTTCTCTTTGTTATCGGAGGATATTTCCTTTGGCCCTATAGTCTTCAAAGGGATCCGAAATATCTGTTCTCAGATTCCACAGAAATAAGGCTAGCAAAGAGATCTACGAAAAACAGATGTAACTCTCTGAGATGAATTAACAGAACACTAAGCAGTTTCTCTGAAAGCTTCTTTCCAGATTTCATCTGAGGATATTTCCTTTTTCACCACAGCCCTCCATGGGCTTCCAAATATCACTTTGCCAATTCCACAAGAACTGTCTTAGCGAAAGGCTTCTTGAGGGGAAAGCTGTAACTCTGTGAGGTGATTTCACAGAACACAAAGAAGTTTCTCAGAAAGCTTCTTTCTCTTTGTTATCGGAGGATATTTCCTTTGGCCCTATAGTCTTCAAAGGGATCCGAAATATCTGTTCTCAGATTCCACAGAAAGAAATCTAGCAAGGAGAACTAAGAAACACAGATGTAACTCTGTGAGATGAATTCACAGAAAAATAAGAAGTTTCTCAGAAAGCTTCTTTCCAGATTTGATCTGAGGATATTTCCTTTTTCACCATAGCCCTCTATGGGCTTCCAAATATCACTTTGCCAATTCCACAAGAACTGTTTAAACGAAAGCCTTCTTGAGAGGAAAGCTGTAACTCTGTGAGATGATTTCACAGAACACAAAGAAGTTTCTCAGAAACCTTCTTTCTCTTTATTATCGGAGGATATTTCCTTTGGCCCTATAGTCTACAAAGGGATCCGAAATATCTGTTCTCAGATTCCACAGAAAGAAGGCTAGCAAAGAGATCCACGAAATACAGATGTAACTCTGTGAGATGAATTAACAGAACACTAAGCAGTTTCTCAGAAATCTTCTTTCCAGATTTCATCTGAGGATATTTCCTTTTTCACCAAAGCCCTCCATGGGCTTCCAAATATCACTTTGCCAATTCCACAAGAACTGTCTTAGCGAAAGAATTCTTGAGGGGAAAGCTGTAACTCTGTGAGATGATTTCACAGAACACAAAGAAGTTTCTCAGAAAGCTTCTTTCTCTTTGTTATCGGAGGATATTTCCTTTGGCCCTCTAGTCTTCAAAGGGATCCGAAATATCAGTTCTCAGATTCCACAGAAAGAAGGCTAGCAAGGAGAACTAAGAAACACAGATGTAACTCTGTGAGATGAATTCACAGAAAAATAAGCAGTTTCTCAGAAAGCTTCTTTCCAGATTTCATCTGAGGATATTTCCTTTTCCACCATAGCCCTCTATGGGCTTCCAAATATCACTTTGCCAATTCCACAAGAACTGTTTAAGCGAAAGGCTTCCTGAGGGGAAAGCTGTAACTCTGTGAGATGATTTCACAGAACACAAAGAAGTTTCTCAGAAAGCTTCTTTCTCTTTGTTATCGGAGCATATTTCCTTTGGCCCTATAGTCTTCAAAGGGATCCGAAATATCTGTTCTCAGATTCCACAGAAAGAAGGCTAGCAAGGAGAACTAAGAAACACAGATGTAACTCTGTGAGATGAATTCCCAGAAAAAAAAGAAGCTTCTCAGAAAGCTTTTTTCCAGATTTCATCTGAGGATATTTCCTTTTTCAACATAGCCCTCTAGGGGCTTCCAAATATCACTTTGCCAATTCCACAAGAACTGTTTAAGCGAAAGGCTTCTTGAGGGGAAAGCTGTAACTCTGTGAGATGATTTCACGGAACACAAAGAAGTTTCTCAGAAAGCTTCTTTCCCTTTGTTATCGGATTATATTTCCTTTGGCCCTATAGTCTTCAAAGGGATCCGAAATATCTGTTCTCAGATTCCACAGAAACAAGGCTAGCAAAGAGATCCACGAAATACAGATGTAACTCTGTGAGATGAATTAACAGGACACTAAGAAGTTTCTCAGAAAGCTTCTTTCCAGATTTCATCTGAGGATATTTCCTTTTTCACCATAGCCCTCCATGGGCTTCCAAATATCACTTTGCCAATTCCACAAGAACTGTCGTAGCGAAAGAATTCTTGAGGGGAAAGCTGTAACTCTGTGAGATGATTTCACAGAACACAAAGAAGTTTCTCAGAAAGCTTCTTTCTCTTTGTTATCGGAGGATATTTCCTTTGGCCCTATAGTCTTCAAAGGGATCCGAAATATCTGTTCTCAGATTCCACAGAAAGAAGGCTAGCAAAGAGAACTACGAAACAGAGATGTAACTCTGTGAGATGAATTCACAGAAAAATAAGAAGTTTCTCAGAAAGCTTCTTTCCAGATTTCATCTGAGGATATTTCCTTTTTCACCATAGCCCTCTATGGGCTTCCAAATATCACTTTGCCAATTCCACAAGAACTGTGTTAGCGAAAGGCTTCTTGAGGGGAAAGCTGTAACTCTGTGAGATGATTTCACAGAACACAAAGAAGTTTCTCAGAAAGCTTCTTTCTCTTTGTTATCGGAGGATTATCCTTTGGCCCTATAGTCTTCAAAGGGATCCGAAATATCTGTTCTCAGATTCCACAGAAATAAGGCTAGCAAAGAGATCTACGAAAAACAGATGTAACTCTATGAGATGAATTAACAGAACACAAAGCAGTTTCTCAGAAAGCTTCTTTCCAGATTTCATCTGAGGATATATCCTTTTTCACCATAGCCCTCTATGGGCTTTCAAATATCACTTTGCCAATTCCACAAGAACTGACTTAGCGAAAGACTTCTTGAGAGGAAAGCTGTAACTCTGTGAGATGATTTCACAGAACACAAAGAAGTTTCTCAGAAATCTTCTTTCTCTTTGTTATCGGAGGATATTTCCTTTGGCCCTATAGTCTTCAAAGGGATCCGAAATATCTGTTCTCAGATTCCACAGAAATAAGGCTAGCAAAGAGATCT
The DNA here is from genome assembly GCF_037993035.2 of Macaca fascicularis. NCBI lineage: Eukaryota > Metazoa > Chordata > Mammalia > Primates > Cercopithecidae > Macaca > Macaca fascicularis. The sequence goes on along the minus strand of NC_088385.1, from coordinate 43,250,559 downwards.
ACGAAACATAGATGTAACTCTGTGAGATGAATTCACAGAACACTAAGCAGTTTCTCAGAAAGCTTCTTTCCAGATTTCATCTGAGGATATTTCCTTTTTCACCATAGCCCTCTATGGGCTTCCAAATATCACTTTGCCAATTCCACAAGAACTGTCTTAGCGAAAGGCTTCTTGAGGGGAAAGCTGTAACTCTGTGAGATGATTTCACAGAACACAAAGAAATTTCTCAGAAAAGCTTCTTTCTCTTTGTTATCGGAGGATATTTCCTTTGGCCCTATTGTCTTCAAAGGGATCCGAATTATCTGTTCTCAGATTCCACAGAAAGAAGGCTAGCAAAGAGTTCCACGAAATACAGATGTAACTCTGTGAGATGAATTAACAGAACACTAAGCAGTTTCTCAGAAAGCTTCTTTCCAGATTTCATCTGAGGATATTTCCTTTTTCACCATAGCCCTTTATGGGCTTCCAAATATCACTTTGCCAATTCTACAAGAACTGTCTTAGCGAAAGGCTTCTTGAGGGGAAAGCTGTAACTCTGTGAGATGATTTCACAGAACACAAAGAAGTTTCTCAGAAAGCTTCTTTCTCTTTGTTATCGGAGGATATTTCCTTTGGCCCTATAGTCTTCAAAGTGATCCGAAATACCTGTTCTCAGATTCCACAGAAGGAAGGCTAGCAAAGACATCCAAGAAATACAGATGTAACTCTGTGAGATGAATTCACAGAATACTAAGCAGTTTCTCAGAAAGCTTCTTTCCAGATTTCATCTGAGGATATTTCCTTTTTCACCATAGCCCTATATGGGCTTCCAAATATCACTTTGCCAATTACACAAGAACTGTCTTAGCTAAAGGCTTGTTCAGGGGAAAGCTGTAACTCTGTGGGATGATTTCACAGAACACAAAGAAGTTTCTCAGAAAGCTTCTTTCTCTTTGTTATCGAAGGATATTTCCTTTGGCCCTATAGTCTTCAAAGGGATCCGAAATATCTGATCTCAGATTCCACAGAAATAAGGCTAGCAAAGAGATCCAAGAAATACAGATGTAACTCTCTGAGATGAATTAACAGAACACTAAACAGTTTCTCAGAAAGCTTCTTTCCAGATTTCATCTGAGGATATTTCCTTTTTCACCATAGCCCTCTATGGGCTTCCAAATATCACTTTGCCAATTCCACAAGAACTGTCTTAGCGAAAGAATTCTTGAGGGGAAAGCTGTAACTCTGTGAGATGATTTCACAGAACACAGAGAAGTTTCTCAGAAAGCTTCTTTCTCTTTGTTATCGAAGGATATTTCCTTTGGCCCTATAGTCTTCAAAGGGATCCGAAATATCTGTTCTCAGATTCCACAGAAAGAAGGCTAGCAAAAAGATACACGAAATACAGATGTAACTCTGTGAGATGAATTAACAGGACACTAAGAAGTTTCTCAGAAACCTTCCTTCCAGATTTCATCTGAGGATATTTCCTTTTTCACCATAGCCCTCTAGGGGCTTCCAAATATCACTTTGCCAATTCCACAAGAACTGTCTTAGCGAAAGGCTTCTTGAGGGGAAAGCTGTAACTCTGTGAGATGATTTCACAGAACACAAAGAAGTTTCTCAGAAAGCTTCTTTCTCTTTGTTATCGGAGGATATTTCCTTTGGCCCTATAGTCTTCAAGGGATCCGAAATATCTGTTCTCAGATTCCACAGAAATAAGGCTAGCAAAGAGATCTACGAAACACAGATGTAACTCTGTGAGATGAATTCACAGAACACTAAGCAGTTTCTCAGAAAGCTTCTTTCCAGATTTCATCTGAGGATATTTCCTTTTTCACCATAGCCCTCTATGGGCTTCCAAATATCACTTTGCCAATTACACAAGAACTGTCTTGGCGAAAGGATTGTTCAGGGGAAAGCTGTAACTCTGTGAGATGATTTCACAGAACACAAAGAAGTTTCTCAGAAAGCTTCTTTCTCTTTGTTATCGGAGGATATTTCCTTTGGCCCTATAGTCTTCAAAGGGATCCGAAATATCTGTTCTCAGATTCCACAGAAAGAAGGCTTGCAAAGAGATCCACGAAATACAGATGTAACTCTGTGAGATGAATTAACAGAACACTAAGCAGTTTCCCAGAAAGCTTCTTTCCAGATTTCATCTGAGGATATTTCCTTTGTCACCGTAGCCCTCCATGGGCTTCCAAATATCACTTTGCCAATTCCACAAGAACTGTCTTAGCGAAAGAATTCTTGAGGGGAAAGCTGTAACTCTGAGAGATGATTTCATAGAACACAAAGAAGTTTCTCAGAAAGCTTCTTTCTCTTTGTTATCGGAGGATATTTCCTTTGGCCCTATAGTCTTCTAAGGGATCCGAAATATCAGTTCTCAGATTCCACAGAAAGAAGGCTAGCAAGGAGAACTAAGAAACACAGATGTAACTCTGTGAGATGAATTCACAGAAAAATAAGAAGTTTCTCAGAAAGCTTCTTTCCAGATTTCATCTGAGGATATTTCCTTTTCCACCATAGCCCTCTATGGGCTTCCAAATATCACTTTGCCAATTCCACAAGAATTGTTTAAGCGAAAGGCTTCTTGAGGGGAAAGCTGTAACTCTGTGAGATGATTTCACAGAACACAAAGAAGTTTCTCAGAAAGCTTCTTTCTCTTTGTTATCGGAGGATATTTCCTTCGGCCCTATAGTCTTCAAAGGGATCCGAAATATCTGTTCTCAGATTCCACAGAAAGAAGGCTAGCAAGGAGAACTAAGAAACACAGATGTAACTCTGTGAGATGAATTCACAGAAAAATAAGAAGCTTCTCAGAAAGCTTTTTTCCAGATTTCATCTGAGGATATTTCCTTTTTCAACATAGCCCTCTAGGGGCTTCCAAATATCACTTTGCCAATTCCACAAGAACTGTTTAAGCGAAAGGCTTCTTTAGGGGAAAGCTGTAAATCTGTGAGATGATTTCACAGAACACAAAGAAGTTTCTCAGAAAGCTTCTTTCTCTTTGTTATCGGAGGATATTTCCTTTGGCCCTATAGTCTTCAAAGGGATCCGAAATATCTGTTCTCATATTCCACAGAAACAAGGCTAGCAAAGAGATCCACGAAATACAGATGTAACTCTGTGAGATGAATTAACAGGACACTAAGCAGTTTCTCAGAAAGCTTCTTTCCAGATTTCATCTGAGGATATTTCCTTTTTCACCGTAGCCCTCTATGGGCTTCCAAATATCACTTGGCAAATTCCACAAGAACTGTCTTAGCGAAAGGCTTCTTGAGGGGAAAGCTGTAACTCTGTGAGATGATTTCACAGAACACAAAGAAGTTTCTCAGAAAGCTTCTTTCTCTTTGTTATCGGAGGATTATCCTTTGGCCCTATAGTCTTCAAAGGGATCCGAAATATCTGTTCTCAGATTCCACAGAAATAAGGCTAGCAAAGAGATCTACGAAACACAGATGTAACTGTGTGAGATGAATTCACAGAACACTAAGCAGTTTCTCAGAAAGCTTATTTCCAGATTTCATCGGAGGATATTTCCTTTTTCACCATAGCCCTCTATGGGCTTCCAAATATCACTTTGCCAATTCCACAAGAACAGTCTTAGCGAAAGGCTTCTGGAGGGGAAAGCTGTAACTCTGTGAGATGATTTCACAGAACACAAAGAAGTTTCTCAGAAAGCTTCTTTCTCTTTGTTATCGGAGGATATTTCCTTTGGCCCTATAGTCTTCAAAGGGATCTGAAATATCTGTTTTCAGATTCCACGGAAAGAAGGCTAGCAAAGAGATCCATGAAATACAGATGTAACTCTGGGAGTTGAATTAACAGAACACGAAGCAGTTTCTCAGAAAGCTTCTTTCCAGATTTCATCTGAGGATATTTCCTTTTTCACCATAGCCCTCTATGGGCTTCCAAATATCACTTTGCCAATTCCACAAGAACTGTCTTAGCGAAAGAATTCTTGAGGGGAAAGCTGTAACTCTGTGAGATGATTTCACAGAACACAAAGAAGTTTCTCAGAAAGCTTCTTTCTCTTTGTTATCGGAGGATATTTCCTTTGGCCCTATAGTCTTCAAGGGATCCGAAATATCTGTTCTCAGATTCCACAGAAATAAGGCTAGCATAGAGATCTACGAAACACAGATGTAACTCTGTGAGATGAATTCACAGAACACTAAGCAGTCTCTCAGAAAGCTTCTTTCCAGATTTCATCTGAGGATATTTCCTTTTTCACCATAGCCCTCTATGGGCTTCCAAATATCACTTGGCCAATTCCACAAGAACTGTCTTAGCGAAAGGCTTCTTGAGGGGAAAGCTGTAACTCTGTGAGATGATTTCACAGAACACAAAGAAGTTTCTCAGAAAGCTTCTTTCTCTTTGTTATCGGAGGATATTTCCTTTGACCCGATAGTCTTTAAAGGGATCCGAAATATCTGTTCTCAGATTCCACAGAAATAAGGCTAGCACAGAGATCTATGAAACACTGATGTAACTCTGTGAGATGAATTCACAGAACACTAAGCAGTTTCTCAGAAAGCTTCTTTCCAGATTTCATCTGAGGATATTTCCTTTTACAGCATAGCCCTCTATTGGCTTCCAAATATCACTTTGCCAATTCCACAAGAACTGTCTTAGTGAAAGGCTTCTTCAGGGGAAAGCTGTAACTCTGTGAGATGATTTCACAGAACACAAAGAAGTTTCTCAGAAAGCTTCTTTCTCTTTGTTATCGGAGGATATTTCCTTTGGCCCTATAGTCTTCAAAGGGATCCGAAATATCTGTTCTCAGATTCCACAGAAAGAAGGCTAGGAAAGAGATCTAAGAAACACAGATGTAACTCACTGAGATGAATTCACAGAACGCTAAGCACTTTCTCAGAAAGCTTCTCTCCAGATTTCATATGAGGATATTTCCTTTTTCACCATAGCCCTCTATGGGCTTCCAAGTATCACTTTGCCAATTCCACAAGAACTGTCTTAGCGAAAGGCTTCTTTACGGGAAAGCTGTAACTCTTTGAGATGATTTCACAGAACACAAAGAAGTTTCTCAAAAAGCTTCTTTCTCTTTGTTATCGGAGGATATTTCCTTTGGCCCTATAGTCTTCAAAGGGATCCGAAATATCTGTTCTCAGATTCCACAGAAAGAAGGCTTGCAAAGAGATCCACGAAATACAGATGTAACTCTGTGAGATGAATTAACAGAACACTAAGCAGTTTCCCAGAAAGCTTCTTTCCAGATTTCATCTGAGGATATTTCCTTTGTCACCATAGCCCTCCATGGGCTTCCAAATATCACTTTGCCAATTCCACAAGAACTGTCTTAGCGAAAGAATTCTTGAGGGGAAAGCTGTAACTCTGTGAGATGATTTCACAGAACACAAAGAAGTTTCTCAGAAAGCTTCTTTCTCTTTGTTATCGGAGGATATTTCCTTTGGCCCTATAGTCTTCAAAGGGATCCGAAATATCAGTTCTCAGATTCCACAGAAAGAAGGCTAGCAAGGAGAACTAAGAAACACAGATGTAACTCTGTGAGATGAATTCACAGAAAAATAAGAAGTTTCTCAGAAAGCTTCTTTCCAGATTTCATCTGAGGATATTTCCGTTTCCACCATAGCCCTCTATGGGCTTCCAAATATCACTTTGCCAATTCCACAAGAATTGTTTAAGCGAAAGGCTTCTTGAGGGGAAAGCTGTAACTCTGTGAGATGATTTCACAGAACACAAAGAAGTTTCTCAGAAAGCTTCTTTCTCTTTGTTATCGGAGGATATTTCCTTTGGCCCTATAGTCTTCAAAGGGATCCGAAATATCTGTTCTCAGATTCCACAGAAAGAAGGCTAGCAAGGAGAACTAAGAAACACATATGTAACTCTGTGAGATGAATTCACAGAAAAATAAGAAGCTTCTCAGAAAGCTTTTTTCCAGATTTCATCTGAGGATATTTACTTTTTCAACATAGCCCTCTAGGGGCTTCCAAATATCACTTTGCCAATTCCACAAGAACTATTTAAGCGAAAGGCTTCTTGAGGGGAAAGCTGTAAATCTGTGAGATGATTTCACAGAACACAAAGAAGTTTCTCAGAAAGCTTCTTTCTCTTTGTTATCGGGGGATATTTCCTTTGGCCCTATAGTCTTCAAAGGGATCCGAAATATCTGTTCTCAGATTCCACAGAAACAAGGCTAGCAAAGAGATCCACGAAATACAGATGTAACTCTGAGAGATGAATTAACAGGACACTAAGAAGTTTCTCAGAAAGCTTCTTTCCAGATGTCATCTGAGGATATTTCCTTTTTCACCATAGCCCTCTATGGGCTTCCAAATATCACTTGGCCAATTCCACAAGAACTGTCTTAGCGAAAGGCTTCTTGAGGGGAAAGCTGTAACTCTGTTAGATGATTTCACAGAACACAAAGAAGTTTCTCAGAAAGCTTCTTTCTCTTTGTTATCGGAGGATATTTCCTTTGACCCGATAGTCTTCAAAGGGATGCGAAATATCTGTTCTCAGATTCCACAGAAATAAGGCTAGCAAAGAGATCTATGAAACACTGATATAACTCTGTGAGATGAATTCACAGAACACTAAGCAGTTTCTCAGAAAGCTTCTTTCCAGATTTCATCTGAGGATATTTCCTTTTACACCATAGCCCTCTATTGGCTTCCAAATATCACTTTGCCAATTCCACAAGAACTGTCTTAGTGAAAGGCTTCTTGAGGGGAAAGCTGTAACTCTGTGAGATGATTTCACAGAACACAAAGAAGTTTCTCAGAAAGCTTCTTTCTCTTTGTTATCGGAGGATATGTCCTTTGGCCCTATAGTCTTCAAAGGGATCCGAAATATCTGTTCTCAGATTCCACAGAAATAAGGCTAGCAAAGAGATCTAAGAAACACAGATGTAACTCACTGAGATGAATTCACAGAACGCTAAGCACTTTCTCAGAAAGCTTCTTTCCAGATTTCATCTGAGGATATTTCCTTTTTCACCATAGCCCTCTATGGGCTTCCAAGTATCACTTTGCCAATTCCACAAGAACTGTCTTAGCGAAAGGCTTCTTTACGGGAAAGCTGTAACTCTGTGAGATGATTTCACAGAACACAAAGAAGTTTCTCAGAAAGCTTCTTTCTCTTTGTTATCGGAGGATATTTCCTTTGGCCCTATAGTCTTCAAAGGGATCCGAAATATCTGTTCTCAGATTCCACAGAAATAAGGCTAGCAGAGAGATCCACGAAATACAGAAGTAACTCTGTGAGAGGAAGTCACACATCACAGAGCAATTTCTCAGAAAGCTTCTTTCCAGATTTCATCTGAGGATATTTCCTTTTTCACCATAGCCCTCTATGGGCTTCCAAATATCACTTTGCCAATTCCACAAGAACTGTCTTAGCGAAAGGCTTCTTGAGGGGAGAGCTGTAACTCTGTGAGATGATTTCAAAGAACACAAAGAAGTTTCTCAGAAAGCTTCTTTCTCTTTGTTATCGGAGGATATTTCCTTTGGCCCTATAGTCTTCAAAGGGATTCGAAATATCTGTTCTCAGATTCCACAGAAATAAGGCTAGCAAAGAGACCTACGAAACACAAATATAATTCTGTGAGATGAATTCAGAGAACACTAAGCAGTTTCTAAGAAAGCTTTTTTCCAGATTTCATCTGAGGATATTTCCTTTTTCACCATAGCCCTCTATGGGCTTCCAAATATCACTTTGCCAATTCCACAAGAACTGCCTTAGCGAAAGGCTTCTTGAGGGGAAAACTGTAACTCTGTGAGATGATTTCACAGAGCACAAAAAGTTTCTCAGAAAGCTTCTTTCTTTTTGTTATCGGAGGATAATTCCTTTGGCCCTATAGTCTTCAAAGGGATCCGAAATATCTGTTCGCTGAATCCACGGATATAAGGCTAGCAAAGAGATCTACGAAACACAGATGTAACTCTGTGAGATGAATTCATAGAACACTAAGCAGTTTCTCAGAAAGCTTCTTTCCAGATTTCATCTGAGGATATTTCCTTTTTCACCATAGACCTCTATGGGCTTCCAAATATCACTTTGCCAATTCCACAAGAGCTGTCTTAGCGAAATTCTTCTTGAGGGGAAAGCTGTAACTCTGTGAGATGATTTCACTGAACACAAAGAAGTTTCTCAGAAAGCTTCTTTCTCTTTGTTATCGGAGGATATTTCCTTTGGCCCTATAGTCTACAAAGGGATCCGAAATAAATGTTCTCAGATTCCACAGAAATAAGGCTAGCAAAGAGATCTACGAAACACAGATGTAACTTTGTGAGATGAATTCACAGAACACTAAGCAGTTTCTCAGAAAGCTTCTTTCCAGATTTCATCTGAGGATATTTCCTTTTTCACGATAGCCCTCTATGGGCTTCCAAATATCATTTGCCATTTCCACAAGAACTGTCTTAGCGAAAGGCTTCTTGAGGGGAAAGCTGTAACTCTGTGAGATGATTTCACAGAACACAAAGAAGTTTCTCAGAAAGCTTCTTTCTCTTTGTTATCGGAGGATATTTCCTTTGGCCGTATAGTCTTCAAGGGGTCCGAAATATCTGTTCTCAGATTCCACAGAAAGAAGGCTAGCAAAGAGATCCACGAAATACAGATGTAACTCTGTGAGATGAATTAACAGAACACTAAGCAGTTTCTCAGAAAGCTTCTTTCCAGATTTCATCTGAGGATATTTCCTTTTTCACCATAGCCCTCCATGGGCTTCCAAATATCACTTTGCCAATTCCACAAGAACTGTCTTAGCGAAAGAATTCTTGAGGGGAAAGCTGTAACTCTGTGAGATGATTTCACAGAACACAAAGAAGTTTCTCAGAAAGCTTCTTTCTCTTTGTTATCGGAGGATATTTCCTTTGGCCCTATAGTCTTCAAAGGGATCCGAAATATCTGTTCTCAGATTCCACAGAAAGAAGGCTAGCAAGGAGAACTACGAAACACATATGTAACTCTGTGAGATGAATTCACAGAAAAATAAGAAGTTTCTCAGAAAGCTTCTTTCCAGATTTGATCTGAGGATATTTCCTTTTTCACCATAGCCCTCTATGGGCTTCCAAATATCACTTTGCCAATTCCACAAGAACTGTCTTAGCGAAAGGCTTCTTGAGGGGAAAGCTGTAACTCTGTGAGATGATTTCACAGAACACAAAGAAGTTTCTCACAAAGCTTCTTTCTCTTTTTTATCGGAGGATTATCCTTTGGCCCTATAGTCTTCAAAGGGATCCGAAATATCTGTTCTCAGATTCCACAGAAATAAGGCTAGCAAAGAGATCTACGAAACACAGATGTAACTCTGTGAGATGAATTAACAGAACACTAAGCAGTTTCTCAGAAAGCTTCTTTCCAGATTTCATCTGAGGATATTTCCTTTTTCACCATAGCCCTCTATGGTCTTCCAAAAATCACTTTGCCAATTCCACAAGAACTGTCTTAGCGAAACGCTTCTTGAGGGGAAAGCTGTAACTCTGTGAGATGATTTCACTGAACACAAAGAAGTTTCTCAGAAAGCTTCTTTCTCTTTGTTATCGGAGGATATTTCCTTTGGCCCTATAGTCTACAAAGGGATCCGAAATAAATGTTCTCAGATTCCACAGAAATAAGGCTAGCAAAGAGATCTACGAAACACAGATGTAACTCTGTGAGATGAATTCACAGAACACTAAGCAGTTTCTCAGAAAGCTTCTTTCCAGATTTCATCTGAGGATATTTCCTTTTTCACGATAGCCCTCTATGGGCTTCCAAATATCATTTGCCATTTCCACAAGAACTGTCTTAGCGAAAGGCTTCTTGAGGGGAAAGCTGTAACTCTGTGAGATGATTTCACAGAACACAAAGAAGTTTCTCAGAAAGCTTCTTTCTCTTTGTTATCGGAGGATATTTCCTTTGGCCGTATAGTCTTCAAGGGGTCCGAAATATCTGTTCTCAGATTCCACAGAAAGAAGGCTAGCAAAGAGATCCACGAAATACAGATGTAACTCTATGAGATGAATTAACAGAACACTAAGCAGTTTCTCAGAAAGCTTCTTTCCAAATTTCATCTGAGGATATTTCCTTTTTCACCATAGCTCTCCATGGGCTTCCAAATATCACTTTGCCAATTCCACAAGAACTGTCTTAGCGAAAGAATTCTTGAGGGGAAAGCTGTAACTCTATGAGATGATTTCACAGAACACAAAGAAGTTTCTCAGAAAGCTTCTTTCTCTTTGTTATCGGAGGATATTTCCTTTGGCCCTATAGTCTTCAAAGGGATCCGAAATATCTGTTCTCAGATTCCACAGAAAGAAGGCTAGCAAGGAGAACTACGAAACACATATGTAACTCTGTGAGACGAATTCACAGAAAAATAAGAAGTTTCTCAGAAAGCTTCTTTCCAGATTTGATCTGAGGATATTTAATTTTTCACCATAGCCCTATATGGGCTTCCAAATATCACTTTGCCAATTCCACAAGAACTGTCTTAGCGAAAGGCTTCTTGAGGGGAAAGCTGTAACTTTGTGAGATGATTTCACAGAACACAAAGAAGTTTCTCAGAAAGCTTCTTTCCCTTTGTTATCGGAGGATATTTCCTTTGGCCCTATAGACTTCAAAGCTATCCGAAATATCTGTTCTCAGATTCCACAGAAATAAGGCTAGCAGAGAGATCCACGAAATACAGAAGTAACTCTGTGAGTGGAAGTCACACATCACAGAGCAGTTTCTCAGAAGGCTTCTTTCCAGATTTCATCTGAGGATATTTCCTTTTTCACCATAGCCCTCTATGGGCTTCCAAATATCACTTTGCCAATTCCACAAGAACTGTCTTAGCGAAAGGCTTCTTGAGGGGAAAGCTGTAACTCTGTGAGATGATTTCACAGAACACAAAGAAGTTTCTCAGAAAGCTTCTTTCCCTTTGTTATCGGAGGATATTTCCTTTGGCCCTATAGTCTTCAAAGCTATCCGAAATATCTGTTCTCAGATTCCACAGAAAGAAGGCTACCAAAGAGATCTATGAAAATCTGATGTAACTCTGTGAGATGAATTAACAGAACACTAAGCAGTTTCTCAGAAAGCTTCTTTCCAGATTTCATCTGAGGATATATCCTTTTTCACCATAGCCCTCTATGGGCTTCCAAATATCACTTTGCCAATTCCACAAGAACTGACTTAGCGAAAGACTTCTTGAGGGGAAAGCTGTAACTCTGTGAGATGATTTCACAGAACACAAAGAAGTTTCTCAGAAAGCTTCTTTCTCTTTTTTATCGGAGGATTATCCTTTGGCCCTATAGTCTTCAAAGGGATCCGAAATATCTGTTCTCAGATTCCACAGAAATAAGGCTAGCAAAGAGATCTACGAAACACAGATGTAACTCTGTGAGATGAATTCACAGAACACTAAGCAGTTTCTCAGAAAGCTTCTTTCCACATTTCATCTGAGGATATTTCCTTTTTCACCATAGCCCTCTATGGTCTTCCAAATATCACTTTGCCAATTCCACAACAACTGTCTTAGCGAAAGGCTTCTTGAGGGGAAAGCTGTAACTCTGTGAGATGATTTCACAGAACACAAAGAAGTTTCTCAGAAAGCTTCTTTCTCTTTGTTATCGGAGGATATTTCCTTTGGCCCTATAGTCTTCAAAGGGATCCGAAATATCTGTTCTCAGATTCCACAGAAAGAAATCTAGCAAGGAGAATTAAGAAACACAGATGTAACTCTGTGAGATGAATTCACAGAAAAATAAGAAGCTTCTCAGAAAGCTTCTTTCCAGATTTCATCTGAGGATATATCCTTTTTCACGATAGCCCTCTATGGGCTTCCAAATATCACTTTTCCAATTCCACAAGAACTGTCTTAGCGAAATTCTTCTCGAGGGGAAAGCTCTAACTCTGTGAGATGATTTCAAAGAACACAAAGAAGTTTCTCAGAAAGCTTCTTTCTCTTTGTTATCGGAGGATATTTCCTTTGGCCCTATAGTTTTCAAAGGGATCCGAAATATCTGTTCTCAGATTCCACAGAAATAAGGCTAGCAAAGAGATCTACGAAAAACAGATGTAACTCTGTGAGATGAATTAACAGAACACTAAGCAGTTTCTCAGAAAGCTTCTTTCCAGATTTCATCTGAGGATATATCCTTTTTCATCATAGCCCTCTATGGGCTTCCAAATATCACTTTGCCAATTCCACAAGAACTGACTTAGCGAAAGGGTTCTTGAGAGGAAAGCTGTAAATCAGTGAGATGATTTCACAGAACACAAAGAAGTATCTCAGAAAGCTTCTTTCTCTTTGTTATCGGAGGATATTTCCTTTGGCCCTATAGTCTTCAAAGGGATCCGAAATATCTGTTCTCAGATTCCACAGAACTAAGGCTATCAAAGACATCCACGAAATACAGATGTAACTCTATGAGATGAATTAACAGAACACTAAGCAGTTTCTCAGAAAGCTTCTTTGCAGATTTCATCTGAGGATATTTCCTTTTTCACCATAGCCCTCTAGGGGCTTCCAAATATCACTTTGCCAATTCCACAAGAACTGTCTTAGCGAAAGGCTTCTTGAGGGGAAAGCAGTAACTCTGTGAGATGATTTCACAGAACACAAAGAAGTTTCTCAGAAATCTTCTTTCTCTTTGTTATCGGAGGATATTTCCTTTGGCCCTATAGTCTTCAAAGGGATCCGAAATATCTGTTCTCAGATTGCACAGAAATAAGGCTAGCAAAGAGATCTACGAAACATAGATGTAACTCTGTGAGATGAATTCACAGAACACTAAGCAGTGTCTCAGAAAGCTTCTTTCCAGATTTCATCTGAGGATATTTCCTTTTTCACCATAGCCCTCTATGGGCTTCCAAATATCACTTTGCCAATTCCACAAGAACTGTCTTAGCGAAAGGCTTCTTGAGGGGAAAGCTGTAACTCTGTGAGATGATTTCACAGAACACAAAGAAGTTTCTCAGAAAGCTTCTTTCTCTTTGTTATCGGAGGATATTTCCTTTGGCCCTATAGTCTTCAAAGGGATCCGAAATATCTGTTCTCAGATTCCACAGAAAGAAGGCTAGCAAGGAGAACTACGAAACACATATGTAACTCTGTGAGATGAATTCACAGAAAAATAAGAAGTTTCTCAGAAAGCTTCTTTCCAGATTTGATCTGAGGATATTTCCTTTTTCACCATAGCCCTCTATGGGCTTCCAAATATCACTTTGCCAATTCCACAAGAACTGTCTTAGCGAAAGGCTTCTTGAGGGGAAAGCTGTAACTCTGTGAGATGATTTCACAGAACACAAAGAAGTTTCTCAGAAAGCTTCTTTCTCTTTTTTATCGGAGGATTATCCTTTGGCCCTATAGTCTTCAAAGGGATCCGAAATATCTGTTCTCAGATTCCACAGAAATAAGGCTAGCAAAGAGATCTACGAAACACAGATGTAACTCTGTGAGATGAATTAACAGAACACTAAGCAGTTTCTCAGAAAGCTTCTTTCCAGATTTCATCTGAGGATATTTCCTTTTTCACCATAGCCCTCTATGGTCTTCCAAATATCACTTTGCCAATTCCACAAGAACTGTCTTAGCGAAACGCTTCTTGAGGGGAAAGCTGTAACTCTGTGAGATGATTTCACTGAACACAAAGAAGTTTCTCAGAAAGCTTCTTTCTCTTTGTTATCGGAGGATATTTCCTTTGGCCCTATAGTCTACAAAGGGATCCGAAATAAATGTTCTCAGATTCCACAGAAATAAGGCTAGCAAAGAGATCTACGAAACACAGATGTAACTCTGTGAGATGAATTCACAGAACACTAAGCAGTTTCTCAGAAAGCTTCTTTCCAGATTTCATCTGAGGATATTTCCTTTTTCACGATAGCCCTCTATGGGCTTCCAAATATCATTTGCCATTTCCACAAGAACTGTCTTAGCGAAAGGCTTCTTGAGGGGAAAGCTGTAACTCTGTGAGATGATTTCACAGAACACAAAGAAGTTTCTCAGAAAGCTTCTTTCTCTTTGTTATCGGAGGATATTTCCTTTGGCCGTATAGTCTTCAAGGGGTCCGAAATATCTGTTCTCAGATTCCACAGAAAGAAGGCTAGCAAAGAGATCCACGAAATACAGATGTAACTCTATGAGATGAATTAACAGAACACTAAGCAGTTTCTCAGAAAGCTTCTTTCCAAATTTCATCTGAGGATATTTCCTTTTTCACCATAGCTCTCCATGGGCTTCCAAATATCACTTTGCCAATTCCACAAGAACTGTCTTAGCGAAAGGCTTCTTGAGGGGAAAGCTGTAACTTTGTGAGATGATTTCACAGAACACAAAGAAGTTTCTCAGAAAGCTTCTTTCCCTTTGTTATCGGAGGATATTTCCTTTGGCCCTATAGTCTTCAAAGCTATCCGAAATATCTGTTCTCAGATTCCACAGAAATAAGGCTAGCAGAGAGATCCACGAAATACAGAAGTAACTCTGTGAGTGGAAGTCACACATCACAGAGCAGTTTCTCAGAAGGCTTCTTTCCAGATTTCATCTGAGGATATTTCCTTTTTCACCATAGCCCTCTATGGGCTTCCAAATATCACTTTGCCAATTCCACAAGAACTGTCTTAGCGAAAGGCTTCTTGAGGGGAAAGCTGTAACTCTGTGAGATGATTTCACAGAACACAAAGAAGTTTCTCAGAAAGCTTCTTTCCCTTTGTTATCGGAGGATATTTCCTTTGGCCCTATAGTCTTCAAAGCTATCCGAAATATCTGTTCTCAGATTCCACAGAAAGAAGGCTACCAAAGAGATCTATGAAAATCAGATGTAACTCTTTGAGATGAATTAACAGAACACTAAGCAGTTTCTCAGAAAGCTTCTTTCCAGATTTCATCTGAGGATATATCCTTTTTCACCATAGCCCTCTATGGGCTTCCAAATATCACTTTGCCAATTCCACAAGAACTGACTTAGCGAAAGACTTCTTGAGGGGAAAGCTGTAACTCTGTGAGATGATTTCACAGAACACAAAGAAGTTTCTCAGAAAGCTTCTTTCTCTTTGTTATCGGAGGATATTTCCTTTGGCCCTATAGTCTTCAAAGGGATCCGAAATATCTGTTCTCAGATTCCACAGAAAGAAATCTAGCAAGGAGAATTAAGAAACACAGATGTAACTCTGTGAGATGAATTCACAGAAAAATAAGAAGCTTCTCAGAAAGCTTCTTTCCAGATTTCATCTGAGGATATATCCTTTTTCACGATAGCCCTCTATGGGCTTCCAAATATCACTTTTCCAATTCCACAAGAACTGTCTTAGCGAAATTCTTCTCGAGGGGAAAGCTCTAACTCTGTGAGATGATTTCAAAGAACACAAAGAAGTTTCTCAGAAAGCTTCTTTCTCTTTGTTATCGGAGGATATTTCCTTTGGCCCTATAGTTTTCAAAGGGATCCGAAATATCTGTTCTCAGATTCCACAGAAATAAGGCTAGCAAAGAGATCTACGAAAAACAGATGTAACTCTGTGAGATGAATTAACAGAACACTAAGCAGTTTCTCAGAAAGCTTCTTTCCAGATTTCATCTGAGGATATATCCTTTTTCATCATAGCCCTCTATGGGCTTCCAAATATCATTTTGCCAATTCCACAAGAACTGACTTAGCGAAAGGGTTCTTGAGAGGAAAGCTGTAAATCAGTGAGATGATTTCACAGAACACAAAGAAGTATCTCAGAAAGCTTCTTTCTCTTTGTTATCGGAGGATATTTCCTTTGGCCCTATAGTCTTCAAAGGGATCCGAAATATCTGTTCTCAGATTCCACAGAACTAAGGCTATCAAAGACATCCACGAAATACAGATGTAACTCTATGAGATGAATTAACAGAACACTAAGCAGTTTCTCAGAAAGCTTCTTTGCAGATTTCATCTGAGGATATTTCCTTTTTCACCATAGCCCTCTAGGGGCTTCCAAATATCACTTTGCCAATTCCACAAGAACTGTCTTAGCGAAAGGCTTCTTGAGGGGAAAGCTGTAACTCTGTGAGATGATTTCACAGAACACAAAGAAGTTTCTCAGAAATCTTCTTTCTCTTTGTTATCGGAGGATATTTCCTTTGGCCCTATAGTCTTCAAAGGGATCCGAAATATCTGTTCTCAGATTGCACAGAAATAAGGCTAGCAAAGAGATCTACGAAACATAGATGTAACTCTGTGAGATGAATTCACAGAACACTAAGCAGTTTCTCAGAAAGCTTCTTTCCAGATTTCATCTGAGGATATTTCCTTTTTCACCATAGCCCTCTATGGGCTTCCAAATATCACTTTGCCAATTCCACAAGAACTGTCTTAGCGAAAGGCTTCTTGAGGGGAAAGCTGTAACTCTGTGAGATGATTTCACAGAACACAAAGAAATTTCTCAGAAAGCTTCTTTCTCTTTGTTATCGGAGGATATTTACTTTGGCCCTATAGTCTTCAAAGGGATCCGAATTACCTGTTCTCAGATTCCACAGAAAGAAGGCTAGCAAAGAGTTCCTCGAAATACAGATGTAACTCTGTGAGATGAATTAACAGAACACTAAGCAGTTTCTCAGAAAGCTTCTTTCCAGATTTCATCTGAGGATATTTCCTTTTTCACCATAGCCCTTTATGGGCTTCCAAATATCACTTTGCCAGTTCTACAAGAACTGTCTTAGCGAAAGGCTTCTTGAGGGGAAAGCTGTAACTCTGTGAGATGATTTCACAGAACACAAAGAAGTTTCTCAGAAAGCTTCTTTCTATTTGTTATCGGAGGATATTTCCTTTGGCCCTATAGTCTTCAAAGGGATCCGAAATACCTGTTCTCTGATTCCACAGAAAGAAGGCTAGCAAAGAGATCCAAGAAATACAGATAACTCTGTGAGATGAATTAACAGAATACTAAGCAGTTTCTCAGAAAGCTTCTTTCCAGATTTCATCTGAGGATATTTCCTTTTTCACCATAGCCCTCTATGGGCTTCCAAATATCACTTTGCCAATTACAGAAGAACTGTCTTAGCGAAAGGCTTGTTTAGGGGAAAGCTGTAACTCTGTGAGATGATTTCACAGAACACAAAGAAGTTTCTCAGAAAGCTTCTTTCTCTTTGTTATCGAAGGATATTTCCTTTGTCCCTATAGTCTTCAAAGGGATCCGAAATATCTGATCTCAGATTCCACAGAAAGAAGGCTAGCAAAGAGATCCAAGAAATACAGATGTCACTCTCTGAGATGAATTAACAGAACACTAAGCAGTTTCTCAGAAAGCTACTTTCCAGATTTCATCTGAGGATATTTCCTTTTTCACCATAGCCCTCTATGGGCTTCCAAATATCACTTTGCCAATTCCACAAGAACTGTCTTAGCGAAAGAATTCTTGAGGGGAAAGCTGTAACTCTGTGAGATGATTTCACAGAACACAAAGAAGTTTCTCAGAAAGCTTCTTTCTCTTTGTTATCGAGGGATATTTCCTTTGGCCCTATAGTCTTCAAAGGGATCCGAAATATCTGTTCCCAGATTCCACAGAAAGAAGGCTAGCAAAAAGATCCACGAAATACAGATGTAACTCTGTGAGATGAATTAACAGGACACTAAGAAGTTTCTCAGAAACCTTCTTTCCAGATTTCATCTGAGGATATTTCCTTTTTCACCCTAGCCCTCTAGGGGCTTCCAAATATCACTTTGCCAATTCCACAAGAACTGTCTTAGCGAAAGAATTCTTGAGGGGAAAGCTGTAACTCTGTGAGATGATTTCACAGAACACAAAGAAGTTTCTCAGAAAGCTTCTTTCTCTTTGTTATCGGAGGATATTTCCTTTGGCCCTATAGTCTTCAAAGGGATCCGAAATATCAGTTCTCATATTCCACAGAAAGAAGGCTAGCAAGGAGAACTAAGAAACACAGATGCAACTCTGTGAGATGAATTCACAGAAAAATAATAAGTTTCTCAGAAAGCTTCTTTCCAGATTTCATCTGAGGATATTTCCTTTTCCACCATAGCCCTCTAGGGGCTTCCAAATATCACTTTGCCAATTCCACAAGAACTGTTTAAGCGAAAGGCTTCTTGAGGGGAAAGCTGTAACTCTGGGAGATGATTTCACAGAACACAAAGAAGTTTCTCAGAAAGCTTCTTTCTCTTTGTTATCGGAGGATATTTCCTTTGGCCCTATAGTCTTCAAAGGGATCCGAAATATCTGTTCTCAGATTCCACAGAAATAAGGCTAGCAAAGAGATCTACGAAACACAGATGTAACACTGTGAGATGAATTAACAGAACACTAAGCAGTTTCTCAGAAAGTTCTTTCCAGATTTCATCTGAGGATATTTCCTTTTTCACCATAGCCCTCTATGGGCTTCCAAATATCACTTTGCCAATTCCACAAGAACTGTCTTAGCGAAACGCTTCTTGAGGGGAAAGCTGTAACTCTGTGAGATGATTTCACTGAACACAAAGAAGTTTCTCAGAAAGCTTCTTTCTCTTTGTTATCGGAGGATATTTCCTTTGGCCCTATAGTCTACAAAGGGATCCGAAATAAATGTTCTCAGATTCCACAGAAATAAGGCTAGCAAAGAGATCTACGAAACACAGATGTAACTCTGTGAGATGAATTCACAGAACACTAAGCAGTTTCTCAGAAAGCTTCTTTCCAGATTTCATCTGAGGATATTTCCTTTTTCACGGTAGCCCTCTATGGGCTTCCAAATATCATTTGCCCTTTCCACAAGACCTGTCTTAGCGAAAGGTTTCTTGAGGGGAAAGCTGTAACTCTGTGAGATGATTTCACAGAACACAAAGAAGTTTCTCAGAAAGCTTCTTTCTCTTTGTTATCGGAGGATATTTCCTTTGGCCCTATAGTCTTCAAGGGGTCCGAAATATCTGTTCTCAGATTCCACAGAAAGAAGGCTAGCAAAGAGATCCACGAAATACAGATGTAACTCTGTGAGATGAATTAACAGAACACTAAGCAGTTTCTCAGAAAGCTTCTTTCCAGATTTCATCGGAGTATATTTCCTTTTTCACCATAGCCCCCTAAGGGCTTCCAAATATCACTTTGCCAATTCCACAAGAACTGTCTTAGCGAAAGGCTTCTTGAGGGGAAAGCTGTAACTCTGTGAGATGATTTCACAGAACACAAAGAAGTTTCTCAGAAAGCTTCTTTCTCTTTGTTATCGGAGGATATATCCTTTGGCCCTATAGTCTTCTAAGGGATCCGAAATATCTGTTTTCAGATTCCACGGAAAGAAGGCAAGCAAAGAGATCCATGAAATACAGATGTAACTCTGTGAGATGAATTAACAGAACACGAAGCAGTTTCTCAGAAAGCTTCTTTCCAGATTCCATCTGAGGATATTTCCTTTTTCACCATAGCCCTCTATGGGCTTCCAAATATCACTTGGCCAATTCCACAAGAACTGTCTTAGCGAAAGGCTTTTTCAGGGGAAAGCTGTAACTCTGTGAGATGATTTCACAGAACACAAAGAAGTTTCTCACAAAGCTTCTTTCTCTTTGTTATCGGAGGATATTTCCTTTGACCCGATAGTCTTCAAAGGGATCCGAAATATCTGTTCTCAGATTCCACAGAAATAAGGCTAGCAAAGAGATCTACGAAACACAGATGTAACTCTGTGAGATGAATTCACAGAACACTAAGCAGTTACTCAGAAAGCTTCTTTCCAGATTTCATCTGAGGATATTTCCTTTTTCACCATAGCCCTCTATGGGCTTCCAAGTATCACTTTGCCAATTCCACAAGAACTGTCTTAGCGAAAGGCTTCTTGAGGGGAAAGCTGTAACTCTGTGAGATGATTTCACAGAACACAAAGTAGTTGCAGAGAAAGCTTCTTTCTCTTTGTTATCGGAGGATATTTCCTTTGACCCGATAGTCTTCAAAGGGAACCGAAATATCTGTTCTCAGATTCCACAGAAAAAAGGTTGCAAAGAGATCTATGAAACAGAGATGTAACTCTGTGAGATGAATTCACAGAACACTAAGTAGTTTCTCAGACAGCTTCTTTCCAGATTTCATCTGAGGATATTTGCTTTTTCACCATAGCCCTCTATGGGCTTCCAAATATCACTTTGCCAATTCCACAAGAACTGTCTTAGCGAAATTCTTCTCGAGGGGAAAGCTCTAACTCTGTGAGATGATTTCAAAGAACACAAAGAAGTTTCTCAGAAAGCTTCTTTCTCTTTGTTATCGGAGGATATTTCCTTTGGCCCTATAGTTTTCAAAGGGATCCGAAATATCTGTTCTCAGATTCCACAGAAATAAGGCTAGCAAAGAGATCTACGAAAAACAGATGTAACACTGTGAGATGAAATAACAGAACACTAAGCAGTTTTTCAGAAAGCTTCTTTCCAGATTTCATCTGAGGATATATCCTTTTTCACCATAGCCCTCTATGGGCTTCCAAATATCACTTTGCCAATTCCACAAGAACTGACTTAGCGAAAGGCTTCTTGAGAGGAAAGCTGTAACTCTGTGAGATGATTTCACAGAACACAAAGAAGTTTCTCAGAAAGCTTCTTTCTCTTTGTTATCGGAGGATATTTCCTTTGGCCCTATAGTCTTCAAAGGGATCCGAAATATCTGTTCTCAGATTCCACAGAAATAAGGCTATCAAAGACATCCACGAAATACAGATGTAACTCTATGAGATGAATTAACTGAACACTAAGCTGTTTCTCAGAAAGCTTCTTTGCAGATTTCATCTGAGGATATTTCCTTTTTCACCATAGCCCTCTAGGGGCTTCCAAATATCACTTTGCCAATTCCACAAGAACTGTCTTAGCGAAAGGCTTCTTGAGGGGAAAGCTGTAACTCTGTGAGATGATTTCACAGAACACAAAGAAGTTTCTCAGAAGGGTTCTTTCTCTTTGTTATCGGAGGATATTTCCTTTGGCCCTATAGTCTTCAAATGGATCCGAAATATCTGTTCTCAGATTCCACAGAAAGAAGGCTAGCAAAAAGATCCAGGAAATACAGATGTAACTCTGTGAGATGTATTAACAGGAAACTAAGAAGTTTCTCAGAAACCTTCTTTCCAGATTTCATCTGAGGATATTTCCTTTTTCACCATAGCCCTCTAGGGGCTTCCAAATATCACTTTGCCAATTCCACAAGAACTGTCTTAGCGAAAGGCTTCTTGAGGGGAAAGCTGTATCTCTGTGAGGTGATTTCACAGAACACAAAGAAGTTTCTCAGAAAGCTTCTTTCTCTTTGTTATCGGAGGATATTTCCTTTGGCCCTATAGTCTTCAAGGGATCCGAAATATCTGTTCTCAGATTCCACAGAAATAAGGCTAGCAAAGAGATCTACGAAACACAGATGTAACTCTGTGAGATGAATTCACAGAACACTAAGCAGTTTCTCAGAAAGCTTCTTTCCAGATTTCATCTGAGGATATTTCCTTTTTCACCATAGCCCTCTATGGGCTTCCAAATGTCACTTGGCCAATTCCACAAGAACTGTCTTAGCGAAAGGCTTCTTGAGGGGAAAGCTGTAACTCTCTGAGATGATTTCACAGAACACAAAGAAGTTTCTCAGAAAGCTTCTTTCTCTTTGTTATCGGAGGATATTTCCTTTGACCCGATAGTCTTCAAAGGGATCCGAAATATCTGTTCTCAGATTCCACAGAAATAAGGCTAGCAAAGAGATCTACGAAACACAGATGTAACTCTGTGAGATGAATTCACAGAACACTAAGCAGTTACTCAGAAAGCTTCTTTCCAGATTTCATCTGAGGATATTTCCTTTTTCACCATAGCCCTCTATGGGCTTCCAAATATCACTTTGCCAATTCCACAAGAACTGTCTTAGCGAAAGGCTTCTTGAGGGGAAAGCTTTAACTCTGTGAGATGATTTCACAGAACACAAAGAAGTTTCAGAGAAAGCTTCTTTCTCTTTGTTATCGGAGGATATTTCCTTTGACCCGATAGTCTTCAAAGGGATCCGAAATATCTGTTCTCAGATTCCACAGAAAAAAGGTTGCAAAGAGATCTACGAAACAGAGATGTAACTCTGTGAGATGAATTCACAGAACACTAAGTAGTTTCTCAGACAGCTTCTTTCCAGATTTCATCTGAGGATATTTGCTTTTTCACCATAGCCCTCTATGGGCTTCCAAATATCACTTTGCCAATTCCACAAGAACTGTCTTAGCGAAATTCTTCTCGAGGGGAAAGCTCTAACTCTGTGAGATGATTTCAAAGAACACAAAGAAGTTTCTCAGAAAGCTTCTTTCTCTTTGTTATCGGAGGATATTTCCTTTGGCCCTATAGTTTTCAAAGGGATCCGAAATATCTGTTTTCAGATTCCACAGAAATAAGGCTAGCAAAGAGATCTACGAAAAACAGATGTAACTCTGTGAGATGAATTAACAGAACACTAAGCAGTTTCTCAGAAAGCTTCTTTCCAGATTTCATCTGAGGATATATCCTTTTTCACCATAGCCCTCTATGGGCTTCCAAATATCACTTTGCCAATTCCACAAGAATTGACTTAGCGAAAGGCTTCTTGAGAGGAAAGCTGTAACTCTGTGAGATGATTTCACAGAACACAAAGAAGTTTCTCAGAAAGCTTCTTTCTCTTTGTTATCGGAGGATATTTCCTTTGGCCGTATAGTCTTCAAAGGGATCCGAAATATCTGTTCTCAGATTCCACAGAAATAAGGCTAGCAAAGAGATCTACGAAACATAGATGTAACTCTGTGAGATGAATTCACAGAACACTAAGCAGTTTCTCAGAAAGCTTCTTTCCAGATTTCATCTGAGGATATTTCCTTTTTCACCATAGCCCTCTATGGGCTTCCAAATATCACTTTGCCAATTCAACAAGAACTGTCTTTGCGAAAGGCTTCTTGAGGGGAAAGCTGTAACTCTGTGAGATGATTTCACAGAACACAAAGAAATTTCTCAGAAAGCTTCTTTCTCTTTGTTATCGGAGGATATTTCCTTTGGCCCTATACTCTTCAAAGGGATCCGAAATATCTGTTCTCAGATTCCACAGAAAGAAGGCTTGCAAAGAGATCCACGAAATACAGATGTAACTCTGTGAGATGAATTAACAGAATACTAAGCAGTTTCTCAGAAAGCTTCTTTCCAGATTTCATCTGAGGATATTTCCTTTTTCACCATAGCCCTCTATGGGCTTCCAAATATCACTTGGCCAATTCCACAAGAACTGTCTTAGCGAAAGTCTTCTTGAGGGGAAAGCTGTAACTTTGTGAGATGATTTCAAAGAATACAAAGAAGTTTCTCAGAAAGCTTCTTTCTCTTTGTTATTGGAGGATATTTCCCTTGGCCCTATAGTCTTCAAAGGGATCCGAAATATCTGTTCTCAGATTCCACAGAAATAAGGCTAGCAAAGAGATCTACGAAAAACAGATGTAACTCTCTGAGATGAATTAACAGAACACTAAGCAGTTTCTCAGAAAGCTTCTTTCCAGATTTCATCTGAGGATATATCCTTATTCACCATAGCCCTCAAAGGGCTTCCAAATATCACTTTGCCAATTCCACAAGAACTGACTTAGCGAAAGGCTTCTTGAGGGGAAAGCTGTAACTCTGTGAGATGATTTCACAGAACACAAAGAAGTTTCTCAGAAAGCTTCTTTGCTTTGTTATCGGAGGATATTTCCTTTGGCCCTATAGTCTTCAAAGGGATCCGAAATATCTGTTCTCAGATTCCACAGAGGAAGGCCAGCAAAGAGATCTACGAAACACAGATATAACTCTGTGAGATGAATTCACAGAAAACTAAGCAGTTTCTCAGAAATCTTCTTTCCAGATTTCATGTGAGGATATTTCCTTTTCCACCATAGACCTCTATGGGCTTCCAAATATCACTTTGCCAATTCCACAAGAACTGTCTTAACGAAAGGCTTTTTCAGGCGAAAGCTGTAACTCTGTGAGATGATTTCACAGAACACAAAGAAGTTTCTCAGAAAGCTTCTTTCTCTTTGTTATCGGAGGATATTTCCTTTGACCCGATAGTCTTCAAAGGGATCCGAAATATCTGTTCTCAGATTCCACAGAAATAAGGCTAGCAAAGAGATCTACGAAACACAGATGTAACTCTGTGAGATGAATTCACAGAACACTAAGCAGTTTCTCAGAAAGCTTCTTTCCAGATTTCATCTGAGGATATTTCCTTTTTCACCATAGCCCTCTATGGGCTTCCAAATGTCACTTGGCCAATTCCACAAGAACTGTCTTAGCGAAAGGCTTCTTGAGGGGAAAGCTGTAACTCTCTGAGATGATTTCACAGAACACAAAGAAGTTTCTCAGAAAGCTTCTTTCTCTTTGTTATCGGAGGATATTTCCTTTGACCCGATAGTCTTCAAAGGGATCCGAAATATCTGTTCTCAGATTCCACAGAAATAAGGCTAGCAAAGAGATCTACGAAACACAGATGTAACTCTGTGAGATGAATTCACAGAACACTAAGCAGTTACTCAGAAAGCTTCTTTCCAGATTTCATCTGAGGATATTTCCTTTTTCACCATAGCCCTCTATGGGCTTCCAAATATCACTTTGCCAATTCCACAAGAACTGTCTTAGCGAAAGGCTTCTTGAGGGGAAAGCTTTAACTCTGTGAGATGATTTCACAGAACACAAAGAAGTTTCAGAGAAAGCTTCTTTCTCTTTGTTATCGGAGGATATTTCCTTTGACCCGATAGTCTTCAAAGGGATCCGAAATATCTGTTCTCAGATTCCACAGAAAAAAGGTTGCAAAGAGATCTACGAAACAGAGATGTAACTCTGTGAGATGAATTCACAGAACACTAAGTAGTTTCTCAGACAGCTTCTTTCCAGATTTCATCTGAGGATATTTGCTTTTTCACCATAGCCCTCTATGGGCTTCCAAATATCACTTTGCCAATTCCACAAGAACTGTCTTAGCGAAATTCTTCTCGAGGGGAAAGCTCTAACTCTGTGAGATGATTTCAAAGAACACAAAGAAGTTTCTCAGAAAGCTTCTTTCTCTTTGTTATCGGAGGATATTTCCTTTGGCCCTATAGTTTTCAAAGGGATCCGAAATATCTGTTTTCAGATTCCACAGAAATAAGGCTAGCAAAGAGATCTACGAAAAACAGATGTAACTCTGTGAGATGAATTAACAGAACACTAAGCAGTTTCTCAGAAAGCTTCTTTCCAGATTTCATCTGAGGATATATCCTTTTTCACCATAGCCCTCTATGGGCTTCCAAATATCACTTTGCCAATTCCACAAGAATTGACTTAGCGAAAGGCTTCTTGAGAGGAAAGCTGTAACTCTGTGAGATGATTTCACAGAACACAAAGAAGTTTCTCAGAAAGCTTCTTTCTCTTTGTTATCGGAGGATATTTCCTTTGGCCGTATAGTCTTCAAAGGGATCCGAAATATCTGTTCTCAGATTCCACAGAAATAAGGCTAGCAAAGAGATCTACGAAACATAGATGTAACTCTGTGAGATGAATTCACAGAACACTAAGCAGTTTCTCAGAAAGCTTCTTTCCAGATTTCATCTGAGGATATTTCCTTTTTCACCATAGCCCTCTATGGGCTTCCAAATATCACTTTGCCAATTCAACAAGAACTGTCTTTGCGAAAGGCTTCTTGAGGGGAAAGCTGTAACTCTGTGAGATGATTTCACAGAACACAAAGAAATTTCTCAGAAAGCTTCTTTCTCTTTGTTATCGGAGGATATTTCCTTTGGCCCTATACTCTTCAAAGGGATCCGAAATATCTGTTCTCAGATTCCACAGAAAGAAGGCTTGCAAAGAGATCCACGAAATACAGATGTAACTCTGTGAGATGAATTAACAGAATACTAAGCAGTTTCTCAGAAAGCTTCTTTCCAGATTTCATCTGAGGATATTTCCTTTTTCACCATAGCCCTCTATGGGCTTCCAAATATCACTTGGCCAATTCCACAAGAACTGTCTTAGCGAAAGTCTTCTTGAGGGGAAAGCTGTAACTTTGTGAGATGATTTCAAAGAATACAAAGAAGTTTCTCAGAAAGCTTCTTTCTCTTTGTTATTGGAGGATATTTCCCTTGGCCCTATAGTCTTCAAAGGGATCCGAAATATCTGTTCTCAGATTCCACAGAAATAAGGCTAGCAAAGAGATCTACGAAAAACAGATGTAACTCTCTGAGATGAATTAACAGAACACTAAGCAGTTTCTCAGAAAGCTTCTTTCCAGATTTCATCTGAGGATATATCCTTATTCACCATAGCCCTCAAAGGGCTTCCAAATATCACTTTGCCAATTCCACAAGAACTGACTTAGCGAAAGGCTTCTTGAGGGGAAAGCTGTAACTCTGTGAGATGATTTCACAGAACACAAAGAAGTTTCTCAGAAAGCTTCTTTGCTTTGTTATCGGAGGATATTTCCTTTGGCCCTATAGTCTTCAAAGGGATCCGAAATATCTGTTCTCAGATTCCACAGAGGAAGGCCAGCAAAGAGATCTACGAAACACAGATATAACTCTGTGAGATGAATTCACAGAAAACTAAGCAGTTTCTCAGAAATCTTCTTTCCAGATTTCATGTGAGGATATTTCCTTTTCCACCATAGACCTCTATGGGCTTCCAAATATCACTTTGCCAATTCCACAAGAACTGTCTTAACGAAAGGCTTTTTCAGGCGAAAGCTGTAACTCTGTGAGATGATTTCACAGAACACAAAGAAGTTTCTCAGAAAGCTTCTTTCTCTTTGTTATCGGAGGATATTTCCTTTGACCCGATAGTCTTCAAAGGGATCCGAAATATCTGTTCTCAGATTCCACAGAAATAAGGCTAGCAAAGAGATCTACGAAACACAGATGTAACTCTGTGAGATGAATTCACAGAACACTAAGCAGTTTCTCAGAAAGCTTCTTTCCAAATTTCATCTGAGGATATTTCCTTTTTCACCATAGCCCTCTAGGGTTTCCAAATATCACTTTGCCAATTCCACAAGAACTGTCTTAGCGAAAGGCTTCTTGAGGGGAAAGCTGTAACTCTGTGAGATGATTTCACAGAACACAAAGAAGTTTCTCAGAAAGCTTCTTTCTCTTTGTTATCAGAGGATATTTCCTTTGGCCCTATAGTCTTCAAAGGGATCCGAAATATCTGTTCTCAGATTCCACAGAAATAAGGCTGGCAAAGAGATCTACGAAATACAGATGTAACTCTCTGAGATGAATTAACAGAACACTAAGTAGTTTCTCAGAAAGCTTCTTTCCAGATTTCATCTGGGGATATATCCTTTTTCACCATAGCCCTCAAAGGGCTTCCAAATATCACTTTGCCAATTCCACAAGAACTGACTTAGCGAAAGGCTTTTTGAGGGGAATGCTGTAACTCTGTGAGATGATTTCACAGAACACAAAGAAGTTTCTCAGAAAGCTTCTTTCTCTTTGTTATCGGAAGATATTTCCTTTGGCCCTATAGTCTTCAAAAGGATCCGAAATATCTGTTCTCAGAGTCCACAGAAAGAAGGCTAGAAAGGAGATCTACCAAACACAGATATAACTCTGTGAGATGAATTCACAGAACACTAAGCAGTTTCTCAGAAAGCTTCTTTCCAGATTTCATCTGAGGATATTTCCTTTTTCACCATCGCCCTCTATGGGCTTCAAATGTCACTTTGCCAATTCCACAAGAACTGTCTTAGCGAAAGGCTTCTTGAGGGGAAAGCTGTAACTCTGTGAGATGATTTCACAGAACACAAAGAAGTTTCTCAGAAAGCTTCTTTCTCTTTGTTATCGGAGGATATTTCCTTTGGCCGTATAGTCTTCAAAGGGATCCGAAATATCTGTTTTCAGATTCCACAGAAAGAAGGCTAGCAAAGAGATCTACGAAACACAGACATAACTCGGTGAGATGAATTCACAGAACACTAAGCAGTTTCTCAGAAAGCTTGTTTCCAGATTTCATCTGAGGATATTTCCTTTTGCACCATAGCCCTCTAGGGGCTTCCAAATATCACTTTGCCAATTCCACAAGAACTGACTTAGCGAAAGGCTTCTTGAGTTGAAAGCTGTAACTCTGTGAGATGATTTCACAGAACACAAAGAAGTTTCTCAGAAAGCTTCTTTCTCTTTGTTATCGGAGGATATTTCCTTTGGCCGTATAGTCTTCAAAGGTATCCGAAATATCTGTTTTCAGATTCCACAGAAAGAAGGCTAGCAAAGAGATCTACGAAACACAGATACAACTCGGTGAGATGAATTCACAGAACACTAAGCAGTTTCTCAGAAAGTTTCTTTCCAGATTTCATCTGAGGATATTTCCTTTTTCACCATAGCCCTCATTGGGCTTCCAAATATCACTTTGCCAATTCCACAAGAACTGTCTTAGCGAAAGGCTTTTTCAGGGGAAAGCTGAAACTCTGTGAGATGATTTCACAGAACACAAAGAAGTTTCTCAGAAAGCTTCTTTCTCTTTGTTATCGGAGGATATTTCCTTTGACCCGATAGTCTTCAAAGTGATCCGAAATATCTGTTCTCAGATTCCACAGAAATAA
This sequence comes from Macaca fascicularis, assembly GCF_037993035.2. NCBI lineage: Eukaryota > Metazoa > Chordata > Mammalia > Primates > Cercopithecidae > Macaca > Macaca fascicularis. The sequence continues at coordinate 43,222,134 of NC_088385.1, read as the reverse complement.
GGCTAGCAAAGAGATCTACGAAACACAGATGTAACTCTCTGAGATGAATTCACAGAACACTAAGCAGTTTCTCAGAAAGCTTCTTTCCAGATTTCATCTGATGATATTTCCTTTTTCACCATAGCCCTCTATGGGCTTCCAAATATCACTTTGCCAATTACACAAGAACTGTAGAGCAAAAGGCTTCTTGAGGGGAAAGCTGTAACTCTGTGAGATGATTTCACAGAACACAAAGAAGTTTCTCAGAAAGCTTCTTTCTCTTTGTTATCCGAGGATATTTCCTTTGGCCCTATAGTCTTCAAAGGGATCCGAAATATCTGTTGTCAGATTCCACAGAAAGAAGGCTAGCAAAGAGATCTACGAAACCGAGATGTAACCCTGTGAGATGAATTCACAGAACACTAAGCAGTTTCTCAGAAAGCTTCTTTCTAGATTTCATCTGAGGATATTTCCTTTTTCACCATAGCCCTCTATGGCCTTCCAAATATCACTTTGCCAATTCCACAAGAACTGTCTTAGCGAAAGGCTTCTTCAGGGGAAAGCTGTAATTCTGTGAGATGATTTCACAGAATACAAAGAAGTTTCTCAGAAAGCTTCTTTCTCTTTGTTATCGGAGGATATTTCCTTTGGCCCTATAGTCTTCAAAGGGATCCGAAATATCTGTTCTCAGATTCCACAGAAATAAGGCTAGCAAAGAGATCTACGAAACACAGATGTAACTCTGTGAGAGGAATTCACAGAACACTAAGCAGTTTCTCAGAAAGCTTCTTTCAAGATTTCATCTGAGGATATTTCCTTTTTCACCATAGCCCTCTATGGGCTTCCAAATATCACTTTGCCAATTCCACAAGAACTGTCTTAGCGAAAGGCTTCTTGAGGGGAAAGCTGTAACTCTGTGAGATTATTTCACAAAACACAAGGAAGTTTCTCAGAAAGATTCTTTCTCTTTGTTATCGGAGGATATTTCCTTTGGCCCTATGGTCTTCAAAGGGATCCGAAATATCTATTCTCAGATTCCACAGAAAGAAGGCTAGCAAAGAGATCCACGAAATACAGATGTAACTCTGTGAGATGAATTCTCAGAACACTAAGCAGTTTCTCAGAAAGCTTCTTTCCAGATTTCATCTGAGGATATTTCCTTTTTCACCATAGCCCTCCATGGGCTTCCAAATATCTCTTTGCCAATTCCACAAGAACTGACTTAGCGAAAGACTTCTTTAGGGGAAAGCTGTAACTCTGTGAGATGATTTCACAGAACACAAAGAAGTTTCTCAGAAATCTTCTTTCTCTTTGTTATCGGAGGATATTTCCTTTGGCCCTATAGTCTTCAAAGGGATCCGAAATATCTGTTCTCAGATTCCACAGTAAGAAGGCTAGCAAAGAGATCCACGAAATACAGATGTAACTCTGTGAGATGAATTAACAGGACACTAAGAAGTTTCTCAGAAAGCTTCTTTACATATTTCATCTGAGGATATTTCCTTTTTCACCATAGCCCTCTATGGGCTTCCAAATATCACTTTGCCAATTCCACAAGAACTGTCTTAGAGAAAGGCTTCTTGAGGGTAAAGCTTTAAATCTCTGAGATGATTTCACAGAACACAATGAAGTTTCTCAGAAAGCTTCTTTCTCTTTGTTATCGGAGGATATTTCCTTTGACCCGATAGTCTTCAAAGGGATCCGAAATATCTGTTCTCAGATTCCACAGAAATAAGGCTAGAAAAGAGATCTACGAAACAAAGATGTAACTCTGTGAGATGAATTAACAGAACACTAAGCAGTTTCTCAGAAAGCTTCTTTCCAGATTTCATCTGAGGATATTTCCTTTTTCACCATAGCCCTCTATGGGCTTCCAAATATCACTTTGCCAATTCCACAGGAACTGTCTTAGTGAAAGGCTTCTTGAGGGGAAAGCTGTAACTCTGTGAGATGATTTCACAGAACACAAAGAAGTTTCTCAGAAAGCTTCTTTCTCTTTGTTATCGGAGGATATTTCCTTTGGCCCTATAGTCTTCAAAGGGATCCGAAATATCTGTTCTCAGATTCCACAGAGGAAGGCCAGCAAAGAGATCTACGAAACACAGATATAACTCTGTGAGATGAATTCACAGAAAACTAAGCAGTTTCTCAGAAATCTTCTTTCCAGATTTCATGTGAGGATATTTCCTTTTCCACCATAGCCCTCTATGGGCTTCCAAATATCACTTTGCCAATTCCACAAGAACTGTCTTAACGAAAGGCTTTTTCAGGCGAAAGCTGTAACTCTGTGAGATGATTTCACAGAACACAAAGAAGTTTCTCAGAAAGCTTCTTTCTCTTTGTTATCAGAGGATATTTCCTTTGGCCCTATAGTCTTCAAAAGGATCCGAAATATCTGTTCTCAGATTCCACAGAAATAAGGCTGGCAAAGAGATCTACGAAATACAGATGTAACTCTCTGAGATGAATTAACAGAACACTAAGTAGTTTCTCAGAAAGCTTCTTTCCAGATTTCATCTGAGGATATATCCTTTTTCACCATAGCCCTCAAAGGGCTTCCAAATATCACTTTGCCAATTCCACAAGAACTGACTTAGCGAAAGGCTTTTTGAGGGGAATGCTGTAACTCTGTGAGATGATTTCACAGAACACAAAGAAGTTTCTCAGAAAGCTTCTTTCTCTTGTTATCGGAGGATATTTCCTTTGGCCCTATAGTCTTCAAAGGGATCCGAAATATCTGTTCTCAGAGTCCACAGAAAGAAGGCTAGAAAGGAGATCTACCAAACACAGATATAACTCTGTGAGATGAATTCACAGAACACTAAGCAGTTTCTCAGAAAGCTTCTTTCCAGATTTCATCTGAGGATATTTCCTTTTTCACCATAGCCCTCTATGGGCTTCCAAATGTCACTTTGCCAATTCCACAAGAACTGTCTTAGCGAAAGGCTTCTTGAGGGGAAAGCTGTAACTCTGTGAGATGATTTCACAGAACACAAAGAAGTTTCTCAGAAAGCTTCTTTCTCTTTGTTATCGGAGGATATTTCCTTTGGCCGTATAGTCTTCAAAGGGATCCGAAATATCTGTTTTCAGATTCCACAGAAAGAAGGCTAGCAAAGAGATCTACGAAACACTGACATAACTCGGTGAGATGAATTCACAGAACACTAAGCAGTTTCTCAGAAAGCTTCTTTCCAGATTTCATCTGAGGATATTTCCTTTTGCACCATAGCCCTCTAGGGGCTTCCAAATATCACTTTGCCAATTCCACAAGAACTGACTTAGCGAAAGGCTTCTTGAGTTGAAAGCTGTAACTCTGTGAGATGATTTCACAGAACACAAAGAAGTTTCTCAGAAAGCTTCTTTCTCTTTGTTATCGGAGGATATTTCCTTTGGCCGTATAGTCTTCAAAGGGATCCGAAATATCTGTTTTCAGATTCCACACAAAGAAGGCTAGCAAAGAGATCTACGAAACACAGATATAACTCGGTGAGATGAATTCACAGAACACTAAGCAGTTTCTCAGAAAGTTTCTTTCCAGATTTCATCTGAGGATATTTCCTTTTTCACCATAGCCCTCATTGGGCTTCCAAATATCACTTTGCCAATTCCACAAGAACTGTCTTAGCGAAAGGCTTTTTCAGGGGAAAGCTGAAACTCTGTGAGATGATTTCACAGAACACAAAGAAGTTTCTCAGAAAGCTTCTTTCTCTTTGTTATCGGAGGATATTTCCTTTGACCCGATAGTCTTCAAAGTGATCCGAAATATCTGTTCTCAGATTCCACAGAAATAAGGCTAGCAAAGAGATTTACGAAACACAGATGTAACTCTCTGAGATGAATTCACAGAACACTAAGCAGTTTCTCAGAAAGCTTCTTTCCAGATTTCATCTGATGATATTTCCTTTTTCACCATAGCCCTCTATGGGCTTCCAAATATCACTTTGCCAATTACACAAGAACTGTAGAGCAAAAGGCTTCTTGAGGGGAAAGCTGTAACTCTGTGAGATGATTTCACAGAACACAAAGAAGTTTCTCAGAAAGCTTCTTTCTCTTTGTTATCCGAGGATATTTCCTTTGGCCCTATAGTCTTCAAAGGGATCCGAAATATCTCTTCTCAGATTGCACAGTAAGAAGGCTAGCAAAGAGATCCACGAAATACAGATGTAACTCTGTGAGATGAATTTACAGGACACTAAGAAGTTTCTCAGAAAGCTTCTTTCCAGATTTCATCTGAGGATATTTCCTTTGTCACCCTAGCCCTCTATGGGCTTCCAAATATCACTTTGCCAATTCCACAAGAACTGTCTTAGAGAAAGGCTTCTTGAGGGTAAAGCTGTAACTCTGTGAGATGATTTCACAGAACACAATGAAGTTTCTCAGAAAGCTTCTTTCTCTTTGTTATCGGAGGATATTTCCTTTGGCCCTATAGTCTTCCAAGGGATCCGAAATATCTGTTCTCAGATTCCACAGAAAGAAGGCTAGCAAAGAGATCTATGAAAAACAGATGTAAATCTGTGAGATGAATTAACAGAACACTAAGCAGTTTCTCAGAAAGCTTCTTTCCAGATTTCATCTGAGGATATATCCTTTTTCACCATAGCCCTCTATGGCCTTACAAATATCACTTTGCCAATTCCACAAGAACTGACTTAGCGAAAGGCTTCTTGAGGTGAAAGCTGTAACTCTGTGAGATGATTTCACAGAACACAAAGAAGTTTCTCAGAAAGCTTCTTTCTCTTTGTTATCGGAGGATATTTCCTTTGGCCCTATAGTCTTCAAAGGGATCCGAAATATCTGTTCTCAGATTCCACAGAAAGAAGGCTAGCAAAGAGATCTACGAAACACAGATATAACTCTGTGAGATGAATTCACAGAACACTAAGCAGTTTCTCAGAAAGCTTCTTTCCAGATTTCATCTGAGGATATTTCCTTTTTCACCATAGCCCTCTAAGGGCTTCCAAATATCACTTTGCCAATTACACAAGAACTGTCTTAGCGAAAGGCTTCTTGAGGGGAAAGCTGAAACTCTGTGAGATGTTTTCACAGAACACAAAGAAGTTTCTCAGAAAGCTTCTTTCTCTTTGTTATCGGAGGATATTTCCTTTGACCCGATAGTCTTCAAAGGGATCCGAAATATCTGTTCTCAGATTCCACAGAAATAAGGCTAGAAAAGAGATCTACCAAACACAGATGTAACTCTGTGCGATGAATTCACAGAACACTAAGCAGTTTCTCAGAAAGCTTCTTTCCAGATTTCATCTGAGGATATTTCCTTTTTCACCATAGCCCTCTATGGGCTTCCAAATATCACTTTGCCAATTCCACCAGAACTGTCTTAGCGAAAGGTTTCTTGAGAGGAAAGCTGTAACTCTGTGAGGTGATTTCACAGAACACAAAGAAGTTTCTCAGAAAGCTTCTTTCTCTTTGTTATCGGAGGATATTTCCTTTGGCCCTATAGTCTTCAAAGGGATCCGAAATATCTGTTCTCAGATTCCACAGAAAGAAGGCTAGCAAAGAGATCCATGAAATACAGATGTAACTCTGTGAGGTAAATTAACAGAACACTAAGCAGTTTCTCAGAAAGCTTCTTTCTAGATTTCATCTGAGGATATTTCCTTTTTCACCATAGCCCTCTATGGGCTTCCAAATATCACTTTGCCAATTCCACAAGAACTGTCTTAGCGAATGGCTTCTTGAGGGGAAAGCTGTAACTCTGTGAGATGATTGCACAGAACACAAAGAAGTTTCTCAGAAAGCTTCTTTCTCTTTGTTATCGGAGGATATTTCCTTTGGCCCTATAGTCTTCAAAATGATCCGAAATATCTGTTCTCAGATTCCACAGAAAGAAGGCTAGCAAAAAGATCCATGAAATACAGATGTAACTCTGTGAGATGAATTCACAGAACACTAAGCAGTTTCTCAGAAAGCTTCTTTCCAGATTTCATCTGAGGATATTTCCTTTTTCACCATAGCCCTCTATAGGCTTCCAAATATCACTTTGCCTATTCCACAAGAACTGTCTTAGCGAAAGGCTTCATGAGGGGAAAGCTGTAACTCTGTGAGATGATTTCACAGAACACAAAGAAGTTTCTCAGAAAGCTTCTTTCTCTTTGTTATCGGAGGATATTTCCTTTGGCCCTATAGTCTTCAGAGGGATCCGAAATATCTGTTCTCAGATTCCACAGAAATAAGGCCAGCAAAGAGATCTACGAAACACAGATGTAACTCTGTGAGATGAATTCACAGAACACTAAGCAGTTTCTCAGAAAGCTTCTTTCCAGATTTCATCTGAGGATATTTCCTTTTTCACCTTAGCCCTCTAAGGGCTTCCAAATATCACTTTGCCAATTCCACAAGAACTGTCTTAGCGAAAGGCTTCTTGAGGGGAAAGCTGTAACTCTGTGAGATGATTTCACAGAACACAAAGAAGTTTCTCAGAAAGCTTCTTTCTCTTTGTTATCGGAGGATATTTCCTTTGGCCCTATAGTCTTCCAAGGGATCCGAAATATCTGTTCTCAGATTCCACAGAAATAAGGCTAGCAAAGAGATCCACGAAATACAGATGTAACTCTGTGAGATGAATTCAGAGAACACTAAGCAGTTTCTCAGAAAGCTTCTTTCCAGATTTCATCTGAGGATATTTCCTTTTTCACCATAGCCCTCTATGGGCTTCCAAATATCACTTTGCCAATTCCACAAGAACTGTCTTAGCGAAAGGCTTCTTGAGGGGAAAGCTGAAACTCTGTGAGATGATTTCACAGAACACAAAGAAGTTTCTCAGAAAGCTTCTGTCTGTTTGTTATCGGAGGATATTTCCTTTGGCCCTATAGTCTAAAAAGGGATCCGAAATATCTGTTCTCAGATTCCACAGAAATAAGGCTAGAAAAGAGATCTACGAAACACAGATGTAACTCTGCGAGATGAATTCACAGAACAATAAGCTGTTTCTCAGAAAGCTTCTTTCCAGATTTCATCTGAGGATATTTCCTTTTTCACCATAGCCCTCTATGGGCTTCCAAATATCACTTTGCCAATTCCACAAGAACTGTCTTAGCGAAAGGCTTCTTGAGGGGAAAGCTGTAACTCTGTGAGATGATTTCACAGAACACGAAGAAGTTTCTCAGAAAGCTTCTTTCTCTTTGTTATCGGAGGATATTTCCTTTGGCCCTATGGTCTTCAAAGGGATCCGAAATATCTGTTCTCAGATTCCACAGAAATAAGGCTAGCAAAGAGATCTACGAAACACACATGTAACTCTGTGAGATGAATTCACAGAACACTAAGCAGTTTCTCAGAAAGCTTCTTTCCAGATTTCATCTGAGGATATTTCCTTTTTCACCATAGCCCTCTAAGGGCTTCCAAATATCACTTTGCCAATTCCACAAGAACTGTCTAAGCGAAAGGCTTCTTGAGGGGAAAGCTGTAACTCTGTGAGATGATTTCACTGAACAAAAGAAGTTTCTCAGAAAGCTTCTTTCTCTTTGTTATCGGAGGATATTTCCTTTAGCCCTATAGTCTTCAAAGGGATCCGAAATATCTGTTCTCAGATTCCACAGAAATAAGGCTAGCAAAGAGATACACGAAATAGAGATGTAACTCTGTGAGATGAATTCACAGAACACTAAGCAGTTTCTCAGAAAGCTTCTTTCTAGATTTCATCTGAGGATATTTCCTTTTTCACCATAGCCCTCTATGGGCTTCCAAATATCACTTTGCCAATTCCACAAGAACTGCCTTAGGGAAAGGCTTCTTCAGGCGAAAGCTGTAACTCTGTGAGATGATTTCACAGAACACAAAGAAGTTTCTCAGAAAGCTTCTTTCTCTTTTTTATCGGAGGATATTTCCTTTGGCCCTATGGTCTTCAAAGGGATCCGAAATATCTGTTCTTAGATACCACAGAAAGAAGGCTAGCAAAGAGATCCACGAAATACAGATGTAACTCCGTGAGATGAATTAACAGAACACTAAGCAGTTTTTCAGAAAGCTTCTTTCCAGATTTCATCTGAGGATATTTCCTTTTTCACCATAGCCCTCTAAGGGCTTCGAAATATCACTTTGCCAATTCCACAAGAACTCTCTTAGCGAAAGGCATCTTGAGGGGAAAGCTGTAACTCTGTGAGATGATTTCGCAGAACACCAAGAAGTTTCTCAGAAAGCTTCTTTCTCTTTGTTATCGGAGGATATTTCCTTTGGTCCTATAGTCTTCAGAGGGATCCGAAATATCTGTTCTCAGATTCCACAGAAATAAGGCTAGCAAAGAGATCCACGAAACACAGATGTAACTCTGTGAGATGAATTCACAGAACACTAAGCACTTTCTCAGAAAGCTTCTTTCCAGATTACATCTGAGGATATTTCCTTTTTCACCATAGCCCTCTATGGGCTTCCAAATATCACTTTGCCAATTCCACAAGAACTGTCTTAGCGAAAGGCTTCTTGAGGGGAAAGCTGTAACTCTGTGAGATGATTGCACAGAACACAAAGAAGTTTCTCAGAAAGCTTCTTTCTCTTTGTTATCGTAGGATATTTCCTTTGGCCCTATAGTCTTCAAAATGATCCGAAATATCTGTTCTCAGATTCCACAGAAAGAAGGCTAGCAAAAAGATCCACGAAATACAGATGTAACTCTGTGAGATGAATTCACAGAACACTAAGCAGTTTCTCAGAAAGCTTCTTTCCAGATTTCATCTGAGGATATTTCCTTTTTCACCATAGCCCTCTATAGGCTTCCAAATATCACTTTGCCAATTCCACAAGAACTGTCTTAGCGAAAGGCTTCTTGAGGGGAAGCTGTAACTCTGTGAGATGATTTCACAGAACACAAAGAAGTTTCTCAGAAAGCTTCTTTCTCTTTGTTATCGGAGGATATTTCCTTTGGCCCTATAGTCTTCAAAGGGATCCGAAATATCTGTTCTCAGATTCCACAGAAATAAGGCTAGCAAAGAGATCCAGGAAATACAGATGTAACTCTGTGAGATGAATTCAGAGAACACTAAGCAGTTTCTCAGAAAGCTTCTTTCCAGATTTCATCTGAGGATATTTCCTTTTTCACCATAGCCCTCTATGGGCTTCCAAATATCACTTTGCCAATTCCACAAGAACTGTCTTAGCGAAAGGCTTCTTGAGGGGAAAGCTGAAACTCTGTGAAATGATTTCACAGAACACAAAGAAGTTTCTCAGAAAGCTTCTTTCTCTTTGTTATCGGAGGATATTTCCTTTGGCCCTATAGTCTAAAAACGGATCCGAAATATCTGTTCTCAGATTCCACAGAAATAAGGCTAGCAAAGAGATCTACGAAACACAGATGTAACTCTGCGAGATGAATTCACAGAACAATAAGCTGTTTCTCAGAAAGCTTCTTTCCAGATTTCATCTGAGGATATTTCCTTTTTCACCATAGCCCTCTATGGGCTTCCAAATATCACTTTGCCAATTCCACAAGAACTGTCTTAGCGAAAGGCTTCTTGAGGGGAAAGCTGTAACTCTGTGAGATGATTTCACAGAACACGAAGAAGTTTCTCAGAAAGCTTCTTTCTCTTTGTTATCGGAGGATATTTCCTTTGGCCCTATGGTCTTCAAAGGTATCCGAAATATCTGTTCTCAGATTCCACAGAAATAAGGCTAGCAAAGAGATCTACGAAACACACATGTAACTCTGTGAGATGAATTCACAGAACACTAAGCAGTTTCTCAGAAAGCTTCTTTCCAGATTTCATCTGAGGATATTTCCTTTTTCACCATAGCCCTCTAAGGGCTTCCAAATATCACTTTGCCAATTCCACAAGAACTGTCTAAGCGAAAGGCTTCTTGAGGGGAAAGCTGTAACTCTGTGAGATGATTTCACTGAACAAAAGAAGTTTCTCAGAAAGCTTCTTTCTCTTTGTTATCGGAGGATATTTCCTTTAGCCCTATAGTCTTCAAAGGGATCCGAAATATCTGTTCTCAGATTCCACAGAAATAAGGCTAGCAAAGAGATACACGAAATAGAGATGTAACTCTGTGAGATGAATTCACAGAACACTAAGCAGTTTCTCAGAAAGCTTCTTTCTAGATTTCATCTGAGGATATTTCCTTTTTCACCATAGCCCTCTATGGGCTTCCAAATATCACTTTGCCAATTCCACAAGAACTGCCTTAGGGAAAGGCTTCTTCAGGCGAAAGCTGTAACTCTGTGAGATGATTTCACAGAACACAAAGAAGTTTCTCAGAAAGCTTCTTTCTCTTTTTTATCGGAGGATATTTCCTTTGGCCCTATGGTCTTCAAAGGGATCCGAAATATCTGTTCTTAGATACCACAGAAAGAAGGCTAGCAAAGAGATCCACGAAATACAGATGTAACTCCGTGAGATGAATTAACAGAACACTAAGCAGTTTTTCAGAAAGCTTCTTTCCAGATTTCATCTGAGGATATTTCCTTTTTCACCATAGCCCTCTAAGGGCTTCGAAATATCACTTTGCCAATTCCACAAGAACTCTCTTAGCGAAAGGCATCTTGAGGGGAAAGCTGTAACTCTGTGAGATGATTTCACAGAACACCAAGAAGTTTCTCAGAAAGCTTCTTTCTCTTTGTTATCGGAGGATATTTCCTTTGGTCCTATAGTCTTCAGAGGGATCCGAAATATCTGTTCTCAGATTCCACAGAAATAAGGCCAGCAAAGAGATCTACGAAACACAGATGTAACTCTGTGAGATGAATTCACAGAACACTAAGCAGTTTCTCAGAAAGCTTCTTTCCAGATTTCATCTGAGGATATTTCCATTTTCACCTTAGCCCTCTAAGGGCTTCCAAATATCACTTTGCCAATTCCACAAGAAGTGTCTTAGCGAAAGGCTTCTTGAGGGGAAAGCTGTAACTCTGTGAGATGATTTCACAGAACACAAAGAAGTTTCTCAGAAAGCTTCTTTCTCTTTGTTATCGGAGGATATTTCCTTTGGCCCTATAGTCTTCAAAGGGATCCGAAATATCTGTTCTCAGATTCCACAGAAATAAGGCTAGCAAAGAGATCCACGAAATACAGATGTAACTCTGTGAGATGAATTCAGAGAACACTAAGCAGTTTCTCAGAAAGCTTCTTTCCAGATTTCATCTGAGGATATTTCCTTTTTCACCATAGCCCTCTATGGGCTTCCAAATATCACTTTGCCAATTCCACAAGAACTGTCTTAGCGAAAGGCTTCTTGAGGGGAAAGCTGAAACTCTGTGAGATGATTTCACAGAACACAAAGAAGTTTCTCAGAAAGCTTCTTTCTGTTTGTTATCGGAGGATATTTCCTTTGGCCCTATAGTCTAAAAAGGGATCCGAAATATCTGTTCTCAGATTCCACAGAAATAAGGCTAGCAAAGAGATCTACGAAACACAGATGTAACTCTGCGAGATGAATTCACAGAACAATAAGCTGTTTCTCAGAAAGCTTCTTTCCAGATTTCATCTGAGGATATTTCCTTTTTCACCATAGCCCTCTATGGGCTTCCAAATATCACTTTGCCAATTCCACAAGAACTGTCTTAGCGAAAGGCTTCTTGAGGGGAAAGCTGTAACTCTGTGAGATGATTTCACAGAACACGAAGAAGTTTCTCAGAAAGCTTCTTTCTCTTTGTTATCGGAGGATATTTCCTTTGGCCCTATGGTCTTCAAAGGGATCCGAAATATCTGTTCTCAGATTCCACAGAAATAAGGCTAGCAAAGAGATCTACGAAACACACATGTAACTCTGTGAGATGAATTCACAGAACACTAAGCAGTTTCTCAGAAAGCTTCTTTCCAGATTTCATCTGAGGATATTTCCTTTTTCACCATAGCCCTCTAAGGGCTTCCAAATATCACTTTGCCAATTCCACAAGAACTGTCTAAGCGAAAGGCTTCTTGAGGGAAAGCTGTAACTCTGTGAGATGATTTCACTGAACAAAAGAAGTTTCTCAGAAAGCTTCTTTCTCTTTGTTATCGGAGGATATTTCCTTTAGCCCTATAGTCTTCAAAGGGATCCGAAATATCTGTTCTCAGATTCCACAGAAATAAGGCTAGCAAAGACATACACGAAATAGAGATGTACCTCTGTGAGATGAATTCACAGAACACTAAGCAGTTTCTCAGAAAGCTTCTTTCTAGATTTCATCTGAGGATATTTCCTTTTTCACCATAGCCCTCTATGGGCTTCCAAATATCACTTTGCCAATTCCACAAGAACTGCCTTAGGGAAAGGCTTCTTCAGGCGAAAGCTGTAACTCTGTGAGATGATTTCACAGAACACAAAGAAGTTTCTCAGAAAGCTTCTTTCTCTTTTTTATCGGAGGATATTTCCTTTGGCCCTATGGTCTTCAAAGGGATCCGAAATATCTGTTCTTAGATACCACAGAAAGAAGGCTAGCAAAGAGATCCACGAAATACAGATGTAACTCCGTGAGATGAATTAACAGAACACTAAGCAGTTTTTCAGAAAGCTTCTTTCCAGATTTCATCTGAGGATATTTCCTTTTTCACCATAGCCCTCTAAGGGCTTCGAAATATCACTTTGCCAATTCCACAAGAACTCTCTTAGCGAAAGGCATCTTGAGGGGAAAGCTGTAACTCTGTGAGTTGATTTCACAGAACACAAAGAAGTTTCTCAGAAAGCTTCTTTCTCTTTGTTATCGGAGGATATTTCCTTTGGTCCTATAGTCTTCAAAGCTATCCGAAATATCTGTTCTCAGATTCCACAGAAAGAAGGCTAGCAAAGAGATCCACGAAACACAGATGTAACTCTGTGAGATGAATTCACAGAACACTAAGCACTTTCTCAGAAAGCTTCTTTCCAGATTACATCTGAGGATATTTCCTTTTTCACCATAGCCCTCTATGGGCTTCCAAATATCACTTTGCCAATTCCACAAGAACTGTCTTAGCGAAAGGCTTCTTGAGGGGAAAGCTGTAACTCTGTGAGATGATTGCACAGAACACAAAGAAGTTTCTCAGAAAGCTTCTTTCTCTTTGTTATCGTAGGATATTTCCTTTGGCCCTATAGTCTTCAAAATGATCCGAAATATCTGTTCTCAGATTCCACAGAAAGAAGGCTAGCAAAAAGATCCACGAAATACAGATGTAACTCTGTGAGATGAATTCACAGAACACTAACCAGTTTCTCAGAAAGCTTATTTCCAGATTTCATCTGAGGATATTTCCTTTTTCACCATAGCCCTCTATAGGCTTCCAAATATCACTTTGCCAATTCCACAAGAACTGTATTAGCGAAAGGCTTCTTGAGGGGAAAGCTGTAACTCTGTGAGATGCTTTCACAGAACACAAAGAAGTTTCTCAGAAAGCTTCTTTCTCTTTGTTATCGGAGGATATTTCCTTTGGCCCTATAGTCTTCAGAGGGATCCGAAATATCTGTTCTCAGATTCCATAGAAATAAGGCCAGCAAAGAGATCTACGAAACACAGATGTAACTCGGTGAGATGAATTCACAGAACACTAAGCAGTTTCTCAGAAAGCTTCTTTCGAAATTTCATCTGAGGATATTTCCTTTTTCACCTTAGCCCTCTAAGGGCTTCCAAATATCACTTTGCCAATTCCACAAGAACTGTCTTAGCGAAAGGCTTCTTGAGGGGAAAGCTGTAACTCTGTGAGATGATTTCACAGAACACAAAGAAGTTTCTCAGAAAGCTTCTTTCTCTTTGTTATCGGAGGATATTTCCTTTGGCCCTATAGTCTTCAAAGGGATCCGAAATATCTGTTCTCAGATTCCACAGAAATAAGGCTAGCAAAGAGATCCAGGAAATACAGATGTAACTCTGTGAGATGAATTCAGAGAACACTAAGCAGTTTCTCAGAAAGCTTCTTTCCAGATTTCATCTGAGGATATTTCCTTTTTCACCATAGCCCTCTATGGGCTTCCAAATATCACTTTGCCAATTCCACAAGAACTGTCTTAGCGAAAGCCTTCTTGAGGGGAAAGCTGAAACTCTGTGAAATGATTTCACAGAACACAAAGAAGTTTCTCAGAAAGCTTCTTTCTCTTTGTTATCGGAGGATATTTCCTTTGGCCCTATAGTCTAAAAAGGGATCCGAAATATCTGTTCTCAGATTCCACAGAAATAAGGCTAGCAAAGAGATCTACGAAACACAGATGTAACTCTGCGAGATGAATTCACAGAACAATAAGCTGTTTCTCAGAAAGCTTCTTTCCAGATTTCATCTGAGGATATTTCCTTTTTCACCATAGCCCTCTATGGGCTTCCAAATATCACTTTGCCAATTCCACAAGAACTGTCTTAGCGAAAGGCTTCTTGAGTGGAAAGCTGTAACTCTGTGAGATGATTTCACAGAACACGAAGAAGTTTCTCAGAAAGCTTCTTTCTCTTTTTTATCGGAGGATATTTCCTTTGGCCCTATGGTCTTCAAATGTATCCGAAATATCTGTTCTCAGATTCCACAGAAATAAGGCTAGCAAAGAGATCTACGAAACACAGATGTAACTCTGTGAGATGAATTCACAGAACACTAAGCAGTTTCTCAGAAAGCTTCTTTCCAGATTTCATCTGAGGATATTTCCTTTTTCACCATAGCCCTCTAAGGGCTTCCAAATATCACTTTGCCAATTCCACAAGAACTGTCTAAGCGAAAGGCTTCTTGAGGGGAAAGCTGTAACTCTGTGAGATGATTTCACTGAACAAAAGAAGTTTCTCAGAAAGCTTCTTTCTCTTTGTTTTCGGAGGATATTTCCTTTAGCCCTATAGTCTTCAAAGGGATCCGAAATATCTGTTCTCAGATTCCACAGAAATAAGGCTAGCAAAGAGATACACGAAATAGAGATGTAACTCTGTGAGATGAATTCACAGAACACTAAGCAGTTTCTCAGAAAGCTTCTTTCTAGATTTCATCTGAGGATATTTCCTTTTTCACCATAGCCCCCTATGGGCTTCCAAATATCACTTTGCCAATTCCACAAGAACTGCCTTAGGGAAAGGCTTCTTCAGGCGAAAGCTGTAACTCTGTGAGATGATTTCACTGAACACAAAGAAGTTTCTCAGAAAGCTTCTTTCTCTTTTTTATCGGAGGATATTTCCTTTGGCCCTATGGTCTTCAAAGGGATCCGAAATATCTGTTCTTAGATACCACAGAAAGAAGGCTAGCAAAGAGATCCACGAAATACAGATGTAACTCCGTGAGATGAATTAACAGAACACTAAGCAGTTTTTCAGAAAGCTTCTTTCCAGATTTCATCTGAGGATATTTCCTTTTTCACCATAGCCCTCTAAGGGCTTCGAAATATCACTTTGCCAATTCCACAAGAACTCTCTTAGCGAAAGGCATCTTGAGGGGAAAGCTGTAACTCTGTGAGTTGATTTCACAGAACACCAAGAAGTTTCTCAGAAAGCTTCTTTCTCTTTGTTATCGGAGGATATTTCCTTTGGTCCTATAGTCTTCAAAGCTATCCGAAATATCTGTTCTCAGATTCCACAGAAAGAAGGCTAGCAAAGAGATCCACGAAACACAGATGTAACTCTGTGAGATGAATTCACAGAACACTAAGCACTTTCTCAGAAAGCTTCTTTCCAGATTACATCTGAGGATATTTCCTTTTTCACCATAGCCCTCTATGGGCTTCCAAATATCACTTTGCCAATTCCACAAGAACTGTCTTAGCGAAAGGCTTCTTGAGGGGAAAGCTGTAACTCTGTGAGATGATTGCACAGAACACAAAGAAGTTTCTCAGAAAGCTTCTTTCTCTTTGTTATCGTAGGATATTTCCTTTGGCCCTATAGTCTTCAAAATGATCCGAAATATCTGTTCTCAGATTCCACAGAAAGAAGGCTAGCAAAAAGATCCACGAAATACAGATGTAACTCTGTGAGATGAATTCACAGAACACTAAGCAGTTTCTCAGAAAGCTTCTTTCCAGATTTCATCTGAGGATATTTCCTTTTTCACCATAGCCCTCTATAGGCTTCCAAATATCACTTTGCCAATTCCACAAGAACTGTATTAGCGAAAGGCTTCTTGAGGGGAAAGCTGTAACTCTGTGAGATGCTTTCACAGAACACAAAGATGTTTCTCAGAATGCTTCTTTCTCTTTCTTATCGGAGGATATTTCCTTTGGCCCTATAGTCTTCAGAGGGATCCGAAATATCTGTTCTCAGATTCCACAGAAATAAGGCCAGCAAAGAGATCTACGAAACACAGATGTAACTCTGTGAGATGAATTCACAGAACACTAAGCAGTTTCTCAGAAAGCTTCTTTCCAGATTTCATCTGAGGATATTTCCTTTTTCACCATAGCCCTCTATGGGCTTCCAAATATCACTTTGCCAATTCCACAAGAACTGTCTTAGCGAAAGGCTTCTTGAGGGGAAAGCTGAATCTCTGTGAGATGATTTCACAGAACACAAAGAAGTTTCTCAGAAAGCTTCTTTCACTTTGTTATCGGAGGATATTTCCTTTGGCCCTATAGTCTTCAAAGGGATCCGAAATATCTGTTCTCATATTCCACAGAAATAAGGCTAGCAAAGAGATCTACGAAACACAGATGTAACTCTGCGAGATGAATTCACAGAACAATAAGCTGTTTCTCAGAAAGCTTCTTTCCAGATTTCATCTGAGGATATTTCCTTTTTCACCATAGCCCTCTATGGGCTTCCAAATATCACTTTGCCAATTCCACAAGAACTGTCGTAGCGAAAGGCTTCTTGAGGGGAAAGGTGTAACTCTGTGAGATGATTTCACAGAACACGAAGAAGTTTCTCAGAAAGCTTCTTTCTCTTTGTTATCGGAGGATATTTCCTTTGGCCCTATGGTCTTCAAAGGGATCCGAAATATCTGTTCTCAGATTCCACAGAAATAAGGCTAGCAAAGAGATCTACGAAACACACATGTAACTCTGTGAGATGAATTCACAGAACACTAAGCAGTTTCTCAGAAAGCTTCTTTCCAGATTTCATCTGAGGATATTTCCTTTTTCACCATAGCCCTCTAAGGGCTTCCAAATATCACTTTGCCAATTCCACAAGAACTGTCTAAGCGAAAGGCTTCTTGAGGGGAAAGCTGTAACTCTGTGAGATGATTTCACTGAACAAAAGAAGTTTCTCAGAAAGCTTCTTTCTCTTTGTTATCGGAGGATATTTCCTTTAGCCCTATAGTCTTCAAAGGGATCCGAAATATCTGTTCTCAGATTCCACAGAAATAAGGCTAGCAAAGAGATACACGAAATACAGATGTAACTCTGTGAGATGAATTCACAGAACACTAAGCAGTTTCTCAGAAAGCTTCTTTCTAGATTTCATCTGAGGATATTTCCTTTTTCACCATAGCCCTCTATGGGCTTCCAAATATCACTTTGCCAATTCCACAAGAACTGTCTTAGGGAAAGGCTTCTTCAGGCGAAAGCTGTAACTCTGTGAGATGATTTCACAGAACACAAAGAAGTTTCTCAGAAAGCTTCTTTCTCTTTTTTATCGGAGGATATTTCCTTTGGCCCTATGGTCTTCAAAGGGATCCGAAATATCTGTTCTCAGATACCACAGAAAGAAGGCTAGCAAGGAGATCCACGAAATACAGATGTAACTCCGTGAGATGAATTAACAGAACACTAAGCAGTTTTTCAGAAAGCTTCTTTCCAGATTTCATCTGAGGATATTTCCTTTTTCACCAGAGCCCTCTAAGGGCTTCGAAATATCACTTTGCCAATTCCACAAGAACTCTCTTAGCGAAAGGCATCTTGAGGGGAAAGCTGTAACTCTGTGAGATGATTTCACAGAACACAAAGAAGTTTCTCAGAAAGCTTCTTTCTCTTTGTTATCGGAGGGTATTTCCTTTGGCCCTATGGTCTTCAAAGGGATCCGCAATATCTGTTCTCAGATTCCACAGAAAGAAGGCTAGCAAAGAGATCCACGAAATACAGATGTAACTCTGTGAGATGAATTAACAGAACACTAAGAAGTTTCTCAGAAAACGTCTTTCCAGATTTCATCTGAGGATATTTCCTTTTTCACCATAGCCCTCTATGGGCTTCCAAATATCACATTCCCAATTCCACAAGAACTGTCTTAGCGAAAGTCTTCTTGAGGGGAAAGCTGTAACTCTGTGAGATGATTTCACTGAACAAAAGAAGTTTCTCAGAAAGCTTCTTTCTCTTTGTTATCGGAGGATATTTCCTTTAGCCCTATAGTCTTCAAAGGGATCCGAAATATCTGTTCTCAGATTCCACAGAAATAAGGCTAGCAAAGAGATACACGAAATACAGATGTAACTCTGTGAGATGAATTCACAGAACACTAAGCAGTTTCTCAGAAAGCTTCTTTCCAGATTTCATCTGAGGATATTTCCTTTTTCACCATAGCCCTCTATGGGCTTCCAAATATCACTTTGCCAATTCCACAAGAACTGTCTTAGGGAAAGGCTTCTTCAGGCGAAAGCTGTAACTCTGTGAGATGATTTCACAGAACACAAAGAAGTTTCTCAGAAAGCTTCTTTCTCTTTTTTAATCGGAGGATATTTCCTTTGGCCCTATGGTCTTCAAAGGGATCCGAAATATCTGTTCTCAGATTCCACAGAAAGAAGGCTAGCAAAGAGATCCACGAAATACAGATGTAACTCTGTGAGATGAATTCACAGAACACTAAGCAGTTTCTCAGAAAGCTTCTTTCCAGATTTCATCTGAGGATATTTCCTTTTTCACCATAGCCCTCTATGGGCTTCCAAATATCACTTTGCCAATTCCACAAGAACTCTCTTAGCGAAAGGCATCTTGAGGGGAAAGCTGTAACTCTGTGAGATGATTTCACAGAACACAAAGAAGTTTCTCAGAAATCTTCTTTCTCTTTGTTATCGGTGGATATTTCCTTTCGCCCTATAGTCTTCAAAGCTATCCGAAATATCTGTTCTCAGATTCCACAGAAAGAAGGCTAGCAAAGAGATCCACGAAACACAGATGTAACTCTGTGAGATGAATTCACAGAACACTAAGCAGTTTCTCAGAAAGCTTTTTTCCAGATTACATCTGAGGATATTTCCTTTTTCACCATAGCCCTCTATGGGCTTCCAAATATCACTTTGCCAATTGCACAAGAACTGTCTTAGCGAAAGGCTTCTTGAGGGGAAAGCTGTAACTCTGTGAGATGATTTCACAGAACACAAAGAAGTTTCTCAGAAAGCTTCTTTCTCTTTGTTATCAGAGGATATTTCCTTTGGCCCTATAGTCTTCAAAGGGATCCGAAATATCTGTTCTCAGATTCCACAGAAAGAAGGCTAGCAAAGAGATCTATGAAACACAGATGTAACTCTGTGAGATGAATTCACAGAACACTAAGCAGTTTCTCAGAAAGCTTCTTTCTAGATTTCATCTGAGGATATTTCCTTTTTCACCATAGCCCTCTATGGGCTTCCAAATATCACTTTGCCAATTCCACAAGAACTGTCTTAGGGAAAGGCTTCTTCAGGCGAAAGCTGTAACTCTGTGAGATGATTTCACAGAACACAAAGAAGTTTCTCAGAAAGCTTCTTTCTCTTTTTTATCGGAGGATATTTCCTTTGGCCCTATGGTCTTCAAAGGGATCCGAAATATCTGTTCTCAGATACCACAGAAAGAAGGCTAGCAAGGAGATCCACGAAATACAGATGTAACTCCTTGAGATGAATTAACAGAACACTAAGCAGTTTTTCAGAAAGCTTCTTTCCAGATTTCATCTGAGGATATTTCCTTTTTCACCAGAGCCCTCTAAGGGCTTCGAAATATCACTTTGCCAATTCCACAAGAACTCTCTTAGCGAAAGGCATCTTGAGGGGAAAGCTGTAACTCTGTGAGATGATTTCACAGAACACAAAGAAGTTTCTCAGAAAGCTTCTTTCTCTCTGTTATCGGAGGATATTTCCTTTGGCCCTATAGTCTTCAAAGGGATCCGAAATATCTGTTCTCAGATTCCACAGAAATAAGGCTAGCAAAGTGATCCACGAAATACAGATGTAACTCTGTGAGATGAATTAACAGAACACTAAGCAGTTTCTCAGAAAGCTTCTATCTAGATTTCATCTGAGGATATTTCCTTTTTCACCATAGCCCTCTATGGCCTTCCAAATATCACTTTGCCAATTCCACAAGAACTGTCTTAGCGAAAGGCTTCTTGAGGGGAAAGCTGAAACTCTGTGAGATGATTTCAGAGAACACAAAGAAGTTTCTCTGAAAGCTTCTTTCTCTTTGTTATCGGAGGATATTTCCTTTGGCCCTATAGTCTTCAAAGGGATCCGAAATATCTGTTCTCAGATTCCACGGAAAGAAGGCTAGCAAAGAGATGCAAGAAATACAGATGTAACTCTGTGAGATCAATTAACAGAACCCTAAGCAGTTTCTCAGAAAGCTTCTTTCCAGATTTCATCTGAGGATATTTCCTTTTTCACCATAGCTCTCTATGGGCTTCCAAATATCACTTCGCCAATTCCACAAGAACTGACTTAGCGAAAGGCTTCTTGAGGGGAAAGCTGAAACTCTGTGAGATGATTTCACAGAACACAAAGAAGTTTCTCAGAAAGCTTCTTTCTCTTTGTTATCGGAGGATATTTCCTTTGGCCCTATAGTCTTCAAAGGGATCCGAAATATCTGTTCTCAGATTCCACAGAAATAAGGCTAGCAAAGAGATCTACGAAACACAGATGTAACTCTGTGAGATGAATTCACAGAACACTAAGCTGTTTCTCAGAAAGCTTCTTTCCAGATTTCATCTGAGGATATTTCCTTTTTCACCATAGCCCTCTCTGGGCTTCCAAATATCACTTTGCCAATTCCACAAGAACTGTCTAAGCGAAAGGCTTCTTAGGGGAAAGCTGTAACTCTGTGAGATGATTTCACAGAACACAAAGAAGTTTCTCAGAAAGCTTCTTTCTCTTTGTTATCGGAGGATATTTCCTTTGGCCCTATGGTCTTCAAAGGGATCCGAAATATCTGTTCTCAGATTCCACAGAAATAAGGCTAGCAAAGAGATCTACGAAACACACATGTAACTCTGTGAGATGAATTCACAGAACACTAAGCAGTTTCTCAGAAAGCTTCTTTCCAGATTTCATCTGAGGATATTTCCTTTTTCACCATAGCCCTCTAAGGGCTTCAAAATATCACTTTGCCAATTCCACAAGAACTGTCTAAGCGAAAGGCTTCTTGAGGGGAAAGCTGTAACTCTGTGAGATGATTTCGCTGAACAAAAGAAGTTTCTCAGAAAGCTTCTTTCTCTTTGTTATCGGAGGATATTTCCTTTGGCCCTACAGTCTTCAAAGGGATCCGAAATATCTGTTCTCAGATTCCTCAGAAATAAGGCTAGCAAAGAGATCTACGAAACACAGGTGTAAGTCTGTGAGGTGAATTCACAGAACACTAAGCAGTTTCTCAGAAAGCTTCTTTCCAGATTTCATCTGAGGATATTTCCTTTTTCACCTTAGCTCTCTATGGGCTTCCAATTATCATTTTGCCAATTCCACAAGAACTGTCTTAGCGAAAGGCTTCTTAGGGGAAAGCTGTAACTCTGTGAGATGATTTACAGAACACAAAGAAGTTTCTCAGAAAGCTTCTTTCTCTTTGTTATCGGAGCATATTTCCTTTGGCCCTATGGTCTTCAAAGGGATCCGAAATATCTGTTCTCAAATTCCACAGAAAGAAGGCTAGCAAAGATATCTACGAAACACACATGTAACTCTGTGAGATGAATTCACAGAACACTAAGCAGTTTCTCAGAAAGCTTCTTTCCAGATTTCATCTGAGGATATTTCCTTTTTCACCATAGCCCTCTAAGGGCTTCCAAATATCACTTTGCCAATCCCACAAGAACAGTCTAAGCGAAAGGCTTCTTGAGGGGAAAGCTGTAACTCTGTTAGATGATTTCACTGAACAAAAGAAGTTTCTCAGAAAGCTTCTTTCTCTTTGTTATCGGAGGATATTTCCTTTAGCCCTATAGTCTTCAAAGGGATCCGAAATATCTGTTCTCAGATTCCACAGAAATAAGGCTAGCAAAGAGATACACGAAATACAGATGTAACTCTGTGAGATGAATTAACAGAACACTAAGCAGTTTCTCAGAAAGCTTCTTTCCAGATTTCATCTGAGGATATTTCCTTTTTCACCATAGCCCTCTATGGGCTTCCAAATATCACTTTGCCAATTCCACAAGAACTGTCTTAGCGAAAGGCTTCTTGAGGGGAAAGCTGTAACTCTGTGAGATGATTTCACAGAACACAAAGAAGTTTCTCAGAAAGCTTCTTTCTCTTTGTTATCGGAGGGTATTTCCTTTGGCCCTATGGTCTTCAAAGGGATCCGCAATATCTGTTCTCAGATTCCAAAGAAAGAAGGCTAGCAAAGAGATCCACGAAATACAGATGTAACTCTGTGAGATGAATTAACAGAACACTAAGAAGTTTCTCAGAAAACGTCTTTCCAGATTTCATCTGAGGATATTTCCTTTTTCACCATAGCCCTCTATGGGCTTCCAAATATCACTTTCCCAATTCCACAAGAACTGTCTTAGCGAACGTCTTCTTGAGGGGAAAGCTGTAACTCTGTGAGATGATTTCACTGAACAAAAGAAGTTTCTCAGAAAGCTTCTTTCTCTTTGTTATCGGAGGATATTTCCTTTAGCCCTATAGTCTTCAAAGGGATCCGAAATATCTGTTCTCAGATTCCACAGAAATAAGGCTAGCAAAGAGATACACGAAATACAGATGTAACTCTGTGAGATGAATTCACAGAACACTAAGCAGTTTCTCAGAAAGCTTCTTTCCAGATTTCATCTGAGGATATTTCCTTTTTCACCATAGCCCTCTATGGGCTTCCAAATATCACTTTGCCAATTCCACAAGAACAGTCTTAGGGAAAGGCTTCTTCAGGCGAAAGCTGTAACTCTGTGAGATGATTTCACAGAACACAAAGAAGTTTCTCAGAAAGCTTCTTTCTCTTTTTTAATCGAGGATATTTCCTTTGGCCCTATGGTCTTCAAAGGGATCCGAAATATCTGTTCTCAGATACCACAGAAAGAAGGCTAGCAAAGAGATCCACGAAATACAGATGTAACTCCGTGAGATGAATTAACAGAACACTAAGCAGTTTCTCAGAAAGCTTCTTTCCAGATTTCATCTGAGGATATTTCCTTTTTCACCATAGCCCTCTATGGGCTTCGAAATATCACTTTGCAAATTCCACAAGAACTCTCTTAGCGAAAGGCATCTTGAGGGGAAAGCTGTAACTCTGTGAGATGATTTCACAGAACACAAAGAAGTTTCTAGGAAATCTTCTTTCTCTTTGTTATCGGAGGATATTTCCTTTCGCCCTATAGTCTTCAAAGCTATCCGAAATATCTGTTCTCAGATTCCACAGAAAGAAGGCTAGCAAAGAGATCCACGAAACACAGATGTAACTCTGTGAGATGAATTCACAGAAGACTAAGCAGTTTCTCAGAAAGCTTCTTTCCAGATTACATCTGAGGATATTTCCTTTTTCACCATAGCCCTCTATGGGCTTCCAAATATCACTTTGCCAATTCCACAAGAACTGTCTTAGCGAAAGGCTTCTTGAAGGGAAAGCTGAAACTCTGTGAGATGATTTCACAGAACACAAAGAAGTTTCTCAGAAAGCTTCTTTCTCTTTGTTATCGGAGGATATTTCCTTTGGCCCTATAGTCTTCAAAGGGATCCGAAATATCTGTTCTCAGATTCCACAGAAATAAGGCTAGCAAAGAGATCCAAGAAATACAGATGTAACTCTGTGAGATGAATTAACAGAACACTAAGCAGTCTCTCAGAAAGCTTCTTTCCAGATTTCATCTGAGGATATTTCCTTTTTCACCATAGCCCTCTATGGGCTTCCAAATATCACTTTGACAATTGCACAAGAACTGTCTTAGTGAAAGGCTTCTTGAGGGGAAAGCTGTAACTCTGTGAGATGATTTCACAGAACACAAAGAAGTTTCTCAGAAAGCTTCTTTCTCTTTGTTATCGGAGGATATTTCCTTTGGCCCTATAGTCTTCAAAGGGATCCGAAATATCTGTTCTCAGATTCCACAGAAAGAAGGCTAGCAAAGAGATCTACGAAACACAGATGTAACTCTGTGAGATGAATTCACAGAACACTAAGCAGTTTCTCAGAAAGCTTCTTTCCAGATTTCATCTGAGGATATTTCCTTTTTCACCATAGCCCTCTATGGGCTTCCAAATATCACTTGGCCAATTCCACAAGAACTGTCTTAGCGAAAGGCTTCTTGAGGGGAAAGCTGTAACTCTGTGAGATGATTTCACAGAACACAAAGAAGTTTCTCAGAAAGCTTCTTTCTCTTTGTTATCGGAGGATATTTCCTTTGGCCCTATTGTCTTCATAGGGATCCGAAATATCTGTTCTCAGATTCCACGGAAAGAAGGCTAGCAAAGTGATCCACGAAATACAGATGTAATTCTGTGAGATGAATTAACAGAACACTAAGCAGTTTCTCAGAAAGCTTCTTTCCAGATTTCATCTGAAGATATTTCCTTTTTCACCATAGCCCTCTATGGGCTTCCAAATATCACTTTGCGAATTCCACAAGAACTGTCTTAGCGAAAGGCTTCTTAGGGGAAAGCTGTAACTCTGTGAGATGATTTCACAGAACACAAAGAAGTTTCTAAGAAAGCTTCTTTCTCTTTGTTATCGGAGGATATTTCCTTTGGCCCTATAGTCTTCAAAGGGATCCGAAATATCTGTTCTCAGATTCCTCAGAAATATGGCTAGCAAAGAGATCTACGAAACACAGGTGTAACTCTGTGAGATGAATTCACAGAACACTAAACAGTTTCTCAGAAAGCTTCTTTCCAGATTTCATCTGAGGATATTTCCTTTTTCACCTTAGCCCTCTATGGGCTTCCAATTATCATTTTGCCAATTCCACAAGAACTGTCTTAGCGAAAGGCTTCTTAGGGGAAAGCTGTAACTCTGTGAGATGATTTACAGAACACAAAGAAGTTTCTCAGAAAGCTTCTTTCTCTTTGTTATCGGAGCATATTTCCTTTGGCCCTATGGTCTTCAAAGGGATCCGAAATATCTGTTCTCAAATTCCACAGAAATAAGGCTAGCAAAGAGATCTACGAAACACACATGTAACTCTGTGAGATGAATTCACAGAACACTAAGCAGTTTCTCAGAAAGCTTCTTTCCGGATTTCATCTGAGGATATTTCCTTTTTCACCATAGCCCTCTATGGGCTTCCAAATATCACTTTGCCAATTCCACAAGAACTGTCTTAGCGAAAGGCTTCTTGAAGGGAAAGCTGAAACTCTGTGAGATGATTTCACAGAACACAAAGAAGTTTCTCAGAAAGCTTCTTTCTCTTTGTTATCGGAGGATATTTCCTTTGGTCCTATAGAATTCAAAGGGATCAGAAATATCTGTTCTCAGATTCCACAGAAATAAGGCTAGCAAAGAGATCCAAGAAATACAGATGTAACTCTGTGAGATGAATTAACAGAACACTAAGCAGTCTCTCAGAAAGCTTCTTTCCAGATTTCATCTGAGGATATTTCCTTTTTCACCATAGCCCTCTATGGGCTTCCAAATATCACTTTGACAATTGCACAAGAACTGTCTTAGCGAAAGGCTTCTTGAGGGGAAAGCTGTAACTCTGTGAGATGATTTCACAGAACACAAAGAAGTTTCTCAGAAAGCTTCTTTCTCTTTGTTATCGGAGGATATTTCCTTTGGCCCTATAGTCTTCAAAGGGATCCGAAATATCTGTTCTCAGATTCCACAGAAAGAAGGCTAGCAAAGAGATCTACGAAACACAGATGTAACTCTGTGAGATGAATTCACAGAACACTAAGCAGTTTCACAGAAAGCTTCTTTCCGGATTTCATCTGAGGATATTTCCTTTTTCACCATAGCCCTCTATGGGCTTCCAAATATCACTTTGCCAATTCCACAAGAACTGTCTTAGCGAAAGGCTTCTTGAAGGGAAAGCTGAAACTCTGTGAGATGATTTCACAGAACACAAAGAAGTTTCTCAGAAAGCTTCTTTCTCTTTGTTATCGGAGGATATTTCCTTTGGCCCTATAGTCTTCAAAGGGATCCGAAATATCTGTTCTCAGATTCCACAGAAATAAGGCTAGCAAAGAGATCCAAGAAATACAGATGTAACTCTGTGAGATGAATTAACAGAACACTAAGCAGTCTCTCAGAAAGCTTCTTTCCAGATTTCATCTGAGGATATTTCCTTTTTCACCATAGCCCTCTATGGGCTTCCAAATATCACTTTGACAATTGCACAAGAACTGTCTTAGCGAAAGGCTTCTTGAGGGGAAAGCTATAACTCTGTGAGATGATTTCACAGAACACAAAGAAGTTTCTCAGAAAGCTTCTTTCTCTTTGTTATCGGAGGATATTTCCTTTGGCCCTATAGTCTTCAAAGGGATTCGAAATATCTGTTCTCAGATTCCACAGAAAGAAGGCTAGCAAAGAGATCTACGAAACACAGATGTAACTCTGTGAGATGAATTCACAGAACACTAAGCAGTTTCTCAGAAAGCTTCTTTCCAGATTTCATCTGAGGATATTTCCTTTTTCACCATAGCCCTCTATGGGCTTCCAAATATCACTTGGCCAATTCCACAAGAACTGTCTTAGCGAAAGGCTTCTTGAGGGGAAAGCTGTAACTCTGTGAGATGATTTCACAGAACACAAAGAAGTTTCTCAGAAAGCTTCTTTCTCTTTGTTATCGGAGGATATTTCCTTTGGCCCTATGGTCTTCAAAGGGATCCGAAATATCTGTTCTCAGATTCCACAGAAAGAAGGCTTGCAAAGAGATCCACGAAATACAGATGTAACTCTGTGAGATGAATTAACAGAACACTAAGCAGTTTCTCAGAAAGCTTCTTTCCAGATTTCATCTGAGGATAATTCCTTTTTCACCATAGCCCTCTATGGGCTTCCAAATATCACTTTGCCAATTCCACAAGAACTGTCTTAGCGAAAGGCTTCCTAGGGGAAAGCTGTAACTCTGTGAGATGATTTCACAGAACACAAAGAAGTTTCTCAGAAAGCTTCTTTCTCTTTGTTATCGGAGGATATTTCCTTTGGCCCTACAGTCTTCAAAGGGATCCGAAATATCTGTTCTCAGATTCCTCAGAAATAAGGCTAGCAAAGAGATCTACGAAACACAGGTGTAACTCTGTGAGATGAATTCACAGAACACTAAACAGTTTCTCAGAAAGCTTCTTTCCAGATTTCATCTGAGGATATTTCCTTTTTCACCTTAGCCCTCTATGGGCTTCCAATTATCATTTTGCCAATTCCACAAGAACTGTCTTAGCGAAAGGCTTCTTAGGGGAAAGCTGTGACTCTGTGAGATGATTTACAGAACACAAAGAAGTTTCTCAGAAAGCTTCTTTCTCTTTGTTATCGGAGGATATTTCCTTTGGCCCTATGGTCTTCAAAGGGATCCGAAATATCTGTTCTCAAATTCCACAGAAATAAGGCTAGCAAAGAGATCTACGAAACACACATGTAATTCTGTGAGATGAATTCACAGAACACTAAGCAGTTTCTCAGAAAGCTTCTTTCCGGATTTCATCTGAGGATATTTCCTTTTTCACCATAGCCCTCTAAGAGCTTCCAAATATCACTTTGCCAATCCCACAAGAACAGTCTAAGCGAAAGGCTTCTTGAGGGGAAAGCTGTAACTCTGTTAGATGATTTCACTGAGCAAAAGAAGTTTCTCAGAAAGCTTCTTTCTCTTTGTTATCGGAGGATATTTCCTTTAGCCCTATAGTCTTCAAAGGGATCCGAAATATCTGTTCTCAGATTCCACAGAAATAAGGCTAGCAAAGAGATACACGAAATACAGATGTAACTCTGTGAGATAAATTCACAGAACACTAAGCAGTTTCTCAGAAAGCTTCTTTCCAGATTTCATCTGAGGATATTTTCTTTTTCACCATAGCCCTCTATGGGCTTCCAAATATCACTTTGCCAATTCCACAAGAACTGTCTTAGCGAAAGGCTTCTTGAGGGGAAAGCTGTAACTCTGTGAGATGATTTCACAGAACACAAAGAAGTTTCTCAGAAAGCTTCTTTCTCTTTGTTATCGGAGGGTATTTCCTTTGGCCCTATGGTCTTCAAAGGGATCCGCAATATCTGTTCTCAGATTCCACAGAAAGAAGGCTAGCAAAGAGATCCACGAAATACAGATGTAACTCTGTGAGATGAATTAACAGAACACTAAGAAGTTTCTCAGAAAACTTCTTTCCAGATTTCATCTGAGGATATTTCCTTTTTCACCATAGCCCTCTATGGGCTTCCAAATATCACTTTCCCAATTCCACAAGAACTGTCTTAGCGAAAGGCTTCTTGAGGGGAAAGCTGTTACTCTGTGAGATGATTTCACAGAACACAAAGAAGTTTCTCAGAAAGCTTCTTTCTCTTTGTTATCGGAGGATATTTCCTTTGGCCCTATAGTCTTCAAAGGGATCCGAAATATCTGTTCTCAGATTCCACAGAAATAAGGCTAGCAAAGAGATCCATGAAATACAGATGTAACTCTGTGAGATGAATTCACAGAACACTAAGCAGTTTCTCAGAAAGCTTCTTTCCAGATTTCATCTGAGGATATTTCCTTTTTCACTATAGCCCTCTATGGGCTTCCAAATATCACTTTGCCAATTCCAGAAGAACTGTCTTAGCGAAAGGCTTCTTGAGGGGAAAGCTGTAACTCTGTGAGATGATTTCACAGAACACAAAGAAGTTTCTCAGAAAGCTTCTTTCTCTTTGTTATCGGAGGATATTTCCTTTGGCCCTATAGTCTTCAAAGGGATCAGAAATATGTGTTCTCAGATTCCACAGAAAGAAGGCTAGCAAAGAGATCTACGAAACACAGATGTAACTCTGTGAGATGAATTCAGAGAACACTAAGCAGTTTCTCAGAAAGCTTCTTTCCAGATTTCATCTGAGGATATTTCCTTTTTCACCATAGCCCTCTATGGGCTTCCAAATATCATTTGCCAATTGCACAAGAACTGTCTTAGCGAAAGGCTTCTTGAGGGGAAAGCTGTAACTCTGTGAGATGATTTCACAAAACACAAAGAAGTTTCTCAGAAAGCTTCTTTCTCTTTGTTATCGGAGGATATTTCCTTTGGCCCTACAGTCTTCAAAGGGATCCGAAATATCTGTTCTCAGATTCCACAGAAAGAAGACCAGCAACGAGATCTACGAAAAACAGATGTAACTCTGTGAGATGAATTAACAGAACACTAAGCAGTTTCTCAGAAAGCTTCTTTCCAGATTTCATCTGAGGATATTTCCTTTTTCACCATATCCCTCTATGGGCTTCCAAATATCACTTTGCCAATTCCACCAGAACTGACTTAGCGAAGGGCTTCTTGAGGGGAAAGCTGTAACTCTGTGAGATGATTTCAAAGAACACAGAGAAGTTTCTCAGAAAGCTTCTTTCTCTTTGTTATCGGAGGATATTTCCTTTAGCCCTATAGTCTTCAAAGGGATCCGAAATATCTGTTCTCAGATTCCACAGAATTAAGGCTAGCAAAGAGATACACGAAATACAGATGTAACTCTGTGAGATGAATTCACAGAACACTAAGCAGTTTCTCAGAAAGCTTCTTTCCAGATTTCATCTGAGGATATTTCCTTTTTCACCATAGCCCTCTATGGGCTTCCAAATATCACTTTGCCAATTCCACAAGAACTGTCTTAGCGAAAGGCTTCTTGAGGGGAAAGCTGTAACTCTGTGAGATGATTTCACAGAACACAAAGAAGTTTCTCAGAAAGCTTCTTTCTCTTTGTTATCGGAGGATATTTCCTTTGGCCCTATAGTCTTCAAAGGGATCCGAAATATCTGTTCTCAGATTCCACAGAAAGAAGGCTAGCAAAGAGATCTACGAAACACACATGTAACTCTGTGAGATGAATTCACAGAACACTAAGCAGTTTCTCAGAAAGCTTCTTTCCAGATTTCATCTGAGGATATTTCCTTTTTCACCATAGCCCTCTAAGGGCGTCCAAATATCACTTTGCCAATTCCACAAGAACTGTCTAAGCGAAAGGCTTCTTGAGGGGAAAGCTGTAACTCTGTGAGATGATTTCACTGAAGAAAAGAAGTTTCTCAGAAAGCTGCTTTCTCTTTGTTATCGGAGGATATTTCCTTTAGCCCTATAGTCTTCAAAGGGATCCGAAATATCTGTTCTCAGATTCCACAGAAATAAGGCTAGCAAAGAGATGCAAGAAATACAGATGTAACTCTGTGAGATGAATTAACAGAACACTAAGCAGTCTCTCAGAAAGCTTCTTTCCAGATTTCATCTGAGGATATTTCCTTTTTCACCATAGCCCTCTATGGGCTTCCAAATATCACTTTGACAATTGCACAAGAACTGTCTTAGTGAAAGGCTTCTTGAGGGGAAAGCTGTAACTCTGTGAGATGATTTCACAGAACACAAAGAAGTTTCTCAGAAAGCTTCTTTCTCTTTGTTATCGGAGGATATTTCCTTTGGCCCTATAGTCTTCAAAGGGATCCGAAATATCTGTTCTCAGATTCCACAGAAAGAAGGCTAGCAAAGAGATCTACGAAACACAGATGTAACTCTGTGAGATGAATTCACAGAACACTAAGCAGTTTCTCAGAAAGCTTCTTTCCAGATTTCATCTGAGGATATTTCCTTTTTCACCATAGCCCTCTATGGGCTTCCAAATATCACTTGGCCAATTCCACAAGAACTGTCTTAGCGAAAGGCTTCTTGAGGGGAAAGCTGTAACTCTGTGAGATGATTTCACAGAACACAAAGAAGTTTCTCAGAAAGCTTCTTTCTCTTTGTTATCGGAGGATATTTCCTTTGGCCCTATTGTCTTCATAGGGATCCGAAATATCTGTTCTCAGATTCCACGGAAAGAAGGCTAGCAAAGTGATCCACGAAATACAGATGTAATTCTGTGAGATGAATTAACAGAACACTAAGCAGTTTCTCAGAAAGCTTCTTTCCAGATTTCATCTGAAGATATTTCCTTTTTCACCATAGCCCTCTATGGGCTTCCAAATATCACTTTGCGAATTCCACAAGAACTGTCTTAGCGAAAGGCTTCTTAGGGGAAAGCTGTAACTCTGTGAGATGATTTCACAGAACACAAAGAAGTTTCTCAGAAAGCTTCTTTCTCTTTGTTATCGGAGGATATTTCCTTTGGCCCTATAGTCTTCAAAGGGATCCGAAATATCTGTTCTCAGATTCCTCAGAAATATGGCTAGCAAAGAGATCTACGAAACACAGGTGTAACTCTGTGAGATGAATTCACAGAACACTAAACAGTTTCTCAGAAAGCTTCTTTCCAGATTTCATCTGAGGATATTTCCTTTTTCACCTTAGCCCTCTATGGGCTTCCAATTATCATTTTGCCAATTCCACAAGAACTGTCTTAGCGAAAGGCTTCTTAGGGGAAAGCTGTAACTCTGTGAGATGATTTACAGAACACAAAGAAGTTTCTCAGAAAGCTTCTTTCTCTTTGTTATCGGAGCATATTTCCTTTGGCCCTATGGTCTTCAAAGGGATCCGAAATATCTGTTCTCAAATTCCACAGAAATAAGGCTAGCAAAGAGATCTACGAAACACACATGTAACTCTGTGAGATGAATTCACAGAACACTAAGCAGTTTCTCAGAAAGCTTCTTTCCGGATTTCATCTGAGGATATTTCCTTTTTCACCATAGCCCTCTATGGGCTTCCAAATATCACTTTGCCAATTCCACAAGAACTGTCTTAGCGAAAGGCTTCTTGAAGGGAAAGCTGAAACTCTGTGAGATGATTTCACAGAACACAAAGAAGTTTCTCAGAAAGCTTCTTTCTCTTTGTTATCGGAGGATATTTCCTTTGGTCCTATAGTCTTCAAAGGGATCCGAAATATCTGTTCTCAGATTCCACAGAAATAAGGCTAGCAAAGAGATCCAAGAAATACAGATGTAACTCTGTGAGATGAATTAACAGAACACTAAGCAGTCTCTCAGAAAGCTTCTTTCCAGATTTCATCTGAGGATATTTCCTTTTTCACCATAGCCCTCTATGGGCTTCCAAATATCACTTTGACAATTGCACAAGAACTGTCTTAGCGAAAGGCTTCTTGAGGGGAAAGCTGTAACTCTGTGAGATGATTTCACAGAACACAAAGAAGTTTCTCAGAAAGCTTCTTTCTCTTTGTTATCGGAGGATATTTCCTTTGGCCCTATAGTCTTCAAAGGGATCCGAAATATCTGTTCTCAGATTCCACAGAAAGAAGGCTAGCAAAGAGATCTACGAAACACAGATGTAACTCTGTGAGATGAATTCACAGAACACTAAGCAGTTTCTCAGAAAGCTTCTTTCCGGATTTCATCTGAGGATATTTCCTTTTTCACCATAGCCCTCTATGGGCTTCCAAATATCACTTTGCCAATTCCACAAGAACTGTCTTAGCGAAAGGCTTCTTGAAGGGAAAGCTGAAACTCTGTGAGATGATTTCACAGAACACAAAGAAGTTTCTCAGAAAGCTTCTTTCTCTTTGTTATCGGAGGATATTTCCTTTGGCCCTATAGTCTTCAAAGGGATCCGAAATATCTGTTCTCAGATTCCACAGAAATAAGGCTAGCAAAGAGATCCAAGAAATACAGATGTAACTCTGTGAGATGAATTAACAGAACACTAAGCAGTCTCTCAGAAAGCTTCTTTCCAGATTTCATCTGAGGATATTTCCTTTTTCACCATAGCCCTCTATGGGCTTCCAAATATCACTTTGTCAATTGCACAAGAACTGTCTTAGCGAAAGGCTTCTTGAGGGGAAAGCTATAACTCTGTGAGATGATTTCACAGAACACAAAGAAGTTTCTCAGAAAGCTTCTTTCTCTTTGTTATCGGAGGATATTTCCTTTGGCCCTATAGTCTTCAAAGGGATTCGAAATATCTGTTCTCAGATTCCACAGAAAGAAGGCTAGCAAAGAGATCTACGAAACACAGATGTAACTCTGTGAGATGAATTCACAGAACACTAAGCATTTCTCAGAAAGCTTCTTTCCAGATTTCATCTGAGGATATTTCCTTTTTCACCATAGCCCTCTATGGGCTTCCAAATATCACTTGGCCAATTCCACAAGAACTGTCTTAGCGAAAGGCTTCTTGAGGGGAAAGCTGTAACTCTGTGAGATGATTTCACAGAACACAAAGAAGTTTCTCAGAAAGCTTCTTTCTCTTTGTTATCGGAGGATATTTCCTTTGGCCCTATGGTCTTCAAAGGGATCCGAAATATCTGTTCTCAGATTCCACAGAAAGAAGGCTTGCAAAGAGATCCACGAAATACAGATGTAACTCTGTGAGATGAATTAACAGAACACTAAGCAGTTTCTCAGAAAGCTTCTTTCCAGATTTCATCTGAGGATAATTCCTTTTTCACCATAGCCCTCTATGGGCTTCCAAATATCACTTTGCCAATTCCACAAGAACTGTCTTAGCGAAAGGCTTCCTAGGGGAAAGCTGTAACTCTGTGAGATGATTTCACAGAACACAAAGAAGTTTCTCAGAAAGCTTCTTTCTCTTTGTTATCGGAGGATATTTCCTTTGGCCCTACAGTCTTCAAAGGGATCCGAAATATCTGTTCTCAGATTCCTCAGAAATAAGGCTAGCAAAGAGATCTACGAAACACAGGTGTAACTCTGTGAGATGAATTCACAGAACACTAAACAGTTTCTCAGAAAGCTTCTTTCCAGATTTCATCTGAGGATATTTCCTTTTTCACCTTAGCCCTCTATGGGCTTCCAATTATCATTTTGCCAATTCCACAAGAACTGTCTTAGCGAAAGGCTTCTTAGGGGAAAGCTGTGACTCTGTGAGATGATTTACAGAACACAAAGAAGTTTCTCAGAAAGCTTCTTTCTCTTTGTTATCGGAGGATATTTTCTTTGGCCCTATGGTCTTCAAAGGGATCCGAAATATCTGTTCTCAAATTCCACAGAAATAAGGCTAGCAAAGAGATCTACGAAACACACATGTAATTCTGTGAGATGAATTCACAGAACACTAAGCAGTTTCTCAGAAAGCTTCTTTCCGGATTTCATCTGAGGATATTTCCTTTTTCACCATAGCCCTCTAAGAGCTTCCAAATATCACTTTGCCAATCCCACAAGAACAGTCTAAGCGAAAGGCTTCTTGAGGGGAAAGCTGTAACTCTGTTAGATGATTTCACTGAGCAAAAGAAGTTTCTCAGAAAGCTTCTTTCTCTTTGTTATCGGAGGATATTTCCTTTAGCCCTATAGTCTTCAAAGGGATCCGAAATATCTGTTCTCAGATTCCACAGAAATAAGGCTAGCAAAGAGATACACGAAATACAGATGTAACTCTGTGAGATAAATTCACAGAACACTAAGCAGTTTCTCAGAAAGCTTCTTTCCAGATTTCATCTGAGGATATTTTCTTTTTCACCATAGCCCTCTATGGGCTTCCAAATATCACTTTGCCAATTCCACAAGAACTGTCTTAGCGAAAGGCTTCTTGAGGGGAAAGCTGTAACTCTGTGAGATGATTTCACAGAACACAAAGAAGTTTCTCAGAAAGCTTCTTTCTCTTTGTTATCGGAGGGTATTTCCTTTGGCCCTATGGTCTTCAAAGGGATCCGCAATATCTGTTCTCAGATTCCACAGAA
The DNA here is from genome assembly GCF_037993035.2 of Macaca fascicularis. Lineage (NCBI taxonomy): Eukaryota > Metazoa > Chordata > Mammalia > Primates > Cercopithecidae > Macaca > Macaca fascicularis. The sequence continues at coordinate 43,187,529 of NC_088385.1, read as the reverse complement.
AGAAGGCTAGCAAAGAGATCCACGAAATACAGATGTAACTCTGTGAGATGAATTAACAGAACACTAAGAAGTTTCTCAGAAAACTTCTTTCCAGATTTCATCTGAGGATATTTCCTTTTTCACCATAGCCCTCTATGGGCTTCCAAATATCACTTTCCCAATTCCACAAGAACTGTCTTAGCGAAAGGCTTCTTGAGGGGAAAGCTGTAACTCTGTGAGATGATTTCACAGAACACAAAGAAGTTTCTCAGAAAGCTTCTTTCTCTTTGTTATCGGAGGATATTTCCTTTGGCCCTATAGTCTTCAAAGGGATCCGAAATATCTGTTCTCAGATTCCACAGAAATAAGGCTAGCAAAGAGATCCATGAAATACAGATGTAACTCTGTGAGATGAATTCACAGAACACTAAGCAGTTTCTCAGAAAGCTTCTTTCCAGATTTCATCTGAGGATATTTCCTTTTTCACTATAGCCCTCTATGGGCTTCCAAATATCACTTTGCCAATTCCAGAAGAACTGTCTTAGCGAAAGGCTTCTTGAGGGGAAAGCTGTAACTCTGTGAGATGATTTCACAGAACACAAAGAAGTTTCTCAGAAAGCTTCTTTCTCTTTGTTATCGGAGGATATTTCCTTTGGCCCTATAGTCTTCAAAGGGATCAGAAATATGTGTTCTCAGATTCCACAGAAAGAAGGCTAGCAAAGAGATCTACGAAACACAGATGTAACTCTGTGAGATGAATTCAGAGAACACTAAGCAGTTTCTCAGAAAGCTTCTTTCCAGATTTCATCTGAGGATATTTCCTTTTTCACCATAGCCCTCTATGGGCTTCCAAATATCATTTGCCAATTGCACAAGAACTGTCTTAGCGAAAGGCTTCTTGAGGGGAAAGCTGTAACTCTGTGAGATGATTTCACAAAACACAAAGAAGTTTCTCAGAAAGCTTCTTTCTCTTTGTTATCGGAGGATATTTCCTTTGGCCCTACAGTCTTCAAAGGGATCCGAAATATCTGTTCTCAGATTCCACAGAAAGAAGACCAGCAACGAGATCTACGAAAAACAGATGTAACTCTGTGAGATGAATTAACAGAACACTAAGCAGTTTCTCAGAAAGCTTCTTTCCAGATTTCATCTGAGGATATTTCCTTTTTCACCATATCCCTCTATGGGCTTCCAAATATCACTTTGCCAATTCCACCAGAACTGACTTAGCGAAGGGCTTCTTGAGGGGAAAGCTGTAACTCTGTGAGATGATTTCAAAGAACACAGAGAAGTTTCTCAGAAAGCTTCTTTCTCTTTGTTATCGGAGGATATTTCCTTTAGCCCTATAGTCTTCAAAGGGATCCGAAATATCTGTTCTCAGATTCCACAGAATTAAGGCTAGCAAAGAGATACACGAAATACAGATGTAACTCTGTGAGATGAATTCACAGAACACTAAGCAGTTTCTCAGAAAGCTTCTTTCCAGATTTCATCTGAGGATATTTCCTTTTTCACCATAGCCCTCTATGGGCTTCCAAATATCACTTTGCCAATTCCACAAGAACTGTCTTAGCGAAAGGCTTCTTGAGGGGAAAGCTGTAACTCTGTGAGATGATTTCACAGAACACAAAGAAGTTTCTCAGAAAGCTTCTTTCTCTTTGTTATCGGAGGATATTTCCTTTGGCCCTATAGTCTTCAAAGGGATCCGAAATATCTGTTCTCAGATTCCACAGAAAGAAGGCTAGCAAAGAGATCTACGAAACACACATGTAACTCTGTGAGATGAATTCACAGAACACTAAGCAGTTTCTCAGAAAGCTTCTTTCCAGATTTCATCTGAGGATATTTCCTTTTTCACCATAGCCCTCTAAGGGCGTCCAAATATCACTTTGCCAATTCCACAAGAACTGTCTAAGCGAAAGGCTTCTTGAGGGGAAAGCTGTAACTCTGTGAGATGATTTCACTGAAGAAAAGAAGTTTCTCAGAAAGCTGCTTTCTCTTTGTTATCGGAGGATATTTCCTTTAGCCCTATAGTCTTCAAAGGGATCCGAAATATCTGTTCTCAGATTCCACAGAAATAAGGCTAGCAAAGAGATGCAAGAAATACAGATGTAACTCTGTGAGATGAATTAACAGAACACTAAGCAGTCTCTCAGAAAGCTTCTTTCCAGATTTCATCTGAGGATATTTCCTTTTTCACCATAGCCCTCTATGGGCTTCCAAATTTAACTTTGACAATTGCACAAGAACTGTCTTAGCGAAAGGCTTCTTGAGGGGAAAGTTGTAACTCTGTGAGATGATTTCACAGAACACAAAGAAGTTTCTCAGAAAGCTTCTTTCTCTTTGTTATCGGAGGATATTTCCTTTGGCCCTATAGTCTTCAAAGGGATCCGAAATATCTGTTCTCAGATTCCACAGAAAGAAGGCTAGCAAGAGATCTACGAAACTCAGATGTAACTCTGTGAGATGAATTCACAGAACACTAAGCAGTTTCTCAGAAAGCTTCTTTCCAGATTTCATCTGAGGATATTTCCTTTTTCACCATAGCCCTCTATGGGCTTCCAAATATCACTTTGCCAATTCCACAAGAACTGTCTTAGCGAAAGGCTTCTTGAGCGGAAAGCTGTAACTCTGTGAGATGATTTCACAGAACACAAAGAAGTTTCTCAGAAAGCTTCTTTCTCTTTGTTATCGGAGGATATTTCCTTTGGCCCTATGGTCTTCAAAGGGATCCGAAATATCTGTTCTCAGATTCCACAGAAAGAAGGCTTGCAAAGAGATCCACGAAATACAGATGTAACTCTGTGAGATGAATTCACAGAACACTAAGCAGTCTCTCAGAAAGCTTCTTTCCAGATTTCATCTGAGGATATTTCCTTTTTCACCATAGCCCTCTATGGGCTTCCAAATATCACTTTGACAATTGCACAAGAACTGTCTTAGCGAAAGGCTTCTTGAGGGGAAAGCTGTAACTCTGTGAGATGATTTCACAGAACACAAAGAAGTTTCTCAGAAAGCTTCTTTCTCTTTGTTATCGGAGGATATTTCCTTTGGCCCTATAGTCTTCAAAGGGATCCGAAATATCTGTTCTCAGATTCCACAGAAAGAAGGCTAGCAAAGAGATCTACGAAACACACATGTAACTCTGTGAGATGAATTCACAGAACACTAAGCAGTTTCTCAGAAAGCTTCTTTCCAGATTTCATCTGAGGATATTTCCTTTTTCACTATAGCCCTCCATGGGCTTCCAAATATCACTTTGCCAATTCCAGAAGAACTGTCTTATCGAAAGGCTTCTTGAGGGGAAAGCTGTAACTCTTTGAGATGATTTCACAGAACACAAAGAAGTTTCTCAGAAAGCTTCTTTCTCTTTGTTATCGGAGGATATTTCCTTTGGCCCTATAGTCTTCAAAGGGATCCGAAATATCTGTTCTCAGATTCCACAGAAATAAGGCTAGCAAAGAGATCTACGAAACACACATGTAACTCTGTGAGATGAATTCACAGAACACTAAGCAGTTTCTCAGAAAGCTTCTTTCCAGATTTCATCTGAGGATATTTCCTTTTTCACCATAGCCCTCTAAGGGCTTCCAAATATCACATTGCCAATTCCACAAGAACTGTCTAAGCGAAAGGCTTCTTGAGGGGAAAGCTGTAACTCTTTGAGATGATTTCACAGAACACAAAGAAGTTTCTCAGAAAGCTTCTTTCTCTTTGTTATCGGATGATATTTCCTTTGGCCCTACAGTCTTCAAAGGGATCCGAAATATCTGTTCTCAGATTTCACAGAAAGAAGTACAGCAACGAGATCTACGAAAAACAGATGTAACTCTGTGAGATGAATTCACAGAACACTAAGCAGTTTCTCAGAAAGCTTCTTTCCAGATTTCATCTGAGGATATTTCCTTTTTCACCATAGCCCTCTAAGGGCTTCCAAATATCACTTTGCCAATTCCACAAGAACTGACTTAGCGAAGGGCTTCTTGAGGGGAAAGCTGTAACTCTGTGAGATGATTTCACAGAACACAAAGAAGTTTCTCAGAAAGATTCTTTCTCTTTTTATCGGAGGATATTTCCTTTAGCCCTATAGTTCAAAGGGATCCGAAATATCTGTTCTCAGATTCCACAGAAATAAGGCTAGCAAAGAGATGCAAGAAATACAGATGTAACTCTGTGAGATGAATTAACAGAACACTAAGCAGTCTCTCAGAAAGCTTCTTTCCAGATTTCATCTGAGGATATTTCCTTTTTTCCCTAGCCCTCTATGGGCTTCCAAATATCACTTTGACAATTGCACAAGAACTGTCTTAGCGAAAGACTTCTTGAGGGGAAAGCTGTAACTCTGTGAGATGATTTCACAGAACACAAAGAAGTTTCTCAGAAAGCTTCTTTCTCTTTGTTATCGGAGGATATTTCCTTTGGCCCTATAGTCTTCAAAGGGATCCGAAATATCTGTTCTCAGATTCCACAGAAAGAAGGCTAGCAAAGAGATCTACGAAACTCAGATGTAACTCTGTGAGATGAATTCACAGAACACTAAGCAGTTTCTCAGAAAGCTTCTTTCCAGATTTCATCTGAGGATATTTCCTTTTTCACCATAGCCCTCTATGGGCTTCCAAATATCACTTTGCCAATTCCACAAGAACTGTCTTAGCGAAAGGCTTCTTGAGCGGAAAGCTGTAACTCTGTGAGATGATTTCACAGAACACAAAGAAGTTTCTCAGAAAGCTTCTTTCTCTTTGTTATCGGAGGATATTTCCTTTGGCCCTATAGTCTTCAAAGGGATCCGAAATATCTGTTCTCAGATTCCACAGAAATAAGGCTAGCAAAGAGATGCAAGAAATACAGATGTAACTCTGTGAGATGAATTAACAGAACCCTAAGAAGTCTCTCAGAAAGCTTCTTTACAGATTTCATCTGAGGATATTTCCTTTTTCACCATAGCCCTCTATGGGCTTCCAAATATCACTTTGACAATTGCACAAGAACTGTCTTAGCGAAAGGCTTCTTGAGGGGAAAGCTGTAACTCTGTGAGATGATTTCACAGAACACAAAGAAGTTTCTCAGAAAGCTTCTTTCTCTTTGTTATCGGAGGATATTTCCTTTGGCCCTATAGTCTTCAAAGGGATCCGAAATATCTGTTCTCAGATTCCACAGAAATAAGGCTAGCAAAGAGATCTACGAAACACACATGTAACTCTGTGAGATGAATTCACAGAACACTAAGCAGTTTCTCAGAAAGCTTCTTTCCAGATTTCATCTGAGGATATTTCCTTTTTCACCATAGCCCTCTAAGGGCTTCCTAATATCACATTGCCAATTCCACAAGAAATGTCTAAGCGAAAGGCTTCTTGAGGGGAAAGCTGTAACTCTGTGAGATGATTTCACTGAACAAAAGAAGTTTCTCAGAAAGATTCTTTCTCTTTTTGTCGGAGGATATTTCCTTTAGCCCTATAGTCTTCAAAGGGATCCGAAATATCTGTTCTCAGATTCCACAGAAATAAGGCTAGCAAAGAGATGCAAGAAATACAGATGTAACTCTGTGAGATGAATTAACAGAACACTAAGCAGTCTCTCAGAAAGCTTCTTTCCAGATTTCATCTGAGGATATTTCCTTTTTCACCATAGCCCTCTATGGGCTTCCAAATATCACTTTGACAATTGCACAAGAACTGTCTTAGCGAAAGGCTTCTTGAGGGGAAAGCTGTAACTCTGTGAGATGATTTCACAGAACACAAAGAAGTTTCTCAGAAAGCTTCTTTCTCTTTGTTATCGGAGGATATTTCCTTTGGCCCTATAGTCTTCAAAGGGATCCGAAATATCTGTTCTCAGATTCCACAGAAAGAAGGCTAGCAAAGAGATCTACGAAACTCAGATGTAACTCTGTGAGATGAATTCACTGAACACTAAGCAGTTTCTCAGAAAGCTTCTTTCCAGATTTCATCTGAGGATATTTCCTTTTTCACCATAGCCCTCTATGGGCTTCCAAATATCACTTTGCCAATTCCACAAGAACTGTCTTAGCGAAAGGCTTCTTGAGGGGAAAGCTGTAACTCTGTGAGATGATTTCACAGAACACAAAGAAGTTTCTCAGAAAGCTTCTTTCTCTTTGTTATCGGAGGATATTTCCTTTGGCCCTATAGTCTTCAAAGGGATCCGAAATATCTGTTCTCAGATTCCACAGAAATAAGGCTAGCAAAGAGATGCAAGAAATACAGATGTAACTCTGTGAGATGAATTAACAGAACCCTAAGAAGTCTCTCAGAATGCTTCTTTACAGATTTCATCTGAGGATATTTCCTTTTTCACCATAGCCCTCTATGGGCTTCCAAAAATCACTTTGCCAATTCCACAAGAACTGTCTTAGCGAAAGGCTTCTTGAGGGGAAAGCTGAAACTCTGTGAGATGATTTCACAGAACACAAAGAAGTTTATCAGAAAGCTTCTTTCTCTTTGCTATCGGAGGATATTTCCTTTGGCCCTATAGTCTCCAAAGGGATCCGAAATATCTGTTCTCAGATTCCACAGAAATAAGGCTAGCAAAGAGATCCATGAAATACAGATGTAACTCTGTGAGATGAATTCACAGAACACTAAGCAGTTTCTCAGAAAGCTTCTTTCCAGATTTCATCTGAGGATATTTCCTTTTTCACCATAGCCCTCTAAGGGCTTCCAAATATCACATTGCCAATTCCACAAGAACTGTCTAAGCGAAAGGCTTCTTGAGGGGAAAGCTGTAACTCTTTGAGATGATTTCACAGAACACAAAGAAGTTTCTCAGAAAGCTTCTTTCTCTTTGTTATCGGAGGATATTTCCTTTGGCCCTACAGTCTTCAAAGGGATCCGAAATATCTGTTCTCAGATTTCACAGAAAGAAGTCCAGCAACGAGATCTACGAAAAACAGATGTAACTCTGTGAGATGAATTAACAGAACACTAAGCAGTTTCTCAGAAAGCTTCTTTCCAGATTTCATCTGAGGATATTTCCTTTTTCACCATAGCCCTCTAAGGGCTTCCAAATATCACTTTGCCAATTCCACAAGAACTGACTTAGCGAAGGGCTTCTTGAGGGGAAAGCTGTAACTCTGTGAGATGATTTCACAGAACACAAAGAAGTTTCTCAGAAAGCTTCTTTCTCTTTGTTATCAGAGGATATTTCCTTTAGCCCTATAGTCTTCAAAGGGATCCGAAATATCTGTTCTCAGATTCCAGAGAAATAAGGCTAGCAAAGAGATACACGAAATACAGATGTAACTCTGTGAGATGAATTCACAGAACACTAAGCAGTTTCTCAGAAAGCTTCTTTCCAGATTTCATCTGAGGATATTTCCTTTTTCACCATAGACCTCTATGGGCTTCCAAATATCACTTTGCCAATTCCACAAGAACTGTCTTAGCGAAAGGCTTCTTAGGGGAAAGCTGTAACTCTGTGAGATGATTTCACAGAACACAAAGAAGTTTCTCAGAAAGCTTCTTTCTCTTTGTTATCGGAGGATATTTCCTTTGGCCCTATAGTCTTCAAAGGGATCCGAAATATCTGTTCTCAGATTCCACAGAAATAAGGCTAGCAAAGAGATCTACGAAACACACATGTAACTCTGTGAGATGAATTCACAGAACACTAAGCAGTTTCTCAGAAAGCTTCTTTCCAGATTTCATCTGAGGATATTTCCTTTTTCACCATAGCCCTCTAAGGGCTTCCAAATATCACTTTGCCAATTCCACAAGAACTGTCTTAGCGAAAGGCTTCTTGAGGGGAAAGCTGTAACTCTGTGAGATGATTTCACAGAACACAAAGAAGTTTCTCAGAAAGCTTCTTTCTCTTTGTTATCGGAGGATATTTCCTTTGGCCCTATAGTCTTCAAAGGGATCCGAAATATCTGTTCTCAGATTCCACAGAAAGAAGGCTAGCAAAGAGATCTATGAAACACAGATGTAACTCTGTGAGATGAATTCACAGAACACTAAACAGTTTCTCAGAAAACTTCTTTCCAGTGTTCATCTGAGTATATTTCTTTTTTCACCATAGCCCTCCATGGGCTTCCAAATATCACTTTGCCAATTCCACAAGAACTGTCTTAGCGAAAGGCTTCTTGAGGGGAAAGCTGTAACTCTGTGAAATGATTTCACAGAACACAAAGAAGTTTCTCAGAAAGCTTCTTTCTCTTTGTTATCGGAGGGTATTTCCTTTGGCCCTATGGTCTTCAAAGGGATCCGAAATATCTGTCCTCAGATTCCACAGAAAGAAGGCTAGCAAAGAGATCCACGAAATACAGATGTAACTCTGTGAGATGAATTAACAGAACACTAAGCAGTTTCTCAGAAAGCTTCTTTCCAGATTTCATCTGAGGATATTTCCTTTTTCACCGTAGCCCTCTATGGGCTTCCAAATATCACTTTTCCAATTCCACAAGAACTGTCTTAGCGAAAGGCTTCTTGAAGGGAAAGCTGAAACTCTGTGAGATGATTTCACAGAACACAAAGAAGTTTCACAGAAAGCTTCTTTCTCTTTGTTATCGGAGGATATTTCCTTTGGCCCTATAGTCTTCAAAGGGATCCGAAATATCTGTTCTCAGATTCCACAGAAATAAGGCTAGCAAAGAGATGCAAGAAATACAGATGTAACTCTGTGAGATGAATTAACAGAACACTAAGCAGTCTCTCAGAAAGCTTCTTTCCAGATTTCATCTGAGGATATTTCCTTTTTCACCATAGCCCTCTATGGGCTTCCAAATATCACTTTGCCAATTGCACAAGAACTGTCTTAGCGAAAGGCTTCTTGAGGGGAAAGCTGTAACTCTGTGAGATGATTTCACAAAACACAAAGAAGTTTCTCAGAAAGCTTCTCTCTCTTTGTTATCGGAGGATATTTCCTTTGGCCCTATAGTCTTCAAAGGGATCCGAAATATCTGTTCTCAGATTCCACAGAAAGAAGGCTAGCAAAGAGATCTACGAAACTCAGATGTAACTCTGTGAGATGAATTCACAGAACACTAAGCAGTTTCTCAGAAAGCTTCTTTCCAGATTTCATCTGAGGATATTTCCTTTCTCACCATAGCCCTCTATGGGCTTCCAAATATCACTTTGCCAATTCCACAAGAACTGTCTTAGCGAAAGGCTTCTTGAGCGGAAAGCTGTAACTCTGTGAGATGATTTCACAGAACACAAAGAAGTTTCTCAGAAAGCTTCTTTCTCTTTGTTATCGGAGGATATTTCCTTTGGCCCTATAGTCTTCAAAGGGATCCGAAATATCTGTTCTCAGATTCCACAGAAATAAGGCTAGCAAAGAGATGCAAGAAATACAGATGTAACTCTGTGAGGTGAATTAACAGAACCCTAAGAAGTCTCTCAGAAAGCTTCTTTACAGATTTCATCTGAGGATATTTCCTTTTTCACCATAGCCCTCTATGGGCTTCCAAAAATCACTTTGCCAATTCCACAAGAACTGTCTTAGCGAAAGGCTTCTTGAGGGGAAAGCTGAAACTCTGTGAGATGATTTCACAGAACACAAAGAAGTTTATCATAAAGCTTCTTTCTCTTTGTTATCGGAGGATATTTCCTTTGGCCCTATAGTCTCCAAAGGGATCCGAAATATCTGTTCTCAGATTCCACAGAAATAAGGCTAGCAAAGAGATCCATGAAATACAGATGTAACTCTATGAGATGAATTCACAGAACACTAAGCAGTTTCTCAGAAAGCTTCTTTCCAGATTTCATCTGAGGATATTTCCTTTTTCACCATAGCCCTCTAAGGGCTTCCAAATATCACATTGCCAATTCCACAAGAATTGTCTAAGCGAAAGGCTTCTTGAGGGGAAAGCTGTAACTCTTTGAGATGATTTCACAGAACACAAAGAAGTTTCTCAGAAAGCTTCTTTCTCTTTGTTATCGGAGGATATTTCCTTTGGCCCTACAGTCTTCAAAGGGATCCGAAATATCTGTTCTCAGATTTCACAGAAAGAAGTCCAGCAACGAGATCTACGAAAAACAGATGTAACTCTGTGAGATGAATTAACTGAACACTAAGCAGTTTCTCAGAAAGCTTCTTTCCAGATTTCATCTGAGGATATTTCCTTTTTCACCATAGCCCTCTAAGGGCTTCCAAATATCACTTTGCCAATTCCACAAGAACTGACTTAGCGAAGGGCTTCTTGAGGGGAAAGCTGTAACTCTGTGAGATGATTTCACAGAACACAAAGAAGTTTCTCAGAAAGCTTCTTTCTCTTTGTTATCAGAGGATATTTCCTTTAGCCCTATAGTCTTCAAAGGGATCCGAAATATCTGTTCTCAGATTCCAGAGAAATAAGGCTAGCAAAGAGATACACGAAATACAGATGTAACTCTGTGAGATGAATTCACAGAACACTAAGCAGTTTCTCAGAAACCTTCTTTCCAGATTTCATCTGAGGATATTTCCTTTTTCACCATAGCCCTCTATGGGCTTCCAAATATCACTTTGCCAATTCCACAAGAACTGTCTTAGCGAAAGGCTTCTTAGGGGAAAGCTGTAACTCTGTGAGATGATTTCACAGAACACAAAGAAGTTTCTCAGAAAGCTTCTTTCTCTTTGTTATCGGAGGATATTTCCTTTGGCCCTATAGTCTTCAAAGGGATCCGAAATATCTGTTCTCAGATTCCACAGAAATAAGGCTAGCAAAGAGATCTACGAAACACACATGTAACTCTGTGAGATGAATTCACAGAACACTAAGCAGTTTCTCAGAAAGCTTCTTTCCAGATTTCATCTGAGGATATTTCCTTTTTCACCATAGCCCTCTAAGGGCTTCCAAATATCACTTTGCCAATTCCACAAGAACTGTCTTAGCGAAAGGCTTCTTGAGGGGAAAGCTGTAACTCTGTGAGATGATTTCACAGAACACAAAGAAGTTTCTCAGAAAGCTTCTTTCTCTTTGTTATCGGAGGATATTTCCTTTGGCCCTATAGTCTTCAAAGGGATCCGAAATATCTGTTCTCAGATTCCACAGAAAGAAGGCTAGCAAAGAGATCTATGAAACACAGATGTAACTCTGTGAGATGAATTCACAGAACACTAAACAGTTTCTCAGAAAACTTCTTTCCAGTGTTCATCTGAGTATATTTCTTTTTTCACCATAGCCCTCCATGGGCTTCCAAATATCACTTTGCCAATTCCACAAGAACTGTCTTAGCGAAAGGCTTCTTGAGGGGAAAGCTGTAACTCTGTGAAATGATTTCACAGAACACAAAGAAGTTTCTCAGAAAGCTTCTTTCTCTTTGTTATCGGAGGGTATTTCCTTTGGCCCTATGGTCTTCAAAGGGATCCGAAATATCTGTCCTCAGATTCCACAGAAAGAAGGCTAGCAAAGAGATCCACGAAATACAGATGTAACTCTGTGAGATGAATTAACAGAACACTAAGCAGTTTCTCAGAAAGCTTCTTTCCAGATTTCATCTGAGGATATTTCCTTTTTCACCGTAGCCCTCTATGGGCTTCCAAATATCACTTTTCCAATTCCACAAGAACTGTCTTAGCGAAAGGCTTCTTGAAGGGAAAGCTGAAACTCTGTGAGATGATTTCACAGAACACAAAGAAGTTTCACAGAAAGCTTCTTTCTCTTTGTTATCGGAGGATATTTCCTTTGGCCCTATAGTCTTCAAAGGGATCCGAAATATCTGTTCTCAGATTCCACAGAAATAAGGCTAGCAAAGAGATGCAAGAAATACAGATGTAACTCTGTGAGATGAATTAACAGAACACTAAGCAGTCTCTCAGAAAGCTTCTTTCCAGATTTCATCTGAGGATATTTCCTTTTTCACCATAGCCCTCTATGGGCTTCCAAATATCACTTTGCCAATTGCACAAGAACTGTCTTAGCGAAAGGCTTCTTGAGGGGAAAGCTGTAACTCTGTGAGATGATTTCACAAAACACAAAGAAGTTTCTCAGAAAGCTTCTCTCTCTTTGTTATCGGAGGATATTTCCTTTGGCCCTATAGTCTTCAAAGGGATCCGAAATATCTGTTCTCAGATTCCACAGAAAGAAGGCTAGCAAAGAGATCTACGAAACTCAGATGTAACTCTGTGAGATGAATTCACAGAACACTAAGCAGTTTCTCAGAAAGCTTCTTTCCAGATTTCATCTGAGGATATTTCCTTTCTCACCATAGCCCTCTATGGGCTTCCAAATATCACTTTGCCAATTCCACAAGAACTGTCTTAGCGAAAGGCTTCTTGAGCGGAAAGCTGTAACTCTGTGAGATGATTTCACAGAACACAAAGAAGTTTCTCAGAAAGCTTCTTTCTCTTTGTTATCGGAGGATATTTCCTTTGGCCCTATAGTCTTCAAAGGGATCCGAAATATCTGTTCTCAGATTCCACAGAAATAAGGCTAGCAAAGAGATGCAAGAAATACAGATGTAACTCTGTGAGGTGAATTAACAGAACCCTAAGAAGTCTCTCAGAAAGCTTCTTTACAGATTTCATCTGAGGATATTTCCTTTTTCACCATAGCCCTCTATGGGCTTCCAAAAATCACTTTGCCAATTCCACAAGAACTGTCTTAGCGAAAGGCTTCTTGAGGGGAAAGCTGAAACTCTGTGAGATGATTTCACAGAACACAAAGAAGTTTATCATAAAGCTTCTTTCTCTTTGTTATCGGAGGATATTTCCTTTGGCCCTATAGTCTCCAAAGGGATCCGAAATATCTGTTCTCAGATTCCACAGAAATAAGGCTAGCAAAGAGATCCATGAAATACAGATGTAACTCTATGAGATGAATTCACAGAACACTAAGCAGTTTCTCAGAAAGCTTCTTTCCAGATTTCATCTGAGGATATTTCCTTTTTCACCATAGCCCTCTAAGGGCTTCCAAATATCACATTGCCAATTCCACAAGAATTGTCTAAGCGAAAGGCTTCTTGAGGGGAAAGCTGTAACTCTTTGAGATGATTTCACAGAACACAAAGAAGTTTCTCAGAAAGCTTCTTTCTCTTTGTTATCGGAGGATATTTCCTTTGGCCCTACAGTCTTCAAAGGGATCCGAAATATCTGTTCTCAGATTTCACAGAAAGAAGTCCAGCAACGAGATCTACGAAAAACAGATGTAACTCTGTGAGATGAATTAACTGAACACTAAGCAGTTTCTCAGAAAGCTTCTTTCCAGATTTCATCTGAGGATATTTCCTTTTTCACCATAGCCCTCTAAGGGCTTCCAAATATCACTTTGCCAATTCCACAAGAACTGACTTAGCGAAGGGCTTCTTGAGGGGAAAGCTGTAACTCTGTGAGATGATTTCACAGAACACAAAGAAGTTTCTCAGAAAGCTTCTTTCTCTTTGTTATCAGAGGATATTTCCTTTAGCCCTATAGTCTTCAAAGGGATCCGAAATATCTGTTCTCAGATTCCAGAGAAATAAGGCTAGCAAAGAGATACACGAAATACAGATGTAACTCTGTGAGATGAATTCACAGAACACTAAGCAGTTTCTCAGAAACCTTCTTTCCAGATTTCATCTGAGGATATTTCCTTTTTCACCATAGCCCTCTATGGGCTTCCAAATATCACTTTGCCAATTCCACAAGAACTGTCTTAGCGAAAGGCTTCTTAGGGGAAAGCTGTAACTCTGTGAGATGATTTCACAGAACACAAAGAAGTTTCTCAGAAAGCTTCTTTCTCTTTGTTATCGGAGGATATTTCCTTTGGCCCTATAGTCTTCAAAGGGATCCGAAATATCTGTTCTCAGATTCCACAGAAATAAGGCTAGCAAAGAGATCTACGAAACACACATGTAACTCTGTGAGATGAATTCACAGAACACTAAGCAGTTTCTCAGAAAGCTTCTTTCCAGATTTCATCTGAGGATATTTCCTTTTTCACCATAGCCCTCTAAGGGCTTCCAAATATCACTTTGCCAATTCCACAAGAACTGTCTTAGCGAAAGGCTTCTTGAGGGGAAAGCTGTAACTCTGTGAGATGATTTCACAGAACACAAAGAAGTTTCTCAGAAAGCTTCTTTCTCTTTGTTATCGGAGGATATTTCCTTTGGCCCTATAGTCTTCAAAGGGATCCGAAATATCTGTTCTCAGATTCCACAGAAAGAAGGCTAGCAAAGAGATCTATGAAACACAGATGTAACTCTGTGAGATGAATTCACAGAACACTAAACAGTTTCTCAGAAAACTTCTTTCCAGTGTTCATCTGAGTATATTTCTTTTTTCACCATAGCCCTCCATGGGCTTCCAAATATCACTTTGCCAATTCCACAAGAACTGTCTTAGAGAAAGGCTTCTTGAGGGGAAAGCTGTAACTCTGTGAAATGATTTCACAGAACACAAAGAAGTTTCTCAGAAAGCTTCTTTCTCTTTGTTATCGGAGGGTATTTCCTTTGGCCCTATGGTCTTCAAAGGGATCCGAATTATCTGTTCTCAGATTCCACAGAAAGAAGGCTAGCAAAGAGATCCACGAAATACAGATGTAACTCTGTGAGATGAATTAACAGAACACTAAGCAGTTTCTCAGAAAGCTTCTTTCCAGATTTCATCTGAGGATATTTCCTTTTTCACCATAGCCCTCTATGGGCTTCCAAATATCACTTTTCCAATTCCACAAGAACTGTCTTAGCGAAAGGCTTCTTGAAGGGAAAGCTGAAACTCTGTGAGATGATTTCACAGAACACAAAGAAGTTTCACAGAAAGCTTCTTTCTCTTTGTTATCGGAGGATATTTCCTTTGGCCCTATAGTCTTCAAAGGGATCCGAAATATCTGTTCTCAGATTCCACAGAAATAAGGCTAGCAAAGAGATGCAAGAAATACAGATGTAACTCTGTGAGATGAATTAACAGAACACTAAGCAGTCTCTCAGAAAGCTTCTTTCCAGATTTCATCTGAGGATATTTCCTTTTTCACCATAGCCCTCTATGGGCTTCCAAATATCACTTTGCCAATTGCACAAGAACTGTCTTAGCGAAAGGCTTCTTGAGGGGAAAGCTGTAACTCTGTGAGATGATTTCACAGAACACAAAGAAGTTTCTCAGAAAGCTTCTCTCTCTTTGTTATCGGAGGATATTTCCCTTCGCCCTATGGTCTTCAAAGGGATCCGAAATATCTGTTCTCAGATTCCACAGAAATAAGGCTAGCAAAGAGATCTACGAAACACACATGAAACTCTGTGAGATGAATTCACAGAACACTAAGCAGTTTCTCAGAAAGCTTCTTTCCAGATTTCATCTGAGGATATTTCCTTTTTCACCATAGCCCTCTAAGGGCTTCCAAATATCACATTGCCAATTCCACAAGAACTGTCTAAGCGAAAGGCTTCTTGAGGGGAAAGCTGTAACTCTGTGAGATGATTTCACTGAACAAAAGAAGTTTCTCAGAAAGCTTCTTTCTCTTTGTTATCGGAGGATATTTCCTTTAGCCCTATAGTCTTCAAAGGGATCCGAAATATCTGTTCTCAGATTCCACAGAAATAAGGCTAGCAAAGAGATACACGGAATACAGATGTAACTCTGTAAGATGAATTCACAGAACACTAAGCAGTTTCTCAGAAAGCTTCTTTCCAGATTTCATCTGAGGATATTTCCTTTTTCACCATAGCCCTCTATGGGCTTCCAAATATCACTTTGCCAATTCCACAAGAACTGTCTTAGCGAAAGGCTTCTTGAGGGGAAAGCTGTAACTCTGTGAGATGATTTCACAGAACACAAAGAAGTTTCTCAGAAAGCTTCTTTCTCTTTGTTATCGGAGGATATTTCCTTTGGCCCTATAGTCTTCAAAGGGATCCGAAATATCTGTTCTCAGATTCCACAGAAAGAAGGCTAGCAAAGAGATCTATGAAACACAGATGTAACTCTGTGAGATGAATTCACAGAACACTAAACAGTTTCTCAGAAAACTTCTTTCCAGTGTTCATCTGAGTATATTTCTTTTTTCACCATAGCCCTCCATGGGCTTCCAAATATCACTTTGCCAATTCCACAAGAACTGTCTTAGCGAAAGGCTTCTTGAGGGGAAAGCTGTAACTCTGTGAAATGATTTCACAGAACACAAAGAAGTTTCTCAGAAAGCTTCTTTCTCTTTGTTATCGGAGGGTATTTCCTTTGGCCCTATGGTCTTCAAAGGGATCCGAAATATCTGTTCTCAGATTCCACAGAAAGAAGGCTGGCAAAGAGATCCACGAAATACAGATGTAACTCTGTGAGATGAATTAACAGAACACTAAGCAGTTTCTCAGAAAGCTTCTTTCCAGATTTCATTTGAGGATATTTCCTTTTTCACCATAGCCCTCTATGGGCTTCCAAATATCACTTTGCCAATTCCACAAGAACTGTCTCAGCGAAAGGTTTCTTGAGGGCAAAGCTGAAACTCTGTGAGATGATTTCACAGAACACAAAGAAGTTTCTCAGAAAGCTTCTTTCTCTTTGTTATCGGAGGATATTTCCTTTGGCCATATACTCTTCAAAGGGATCCGAAATATCTCTTCTCAGATTCCACAGAAAGACGGCTAGCAAAGAGATCTACGACACACAGATGTAACTCTGTGAGATGAATTCACAGAACACTAAGCAGTTTCTCAGAAAGCTTCTTTCCAGATTTCATCTGAGGTATTTGCTTTTTCACCATAGCCCTCTATGGGCTTCCAAATATAACTTTGCCAATTCCACAAGAAATGTCTTAGCGAAAGGATTCATCAGGGGAAAGCTGTAATTCCGTGAGATGATTTCACAGAACACAAAGAAGTTTCTCAGAAAGCTTCTTTCTCTTTGTTATCGGAGGATATTTCCTTTGGCCCTACAGTCTTCAAAGGGATCCGAAATATCTGTTCTCAGATTCCACACAAAGAAGGCTAGCAAAGAGATCTACGAAACACAGATGTAACTCTGTGAGATGAATTAACAGAACACTAAGCAGTTTCTCAGAAAGCTTCTTTCCAGATTTCATCTGAGGATATTTCCTTTTTCACCATAGCCCTCTATGGGCTTCCAAATATCACTTTGCCAATTCCACAAGAACTGTCTTAGCGAAAGGCTTCTTAGGGGAAAGCTGTAACTCTGTGAGATGATTTCACAGAACACAAAGAAGTTTCTCAGAAAGCTTCTTTCTCTTTGTTATCGGAGGATATTTCCTTTGGCCCTATAGTCTCCAAAGGGATCCGAAATATCTGTTCTCAGATTCCACAGAAATAAGGCTAGCAAAGAGATCTACGAAACACAGATGTAACTCTGTGAGATGAATTGACAGAACACTAAGCAGTTTCTCAGAAAGCTTCTTTCCAGATTTCATCTGAGGATATTTCCTTTTTCACCATAGCCCTCTAAGGGCTTCCAAATATCACTTGGCCAATTCCACAAGAACTGTCTTAGCGAAAGGCTTCTTGAGGGGAAAGCTGTAACACGGTGAGATGATTTCACAGAACACAAAGAAGTTTCTCAGAAAGCTTCTTTCTCTTTGTTATCGGAGGATATTTCCTTTGACCCTATGGTCTTCAAAGGGATCCGAAATATCTGTTCTCAGATTCCACAGAAAGAAGGCTTGCAAAGAGATCCACGAAATACAGATGTAACTCTGTGAGATGAATTCACAGAACACTAAGCAGTTTCTCAGAAAGCTTCTTTCCAGATTTCATCTGAAGATATTTCCTTTTTCACCATAGCCCTCTATGGGCTTCCAAATATCACTTTGCCAATTCCACAAGAACTGTCTTAGCGAAAGGGTTCTTAGGGGAAAGCTGTAACTCTGTGAGATGATTTCACAGAACACAAAGAAGTTTCTCAGAAAGCTTCTTTCTCTTTGTTATCGGAGGATATTTCCTTTGGCCCTATAGTCTTCAAAGGGATCCGAAATATCTGTTCTCAGATTCCACAGAAAGAAGGCTAGCAAAGAGATCTACGAAACACAGATGTAACTCTGTGAGATGAATTCACAGAACACTAAGCAGTTTCTCAGAAAGCTTCTTTCCAGATTTCATCTGAGGATATTTCCTTTTTCACCATAGCCCTCTATGGGCTTCCAAATATCACTTGGTCAATTCCACAAGAACTGTCTTAGCGAAAGGCTTCTTGAGGGGAAAGCTGTAACTCTGTGAGATGATTTCACAGAACACAAAGAAGTTTCTCAGAAAGCTTCTTTCTCTTTGTTATCGGAGGATATTTCCTTTGGCCCTATGGTCTTCAAAGGGATCCGAAATATCTGTTCTCAGATTCCACAGAAAGAAGGCTTGCAAAGAGATCCACGAAATACAGATGTAACTCTGTGAGATGAATTAACAGAACACTAAGCAGTTTCTCAGAAAGCTTCTTTCCAGATTTCATCTGAGGATATTTCCTTTTTCACCATAGCCCTCTATGGGCTTCCAAATATCATTTTGCCAATACCACAAGAACTGTCTTAGCGAAAGGCTTCTTAGGGGAAAGCTGTAACTCTGTGAGATGATTTACAGAACACAAAGAAGTTTCTCAGAAAGCTTCTTTCTCTTTGTTAATGGAGCATATTTCCTTTGGCCCTATGGTCTTCAAAGGGATCCGAAATATCTGTTCTCAAATTCCACAGAAATAAGGCTAGCAAAGAGATCTACGAAACACACATGTAACTCTGTGAGATGAATTCACAGAACACTAAGCAGTTTCTCAGAAAGCTTCTTTCCGGATTTCATCTGAGGATATTTCCTTTTTCACCATAGCCCTCTATGGGCTTCCAAATATCACTTTGCCAATTCCACAAGAACTGTCTTAGCGAAAGGCTTCTTGAAGGGAAAGCTGAAACTCTGTGAGATGATTTCACAGAACACAAAGAAGTTTCTCAGAAAGCTTCTTTCTCTTTGTTATCGGAGGATATTTCTTTTGGCCCTATAGTCTTCAAAGGGATCCGAAATATCTGTTCTCAGATTCCACAGAAATAAGGCTAGCAAAGAGATCCAAGAAATACAGATGTAACTCTGTGAGATGAATTAACAGAACACTAAGCAGTCTCTCAGAAAGCTTCTTTCCAGATTTCATCTGAGGATATTTCCTTTTTCACCATAGCCCTCTATGGGCTTCCAAATATCACTTTGACAATTGCACAAGAACTGTCTTAGCGAAAGGCTTCTTGAGGGGAAAGCTGTAACTCTGTGAGATGATTTCACAGAACACAAAGAAGTTTCTCAGAAAGCTTCTTTCTCTTTGTTATCGGAGGATATTTCCTTTGGCCCTATAGTCTTCAAAGGGATCCGAAATATCTGTTCTCAGATTCCACAGAAAGAAGGCTAGCAAAGAGATCTACGAAACACAGATGTAACTCTGTGAGATGAATTCACAGAACACTAAGCAGTTTCTCAGAAAGCTTCTTTCCAGATTTCATCTGAGGATATTTCCTTTTTCACCATAGCCCTCTATGGGCTTCCAAATATCACTTGGCCAATTCCACAAGAACTGTCTTAGCGAAAGGCTTCTTGAGGGGAAAGCTGTAACTCTGTGAGATGATTTCACAGAACACAAAGAAGTTTCTCAGAAAGCTTCTTTCTCTTTGTTATCGGAGGATATTTCCTTTGGCCCTATGGTCTTCAAAGGGATCCGAAATATCTGTTCTCAGATTCCACAGAAAGAAGGCTTGCAAAGAGATCCACGAAATACAGATGTAACTCTGTGAGATGAATTAACAGAACACTAAGCAGTTTCTCAGAAAGCTTCTTTCCAGATTTCATCTGAGGATATTTCCTTTTTCACCATAGCCCTCTATGGGCTTCCAAATATCATTTTGCCAATTCCACAAGAACTGTCTTAGCGAAAGGCTTCTTAGGGGAAAGCTGTAACTCTGTGAGATGATTTACAGAACACAAAGAAGTTTCTCAGAAAGCTTCTTTCTCTTTGTTATCGGAGCATATTTCCTTTGGCCCTATGGTCTTCAAAGGGATCCGAAATATCTGTTCTCAAATTCCACAGAAATAAGGCTAGCAAAGAGATCTACGAAACACACATGTAACTCTGTGAGATGAATTCACAGAACACTAAGCAGTTTCTCAGAAAGCTTCTTTCCGGATTTCATCTGAGGATATTTCCTTTTTCACCATAGCCCTCTATGGGCTTCCAAATATCACTTTGCCAATTCCACAAGAACTGTCTTAGCGAAAGGCTTCTTGAAGGGAAAGCTGAAACTCTGTGAGATGATTTCACAGAACACAAAGAAGTTTCTCAGAAAGCTTCTTTCTCTTTGTTATCGGAGGATATTTCCTTTGGCCCTATAGTCTTCAAAGGGATCCGAAATATCTGTTCTCAGATTCCACAGAAATAAGGCTAGCAAAGAGATCCAAGAAATACAGATGTAACTCTGTGAGATGAATTAACAGAACACTAAGCAGTCTCTCAGAAAGCTTCTTTCCAGATTTCATCTGAGGATATTTCCTTTTTCACCATAGCCCTCTATGGGCTTCCAAATATCACTTTGACAATTGCACAAGAACTGTCTTAGCGAAAGGCTTCTTGAGGGGAAAGCTGTAACTCTTTGAGATGATTTCACAGAACACAAAGAAGTTTCTCAGAAAGCTTCTTTCTCTTTGTTATCGGAGGATATTTCCTTTGGCCCTATAGTCTTCAAAGGGATCCGAAATATCTGTTCTCAGATTCCACAGAAAGAAGGCTAGCAAAGAGATCTACAAAACACAGATGTAACTCTGTGAGATGAATTCACAGAACACTAAGCAGTTTCTCAGAAAGCTTCTTTCCAGATTTCATCTGAGGATATTTCCTTTTTCACCATAGCCCTCTATGGGCTTCCAAATATCACTTGGCCAATTCCACAAGAACTGTCTTAGCGAAAGGCTTCTTGAGGGGAAAGCTGTAACTCTGTGAGATGATTTCACAGAACACAAAGAAGTTTCTCAGAAAGCTTCTTTCTCTTTCTTATCGGAGGATATTTCCTTTGGCCCTATAGTCTTCAAAGGGATCCGAAATATCTGTTCTCAGATTCCACAGAAAGAAGGCTAGCAAAGAGATCTATGAAACACAGATGTAACTCTGTGAGATGAATTCACAGAACACTAAACAGTTTCTCAGAAAACTTCTTTCCAGTGTTCATCTGAGTATATTTCTTTTTTCACCATAGCCCTCCATGGGCTTCCAAATATCACTTTGCCAATTCCACAAGAACTGTCTTAGCGAAAGGCTTCTTGAGGGGAAAGCTGTAACTCTGTGAAATGATTTCACAGAACACAAAGAAGTTTCTCAGAAAGCTTCTTTCTCTTGGTTATCGGAGGGTATTTCCTTTGGCCCTATGGTCTTCAAAGGGATCCGAAATATCTGTTCTCAGATTCCACAGAAAGAAGGCTAGCAAAGAGATCCACGAAATACAGATGTAACTCTGTGAGATGAATTAACAGAACACTAAGCAGTTTCTCAGAAAGCTTCTTTCCAGATTTCATCTGAGGATATTTCCTTTTTCACCATAGCCCTCTATGGGCTTCCAAATATCACTTTTCCAATTCCACAAGAACTGTCTTAGCGAAAGGCTTCTTGAAGGGAAAGCTGAAACTCTGTGAGATGATTTCACAGAACACAAAGAAGTTTCTCAGAAAGCTTCTTTCTCTTTGTTATCGGAGGATATTTCCTTTGGCCCTATAGTCTTCAAAGGGATCCGAAATATCTGTTCTCAGATTCCACAGAAATAAGGCTAGCAAAGAGATGCAAGAAATACAGATGTAACTCTGTGAGATGAATTAACAGAACACTAAGCAGTCTCTCAGAAAGCTTCTTTCCAGATTTCATCTGAGGATATTTCCTTTTTCACCGTGGCCTTCTATGGGCTTCCAAATATCACTTTGCCAATTGCACAAGAACTGTCTTAGCGAAAGGCTTCTTGAGGGGAAAGCTGTAACTCTGTGAGATGATTTCACAGAACACAAAGAAGTTTCTCAGAAAGCTTCTCTCTCTTTGTTATCGGAGGATATTTCCCTTGGCCCTATGGTCTTCAAAGGGATCCGAAATATCTGTTCTCAGATTCCACAGAAATAAGGCTAGCAAAGAGATCTACGAAACACACATGTAACTCTGTGAGATGAATTCACAGAACACTAAGCAGTTTCTCAGAAAGCTTCTTTCCAGATTTCATCTGAGGATATTTCCTTTTTCACCATAGCCCTCTAAGGGCTTCCAAATATCACATTGCCAATTCCACAAGAACTGTCTAAGCGAAAGGCTTCTTGAGGGGAAAGCTGTATCTCTGTGAGATGATTTCACTGAACAAAAGAAGTTTCTCAGAAAGCTTCTTTCTCTTTGTTATCGGAGGATATTTCCTTTAGCTCTATAGTCTTCAAAGGGATCCGAAATATCTGTTCTCAGATTCCACAGAAATAAGGCTAGCAAAGAGATACACGGAATACAGATGTAACTCTGTAAGATGACTTCACAGAACACTAAGCAGTTTCTCAGAAAGCTTCTTTCCAGATTTCATCTGAGGATATTTCCTTTTTCACAATAGCCCTCTATGGGCTTCCAAATATCACTTTGCCAAATCCACCAGAACTGTCTTAGCGAAAGGCTTCTTGAGGGGAAAGCTGTAACTCTGTGAGATGATTTCACAGAAAACAAAGAAGTTTCTCAGAAAG